>NC_066580.1:50504777-53000611 GCF_024323335.1 Lathyrus oleraceus | reverse complement strand
TATTTGTTATCAATATATATACAACATGTGAAATCATTATAATTAGACAAAACACTCATTACCTTTACCTTTTTGCTTATTTGTGTTTGTTTCTTCTTCTTCATTGATATTGATCCGCTGTCGCACACGGGTCAAAAACGGGTAATAAAATATAGTAAACGGGAAGCGACACCTCGAGTAACGTATCGCAAGGATTCTTGTATTATTCTTAACCTAATGAAATCGATTTAAGAGGGATTTATGTTTTAGTGGTCGATTTAGAAAACAAAGCAAAAAAAGTGATTAAAATAAGCGATTATAAAATAAGTCAATCTACTGTTTTCAGTTTCCAGCTAATCATTGGTTTTTACCTACCAATTCCCTAAGCGGCTTCGATCTCTATTCGATTCAAATTCGATTGACAAGTGCAATAGATATATGACAGATTTATATTCCTATATTCCGAATTAAGCAAACGGATAAATACAATCGTGAGTTAAGCAAATACGATTTACAAACGCAATTTAACGACAAAGCGACGAAAACGGCGATTAATAGTTAGGAATGCAATCATACAAATTTAATCAAAATCATTCCACAAAATACAGATTAAGCAAATGAAATTTCATATAATAGAATTGAAAGAGAATGAAATTAAATTGATAGAATAAAAACCTCAAAGCCTTGGAAATTCGGTTACAGCAAATTGACTCTAGGAGATTAGTTCCTCTTCATGATCGCACAAAAGCAAAAAAGTTATCGTGAATAATATTTGTTTACTATAGTACCGCGGCTGCCCTTTTAAACAGAATAAGGGTTTCACTAATAATTCAAATTGGGCCGGAAAATCTAAATTCGGCCCAATAAATGGCCCAAAAGAAAATATTTCCTAAAGTACAAAACTTTAACGAATTATTTGAGACGTCTGCACTCCGAATCAGATTTTGTCTTCAACATAAAAGTTGTATCTCTTTCTCTTAGCTTTCCAAAGCATGTCAGAACTTGCAAAACGGCATCCCGTAGTTCAAGTTATGATCTAAACAGTCGACAGGTATCAAATAGCCGCTAAAACTGAAAATAGCAAACGAAAATAGATTAAAGTCAAACATGAACTTAAATCTAACAATATAATAAAACATTAAAATAAGTAAAATAAACTAGATAAATGCCTAAGTACAATTATATAAGAATGTGCATCAAAATGCATTGATCAAATTCCTCCACACTTGAACTTTTGCACTCCGAGCAAAATTACAATTTCAAAACAAAAGGTAAGAAAATAGAGCATGCACTTCCAAAAGTTTTCAAGATACAAGGTATAAGCATAATTCTAAGTCTAAGCTTCAAGAACATGGTGTTAGTAAGCAACTTTTTGTGACATTCAAAGCAGATAGAAAAACAGATTACCAAAAAGTACATCAACAACAGTAAGATCCTCACAGGATATAATTCACTCAACTCTCAAGTGTTTAGATTAACTGTTTACACTCAAAGCACAACATGAAAATTAGTACTATCATAAGTTTGAAAAGACTCTAACATCCACAATTAAAATACATGCACACAAAGATCAAAAGGACTTTTATTTGGTTGTAACGTGGCCAAGGTAAGGGTGAGATAAATCCTAAGGGGTACTAGGCTAAAATTCAAAGAGATAAAAGAGACTTGAAAGAAACTGCGGGTGTTGAATTTATAAAATATTTCATTCACTTGAACAACTTTATAGCAATTGTTTTCTCTTCTCCTTCCTCTTTTTATTAATTTTTTCGAAGGAGTATGTATTGACAAGTATTGAAATATTACAAACATAATTCCTTTTTTTTCTTCCTCTTATCCTTCTATTTTTTCTTCCTCTTATCCTTCTATTTTTTCATTCCTTTTCTTTTATTTTCTATTTTCTTTTTCTATTTTTTTTCTTTTTCTGCCATCTTCTGAAATATTACAAACATAATTATTCAACCCCACACAACTCCAAACAAGACTCTTTCAACCCTTTGAATAGGGTGATAATATTGTTTTTCACTTCTCGGCTTGTAATGAATTTTAAACAAAAAAGGGAGAATAAGCTCAAGGGGGTTTCAAACGAGGGATGAAATTATTTCAGGGTTGACTTTTTGGCTAACTGGCTAAAAAAATAAAAAATAAAACTGCCTTTATCATATTAGTGTGCACAAGTAAACAACAACATCAACAAGAGTCAATTCAAATTCTAGAGACTAACAAATATGAGTGAATCACACAAGAAAGAAAGAGATGGATTTTTGTATGTTATCCATATAAGGCTCAAAGCTCACCAGGGTTAATGATCTTCTGTTAAAGATATACAATTTAGAGTTTAGTCATACCCATCATACTAAAAATGCACAACAAATTTTTCACATCACACCACAAGACTTTAGTCAAGAGAACTAAGAAAAATACTCATAATTATAACTCAAAAACCAAGGGAAAAAACATGCAACTTTTTTTAATTTTAAATTTGAACCAAAAACAGAGAAAAACAAAACAAAGAAAACAAACAAATAAATGGTTCCCTCCCCCACACTTAAAACATACATTGTCCTCAATGAAAGAGCATAAATATAAAATAAGAGTGAGAGAAAGGAAAGAACACACCTGAGGAGTCAAGGCGGATAAGTGATTGCATTAGCAGCCTTTCTCAAAGAGATCTCATCTATAGTCTCTTCTTCCAAAGTTGGGTTCTCATGGAGTAGCTTTGGGGAGTGTCCATTGACCTTGAAATTTTGATTAGTGCATTTGTCTTGTATTCCAGGATCAAAGAAGTATCTTCGATAAGTAAAAGTGTTGAATGGACACGTGAAAGTGATCTCCTTTTTTACAACATCAAGAATTAAAGGATTATGTGGCTGTCTCACTACTTTTGTTTCATCTTTAAGTGAGATCCTATGCATACATATGGATGAGCTGATATCACGAGTGTCAGCCAAGGTCCATCCAATTCCCTTCTTATATTTCTGATTAGTTGAAGCTTTGATGGATAATATGAATCCTCGGGAAGTGGTTTAGGCTCTAAAGAATGTGGTTGTTTAATGCATGGTATGTTTGGGGCAGCCGGAATGTCAAGAGCTTCAGCCAAATAAACAACTTCATTTATACTATCACCCTACAAGGCAGCATCAATCTCAGCACAAACAACACAAAGGTTAGTGTCAGTACAGTCATCACATGAATAAACATCATCAAACTCAGATAGAGATGGAAAATCAAGTGAAAACAATTCATAAAAGGTGTCATCAACCAACTCAGAGATCAATTCAATATGAAAAAAAGAATGCTCCTCCAAGGGATGTTTCATGGCATCGAAAATGTTAAATTTTGCGACAATGTCACCAAATTCCATGGACATGGTTCCATCGTCGACATCAATTTTTGTTTTCGCCGTTTTCATGAACGATCTGCCTAAAATGATGGGCGATCTGCTTGAATTTGTTTCTCCATTCATGTCCAAAATGTAGAAATCTGCAGGAAAAATCAAGTCATTAACTTGAACAAGCACATCTTCCACTACTCCAATAGGGCGAGCATTACTTCTGTTCGCTAGTTGAATTATTAAACTTGTATGCTATAAAGGACCAAGATCAAGGTTATTATAAACAGAAGTAGTCATAATATTAATGCCTGCTCCCAAATCAAGTATGCAATTGTCGAATTTACTATCCCCAATGGTACATGGAATATAAAAAGTTCCTGGATCCTTGCACTTTTGGAGTATGGCCTGATTGAGGGATGAAACAGTAGCTTTTTCAGGTGAATGTTTAGGCTGGATAAGGGCTGAAATGTTTCGTCCCAAATTTACTCTCTCATTGCCCTTCAACCTCTTCTTACTTGTGCACAAGTCTTTTAGAAATTTTGCATACTTTGGAACCTGCTTAATAACATCAAGAAGTAGAATGTTTACCACCACTTTTCTGAACACATCTAAAATCTCTCTCTCATTGTCTCCATCATCAGTCCTTTTATTTTTCAGTATTCTATGTGGGAAGGGAACTGGTGGCACATACTCCTTCTCTTTTTCTTTTTCAGTTTCTACCACAACAGAGGGTTCAGTTTCTATCACAATGGAAGAAGGTTCAAGTGTTACCTCAAGAATTTTTTTTTGGGGGGGGGCTGGTTCTGTTACCTTCTCGGATCTCAAGGAAATTGCACTCACATTAGTATTAGGGCCTTTTGGATTCACAACTGTTTAGGCAAGAAGTTGGTTTGATCCTTGGGCTTGCTGCATGGCATTCATTGAAGTGGCAATTTGTCCAATCTGTGTCTGCAAAGTCTGAATACTGGAATCTGTTTGTTGCTGAAATTGGAGATTGTTAACAGCCATTTGTTTGACAAGATCCTCCAATGAAGGTCCGAAAGGTGCAGAGGTGGAGACTTGTGGAGTGGTCTGTGGTTGTGGCAGGGGTATGACTAATTGTTGTTGGGTGGGCTGCTAGTTTCCATATCGAAGGTTTGGATGGTTCCTCCAATTGGGATGATATTTGTTGGTGGACAAGTCAGGAATGTTGTACCCTCTCTGATTGTTGCTTTGGTTGAAAAAGTTAGCTGCATATGCTTGAGGCAACTGAGTGACCGAATCATCTTGAAGAATAGGACATGTGTCAGTTGGATGTTCAATAGAAGTACAAATACCACACAACTTTGTTGTTTGAGGTTTACCCACTGCCATTTGTTTCACTAAAGAAGTAAGCCCTTCAATTTTGGTTTCTAAAGCCTTGTTGGAAGAGGAAACCTGAATGTCATTCACACCTTTTGTTTAGACCATAGAATTATTTTTGGTTGTGAATTGTTGGGAGTTGAGTGACATGTTCTCAATCAGGGCTTTAGCAGCAATTGGAGTTTTATCGACAAGTGCTCCACCACTATCAGCATCAAGAATGTTTCTATCCATTGGTAACAATCCCTCAGAGAAATACTGAATAAGCATTTGTTTGGTAATTTGATGTTGAGGGCAACTGGATACTAATTGTTTGAATCTCTCCCAATACTTAGCCAATGACTCATTTCCATGTCTAATACCACATATTTCTTTTCGGATTGATGCAGCCCTGGAGGCAGGAAAGTATCCCTCTAGGAAGACTCTCTTCAAATCATTCCAAGTCGTGACAGAATTCGACTCAAGATAATATAACCAATCCTTGGCAGCACCCTGTAGTGAAAACGGGAAGGCTCTTAGCTTGATGTGATCTTTGGTGATTCCTTCAGGTTTCAATGGTGTAGAGCAAACAACTTGAAATTCCTTAAGATGCTTATGCGAATCCTCACCTGCAAGACCACTAAACCTTGGCAACAAGTGTATTAAACCAAATTTCAACTCAAAAGGAACAGTAACTTCAGCATATTCAATACATAAACCATTGTAATTCATATCAGGAGCAACAAGTTCTCTTAGAGTTCTTTGGTCAGCCATATTAAACTCAATAGAAAAAAAAATCAACAAACAATGAGAAAACACATAACGAATTCAGCAATGCAGCAACAAATAGGAAAATACCGACAATGTCCATATTAAGAACAAACAATTGAAATACGAAAAAAACGATTAAAATAAAATACAAAAAAATACAAAAACACGAAAATTAATCTAAAAACGTCAATTAAGAATTTTGAGAATTTTTTCAGATTTTTTTGAAACTACCAAAACAGAAAATAAATCATAAAAAATAGAAAAATAGGGAATTTCGGTTTTTTAGGATGACTTCCACTATTTAGTCCCTAAATAAAGGCTTTTGATCCTTGATTTTTTCCTAATTAATCGACAAAGAATCGGAATATTTTGAAACGATTTTCTAAAAAAAAAACATAATTTTTTTATCCTAAAACGCAAAAACACCAGAACACAAGAAAGTTAGGGCAAAAAAATGTTAAAACACGACACCTATTACTATAATAATAATTAGACTATAATAATGGTTAAAATCTACAAGAATCCCCGGCAACGGCGCCAATTTGATCCGCTGTCGCACACGCGTCAAAAACGAGTAATAAAATATAGTAAACGGGAAGCGACACCTTGAGTATTGTATCGCAAGGATTCTTGTATTATTCTTAACCTAATGAAATCGATTTAAGGGGGATTTATGTTTTAGTGGTTGATTTAGAAAACAAAGCAAAAAAGGTTATTAAAATAAGCGATTATAAAATAAGTCAATCTACTATTTTCGGTTTCCAGCTGATCATTGGTTTTTACCTACCAATTCCCTAAGTGGCTTCGATCTCTATTCGATTCAAATTCGATTGAAAAGCGCAATAGATATATGACAGATTTATATTTCTATATTGCGAATTAAGCAAACGGATAAATACAATCGTGAATTAAGCAAACACGATTTACAAATGCAATTTAACGACAAAGCGACGAAAACAGCGATTAATAGTTAGGAATGCAATCATACGAATTTAATCAAAACCATTCCATAAAATACAGATTAAGCAAATGAAATTTCATATAATAGAATTGAAAGAGAACGAAATTAAATTGATAGAATAAAAACCTCAAAGCCTTGGAAATTCGGTTACAGTAGATTGACTCTAGGAGATTAGTTCCTCTTCATGATCGCACAAAAGCAAAAAGTTATCGTGAATAATGTCTGTTTGCTACAGTACCGCGACTTCCCTTTTAAACAGAATAAGGGTTTCACTAATAATTCAAACTGGGCCGTAAAACCTAAATTCGGCCCAACAAATGGCCCAAATGAAAATATTTCCTAAATTACGAAACTTCAACGAATTATTTGAGACGTCTGCACTCCGAATCAGCTTTTGTCTTCAACATAAAAGTTGTATCTCTTTCTCTTAGCTTTCCAACGCATGTCAGAACTTGCAAAACGGCATCACATAGCTCAAGTTATGATCTAAACAGTCGACAGGTATCAAATAGCCGCTAAAATTGAAAATAGCAAACGAAAATAGATTAAAGGCAAACATAAACTTAAATCTAAAAACATAATAAAACATTAAAATAAGTAAAATAAACTAGATAAATACCTAAATACAATTATAGAAAAATATGCATCAAAATGCACTCATCAATATCTTCCTCAACTTGTGCATTATCTTCCGTATCTTCTAGTTGTCTTACGTCTTCCCCTTTATTTTTTATAGATAAGGGCACACTTTGAATCACTTTAAGAGGTTGACTGGTGTGGAAAGAAAGTTGGTATCACGTATATCTCTATTGGTTGTCTTTGTTCCAACAACTTCTTTTGACTTTTGAAGTTCAATAAAATCATCAATCAATATTGTTGGAAAGTTGGCACCCTCTTCGCCTTTTTAAATCACTTAGTATTTGAGAATCATTGTACCTAAAGAAGGATTTGATTTATCTGTTGCAATCTTATCCAATCTACCGGTTGTAGAATTCTCATGAGTGCTTTTCTTCAACAATCCTAGTTGCATGTAATGTAGTCAAGAAAATATCTAAACTAAAATATGCAAATCGAAAGTATACATAGAAAATGAAGATTTTCCACTTACCCTGTACAACTTCTTTGTCATTCAGAACTTATGGTTACCTAAGCTTGAGTTTCTCCCTCTTCTTTATTGCAATGCTCATATCAGTGTTTCCATCAACATTTTGAATTTTTATGCCATTATTCACAAGAGTTCTTTTTTTTTTTTATTCTAATTTTAGTGAAGATTCATTAAAACATGTTTAGAATAAATATTGAAGTATAAAGAAAATATTAAAACATAAATAAATAAAATATACATTCTCTTCGATACACATATTCATATAATAAATAAAAATTAACTTACCTTGTACAAGTTCTTCGTTACCATGTGCAAAATCTTTTATAAGTTGTGGTAGCACAAGCTTGGGTCTCTCCAACTTATTTGTAGCAATGTTCTTGTCCAAGTTTCAGTCAACCTTTTGAACTTTAACTCCATTATTCACATGAGTTTTTTTTTTGGTATTTCTAATTTTAATGAAAATTCATCAAAAAAAATTTATTATAAATAAAAACAATAAAAAATCCAAAACATAAATTGTACCGAAGAAAAGAAATGATTACCTCATAGAACTTCTATAATCTCTTGAACCATTTCTCTATTATTTCCATGCGTTCTCTCTTGCACTTGTCAATTTTTTTCCTTCTTAATTTGCAGAATTTTCTTTGCAAATTCAAAGCTTGCTTTTGCTTCAAAAGAAAAACTAGAGCGTTTAAGAACAATTTTGACGGCATCATGTTATTTTGCTAAATTGACAATTCATCTCAATAAAAATTCATCTCAACAAGGGGTTGAAAAAGATATATCATTTACTTGAGAACTATGAGGATATACAAGGAACAAGTGAAAATTGAAAGAGGTATATCGGTTCTTAATTGTTTTTCCTATAAAAAGAGGATTTAATTTATTTTCTTATAATGATAAGAAAAGTGATGTTAAGAAAGAAAAAGAACACCCCTAATGAAAAATAAAAGCTTCAAAATAATATAATTTAGTTTTTTAATATATTTTATTAATATAATATTAATTAATATGATACCAGTAACTCTAGACTTTAGAGTTTTTTAGTAACTCTATCGTCAAGTTATATATATATATATATATATATATATATATATATATATATATATATATATATATATATATATATATATATATATATATATATATATATATATTGACTTGTTTATAATTAAAGTGATTATGTTATATAATTGGAATAGAAAGAAGAGAAGATATATAATATATTTATTATTAAAGTATACTATTTGGAGGGAAACTGAAATAAAATTACTGCTAAAAGTTTCAGAAGAGTTAATTTTAATAGCAACGATTAATAAATTTAACTTTTTGTTAAAATTATATTAACACTTGACAAACGTCCCAAAGACAGAATAAGAGACGCTTATAACGTATTGTTAGACAAATTTTATTGTTACCGTTTAAAATTATCCCCTATATCTGGTAGCAGTCATAAAATATTGCATATACTAATTTTAAGTTACATTTTTTACATGTTGGATAAAATAGTGTTGTCTGAGATGATAAATTGTTGTAGTAAGAAAATATTTTTTATTTAGAAAACCAGAGTGTTTTAAAAGGAGGAATCCTCCTTTATATAAAATAAACATCAAGGTAAAAAAAAACAATTTATGGCCCTTTTAAACTTTTAATAGATTAAAAATATATCTTAATTGATTAGTTTAAGTCAAACAAAAGAAACTTTAAATTTTAACTTCACTTAATCAATTACAAGTTTCCTTAATTGATTAGAACGTGCTACAATTTATTTTTATCAATCAGCAGAAAGACTTATTTAATTAGCCAGTATATTTTCTTTTCCTATTTGATCACTTCTTAATTAATTGTTTAAGTACATGCTCAAATTAGTGTTATGAAGTATTATAAAAAAATATAGTGTAATACTAACCTGTATTTTTAGGATACAAATTAAAAATTAAATCAAAAAACTTATTTTGAAAATTATCTATTAATTTTAATAAAAATATAAAATCATTTTTTAAATTATTTTTTCAATACAAATTTATTATAAATATGTTTCTTAACTTATATTTCCAAGACATAAGTTAGTATTATAAAAAAAATATAAGAAGTTTAATTCATGTGAAACGACATACTTATTGAAATATCTTATACAATTTATAGTTATGTAGACTAAATTGTAATTTATATGGGTTTGACATTTTAGCAAAAATTTTATAATGTTTGACTTTAATAAACTTTAAGACTCAAGCCCCGTATCTTTTTGGGATTTTTTTTTAAAATAATTATTTTTTTAAAAAAAAAATTCAAAAATAATAAATAATTTTAAAAAAATACTAAAATAATCACTTTTAGAAGATGATGCGTCAGATGAACTCGCACATTCCCTAAGCAACCAAAGGAGGCACCAATAGCATTGGTGCATGATTTGGGCTCCTCATGAGGAGGCGTCAATAGCATTGACGCATGCATTGACCCTCATGAGGAGGCGCCAATGCCCCTGGCGCCTTAGTGGAGTATGCGCCAATTCAGCCAGGCATACACCCCTTGTATTATTATTTTTTTAATTTTTTTTTAATTTTTAATTTTGTTTATTTATTAAATAAAAAAGAATAATGTAAAAAAAATGTATTCATGTGGTAATAACTGGTTACATTGGACTGACAATAAATTAATGACTGGCTCGATCAAAACGTCCCCCTGTTCCACATTCAGGTGCATTAGTTTGTCTCGAGGTCTCCCACGATTTGCTTAAGGTGTTTGAGGTCTTTGTGTGCTGACCTGATCGAACGATTGCTGGTGGAAAGGTCTGACAGAAATTCCAGCGGTATTTGACATATGTGTCATCATTTGTTCCCAATATCCGGAGGGGCTCTGGCCAACGGCGCTTCCGTAATGGAGTTCAGTGCTCATGTCATCATAGTTAGGTCGTTGGGGTTTGGTGGATTGGGGACGATATAGTTGCCCAAATTGGGTCATTGAATCGTTTTGGAAACGAAGCAATGTTTCCTGAAGCGTACTATAGTTAAACAATGGTTGGGTGTTATGGTGATGGGATGTTTGGATGGTCATTGATGAGGGGCTACGATGAAGTGACCCATATGAATCATCTGGGCTATAGACGGTTGTGGTTGCAAGGTTTGATTCTTGGTTTTTTGTTTTGGTGGGTGGTATGAATGAATTGCGATGTTGGATGGTTGGTTGTTGGGTGGATTGCATGAACGGGTTGCGAGGTTGGGTGTTTGGTTGTTGTGTGTATGTGGTAGGTTGATATTGTGAGGTTGGTTGTTGGGTTTGGGTGGGTTAACATTGGTGTTGGGTGGGGAATTATTGTGGGGCATACGATGACGAAGCAAGTTGGCGTGGATCCATCAAATACCACGACTCAGATACAAATTGTTGAGTTGTTACCGACCTAAATCATGCCATATATTGTTGAGTTGGTCTTGCACCATGAATGTCTGGTTCGTTTAAGATGTGTTGTCGTCGATTCCTCCATTGACGACACATCTCTTTTGCAAAGTCTCTTCAGTCAGAATAATCCCATTGTGCATCAACCCTTTTTTGATGCCAATTCCCCAAACACGTGGGAGGTTCTGGAATTTGTTGTAGCATACCAAACTGCAGTTTGACCTGGTCACTCTGGTGCATTTCCATCATAGTGAATCGGATAATCGGTGTCTTCGTTGTCCAAACTGCAACATCGTCACGGTTCACATCATCATCAAGACCAAGATATGGCCTCCAGATAAACTGTAAAACAATACGAAACGATTAGATGAAAAATGATTTGACAAGTATTTTTAAATTAAAATATAGTTGTGTAGAAGTATTACATCGTCATGTCCAATGTGGTCCAATAGATTGCGATAGACTACAATAGCGTGTTTCGGACATCTATTATAGTTCATCCCCCTTACTGATCACCTTAGATAAAAAAAATAAAAAATTTTATTTACTGTTAATTATAATATAAAATATAATTAACTAAATGGTATAGTGTTAGACTTACTTAGTTGCAAACGGGAACACGAATGGGTTCTCGTTTATTAGGACGAGTGACGAAATTCTTCACCAACCCCAAGCTTGTAGCAAATACGCACATGAAAAAAAAGTACAGGTATTCTTTTTTGCAGTTTTACACATTGCACTATATAGATGGGTCAACACAGTTGAACCCCAACTACATGTGCTTACCTTATTAATGTTGCGTAACAAAGATAAATACATAATATTTACTGAATTACTTGTACTTTCTGGAAACAAAAAATTATCAAATAAAACCATAATATAAACCGAGCTTTAATTATTTTCTCGTACTCAGTTAAATCTCCGGACAATACTATACTGAAATAGTATTGTTTAAGGTATTTTAAATTTATACCTTGCCCCCTTGCTTGACCGGATGACTCTCCCTCAATTTCGTCGTCTAACAAAGGGGCATCCAATAATTCATTGCAGATAGAGTTGTTTTGGTTTACTCTACCATTCACGGTCTTTCCATCTATACGGAGACCTAACAACACGTACACGTCCTCAAGTGTGACGGTACACTCATCGATCGGAAGGTGAAATGTGTGGGTCTCGGGTCTCCACCGCTCCAACAAAGCAAGAATGAACTTGTAGTCCACCGAGTACGAAACAATGTTGAGGAGATTTCCAAATCCACATCCTCTAATATATGGTTCTATTAAAGGATCGTGGGGTACATATTCATGTACACGGAATCTAAAATGCTTCGGATCCTAATAACAAATAAGTAAGAAATGCAATAAGAAGAAGAAATACATAATACAAACATAGATAACAAAGGTATACGACTTAAAAACGGAATAAGTAAAAAGAGAGTGATAACATACAAATGTCGAGATATTCTCGAGTGTTCCTCTGTGTTCATCACCCATAGTTAACAGAGACATAATTTGATGTTGCAGAGCTTGAGTGTGGCAGAGAAATAGTGTGGCAAAGAAAGATTATAGATGAGTAGTGTTGGAGATGATTTAATATTGTGATATGAAAGACTATTTATAGATGAATGAGTTAGTAGGTTTGCAACCTACGAAGCATGAGATTGGTTGCATGCAATGACAAAAGTAGACTAGCCTTTGTCTTAGGCGCATGCATGTGAAGAATCACATGCAAGGAAGAGGCGCCCTTCCTCTTGGCGCCTGCATGTGATTAGTCACATGCAACGAAGAGGCGCCCTTCCTCTTGGCGCCTAGGTGTAAGTGAATGGAAGGAGCGCCCTTCCTCTTGGCGCCTTGGTGTAAGTGAATAGAAGGAGCGCCCTTCCTCTTGGTGCCTTGGTGCAATTGAATTGAAGGGGCGCCCTTCCTCTTGGCGCCCATGTTGCTTTATGGCGCCTGTTAGGAATATTAGGGCACAAAGATTCCTTTCTTCAGAGATTCCCTGGGCGCATGTGTGTTTCTGTCATTCTTGTCACTGCATGTGGATTCTTTTCACTGCATGCATGGTCAAGTCTGTACGAACGAACCAAGTGATCAATGCGTTCAATGTTTACGCTATTTAGGTTGTGTAGATGAACAACTTAGCAATGCATTCAATTTCAGTAAACAAAAGAAAGTTAGATTTTTAAAAAATGTCTTACACACAACATTACATGATCAGTGCCCATATCGAAGGTGAAATATTTGATCATCAGTTATTCGGTTTTTGTTTTCGCAACACAGAGGTAACTCGGTTTACAATAAATCGACGATCAAAATTTTCACATCTGAAACAAAGAATAGAAAAGAAATTGCAGTGCAGTAATATGGGCCAAATCATCTATAAAAATTCGGTTTGTTTTGCAGAAAATCAGGTGAAGTTTTATCAGAAGAAGATTCGAGGTGATGATGATGTTCAGCATATGTTTGTCAGCCACGAACAATCCGGTTACAACGATATAGAGTTGTATATATTACCACATCAATAACAAGTGTCTCAGTTCATTGATCAGTCACAAGTGTTTTGTGAGACTGGTGACGAATAAGCTGAGGTGAATGTTCCAGATGACGAAGAAGAAGAAGCCGAGATCATGGTTGATTCAATGGTGAACGCTGATGAGGAAGAGGAGTCAATACCAGCAAGTCATGTATATTGTCCACCCCAACACATGACAAGGTTGAATTTGGGTTCCGAATGAACCTTCATCAGATATATGGTACAATCCTTATGTGCAAATGCAAGGATCTTTGAAGCAAGGAGACATATTTCGCACAAAAGAGGAATGTGTAAAAGCCATTAAGAAATTACACATGCAACTATCAGCTGATTTCAGAGTTGACAGAACTAACGCATTGAGGTATAAAATTTATTCTCCGAATGAGCACTGCATTTTTAGGTTGTCAGCTTCGTACCAGAAGAGGAGCGAGTCTTGGGAGATTGGATCAATGGGTCCAGATCACACATGCATGCTGACAAATCCAATGCATGATCATCGTAAATTAAGCTCTCAGCTAATATGCGATGAAATATTGTCTATCATTGGCGACAATCCGTCGTTAAAGGTGAGTACAATAATCTCGCATATTAGGGAAGAGCACGAGTACACTCCATCATATAGGAAGGCATGGATAGCTAGGACGAAGATTGTTGAAAAAGTGTTTGGAAATTGGGAGGAGTCTTACAAACAACTTCCAAAATACTTGTTGGCTCTAAAACAATATGGTCCCGGGACTATTGTCAAGTTGGAAACATTGTCCGCGTATACACCAGATGGGATGTGTGCTGTTGGAAATGGAATATTCCACCGTCTCTTCTGGACATATCAACGATGCATCATATGTTTTTCTTTCTATAAACCAATTATACAAATTGATGCTACATGGTTGTACGGGAAATACAAAGGAACGTTACTGATGGCAATGACGCAAGATGGGAACAACAATATTTTTCCAATCGCCTTTGCCCTAGTTGAAGGGGAGACTGTTGAGGGATGGAGTTTTTTCCTCAGAAATATCCGATTGCACGTTGCGCCTCAGCCTAACTTATGTTTGATCTCCGGCAGACACCCTTCAATCATCAGTGCATATAATAACATTGATAATGGCTGGAAAAATCCTCCTTCGACACATGTGTTATGTATTAGACGTATTGCTCAGAATTTCATGCGGGAAATCAAAGATAAGACGTTGCGGAAGAAGGTTGTTAATGCAGGTTACGCATTATCAGAACCTTCTTTCAAACACTACCGCGAAGAAATAAGATTGTCAAACGAAGATGCAGTATGGTGGATCGATAGTATTCCATTGGAGAAGTGGACTAGGGAATACGACAACAGTCAACGTTGGGGCCACATGACAACAAATCTTGTGGAATCAATGAACTATGTCTTTAGAAGCATCCGTAACCTACCTATAACCGCTTTGGTGCAGGCAACATATTTCAGGCTAGGGGCTCTATTTGAGAGACGATGTTCGAAATGAAGTTCAGTGTTGCAATCTGGGAAGTTGTTCAGTGATGCTTCGATGAAATTCATTAGACATGAAGTTGCCAAAGCAAACACACATGTAGTCACGGTGTTTGACCGCACTAAAGGTTGGTATAGTGTTGCCGAGTACATGGATCACAATGAGGGCATGCCGATGGGATAGTACATAGTCGAACTAGATAGAGGTTGGTGCGACTGTGGAAAGTTCCAAGCATTTCGTACGCCCTGCTGCCATGTCATTGCAGCATGCTCAAAGGTTCGAAGGGATCCATCCTACTTGCTATCTGAAGTTTACAAAGTCACCGGCCTATCAAATGTTTATAAAATTAGTTTTTCTGTAGTGGCAAAAGAGGATTACTGGCCAGAATATCAAGGTGACATCGTCTGGCACAACGAAGTTATACGAAGGAAGAAAAAGGATCGCCCAAACAGTACCCGAATTCGAACCGAAATGGATACGGCTAACAAAATGGTTAGATTATGTAGTTCATGTCGTCAGCCAGGTCACAATCGTAATAACTGTCCTAGTGTTGGAACGAGCACAACCAGATAAATTCACATGTACCTCTATTGCAATATATGAAAAACTAAATTTATTTCATATTAGACGTCTGTGACGAAAGTACCATTACATAAACAATAACACAAAAAATTAAAACAACTAGAATACAAGAACTATGCGATTACAATCATCAAAATATTTTTGAACATGTAATGCATCATCGTACGAGCGTCTTGGTCGGTCTTAATATCCACCCATTCACGCACTTCTCCGTTTTGGTTGAACGTGGACACAAGTCATTTCACCATCTCCAATTTCTCCCTCTAACCAACTGTACAACGTCCGATTAAGATGTTCAAACATATCTGTGTTCCAAAGCCGAATCTGTACCGGAGCCGCAACGACGGAAAATATTACATCGGCATTTCGCTTCTGAATGTATGCAGACATTGTTAAAACACAGAAACTTGAAGGTGATTGGGGTTGAATTAGAGAAAATATGGTAGTAGGAGATGATTTTATGTGAAAAATGTTGCATCCAAGGCGTGACATTTATACAGAGTGGACATAAAATGCATGCGTCAAGAGGGTTGGCGTCCAACATGACATGACATGACATGCAGGCGCCAGAGGCATTGGTGCCGCATTTAAGACAACACTAAGGTGCCAGAGGCATTGGCGCCTCCTGATGAGGGCCAATGCTATTGACGCCTCCTCATGAGGAGTCCAATGCATGCGCCAGTGCTATTGATGCCTCCTTTGGTTGCTTAGGGGAGCGTCAGTTCATTTGGCGCATCATTTTATAAAAGTAATTATTTTATTGTTTTTTTAATTTTTTTTTATTTTTTATATTTTTTTTCAAAATCTCTTTTTGGATTTGATAGATGGTCTATATAAACTAGCACGTCTCTAATATCATTTGTTTTAAATTGTGGTTTGCCACCGTCATTGTTATGGCCGCAATGATATTCACTGCAATTATATCGATTATAATTGCAATATTATTTAAAATCATGTATATTTTTATGATAAGAATGATACAACTCCATACATATTTCTTTAAGTATTTTCATGAAATTTTAAAATTTAAACCACAAAACACAATTTATTTCTAAAATATCTTAACATTACCGATTTTTTAATGGTGTATTCAAAGTCTGCTCAATTAAAATTAAAGGTAAAACGGTCGCAATGCGCTATCATAACAAATGCAATTACTGCAATTGCAATATCCGCGGCGCATCCGTAAGTTAAAACCTTACCATGTATATCCTTTGGTTCTTTTGGAAATGAAATGGTGACACGTGTTGGCATTGAGGCTATGTCCATGTTAGAGAAGACACACTTTAAAAGGTGAAAGTTCACTTTCTTGATTATGTTTATGATTTTTATACATGGATTTTCATTACTAATAGATTGTATATGCATGCAGATACATGCTTCAAGAGTCTCTCACCTTATGTTAACATTTTCAAGTTCTGTCAATTATTAGACGAATCAGCAGTAATGATTTATAAATTTAAAAGGAGACAAAGTACTAACAAGAACAATAAAATTTGATATATAACACATTGATCATTTCAACTCGAAATCGAACTCATTACCACATACATAGTGATAATGTAAGTTAGACACCGATTAACAGAGTTATAAAACATCTTATGACAAGATAGATAACCACAAAAGCTTCATGTCTGTCTATCTATACCTCTTTTGTTGAACCCTAACGTTATTTATTCATGAAGCTTATTACACTTAGAATGTCCATGCATGATGATATAATCAGTTACCGTTGTTGGAAACACCACCACCGCCACCATGACCGTAACCACCACCACCGTGACCATAGCCTCCACCATGACTGTAGCCTCCACCACCGCCACCATGACCGTAACCACCACCACCGCCATGACCGTAACCACCACCACCACCATGACCGTAGCCTCCATGACCGTAGCCTCCATATCCATGACCATAGCCATGACCATAACCTCCACCGTAATATTTGGCATCATTTACTTCATTGGACTTTTCAACAACTTCTGCAAAAGTAATTTTACATTATGGCTATAGATATCAACTTGCTTTCATGAAAAAGTGACCTTTACTCTTTAATAAATTATAATAAAAATAACATATGTACTCTTTGGTAACTAGCTCACCCTCTTTGGCATTAGTGGAAGTCTCAGCTAATTCTCTAGCTGAAACCTCGGAGGAAATAACAAGAACCATGGCCAATAGACCAAGGATGAGGAAAACGTTTTTGGAATCCATTGTACTGAACTCAAGATGAATTGAAATGTGATATTTGGTAGTGAAGGATGAGAAAAATAGTAAGAAAGTGTTGTCTATATATAATGGAAGGAAGTAAGAATCAAGACGGAACCATTACTCGGTAGTTGGGAACGAGTTAGTCAGTAGTAATTCAATCTTATTTTATAATGTGAAATAATTGTTGGTTGATCTTGATTGATTTTAAGTAGTAAAGATTGGAGGCTAAAAACTGAAGCAGTGCAGTTATTATGTACTACTCTACTACTATGTCTACTTGCTTTGAAATCATACTACCAGTCAACACTAGCCATTTCGTCGAGCTGCGTTTCAAATATAATCTACACATATATTTATATTTTTTTAAATATACATACATAACCGTTCCTTTATAAGTGTCACTTTCTTACAAAAAATTTATTTCTTTTTAATTGTCATTTGCAAAGTTCAAGGTAGTATTAATTGCAATTTTGTCAAAATTACCCCTAGGTAATGATTGCAAAGAGAGAAAAGTAAAATGAATGTAATAAATAATTAAGGGTATTATAAATAAAAGAAGAATTATTGTTTGAAAAGTAACAATAATGATTAGCTTTCTTGATATGTGTAAAAAGTCAAAAAATGACACTTAAAAAGGAACAAAGGGAGTAATTTTTAATGTATCAGCTATTTCCCGACGCGTGTGCATCGTCCTGCATTATGGGGACAGCTGCCCGACCCCTTTTGCTTCTAGGTTCGGTTTGATGAGGCGAGCTGGACCGGTCGGATCATGTGGTTTAAGGACGGAACCGAGCAATTTTTTGGTTCATCTTGTTCACATTTTAGATTGATCCTAGCGTGGTATATAATAATTGACGTGCTTCTTTTTATCAGGGCTGATTGTTTGGATTATAGTGAAATATTGTTTTTATTTTAATATTTTTTTGTTATTATTTCATATATGTTCTTTTTTTTAGTACATATATTTTATATGATATGAGTAAGTATATATATCTTTGTATCCAAAACATTCTTAATATTTCTTACATCAAATTTAAAAATACTACAAATATATATTACAATTCAATGTGATCACTTTGGTAGTAAGCAAACCAACAATAACGAACGTCTTTAAAGTCTTTTTGGTATAGTGTCGTTCAATATCTATATAAAAGAATTGAAGGAAATTGAAGATCACATGAATTGAAATAATAATAAATTTAAAAAGTAATTTATTAATAAAAATATATATACCTTATCGAAAAATCAACAATGCTGACAAAGACAATGTTTAACATGTATTTCATGACGAAAAAGCCACACTCATATCCTCATTTCCGTTTTCTTGTCAACAAATTTAAACATTCCATGAATATATAACCATACATGGAACTATAAATACTTGAATATCACAAGTAATCTACTTACTGAAGACGTACAAAATATCGGCCTTTTATTTCTAACTCCATTTAATATATGGTGTCACTCCACAACCCTATATATTGAAAATGATTTAAACATATTACACCCTAAGTTAATTACACAGTCACAAAAAATATTACTAAAGTCTCATCAGTCTCGGTTCTGCACAAGTACAAAGAGTTTTATAGCACTGGACCCCAAATTTTAGGGGGCACAATTTTTTTTATAATTAGGCAAAAAAATATAAAAAATAAATAAAAAATAAAAAATATTTAAAACATAAAATTTATATAAAATAATTTATAATTTAAATAATATTTTGAGTTTTTTTTTTTGTGTTTCATTTATTTAATATACAATTGTATTTTTGGTGTGTTATTTTTAGTAATTCAAATTATAATTTTAAAAAAAAAATTAGGTCCATTTTTAAAATTAAATAGGGCCTCTGAATTGATTAGGCCGCCCATAAGTCTTATAAATATAAACTTACTTAGCAAGAAGACGTTTCATCTCTAGTTCAAGTGGTTTGTCTAAGGAACATAATGTAATTACCATATTCTTCTGAAGAGAGATGATGATCAATTGTCAATAACCACTTAACGCACACGAGCATAATTAGTATTTGGTAAAACATGGAAACTAACTATAATATAGAGAAACCACAATTTCAAAATTACTCATGAATCGATAAACGGTGGTAAGTATATAATCTTTATTTTCCTCTCTTAATCGTGATGATATGAATGATTCAATCCTTTTTGGAGAATTATCTATAATTTGAATACTAAATTAGTCAAAGAATTCATAAATATCTTATTTATTTAACTCTATACAAACACGATCAATGTATCTAAATGGTTAAACAAAATTCAAAAAATAAATGAGTCTTAACATTAAAGTTACTAATGATGGACAAATTTAAAATTGACATTTATTAGAATAAAAATTATACTTATGTGCATCACAATTGTAGTATCCCTACGTCTAGCCACTCATGTCCAAACATAAAATCCTTTATATCTCTAGGATCGACATAGAAAACCTCTACCTCTCGACCATGGTCTAGTTGAAGAGGAATTAGTTCTTTAACATCTATAACATGATATATCGATTTTTTTATTGGATCTTCACGAGGTTTAAATATCTCATGATGGGTATTGGTATGGGCGACTGAACAACTTTCTTTTTTTGCTCGCACCACATAAAACAACTCTTTTAGGTAATTCATCATCTTCATTTGTACACGGTTGGACGATACCACCCAAGTTTTGCATCACAAAAATAATAGCAACAAAAAATAGATTCAAAATTATATAGCCAATAGCAACACAAAATAGATTCAACACTATATATCCTGCATATCCTACGTTTCAAATAAAACACTAAAATCCTATGTATCCAAATAAAATACTATTTTCACATACTGCAACAAGCTCGTCCATCTCTTTCCTTCAAATTTTCCACTCTTATTCTAATGCATCTTCCAACTTCTTATTGTACATCTCCTCTAAATCTTCAAACTCTTTCTTTTTAAATTCACGCTCACTTGCTAACATCTTATCAACAATCTTATCAATATCTTTCTTTTGCAATTCTTTTCTCTTTCTCGATGAACCAAAGAATAATCTCAAGTTGACGCCTTCTCCAACACCACATACACATCTACCATGTTCCTTTATTCTGAGTTACTTTAATTAACTGTAGTGACATTTAAGTTTTTTTCAGAGTAAAAAAAAATCAAAAAGAAAGTCACCAATATAAAAATAAAATTAGGTAAATCATATCACCACGGTTGGATTAATCAATTGTAGTAAAATCCAATTTAAGTTTAATTTAAAAATAAATCAAAAAGAAATATGCCACTATAATATTAAAGAAATCACAAATTTGTTGGCGCTGATATTCAAACCCATAAGCTTTAGAAACTTTCACCATGGTTTTTCTAACAAACCGTGTAATATGTAAACTATTTTTAATTAAAAAATAAACAAAAATAATGGCACATGATTTTAGAGATGTCACAACAGTTCTTCAAAGAACTATAGTAAAATGGGAGTCATAGTATGAACTATTTGTATTAGTGAGATAGACATCTATTAAAGTTATAGTGTTTTTTTTGGATTTGTTTCAAAATAGATTGTCGAGTAGGTAGACTCTCCTGAGACGTCAGATAGTATCTGGTATCACTATTACGGGGTGTGCAATGTGTATAGGGGAAATGGAGTCGTCTGATCACCTTTTTGTGTTATGCAAAATTGAATCAACTATCTGGTATAGAGTTTATAGGTGAGTGCGCGGTCTAGGCCTCTACTGAAATCAATCTTATAGGTGTTTGAGATGTTCCAGGGTGTAGGTCAGAGAAATAACCATCATTAGGCCTAGTCTCAATCTAGAGGTGGTATGAACTATTTGAAAAATGCGTAACAAATATATTTTTAACAAAAAAGATTGTTGGTAAATCATTGTGTGTTTGCGATTAGCATTCTGGCGTGAAAATGAGTTCATGGTCATGTTATTTGTTTGATCATTTTTAACTAGGAGTGGAACCTGTGCAAGTGCTTAGCTATCATGTATTTTATGTTGCGTACTTAACCATATGTCTCGTATGCTTTGAGCACAACATGTAGATTCTAGTGTGACCTCGGAGATGGTCATTAGTTTGCTATCAATAATATCCTTAAATATATGAAAATAACTAAGTATTAATGTTTGGTATATAGAGGTTAGTAAAATTTTACTAAATACGTTACACAAATGTTAGATTTTAGATATATATAAAGATGACCTCATCATAATTTGTTTGTGTGTTAATAAAATGATGGAATTTGAAACTTGTAAGATGGAAGAGTTAAAAGTAGAATTTTTTTTGTTGATTCTACTATAGAGGTCAAGTATATTCGTCCTAAAATAAAGGAAAATATGTTATTTTTATCAACAAGTTAATTATTGAACTTGGTACAATTCCTAAAACTGTGGATCCTAATGATCCCTATTATGGTTCAATTCTACAAAATAAGGAGCCTAGCTCTTAATAGTGATCCAAACACACACATAAGCACTATTACCACATTAGGGATATAATAAAAAATGGATATGATAAGATATGCATAGTACTAATATTTGACAATGTTGTTAATCCACTAAAAATTCATCTTTAACCAAAAACACATGTGTGACTAGAAGAATGTGTATAGTACGTGTGTGCAGTGGCGGAGTCAGATAAAAAAATTTGGGATGACCGCTAACGTAAACTAAAGATTATAAATAAAATGTAAATAGTATTTTAAATAAAACATTAAAGTTAAAATAAATACAAAGTTAATTACTAAAAATTTAAATTACATAACTTAAAACTACCTTAAAGTAATGCTTTACGCGTTCCGAGTGACTTGAAATCGTCAATAATTGACTCCGAACTAATGCTTGCACTAATCTCCCTTTCAATATATACTGTCATGCTATCTCCAAGAAACCCATCATCCATCTTGTTTCTCAACTTAGTCTTAATAATTTTCATTGCTGAAAAAGACCTCTCAGTTGTGGCCGTAGAAACGGAAAGAGTCATGATAAGACGAAGTAGTCTATCAATCAAGAAGTAAGTTTCAGCCTGTCCAGATGCAACCAAACATGAACATAGTTCTTGAATAGTTGATAAATTGTTCAAGTTTGATGTTTGACGAGCAACAAATAGAAAATGTTGGAGTTGAGATTGCAAATTATTCTTCTCTTGATCATTAAAATCCATAGGATAATATTTTTCAACTAAAGAACAAATAATATCAATACTAAAAGATTTATATCCATCCTTAGGAGATAAAGAACAAGAAAGAGTTAACAAATCCATTGTCTGCTCACTGAATCTGCTATTCAACTCTTATAACTGTTTGTCAATGGTAGTGAAAAAGATTTCAACTTTAAAGTAATATTGAATTGTAACTTGATTCTCTTCAAGACGGGAGCGTCCAAATCTTGTTGTTGAATGAACATCATTAAGATCAGGAATCTCAATACCATGTTTTTCACAAAAAGATATCACTTTAGTAAACAATATATCCCAACCATTTTCTCTCAAACCTTGAATAAGATGTTTTGTTGAACTAACCAAGTTCATAGCATTAACTACATCTTGATTTTTTTTTTGTAAGGCTTGACAAAGCATATCTGTTATTCCCATGTTTTCTTTCATCAAGTGCAAAATAAATATAAAATCAAATGCCTTCAAGTAATTGTAACAACTATCTGCATCCCCACGTGTAGCATAACTCCCTCTATCTTTTGCAATTTTTTTTAAAACCAAACAAGTTGCTTCATACATGTTTTTCAAGCTAGAAATTGAATCGTAATGTGATCCCCAATTAGTATCTCCAGCTCGTTTCAATGTACCAACTTGATTTGCATCTTTACCAGTTACAATCTCATCAATCTCTAACAAATAAGCAATTTCTTCTAATTGGGCAGCTTGTAACTCATCATGACGCTTTGTAGAAGAACAAACAACATTCACAAAGATCAGCTTCTCAAAAAATTTATGAACAGGTTTGACTTCTCTTGATGATGTAACTAATGCAAGTTGCAATCGATGAGCAAAACAATGAACATAGTATGCATAAGGACAATCCTTCATAAAGAGGGCTTGTAAACCATTCCATTCTCCTCTCATATTGCTAGCACCATCATACCCTTGGCCACGAATGTTAGAAACATCAAGGTTATGTCGAGAAAGTATATCACATATTGCTTCCTTAAGAGTTAAAGATGTGGTGTCTTTAACATGTGCCACATAAAAAAATCTCTCTTGTATTAAACCAACTTTATCAACAAATCTTAATACAAGAGCCATTTGTTCCTTTTTTAACTCATTATGAGCTTCATCAACAACGATACAAAATTTAGAATCACCAATTTCCTCACGAATACTCTTTTTCACCCTACTAGAAAGAATTTGCAAGAGCTCTTTTTGAATTTGATGTGAAGTATACTTGCAATTTTGTGGAGCATTTTCCAACACAACTTTTGCAACTTCATCATTGTAGGATACTAAAAGTTTCAATAACTCAAGAAAGTTACCTTGATTTCTTGATTTGCTACTTTCGTCGTGACCCCTAAAAGCACAAGCTTGTAGTGTTAACCAACGAACAATGTCAATTGAAGTCTTGAGTTGTAACCGATTATTCATTCTTTGACTTGAACTTTGCACTTGAATAACATTTCTAATATGAGAATCTTGATTCAACAAGTCTTGACAAGCTTTCGTTGCATTGTTGTGTGGTGAGCAAGGATCCTTCCCTATGTGTTTAAGAAAGGAACAATGTTTTCCATTCCTAACTTTCTTCCAATTTCTAAAACCCATAGAAATAAAGACAAGTGATCCGGGACGTCCACTTAGTTTTTTGCTAAAAAGGTAACATGGTAAGCAATATGCGGCATCTTCAGATGGTGAATATTCTAACAATGATGGAAATATGCTAAACCAAGTATGTTGAAACTTTCTCGGATGATCCTCGTTACCGGACAAAGGATAGTTTTCTAAATGAATTTGATATGGATCCCATTTTAGATAAGCTCTTCGTATTGCATCCACTTGATTTGGTGGATATTGCCAAATCGGAGGACGCTTTCCAGGATCGCGTTCCAAAGAATTTTCAAATCCATGATTCTCTTCAATTGTTGGATTCTCAAGAACTGTTTCAGATTCGGATGTCGGGATTATAATTTCTTCATCTCTCTCTTCTCTTTCAACTTCACATGCTTTCCTTTTGAAAAAAGAATCAATTTTCCTATTATTCATCTTTACTCTTCCTATAATATCATATCAGATCCAAAAAAACAATTTAGAGAACATAAAAATTAAAAGAGAAAAAAATTAATAAACTTAATTAATCAACTTTAATCCGTTTTCAAATACCGGTAACTTCACTATTAGAAATTAGCAGCAACAATGATTAAATAAACCTTATTACAGTGTATAACTATATTTGTAAATTACAGTGTTATGAATTGGCTTAATAAACCTCATATAGATTATTTTAACACATCAAGAAAGAAGAACCCTAAAAATCTCAAAAACACAAATCAAGCAATCACTTTAATTTGTTACTTTTTCTAAAAGAAGAATGAATAAAGTTTTTTACCTGTTAGATGCCGATCACTTTAATCTGTTCCGATTTCGGTGCCGGTAGCAAACTCATATGAGAAAGAAATGAAAGGTAGGAGATTTTTATCTTATCTGTATTTTAATCTAACTTTGAATGAAAAAGAAAAAATAAAAATTAATTTTTATTTAAAATATGAATGTTTTAATAATTTAATATATATAAATTAAAAAAAAAATAAAAAAGTTGAGGGAAGGCCGTGACCTTCCCACGTCCCCCTCAGTTCCGCCGCTGCGTATATATATATATATATATATATATATATATATATATATATATATATATATATATATATATATATATATATATATATATATATATATATATATATATATATATATATATATATATATATATATATATATATATATATATATATATATATATATATATATATATATATATATATATATATATATATACACACACACACGCGTGCTGTAGCAACATGTGTGATTAAAAATAACACATGTGGATTAGAGAAACTATAACTTTCATAATATATTTATTTAAGAGAAAATACATATTTGAATAATCAATTTCTATAACTTACTAATATATATTAAGTTATAGAAAATTAATTACTCAAATATGTGTTTTCTCTTATATAAATATATTATAAAAATTATAGTTTCTCTATTCATTTTTGTGTTTTTAATCCCTATAAATATACATTTTATTGTTTTATTTACCCTTTATAAAATTTAATTATACTAAAATTAACTCTATTAATACATAAAATATCATATTTTTATTTATTTTGCTAAGAACTAAACTTAAAAAAAAAAATACATAAAAATATTAGCATGCTCAAAATTTGTAGACTGAAAAATGGTATATTTGGATGTTGCAAGCTACATATTTCAGGCTAGGGGCGTTGTTTGAAACCAAACGCTCAAAATGGAGTTTAATGTTGCAATCTGGACTGTTGTTCAGTGATGCTTCAATGAAATTCATCAAACATGAAGCTGCCAAAGCAAACACACACGTGGTTATGGTATTTGACCGAACTAAAGGTTGGTTTAGTGTTTCCGAGTCCATGGATCACAATGAGGGCATGACGATGGGACAATACAGAGTCGAACTAGATAGAGGTTGATGCGACTACAGAAGGTTCTAAGCCTTTCGTACCCCCTGCTCCCATGTCATTGTGGCGTGCTCAAAGGTTCGAAGGGATCCATCCTACTTGCTATCTGAAGTTTACCAAGTCGTTAGCCTTTCAAATGTTTATAAAATTAGTTTTTCGGTAGTGGCAAAAGAGGATTATTGGCCAGAATATCAAGGGGAAATTGTCTGGCACAACGAAGTTATGCGAAGGAAGAAAAAGGGTCACCCTAACAGCACCCGGATTCGAATCGAAATGGATACGACGAACAAAATGGTTAGACTATGTAGTTCATGCCGTCAACCAGGTAACAATCGTAATAACTATCCTAGTGTTGGAACGAGCACAACCAGATAAATTTAGATGTACCTCTGTTGTTATATATGGAAAACTAAATTTACTTCATAGTAGACTTCTGTGACGAAAAGACAGTTGTTCATAAAAAATAACACAAACAATTAAAACAACTAGAATACAAAAACTATGTGATTACAACCATCAAAACAATTTTGAACATGTAATGCATCATCCTACGAGCGTCTTGGTCGGTCTTAATATCCACCCATTCGCGCATTTCTCCTTGTTGGTTGAACGTGTACACAAGCCATTGTATTCTTCTAATTTGTTCACCCTCTCCAATTTCTCCCTCTAACCAACTGTTCAACGTCCTATTAAGACGTTCAAACGTATCTGTGTTCCAAAGTCAAACCTGTATCGGAGCCGCAACGACAGAAAATATTACATCAGCATTTCGTTTCTGAATGTATGCAGACATTGTTGAAACAAAGAAAATTGAAATTGATGGTTGAACTAGACTATGAGATAAATTTCAGTGAAAATAATTGTATGTAAGGCATGGTATTTATATCTATTGAACAAACATGTGGACGCCAGTTGAATTGGCGCCCACATGACCATTACAAGCAGGCGCCACATGAATTGGTGCTCACCTTAAAAAACACACTTAGGCGCCAGAAGCATTGGCACCTCCTCATGAGGGCCAATGCAGGCGCCACAAGCATTGGCGCCTCCTCATGAGGCCTAATGCATGTGCGTCAATGCTATTGGCGCCTCCTCTGATTGGTATGGGGGTGCGCCAATTCATCTGGCACATCCTCTACCAAACTTGGTTATTTTGGTTTTTTTTTTTAAATTGGTTATTTTCGATTTATTTTTTTTGAAAAACTTGATTATTTTGAAAAAAAAAATCTGGTAGTATTAACTAACCTTGATAGTAACATTGTTGCGAACAAAATTTAGGTAAATTTTCTTAGTAGTTTTATTTGTATAGTTCTTGATTTAGTAACATTTAAAACTTGAAATTTAAAAAAATGGTAACTAAATTAAGAACCATATAAAAAACACCTAAAAATGCACTCAAGTTTTTTACATTGTTTAAGAGTTTGTTTGTTTTGTCTACATGGTGTAAGGATTTTTTAAGTGGTTAAGATGATCTTTTGCGTTTTTTTTTCTTTTTTCTTTTTTCTTTTTTCTTTTTTATGATTTGATAGATTGTGGTTTATGCTCTATATGCTTTTGTTCCTTAGGCTGGGATCTAGCCTTGGTTTCCTTTGGCGAGCAGTTTCTATGTGTTTTCCCCACTGCAATCGATAATATATTTTTTATCAATTTTTTTTTAATTTACAAACAGGTAAAATATATTTCATAAAGCGCCTTTATTTTATTTCAATTTTTAATTAAAAAGTATAATATATTATCTCGATTATAGTTAAAATTGAAAAACAAAGTATTTTGAAGAGAAGTTCTGATTCTCAGCAACAATAATTTCGTGTTTTATTTATATTTGTTGCATTTCTTTTTATATTACAATTCCCCATGGTTTGATGGAATAACTAAGGGTAAAAGTAATCCTAATTTTGTGTATAAAATTATTCTTTTGTTCTTGAACTAAATCTAATTTCTCTTTCGTCCTCGAAACTTCATTTTTTATTTACGAATTCATATTTCTCCTCTAAATCAAACTTTATTTAATATTGTTCACTACTATGAAAAACACATATGACAATGGTTGTGAAAGACATTTAATGAAATTTGTATGTCCGTTGTTAGGTAGCGTGTGATTGTATGTATGTTATTTACAACCATAATACTTTACTTATCTATACTAATATATAAAGGGAAAACATGATTTTGGTCTAACTTTTTTTCCTTCCAAATATACCCTTTTCAATTTTATTTTAAATTTTAACTTCTCTTTCCTACAAACGGTGGTTATATAACGGTTTATTATTTTTCACACTATTATCTTTATAAATAATTAAAAATAAAAATATAATTAAATAAAAATATAATACGATTTATATTTTATGCGAATCAGTATTTGAGAAAGCGGACATACTCGTCTGGACGCTAGTTGTAGTAAAGTGGAAAATACACTACCTATAACCACATTTGTATTGAACAATCATAATGAAATATTTATAGGTCCTGAGCTCGATACTCAACAACACCATTTTTGACGTTTATTATTCTGGATAACGCTGAACATATAACAACGATTGTATTAAATAACCGTTGTGAAGTTATTTATTTTTTTAATATTTATTTTCTAGTTATATAGAATTCTCAATTTTGTAAAAAAATTCTGAATTGTTTCGGACCAGAAACAACAATACATCCATTTGTGAATCATATCATGCCAAAAATTAGACCAAAAATTATATTACATTAAAGTCAAAGTTCCATTAAGAACCAAAAGTTATATATTACAACAAAACTAAAATGGCACAAAACAACCTGCAATTTACACATCATTACATCAAATAATAGTATCTTGGTGTCTTAGTGTCTTGTCTCCCAAATCTCCTCAATGACACCATAGAACAGTTTAGATGCCAATATAAGATTCTTATCTTTCGAACTAGAAAAATACACGGATTCGGCCTCAACCATAACCATAATATTTTGCATTGTTTTACGATGATCTTTTGCTTTTGTATAAAAGAAAATGTTACTAATGTCATATGCAGTCCAAGTTATCACATGATTACATATATAACATTGAATAATATACACAATCTGGTTATAGTTACTCTTAAATTTTTTAGGAAGGATGCCACGGGTATCCACTAGTAGAAGTTGTTGCAAAAAGACATTCAATCATGAGATTTTAAGCCAATTAACTTATATCTTTCATTGATACAAGTTTCATGATGTTTGATGAGTAACCTTGGAGAACTTTGATATCATGCAAACACTCATAAAAACCTTTCTTTTCCTTTTTAGATAGATTGTGACATCCTGAAGGAAAATAAGTTCTTTTTCCTTTATCTTTTGGCACAAACTATTATCGTGTATTCATCTCCATCATATTTAAACGGGAATTCTTACTATCTTTAGTCTTGCTTAGAATGTTTCCATTGTAAAGAATCAACTACATGGTGAATGTTTCCATCACATTTTCTTTCATCTGCATTGCATCTAGTATTATTTGCATCATTCACATTAAGAAAAAGTCTTTTGAACCTTGAAATTATTGGGAAATACCATAACATTTTAGTAGGAGGATGCTTCTTGCTAACGTTGTCATTGTCATCACCATTATTATCCTTCACCTTGTAGCGCGAGTCACCATATTCCGGACATTGATCCAAATTTTCATATTCTTTCATGTATAATACGCAATCATTAGGGCATGCATGTATTTTTATATACTCCAGACTCATTGGACACAATATCTTTTTGGTCTCATAACAAGGATCCGACAAATTATTATTTTCTGGTAAAATTTGTTCTAACAAATCAAGCAATTTCCGTGAAACTTTTATCCCACCATCCAATTTTTGCCTTCAAATTAACTTTTCATAACAACACAGACAATCGTGTAAAACTTGTGCACCCCATCTGTAAGACCCGAATTTTGTCCCTAAGATTCCTCATGGCCTCATATCATATCATCCATTGCCTCAAGGATCATTGTGCACCTTGCCTCTTTCCCTGTGGGTTGGTTATCTTTTAAGAGTGTTTCTTGATCACCAAGCATGTTTTGCATTTTGTAGATCATTGCTTTTCTTTTTATCACTAACCAAAAGTACAAAAATATGTCATCTAACCTTTTTCTTGCAGATGAAGCAATCAACAGTCAAAGGCAGTCATTGAGCAATAGATGGTGGCCATTATTGAGAATTTGGACCCCATAATCATTATCAAGAGTTCATATGAACCATGCTATCATTTTTGAATCAAAATCCCAAGTGGTAGAGGCTTGAATCTCATCAGAACATTTTCAGGTCAACTGAAGGCCTAGAAAGTCAACTGCCAAGCCAACTGTTGGATTTGGAGGAGGGAAGAGCCTGGAAATACTTCATTCATGTTCAAACAAGTCTCATTTGACATTTCAAACATCAACATTGAAGAAAATAAAGTCAGGTCAAAACTTTCCAAAAATAGAAAGTGACCTATAATTCAAATTTGCCAAAAATGGAAAGGTTTTAACCTAACTTCAACTTCAAATTACATCATCAAGAAAGCTTCAAATTAAATTTTGTTGAACATGAAAGTTGTAGATCTTTCTCTCCGATTTCCAAAAAATCCAAGATCATCAATTTCTCATGTGTGGTTAAGGAGATGTGATCAAAACATGGCAAAGTGTGCATTGAGCTTCAAATGTGCATAACTTCTCAACCAAAACTCCAATTCAAGTGATTCTTTTTGCTAATTTCTCCTTTTGACTTCTAGTTTCCAAAACATACATTGCATTACACCAATTGTCATCACATAATCATTTGCATTTCACTTGATTTTTGGAGGGAAAAATTAAAGTTTAAAATTGGTCAATCATTTGAACATTCTATCATTGCCAATAGCTCCAAAATGAAATTTTAAGTGAAATTCAATCCAAATTCGTGCACTATTTACATGCATTTTTCATGCATAGGGTGAAATTGCTAATTTGCACATACACCACATTCTTGCTAATTCCAATTACCATTGCCTAAACATGATTAAGAGAGTGATTAGGGAGGAGTATATAACACAAACCCTAACTGTTTTCAGCTGGAGAACACTCACAATTTTCAGATCTAGATCCAAACACCAAATTTTTCTCTCACTTTTTTCTTGCAATTTCTTCAAACACAAACCATTTCCATTGCTTGATCTTGGTTCCTGAAGTATCATTGAGTAGAATTGCACGTGGAATCAAGAGATTTGGTATAGTTTTGAAGCATGCTCGAAGCTTGATGCATTAATGGTGAACTCAAAGTTTGGAGAGGTCGTGCACAATTAAGCTTCAATTCTTCATCCAATCAATCATACAAGCATACTGGAGGAGCATTGGAGCATCACAAGGCCTTGGATCCATCGAATTTCAATTCTGCACTTCAAAGAGGTTCCAAATCGATCCTCTTATTTATTAATTTCATTGTGCTATTGTTGTAGATCTCTTAATGCTGAGTATTCTGAGCTTTAAACCACTGAATTCCATGCCAAATTGACTGAGATAGGTTAGCTTGAAGTTTTGATGATGAAACTTTTTCTCTTCGATCCATGCTTGTTTCATTGTTTTATGTTAAATTGATTATGGATCTTTGATGTGCATTGCATGAGGATTTGATTAGTATGCTTGTGGATAATTTCTGGATACTTTGGATTTTTTCTGGAAAATTGGATGAAGATCTTCATGATCTTCATCGTGTTCTTCATATGTTCTTGTTGTTTCCAGTTTTCCTACGGATTCTGATGCAATGTTCATGATTTCCTGTGAATTTTCTGCGCTTGCATGTATTTGTATGAATCTCAACATGTACTGGTCCACGTATTCTCCTGCATGGCGTTTTGGTTGGCCTGTAGCGCTTTGACTTGGCCACATGTGCATTGACCGGCCAAGTCAATTAATGAAACGGCTGTGTTTCATTCCTAAGGCGCGCCATTATTCAAATTGTTCCTCTATTCGATTCCAGCTTGTTGCAAATATTCAAATGTCATGCTTATTTTTCCTTTTCCCTCCATTATTTCTATTACATGCTTCATGCATTTTTTTATTTTTTCTCCATCTTCCAAAAATCATATTAAATTGAAAATTGCTCCAAAAAATATGAGATTTTTTGTATTGCATTCCTTGTCTTGTCTAGTATTTTATGATCATTTTTCCATAAATTGTGCTTTGCTGGAAAATATTTTGTGCTAGGGTTTGTAAACATGTATGCATTTTGCACCTTGCCTTGCCATATCATTTGTGAAATGCTGAGCTTTTATCCAATGAATCTGAAATTTTACATGTTGAAACTAGACACTTTGCTTGAAATTATGGTGTTGATTTGGAATTTTTATCATTTGCCATTTCTGTTTTGTGATCATGTTAAGGTAGGTGTGACAATTTGTGTCACACCTTTGCTTGTTCATCTTATGTGATGTGTTTGCCTTGCCAAATGAATTCCAATTGTTCTGATTTTTTGTATGATGCCTTATATGAATGTTGTGAATGCTCATGAATTTTATTGGAATTATTTGATTCATTTCTGATTGAATTGAGATTTTTCATTCTGGTTGGTCACATTTGAGCTTTAAAATAGTCTTGAACTTCAATTGATCATGAAATGGATTTGGTGAGTGATATTGATGTGACACCTTTTGGATTATTTCAAGATGTATTTGAAGTTGATTCATGTTAATTTTCAGCTTCTGTTTTGAATTTTTTCTCCATCTTTGACCCTAGGCTTTGACCTAGTGGTTTGCCTCTCATGTTTGAGCTTTGATTTCAGGTTGAACATCCAAGTTATATGGTTCATGATGCTCCATCATTTGAGCATTTGATGTTTGCCTTTGACTACTAACATTGTGTGTTTTGTAGGCTTGTTAATTCATTTGAGCTTGACTTGTGGCTTATGCCCTTTGCTTATTGGGTTTGACTGTTGATATTGACTGTTGTTTGATTGTCTGAGTTGTATACTGATTTGTTTGATGTTTCCACAGGTACATTAGTTGCTTAAGTTCATTTGAACTTGATTTTGCTTGGTTGCTTAACCATTTAGGTATAATCTCTCTTCTTCATGTAGTTTGGAAGACCTACTGTTATTTGGTAGGCACCTGTCTGAAGTCCTCCTTAAGAGGCAATGCTTGTGTTTGTTTATCTTTGTGCCAAGCAGGAAAAGTCCTCTTATGAGGCAATTGGTAGATGAAAGAGACGTGTAGTCCATCTCCTGCTATTCAGTGTGTCATCCCTTTGCTCACATAACATGTTGATGCATTGTGGGTATTAACCCAAGATCTATAGAGTCATTCACTTGTGGAGAAGAGTTCCAACTTTCTGAACTCCCACACCTTCTATTATTCAAAGCTCTCCCAGGCCAGGGATAAGAGCTATGAGGCATACTCCTCATCTCCATTTCATCTGCTTCACCCTAACTCTCAATGTTAGGGTTAAGAGCACAACATACCCCATTCCAGTTGACTGTACAGTCTAACCTTGCTTGAGCCTAATTGCTTGTATATAGTGTGTGCTAATTGAATTGTTTGTCTGATTACTTGATTCATCTGTGCATATTTGCTTATGTGTGCCTTTGTGCATTTATCATCATTAATTGTACATTGCATGATCATTGTTCATATCTTTGTGACACTTTTGTTTGTCCATTGAGGATTCAATTGTAAGTCCATTTATTGGCCATTGTTTCCTATGATCTGGAAGGAGTTGGAACTAAGACCATTTATTGGCATCCTATTTCCTTGGAGTCGAGTGTAAGACCATTTATTGGCAACTTGTTTCCTTTTGCTTATTGCATTTGTTTTGATTGTCTATGTGAGGAGTCAATTGTAAGTCCATTTGTTGGCATTTGTTTCCTATGATCATCCTTTGGAGATTATTGTAAGTCCATATATTGGCATCTGATATCCATGTTTTGTTTTGTTTTTGGAGATTGGGGTATAAGTCCATTGATTGGCATCTGATATCCATGTTTGTTTTAGGAGACTGGTGTAAATCCATTGATTGGTATCCGGTATCCATTTTGTTTGTGAGATTGGTGTAAGTCCATTGATTGGCATCCGGTATCCATTTGCTTTGTTTATTTGTTATTGCTCATTGCCTATTCCAAAAGAATCACTTGGATCATCTACATATGATCTCAAGAGGTGAACATCTAAGAAGTTTTACACTTCCTCACCCTCCTACCTTTTGTTTCTTTAAACCTCCATCTTTGCATGTTAACTTCAAAAACCTGAAAATATTGTGCAAACATTTTCATCTCTTTTCAAATTAGAAACCTAGGCCTTAAGCATTTGATTTTCCAAACTTCATTTTCATAATACTTCTTTGAATTGAATTCTAAATCATACCTTGACCATCTTTTGTGAATAAATCCTAATTGGTTAATCCAACTCATTCAATTGTTTTGTGGCTTTGTCCATTCTTGATATGTTTTCATACATTAGCCATAGGTTTGATTTATCCTAGTTGGTTGATGTTAATCTCACCTTTTGTCCTTAGTGATTGAATTGTAAGACTTCCTTGCTTATTATAGGGTTAACCCCTCACTAGCAAGTTGAAGCTTTTCTCACATGGTGGACTTGTTGTTTGTATAAGGTTGAGTTTTCTCCCGTGGATAATGAAAGACCTTAGGGCTTTTGCTTAAAATGAACCCACTGATATTTTGGAAATCTTTTAGCCGAACTACGAGGTTTTGATCCTGTAAAGGTACGTAGGCAATGGTTATCCATCCAAACACAAAAATAATAACTTGTACATTCTTTTCTCATCCCTTCAATCCATGTTTGCACAATATTTATCTCATAAACAAATAACATTTCGTACAACAAGTGTGAAAAGGGCTCCCTAGGAGTACCTAGGACGTTTTGGGTGCCTAACACCTTCCCATTGCGTAATTAACCCCTTACCCAGATCTCTGATCTTTTCATTAGTTTTCTATGTGTAAAACTTCTTAGGCTTTTGTTCGCTTTTCAGCCATTCCTTTGGATAAATAAAAGTGCGGTGGCGACTCGATTCTTTGTATACTTTGCTTTTGGTTTAGTCAATAAACCATAAAGCGACGAATACACCGCTACAGAAAAGTGGCGACTCTGCTGGGGAGATCCACTCCTTGGTGGTATTTCCTACTTTTCACCCTTGTTGTGTGATATTGTTATCTGTTATTTGACATATTTTTGTACAATTTGGGATAACTGTATTGATTGTAATGTTTGAATTGCTTGATATACAATTGTTGTTTGCTTGGTGATCTCTGTGAGATGAGTTCTATACCCGAACTCGAGTGCACCTTAGGATAGGAGAATGGCATAGTCTTGTCGACTTGTGTGGAGTATTCCTTAACAAGTTGACTTGCGAGTCCATTCACTTGGTGGAGGTCATGTTGGATTAATAATGTCACACAAGTTATTTGTGGTTAGGCATTATTCTTTCAATCATGTGCCTTAGAAGCCAAGGACCTTAGTTTACCAAGCCCATCTTGGCCTATTTTAGGACGTAGTGCGGAGGTCGTTCAGATGTCATATCTGATGCGATTGTTACGCGATACTACACTCATAAGAGTCTCTCTTGAGAATATTTTTGGAATACGAGTATTCGTTCCTCCGATAATATCCGAAAGATGGGACGATGATCATGGGAACCTCTGGTAGAACATGTTTGGCAAGTTTAAACCCTTAGTACACTCCCTTTGGGTGATTCTTAACCGAGACTCCATGCTCGTGACTCTCAACAAACCCGTGATTCATGGTTGAGTCGTTCAGACAACCTTAATATCAATGGAACCTGGGTGTTGATAAGGTGTAAACCATAATCCACCAAAATGGATGATTGATATTAAGGATGATTGAGCCGGTTCATGTACCGTTAATATCAATGGAACTTGGGTGTCGATAAGGTGAAAACCATAATCCACCAAAATGGATGATTGATATTAAGGATACTATGAGCTTTCCCATGACCTTTGTCTGGTGTGCTTTGCTTGATCCTTGAGTGTGATTGTTGCATTCATGCATTCATCTGCATTCATGTCATCAGAAAAATCAGAAAATTTTCAAGGAACTTAAAGGGTTTATTTGCAAAATTTTTAGACATGGAAAGACCAAAAAGGCATACAAAGAAGTACAGCTTTAGACAGCCCGATGTGAAAGAGTTAAGGAATCTGACATCCTATGTATTGGATCCCTTGGGTTTCAAAGCTCGTTATGGGAAGCTTCTGCCTCTGTTGACTACTCAGGTTGACGAAGGGTTGATGAGTACTTTGGCTCAGTTCTATGATCCTCTGTATCATTGCTTCTCTTTTCCGTACTTTCAGCTGTTGCCTACGCTCGAGGAGTATGCTCATCTTGTGGGTATTCCTATTCTGGATCAGGTGCCGTTCAGTGGCTTGGAAAGTATTCCTACTTCTCGAGAGATCGCATACTTGTTGCACATAGATGAATCCCTTATTAAAGCTCATATGACTACCAAAGGTGGAATTCAGGGTCTTCCTTCCGATTTCCTCGTCGCTCAAGCTACCGTTTATGGGAAGGCCAGGAGTGAGGATGCCTTTGAGGCTTTATTTGTGCTGCTCATCTATGGTTTGGTATTGTTCCCCAACATCGACAAATTTGTGGATGTGAACGCCATTAGGATATTTTCTATTCTTAATCCCGTTCCGACTCTGTTGGGTGATGCCTATTTCTCTTTGCATTTGAGGAATGCAAAAGGTGGAGGAGTTATTGTGTGCTGTTTGCCTCTGTTGTATAAGTGGTTTATTTCTCACTTACCGCAGACGGTTGCTTTCAAGGAGAACAAGGGATGTCTACGGTGGTCTACGAGACTTATGTCTCTCACTAATGATGATATTTGATCGCATGTATGATACTGTTCAGATCATTGATTATTGTGGTGAATTCCCTAATGTGCCTCTTCTTGGTACATGTGGTGGGATCAGCTACAATCCTATCTTAGCACGCCGTCAGCTTGGGTTCCCCCTAAAGGATAAACCTCATAACATTCTGTTAGAAGGTATGTTCTTTCAGGAGGGTAAAGATCCCCAAGGCCTGAAAGCCAGGATGGTCCGTGCTTGGCGCAAGATTCACAAGAAGGGTAGGAATGATTTGGGTCCGAAGAATTGCATTGCTTTGGAGCCATATACTTCTTGGGTCAGACAGAGAGCTTCTGAGTATCTGATGTCGTATGATTATCCGAGACCTACACCATTGGATGTGGCTGGGCCTTCAACCCTCCCTAACCAAGATGTAGAGGAGTTGAGAGAAGAAGACCTTTCACGTGCCTGGATCCGTGAAAGAGAAGAGTTGCTTCAGCAAATCAAGGAGAAGGATGCTCTGATCGAGTTTCTCGAGCATCAGGTGATAGATGATCCGAATGATACTTGGACTTCTCTGCTTCCCCAGTCTTCCAAGTTCTGGAAGAGGAAGTATGATCGACTTGCGAAGGAGAAAGCGGACATGGAAGCAGCATATGAGAGAGAGATCAAGAAGCTTTGTGTTTCTCGTCTTCCAGCATCTCGAGCTTCTAGGGATCCATAGGATGTTCATTTTCCTTTTCCCTTTGTAATGATCAACAATGTTGTACTTCTTTGTCTCGAATATATATTTGATGAGATATTTTCCATATGCGATTAAATGCTTAAATATTCAAAATTGCAAATAGAACCCTAAAAGTTCCTTGAAATAAAAACAAAGCATATGCACGAGCATTGCATGCATCATTTTGCATAAACAGGTTGTTCTGGTCTTCTTGTCTGTGGCCTAACTCTGTGCTCTTCATTTATTTTGAAGACAAGCTGACTCACCGGTACTATACCAGAGCCAATTCTGCTAGAGTGATGGATCAACTAGAACAAGAGAACAGAGAGCTGAAGGAAGAAGTCGCCAGATTGGGTGCTCTGATGGAGCAATTGTTGGCTGCTCAACATCAACCTTCTCCACCTCCTGCAACTCCTCTCTAGAGGACCGTTATATCAGAGGTCGCTTCTTCAACTGTGCCAGCTGCCAGTGCTCACTTTGGGCCGAATTCCATGCCAGCCGGGTTTCCGTGGGGTATGCCTCCTGGTTTCATGCCAGATATTCCAGCTCCTACTTTTGCTTCCATGCCGGCATCTAGCCCGGTCCTTGCAATGCCTCCTCCTGTCGTACATACCATTCCCAAGGTAGACGACACCATCTATCATTCTGAGCCGTCTGAGGGCCCAAATGTTAATGAGAAGATGGATGCTATGAATGACCAATTCCTCGAGCTGCGAAAGGAATTGAAGACCCTCCGAGGGAAAGATCTGTTTGGCAAGTCTGCTGCTGAACTTTGCCTAGTTCCCGGTGTGAAAATTCCAGTCAAGTTCAAAGTCCCTGACTTTGAAAAATATAAGGGGAACACCTGCCCTCTCGCTCACCTGGTCATGTACGCCAGGAAAATGTCTACTCAGACTGATAATGATCAGCTTTTGATTCATTACTTTCAGGATAGTTTGTCCGGTGCGGCTCTTCGTTGGTATATGAGCCTTGATAGCGCAAACATCCGATCCTTCAATGATCTTGGCGAAGCCTTCGTCAAGCAGTACAAGTATAATGTTGATATGGCGCCTGACCGTGATCAACTCAGGGCCATGTCCCAGAAGGATAAAGAGACATTTAAGGAGTACGCCCAGAGGTGGCGAGAGTTAGCAGCTCAGATTACTCCTCCGCTGGAAGAGAAAGAGATGACTAAGATCTTTCTGAAGACTCTTAGTTCATTTTATTATGAGCGGATGGTTGCGAGTGCTCCCTCTGATTTCACCGAGATGGTGAACATGGGGATGCGTCTGGAGGAAGGTGTCCGTGAAGGACGGTTGGCTAAAGATGAGAGCTCTTATAAACGATATGGGGCGTTTAAGAAGAAAGATGGGGAGACACATGTTGTGCAATCCCATGCTAAACCAAGAAGACCCTCTGTTAAGAGGAAGCCGGTACGTCATCAGCACCAGGTGGCTCATATAGCACCTGTTTTCAGAGATAATTCTCAGCAGTATCAGCAACATCATCAGCATCAGCAACAACCTCAGTATCAACAGCAACATCGTCCACAGCAACAGGCTTACCAGCCTCGTGGCAGTACCAGTAATCAGGCTAATCTGAATTATGATAGGAAGAAGATCAGTTTCGATCCCATTCCTATGTCATATGTTGAGCTTTATCCTTCCTTGTTGGAGAGGAAACTGGTTACTCCTAGAGAGCCTCTGGCTGTGCCTGCTAACCCGCAGTGGTGGTACAAGCCCGATCAACATTGTGTTTATCATTCCAGTGCTCCGGGTCACAATATTGAAAACTGCTATCCATTGAAAACTAAGGTTCAAGACCTTATGCGATGCGGCATCCTGAGCTTTGAGGACTCGGGCCCGAATGTTACGAAGAACCCATTGCCCGAGCATGGGAAGTCGGTGAACATGGTCCAGGGTTTCCCTGGCAAGTATAAAGTCAAATATGTAAGCCATATTCGATAGTCATTGGTCGAGTTGCATCGTTTGCTGTGTCAGTACAGTCATATGGAGCACGATCATGACAGATGCCGTATCTGTTCTGTTAATAGACTGGGTTGTCGCCAAGTGCGAAGAGAGCTTCAAGAGCTGTTGGATGATGGAACCATTGAGATTCTGCAGAATCGAAATGTTGATGAAGATGAACCAGAAGTAAATGTTATTTCTCCTGTGTTCAAGCTGCCCGAGCCTGTTGTCATCCGTTATGATGGTAGCAAGCCGAAGGTCTCTCCTTCTCTTGTAATCAAGCCTGCAGGCCCTGTGCCTTATTCTTCTGAGAAAGCAATTCCGTTCCGCTATAATCCCGTTGCTGTGGAAGATGGGAAGGAAGTGCCGTTGCCTTCAACCTTCGTTGTTAATATTGCTGACGTGAGTGGGTTGACCCGTAGTGGTCACGGGTTTTCAGCACCTAAGCCTCAGGCTAGAGCTGTTGTTTCTGATTTTGCTGAGCGTCCGGTTGGGACTGCGGTGAATGTTCCGAACCCGACACTTGCTGTTGCCAAATCCTCCTCTGTACAAAAGACTCCTGCTTCTTCTATTGGCCCGAGTGGCACTGTGAATGAAGAATGTGATGAGATGCTGAGGCTCATCAAGAAGAGTGAGTACAATGTTGTAGACCAGCTTCTACAAACGCCGTCCAAGATCTCCGTGCTATCTTTGCTTCTGAATTCAGAACCCCATAGGGAGGCTCTGCAGAAAGTTTTGGACCTGGCGTATGTTGATCATGACGTCACTATTGAACAGTTTGATAGTATTGTTGCAAACATTACTGCTTGCAACACTTTGAGTTTCTGTGACGCTGATCTCCCTGAGGAGGGAAGAGACCACAACATGGCTTTACATATTTCTATGAACTGCAAGACTGATGCCATGTCCAACGTGCTGGTGGACACTGGGTCATCTTAGAATGTATTGCCAAAGACCACTCTTTCGAAATTGTCATATCAGGGGCCTCCCATGAGGCAGAGTGGTGTTGTTGTGAAAGCTTTCGATGGGTCGCGTAAGACCGTGATTGGGGAAGTTGATCTCCCAATCAAGATTGGACCAAGTGATTTCCAAGTTACCTTTCAGGTTATGGATATCCACCCATCTTATAGCTGTCTCCTTGGTAGACCATGGATTCACGAGGCTGGCGCCGTGACATCCACCCTACACCAGAAGCTGAAATTCGTCAGGAATAAGAAACTGGTCGTGGTAGGGGGAGAAAAGGCTCTTCTGGTTAGCCACCTGTCTTCTTTCTCATATATTGATGTTGAGGATGAAGTTGGAACGCCGTTCCAAGCTTTATCTATAGCTGAGCCGATTGAGAAGAAGTCTCCTTCATTTGCTTCCTACCGTGATGCGAAACTGGCCATTGAATGTGGTGCAGTTGCTGGTTTGGGGAAGATGATTGAGCTTGAAGACAACAAATCCTGGGCTGGCATTGGCTATTCGTGTGGGGCATTTAACGAGCAAGGTTTGTTCAAGAGTGGAGGTTTCATCCATGCTGATCAGACTGAAGAGGTTGCTGCTATCTTGGAAGAGGATGAAGAGGACTTGAGCAACTTCATCATACCTGGTGGTGTCTGCCATAATTGGGTCGTTGTAGATGTTCCTAAAGTCATTCATAAATCAGAGTAATGGTTCACTTTGTTCAAAACCCTTCTCCCATGCCAAAAGGAGAAGTGATGACAATGTTGGCAGCATTTATAAAATAATATTTTCATTCAATTAATGCATTGTTAAACATTTGTTTTTCCATTTGTTTTCACTTTTTGCTTTTTGCATGAAATCAGTGATCACAAAAAAACCATAAAAACAAGAATAAAAGCAATCTTTTCATCTGCATAATGGTTTGCTTGTTTAAATTCTAAAGTTTTTTATTAACCAAAATCATTATGTAGGTTGATTCTAAAACCCATTGAACATAATGATCCAACGCCATCTCCCAATTTTGAATTCCCTGTATTCGAGGCAGAGGAAGATGATGTTGAAGGGATTCCTGATGAGATTACCCATCTCCTTGAGCACGAGAAGAAGATCATTCAGCCGCATCTCGAAGATCTGGAAACAGTCAACTTGGGGTCTGAGGGTTGTGTTCGTATGCTGAAGATTGGGGCACTTCTTGAAGAGTCTGTCAAGAAGGGGTTGATCAGTTTGTTACGAGAATATTCTGATATCTTTGCTTGGTCGTATGAAGACATGCCGGGTCTAGATACAGATATTGTGCAACATTTCTTGCCTTTGAATCCTGAGTGCGTGCCTGTGAAGCAGAAGCTCAGAAGAACTCATCCAGATATGGCAGTGAAGATCAAAGAGGAAGTTTAGAAGCAAATCGATGTGGGGTTTCTGGTGACTTCCACATATCCTCAATGGGTGGCCAACATTGTGCCTGTGCCTAAGAAAGACGGAAAAGTCCGTATGTGTGTTGATTACAAAGATTTGAATAAGGCTAGTCCAAAAGATGATTTCCCTCTACCACACATTGATATGTTGGTAGACAATACAGCTAAATTCAAAGTCTTTTCGTTTATGGACGGATTTTCCGGTTATAATCAAATCAAGATGGCACCCGAAGATATGGAGAAGACAACATTCATCACACCTTGGGGAACATTCTGTTATCGAGTGATGCCCTTCGGTTTGAAGAACGCCGGAGCCACGTATCAACGAGCTATGACTACCTTGTTTCATGATATGATGCACAAGGAGATAGAGGTCTATGTTGATGATATGATTGCTAAGTCCCGAACAGAAGTTGAACATGTTGAGCAATTGTTGAAGCTTTTTCAGCGTTTGAAGAAGTTCAGACTTCGCCTGAATCCGAACAAATGTACATTTGGAGTCCGTTCTGGCAAGTTGTTGGGTTTTGTTGTCAGCGAGAGAGGTATTGAAGTTGATCCTGCAAAGGTCAAAGCAATACAAGAGATGCCTGCACCCAAAACTGAGAAGCAAGTCCGAGGTTTTCTTGGTCGCTTGAACTATATTTCCAGATTTACATCCCACATGACTGCCACATGTGCGCCGATATTCAAGCTCCTCCGGAAAGATCAGTCTCATGATTGGACCGAGGATTGCCAGAAAGCTTTTGACAGTATCAAAGGATATTTGTCTGAACCTCCGATCTTGTCTCCGCCTGTAGAAGGAAGACCTCTGATTATGTATCTGACTGTTCTTGAAGACTCGATGGGTTGTGTACTCGGTCAACAAGACGAATCAGGGAAGAAAGAATCTGCTATCTACTACCTCAGTAAGAAGTTTACTGATTGTGAGTCTCGATACTCTATGCTTGAGAAGATGTGTTGTGCTTTGGCTTGGGCTGCTAAGCGTTTGCGCCAGTACATGATAAATCATACAACTTGGTTGATATCCAGAATGGATCCGATCAAGTATATTTTCGAGAAGCCTGCTTTAACCGGGAGGATTGCCCGTTGGCAGATGTTGTTGTCTGAGTATGATATTGAGTATCGAGCTCAGAAAGCTATCAAAGGTAGTATCTTGGCTGACCATTTAGCGCACCAGCCGATTGAAGATCATCAGTCTGTTCAGTATGACTTCCCAGATGAGGAGATTTTGTATTTGAAAATGAAAGATTGTGATGAGCCTACACTAGATGAAGGTCCGGAACCTGGTTCCAGATGGACGATGGTGTTTGATGGCACTGTAAATCAGTATGGAAATGGAATTGGGGCAGTAATCATTACTCCTCAGGGCACGCATATTCCGTTTACAGCGAGGCTAACTTTCAAATGCACGAATAATATGGCTGAGTATGAGGCCTGTATTATGGGACTGGAAGAATGTATTAATTTGAGAATCAAACATCTTGATGTGTATGGTGATTCTGCCCTAGTTGTCAATCAAATCAAGGGTGAATGGGAGACGAATCAGCCAGGTCTCATTCCGTATAGAGATTATGCGAGGAGGATTTCAACGTTCTTTACTGAAGTTGACTTTCATCATATTCCTCGAGAGGATAATCGGATGGCAGATGCTCTTGCTACGCTTGCTTCAATGATTGTGGTCAAGTATTGGAATGAAGCTCCCAACGTTGTCGTGATGCGCTTGGATAGACCAGCTCACGTGTTTGCAGTTGAAGAAGTGAATGATGACAAGCCTTGGTATTTTGATATCAAGAATTTCCTCCAAAACTAGGTCTACCCGCCTGGGGCATCTGTGAAAGATAGGAAAACTTTGAGAAGGTTGTCAGGCAGTTTCTACCTCAGCGGTGAAGTGCTGTATAAGAGGAATTTTGACATGGTTTTGCTCAGATGCGTGGATAGACACGAAGCAAACCTATTAATGACTAAGGTCCATGAGGGTTCATTTGGTACTCATTCCAATGGACATGCCATGGCTAGAAAGATGCTGAGAGCAGGCTACTATTGGTTGACAATGGAGTCTGACTGCTGCAAATATGTGAAGAAATGCCACAAGTGTCAGATTTATGCGGATAAGATTCATATTCCTCCGACACTTCTGAATGTGATTTCATCACCATGGCCTTTCTCTATGTGGGGAATCGACATGGTCGGCATGATTGAACCGAAAGCGTCCAATGGACACAGGTTTATTCTCGTAGCAATTGATTACTTCACCAAATGGGTCGAAGCCGCTTCGTATGCGAATATGACCAGGCAGGTGGTCGTGAAGTTTATCAAGAATCAGTTGATTTGCCGTTATGGTGTGCCAGATAAGATCATTACTGATAATGGATCTAATCTGAATAATAAGATGATGGATGAGTTGTGCGCTGAGTTCAAGATTGCACACCATAATTCCTCTCCTTACAGACCAAAGATGAATGGGGCTGTTGAAGCTGCTAATAAGAATATTAAGAAGATTATCCAGAAGATGACAGTTACGTACAAAGATTGGCATGAGATGCTGCCATTTGCTTTGCATGGATATCGTACATCTGTCCGCACTTCAACAGGGGCAACCCCTTTCTCTCTTGTTTACGGCATGGAGGCTGTTCTCCCAGTAAAGGTGGAGATCCCATCAATGAGAGTCTTGATGGAAGCCAAGTTGACTGATGCTGAATGGATTCAGAGTCGTGATGACCAACTGAATTTGATTGAAGAGAAGCGATTGACTGCCATGTGTCATGGTCAGTTGTATCAGCAGAGAATGAAGAAAGCATTCGATAAGAAGGTCAAGCCTCGTGTGTTCCGAGAAGGTGACCTCGTGCTCAAGAAAGTCTTGTCTTTCACGCCCGATTCTAGGGGCAAGTGGACTCCAAACTATGAGGGTCCATATGTTGTTAAGAGAGCCTTATCAGGCGGAGCTTTAATGCTTACAACAATGGATGGGGAGGATTTCACTCGTCCTGTGAATTCAGATGTAATCAAGAAATACTTTGCCTAAAAAAAGAAGAAAAAAGAGTATATAAAAACAGAATAGCTCGCTAAGTTGAAAACCCGAAAGGGCGGCTTAGGCAAAAATGAGCGTCTCGGTGGAGAACCCGAAAGGGCGATCCATGCAAAAGTTAGAGACTTGAAAAAAATGAATTTGCATCCCGCTAGATTGAGTACCTCATCCTGGGGCAATCTAGGCAAAAATTAGGGATTTGGCAAGTAACTGCATCCTGACAAGACTTTCTGTTCCGCAGCTGTCTGTTTGTCAGAGATTCTCGATTCGTCGTCAACTGAAGCTTCGAATACATCGAGATTCAAATTGGTAGAGAAAGGATCATTATGTTCAATGTAGCCCTCTTCCAATATATATCACTGATTTCAAATTTGTACAGATCTATGGAGTCTTGCCATTTGCAGGCTACCATTCCATCAAATAAATTTGAGCTTTTATCCAATTATTTGCACTCTTATTTGTTTCAATTCAACAAATGTTTTGCATTTTTTAATTGATAAAATGTCATTATTTTAAACAAAAAATTTCAAATTATTGTTTTAAACAAAGTGAACATTCACAATGATGAAAGGATACTTAAGAATTTCTCAGTGCTCTCCCAAGGGTGGCATGATTTCCAACAGGTAAGACATTTGTTCATATTCCTGGCTTGGATGTATCCTCTTTCTCCAGATTTGTTGTTGGGGTTGTTCCCCAAGCAGTGTTGTTGTTGGGGTTGTTCCCCAAGCAGAGCTTTTGTTGGGGTTGTTCCCCAAACCGAGTGTTTGTTATGGACTTTAAAACCCTCTGGCAGCATTCTCTCCTCAGCATGGGTGTTTTCCCTCTTGAAAGATTCAGTGGTTGGTGGGTTGATATCCCGGTACTTCACCATTTCCCTCAGCACAGTCGCTGGCAGAATTGTTGGTATGATATACTGCATTTATGCTATATCTCCCCATCAGGATACTTGTTGAGGTTTTCACCTCTTATCCCTTTAGCAGAGCAGTGTTTATTTTCCTCCTCGGCAGTTGTGGGTTTATTCTTGGAAGGTTCAGCATTTGGTGGTTGGTCCCCAGCTCTCCTCCTCATCCCCAGTGGATTCCCCGGTGGGGCCATCAGTAGATTTGTGGTATAATGGATTGTAGCTGTGATTCCCCCAGAGTCCCCAACAGGGTCAGAGTCCCCGCCAGAGTTGGTATCCTCAACAGAGTTGCTTTTTGCCTGTTGAAATATCTGTTTCCCCAGTAGGGTCGGTTGGTGATCTATCATCCAGAGATTTGGTTGATTTCTTGATGCTTTTGATCCCTAGTAGAGTGGCTTATTGCAGAATCTACTTTTGTGATCTATTTTCCCTCATTGGGTTTATCCCCAATGGAGTGGCTTTTGATTCCCAGTAGAGTTGCTTGTGCAGTTAGATTCTACATGGATGATCTGTTCTCCCTTTGTGGGTTGTTCCCCAGCGGAGTTATTTGGAAGTTGCTTTCGTGGCAGTTCTCGCCTGTATGCATTGAACTCTGGTTTTCCAGTTGATACTGAGGATCCCCCTGCAGATACCTCGGGATTTCTCCATTTCCCCAACAGATTTGTCTTTGTGGCCGTTGTTTCCTGTTGTGACTTTCTGTTCACCAGTTGGGTTGATTGTTGATCCGTCACTCAGAGATTTTGTGATATCCTCTGATCTTTTGCCTTCCCGTAGATCTTTGCTTTTCAGCATGTGGATCTCCAGCAGATTGGCTTTCCAGTTGGATTTCTTTGGTTTTCCCCTGGAAGTGTAGTACCGGGCGTTTGATTCCGGACCCTGTTTGTGTTAGATATGTCTGTTTTGTCAGCATTCATCAAACATACATCACGCATATTCATGCATAATCATAAACATTCAGATATTCATGTTGCATTTTTTGCCATATATCCTTTGTTTGTTGTTCCTGCTAATGGTGATATAGATCTCTCCAATAGATCTCCCCAAGCAGATGACGGGTGTCTAATCTCTCAATATAGAGTCAGCCCCATAAGCAAAAAGTGTATGTCTTTCCTTCTGCAGTTCCCCACTGAGATATATCCTCGTGGATGACGGTTTCTTCCGTTTCCTCCCAACACATATATTGGGATGGATCTTCCTATTGAGTTATATCCTCATAGGACGAGTCTTGATTCAGTCTGTCTTTTCGGATCAATCCCGAATTGGCTAATTTGTCAACTGTTTCTTGTGTTTCCCTGTGGAATAAACGAATGAATTGCCCAGTAACCGGCAATAATTCTTTTTATCCCCAGCGGAACTTTTTTTGGGCCTCTACCCTTATACCGGTAGTTGTAAGTCCTATGTTCCTTTTCCTCTTGGCGGAATTTATGGTTATATACCTTTTATTCCTCAACAAGAGTCGAGTTGGTTTTCTACCTAATATTCGGTAGTTGTAAATCCTAGTTTTTCTGCTCCTCAGCAGTTGGTGGTTTGTTATAAACCTTATTTTGTTCCCGTGCGGAATTGTGATTCTTTCATTCCCACGCGGAGTTGTGGTTTTCTACCCCGTATTCGGTAGATGTAAACCCTATCTTTTTATCCTCATCAGAGTTGATGGCTATTACCCAGTATTCGGTAGTCGTAAGTCCTATCTCTTTTCCCCTAGCAGAGGTAACCTTTGTGATTCAGTCTGGTGGATGGTGGATTTTGTGGTTTTCTACCCCGTATTTGGTAGTTGTAAATCCTTTGTTGTTGCGGTTTTATCCCCAACAGAGTCTGCGCCTTTTTGTGGAATAAGTTGAATAGTTGCTCAGTATTCGGCAATCGTTCACCCTATCCTCAACCAGAGTTTTGGTCTTCTACCCCGTATTCGGAAGTTATAAACCTTAATTTCCCTCCTTTGCAGAGTTAACCTTGTGGTTCATCCTAACCGATGATGGTTACTCTTTGTGGTTATCTTCATTCAGTATTCAATGTTGATATTCCCTCCTTGCTTCTGGGTAATTGCCGTTTGCTAGCAATTGTATTCCCAACAAGTCCTTGTGGATAATTGCTGTTTATGCAATTCATCCCCAGCGGGTCTTCTTTCATTTACCCTTTTTGTTGGTAATGTTGTTGCTCCCTTTGATCGGTCATCTTTATATACCTAGTTTTGGTATCCCGATGCCTTTCTTTTCGGTCGATTTATCCTTTATTAACCCAGTAACCGGTTGTGGATAATCTTCCATGCGAGTATATTATCCACGTTCTGACGGTAATGGATAATATATCTCATGCACTCTTCTGACGAAGCCTGTTGTGTTTCCCCAGTCGAGTAAGATTCGTGTTCTTTTTATGGAATCGAATATTCTTTGTTTCTCTTGGATAATTGCCGGATGCTTGCAATTTATCCCCTGTGAGTTGTCTTTCGTTTACCCTGTTGTTGTTGGTAACGATTGTCTCTCTTTTTGGTTGGCCACCTATTATATACCCATTAACCGGTATCTCTGGTGTCTCTTCCTTTTCGAGTATATTATTCACGTTCTGACGGTAATGAATGATATATCTCTTTCGCTCTTTGGGTTTGTGTCCCCAGCGGAGTAAGATTCGTATTCTTTGTAGAATCGAATATCCATCCTTTGATAAATTTGCGTTTTGCTCTTTTCAGGATGATGAGTGTTTTGGCATATATACCAATTCACGTCTTCAGTAGGTCACCTATTATATACCCAGTAACCGGTATCCCTGGTGTTTCCTTCCATGCGAGTATATTGTCTATGTTCTAACGGTAATAGATAATATATCTCATGCGAGTATACTATCCACGTTCTGACGGTAATGGATATTGTATCTCATGCGCTCTTTGGGTTTGTGTCCCCAGCTGAGTAAGATTCGTTTTCCCGTTGTGGATTCGAATGTCCATCCTGTAAGTCGATTTGCTTTTTCAAGTCCTCCTTTCGGATGATGAGTGTTTTGGCATATATACCAATTCACGCTTCGGTTGGTCACCTATTATATACCCAGTAACCGGTATCCCTGGTGCTCCTTCCTTTCTGCTCCCTATTATGAACTTGGTCCCCTGTGGAGTCAGATTTTCCTGAGTTGATGTACCTTTTTCAGGTCTTTCTCAGATGTTTGGTTGATTGATATCTCTCACCCTTATACCGGTCTTAGATATTCATTCTTCCTGAGCTTGTTACCCGTATACCGGTAACACCTCATTCTTTGTTGCTTCTCCAGGAGAGTCTCTTTGTTAGACCTTCTCCAGTGGAGTTTCTGTTGTGTTTTTACCCTTTTTGCTGTATTGGCGTTGTCCTAATATATGCATTTTTCCCCGGCGGGGAGGTTCTCTGTGAATCTTTTCCTTGGTCCGAGTCCGGATTTTTATCCGAAGTATCCTTTGTAGATAATTCGAGTTAGCTTGTGTCTTTCCAATGGATATGTCTTCCTTTGGAATTCTTCTTCTCCCAGTGTGAGTCCTTCACTCCCCAGTGAGGTCTCTAGTCCAGTCGTGCTTTGATCACGCAGTGTCAGTTTTGTTCCCTAATTCAGAGTCGTGTCCGGCTCACGCATTCTTTTTATTTTTCTTATCCCCATGAGAGTTCTGTTAGAGTCTCTGTTCCTGGTGAGTGTGTTACTCCGATGGATCGTTTGTTCTTCTTTGTGGACCATATTCCCCACAGAGTTATTGTTTCTTTTGCATGCATACATTTGCATCATGAGGTCTCTTAGGGACAAAATTTGTCTCATTACTGTTATTTAAGCCCATTCTACCGCGTCGAGATGAAGATTTCTAAACTTCATTTCTCTGGCTAGAATGACCTTAAATAGGGGCATCTGTAAGACCCCAATTTTGTCCCTAAGATTCCTCATGGCCTCATATCATATCATTCATTGCCTCAAGGATCATTGTGCACCTGGCCTCTTTCCCTGTGGGTTGGTTATCTTTTAAGAGTGTTTCTTGATCACCAAGAATGTTTTTCATTTTGTAGATCATTGCTTTTCTTTTTATCACTAACCAAAAGTACAAAAATATGTCATCTAACCTTTGTCTTGCAGATGAAGCAATCAACAGTCAAAGCAGTCAAAGGCAGTCATTGAGCAATAGATGGTGGCCATTCTTGAGAATTTGGACCCCATAATCATTATCAAGAGTTCATATGAACCATGTTATCATTTTTGAATCAAAATCCCAAGTGGTAGAGGCTTGAATCTCATCAGAACATTTTCAAGTCAACTGAAGGCCTAAAAAGTCAACTACCAAGCCAACTGTTGGATTTTGAGGTGGGAAGAGCCTAGAAATACTTCATTCATGTTCAAACAAGTCTCATTTGACATTTCAAACATCAACATTGAAGAAAATAAAGTCAGGTCAAAACTTTCCAAAAATAGAAAGTGACCTATAATTCAATTTGCCAAAAATGGAAAGGTTTTAACCTAACTTCAACTTCAAATTACATCATCAAGAAAGCTTCAAATTGAATTTTGTTGAACATGAAAGTTGTAGATCTTTCTCTCCCATTTCCAAAAAGTCCAAGATCATCAATTTCTCATGTGTGGTTAAGGAGATGTGATCAAAACATGGCAAAGTGTGCATTGAGCTTCAAATGTGCATAACTTCTCAACCAAAACTCCAATTCAAGTGGTTCTTTTTGCTAATTTCTCCTTTTGACTTCTAGTTTCCAAAACATACATTGCATTACACCAATTGTCATCACATAATCATTTGCATTTCACTTGATTTTTGGAGGGAAAAATTAAAATTTAAAATTGGTCAATCATTTGAACATTGTATCATTGCCAATAGCTCCAAAATGAAATTTTAAGTGAAATTCAATCCAAATTTATGCACTATTCACATGCATTTTTCATGCATAGGGTGAAATTGCTAATTTGCACATACACCACATTCTTGCTAATTCCAATTACCATTGCCTAAACATGATTAAGAGAGTGATTAGGGAGGAGTATATAACACAAACCCTAATTGTTTTCAGCTGGAGAACACTCACAATTTTCAGATCTAGATCCAAACACCAAATTTTTCTCTCACTTTTTTCTTGCAATTTCTTCAAACACAAACCATTTCCATTGCTTGATCTTGGTTCCTGAAGTATCATTGAGTAGAATTGCACGTGGAATCAAGAGATTTGGTACAGTTTTGAAGCATGCTCGAAGCTTGATGCATTAATGGTGAACTCAAAGTTTGGAGAGGTCGTTCACAATTAAGCTTCAATTCTTCATCCAATCAATCATACAAGCATACTAGAGGAGCATTGGAGCATCACAAGGCCTTGGATCCATCGAATTTCAATTCTGCACTTCAAAGAGGTTCCAAATCGATCCTCTTATTTCTCAATTTCATTGTGCTATTGTTGTAGATCTCTTAATGCTGAGTATTCTGAGCTTTAAACCACTGAATTCCATGCCAAATTGACTGAGATAGGTTAGCTTGAAGTTTTGATGATGAAACTTTTTCTCTTTGATCCATGCTTGTTTAATTGTTTTATGTTAAATTGATTATGGATCTTTGATGTGCATTGCATGAGGATTTGATTAGTATGCTTGTGGATAATTTCTGGATACTTTGGATTTTTTCTGGAAAATTGGATGAAGATCATCATGATCTTCATCGTGTTCTTCATATGTTCTTTTTGTTTCCAGTTTTCCTGCGGATTCTGATGCAATGTTCATGATTTCCTGCGAATTTTCTGCGCTTGCATGTATTTGTATGAATCTCAACATGTACTGGTCCACGTATTCTCATGCATGGCGTTTTGGTTGGCCTGTAGCGCTTTGACTTGGCCACATGTGCATTGACCGGCCAAGTCAATTAATGAAACGGCTGCGTTTCATTCCTAAGGCGCGCCATTATTCAAATTATTCCTCTATTCGATTCCAGCTTGTTGCAAATATTCAAATGTCATGCTTATTTTTCCTTTTCCCTCCATTATTTCTATTACATGCTTCATGCATTTTTTTCTATTTTTTCTCCATCTTCCAAAATTCATATTAAATTGAAAATTGCTCCAAAAAATATGAGGTTTTTTGCATTGTATTCCTTGTCTTGTCTAGTATTTTATGATTATTTTTCCATAAATTGTGCTTGGCTGGAAAATATTTTGTGCTAGGGATTGTAAACATGTATGCATTTTGTACCTTGCCTTGCCATATCATTTGTGAAATGCTGAGCTTTTATCCAATGAATCTAAAATTTTACATGATGAAACTAGACACTTTACTTGAAATTATGGTGTTGATTTGGCATTTTTATCATTTGCCATTGCTGTTTTGTGATCATGTTAAGGTAGGTGTGACAATTTGTGTCACACCTTTGCTTGTTCATCGTATGTGATGTGTTTGCCTTGCCAAATGAATTCCAATTGTTCTGATTTTTTGTATGATGCTTGATATGAATGTTGTGAATGCTCATGAATTTTCTTGGAATTATTTGATTAATTTCTGATTTAATTGAGATTTTTCATTCTGGTTGGTCACATTTGAGCTTTAAAATAGTCTTGAACTTCAATTGATCATGAAATGGATTTGGTGAGTGATATTGATGTGAGACCTTTTGGATTGTTTCAAGATGTATTTGAAGTTGATTCATGTTAATTTTCAGCTTCTGTTTTGAATTTTTTCTCCATCTTTGACCCTAGGCTTTGACCTAGTGGTTTGCCTCTCATGTTTGAGCTTTGATTTCAGGTTGAACATCCAAGTTATATGGTTCATGATGCTCCATCATTTGAGCATTTGATGTTTGCCTTTGACTACTAACATTGTCTGTTTTGTAGGGTTGTTAATTCATTTGAGCTTGACTTGTGGCTTATGCTCTTTGCTTATTGGGTTTGACTGTTGATATTGACTGTTGTTTGATTGTCTGAGTTGTATACTGATTTGTTTGATGTTTCCACAAGTACATTAGTTGCTTAAGTTCATTTGAACTTGCTTTTGCTTGGTTGCTTAACCATTTAGGTATAACCTCTCTTCTTCATGTAGTCTGGAAGACCTACTGTTATTTGGTAGGCACATGTCTGAAGTCCTCCTTAAGAGGCAATGCTTGTGTTTGTTTATCTTTGTGCCAAGCAGGAAAAGTCCTCTTATGAGGCAATTGGCAGATAAAAGAGATGTGTAGTCCATCTCCTGCTATTCAGTGTGTCATCCCTTTGCTCACATAACATGTTGATGCATTGTGGGTATTAACCCAAGATCTATAGAGTCATTCACTTGTGGAGAAGAGTTCCAACTTTTTGAACTCCCACACCTTCTATTATTCAAAGCTCTCCCAGGCCAGGGATAAGAGCTATGAGGCATACTCCTCATCTCCATTTCATCTGCTTCACCCTAACTCTCAATGTTAGGGTTAAGAGCACAACATACCCCATTCCAGTTGACTGTACAGTCTAACCTTGCTTGAGCCTAATTGCTTGTATATAGTGTGTGCTAATTGACTTGTTTGTCTGATTACTTGATTCATCTGTGCATATTTGCTTATGTGTGCCTTTGTGCATTTATCATCATTAATTGTACATCATTGTATGATCATTGTTCATATCTTTGTGACACTTTTGTTTGTCCATTGAGGATTCAATTGTAAGTCCATTTATTGGCCATTGTTTCCTATGATCTGGAAGGAGTTGGGACTAAGACCATTTATTGGCATCCTATTTCCTTGGAGTCGAGTGTAAGACCATTTATTGGCAACTTGTTTCCTTTTGCTTATTGCATTTGTTTTGATTGTCTATGTGAGGAGTCAATTGTAAGTCCATTTGTTGGCATTTGTTTCCTATGATCATCCTTTGGAGATTAGTGTAAGTCCATATATTGGAATCTGATATCCATGTTTTGTTTTGTTTTTGGAGATTGGGGTATAAGTCCATTGATTGGCATCTGATATCCATGTTTGTTTTAGGAGATTGGTGTAAATCCATTGATTGGTATCCGGTATCCATTTTGTTTGTGAGATTGGTGTAAGTCCGTTGATTGGCATCCGGTATCCATTTGCTTTGTTTATTTGTTATAGCTCATTGCCTATTCCAAAAGAATCACTTGGATCATCTACATATGATCTCAAGAGGTGAACATCTAAGAAGTTTTACACTTCCTCACCCTCCTACCTTTTGTTTCTTTAAACCTCCATCTTTGCATGTTAACTTCAAAAACCTGAAAATATTGTGCAAACATTTTCATCTCTTTTCAAATTAGAAACCTAGGCCTTAAGCCTTTGATTTTCCAAACTTCATTTTCATAATACTTCTTTGAATTGAATTCTAAATCATACCTTGACCATCTTTTGTGAATAAATCCTAATTGGTTAATCCAACTCATTCAATTGTTTTGTGGCTTTGTCCATTCTTGATAAGTTTTTATACATTAGCCATAGGTTTGATTTATCCTAGTTGGTTGATGTTAATCTCACCTTTTGTCCTTAGTGATTGAATTTTAAGACTTCCTTGCTTATTATAGGGTTAACCCCTCACTAGCAAGTTGAAGCTTTTCTCACATGGTGGACTTGTTGTTTGTATAAGGTTGAGTTTTCTCCCGTGGATTATGAAAGACCTTAGGGCTTTTGCTTAAAATGAACCCACTGATATTTTGGAAATCTTTTAGCCGAACTACGAGGTTTTGATCCTGTAAAGGTACGTAGGCAATGGTTATCCATCCAAACACAAAAATAATAACTTGTACATTCTTTTCTCATCCCTTCAATCCATGTTTGCACAATATTTATCTCATAAACAAATAACATTTCGTACAACAAGTGCGAAAAGGGCTCCCTAGGAGTACCTAGGACGTTTTGGGTGCCTAACACTTTCCCATTGCGTAATTAACCCCTTACCCAGATCTCTGATCTTTTCATTAGTTTTCTATGTGTAAAACTTCTTAGGCTTTTGTTCGCTTTTTAGCCATTCCTTTGGATAAATAAAAGTGCGGTGGCGACTCGATTCTTTGTATACTTTGCTTTTGGTTTAGTCAATAAACCATAAAGCGACGAATACACCGCTACACTTATATAAAGGTGCATCCTTATCAATACATGTCTTCATCAACTTCATGCATTTTTGACATCTCATTTCGATTTTTAGCCATTTCTCCATGCTAAATCCATATTGTATAATTTTCACATATTTCATCACAATATAGGTGATGTAATATTTCTTCCTTTGAACATTTTTTAATAATTCCAAAATTAACACAAGGACAATAAAAGAGACTATTATTTTCTGGAAGATTTTGTTCTATGAATTCAAGGAATTCAAGAACTCATTTCTCATACACCAAACCTAATCTATTAGCTTTCATCCAACTATGATCCATAATAAATTCTAAAATCTATATCAAAAGACTAATGTGAATGTCACACTAATGCTACACATACCACATACTAATATGTTATAACATTTAACAACATCAAAACCTAAAGCATATTCATAATCACAAATACAATTCATGACATCAATCAATAACACCAAAACCTAAAGCATATTTATAACCTACACATTTCTTTCTTTAACACTAAAACCTAAATCATATTCATATCCACAACTACAAAAACCCAACATCAATCACATAGCCTTATAACAACAAAACCATCACAAAATCTTAATAAAACCAAAACACAAAGTCATCGATAATTTCCAGCTCTTGTAATCAAATCCAATTCCAACAAAACGAAAGAGAGAGACCAAGAAATGAACATATAAAGGTAACATATCGTAATTCGAAGAGGATGAAGAGACCAAGAAATGATTTTCTTTACAAGAAATGATAAAAGAAAATGAAGATGAAGATTTCGCTATCGATGTCACTCGCTAGGGCATGTGTTATGAAGGAAATAAAGAACCTGTTATATTTTAATTTTCTAGGAAAGAATTTAATCACGGTTGCAAATATCAACCGCGATGAAATATGGAACAAATAACCACGGTTGATAAAAACAATCGTAGTTAATTGTTTTTCAATTTTTATTTAAAAATATAACTTAACGGACAAGCACTTTTTGTTATAGAAAAAAACAAAAAATGTTAATGCTGTATTTCGAAGCTTGTAACCCTTAATCTATCATCACGGTTGTTATTACGAATTGTGATGAAAAGTCTTTTAATATAAAAATCAGGCGCATAAACATGAGATACTACTACGGTTGACAAAAATGACTGTAGTAATATGATGTTACTAAAGATCTATTTTGTAGTAGTGGTTCTTGTTGTTGTTGATTTTGTTGTTGTTTATTTTGTTGTTACTTTGTTGTAGTTGTTATTTTTAGAAAAAAATTCTCAATGTTGTCATCTAAGGAAAAAACTTCATGTGAGAAAATTCCTTACCTTGAATTAATTTTTAATGATAGCAAATTGTGTGATCATCATCCAAATGTTGGTTGTGCATTGCATTACATGATACATGTGTGTTTTATTATGTTTTTCATCCCACTATATTGTTGCATAACTGTACATACAAACCTACATTGATATTCCCCTTTAAATAACAATTAAAATGCATTTTATGTCAGTAAGCATCGATACATAAAGCCTCTGCATCGATACACACAGCATGAGATAAATCATAAGACCTTTCTGTTCAGTATGCATCGATGCACACGAGTCATGCATCAATACATGGAAGACAAAATACTCTATGCATCGATACACACGATCCCTGCATCGATACATGACAAATTGAAACAGCCTGTGTATCAATACATACGCACCAGGCATCGATACATACTAGTGTAATAAGCACTTGCATCGATACACACGACCTTTGTATCGATACATGAATAATCAATTTCACCAAAATTCACATTACTTACAGTATGTATCGATACACACCCTTATGCATCAATACAAAAGACTGTTTTATGTTATAACAGCAACTGTTTTGCAGCATATAAAAGACAGGTTACAACAGCAGTGCAAAAACACGAATTCATTGAGGGAAAACAATTGAACACAGATCAAAAGCAGTGTTGGAGCAATTGTTTCGTGAGCAATTAGAAACCTGAAAGAGACTTCATCTTCTTCATCTTCTCAATCACTTTTCTTCAAGAACATTTACACATAACCATTCTTGTTCTTTGGATTAAAGAAGCATCGAGATAACGTTCAGTGGTACGATCAAGGATCTAGCTGTGGTTTGCAGTGGAACGATCGAGGATCTAGCTGAGTCGAAGATTGAAGGGGGTTTCTAGGAAAAACCTACTGGTTTGTCCTTCAAGAACTGGAGTGTTCTTGAGGGTTTGGGAGTCACATTTGCAGAACATATTCAGCCGTAGCGTTGCGTTTGGAGATCGGGGGATTTCGCAAGCAGGTCGTGGAACCGGTGAATTGTTTGCAACTTTGTGCAGGAAAATCTTGATCGTGCTCAGATCAAGTGAAGGTTTATACAAGAAGAGGTTCTTAGAGTTTAGAATTCTATCTTTGTATCATAACCTTGTATCAACGGATTCGGCAATAATTGATAATCAAAGTTCTCAATTTCATTTGAAATTGAGAGGGAGACGTACCCACACGCGAGGACGACGTGGGGAACTTCCTTACCAAATCTCTGCGTATCGTACTCTTACCTTATTCCTCTTTACGTTTTTCAAACTGTTTTCGCAATATTAGTTAGTGTGTGGTGATTGCTTCTTTTTCAAGACAGCAGTGGCAAGAAAACTTTAATCAAACTTCATTGCTGTTTAACATTGATCACATACACACCAACTGTTTGATAAAACGGTTAGCTAGATTTTATTCATTGGAAATAGACTTTAATGATAAGTGCATTCAATTAGTTATAATTCTGGTGTGAATTGGTTCTGTCATTCTCATTAAAATCCAGCAATTAAACTTGTGTGTCCGGCTTTCTAGTAGCGGTTCAGAATAGACGGAAGTCGATTCGGGACTGATTTTTCCGCCAACTTTGAAAACTCTGATAAAATTTCAAATCCGTTAAATTTAGAAGAGGTGATCTATTCACCCCCCCTCTCGATCACTAGCCACACCGTCTAACAAGTGGTATCAGAGCGCCGGTTCGCTGGTGCTCTGTGGCTAACTGTAACAGTATGGATTCTGAACCAAAGGGGGCGTATAATAGAGCGCCTATTTTCAACGGTGAAAATTATGGCTACTGGAAAGACTGCATGCGAGTTCATATAAATTCTGTGGATAGGTTAGTATGGGCTGCCATTGAAAATGGTCCGTTTCAAATCACTATGACAAATGCGGCTGGCGCCATAGTACCTAAACCAGAAGATGATTGGAATGAGAAAGATGAGAAAAAGTGGTCGTGTGATTGGAGAGCTCGTAACATGTTAATTTCAGCACTTGGTGTTGATGAGTATTATCGAGTATCCCATTGCACGACAGCTAAAGAAATGTGGGACGCTTTAGAAGTTGCCCATGAGGGCACTACTGAAGTAAAACAGTCCCGCATTAACACACTCAATCAAGAGTTTGAGCTCTTTCGAATGAAACAAGGAGAATCCATCTCCGACATGCAAAAGAGATTGACTCATCTAACTAACCGATTGAATGCTCTTGGAAAACCTATTTCCAATGAAATTGCTACTAATAAAATTCTCAGGTGTCTTAGCAGGGAGTGGCAACCTAAAGTTACAGCAATCAAGGAAGCCAACGATCTTACAAGACTTACGATTACAACTCTATTTGGAAAGCTGGAAGAACATCAGCAAGCTTTGGAAAGTCTTGAAAAATATGAGAATAAAAGTAAGAAGGAAAAGGAGAAGAAAAGAGACAAAGAGGGAGAGAAGAAGCCAATAGCTCTTGTGGCTTCTAGCTCTAAGTCCTCACGAAAAGAGCAAAGCGACAATGATTCAAGTAGTGACAAAGACTCTGATGATGAGGAAATGGGATTGTTTGTAAGGAGATACAATAGATTCATTCGAAAGAATGGAGTCAAGCATTCCGACAAAAATCTCATGAAGTTTCGAAAACAATCTACAAATTCGAAACAAGAAGAAAACAAGAAGAGTAGAGGAAGAGGATCCTGTTTTAATTGTGGTAAATCCGGACACTATAAAACGGACTGCCCTATGAAATATAAGGATCAAAGAAAAGATTCGCCAAAAGGGTACAGCAAACAAAGAAGAGCGTATATTGCATGGGAAAGTGATAGTGATTCATCAAGCACACAAAGCTCAAGTGATGATGATGAAGCTGCAAATCTGTGCCTTATGGCTCACACAAAAAATCTGTCCTACCACAAGAAGAAAAACAATGACAAAAAGGTAAAACAAGCGTATTACAATAATTTCTCCTCTATGTCTTTTTCGGAACTAAAAATAGCTTTTGAAAAACTGCATAACGAAGCTGTAGATGCTTTTAAAAGACTATCTTCCGACAAACATATTTTCTCTTTTTTGGAAGGTAAAGTAAACAAAGCTGAAATTGATTTAGAAGCATTGAAAACTAGTATTGCAGAAAATTCAAAAACTATTGACATTGACGGATGTAGTAGAGTTAGGTATTGTGACGCTTGTTATATTTGGAAAAAAGAGGTAAACACTCTTAAGGTCAAATTAGAGAAAGTGCTACAACCTAAAGTTACTTATGCCGTTGACCCCAAGTTGTTTAAGAAGTCATTGAATCCTCCATATGCAAAATACTCTTTTATTCTAAAGGATTCAATGAACAAGAAACAACAAACACATCATCATGGTTTATGTCATTATTGTTGCCATGCTGGCCATACCATTGAAAAATGCAAATTTAGGGGATTTCTTGTCCCTAAAGGCATTTATCAATGGAAGCCAAAAGGCAACCATGTTAGCACTTACCCACTTGGACCCAATGAAAATTGGGTACCAACTTCTCTCTTTTGATGTTGTAGGATGAGTGCCTTGCCTCCGCAGATAGAAGGTGGTTTCTTGACAGCGGCTGCTCGAGGCACATGACCGGTGACATATCGCTCTTTATAGACTTCAAGGCAAAGAAGAAGGGATATGTCACTTATGGAGACAACAACAAAGGAGCTATACTCGGCAAAGGTAGTGTAGGTAATCCCTCCACCACTACTATTTCAAATGTCCAGTTAGTTGAGGGACTTAAACACAATTTGTTAAGCATAAGTCAACTATGCGACATGGGCTATAAAGTGTCGTTTACAAAAACTTGCTGCATAATTGAACATGTTGAACAAAACATTGTGTTTAAGGGTGTAAGAGTAAACAACATCTATATGCTTGACTTGTTTGATGTGCCTTTAACAAGTACTAAATGTCTAGTCACCTTGAACGATGATTCTTGGCTTTGGCATAGACGTTTAGCGCATGTTAATTTCGATTTGCTTAATAAGGTTGTGTCTAAGGATCTAGTAGTCGGTCTACCAAAAATAAGATTTTCAAAAGACCACCTATGTGACGCGTGCCAAATGGGAAAGCAAACAAGGGTGTCCTTTAAATCTAAAAATGTAATTTCAACTTCACGACCCCTTGAGCTTCTCCATATGGACCTCTTTGGACCTTCTAGGACAAAGAGCCTAGGTGGAAATTACTATGGCTTTGTAATAGTTGATGACTACTCTAGATTCACTTGGACTATATTCCTTCATAGCAAAGATGAAACTTTTTCTGCTTTTAAAAATTTTGCAAATCTGTCCCAAAACAAAATGAATTCCAAAATAGTTACAATTCGTAGTGATCATGGTGGTGAGTTTCAAAATTACCACTTTGAGAAGTTTTGTGACAAGTATGGTATTGAGCATAACTTTTCAGCTCCTCGCACTCCACAACAAAATGGCGTTGTGGAGCGTAAAAATCGTGTTTTAGAGGAGTTGGCAAGAACAATGCTTAATGAGGGTGGATTACCAAAATACTTCTGGGCTGATGCTGTTAGCACAGCCTGTTATGTTCTAAACAGAATCTCAATTCGCCCTATTTTAAACAAAACTCCTTATGAACTTTTGAAAGGAAGAAAACCAAACTTGTCACATCTTCACGTATTCGGTTGTAAATGTTTTGTTTTGAATAACGGTAAGGAAAACATTGGGAAGTTTGATGCAAAAGCGGATGAAGGTATTTTTCTTGGTTACTCACTGTCAAGTAAGGCATATAGAGTGTATAATAAGCATTTACTTACTGTTGAAGAATCTGTTCATGTTTCTTTTGATGAGTCTTATCCGAAAAATATCGAAAAAGGTATTTCTTTTGATGACGCAGGTGTATCTACAGAAGACATACTCAAGGAAGCTGTTGAGGAAATTGATCAGTCCAAAACAGCTGCCCATGAGAAGGAGGAAGATACTAGTCATGAAGAAATTGAGGAAGAAAAGACAGCTGAAGTGAATGATCTTCCAACAGCTTGGAGATCCTCAAAAGACCATCCCATTGACAACATTTTGGGAGACATTTCAAAGGGAGTAATGACCCGGTCTAAGATAAGTAACTTTTGTTCTCACTTCGCGTTTGTTTCACAAGTAGAACCTAAAAATGCCAAAGAGGCCTTGATTGATGAATTTTGGCTAATGGCCATGCAAGAAGAGCTTAATCAATTTAAAAGAAATGACGTTTGGGAACTTGTCCCTCGTCCGCGAGATCATCATATCATAGGCACTAAGTGGGTTTTTAGAAACAAGCTTGATGAAAACGGAGTGATTACTAGGAACAAGGCACGCTTAGTAGCACAAGGGTATAACCAAGAGGAGGGCATAGACTATGAGGAAACTTATGCTCCAGTTGCTCGCCTTGAAGCTATACGTCTTTTGCTTGCCTATGCGTGTTCTAAGGATTTTAAGCTTTACCAAATGGACGTAAAGAGTGCCTTTCTTAATGGTGTCATAAATGAAGAAGTATATGTTTCACAACCTCCCGGTTTTGAAAATGCTGAAAATCCAGATCATGTTTACAAATTAAAACGAGCTTTGTATGGTCTTAAACAAGCCCCTCGGGTTTGGTATGAAAGGCTTAGCAAATTCCTAATTGATCATGGATATTCAAGAGGTAAAGTGGACAATACACTCTTTATTAAACACAAAGGGAAGCACATTCTTTTAGTTCAAGTTTATGTCGACGATATCATATTTGGTTCAACTAACATACACTTGGTCGAAGAATTTTCTAAGGTTATGCAGGGTGAATTTGAGATGAGTCTAATGGGGGAGCTGAACTACTTCCTAGGACTGCAAATAAAGCAACTTGATGAGGGTACAGCAGTATGTCAAACAAAATACTGCAGAGAACTACTCAAGCGCTTTGGAATGAATGACTCAAAATCGATTGACACCCCAATGCCTACCAACGGAAATCTAGACAAGGATGAGCATGGTAAGTGTGTAGATGTCAAAAGGTTCAGAGGTATGATTGGATCTCTCTTGTATCTTTCTGCTTCTAGACCTGACATCATGTTTAGTGTCTGTATGTGTGCACGCTATCAATCAAATCCTAAGGAATCGCACCTAAAAGCGGTGAAGCGCATATTTAGATATCTTCACGGAACACCTAAATATGGGCTTTGGTACTCCAAAGGAAGTGATTGTAGCTTAGTAGGGTACTCCGATTCTGATTTTGCTGGCTGCAAATCAGATAGGAAAAGCACAAGTGGCACATGTCACCTGTTTTCAAACTCCTTGGTCAGTTGGCATAGCAAAAAGCAAGTTTCTATGGCTTTGTCAACTGCAGAGGCAGAATACGTTGCAGCCGGTAGTTGTTGCGCTCAAATTTTATGGCTGAAGCAGCAACTACAAGACTTCAACATTCAACTCAAACGTATTCCTATCAAATGTGACAACACTAGTGCCATAAACCTTACTAAAAACCCTGTTTTACACTCACGCACTAAACACATAGAGATTAGACATCATTTCCTTCGTGACCATGTTAAAAAAGAAGACGTTGTCTTTGAGCACGTTGATTCCAAAAATCAGCTCGCTGATATTTTCACTAAACCATTGGCAACGGAACCTTTCTTCAACATTCGTCGCGAATTGGGAATCTTAGATCTTTCTCAGTTGATGTCATAAGCATGTTATCTCTTAATTATATTATGCCTCACCATGGTTGATAAGAGCTGTTTTAGATGTCAATTATCCATCACACGAGTTCTCCAACAGAGGTAATATCAATCCTTTCTACAATTCTCTTATTGCTAAGTGATTGTGTATGTTACATCAAATGTTCTTACTCTAGTTGATATAAAATTTGACTGCATATACTCCTGTCCATATTGTGTGCACATTAACAATCTGACTTCTGAATCTCTCTTGAGCATAATCATCATAACATAGTGCATAATGCATACTCATACTGCATTAAAATTCATTAAAAGCCAGTTAAGCATCAGTATGCATCGACACCAACGAAGCATGCATCGATCCAAACACTCTAAAATTCAAATTTTTGAAAAACTGCTTCAGGATGCATCGATGCATCCATCGCATGTATCGATACACATGCCCATTGTGAATATTTGGCATTGACTCATGACCTTCTGCATCGATACATACTGATGCTATCTGAATTAAATGCAATTTCCTTCTCTCTCATGCATCGACACATCAGCCAATCATATCACTTCCTATCTCATTACTTCATCTCATCTGCCCTTAAAAACCCCAAAACCAGTGGCTAACCCTAATCCTCCTCATCTTCACTCTCTCTCACAAACTTGGTAAAACCCTAAATCTCACATCACCATGCCTCCACGCACTATTCCAGCCAGAGAAAAAGGAAAAGGAAAGGGAAAGGAAGCAGCCGGTACTTCTCAGCAACCACCAGATGCTCCTTCAAATGCCTTAGACATACTTCATCCTGCCATTGCTGCTGAATTTGAGGAATCCTTCAAGGCCAGGTTGGTAATGAAACCTCATATCTTTGATAAAACAGATGCTGTTCATCTGCACCTAAATGAAGTAGTTGAACTCTTACATGCACAAAGACTTGGGTCCTTTCTATCTACAAAAGATGAGTATCATGAGGATTTCATCCGGGCCTTTTATGCTGGTTTGCAAACTGGTAGAGGCTATATGTTCCGGTGTTCTATCGGAGTCAGAACATATACCTTTGAAGCCTCTGATTGGGAAACGGTGTTTCAAATGCCGCTTCCGTCGATGGCTGTCAAGTCCTGGCATGACCTGCACTTTGATCCTGAATTTGACATGAAGGACTTTACTCCTTCTATCCTAAAGATTGATAGACCATTGAGTGAGGATGAACACGTCACGTCAGGTATGATCATGCAAACTCCGCGTATTCTTCACTGGATCATTACACACATTCTGCGTCCAACCAACAGTGGCCACTCTCGGTTGGATAGGCCTAGCATACATCTTCTCTACATTCTGCAAAATAAGATTCTCTTAAATTGGGCGAACTACTTTGTAAAACGTCTATTTTATGTGCGAGACAGCTCCAAAACTGTGGCTCTAGGGTATGCCTCTCAAATAATGAAAATTCTTAAGTTTTGGAAAGTTGCAATGCCTATTGTGCCTCTCCTATCTCCATCTGCAGCTCAAGAATTCGACTCTGCCACTCTATCGCATATGGGATATCGGTGGGACAAGGAACGCAAATGCTTCTATTTCTTCGAAAGAAAATCCAAAACCAGAATTTACAATTTTGACATGCCTTCGGAACGCATCCATGTTGCTGAAGATCAGCCTGATGAAGAGATGCAGGATGCGGCTGAAACAGATGCACCACAAGCTGAAGCCAATACCGGTTGGGGAGATTGGGTGCCACGAAGGTGGTCTCCCACCAACTACGTACCTGAACCTACAGCCCCTCCATTCTCCGGTGGTACTTCAGCCTCAACACCAAATGCGGACATCACTCATATGCTTCAACAGATGGAAATTGCCAACAAAGAACGCCATGAAGAAGCACGGTACTGGCATGTTCAACAATCTGAATGGCACAATGAGCATCGGGACTGGCATGATGAGCATACACGGATGTATCACAATCAACACGCTTGGCACCAAGACTTAGTTAAATGGCATCAAGTGTTCTACAACGAAATGTCCGGCTTTATGGATGACTGCCGTGAAAATCCTGGGATTATGGACAGCTTTAGAAGCATTGAAGTTCAGAACCGATTTAGGCAATACTCCTTCATGGGCCAAAATCCAGACACAATGCCTCCTCCTCCGCCTCCGTCAAGCTACCGAGATCCTGACAAACATGATGAGGAATCCTGTGGTGGCAACAATCCAAATTAACCCACCTGCACTTCATCTCATAGCATTTCATCTCATATTGCTCTAGTTTTATTTGGTTGCACAATATATGGTTTAGCTTATGTAACTCTTAAACTCGTTCGTATCTTTAAAACGCGTTTCAAATTCTGTTTATCTCTTTTGTTATTGCCCTTATTCTTCATTCTTTGTGAATGATTCTTTACTTTGAAGCTTCATTCTATGTGTTTGATAGCCTGTTATCCATTTCTTGCCATGTCCTGCTACACTATGCTACCTTGATAAATATGTTTCTTCCTCTTTTTGATGTTGACAAAGGGGGAGAAAATGCAGATATGCACAAACTCAGGGGGAGCATCACACATCTTGCCAAGAATTTGCCATCATCAAAAAGGGGGAGTTTGTGAGAAAATTCCTTACCTTGAATTAATTTTTAATGATAGCAAATTGTGTGATCATCATCCAAATGTTGGTTGTGCATTGCATTACATGATACATGTGTGTTTTATTATGTTTTTCATCCCACTATATTGTTGCATAACTGTACATACAAACCTACATTGATATTCCCCTTTAAATAACAATTAAAATGCATTTTCAGTATGCATCGATGCACACGAGTCATGCATCAATACATGGAAGACAAAATACTCTATGCATCGATACACACGATCCCTGCATCGATACATGACAAATTGAAACAGCCTGTGTATCAATACATACGCACCAGGCATCGATACATACTAGTGTAATAAGCACTTGCATCGATACACACGACCTTTGTATCGATACATGAATAATCAATTTCACCAAAATTCACATTACTTACAGTATGTATCGATACACACCCTTATGCATCAATACAAAAGACTGTTTTATGTTATAACAGCAACTGTTTTGCAGCATATAAAAGACAGGTTACAACAGCAGTGCAAAAACACGAATTCATTGAGGGAAAACAATTGAACACAGATCAAAAGCAGTGTTGGAGCAATTGTTTCGTGAGCAATTAGAAACCTGAAAGAGACTTCATCTTCTTCATCTTCTCAATCACTTTTCTTCAAGAACATTTACATATAACCATTCTTGTTCTTTGGATTAAAGAAGCATCGAGATAACGTTCAGTGGTACGATCAAGGATCTAGCTGTGGTTTGCAGTGGAACGATCGAGGATCTAGCTGAGTCGAAGATTGAAGGGGGTTTCTAGGAAAAACCTACTGGTTTGTCCTTCAAGAACTGGAGTGTTCTTGAGGGTTTGGGAGTCACATTTGCAGAACATATTCAGCCGCAGCGTTGCGTTTGGAGATCGGGGGATTTCGCAAGCAGGTCGTGGAACCGGTGAATTATTTGCAACTTTGTGCAGGAAAATCTTGATCGTGCTCAGATCAAGTGAAGGTTTATACAAGAAGAGGTTCTTAGAGTTTAGAATTCTATCTTTGTATCATAACCTTGTATCAACGGATTCGGCAATAATTGATAATCAAAGTTCTCAATTTCATTTGAAATTGAGAGGGAGACGTACCCACACGCGAGGACGACGTGGGGAACTTCCTTACCAAATCTCTGCGTATCATACTCTTACCTTATTCCTCTTTACGTTTTTCAAACTGTTTTCGCAATATTAGTTAGTGTGTGGTGATTGCTTCTTTTTCAAGACAGCAGTGGCAAGAAAACTTTAATCAAACTTCATTGCTGTTTAACATTGATCACATACACACCAACTGTTTGATAAAACGGTTAGCTAGATTTTATTCATTGGAAATAGACTTTAATGATAAGTGCATTCAATTAGTTATAATTCTGGTGTGAATTGGTTCTGTCATTCTCATTAAAATCCAGCAATTAAACTTGTGTGTCCGGCTTTCTAGTAGCGGTTCAGAATAGACGGAAGTCGATTCGGGACTGATTTTTCCGCCAACTTTGAAAACTATGATAAAATTTCAAATCCGTTAAATTTAGAAGAGGTGATCTATTCACCCCCCCTCTCGATCACTAGCCACACCGTCTAACACTTCAATGATTTATTGCTTGTCTTGGGTGACAATATTGAAACACTATTCCTAATCATATTGAAAAGATATTATAATCCAAAATAAAAAATGGTGAATGGTAAGAATTTGATCTACAATTCAATTAGTCTATTACTTCCATTTAGATGACAACCGAGGGGAAAATTCCATATAATACTATATTCATATACCATTTTCTTACCGAAGCTAGTGTTCCTTAACAATAACAACATAAACACAAACAACATAAACATTTACTACAAGAAATTTTCCATATATCAACGAACACGTTTAGTGACCGTAAAAAAAAGCGTTGGTATAGATAGATTTTAAAGACCGAACTTACAAGGCACCAGTTCGTATAGGGTCTCCAATACTCTTAGATACTCAATTTTTTCTCAACCTTTAGAAGAAAAAAAACTTACTAGAATCGAACCAAGGACATGAATATAATAGTCTTTGATTATTTTTTTACTCAACCTTTTATTTTCTTCTATTTTTGTAAAAAAAAAATTGGAAGCGTTAAATATACGACAGTTGTCCAAACTGCCGTATAAAATGTCGTTAAAATCTAAAATAGTATGCAGTACGACAGTTAAGTTCCAAGTGTCGCAATTCGAGTGTCTCAAAATGACTATTTTTTTGTAGTGTGTGCCGAGGGTTTTTGCTTTGAATTTTCTTGGTTTTAGATTTGTATTTATTGTTCATCTCTTTAATGGATTATTAAACTTAGCATGAATTTTCAGGCACAATTTTTTGTGAAATTATGGATTAGTAAACTGTTTTTCAAGCACTGTTAATTTCAAAACCATAGAATTTCAGTAGTGACTTAGAATGTTAAGTAGTGATTAGTAAACTTAGAATGTTCTTAAAGGAATGGTAATCAATATGTCTACTGCCAATATGAATCTTCAGGCACTGTTTTTTTATTTATTTTTAATTTGTGAATTAGTAAACTTAGCATGATGAGTAATTATGGATTACTAAAATGTTTTTCAGGAAATTTTAATTTCAAATCCATAGAATTTCAGCAATGACTTAGAATGTTCACCAGTGATTAGAGAGTCATGTTGAAGATAGTTTCATCAAAACCATTGTATGTGGAATCATCTTGGATGATGGATCCGCTTGTAGAAGAACCAGTTAAAGGAACACAAGTGCATAATTTCCACATAACATATTTATAATATGATTATAGTAAATACAAGTGCAATGCATAAACCACAAAATGTAGTTATTCAAGCTACCATAAAATTTAGTTAAAAGAAAACCATATGATTTTAGCTGACGATGTTTACTATGCAAGGAAACAATGTATATGTATTATATTCAAGAGTATCTAGCTTTATGAAACTAGTTGGTTACTGATTAAGATTCATAGAAAGCTCTAAGTATGGTGTCAATGTGCTAGGATTATATGTTCCTCTAGTATTCTCAGTATGAACTGTCAAGAAAGCTTAACATGATTATTATTGTAGAATATTTTGCACCTGATTTTGAATTCAATAGTGGTTTCTTTTATGGAATTGTAATGTCATTGTTTATGTTTTAAATCAACAATTATGTTCAACCTACTCATTTTTACTTCAGCATCATTCTACTATGTTTTTAGGAAAAATACTTGAGCTTTACTTGGTTGGTATTCTCTTTGCTGTTTGACAAGCATTGGTGTTCTTATTTAGTTCTTTCCATGTTGCATTTTGTCTTATCCCATTTATTATAATATTTTAAGAAGAACTAAACAAACATAATAATGACTGAAACTTCTTGGTCGATCTAAAAGATACAAAGTGATATGCCTTGGAAGGATGTCATTTATTCCCAAATAATATTACCAAACCTAAAAATATTAAAAACTTCTTTCTTTTAAAATCAAGAGTTGAGGGATGAACTTAAGAAAATAAGACATAGTCAAGAGATGACAAATGTCTTTATGGCAACTATGATGTCAGGGATAGAAAATTGATTATCTCAAGAAGATTTAAATGTTATTTTACAAGCTGCATTACATGTATATTATATTTTATTCTGCAAGATCATATTTCGAATATTATGAAAACATTTATTGAATTGAGTTTGTAACATATTTTATTTTATTTTCAATAGGCTACAGATGCTTCTAATGTCCCAAAACAGATAAAATCTCAAACTCCATGCACTGATGAAGATTAAAAACTAATGTTATCTTAGATATGATTTTGTATTTTTTTGTTGTCGTAGCATCTATTTTGGTGGATGTTATTATATTATTGACACTACTTTGTTATTTTGATATGTTTATAAGACTTGTTCTTTTGACAATATAATTGAATTTTTTTTATGTTGCTTTAAATTTTTTGTGGTGCAAATAGAAAATATTTGTAAAAAAAATTGATTATTAAAAAATATAAATTATAGAAAAAATATATATGTTCAAAAAAATACATATACCAACGACTAATTTCGTCCTATACCAATGGAAATTCATGGTGGACAAATTATTAAATAGTGTAATTAGTCGTTGTTATAGCCCCAAAATTTTGAATAACCCCTAAAATTTGATGTTGGTACAAGATATTGGGATGGAAATTTATGGTTGGTACATGGAATTATAGTTGACGGAGGCAAACGCCAATGGGTATAGGTTTGTAGACCCTTACCAATGGTTTTTGGATCTTTACCAATGGATTTTTGCTGTTAGTACATGTCAAATTTCAACATAAACATTCAATAACAAGAACAACATAAACATTCAACAACAACAACATAAACATTAAAACAAACATCATAAACATAAACAACAAGAACATAAACATTCAACATCAACAACAACATAAACAACAACAACATTCAAGATCGATATATTACTGTACATGCATGGTAGAGAAAATTTTATGTACCAGAAATGTGATGAAGATGTAAAAGAGATAACTATTTTGAGTTTCTTCCTTCTTTCTTGTACGTTTCTTCGTGTTCCTCCTTTGTTTTTCCTGCGTTTTTCGTTGTTTCGTACATTAAACCAAGAACGATAATGATATCATTTTTTCCACATTCATTAAAGAACGATAGTGATGATATAAAAATAATGTTTAACGAGTTAAGTTGTGTGTGTATTTCATTTCTTTAATGGAGATGAAAAGATGTTTAGGATTCAAATGGTTTCTAAGTGCTGAATGTGTTATGGTTCAAGTGACTTCTCAATAATGGAAAAATAGCAACTGAATAGACATGACAAGATAAGATGTGTTTCTTGTTTCTAAATAAAAATTTCATCAATGTTGTTTAAACCAACCATGGAGATATCTAATTTATTTAATTAATTTTTATAAACAGCATTATTTTTTAACCATTTAAAAATAAAAGGAAAAATACATCACCACAGCTGCTTTAATCAACTGTGGTGAGATCTGAATTATTATCAGATTAAAAATAAATCAAAAAGAAAGTTTCCACTATGAAAATAAAACTAAAAAGAGGTCAATCATTTCACCACGATTGGATTAATCAACCGTAGTGAAATCCGATTTATATTTAATTTAAAAATAAATGAAAAATAAAGGTTCCATTATAATATAAAAGAAATCACAAATTTGCTGATGTGGAAATATAAATGTAAACTATTTAATTTAAAAAACTAAACAAAAATGATGGCGATTGATTTTAGAGATGTCATCATTATCCTTCAAAGAACAATGGTAAAATGAGCGTCGTGGTATATACTATGAATAATAGTGAGATAGACGTTTATTAAAGTTATAGTATTTTTTTTGGGATTTGCTTCAGAATAGTTTGCCGACTAGGTAGAATCTCCTGAGACATCAGATAGTATATGGTATTACTATTACGGGGCAAGCAATGTCTATAGGGGAAGTGAAGTCGTATTATCACCTTTTCGTGTTGTGCAAAGTTGCAACAACTATCTGGTATAGAGTTTTCAAGTGGGTGGGCGACCTAGGTCTCTGTCGAAATAAGACTTATAGGTGTTTGAGATGCTTCAGTATGTAGGTCAGAGAAAAAATCGCCATTAGGCCTAGTCTCGATCTAGAGGTGGTCTGAACATTTTGAAAAATGTGTAACAAAACTATTTTTATAAAAAAAAAGCTTGTTGGTAAATCATTGGGTGTCTGCGATTAGCATTCTGACATGGAAGTGAGTTCATGTTCATATTCTTTGTTTGGTCATTTTATACTAGTGTAGCGGGGTATTCGTTATCTTTAGATTTATTGACTAAATCCAAAGTAAATCATACAAGTCGAGTCGTCACCGCACTTCTATTTATCCAAAGGAAAGGTTAGAAAGCGAACAAAAACCGAGAAGTTTTATCGAATCAAAAACTAATAAAAATGTCAGAGATCGGGGTAAGGGGGTTGGTTATGCAATGGGAAGGTTTTAAGCACCCAAAACATCCTAGGTACTCCTAGGGAGCCCTTTTCACAATTGTTGTAAGGTTGGTATTTTGTGAAAATTTGTTTGTGCAAACATGATTGGGGAGATGAGAGAAGAATGTACAAATTATTTACAATTTTGTGTTTGAATGGATAAACCCACTGCCTACGTACCATCTTAAAAAAGATTAGGATCAAAACCTCGTAGTTCAGGGTAAAAATCTCAAAACAAGTTGGTGAATTGATTGGTCCAAAAGCCTTAAGGTCATTTGTTATCCAAGGGAGAAAACTCAACCTAAAACCACAAATCCACCATGTGAGGATAGCTTCAACATGCTAGTGAGTGGTTAACCCTATAATAAGCATGGAAGACTCATTGTTCATCACTAAGGATATAGGTGAGTATTATATCAACCTCAAGGATAACTCAAACCTAATAGCAAAAGGTTATGAAAAGTTTTTGATAAGAAAGTGGCCATTGAAACCACAAAAACATTTGAGTGAGTTATATTTACCAATGAAAAGTATTTATAAAATATGGTCAAAGTTGACTTAAAGATTCAATTCAAAATAAGTGTTATGAAAAGAAAGTTTGGAAATCAAAAGCATAATGCTTAGGTTTCTAATGTTTGAAAACAAAATGTTAATGTTTGCACAAAAGTTTTGGCTTGGGTTAGAGTGGAGGGAAGAAGAAGAATGGCTAAGTCCTAAGCATACAAGAGATGAATGAGAAGAAATAAGACCACAAATGGAGTTCCCTTCTTGAGATCATATTGATGATCCAAGTAGCTCCCATCCTTTGGAATAAGCAAGAAAATAAGTGTATACTCAAGCAATCAATCAAGTAAAGCTCTTAGGAATCTTCCAATGGCTCTTGTATCTCTCACTTTAGATGCATATGACAATGGTTCTTCACTTTGGCTCAAATAGGAATCCCCTAGCATAAAAGCACACACATCAAAAAGTTCCACAATGTAAACCAAGAATGGACAAGAGTGAGTTTAGAAATTTGGTCCTTCTAATCCATATTCAACATTAAGGCCTTTTTACTCCATTTTTGCATAGGGAATATCCTAGAATCTAAGTCCTTTTGGTCCATTTTTGCATTTGGTGCACAACAATCAAAACAAAACACAAGCACAATAATATATACACAATTATGTGCTCAAGTGAGCAAAAGGCAAATTGCATTAACATAAAGATGTGCTCAAATGAGCAAAGGGCAAAAGCAAATGAATAATATGTACAAGAATAGTAAATTGCATAAATGTAAAGTGCAAGAATTAAATGTTACTGGTTAATGGTTAATGGTTAATGGTTAATGGTTAATGGTTAGTATTAGTGTGCCATAAGGAAATTTAGCGATATGTTAAGCAATCGTAAGTGGACTAATGTAGTAGTCACACCTATTTGAGGCCGGTCAATAAAATATAGGCACCAACACAAGTTAGAGATCTTGATTAGTGAATCAAGCTCCTACAACTTGCCATGCCAAAAGAAGATGAGAAATGATCTTGTATTGATTTAGGTTCTTTGCTTGATTAGGAAGCACCATATCCTTAATGCAAAGCCATTCACTTGATCTATGATCAAGATGAATTAGATTTGAATCAAGGAAGGTTAAACCTCCCATACATCAAGGCTAACCACCAATCTTTAACTCATTGATCAAAAAAGAAAAAGAAGAAGAAGAAGAAGAAGATGAATAATAAAGTGCATTAATGGAAATGAAATGAGGTAACCACTATACATTGACCAAAGATAGATGAAATCAAGGTCAAACATTAGTAAACAGAAGCAAAATGAAGATTAGAAGTCAAGAAACAAATAAATATTTTTGGTATTTTTCAAAATTAAAATAATACTTGAATTAAAATAATCAATTAAAGGTCAAACTTCAAATTCACTTCAAATCAACTTTGGAAAGTCCAAGTGAATTATCCTAAGTTCAACAAGGTCAAACAAAGTTTGACAAAAAATTTCAGCATTTTTAGAGGTCAGAAACTATTTTGAATCAATTAAAGATGTATAAAAATAACCTAATTGAATTAAAATCTCAAATCAATTAATAAATTGATGAGAATATTTTTCATATATCCATCATCATTCAAAGAGGTTGGGAAAATATTTTTGTATTTTTTGAATATCAAAAACTATTTAAAATGAATTAAAAATAACACAAAGAGAGAAAATTCCTAAAAAATATCAAATGATAAAATAAAAAGTATTAAAAATAAGTTTTAGAAACTAGAAATTAAAAGAGAAATAATGCAATTGGTCTCACATTTTTTGGACCAATAATGAGTGAGATATGATTTTTTGAAATGAAATGGAATTAAAGAAATAAAATAAAAATTGAAATCAGAAATTAAAAATGGAAAAAATGTGAGGCGTTGGATTGAGCTCATTAATTGAGCTGGCATATCATGTGGATCATATGCGCGTGTCCAAGGTGCACTCAAGTCAATGCGTAACACACAGCCTTTAAAAAAGTCATAACATGGAATGGCTCAGATCTAATCTGGAAACAAGAATGCACGGTCCAGATTCGATCTGGAGTTGGGACGGTGGTTTACACCACCGTCTTCTCCGGCGAGACCTCCGGCGCCGGTGAAAGTTGCAGAGTTCAAAACTTCACCAAATGCCACGATCCATATATCAAATGAAAGCTGGCGTGATGTACATCACCCATGTACCAACCAATTCCACTCTAGACTTCCATGGAGAAAGAAATCAGAGGTTGAAATTTGGGGTGTTCAACTGAAACTTGATGGAATTTAAAAATTCAAAGCACAAAACAAATGCCTCTATTGAGAGGACTTCAGACAACCCAACAAATGCAAGAAATAAGCTATATACAAAGAGATTCGAAGAAAACAAGTTTGGATGTAAACCTCTGAAATGAGGATCTTGAGAGCATAATTCTTCAAAGCTTTTGCTTGCAGTGTAGTCTTAGGATCAAGGTGAGCAAGGCTTAGGAACTATAGATCTAGAAATCAATCAAGGAAATTGAAATTTAGATCTGAAAATTTTGAAAGAAAGAGAAAGTTCCTTTGAGTGTGGTTATGGAGGGATTCGTGCAGCATAATAGGTGCCTTCAGGTTGTGAAATTATGAAGCCTTGGACCCTTATTTATAGCAAATGGTGAAGGTATGCATGATCAAAGCATGTGCATGGATGGAAAGGGCCTCCATGCATGGGCTTGTACAGGCGCATGGAGGGTCCAATTCCACTTGGAATTGCAAGCTGATACCAAATAGAATCAAAATGGACGTGCAGAAGTAATGTGCTGAGCTCATGCAATGTGTTTTTAATGAGTTTCCAAAAATGCACCAAATTGTTCTTCTCTTCGAAAATGGCATTTCCAAAAATGAAACATAGCCTTATGGGTAATGGTTGGAAAGCTCTTGGCATGAGGATCAATTGTCATATTTACCAAAACTTCATTTAGAATTGGGAAATTAGTGAAAATTGATCATGAAGTGTAAGGTGCAAAACATGTGTATGTGAAAATTTCAAAAATGGCCAAACTTCAAGCCTTTCTGTTTCAATGATGCAAGCTCCAAATGATAAAACCTTAAACATCAAAGTTGTAGATAGTTTCAAGAAAATAAATTTGGACTTAAATTTTGCATCATTTGAATTTTTATGAGAAAGTTATGGGCACTTGAAGTTGGACTTTTTCACATTTCAATGCCTTTGGTCCAAAGTGACCTATAATGTTTTGCATTATCACATGTGTTTATTTTAGGATTATGAAAATTTGTCCAACATAACAAATGAAGTAGACATCTTAAAATTTCCAATGCATTTGATCCCACCTAAAAATAAATAAAAATGAATGCGTTATGTCCTTGGGAAGTTGACCCAAAATTAGGGTTTCAGTCAAAATGACCTATAATGTTTTGAAATGGATGATGACATTCCAAGATTCAAATAAAACATTTATGAACATGAAAGTTGTTCATAAGGTTCTTAAGAACATATTTTATCTTGGGGTAATATCCATTTGACAAACACATTAAAAGTTAGGTCTCAGTGTACTTCAAAATAGTTAGATGAATTGACTGATCAACTTCTCAAGTCCATGTCTCAAATCTTGATGAATTGATGATTGTGGACACTCAAATAAGCTCAAATATGCATGAAATGATGAATTAAAGAACTTCCCTTGACTTTATTTGATCATGGGTTGAGGTTGCTTCATGAGCAAGGCACAGTTGATGCACAGATGAATTAGGGTTTCCTTGGGAAACAATCCTCAAGCGCTTTGGTTTATCTTGATCAAAATGATGATTTGAGATACTTGGGAGGAATATTTGATGGATGAGAGCTTTGTGAACCATTGTCATGCTTGCTTTCACCTTCACCTGGCCATATCAATGAGCATAGGGCCTCTTAGGAGCCTCAGATCTTATGATTGCTCAAGCTACAAAACAAAAGATGTTAGTGACATATTTTTGTGCTTTTGGTTATTAATCAAAGTAAGAAAAACAATAATATACAATTCAAGCATGCTTGGTGATTTCAAACCAACTCACAAGTGTTCCCACCCAAAGTTTAGGATCCAAGATGCTATGATCCTTGAAGCAAGATGAAAATGCCATGTTATGATGCCATGAGGGATCTTAGGGTCAAAATTGGGGTCTTACAGATGCCCCTATTTAAGGTCATTCTAGCCAAAGAAGTGAAGTTTAAAATCTTCGTCTCGACGAGGTAGAATGGTCTTAAATAATAACAAAGAGACGAATTGTGGTCCCTAAGAGACCTCATGATGCCAATGTATGTCTGCAAGAATTAATACTATGTGGGGATATGTGTCCACAAAGAAGAAAAGAAATCAAAAGAAACTGAAAATTCATATGAGTAATACACTCATAAATGGGACTGAGACTCTGGAGAGTAAAGGGAATAAAATGCGTGAGCAGGTCACGACTTAAAACTTTCTGAGAGACACGAGAGGGATTCCATGAAAATAAATCAATGGAAAGACTCGAGCTGACTCAGAGATGCACGTATTGGGGAATATGCCAATACATCAAAAATTATCCACAAAGGATACTTCGGATAAAAATCCGGACTCAGATGGGGAAAATCCACTAAGGGACCTCGCTGGGGAATGTCCAAAGAGGACTCAGCTGAGGAAACAACAGAATGAGGTATTACCGGCTACTTGGTAATAAGCTCAAGGAGACATGCAATCGAAACACCGATATGAGGGTGAGATACAACACGCTCGAGGAGAATGAATATCTAAGACCAGTATAAGGGTGAGAGATATCAAACATCCAAAAATCTGAGGAAGACCTGAAAATGGTATATTTCGACTCAGGAAAATCTGACTCCACAGGGGACAAAAAGTCATAATAGGGAGCAGAAAGGAAGGAACACCAGGGATACCTGTTACTAGGCATATAATAGGTGACCAACCAAGCATGAATCGGGGAATATTCCCGAGACACTCATCTTCCGAAAGGAGGGCCGAAAAAAAAGCAAACTCGATTACAGGATGGACATTCGATTCCCTAAGGAAATACGAATCTTACTCTACTGGGAAAGAATAAAAGACTTCGACCGAATAGCGCATGAGATATATTATCTATTACCTTCAGAACGTAGATAACATACTCGCATGGAAGATTATCCACAACCGGTTACTGGGTTAATAAAGGATAAATCGACCGAAAAAAGAAAGGACATCGGGATACCGAATACTAGGTATAAAATAATGACCAATCAAAGGGAGAAACAATCATTACCTAACAAGGGTATATGAAAGATGACTCGCTGGGGATAAATTGCTTAATCAGAGCAATCATCCCAGAGACATATCACCGGTTACTGGGGGATATACTTAAAAAGTGAAGGAATATCGATACCGAATATTGGATAAAGATAGTCGACAAAGAGGGGATTACATCTACCGAATACTGGGTAGAAAACCAACGAAGAGAGTAACCGTCATCGGTTAGGATGAACAAAATAAGTTAACTCTGCAAGGGGATAAAATGGGGTTTACAACTACCGGTATGAGGGTAGAAAACCACATACAATAGGACTTACAACTACCGGTATGAGGGTAGGAGGCCACAAACTCCGCCGGGGAAAAGATGGATAGTTACTGGTTACTGAGCAATCGTTCATCTAAACTACGGGGTAATGCAGGGGAAATAACAAGAGAAGTCAGTTTAGGAACAAACTAGAGAGACACAATGAAACAAGACTCAACCCAATGAGGATATAACTCGGGGGAGAAACTTCATCCCAATACATGTTTTGGGAGGGAACTGAAATAACAATCATCCATGAGGACATAACTCAGTGGGGAATATGGGAGAAAGGGTAAACACTTTCTGCCTATGGGGTTGACTCTATATGGAGAGATCAGACACAAACATCTGCTTGGGGAAATATGTATCACCAAATAGCAGGAGACATCAAACAAAGATATATGGCAAAGAGTGCAACATGAATATCTGAATGTTGAGGATATGCATATATGCGTGGTTTATGTATGATGAATGCTGACAAACAGACATATCTAATACAAACAGGTCCAAGAATCAATGAACAAACATCCGGTACTACATCTCAAAAGAGAAAGCCAGGCCCACTGGAGGACATCCAACTGATGGGGCGACAGATACCAGGCAACAAAAATCTCTGCCGGGAAAAGAGAACCAAATCAATCAGTTGGGAAGTCTTGGCTGGGGAACCGAACATGGATATGATCCCTTATAGAAAGCCATCCTACCGGGGAAATTATCCAGGGGAGGGATGAAACTCTATGGGGAACAACCACCAATCAAAAGGTTCCAACACCAACACATTTCCTTGCACTGCTGGATAAATCATATCTTCCGAGGAGAAGGGAACACTACTCCGCTGGGGATAGAAAATAAACCTTTTCAACACCCGCTCTACTCAGGAGGAAAATAATAAACAAGCTCTGATCAGACAACTCCATTGGGGAAACACTGTTGACGACTGAACTGGGGATTACTTGTAGGCGATCTACTGGGGATACCCTGCTGGTGACCATACTGGGGAGTAGAAGTGGGGATCAACCCTGCTGAGGATGGTCGAGGAGAAAATCTGCTGGAGATCAAAGTAGACAAGTCCGCAGGGGAAAAGCTACAAACTAAACTTGATGATAATTCCGCTTATGCTGGGGATTTCCTGCTCATTCTAGCGGAGAGATTTCTAACTTGAAGTGAGGGACAACCAACTTCTTTGAAAAGATTAAGCATATTCAATTTATCAATCTATAAGGGATTTTAGGTCAATCCACGTAAGGGATGACAGCCATATAATTGATAACATAAATTCTAAATTCAGCCTCACTAGGGAGCTAGAAGATTAAGACCAGACTCCCAAACTCTCTGGGGATTTGGTGATGCATAATCTTTTTCTGCACTCGCGGAGGAGACAATCTGAAAGGTAATGAAGAGGATACAAGTATGCTGGGAATATGAATAACTGACTTACCCTTTTGGAGATCATACCACCCTTGGGAGAGCACTGAAGACGTCCCAAGCATCCTTTTTGTCATTGTGAATGTTCACTTTGTTTAAAAACAATTTGTGACAATTTTATTTATTTAAAACAATGATATTTATCAATTAAAACATGCAAAATATTTGTTGAATAGAAACAAATAAGAGTGCAAAGAATTGGATAAAGGCTCAAATTTATTTGATGGAATGGTAGTCTGCAAATGGCAAGACTCCATGGATCTTTACAAATTTGAAATAGGTGATATATATTGGAAAAGGGCTACATTGAACATAATGATCATTTCTCCACCAACTCTGAATCCAATGTATTTGAAGCTTCAGTTGACGATGACTGAGCGAAATTCCTTGACAGGAGACGGCTATAGAACAAAGTCTGGTCAGGATACAGTTACTTGCCAAATCCCTAATTTTTGCCTAGATTGCCCCGGGGTGAGGTACTCAATCTAGCGGGATACATATTCATTTTTATGTTTCTAACTTTTGCCTGGATCGTCCTTTCGGGTTTTCAATCCATCGAGACGCTCATTTTTGCCTAAGTCGCCCTTTCGGGTTTTCAACTTAGCGAGTTATTCTGTTTTTATTTTAGGCGAAGTATTTCTTGACTGCATCTGAATTCACAGGACGAATGAAATCCTCCCCATCCATAGTCGTAAGTATCAAAGCACCACCTGAAAAGGCTCTCTTAACAACATATGGACCTTCATAGTTTGGAGTCCACTTGCCCCTGGCATCGGGTGCGAAAGACAAGACTTTCTTGAGCACGAGGTCACCTTCTCGGAACACACGAGGCTTGACCTTCTTATCAAAGGCTTTCTTCATCCTCTGCTGATATAACTGACCATGGCACATGGCAGTCAATCTCTTTTCTTCTATCAAATTCAGTTGGTCATAATGACTCTGAACCCATTCAGCATCAGTCAGCTTGGCTTCCATCAAGACTCTCATTGATGGGATCTCCACCTCTACTGGGAGCACAGCCTCCATGCCATATACAAGGGAGAAAGGGGTTACCCCTGTTGAAGTGCGGACAGATGTACAATATCCATGCAAAGCAAATGGCAGCATCTCATGCCAATCTTTGTATGTAACGACCATCTTCTGTACAATCTTCTTGATATTCTTATTAGTAGCTTCAACAGCCCCATTCATCTTGGGTCTATAAGGAGAAGAATTATGATGCACAATCTCGAACTCACTACACAGTTCTTTCATCATCTTGTTGTTCAAGTTAGATCCATTATCAGTAATGATCTTGTCTGGCACACCATAACAGCATATGAGTGGATTCTTGATAAACTTCACAACCACCTGCTTGGTCACATTTGCATATGACGCCGCTTCAACCCACTTGGTGAAGTAATCAATTGCTACGAGAATAAACCTGTGACCGTTGGACGCTGTCATACCCCGATTTTGGTCTTGAAAATTTTTTATTTTTCATTTGGCACTTGGCCTAAAGTTCATTTGCATCTAAGATCCATGGAACCTTAGTCCATTATTGCATTCAAGTGTATCAATACATGAAAAAACTACAATTTCATTTTCAAGTCCTAACTCATTTTCAAATCTTAACTCATCAATCCACATTCATGTTTAAATTCATATTTAACAATAATGTCCAATAATTTTTCAATCACAGATAGAAGTTTTCCATAACTATTCAATTTCAATTCCAAACAATTCCAATGTGTATTCATTCATTTAATCAATTCAAATACACCTCGTTTCCATTTCAAATTCAATGGTTCCATTCAAAATTCCAACACATGTCATGGTATACTACAACCATAACCATACAAACATACGTAAACCATTTCAATTCACATGTTCAAAACCACCACTCAATTCCAAAGTTACAAACAATTTCACTGACATTACATAAACCATTCAAATTCATAGAGCTCTTTGTCCATTCAATTTCATTTTCCCCAAATTTCCTGTAATTTTATTCCATACCATATTACATAAACCATTCAAATTTTCACTCACTTTCAATTACATATTATCTAACCAAATTACAATAGTCACTACCCAACCATTTTAATACATTCGATATATCCCAATCCATTACATATGATTTTTCTAACAGTAGCGAATCAACATCATCAAGGCCATAACACTCCATAAGAATTCCAAAACAGCCCCGCCATCCAATGCGCTTCGTAGCCGCATCCAAGCCGAAATTCCCAAGCTAACCAATAACCTTGAATAGTGCATCCCAAACTGGTTCCCTTTACATGAAGCACCTACAAAAGCCAAGAGAACCATAGTTTAAGATTTTTCATTTAAAAACCATGACATTGGCATTCATTGTTCATCATCATCAGTATTACTAATCAACGACATTCATCATTATCATTCAGTAGCTACCATTCACCTCCATAAGCAATTTCAACATATAATAACTATGCTAAGGTGAATCGATACATATTTCCAATTCAGTTTTCAATCTACATGTTCTACACTACAACCAATTCCCAAATTTCATCCAAAATCACAACCAATATATAACCATGTTTCACATAAATCCCAAACCTAATCCTAATCCCCCCATGGGTCATGATTTATCCTCAAAAATGCATGTTAGCTTGCTTCCATCATGATTTCTTCATTTACAAGTAACATTGTCCATGTCATGTTCATTTCCACAAACCTACAAAACCGACCAAGTTAAGAACAAGTCATAACCTTTTCAAACATAACTTAGGATATTGCATCACACTAGCATACAATCATTGAGGTCGAGCATTATACCAATTTCAAACCAATCTAAGCCATGACATTTTCAAGCATTAAAAAACAATGTTACAAGTCCAAGCACTTACCATGTGCACATGTTGCAGAACCATACATCAACCACTCTACAAAACCATAACAGTGCCATTACAAAGTCAGAAATGCATAAACAAGTACATGACCCAAAACATTGACATGAACATACCAAATGCCAGGCTATGAACATAAGGATGACACCATGTCTCCATGCCCTTCAAGCCATAGTCCTGCAGAACCATGCCATAACAACAGTGCAACCAGTACCAACCAAGAATTGAGTAAAATCAAGAACAAGCAATGCACATGGATCATCATGTTGCAAATGGCCTAGAGCAGTGATACTGCGGAACCATACCACTACAAGTTTGCAACAATAATACACCACACACATGACCAAGAACCAAGCCAGTGCATAAATCAAGACTGAACACATGAAGCATTGTAGAACATGGCCTCCTGCACATGAGCTTTGGCAAGGCACCCTGTAAATCACAAGCCAGAACATGAAACAATGCCATACATGTAGAAAACACAAGAGCAAAAACATCAAGTATCAAAGCATTACAACAAATCGTGCAACACAACTGAACAAGTTCACAAAATAACTAACAGGCTTAATGAGACGGAGAAGTTGAAGAAGGCTTTAGTTGGGTCGTTTACGGGACAGATCGTGGGTTGAAGGCGACGAGTGAAACGAGAACGAAGATTGTTGAGCTTATTACTCAGCTTGAGGCTAAGAATCCAACTCCTGCTTCTAATGATGCTTTGACTCTGCTTAATGGAAAATTGATTCTCGGAATATACCAGGTTATTCCAAAGTACCTGCTATGATGCTAAAGATGTATTCGACGGATTTGAATTACAACGCAAGAGGAAACAAGTGGTCCAAGCATCTAACATCACTCGAACAGAGCATTGTCGATACATCCTATGCTGTTACCTGCAAAGCATAACAAGTCATATCTGCAACAAATCCACACTGAAGTCGCACCACCAAGGCCAGGTGAAAACCGAAGCTACTCATGTTTTCACCAAATTCACTGCAGTAAAAACATACGAATTCAACAAGGTGGTATAAGTTAACAAATATCCCAAAAGGGATTGAGACAAAATTCAAAGAAGAAAGTGTAGGTTCGTGTTACCTTTTCCGAATCCAAACATCAAATAGGGCAATCAAATCTGAGCACCCTAAAGGGATTTCGCAGAGATACCCTTCTGGATCTTCATAAGCCAATCTGAAACCCTAAGTTGTTGGTATAAATAGGATCGAAACGAGTACTAGGGAGAAGGCGAACAAGAGGACGGGGGCGACCAAGACGAAAACCCTAATTTCAATCGACCACAAAAAGAACCCTAAATCTCAGAAGACGAAAACCCTAATTCCAAAACGGCGAAAAACCTAGAGCTAGAAAGATTGAAGCGGCGAAAGAGAAGAACCTCAAAGAGAAAACTTTGAGGTAAAGAAGGCAGATCCAAGCCTCACCGTCATATTTTTATGTTTGTTATTTCATAACTTTTACTATTTATTTTACTTTTAATATATTTATTTGATTAATTTAATTTAATTGTTAAATGGTTGTTAGATTTTAAATGTTTAGCTTTTTAGATTTTTCTTAATTATTGATTTTTTTTTATTTGGGATTTGGTACGGTTAATCGATTTCCATGTGTTAATTAATTTAATTAGGTTATTAACATCCATGTTCATACCTTTACACATGTAGATAATCACATTCAAATTCGCTAAATCTTCGATTTAAATTTCACTAACTTTCCATAGTTTCGACATTTAATTCCATTTCCTCCCATTAGAATCTAGCATTCTGGTGGGAACTCGATTTTATATATAAAATTAATTCGATATACATATAAAATTGTAAAAATTAATTTTATCCCTATAATATAATTTTATTTTCAAACTATCTTTACAACCCGATTAAATTCTCTCTTTTAAAAAACACGAAAGAAGAGGACCATTCGAATCTTGCATTCTGGGAATCCTCGAATGAGCCGTCCTGAGCCTCACATTTTGGATTGACCGTTCATTCTTTTTCCTTCATTCTTAAAGCACTCAATAATTAACTTGGACAAAGAAAAGGACCGTTGGGATCAAGCATTCTGGCGTAACCCTTTGAACATTTGATTCTTATCAAGTGTTCGTTGTCCATTAAATAATTTTCTTAAATAATTCGAATGAAAAAGGACCATTGGAATCTAGCATTCCAGTGGAACCCTGAATTTTTGATCTTAGGGCTTATGTCTCGTCCTCATCAAATATTCGTCTTCCAAACTCAAAATATATACTTAATTCCTACCTTAACACCTTTTCAATAAAGATGGAAATGGAACATGGTGTATACCGTGCACTCCTGAGATTGAGATTCAAGGTGGATGCCTTGCCTATGTTAGCTCTCGCCATCGTCTAAAATTGTCAATGCGGTTTCTTCAAACCCCTTTCTCAATCAAACCTAAAAATACTTAATCTTTATTCAACACCTTTTCAATAAAGATGGAAGTGGAACATGGTGTATACCGTGCACTCCTGAGACTAGGATCCGAGATGGATATCTCGCTCATCCAAGTTCTCGCCATCACTCAAAATACATCCAACCAATCAAACTCTTTCTCGCCGACGTGCGATTAATCAAAAACCTTTTTCATAAATGAAAGATATATTGTCTTAAGGTGATGCAAAACAATGTTTCGGCCACGATTGTTGAGTCGAGATAAGTGACGCTTTTCCGAATGTAGATTTATAAATCCGTTCGATGTGTGGTATGCGTCCACTCCTCATCTGTTTTGGGTAAAACAATGTTTTCGGCGATTAATACAGTATAGCTTTCGCTAAAATCGACTAACAAACAAACATTTTTCTACCCAGAACTACGTAAGCCTTGACTTCTCTATTGAGATACGTAGGAGCAGGATTTGTAAATCTTTTCAGGCCCACTAATAAAAAACTTAGGTTTAGTCCTTCATCAAAAATCCAAAAACATTTCTTCTCTCTTCTATTTATTCTCTCCCTCAGTATAACTTGAGAAGACTAACATAAGCTAACATTCAAAATGAAACTAACTAAATGGTTCCCGTTGAATACAACAGACGTGAGGGGTGCTAATACCTTCCCTTTGCGTAACCGACTCCCGAACCCTGATATTGGTTGCGACGACCATAATCATTGTCATTTTGTCTTGACTTTTATCGATATTTCCCCTTTCCTTTTTAGGAATAAATAAAGTTCGGTGGCGACTCTGTTCAGTCCATCAATGCGAGCGTGCGATTGCGCTTCGCTTAAAGTCGTATCCCCAATTTTCGAGGTGCGACAGACGCTTTCGGCTCTATCATGCCAATCATGTCAATTCCCCACATAGAGAAAGGCTATAGTGATGAAATCACATTCAGAAGTGTCGGGGGAATATGAATCTTATCCGCATAAATCTGACAGTTGTGGCATTTCTTCACATATTTGCAGCAATCAGACTCCACTGTCAGCCAATAGTAGCCTGCTCTCAACATCTTCCTAGCCACGGCATGTCCATTGGAATGAGTACCAAATGAACCCTCATGGACTTCAGTCATTAACAGGTCTGCTTCGTGTGTATCCACGCATCTGAGCAAAGCCATGTCAAAATTCCTCTTATAAAGCACATCGTCGTTGAGATAGAAACTGCCAGATAATATCCTCAAGATCTTCTTATCTTTCACAGATGCCTCAGGTGGGTAAATCGTACTTTGGAGAAAACACTTGATGTCATAATACCATGGCTTATCATCCTTCACTTCTTCCACTACAAATACATAAGCTGGTCTATCCAAGCGCATCACAGTGATATTGGGACTTCATTCCAATACTTCACCACAATCATTGAAGCAGGCGTAGCAAGTGCATCTGCCATCCGATTCTCATCTCGAGGAATATGATGGAAGTCAACCTCAGTAAAGAACGTTGATATCCTCCTCGCATAGTCTCTATATGGGATGAGGTCGGGCTGATTCGTCTCCCATTCACCCTTAATCTGATTAACAACAAGGGCCGAATCACCATATACATCAAGATCTTGATCCTAAGATCAATACATTCTTCTAAACCCATAATAAAGGCCTCATATTCAGCCATATTATTCGTGCATTTGAAAGTTAGCCTTGTTGTAAAAGGAAAATGTGTGCCCTGAGGAGTAATAATCACTGCCCCAATACCATTTCCATATTGATTTACAGCGCAATCAAACACCATGCTCCATCGGGAACCAGGCTCTAGCCCTTCGTCGAGTGTAAGCTCATCGCAATCTTTCATTTTCAAATACAGAATCTCCTCATCTGGGAAGTCGTACTGAACTGACTGATAATCCTCGATTGGTTGATGTGCCAAGTGGTCAGCCAAAATACTACCTTTAATAGCCTTCTGAGCTCGATACTTAATATCATACTCAGATAACAACATCTGCCAACGGGCAATCCTCCCAGTTAAAGCAGGCTTCTCAAAGATATACTTGATTGGATCCATTTTGGATATCAACCAAGTCGTATGATTCAACATATACTGGCGTAAGCGCTTAGCATCCCAAGACAAAGCACAACATGTTTTCTCAAGCATCGAGTATCGAGACTCACAATTAGTGAACTTCTTACTCAGGTAGTAGATAGCATATTCTTTCTTCCTTGATTCATCTTGCTGACCTAGGACACAACCCATAGAGTCTTCAAGAACTGTCAGATATATAATCAATGGTCTCCCTTCCACAGGCGGAGACAGAATCCGAGGCTCGGACAGATACTCTTTAATACTGTCAAAGACCTTCTGGCAATCCTCAGTCCAATCATGACGATGATCTTTCCGAAGGAGTTTGAATATCGGCGCACATGTGGCAGTCATGTGGGATATAAATCTGGAAATATAATTCAAGCGGCCGAGAAAACGTCGGACTTGCTTCTCAGTTTTGGGCGCAGGCATCTCTTGTATTGCTTTGACCTTGGCAGGATCAACTTCAATACCTCTCTTGCTGACAATAAAGCCCAATAACTTGCCGGAACGGACTCCAAATGTACACTTGTTCGGATTCAGGCGGAGTTTGTACTTCCTCAAACGCTGGAAAAGCTTCAACAAGTGCTCTACATGTTCAACTTCCATTCTCGATTTCGCAATCATATCATCGACGTATACCCCAATCTCCTTGTGCATCATATCGTGAAACAAGGTAGTCATAGCGCGTTGATACGTGGCTCCGGCGTTCTTCAAACCGAAGGGCATCACTCGATACCAGAATGTTCCCCAAGGTGTGATGAATGTTGTCTTATCCATATCCTCGGGTGCCATTTTAATCTGACTATATCCGGAAAATCCGTCCATATATGAGAAGACATTGAATTTAGTTGTATTGTCTACCAACATATCAATATGTGGTAGAGGAAAATCATCTTTTGGACTAGCCTTATTCAAGTCTCTATAGTCCAAACACATTCGAATTTTTCCATCTTTCTTAGTCACGGGCACAATATTGGCCACCCATTGAGGATATGTAGAAGTCACTAGAAACCCCGCATCAATTTGCTTCTGAACTTCTTCTTTAATCTTCACTGCCATATCGGGATGAGTTCTTCTGAGTTTCTGCTTCACAGGCACACACTCAGGCTTCAACGGCAGGAAATGTTGCACGATATCAGTATCTAGACCAGGCATGTCTTCATATGACCAGGCAAAGACGTCGACGTATTCTCGTAGCAACTCAATCAACCCCTTCTTCACAGACTCTTCAAGGAGTGCCTCAATCTTTACTTCGTGAACACAATCCTCAGACCCCAAGTTAACTGTTTCCAGATTCTCAAGAAGCGGCTGAATGATCTTCTCTTCGTGCTCAAGTAGACGGGTAATCTCATCAGGAATCTCTTCAACATCATCTTCTTCGGCCTCAAATACAGGGAACTTGAAGTTGGAAGATGGTGTTGGATCATTATGTTCAATGGGTTTGATCAACCTGCATAATGATTTTGGATATAAAGAGATTTTAGAATTCAAACAAGGCAAATCATTATGCAGATGAAAAGATTTATTTTATTCTATTTTTTAAGGTTTTATGTGATCACCAATTTCATGCAAAAAGCAAAAAGTTAAAATAATTGGAAAAAACAAACATTTAACATGAATTTATTGAATGAAATATCATTGTATTTATGAGCCAACAATGTCGTCACTCCTCCTTTTGGCATGGGAGAAGGGTTTTTTAAATAAACATGCAGATTACCTTGACTTATGGACAACTGTTGGAACATCAACAGCGACCCAGTTATTACAGACCCCTCCAGGGATGACAAAGTTGCCAGAATCCTCCTCGGCATCCTCTTCCATAATAGCAACAACTTCCTCGTCTTGGACAGTGTGGATGAACCCACCACTCTGAAACAGCCCACGCTTGTTGAAAGTGCCAGAAGAATACCTTATGCCAGCCCGGGATTTATTGTCTTCCATCTTGATCATTTGTCCTAAACCGGTAGTTGTGCCATGCTCAATGGCCAACTTAGCATCATTGTAGGACGCAAATGAAGAAGTTCCTTTCTTAGTAGGCTCAGCAATAGATAAAGCTTGGAACGGCATTCCAACTTCATCCTCAGCATCTATATAAGAAAAGGAATACAAATGGCTAACCAAGAGAGCCTTCTCTCCCCCTATCACCACCAGCTTTTTGTTCTTGACAAATTGCAATTTCTGGTGTAGGGTGGATGTCACGGCGCCTGCCTCGTGAATCCATGGTCTGCCCAACAGACAGCTATATGATGGGTGGATATCCATGACCTGAAAAGTGATCTGGAAATCACTTGGTCCAATCTTGATTGGGAGTTCAACCTCACCAATCACCGTTTTGCGGGATCCATCAAAAGCTTTTACCACCACTCCACTTTGCCTCATGGGAGGCCCCTGGTATGACAATCTAGCCAGAGTGGACTTTGGCAACACATTCAGTGATGATCCAGTGTCTACCAACACATTAGACATGGCATCATCCTTGCAGCTCATAGATATGTGAAGTGCCAAATTGTGGTCTCTTCCCTCCTCGGGGAGATCAGTATCACAAAAACTCAGATTGTTACAAGCGGTAATGTTTGCAACAATACTATCGAATTATTCTATTGTGACATCATGGTCTACATACGCCACATCCAACACCTTCTGCAGAGCTTCACGGTGTGGTTCTGAATTCATAAGCAAAGATAACACAGAGATCTTTGATGGCGTTTGTAGAAGCTGATCTACAACATTGTATTCACTCCTTTTGATGAGCCTCAGCATCTCATCACAGTCTTCTTTCATGGTGCCATTCTGGCCAGCAGAGACAGGAGTTCTTACAACGGTGGCGGGTTTATTAGCAACAAGTTCCGGATTCGGAGCAATAACAGCATTCCCAACCGGGCGTACAACACAATCAGCAACATCGGCCCTTCTGATGTCAGCCTGGGGTTTCGGCGGAGCCGAGAAAACATGACCACTACGGGTCAGGCCGCTAACATCAGCGATATTAATAACAGAGGTAGAGGGAAGGGGCACCTCCTTCCCATCTTCCAATGCCACAGCATTGTAATGATAGGGTACAGCCTTATCAGAAGAATATGGCTCAAGGTCATCTGGATTAATTATCAAAGAGGGAGAAGCCTTCTGTTTGCTGCCATCATATCGGATGACAACAGGCTCTGGGATCCGAAATACTGGAGATATCACATTGACTTCATCATTCCCATCGCGATTCTGAAGTATCTCAATTATACCTTCATCCAGCATTTCTTGGATGTCTTTACGGACTTGGCGACATCCTCTTTAATTGACAGTGCAGACACGACATCTGTCATGGTCGCGCTCATAGTGACTGTATTCACACAACAGTCTGTGTATCTCGACCAAAGATTATCGAATATGGCTGACATATTTGACCTTATATTTACCAGGGCAGCCCTGGACCATGTTGACAATAGAATTCCCATGCTCAGGCAATGGGTTCTTCTTAACATTGGGACCTACGTCCTCGAAACACAAGATACCACTTCTCACAAGGTCTTGAACCTTGGTCTTCAGCGGGTAGCAATTTTCCACGTCATGTCCAGGGGCATCAGAATGATAAACACAATGTAGCTCAGGCTTATACCACCATTGAGGGTTGGTAGGTATAGCCGGTGGGTCGCGTGGAGTAATCAGCTTCCTCTCTATCAAAGAGGGATATAAATCTGCGTAGGTCATGGGAATAGGATCAAAGGTGACCCTCTTCTTCTCATAGTTGGTACATAGTCTGATTGTTGTTTCGAGGCTGATAGGCCTGCTGTTGAGGACGGTGTTGTTGTTGATATTGTTGATGTTGCTGTTGTTGGTTATTATTGTGCTGATAGTGCTGGTTTTCTCTGAAAATAGGTTCTATGTGAGCCACCTGATGCTGATTACCGGCGGGACGCACGGTCTTCCTCCTCACGGAGGACCTTCTGGGTTTGACATGGGAAGTCACAACATGTGCCTCTCCATCTTTCTTCTTTCCAAACGCCCCATATCATTTGGCAGAAGAGCCTTCTTCTCTAGTCAGGCGCCCTTCCCTGACTCCTTCCTCCAAACGCATCCCCATGTTCACCATCTCGGTGAAATCAGAAGGAGCGATGACAATCATCCGCTCATAATAAAATGAGCTCAAGGTCTTCAGGAAGATCTTGGTCACTTCTTTCTCTTCTAGCGGAGGCACAATCTGTGCAGCTAATTCTCGTCACCTCTAGGCGTACTCTTTGAAAGTTTCCTTGTCCTTCTAGGACATGGCTCTCAATTGATCCCTATCGGGAGCCATATCCATGTTATACTTGTATTACTTGATGAAAGCTTCACCAAGGTCATTGAAGGATCAGATGTTCGCGTTGTCCAAGCCCATATACCATCTCAGGGCAGCACCAGACAGGCTGTCCTGGAAATAATGAATAAGGAGCTGATCGTTGTCGGTCGGAGTCGACATCTTCCTCGCATACATAACCAGATGGCTGAGAGGGCAAGTATTTCCCTTGTACTTTTCAAAGTCAGGTACTTTGAACTTTACAGGGATTTTAACATTTGGAACTAGGCAGAGTTCAGCAGCAGACTTGCCAAAGAGGTCCTTTCCTCTGAGAGTTTTTAGCTCCTTGCGGAGTTCAAGAAACTGATCATTCATTGCATCCATCTTTTCATATACATATAGACCTTCAGACGGCTCTGAGTGGTAGATGGTATCATCTACCCTTGGCATAGTATGCACGACAGGAGGTGGAACGGAGAGGACCGGACTAGATGTCGACAGAGAAGCAAACGTGGGGGCAAGACCCTCAGGAATAAAGTTGGCGAGCATTCCCCATGGAAACCCGATTGGCATAACAGTTGGTGCAAAGTGGGCGCTGGCAGCAGGCACTGTTGAAGAGGCAATCTCAGAGATGACTATCCTCTGGGGAGGAGTTGAAGGCGTTGGAGACGACTGGCTTTGGGCGGCCATGAAAGACTCCATCAGGGCAGTCAATCTAGCCACTTCCTCCGTGAGTTCTCGGTTCTCTTGCTCTAAGTGATCCATTAGTCTTGAAGTGTTGGCTCGAGTGCAGTACCGGTGAGTCAGCTTGTCTTCAAAATAAATGAAGAATGCAGAGTTAGCCCATTGAACAAGAAGCCTGGAGCAAAACCTGCTTATGCACATGATGCATGCAATGCTTGTGCATATGATTTATTTTATTCATCAGAGGAACTTTAGAGTCCTATTTGCAAATATTGAAAATATTAATTGAAATTCTAGTAACAGACTATCGATGTCACACTGGATGTTATGACATCCAATTCTGCGCAGACAGGAATGATGCAAAAGATAAATGTAAAGAGCAGTAAATAACACAGAGAATTGTTTACCCAGTTCGGTGACAAACACACCTACGTCTGGGGGATACCAAGCCAGGGAGGAAATCCACTATAAGAGGTATTAATTCAGGATTTAAACCAACTGTTTAATCCTATCACTTAAAACCTACCCAATGCAATTTCAATCTAAACTAAGACCTAAGTTCCTACTCACCCCCCCCCCCCCCTCAATCACAGCAGTGATTTCAACCTTTAATAAGTTTAAACTTAATGGCGAAGTTATACTTCAAACAACTCTTGATTGTGCTTAAAAGCTTTAATCAAGAAACACAACACTCACGCTTAAAAGCTTAGAGTGACACAACAATTACAACTCAATGAACACCCTAGTCCAATGCAATCATCTAGGTGATAATTGCTTGGCTCACAAGTAAAACCTAATACCAAACACAATTAAAAGTACAGCAGTGATATATGATGATCTATTAAATTCTTCACGCTTCAAACCCCTGAGTTGCTGAAAGTAGGATTGCCATCCTTTTATAATGCAGCACTTGGGCCTTGTACTTGAATTTCCTAAAATTAAGGTTAAGCAAGTTAACCTAATTTCCACACATTAGGGTGCTAACGAATAGGCTATTTGTTAGGTCTCTTAATTGTAGCACAGTTGTTAGTTTCCTGGATTTTAGCACAGCTGTTAGATTCCCGAAAAATAGCCTGAGATAAATACTGAATCATAACAGAAAAACTAACTAGCCTACACTTTAGCATATGCTGTCAGGAATGAATGTCATAACATTCAGTTTGACATCCAGAACATAGGCTATATGCTAGGTTTCTTAATTCTAGCTCAGCTGTTAGTTTCCTGAGACAACAACCTGAAATAAATACTGAACTATACTAGAAAAACTAACTAGCCTATAATTCAGTATCTGCTGTCAGGGATAATGTCATAACATTCAGTTTGACATTCAGTAAATCTTGTATTAGCTAATCCTACAGCATACTACTCAAGCATGTCATGACATCAGTCAAGACATCAGAGTACAGTAAGTGTTTTAACACAAAATACAACCAATCAGAAACATCTACAAACTCCCCCTTTGGCAAATTTTTGGCTAAAACAACTTGGCATCACAACAAAGTTCACAGCAGCAGAAAGCACACATCCAAGCAGAGAATCAAATTAGCTAATACACTCAGCACACATAGAAGTTAAACTTCAAACAGCAGCAACACAAGTAGATAGCAAATAGCAACATAACCTCTTGTTTAGAGGACCTTCAACTTCAAAGAAATCTGTTGTCCTGGGGTACAGGTGTTACTCCCCCTTTTTGTCAAAAATGTTGCCAAAGCAACACTTAAAATTACAGACCAAAAGGAACAAACATACAAGCAATTATCAGACACACACTCTTGATTTTACTTCACAGTTTCAATCAAGAAGACACGCTCTTGATCTTGCTTTACAACTTTGATCAAGACGACACACACTTGATCTTGCTTCACAGCTTTGATCAAGTAGACACATACTCTTGCTTCACATCAGGTACAACCATATCAGATGCCATGGCTTTGTGTATGACATCTTGAAACACTCCTGCATGAACACGTTCTTGAACTCCAGCAGGTACATATGATGTCCCATGTTCAGATATCCCCCATAACATCTTGTGAACACACTTGTTGCAAGTGAAATAACTATTATCTGTTGACCAATCAGAGTAAACTCTCAATTGTTTAATTATTTGAATTATTAAACAGTACATTCCTAACATCCTTAGTTGCTATAATTCCTCAGAAAGACATATTCCCAACTTGCCCCTTAAATTTTCAAACTGAGTAGCATCCAAAGCCTTTGAAAATATGCCAGCAAGTTGTAGTTCAGTTGCCACATGTTCCAAGGTAATCACTTTGTCTTCTACCAGATCTCTTATGAAGTGATGTTTAATGTCAATAGTTTGGTCCTTCTGTGTTGGATAGGATTCTTTGAAATATTGATGGCACTGAGATTGTCACAGAACAATGTCATGACATTCTGAGAGACATTGTACTCAGTCAGCATTTGTTTCATCCATACTAGTTGGGAACATATGCTTCCAGCTGCTATGTACTCAGCTTCTGCAGTGGATAATGATACACAGTTCTCTTTCTTGCTGAACCACGATATGAGATTGTTTCCCAAGAAGAAACATCCTCCTGATGTGCTTTTTCTGTCATCAACACTCCCAGCCTAATCAGCATCACAATACCCAGATAAGATAGGCTCAGATCCATGAGAGTATAGCATACCATAGTCACAAGTCCCATTAATATACTTGAGAATCCTCTTGACTTGATTTAAGTGACTCACTTTGGGCTCTGCTTGGTATCTAGCACACACACCAACTGCATAGGCAATATCAGGTCTACTAGCAGTTAGATATAGTAGGCTACCTATCATGCTTCTATACAAGCATTGATCAACACTAGAACCTCTTTCATCTTTAGTTAACTTTAAATGAGTAGGTGCAGGAGTTCTTTTGTGACTGGCATTATCCATACCAAACTTCTTAACTATGTTCTTGGCATATTTGCTTTGGGAGAGAAACATAGAATCTTCCATCTGGTTAACTTGCAGTCCAAGAAAATAAGTCAATTCCCCAACCAAACTCATTTCAAATTCAGATTGCATCTGGTTAACAAAATGTTTCACCATTGTATCTGACATTCCACCAAACACAATATCATCCACATATATTTGGGCAATCATGATTTTGCCATCTTCATCCTTCACAAACAAAGTCTTATCTATCCCTCCTTTTCTGTAACCATTAGTGATCAGAAATTCAGTCAGCCTCTCATACCAAGCTCTAGGAGCTTGCTTTAACCCATACAGAGCTTTCCTCAACTTGTACACATGTTTTGGTAGATTAGGATTACTGAACCCTTTAGGTTGTTCCACATAGACTTCTTCATTCAAGTAGCCATTTAAAAAGGCACTCTTCACATCCATTTGGAACAATTTGAACTTCGGAATGCAGGCAACACCTAACAGCAACCTTATTGACTCAAGTCTTGCAACAGGTGCAAAAGTCTCATCAAAATCAACCCCTTCAACTTGAGTATACCCTTGTGCCACTAGTCTTGCTTTATTCCTAGTGATTACTCCTTTCTCATTAGACTTGTTCCTGTAAATCCACTTGGTACCAATGATGTTAGTCCCTTCAGGTCATGGAACTAACTCCCATACTTCATTCCTTTTAAACTGCTCCAGTTCATCTTGCATAGCATTGATCCAATATTCATCAGTCAGAGCTTCTTTCACATTTTTAGGCTCAACCTTGGATACAAAGCAGGAATTTGAGCTATTCTCCCGTGATCTGGTAATCACACCTCTATTGGGATCTCCTATGATAAGATCCTTAGGGTGGTCTTTCTGAATCCTGATAGAAGGCACCTTGTTGGAGGCTTCTAGCTCAAGTTCAGGAGGAGTATCCTGCACATCTTCAGTCTTGACTGGTATTTCTGTTGAAGTCTCAAGGAATGTTCCAACATCCTCTATGACATTGGATTCTTCATCTTTATCATCAACAATAACATTTATGGATTCCATCAGGACATTAGTTCTGGAGTTGAAAACTCTGTATGCTCTGCTGTTAGTAGAGTATCCCAAGAATATACCCTCATCACTTTTGGGGTCCATTTTTCTTCTTTGTTCACGATCTGTAAGAATGTAACATTTGCTTCCAAAGATATGAAAGTACTTCACAGTAGGTTTTCTGCCTTTCCAGATTTCATACAGAGTGGAAGAGGTTCCCTTTCTCAAGGTAACTCTGTTGTGAACATAGCAGGCTGTATTCATAGCTTCAGCCCAAAAGTGCATAGGAAGCTTCTTTGCATGAATCATAGCTCTAGCAGACTCTTGAATAGTTATGTTCTTCCTTTCAACTACTCCATTTTGCTGAGGAGTAATAGGTGAGGAAAACTCATGACTTATTCCTTCAGATGAGTAGAAATACTCAAACTTGGCATTTTTAAACTCCCTTCCATGGTCACTTCTTATTCGGATAACACTACTATCCTTTTCTCTTTGGAGTCTTATGCATAGATCTTTGAAGACATCAAATGCATCTGATTTTTCTTTGATGAAGCTTATCCATGTGTATCTGGAATGGTCATCAACAACCACATAAGCATATCTCTTTCCACCAAGACTTTCAACCTGCATAGGTCCCATTAAGTTCATGTGCAAAAGTTCCAGAGTTTTGGATGTCCAAGCTTAGGATGTGACATCTTGGTTTGCTTGCCAACCTGACATTCTCCATAGAATTTTCCTTCATCAATAAGCAGCTTTGGGATTCCTCTAACTACTTCTTTGGATATGATCTTCTTCATTCCTCTTAAATGAAGATGTCCAAGTCTTCTATGCCACAGCTTCACTTCCTGTTCTTCTTTGGCTAAGGAGCACATTAAGGAGTAGTTTGAGACTTTAGGTTCCCATAGATAGTGTAGCACCTCAAATTTGCACCTATCATTGTACATACCATCTCATATTAGGTCATAGCACATCATGATCCATTGCATAGCATTTGCATTGTCCTCAGTTGCCTCAAGAGCAAGCAAGCAAGAATTAGGTCAAACTGATCAGGAGATCAGTCAACCAATCAAGCAAAGGTATTTCTCAAAGAATCAAATCCCTAGGGTTTGTCCAACAAGTTCACATGACTTGGAGGTCCATTTGAAGTGTTCAAGTCAAGGGTTGAAGGCTCAGAGGTCATCAGTCAATGCATAGCCAGGCAAAAACCCTAGAAAGTCAACAATCAGTCAAAGCAGTGGATGGTGGCCATTCTTGCAGAATTTGGGCACCATGATCAATAATCAAAAGTTCATATGTCGTGGGACATCATTTGAAATCAAGTCCTCAAGGAATTAGGGTTTGGAATTCATCAGAAGTGCACAGTCAGTCCAAAACCCTAGAAAAGTCAAAGTTGGTCAACTGTGGTTGATTCTATGGTTTTGATGGATGGAAATGGTTTGAGAGAGCTTATTCATGTCCTAATAGGCCTCATCTATCATGTCAAACCTCATCATGGAAGAATTTGAAGTAAAATCAGAAAATTTCCAGAAATAGAAAGTGGACCTGTAATTTCAACTGCCAAAAATAGAAACTTCTTGATCCTCAACTTGCATCATGATACAAGCTTCAAATGAATTTTTGCCCAACATGAAAGTTGAAGATTTTGTTCTCCCATTTCCAAAAAGTCCAGGAACTCTCAAATCCCATGCATGGTTGTCAAGATATGAGCAATTCAATTTCAGAAATTTGTGAACTTCAACAAGCCATATCTCATGAACCATAAGGCCAAATTTGGTGGGGTTTTTTCCTACAAACCACATTTTTCCTCCTCTTTCCAAAAATATAAATTTCATTCACCAAAACCTTGCCAATCAAAATGGCATTTTTTTGACCTTTTCCATTTAAAAATCAAGTTTGACCAAACTTTGACTTTTTGATTCTTTGATTTTTTTACACTTTGGCCAATTGGAAATGCTTGGAAACATCATTTGTGATTTGTCTAGAGCTTAAAATCATGTTCATTCCATCATCATACCATCATTTTGGACCAAGATGCATAACATGAAATTTTGGCAAATGGCTTCACATAAGCAACACAAGTTAACCATTCTTTGGGCAGACCAAAAACAGGTGAATTATAGGTCATTTTGCAGCTGGCCAAGGCCCATTTTCATGCAATGCTACACCCTTCATTTTCACTTGTGTGCAAATTAGCAAAAAGGCAAATATTACCATTTGAACTAACCAAGTTTAGTGCATGGATTACAGACCTTAAACAGCAATATAAAAGTTCATTTTCTGCCAGATTCCAACCCTAGAAACAGCAGACACACAACAGCCACCATACAGAATTCTCTCTACTCTCAAATCACCATTTTCACCAAATTGAAATTTCTGGCCAAAATTCCCAAAGAGATTCGAGCTAGCTTTGTATTCTCATCATCTACCAATAACCTTGAGTGAGTTTGAAACCCTGTTTCCTTGCTGTGGCTTCAATTCGTGCTGCTGCTATATGAAGTTACAACAATGGTGAAAGGAGATTTGGAAGTTCTCAAGCATCATTGAGCTGACTAGCTTCAAGAATCCATCAATCCAAAGCACAAAGGAGATCTGTTCAAGCTCAAACCATCCAAACAAGCACTGCTCCCTCCATTTCTTCATAACCAAGTAAAATCTCAACTCTATTTTTTCTCTTATCCATGCTATGCCATGTATAGTCCTTGCCATGATGAGTCTATTGCAACTTATATCATGCTAAATGGTTGATTCTGTTGAGAGAAATTTGGATTTCATTTTTTGTGTTCATGTTAACTTTTGCTCGATTTGCCTTGCTGGAAGTGTTTTAATGAAATTGGATGATACATTCTTGTTGCTTGATGTGTGATGATGCTATTGGTATGCCTGCCATGAATTTCTGGGCATTTTGTTTTTTGCTCGTGCTTGAATGTTGATGAATACCCTGTTTGAATCCTGCATGTCTGCCCAGTTTTATTCATGAATATGTTGGTCTTATTGTTATTCAGATGTTGCATGAACCATACCATGTCATTATGTGATGCTTGTTTGAATGTTGGTCTGTTGATGTTGGATGATGAACATGAAATGCCCAGCTGCATAAACCCTTGTGATAAACCCTAGTTGCCCAGAAAACTCGATGATGATTGGCTGTTGTTGCTTTTGTCACTATTCCATCGAAAATGAGCCAATAGAAATATTTCCCGTGCCCATCCAAAGCGCAGTCGTTTTGATAAGTGGCATGCTTATTTACAGCTTTGCCACTCGGTCAACCTTGCTTTGACCATTTGCCATGCTATTTGCTCATGTTTGCTACCAATTGATCATCAACTTTGAAAATTCATTTCTCTCTCAATTTTAATCCAAAAATCATGAGATTTTTTCCATCATCTTCACATGGATGTCTAGTATTTGATTTTGATTTTTAATTAATTTTTCACTGGCTGGATTTTAATTGATAATTGATTTCTTGACATGTATGCACATTTGACACCCTTGGCCATTTCTTTTGTGAAATTATGATGATGCATCCTTTGAGCTTGAAATTTTTTGTGATGAAATTAGACACATTCACCTTCATTTTGGTATAAAGTTTGTGGATTTCCCATTTGTGGTTTGTGTGATATGATTTTTTGAAGTTAGAGGTTGTATTTGGTGTCACAACATGAATGTGCATTTTCCCAATTTTGTTTGACATGCTTCCTTGCATCCAAATGATCCAATTTTGCATGAATCATCTATCACATGTCTAGTTTGTGTATGAATTTTCTTGGATTTAACCATGCTGTTTTCCATTTATGTGAGATTTTTCTTCCCTGCCTAGTCAATTGTTGACTTTATGTGATACATGTTGCCAAATCCTTTGGGAAATTCTTATACCATATTGTATGATCATGAAATTTCATATGTGATAACTAGACATCTTGAGCTTTGCATTGGTGTTAATATCATTCATTTCTCATCTGTTTTCAATTTGATATGATTTTTTGAAGTTGACCCATGTTTGTTGACCTTCATTGTGCATGCTTAAATTTGGTTTGACTTCTTGATTTTCATTGACTGCCTTCCTCTCATCCAAATGCCATGAAATTTTACATGTCTACCATGTTAGATGTTAGGATTGAGTGTGATTTATTTGATGATTTTTGAGATTGTTTGAGTTGACTTTTGAATGAGGTCTTGCTGTTGACCTTTTGTATGCTTCCTTTGCCATGCTTTGCTTTCTTTTGTATATGAAATGACAATGATGCATGATTTGATTGTGGGCCCAATTGTGATAGCTTCTCAAATGTTTGACTTTGGTTTTGGTTGACTTTTCTTTGCTGTTTTGACTTTTTCTTTCATCCTTGACCCTAGGCTAGTCCTAGTGGTCTTTTGAGCTTACAATTGAGTTCCTGTTTCAGGTTAAGCACCAATGCCTCAAAGATCATTCAAACTTGTTTGAACTTGATTGTTTTATCATATGCTAACCTTTGTTTTGTAGGTTTGACTCATGTGTTTGAGTCTTATGCCTTGCACAGTTGACCATCTGTGTTGACTGTTTACCAATTCCTTTTGATTTAAACTTTTGAACTGTTTGCTGATTGTTTTGACTTTTTCAGGTACTTTAGTTGCTTAAGTTCTCTGAACTTGCTTTGCTTTGCTTTTAGCAACTTGCTTGAGGTATAATCTCTTTTACTTCATGTAGTCTGGAGACCCGGTCTGTTATTTGACCAGGCAAACTGTCTGAAGTCCTCCTTAAGAGGCCATGTTTGTGTATGTTTAAATCTTGTCCCTGTACATATTGAAAGTCCTTCAAAAAGGCAATTGGTGGAAGGTAGGGATATGCAATCTATCCCCCACTACTCTTGTTGTGTCATCCCTCTGCTCACACTGCTGTGTGTTGATGCATTGGGATACAAACCCAAGATCTTGTACAAAGTGTACAGTGTCAGAGTCTTCGAGTATAGAAGGGTTCCCACTTTCTGGACCCATGCTCATTTGTCTATTTAGCTCTCCCTGGCCAGGGATAAGAGCTGTGAGGTCTCATCCTCTCCTCATCCTTTCATCTGCTTCACCTTAGCCTCTCAATGGCAAGGTTAAGAGCACACTTACCCTATTCCAGTTGGCCCTAGTGCCTAACCTTTTGCTTGAGCCTCTTGTATGCATATAGAGTGTGCTTCTTGTGATTGTGATTGCCTGTTTGCTTTGCCTCTTTAGGTTTAGCTTAGACTTGCCCTTGTGCAAGGTAGGATTGTGCTTGACTTGCTTCCTGTGCAAGTCAAGTCTGTGTGGCTTACTCCCTGTGAGAGCCATGCTTAGAGTTGTTCGGCCGAACTACGGCAACTCTGATTCTCATGTCCAGATGAGATACGTAGGCACGAGACGCGATGTCTTGCCGAGTTTGACTAACAACTAACAGCTAATCCTTGCTTGCTTTCGCCCTCGTTGCGATCCTTTCTCTCGCCCTCGTTGCGATCGAGACTTTTCCTTTCTCTCGCCCTCGTTGCGATCGAGACTTTCCCTTTCTCTTGCCCTAGTTGCAATCGAGTCTTTTTTCCCTACCGGCCGAACTACGGCAACTCTGATTCTCATGTTCAGGTGAGATACGTAGGCACGAGACGCGATGTCTTGCCGAGTTTGACTAACCACTAACATCTAACTCTTTTCTCTCGCCCTCGTTGCGATTGAGACCTCCCCTTTCTCTTGCCCTAGTTGCAATCGAGACCCTTGCTTCCTGTGCAAGCCTTGTCTAGGATAGGTTGGCCCTTGTGCCATTTAGCTAGAAACCTTAACTTAGGGTTGACCTTGCATGACAACATCTAGGCTCGAGTCGTAGTCTCCCTAGTGTTGTGTCTCCCTCTGTTATCTGGTTAGGCTAGATCCTTGTCCCTGCGTAGGGGAACTACATCGCCCTGATCTTCATACCAGATGAAGTATGTAGGCAGGAGATTGAGCTGATCTCTCCGGGCGCCCTTTTTTCTTTCTTGTGTGTGTTTGGCAACTATTAGGCTCGAGCTCTAGTCTCCCTTTTAGTCTGTTTGTTCGCCCTTTTTCTCTTTTCACCCTTTGTGTCTTAACCACCCTTGTGTGTGTTCTGGTTGGAGTCCGACATAAGTCCAGCGATTGGCAGTTGGTTTCCTGTGTGCGTTTTCTGGTTCGGATGCTGATGTAAGTCCAACGATTGGCATTCAGGCTCCACGTTTGCCTGTGTTTGTGTTTGTTTGTGTGCGTGTCAGCCGAGCTACGAATGCTCTGATTCTTCTCTCGTCCGAGAAGATACGTATGCATAGGATACGACGTCCTAGCGAGCATGTGTCGTTTCCCCAGTCCGAACTACTTCGACTCTGATGTCTATGCCTGATAGACTAAGTAGGCCCAGGATACGATATCCTGCCGAGTCAGTTTCAGTCAGTCTCTTTTGTCTCTTTCAGCCAGTGTGTGTGAGTTTGAGCAGTGTTTAGCAACCAATTTTCCTTTCTAGTGTGCGTGGATCCCGTAGAGTACTACGGATGCGTAGGGTGCCTAATACCTTCCCTTCGCATAACCGACTCCCGAACCCATCCTCTTTGGTCGCGAGACCATGTTCTTTCCTAGGTTTACTTCGAGCGTTTCCTTTCCCTCTTTTGGGATAAATAACGCACGGTGGCGGCTCTGTTGTTTCTTTCTTTTCCCGCCGGTTTTTCGCGTAATGCGACAGCTGGCGACTCTGCTGGGGATATAGAGAAGTTGACCTATGCTGGTCCATCTTCCCTGAGCGAGTCCCTCCTAGCGCTCTCTAGGATTAGGGTTTTGGTTGCTTTCTGCTTATTGTATTTTATTGCATTCATTGTATATATGTACATTTATTGTTTGCATTTATTGTGTACACTTATGTTTGCATTCATATTCATGATTCTTTCTGCCTGGCTGGTTGTCTGTTTTTCTTTGTGGGGTGGGAGTCAGTTGAGATGAGTTCTATACCCGAACTCGAGTGCTCTCTAGGATAGGAGAATGGCATAGTCTTGTTGACTGGTGTGGAGTATTCCTTAGCCAGTTGACTTGCGAGACCATTCACTTGGTGGAGGTCATGTTGAACTAATAATGTCACACAAGTTATTTGTGGTTAGGCATTATTCTTTCAATCATGTGCCGCAGAAGCCAAGGACCTTAGTTTACCAAACCCATCTTGGCCTATTTTAGGACCGTAGTGCGGAGGTCGTTCAGATGTCAGTTCTGATACGATTGTTACGTGATACTACACTCATAAGAGTTTCTCTTGAGAATATTTTTGGAATACGAGTATTCGTTCCTCCGATAATATTCGAAAGATGGAACGATGATTATGGGAACCTCTGATAGAACATGTCTGGCAGGTTTAAACCCTAGTACACTCCCTTTGGGTGGTTCTTAACCGAGACTCCATGCTCGTGACTCTCAACAAACCCATGATTCGTGGTTGAGTCGTTCAAACATTGTTAATATCAATGGATCCCGGATCAGGTGTAAAACCTAAATCCATCAAAGCGGCTGGTTGATATTAAGAATGTCGGAGCCGGTTCATGTACCGTTAATATCAATGGAACTTGGGTGTCGATAAGGTGAAAACCTAAATCCACCAAAATGGATGATTGATATTAGGGATACAATGAGCTTTCCCACGACCTTTGTTTGGCGTGCTTTGCTTGATCCTTGAGTGTGTTTGTTGCATTCATGCATTCATACATTCATCTGCATCCATATCATCAGAAAAAAGAAAATTTTCAAGGAACTCAAAGGAGTTTATCTGCAAAAAAATTCAAAACATGAAAAAACCGGGAAAATTTTTTCACCTGATATATCTGATGAGATATTCTCATGCATGATCAAAATGCTTAAATATTTCAAAGTTTGCAAATAAAACCCTCGAGTTCCTTTGAAATAAAAACAAGCATATGCATAAACACTTCATGCACCATTTGCATCAGCAGGTGTTCTGTTCCGATCTCCCGTCCTGTGGTCTGACCCTGCGATCTTCATTTATTTTGAAGACGCACTTTGCCAGTATTATACCAGAGCCATCTCTGCCAGATTGATGGATCATCCTAAGCAAGAGAATTGTGAACTCAGAGAGATATTTGCCAGACTTTGTACTGTTGATGGATTTATTCCTGGTTAGCCGATCCTGGGCCGGCATTGACTTTTCTTCTGAGGTCTTCAATAAAGAGGTTTGTTCAGAAAACAGAAGCTGCTGATGCAAAAGATATTGACAGTTGTCATCCCTGGTGGGGTCTATCACAATTGGGTCACTGTGGGCTTTCCTACATTTGTTCATTAAGTCAGAGTAACAATCACTTTGTTTAAAAACCCTTCTCCCATGCCAAAAGGAGAAGTGATGACATTGTTGGCAACATTTTGTGCAATGATATTTTCATTCAAATAAATTCATGTTAAACATTTGTTTTTCCAATTGTTTTCCCTTTTCGCTTTTTGCATGAAATTGGTGATCACAAAAAAACCTTAAAAAAAAAAACAAGAATAAAAGCAATCTTTTCATCTGCATAACGATTGTCTTGTTTGTTTTTCAAAAAGCTTTTCATCTCTAAATCATTATGCAGGTTGTTTCTTAAACCCATTGAACATAGTGATCGGACGTCATCTCCCAATTTTGAATTCCCTGTATTCGAAGCGGACGAAGATGATGTTGAAGGGATTCCTGATGGTATTTCCTGACTTCTTGAGCAAAAAAGAAGATCACACTCAGCTGCATCTCGAGAATCAGCAGAACAGCCAACTGGGGCATCAAAAAAAAAATCAAAAAAAAAAAAGGGAGAGTAAAAAAGAAAAAGAAGGAGGAGGGTGCAAAACCAAATCAAAAGAAATCAAAAGAAATCAAAATCAAAAGAAAGAAAAGAAAGAAAGAAACAAAAAAAATAGCACCCTCAAAGTCCCAAGTCGGCTGATGCTGAATTCGATCGAAAAGAAGAGATCAACTGCCATGTGTCATGGTCAGTCATATCAGCAGAGAGTGAAAAAGCATTCGACAAGAAGATCAAGCCTCGTGTGTTCCGAGGAACCTTGTGCTCAAGAAAGTCTTGTCTTTCGTGCCCAATCCCAGGGGCAAGTGAACTCCAAGCTATGAAAATCCATATGTTTTCAAAAGAGCCTCTTCAGGCAGTGCTTTGACACTTACAACAATGGATGAAGAAGTTCACTCGTCCTGTGAATTCCGATGCAGTCAAGAAATACTTCGCCTAAAACAAAGAAAAAGAAGCAAAAGCTCGCTAAGTCGAACACCCCAAAGGGCGACTTAGGCAAAAAGGAGTGTCTCGGTGGATTGAAAACCCGAAAGGGCGATCCAGGCAAAAGTTAGAGACATCGAAAAAAAGAATTTGCATCCCGCTAGATTGAACACCTCACACTGGGGCAATCTAGGCAAAAATTAGGGATTTGGCAAGTAACTGCATCTTGACAAGACTGTGCTGTACATCTGTCATCCGTCAGGGATTCTCGATTCGTCGTCGACTGAAGCTCCGAATACATCGAAAATTCGGAATGGTAGAGGAAAGGTCATTATGTTCAATGTAGCCCTCTCCAATATATATCACCGATTTCAAACTTGTACAGATCTATGGAGTCTCGCCCTTTGCAGACTACCATCCCATCACATTAATTTGAGCTTTTATCCATTAATTTGCATTCTTATTTGTTTCAACTCAACAAACGTTTTGCATGTTTTAATTGATAAAGTATCATTGTTTTCAAAATAAACAAATTTTTCAAAAAAAATTATTCTTAAACAAAGCGAACCTTCACAATGATGGAAAGAATACTTAGGAGACCCACAGTGCTCTCCCGGGGGTGGTATGATTACCAACAGGTAAGACATTTGTTCGTATCTCGAGCATGACTGTATCTTTGTCCTGCAGAACCTCGTATGGTCTCTCCTCAGTGAATTTGCCCGACGCAGTGTTGTTTGAAGTTATTCATCTTCATGTTCCCGACAGTACGGATTCTTCCTCCAAATCCCTGTTAGCTCTATGGTGGGGCATCCCCAGTAGAGTGCTGTTTGAGCCCTACCGTGGGACATCCCCAGCAAATTTGCTGTTTCGGACATTATTGTGGGGCAGCTCCCCTAGCAGAGTGTTTATTGAAGACTGCAACTTTCGCCTCTCCAGCAGAGCAGTCTTCATCTCCCCCCAGCATGGGTGCTTTTCTTGGAAGATTCAGTATTTGGAGGATCGACATCCCAGTACTATGTCATGCCCTCAGATGGATCCCCCAGCGGAGTTGTTGGCATGATGAGCTTTATCAATGCCTATGTATCCTCATCAGAAATCTGGTTGCTTCTTGGTATCCCTGATTTCCAGCACAAGTTGTTGCGGCGCATACGCCTGTATGTTGAACTCTGTTCACCGGTTGTGACTGACGATCCCTCCGGAAGCCTCCGGTGGCCTTCCTCCCCCGCAGGATGGTATGTTCCCTGATATCCCAGTCCCCAGTGGATTTTCTTTGCTCTCTGGTGGCTTTGGTTTTCTCTCCGGACGGTTGATTCCCGGACCTGTGTGATGAGCATGTCTGTTTGTCAGCATCCGTCATACATTCATCATGCATAATGCATACATGCATAATCATAGCATTCAGATACTCATGTTGCAGCTGTTGCCGGATATCTGTTGATTGTTACCTCCTGCTATTCGATAATACAAATCTCTCCAGTAGATTTTCCTTAAGCAGATATGGGTGTGTCTGATCTCTCCATGTAGAGCCAACCCCTTAAGCAGAAAGTGTCTATCCTTTCCTGCCATTTCCCCACTGAGATACATCCTCGTGGATGACGGTTGCTTCCGTTCCCTCCCTACACGGGATGGGTTGTCCCTATTGAGTTCTTTCCTCATTAGGATGAGTCTTGTTTCAGTCTGCCTTTTTGGATCGATCCTAAATTGGCTTCCTGTTGGCTGTCTCCCGTGCTTCCCTGGGGCATAAATGAATAGTCGCTCACTAACCGGCACTCATTCATCTTATCCTCAGCGGAATTTATTGGCTTCTACCTACGAACCGGTAGCTGTAAGTCCTATCTTTACGGTCTTCTACCCACTACCCGGTAGTTGTAAATCCTTTTTCTCACTTTGTCTCTCAGCAGACCGTTTGTATGGCTTCTACCTACGAACCGGTAGTTGTAAGTCCTATCTTTGTGGTTTTCTACCCACTAGCCGGTAGTTGTAAAATCCCACATTCCTCCCCTTGTTGGAGTTAACCCTTTTTGCTCATCCCGATGATGACTGGTTACTTTTCCAATGGCTTCTACCTACGAACCGGTAGTTGTAAGTCCTATCTTTGTGGTTTTCTACCCACTAGCCGGTAGTTGTAAAATCCCACATTCCTCCCCTTGTTGGAGTTAACCCTTTTTGCTCATCCCGATGATGACTGGTTACTTTTCCGTGGTTTTCTGCCTACAAACCGGTAGATGTAAACCCCCCTTTGTGGTTTTAATGGTCTTTTCCCCTTGGATACTTGCCTTGATCAAGCAGTATTGTCCCCATTGGGTCTTCCCCTTCTTTTTGGATATTTGCTCCGAGTTAGCAACTTTGTCCTCTTTTGATTGGTCATCTTTTGCATACCTATTCCTGGTACCCTGATGTTTTTCTTTTCGGTCGTTTATCCATCTAACAACCTACAACCCGGTTATGGATAATCTTCCGTGCGAGTGTATCATCTACGTTTTGACGGCTATAGATAATATATCTCATGCACTCTTTGGTCAATCCTTCGATTGTTATCACCAGCAGAGTAAGATTCGCATTCCTTGTGGAATCGAATGTTTATCCTTTAACAAGACTGCTTTTTCTAGCCCTCTTCAGGATGTTGTATGTTTTGGAAAACAAACCAATTCACGTTTGGTCGGTCACCCGTTTCATACCTACAACCCGGTATCCTTGGTGTTCCTTCCTGTTTGCTCGCTGTCGTGACCTTGTTCCCCAGTGAGACCCCCTGCAAGTGTTCAGCCTTGCCCTGTCATCTTGTGGATGTCAGTATCCCGTCAGCACCCGCGTGTGTTGTTGCTTTGGTGTCGGTAAACACCATCTTTCGGTGATTTCCAGTCATGCGTAAGTGTCTGGTCTTCTTTGGTGTCGGTAAACACCATCCTTCGGTGATTTCCAGTCATGCGTAAGTGTCTGGTCTTCTTTGGTGTCGGTAAACACCATCCTTCGGTGATTTCCAGTCATGCGTAAGTGTCTGGTCTTCTTTTGATGTCGGTAAACATCCTTTTTCGATGTTCATAACGTCGCCCTCCCTTCCCTAGTGAAGTTTTCCTCCTCTCCGTTGGTGTCGATAAACGTGAGTCTACCTTTCGTCCTATGACGTCTGGTTGAAGTTTTCCTCCTCTCCGTTGGTGTCGATAAACGTGAGTCTCCCTTTCGTCCTATGACGTCTGGTTGAGTTTTCCTCCTCTCCGTTGGTGTCGATAAACGTGAGTCTCCCTTTCGTCCTATGACGTCTGGCTGAGTTTTCCTCCTCTCCGTTGGTGTCGATAAACGTGAGTCTACCTTTCGTCCTATGACGTCTGGTTGAAGTTTTCCTCCTCTCCGTTGGTGTCGATAAACGTGAGTCTACCTTTCGTCCTATGACGTCTGGTTGAAGTTTTCCTCCTCTCCGTTGGTGTCGATAAACGTGAGTCTACCTTTCGTCCTATGACGTCTGGTTGAAGTTTTCCTCCTCTCCGTTGGTGTCGATAAACGTGAGTCTCCCTTTCGTCCTATGACGTCTGGTTGAGTTTTCCTCCTCTCCGTTGGTGTCGATAAACGTGAGTCTCCCTTTCGTCCTATGACGTCTGGTTGAAGTTTTCCTCCTCTCCGTTGGTGTCGATAAACGTGAGTCTACCTCTCGTCCTATGACGTCTGGTTGAGTTTTCCTCCTCTCCGTTGGTGTCGATAAACGTGAGTCTACCTCTCGTCCTATGACGTCTGGCTGAGTTTTCCTCCTCTCCGTTGGTGTCGATAAACGTGAGTCTTCCTATTCGTCCTATGACGTCTAGTTGTACCCGTCCCCTTGTGGATTTACCCCTCCGTTGGCCTTGATGAACGTTGAGTGTTTCCTAGATTGTCCGTTGGCATCTAGTTGTGATTTCTTTTCCCATTCATCGTCATTGCGATGTCTGGATGTGGCCGTACCTTTTGAAAACGAAAAAAAAACAAAGATACCCAGTAATAAAAATCAAATCCCGGTGGACGTTTCCATTGGTGGATCCCAGTCGGTGCAAATTTCTACGGTTCTTTTGTATTCAATCCCTGTTTACCCTGAAAGTCTGACAGCCATTGCTATCATCCATTCGGGTTCCCAACTGATTGAATAGGGGCAGCTGTAGCACCTCAAATTTGCACCTATCATTGTACATACCATCTCATATTAGGTCATAGCACATCATGATCCATTGCATAGCATTTGCATTGTCCTCAGTTGCCTCAAGAGCAAGCAAGCAAGAATTAGGTCAAACTGATCAGGAGATCAGTCAACCAATCAAGCAAAGGTATTTCTCAAAGAATCAAATCCCTAGGGTTTGTCCAACAAGTTCACATGACTTGGAGGTCCATTTGAAGTATTCAAGTCAAGGGTTGAAGGCTCAGAGGTCATCAGTCAATGCATAGCCAGGCAAAAACCCTAGAAAGTCAACAATCAGTCAAAGCAGTGGATGGTGGCCATTCTTGCAGAATTTGGGCACCATGATCAATAATCAAAAGTTCATATGTCGTGGGACATCATTTGAAATCAAGTCCTCAAGGAATTAGGGTTTGGAATTCATCAGAAGTGCACAATCAGTCCAAAACCCTAGAAAAGTCAAAGTTGGTCAACTGTGGTTGATTCTATGGTTTTGATGGATGGAAATGGTTTGAGAGAGCTTATTCATGTCCTAATAGGCCTCATCTATCATGTCAAACCTCATCATGGAAGAATTTGAAGTAAAATCAGAAAATTTCCAGAAATAGAAAGTGGACCTGTAATTTCAACTGCCAAAAATAGAAACTTCTTGATCCTCAACTTGCATCATGATACAAGCTTCAAATGAATTTTTTCCCAACATGAAAGTTGAAGATTTTGTTCTCCCATTTCCAAAAAGTCCAGGAACTCTCAAATCCCATGCATGGTTGTCAAGATATGAGCAATTCAATTTCAGAAATTTATGAACTTCAACAAGCCATATCTCATGAACCATAAGGCCAAATTTGGTGGGGTTTTTTCCTACAAACCACATTTTTCCTCCTCTTTCCAAAAATATAAATTTCATTCACCAAAACCTTGCCAATCAAAATGGCATTTTTTTGACCTTTTCCATTTAAAAATCAAGTTTGACCAAACTTTGACTTTTTGATTCTTTGATTTTTTTACACTTTGGCCAATTGGAAATGCTTGGAAACATCATTTGTGATTTGTCTAGAGCTTAAAATCATGTTCATTCCATCATCATACCATCATTTTGGACCAAGATGCATAACATGAAATTTTGGCAAATGGCTTCACATAAGCAACACAAGTTAACCATTCTTTGGGCAGACCAAAAACAGGTGAATTATAGGTCATTTTGCAGCTGGCCAAGGCCCATTTTCGTGCAATGCTACACCCTTCATTTTCACTTGTGTGCAAATTAGCAAAAAGGCAAATATTACCATTTGAACTAACCAAGTTTAGTGCATGGATTACAAACCTTAAACAGCAATATAAAAGTTCATTTTCTGCCAGATTCCAACCCTAGAAACAGCAGACACACAACAGCCACCATACAGAATTCTCTCTACTCTCAAATCACCATTTTCACCAAATTGAAATTTCTGGCCAAAATTCCCAAAGAGATTCGAGCTAGCTTTGTATTCTCATCATCTACCAATAACCTTGAGTGAGTTTGAAACCCTGTTTCCTTGCTGTGGCTTCAATTCGTGCTGCTGCTATATGAAGTTACAACAATGGTGAAAGGAGATTTGGAAGTTCTCAAGCATCATTGAGCTGACTAGCTTCAAGAATCCATCAATCCAAAGCACAAAGGAGATCTGTTCAAGCTCAAACCATCCAAACAAGCACTGCTCCCTCCATTTCTTCATAACCAAGTAAAATCTCAACTCTATTTTTTCTCTTATCCATGCTATGCCATGTATAGTCCTTGCCATGATGAGTCTATTGCAACTTATATCATGCTAAATGGTTGATTCTGTTGAGAGAAATTTGGATTTCATTTTTTGTGTTCATGTTAACTTTTGCTCGATTTGCCTTGCTGGAAGTGTTTTAATGAAATTGGATGATACATTCTTGTTGCTTGATGTGTGATGATGCTATTGGTATGCCTGCCATGAATTTCTGGGCATTTTGTTTTTTGCTCGTGCTTGAATGTTGATGAATACCCTGTTTGAATCCTGCATGTCTGCCCAGTTTTATTCATGAATATGTTGGTCTTATTGTTATTCAGATGTTGCATGAACCATACCATGTCATTATGTGATGCTTGTTTGAATGTTGGTCTGTTGATGTTGGATGATGAACATGAAATGCCCAGCTGCATAAACCCTTGTGATAAACCCTAGTTGCCCAGAAAACTCGATGATGATTGGCTGTTGTTGCTTTTGTCACTATTCCATCGAAAATGAGCCAATAGAAATATTTCCCGTGCCCATCCAAAGCGCAGTCGTTTTGATAAGTGGCATGCTTATTTACAGCTTTGCCACTCGGTCAACCTTGCTTTGACCATTTGCCATGCTATTTGCTCATGTTTGCTACCAATTGATCATCAACTTTGAAAATTCATTTCTCTCTCAATTTTAATCCAAAAATCATGAGATTTTTTCCATCATCTTCACATGGATGTCTAGTATTTGATTTTGATTTTTAATTAATTTTTCACTGGCTGGATTTTAATTGATAATTGATTTCTTGACATGTATGCACATTTGACACCCTTGGCCATTTCTTTTGTGAAATTATGATGATGCATCCTTTGAGCTTGAAATTTTTTGTGATGAAATTAGACACATTCACCTTCATTTTGGTATAAAGTTTGTGGATTTCCCATTTGTGGTTTGTGTGATATGATTTTTTGAAGTTAGAGGTTGTATTTGGTGTCACAACATGAATGTGCATTTTCCCAATTTTGTTTGACATGCTTCCTTGCATCCAAATGATCCAATTTTGCATGAATCATCTATCACATGTCTAGTTTGTGTATGAATTTTCTTGGATTTAACCATGCTGTTTTCCATTTATGTGAGATTTTTCTTCCCTGCCTAGTCAATTGTTGACTTTATGTGATACATGTTGCCAAATCCTTTGGGAAATTCTTATACCATATTGTATGATCATGAAATTTCATATGTGATAACTAGACATCTTGAGCTTTGCATTGGTGTTAATATCATTCATTTCTCATCTGTTTTCAATTTGATATGATTTTTTGAAGTTGACCCATGTTTGTTGACCTTCATTGTGCATGCTTAAATTTGGTTTGACTTCTTGATTTTCATTGACTGCCTTCCTCTCATCCAAATGCCATGAAATTTTACATGTCTACCATGTTAGATGTTAGGATTGAGTGTGATTTATTTGATGATTTTTGAGATTGTTTGAGTTGACTTTTGAATGAGGTCTTGCTGTTGACCTTTTGTATGCTTCCTTTGCCATGCTTTGCTTTCTTTTGTATATGAAATGACAATGATGCATGATTTGATTGTGGGCCCAATTGTGATAGCTTCTCAAATGTTTGACTTTGGTTTTGGTTGACTTTTCTTTGCTGTTTTGACTTTTTCTTTCATCCTTGACCCTAGGCTAGTCCTAGTGGTCTTTTGAGCTTACAATTGAGTTCCTGTTTCAGGTTAAGCACCAATGCCTCAAAGATCATTCAAACTTGTTTGAACTTGATTGTTTTATCATATGCTAACCTTTGTTTTGTAGGTTTGACTCATGTGTTTGAGTCTTATGCCTTGCACAGTTGACCATCTGTGTTGACTGTTTACCAATTCCTTTTGATTTAAACTTTTGAACTGTTTGCTGATTGTTTTGACTTTTTCAGGTACTTTAGTTGCTTAAGTTCTCTGAACTTGCTTTGCTTTGCTTTTAGCAACTTGCTTGAGGTATAATCTCTTTTACTTCATGTAGTCTGGAGACCCGGTCTGTTATTTGACCAGGCAAACTGTCTGAAGTCCTCCTTAAGAGGCCATGTTTGTGTATGTTTAAATCTTGTCCCTGTACATATTGAAAGTCCTTCAAAAAGGCAATTGGTGGAAGGTAGGGATATGCAATCTATCCCCCACTACTCTTGTTGTGTCATCCCTCTGCTCACACTGCTGTGTGTTGATGCATTGGGATACAAACCCAAGATCTTGTACAAAGTGTACAGTGTCAGAGTCTTCGAGTATAGAAGGGTTCCCACTTTCTGGACCCATGCTCATTTGTCTATTTAGCTCTCCCTGGCCAGGGATAAGAGCTGTGAGGTCTCATCCTCTCCTCATCCTTTCATCTGCTTCACCTTAGCCTCTCAATGGCAAGGTTAAGAGCACACTTACCCTATTCCAGTTGGCCCTAGTGCCTAACCTTTTGCTTGAGCCTCTTGTATGCATATAGAGTGTGCTTCTTGTGATTGTGATTGCCTGTTTGCTTTGCCTCTTTAGGTTTAGCTTAGACTTGCCCTTGTGCAAGGTAGGATTGTGCTTGACTTGCTTCCTGTGCAAGTCAAGTCTGTGTGGCTTACTCCCTGTGAGAGCCATGCTTAGAGTTGTTCGGCCGAACTACGGCAACTCTGATTCTCATGTCCAGATGAGATACGTAGGCACGAGACGCGATGTCTTGCCGAGTTTGACTAACAACTAACAGCTAATCCTTGCTTGCTTTCGCCCTCGTTGCGATCCTTTCTCTCGCCCTCGTTGCGATCGAGACTTTTCCTTTCTCTCGCCCTCGTTGCGATCGAGACTTTCCCTTTCTCTTGCCCTAGTTGCAATCGAGTCTTTTTTCCCTACCGGCCGAACTACGGCAACTCTGATTCTCATGTTCAGGTGAGATACGTAGGCACGAGACGCGATGTCTTGCCGAGTTTGACTAACCACTAACATCTAACTCTTTTCTCTCGCCCTCGTTGCGATTGAGACCTCCCCTTTCTCTTGCCCTAGTTGCAATCGAGACCCTTGCTTCCTGTGCAAGCCTTGTCTAGGATAGGTTGGCCCTTGTGCCATTTAGCTAGAAACCTTAACTTAGGGTTGACCTTGCATGACAACATCTAGGCTCGAGTCGTAGTCTCCCTAGTGTTGTGTCTCCCTCTGTTATCTGGTTAGGCTAGATCCTTGTCCCTGCGTAGGGGAACTACATCGCCCTGATCTTCATACCAGATGAAGTATGTAGGCAGGAGATTGAGCTGATCTCTCCGGGCGCCCTTTTTTCTTTCTTGTGTGTGTTTGGCAACTATTAGGCTCGAGCTCTAGTCTCCCTTTTAGTCTGTTTGTTCGCCCTTTTTCTCTTTTCACCCTTTGTGTCTTAACCACCCTTGTGTGTGTTCTGGTTGGAGTCCGACATAAGTCCAGCGATTGGCAGTTGGTTTCCTGTGTGCGTTTTCTGGTTCGGATGCTGATGTAAGTCCAACGATTGGCATTCAGGCTCCACGTTTGCCTATGTTTGTGTTTGTTTGTGTGCGTGTCAGCCGAGCTACGAATGCTCTGATTCTTCTCTCGTCCGAGAAGATACGTATGCATAGGATACGACGTCCTAGCGAGCATGTGTCGTTTCCCCAGTCCGAACTACTTCGACTCTGATGTCTATGCCTGATAGACTAAGTAGGCCCAGGATACGATATCCTGCCGAGTCAGTTTCAGTCAGTCTCTTTTGTCTCTTTCAGCCAGTGTGTGTGAGTTTGAGCAGTGTTTAGCAACCAATTTTCCTTTCTAGTGTGCGTGGATCCCGTAGAGTACTACGGATGCGTAGGGTGCCTAATACCTTCCCTTCGCATAACCGACTCCCGAACCCATCCTCTTTGGTCGCGAGACCATGTTCTTTCCTAGGTTTACTTCGAGCGTTTCCTTTCCCTCTTTTGGGATAAATAACGCACGGTGGCGGCTCTGTTGTTTCTTTCTTTTCCCGCCGGTTTTTCGCGTAATGCGACAGATAGCAGTTATCTTTGGATTTGGATCCTCTCATAACTTCCTTATTTTCTCCATTTTTCACAACACATTCTTCCTTAGTGAACTGTACATTGAAGCCTTGATCACATAGCTGGCTTATGCTGATGAGATTAGCAGTTAATCATTCTACTAACAATACATTATTCAGTTCTGGAACTCCAGGACTGTCCAGCTTACCAACACCTTTGATTTTTCCTTTAGCTCCATCACCAAAGGTCACATAACTGGTAGTATGAGGTTGTATATCTACCAATAAGTTACTCATCCCAGTCATATGTCTTGAGCAGCCACTATCAAAATACCAGTCTTCTCTGGTAGATGCCCTTAGAGATGTGTCAGCTAATCTAGCAACCCATTGTTGTTTCTTGATAGGGGCATTATGCTTAGATGCCTTCTGCTTAGGTATGACTTGAGGGTTCTGGTTAGGATAACCATGCAACCTGTAACAGAAGGGTTTTATGTGACCAAATCTACCACAGTAGTGGCATCTCCATCTTTGAAATTTCTTCTTTTGATGGTTAATCCTCCTGTTTCCCTGATGTTGTGACATTGGTTGTGACTTCTGCTTGATTTTCTGAACTTCAGCCTTTCAGCTTTTGAGTTCAGTTGAGGATTCCTTAACAAAGCCAAAACCAGACATGGTTCCTGAGTTCTGTCCCACCTTTAGAATCTCTTCCAAAGTGTCAGTTCCTTTATTCAGCATTTGTTGAAAAGTATAACTTCGGCAAATATTTTTATATCGTATCCACAGAGATTGGTTGTTATTACCGCTGTTCTATAATCCAAATTGTTATAATTTTAGAAAGTAACAAAGTTGTTTTGTTTGGAAAGTTATCTTTTGAGTAAATGTCACTAAAAATAGTAAAATGGTTTTAATCAAATGTAAAAGCTTGGCAAGATTGGAGTTCACTATTCCAAGTGCTTATGATTCCTTATGATAACTATATAGATTTAAGATTATTGATGATGTTCAAGTATCCTTTCAAAGTCATTTATGTCTAAATGATATTGTGATAATCACTATATTGATCCTTAGACGATCTCTCCACCTAACTATCAATATATCAATCTTTAACGGTTGATACACAAGAAGAGTAATGAATAAATCTATCTCTACAACTTATTCACTACTTGAAAATCTATTTTATGTCATGACTCAAATAATCTCTTTCAACAACTACTCAAATCTGATTTTCAACTTAGGGCAAAAATAACATTCAATACATCAACAATCTTTATCATATATCTAAATCAAATGGAATACATAAACAAATGAGAATAGCTACTACCTCCAATCTTGACAAAATGGGGTTTAGCTCCTCATCATCATTTTACAAAGCAAATGCAATGGAAGAAAACTCTGTTTTTCTCTCTTACAAAATATCAAAGTATCAATCCATGTGTGTTAGAATGTTAGAATCAATATCACTTTACATTCTGATTTTCTAAAAGGGTTCACATTTCCTAAAATGATCATTTCTCATCTAAGGCAAACAAGCTCCCCCAAGGCAGACACCAAAATGGCAAAACCAGCTGGTCATGAAAAACAGCACCATTGGCCCAAAAACAGCTTGCTGGATTCACAGGCTTCGCGACGCGAAGGTGGTTCGCAGCGCGAACTGAAGCTATATCAGCTTCCTTGCTTTGCAAGCTTCATCCAAAATCTTCCAAGTGGTATTCTTCCAAAATTGGGCCTCCAAATTGCATTCAACACCTCTTCCATATTATGATGTTTCATTCCAAAAGCTCTCTTATCCAAAAATTCTACAAAACTAACAAATATGTGAAAGAACTATTCAAAACAAAATAAATTAAACCTATTTGCATTTATACAAAATAGTGAGAATAAAAGTGTGTAATTACATCAAAACTTTGTAAAAGGGACCAATAAAATGATATAAAAAGTAGTACTAATTGGTCCCTAACAACTCTCCCCAACTTAGCATTTTGTTTGTCCCTAAACAAAAGTTTCCACCCTTACAACCAAAGCAATGACACAAAAGATTGAAACAAGGATGTACCAAGGACATTCAAATGGTTCAAAAGTGTTTGACACTTTCTCAATCCACCTATCTCAATTCTAGACAAAACATGAATAAGAGAAATGGTTGAGTGCAAAAATCATTCCAAGGAATTCAAAGCCATATATGTCAAAATTGAATCAAACTTACACACACATCATAATAATGATGAATAACATGAAGGGTTACTTTCACTCATCCAAGCAATTAGATCAACAACAACTCAAATCATGCGGTTATCACAACAAATACCAAATCATGTAAAAAATGAGAATCAAGGGGTCTTTCAAAGGTTGTAATGTGGCTTAGGTTACAAGAAAGGATATGATTAAAAGAATTCAACAAAGTTGCCTATCCTAAGGGAGCATTCCCAAACATTCAACTCTACACAATTTCCCTTTCTTTGATCCCTATCTTTTTCTTTTTCTTTTTCTTTTCACATCCACACAACTATGAGCATTTTCTTTGCTTTTTTCTTTCTTTTCTTTTTCTTTGCTCTATGGTTTCAAGGGTGATTTCTTTTTCTTGTTTCTTTTCATATTTTTATCCTTTCATAAAAACTCACTTTTCCAAGTTTCTAATCAACTCTCTTTACTTTACTCTCCCCAACTTTAGATTCCAAAACCAAATTTATTCGATAATGCTTCCTACTTAGACATAAGCAAAAGGCAAAATTTGCAAACAACTCGGTTTGAGGGTTCAATTGATACGAAAGAAATTAGGATTCATTTATTCCAAAATTTTCAATTGATTTTACAATGATCAATCAAATGAATCCTAAAATAAGCTCAAAGGGGTTTAACTAAGGATTACTCCTCACAAGGTTAGTTGATTCAAACTTTTTGGTCAAGTGGTTTTTCTCACAAACAATGCCTCTATCATTTTCAAAATTTTCACACAAAAATAGATTGATGCATGATTTAGCATGATAAGAATGAGTTGAAATAATGCTCGGTTTCCCGCTTTTTAGTGTACAATGGAAAGCTTCCTCACAATTGGTTAAGTCCTATTTTGATTCAAAGATGACATACATTTCAATGAGTTTATGATATGGAATTTGCACACACATCAAACTACTCATGTTAAGTCTAGAAAACGATAAAGTGTACCTTGAAATGCCGACACTAATTCTTATCATCACCACTCGAAGTGTCCTATGCTTCTTTCTTTGCGAACATTTCTTGGTTGCTTTAAGCTTGACTTAAGAGTAAGAACAATTAAACAAAAAATGTTGGTAAACCAAATTGATTGTAACACACTTAAATCTCAAAAAGTATTCATGCAATTATCAAAACAACTAAAAAAACAAAGTTTTGGTGAACTAGAGCCACCAAAAGTACATCAAAAAATTTCAAAAGCAAAAATAATACAAAGAAAACTCAAAATGAAAACAAACTCCTCAAATTCACCAACTCCTCAACTCCTCAATCTTCATCCTCTTGGCCACCACCAACAGATCCAAGGACGTCCTCCATCTCATCGCCATGGTTTGCACCACCTCCTGCACCCCCCATAAAAGCTGGCCTGCCCTCAGGCCAATTAGCATAAGCGACATATTCCGCCTGAGAAGGAAATATGTGGGCTTCGGGTGCAAGGAACGTGTTCTGGAATTGTTGCTGCATAGCATCAAAGATAAATGATTGAGACCTCCTAGAGGCCTCAAAGCTCTCACAGCAATAATTGGCAAACGCCATCTGGTCGAAGACTGGAGTAGTGCGAGGTCGGGGTCTGGATGACGAATTTCCAGCTCCTTTGGTTCTATCCATTTGGCTTTGGCAAAACCTATTTAGATAAGCGTCGTTAATCAAACTAGTGATAGAGAAGTGTACTTCATCCGGAATCGCAACATTCGCCCGTCGGCAAAGTCCCATGATCAGCCCCGGGTATGCAAGCACACCTGCTTTACCACCAAATTTGGTTCCACTTATAGCCATCTTCCGCATTTCTCCCGCTATGATTGATGCTACATCCACAGATTTGCCGATCATAATGTAGTACAGCAAACACCCTACATCCAAAGGGATCGTGGTGTTGTGGCTCCTTGGCCGGATGTTGTTCAACAGCAGCACCAGAAATGCCCTTGCTTCCAGATTTAGATTTTCTCTTTTCCAAGATTTTGGAAGTCCTTGATCATTTAGGTCAAATGATTTTCCTTTGAGGCACAAGGTATCACTCACCGCTTGAAGATCCCACACATTAGCCAATTCCTGGGTACGATACTCGCATTGCTCATTCTCTCCCAGGGTTAGAGGATTACCAAGATATGAGTTAATCGCATCTCTCCCAAAAGAAATAATCCTGCCTCTTACCCTTGTTTCGTAGTTGAAAGCTACTCCCTCTTCTTGATGCATGGCGTTTGCATAGAACTCCCGTACAATATCATAATTGATAGCCGCCTCGGGTTCACAAAGTTTGGTCCACCTTCGTCTCTCAAAATTTGAAACCACATTCTGATAAGTCCCACCCGGCAATAAACAGATGAACCTTTCCGGTTGGATGGTTCTCTTGATTAGGTTTTCAAATCGTTCTTCGTGTTCGTCACTTATGAACCGTCTTAAAGAACGAGGATGAGCAGAAGCCGTGGTTTTGGTTCTCTTTGACATCTGCAATAAACATCAGAACAACCACACAACAAAACATAAAGAGAGTTAGCAATCAACAGCATAAAAACATGGCCCTGTAATTTCCCAGTTCGCGGCACGAAGGCCCGTTCGCGGCGCGAACCCTGCAAACCAGGAAATCTCCAGGAGCCTGCTAGGGTTCCAAAGATTTGAAGGTTATTACTTCGAACAGTCAAAATCACAACTCTACCTAATCCTAATCTGAACCCATATTAGACATGCAAGGGTATTTCAAGTGTCAAGTTCCAATTTTTACAAAACCCTAACCTTACCTAAATGAGAACCCGAAAGGAATGGAGAAGAGAACATGAAAAGAACTAGCATACCTTATTGAAGTGCACTTGAATCTTAGCTAGCAACTGATGATTTGGGACGTGGGGAAGGAATTTCTTGAGTTTTGGGAAGTTTTTGGGAGTGGGAGTGAAAAAGAGTTTATGTTTTGAAACTAAAAGAGTGAACAGAAAAACTAACCTAAACAGAAGTTAAGTGGTTCTGCCACGCACCGTTCGCGGGGCGAACCTTGTTCGCGGCGCGAACTGAAGCTTTGCATTCAGTTCGCTGGGCAAAAGATGGTTGCGGGGCGAACGGCAGTGGACAGAACCCAATTTCACAGAATTTAACATAGCAGAATATCAACACAGCAGAATTGAAAAAATGTAAAATGCAGACTTACAACGTTGGGTTGCCTCCCAACAAGCGCTTTGTTTAACGTTGTTTGAGCTCGACGGTCCAATGATTAGCTTCACGATCCGGCTTTGCTGAGCAACTTACTGAAGGGCTTTGTTGTCTTCAAGAGGTTCTTGATGAACCTTCGATAAAATCCAATACCATCCTTTTTTGGAACTACTTGCACAACACTCACCCATTCACCATCGGATATAGAACAAATCATCCCGACCTCTACTAGTTTGACAACTTCCTTCTTTTTCAGCACTTGTATCAATTGATTCTCCTCTTTTGTGGACAATGTATTGCTAATGACCACCGGTTTAGTACAGTCATCACCAAGGAACACATACTTCAAATGTGGCTCTAGTTTTGACTCTTCCACTTTCTTTGTCATATCCAAGCCTTCGGTTGTCTCTTTATGATAAACAAGTTCTCCACAAGACTCTAATTCATGCAACATTGCTTCCATCTCTTTTCCTTTATTTTTGGTCGAAACTTTGTAGATTTCGATAAGAGATTTCTCTGATGGATTAGAAACATGAACCTGGTTCGCGATCTCAACTAGTTCCTCCCTGGTGGCATTGATTCGGAAGGAGTCATGCTTAGCATTAGGATGCTTTTTGGCTTCAAAAATATTGAAGGCTACCTCTTCATCTTGCACCCTCACCTTCATTAGTCCATCATCAATATCAATCATCATTCGAGCCGTTTTCATGAATGGTCTTCCAAGAATTATAGGAACCTCACGATCCTCATCCATGTCTACTATCACAAAATCTACCGGGAATAAGAATTTGTCCACCTTCACTAACATGTCTTGAGCAACTCCATATGGTGAAGTAGTAGACTTATCAGCTAGTTGTAAAGTCATCCTTGTAGATTTGATCTCAATATTTCCCAATCTTTTGACAATGGATAGGGGAATTAAATTGATGCTAGATCCCAAGTCAATCAAGCCATTACCAATATAGGTGTCTCCAATGGTTACCGGTAAAACGACTCGGCCCGGATCGGATTCCTTCCTTGGGAGAGTCTTTTGAATGATGGCACTACAACGTGCATCGAGCAAGATTGTCTCGTCTTCCACATGTCTTCTTTTCTTTGTGAGAATATCCTTCATGAACTTTGCATACCGCGGCATTTGCTCTAATGCATCAGAAAATGGAATATTGATTTGAAGTTGTTTGAATATGTCCATAAATCGTGCATAGTGTCTAGCATTATCCTTCTTTGATGGTGCGTGCGGATAGGGTAGATGTTGAACTGGAATGACGTTCACTCCTTTGTCTCTTGTTTTCTTTTTTCTTGGTTCAATTTCCTTCTTCATTTCCGCTTCACACTGTTGTTCCTCCATCAATTGCTGATTCTGCTGTTTTCGCGGCGCGAAGGGAGATTGCGGCGCGAACTGAGCAGTTTCTGCCACTTTTTCCTTTCCACAAGCCACATCCTCATTTTCCAGTACAGCATCCATATCATTCTCTACTGTAATTTCCTCACTTTTTCCACTTGTCAACTCTCTACCGCTTCTAGTAAAAATTGCTTTACAATGCTCTTTTGGATTAGTTTGAGTGTTAGCGAAGAAAGAGGATCCTGCAGTTTGTTCCGACAGTTGTTTCGCAAGTTGACCTATTTGATTTTCCAAATTCTTGATTGCTGCCTCGTTGCTCTTCTGATTTGCCATGGAGGCTTGCATGAATTGTTGGAGAGTGCCTTCTAGCTTTGAATTTCCTCCTTGCGATTGTTGTCCTTGGGAATTTGGGTGTTGATAGGGGCTTTGCTGCTGAAAATTTTGGTTATTGAACCTTGATGGTTGATAACCTTGATTGTTCCTTTGATAGCCTTGGTTTTGATTGTTCACATAACTCACTTCTTCTAGTGGAGGGGAGAAACCAGTAGGATGATCTCCTTGACATAATTCGCAACATGCTACTTGATGTCGAACTTGAGAACCTTGAATTTCCTTCATTTGCTGTGGAAGCTTGGCCATTTGTTAAGTAAGCAACTCCACTTGTTGAGAGAGTAGCTTGTTTTGAGCAAGAATGGCATCATTGGTATTTAACTCAAGAACTCCCGGTTTACATTGTGAAGGGCTACGGTCATGTTGACTTTGGCGATCATTGAGTGCCATCTGATCAATAATGACTTTAGCTTCTTCAGCATTCTTTGACATAAGAGAACCACCCGCGGTAGCATCCAAAAGTGTCTTGTGAGTTGATTGGAGCCCATTTAGAAAAATATGGATTTGAGTGAGCTCATCAAAACCATGACCCTTGCATTTTCTCAACATTGACTTGAATCTTTCCCAAGCCTCATTCAAAGACTCGTTGCTTCCTTGAGTGAATACCGCAATAGCCGTTTTGGCTTCCATGAATCGGGATTGAGGGAAATATCTTTCTAAGAACTTTTCTTCTAACAAATTCCAATCCGTCATCACTCTTGGTGCTTGATCAAGGTACCACTCCTTTGCCTTCCCCACTAAGGAATGTGGGAACATCCTTTTGAATAATGCCTCTTCACCCGTTTCATCAATTCCCGTAGAACCTGCAATCTCATAGAATTTGATGAGATGGGTATACGGATCTTCATGATCCATTCCGGTGAACGGATTTGCATAGAGAAGTTGGAGGATTCCGGTCTTCATCTTCCTATTTCTTCCTCCACGGGCAAATTGAGCATTTCTTCTTGGACTATTAGCGAACATTTTGGTACGATTGTCATCCGCCATGTTTCCGTCACAAGCTTCTACAACCACTTCCTCGATTTGAACAAGTGCGGAAGTAGACGCTTCTTCTCTCCGATTCATCTCTTCGGCTAGTTTCCTTCTTCTTCGTGTTTTGCTATTGAGCTTCCGAAGTGTTCTTTCAATTTCGGGATCGAATTGAAATTGCTCCTCGGTAGCTTTTCCTCGCATGCACTAGAATCTACAAAACTAACAAACCAAGTGAAACACAAGAGGGATAGTAATAAAAGTAACAAAACTTAAAACAATGAATTATTGTAATGCTTGTAATATCGAACACCAATCCCCGGCAACGGCGCCAATTTGTTGAAAAGTATATATTCGGCAAATATTTTTATATCGTATCCACAGAGATTGGTTATTATTACCGCCGTTCTATAATCCAAATTGTTATAAGTTTAGAAAGTAACAAAGTTGTTTTGTTTGGAAAGTTATCTTTTGAGTAAATGTCACTAAAAATAGTAAAATGGTTTTAATCAAATGTAAAAGCTTGGCAAGATTGGAGTTCACTATTCCAAGTGCTTATGATTCCTTATGATAACTATATAGATTTAAGATTATTGATGATGTTCAAGTATCCTCTCAAAGTCATTTATGTCTAAATGATATTGTGATAATCACTATATTGATCCTTAGACGATCTCTCCACCTAACTATCAATATAGAAATCTTTAACGGTTGATACACAAGAAGAGTAATGAATAAATCTATCTCTACAACTTATTCACTACTTGAAAATATATTTTATGTCAAGACTCAAATAATCTCTTTCAACAACTACTCAAATCTGATTTTCAACTTAGGGAAAAAATAGCATTCAATACATCAACAATCTTTATCATATATCTAAATCAAATGGAATACATAAACAAATGAGAATAGCTACTACCTCCAATCTTGACAAAATGGGGTTTAGCTCCTCATCATCATTTTACAAAGCAAAATGCAATGGAAGAAAACTCTGTTTTTCTCTCTTACAAAATATCAAAGTATCAATCCATGTGTGTTAGAATGTTAGAATCAATATCACTTTACATTCTGATTTTCTAAAAGGGTTCACATTTCCTAAAATGATCATTTCTCATCTAAGGCAGAAAAGCTCCCCCAAGGTAGACACCAAAATGGCAAAACCAGCTGGTCATGAAAAACAGCACCCTTGGCCCAAAAACAGCTTGCTGGATTCGCAGGCTTCGCGGCGCGAAGGTGGTTCGCGGTGCGATTTGAAGCTATCTCAGCTTCCTTGCTTTGCAAGCTTCATCCAAAATCTTCCAAGTTGTATTCTTCCAAAATTGGGCCTCCAAATTGCATTCAACACCTCTTCCATCTTATGATGTTTCATTCCAAAAGCTCTCTTATCCAAAAATTCTACAAAACTAACAAATATGTGAAATAACTATTCAAAACAAAATAAATTAAACATAATTGCATTTATACAAAATAGTGAGAATAAAAGTGTGTAATTACATCAAAACTTGGTAAAAGGGACCAATAAAATGATATAAAAAGTAGTACTAATCGGTCCCTAACAGCATTCTGATGGATTTTGTCATTTGATCTGGCTTAGAGGTCAGCAAGGTTATCTCACCATTTAGACCATCTATGACTGCCAGATGCTTCTTTTTCTCCGCTTCCAGCTCCTTGATGAGTTTCTTCTGCTTTTCTCCTTGTATACACACTTCTGCACTTTTGACATATAGCTCTTTATATGAAGCAGCAAGTTCATCAAATGTAAGTTCATCTTCACTTGAGTCATCATCAGAGGCACAGACACTAGTTAGTGCAGTGACATGTTTAGCAGATTCTCCTTCAGATTCACTCTCAGAGTCTCCCTCAGACCAGGTGACAGAAAGTCCCTTCTTATGCATCTTGAGGAAGGTAGGACATTCAGCTCTAATGTGTCCAAAACCTTCACATCCATGACAGTGGATTCCCTTGCCTTGGTTGAACTTTTCTTCAAATGTTGATCTTCTACTGATGTCAGACGAAATGTTCTTGACATTTGGTCTACCTTTTTGATCAATCTTCTTTATGAACTTGTTGAGCTGTCTTCCAAGCATGGCTATAGCTTCTGATATGCTTTCATCACCTCCAATATTTCCTTCTTCTGAATCCTCATCAGTATTTGATACAAAAGCTATGCTTTTGTTTTTCTTTTCAGCATTCTCACACAAGCCCATTTCAAAAGTTTGGAGAGAACGAATAAGCTCATCAACCTTCATATTGCAGATATCTTGAGCCTCTTCTATAGCAGTAACCTTCATTGCAAATCTCTTGGGCAATGATCTGAGAATCTTTCTTACAAGTTTTTCTTCATACATTTTCTCTCCTAAGCCTCCAGAAGTGTTGGCAATTTCGAGAATATTCATGTGAAAGTCATGAATAGTCTCATCCTCTTTCATCCTCAGATTTTCAAACTTAGTAGTCAGCATCTGGATTTTAGACATCCTTACCTTGGAGGTACCTTCATGAGTTGTTTTGAGAGTATCCCAAACTTCTTTAGCAAGCTCACAGTGATGCACCAGTCTGAAGATGTTCTTATTTATCCCATTGAACAGTGCATTCAAGGCCTTAGAGTTTCCAAGGGCTAATGCCTCTTGCTCTTTGTCCCACTCTTCTTCAGGAATTTGCATAATGATTCCATCTTTACCTATCTTCGTTGGATGTTCCCATCCTTTGTTGACAGCTCTCCAGACCTTGCTATCCAGAGACCTCAAGAAGGCTATTATACGAGGTTTCCAGTCATCATAGTTAAAACCATCCAGCATGGGTGGTCTATTTGAGAATCCTACGTCCTTGTCCATGGTACTAGAAAGTAACGTCCCTAGATCTCACCCAGAAATTAACAGGCAGGGTGTCTGCTCTGATGCCAATTGAAATTCTAGTAACAGACTATCGATGTCACACTGGATGTTATGACATCCAATTCTGCGCAGATAGGAATGATGCAAAAGATAAATGTAAAGAGCAGTAAATAACACAGAGAATTGTTTACCTAGTTCGGTGACAAACACACCTACATCTGGGGGCTACCAAGCCAGGGAGGAAATCCACTATAAGAGGTATTAATGCAGGACTTAAACCAACTGTTTAATCCTATCACTTAAGACCTACCCAATGCAATTTCAATCTAAACTAAGACCTAAGTTCCTACTCATTCCCCCTCAATCACAGCAGTGATTTCAACCTTTAATAAGTTTAAAGTCAATAGCGAAGTTATACTTCAAACAACTCTTGATTATGCTTAAAATCTTTAATCAAGAAACACAGCACTCACGCTTAAAAGCTTAGAGTGACACAACAATTACAACTCAATGAACACCCTAGTCCAATGCAATCATCTAGGTGATAATTGCTTGGATCACAAGTAAAACCTAATACCAAACACAATTAAAAGTACAGCAGTGATATATGATGATCTATTAAATTCTTCACGCTTCAAACCCCTGAGTTGCTGAAAGTAGGATTGCCATCCTTTTATAATGCAACACTTGGGCCTTGTACTTGAATTTCCTAAAATTAAGGTTAAGCAAGTTAACCTAATTTCCACACATTAGGTGCTAACAAATAGGCTATTTGTTAGGTCTCTTAATTATATCACAGTTGTTAGTTTCCTGGATTTTAGCACAGCTGTTAGATTCCTGAAAAATAGCCTGAGATAAATACTGAATCATAACAGAAAAACTAACTAGCCTACACTTTAGCATATGTTGTCAGGAATGAATGTCATAACATTCAGTTTGACGTCCAGAACATAGGCTATATGCTAGGTTTCTTAATTCTAGCTCAGCTGTTAGTTTCCTGAAACAACAGCCTGAAATAAATACTGAACTATACCAGAAAAACTAACTGGCCTATAATTCAGTATCTGCTGTCAGGGATGAATGTCATAACATTCAGTTTGACATTCAGTAAATCCTGTATTAGCTAATCCTGCAGCATACTACTCAAGCATGTCATGACATCAGTCAAGACATCAGAGTACAGTAAGTGTTTTAACACAAAATACAGCCAATCAGAAACTTCTACATTAATCATTTAGACATATATGGAAATATCATATCAATAATATCTGGAAAATATTTTTACACCAAAGAAGTACAGTCTTGGTAACCAAATACAATACAAGAGAGAAGGAAAATGAACATCCTATGGAACCCTAGAAACAGTCGTCTAAAGCTCTAGAGACTGGAAGATAAGCTGCACGAAGCCTCTTCACCTCCCTCTCATAGGTTGCTTCCATATTTGCCTTCTCTTTGGCGAGTCGATCATACTTCCTCTTCCAGAACTTGGAAGACTGAGGAAGAAGAGAAGTCACCACATTATCAGACTCGTCGATAACCTGATGCTCAAGAAACTCTATCAATGCATCCTTATCTCTAAGTTGTTGAAGTAGCTCCTCTCGTTCACGGATCCAAGCACGCGAACGGTCTTCGTCTCTCAAATCCTCTACTCTTTGGTCAGGGAGGGTTGAAGGCCCAGCCACAACCAAAGGTGTAGGTCTCGGATACTCATAAGGCATAAGATATTCGGAAGCTCTCCTACTAACCCACGAGGTATAGGGTTCCAAAGCAATACAGTTCTTTGGACCGAGCTCTTTCCTTCCCTTCCTATGGATCTTGCGCCAAGCGCGGACCATCCTGCCCTTCAAGCCTTGGGGATATTTACCCTCCTGAAAGAATACACCCTCTAACAGAATGTTATTAGGTTTATCCTTTAGGGGGAACCCAAGCTGACGATGTGCCAAAATAGAGTTGTAGTCAATCCCACCACATGTACCAAGAAGAGGCACATTGGAGAATTCACCACAAGAGTCGATAATATGCATATCATCATATACACGGTTGTACTAAAAGATATCATCATTAGTGAGAGACATAAGTCTCGTGGACCACCGTAGACATCCTTTGTTCTCCTTGAAGGCAACTGTCTGTGGCAAGTGCGAAATAAACCATTGTACAACAGAGGCAAACAGCACACAATGGTACCACCACCCTTTGCATTCCTCATATGCAAAGAGAAATAAGTGTCACCCAACAGATTCGGAACGGGATTAAGAGTAGAGAAAATCCTAATGGCGTTCATATCCACAAATTTGTCGATGTTGGGGAATAACACTAGCCCATAGATGAGAAGTACAAATATGGCCTCAAAGGCGTCCTCACTCATCGCCTTCCCATACAAAGTAGCTTGAGCAATGAGGAACTCAGAAGGGAGACCTTGAATTCCACCTTTGGTAGTCATATGAGCACTAACCAGAGATTCATCTATGTGCAACATATCAGCAATCTCTTGAGAAGTAGGAACCCTCTCTAAGCCACTGAACGGCAACTGATCTAGGATAGGTATACCCACAAGATAGGCATACTCCTCAAGCGTAGGCAAAAGCTGGAAATCCGGAAATGTGAAGCAACGGTACAAGGGATCATAGAACTGCACCAATACACTCATCAGACCTTCGTCCACCTGAGTAGAAAGAATAGACAGAAGCTTCTCATGACGAGCCTTGAACTCCAAGGGATCTAATACATAGGATGTCAAATTCCTTAGCTCTTTCAAGTCGGGCTGCCTGAAATTGTACTTCTTTGTATTCCTTCTTTGTCTATCCATGTCTGAAAATTTGCAAATAGACCTATTAAGTTCCTTGAAAATTTTCTCATTATTGATGATATGGATGCAAATGGGTGCATGAATGCATGGATGCAACAATCACACTCAAGGATCAAGCAAAGCACACCACACAAAGGTCATGGGATGGATCAAGTCATCCTTAATATCAATCATCCATTTTGGTGGATTATGGTTTACACCTTATCAACACCCAAGTTCCATTTATATTAAGGATACACAAGAACAGATCAACCATGAATCAAGGGTTTGTTGCAAGTCACGAGCATGGAGTCTCGGTTAAGAACCACCCAAAGGGAGTGTACTAGGGTTTAAACCTGCCAAACATGTTCTACAAGAGGTTCCCATAGTCATCATCCCATCTTTCGGATATTATCGGATAAACGACTACTCGTATTCCAAAAATATTCTCAAGAGAGACTCTTATGAGTGTAGTATCGTATAACAATCGTATCAAATCTTACACTTGAACGACCTTCGCACTACGTTCTAAAAATAGGCCAAGATGGGCTTGGTAAACTAAGGTCCTTGGCTTCTAAGTTCTATATTGGAAAGAATAATGCCTAACCACGACTACTCGTGTGACATTATTGATCCCAACATGACCTCCACCAAGTGAATGGGCTTGCAAGTCAACTTGCTAAGGAATAACTCCACACAAGTTTACAAGACTATGCCATTCTCCTATCCTAAGTGCACTCGAGTTCGGGTATAGAACTCATCTCACAAAGATCACCAAGCATTCAAGGAATTAATATATCAAGCAATTCAATCATTGCATACAATATAGTAATCCCAAATTGCACAAAAAATATGTCACAAAATAGTATACAATATAATACAACAAAAATGTGAAAAGTAGGCAAAACCCACTAGGAAAATATCCCCAGCTGAGTCGCCACTTTTCTGTAGCGGGGTATTCGTTATCTTTAGATTTATTGACTAAATCCAAAGTAAACCATACAAGTTGAGTCGCCACCGCACTTATATTTATCCAAAGGAAAGGTTAGAAAGCGAACAAAAACTGAGAATTTTTATCGAATCAAAAACTAATAAAAGTGTCAGAGATCGGGGTAAGGGGGTTGGTTATGCAATGGGAAGGTTTTAAGCACACAAAACATCCTAGGTACTCCTAGAGAGCCCTTTTCACAATTGTTGTAAGGTTGGTATTTTGTGAAAATTTGTTTGTGCAAACATGATTGGGGAGATGAGAGAAGAATGTACAAATTATTTACAATTTTGTGTTTGAATGGATAAACCCATTGCCTACGTACCATCTTAAAAAATATTAGGATCAAAACCTCGTAGTTCAGGGAAAAAAATATCAAAACAAGTTGGTGAATTGATTGGTTCAAAAGCCTTAAGGTCATTTGTTATCCAAGGGAGAAAACTCAACCTAAAACCACAAATCCACCATGTGAGGATAGCTTCAACATGCTAGTGAGGGGTTAACCCTATAATAAGCATGGAAGACTCATTGTCCATCACTAAGGATATAGGTGAGTATTATATCAACCTCAAGGATAACTCAAACCTAATAGAAAAAGGTTATGAAAAGTTTTTGATAAGAAAGTGGCCATTGAAACCACAAAAACATTTGAGTGAGTTATATTTACCAATGAAAAGTATTTATAAAATATGGTCAAAGTTGACTTAAAGATTCAATTCAAAATAAGTGTTATGAAAAGAAAGTTTGGAAATCAAAAGCATAATGCTTAGGTTTCTAATGTCTGAAAACAAAATGTTAATGTTTGGACAAAAGTTTTGCTTGGGTTAGAGTGGAGGGAAGAAGAAGAATGGCTAAGTCCTAAGCATACAAGAGATGAAGGAGAAGAAATAAGACCACAAATGGAGTTCCCTTCTTGAGATCATATTGATGATCCAAGTAGCTCCCATCCTTTGGAATAAGCAAGCAAATAAGTGTATACTCAAGCAATCAATCAATCAAGTAAAACTCTTAGGAATCTTCCAATGGCTCTTGTATCTCTCACTTTAGATGCATATGACAATGATTCTTCACTTTGGCTCAAATAGGAATCCCCTAGCATAAAAGTACACACATCAAAAAGTTCCACAATGTAAACCAAGAATGGACAAGAGTGAGTTTAGACATTTGGTCCTTCTAATCCATCTTCAACATTAAGGCCTTTTTACTCCATTTTTGCATAGGGAATATCCTAGAATCTAAGTCCTTTTGGTCCATTTTTGCATTTGGAGCACAACAATCAAAACAAAACACAAGCACAATAATATATACACAATTATGTGCTCAAGTGAGCAAAAGGAAAATTGCATTAACATAAAGATGTGCTTAAATGAGCAAAGGGCAAACGCAAATGAATAATATATACAAGAATAGTAAATTGCATAAATGTAAAGTGCAAGAATTAAATGTTACTGGTTAATGGTTAATGGTTAATGGTTAATGGTTAATGGTTAATGGTTAATGGTTAGTATTAGTGTGCCATAAGGCAATTTAGCGCTATGTTAAGCAATCGTAAGTGGACTAATGTAGTAGTCACACCTATTTGAGGTCGGTCAATAAAATGTAGGCAACAACACAAGTTAGAGATCTTGATTAGTGAATCAAGCTCCTACAACTTGCCATGCCAAAAGAAGATGAGAAATGATCTTGTATTGATTTAGATTCTTTGCTTGATTAGGAAGCTAGATATCCTTAATGCAAAGCCATTCACTTGATCTATGATCAAGATGAATTAGATTTGAATCAAGGAAGGTTAAACCTCCTATACATCAAGTCTAACCACCAATCTTTAACTCATTGATCAAAAAAGAAAAAAGAAGAAGAAGATGAAGAAGATGAATAATAAAGTGCATTAATGGAAATGAAATGAGGTAACCACTATACATTGACCAAAGATAGATGAAATCAAGGTCAAACATTAGTAAACAGAAGCAAAATGAAGATTAGAAGTCAAGAAATAAATAAATGTTTTTGGTATTTTTCAAAATTAAAATAATATTGAATTAAAATAATCAATTAAAGGTCAAAATTCAAATCAACTTTGGAAAGTCCAAGTGAATTATCCTAAGTTCAACAAGGTCAAACCAAGTTTGACAAAAAATTTCAGCATTTTTAGAGGTCAGAAACTAATTTTAATCAATTAAAGATGTATAAAAATAACCTAATTGAATTAAAATCTCAAATAAATCTCAAATAAATTAATAAATTGATGAGAATATTTTTCATAGATCCATCATCATTCAAAGAGGTTGGGAAAATATTTTTGTATTTTTTGAATATCAAAAACTATTTAAAATGAATTAAAAATAACCAGAAAAGAGAAAATTCCTAAAAAATATCAAATTATAAAATAAAAAATATTAAAAATTATTTTTAGAAACTAGAAATTAAAAGAGAAATAATGCAATTGGTCTCACATTTTTTGGACCAATAATGAGTGAGATATGATTTTTTGAAATGAAATGGAATTAAAGAAATAAAATAAAAATTGAAATCAGAAATTAAAAATGGAAAAAATGTGAGGCGTTGGATTTAGCTCATTAATTGAGCTGGCATATCATGTGGATCATATGCGCGTGTCCAAGGTGCACTCAAGTCAATGCGTAACACACAACCTTTAAAAAAGTCATAACATGGAATGGCTCAGATCTAATCTGGAAACAAGAATGCACGGTCCAGATTCGATCTGGAGTTGGGACGGTGGTTTACACCACCGTCTTCTCCGACGAGACCTCCGGCGCCGGTGAAAGTTGCAGAGTTCAAAACTTCACCAAATGCCACGATCCATATATCAAATGAAAGTTGGGGTGATGTACATCACCCCTGTACCAACCAATTCCACTCTAGACTTCCATGGAGAAAGAAACCAGAGGTTGAAATTTGAGGTGTTCAACTGAAACTTGATGGAATTTAAAAATTCAAAGCACAAAACAAATGCCTCTGTTGAGAGGACTTCAGACAACCCAACAAATGCAAGAAATAAGCTATATACAAAGAGATTCGAAGAAAACAAGTTTGGATGTAAACCTCTAAAATGAGGATCTTAAGAGCACAATTCTTCAAAGCTTTTGCTTGTAGTGTAGTCTTAGGATCAAGGTGAACAAGGCTTAGGAAATATAGATCTAGAAATCAATCAAGGAATTTGAAATTTATATCTGAAATTTTTGAAAGAAAGAGAAAGTTCCTTTGAGTATGGTTATGGAGGGATTCGTGCAGCATAACAGGTGCCTTCAGGTTGTGAAATTATGAAGCCTTGGACCCTTATTTATAGCAAATTGTGAAGGTATGCATGATCAAAGCATGTGCATGGATGGAAAGGGCCTTCATGCATGGGCCTGTACAGGCGCATGGAGGGCCCAATTCCACTTGGAATTGCAAGCTGATACCAAATAGAATCAAAATGGACGTGCAAAAGTAATGTGCTGAGCTCATGCAATGTATTTTTAATAAGTTTCCAAAAATGCACCAAATTGTTCTTCTCTTCGAAAATGGCATTTCCAAAAATGAAACATAACCTTATGGGTAATGGTTGGAAATCCCTTGGCATGAGGATCAATTGTTATATTGACCAAAACTTCATTTGGAATTGGGAAATTAGTGAAAATTGATCATGAAGTGTAAGGTGCAAAACATGTGTATGTGAAAATTTCAAAAATGGCCAAACTTCAAGCCCTTCTGTGTCAATGATGCAAGCTCCAAATGACAAAATCTTCAACATCAAAGTTGTATATCGTTTCAATACAATCAATTTAGACTTAAATGTTTCATCATTTGGATTTTCGATGAGAAAGTTATGGGCACTTGAAGTTGGACTTTTTCACATTTCAATGCCTTTGGTCCAAAGTGACCTATAATGTTTTGTATTATCACATATGTTTATTTTAGGATTATGAAAATTTATCCAACATAACAAATGAAGTAGGCATCTTAAACTTTCCAATGAATTTGATCCCACCTCAAAATCAATAAAAATGAATGAGTTATGTCCTTGGGAAGTTGACCTAAAATTAGGATTTCAGTCAAAATGACCTATAATGTTTTGAAATGGATGATGACCTTACAAGCTTGAAATCAATTTTTGATGAACATGAAAGTTGTTAATAAGGTTCTTAAGAACATGTTTTCTCTTGAGTTCATCTCCATTTGACCAACACATTAAACTTTAGGTCTCAGTGTACGTCAAAATAGTCAGATGAATTGACTGATCAACTTCTCAAGTCCATGTCTCAAATCTTGATGAATTGATGATTGAGGACACTCAAATAAGCTCAAATATTCATGAAATTATGAATTAAAGAACTTCCCTTGACTGTATTTGATCATGGGGTTTCTTCATGAGCAAGGCACAGTTGATGCACAAATGAATTAGGGTTTCCTTGGGAAACAATCCTCAAGCTCTTTGTTTTATCTTGATCAAAATGATGATTTGAGATACTTGGGAGGCATATTTGATGGATGAGAGCTTTGTGAACCATTGTCATGCTTGCTTTCACCTTCACCTGGCCATATCAATGAGCATAGGGCCTCTTAGGAGCCTCAGATCTTATGATTGCTCAAGCTACAAAACAAAAGATGTTAGTGACATATTTTTGTGCTTTTGTTTAGTAATCAAAGTAAGAAAAGCAATAATATACAATTCAAGCATGCTTGGTGATTTCAAACCAACTCACAAGTGTTCCCACCCAAAGGTTAGGATCCAAGATGCTATGATCCTTGAAGCAAGATGCAAATGCCATGTTATGATGCTATGAGGGATCTTAGGATTAAAATTGGGGTCTTACAACTAGGATTTGGACCTGCACAAGTGCTTATATATATATATATATATATATATATATATATATATATATATATATATATATATATATATATATATATATATATATATATATATATATATATATATATATATAATTTATACTCTGTCATGTATTTCATGTTGTGTATTTAATCGTATGTCTTGTATGCTTTAGGCACAACAATCAGATTCTAGTGTGAAAATAATTAAGGATTAATGCATGGTATATGGAGGTAAGTAAAACTTCACTATAATAGGTTACACAAATGATAAATTTTAGACATATAAAGATGACTTCATATCACAATATAGTTTTGAGAGTTAATTAAATGATGGAATTTGAAACTTGTGAGATTGAAAAGTTAAAACTAGGAGAAATTTGTTGATTCTACCATAGATGTCGAGTATATTTATACCTTAAATGGTGGAAAATGTGTTGTTTTTATGAAGAAATTCATTATTGAACTTGGTACAACTCATAGCACTATGGATCTTAGTTATGGTCCAATTCCACACAATAATGAGCATAGATCTTAATAGTGATTCAAACACATACGTAAGCACTATTACCATATTTGAGATATAATCGAAAAATAATATGATAAGATATGCAATGTATCAATATTTGACAATATTGCTGATCCACTGTAAAAATCCTCTCTAAGCAGAATTACATGGGTGACTAGGAGGATGTTGGATAAACCCTAAAAACCACTAATTTTATGATTAAACTTAAAATATGTATCACAATCATTATTTATAATGAAAGGTTTTCTTTTAATAATATTTATGTTTAAAGTAATAAAGTATGTAAAATAGTAAATACAAGTAGTGGGATATTAACTGTGAAATAAATATGAGAATACATTAAATTAAATATAAGTAAGATATTAAAAAAGTATCCACAGTTAAGCTTTAACTTAAATGGAACCACAATAATGCAAAAATGCTAAATGATGATCATATCTCACAAAATATATATATATATATATATATATATATATATATATATATATATATATATATATATATATATATATATATATATATATATATATATATATATATATATATATATATATATATATATATATATATATTCGGAGTAATATTTATATTGTATTCTTCTATCATGAGAATATGTGTTATATCTAAATGTCCCAAGTTATTCTTCTTTTAGTGATAGTGGAGTATATCACAATTTGATTTAAAACCACACTATGTCATGCTAGTACCGTCAAACGTTGTCTGAAATAAGATAATTATAAAGTTGATTAATTAAGTGCTCAATAAGTAGTGTGTAGGTACAAAAGTGAAATAGATGAGATATTTTTCTCATAGATATGTCTAAATAATATCTACAAACTTCTTGATCAAGTATGATTATGGGACAGTTTGTTTTAGCTTTAAAAAAATAGATTTTTTTTGTATTTTTGAAAATAAATTTTACAAAAATGTTTTTTAAAATATTACAAGTTTTTTTAAATTTGTTTTTTATAAATTAAAAGACTAATTTTGATATACTATATCATAAACCTACATTCTTGAAGATCAAAGTACAGTCAAAATCACAGTTTTTTCAAAAAGTTCTATTTTTAAAATGATTTTTATGAAAAACTATTTGAAATAGTTTCAAAATGAAGTGATTTTTAAAAAATTTGATATCCAAAAAAAAATCGATAAAATGATAAAATACCTAAACTAACATTTTAAGAATAATTATTCAAATTAAATTTTTATTTAAAATTTTTATGAAAATTTCTTTATAAAAGGATTTTACATCAAAATATGTTACATTATAAAAATCATTTAAAAGAAAAGTCAAAATAAATGGACCCTATAAATAAAAAAAATTATGATCTCTCTCATATTCACACAAGCGTGCACGTATACACATATTATGTTTATTGAGAAATGACGAAATTTATTTAAATATGTGTTTTTTATATAAATATATTATTAGTAAGTTATAGAAAATTGTTTATTCAAATATGTGTTTTTCTCTTATATAAATATATTATTCGGTAAGTTATAGTTTCTCTAATTATTTTGTGGGCTTATAAATATACATGTTATTGTTTTATTTTACCTTTTGTAAAAACTAATTATACTAAAATTAACTCTATTAATATATAAAAAAAAAAGATTTTTATTTATTTTGTTAAGAACTAAATTTAAAAAATACATAAAAATATTAGCATGCTCAAAATTTGTAGAGTGAAAATGATATATTTGAATGTGTAACAAGCTAGTTTTGGTATTTGTCGCAATTAACATAGACAGACTCAATTTTTTAGAGGCTCAGGGCAACTAATAAAAAGGGACCCTTAATAAAAAAATTATAATTAAAAAAAAACATTTTTATAATCGTCAAATAAAAAGATTTTACTGCATTCAATTTTTTGTTAAATCTTTGTATTCGTTAGCATCGACATTAGATATAACTACTTTCTCTTTCGACCTTTATACCGCAATAACATTTTCATAAGTCTAAATAAAAATAAAAATAGTATTATGTTCATTCTTGATATAGTTACTCACAAGTGAAAATTACCATATTTTATAACATTTTTTGATAACATATCAAATACTTGCGCCAACGAAATAAAGTTTAAAAACATTCAAAATGCTATAAAAACGTAATAGATGACTAACTATCAATGAAATATATAATGTATTAGTGACAATCTATAAGACATAAATAAAATTGAAAAACAACATGGGATGGTTAGATTATACTGCTAAGTATTCATAATATTGACTCAAAATGTATAAAAGTAAGTAATTGCTAAAATTATGTATGAAATGATGAAATTAACAAAAAAAGAACAACCTTATGCTAAATATTCTTGAAAAAGAATACAAAAATAATTTATACATTCACATAAATATCTCTTTCTCAATAAGAGTTTTAGTGGTATGCGCGCATTTAACATCGTACACAACACCAACACAACCTGCAATAGTAATTAGAAAAAATAGATGCAACAATAATTAAAAAAAAGAATTCAAGAGGGTCGAGTCCACGATAGTTTTAAATTTTCTCTGCATCCATTAAGCTATTAACAAATTTATTTTTAATTTTTAATTTTATAATTTATCTAATATAATATTAATTATATATTTTATTTATTTTAAAATAAAATAGATCTTTTTAATTTGGAGGATCCGAGATAAGGGCCGTCTTGCCCGGCTTAAGGCCAACCCTATTAATTAGAAGAAAATAAAACACAGTATTTTCATAGTTTTATGTTAATAAAAAAATAGTTCTAAAATAAGTGTTTGTTCTCAATTTTAATGTAATAGTATTATTTTTCTTCCGAGTATGTCTTTAATTATTTATTTTCATAAATTGAAGGTGATGGATGGTGGAATATGCCCTTAATTGGGACTATATACATCACTTCTAAATTATTAGTACTACTGATGTCGAAATTTCCAGAGACGATAATGATAGTCATCCACTTATTTGAATTTTTCTATTCATCAAATTTAATGTTTCTCTGTTCTTTTCTATGGATACAAATTTGTGGGGATGAGCTTTTAATGTTAGCGAAAATTAAAACAAATAGCAATGCAATTTGTGAAAACACATGATGATTCAACATCTACGCTTCCATCCATGGTAGTATTAACTAACCTTGCCGACAAATTTTATAGTTATTGCACATTTGAATTTGAAAATTTGAAAATTTATAGTTCTTGATTTAATTATATTTTTTTATAGCTATTGCACATTTGAAATTTGAAAATTTGAAAAATTAATGATGGTAGTTAAATTAAGAACCACATAAAAACACCTAAAAGACGGCGTTTCATTGTTCATACATTCTCTCAGCCATGACTCTTTTCTCTGAACATTGGTACTTCGAGTTTTAAGTGAGATTTTTGTAGTAAAATGAACACACCCTGAATTCTACAAATAAACTCCTATATATATATTAGTACGAAAATAGTTGCTCTTAACGTTCATATCTTCACTGTTCGCCATGTGAAGACTTGCATGCAGCCCGCCTCCGCGCTCTTTCCATGTGTCCTTCAGAAAGAAACCCCCAAGTAGTTGTTCATATTTGAACGTAAAGTCTGCGCACCCAAATAACCGTTTTTTCGATGCTTTTGATGCTGTCGAAACTTCAAGCAGTTGAAATGTTCCTACAACATTTCAAAAATACTAAGTCTCAAATCTCTTCGACCCAAGACTCCTCTTAGGTACACATCATCGGTGTACATGTTGTGAGTGCATCTTTCTATTTAGATAGGTTTTGTATGATGTCAAAACTAGGAACTAGTGTTTATGTATATTGGACGGTATCATCCGAGTCTAGATGTGCATTTTAGCACTATTGCATTAGGGAAATGGTTTGGAAAAAGATTGTGCATCAAAATATCGTGGCATTCATGAAAAACTGGTTTAAGGTGAAAATTTCACATTACAGCTCGACAAATGCGTGAAATAGGTCGACACATATCTCATCTCCAAGCATAGTTGGTTGTGCCGATTTGTTCGCACGTGGTTTTCGCGTGGACAATCTTTAGCCTCCTTTTGAGGCTTACTTGCAGGATTAACTACAAAATCCTAGACTAAATGTTAAGTATATTGGGTGTTTTGTTGGAATGTTTGGATTAGAAAAACGATAGGCAGAAATTGATTGTAAAATGGTGCAGTTAGAATAAATGAACAAAAGGCAAGATAAAACTGTAAATGGCAAAGCTGATAAAAAGACTTGGTAATTTAAATTGCTTGAAGGTAAATGTGGAAGCAAGTATACATTTTGTAGGAATGAACTCTTTTCTCTAGACGCTTGATACTTTGAGTGTTTTTCCTTTGCAATGTTACAAATCCTCTTTTTGAACTAGAAATAAAATTTACTTCAATAGTAATAAAAATAACAGCTACATGGTCGTTGGCCATCTACAATGTGCCACACGTCTGAACCTGCAACCCCACGTTCTTTGCAACTGCCCCCACGTTCTACTCAACTGATTGTATCATGTTTGCTTGCTTGGCTTCGACTTCGACAAGCTCATTCTTTGTTGACCTCCTTTCGACCAGGCCTATGTCCTTCTTGTCTGTCGATTTTCCCCTCTGACACAGTCAAAATTGGCTGGCTAACAGGGGGTCAAGAAAGGGCCAGTTGACTTTGGTCAACTGGTTGATAAAAAAGTCAATTGGTGACTAATATTCAACTGTAGTAGTTTTTGGCCAAATTTGTAATTTTTGCATGTTATGGACATTCTTGTAATGAGATGGACAAATTGTGAATGGAAATGGTATTTGTATTGAAATTGAATGATATTGTATGTATGGATCGAAAATAGTGTGGACTTGATGAACATGCCTTGAATTGAATGGACTAATGAAAATGAATAGTGTAGAAATCCAATGACCATGTATAAGAACCAAGACCTAAAAAACTTGAATGTGTCATGAATGAATCAAAGATCAATGGATAAATCATCAAGACATTAAAAGTGAAGTGGACATGGATGGCCAATGATCAAGGACTAATGAAACCAATGGCTAATGTGGAATGGAACTTGAATGAAAGATTAATGGGAATATGGACAAACGTGAGTGGACCATTAAGAATGACAATGACCAAATGAAATGATCAGATGAAATGATCATGGATGGGACAAGTGAAGTTGGGACGCCATGAGAATGGGCTTTAGACCAAAAGATACCATTAAGCAATAAGAACATGTAATGACTTGAAATGAACTCAATCCAATCAATGAATCCTCAAGATGAATCAAGAACAAATGAATTTGAATGGAGCTTGAACAAACCAATTATTCATGCACAAATGAATGGTGGTGAACCATATGAAATTAGGGTTAAGTGTATCCACAAGGAAGGATATCCACAATTAGGGTTTTGCTTCACCAAGAAGTTACAAATGAATCATCAACACAAAGCATACACACAAAGATTAAAGGTGTAACCAATTAGGGTTTTGGTTGGTTAAGCAACCTCAAGTTGCTACACACAATAATGTTTTGAATCAAACATACATGTTCTTTTGTCTTGATCAATGCCTATGCAAGTGAAATGACTGACCATAAAGATATGCACATGACTCATGGTTATTGATCTAGCTGAACATTGTGAAGGATAGAGTAAATTTTGGGGTATGACACAAACACACATATATTTTTTACCAATACACACTCTAAAGAGACAAACCTTTGATAAGGATTCTCTAACTCCATATGTCTTAGATGGCAAGATTTTTGTATCTAAAGTTTCTCACCCCCAACATCTCGCAAAGTCTCAATCTTACAAAGTTCCTTCCCCAAATCCATGCGATCTTAATCGCTCTCCCTTAAACCCATATTCGAAAAATCTCCTTTGCCGATAAACAAACTTACTCTAAAATAGGAATGTCACTCAACATCGAATTCATGAGGATTATCATCCCACTTAAATTGACAAACTTACTCTCTATAAGGTGAGTTATACAATCCTGATAAGAGCGGAAAAAAAACACATAATATGGTCCCATATTCTTGAGAGACTTTTAAGAATATAAAAAATGAAGGCAAATAAAAACAGAAAAATATTTGGTGCTCAACAACTCTAAGAAATTTTAAGATTCATGGGTTAAACCATGCCATATTAGATTGTCCTATATTATCTATATAGAAATTGGGTTTTTGAGTTAATGGCAATAAATGCATTGCAAATAGTCCCACATAGGAAGTGGAGCTAACATTAAAAGCATTTATAAAGACATTGAAACATTAAACTCACCAAAGGAGCCAAAGAGGATAAGGTGTCACATAGACATATGTGGTGGTCCCAAGCATTATGCCACATGTCACATCCGAACAACCCCTCACCGGTGTCGCCACCGGCGACACCGGCTTCGGCTCCGGGACTGGGTCTGAGGGTGTGGACGTAGAGGCGCTAGTGGCGGCTTGTAGGCGGCACTTGAGGACTTAGGCATGACGCATCAGAGCAATCAGGCTATTCGCGACGTTAATGAGGCGGCGCTCCGACGGTCGGCCTTCGGCCGACATGCTGCAAATTAATCCTAAGTATTGCTCTAGGATTTTGGTTGTTGCTTAAGTTTGAAGTTCAAATTTAAAATATACAACACTTCATGAATTGGTGCATTGTATGATCATAGGTGAAACATTGCAATATATGGTGAAAATGTGTTGTTTCATCAAGAGATGCAAACTTATAAAACAACACATACATGACCTATAAATACATGTTTCTGAATTCGAAAATGACACACTCAAAATCTGCATATCCTCTTAAATATTCCAGACACACTTCCTTGCATTCGAGTTCTTCATCTGTCTTGTGCAGACTCGATCAAAAGGTTGAATTATCCTGGGTATTCTTGGTTTCCGACTCTAAGACATCAAAGAGAGTGCTTGAAATACTTTTAAAGAAAGTGACTTTATTCACGATTCAACTTGGATCCATTTAATCTTCTCGAAATTTCTAACAGTCTTAAAAGTATTTACACAATGGCTTCCGACGTTATAGTTTCAAGCATCAAGGTTATGAATCAGGATCTTGTCAAGTTGGATTTCTTTGATGGAACCAACTACACCAGACGGCAAGACAAGATGACATTCCTACTGACTATCGTGAAGGCTCACTATGTCTTAGATCTTGACTTAGCACCAATTCTTGAACACCCAGAAAATGAAGAAAATGAATCTGAAGAAGTCAAGAAAGAGGGCAAGAAACGTAAGGAGGACGAACTGTTATGTTGTGGACATATTCTAAATGCATTGTCTGATCGTCTCTAAGACCTCTATACGGATAATCCATCTGCAACCGAAATCTGGAAAACCCTCGAATTCAAGTTCAAGGTCGAAGATGAAGACATGAAGAAGTTTTTAATTTCTAAATACTTTCATTTTAAATTTATAGACTACAAGCCCATTCTTCCCCAAGTACATGAGTTGCAAGTCCTCGTGAATAAAATAAAAGCGGTGAAAATAGACATCCCTGATACCTTTCAAGTCGGTGCAATCATTGAAAAATTGCCACCTTCGTGGAAAGGCTACAGAAATAAATTGTTGCACAGTTCTGAGGACTTCTCTTTGGAGAAAATCCAGAAACATCTTCGAATCGAGGAGGAATCAAAGGAGAGGGAGAAATCAGAATCTACAGGTCTTTCTAAAGCCAATGTCGTGACCACCAAAGGAAAGAAGAAACATGATGGCATAAAGAGTCATCTTGGAGCAAAGAAAGAACATAATAAGTTCAAGAATGATGGCGATCATAAGGGTCCGAAAAGCGGATGTTTTTTTTATGGAAAACCTGGACACTATGCTAGAGATTGCAGGCAGAACAAGTTAAAAATCAAGATCACTGCAGTTCATGCAAATGATGACATAACTGCTACAATGAGCGAAATTATGGCAATCAAAGGCAAAGTTCAAGGTTGGTGGTATGATACATGTGTTACGGTGCACATCTCTTATGACAAGGCTGCTTTCAAAATCTATTCCGAGACAAATGATGGACAAGAAGTGCAGATGGGAAATGAAGTACGATCTAAAGTTGTTGGAACCGGATCAGTCGAACTCAACTTCACCTCAGGAAAGAAAGTCACTCTCGTCAATGTGCTTCATGTCCCGGACATGAATAAGAATCTTGTTAGTGGGGACTTATTGGGAAAACCAGACAGTAAATTTGTTTATAAATCGAGAAAACTTATATTGACATGTAATGGTGTATTTGTTGGAAAAGGATATTCCGCTGAAGGAATGATCAAACTATGTACTTCCGACAATATTACTAATGAAATTTCTACTTCCGCTTACATGCTTGAATCTGTTTCTCTATGGCATAATAGACTGGCGCATTCTGATATTAGTTATATGAAAAGACTAATTAAATCTGGATTGATTTCATGTAATATAAATGATTTCAAAAAATGTGAATTATGTGTCAAATGAAATATGATTAAGAAACCTTTCAAAAGTGTTGAAAGAAATACAAATCTACTTGATCTTGTACACTCAGATTTGTGCGAATTCAATGGCATGTTAACCCGTGGGAGACATAGAGATTTTATTACATTCATCGACGATTCTTCTAGATACACACATGTATATCTCTTAAAGCATAAAATATGGTGCTTTTAATTCCTTTAAGATTTATAAAGAAGAAGTGGAAAATAAATTAAGTAGAAGTATTAAAGTCCTTAGGAGTGATAGGGGCGGTGAATACTTTTCTACTGAATTCGATGCATTTTGTGAAGAACACGGCATAATACGTGAATGTTCGGCACCTCGCACACCGTAACAAAATGGCATGGCCGAAAGAAAGAATCGAACATATCAAGAGATGATGAATGCCATGTTGATGCATTCTGAATTACCCCTCAATTTGTGGGGTGAGGCCTTATTATCCGCTTTCCATATAATTAATAGAATTCCTTTAAAGAAAATCGGTATTTCTCCATATGAGGCATGGAAAGGAAAAGCACCAAATATCGGTTACTTTAAAGTGTGGGGGTGTGTGGCTTACTACAAAAACATGGATCCTAAAAGAACCAAGTTGGGTCCTCGAGGGATAAAATGTGCTTTTGTAGGATACGCACAAAATAGTAAAGCATATAGACTCTTAAATTTAGAGACTAATGTAATTATAGAATCCCGGGATGTAGAATTCTTTGAAAATCTTATCACCAAGGATAAAGAATCAGAGTCGACTGCAACTAAAGAATCTTATGGAAAAGATTCCTCTAAGATTATAGAAATACAACCTGAAGGCACCTCTCAAATCATTGAGTCACACCCCGAGCCTAGGATGAGCAAAAGAGTCCGGAAAACAAAGAATCTAGGACCAGATGAAATTGATCCTCAATTTATTTCCTTTTATCTAGTTAAAGGAAATTTCAAGAATTTCATACAAAGTATTTCGGTCATTCTTCAATTAGGAGATGATCCTAAAAGTTACAAGGAAGCAATAACTTCAAGGGACTCCTCCTTTTGGAAGGACGCTATCCAAGATGAAATGGATTCAATTATTCCAAACCACACTTGGGAACTTATTGACTTACCGAAGGGATCAAGGCCCATTGGATGCAAGTGGGTGTTTAAAAGGAAATATCATATTGATGGTTCCTTAAACACTTATAAGGCCAGATTAGTGGCAAAAGTATTTAGACAAAAGGAAGGTATAGACTACTTTGACACATATGCACCAGTAGCAAGGACAACCACAATTAGATTGTTGTTTGCCTTAGCCTCTTTAAATGACCTTATAGTTCATCAGATGGATGTTAAAACAACATTCCTAAATGGAGATCTTGATGAGGAAATCTACATGGAACAACCAGAAGGCTACGTGCTTCTTGGAAATGAACTAAAGGTGTGTAAGCTTGTCAAATCCTTATATGGCTTAAAATAAGCACCAAAACAATGGCATCAAAAATTTGATTCCATGATACTTTCAAATGGATTTATTCCTAACTCTTGTGACAAGTGTTTATACACAAAAGTGTGCAAAACCACTGTGATATTTCTTTGCCTCTATGCTGATGACATGCTAATAATTAGAAACAATTTGAATGGAAATCTAGAGACAAAGAGGTTTCTAACATCCACTTTCAAAATGAAAGATCTTGGACTTGTTGACACAATTCTAGGGATCAAAGTTAAGAGAAACAGTGGGGGTTATGAACTTAGTCAAACACACTATATTGAGAAAATGCTTGATAAGTTTAAACACCTAAAACTTAAGGAAGTAACCACTCCATTTGATCATGTCGTCAAACTTTAAAAGAACAATGGAAGAGCAGTAGCTCAATTGGAATATACAAGTGCAATAGGGTGTCTTATATACTTGGTGCAATGTACCAGGCCTGATATATCATTTGCAGTTAGTAAAATGAGTAGATTTACTAGTAATCCAAGTAATGAACACTGGAAGGCAATCACGAGGATTTTTGGCTATCTACTGAAAACCAAAAACCTTGGCCTTCATTATGGTCGGTTCCCTGTCGTACTAGAAGGATATACTGATGCGAGTTGGATATCTAACATTAGAGATCATAAATCTACAACTGGATGGATATTTACACTAGCTGGAGGAGCAATTTCTTGGAAGAGCAAGAAAAAAACATACATTACTCTTTCGACCATGGAATCAGAGTTTGTGGCTCTTTCTTCCGCTAGTCAAGAAGCAGAATGGTTGAGGGATCTTCTGTTGGAAGTTCCATTGGCTAAAGATAATATTTTAAAGGTGATGATACATTGCGATAGCCAAACCACTTTAGCAAGAGTATTCAGCAAAGTGTACAATGGAAAGTCTAGGCACATAGGACTTAGACATTCATTTATGAGGAAAATGATTAAGGATGGAATCATCTCACTCACCTATAGACGAACAAACTATAATTTGGCCAATCCATTTACTAAGCCACTGCCAGAGACTTAGTAAAAACAACCTTGAGAGGCATGGGGTTGAAACTTTTTGAATAAGAGTTCCAACGACGGCGATAACCCAATCTTATGTTAATAAAACATTAACTTCAAGATTCAATGGGTAACAACAAGTCGTTGATTTGGATGTAAGTCAGACATTGGGAAATAATGGTGACTATTTTAAATAGAGGGTTGAGGTTTTCAAAACCTCTTAATTAAGTTCATAACCGAGGAAAAGTATCTCATGGAAAAGGATACAACATGAACTTCACCTATGTGAATTTCAAGATGGTGTCGTCTCAAAGTGAGAGTTGGAGTTTCTCTCATGAAAAATTCATGAAACAGGATAACATATGACCATAAATAAGTGCTAAGCGAGATATGTAGAGGAAGAACCTTTAAAGAGTGTGTGTAAGGTAACATCGGTCTAATCATATGGATTAATGGTTTAAAAGCATTGCTACATAATATTTCGATTAAAATTTGTGTTATCCTCACTAAGGTTAAGTTTTAAATCGAAAGATACCTGACTGTATTAACACTCTTTATATCTCATTTTCTGAATTAGTTTTGTCAGTATTAGAACAAGTGGGGGATTGTTGGAAATTATAAACAATAATTGCCATGGGTATGTTCCATTATGACAAAATTGGGTTTCTGAGTTAATGGCAATAAATGCATTGCAAATAGTCTCACATAGAAAATGAAGCTAACATTAAAAGCATTTATAAAGACATTGAAACATTAAACTCACCAAAGGAGCCAAAGAGGATAAGGTTCCACATGGACATATGTGGTGGTCCCAAACATTATGCCACATGTCACATCCGAACAACCCCTCGCCAGTGTAGCCACCGGCGATATCGTCTCCGGCTCCGGGACCGGGTCCGAGGACATGGGCGTAGAGGCGCTAGTGGCGGCTTGTAGGCAGCACTTGAGCACTTAGGCACAATGCATCTGAGCAATCGGGCTATTCGCGGCGTTAATTAGGCGGCGCTCCGACGGTCGACCTTTGGCCGACATGCTGCAAATTAATCCTAAGTATTGCTCCAGGATTTTGGTCGTTGCTTAAGTTTGAATTTCGAATTCAAAATATACAACACTTCATAAAGTGGTGCATTGTATGATCATAGGTGAGTCATTGCAACATATGATGAAAATGTATTATTTCATCAAGAGATGCAAACTTATGAAACAACACATGCATGACCTATAAATACATGTTTCTGAATTCGAAAATGACACACTCAAAATCTGCACATCCTCTTAAGTATTCCATACACACTTCCTTGCATTCGAGTTCTTCATCTATCTTGTGCAGACTCGATCAAAAGGTTGAATTATCCTTGATATTCTTGCTTTCCGACTCTAAAACATCAAAGAGAATGCTTGAAATACTTTTAAGGAAAGTGACTTTGTTAACGATTTAACTTGAATCCATTTAATCTTCTCAAAATTTCTGCCACTAAGATCGACTAATTCGTCTAGTGATATAATTTATCCAATTAAAAGCAAAGCAGAATAAAACTTTATATAAACTATAGTCAAACTCAAGATGAGTTTGTGGGATTTAAATACGAAATCTTTAATGAAATATACTCTTAAACTTCAAACATCCATTACTAAATCAATCTTTGAAATTTTTCTGTAATATTTTTTATTTTTTATTATCTATTATTTCATTTTATCTATTTTTCTATATGTAATAAATAGTTAAATATTTTTATAAAAAATAAATAAATTAATGTAATAAATAGCTAAATATTTTTATAAAAAAAATACTAAATATATTATTGATATATTTAAAATTAATATATCATCGATCTCTAGAAACAAAATGTAATTAAAAATATTTTTTTAAAAGACATTAATTAAAAAAGAAACGAAGGGAGTAGAGAATGACACATAAATTAGTTCATAATAGAAATATTTATAAGAGATAATGTATAGGTTAGATATTATTACAAGGATATTGCATAACATAGTTGATAGCAAGCAAAATTACAAGTAAATTAAATATTGGAATATTATTATAATAAATGGTTAAGTTAATTGATAAATTAAATTAAATTTTAGGTTTTAATTATTTTAAAATTTTAATTAAAATATTAAGGATAAACTCCTGTGCTTTTTGCGTGCCATGTGCGTTCTAGTTTATATTCTCATATTATAGGGAGAGAAAAAAAAAGTAATACTCATAAATTTATTAAGGGTTTTTTTAGATTGGTTTATTAGAGCTTGTTTATCAACATAAGTTTTAGTAGAATTTTTTTTAAATAACTATTATTTACAAAAATAATATTAAAATAATCTTCTTTTCAAATTAATTATCAATATAATCATTTTTTAAATAAAAAAAATTACACGTATAAAGCGGTCGCCGTATCAAATGGCACATGCATTGCTTGTTGCATTATGACGACATGCCTAATAGTTACTACATGCACTACAAGTCAATGCAATTGGCGTATACATTACGTCTTTAATAGCATGTGCCACTTCCACTGTAAGTGGCGCATGCTTTGTTTTTATATATTTTTTAATTTTTTAAATTATACTTATAAAAAATTGAAATAAAAAAAAGAAAAAAAATTAATAATGTTATGTCATTAAATTAAAATACACAACAATCGAGAAGAAAATCAATGACTCGGCCGATCAAAATGTTGCCCTGTTCCACATCTCGGTGCATTAGCCTGCCTTCGAGGTCTCCCATGATTTCTCTGAGATGTTTAGGGTCTTTGAGTGTTGACATAAGACAATGGTAGTTGGTGTGAAGGTCTTGCGGAAGGTTCAGAGGTATTTGAATTTTTTCCATCATTTCTCCCAAATAATTGGGGGGTTGCCGCCAACGAGGCTACCGTAATTGAGTTCGGTGCCCATGTTGTCGTAGTTGGGTCGTTGTGGTTGGGTTGTGAGTGGACGACATGGTTGCCCAAATTGCGACATTGAATCGTTTTGGAAACGAAGCAATGATTCTTGTGGTGTAAGAAAGTCAAACATTGGTTGAGTGTTATGACGGTGAAAGAAGGTTGTCAATGCAGGGTATGCGTTAACAGAACGTTCCTTTAAACACTACCGCGAAGACATCATATTGACAAATGCAGATGCAGTAAGATTGATCGATAATATTCCATTGGAGAAGTGGACTAGGGCATACGACAACGGTCAATGATGGAGCCACATGACAACAAATCTCATTGAATCAATAAAATCTGTCTTCAAAGGCATTTGAAACCTATCAATAACCGCTTTAGTCAGAGCAGCCTATTTTAGGCTAGGGGCGCTGTTTGAGATCAAACGTTCCAAATGGAGTTTAATGTTACAATTGGGACATTTGTTCAGTGATGCTTCAATGAAATTCATTAAGGAGGAAGCTGCCAAAGCTAACACACATGTGGTCACCGTGTTTGGCCGTACTAAATGTTGATTCAGTGTTGCTGAGTTAATGGATCACAATGAAGGCATATCGAGGGGACACTATCGAGTGGAACTAGATAGATGTTGGTGAGACTGCGGAAAGTTCAAGCTTTTCGTATGCCCTGCTCCCGTGTCATAACGACATGTTCAAAGGTTTGACATGATCCTTCCAACTTAGTATCAACAGTTTACAAAGTCATAAGCCTATGCAATATTTACAATATTAGCTTTTCGGTGGTAAAAAAGAGGATTATTGGTCTGCATATCAAGGGGACATACTTAGACACAATGAAAATATGTGAAGAAAGAAAAATGATCGCCCTAACAACACATGTATTCGAACCAAAATGGATACGACGAACAAAATGGTGAGATTATGTAGTTCATGTCGCCAACCCGAACATAATCGTACAAATTGTCTCAGTGTTGGACCAAGCACATCAACATAATTTTAAATGTAACCGTTTTCCTTTATATTAAAAACAACTTTCATTTCATAAATATCATAACATTCGATTACAATAACTTGAAAACAACAACTAAATAATAACTTAAACAACAACACAAACAACTACAACAATTATACAACAACACAAACAAATACAACAATTAAACAACATAACTATGCGATTACAATTATCAAAACAATTTTGTGAGAACTATACATCATCATGTGAGCATCTCTGTCAGTTTTAACATTCACCCAGAAACAAACTTCGCCATTTTGGTTGAATGTGGTATCAAGTCTTTGAATTCTTCTAATTTTTTCATCCTCTCCAATGTCTCAAGAAACAAACTTCTAATTATAAAACAAAATTGAATTTATTTTTATAATTTATTCAAAATAATATACAAAAATAACTTAAAATATATATAAAAACAATTTAAATTTATTTTATCTTTTGTTATAAAAATAATTTATACATACTAATTCATAAATAATTTTAATAAACCCTTATACGATAAACTCCAAAGAAACTGTTTACCAAACAGCGCCCAATTCCAACAACAACAATATTCTTGTAAATAATACTCGTAGAAATATAATCTTAATCTTATTAAAACAATCATCACTGAAATCTTAAACAAGGAAAAGAACTTGAGTGCCTTTTTTAGGTGTTTTCCGTATGGTTCTTAATTTAACTACCATTATAGTATTGATTTTTAAAAATCCACACTTTCAAATTTCAGATATTTGTTAAATATTCAAGAAATGTATTTTAAATTAAGAATTATTACCAAAAAATAAACTGGTAAGAATTTACATAAATTTTGTCGACAACAGTACTACCAACATCTTTCGTCTGTATATTTTTACAAATGCATAATGTTAACTTATACCCCGTGGGCACAAGTTAAAAAACTCACAAATAAAAAATTTTTATTAAAAAAAAACAATAAAATCATTAATTATAAATTTGTATTAAATTGACCGCACAAATTTCAAGATTTTTTTCCTTTATTTATCTTCTAACTTGTGCGCTTCGGCACAAGTTAGGATTACCCTTTACAAATTTTATTGCTATTTGCCTATATCTTTGCTAACATTGAAATGCTCATCCCTCCAAATTTGAATCCATAGCAAAGAACAGAGAAGCATTAAATGCATTCATATTGTTAAATTTGAAAAAGTGAAGAAAAATTCAAATAAGTGGATAACTGTCATTATCTTGCTGGCAATTTTGACATCAGTACTAAGTAGTTATAATTGATTATCTTTTATTTTCATAAGAATATAAGATGCTCAGTATTTGATATGAGAATAAATATTAAAATTTCACCAATAAATGATACTCTTTGAATTAAAAAATATCTGGACATCATTTTAAAACATGAAACAAAACATTGGGAATGGAGTTTTAACCTCACATTCTCGAGAATACAATTTGAATCCATCAAATAAACATCCCCTAATTTTAACACTGAAATAATAATAAACAAATATTTATAATTTTAAAATTTGTGTAACTCAAAATTATAATTAAAAGAAATAAAAATAATAATAAATTTGAGTGACAATGGGAAATAATAGTTGGTTGAATTTATTTCTCTAAGAATTTTATATTCTCACTCTTTAAGCCTTGAAATAAAAATAGAAGAACAATGTGTAAATAAGATTTCTCTGAATAAAAAATTCTTTGAAATATTTTTTTTAAAAATTGAATCAAACACGAGAATATTGTTTTTAAGAGACAAATGTTTATTGTTAAAGTATGAGAACATATGAATATAAATAGAAATGATCAACGTAAAAATTATACTTACAAGCACCAGATTTGTAATATGGTAATGTCTAAATATTCACCCCCTTCAAAATTCCATAATATAAGACTTAGGAAGTACGTAATACTAATCTGAAACATGACTTAATTTAATATTCCCGTAGAGATATGGAAGACTCTCTACTATTATTGGTAGTCTCCGAATACTATCTACTTGTTGTGGTGTGGTTTCAATAATGTCATGGTGGACATAACAACTTTCTTTTGTGCTTGTACCACCCATTGGTTTCTCAATTACCTGCTTTTGAATGTCCAACTGATTTGAATATGTTTGGTTGAGTAAACCTAATGAACTCAATCTCTGCATCACAAAAACAACAAAAATACAATACAAAAATTAAAATGCAAACAATAATAACAACAACATACAACACAATTTTTTTAACTTATACTTATACCTCAAGCATTTTGCGGGTACATTTCACGGATATCCTCTCATACTCCTCATCATTCACCTTTTTTCACTTCACCTCAGCCAACCTCTCTCGCTCCTCTTTCTCCTTCTGGACCCACTTCCGTACCTGCTGCAACAATCTCTCTCTCTCCTCATGCAACACCTTATCCCGTTCCTCCATCTGCACACCCTGACGTTCCTCCTGAATCCATATCTCCATTTCCTCCACCAACTTAACAACAATTATCTCTTCAATCTCTTCCTTATTGTGTACTTCTCTAGTTGATCGAGATCCTCCAAAATAAATCTTGAAGCCAATTCCTCTTCCAAGACCACAAACACACCTAGGATGCTCCTCGCTTCCTATTACTTCAACCAAGATGTCATGACGATCTTCTGGAACGAAGAGGCCGTCTTTGGATTGTTCAACCAATACATTATACAACACATATAAAACTTCATCTTTACCAAGTTTATTTAACTAAAATAAATAATATTATTGAAAAAAATCTACTTACAATCTTTTCAGCCACTTAGCATGTAGCCTCTAATGTGAATTCACCGCCCTTTCTTTGACGTGCCCTCTTACATTTCTCATGGAGTGATGGTGGATATGAAGTGCGATCAAGACTTATAGAATCATCCTGCTCTTGTTCCCTTTGTATTTCCTTTTTCTTCAATCATCTTCTTTTCAAGTTTGTCATATCCTCCACGAGACAATCTATGTGGATAAACATTTCTATATCTATTAAGCTTTCCTTTTTTTTCTCTTAGCCAAGAAGCCGAGAGTGGTGCGAGACTTTACAAGTTCCTCCCAACAATCCTGAACAATATATGGATACATCACGTATAAAGACTTTTCTTTACTTTTAGCTGTTGTATGAGTAATATAATCATGAATCAGTTGTACCTTAAAGCCCCTCCAACGCTCACTAGCATATGTAAGCACTTTATTTTTAACCATACTATCATCCAGACTAACAATAAACACTTCCTATGTTTACAGAATAGATTTGTTATCAATATTAAACAAAAAATTAAATGATCATAAATACTTGTAAAACAAATAATAAAATTCTCTATAAATATCATAATATCGGTCCATAAGTTGTTTTTCAAATCATCCTCAACGTCCTGCCAACTATCCAACAAAATACTCACTTTACTTCTACCTTGTAACGCAACGTAACCCGTAAAATTTCCAGCATGTTCACCATAAGCCTTGTCGGTTGCAACATCGACTCTAACTAGGAAGCAAGTGTCATTTTCTTGGGCTTTTTCACCTTGGTATACATCGTGGCACCTCTAGATTTTCTTTTACGTTGTGTATTTCTAGAGGTAGTTGTATGAGTTGTGGAAGTTGAATTCATTGAGACACCAACATCTTCTGCGTGAGTCGTTGATGTTGTATGGGAGTTGTTTGTCGTATCGGTCATGACTATCTAAATAAAGAATAATATCAGAGATACCATTTTAGTGATACTAACACTAGTGCAAGTGAAAAACTAATAGAAGTGTAACAAATGGAGAGACATCATTTAAGTGAAAAACAAATGTAGTTCGGCCATGACTAATGAGATATAATCAAAATGAAAAAAATAATGAACAAGAGAAACCATTTCAGTGATACTAAATCATTTCAGTGATGTTGTATGAGAATATATATGATGTTCGTGTTGATATAAACTAAAACTATTTTAGTGATATGAACTAAAATCATTTCATTAATATAAACAAAAACATGATAAAGAAATACCTCAAATGTGATTATGAAAATTCAGTTAAGGTTGAAAAAATATACGATGTTCGTGTTTTTATGAGGGTGACTATGAAAATTGCCAAGAGTTGGAAGAATTTTGATGAGAGAGTGACGATGAAAATCGTTTAGGGTTTCTACACAGAGAATAACGATGAAGTTAGAGCGTTGATAGGTAAATGAAAAGTTAGAGACTAGTTTTATGAAGTATTTCATGCAAAACATTCTCATGTAGTTTTTTAGGAAAAATCGACATGTATTCATTAATTAAAGATAAAATTAAAAAAAATGATATAACACCATATTCTGAGAATTCAATTAAAAGATCTTTCACGTCAGTTTTAAAGAAAAACTGAGGTATAAGAATTCATAAAAAAATATTTTAAAAAAAAATTAATAAATATTAACGCAATATATTACCTCTGAATTGGTACATATAACCGAGATAAATACAAATAAAAAATAAAAAATAAAACAAATTAACAAAAAAAAAAGAAGTTGAAAAGACTTCAAATAAAAAATACTAAATAAATCATAGAAAATAAAAATAACATTAAATATACTACTTGAGATTTGAAACAAAATCCCTTTATATATATATATATATATATATATATATATATATATATATATATATATATATATATATATATATATATATATATATGGCACTCTCAAGATATATTTTCTCGATTTTTGAATGTTTAAATAAACTTGGTCGATCTCATACTTAATTTGATCAACTAATATTCCAAAATGTACCGTGACCATTGCCTAAAAACATCTTATTTCCTTAAAACATCTTAAACACTCCTAAAATAGCTAATGCAACCTTGCACAACAAAGAAAACAGTACAACTTTAGATTTATAATGTACTCATCAAACAAACAAAACCGGGGACTAGTCTTTCCCCTTAAACTGAACCGAGAAGCAGAAGGAGCTAGACATCTGTCCCACGATGCACACGCGTCAGGAACAAGCTGATAGACTAAAGACTGTTTACTCTATTTTTGTACGATTATATTTGGAACGCAGCTCCACGAGATAGCTAGTGTTGACTACAAGCAGTATGATTTCAAAGCTATCACTTTCCGCTAATAGCATTCGTTATAACTGCACTGCTTCATTTCATAGCCTCCAATTTTTACTACTCTAAATCAATCAAGACCAACAAACAATCACTCCACACTTTAGAGATAAGATTGAATTAATACTGACTAACTCTTCCCAACTACCAAGTAATGATTCCGTATCGATTCCTACTTCTTTCCATTATAAATAGACAACACTTTCTTACTATTTTTCTCATCCTTCACTACCAAATATCACATTTCAATTCATCTTGAGTTCAGTACAATGGATTCCAGAAACGTTTTCCTCATCCTTGGTCTATTGGCCATGGTTCTTGTTATTTCCTCCGAGGTTTCAGCTAGAGAATTAGCTGAGACTTCCACTAATGCCAAAGAGGGTGAGCTAGTTACCAAAGACTACCTATGTTATTTTTATTCTAATTTATTAAAGACTAAAGGTCACTTTTTTATGAAAGCAAGTTGATATCTATAGCCATAATGTAAAATTACTTTTGCAGAAGTTGCTGAAAAGTCAAATGAAGTAAATGATGCCAAATATTACGGTGGAGGTTATGGTCATGGCTATGGTCATGGACATGGAGGCTATGGTCATGGACATGGAGGCTACGGTCATGGTGGTGGAGGTTACGGTCATGGCGGTGGTGGTGGTTACGGTCATGGCGGTGGTGGTGGTTACGGTCATGGCGGCGGTGGTGGATACAACGGTGGCGGTGTTTCCAACAATGGTAACTGATTATATCATAATGCATGGACATTCTAAGAGTAATAAGTAACATGAATAAATAATGTTGAATGTCAAATAAAAGAGTTATAGTTAGACAGACATGAATCTTTTGTGGTTATCTAATATATCACACGGTTGTATTTGCAGAGGTTGTTGAAAAGTCAAATGAAGTAAATGATGCCAAATATGGCGGTGGACACTATGGTGGTGGACACTATGGAGGTGGACACTATGGTGGTGGTCACTACGGTCATGGTGGTGGTCATCATGGTGGACATGGTGGTGCTTCCGACAATGGTAACTGATGATACCATGATAAATGATGCACATTCAAAGTAATAAGTTTCATGAATGAATAATGTTTGGTGTTAAATAAAAGAAATACCAATCTTGTTGTGGTTATGTATCATCTATGTATATGTGAAGACGTGTTTGATTTCGAGTAAAAGTGATGAATGTGTTATCATTTGTTATATATCAAATATCATCGTTGTTGTTACTTTGCCTCCTTTTAAATTTATATCTCCATACTGCTGAATTATGGTTAGTCCATATGAATTACAGGTGATCTGGTTAACCCCCATAATTATAAAATTTAAAAAGTTATTTTAATATAATTATTTGTGTTGTCTAAGTTGAGTTTTCTTTTTTAATTAAAATTTATGATTTTATTATTTGATTTCTCTATGTTAAATATTTAATATTAATATAACTAAATTAATTTTTAATTATTTTTTATTTCATTTTAAAAGTTTTATTTTTATTAATATTTAGAATATAATAAATTATTTTTAAAAACTAATATTGAAACTAAAAATATATTATATATTAAGTAATTAATTTTATATATTTGATTTAATATCATTTTACTCTTCCTTATGATATAAGCGTTTAAAATTTGTAATTAAATAAAGGAAGAAAATCTTCGTGTAACAAATTAGAATTACAACTTTTTTTATAGACCACGAGATAAAATAGTATTAATTCTATATATTATAATTATAAGTAATGTTTTAAAAAATTATTATATACTTTTATAAAAATAATAATAATATGATTATTTACAATCGAACAATCGAGTACCAATACTCAGTTTAAAACTAGACTCGAATAATATATTTTAAATAATTTTTAAATTCAATCCTATAAAGTCTAGTTCCAATCAGAACCAATTTGTTAAAAATTGAATAGCCGTGGAAAGATATTGGATTATTTTATCATCAATCTATGACATGTTGTTTTAAACTCAAATCATATCTATACGGCCAAATTTTTATATAATTTCTAACATTTTCATCTATCTGGTAGAAAAAATATATCACATAAATTTATGTTTAATATCACACACAATAAAAGAAAATATTATATAAAGAAATTTACATGATCATTTTATAATGATTTAAAAACATAGCAAAATTATTGATGGGTTAATGTCATGTATTTTGCATTTTTCGAATTCAATATCTTGTGCTATATGTACTTTTTTTTACCTATAATTGCCCTTTTTTTTGATTTTTTTAAAAGAAGATAATTATTTTTTTCAATTTAAATATTAAAATAATTAAAATTTCAAATTAATTATTAAAATAGCCACTTTTCACTACTGATGCGGTAGTTGAACTGACGCATCCAATTATCTTTAAAAGGAGGTGTCCAAGCATTTGGCGCATGCTTGCAATGTTAATGGGCATATGTGTAGCGGGGTATTCATTACCTTTATATTTATTGACTAAATCAAAAGTAAATCATACAATTCGAGTCGCCACCGCACTTCTATTTATCCAAAGGAAAGGTTAGAAAGCGAACAAAAAACGAGAAGTTTTATCAAATCAAAAACTAATAAAAATGTCAAAGATCCGGGTAAGGGGGTTGGTTCTGCAATGAGAAGGTTTTAAGCACCCAAAACATCCTTAGTACTGTAAGGGAGCCCTTTTACAAATGTTGTATGGTAGGTTGGTATTTGTGAAAATATTTGTGCAAACATAATTGGGGAGATGAGAAAAGAATATACAAGTTATTTACAATTTTGTGTTTGAATGGATAAACCCATTGCCTACGTACCATCTTAAAAAGGTAGGATCAAAACCTCGTAGTTCGGGGTAAAAATCTCAAAATAAGTTGGTGAATTGATTGGTCAAAAGCCTTAAGGTCTTTTATTATCAAAGGGAGAAAACTCAACCTAAAACCACAAATCCACCATGTGAGGAGAGCTTCAACATACTAGTGAGGGATCCACTATATAATAAGTATGGAAGGCTTATAGTCCAATCACCAAGGATACAAGTGAGGATTACATAAACCTCTATGATAACTCAAACCTAATAGCTAATGTTTATGAAAAGCTTTGACAAAAGTGGCCATTGGAACCACAAAAACAATTGAGTGAGTTGTATTTACAAATGAAGAGTATTCACAAAATAAAGTCAAAGTTGACTTAAGATTCAATTCAAAATAAGTGTTATGAAAAGAGTTTGAAAAAATCAAAGGCATAATGCCTAGGTTTCTAATTTGAAAGCAATGTTAATATTTGCACAAAAGTTTGGCTTAGGTTAGAGTGGAGAGAAGAAGAGAAGGACTAGGTCCTAAACATGCAAAGATGAGGGAAGAGAAATAAAACAACTTGGAGTTCCCTTCTTGAGATCATAGAGATGATCAAAGTTGCTCATTTTCTTTGGAATTAGCAAGCAATAAGCAATTAACTCGAGCAATCAAGCATATATTCAATCAAGCTCCTAGGAATCTTCCAATTGGCCTTTGTCTCTCTTATCTTGGATGCTCATGACAATGGTCTTTCTAATTGCTCAAGTTTGGTATCCCTATCACACAAGAACACACAAATCAAAAAGTTCCACAATGCAATAAAAAGAATGGACAAGAGTGAGTTTAGAATTAGAGGGCCTTTTAATTCATCTTCAAGATTAAGCACTCTAAAGGCATGAGGCCTAGTTCTCTTCAACATATTTAGCATTCTAAAGACATGAGGCCTAGTTGCTCTTGAAACTCCATTTAGCATAGGTAAGGTCCTAAATCTAAGTCCTTTCTCCATTTGCATTGGGTTCACATAAACAAAAACACAACAAGCACAAGGCAATAGTATATACACAATAATGTGCTCAAGTGAGCAAAAGGCAAATTGCATAAGCATAAACATGAGCTCAAGTGAGCAAAGGGCAAAGACAAATGAATTAATGAGAAAGAAATTAAATTGCATTAAAGTAAATTGTAAGAATTAAATGCTTGAATTAAAAGTTAGTGATTAGTAGTTAGTGTTAGTGTGCCATAAGACAATTTAGCGCTATGTTAAGCAATCGGAAGTGGACTAATGTAGTAGTCACACCTATCTGAGGCCGGTCAATAAAACTATAGGCAAATAAACACAAGTTAGAGACCATGACTAGTAAGCCAAGCTCCTACAACTTTCCATGCCAAAAGAAAAGAAGAATGACCTTGTATGGATTTAGGTTTTTTGCATGACCAAGAAGCAACTTATCTTCAATGCAAAGCAATTCACTTGATCTTTCATCAAGATGAATTTGATTTGGATCAAAGAAGGTTAAGCCTCTCATATGTCAAGGCTAACCACCAATCATTAACTCATTGGTCAAAAGGAAAAAGAAGAAGAAAAAGATGGAAATGGAATGTACATAATTGAAATTCAAATAACATAACCAACACACATTGATCAAATATGAATGGAATCTGTAAGAACAAAAATTGTTCTACAACAGATTCCTTGATTTTGATGATAACAAAGGATGAAACCAAAAATGGCACCCTAACGAAAAGTTTCTAAGTGTGCAGGGTTCTAAAGAAAGAAGGAAGAAATCTGAGGATGTCATCAGATACAAAACCAGATCAGATACAAACTATCAAATGATCAGAAGCATCTGAAGTGAAAACAAGTTCAAGAAAGTCTAACTCTGAGCAAAACAACAAGTATCAGAAGCATCTGAACAAGAAGTAGCTCTAGAAGTTCTGACTCTGAACAACGCTATCTCTAAGCTCCAGAAGTTATCAGCGCTATCTGAAGAAACTATCTGAACTCATAAGAGATTAAACGTCAGAAGCAAGATTCCAAGACTCTCCAGAAACACAAATACTCTGAGCATGGAATTGCTAATCATGAAAGAGTAACGTTAAAGTCAAGTAAAGATTTGCAAATGGTTTTCCTAATTAAGAAAGAGACGTTAATCTCCAATTTCAATAAAGAAGATACTACTTGTGGTAAGTAGTCATTTCAAGGAGAAAAAGTTATCCGGCAGAAGCTACTTATGTTATGGCGTAAAATCATCTTATTACTCATCAGTTTCAACTACTACCTCACTGATCTATATAAAGGATTGCAAATCAACTTTCAGCATATACAAGAAGCCAATAAGTCAAAACTATACTGAAACATCCACGCTCAAGAAAAACACTCCTGCTCTCTAAGATCTTCACGAAGCTTTTTGCTTATTACGTGAAAAACTCTTGTTCTTAATATTGTAACACTTGCTTTCTTAGAAGCACTCTAGTTTACATAAATCTTTCTTCTATTGTTTGTTGATTTCCTCAAGTGACTCTGTGTAGTCTGTATACTTGAGAGGGCTAAGAGATTTTTATCTTAGACGTTGTTTGTAATCTTTCAAGATTAGTGGATTAAGTCCTTGTTGAAGGCGAAATCACCTTGGCCGGGTGGACTGGAGTAGCTTTGTGTTATAAGCGAACCAGTATAAAATCATTGTGTGGTTTTCATTTTGAAAAGCGCTTATTTTTCCAAATAATTCAAACCCCCCCTTTCTTGTTTTTCTCACCTTCAATTGGTATCAGAGCTCCGGCTCTGTTATTGATTTTCTAATCAAACACTTAACCGTGTAGAGAGATCCAGTACGAGAAAAACAATGGCCCACTCAAATGAAAGAGATTCTTACAATGCTAAGCCTCCTGTTTTTGATGGAGAGAAATTTGATTACTGGAAAGATAGAATCGAAAGTTTCTTTCTGGGTTATGATGCTGACCTCTGGGACATAGTCACAGATGGATATACACCTCCAGTCTTAGAAAATGGAGCTGAAGTTCCCAGAAACAAGATGTCAGAAGATCAGAAACGTATCTTCAAAAATCATCACAAGGCCAGAACAATACTTCTAAATGCTATATCATACAACGAATATGAAAAGATCACCAACAGAGAGACAGCCAAAGATATACTTGACTCTCTGAAGATGACCCATGAAGGAAACTCCCAAGTCAAGGAGACGAAGGCTCTGGCGCTTATCCAGAAATATGAAGCCTTCAAAATGGAAGATGACGAAGCTATAGAGGCTATGTTTTCTAGATTTCAAACTCTTATTGCAGGTCTTAAAGTGCTAGACAAAGGATACACGACTGCAAATCATGTTAAGAAGATAGTCAGAAGTCTGCCAAAGAAATGGAGACCTATGGTTACTGCTCTGAAGCTGTCAAAGGATCTGAACAATATCAGCCTTGAAGAACTTGTTAGTTCTCTCAGAAGCCATGAGATAGAACTAGAGGAGGATTAGCCTCAGAAAAAGAACAAGTCCGTAGCGCTAAAGTCCAGATCTGAAAGACGGAAACCTGACAGAACCAAAGCTCTCCAGGCAGAAACTGAAGATACTGACGATTCTGAACCAGAAGACTCTGATGATGAAGAAGAGTTGTCCCTACTAACCAGAAGAGTCAAGCAACTCTGGAAAAAGAGGAACAACAACTTCAGAAGACCAAGACCCAGAGGGGATCGATCAGAGTCAACTTCAAAAGGTAAAGCTAACAAAGATATTACCTGTTATGAATGTAAAGAAACAGGTCATTACAGAAATGAATGCCCCAAGCTGAAGAAAGACAACTCTAGAAAAGAAAGCTTCAAGAAAAATACCTTCAGAACAAAGAAAGGATTAATGGCCACCTGGGATGATAGTGAATCTGGATCATCAGAATCTGACTCTGATGAACAGGCCAACGTAGCACTTATGGCTACCACATCCAGTAGCTCAGATGAAGAATCTGAAGAGGTATTTTCTGAACTTTCTCGTTCTGATTTAGAATCATGCTTGTCAGAAACTCTAAGCTCATATCAGAAATTAAAACAAAAGTTTAAAAACATCAAAGGCTGTCTTAAAGCAAAATTTGAAGAATGTAGAGAGCTTGAGATAACAATTTTATCACGAGAAGATACAATCAAATCTTTAATGTTAGAAAGAGATGAAGCAAAAACAAAAAGCTCAGAATTAGAAGAAGCATTATCTCAAGCACCACAAACTTCAAATAAAATAATTTATCAATATGAAGAAGCCTTTCAAGAATTTCTGAAAAATGGGATAGATAGGAGTATTATGGCATCCATGATTTATGGAGTAAGTCAGAACAATAAAAGGGGAATTGGGTATGATCCTAAGGAAGATAAAACTTCTACCAGTGACCAACTTAAATCTCCCTTTTCATATCATTACACACACACACAAGAACAAAAATTTAAAAATGCTAGAAAACCCAAAGTTATAAGAAACTCTGGGAAAACTAATCTGAAAGGACCCAAGAGATTCTGGGTACCGAAAGATAAGATTATCTATGTTGCAGATATCCTATGCAGCAAAGTTCAGACACCAGTCATGGTACCTGGACTCTGGATGCTCGCGACACATGACGGGAAGAAAGTCTATGTTCCAAAGTCTGGAACTTAAAGACGCTGGATTTGTAGGCTTCGGAGGAGATCAGAAAGGAAGGATCAGAGGCTCCGGAACTATTGGTAATGGTACTCTTCCCTTTATATCTGATGTTCTTTATGTAGAAGGATTAATGCATAACTTGTTATCCATAAGTCAATTAAGTGATAACGGTTATGATGTAATCTTCAATCAAAAAACATGTAAAGCCATTAATCAGAACGATGGCTCTGTCCTTTTCATAGGCAAGAGGAAAAACAACATTTACAAAATAAATCTTTCTGATTTAAAAGATCAAAATGTTCAATGTCTAATGTCAGTTCACGAAGAGCAATGGGTATGGCATAGACGCTTGGGCCACATTAGCATGAGGAAACTTTCTCAGCTAACTAAACTCGAGTTAGTCAGAGGCCTACCTAAACTGAAGTTTTCTTCAGATGCTCTGTGTGAAGCTTGTCAGAAAGGAAAATTTTCAAAAACATCTTTTAAAAAGAAAAATGTTGTTTCTACCTCTAAGCCTCTGGAACTTCTTCACATTGACTTATTTGGTCCTGTGAAAACAGCATCAGTTAATGGAAAGAAGTATGGACTAGTCATTGTTGATGATTACAGTCGCTGGACATGGGTAAAATTCCTAAAGCACAAGAGTGAGTCTCACTCTGTATTCACCAGTTTCTGTTCCAAAGTGCAAAAAGAATTTGACTCTAAAATTATTAGAGTCAGAAGTGATCATGGTGGAGAATTTGAAAACAAAGATTTTGAAGAATTATTTGATTCTAATGGAATATCCCATGATTTCTCCTGCCCTAGAACTCCACAACAAAATGGAGTTGTAGAGAGGAAGAATAGGACACTCCAAGAGATGGCCAGAACCATGATCAATGAAACTAATGTAGCAAAGCACTTTTGGGGAGAAGCTGTAAATACAGCGTGTTACATTCAGAATAGAATCTCTATAAGACCTATTCTAGAAAAGACTCCCTATGAACTGTGTAAAGGAAGAAAACCAAACATTTCATATTTTCATCCTTTTGGATGTTCTTGCTTTATATTAAATACTAAAGAACATCTGAACAAGTTTGATTCCAAAGCACAGAAAGGTATTATGTTAGGATACTCAGAACGCTCTAAAGGCTACAGAGTATACAACACAGAAACCAAAATTGTGGAAGAATCAATTCATGTCAGATTTGATGATAAGCTTGACCCTGAAAAGTCAAAGCTAGTTGAAAAGTTTGCAGATTTGGAAATCACTCTTGTAGAATCTGATAAAACTCCAGAAGCAATTGTCACTCAGAACTCTGAAGAAATTAAATCTCCAGAAATCCCAAAGAAAGTCAAAAGTCGTATCAATGTATCTGAAGATTTGATTCTGGGAAACAAGGACGAACCTGTCAGAACCAGATCTACCTTCAGGACTTCTGAAGATACGACTCTGGGACTAGTGTCTCTGATTGAGCCTACGTCTTGTGATGAAGCACTTCAGGATAACGACTGGGTGGCAGCTATGCAAGAAGAATTGGATCAATTCTCAAAGAATGATGTCTGGGATCTCGTTCCTAAACCCAGAGGCACTCATGTCATTGGAACCAGATGGGTTTTCAGAAACAAGCTGAACGAGAAAGGAGAAGTTGTCAGAAACAAGGCTCGACTGGTAGCTCAAGGTTACAGTCAACAAGAAGGTATTGACTATAATGAAACCTTTGCTCCAGTCGCGAGGTTAGAATCTATTCGTCTTCTTGTATCTTTTGCTATTAATCATTCTATTAAATTATATCAAATGGATGTCAAAAGTGCATTCCTTAATGGTTATATATCAGAAGAAGTGTATGTCAACCAACCTCCAGGTTTTGAAAATTCAAATTTTCCAGAACATGTCTTTAAACTTAAGAAATCCTTATATGGACTTAAACAAGCTCCCAGAGCTTGGTATGAACGATTAAGCAATTTTCTTCTGGAACAAAATTTTATCAGAGGAAAAGTTGATTCTACACTCTTCTGTAAAAACCTTAATAATGATCTCATGATATGCCAGATTTATGTTGATGATATTATTTTTGGTTCTGCTAATATCTCTGTTTGCCAAGAATTTTCTAAGTTAATGCAGGCAGAATTTGAGATGAGTTTAATGCAAGAACTAAAGTTCTTTCTGGGAATTCAAATTAATCAAACTTCAGAAGTCACGTACGTCCATCAAAGTAAATATATTAAAGACGTTCTGAAGAAGTTTGACATGACTGAATGCAACTCTGCAAAAACTCCCATGCACCCAACTTGCATTCTGGAAAAGGAAGAGGTAAGCAACAAGGTTTGTCAGAAGCTCTATCGAGGTATGATAGGCTCTCTTCTCTATCTGACTGCTACTCGTCCTGATATTCTCTTTAGTGTCTGTCTTTGTGCCAGATTCCAATCAGATCCTAGAGAATCTCATTTAACAGCAGTTAAGAGAATTCTTAAGTATCTGAAAGGAACTCCTAACCTGGGCCTGATGTATGAGAAAACATCAGAGTATAGACTCTCGGGTTATTGTGATGCAGATTATGCAGGAGATAGAATAGAACGAAAAAGCACTTCTGGAAATTGCCAGCTTCTGGGAAACAATCTGATATCCTGGGCTAGCAAAAGACAATCAACAATTGCTCTATCAACTGCAGAAGCAGAATATATCTCAGCGTCACTGTGCACAACTCAGATGCTCTGGATGAAGCATCAGTTAGAAGATCTGCAAATCTTTGAGAGTAACATTCCTATCTTTTGTGATAATACTGCTGCTATTTGTTTAAGTAAGAATCCCATTCTACATTCCAGAGCCAAACACATTGAAATAAAACATCATTTTATCAGAGACTATGTTCAGAAAGGGATAGTAACATTGAAGTTCATTGATACTGAACATCAATGGGCAGATATCTTTACTAAGCCTCTAGCTGAAGATAGATTTCTGTTTATCTTAGAACATCTGAACATTAAAAATTGCCCTGAGTAAAGTATGGCATCTGAAAATGTAAAATGAGACTCTGATAAAAACAAATGCACTTCTGCCTCTGACTCTGATACTTCTACCAGTTAAGAAGATATCTGAGTTAGAAATCTCCAGGAACAAACCCCTTGGTATTCCTGAAGATCAGATACATCAACACGTGGAGCTCTGAGCGTCTAACCTTAGAACTTCTAGACAGCTGTCAAAAGAAATTCAAAGGTCAGAACGTTTGAAATCTCCTTGAGCAGTGTGCGTACTGTGGGATTAGACATTCATTAATTAGCTGTAATCATTTTTCCCCCCAAGCGTGCTTACTTGAGCGTTGTGCTAACGCAATTTTATGTGTCGTTTTGCATGTGTTTCACTTAGAGTATATAAACACTTTTCTCACATTTCACACACTTATCACTCTCACTCACTCTAAAACCCTAAACCCTCTCTGAAGCATTCTCTGCAAGTTCTTCATCTTCATCAATCTTCATCTTCTCCTTCACCATGGACGCTCAACAACAACAAGTCTTTAACTTCTCTCAAGAAATGGAATCAAGTTCTACTGCTCAAACCTCAAGCATTCCAACACCAACGGTTACAGGCGTCACCATAACCCCTGTTTACAAAGAACCCCATGTTCTTGACCGTGAACGCCATATTAACCTTTCAACCCCTTTTGAAGGATTGGACGTGTTGTGTGAATCACTAGTTAATTTCAACAACTTGAAGAGAAATGGCGTTGATCTTACTGAAGAGCTTCGTAAACAAGGATGGGAAAACTATTTCCAAAGGCTTTATGGTCCTGTTTACCCTCTTCTCATCAAGGAGTTCTGGAGGTTTGCAGATGCAGATGACCACTTCATCGTCTCATATGTTCTGGGGGTGAAGATTGTTATCACTGAAGGGTCAATAGCCTCTCTACTGAACATGGATAGAGCTGGAGGAAAAAGGATTTACAACATCCCTCCTAGGTCAAAGCGCATTACTGAAGTAATCAACCCAACAATCTTCAAACCCAACATTGAAGGAAATCCTTCAAAGAACAAGGAGCTGCATCAGAACCTCAGAGTGTGGCTGAAGATTATTCTGGGAACTATTCACCACCGTCCAACCTCTAACTCCTCTGACTACATCAATGCAGACCAGAAATGCATTCTGTACTGCATTCAGAAGGGTGTGAAGATCTGCCTCCCTGCTCTCCTTTTCAGATATCTGAGAGATTCTGTCAGAGAAACCAGAAACAATATGAAGCCCAGATCCTACATCCCTCTGGGAAGATTGTTATCTAATGTCTTCATTGAGAATGGGCTGGTGGATCATCTGGAGAAGGCCAAGCTGATGCTAGATCTGGCAATAGATGTTGGGAAGCCTCTGAATGCCAGAAATCTCAAGAGTATGGGGATAATTAAGAAGATTCAAGTCAGACCCACTCTGGATACATCCTGGGATTGTTTGAAAGATCAGAGGAAGATGCCTCATGGCCTTGCCAGGTTCTTCAAAAATGAACCCAGAGATGCTGTTGCTATCTATCTTCAGCGTCTGCTGGATGATGGTGTTGACATCTCTGACTTCAGCCTCGACGACTGTCTGGATTCAGAAGAAGACTTCGTCAGATACAAGAGAGGTCTCTCTGAGAAGAAGATAGCACCTCCGGCAAAGAAGGCAAGAATTGAAGAAGCTTCTGGAAGCAGATCTTCAGCTCCTCTGAATATATCTACTGGTACGTCTGTTCCTTCTGTTACCACTAATCCTCTGATGGCTTCTTCTAACCCTCTCTCTTCACAACCTATTTTTACTACCTCTGAAATCCCACCTTCAACCACCAGAACCTCCCAACCTTCACCCGTTCTAAATGTAGCCCGTACATTCATACCTCCCTCTGAACCTAAACAAACCTACCAAAGCACTTCCTCTTCATCATCCTCAGAACCAGAATCACCCCCATATGTTTCCATCTCTTCTGACCCAGAATATCCTGACCCTGATTCCCCAACCATAGCCACAATTTATGCTCATAAACTTGCTTCACAACAACAAACACAAACACAATCTGAAGCAACTTCACCTCCACCACAACAAACAACCACCATACCTTCTGAAACTCAACCCTCTGAACCCCACACCTCTGATATCACCCCACCAAACATCTCCGCTGCACCTGAAGCTGAAACTGAACCCTTAGATTTAAACCCTCTTTACGCTTCACCCCAAACATCTGAACCTCAACTAGAAGCAGAATCTGAACCCCAACCTGAATCAGAATCTGAACCTCACACATTAAATCTCAGCCCTCCAAACTCTCCACCTCATACCTCTGAACCTGAACCTGAACTTTCTACACCTACCCTTGAGGAAGCCATCATGCAGGTAGCAGAAGCTTCAGTACAAAAGGTCAAGTCTCTGACCACTAACTCTGAAATCAGTGATGATCCTAAATCTGTAAGGACACACTAGAACAGAGTCATTGGCTGGATGACCTCTGAGTCTTTTAGACTGAAGAACATCTCTGAACAAGTCAGAAATGGCTACATCAGAGATGCTGAGGCAAGACTCCAGGAGAGACTTGCCAGAGAGGCTGAAGCCAGGAGGCTAGAGGAAGAGAGATTGGCCAAGGAAGCTGAAGAAGAAGTAAGAAGACTAGAAGAAGAAGAAAAAGCTCGTCAAGCTGAAATCCTAAGGGAAAAGGAAGCTGAAGCTAAGGCTCTGGCGGATGCAGAAGCACAAGCCGCTGCTGAAGTTGAAGCTCAGCAGGCTCTGACTCTGGGAGAGTCCTCTTCTGTGATCCCTATGGTTCTTCAGACTCTGAAAGAACTTAAGCAAGATCAGAATGAACTCCGGGCCAGAATGGACAAGCAAGATACTGTCAACGACAACATCCAGAACATGCTTGCAATGCTGCTTCAGAGAATGCCTCCGCCTCCGAACCCCTAGGCACTTAGGATTTTATTTATTTTGCTTGCCTGTTGTTTCTTTTTTCTTTGCCTTCTCTGGATCTGATGTTTTCTTATTTCTTGTTGCCTTTATGCTTCTATTTTAATATAAGTTTTTCTCTTTACTTCTTTATTTTTTTTACTATGTCTTTTTGATTCTGACAAAAAGGGGGAGAAGTCATTAATAGCTCTGATGAAAATATTGTCTAATACCTTAAGCATTCTGCAACATATTTCTCTTAAAATAAAATTATCTAACTTGGACTTAAGAAATTGCAGAAAGTTTCAGAAACCTCTTTACTTAGAAGCTCTGGTAAGAACTTCTGAACTCCCTAACACTAACTCAGGGGGAGCTTCTGTCTATCTGATCTGATATTATTCACGTTTCATCTGCTAATTAAAGTTTGTTTTGTCATCATCAAAAAGGGGGAGATTGTAAGAACAAAAATTGTTCTACAACAGATTCCTTGATTTTGATGATAACAAAGGATGAAACCAAAAATGGCACCCTAACGAAAAGTTTCTAAGTGTGCAGGGTTCTAAAGAAAGAAGGAAGAAATCTGATGATGTCATCAGATACAAAACCAGATCAGATACAAACTATCAAATGATCAGAAGCATCTGAAGTGAAAACAAGTTCAAGAAAGTCTAACTCTGAGCAAAACAACAAGTATCAGAAGCATCTGAACAAGAAGTAGCTCTAGAAGTTCTGACTCTGAACAACGCTATCTCTAAGCTCCAGAAGTTATCAGAGCTATCTGAAGAAACTATCTGAACTCACAAGAGATTAAACGTCAGAAGCAAGATTCCAAGACTCTCCAGAAACACAAATACTCTGAGCATGGAATTGCTAATCATGAAAGAGTAACGTTAAAGTCAAGTAAAGATTTGTAAATGGTTTTCCTAATTAAGAAAGAGACGTTAATCTCCAATTTCAATAAAGAAGATACTACTTGTGGTAAGTAGTCATTTCAAGGAGAAAAAGTTATCCTGCAGAAGCTACTTATGTTATGGCGTAAAATCATCTTATTACTCATCAGTTTCAACTACTACCTCACTGATCTATATAAAGGATTGCAAATCAACTTTCAGCATATACAAGAAGCCAATAAGTCAAAACTATACTGAAACATCCACGCTCAAGAAAAACACTCCTGCTCTCTAAGATCTTCACGAAGCTTTTTTCTTATTACGTGAAAAACTCTTGTTCTTAATATTGTAACACTTGCTTTCTTAGAAGCACTCTAGTTTACATAAATCTTTCTTCTATTGTTTGTTGATTTCCTCAAGTGACTCTGTGTAGTCTGTATACTTGAGAGGGCTAAGAGATTTTTATCTTAGACGTTGTTTGTAATCTTTCAAGATTAGTGGATTAAGTCCTTGTTGAAGGCGAAATCACCTTTGCCGGGTGGACTGGAGTAGCTTTGTGTTATAAGCGAACCAGTATAAAATCATTGTGTGGTTTTCATTTTGAAAAGCGCTTATTTTTCCAAACAATTCAAACCCCCCCTTTCTTGTTTTTCTCACCTTCAGAATCAACATCAATCAATGGTAAACAAAAGTGAGATGAAGCTTAGAAGTCAAGAAACAACAAAAATATTTTTTTTTAATTTTTGAAATTAAAATAATACTTGAAATAAAATGAACAAATAAAGGTCAAACTTTAAATCCAATTCAAATCAACTTGGAAAAGCCCAATTGGATCATCATAAGTCTAACATGGTCAAACAAGGTTTGACAAAAATTTTCATCATTTTTTTTTTAAAACAGAAACTAATTTTAAACAATTAAAAATGAAGAAAAATAACATAATTGAACTAAAATATCAAATAAATCTCAAATTAATTAAGAAATTGATGAGAATATTTTTCATAGATTCATCATCATCCAAAGATGTTAAGAAAATATTTTTGACATTTTTGAATATTGAAAAGTATTTTAAATGAATTAAAAATAACCAGAAAAGAAATAATTCACAAAAAATATTAAATGGAATCACAAAAATAATTAAAAATCATTTTTAGAAACTAGAATTTAAGAGAATTTTTTTGCAATCGGTCCCATATTTTTGTGATTCCAAATAAAGAAGTTATGAATTTTTAAAAATAATTGGAATAAAAGAAAATTAAAACAGAAATTAAAAATTACAAAAATCCTGAGGCGTCAGATCATGGCTCATTAAATGACCTGACGCATCAAACAACCAGGAAGTGCGCGTGCATGGTACATTTCAGTCAACAGCATCACATTTGTATTTAAAAAAGTCAAAATAATGCATGGCTAAGATTAGATCCCAAGAGCCAGATCCAAGGGCTGAAACTCATCCACATGGGGATGGTGGTGGAAACCACCTTCTTCTCCAGTGAACCTCACTGTTTCCGGCCAGAGTTGTAGGTTTCACAACCTCAACCAAAACTCACGATTCATATACCATTCGAAAGCCGGGGTGATGTACATCACCCCTGTGCCCTTAGTTTTTGCTCAAGACTCTCATAGAAGGAGAAATCTGAGATGGAAAAACAAGGTACTCAATCTGAAATTGCTCAATTCACAAAATTAAAAGCACAAATCAATTGCCTCTCACATGAGGACTTCAGAGGTACCAACCAATACAAAAAATGCTCAATATCCAAAGAGATTCGAATGAAAACAGTTGGAGAATCAAGCTTTGAAGTGCAACTTTTCAGTGCTTGATCCACTCCAATTCTTCAATGCAGCTTGCTCTTGAAGTAACAAGGAAGATAGGCTAAGGAATTGTAAGTCAAAGATCAACCAATGAAGTTGAAATTTGAGCTTGAAAAATGAAGAGAAAAATCAAAATTCCTTTAATAGAGGGTTAGGGATTCAAATGTGTAGAGCTTCAGGCGCCTTTAGGTTGCTATTTGAAGTGAACCAAGCATTCTATTTATAGCCAAGGCTGATGCAAGCAAGGAAATACTCGTGTGTGCATGAGCTTGGGTCCTCCATGCATGAGCCTGCACAGGCGCATGTGAGGCCCAAAAGCAATGGCAATTGTGTTCTAAACATCAACCAAATGAAATTGGACGTGCAGATTGCAATGCATAAGCTTGTGCATGGAATTTTGACATGTTATGCATAATTAAACCCCAAAACTTCACCTCTTCGAAAATGCCATTTGGAAAATTGAAACATAGGCATGTGGGTAATGGTTGGAAAGGTATTGACATAAGGAAAAAATGTTATGTTGAACAAAAATCCATTTGGAGTTGGGAAAATATTGAAAACTGGCCATGAAGTTCAATGTACAAAACATGTATGTGGAGATTTTACCAAAATGGACCAACTTCAAGCCCTTCTGTTTCAATGATGCAAGCCTCAAATGACAAAACCTTCAACATCAAAGTTGTAGATATTTTCAAGAAAATCAATTTGGACTTAAATTTTGAATAATTTGTATTTTTGATGAGAAAGTTATGGGCACTTGAAGTTGGACTTTTTCACATTTCAATGACTTTGGTCCAAAGTGACCTATAATGTTTTGTATTATCACATGTATTTATTTTAGGATTATGAAACTTTGTAGAAAATAACATTTGAAGTAGACATATTAAAATTTACAATTTCCAATGCACTTTGTCCCACCTCAAAATAATAAAAAATGAAGGAGTTAGGTCCTTGGGAAGCTGACCCAAAATTAGGGTTTCAGTCAAAATGACCTATAATGTTTTGAAATGAATGATGAACTTACAAGTTTCAAATGGATTTTTGATGAACATGAAAGTTGTTCATATGGTTCTTAAGAACATTTTGGCTCTTGGAGTCATCTTCATTTGACAATTACATCAAAAGTCAGGTCTCAGTGGATTTCAAAATAGTCAGATGATTTGACTGATCAACTTCTCAAAGCCAAACTTCAAATCTTGATGAATGAATGATTGAGGATACTCACATAGGCTCAAATATGCATAAAATAATGAATGAAATAACTTCCCTTGATTGTATTTGATCATAGGTTAAGGTTGCTTCATGAGCAAGGTACAGTCAATACACAATTGAATTAGGGTTTCCTTGGGAAACAATCCTCAAGCCCCTTTGGTTTATCTTGATCAAATTGACAAATTGAGATACTTGGGAGGAATATATGATGATTGAGAGCTTTGGGAACCATTTTCATGCTTGCTTTCACCTTCATTTGGCCACTTCAATGGGCATGAGAGCCATCCTAGGAGCCTTGAATCACATGACTGCTTAAGCTTCAAAACAAAAGATGTTAGTGACATATTTTTGTGCTTTTGGTTAGTAAACAAAATAAGAAAAGCAATAATATACAATTCAAGCATGCTTGGTGGTCTCAAACCAACTCACACAAGTCCCAACCCAAGGGTAAGGAGCCAAGATGCTATGGTCCTTGAGGCAAATGCAAATGAGCAATGTGATGATGCCATGAGGGATCTTAGGGTAAAAATTAGGGTCTTACAGATGCCCCTATTTAAGGTCATTCTAGCCGGAGATATGAAGGTTAAAATCTTCGTCTCGACGAGGTAGAATGGGCTTAAATAATAACAGAGAGACGGATTTTGGTCCCTAAGAGACCTCATGATGCAAATGTATGTATGCAAAAGTTAATACTCTATGGGGATATATGTCCACAAAGGAAAAAGAAATCAGGAGAAACTAAAATTCCAAAGGAGTAATACACTAACTAGGGAGACAAAGACTCTAGGGGGAGTAAAGGGTAAAAATGCGTGAGCAGGTCACGACTTGAAACTTGCTGGGAGACACGAAGGGATTCCATGAAAATAAATCAATGGAAAGACTCGAGCTGACGCAAAGATGCATGTATTGGGGAATATGCCAATACAGCAAACTATCCACAAAGGATACTTCGGATAAAAATCTGGACTCGGGCTGGGAATATCCACAAAGGGCTCAACTGAGGAAGAAACAAATGAGGTATTACCAGTTACTGGGTAATAAGCTCAAAGAGACATGTGATCAAAACACTGGTATAAGGGTGTGAGAACAATACGTTCAGGAAGAAAGAATATCCAAGACCGGTATAAGAGTGAGAGATATCAATCGCCCAAAACATCTGAGGAAGACCTAAAAAGGTATATTTCACCTCAGGAAAAATCTGACTCCACAGGGGACAAAAAGTCATAATAGGGAGAAGAAAGGAAGGAACACCAGGGATACCGGTTACTGGGCATATAATAGGTGACCAACCAGGCGTGAATTGAGGAATATTTCCAAGACACTCATCATCCGAAAGGAGGGCCGAAAAAGCAAACTCGATTACAGGATGGACATTCGATTCCATAAGGAAATACGAATCTTACTCAACTGGGGAAGAAGAAGGCTTCGACTGACGAGCACATGAGATATATTATCTATTACCGTCAGAATGTAGATACTATACTCGCATGGACGATTATCCACAACCGGTTACTGGGTTAATAAAGGATAAATCGACCGAAAAGAAAGAACATCGGGATACCAGCTACTAGGTATAAAATGATGACCAATCAAAGGGGAGGAAAAATCATTACCTAACCAAGGTAAATGAAAGATGACTTGTTGGGGGGTAAATTTCTTGATCAGAGCAATTAACCAAGAGATATATCACCTGTTACTGGGTGGTATACTCAAAACTGAAGGAAGATCAATACCGAAAATTGGATAAAGATAACCAACAAGGAGGGGATTACATCTACCAGTTACTGGGTAGAAAACCACAGAAGAGAGTACCCGTCGTCTGTTAGGAAGAACAAAATCAGGGATTAACTCAGCAAGGGGACAAAAATGGGGTTTACAACTACCGGTTACTGTGTAGAAAACCAAAGAAATAGGACTTACAACTATTGGTTACTGGGTAGAAGGCCACAGAAGTCCACTGGGGAGAAAATGAACAATTACTGTTTACTGAGCAATTGATCACCTGAACCACAGGGAAGTGCAGGGGAAATAACAAGAAAGGAGTCAGTCTAGGGACAAACTAGAGAGACGTACTGAAACAAGACTCAACCCAATGAGGATGTAGCTCAGGGGAGTAATTCCATCCCAATACATGTTTTGGGAGGAAACTGAAACAATAATCATCCACGAGGACATATCTCATTGGGGAATATGGAAGAAAAGATATTCACTTTCTGCCTACAGGGTTGACTCTATATGGAGAGATCAGACACAATCATCTGCTTGGGGAAATATGTATCACCAAATAGCAGGAGATAACAAAAAAAGATATATGGCAAAGAATGTAACATGAATATTTGATTGTTATGATTATGCATGTATATGCATGGTTTATGTATGATTAATGCTGACAAACAGACATATCTAACACAAACAGGTCCAGGAATCAATGGACAGACATCCGGTACGACATCTCAGAAGAGAAAGCCAAGCCCACAGGAGAAAATCCAGTCTGGTGGGGGCAACAAATACCAAGAAACACCAATCACCATTGAGGATCGAGTGAAGTCGCTGCCAGGGACAAAGACCACTGCTAGGGGAACAAGCAGGATCACCGGGGATCAGAGAACGCTGTTGGGAATAAGCAAAGGGTTACAAATACCTGAGTTGGGGATCTTCCAACAATATGCAGAGACAGGGATAAGATCAATCAGAGAAGAAATCTACTGGGGATCTCATCAGGGGGGGTGATGTGGAACTCTGTGGGGAACAACCACCGAACGGAAGCACATCAAACAACATTCACTTCTAACCACCGAGGGAAACATCTCTGCTACGGAGAAGGAGAACCAGTCACTCCACTAGGAAGGAATCAACACATCTTCCTCGAAGTTCCAAAGCCAAACTAGGATTAAGCAGAGCCTTAGCTGGGGGAACTAAACACGGATAAGATCCACCGTAGAAGTAACTCTACTGGGGAAAAACCAGGGAAAGATATGAGACTCTGTGGGGAATAGCCACCAAGTAAAAGTTCCAATAACCATCACATTTCCTGATACTGCTGGAGAAACAATCTCTACCGAGGAGAAGAGAAACACCGCTCCACTGGGGATAGAAAAATAAACATTTTCATCACCCGCTCTTCTAGGAGAAAAACTATCCGAGAAGGAAGAAATAACAACAATCAGGCTCCGATCAGGCAAATCTACTGAGGAAAGATTGCTGATGACTGAACCGGGGATAACCTGTAGGCGATCAGCTGGAGATAACATGCTGGTGACCAAACTGGGGAAGTTTGATATGAGAAACCCCGCTGAAGATGAACGGTAGGCAAGCCTGCTGGAGATCAATGTATGCGAATCCGCTGGGATAAGCTACAAACCAACTTGTTGAAAATTTTCCTCATGCTGGGATTTCCTGCTCACTCTGCAGGAGATTTCCACTCTTAATGAGGGAAGACCAACTTCCTCGAAAAGATAGTATATCAATTTATCACTTTATAAGGGATTTTAGGTCAATCCACACAAGGGATGACAACCATATAATTGATAAAACACCGATGCTAGATCCAGACTCACTGGGGAGCTAGAAGACTGAGACCAAACTCCAGGCTCTTTGGGGATTTTGGTGGTGTATTACCTTTCTGCGCTCATTGAGGAGACAACCTGAAAGATGATGAAAAGGACACACATATGCTAGGAATATGAACAAATGCCTTACCCTTTTGGAAATCGTACTATCCTTGGGAGAGCACCGAAGATGTCCCAATTATCCTTTTCAGTCTTTTGTGAATGTTCACTTTGTTTAAAAACAGTTTATAAAAACTTTATTTGTTTAAAACAATGATATTTATCAATTAAAACATGCAAACATTTGTTAAACAGAAACAAATAAGAGTGCAAAGAATTTGATAAAGGCTCAAATTTATTTGATAGGATGATAGTCTGCAAATGGCAAGACTCTATGGATCTTTACAAATTTGAAATTGGTGATATATATTGGAAAAAGGCTACATTGAACATAATGACGATTTCTCCACCAACTCTGAATCCATTGTATTTGAAGCTTCAATTGACGATGACTGAGCGAGAATCTTTGACAGAAGACGGTTTGAAAAACAAAGTCTTATCAACATGCAGTTACTTGCAAAATCCCTAATTTTTTTGCCTAGATTGCCCCAGGGTGAGGTACTCAATCTAACGGGATATATATTTATTTTTTATGTCTCTAACTTTTTCCTGGATCGCCCTTTCGGGTTTTCAATCCACCGAGACGCTCATTTTTGCCTAAGCCGCCCTTTCGGGTTTTCAACTTAGCGAGTTATTCTATTTTTATTTTAGGCGAAGTATTTCTTGACTGCATCTGAATTCACAGGATGAGTTAAATCCTCCCCATCCATAGTTGTAAGTATCAAAGCACCGCCTGAAAAGGCTCTCTTAACAACATATGGACCTTCATAGTTTGGAGTCCACTTGCCCCTGGAATCGGGCGCGAAAGACAAAACTTTCTTGAGCACAAGGTCACCTTCTCGGAACATACAAGGCTTGACCTTCTTATCAAAGGCTTTCTTCATCCTTTGCTGGTATAACTAACCATGGCACATGGCAATCAATCTCTTCTCTTCAATTAAGTTCAGCTGATCATAACGACTCTGAACCCATTCAGCCTCAGTCAACTTGGCTTCCATCAAGACTCTCATTGATGGGATCTCAACCTCCACAGGGAGCACAATCTCCATGCCATAAACAAGGAGAAACGGGTTGCCCCTGTTGAAGTGCGGACAGATGTACGATAACCATGCAAAGCAAATGGCAGCATCTCATGCCAATCTTTGTACGTAACAACCATCTTCTGAATAATCTTCTTGATGTTCTTATTAGCAGGTTCAACAGCCCCATTCATCTTTGGTCTGTAAGGAGAAGAATTATGATGTGCAATCTTGAACTCGCTACACAGCTCTTTCATCATCTTGTTGTCCAGGTTAGATCCATTATCAGTAATGATCTTGTCTGGCACACCATAACGGCATATGAGTTGATTCTTGATAAACCTCACAACCACCTGCCTGGTCACATTTGCATATGACGCCGCTTCAACCCACTTGGTGAAGTAATCAATTGCTACGAGAATAAATCTGTGACCGTTGGACGCCTTTGGCTCTATCATGCCAATCATGTCAATTCCCCACATAGAGAAAGGCCATGGTGATGAAATCACATTCAGAAGTGTCGGGGGGATATGAATCTTATCCGCATAAATCTGACACTTGTGGCATTTCTTCACGTATTTGCAGCAGTCAGACTCCATTTTTAGCCAATAGTAGCCTGCTCTCAACATCTTCTTTGCCATGGCACGTCCATTGGAATGAGTACCAAATGAACCCTCATGGACTTCAGTCATTAATAGGTCTTCTTCGTGTCTATCCACACATCTGAGCAAAACCATGTCAAAATTCCTCTTATAAAGCACATCACCATTGAGGTAGAAACTGCCAGATAATCTCCTCAAAGTCTTCCTATCTTTAACAGATGCCTCAGGCGGGTAAACCTGACTCTGAAGAAAACATTTGATGTCATAATACCATGGCTTATCATCTTTCACTTCTTCAACTGCAAATATATGAGCTGGTCTATCCAAGCGTATCACAGTGATATTGGGGACTTCATTCCAGAATTTTACCACAATCATAGAAGCAAGCGTAGCAAGTGCATCTGCCATCTGATTCTCATCTTGAGGAATATGATGGAAGTCAACCTTAGTAAAGAAAGTTGAAATCTTCCTCGCATAATCTTTGTATGGGATGAGGCCAGGCTGATTCGTCTCCCATTCACCCTTAATCTGATTAACAACAAGGGCCGAATCACCATAAACGTCAAGATGCTTTATCCTAAGATCAATACACTCTTCCAAACCCATAATATAGGCCTCATACTCCTCCATATTATTCGTGCATTTTAAAGTTAGCCTCGCTGTAAAAGGAAAATGTGTGCCCTGAGGAGTAATAATCACTGCCCCAATACCATTTCCATATTGATTTACAACGCCATCAAACACCATGCTCCATCGGGAACCAGGCTCTGGCCCTTCATCGAGCGTAGGCTCATCGCAATATTTCATCTTCAAATACAAAATCTCCTCATCAGGGAAGTCATACTGAACAGACTGATAATCCTCAATTGGTTGATGTGCCAAGTGGTCAGCCAAGATACTACCTTTAATAGCTTTCCGAGCTCGATACTCAATGTCATACTCAGACAACAGCATCTGCCAACGGGTAATCCTCCCAGTTAAAGTAGGCTTCTCAAAGATATACTTGATTGGATCCATTTTAGACATCAACCAAGTCGTATGATTCAACATATACTGGCGTAAGCGCTTAGCAGCCCGAGCCAAAGCACAACATGTCTTCTCAAGTATTGAGTATCGAGACTCACAATCAGTGAACTTCTTACTCAGATAGTATATATCATACTCTTTCTTCCCTGATTCATCTTGTTGACCCAATACACAACCCATAGAGTCTTCAAGCACTGCCAGATACATAATCAAGGGTCTTCCTTCAACAAGCGGAGACTGAATCAGAGGCTCGGACAAATACTCTTTGATACTGTCAAAGGCCTTCTGGAAATCCTCGGTCCAATTATGACGCTGATCTTTCCGGAGGAGCTTGAATATTGACGCACATGTGGCAGTCATGTGGGATATAAATCTGGAAATATAATTCAAGCGGCCAAGAAAACCTTGGACTTGCTTCTCAGTTTTGGGCGCAAGCATCTCTTGTATTGCTTTGACCTTGGCAGGATCAACTTCAATACCTCTTTCACTGACAATAAAGCCTAATAACTTGCCGGAACGGACTCCAAATGTACACTTGTTTGGATTCAAGCGGAGTTTGTACTTCCTCAAACGCTGAAAAAGCTTCAACAAGTGCTCTACATGTTCAACTTCCGTTCTCGACTTTGCAATCATATCATCAACATATACCTCGATCTCCTTGTGCATCATATCATGAAACAAGGTAATCATAGCTCGTTGATACGTGGCTCCGGCGTTCTTCAAACCGAAGGGCATCACTCGATAACAGAATGTTCCCCTAAGGTGTGATGAATGTTGTCTTCTCCATATCCTCGGGTGCCATTTTAATCTGATTATAACCGGAAAATCCATCCATAAATGAGAAGACATTGAATTTAGCTGTATTATCTACCAACATATCAATATGTGGTAGAGGAATATCATCTTTCGGACTAGCTTTATTCAAGTCTCTATAGTCCACACACATTCGGACTTTCCCATCTTTCTTAGGCACGGGCACAATATTGGCCACCCATTGAGGATATGTAGAAGTCACCAGAAACCCCATATCAATTTGCTTATGAACTTCTTCTTTAATCTTCACTGCCATATCAGGATGAGTTCTTCTGAGCTTCTGCTTCACTGGCACACACTCAGGCTTCAAAGGCAGGAAATGTTGCACAATATCAGTATCCAGACCAAGCATGTCTTCATATTCTCAAGATGTGGCTGAATGATCTTCTCTTCTTGCTCAAGCAGATGGGTAATCTCATCAGGAATCTCTTCAACATCATCTTCTTCGGCCTCAAATACAGGGAACTCAAAGTTGGGAGATGGTGTTGGATCATTATGTTCAATGGGTTTGATCAACCTGCATAATGATTTTGGATATAAAGAGATTTTAGAATTCAAAAAAGGTAAATCATTATGCAGATGAAAATATTGATTTTATTCTATTTTTTAGGGTTTTTTAGTGATCACCAATTTCATGCAAAAAAGCAAAAAGTGAAAATAATTTGGAAAAACAAACATGTAACATGTAATTTTTGAATGAATATCATTGTATTTATGTGCCAACAATGTCATCACTTCTCCTTTTGGCATGGGAGAAGGGTTTTTAAACAAAAATGAACATTACGGGGACTTATGGACAACTGTTGGAACATTAACAGCGACCCAATTATTGCAGATTCCTCCAGGGATGACAAAGTTGTCCAGATCTTCCTCTGCATCATCTTCCACTATAGCAGCAGCTTCTTGGTCTTTGACCGTGTGGATGAAACCACCACTCTGAAACAAACCGTGCTTGTTGAAAGTGCCTGAAGAGTACCCTATGCCAGCCCGAGATTTATTGTCTTCCAGCTTAATCATTTGTCCTAAACCAGTAGTTACGCCATGCTCAATGGCCAACTTCACATCATTGTAGGACGCAAATGAAGAAGTTCCTTTCTTAGAAGGCTCAGCAATAGACAAGGCTTGGAACGACGTCCCAACCTCATCTTCAGCATCAATATAAGAAAAGGAAGACAAATGGCTTACCAAGAGAGCCTTCTCTCCCCGTACCACCACCAACTTCTTGTTCTTCACGAACTTTAACTTTGGTGTAGGGTGGATGTCACGACGCCTGCCTCGTGAATCCATGGTCTGCCTAACAAACAACTATATGATGGGTGGATATCCATGACCTGGAAAGTGATCTAGAAATCACTAGGTCCTATCTTGATTGGGAGCTCAACCTCACCAATCACAGCCTTCCTGGATCCATCAAAAGCTTTAACAACCACTCCACTCTGCCTCATGGGAGGCCCCTGATATGAAAGTTTAGCAAGAGTGGATTTTGGCAACACATTCAGCGATGCTCCTGTGTCTACCAGCACATTAGACAGGGCATCATCCTTGCAGTTCATAGAGATGTGTAGTGCCAAATTGTGGTCTTTTCCCTCCTCGGGAAGATCAACATCACAAAAGCTCAAAGTGTTACAAGTAGTAATGTTTGCAACAATGCTATCAAACTGTTCTATTGTGACATCGTGATCCACGTATGCCACATCCAACACCTTCTGCAAAGCTTCACCGTGTGGCTCGGAGATCATCAACAAAGACAACACATATATCTTTGATGGAGTTTGAAGTAGCTGATCTATAACATTATATTCGCTCCTCTTGATGAGCCTCAGCATCTCATCACAGTCCTCTTTCATCATGCCATTCTGGCCAACATGGACAGGAGCTCTAACAGCAACAACATGTTTGTCAACAACAAGTGTCGGATTCGGAGAAGTAGAAGAAGTCCCCACAGGACAGGTGACATTATCAACAACATCAGCTCTTCTGGTGTCAACCTGGGGTTTCGGCGGTGCCGAAAAAACACGACCACTGCGGGTCAATCCACTAACATCAGAAATATTAGTCACAAAAGTTGAGGGTAGAGGCACCTCCTTCCCATCTTCTAATGCAACCGTATTATATCAATATTGAACAACCTTGTTTGAAGAGTATGGAACAGGGCCAGCTGGCTTGATGATAAGAGAGGGAGAGACCTTCTGCTTGCTGCCATCATATTTGACAATAACAGGCTCAGGTATCCTAAATATAAGGGATATAACATTAACTTCATCCTCATCACGATTCTGAAGTATCTCGATCACACCCTGATCCAACATTTCTTGGATGCCTTTCCTGACTTGACGACATCCTCTCTCATTGACAGTGCATACACGGCAGCTGTCATTGTCATTCTCATAGTGACTGTATCCACATAACAATCTATGCATCTCGACCAATGATTGTCTGATATGGATGACATATCTGACCTTGTACTTGCCAGGACAACCCTGACCATATTAACAGCAGATTTCCCATGCTCGGGCAATGGGTTCTTCTTCAAATTATGACCTACATCCTCGAAAAACAAGATACTGCTTCTAACAAGGTCTTGAACCTTGGTCTTGAGAGGGTAACAATTCTCCACATCATGTCCGGGAGCACCGGAATAATAAACACAGTGAAGCTCGGGCTTGTACCACCACTGAGGGTTGGTCGGTAAAACGGGTGGGTCACGTGGAGTAATCAGCTTCCTTTTAATCAGTGAAGGATATAGCTCTGCATAAGTAATTGGAATAGGATCAAAAGTGACCCTCTTCCTATCATAGCTAGTGCTGGTTTGATTGTTGTTTTGAGGATGGTAGGCCTGCTGTTGCGGACGATGTTGTTGCTGTTGATATTGTTGATGTTGCTGTTGCTGGTTCTGATGTTGATAATGTTGATTTTCTCTGAAAGCAGGTGTTATATGAGCCACCTGGTGCTGGTTATTGGTCGGGCGCACAATCTTCCTCTTCACAAAGGGTCTTTGTTGTTTGACATGGGAGGACACAACATGTGCCTCTCCATCTTTCTTCTTGGCAAACGCCCCATAACATTTGGCAGAAGAGCCTTCTTCTCTGGTCAGGCGTCCTTCCCTGACTCCTTTTTCTAGTCGCATCCCCATGTTCACCATCTCGGTGAAATCAGAGGGAGCGCTAGCAATCATCCGCTCATAATAGAAAGAGCTTAAAGTCTTGAGAAAGATCTTCGTCATTTCTTTCTCTTCGAGAGGGGGCACAATCTGTGCAGCCAATTCACGCCACCTCTGGGCGTACTCCTTGAATGTTTCTTTCTCCTTCTGGGACATGGCCCTCAGTTGGTCCCTATCGAGAGCCATATCAACATTGTACTTATACTACTTGACGAAAGCTTCACCAAGGTCGTTGAAGGTGTGGATGTTCACACTACCCAGGCCCATATACCATCTCAAAGCGGCACCGGACAGGATGTCCTAGAAGTAGTGGATGAGGAGTTGATCATTGTCAATTTAGGTTGACATCTTGCGTGCGTACATCACAAGATGGCTGAGCGGGCAAGTGTTTCCTTTGTACTTTTCAAAGTCAGACACTTTGAATTTGATAGGAATCTTGACATTTGGCACGAGACACAGCTCATCAGCAAATTTGCCGAAGAGGTCCTTCCCTCTGAGAGTTTTAAGTTCCTTGCGTAGCTCAAGGAATTGATCATTCATAGCGTCCATTTTCTCGTACACATCTTGGCCCTCAGATGGCTCAGAGTGATAAATGGTGTCATCAACTCTCAGCAAAGTATGCACAACTGGAGGTGGTACATCAAGGACCGGGCTAGATGCCGACAAAGAAGAAAATGTAGGGGCAAGACCCTCTAGAACAAAATTAGCGGGCATCCCCCAGGGAAACCCGGCTGGCATAGTAGACGGAGCAAAGTGAGCACTGGTAGCAGGCACGGTAGAGGAAGTAACCTCTGAGATGATCGTCCTCTGGGGAAGAGTTGAAGGCGTTGGAGAAGACTGACTTTGGGCGGCCAAGAATGACTCCATCAGGGCAGTCAATCTTGCCACTTCCTCCTTGAGTTCTCTGTTTTCTTGCTCGAGGTGATCCATTAGCTTTGAAGAGTTAGCTCTGGTGAAGTACCGGTGCATCGACTTGTCTTCAAAATAAATGAAGAACACAGAGTTAGACCACTGATCAAGAAGCCCTGAAAAAAACCTACTTATGCACATGATGCATGCAATGCTTATGCATATGATTTATTTTTTAATCAGAGGAACTTTAGAGTTCTATTTGCAAATATTTGAAAATATTAATCATTTAGACATATATGGAATAATCATATCAATAATATCTGGAAATTTTTTTTACACCAAAGAAGTACAGTCTTGGTAACCAAATACAATACAAGAGAGAAGGAAAATGAACATCCTATAGAACCCTAGAAACAATCGTCCAAATCTCTTGAGACCGGAAGATAAGCTGCACGAAGCCTCTTCACCTCTCTCTCATAGTCTGCCTCCATATCTGCCTTCTCTTTGGCGAACCGATCATACTTCCTCTTCCAAAACCTGGAAGACTGAGGAAGAAGAGAAGTAACCACATCATCAGGCTCGTCGATAACCTGATGCTCCAGAAGCTCTATCAAAGCATCCTTACCTCTAAGCTGCTGAAGGCGGAACAGACATGACCGATCTAGATGCCAGCATGGAAGAAAATGTAGGCGCAAAACCTTCAGGCACAAAGTTGGGTGGCATTCCCAAGGGAATCCGGCAGGCATGGCAGGAGCAAACTGAGTGGCAGACACGGTTGAAGTAATAACCTCTAAAATGACAGTCCTTTGAGGATCAGGAGTTGTAGGTGTTGGAGAAGATTGAATTTGAGCAGCTAACACATACTCCATCATGGCAGTCAAGCGGGCAATCTCGTCCTTCAGTTCTAGGTTGTCTTGCTCTAAGTGCTCCATGATTCTCGGATGATTGGCACGAGTATTATACCAATGAGTCAGCTTGGCTGAAGCATAAAAGAATAACCAATAAGACATCTGGCGGAAGAAAACCTTCTATGCAAATGATGCATGAAATGCAATGCTTTGATTGTTTTTATTTTCAAGGAACATACTATTTTATTCGCAAATATACAATAACAATTGTAACAATTTAATTGACCATAAAAATCTCTTTTCTTTATATAATTTGGAAGGATTACACTGAGTACAATTTCAGAAACCAAAATACAAATATAAGAGAAAAGGAAACTAGTCATCCTAAGGATCCCCTAACAACAGTGTCAGATGATCTGGCTGCAGGCGCGTACTTCCTTCAGATGCGTCGAATCTCAGACTCAAAAGAAGTCTTCATCTGAGCCTTCTCAAGGACAATCTGATATACAATCTTCTTCTAAGCAACAGAAGGATGAGGCATACTAGAGGAAGATGGAACCTATGGCTCTTTCTGTCTCTTCACTACTCGGTCTTCAAGAAGCTCAATAAGTGCATCTTTGTCCTTAGACTCAAGCTGCAACGCCTCATGCTTTCGGCTAAAAGCATGGAACCACTCTTCCCACATATCCTTCTCTTGCTTCATCTTGGCGAGTGCGTCTTCCAACTCCTCTACATCTTGGTTAGGGATAGTTAATGGCTCAACCACAACCATAGACATAGGTCTCTCACAAGCATACAGAATATTCAACTCCAAAGCTCTCTTCTTCACCCAAGAAGTGTAAGCTTCTAAAGCTACACAGTCGCACGGACCAAGCTTGGATCTTCCTTTCCTATGCACATTATGCCAGTCATGCACCATCTTCTACTTTAAATGTTTGGGGTCTTTACCCTCTTGATAAAAAAGACCTTCTAACTGACTGTGATTAGGTTTGCCTCTCAAGGGAAACCCAAGTTGACGACAAGCCAAAGTAGGGTTGTAGTTGATTTCTCCTTGTGTACCAATGATAGGCACATTAGATAATTCACCACAACAATCAATAGTCTCCAAGCTCCCCATTGAAGAATCATACCAAAATATATAATCATTAGTGAGAGACATAAGTCTCTGAGACCACCTTAGACATTGTTTGTTCTCCATAAAAGTAGGCGTCTGAGGCAAGTGAGAAATAAACCACTTGTACATAAGAGGAACACAACATACAATCATTCCACTTCCTTTAGAATTCCGTAGATGCAAGGAGAAATACATATCACCTAACAAAGTAGGCACAGGATTCCCAATCAAGAAGATTCGAATAGCGTTAACATCAACAAAACCGTCAATGTTAGGGAACAAAGCCAACCTATATATGAGCAACACAAAGATAGCTTCAAAAGCATCCACACTACCGGCTTGAGCAAAGGCAGTAGCTTCCTGGATGAGGAACTCAGAAGTCAACCCAAACATTCCTCCTTTCTTCACCCAATGCGCCTCAATCTCAGACTTCTTCAAGTGAAGAGCTTCAACTATAATATGAGGTCTAAGAATCTTTTCCAATCCACTAAACGGTACCTTGTCAGATACGGGTATACCCAAGAGATGGGCATACTCTTCCAACATAGGCATAAGCTGATAATCGGGAAACGTGAAGCAACGATAGAGAGGGTCATAAAACTGAACCAACACACTCAAGAGTCCTTCTAGTAAATCAGCAGATAACACAGATAGAAGCTTCCCATGACGTTGTTTGAAGTCCAAGGGATCTAATATAAAGGATGATAGCTTCCTTAACTCTTTCAAATATGGACATATGAAATTGTACTTCTTAGTGTTCCTTCGTCCATAATCCATGGTCTGAAAATATTTTCAAATAAAACCTCAGTTCCTTGAAGCTATTTTTTGTGTGATGAATGTTATGATGCGCATGAATGCATGAATGAAATAATCACAAATAAGGGATCACACACAAGGAAAACAAACAAAGGTCAAGGGATAATACAAGTCATTGTCAAGAAGAATCATCCATTTTTGTGGGTTATGGTTTTCACCTTATCAACACCCATGTTCCATTGATATTGACAAGACTTGATTGGATTAACAAAAAATCAAGGGTTTTTTTGTGAGTCACGAACATGGAGTCAGGTTAAGAATCATCCCAAAGGAGTGTACTAAGGATAAAACTTGTATATCATTTTATAAAAAGTTCCCAGAGTCTTAATTCCATCTATCGGATATTACAGGTTAGGATGACTGACTCATCAACCCATAATATTCTCAAGAGAAACTCGTCTGAGTGTAGTATCGCGTAACAACTATTATCAAGTCTACACCTGAACAATCTCCGCACTACGTCCTAAATAGGCCAAGATGGGTTAAATGTTCTACGGTCCTCAGCTACTTAGACCCCAAATCAGAGAGAGTAATGCCTTACCACAAATAACTTATGTGACATCAATAGCTCCAAAAGGGTCTCCACTGAGTAGATGGGTCTCAAGCCAACTTGTTAAGGACTACTTCACACAAGTCAAACATGACTATACCATCCTCCTATCTTAATTGCACTCAAGTTCGGGTTAGAATTTGTCTCACCACTCAGAGATTACCAAGCACAACAAGCATATTATATCACACAAAACAAATATACAAACATCAAATACACAAATATATACACATAAAAAAGTAAGCTAAACCCACTGAGGACTACTCCCCAGCAGAGTCGCCACTTAATTTCTCTAGCAGTAAATTCATGACCATCAAGTTATGGATAAACTTAATGTCAATTAAACTAGAGTCGCCCTCACACTTTTATTGTTTCCAAGGGAAAAGGGAAAAGTACGAACAAAACCCAAAGATAAGAAGTTTTCAAATCAAAACTAATAAAATGCCAGAGATTACAGGTAAGGGGGTAGGTTACAAAGAGGGAAGGTGTTAACACCCAAAGTGTCCTAGGTACTCCTAGGGAGCCCTTTTTTTTTGTGTACATGTGTTTTGGTTATAAGAGATGTTTGCAATAAATAGAGTATGGGGATGAGAAAATAATTCATTAATTATATTTTTGTGTTTGACAAGACCTTCGGACTTGTGCCTACGTACCAACATAAAATGAGGGATCAAAACCTCGTAGTTCGTGGTAACAATTTCAAAGTGCCTAAAAGAGTTTGAATGGGTGTTAGTTCTTTTTCTCTTTTGAAAATTTAAGTCAAGTATGGTTAAGTTCATTTACAAATTTAGTCAAGAACAAGAGTTTGAAACACACAATGGCATTAGGCCAAAGTTTCTAATTTGCAAACAAGTCATGGTTTTGAAATCACAAGCAAAGAAGAATTTGAAATCAAAGAAGTGGGAGGAGATGAAGAGACTAGTCCTAAGAAAAAATTTAAAAGTTAAGAGTTAAAAAGATATGACTAATGGGATGCAATCCAATAGACAAGAATGTCATATAGAAACCCAATTTTCCCAAGGACTTTAGAATCAAGCAATATCAATACACACAATAGAAAGGTGAAGAGAAAGGCATCAAATAAAGATATCCCTATCCAAGCTTAACAACTCCATGATCTTCTTCATAGGCTTCCCCATGTATCAAATGACATACTCCTTGAATGGCTCAGAATAAGGAAATGGACACAGGTTCAAAGTAACAATTGCATCAAGACCATGTAACAGATGAACTCAAAAGGGATCTCAATACTTGCTTAAGATGAAAGTTCAATTCACAATGACTGGCTTCAGAAAAGCTGGCATTGGCCAAGTCCTTTTTGTATAGGGAATGTTGCCTAATTATAAGTCCAATGTCTCAGATCCAATCCAACAGTCCACACAAATCTTTTTTAGGGTTTTTGTTGTAATTATGTACATTAAGGTCAAAAGACCACAAACACAAACAAAATACACAAACAAGTATATACAATCACAAGATATGGCTCAAGTGAGCAGAGGTTTTAGGTTTTGGTCAATTTAAGTTGAAATTTAAATTGAGTTACTGCCTTGGTCTTGTGATGTTTTACTATTTGTTTTGGCCTTGGTAAAGGTTGATTTGACTTTTGTTGGATTAAAATCATTGGATTTAGGGGATTGATGAAATGTATATTTCATCTCCCAAAATGAATGGATGATTTTAATTTGATAAAATTCCTCCAATGACCTATTTTTGTTTCTCTCATCTCCCATCCCTTTTCATCTTCATCCCCTTTCTTTCCCATTCCTTTCATTGACCAATGAAGTCTCAATATCCTAAGGCTAATTGGTTCATCAATGACTTTGTGTCAGATGAACCAATACAAGTATGAATGAGATAGGTTCACCCCTTTGGATATTTTCTTTTAGTGTGTGGTATGTTTTAGGAGTTTGGTTCATTATACCAAAGCTCTAACATGAATTAACACCTAAATATTTATTACCCGGCCTTAGATAGTTGTGACTTCTACATAAGTCCAATTACGATTGCTTAACATAGAGCTAAATTTCGACCATAAAGGCATAGCATTCTAGTAAGTGGGATTGCAAGTCTCCCCCCTTTCATGGTATTGTATGGAAACTTGGCCTTTTTCCTTCCTATGGAAGATGTCTTGGTTCAAGGATACATGTTTGTGGATAGAGGGTTGAGTGTTCTCCAAAGAATGACTTAATCAATTAAAAAGAAAAACTCCACTAACATCTAATTAACTTTGACTACCATTAACGATTATTAACATTGCTTTACTTTCAAGTCATTTACTTTATGCAATTTAATTTCAAGTCATTTACCATTCATTTCCATTTTCATTTCATTAAACTTGTTTATGTTTATACCATTTTCACTTTGCTCATTTGAGCCATATATTTTGATTGTATATATTTGTTTGTATATGTTGTTTGTGTTTGTGGTCTTAGGACCTTAAAATACTTAATAAACAACAAAAAAACCCTAAAAAATGTTGTGTGGACTGTTGAGTTTGATCTAACTTTTGGACCTAGGATTAGGCAACATTCCATATGCAAAAGGACTTGGCCAATGCTAACATTCAGAGACCAAGTTATTGTGATTTGAGCTTTCATCTGATGCAAGTATTGGGATCTAGTTGAACTTATCTGCTACATTGTCTTGATGCAACTATTGTTTTAAATTTGTCTCTGATGCTTTTCTCTGAGTTGACCAAGGAGTATTTCATCTGATACATGAGAAGACAAAAGAAGAATGCTAGCTATGGATTTGCTTGCTTGGATGTGGCCATATTTATTTGATGCCTTGATCTTCATGATGCTTAGTATTGCTAATTGCTTGTGGATAATTTCTTGATTCAGAGTCCAAAGGGAAAGTGGGTTTTCTATATGACACTCTTGTCTATTGGATTGCATCCCATTGGTCAGATCTTTTCAACCCTTAACTTTTAAATTTGTGCTTAGGATAGCCTCTTCATCTTCTCGCACTTCTTAAATATTAAAATCTCTCCCCCTTTTCAAAAACTTTCTTTGCTTCTGATTTCAAACTTAGACATGTTTCAAAGGAGAAAAAGAACTAACACTCATTCAAACCTTAAGGCCCTTATGTGCCTCTTTTTACTTAAATTTTGTTAAAAGCAATTCACTCATTTTTTGAAATTGTTACCACGAACTACAAGGTTTTGATCCCTCATTTTTATGTTGGTACGTAGGTACAAGTCCGAAGGTCTTGTCAAACACAAAAATATAAATAAATGAATTCTTTCCTCATACCCACACTCTATTTTTCCTAAACATCTTTTATACCAAAAACATATACACACATAAAAAAAGGGCTCCCAAGGAGTACCTAGGACACTTTGGGTGCTAACACCTTCCCTCTGTATAACCAACCCCCTTACCTGTAATCTCTGGCATTTTATTAGTTTTAATTTGAAAACTTATTATCTTTGGGTTTTGTTCGTACTTTTCCATTTTCCTTTGGAAACAATAAAAGCGCGGTGACGACTCTGGTTTTATTACCTTTAAGTTTATTCATAGCTTAATGGTCATGAATTTACCGCTACAGAAATTAAGTGGCGACTCTGCTGGGGAGTAGTCCTCAGTGGGTTTAGCCTACTTTTTTATGTGTGTATATATTTGTATATTTGGTATCTGTATATTTGTTTGTGTGATGTGATCTGCTTGTTGTGCTTTATGATCTCTGAATGGTGAGATAAGTTCTAACCCGGACTTGAGTGTAATTAATATAGGGGGATGATATAGTCATGTTCGACTTGTGTGGAGTAGTCATTAACAAGTTGTATTGAGATCCATCTACTCAATAGAGACCCTTTTGGAGGTACTAATGTCACACAAGTTATTTGTGGATAGGCATTACTTTCTCCTATTTGGGATCCGAGAAGCTGAGGACCGTAGATCATTTAACCCAACTTAGCCTATTTAGGATGTAGTGCAAAGACTGTTCAGGTGTATACCTGATAACACTTGTTATACGTTACTATACTCAGACGAGTTTCTCTTGAGAATATTATGGGTTGATGAGTTAGTCATCGTAACCTATAATATCCGATAGACGGGATTAAGACTCTAGGAACTTTTAAGAACATGATATATAAGTTGATATCCTTAGTACACTCCTTTGGCATGGTTCTTAACCCGACTCCATGCTCGTGACTCATAACAAACCCTTTGATTCTTGGTTGATCCGATCAAGTCTTGTCAATATCCATGGAACTTGGGTCTTGGTAAGGTGAAAACCCTAATCTACCAAAATGGATGATTGATCTTAACAATGACTTGATCCATCCCTTGACCTTTGTTTGTGCTTGCCTTGTGTGTGATCCCTTGTTTATGATTTTTGTATTTACGCATACATGTGCATCATGACATTCATCGAAGAAAATAAATTTCAAGGAACTAAGGTCTTATTTGCAAATATTTTCCGACCATGGATTGTGGATGGAGGAACACTAAGAAGTACAGTTTCAGATGTCCTGATTTGAAGGAGCTAAGGAAGTTATCATCTTTTGTACTAGATCCCTTGGACTTCAAGCAACATCATGGGAAGCTGTTATATGTGTTATTTGCTGATATAGTTGAAGGACTTCTGAGTGTGCTGGTACAGTTCTATGATCCTCTCTACCGATGCTTCACTTTTCCTAATTATCAGCTTATGCCTACGTTAGAAGAGTATGCCCATCTCTTGGGAATACCCGTTTCTGACAAAGTTTCGTTTAGTGGATTGGAAGAGATCCCCAGATACGATATCATAGCTGAAGCTCTTCACTTGAAGAAGTATGAGATTGAGACTCATTGAGTGAAGAAAGGAGGAATGTTTGGATTGACTTCAGAGTTCCTCATTGGAAAAGCTACTGTCTTTGCTCAAGCTAGTAGTGTGGATGCTTTTGATGAAATCTTTGTTTTTCTCATCTATGGTTTGGCTTTGTTCCCTAACATTGACCGTTTTCTTGATGTTAACGCCATTATAATTTTCTTGATTGGGAATCATGTTCCTACTTTGTTGGGTGATGTGTATTTCTCTATGCATCTAAGGAATTCTAAAGGTGGTGGAACTATTATGTGTTTTGTTCCTCTTTTGTACAAGTTGTTTATTTCGCACTTGCCTCAGACGCCTGCTTTTATGGAGAACAAGCAATGTCTACGGTGTTCTCAGAGACTCATGTCTCTCACTAATGATGATATTGTTTGGTATGATCCTGAATTAAGTAGCTTGGATATTATTGACTATTGTGGTGAATTCTCTAATGTGCCTCTCATTGGTACACAAGGAGGAATCAACTACAACCCTGCTTTGACACTCAGTTAAAAGGTCTTTTCTATCAAGAGGGTAAAGATCCCCAACATCTGAAGCAGAAGATGATACATGCTTGGAATTATATGCATAGGAAAGGAAGATCCGAGCTTGGTCTATGCAACTGTGTAGCTTTGGAAGCTTACACTACTTGGGTGAAGAAGAGAGCTTCGGAGTTGAAGATGTCATATGCTTGTAAGAGACCTATGTCTTTGGTTGTGGTTGAGCCATCAACTCTCCCTAACCAAGATATAGAGGAGTTGGAAGACGTACTTGCTAAGATAAAGCAAGAAAAAGATATGTGGGAAGAGTGGTTCCATGCTTTAAGTCGAAAGCATGAGGAGTTGCAGCTTGAGTCAAAAGACAAGGATGCACTTATTGAACTTCTTGAAGACCGAGCAGTGAAGAGACGAAGAGAGCCAAATGATTCATCTTCCTCGGGTATGCCTCAGCCTTCTGGTGCTTGGAAGAAGATTGTTGATCACCTTGTCCTTGAGAAGGCTCAGATGAAGACATCTTTTGAGTCCGAGATTTGACGCATCCAAAGGAAGTACACGCCCACAACCAGATCATCTAACACCGTTTCTAGGGGATCCTTAGGATGATTAGTTTCCTTTTCTCTTGTATTTTGTATTTTGGTCTCTGAAATTGTACTCAGTGTAATCCTTCCAAATTTTATGAATAAAAAGAGATTTTTATGGTGAATAAAATTATTACTATTGTTACTATTTAATATTTGTAAATAGAACTTCATATGTTCCTTGAAATTTAAATAAACAAAAACATTGCCTTCCATGCATCATTTGCATAGCAGGTTTTCTTCTTCCAGATGTCTTATCGGTTACTCTTCTGTGCTTCAGCCAAGATGACTCACTGATACAACATTCATGCCAATCAACCCAAGATCATGGAACATTTGGAGCAAGAGAATAGAGAGCTGAAGGATGAGATTGCATGGTTGACTACCATGATGGAGTCTGTTCTTGCCTCGTAGAGTCAGTCTTCACAAACTCCTACAACTCCTCCCCAGAGGACTATTATTTATGAGATTTCTACCTCCACTGTTCACATTGCTACTAGCCAACCTGGTCCTTCCATGACAGTTGGATTCCCTTGGGGAATGCCACCAAACTTTATGCCTGAAGGGTTCACACCCACCTTTTCCTCTATGCTGGCATCTAGCCCAGTCATGTATCTGCCACTACCATTCGTTCATACTTTGCCTTGTGTTCAGGATACTATCTACCACTCTGAGCCATCTGAGGGCCCAAATGTATATGAAAAGATGGACGAGATGAAGGATCATTTCCTTGAGTTGTGAAAGGAGCTAAAGATGTTGAGAGGAAAAGACCTAATTGGTAAAAGTGCTGTTGAACTTTGCCTGGAACCGAATGTGAAAATCTCGATAATGTTCAAAGTCCCTGACTTTGAAAAGTATAAGGGAAATACTTGGCCACTTATCCATCTTCTCATGTACGCCAGAAAGATGTCAACTCAAACTGATAATGATCAGTTGCTGATTCACGACCTTCAAGACAGTTTGACTGGTGCTGCTCTGAGATGGTATATAGGGCTAGACAATGCAAGTGTTTGTACTTTCAACAATATGGGTAAAGCTTTTGTAAAATAGTACAAGTATAATATGGATATGGCACCTGATAGAGACCAGCTGAGGTCTATGTCTCATAAGGATAAGGAGACATTCAAGGAGTACGCTCAAAGGTGGAGGGAACTTGCTGCTTAGATTAATCCTCCATTGGAAGAGAAAGAGATGACGAAGATTTTTCTGAAGACCCTGAGTTCGTTTTACTACGAACGTATGATTGCCAGTGCCCCCAGTGACTTTACCGAAATGGTAAATATGGGGATGAGATTAGAAGAGGGAGTCCGTGAAGGACATCTGTTCAAGGAATGGGTGTCATCTAGTAAGAAGTATGGTGGTGGTTTCTCCAAGAGGAAAGAGAGGGAAACCAATTCAGTATATGTAGGGAGGCAGAAGATGCCTCATGTCAGAAAAAGTTCTCAACCTCGTCAGCATCAACATTAAGTTTCATCTGTAATTCCCGTGTTTCCCAACAATTCCAACAATCAATTTGTTCCGATTCAACAACAACAATGTCAACAGCAACCGCAACAAAGAACCAACTACAACAACAACAACAACAATAATCAACAACAAAGTTTTGAGAGGAAGAAGGTCTCCTTTGACCCTATTCCTATGTGTAAGACCCCAATTTTGTCCCTAAGATCCCTCATGGCATCATATCATATCATATCATTGCCTCAAGGATCTTTGTGCACCTTTGCTCCCCTCCTAGTGGGTGGGTTATCTTGTGAGTGTGGTTCTTGATCACCAAGCATGTTCTGCATTTGTATATCATTTCTTTTCATTTGTTTGCTAACCAAAAAGTACAAAAATTTTGTCATCTAACCATGTTACTTGCAGATGAAGCAAGCTAGGGCAAAATAGTCAAATCAGCCATTGAACAGTGGATGGTGTCCATTCTTGAAGAATTTGGGCACCATGATCATTCATTAAGAGTTCCTATGAGTTATGACATCATTTTGAATCAAGATCTCAAGTGGTAGGGGCTTGGAATTCATCAGAACATGGTTCAGTCAGCCAAAACCCTAGCAAAGTCAACTGTGGTCAACTGTGCATTTAATCAGTGATTTAATGTTGGGAATTGGTTTGAGAGGTCTCATTCATGTCCATATAAGCCTCATATAACATGTCAAACATCCACAGTGAAGAATTTGAGGTCAGACAAAAAGTTTCCAAAAATAGTAAGTTGACCTGTAATTGGAATTTGCCAAAAATGGAAAGTTCTTCTCCTCAAAATTACTTCATCATACATGCTTCAAATGAATTTTTGTCCAACATGAAAGTTGAAGATCTTGTTCTCTGATTTCCAAAAAGTCCAAGAACACTCATTTCTCATGTGTGGTTGGCAAGTTATGATCAAATCATTCTCAAGTATTTTTGAACTTCAAAGTGAGATAACTTCCAAACCATTTGGCCAAATTGAGTGAGGTTTTTTGCTATAAGTCACATTTGATATGCTCTATCCAAATCCTTCATCATATTTCACCAAAAATCATCCAATAAAAATGGCCTTTTTTCAAGTGCATTGAATTAAAAAGAGAGGGGTGAAAAATTGACTTTCAAATTAATCATTGTCCACATATTCTACCAATTGCAAATGACTGAAAACCATATTTGGAGTATGCCTTGTTAGACTATGGCACGGATCTAGAAGGGGGGGGGGGTTGAATAGATCCCAATTAAAAACTTGAGTCGGCGCTACCAATTTAAAAGAAAATTGGTTTTGAAAATTTGTTTTAAGTGCGGAAGCGGCCGAGGAAAATTTTAGTCTAAAATGAACCGTTATTGGAAAACCGGATATGCGTTAAGCTAATGGATTCGAGACAAAATGAAATACTAATCACTACACTATTTGCACACTCAATTGATATATTTCACTAACTAGCAAGCCTAGTTCCAATGATCCAAAATACCAAATTTAAACAGAATGTAAACTTAAGACAACTTTGGCTTATGCAAATTCACAAACACTTGGTGTGCATACACTCCAAGAGATATTTGAGTTGAGTAAGTAATTCAAATTTATCTAGTACAATATACTATTGTACTTTGTCTTCAAACAACAGTTTTAATCTCTTACTCAACTTATATCAACGTTTGGTAAAATTGCTTAAACTAAAATCACTTAATTTTTAAGCTGAAAAACAGATTATGCAGAAAATTAAAGAAGACAGAGATTTGATGAGGCAGTTCCCCCGCCGTCCTCGCTTCGGGGTACGTCTGCCCTCAATTCTAAAACTAGAATTGAGATGATTAATTAGATATCACCTGTGAAATTTAATCGTTTATACAAGGATTGCAAAGCATGTAAACAACAGAACTTCCAATGTGTTGAACGATGCTTCCTATCCTTGCTCCTTGATTCAAGATGAATCAAGACCTTCGATCGTTGATGCTAGACCTCCGATTCCAGCCCCTTTGTTGAAGAATCTTCCGTTCTTCAAACCCTCGGCCCGGCTGATCTCAAACACAATGAGTCGAACCCGAATCCTTCACTTCAATGCCTCCGAATCCGCTACTAGACTGATGAAGACTTTCCTCTTATCAATCACCTTCGCTCGGCTGAATATTGAAGAACGATTCGTCCAAAAACCCCCAAACACAAACCCGTATTGGAGGACAAAACCCTAACGGTTTTATTCAAGAAAGAACCTGCCACAAGATTCAACCCGAACTGGATTCTTCGATCACAGCTTCGAGCCTTATCACCTTTGCTCGATCACGAACCACATCAAAAGTAATTGTTTGCAGATGATGAGTTGTGAAATGTTGAAGATGAAGATGATGAGTCTTGGACACCTTTTTCACACTTTCTTGTTTCCTTGAACACTTGAACTCAATTAGCAAATGTTGGTTAATAAAAGTGTTTTAACTTCTATATATAGTAACAGACAAAACCAATTAAAAATAACAGAATTTCAAACATTGGAAATAACTCAGAAAACTGAGTTTACACACGAGCGGTCGACCATAGGTCGGCGTGCGCTGAGCCGTGAGTGATGCGCCGACCCTTATGGTCGACCCATGGTTCTATGCGCTGACCCAGGATTTCTTCATTTAGCCATGCGCTGACTTCTGGTCGACGCAAGGAGTTTTTGCGCTGACCCGTGAGTTATGCGCCGACCCTTATGGTCGACGCAAAGGAGCATGCGCTGACCAATCTCAGTTCTGCTGAGCTTTGCGCTGACCCGTGAGCTTTGAGCTGACCCCTATGGTCGACTCAAGGCCTTCAAATCTGCATAAAACTGTGTTTTGTGATTTTCATGCATTTCGTCATGATTACACTTTGTCCACATATGTTTTTGATCATTATAATAGGTTTAGACAAACGTAGAAAAGGATATGGTGGATAATGTGTTTGTAGACGTGCATGATGGTCTTTTGTCATCATCGAAACTTGCGATCGTATGTTGTCTGACTCTTTGTCTTTACATACTCCCCCTTTTTGATGATGACAACCTGTATAATTCAGCATGACGAACAGCATGCGATATTGACACATATTCCACACTCCCCCTTTCTTTTGTAATCTAAGGCTATCTGCAGAAAGCTGCTGTTAGTTGTGGGCATTTTTGTCTGCCTGCTTTGTGCATTTGTGCACCTTTCTCCCCCTTTGACAACATCAAAAAGAGAGACAGAGTGATTTTGCAAGATATCAAGGAAATTTCACAGGAAATAACATAAACAGATAATAGTAACACACCAATGTCATTTCTGAGCAATAGTCATTTATAAGGAAAACAAGTAAAACATAGAGATACATTCAAAATAACAGTCAAACTACATAATGCATGTGAATGTCTATGTCCTAGTGGCGGTGTCCTGGATGATAACAAATTCCCGGGTTTTTGTAAGGGTCAGCCAGAGATGATAGGTATTCGGTGACACCGTTCAGATTCTTGAGACTCATGTCGATCGACTTTTCTTGAAGTTCAAATGAAGCCGAAAAGGTTGCAAACCGGTCATTCATGCTTGTAGAGAAGGAGTCGAGACGTGCATTTTGGGCTTGAATTTGCTCGTTGATATGAGCATAGTGCTCATCTTGAGCTTGCATGAAGGACTGTTGAGCTATTTGCATATTATGCATCATATCCAACAGTTCTGAAGAATCAACTTGTTGTGGAGGGGACAGAGGAGATTCTTCCTCATCTTGGTAATACGGCTGGTAAAATTGACGCTGAGTTGACCAACCCTTGTGTTGCCATTCACCCCAGCCACCCCAGCGTGGAGCATCTTCTTCATTTGAATGCGACTGCTGAGCCCAAGCTGAGTCCGAGTAGTCTTGAGTGTCAACGGGTGGAGGATCATCATCTCCACCATTGTGATCCACATCGTGCCTGACTTCTTCTTCTTCATTTTCTTCTTCATCTTCTTGGTCTTCGCTTTCATCACTATCATCATCTGCAGGAATATTTGCTCTCCGAATAAACTTATACATCCTCCGCTCATTGCACCAAAGATATCCCATCATAGACATGGTTTTTATACTGAACTCTTTGTCAGATGAGATGGAAGTGTACTTGAAAGACGGATGATGAACGTTAGCTGCAGTCAGGACCTCTTGAATGAAGGATCCGTAGGCAAGCGCCGTTCCTCGTCCGGAGTCACGTAGCCCAAACATTCTGCTGGCAATGTAGTATGGCCAGTTGATTTTTATCTTATTTTTCAGAATGTAAATCAGATGAACCTCGGCCGGTTCGACTCTGGAGAGGCCTCCCTTCTTTGGGCGCAGGATTCGTGAGACAACCCACTTAAGGATCCTTTCTCCGGCTTTCAGCTTGCCGGCAGTGACAGTTCGTGGGAACGCGTCACTGTTCACAAACTGATCAGTATAGGGTCGTCTCAGCATGTCATTCAATGCATTCTTAAACTCATAGCCAACTACGTGGTGAGAGTCAGTGACCTCAGGTAGAGGGTTTCCATCATCATCAACAGACATATCAAAGTATTGGTTCCAGATATTTGATTTAAGCGGTACCTTTGTCGGACCAATTGTAGAGTGGAACTTGTGCCCGCGAAAGTTGTCATGAAGGCCGGCATAGAACACGCGAACAAGGTCTTCACTGTATTTGGTATTACATTCCAAGAAGTTGATAAAGCCCTGATGCTGCAGCAAAGCCAGGACTTCAGGAAGGTGCATGCGTTCAGCGGTAAGTTTGTAGAACGCATGTTGTTGCACAACGCCTCTTTTGTTGATGTCTCTGTTGAAGACTTCGACGCGAGCGGGTGGAACTAGTGATACAGCAGATATGGGTAGAGATGCGGCGGATGATTCTCGGGATCTCTTGCCGGAGGGTCTGCGTGATGTGGTAGCCATTTGAGCAAGTTTGAAACGGAGTGTTTGGGTATAGAGAGAAGGTTTAAGAAGGGTTTTGAGAGTGATTCTGCTAGATAGAGGTTTCTCCCAATTTATAGTGGAAAGGTTAGGGTTTTGGGAAGATGGAAGATCAAAGAACAATAGCCACTAGGTAGATGCAAGTTACAAAGTAGTGGGTAGTTTGAAAGGTGATGGAATGTAAATGCACAATTAATGATGATTTTTGGATGGGAATGCATGAAAAACGATTTAAATTTTTCTGCAGAAAAACGAAATTTTCGAGCGATGCGTCGACCATAGCTCTGTATGCGTCGACGCATACTGTTTGGTTTTTGTGAAAATGCAGAAATTAATTTGCTTGCATCGACCATAGCCCTGCTGCGGTCGACTCATACAGTCCAAATTTCAATTTTTCACTATTTTCCACATGCGATGACAGATTTGATGCATAATTAACACACCATACAACAATAAACATCCAAAGAGAGAGATCATATATATATATATATATATATATATATATATATATATATATATATATATATATATATATATATATATATATATATAAACAACATCATTATGAGATATAACTATTGTAGTCATGAGATTTTGCAGAGAGAGAAGGAGAGGAACAGTATCACCTCAATGCCGGAGTGACTTAGTGAACGGTAAACTTGTGCTTACAACAACATAGATTGGTTAGAGGTACAAGATTAAAGTCTTATATGGAATAAGGTAAAACAGCAGATTATAGTCCCCGTTCCGAAATATTGAGAATGCCAAGTTCTCGGCGGATATGAAAGAAAGGTTCAGTGGCTAGCGGCTTTGTGAAAATGTCCGCTAGTTGATTTTCAGTATTGACATGTTCAAACACAATGTCACCTTTCTCTACATGATCACGAAGAAAGTGGTGTCGTATTTCGATATGTTTGGTGCGAGAATGTAGCACAGGATTCTTGGTTAGGTTAATGGCACTTGCATTGTCACAAAAAATGGGAATACGTTCAAGTTTGAGGTTAAAATCCAATAGTTGTTGCTTAATCCATAGGATTTGGGCACAACAACCACCGGCGGCAACGTATTCCGCTTCGGCGGTTGACAAAGCAACAGAAACCTGTTTCTTGCTATGCCAACTGACCAAAGAGTTTGAAAATAAGTGACAAGTGCCACTGGTGCTCTTCCTATCCGATTTGCAACCGGCAAAGTCGGAATCGGAAAAACCTACCAATGAATAATCATTACCTTTGGAATACCATAGTCCATACTTCGGAGTACCGGATAGGTATCGAAGTATTCGTTTGACGGCTTTTAAATGGGATTCCTTGGGACATGATTGATATCTTGCGCACATGCATACACTAAACATAATATCGGGACGAGAAGCAGTAAGATAAAGGAGTGAACCAATCATACCTCTATACCGTTTTACATCTACTTCCTTACCGTCTTCATCTTTGTTCAAGTTTGTACACGTAGGCATGGGGGTGTCTATGGCCTTTGCTTTTGCCATGTCAAATCTCTTGATAAGGTCCAAACAGTACTTTGTCTGGCTCACGAAAGTTCCTTCTTTGAGCTGTTTGATTTGCAGACCGAGAAAGTATGTGAGCTCCCCCATCATACTCATCTCGAATTCACCCTGCATAAGGTCAGAAAACTCTCTCACAAGACTCATGTTAGTAGATCCAAATATGATATCATCTACATAAATTTGCACTAATATCAAGTGCTTTCCTTGACGTTTAATGAAGAGGGTTGTGTCAACCTTTCCTCTTGAGTATTTTTGATCGAGTAAGAATTTGCTTAGTCTCTCATACCAAGCTCTAGGAGCTTGTTTGAGGCCATACAAAGCTCTTTTTAGTTTATAGACATGATCAGGATACTCATGGGATTCGAAACCCGGAGGTTGTGCGACATAAACCTCTTCATTTATGTGACTGTTAAGGAATGCACTCTTGACATCCATTTGGAATAGCTTAAAGTCTTTCGCGCATGCGAAAGCAAGGAGAAGGCGTATAGCCTCGAGTCGGGCAACCGGCGCATAAGTTTCCTCATAGTCGATGCCTTCCTCTTGGTTATACCCTTGCGCGACTAAACGCGCCTTATTACGGGTTATTACCCCGTTTTCGTCCAGCTTGTTCCTAAACACCCATCGGGTGCCGATTACTCGATGATCTCGCGGAGGAGGGACAAGGTCCCAAACCTCATTTCTGGTGAACTGATTAAGTTCCTCCTGCATTGATAAAAACCAGTGTTCATCGAGTAGGGCTTCTTTAGGGTTTTTAGGTTCCATCTGCGAAACGAAAGCGAAGTGATAACAGAAGTTACTTAGCTTAGATCGAGTTGTTACGCCCTTTGATATGTCCCCGAGAATGTTGTCTATTGGATGGTCTTTGGAAGACTTCCAAGCTTGAGGAAGATCATCGTTTGAAGGCGGATGAACTACCTCGGTTTCCTCATGGTGTACATCTTTGTCCTCCTCAATTTTGACTATGTCGGGTTGATCAATCCCCGGCTCGCCACCTTTGAGTATGTCTTCAGTAGATGTACCTGCACCATGTAAAACACTACCCTTTCCGACATTTCTCGGATTGGATTCATCAAAAGTGACATGTACAGACTCTTCTACAGTAAGTAATCGCTTGTTGTATATTCTATATGCTTTGCTAGATTGAGAGTATCCGAGGAAGATACCTTCGTCGGCCTTGGAATCGAATTTCCCTAAGTTTTCCTTTCCATTGTTCAATATGAAACATTTGCAACCAAAGACATGTAAGTGAGAAACATTTGGCTTTCGCCCTTTTAAAAGTTCATACGGTGTTTTGTTTAGAATGGGGCGAATGAGCACCCTATTCAAAACGTAACAAGCCGTACTAATGGCGTCAGCCCAAAAATATTTCGGTAAGCCACTTTCATTGATCATAGTTCTTCCCAATTCTTCCAAAATTCGATTTTTACGCTCCACAACCCCATTTTGTTGAGGAGTACGTGGAGCGGAGAAGTTATGATCAATACCATGGTTACCGCAATATTCTTCAAATAAGTGATTTTCAAATTCACCTCCATGATCGCTTCTAATTGCAACAATGTTTGTATTTAGTTTATTTTGGGAAAGCTTAGCAAATCGTTCAAAGGCGGCGAATGTGTCACTCTTACTTACTAAGAAAATAGTCCAACAAAATCGAGAAAAGTCGTCCACTATTACGAAACCGTAATAGTTTCCTCCTAGACTTTTAATCCTAGATGGCCCAAATAAATCCATATGGAGAAGCTCGAGAGGTCTCGTTGTTGAAACGATATTTTTGGATTTAAATGAGATCCTCGTTGCTTCCCCTTTTGACAAGCATCACAAAGGTGATCCTTGGTGAACTTAATTTTGGGGAGACCTAGGACTAGATCTTTTGAGACTACTTTGTTGAGTAAGTCAAAGTTAACATGTGCTAAACGCCTATGCCATAACCATGAATCTTCACTCATTGTTACGAGGCATTTGTCACTTGTTAACGATACTTCATTTAAGTCAAGCATATAGACATTGTTCACACGAAGACCATTAAACATACTCTTCTTATCATCATTATGTACAATTTTGCAACAATCTTTTGAAAACGATACATTGTATCCTTTGTCACATAATTGACTGATGCTAAGTAGATTGTGTTTAAGACCTTCGACAAGCAACACATCAGAAATAGTAGTAGAGGAGGGATTACCTACACTACCTTTACCAAGTATTGCTCCACGGTTGTTATCACCATAAGTTACATATCCCTTCTTCTTAGCCACAAAGTCAATGAAGAGAGATATGTCACCTGACATGTGCCTTGAGCATCCACTGTCGAGAAACCATCTTCTCTCGGTAGTCTCGAGGCATTGTACCTGTGACAAGATAATTAACAAGAGAAGGTACCCAATTGCTTATTGGGTCCTGAGTGGTGAGGAACGAAATGGTTGCATTTGGGCATCCATTGATAAATGCCTTTAGGAACTAAAAACCTCCTAAATCTACATTTAGCAATGGAATGGCCTTTCTTGCAACAATAGAGACAAGAGAAAGTTACATTTGGATTGCTTTTGCTATCTTCATCTTTTATAACATATTTATATTTTTGATATGGATTAACCATACTTTCTCGAAAATTAGATTTGTTGATAGCAAAAGTAATCTTGGGCTCAAGAGCCTTGTCAAGTTTGGCTTTTAGGTTTCTTACTTCACCTTGCCAAATGTAACAAGTATCACACCCAAAGTTCATCATTCTACTTTTAAGGTCCTCATAACTTGTTTTTGTGCTTTCCACTATAGAAGCTTTAAGAGCCTCAAGTTTCCGTTCGGATTCTTGAATTTTATGTTCCAAATGAGAAAAAATTTTCTTATTTGAGGCAAGCCTTTTAAAGGCTTCTTTTGCTTCATAGTGTAAAGTATCAAAAGCAGTTTGCAATTCATTATGAGACATACTAGAGGATTTTTCATATTTAGCATGTCGTACCTGTTTCTTTTTGTTCTTTTGATGAGCAGAAAGACATAGATTTGCATTTTCATCTTCATCACTAGAGCTTTCATCATCAGAGGAGTCGCTATCGCTTTCCCAAGCGATGTATGCTCTCCTTGGCTTTGATGGTTTCTTGTGTGATTTGTATGAGTCTTTTTCTTTTGTCTTTTTGTTCATCGGACAGTCCGGTTTGTAGTGACCTGACTTTCCACACTTATAGCACGACCCTCTAGTTGTTTTTCCTTTTGAGTCATCATTTTTGGAGAACCTAGATTGCTTCCGGAAGTTTACTAAGTTCTTCTCGGAATGTTGGATGCCGTTCTTTCTCACGTAACGGTTGTAGCGTTTGACGAACAGCCCCATATCTTCACTCTTGTCCTCTTCTTCTTCGTCACTTGATGAATAATCACTTTGCTCTTTTGCTTGAGACTTTGAGGCGGAAGTCTTTAGAGCTATTGATTTCTTTTCACTCACCTTTGCTTTGTCTTTCTTGTCTTTCTTTTCGTGTTGTTCCAGGCTTAAGAGAAATTGTTCGTGCTCTTGTAGTTTACCGAACAATGTTGTCAAGTCCAATGTGGTAAGATCATTTGCCTCTTTTATGGCGGTCACTTTCGGCTGCCATTCCCTGTTAAGACATCTTAAGATCTTATTAGTAGCAATATCATTGGAAACAGGCCTACCAAGTGAATGTAATCGATTGATGAGATGAGTGAATCTCTTTTGCATGTCGGCAATGGTTTCCCCTTGCTCCATGAAAAAGAGATCAAACTCTTGTGTTAGTGTATTGATTCTAGCCAATTTAACATCATTTGTCCCCTCATGGGCAATTTGTAGTGAATCCCACATAGCCTTAGCAGTAGGACAATGGGATACACGATAGTATTCATCTACGCCTAATGAGGAGATTAGAATATTTTTGGCTTTCCAATCATAATTGTATTTCTTTTCATCATCATCGGTCCATTGTGCTTCGGGCTTAGGCACAACTTCGTTGTTCTCATTGGTCATGGTTATTTGAATTGGACCATTGAGAATAACATTCCATATTTTTCTATCTATGGAATTTATGTGCACCCGCATACAGTCTTTCCAATAACTATAATTTTCACCATTGAAAACGGGAGCTCTATTGTAAGCCCCTTTAGGTTCGTTAGCCATTTTCTATCAACGTTGTATTTTGAAGCACGGAGTGAACCGGAGCTCCTGATACCACTTGTTAGACTATGGCACGGATCTAGAAGGGGGGGGGGGGTTGAATAGATCCCAATTAAAAACTTGAGTCGGCGCTACCAATTTAAAAGAAAATTGGTTTTGAAAATTTGTTTTAAGTGCGGAAGCGGCCGAGGAAAATTTTAGTCTAAAACGAACCGTTATTGGAAAACCGGATATGCGTTAAGCTAATGGATTCGAGACAAAATGAAATACTAATCACTACACTATTTGCACACTCAATTGATATATTTCACTAACTAGCAAGCCTAGTTCCAATGATCCAAAATACCAAATTTAAACAGAATGTAAACTTAAGACAACTTTGGCTTATGCAAATTCACAAACACTTGGTGTGCATACACTCCAAGAGATATTTGAGTTGAGTAAGTAATTCAAATTTATCTAGTACAATATACTATTGTACTTTGTCTTCAAACAACAGTTTTAATCTCTTACTCAACTTATATCAACGTTTGGTAAAATTGCTTAAACTAAAATCACTTAATTTTTAAGCTGAAAAATAGATTATGCAGAAAATTAAAGAAGACAGAGATTTGATGAGGCAGTTCCCCCGCCGTCCTCGCTTCGGGGTACGTCTGCCCTCAATTCTAAAACTAGAATTGAGATGATTAATTAGATATCACCTGTGAAATTTAATCGTTTATACAAGGATTGCAAAGCATGTAAACAACAGAACTTTCAATGTGTTGAACGATGCTTCCTATCCTTGCTCCTTGATCAAGATGAATCAAGACCTTCGATCGTTGATGCTAGACCTCCGATTCCAGCCCCTTTGTTGAAGAATCTTCCGTTCTTCAAACCCTCGGCCCGGCTGATCTCAAACACAACGAGTCGAACCCGAATCCTTCACTTCAATGCCTCCGAATCCGCTACTAGACTGATGAAGACTTTCCTCTTATCAATCACCTTCGCTCGGCTGAATATTGAAGAACGATTCGTCCAAAAACCCCCAAACACAAACCCGTATTGGAGGACAAAACCCTAACGGTTTTATTCAAGAAAGAACCTGCCACAAGATTCAACCCGAACTGGATTCTTCGATCACAGCTTCGAACCTTATCACCTTTGCTCGATCACGAACCACATCAAAAGTAATTGTTTGTAGATGATGAGTTGTGAAATGTTGAAGATGAAGATGATGAGTCTTGGACACCTTTTTCACACTTTCTTGTTTCCTTGAACACTTGAACTCAATTAGCAAATGTTGGTTAATAAAAGTGTTTTAACTTCTATATATAGTAACAGACAAAACCAATTAAAAATAACAGAATTTCAAACATTGGAAATAACTCAGAAAACTGAGTTTACGCACGAGCGGTCGACCATAGGTCGGCGTGCGCTGAGCCGTGAGTGATGCGCCGACCCTTATGGTCGACCCATGGTTCTATGCGCTGACCCAGGATTTCTTCATTTAGCCATGCGCTGACTTCTGGTCGACGCAAGGAGTTTTTGCGCTGACCCGTGAGTTATGCGCCGACCCTTATGGTCGACGCAAAGGAGCATGCGCTGACCAATCTCAGTTCTGCTGAGCTTTGCGCTGACCCGTGAGCTTTGAGCTGACCCCTATGGTCGACTCAAGGCCTTCAAATCTGCATAAAACTGTGTTTTGTGATTTTCATGCATTTCGTCATGATTACACTTTGTCCACATATGTTTTTGATCATTATAATAGGTTTAGACAAACGTAGAAAAGGATACGGTGGATAATGTGTTTGTAGACGTGCATGATGGTCTTTTGTCATCATCGAAACTTGCGATCGTATATTGTCTGACTCTTTGTCTTTACATGCCTAAGCCCATTTTCGCACTGTAGCATGCCATGCACATGCAATTTGAGTAATTTCACCAATTAACCAAAACACTTCATTAAGCTAAATTCAATTACCATTCCACTAACCAAGCTTAAGCATTGTTAATCAGAGTATATATGACTCATTTCAGACTGAAAAACCCTAGCCACAATTTACAAAACTGAGATTCAAACATTTTCTCTCAAAAAACTCTCATTCTTCACTTGGACTTTTTCCTGAAAAATTCCAAAGAGCTCGTGCCCTTGCTCATTGGTGCATCACCTACCATCATTTTTGAACCTTTTGCAAGCATCAATCTGCAACTGTAGAGCTGTTTCCGTGGACTGTTGGAAGAAGCACCTCACATGGCAGCTTTTGATTTGAACACAACCAAACAAGTTTGAGCCACGATTCACCATCCATACACCTTCTGGAGCTTGAAGGAACATCTGTTTCTACTTTCCACGGCCAAAGAATCACGAAAGCAACACTGTTCTTCAAATCAGGTGAACTTTCAAACCTTGCTATTCTTGAAATGTTGACATGCTTTGGATAGATCTTGCCTTGCTGGTTATACTGAACTTTAAATCGTGAAATTTCATCAAGTATTTTGAGAGTTATGTTGTCATGAAGTTTCATATGTGAATGTTATGTTGTTTGATTCTTCCATGTTAGCTCGAATTAATGAAAATCAAGGTCGGATTAATGATGAGCACTGTGAGATGAGTTGATTGGTGTTTTCATTTTCCAAATCTGGGACAAAAGTTCATCGTGTTGATGAACATGGCAACTGTAGCATAAACCCTAATTTTTGTAAACCCAGAATCGTGTTTGGCCATTTGGGATTTTTGTTTTGCATGAAGTCACTGTTTCATTGGCCATGCACCAGTAAGCACGCGACACACCCTTAAGTGAAACGCGGCGTTTCACTTAAGGGGCCAGTTAATTACAACTATGCCATTGCCGTGTTATTATTTAATTAAATCATTTTCTTTTTTCAATATTTATTTCATTTTGTATGCCAATCTTCAAAAATTCATAAGTTCCTCAATTTTAATCCAAATTTGATGGGATTTTTTGTGAAATGCTCCTCTTGATCTCTAGTTTTTTATGGTGTTTTTTCCAGATTTTTTGCACGTGTGGATTTTTAAATGTGCTAGGGTTTGTTCATGTGTGTCCATTTTGTGTATGCCATGCCATTTTGCTTGTGAAATAATGATACTTAATCCAATGAGGTTAAACTTTTTTGTGCTTAAACTAGACATGTTCATGGTGATTTTGGTGTAGAGTTTGTGATTTTATCATTGCTGGTTGATGAGATATGTTTTCTTGAATAGAGGTGTGACAATTTGTGTCACACCATTCATGTCCAACTTCATGATTTTAATTACCATGCTTATTGAACTCAAAATGGTCTGGATTTTTGCATCAATATACTTATGGATGTTGAGAATACATGTGAATTTTTCTGGAATTATTGATGGCATTTCCTATTTGATTGGAATTTTCTCCCCTGTTTGGTCATTTGTTGATCTTTTGTGATACATGTTTGTATTTGGTTTATGAAATTCTGATTATTAATTGGATGAATGTGAAATTTGGCATGTGCATTATAGACATCTTAAAGTTTGTCATGGTTTTAGTCCCATTCATTTATCATATGTTGTTTCTGTTTTATGATTAATTGAAGTTGGTGCATGTTTTGATGCTTTATATGAGTTTGCTTGAACTTGCTTTGACTTTCTGATTTTCATTGACCTACTTCCTTTGATCCAAATGAGCTGAAATTTGGTATGCTTATCATGTTTTGGATGATGGTTGGTCATGAATTATTTGAGAATTTTTTGAAATGTTTGTGATTGGATTTGACTTGAATCTTTCTGTTGACTTCTTTGAGGTTCTATATGACATGCCTTGACCTAATTTGTTTGTGAAATGATAATGATGAATGATATGAATGTGAAACCACTTGGGTTTGTTTCTTAATTGTTTGAACTTGATTTTGGATAGCTTTCACTTGCTGTTTTGGATTTTTTATCTCCTTTTGACCCTAGGCTTGTCCTAGTGGTCTTGTTGCTCATGTTTAAGTTTGGTTTTTCAGGTTAAGAAGCAAATGCTTCAAGGAGATTAATGCAAGTTGCTTGAGTTTGATTGATTATCATGAACTAACTTGTTTGTTTTGTAGGATGCTTAGCTCATATGCTTTGAGCTTTGTGCTTTGCACATGGGATTAATTGTGTTGACTGTTGATCCTTATCTTATATTGGTTTTGAATTTGAGTTGTATACTGATTTTATTTGATTGATTTCAGGTACCATTAGTTGCTAATAGTTCTTTGAGAACTTGCTTTGCTTTGCTTGATAGCATTTGCATTGAGGTAGAATCTCTTTGTCCTCATGTAGTCTGGAAGACCTGGCCTGTTACTTGGCCAGGCAACTGTCTGAAGTCCTCCTTAAGACGCGATGTTTGTGCTTGTTTACTTTTGTCCCAAGCAGGAAAAGTCCTTTAAATAAGGCAATTGGTAGAATCCAAGAGATATGTAACCTATCTCCTACTATTCTGTGTGTCACTCACCTTGCTCACACCACATGTGTTGATGCATAGTGAGTAAAAACCCAAGATCTATCGAGTCTAATCTGTGGAGAGAGTTCCTACTTTCTGAACTCCCACACCTTCTGATATTCAAAGCTCTCCCTGACCAGGGATAAGAGCATGAGGCATACCCCTCATATCCTTTCATCTGCTTCACCTTGGCTCTCAATGTCAAGGTTAAGAGCACCAGTAACCCTATTCCAGTTGGCTTTAATGCCCACCCTTTGTATGAGCCTAATTGTTTGGTTATAGAGTGTGCTGAATGACTTTGGTTGATTGATTACTTAGTTCATTTGTACATGTCTGCTTGCATGCTTTGTGCATTTATCATCATTTATTACTCACTAGTGCATGATCATTTCATTTGTCTTTGTGACATATCTTTGTTGTTTACCCATTGAGGACAATTGTAAGACCATTCATTGGCCATTGTTCCTATGATATGGAAGTGAGTATAAGACCATTTCATTGGCCACTCATCTTCTCTTTGCTTGATGCATTTGTTTGTTGTATGTGAGGATGCAATTGTAAGTCCGTGTAATTTGGCATTTGTTTTCCCATGATCATATGTTGGAGGTTAGAGTAAGCCCAGATAGATTGGCATCTGACATCCAAGTGTTTGCTTTGTTGTTGGAGATTGGTATAAGTCCAGATAGATTGGCATCCGGTATCCACTTTTTATTTCTTTGTTGAGGAGATTGGTATAAGTCCATAGAGTGGCCTCTGATATCCAGTTTTGTTTTAGGAGATTGGTATAAGTCCAGTGATTGGCATCCGACATCCGCTTTTGTTGACTTTTCTTCTTTTGCTTTGCTTGTTTGTTATTGCTCATTGCCTATTCCAAAGGACACACTTGAGTCATCTTCTATATGATTTCAAGAGGTGAACCTTCTAGGAAGTTTTACACTCCATCTTCATCCGTTCATCCCTCTTTGTCCTAAACCTTTCCACACATTACTTTCAAAATTTGAGATAAATATTGTGCAAACATCTTCATGCTTTCAAATTAGAAACCTGGACCCTAAGTCCTTGACTTTTCAAACTCCATTTCATAATACTTCTTTTGAATCAATCTTAATCATACTTTGACCCTTCTTTTGTGAATAATCATAATCAATTAATTTCACCCATTCAATTGTTTTGTGGCGTTGTCCATTCTTGTTAAGTTTTCATACAGTAGCCATAGGTTTGATTTATCCTAGTTGGTTGATGTTAATCTCACCTATTCGTCCTTAGTTGATTGAATTGTAAGTCTTCCTTGCTTATTATAGGGTTAACCCCTCACTAGCAAGTTGAAGCTTTTCTCACATGGTGGACTCGTTGTTTGTATAAGGTTGAGTTTTCTCCCGTGGATAACGTAAGACCTTAGGGCTTGTGTTTAAAATTGAATCCACTAACTTTTGGAAATCTTTTAGCCGAACTACGGCGTTTTGATCCTTTACCTTTTATGGAAAGGTACGTAGGCAACGGGTTCATCCGTTCGAACACAAAAACAATAAAAATTGTATATTCTTTTCTCATCATCCCATTCATGTTTGCACGATAAATATTTCATAACAAATAACAATTTAGTACAACAAGTGTGAAAAGGGCTCCCTAGGAGTACCTAGGACGTTTTGGGTGCCTAACACCTTCCCATTGCGTAATTTACCCCTTACCCAGACTCTCTGATCTTTTCATTAGTTTTCTATGTGTAAAACTTCTTAGGCTTTTGTTCGCTTTTTAGCCAATCCTTTGGATAAATAAAAGTGCGGTGGCGACTCGATTCATTGTATGCTTTGCTTTTGATTTAATCAATAAATCATAAAGTGACGAATACACCGCTACAGAAAAGTGGCGACTCCACTGGGGAACACATTAGACCTTCCCTGGTGGTATTGCCTACTTTTCACCCTTGTTGTGTGATATATTGTTTATGTGTTATTTGACATATTTTTGTACAATTTGGGGATAACTGTATTGATTGTAATGTTTGAATTGCTTGATATACAATTGCTGTTTGCTTTGGTGATCTCTGTGAGATGAGTTCTATACCCGAACTCGAGTGCACTCTAGGATAGGAGAATGGCATAGTCTTGTTGACTGGTGTGGAGTATTCCTTAGCCAGTTGACTTGCGAGTCTATTCACTTGGTGGAGGTCATGTTGGATTAATAATGTCACACAAGTTATTTGTGGTTAGGCATTATTCTTTCAATCATGTGCCTTAGAAGCCAAGGACCTTAGTTTACCAAACCCATCTTGGCCTATTTTTAGGACGTAGTGCGGAGGTCGTTCAGATGTAAGATCTGATGCGATTGTTACGCGATACTACACTCATAAGAGTCTCTCTTGAGAATATTTTTGGAATACGAGTATTCGTTCCTCCGATAATATCCGAGAGATGGGACGATGATTATGGGAACCTCTGGTAGAACATGTCTGGCAGGTTTAAACCCTAGTACACTCCCTTTGGGTGGTTCTTAACCGAGACTCCATGCTCGTGACTCTCAGCAAACCCGTGATTCATGGTTGAGTCGTTCAAACATCGTTAATATCAATGGAACTTGGGCGTTGATAAGGTGTAAACCATAATCCGCCAAAATGGATGATTGATATTAAGGATGTTTGAGCCGGTTCATGTACCGTTAATATCAATGGAACTTGGGTGTTGATAAGGTGAAAACCTAAATCCACCAAAATGGATGATTGATATTAGGGATACAATGAGCTTTCCCATGACCTTTGTTTGGTGTGATTTGCTTGATCCTTGAGTGTGATTGTTGCATTCATACATTCATGCATTCATCTGCATTTCATGTCATCAGATAAAAAGAAATTTTTCAAGGAACTCAAAGGAGTTTATTTGCAAAAATTTTCAAACATGAAAAAACCGGGAAAATTTTTTCACCTGATACATCTGATCATATACGATCGAAATGTTAAATATTTCAAAGTTTGCGAATAAAACCCTTGAGTTCCTTTGAAGTAAAAACCAAGCATGTGCACAAACACTTCATGCATCATTTGTATAAGCAGGTGTTTTGTTCCGGTCTCCCGTCCTGTGGTCTGACCCTGCGATCTTCATTTATTTTGGAGACGCACTTCACCGGTACTACACCAGAGCCAACTCTGCCAGATCGATGGACCGTTTTGAGCAAGAGAATTGTGAACTCAAGGAGGATTTTGCCAGACAGAGTGCTGTTGATAGATCCCGGGCTGGCATTGGCTACTGTTCTAGGGCATATAATGAGCAAGGTTTGTTCAAAAGTGGAGGTTTTATCCATGACGATCAACCTGAGGAAGAGGCTGCTGCTATCTTGGAAAAGGATACAGAGGATATTAACAATTTTGTCATCCCTGGTGGGATCTGCCACAATTGGGTCGCTGTGGATGTTCCTACGGTCATTCATAAGTCAGCGTAATATTGTTCACTTTCTTTAAAACCCTTCTCCCATGCCAAAAGGAGAAGTGATGACATTGTTGGTAACATTTAAAACAATGATGTTTTCATTCAGTTAATGCATTGCTAAACATTTGTTTTTCCATTTGTTTTCACTTTTTGCTTTTTGCATGAAATCAGTGATCACAAAAAACCCATAAAAACAAGAATAAAAGCAACATTTTTCATCTGCATAATGATTTATTTGTTTAAATTCAAAAGCTTTTCATTATCCAGAATCATTATGCAGGGATTTCTAAACCCATTGAGCATAATGATCCAACGCCATCTCCCAATCTTGAATTCTTTGTATTCGAAGTAGAGGAAGATGATGTCGAAGGGGATTCCTGATGAGATTACCCGTCTTCTTGAGCACGAAAGGAGCTCATTCAGCTGTATCATGAGAATCAGCAAAACAGTCAAACTGGGGCATTACAAATGTAATGTAAAAATAAAAAAAATAAAAAAGAAAAAAAAAGAGAGAGGGTGAAAAAGATGAAAAAATAAAAAATCAGGAAATTTTTTTTTTTCAAATCTTTTCAAAAGAAAAAAGAAAAAGTATACCCTCAAGTCCCTAGTTGACTGATGCTGAATGGATTCAGAGTCGTTACGACCAGCTGAATCTGATTGAAGAGAAGCGATCGACTGCCATGTGCCATGGTCAGTTATATCAGCAAAGAATGAAGAAAGCATTCGATAAGAAGGTCAAGCCTCGTGTGTTCCGAGAAGGTGACCTCGTGCTCAAGAAAGTTTTGTCTTTCGCGCCCGATTCTAGGGGCAAGTGGACTCCAAACTACGAGGGTCCATATGTTGTTAAGAGAGCCTTTTCAGGCGGAGCTTTGATGCTTACAACAATGGATGGGGAGGATTTCACTCGTCCTGTGAATTCAGATGCAGTCAAGAAATACTTTGCTTAAAAAGAAAAGTATGTGCAAATGAAAAACAGAATAGCTCGCTAAGTTGAAAACCCGAAAGGGCGGCTTAGGCAAAAATGAGCGTCTCGATGGAGAACCCGCAAGGGTAATCCAGGCAAAAGTTAGAGACTTGAAAAAAAAGAATATTTGCATCCCGCTAGATTGAGTACCTCACTCTGGGGCAATCTAGGCAAAAATTAGGGATTTGGCAAGTAACTGCATCCTGACAAGACTTTCTGTTTCACCAGCTGTCATTTCGTCAGAGGATTCTCGATTCGTCGTCAAACTGAAGCTTCGAATATATTGAGATTCAAATTGGTAGAGAAAGGATAATTATGTTCAATGTAGCCCTCTTCCAATATATATCACTGATTTCAAATTTGTACAGATCTATGGAGTCTTGCCATTTGCAGGCTACCATTCCATCAAATCAATTTGAGCTTTTTATCCAATTATTTGCACTCTTATTTGTTTCAATTCAACAAATGTTTTGCATGTTTTAATTAATAAAATGTCATTGTTTTAAACGAACAAATTTTTCAAAATTGTTGTTTTAAGCAAAGTGAATATTTACAATATCGAAAGGATACTCAAAGATATCTCAGTGCTCTCCCAAGGGTGGCATGATCTCCAACAGGTAAGACGCTTGGTTCATATTCCTGGTTTGGTTGTATCTTCTTTCTCCAGATCTTGTGATGGGGTTGTTCCCCGGCATAGTTGCAAACAGAGTATTGTTGAAGACTCAGTTTTCTCCAGCAGCAGTTTTCCCCAGTAGAGTTGCTTATGCAGTTAGATTCTACTTGGATGATGTGATTCTCCTTCAATGGGTTGGCCCCCGGAATTGTTTGGAGTTTGCTTTTGCAGCAGTGCTTGTTGTGTTGTGAACTTTTATTTCTCAGTTGATACTGGGATCCCCTGCAGACATTTTCGAGAATATTCTCTTGTTCCCAACAGATTCGTATTGGTGGCAGTTTTGCCCGTTGTGACTTTCTGTGCCCTGTTTAGGTTTGTTTCGCTGATCCATCACTCAGAGGTTTGGTGTATCCTGATACCTCTGCTTCCCTAGCAGTATCCGCAGATCTTTGCTTTATAGCATGCAGATCTCCGCAGATGGGCTTTCCAACTGGTTTTCCCCTGGAAGTATAATACCGGGCGCTTGATTCCTGGACCTGTTGTGTTAGATATGTCTGTTTTGTCAGCATTCATCAAACATAAATCACGCATGTTCATGCATATTCATAAAACATTCAGATATACATATTGCATTTTTTGCCATATACCTTGTGTTTGTTATTCTCCTGCTATGGGCAATATAGAGCTCTTTATAGATCTCCCCTAGCAGATGTCGGGTGTTAAATCTCTCCATATAGAGTCAGCCCCATAAGCAGAAAGTGTTGTCTTTCCTTCTGCGGTTCCCCACTGAGATATATCCTCGTGGATGATGGTTTCTTCCGTTTCCTCCCCAACATATATATTGGGATGGATTTTCCTATTTGAGTTACATCCTCATTAGGACGTGTCTTGATTCAGTCTGTCTTTTCGGATTATTCCCGGATTGGCTATTTGTCAATTGTCTTTTGCTTCCCAGTGGGTTGTTCCCCAGCGGAGTTTGTCGGGCCTCTACCCTTATACCGGTAGTTGTAAGTCCTATTTTCTTTGCCCTTTCAGCGGAATTGGTGGTTATATACCTTTTATTCCTCGGCAAGTTTTTTGGTTTTCTACCCCGTATTCGGTAGATGTAAACCCTAATTCATGGTTATCCCCACCAGAGTATGGCTATTACCCCGTATTCGGTAGTTGTAAGTCCTATCTCTTTTTCCCTAACAGAGATAACCTTTGTGGTTCGACCTGATTATAAGTGGATTCCTGTTGTTGTGATTTTATCCCTAACAGAGTTGGTGTCTTCCTGTGGTGATTTCTATCCCCAGTTGAGTCTGTGGTCTTCTACCCCGTATTCGGTAGTTGTAAATCCCAGGGGTTGATTCCTTCTCCCCAGCGGAGTTTGTGCCTTGTGGTACAGTTGGACAATTGCCGGATGCTTGCAATTTATCCCCAGCGGGTCTTCTTTCATTTACCCTTGTGTTGGTAATGTTGTTGTTCCCTTTGATTGGTCATCATTATATACCTAGTTTGGTATCCCGGTGCCTTCCTTTTCGGTTGATTTATCCTTTATTAACCCAGTAACCGGTTGTGGATAATCTTCCATGCGAGTATGTTATTCACGGTCTGCTGGTAATGAATAATATATCTCATGCACTCTTCAGTCGAAGCCTTTTGTGTTTCCCTGGTCGAGTAAGTTTTGTTACTTCCCTTTGCAGAATTGAATATTCTTTGGATAATTGCCGGATGCTCGCAATTTATCTCTTTGAGTTATCTTTCGTTTACCCGGATGCTTGGTATCGATTGTCTTTCTTTTTGGTTAGTCACCTATTATATACTTCGGTATCTCTGGTGCCTTTTCCTTTCGAGTATATTATTCTCGGTCTGCCGGTAATGAATAATATGTCTCATGCGCTCTTTAGTTGGAATCCTTTGTTGATTTTCCCCAGCTGAGCAAGATTCGTATTCTTTGTAGAATCGAATATCCATCCTTAAACCAGTTTGTGTTTCGGATGATGAGTGGGTTGGCATATATACCAATCCACGTTTTCGGTAGATCACCTATTATATGCTTCGGTATCTCCGGTGTTTCTTACCATGCGAGTTTATTATCTACGTTCTGACGGTAATAGATAATATATCTCATGCGAGTATTCTTATCCACGGTCTGCCGGTAATGGATATTATATCTCATGCACTCTTTGGGTTTGTGTCCCCAGTTGAGTAAGGTTCGTCTTCCCGTTGTGGATTCGAATGTCCATCCTGTAAGTCGATTTGCTTTTTCAAAGCCCTCCTTTCGGATGAGGAGTGTCTTGGCATATATACCAATTCACGCTTTGGTCGGTCACCTATTATATACCTCGGTATCCCTGGTGTTCCTTCCTTTCTACTCCCTATTATGACTTTGGTCCCTTGTGGAGTCATATTTTCCTGAGTTTATGTACCTTTTCAGGTCTTTCTCAGATGTTTGGTTGATTGATATCTCGCACCTTTATACCGGTCTTAGATATTCATTCTTCCTGAGTTTGTTACCCTTATACCGGTAACACCTCATTCTTTGGTGCTTCCCCAGTGGAGTTTCCTGTTGCTTCTCCCCAGGAGTCAGCTTGTGTCCCTCCAATGGACGTTTTTCCTTTGGAATATTCTTTTCCCTAGTGTGAGTCCTTCACTCCCCAGTGAGGTCTCCAGTCTGATTTCTATTATTCCCTTATCAGAGTCGTGTCTTGTTCACGCTGTGTCAGTTTTGTTTTTCCCCAACTTGAAGTCGTGTGCTGCTCACGCATTCTTTTTCTTTTACTATCCCCAATAAGAGTCTTGTTAGAGTCTCTGTTCCTGGTGGGTGTATTACTCCGATGGATCGTCTTTTCTTCTGTGTGAATCATATCCCCCACAGAGTTTGCGTCTTTTGCATACATACATTTGCATCATGAGGTCTCTTAGGGACCAAAATTTGTCTCATTACTGTTATTTAAGCCCATTCTACCGCGTCGAGATGAAGATTTCTAAACTTCACTTCTCCGGCTAGAATGACCTTAAATAGGGGCATCTGTAAGACCCCAATTTTGTCCCTAAGATCCCTCATGGCATCATATCATATCATATCATTGCCTCAAGGATCTTTGTGCACCTTTGCTCCCCTCCTAGTGGGTGGGTTATCTTGTGAGTGTGGTTCTTGATCACCAAGCATGTTCTGCATTTGTATATCATTGCTTTTCATTTGTTTGCTAACCAAAAAGTACAAAAATTTTGTCATCTAACCATGTTACTTGCAGATGAAGCAAGCTAGGGCAAAACAGTCAAATCAGCCATTGAACAGTGGATAGTGGCCATTCTTGAAGAATTTGGGCACCATGATCATTCATTAAGAGTTCCTATGAGTTATGACATCATTTTGAATCAAGATCTCAAGTGGTAGGGGCTTGGAATTCATCAGAACATGGTTCAGTCAGCCAAAACCCTAGCAAAGTCAACTGTGGTCAACTGTGCATTTAATCAGTGATTTGATGTTGGGAATTGGTTTGAGAGGTCTCATTCATGTCCATATAAGCCTCATATAACATGTCAAACATCCACAGTGAAGAATTTGAGGTCAGACAAAAAGTTTCCAAAAATAGTAAGTTGACCTGTAATTGGAATTTGCCAAAAATGGAAAGTTCTTCTCCTCAAAATTACTTCATCATACAAACTTCAAATGAATTTTTGTCCAACATTAAAGTTGAAGATCTTGTTCTACCATTTCCAAAAAGTCCAAGAACACTCATTTCTCATGTGTGGTTGGCAAGTTATGATCAAATCATTCTCAAGAATTTTTGAACTTCAAAGTGAGATAACTTCCAAACCATTTGGCCAAATTGAGTGAGGTTTTTTGCTACAAGTCACATTTGATATGCTCTATCCAAATCCTTCATCACATTTCACCAAAAATCATCCAATCAAAATGGCCTTTTTTCAAGTGCATTGAATTAAAAAGAGAGGGGTGAAAAATTGACTTTCAAATTAATCATTGTCCACATATTCTACCAATTGCAAATGACTGAAAACCACATTTGGAGTATGCCTAAGCCCATTTTCGCACTGTAGCATGCCATGCACATGCAATTTGAGTAATTTCACCAATTAACCAAAACACTTCATTAAGCTAAATTCAATTACCATTCCACTAACCAAGCTTAAGCATTGTTAATTAGAGTATATATGACTCATTTCAGACTGAAAAACCCTAGCCACAATTTACAAAACTAAGATTCAAACATTTTCTCTCAAAAAACTCTCATTCTTCACTTGGACTTTTTCCTGAAAAATTCCAAAGAGCTCGTGCCCTTGCTCATTGGTGCATCACCTACCATCATTTTTGAACCTTTTGCAAGCATCAATCTGCAACTGTAGAGCTGTTTCCGTGGACTGTTGGAAGAAGCACCTCACATGGCAGCTTTTGTTTTGAACACAACCAAGCAAGTTTGAGCCACGATTCACCATCCATACACCTTCTGGAGCTTGAAGGAACATCTGTTTCTACTTTCCAAGGCCAAAGAATCACGAAAGCAACACTGTTCTTCAAATCAGGTGAACTTTCGAACCTTGCTATTCTTGAAATGTTGACATGCTTTGGATAGATCTTGCCTTGCTGGTTGTACTGAACTTTAAATCGTGAAATTTCATCAAGTATTTTGAGAGTTATGTTGTCATGAAGTTTCATATGTGAATGTTATGTTGTTTGATTCTTCCATGTTAGCTCGAATTAATGAAAATCAAGGTTGGATTAATGATGAGCACTGTGAGATGAGTTGATTGGTGTTTTCATTTTCCAAATCTGGGACAAAAGTTCATCGTGTTGATGAACATGGCAACTGTAGCATAAACCCTAATTTTTGTAAACCCAGAATCGTGTTTGGCCATTTGGGATTTTTGTTTTGCATGAAGTCACTGTTTCATTGGCCATGCACCAGTAAGCATGCGACACACCCTTAAGTGAAACGCGGCGTTTCACTTAAGGGGCCAGTTAATTACAACTATGCCATTGCCGTGTTATTATTTAATTAAATCATTTTCTTTTTTCAATATTTATTTCATTTTGTATGTCAATCTTCAAAAATTCATAAGTTCCTCAATTTTAATCCAACTTTGATGGGATTTTTTGTGAAATGCTCCTCTTGATCTCTAGTTTTTTATGGTGTTTTTTCCAGATTTTTTGCACGTGTGGATTTTTAAATGTGCTAGGGTTTGTTCATGTGTGTCCATTTTGTGTATGCCATGCCATTTTGCTTGTGAAATAATGATACTTAATCCAATGAGGCTAAAATTTTTTGTGCTTAAACTAGACATGTTCATGGTGATTTTGGTGTAGAGTTTGTGATTTTATCATTGCTGGTTGATGAGATATGTTTTTTTGAATAGAGGTGTGACAATTTGTGTCACACCATTCATGTCCAACTTCATGATTTTAATTACCATGCTTATTGAACTCAAAATGGTCTGGATTTTTGCATCAATATACTTATGGATGTTGAGAATACATGTGAATTTTTCTGGAATTATTGATGGCATTTCCTATTTGATTGGAATTTTCTCCCCTGTTTGGTCATTTGTTGATCTTTTGTGATACATGCTTGTATTTGGTTTATGAAATTCTGATTATTAATTGGATGAATGTGAAATTTGGCATGTGCATTATAGACATCTTAAAGTTTGTCATGGTTTTAGTCCCATTCATTTATCATATGTTGTTTCTGTTTTATGATTAATTGAAGTTGGTGCATGTTTTGATGCTTTGTATGAGTTTGCTTGAAATTGCTTTGACTTTCTGATTTTCATTGACCTACTTCCTTTGATCGAAATGAGCTGAAATTTGGTATGCTTATCATGTTTTGGATGATGGTTGATCATGAATTATTTGAGAATTTTTTGAAATGTTTGTGATTGGATTTGACTTGAATCTTTCTGTTGACTTCTTTGAGGTTCTATATGACATGCCTTGACCTAATTTGTTTGTGAAATGATAATGATGAATGATATGAATGTGAAACCACTTGGGTTTGTTTCTTAATTGTTTGAAATTGATTTTGGATAGCTTTCACTTGCTGTTTTGGATTTTTTATCTCCTTTTGACCCTAGGCTTGTCCTAGTGGTCTTGTTGCTCATGTTTAAGTTTGGTTTTTCAGGTTAAGAAGCAAATGCTTCAAGGAGATTAATGCAAGTTGCTTGAGTTTGATTGATTATCATGAACTAACTTGTTTGTTTTGTAGGATGCTTATCTCATATGCTTTGAGCTTTGTGCTTTGCACATGGGATTAATTGTGTTGACTGTTGATCCTTATCTTATATTGGTTTTGAATTTGAGTTGTATACTGATTTTATTTGATTGATTTTAGGTACCATTAGTTGCTAATAGTTCTTTGAGAACTTGCTTTGCTTTGCTTGATAGCATTTGCATTGAGGTAGAATCTCTTTGTCCTCATGTAGTCTGGAAGACCTGGCCTGTTACTTGGCCAGGCAACTGTCTGAAGTCCTCCTTAAGAGGCGATGTTTGTGCTTGTTTACTTTTGTCCCAAGTAGGAAAAGTCCTTTAAATAAGGCAATTGGTAGAATCCAAGAGATATGTAACCTATCTCCTACTATTCTGTGTGTCACTCACCTTGCTCACACCACATGTGTTGATGCATAGTGAGTAAAAACCCAAGATCTATCGAGTCTAATCTGTGGAGAGAGTTCCTACTTTCTGAACTCCCACACCTTCTGATATTCAAAGCTCTCCCTGACCAGGGATAAGAGCATGAGGCACACCCCTCATATCCTTTCATCTGCTTCACCTTGGCTCTCAATGTCAAGGTTAAGAGCACCAGTAACCCTATTCCAGTTGGCTTTAATGCCCACCCTTTGTATGAGCCTAATTGTTTGGTTATAGAGTGTGCTGAATGACTTTGGTTGATTGATTACTTAGTTCATTTGTACATGTCTGCTTGCATGCTTTGTGCATTTATCATCATTTATTACTCACTAGTGCATGATCATTTCATTTGTCTTTGTGACATATCTTTGTTGTTTACCCATTGAGGACAATTGTAAGACCATTCATTGGCCATTGTTCCTATGATATGGAAGTGAGTATAAGACCATTTCATTGGCCACTCATCTTCTCTTTGCTTGATGCATTTGTTTGTTGTATGTGAGGATGCAATTGTAAGTCCGTGTAATTTGGCATTTGTTTTCCCATGATCATATGTTGGAGGTTAGAGTAAGCCCAGATAGATTGGCATCTGACATCCAAGTGTTTGCTTTGTTGTTGGAGATTGGTATAAGTCCAGATAGATTGGCATCCGGTATCCACTTTTTATTTCTTTGTTGAGGAGATTGGTATAAGTCCATAGAGTGGCCTCTGATATCCAGTTTTGTTTTAGGAGATTGGTATAAGTCCAGTGATTGGCATCCGGCATCCGCTTTTGTTGACTTTTCTTCTTTTGCTTTGCTTGTTTGTTATTGCTCATTGCCTATTCCAAAGGACACACTTGAGTCATCTTCTATATGATTTCAAGAGGTGAACCTTCTAGGAAGTTTTACACTCCATCTTCATCCGTTCATCCCTCTTTGTCCTAAACCTTTCCACACATTACTTTCAAAATTTGAGATAAATATTGTGCAAACATCTTCATGCTTTCAAATTAGAAACCTGGACCCTAAGTCCTTGACTTTTCAAACTCCATTTCATAATACTTCTTTTGAATCAATCTTAATCATACTTTGACCCTTCTTTTGTGAATAATCATAATCAATTAATTTCACCCATTCAATTGTTTTGTGGCATTGTCCATTCTTGTTAAGTTTTCATACAGTAGCCATAGGTTTGATTTATCCTAGTTGGTTGATGTTAATCTCACCTATTCGTCCTTAGTTGATTGAATTGTAAGTCTTCCTTGCTTATTATAGGGTTAACCCCTCACTAGCAAGTTGAAGCTTTTCTCACATGGTGGACTCGTTGTTTGTATAAGGTTGAGTTTTCTCCCGTGGATAACGTAAGACCTTAGGGCTTGTGTTTAAAATTGAATCCACTAACTTTTGGAAGTTTTTAGCCGAACTACGACGTTTTGATCCTTACCTTTGATGGAAGGTACGTAGGCAACAGGTTCATCCGTTCAAACCCAATAAAAGTTGTATATTCTTTTCTCATCATCCCAATCATGTTTGCACAATGTTTAAGTGTGAAAAGGGCTCCCTAGGAGTACCTAGGACGTAGTGGGTGCCTAACACCTTCCCATTGCGTAATTTACCCCTTACCCAGACTCTCTGATCTTTTTATTAGTTTTCTATGTGTAAAACTTCTTAGGCTTTTGTTCGCTTTTTAGCCAATCCTTTGGATAAATAAAAGTGCGGTGGCGACTCGATTCATTGTATGCTTTGCTTTTGATTTAATCAATAAATCATAAAGTGACGAATACACCGCTACACTATGACATATGTCGAATTATATCCATCTTTGGTTCTCAAGAACATTATTCAACCCAGAAATCCTCCACAAAATCCCAAACCACTTCCATGGTGGTACAAGCCTGAACTCCGTTCTGCCTTTCACTAGGGAGCCCCGGGCCACGACATTGAGAACTACTACCCATTAAAATATGAAGTACAAAAGCTTTTGAAGAGTAGGATGGTGTCCTTCGAGGACCGTGCGCCTAATGTGTAAGCTAACCTATTGCCTGCTCATGGTAATGCTTCGGTCAACATGGTGGACGGCTGTCTAGGGAATTTCCGAGTGTTTGACGTACGACGTATCTGTAGGTCGTTGGTAGATATGCATAAGACTTTGTTTACAATCAGTGACTGTGAGCACGACCATGATGGTTGTGCAATTTGTAGCATGAACCCTCGGGGTTGTTTGATTGTCAAAAGAGATATCCAGAGGTTGATGGATGAGAATGTAATCCATATTCAACAGTCAAGGGATATAGATGATGTGAATGTGATTGTTCTGGTGTTTAAGACCCCTAAGCGGGTGGTGATTCAATTTAATAGCAGCAACAACAACAACGTCAATAGATCGGTATCGCCGTTGGTTATACAGGTAGCGGGCCCTGTCCCATATGCATTCGATAAAGTTGTGCCTTATCAGTATAATGCCATAATGGTGAAAAATGGTCAAGAGATTCCATTACCCATAGCTGATTCTATGGTGAATATAGCTAATATTGCAAAGGTGACCCGTAGTGGTCATGTCTTCGGTCCGGTCTTTCCGAGAGAAGTAGAGGATGTTTCAGCCAATAAGAAGGTGGATGTGCTTGTGGTGAATCCAGTTTGTGCTCCAGTATGTCAGTCTGGTGAATCTAGCAAGCTGAAGAATAATGATGATGATGAGGTATTACGTTTAATCAAGAGGAGTGAGTTTAATATGGTGGAGCAACTGCTTCAAACCCCGTCAAAGATTTCAGTGTTGTCTCTGTTAATGAATTCTGAAGCACACAAAGAAGCATTGCAGAAGGTAATAGAGCAAGCCTGCATTGAGCATGACGTTACCGTGGATCAGTTTGACCACATTGTTTCTAACATTACTTCCTGCAATAACTTGAGTTTTTGTGATGAAGAGCTTCTTGAGGAAGGCAAAAATCACAATCTAGCACTCCATATTTCGATGAACTACAAGGAGGATGCACTGTCCAATGTGTTGGTCGATACTGGTTCTTCTTTGAATGTGCTTCTGAAATCAACTCTATCTAGACTCTCTTACCAAGGCTCCCCAATGAGGTACATTGGCGTCATTGTCAAGGCATTTGATGGTTCTCTCAAAACTGTCATTGGTGAAGTGGACCTGCAAGTTAAGATAGGTCCGAGTGATTTCCAAATTACTTTCTAGGTAATGGATATCCACCCGGCCTATAGTTGTTTATTGGGATGGCCATGGATCCATGAAGCAGGAGCTGTGACATCGACTCTACACCATAAGCTCATATTTTGTGAAGAACAACAAGCTTGTCGTTGTTGGTGGAGAGAAGACAGTGTTGGTGAGCCATCTGTCACCTTTTTCGTATGTTGAAGCTGAGGAGGAGGTTGGAACACTGTTCCAAGCCTTGTCTATTGTTGATGAAGAAAATAAAAATGGGGCACCCATGTCTTCTTTAAAAGATGCACAAAAGGCTATTCAGGTTGGCAGCACTGATCAGTGGGGCCGTGTGATAGAAATTGCCGAGAACAAGAATAGAGCCGGATTGGGATTTCAATTAGGGTCATTCAATGTCAAAGCTGAAGATGTTCAACCGAGTTTCCACAGTGGAGGGTTCATTCATGGTAATGATCAACACCCAGTTGCTGTGATCGAGGATGAAGACAATAAAGATGGAGCTTGCACCAGCTTTGTGATGCATGACCATACTTGCAACAATTGGATTGTTGTCGATGTTCCTACTATTATCCATTGCTCTAAGTAATTTTTCTTTCATTTTTAAGAAAAAATCCTTCTCCTGTGCCTAAGGGAGAAGTGAACATTGTTTGGCACTTCAATTATCATCAAGAAAAAGCAATTTTATTCATCCACATCTATGATGTTTTATTTTTACTTTTTGCTTTTCTAAAAATAGTAATCACAAAAAAACATAAATAAATAATAATCTTTCATCTGCATAATACTTGGTCACAATTCAATTCTCTAAAATTAAAATATCAAGTCATTATGCAGGTTAGTTCCCAAACCCATTGAATACAATGATCCTACTCCCTCTCCAAACTTTGATTTCCCTATGCATGAGGCCGAGGAAGAAACTGATGATGAAGTATCTGATGAATTATCTCGTTTACTTAAAGTTGATCATGCCAAGGTCAAAGCAATACATGAGATGCCTGCACCAAAAACTGTGAAGCAAGTCAGAGGGTTTCTCGACCGCTTGAATTATATATCAAGATTTATATCGCATATGATTGCCGCATGTGCGCCTATATTCAAGCTTCTTCGGAAAGATCAATCTTGTGATTGGACCGAAGATTGCAAGAAAGCTTTTGATAGTATCAAAGAGTATTTGCTTAAGCCTCTGATTCTGTCTCCTCCTGTTGAAGGAAGACCATTGATCATGTATCTGACTATGCTTGATGAGAGTATGGGTTGTGTCCTGGGTCAGCAAGATGAGTCTGGACAGAAAGAATATGTTAGCCACTACCTGAGTAAGAAATTCACCGATTGTGAGACTCGGTATGCTATGCTTGAAAAATCTTATTGTGCATTGGCTTGGGCTGCTAAGCTTCTGCGCCAGTATATGTTAAATCATACTACTTGGTTGATATCTAAGTATTTCCCGTACTTGGAGGATTTCCCGTTGACAAATGTTATTATCCGAGTATGATATTGAATACCGATCTCAAAAAGCAATCAAAGGTAATGTCTTGGTTGACCATCTGGCTCACCAACCGATTGAAGATTACTAGTCAGTGCAATATGATTTTCCTGATGAAGAGATATTGTACATGAAAATGAAAGATTGTGATGAACCATTGCTTGAGGAAGGGTCATAACCTGGTTCCCGTTGGGGCATGGTATTTGATGGAGTTGTTAATTAGTATGGTAATGGCATTGGGGCAGTGATTATTACTCCTCAGGGCACTCATTTTCCATTTACAGCTAGATTGACTTTCAAGTGTACAAACAGCATGGTTGAGTATGAAGCCTGCATTATGGGGCTTGAATAAGCCATTGATCTCAGAATCAAGTACCTACGTTTATGGAGATTCAACTTTGGTTGTGAATCAGATCAAAGATGAATGAGAGACAAATTAACCCGGTTTGATACCATATAGAGACTATGTGAGGAGGATTTCAACTTTCTTTATAAAGGTTGAGTTTCATCATATCTCTCGAGATGAAAACTGGATGGAAGATGCTCTTGCAACGTTGGCTTCAATGATTGTAGTGAAATTTAGGAACGAGGTTCCCAATTTGATAGTGATGTGCCTTGATAGACCACCACATGTGTTTACTGTAGAAGAGGTCAAAGATGAGAAGTTGTGGTATTTTGATATCATGAGTTTCCTCCAAAGTCATATTTACCCGCCTGGGGCATCTTTGAAAGATAAGAAAACTTTGAGGAGATTAGCTGGCAACTTCTACCTGAATGGTGATGTGCTTTACAAGAGAAACATCGATATGGTTCTGCTCAAATGCGTGGATAAACATGAAATGGACATGTTGATGACTGAAGTCCATGAAGGTTCCCTTGGTACTCATTCCAATGGAAATGCTATGGCTAAGAAGATGTTGAGAGCAGGTTACTATCGGTTGACAATGGAATCTGACTGTTGCAAGTTTATGAAGCAATGCCACAAGTGTCAAATCTGTTGATTCTAAGTGTCGGCAACAATTTTGGTAAAATAAAGAGTGTTCACAAGATGTCATGTGTGATGTCTTAACATGAGATATCCTATGTACCTGCTGGAGTTCAAGAACATGTGCATGCAGGATTGTTTCAGAATGCCACATACAATGCCATGGCTTCTGATATTGGATGTACCTGCTGGAGCTTAAAAGAAAGACATGTTCAAGAAGGATTGTTTCAGATGACATACACAAGGCCATGACATCTGATATGGTTGTACCTGCTGAAAGTTATAAAAGGAATTATTGGATTATGCAGGATTTTTCCAGGATGTCAGACCCGATGTCATGACATCCTGTACACAGAACATTCAGTATGAATGTCTAGTGTTTTGTGATTGCACAATTAATGGAAATCTTTGAATGATTGATGATCTGATTAACTGGCGCATTCAGTCATGGATTACAACCAGATTTACTTATTTTCCAAAGAGATCTAACCAGCTGTTATAAAAAGATTTGATTGGAAAATAGATTTAGGGTTTTCAAGATGTCCAAGCCCAGCTGAATGCTTCTATAAAAAGGGACTTAGAAAACATGTTTTCATACACAACCAAGACTGAGCGAAATACATAGAGAGAGCTAGGGTTTATGTCTGTTTAGTCGTAAGACTTGTAGGTCATTCAAGTCATCCATTGATGATTGAATTGGACTGATTTGTGGTTGTAATTTGTCACTCTAAAGCTGTTAAGCAAGAGTGTGTGTCTTCTTGATCAAAGCTGTGAAGCAAGATCAAGAGTGTGTCTTCTTGATTGAAACTGTGAAGTAAAATCAAGAGTGTGTAATTGAAAAGTATTTTCTTTTCACAAGGGATTGTTGTTTAAAATCACTGGTGTGTGATTGTAAGGGAAGTGAGTGGGTTCTCATATCTAAGAGTTCTTAGGTAGAAATTGCACGGGTAGAGATTAGGTGAAAAAGACTGTAACTTGTTAAAGTGTACGGAGAGTCTTTGAACTAATTCTATTTTAGTGAATTTCCTTCTTGGCTTGTGTCATACCCCGATTTTGGCCCTGAATTTTTTTTCCCATCAATCAGTCATTTGCATTTCTCCTCATGACCATTTCACTTCATATTGAGAGATCTTTCATTCATTCATGATTCAAAGAAATTTCACCCATATCCTCCATTTCATGTTCACATTTCTACATTTCATATTCGAATTTTTATTCATATTTCTTCATTCGCATTGGAAAGTTTTCCATTCATATTCAAAAAAATTCCACGTATTCATTCATTCATTCAACCATAATCATCCATTTACATGGCACGTGGATAAAGTATCTCATCACATGAATATCGGAAAGTTCTAAGCTTAGGATGAAGTATTAAAAAAAAAACAAAAAAAACATAATATATTCAAGAGCTACCACGGTTACTAGACAAAGAAGGGACTACTATCTGGCTCCACTCATTACAATTTCCCAAGTAATTCCTGTCTGCAGTCGGGTCATTAAAAGCACCAAGTTGTGCAGCAGCGTACTCAGGTGTCCTCATGTACTGAAGATACATTGGGTCAACATAAGGAGCCTGAAGACCACCGTCTATAGTTGATTTCCCATTCCACTTAAAACACTCACATCAGATGGAGAAGAAATTCCAGAAGGAAAACCACCTCCAAGGATTCTTGAATCCATTCCAGGGGATGCCATTGCCGACGTTGCAGCAACATTCTCAAGTAGATGTTGGCATGTTCCCAATTCCAAGTGGAATAGTCATGAAGGATGCCAAAGCAGGATTTCCACCATACCCACTCAGGCCATAGCTATTAAATGATGAATTGGTACCATCTGAAGGTTGGTACTGAGCAGGCAAGCCACCTCCGCCGTTATAAGGAGAGCTAGGTGATCCATTGAAATACGAGTTATTGGGGATGTTGTGCCTGCTACCAAAGGACAAGGAACTGATGAGCAGTAGGAAAAGTTTTGCCTCTTGATAATAAGACGCAAATAATTGGATGCTATGCCCAAACCAAACTTGGTCATGAATCCAATGTACAAGGGGCTTGAAACAACTGCAACATTGGATCCACAAACATATGAATTTGTTATTCACAGCCCCATGTTTCATTGTTTATGCAACATATAACAGGCGATATTGGAATGAAATTTGGAAATGCAGCATATAACAGCATGGACATGCGAAGTGTCACTTGACGACATTGATATTTTCAATAAAAGAAAAGCTTAAATATTTTTTCCTTCATCTCACAGTTGTGATGTTTCCCATGTGAACCATACCAGCTATTAGTTGATCGATATATCAGAAGTTGATTTTGTGAGTCTGTTTGGTTGATGACGGAAGTACATTACACCAGATTGCTAGATCTTCCTGCATCTGATTTTACATGACAGGAAGACAATTCCAATAAACCTGCATCTGATTTTTCATGACAGGAAGACAAAATCCAACTTATGCTGCTGCAATTCAGCCAGCGACTCCAGTCTTTACATTTGTGTTGGCTATAATGATGGGTACAGAAAGAGTAAACTTGCTAAGATATGAAGGTTTGTCCAAGGGTGGAGGAATTTTCGTCGGTGTTTTGGGGGGCCTTAATGATGGTTTTGTACCGTGGACCAACACTGGTAGGATCTTCGGAATTGGACATTATATCACACGGTGAAATAAGTTCCAAAGGTCAACCAGAGCCTTCTAGATGGTTAGTTAGTGGTTTAATGGATCTTGGACTTGACCATTTTCATCTTGGAGTTTTGTGCTTCATAGGGAACTGCATGTGCATGGCTTCTTTTCTATCCATTCAGGCTCCCTTATTAAAAAAGTATCCTGCAAACCTATTTGTCACAACATATTTGTACTGCTTTGGAGCTTTACTGATGGTAACTGCATCATACTTCGAACTGATGAGTTAACTGATTGGAGTTTGAATCAGTCTGAAACATTTGCCATTTTATATGCTGAAATTATTGCATCTGCACTTAATTATGGAATCATCACATGGAGCAAATTTGGATTATCTTCACTACCAAAGCCGGAAACCAATTATAAACCAAGCATTGTCGCAGAAAACGAATGCAAGCCGTGACAACAATGTGCTGAGTCAGAATACTCAAAAGCAAAACGGCATGATTTCCAAAGGTAAATCAACTTCAAAAGTAGATTCACAAGCCAAGAGTTCGAGAATGCTGCATCGAATGTGTCGAACCTGTTTTCCAAAATTGAGCGGAAGGTTCTGGTTCAGATGCACATGACAGTGCATCAGACAATAAACAAAGTACCCTTGTTTTTCCCAAGGGAAATTCCATTCTAAGTGCCAAGGTACTGACATTCTTCAGAATAGGAACCTTTTCTATTGATGTACGATGTCATGATCAGAGTGATACACAAGGACCTTCGTCGTGCACTGACGGCGTCGTGGCTTCTCTCAAGGACAAAGTTGAAGCGAGCGTGAAGTTTAAAGAAAACGACATTGATACGAAGCGAAGGCACTCACCTATTTGAAGTTTCGGGATGAACAATCAGTGATACAAATTACGCAAAGAGAATTGAAATTTCATGGAGTTGGTGTTACGCCAAAAGAAATCCCTGAAACTGCAAACATAAAGTTACCTTGCAATACAACTCGGTGCCAAAACTCGTCGAAATCCAAAAAGACAGTGTCTGTCACCGTCGGCTTAGTTCTGGCATCAATAGTAGTGTCAGCATGTAGGCATTCTAGCTTTCACAATGTACCGTCGGCGGAAGAAAAAGCTTGGTAGTGCCTTTGATATCACTGAAAGTCGTCTAAGTACCGATCAAACCAGAAGTATTTACCAGAAAAATGGATCTCCATTCGCAACCTTATAAGAAATGACTACCGTGTGCATGTGGGCAGCATTTTTGGATGAGTCGGATGTAGCGGAAGCCGGTTCTCATGGTGATGTGGAAACCAGTTGCACAAGATTCAGTTGGTGCAAGGCCAGACATTCCTGATTGAAAGTAACGAAGATAACCAGTGGATTGACGCATTCTCCCGTGGGGGTAGTAGCATAGAGTTCAACTCAACTGCTGCTGGATCTTGCTCTATATCAAGGTATGGCAATGTGTGGTCTGAGGCCACTTCCTCAGAGTCTGTCGAAATGCTCTTGAAATATGTTGGACAGGGGGAGTATACTCCTAGGCAAACTATTATTCAGGAATCAGATGTTTGTGATGAACTGGCCTGCTTAGCTAAGCAAATGGACTCCAATCCAAAACCTGATGATAGAAATGAATTTACAGATAATGTTACAGATTTACAACCACCCGGTGATGCTCATATAAGTTTTTCTGGATCGAAGAAGCCCGCAGGAATTGAACAGTCTCAGACTGGAATTCCCCAAAGTCACGAAGGTGAATTATCCATTGAGGGAAGTTCAGGTATTCTGGAACCAAATGATATGTTCCAAAATATTGACTTGCCTATGTCTGAGCATAGTCGAACCTTCTTTACCGATGATAAATTTGACATTACTAATCAAAGAGAAGCTCAGACTGTGGCTGATGGCTTAAATCATTGTGAAACTCGTGATTCATCAGCACTTGTGGTGGAAATTAATATTACTGATTTATCTATTCAAAATACGGTGGATGAGAAGCAAAGCCCTCAACTAACTGAAAGTAATAATCAAAATTTGGAATCTTCTATGATGAAGGAAAACTGTTGTAGATACACAGACTCTGGATCAAAATGCAGTTGATGTTGATGGCCATCATCCTGATAGATCTATTTTTGCAATACCCCCGCAAGATTCTCTAGAAGGAGGAAGTGTAGTTAAAGGACTTGATGCCGAGTTAAGTAGTTTAGAGGATTCCATGGTGTCGCTCCCCAGGATTTCCGAATCCAGGTACAAACGCGAAAAAGAGTGGCGAGGAAAAGAAAGAAAAGAGTCGCCAGCTATGTACTTTTATCCCAGGAGGAGGGAAAGGTAGTACTGCATAACCTAGAGGGAATAGATAAAACAAAGTCTCGAACCAGATAAAAATTGAGTAAGGGGGCCGGTTACGTGAAGGGAAGGTTATCGCACCCCTTCACGTCTGTGGTACTCCACAGGATCCACGTTGGCTATTTATGTCTAAAGTGTGTAAAAAGTCCTATATGCAATGCAAAAGAGAGAAAATCAAAGTAGGGGAAATAAAGAGTTATTGCTCGCACAGGCCCTACCCTGCTGCATACGTATCTCAAGAAGGATTGAGAATCAGAGCACCGTAGCTCGGATAACCTATTTCTGTTTGTTTTGTGTTTTTTAGATGAACGACGTTACTACGCAATCCACCGGATGCTCGACCTTTGGAGACTTACTCACCTGTAGTAGAAGGAGTTAACGTGTCCTTAAGAGAAGATAGAGTTTGTTTGTGTTTTAGGAATGCTCATGCAAGAAAGGAAGTCCTAGACGAAGGAACCGTGCTACCTTAATTGACATGCAAACGAGAGACTATACGAAGTCTAGCAATCCTATGGGGAGATGATCACACCACACAAAAACATATAGCATGAAGTAAACACATCAACAAGGGGGCTCATGAGAGGACCACAAATAAAGGAAACAAGATGCCAATAGATGGACTTACACTCGACTCCAAGGAAACAAAATGCCAATAAATGGACTTACATCCAACTCCAAAAAAACAAACGGGAAACAGAAAGCCAATCAATGGTCTTACATCTAACTCCACAAAACAAACAGGAAACAGAAATCCAATCAATGGTCTTACATCTAACTCCATAAAACAAACAAACATGCATGAAAAGCAAACACATGAAAGATTCACAAGTAAGCAAACAAGCAATCAAGCATCACTCTCTATATACAAACAAGTGGCTCAGACAAGTTGGTTTGGCTTTAGTCAAGGGGTCATATCAACCTCGACAAACAAGCCAAAACTGTAGGGGTGTTCTGAAGCTCTTAACCGCTAACATTGAGAGTTAGGGTGAAGCTGATGAAAGGAAATGAGGATAAGACCTCATGCTCTTAACCCTGGCCTGGGTGAGCTTAAATCAAAGAAAACGTGGGGATCCAGAAAGAGGGACCCTATTCCACTTGACTGACTCTATACAAAGATCTTGGGTTATGTTCAAGAGCATCAGCACGTAGTGCGAGCATAATGAACGACTCAACGAATAACAGGGGATTGGTTGCTAATCCCTTCTATCTGTCAATTGCCTCTTCACTTAGGAGGACTTAACAAGTAACATGCCTCAACAAGGAGGTCTTTAGCACAAATATAAACAAGCATAATCATGGCCTCTTAAGGAGGACTTCAGCCAAATGCCTGCCAAAAAGGTGGCAGGACTTCCAAACTACATGGAGTGAGAGAATGGTTACCTAGGTGGTATATCAATCACACTCCAAAGCAAATCTCAAGCAAGAGCTAAAAGCGACTAATGTACCTATACAAAACCCAAACAGTCAATATCTCAGATAGAAAAAAAACAACAGACAACAACATTGGAACTTTCCAATATCTACACAATGCAAGTCACAAATGCAAGCACTCAAGTGAGTCCATCACATCAATGGACCTACAACACAACAAGAGTTAGTGATCAAAGCAAATGGCATCTCATGTAATGAGATCACATCACCCATTAGTGTTAAATGCTCAAGCCTGAAACACAAAACACAATTGGTAAGTACAAACCACTAGTATAAAGACTAGGGTCAAAGGTAAGTCAAATAGTCAAAACAGAAGTCAATATTTCACATGAAGCACATTCAATCAAACAATAAAGAGTCCTTAAAAGGACCAAAGCCAATTCATAAGGCGAAGCCATCAAATAATCAAGATAAGGCAAAGGCAAGCAATGTGATCAAAATTGGACATCAAGAATAGAAAATTCACATTAAAACAGAAATGTATCTAATGATCATGAATATTTTTATGTGATTTTAACATGTTATGAGCAAGCATCATACCAAAAATTAAGTCTAGAAGAGGTCAATTGGTGTATGAATGAAAATGCACAAGTACAAAGCCCAAAATATTACACCAAATGTCACACTACATGTCCATGTGTCCAAAACAGTGGTATCAAATGATAAAAATGCCAAACAAAAGCCAAAACATCATGTCACATGTTATGATCAAGCATGTCAAATTTCAAGGCAATTGGATTAAACATGAGCATTCCTCAAAACAATTAGCACAACATAGCAAATTGGCATCATGTTCAAATAAGCAAGCACAATTAAAAATCCAGAAGCACAAAAATCAGGAAATTAACATCCAAAAATAATAGAAATCAACACAAGCATGTGGAAAAAAGTTTGGATCAATTTGGACATGTTTTCTATTTTTTATGATTTTTCAAAGTCTGAAGAAAATATTGAAATAATATGAAATATGCATGGCAATTAATTGGTTTGAATGATATTTGAAAATATGTTGAAGCCAGGTATTGAACCCAGGACACAAAGTTCCAAAGCGCGCTGAAATTAAAATGCACAAACATCATTTTCCAGGATTCGAACACAGGTATTGAAGGTAAAAGAAACGCTGGAAACTAAAATTCACAAACAATACATAGCCAGGATCGAACCAGCGCGCTGAATGTCCATGAGCGCTAATTGAAACGCAGCGTTTCAATCCAGAGGAGGAACCAAATGGAAATTAAAAACGCATGGCAAGGGAATCGAACACAGGTTACGAAGGTCAATGCGCGCTAATTGCCAAACCCTAAGCCACTGAACCAGAAGGCCGGAATAGTGATTCCGGTCGTCTTCTCCGATTGACTCCACGGCGGAGACATCAAGAAATTTTCCAGAATCACACGAAACGCATATGGTTGGAAAGATCTCAAACAGTAGATCTCAAATATCAGGTTAATTTCACATAATTCTTCCTAGAACAAACGGATCGAAGAGAAACATTTTGAACATTCAAACTAAAATCTCAACATATCATGATCAATACGTAACCAAATTAAAATCTAAAACCAACAGCATTCTCAGCACAACACGATCTACATAATCATGTACATGAATTGGCAAATAGAGAGAGTCGAATTTTCACTTACTTGAAGTGCAGTGACCAAAACAAGTCTATTCAAGCCTCCTCCAGCTCCAGATCAACCTCCTCAATCTTGTTATGAAGCTTTGTGCACGAATTGGCAATGGAAACCTCTTAGATCTAGCTGAATTTCAAACTTCCATGTTCATGTTCATGATCTTGATGGGCACGAATCTTTGCTCAATTCTTCAAACCAGTTGATGATCCTTGCTCAGAATTCCATGATTAACAAGAATATGCAAAGAAATTGATGCCTTGTGTGAAGAAATTTTGAAATCGAAGTGAGAGAAAAAATGGAGGGAATGGAAAATTTCAGATCTAGAATGTGTTCTCTGAGCAAAAACAGTTAGGATTAGGCTTATATACTCCTCCTTAATCACACTGAAATTATCATTAAGCAATGGCTAATTGAGATTAAGAAGAAATAAGGTGAATGACCAATTTGGCAAGTGTGAGGTGGCATGAGCAATGTGCACGTGAACAGTGCCATGCAAGGTTCATTTTCACTTAAAATCATCCAAGGATCAATATGGCATTGGTATTTTTCATGCATGATCAACCAAATTTGAATTCTTGATTTTCCCTCCAAAATGCACATGTATGGACACTTGATCATGTGAGCTTCTTTCATGCAAGGCAATGGTTGATTTGGAAAGTGTTGGTCACAAGGAGTATGTTGCAAAAAGGATGGACCAATTTGGAGTTTTGGATCAAAAGTTATGCCATGTTGAACTTCCATGTATACTTTGCAATCATTGGACCATAACTTCTTAACCATTCATCAGAAAGACATTATCTTGGACTTTTTGAAAATGGGAGAGAAAGATCTTCAACTTTCATGTTCACCAAAAATCCATTTGAAGCTTCTTTGTTGTTGAAAAGTCAAGTTGAATGTGGACCAAAAACTTGCCATTTTTGGAAACTTGAAATTACAGGTCACTTTCCAGTTTTGGAAACTTTTGATTTGGCTTCAAAATATTCAAGATAGATGTTTGACATGATGAATAGGCTTTGTATGAACATGAATGAGATGCTTCCACTCACTTCCCCATCTCAAAGCCCTCAGTTGACTGCACAGTTGATTGTAATGGTCCTCAGATGACCTGGAAATGTACTGATGAAATTGGGCCTCTACCACTTGGTAAAATTGCTTCAAAATGAACCCTAGCTCATATAAGCTCTTCAGAATAATCATGTGGTCTCCTTTGTACAAAGGATTCTCTTGATGCCAATTCTGACTGCCATGGTGCAATGCAATATGGAATAATAAATGTCCTAAAAAAGGAATGAATGCATGAATGGGGAGGGCAAATTTGAGGTGCTACAACTGCCCCTATTCAATCAACTGTGAACCTGAACGGATGAAAGCAACAGCTATCAGACTTCCAAGGTAAACATGGATTGAATACCAAAAGAACCGGTGAACTTGCACTCTGCACGCGACGAATCAAGGAAAGCGAGGTCATTTACCAATGGCGGCTTCCAAACAGAATTGATATTTACCGATATCAAGGAAAGCGAGGCCATTTACCGATGGCGGCTTCAAAACAGAATTGATATTTACCGATATCTAGGAAAGGGAGGCCATTTACCGATGGCGGCTTCCAAACAGAATTTGATATTTACTGATATCAAAGAAAGCGAGGCCATTTACCGATGGCGGCTTCAAAACAAGATTTGATATTTACCAATATCAAAGAAAGCGAGGCCATTCATCGATGGCGGCTTCAAAACGGAATTGATATTTACCGATATCAAGGAAAGCGAGGCCATTTACCGATGGCGGCTTCAACTGGGGAGGAAAAAAGATGTTTACAACTGGAACAAGACCAGACGTTTACTGACGACTCTACTGAGGAATTGATATTAGAAAGCGCTTCACGACCAGACATTTACCGATGACTGGGAAGGAACTCGATGTTTACCGACATCAAACAAGGATGCTTACAAGTGAAACAAGACCAGACATTTACCGATGACTGGGAAGGAACTCGATGTTTACCGACATCGAACAAAGATGCTAAGAAGGGAAACAAGACCAGACATTTACCGATGACTGGGAAGAAATGATACACGACCAGACATTTACCGATGACTGGGAAGAAATGATACACGACCAGACATTTACCGATGACTGGGAAGAAAGGATACACGACCCGACATTTACCGATGACTGGGAAGAAATGATACACGACCAGACATTTACCGATGACTGGGAGGAAATGATACACGACCAGACATTTACCGATGATTGGGAAGAAAGGATACACGACCAGACATTTACCGATGACTGGGAAGAAATTCAATGTTTACCGACATCGAAAGATGATTTGTACAAGTGAAACAAGACCAGACATTTACCGATGACTGGGAATGAACTCGACGTTTACCAACATCAAACAAAGGATACACGACCATACATTTATCGATGACTGGGAAGAAATGATACACGACCAGACATTTACCGATGACTAGGAAGAAAGGATACACGACCAGACATTTACCGATGACTGGGAAGAAAGGATACACGACCAGATATTTACCGATGACTGGGAAGAAAGGAACCACGACCAGACATTTACCGATGACTGGGAAGAAAGGAACCACGACCAGACATTTACCGGTGACTGGGAAGAAAGGAACCACGACCAGACATTTACTGATGACTGGGAATGAAGTCGATGTTTACCGACATCGGAAGATGATGTGTACCGACACCAAAAAAACAGACCTTACGGGGATCAACATGACACTTACCGGTATCGCAAGGATGACATCTACATATGTCAAAACAAGGCAGACACTTGCCGGGGACTAAACTGGGGAGAGAATCAAGCTTTCCTTTCGCGGACTGGTGAGGAAATAAATCTCTCTGGGGATTATCGATTCTGAACGTTGCCAAGAGCAACTGCTGCAAAGGTGCCATGCTGATGTTGAAAAAATGATCCGCCTCTGCTGGGGACATGGTCAAGCCTACAAGATGCAAGGGGAGGAAAACTCTTGCTGGGAAAGCAAATGATCACTTTGCTGAGCACACAATTCCTGATTCGATCTCCCAACTCTGTGGGGAGTAGCACTGCTGGGGATACTTACTGATCTGACATTCTCGGAACGGCAGAGAAACCAACTCAACTATGGAGTCACTTGTTGGGGAAACACTAACCTCTCGACCATGCTGGAGAAACAAATTCTGAAATCGACCTAGATGACCCAATGTCGCGATGCTAAACTCCTCAGAGTAACATCTTCACCAACCAGCTAAACCAATCCTCGAACGGTAACCACGGCTTGGGACTAGCTTATGCTTGCAATGCTGATGCATGAATTTTACAGCGTAATGCTCTATAACCATGGAAATGCTACGCAATTAATGATGCAATATGCTATGCTTCTCTAAATGATGAATGCATAAAAAATATCCCCCTCCAAGGACGGCACGAGCCACTCTGCTGAGGAACTCAATATCACTCCAATCTCCACCCTGCTGGGGAAAGGATAATCCTCACTCGGGACGACCTCCACTGAACCCGGTCTGCTTGGGGATTTCACTGGGGAAAACAACCACAGCACACCTCCGTTGGGGAAACAACAAATTTCAGACTTGCTGGGGAAAAACACTCTCAACCCTGCTAGGGGATTATAGCAAACTCCATACTTGGCTGCTGAAGCGACACCGATCTCGAATCCGCTGGAGAGATAACAATCTCAAACCTGCTAGGGAACACCGATCTCGAATCTGCTGGGGAGGTACAGAATTTTTGACATGGAACGCCCGTCGACTCGTCGAGCACTGTTGTCCAACATCTAACCACAGTGTCAACTTTCCACTTTTGAGAGCTCCCAGACTCATCTGGACTTTTCTGATTCATCACCTTGTATTCTCGACTTATCCGTACTCTACGGAGATCGAACTCCTTAGATTCGTACAAACTTTACAATCCTCAGACTTTGAAGAGTCTTCTTGATTAATCCTCCAGGATCGTCGCACGTCTCTCGCTGTCTTCACACCGTTCTTCAACGCCTTGTCCCTGATTAGACTCCACTAGGGATCTTTCGTCGGAACGCTTTGCATCACAACCTACAAGTGAGTGAGAATTACCAATAGCGCCTGCAAAAGAGATCGTTAGATAAAAACGTGCCCCAGGCGTGCCGAAATTTCAACACCTAGGTCACTCAACCTTCCGAATAAGATTTCAAGTTTTCAATCCTATAAACATGCATCGGAAGGGACCCCTATGTCTCAAAATGCAAAGATTCTTTATCAAAATAAACGGATGATTTTGCAATCAAAGCGGTAATGAAAACAAAAACAAAATTATTTGACTGAATATGCATTTTATTGGTTGAACAAAAGTGGCTCGTAACTTAGCAATACACAGGAAGCAATCCCTGAAAAGAGGTAATTGCGCACAAAAGAAAAATCTATCCTAATGGCAATGAGAACCCGTGATCTCATCGAGTTCCAATCCGGTTACAACCCATATGTCCTCAAGACTCTCCACGCTTTCTGCCTTCTGAACAAGACGCTTCTGACTGATCTCTGCTTTCAGATTATCCAGGTGTCTTAACCAAAGTACAAACGATCATGCCAGACGCAGTTGTTCGTTTCATTCCCTCTTTTTCCTGGACCGCCCTTTCGGGTTTTCAGTCCACCGGGATACCTTTTTTTCCCAAGCCGCCCTTGTGGGGTTTTCGACTTGCCGGGTGTACAGTTTTTCCTTTTTATCCCAAATTTTTGCCCGAACCTGTTTTCATTTTTTTTCGGTTCGCCGGGATGCCCCTTTTTACCTGGACTATTTTATTCTTTTCATCCAGCGGGTCTCTTATACGAAGTATTTTTATAACTGCGTCCGCATTCACAGGGGATGGAAAATCCTTACCATCCATGGTCGTCAACAACAAGGCTCCGCCAGAGAAAACCTTCTTAACCACGAATGGACCTTCATAATTGGGTGTCCACTTGGCCCGACGATCGTTCTGAGGAGGAAGGATCCTTTTCAACACCAGATCTCCCACATGATACACACGAGGTCGCACCTTTTGGTCAAAAGCGCGCTTCATTCGCTGCTGGTACAACTGCCCATGACAAATGGCTGCCAGCCTCTTTTCCTCAATCAGGCTCAACTCTTCATACCGAGTCCTTACCCACTCAGCCTCTTCCAATTTCACATCTGTAACACCCCGATAAAATATGATAATTATTTAATTTAAGTTAATAATATATTTATTAATTTAATTAAATAATTGGATTATTATTTGGAATTATTATTATTGGAATATAAAGTTGGAATATATATAAAGAGAGTTCCATTTGGTAAAGAAAGGTTTTTTCACGTGAAAAGGGAAAGCGACAGAAAAGTGGAGAAAGGGCAAAAAGGAAGAGCAGGAGAAGAAGGTTGAAGAAGGAAGAGCTTGAAGCTAAAGGATTGCCGGATTAACTCAGGTAAGGGGGGTTTATCGTCGTTTAATGGGTATTATGGGTTAACATGTAATGGGTAGTAATAAGCCGTTGAATTGACCCTAATTGGGATGATGAGTGCTGAAAAATTGTGATGAATAAGTTATGTTAAAGCTGTAATTGAATCTATATTTGGGTGAGTTGTGATTTTCCGAACGTGTAGCTTTTTACGGAATTGGAATCGGAGGTCCGGAAGTCCTCCAAAGGCGGAAAATGCGGAGAATTCTGCATTCTGCTTCGTGTTAGCGCAGGAACAGCTTTCTGTCTTGCGTTAACCGGTTAACCCAGGGTGTTAACCGATTAACACTGTTATGAATTGTGAAATATTGATGTCTGTCTTGCGTTAACCGGTTAACCCAGGGTGTTAACCGGTTAACACTGTTAAAATGTGCCAGGAAGCGTGTTCTGTGTTGCGTTAACCGGTTAACCCAGGGCGTTAACCGGTTAACACTGTTTGAAAAGTGAAAAAAAATGATATTTAATTGTTGTGTACAATTGAGGATTGGCCTATATTGGTGTATGATATAGGAGGGATCATTTCCCGTTGTTTTGAGCAGTATAGGTATTAGTAGAGTGTGCTAATACTGTGATTTATTATTTGACATGATATGATTTCATGATAAATAGGCTGATGATGTATGATGGTGTGCATAATGTTGTGAATATATCTATTATGTATGCAATTGTGGATGGACTGTTTATGGCTTAGAGTGTGAGCATATGTCCATTGTGAGTTATTGTTGATGTTTGCATTGCTAGGTGATATAGCGTGCATACTGTGGCCTTTATGGTGGTAGCTAATTCCCATGGTGAGGAATTAGTGAGTGAATCATTGTGGATTATTGTTGATGTTTGCATGCTAGGTGATTAGCGTGCATAGCATAGCCCTTGGGGTGGTAGCTAATTCCCATGGTGAGGAATTAGTGATGTGAGTCACTAGGTCTCAAATGAGTGGGACTAGTGAGCTTGGTAGCCGTATCTGGATTTGATCGGTGAGGTTGAACTATATGTTCACGAATAGTCGGTACCGCATGCATGGAGTCTCATTGCATAATGTATGTATAGTGTATAATATGAATGGATGTATTCCAATATTATACGTGTGTTTTGTGTTAGGTTGAGTATGATTATGATTTTGAGTTGATGTTGCCGTTGCTGAATGTGTGATCTGATTTGGGTGATGAAATGTGTTAATTTACTTAGCATTACATGATATTTTATAATGCTTATTATATCGATTGAGGAACTCACCCTTACAACTATGTTTCAGGTAACGAGCAGTGATTGAGTAGAAGCTAGTGCTTGGAGTCTAGTGTAGTTCCTTTGTGGGTCATGCTCTGGTAGATGTAACATCGGGACGGGATGTTTACTTTGTTTTCAATTGTGGTTGTTGAACAAGTTTTACATGTGATGTGTTACATGTTTTGTTCATTGTTGGATTTTATTCCGCTGCGTATTGTGCAATGTTTTATTTTGATAAACAAATGAGTATGCCCAGTTATTTGGAAAATGGTGTGAAGTGTCAAGTGTGACACCCTTAATTGCATATTTACTCTGAATTATGTTTTGTTGTTTTAATTAAATATTGGGGTATTTTAGAAGGGTGTTACATTAGTGGTATCAGAGCCTAGTCGGTCGAGTCGAGTCGTAATTATTCTGTTTCCCCTGTACGGGATAGGTGTTGTGTAACCCTATCAGTACTTATTGTTTTAGCTTGTTGGGTACTCAGAATAGAGATGGCTGGAAGAGGTAGAGACGATGCTGCGATTGCTGAGGCTCTGGGTATGCTAGCTGGAGTACTTGGAGGGAATCCGAATGTTGTGGGAATGGGAACTGCTCGTCAACTGAGTGAGTTCCAGAAGAACAATCCTCCAATGTTCAAGGGAGCATACGATCCAGATGATGCTCAGAAGTGGTTGAAGGAGATCGAGAGGATCTTCCGAGTGACTGAGTGTGCCGATAACCAGAAGGTCAGGTTCGGTACGCATATGCTGTCAGAGGAAGCAGATGATTGGTGGGTTGCTGCCCGCACTGAGTTGGAAGCTGCTGGGAGTGCTGAGATCACTTGGGCAGTGTTCAGAGAGAGATTCCTGAGGAAGTACTTTCCAGAGGATGTCAGGGGAAGGAAAGAGATAGAGTTCTTAGAATTGAAGCAGGGCAACCGGTCTGTTACTGAGTATGCTGCTAAGTTCACAGAGCTGTCGAAGTATTACACTCCCTATGATGAGGCTACTGGGGAATTTTCAAAATGTGTGAAGTTTGAGAACGGGTTACGTCCCGAGATCAAGCAGGCTATTGGGTATCAGCGGATTAGAGTGTTTTCTGACTTGGTTGACTGCTGCAGGATTTTTGAACAGGATACCAAGGCTAGAGCAGAGAGCTATCAGCAGAGGGTTGATAGGAAAGGCAAGAATCAGAATGATCGTGGGAAACCGTATGCAGCTGGCAAAGGTTTCCAGAGACAGAGTGGGATGAAAAGACCTAGTGGGGGAGACTCCAGTGCCCCTGCTAAGTGTTACAGATGTGGTCAGGCGGGACATCGTTTCCATGAGTGTACCAGTACTGAAAAGAAGTGTTTCAAGTGTGGAAAAGGTGGACACTTGGCTGCAGAGTGCCGGTTGAAGACTATGACTTGTTTCAACTGTGGAGAGGTGGGTCATATCAGTCCACAGTGTCCTAAGCCGAAGAAAGAGAACCAGTCGGGAGGCAATGTCTTTGCTTTATCGGGTTCTAAGACTTCTGCAGATGATCGTTTGATCCGAGGTACGTGTTATATTAATGGCTTTCCTCTTGTAGCTATTATTGACACAGGTGCGACTCATTCCTTTATATCTTTGGATTGTGCTGTGAAACTCAAATTAGAGATATCTGAGATGCATGGGAGTATGGTGATTGATACTCCTGCGAAGGGTTCAGTTACTACTACTTCAGTTTGTTTAGAAGCTCCCTTGAGTATTTTTGGTAGAGACTTTGGGATGGACCTCGTGTGTCTTCCACTAGTGCAGATTGATGTTATCTTGGGTATGAACTGGTTGGTGTTTAACCGAGTTTATATCAACTGTTTTGATAAGACTGTGATCTTTCCTGAGATTGAGGAAGGAAAGAGTTTGTTTCTATCAGTAAGGCAGGTGAATGAGGCAGTAGCAGATGGGGCAGAGTTATTTATGCTGTTAGCGACTTTTGGAGGCTAAAGATAAACTGGTGATTTGCGATCTAGCCGTGGTGTGTGATTTTCCTGATATGTTTCCTGAAGAAGTGAATGAATTACCGCCAGAACGTGAAGTTGAATTCTCGATTGATTTGGTACCTAGTACTAGGCCGGTGTCGATGGCTCCGTACCGTATGTCTGCTGTTGAGTTAGCTGAATTGAAGAGTCAGCTGGAAGATCTGTTGGATAAGAAATTTATTCGTCCGAGCGTGTCACCGTGGGGTGCACCAGTGTTATTGGTTAAGAAGAAAGAAGGTACTATGAGGTTGTGTGTGGACTACAGGCAACTGAATAAAGTGACGATCAAGAATCGGTATCCTTTGCCGAGGATTGATGATTTGATGGATCAGTTGGTTGGTGCGAGTGTGTTCAGCAAAATAGATTTGAGATCGGGGTATCATCAGATACGTGTGAAAACTGAGGATATTCAGAAGACTGCTTTCAGAACAAGGTATGGACATTATGAGTATTCTGTAATGCCTTTTGGTGTGACTAATGCGCCTGGGGTATTTATGGAGTATATGAATAGGATTTTCCATCCGTACCTAGACAAGTTTGTTGTGGTGTTTATTGACGATATTTTGGTGTATTCGAAATCTGAAGAAGAGCATGCTGAACATTTGAGAGTGGTTTTAGGAGTTCTACGAGAAAAGAAGTTATTTGCTAAATTGTCCAAGTGTGAATTTTGGTTAGAAGAGGTTAGTTTTCTTGGTCATGTGGTTTCAAGAGGTGGTGTTGCTGTTGATCCTTCTAAGATAGAAGCGGTATCTAAGTGGGAAGCTCCGAAGTCAGTTTCTGAGATAAGGAGTTTTCTTGGACTTGCAGGTTATTGTAGGAAATTCATTGAGGGATTTTCTAAGTTGGCGTTACCGTTGACGATGTTGACTAGAAAGGGGCAAGCATTTGTTTGGGACTCAAAGTGTGAAGAAGGTTTCCAAGAGTTAAAGAGAAGGTTAACTACTGCTCCTATTCTGATATTACCAAGTCCATCGGAACCATTTGAGGTTTACTGTGATGCTTCATTGTTGGGTTTGGGTGGTGTTTTGATGCAGAATAAGCAGATTGTAGCTTATGCTTCGAGACAACTGAAGGTTCATGAGAGGAACTATCCGACACACGATTTAGAGTTGGCAGCTGTGGTATTTGTTCTGAAGTTATGGAGGCATTACTTGTACGGGTCAAGATTTGAGGTTTTCAGTGACCATAAAAGTTTAAAGTATTTGTTTGATCAGAAAGAGCTGAATATGAGACAGAGGGGATGGTTAGAGTTTCTGAAGGATTATGACTTTGGTTTGAATTACCATCCGGGTAAAGCAAACGTAGTGGCTGATGCATTGAGTCGGAAATCATTGCATGTGTCTATGTTAATGATTAAGGAATTGGATTTAATTGAGCAGTTTAGAGACTTGAGTTTGGTGTGTGAGAGTACTCACAATAGTGTTAAATTGGGAATGTTGAAGTTAACGAGTGGTATTCTGGATGAGATTAGAGAGGGTCAGAAATCCGATGTGCTTTTGGTTGATAAGTTGACTCTAGTGAATCAAGGTCAAGGTGGTGAATTCAGAGTTGATGAGAATGGTGTTTTGAAATTTGGTAATCGGGTGTGTATTCCGGATGTTACCGAACTTAAGAAGAGTATTCTTGAGGAAGGACATCGTAGTGGCCTGAGTATTCATCCTGGGGCTACGAAGATGTATCATGATTTGAAAAAGTTATTTTGGTGGCCGGGAATGAAAAGAGAAATTGCGAGTTTTGTTTATTCTTGTTTGACTTGTCAGAAGTCGAAGATTGAGCATCAGAAGCCGTCTGGGCTAATGCAACCGTTGGCTATTCCAGAGTGGAAGTGGGATAGTATCAGTATGGATTTTGTTTCTGGTTTACCGAGGACAATTAAGAATTTTGAAACTATTTGGGTGATTGTTGACAGATTGACAAAATCGGCTCATTGTGTTTTGGAAAAGGGAGGTGCTTGGGATTGTTATTTACCTTTGATTGAGTTTACCTACAACAATAGTTTTCATTCGAGCATTGGTATGGCACCGTTTGAAGCTTTGTATGGTAGGAGATGTCGGACACCTTTATGTTGGTATGAGTCCGGTGAGAGTGCTGTGGTTGGACCGGAGATTGTTCAACAAACTACGGAAAAAATTAAGATGATTCAGGAGAAGATGAGGATTGCTCAGAGTCGTCAGAAGAGTTATCACGACAAGAGGAGGAAGTCACTTGAGTTTCAAGAGGGAGATCATGTGTTTCTTCGTGTTACTCCGATAACTGGGGTTGGTCGAGCTTTGAAGTCGAAGAAGTTGACACCTCGATTTATTGGTCCTTATCAGATTTTGGAGAGGATAGGGGAGGTAGCCTATCGTGTCGCTTTACCGCCGTCACTTGCGAATTTGCATGAGGTTTTTCATGTGTCTCAGTTGAGGAGGTACATTCCTGATCCGTCGCATGTGGTCCAAGTAGATGATGTACAGGTGAGAGATAACCTGACTGTTGAAACATCACCTATGAGGATAGAGGATCGAGAGTTGAAGTAGTTGCGGGGTAAAGAGATTGCTTTGGTAAAGGTAGCTTGGGGAGGACCAGCAGGTGGCAATGTGACTTGGGAACTTGAGAGTCAGATGAAGGAGTCTTATCCGGAGTTATTCGCTTGAGGTATGTTTTCGAGGACGAAAACTCTTTTAGTGGGGGAGAGTTGTAACACCCCGATAAAATATGATAATTATTTAATTTAAGTTAATAATATATTTATTAATTTAATTAAATAATTGGATTATTATTTGGAATTATTATTATTGGAATATAAAGTTGGAATATATATAAAGAGAGTTCCATTTGGTAAAGAAAGGTTTTTTCACGTGAAAAGGGAAAGCGACAGAAAAGTGGAGAAAGGGCAAAAAGGAAGAGCAGGAGAAGAAGGTTGAAGAAGGAAGAGCTTGAAGCTAAAGGATTGCCTGATTAACTCAGGTAAGGGGGGTTTATCGTCGTTTAATGGGTATTATGGGTTAACATGTAATGGGTAGTAATAAGCCGTTGAATTGACCCTAATTGGGATGATGAGTGCTGAAAAATTGTGATGAATAAGTTATGTTAAAGCTGTAATTGAATCTATATTTGGGTGAGTTGTGATTTTCCGAACGTGTAGCTTTTTACGGAATTGGAATCGGAGGTCCGGAAGTCCTCCAACGGCGGAAAATGCGGAGAATTCTGCATTCTGCTTCGTGTTAGCGCAGGAACAGCTTTCTGTCTTGCGTTAACCGGTTAACCCAGGGTGTTAACCGGTTAACACTGTTATGAATTGTGAAATATTGCTGTCTGTCTTGCGTTAACCGGTTAACCCAGGGTGTTAACCGGTTAACACTGTTAAAATGTGCCAGGAAGCGTGTTCTGTGTTGCGTTAACCGGTTAACCCAGGGCGTTAACCGGTTAACACTGTTTGAAAAGTGAAAAAAAATGATATTTAATTGTTGTGTACAATTGAGGATTGGCCTATATTGGTGTATGATATAGGAGGGATCATTTCCCGTTGTTTTGAGCAGTATAGGTATTAGTAGAGTGTGCTAATACTGTGATTTATTATTTGACATGATATGATTTCGTGATAAATAGGCTGATGATGTATGATGGTGTGCATAATGTTGTGAATATATCTATTATGTATGCAATTGTGGATGGACTGTTTATGGCTTAGAGTGTGAGCATATGTCCATTGTGAGTTGTTGTTGATGTTTGCATTGCTAGGTGATATAGCGTGCATACTGTGGCCTTTATGGTGGTAGCTAATTTCCATGGTGAGGAATTAGTGAGTGAATCATTGTGGATTATTGTTGATGTTTGCATGCTAGGTGATTAGCGTGCATAGCATAGCCCTTGGGGTGGTAGCTAATTCCCATGGTGAGGAATTAGTGATGTGAGTCACTAGGTCTCAAATGAGTGGGACTAGTGAGCTTGGTAGCCGTATCTGGATTTGATCGGTGAGGTTGAACTATATGTTCACGAATAGTCGGTACCGCATGCATGGAGTCTCATTGCATAATGTATGTATAGTGTATAATATGAATGGATGTATTCCAATATTATACGTGTGTTTTGTGTTGGGTTGAGTATGATTATGATTTTGAGTTGATGTTGCCGTTGCTGAATGTGTGATCTGATTTGGGTGATGAAATGTGTTAATTTACTTAGCATTACATGATATTTTATAATGCTTATTATATCGATTGAGGAACTCACTCTTACAACTATGTTTCAGGTAACGAGCAGTGATTGAGTAGAAGCTAGTGCTTGGAGTCTAGTGTAGTTCCTTAGTGGGTCATGCTCTGGTAGATGTAACATCGGGACGAGATGTTTACTTTGTTTTCAATTGTGGTTGTTGAACAAGTTTTACATGTGATGTGTTACATGTTTTGTTCATTGTTGGATTTTATTCCGCTGCGTATTGTGCAATGTTTTATTTTGATAAACAAATGAGTATGACCAGTTATTTGGAAAATGGTGTGAAGTGTCAAGTGTGACACCCTTAATTGCATATTTACTCTGAATTATGTTTTGTTGGTTTAATTAAATATTGGGGTATTTTAGAAGGGTGTTACAACATCCACCAGGACTCTCAATGACGGAATCTGCACCTCAATTGGTAACACGGCTTCCATCCCATACACAAGCGAGAATGGCGTTGCCCCAGTAGATGTACGCACCGAGGTTCAATACCCCTGCAATGCAAACGGCAACATCTCATGCCAATCCTTATAGGTTACAACCATTCACACTAACGACCCCATCAAACATCAGAATCCATTCGGATTCAAGGTCAGGCCCCTCCTCCGGGATCGGTTCCTCACAATCTTTCGATTTGAGAAACATGATGTCCTCATCAGGGAACTCAAACTTCATCGGTTGATAATCCACAATGGGTTGCTGGGCGAGGTAATCAGACAATACACTCCCCTTTATTGCTTTCTGAGAAGTATACTAAATATCGTATTCAGTCAAAATCGTTTACCATCTCGGAACCCGTCCGGTCAATGCTGGCTTCTCAAATATATACTTGATCGGATCCCTCTTGGAAATCGACAAAGTGGTATGAACCAGCATATACTATCTTAGTCGGCGAGCAGCCCATGCCAAAGCGCAGCAAGTTTTCTCGAGCAGTGAATATCTTGTTTCACAGTCGATAAACTTTTTGCTAAGGTAATAAATTTGCATGCTCTTTTCGACCAGACTCGTCATGCTGCCCCAGTACATAACCCATAGACCCCTCGAGGACCGTCAAGTACAGGATTAACGGTCGACCCTCCACAGGAGGCATCAGAATCGGAGGCTCCTGCAAATATTCTTTTATCTTTTCAAATGCCGCTTGGCAATCATCATTCCACCTGACCGTTTGATCTTTTCTCAACAATTTGAATATGGGTTCACACGTGGCTGTTAAATGAGATATGAACCGTGAAATGTAGTTCAATCTACCTAAGAAACCACAAACCTCTTTTTCTATTCTCGATTCAGGCATTTCTTGTATTGCTTTTACTTTGGCAGGATCAACCTCGATTCCTCTTTCACTTACAATAAACCCCAGCAACTTACCGGACCACACTCCAAAAGTGCACTTATTCGGATTCAACCTCAATTTGAATTGTCTCAACCGGTCAAACAGCTTGGCCAGGTCTACCAAATGCCCCTCTTCTGTTTGGGACTTTGCTATCATGTTGATCTCATGATGAACCATATCATGAAACAAAGTCACCATAACTTTTTGATACGTGGCACTGGCGTTCTTGAGACCGAATGGCATTACCTTATAACAAAAAGTGCCTCATGGTGTGATGAACGTTGTTTTCTCCATATCATCTGGCGACATTTTAATTTGATTATAGCCAGAAAAGCCATCCATGAAGGAAAACACCGAGAATTGAGCTATATTATCTACCAACACATCGATGTGAGGTAATGGGAAATCATCTTTCGGGCTAGCTCTGTTCAAATCCCAGTAGTCCACACACATTCTCACCTTTCATCCTTCTTCGGCACCGACACAATATTCGCGACCCAAGGCGGATAATTAATGACAGCTAGGAAACCAACATCCAACTGCTTTTGAACTTCCTCTTTGATTTTCGTGGCCATCTCGGGTCGAGTTCGGCGCAACTTCTGCTTCACTGGAGGACAGTCTTTTCTCAATGGCAACTTATGCACAACGACATTAGTATCCAACCCTGGCATATTTTGATAAGACCAGGCGAAGATATCAACATACTCTTTCAACAGTGCTACCATTCTGCTCTTGGCATTTGCCTCCAAAGCGGCCCCAACTGACCTCCTCGGTGCCTGGATTAACGATCTCAACTCGCTCCTCGTGCGGTTGAATCACCTTCTTCTCTTATTTCAACAACCTAATTCCTCCAGCAGTTCACAATCTTCTTCGCCTTCTTCTTCGGCATGATAGATCGGATTGTCAAAGTCATATGAGGGTGTAACAGGATTGTTATCAATGAGATCCGGAGAATGATCGCTTTAGAACCGGAACAAGATAGATCAAAAGAAAGAAAAATGAAAATAACCATTGCCATTTTTATTTTGTTTTTTAAACTGCAAAAATAAATGAAAAACAGGGAACAACGCTTTTAATGTGAAAAACATCCATTTATTAATGATGCAAAAAAATGCAAAATGAAACACATGAGGTGGCCCTTACAATGAACCATTACGTTTCGGGCAAAACGTATGGCTTTCATGCAAACAAAATTGAAAAACAGAAATATTACTCTTCACGCAGAGTGACAGTGATGATCTTTTCAGCCTTCCAGTTCTAGATCTCCATCCCCGGTACGCACGGTTTTATCCACGATTCGAGCTCGTAGTCACTGTCAATCTCTTCACCCACCGCACAGACGCGATTTGGATCTAGCATCCCAACACTGGTGAACGTGAACGGTTGACGACGTCCTCTATTCTGCCCCGACGAGCCTTGGCCCGGCTGATAGCCAACCCCGAACCTATCTGCTTTCACTGCAATGTCTATCATTCTTCCCCAACCTGGGGCCTCTCCACTTCTCACCACCTCAGCGGCCTGTTTATAAGAAGCAATGGACGACTTTTTCTCTTTCTCAGCAACAATGGCATTCTCCACCTTAACGGTTTCAAACGCCTGACATGGTGTTTCACATATTTCACCGTCCATTTCCACATATTTGAATGATGACAATGGGCTGACAAAAATATCCTCCTCCCCCCAATCAACTTTCTCAAATCGGAGACGTCTCCCATCCATCATTCTCTGAATCGTCTCCCTCAACATTACGCACCCATTCGTAGTGACAGTGCAAGCAGCACAACAACTATCACAACCAGGGAAAACTCCACTCTTCATCAGATGTCTCTTGACCACAGACATTGGAGTCCTCAACTGATCCACACCTGTCACCTCTATTTTTCTCTTATCCTTTGACATCACGTTCACCCCCATAGGACCATGCATCGACATGGGGTTAGCATTAACATTCGGCGTCGGTGCAAAATTGATGGCTTTAGAATCCACCAAATCTTGAACGACATGCTTAAAAGCTCTACAACCCTCAATGTTATGCCCGGGTGCACCAGAATGGAACTCGCACTTGACGTTCTCATCGTGACTTGCAGGCCTCTGATCTAGTCCTACCGGAGCCAACGTCCTCGGCTGAACTAACCCAAGATCCTTTAACCTCTTAAACAGAAAGGTATACGTCACGGGTGGCCTATCAAACTGACGATCTGTCGTCCCTCTTCTCACTTGGCACCCAGCTCTCTGTGCTCTCTGTTGAGGTGGCTGCTGTTGCTGTTGTACAGATTGATTACCAGTAGGAATTGTTACTGCAACAGCGTACGAGTGGTAACGATCCCTACCGTGTCCCCTTTGGGCATACACATCACTCGATTCACCCTCCTTCTTGCGCTAACCATTACCAAAGGGTTTCTTGACTCCAGACGGCGGAGCATTTCCCTGTATTTTCCCCATTCTCAGCCAACTTTCAATCCTCTCCACCTTCTCGGGGATTGCCTTCTGCCCCAAGGCGAACCCTTGCATGACACTGATCAACTCGCTCATCTTCTCTTTCAGCTCGAGAATGTCAGCGTTGGGTGGATCCATCATTTTGGGTTTGTTGCGTCTGGTAGGGTATCCGTGCGGACGAGCTATGTGCAGAGGGATGATTCTGCATGCACGAGCAGTGATTCCTCAGTCAATCAAACATGTTAGAAACTGACACCTACAAAATAAGAAGACAAGTTATTATGACTCACGCATGAATGCAATGTCTATCCATATGAGGAACATTTTGTCTTTTGATTCTGGCTTCATCGAGACAGACAATAATCCGAAACAATATTCTGTCATCAATCATCTTTTTAAATCGGTCCTTATTCCCGAAACCAGGATGTCTCTTAACCAAAATCTCAATCAAGAATGTACCCTTCATATGGATAAACATGAGTTAGATGCAGATGAATGCGAAATGAGAATGATGCAGATGCATGTATGCAATTCACAGTGCCATCCTCCAAGTCATCTGAACATCAACTGTACTGGACCCCGGTCTCAGAACTGATCACAACCATCTGAGGGACTAAGTAACCACAAATCCGACTCAGGGTTTCGAAATAAACGGAATGGAGGATATACCACCATCATCAAAGGACAATCACTGGACAGATAGCCACAAGATCCTCTGAACAAGTACCTTCAAATTCTACCCGGGGATCCGAAATAAACAGAACCCGCTGATAAACCACGGATAGAACTCCGGCGTGTCAGAAATAAATCCATAAATCCAACTTATCAATAGGACCCAGATCAAGAACTGAACCAATAGTCACCATCAAAGAGTCACCAACAGGACACGGTCACCAACAAAACAAGTCACCATCAGTACCTGTAAACGATTCATTCCCGCCCCGCTCACGGGTGTCATATAGGCCAAGGTAAGGTCAAGAGAAACGCAGGATAAACAATCCTTTCAAGAATATCATCATATGCACACCAGGTGTATGCAACGATAATACCCCATCAGAATCTGAACTGCTCGTGATACCATGTTCCACTAAGTGGCGCCATACCACCCGCTTCCCATGAATCACTCTATTCCTAGGTGTCCTAAAGTTCACTCATAGCCTGTGTATTGGGCCTTTTACCTCTTATGGTTCCCACCCAACAGAGAAACAGATACACAGCCAGTATAGTATGCATGAAACAGTAAAGCGCACATAGGATGCAATGCAAGCAGATAAGTATGCAAAGCAATAAATAAATAACACATAATAGACTAAAAACAAACAAACTCTAGGAAAGGCCCGCTAGGGAAAGATGGACCAGCAAGAGGTCAACTTCTTGATAATTCCCCAGCAGAGTCGCCAGCTGTCGCTCCCCAGGATTTCTCGAATCCAGGTACAAACGCGAAAAAGAGTGGCGAGGAAAAGAAAGAAAAGAGTCGCCAGCTATGTACTTTCATCCCAGGAGGAGGGAAAGGTAGTACTGCATAACCTAGAGGGAACGGATAAAACAAAGTCTCGAACCAGAGAAAAATTGAGTAAGGGGGCCGGTTACGTGAAGGGAAGGTTATCGCACCCCTTCACGTCTGTGGTACTCCACAGGATCCACGTTGGCTATTTATGTCTAAAGTGTGTAAAAAGTCCTACATGCAATGCAAAAGAGAGAAAATCAAAGTAGGGGAAATAAAGAGTTATTGCACGCACAGGCCCTACCCTGCTGCATACGTATCTCAAGAAGGATTGAGAATCAGAGCACCGTAGCTCGGCTAACCTATTTCTGTTTGTTTTGTGTTTTTTAGATGAACGATGTTACTACGCAATCTACCGGATGCTCGACCTTTGGAGACTTACTCACCTATAGTAGAAGGCGATAACGTGTCCTTAAGAGAAGATAGAGTTTGTTTGTGTTTTAGGAATGCTCATGCAAGAAAGGAAGTCCTAGACGAAGGAACCGTGCTACCTTAATTGACATGCAAACGAGAGACTATACGAAGTCTAGCAATCCTATGGGGAGACGATCACACCACACAAAAACATATAGCATGAAGTAAACACACCAACAAGGGGGCTCATGAGAGGACCACAAATAAAGGAAACAAGATGCCAATAGATGGACTTACACTCGACTCCAAGGAAACAGAATGCCAATAAATGGATTTACATCTAACTCCAAAAAAACAAACGGGAAACAGAATGCATGAAAAGCAAACACATGAAAGATTCACAAGTAAGCAAACAAGCAATCAAGCATCACTCTCTATATACAAACAAGTTGGTTGGGCTTTAGTCAAGGGGTCATATCAACCTCGACAAACAAGCCAAAACTGTAGGGGTGTTCTGAAGCTCTTAACCGCTAACATTGAGAGTTAGGGTGAAGCTGATGAAAGGAAATGAGGATAAGACCTCATGCTCTTAACCCTGGCCTGGGTGAGCTTAAATCAAAGAAAACGTGGGGATCCAGAAAGAGGGACCCTATTCCACTTGACTGACTCTATACAAAGATCTTGGGTTATGTTCAAGAGCATCAGCACGTAGTGCGAGCATAATGAGCGACTCAACGAATAACAGGGGATTGGTTGATAATCCCTTCTATCTGTCAATTTCCTCTTCACTTAGGAGGACTTAACAAGTAACATGCCTCAACAAGGAGGTCTTTAGCACAAATATAAACAAGCACAATCATGGCCTCTTAAGGAGGACTTCAGCCAAATGCCTGCCAAAAAGGTGGCAGGACTTCCAGACTACATGGAGTGAGAGAGTGGTTACCTAGGTGGTATATCAACCACACTCCAAAGCAAAGCTCAAGCAAGAGCTAAAAGCGACTAATGTACCTGTACAAAAGCCAAACAGTCAATGTCTCAGACAGAAAAAAACAACAGACAACAACAGTGGAACTTTCCAATATCTACACAATGCAAGTCACAAATGCAAGCACTCAAGTGAGTTCATCACATCAATGGACCTACAACACAACAAGAGTTAGTGATCAAAGAAAATGGCATCTCATGTAATGAGATCACATCACCCATTGGTGTTAAATGCTCAAGCCTGAAACACAAAACACAATTGGTAAGTACAAACCACTAGTACAAAGACTAGGGTCAAAGGCAAGTCAAATAGTCAAAACAAAAGTCAATATTTCACATGAAGCACATTCAATCAAACAAGAAAGAGTCCTCAAAAGGACCAAAGCCAATTCATAAGGCGAAGCCATCAAATAATCAAGATAAGGCAAAGGAAAGCAATGTGATCAAAATTGGACATCAAGAATAGAAAATTCACATTAAAACAGAAATGTATCCAATGATCATGAAAATTTTTATGTGAGTTTATCATGTTATGAACAAGCATCATACCAAAAATTAAGTCCAGATGAGGTCAATTGGTGTATGAATGAAAATGCATAAGTACAAAGCATAAAATGTTACACCAAATGTCACACTACATGTCCATGTGTCCAAAACAGTGGTATCAAATGATAAAAATGCCAAACAAAAGCCAAAATATCATGTCACATGTTATGATCAGGCATGTCAAATTTCAAGGCAATTGGATTAAACATAAGCATTCCACAAAACAATTAGCACAACATAGAAAATTGGCATCATGTTCAAATAAGCAAGCACAATTAAAACTCCAGAAGCACAAAAATCAGGAAATTAACATCCAAAAATAATAGACATCAACACAAGCATGTGGAAAAAAGTTTGGATCAATTTGGACATGTTTTCTATTTTTTATGATTTTTCAAAGTTTGAAGAAAATATTGAAATAATATGAAATATGCATGGCAATTAATTGGTTTGAATGATATTTGAAAATATGTTGAAGCCAGGTCTTGAGCCCAGGACACAAAGGTCCAAAGCGCGCTGGAAATTAAAATGCACAAACATCATTTGCCAGGATTCAAACACGAGTATTGAAGGTAAAAGAAACGCTGGAAATTAAAATTCACAAACAATGCATAGCCAGGATCAAACTAGCGCGCTGAATGTCCATGAGCGCTAATTGAAACGCATCGTTTCAATCCAGAGGAGGAACCAAATGGAAATTAAAAACGCATGGCAAGGGAATCGAACACTGGTTACGAAGGTCAATGTGCGCTAATTGCCAAACCCTAAGCCACTGAACCAGACGGCTGAAATAGTGATTCCGGTCGTCTTCTCCGATTGACTCCACGGCGGAGACATCAAGAAATTTTCCAGAATCACACGAAACGCATATGGTTGGAAAGATCTCAACCAGTAAATCTCAAATATTAGGTTCATTTCACATAATTCTTCCTAGATCAAACGGATCGAAGAGAAACATTTTGAACATTCAAACTTAAATCTCAACATATCATGATCAATACTTAACCAAATTAAAATCTAAAACCAACAGCATTCTCAGCACAACACGATCTACATAATCATGTACATGAATTGGCAAATAGAGAGAGTCGAATTTTCACTTACTTGAAGTGCAGTGACCAAAACAAGTGTATTCAAGCCTCCTCCAGCTCCAGATCAACCTCCTCAATCTTGTTATGAAGCTTTGTGCACGAATTGGCAATGGAAACCTCTTAGATCTAGCTGAATTTCAAGCTTCCATGTTCATTTTCATGATCTTGATGTGCACGAATCCTTGCTCAATTCTTCAAACCAGTTGATGATCCTTGCTCAGAATTCCATGATTAACAAGAATATGCAAAGAAATTGACGCCTTGTGTGAAGAAATTTTGAAATCGAAGTGAGAGAATAAATGGAGGGAATGGAAAATTTCAGATCTAGAATGTGTTCTCTGAGCAAAAACAGTTAGGATTAGGCTTATATACTCCTCCTTAATCACACTGAAATTATCATTAAGCAATGGCTAATTGAGATTGAGAAGAAATAAGGTGAATGACCAATTTGGCAAGTGTGAGGTGGCATGAGCAATGTGCACGTGAACAATGCCATGCAAGGTTCATTTTCACTTAAAATCATCCAAGGATCAATATGGCATTGGTATTTTTCATGCATGGTCAACCAAATTTTAATTCTTGATTTTTCCTCCAAAATGCACATGTATGGACACTTGATCATGTGAGCTTCTTTCATGCAAGGCAATGGTTGATTTGGAAAGTGTTGGTCACAAGGAGTATGTTGCAGAAAGGATGGACCAATTTGGAGTTTTGGATCAAAAGTTATGCCATGTTGAACTTCCATGTATACTTTGCAATCATTGGACCATAACTTCTTAACCATTCATCAGATGGACATGATCTTGGAGTTTTTGAAAATGGGAGAGAAAGATCTTCAACTTTCATGTTCACCAAAGATCCATTTGAAGCTTCTTTGATGTTGAAAAGTCAAGTTGAATGTGAACCAAAAACTTGCCATTTTTGGAAACTTGAAATTACAGGTCACTTTCCATTTTTGGAAACTTTTGATTTGGCTTCAAAATCTTCAAGATAGATGTTTGACATGATGAATAGGCCTTGTATGAACATGAATTAGATGCTTCCACTCACTTCCCCATCTCAAATCCCTCAGTTGACTGCACAGTTGATTGTAATGGTCCTCAGATGACTTGGAAATGTACTGATGAAATTTGGCCTCTACCACTTGGTAAAATTGCTTCAAAATGAACCCTAGCTCATATAAGCTCTTCAGAATAATCATGTGGTCTCCTTTGTACAAAGGATTCTCTTGATGCCAATTCTGACTGCCATGGTGCAATGCAATATGGAATGATAAATGTCCTAAAAAAGGAATGAATGCATGAATGGGGAGGGCAAATTTGAGGTGCTACACATGGGAACGAGAACTGTTGCAGTTTATGACATGCAGAAAGAAGAAAGGTGCAGTGAAGATATACGTTCCTGTGATTTGAGTCGGGCCAAAGCAAGTGAAAATACAGTCTCGCTTAAAGATAAGGTGATGGATGATCAGCCTATATCAGATACACGTACATCGCCAATGGTTTCAGTTAAAGGTGATCCTGTCTCTGTCGAGCTGGTAGTTGAGGTAGTTGAGGTAAGCAATTCCAGTTGTGAAGTTTGTCCTAATCTGCAACAAACAGAACTCCAGCTCCTGTGCTCGTTGCTTGCACTAGAAGGAGCAGTTCGTGACTTGACTTCATCTGCTATGGATGAATTACGCACTTTCAGTGAAGCAATAAAGGCTCTTCTTACTACGTCTGCTAATGGTGCTTCGATTTTGAGGGTTTTGCAAGCCTTGAGTTCCTTTGTCACCTCATCGACTGAGAAAGAGAATGATGGAATTTCTCGGGCTCATTTGGAGTTTTCTGAAATCAATTCAGCATTAGAGCCCTTGTGGCATGAACTGAGCTGCTGCATAAGCAAGATAGAATCCAACTCTGAGCCAGCATCTGAGATTTCAATACCTTTCATTTCCATCTGATCAGCACGACTTATCGTCATCAGCACCTCAATTCACACCTCCTCCCTGCAAGCATCAAACAATACACATCATATTCAAGTGAATTCGCAACCGTGAATAGCTTTTTACCGGCGGTAAAAATTCACAAGCAATAAAAGGGAATCAAAATATTTTCAGAAGAAGGTACAAGGTACAAGTTACCTTCTTCAGAGCAAGCACCAAAATGGGGTAGACAACAGAGCAGCACAAGAAAACACTTCTATTTCCAATACTCTTTTGATCTCAGGGACCAATTCCAAACCCTAGCAGTGAGATTATATAAGGGACGGATACTGTTCACAGGAGGAGAGGAGGCGGCTACCATTCAAAAAACAAAAAAAAAAGGATTCAAGAAAACTGTTCACACAGAAAAATAACCATCCATACTCCACGCTTCAGCTGTAAAAACCACAAACACCTTAAACTCTACATCGTCTCCCTGGTTACAACCAGAAAGGTTACAATTGGAACCGTCACATCACGACTCGACATTTTTCCGGCAACAATAACAACCTTCGAGCTCAATCTATTCTTCATTTTTCTAGCGTCAAACCTTGGCTATTGGGGTAAGGGCATCCTCGCCTAAGTCTCCACTGTAGTCACCCAAATCCGATCTCTTTTGCATAGGTAATGGTTTGGTTACGTGTTTTTATTATTGTTTGTTTTTGAATATGCTTGTTGAGTTTCTTTACACTTGATGATTGTGTCATTTCAAGATATGTTTGGATTTCTGTTTGAAAGGCTTTGTGATTTCGGTTTTGTGCTGGAGAAACATGTTTCGTGGGATTTGCCGTTGTTTTAACATCACCATGAAGCAATCGTTTCCTACTGGATAGCCTGTTGTTCCTCTGTTTAGCTTTTCTTCACTTATGCATCTTTTTTCCCTTTTATTATTTTTCCTTGCCGATGTCATCATCAGTGGACCAGTGGTGGAGTTGGCCAGAGTGTTGGTTTGGCAGGCCCTTAGTCCTGGGTTCGACACCCATGTGTGTTATTTTGGTTTTTCAACATTCCATTTTCTCAGTTTTGTTTTTTAATTCTCATGTTTATGTTTTATTATGATTTCTCCTACACTCATAGTTTCATTATCACTTAATAACACAAATTTGGTTTCCTTTAATTTCATCATCCATTCAAAACCGCTTTAAAAATATAAATCACCTAATTCTCGATTCAATGTCTAGCCCATTTCCATACCCTTGTAAGTTGATTGCTTTTATGCATCGCCATCAACCTCACATGGCTTACTCTTGGGCCTTCTTACAATGAGCTCTTAAGCAACATCAACTTAACTTTCAATAATTTCAAACCTCTGTACTTTGATTATTTTAATCCAATATTCAAAATTGTTTTCTAATTAAAACGTGAAGAAAAAGATTATCCTGGATGGAATATCCAGTTATAATCCCGAATATTAGGCTCAAGCTGTAAGAGCTTGCAAGCCATAAAATTCGTCTTCCCTTCCACACTCTAATATTCAAATCGTTTTCTAATTAAAACGTGAAGAAAAATATTATCCTGGATGGAATATCTAGTTACAATCCCGAATACAGGCTCAAGCTGTAAGAGCTTGCAAGCCATAAATATTTGTCTTCCCTTCCACACTCTAATATTCAAATCATTTTCTAATTAAAACGTGAAGAAAAATATTATCCTGGATGGAATATCCAGTTATAATCCCGAATATTAGGCTCAAGCTGTAAGAGCTTGCAAGCCATAAATATTCGTCTTCCCTCCAAAACATTCGTAAATATTCGAATCATTTTCTTAGCAATATTGGAAAGAAACAGACTGCCTGGGTGGAATGTCCAGACGTAGTCTCGAGTACTAGACCCAAGCTGTAAGAGCTTGCAAGTCATAAGTGCTTGTCTTTCAAACTCCAAAATACTTAATTCCTATCTTAACCTCTTTCAATAAAGATGGTAATGGAACATGGTGTATACCATGCACTCCTGAGATTAAGATTCGAGGCGGATGCCTCGCCTATCTTAGCTTTCGCCATCGTCTAAAATTGTCAATGCGATTTCTTCAAACCCTTTCTCAATCAAATTCAAAACACCTAATCTTTATTAAACACTTCTTTCAAATAAGATGGAAATGGAACGTGGTGTATACCGCGCACTCCTGAGACTAGGATTCGAGATGTATATCTCACTCATCCAAGTTCTCGCCATTATTCAAAACACATAAAACCAATCATTTTCTTTTCTCGCCGCCGTGCGATTAATTCTTAAACCTTTTCTCGCCGCCGTGCGATTAATCAAAAACCTTTTCACAAACGAAAGGTACTTTGTTTCAAAACAATGCAAGGCAATGTTTTTCCACCTGTTTTGGGTAGTCCAACAATGTTTTTGTCGATTTGACACAAAGAAGCTTTCGCTAAAATCGACCAACAAACAAACATTTTTCTACCCAGAACTACGTAAGCCTTGACTTCTCTTTTGAGATACGTAGGAGCAGGATTTGTAAATCTTGTCAGGACCACTAATAAAAAACTTAGGTTTAGTCCTTCGTCAAAAATCCAAAAACATTCTCTTCTCTTCCTTTCTTTCTTTCCCACCTAATAATTCGAATAGCCTAATATTTCAACTAACACTAACGCACACAACTAACCTAATGGTTCCCGTTGAGTACAACGGACGTGAGGGGTGCTAATACCTTCCCCTTGCGTAATCGACTCTCGAACCCTGATTTGGTTGCGACGACCGATAATCATTGTCATTTTGTCTTGGGTTTTATCGATATTTACCCTTTCCGTTTTAGGAATAAATAAAGTTCGGTGGCGACTCTGTTCAGTCCATCATTGCGAGCGTGCGATTGCGCTTCGCTTTAAAGTCGTATCCCTATTTTTTCGAGGTGCGTCAGCTTGGTAGCCCCCAGACGTAGGTGAGTTGCACCGAACTGGGTTAACAATTGCTTGTGTGATTTGCTTTACCATTTTGTATCTTTATCCATTGTGTGTTAATAGATATCAGTGTTGTGACATTACCTTCGACATCTTATATCTGATACCAGAATTTCAAAATCAATGCAGATAAAATTCATATTCCTCCAACACTATTGAATGTCATTTCCTCTCCATGGCCCTTCTCCATGTGGGTAATTGATATGATTGGCATGATTGAGCCAAAGGCATCAAATGGACATTGTTTTAATCTAGTGGCTATTGACTATTTCACAAAGTGGGTTAAAGCGGAATCGTATGCAAATGTAACCAAGCAAGTTGTTGTGAGGTTTATCCGGAATCATATTATATGTCGTTATGGTGTGCCAAGTAAGATCATTACTAATAATGGATAGAACTTGAATAATAATATGGTGGAAGCTCTTTGCAAAAACTTCAAGATTGCACACCACAATTCTTCTCCCTACAGACCCAAGACAAATGGGATTGATCAAGCTGCGAACAAGAATATCAAGAAGATCATTAAGAAGATGGTTGTAACCTACAAAGATTGGCATGAGATGCTCCCATTTTCTTTGCATGGGTACCCTACCACCATCCATACTTCAACAGGGGAAACCCGTTTCTCACTTGTTTATGTTATGGAAGTTGTGCTCCCCGTGGAGGTTGAGATCCCATCATTGCGTGTGTAAGACCCCAATTTTGACCCTGAGATCCCTCATGTTATCTCGTCATATGCATTGGCATTGGGATCACACCTTGGCATTCTCCTTCCCCCCTCATCCATTGAGTTTGCATTTGGAGAGATCACCAAGCACATATGATTGTATCATACTTTGTATTTTATCATTTCCTAATTAAAATACCAAAAATATGTCTTTGCATTTGCCTAACTCTTTTGTAGGTAGGGCAATTGATCACCTTTGATCTATCAAGTTCACATCTAGGGTTTAAGACCCTCATTGATAAGAGGTCAACCAAGAATTATCCAAAAAGGCTCTAATCATCATATATGGATCCACATGATCTACACATGTTATTCTGATCAAGAATTCTTCAAGAGTTTAGGATTGGTTTGCTTTGGAAACCCTAGTTCATCTGGGTATCTTGTGTAACTTCTTCACAAAGCTTCTTCAACAATTGATCAAATATTTCAAGGGACACTTAAAATTTCATCATCTTATGCATATATGATCTCCCATGAGTCCAAAAAGTTAAGAGAATTGCAAGTTAGTAAGGTGTTTGATGGTGGTTGACCAGAGGAATTCATGTGATCAAAACCGGGGTCCCCTAGACCCTATCTCCTAAAATTTTCATCATATGAAAATTATTCCAAGAGAAAAGTTACTCAAAATGACATTATAAACAACTTTCATGTTGATGTCTAGAGCTAGTTTTACTTGTAAAGTCATTTCTTATGTTGAAAGATTATAGGTCATTTTGTCTAAACCCTAATTTGGAGGTCAATTTCCCAAGGCCATAACTTGCTCAATTGTTATGAGATGAAATATTTCCAAGTTTCACAATAAAATTAAATGTGTCTACTTCAACTTTTATGTTTGGAGGAATAGTTAATTCAACTTTTATGAGCATGTGATATGAGGATACATTATAGGTCATTTTGGACCAATACTATTGAACAAGTGATTTTCCTCAACTTCAAAAATTCATAACTCATTCATCCCAAATCCAAATGAGGTCTAATTTATTACCATTTTGAAGGTTTTTTTAAAGAGCTACAACTCTTATGGAGACACATTTCTCATTTGAAGCTCACATAAAAAGTTAGCCAAGGTGAAATAATTGAACATATGGCTTGACACTTATAAATATTTTTGACATGTTAAAATTTCTAAACTTCCACCTCAAAATTCATCATGATACGAGCTTCAAATGGAAACGTGTTCAACATGAGAGTTGTTCCTCTTGATCTAACCTTTCCATAGAGTATAATTTCATCCATTTTGGACAAGGTTTGAGGGGTCTGTGTATGGTCTGAACATGGCTGCATCATTTGGTAAGGATCAATCTTCAAGCAGCTACACACTTTTGCCTTGCACTCCAATTCACATTCAAACTCAATTTTATGTAATTGTGGACTTAATTGAGTAGCTTCATGGGCCTGTACACGCCTATGCAAGCATGCATCATGCAATTACCAAAATTGGAAACATTTTGAAAGGTGCAAATAACACTTGCTTGAGCTATAAATAAGAGGCCCTTGCATCAGATTTGATGACTCTTGCACGCCAGCTTTGCCTCCCACACTTGAAACCCTCACATTTGAAAGGAAAACCTGAGAATTTTCACTTGAAAATTGAGTTTGAATCTCACTGTTTGGAGATTCAAAAACTCCAGGATCCAAAGCTTTGTACCAATCCTAAGCCACTTCTACAAGCTTCCTAAGCAAGATCAAACATGAATTGAAGCAAGAGAGATCAAGTTTTGCACAACATTGAAGATTTTTTCCAGATTTTTTCTCTCTTCGATGCTTTCTCAATTCTCATCAACTCTCTTGGATCCTTGGTTGTCTGAAGTCCTACTAATGTAGGCAAGAAGATTGAGTTGCTTTGAGGTCAAATCGAAGCAACTCAGTTCATGTATCTCAATTTTCAACTCCATATATCTCTCAATCTACTTAGAGTTAGATTTAATTGAGGTCAGATTCGTGATCAGTGCCATTTTTTCTTTAAGATCATGTCCTTCCTTTTCATTTTTGTGATGGTGATGAAAGAACCAGTCCGACCAAGGTCACCGCAGAAGATGACCAGTGGTTTGCTCCAATGGTGAGCTGGACACGTTATGAGCCACATGATTAAGCCTTTGCATTTTAATCTTGAGCGTTGCTTTTGAATACCATTAGTATGACGCGCTGACTCGTGTGTTTGGTGGAACGCGCGTTTTAGACCACTTGATCTGCCACCTCAATTAATGAGAGAGATCAAGTGGTCCACGTTTTTTATGATTAATTGATCTTCATTTTATTTGTTTTATTTTCATTAATTCATATTAAATTTAATATTGATCCAAAACATATAAGAGATTCACCACAAAAAAATTAAATAAATTCCTCTTACATTTTCTGAATTAAATTTATTTTTTGGATCATTATTAATATTTTTCATGATTTAATTGATTTTGTGAATATTTTTAATTGATTAAAAATATTTTTAAGTTTCCAAAATTTCTGAAATTTTTTCTCCAAGGTCCTTTGACCTTGTTTGACCTGTGATAAATCTCATGGCCATTTCTTTGGTGTTTTGATGAGGTTTTAGGAAATTGACCAACCATAATTTAATTTAATGCATATTTTTATTATTATTTTATTGATTAAATTTCAAATAAATTGTGTAGATCCATTTTAATTGACTTTGTGAGTTTGACTTTTGTTGTTGGGCCTTGGTTAAGGTTGATTTGACTTTGTTAGGTTAAGATCATTGGATTTAGGGGATTGATGGAATGTACATTCCATCTCCAGCATTGAATGAATGATCTTAATTTGGTAAAAGTCCTCCTTTTACCAATTTTTGTTTGATCCATTTCCCCTCCTTCTTCATCCCATTTCCATTCTTTATTCATTCATGTCATGGACCTATAATATCTCTATATTCTACGGCTAGTTGTTTGCAAAATCAACATAAGTATGGATGAGATTAGGTCCCCCACTTTGCATATTCTTTTTGTGTGTGGTATGTTTCATGAGCATAGTCCATTATATTATGTCTCTAACATGCATTAACACCAAAATTCTATTGTCCGACCTCCAATAGTTGTGACTTCAACATAATTCCAATTACGATTGCTTAACATAGCGCTAAATTTTGACCCAAAAGGCATAACATTCTAGTTAGTGAAATTGTAAGTCTCCCCTCTTTCATGGTATTGTGTGGAAACTTGGCATTTTTTCCTTCTTTTGGAAGATGTCTTGGTTCAAGGATCAATGTTTGTGATAAGTGGGTTGAGTGTTCTCCAAAGAATGACTTAAATAAAAACAAAGCAAAAGCAATACTAACTTCTAACCAACTAACCATTAACTTTAATTTCAAGCCATTTATTTTTATGCATTTTAATTTCAAGCTCTTATTCATTTACCATTATTCATACCATTCAAGTTGTTTAATTTAATGTCATTTTCCCTTTATACACTTGGACCATATTTTGTGATATATTATATTTGTATATATTTGTTTGCTTGTGTGGTCTTTTGACCTGAATGTACATAATAAGAACAAAAACCCTAAAAAAACACCTTGTGTGGACTGTTGGTTTGATATGAGACTATTGGACTTAGAATTTAGGCAACACTCCCTATGCAAATGACTTTGCCAATGCCAACTTTCATGAAACCAAATGCTTGTGAAGTGAACTTTCATCTGATACAGAAATGGAAGATCTATTTGAGTTCATCTACAACATGATCATGGTGAAGCTGTTATTTTGAACCTGTGCCTAATGCCATCTTTGAAGTCACATGATACATGGGAAATCTTGAAGAAGATCATGGGGTTACTAAGCTTGGATGTCGCTATCTTTATTTGATGACTTTCTCTTTAACTTGCTATTGGTATATTGATTGTTGCTTGACTCTAATGTCCAAGGGAATTTTGGGTTTCTTTATGACGTTCTTGTCTATTGGATTGCATCCCATTGGTCAGATCTTTTCAACTCTTAACTTTTAAATTTATGCTTAGGATTAGCCTTTTCATCTCCTTCCCACTTCTTTAATTTCAAAATCTCTCCCTCTTTTAAAAATCTTCTTTGTTGTGTTTGTTTTCTAAACTTTGACCATATTACAAATTAGAAACCTTGGCCTTATGCCATTGCATTTTCAATTTTTTTTCTTAAACAAACTTATAAATAAAGTTAACTATACTTGACTTAAAATTTCAAAAGCCAAAAGAACTAACACTCATTTATTAAAAGCAACGCACTCATTTTGAAGTTGATACCACGAACTACGAGGTTTTGATCCCTCATTTTTATGTTGGTACGTAGGCACAATTTCGAAGGTCTTGTCAAACACAAAAATATAACTAATGAAGTATTTTCTTATCCCTCCACTCTATTTATTGTAAATATATTTTGTACAAAAACACATATGCACACAAAAAAGGGCTCCCTAGGAGTACCTAAGACACTTTTGGTGCTAACACCTTCCCTTTGTGTAACCAACCCCCTTACCTGTAATCTCTGGAATTTTATTAGTTTTGATTTGAAAACTTCTTATCTTTTGGATTTTATTCGTACTTTTCCCTTTTCCCTTGGAAACAATAAAAGCGCGTTGGAGACTCTGGTTTTATTGACGTCTAGCTTATCCCTAGCTTGATGGTAATGAATTTACCGCTTTAGAAATTAAGTGGAGACTCTGCTGGGGAGTAGTCTCTAGTGGGTCCTACTTTTTTTGTTTGAATATAACTGTATATTTGATGTATGTATATTTGTTTATGTGATAGAATCTTCTTGTTATGCTTGGTGATCTATGAGTGGTGAGATAAGTTCTAACCCGAACTTGAGTGCAATTAAGATAGGAGGATGGTGTAGTCATGTTCGACCTGTGTGGAGTAGTCCTTAACAAGTTGGGTTGAGATCCATCTACTCGGTGGAGACTTTTTTGGAGTTAGGAATGTCACACAAGTTTTTTGTGGTTAGGCATTACTATCTCTGATTTGGGGTCCGAGAAGCTGAGGACCGTAGAATATTTAACCCTTCTTGGCCTTTTTAGGACGTAGTGCGGAGACTGTTCAAGTGTAGACTTGATCACAGTTGTTAGCGATACTATACTGAGACGAGTTTCTCGTGAGAATATTATGGGTTGATGAGTCAGTCATCCTAACCTGAAATATCCTATAGATGGAATTAAGACTCTGGGAACTTTCTAGAACATGATCTACAGGTTTTTGTCCTTAGTTCACTCCTTTGGGATGGTTCTTACCCAAACTCCATGCTCGTGACTCACAACAAACCCTTGATTCTTGGTTGATCCAATCAAGTCTTATCAATACCAATGGAACTTGGATGTTGATAAGGTGTAAACCAGAATCCACCAAAATGGATGATTGGTCTTAACAATGACTTGATTCATCCATTGACCTTTGTTTGTTTACCTTGTGTGTGATCCCTTATTTGTGATTGTTGCATTCATGCATTCATGCACATCATAACATTCATCACACGAAAATTTCAAGGAATTGAGGTGTTATTTGCAAATATTTTCAGACCATGGATTGTGGACTAAGTGTAGCACCTCAAATTTGCACCTCCTATTTGTATATACATTTCATTTTTAGGTCATTAACATTGCATTCACATTGCATAGTCCATTGCATTTCATCAGTCAAGACTGGTCAGGAGATTCAACTATGCAAGGCAACAAGAGCATTTTCCATGAGATGAAAGCCCTATGATTGTTCCAATGAGCTCACATGACCCAAGGATCATTTTGAAGCAACTTGGCCAAGTGTTGAAGGCTCAGAACTCATCAGTGCATGTGCAAGTCATCTGAGGCCCATAAAAGTCAACTGCAAGTCAACTGCAAAGTCAACTGTGGATTTGGAGGTGGGAAGTGGTTAGAGATGCTTCATTCATGTTCAAACAAGTTTCATTTGACCTTTTAAACACTCACATTGAAGAATTTGAAGTCAGGTCAAGAATTTCCCAAAATAGAAAGTGACCCATAATTTGAAATTTCCAAAAATGGCAAGGTTTTGGACCAACTTCAACTCAACTTTCCAACATCAAATAAGCTTCAAATGAAATTTTTTCCAACATGAAAGTTGAAGATCTTTCTCTCCCATTTTCAAAAAGTCCAAGATCATGGATTTATAATGTGTGGTTGAGGAGATATGATCCAATCATGGCAAAGTGTGCTTAAAAATTCAAATGGGCATAACTTTTGAACCAAGGCTCCAATTTTGGTGGTTCTTTTTGCATTTTTTTCCTCATAACATATAGTTTCCAAAACATCCATTACATGGCATGAATTTCTCTTGCATGATCATGTGCTCATTCATGAAGTTTTTTGAAGGAAAATTTCTAAAATCAATTTGGTTGATCATATGCATAAAATATCAATTCCAAAGTGTGCATGGACTTTGTTTAAGTGGTTTTGGGCCTTATTTTGGTACTGTTCACGCATGCATTTCATGCATGGGGGTGAAAATCCATTTTGTACATACACCTCATAACTTGTTAATTCTACTTAGCTTTGGCTTAAACAGGTTTTCAGGATGATTAGCAAGACATATATATTGTTAATCGCAACTGCATTTGGCATTAACACAGTTTTCAGATCTAGATCCCAAAATCAATCAAATTTTTCTCTCATCAAGAACTCCCAATTTCTTCACACAAAAGCCACTTCTCTTGTTGGATTCATGATGAGGAAGTGCTTTTGAGGCAAATTGAACGTGGATTTGAGAGAATTCGTGCCAGTTTTGACCATACATGGAGCTTGATGGTTCAATGGAGGTTGCAAATTGAGCTAAATTCGTGCATGCTGGAGCATCCAATTCATCATCAATCACCTCAACAAGCATTGTAGAAGAGATTTGAGACATTGCTGAGCCTTGTAGCACGAGTTTCAACTTGTTGTTCTTCAAGAGGTTGATTTTCGATCTCATCTATTCTCCAATTCATTATGATATTCATGTAGATCTTTGATTGGTGATGATTCAGGTATAAAATTTGAGTGAAATGGCACATTATTCATGAAGATATATGTGTTTGAAGTTTTGATGTCATTTTGTATTTTCTTCGATCTGAGCAATGCATGATGTTTTAGCGTAAATTGTTGCTTGATCTTGCATGAGCATGAAATGATGAATCGATTGGTGTTAAATTTTTTAATTTTTGGACGTTTTCTGGAAAATCTGGGTTTGGCGCATGAAGTTCATGCAATCTTCATCTTCAACCTATGAAGATCATGAGCGTTTCCAGATTCGCTTTGAATTTGCTACGAATTTGCTACCAGTGTTCATGATTAGCTACGAATTCTGGAAATCATTTGCCAGGCTTAGGGTTAGACCAAAACGGTGTCGTTTTTATGAGGGCGCGCGTTTCGAATCTGGACCTGGTTCGAGTCCCACCTGTAGCACCTCAAATTTGCACCTAACTTTTGTACATTCATTTTCATCATTAGGTCATTAACATAACATAGTCCACTGCACAACATTGCATTGTCCATTTGCCCAAGTGCAAGTCATAAGACAAGATTAGGTCAAGCTGATTAGGAGGATCAGTCAATCAAGCAAGCAAGTGCATTTCTCAAGGAAACAAAGCCCTAGGGTTGGTTTATCAAGTTCGTATGATTATGTGATCATTTTGAAGTGGATTGGCCAAAGATTGGATGATCAAAGATCAACAGTCAAGCTGAATTTCATCTGAAACCCTAGAAAGTCAACTGTGGTCAACTGTGCCTGATTTCATGGATTTGAAGGTGGGAGATGGTTTGAAAGGCCTCATTCATGTCCATACAAGTCTCATTTGACATTTCAAAGATCAGGATTGAAGAATTTGAGGTCAGATGAAAAGTTTCCAAAAATAGCAGGTGACCTGTAATTTCAAACTGCCAAAAATGGAAAGTTCTCCTCCTCAAATTTACATCATCATACAAGCTTCAAATGGAATTTTGTCCAACATGAAAGTTTAAGATCTTACTCTCACCTTTCCAAAAAGTCCAAGGACACTCATTTCTCATGTGTGGTTGGCAAGTTATGATCAAATCATTTTCAGAAAAAGTTGAACTTCAAAGTGGCATAACTCTTGAACCATTTGGCCAAATTGGGTGATTCTTTTTTGAGCAAGTCACATTTGACATGTACTATCATGATGCATCATCACATTTCATCAAAAATCATCACATCAAAATGGCATTTTTCAAGTGAATCAATTTGCATTTTGGTGGGAAAAATAGTGAATTTGAGAAATACACATGATTTTCATGCTAAACCATTTCCAACACATTCTAAACAGAAAATTGGACTTGCTTCAAAGGCATTTTTACTGTTACATTGGTTCTATTTTGGAAAAGGTCACTTTGGCCATTTGACATAACATGTGCATTTTACTAAATCACTTGAATTTTGCTAATCATGCTTAACAATTGGATTAGGAAGTGGTATAAAGCATTAATTGTAACTGAATTCACATAATGACGATCACAATTTCAGATCTAACAGAAAATTCATCAAAATTCTCTCAATTTCTCTCACACTTTTTTCACTTGGATTCCTCAAATTCTTCATTCTTTTGGCTTGTGCTTGCATCAATCCTCATCTGCATATGCTAGTGAAGAACTGTTGAAGGAAAATCGTGGCAAAACTTGAAGATTCTTGACTGTTGCACTTGGAGCATATTCATGGCATTTTGAAATTCCTTCGAGCTGGAGCATAATTGAGCTCGAGAACATACTTTATTCATCTCCTGAATCATCATCAAGTATCTGTTTCTACATTTCGAGCCTTAAATCCAACAAAAGCAACAACTGCACCTTCAAGAGGTTGGATCTCGAATCTTTTAATTGCTAGAATTAGGTTATGGCTTTTGTAGATCCTAGTTCAGAGATCACAATGCAATTCGAATCGTGCATTTTCATTAAGAATTGATGAAGAAATCTGGATTTTAATGTTTGATGTTAAAACTTACTTTGATTGATTCATGTTGTATAGTTAGAATTAGAACAAATTAGGTTTGTATTGTTGTTGTGCATGATGAGACGAGTTGAACGGTATATCATTTGTTGATTTTGGTAACAATTTGTTCATATGCTGGAAAATCTTGATGAACACGAAGAACGCTTGTTGAATTTGTCCAGAAATCCTTTCCAAACGCGTTTGATCCATTTGCTTGGCCTCTGCATGTTTGTTTGATGTTTATGCGCCATGAAACCAGTAAGATTAGGACACGTCACTTAATGAAACGCAGTGTTTCATTAAGTTGGCGCTTCTTTTGAAAAGCGCTGGGGTTCGATTCCCCGTTCCAGCGAAATCCCATGGCCTTGGCTGACTTTTTCTTCCAATTGTTCACATGTGCACATGCCTTAGTTCTTCATTTATTTTTTATTTTTCACCATGATAGAAAATTCATATCTCACTCAATTTTAATTCAAATTTCATGATTCTTTTTGTGGAATGCTCCTTATCTTGTCCTTGTTTTTTTGGTGATTTTTAATAATATTGTGCACGTGTAGAAAAAATAATTGGCTAGGGTTTATGTTCACATGTCCTTGTGTGCACCATGCTTACTCTTTTGATCATAAAATGATGATGTTTCATTAGAAATTCTTGAAATTTTGCATGCATGTTCTAGACTCATTCCTGGTCATTTTGGCATGTGGTTTGTGATTTTTGAGTTCCTGGATTGATATATATGCTATGATCTTTAGAGGTGTGACAATTGGTGTCACACCATTTCATGTCCAACTTATTGATTTTATTTGCCTTGCCATTTGAACTTGAATTGAGCTGGATTTTTGCATGAGGATGCTTACTAATGTTGAGAATGCTTGTGAATTGTTCTGGAACTTTTGAATCCATTTCCCATTTGATTGGAATTTTCTTTGCTGTTTAGTCATTTGTGAACCTTTTGTGAGACATGTTTTTATTTGATTTGGGAAATTTTGGTGGTTTATTGGATGGATTTGAAATTTGGCATGTGTATTGTAGACATTTTGAAGTTTTCCATGGTTTTAGTCTCATTCATTTATCATGTTTTGTTTCTGTTTTATGATTGATTGAAGTTGATGTATGTTTTGGTGTCTTGTATTGACTTGCTTAAACTTGTCTGGACTTTTTGAATTTCATTGACTTGCTTCCCTTGGTCCAAATGAGCTGACATTTGATGTGTAGGTCATGTTGTGAATGCTATTTGATCATGAATTTTTTGGTGATTTATTGAAATGTTTGTGGGTTGATTTGAGTTGAGCCATTCTGTTTGGTCCTTTGAGGTTCTAAATTGCATGCTTTGCACTCTTTGCCTTATTAAATGATCTTAAGGAATGATATGAATGTGAAACCACTTGGATTTGTTTCTTAATTGTTTGATCTTGATTTTGGATAAGTTTCATGTTCTGTTTTGACTTTTTGGTATCATTTTGACCATAGTCTTGTACTAGTGGTCTTGTGCTCTCACATTTGAGATTTGTTTCAGGTTTAAAGCACAATTTGCTTATGCTTGATGATGTGCCCTCAATTGGAGTTGGCTTGTTGCTTGTTTATGACTAACTTGGAATTTGCTTTGTAGGTTTTGAAACTTGAGTTTGTGCCATGTAGCTTGCACCTTTATGCATTGACTGTTGTTTGACTGTATAGTTAACTGTTGACCATTGTCTGTTTGCTTATTGTTTGAGCTGAGTACTGATTATATTGGATTGATTTCAGGTACCTTAGTTGCTATAGTTCCTTTGTGAACTTGATTGTGCTTTGCTTGCTAGCTTGAGCACTGAGGTATAATGATCTCTTCTCCATGTAGTCTGGAAGACCTGGCCTGTTACTTGGCCAGGCACCTGTCTGAAGTCCTCCTTAAGAGGCGATGTTTGTGCTTGTTTATATTTGTCCCTGTACATATCAAAGACCTTTTGATAAGGCAATTGGCAGATACAAGAGATGTGCAATCCATCTCCTGCTCTTCTGTTGAGTCATCCCTCTGCTCACACAACTGGTGTTGATGCATTGGGATAGTAACCCAAGATCCTTGTACAGTTGTACAGTTGAGTCAGTGTCATAAGTGTAGAAGGGTTCCCACTTTCTGGACCCACACTTCATTGTCTGAAGCTCTCCCTGACAAGGGATAAGAGCTGTGAAGTCTAATCTTCACTCACCTTTCATCTGGCTTCACCTTGACTCTCAATGTCAAGGTTAAGAGCTAACATCACCCTTCCAGTTGGCTTACTCTTGCAGCCTCACCTTTGTTTGAGCCCCACTTGTGTGTATATAGTGTGTGCTATCTGTGATTGTTTGCTTTTGCCTGTGCTTAGGTTTAGCTTGCTTCCTGTGCAAGTTAGATAGCAACCTTGACTTAGGGATGATTTTGCATGATAACATCTAGGCTCGAGTTAGTCTCCCTAGTTGTGTCTCCCTCTGTTATCTGGTTAGGCTAGCCTTGTGTCCCTTCGTAGGGGAACTACGTCGCCCTGATCCTCATACCAGATGAGGTACGTAGGCAGGAGATGAGTTGATCTCTCCGGGCGCCCGTTTTGTTTTGTGTTGTGTGTGTCAGGAGATGGATGTAAGACCAGCGATTGGCATTCCGTATCCTCTTGTTGTGTGCTTGGAGTCCGGTATAAGTCCATCAAATGGCATCTGGTTTCCAGTGTGGGTGTGTTTTGGTTCAGAAGCTGATGTAAGTCCAGCTATTGGCATTCGGGTTCCATGTTTGCCCGTGTTTTGTGTAGGAGTTTGACATAAGCCCAGCAATTGGCAGTCGATTTCTCGTGTTGTTTTGGCGTGCGTGAACCGAGCTACGAATGCTCTGATTCTTCTTCGTCCAAGAAGATACGTATGCATAGGACGCGACATCCTAGCGAGCATGTGTTTTCCCCAGGTCGAACTACTTTGACTCTGATGTCTATGCCTGATAGACTAAGTAGGCCTAGGATGCGATGTCCTGCCGAGTCAGTCTTGTTTGTTTTCCTGTGTCTCTTTCAGCCAGTGTGTGTGTGTTTGTGAGCAGTGTTTTAGCAACCATTTTCCTTCCTATTGTGCGTGGATCCCGTCGAGTACGACGGATGCGTAGGGGTGCTAAGACCTTCCCTTCGCATAACCGACTCCCGATCCCATTCTCTTTGGTCGCGAGACCATGCTTTTTCCAGGTTTACTCTGAGCGTTTCCTTTCCCTTATTTGGGATAAATAACGCACGGTGGCGGCTCTATTGTCTTGTTTCCCGCCGGTTTTTTGCGTAATGCGACACCACCGTGCGCAATTTTTCAAATATTCTTCACATTCTCACATTTTCCCTCCACTTTGCCATGCTTTGTACATTTTTGAATTCCAAATTTTATGCCAACTTCATAAAATCATAACAAATTGAAAACTCATCCAATTTCATCCCAATTTTTTGCAAAATGCTCCTTATTCTATCTAGTTTTTTATGATCATAAATTGGAAAATTGTGCATGGCTGGATTTTATTTGGTACTAGGTTATGTGAGCATGTATCCATTTGTGACCTTTCCTTGCTTATCTTGTTGTGAAATGCTTGTTTATAATCCAATGACCATGAAATTTTGCATGCTGATTCTAGACACATTGATGGATGTTTTGGCTTTGGTTTGACATTTTTCGCATGTACCAATTCTGTTTTATGCTTGTATTAACTTGGTGTGACAATTTGTGTCACACATTTGGTTGTTTAACTTGTACAATGTGATTTCCATGCCAAATAACCTCCAATGTTTCTGATTTTTTGTGTGATGGATGTTGTGGATGTCTTGATTGCTCATGAATTTTTCCAGAATTATTTGAATCATTTATGTTTTGATTGAGAATTTTCATTCATGTTGATCATTTGGATGCCTTGAATTGGTCTTTGATTTATCTTGCACATGAAATGGACTTGCTTATTGATTTTGATGTGGCACTTTTTAAGACATGTTAATAGGTGTTTGAATTTGCTTTGTGTTGAGTTTGAGGTTCTGTTTTGGATTTTTGATCCTCTTTTGACCCTAGGCTTTGACCTAGTGGTTTGTTACTTACCATTTGAGTTATGATTTCAGGTTCAAGTATACATTTCCATGGCTGAGGTTGCTCCTTCATTTGAGCTTGATTATTGGTTGTTGTTGGCTAACCTTTGCTTGTTTTGTAGGCTTTGAGGACAATTTACTTGTGTTTATGGCTTGCTCATTGTTGTTTGATTGGTTTTGCCTGTCTGTCTGATATTGACTATTGACTGTTTATCTGAGTGTACTGATTGGTTTAGCTGTTTCCACAGGTACCTAAGTTGCTTTAAGTTCATTTGAACTTGCTTGGAATTGCTTGTGGTTTGCATACCACTGAGGTATAATTTCTTGATCTTCATGTAGTCTGGAAGACCTACTGTTATTGGTAGGCACCTGTCTGAAGCCCTCCTTAAGAGGCAATGCTTGTGGATGTTTAATTTTGTGCCAAGCAGGTAAAGTCCTCTTAGGAGGCAATTGGAAGATAGAAGGGATGTGTAATCCATCCCCTGCTACTCAGTGTGTCATTCCTCTTGCTCACACCATGTGTTGATGCCTTGTGAATAAAAACCCAAACTCTTGTAGTGTCAGTCATCTGTGGAGAAGAGTTCCTACATTCTGAACTCCCACACTTTCTATTTTGAGTCAAGCTCTCCCAGGCCAGGGATAAGAATTGTGAGGTCTTACAGTCACTTCCTATTTCATCTGCTTCACCCTAACTCTCAATGTTAGGGTTAAGAGCTAAAAACACCCTATTCCAGTTGGCTTGTTTCTGTAGCCTAGCCCTGTATGCGCCCAATTGCTTGCATATAGTGTGTGTGATTGCTTTATTGTGCTTGTTTGTTTGATTGTGCTATTTAGGATAGCTTGCTTCCTATGCAAGTTAGGATAGAAACCTTAACCTAAGACCATTGCGGATTACATGATAACTATTAGGCTCGAGTCAGGCTCCCTTCTAGTTTGTCATTTCCCAGTCTCTGGTTAGATTAGAAGTTCTTTCCCTATTTAGGGGAACTACGTCGCCCTGATCCTCATACCAGATGAGGTACGTAGGCAGGAGATGAGCTGATCTATCCGGGCGCCCTTTTTCTTTTTCAACCCCTTGTGTGTGTTGGAGTCTGACGTAAGTCCAACGATTGGCAGTTGGTTTCCTGTGTCTGGTTTGTGTTGTGTGTAGTCTGACATAAGTCCAGCAATTGGCAGTTGGTTTCCTGTGGGTGTTTGTTGGTTCGGAGTCTGATGTAAGTCCAAAGATTGGCATTCGGTTTCCATGTTTGCCTGTTTGTGTGGAGTCTGACATAAGTCCAGCGATTGGCAGTCGGTTTCCTGTTTGTGTTTTGTTTGGCGTGCGTTAGCCGAGCTACGAGTGCTCTGATTCTTCTCCGGTCAGAGAAGATACGTATGCATAGGATGCGACATCCTAGCGAGCACGTTTCCCCTGTCCCGAACTACGTCGACTCTGATGTCTGTGCATGACAGACTACGTAGGCCCAGGATGCGATATCCTGCCGAGTCCCGTTTCTTTTGTCTTTCTGTGTTTCCTTCCAGCCTTGTGCGGTGTTTTGAGCAGACTTTTAGCAACCTTTCTTCTATTCTTTCTGAGCGTGGATCCCGTCGAGTATGACAGATGCGTAGGGGTGCTAATACCTTCCCTTCGCATAACCAACTCCCGATCCCATCTTTCTCTGGTCGCGAGACCATATCTTTTCCAGGTTTACTTCGAGCGTTTCCTTTCCCTCCTTTGGGATAAATAACGCACGGTGGCGGCTCTGTTGTTTCGTTTTCCCGCCGGTTTTTCGCGTAATGCGACAGCTGGCGACTCTGCTGGGGATAAAGAGAAGTTGACCTCTTGCTGGTCCATCTTCCCTAAGCGAGTCACTCCTAGCGCTCTGTAGGATAGTGTTGGTTGCTTTTACTGTTTCATTTATTGCATTTATTTGTTTATGTTTGCATTTATGTTTGCATTTATGTTTGCATTTATGTTTGCATGCATCATATTTTCATCTATGCTGGCTGTGTGTTTGTCTCTCTGTTGGATGGGAGTTACCAGAGGTAAAAGGCCCAATACCCAGGCTATGAGTGAACTTTAGGATACCTAGGAATAGAGTGATTCATGGGAAGCGGGTGGTATTGCGCCACTTAGCTGAACATGACATCACGAGCAGTTCAGACTCTGATGGGGTATTATCGGTACATATATCTGGTGTGTACATGATGATATTCTATGAAAGGGTTATTTATCCTGTGTTTCTCTCGACCTTACCTTGGCCTAGATGACACCCGTGAGTGGGGAGGGAATGAATCATTACAGGTACAGTTGGTGACTTGAGTTGGTGACTATTGATTGTTGGTGACTCTTGGTTCCTGTTGGTGACTTGGTTCAGAGATATATGCGTTCTAGATGACTTTGGGTCTCAGATGACTTTTGTGGTTCCGAATTCAAGCCAAAACTTTGAACCTGTGCTCCGTGATACACAGCCAACCAGTCGTGTTTGCACCATAGCATATTTATTTTCAAAAAAATAATGCAATAAAAAAAAAAAGCTAATCTCCTCATGCATATCATTTCTCAGGTTCATTCAGGGGTCTGTTCACTGTGAGAGATGGCAACCGTTCCAGAGTTGAAGAGGAAGACGTGCACCTACAGTTTTCACCGTGAGCCATTGACACCGTTGATAGAGTTGAGCAATCTTGTGACCGACGGTAATCAGAAGGTGTTTGTTGACCAGTATGGGGACATTCTGACACTATTGAAGATGGTGGTAGATCCAGTACCGTTGCAGACTCTCCTACAGTTCTATGATCCCGAGCTCCATTGTTTCACCTTCCAGGATTATCAGTTAGTGCCCACTCTTGAGGAGTACTCCATTCTGCTGAATGTCCCGATCAAATATCAGGTGCCTTTCTTGGATGTGCCAAAGGAGGTTGATTTCAGGGTTGTTGCCAGAGCTCTTCATTTGAGTATCAAAGAAGTGAGTGACAATTGGAAGTCAAGTGGTGACGTGGTGGGGTTGCCTTTGAAGTACTTAGTGAGCATGGCTAAAGAGGAAGCGAAGAAGGGGAATTGGGAAGCTTTCAACGCTCAGTTAGCCATTTTGATCTATGGAGTTGTGTTGTTTCCTAGCATGCCTAATTTCGTGGATTTTGCTGCTATTACTATCTTCATCAGAGGAAACCCGGTTCTTACCCTGTTAGCTGACACTTACTATGCTATCCATAGCAGGCATGGTAAGGGTGGAGCTATCAAGTGTTGTCTCCCATTGCTACTTAGATGGTTCTTGTCCTTGTTGCCAATCAGTGGACCTTTTATGGATGCTCAGAACACTCATAAGTGGACTCAGAGGATTATGTCACTCACATCCTATGATATCAGGTGGCAATCTTACCGGATGGATGTGCGTAATGTCATCATGAGTTGTGGAGGGTTTCATAATGTGCCACTCATAGGGACTAAGGGTTGCATTAATTACAACCCGGTTCTTTCTCTTCGCCAGTTGGGGTTTGTGATGAATGGAAGACCACTAGATGCTGAGATAGCTGAGAGTGTGTATTTTGAGAAGCGGATTGACCCTGCTAGATTGGAGCAAGTAGGAAGAGCTTGGAAGACCATTGGTGTCAAGGACGAAGCTGTGCTAGGGAAGAAGTTTTCCATTGCTATGCATGATTACTTTGTTTGGGTCAAGAAGAGAGTTGAGACTTTGTTGTTACCCTATGATAGGATGGAGTCATTGCAAGAGCAACCACCTTTGATCCTTGCTGAGAGTGTGCCTGCTGAGCACTACAAGCAAGCCTTAATGGAGAATCGTCGGTTGAAAGAGAAAGAACAAGATACCCAGATGGAGCTTTACAAAGCCAAGGCTGATAAGTTGAATTTGGCCCATAAACTCAAAGGAGTGCAAGGTGAAGATGCTAGCAGATTGAGAAGCAAGAAGAGGTCCTATGAGGAGGTAGAAGCCATGCTGGATGGAGAACACCGTGAGCGTTTGAGGTTGCAAAAAGCTGAAGCCAATTATCAGAAGAAGATAAGAGACCTGGAAAAGCAGCTCAAAGACAAAGACATCCAATTGAAGAAGGAAGTAGACCTGAGGCTTGCATCAGAGAACCAGCTTGAAGGAGAAGTTGTAGAGCTCAGAAGGCAACTGAAGGAGAAGATCACTCCTCTGCCTGAGTGTTCAGAATGCAACCTGTTGATAGACCAGTGCCAGTATCTGAAGACTCTCATTCCTGGAGGACATCTTTCTTAGCTTGTATCTGTTGTTTATATTGAGAATCACCTCCAGGGTTGTTGGATGGGATTCCTTGTACTCTTATCATTTGGATCTTTGCTTGAACATTGTTGTATGATCCTTGTGCTCACATCTACAGATGAGGTTGTTGATGTTTCACCTTTTGTTCATTATCCTGTGTAGTCTGCTTCTGTGTTGTTCATTGTTGCAGGTTGCCATCTTTTGAAAGATGAATTGGGCTTTTGAATGCCTGAGGAATGAACATATCATGTGCATCATACGCATCATTAGCATCATACACATATCATTCTGGCATTACAGGTGTTCTTGAACGAGACTTCTCATTCTGGTTCCTGTTTGAGGCAGGATTGCTGATCAACGTCCGCACCGTTACTCTACGAGGTTGAATCAACCGAGGAATATGGATCAAGTGCAAGCTGAGTTAGCAGAGATGAGGGCTAACATGGCCCAGTTCATGCATTTGATGCAAGGGGTTGCGCAAGGTCAAGAAGAACTTCGAGCCCTAGTCCAGAGACAAGAAGCTGCAATTCCACCGGTCAACCATGCTTTGCCAGAGGGAGGCCCAGTCAATGACCCTGCCACTGCTGTTGTTCCCATCAACAACTATGCCGTGGGTGATGAGTTGAGGGGTATCAGAATCAACGGTCAACCTATTGCTCCAGAGACAGTTAATGCCAGAGTGACTCGTGCTCCAGTCCGTAATCCTGTTCCATTGGTTGATAGACAGGAAGATATGTTTACTCTCCTCAGTGAGGATGATGAAGTTGTGGGAAGAACTGACGAAAGGGATAGGAGGGTTGATGCCCTAGATGAGAAGATCAGAGCCATGGAGTGTCAGAACTCTTTGGGGTTTGATGTTACAAATATGGGTTTGATGGATGGACTGAGGATTCCCTATAAGTTCAAAGCACCTTCTTTTGACAAATACAACGATACTTCCTGTCCTCGCACCCATGTGCAGGCCTATTTCAGAAAGATCTCTGCCTACACAGATGATGAGAAGATGTGGATGTACTTCTTCCAGGATAGCTTGTCTGGAGCTTACTTAGATTGGTACATGGAGTTGAAAAGAGAATCTATGAGAAGTTGGAGAGATCTGGGTGAAGCCTTTCTGAGGCAGTACAAGCACAATATGGATATGGCTCCCAGCCGAACTCAGTTGCAAAGCTTATGTCAGAAATCAAGAGAAAGTTTCAAAGAGTACGCCCAGAGATGGCGGGAATTAGCTGCGAGGGTGCAACCTCCGATGCCGGAGAAGGAGTTGACCGATATGTTCATCGGGACTTTGCAAGGAGTATTTATGGACCGGATGGGAAGTTGCCCGTTTGGTAGTTTCTCTGATGTGGTGATTTGTGGAGAGAGAACCGAGAGCCTCATTAAAGCTGGAAAGATTCAGGATGCTGGTTCCTCATCTTCAAAGAAGCCATTTTCTGGGGCACCCAGAAGAAGAGAGGGAGAGACCAATGCTGTGCAACACAGAAGAAATATGAATAGCGGACATTACCGGCAGGTTGCTGTTGTAACCATCCCAGCACCTTAACCACGACAACAGCAACAACAAAGAGCACCACAACAACAACAACAACAACAGCAACGTCCGTTTCAGCCGAGACAAAGAATGCCGGATCGTCGCTTCGACCCGTTACCTATGACATATGCTGAGTTGCTTCCCGAATTGCTCAGGTTGGGATTTGTTGAGCTGCGCACTATGGGTCCGGTGACGAAGATACCTGCTGGGTATGATGCCAACGTTCGTTGTGACTTCCATTCTGGTGCACCGGGGCACCATATTGAGAACTGTCGGGCTTTTCATCACAAGGTCCAGGACTTGATTGACGCCAAAAAAATCAATTTTGCTCTTGTGCCTAATGTTGTGAACAATCCTATGCCTCAGCATGGTGCGCATAGGGTGAATAACGTGGAAGAAGAAGAGGCCTTGGACTTGGTGGTTGATGTTGATGAGATCCAGACACCATTGTTCGTTGTGAAAGAGCGTCTGTTAAATGGAGGAGTATTTCCGGGCTGTGATAAGGGTTGTTCAGATTGTGAAGACTCCGAGAATGGGTGTATGCAGTTGAAGACTGGTATCCAGGGTTTGATGGATGAGGGTTGTTTGCAGTTTGCTAGGACTGTGAAAGATCGTGGGATGGTGTCAACTGTCACCATTTATTTCAAACCGTCCGAGGGACGTGGCCAGAGAACTGTTAGTGCTTCTACAACCGTTGGTACTCCTGTTACCATTTCTGCTCCAGTAACTGTCAGTGCTCCCACTACTGTTGTTGTGTCTGGTAGAAGGGCTGTTGAGAACAGTAGGGTCGTGTCGTGGAAGTATGATAATGCCTATCGCAGCAACCGAAGGGCCGAAAGTCGGATCAGGCCAGTGAATCAAGCTCAAGTGACCATTGGGTTGCCAAGTAGAACTCCTGTGATTGTTGGTCCAGTTGTGGACAATGTAGGGGGACCTGGAGGTTTTACAAGAAGTGGTCGTCTGTTTGCACCGCAGCCTTTGAGAGACAACAATGCTAAGGCTCTTGCCAAAGCGAAGGGTAAGCAAGCTGTGGTTGAGGAAGAACCTGTTCAAAAGGAGGCGCCTGAGGGATCGTTTGAGAAAGACGTGGAGGAGTTCATGAAGATTATTAAGAAGAGTGACTACAAGATTGTAGATCAGTTGAATCAAACTCCGTCCAAGATTTCTATCCTCTCGTTGCTATTGTGCTCGGAGGCACACCGTAATGCCTTGCTGAAGATGTTGAATCTGGCTTACGTGCCTCAGGAGATCTCTGTCAACCAGTTGGAGGGTGTTATTGCTAATGTGAGCACGAAGCATGGCTTGGGGTTCACAGACTTGGATCTGACGCTTGAGGGTCGTAACCACAACAAAGCCCTGCATATCACCATGGAGTGTAAAGGCGCAGTGTTGTCACATGTGTTGGTGGATACTGGCTCGTCTTTGAATGTGTTGCCCAAGAAGACTTTGAGCAAGATAGATGTTGAAGGGGTCGTCCTCACTCCCAGTGATCTCATTGTTCGTGCATTTGATGGATCCAAACGGTGTGTTTTTGGTGAAGTCACCTTGCCGGTGAAGATTGGCCCGGAGGTGTTCAGTATTGTCTTATATGTGATGGATATCCAACCAGCATATAGTTGTCTCTTGGGGCGTCCCTGGATACATGGGGCTGGGGCAGTTTCGTCAAGTCTCTATCAGAAGCTGAAGTATGTTTGGAACGGTTAGATTGTGACAGTGTGCGACGAGGAGGACATTCTGGTGAGTCATCTGTCCTCTTTCACGTATGTGGAGGTGGATGGTGAGATCCATGAAACTCTATGCCAAGCGTTTGAGACCGTTGCTCTTGAGAAGGTGGCTTTCGCTGAGCAGAAGAAGCCAAGTGCCTCAATTGCATCCTACAAGCAGGATATGGAGGTTATCAACTCGGGCAATGCAGAAGGCTGGGGCAAGATGGTTGACCTGCCTGTTAAAGAAGACAAGTTCGGTATTGGTTATCAACCTCTGCAGGCAGAGCAGGGTGAGCAGAAAGGGCCGAGTACATTCACCAGCGCTGGGCTGATGAATCATGGAGACGTCTTTGCAACCGGTGGTGAAGACTGTGACAGTGATTGTGATCTGAACAATTGGGTTCGCCCGTGTGCACCAGGGGAGACGATCAATAATTGGACAGCCGAAGAAGTGGTCCAAGTTACTCTTCAAACAGAGTAATTTTCTTTTGTTTTTCATTTTGCACAAAACCCTACGTTCTGCCCAAGGCGTGGTGGTTCATTGTAGGGCCTCATCATGTTTTTCAATGAATATCATTAATAAAGGACGTTTTGCAAACAATTTTGTGATCCCTGTCTTTCCGTTTTTATTTTTCATTTTTCAAAACAATAAAAATGGCAATGTTTTTTGTTTTTGTGACTTTCTTGAACTCTTTTTTCTAAAATAAAGCATTAAACATGCAGAATCGATCTTACAGACTCCACTATAAACAGTTCTGTTATGGCTCAGTATGATTTCAATAATCCCATCTACCAAGCTGAAGAGGAGAGTGAGGAAGATTGTCAACTCCCTAAAGAACTGGTCAGATTATTGAAGCAGGAGGAAAGGGTCATCCAACCTCATCAGGAGGAGTTGGAAATCATTATTCTGGGTACTGAGGATGCCAGAAGAGAGATCAAGATCGGGGCCGCTTTGAAGGAAGATGTCAAGAGAAGGTTGATTGAAATGCTAAGAGAATATGTGGAGATATTCGCCTGGTCGTATCAAGATATGCCTGGGCTGGATACAGATATTGTAGTGCATAGGCTACCTCTCAGGGAAGATTGTCCTTCAGTCAAGCAGAAGCTTCGGAGAACTAGTCCTGATATGGCTGTGAAAATCAAGGAAGAGGTTCAAAAGCAGTTGGATGCGGGTTTTTTGTCAGTTACTACTTATCCCCCGTGGGTGGCCAACATCGTTCCCGTGCCGAAGAAGGACGGTAAAGTCAGGATGTGTGTCGATTACCGGGATTTGAAGCGAGCTAGTCCGAAAGATGACTTCCCATTACCTCACATCGATGTATTGGTCGATAACACTGCTCAATCCTCGGTTTTCTCTTTCATGGACGGTTTCTCTGGCTATAATCAGATCAAGATGGTGCCAGAGGACATGGAAAAGACGACATTCATTACACCTTGGGGCACGTTCTGCTATAAGGTTATGCCATTTGGGATGAAGAATGCCGGTGCTACCTATCAGAGGGCTATGACGACTCTTTTTCATGACATGATGCACAAAGAGATTGAAGTGTACGTGGATGATATGATTGCAAAGTCTCAGACAGAAGTGGAGCACCTGTTAAATCTGCAGAAGTTGTTTGAAAGGTTGAGAAAGTTCAAACTGAGGCTGAATCCAAACAAGTGTACATTTGGGGTGAGATCCGGAAAGCTGTTGGGTTTCATTGTCAGTGAGAAAGGGATCGAGGTTGATCCAGCAAAAGTAAAAGCTATTCAAGAGATGCCTGAGCCAAAAACTGAAAAGCAGGTTCGTGGGTTTTTAGGGAGATTGAACTACATTGCACGGTTTGTATCTCACCTAACTGCCACGTGTGAACCAATATTCAAATTGCTAAGAAAGAATCAAGCAATCAGGTGGAATGATGATTGTCAGAAAGCTTTTGACAAGATAAAAGAGTATTTACAGAAACCTCAAATCCTTATACCTCCAGTTCCTGGGAGACCTCTGATAACGTACCTATCAGTGACTGAGAATTCGATGGGGTGTGTATTGGGACAGCATGACGAGTCTGGTCGAAAAGAGCATGCCATATACTACCTTAGCAAAAAGTTTACCGACTGTGAAATAAAATATTCGCAGCTTGAGAAAACTTGTTGTGCTTTGGCCTGGGCTGCTCGCCGACTGAGGCAGTATATGTTGAACCATACTACCTTGTTGATTTCTAAGATGGATCCAGTGAAGTACATCTTTGAGAAGCCGGCTCTCACCGGACGTGTTGCTCGTTGGCAGATGATTTTAACAGAGTATGATATCCAGTACACGTCACAGAAGGCCATCAAAGGTAGTATTCTGTCAGACTACCTTGCCGAGCAACCTATCGATGATTATCAGCCGATGATGTTTGAATTCCATGATGAAGACATCATGTATCTTAAGATGAAATATTGTGAAGAGCCTCTTGTCGAGGAAGGACCGGATCCTGATGACAAGTGGACACTGATGTTTGATGGGGCTGTGAATATGAATGGCAACGGTGTTGGGGCAGTACTGATTAATCCTAAAGGGGCTCACATACCTTTTTCTTCCAGATTGACTTTTGATGTAACCAACAACGAAGCTGAGTATGAGGCTTGTATCATGGGGGTAGAAGAAGCCATCGATCTAAGGATCAAAACTCTGGACATTTATGGAGATTTCGCTCTAGTGATTAACCAGGTCAATGGAGATTGGAATACTCATCAACCGCATTTGATTCCTTATCGAGATTACACCCGAAGGATCCTGACTTTCTTCAAGAAGGTGAAGTTGTATCATGTCCCCCGAGATGAGAATCAGATGGCTGATGCCTTGGCAACTTTGTCTTCTATGATCAAAGTTCATTGGTGGAATCATGTGCCACATGTTGCGGTGAATCAACTCGAGAGGCCTGCGTATGTGTTTGCAGCCGAGTCTGTTGTTGATGAGAAGCCGTGGTACTTTGATATTAAGAACTTCCTCAAGAGCCAGGAGTATCCTGAAGGTGCGTCTAAGAATGACAAGAAAACCCTGAGAAGGCTAGCTGGAAGCTTTTATTTGAATCAGGATGATGTGTTGTACAAGAGGAATTTTGACATGGTTCTTCTTAGATGCGTGGATAGACACGAGGCAGACATGTTGATGCAGGAAGTGCATGAAGGATCTTTTGGTACCCATGCTGGTGGTCATGCAATGTCCAAGAAATTGTTGAGAGCCAGTTATTACTGGGTGACTATGGAATCCGATTGTTTCAAGTACACTCGGAAATGCCATAAGTGCCAGATCTATGCTGATAAGGTGCATGTACCATCAAGCCCTCTGAATGTCATGAATTCACCTTGGCCATTCGCGATGTGGGGCATTGATATGATTGGGAAGATTGAGCCCACTGCTTCTAATGGACATCGTTTCATCCTGGTTGCGATTGATTACTTCACCAAATAGGTGGAAGCAGCTTCCTATGCCAATGTTACAAAGCAAGTGGTTGCCCGGTTCATCAAGAAGGAAATCATTTGTCGTTATAGGGTTCCTGAGAGAATCATCACTGATAATGGTTCGAATCTCAATAACAAGATGATGAAAGAGCTTTGTAAAGATTTCAAGATTGAACATCACAATTCTTCTCCTTACAGACCGAAGATGAATGGTGCTGTAGAGACTGCAAACAAGAATATCAAGAAGATTGTGCAGAAGATGGTCATGACGTACAAGGATTGGCATGAGATGCTGCCTTTCGCTTTGCATGGGTACCGTACCTCAGTATGTACGTTGACCGGGGCAACCCCTTACTCCCTTGTGTATGGTATGGAAGTAGTCCTACCTGTTGAAGTGGAGATTCCTTCTCTGAGAGTCTTGTTGGATGTCAAGCTTGAGCAAGCTGAGTGGATTCGAACAAGGTTTAACGAGTTGAGCCTTATCGAAGAGAGACGGTTAGTGTCGCATCCGCGAAAAACAACCGGCGGGCTAAAACAAAACAACACAGAGCCGCCACCGTGCGTTATTTATCCCAAAAGAGGGAAAGGAAACGCTCGAAGTAAACCTGGAAAAAGCATGGTCTCGCGACCAAAGAGAAAGGGATCGGGAGTCGGTTACGCAAGGGGAAGGTATTAGCACCCCTCGCGTCCGTCGTACTCGACGGGATCCACGCTCAACAGATAGAAAAAGGTTGCTAAAACAAACATCACACACACACACCGAAGACAACACAGGTGAGAAAGGGGGAAGAGGGCTCGCTAGGACATCGCGTCCTATGCCTACGTATCTCGTCTGGAACGAGAATCAGAGCTACCGTAGTTCGGCTCACGCACGCCGAAACAAACACACGCACAAAAAGGCAAACATGGAACCCGAACGCCAATAGCTGGACTTACATCAGCTTCCGAACCAAACAAACCCACACTGGAAACCAGATGCCACTTGATGGACTTATACCGGACTCCAAGCACACAACAAAAGGATACGGAATGCCAATGGCTGGGCTTACATCCGTCTCCTACACACACAAGAAGAAACAAGCAACGAGTTACTAAGGAGTCGGGAACTCGAGCCTAGCAACTGTCAAACAAACACACACAAAAAGAAAACAAAGGGTTTGCCCGGAGAGATCTCGTGCGACCTCCTGCCTACGTACCTCATCTGGTATGAGGATCAGGGCAACGTAGTTCCCCTCAACAGGGGAGAAACTATCTCCTAACCAGAAACAAAGGGAGACACACTACTAGGGAGCTGGACTCGAGCCTAGGTGTTATCATGCATCGTTGCCCTATGTTAAGGTTCACTATCTACTTGCACCACAGCAAGCTAATCCTATCCAGGAAAAACAGGCATGCAAGCATAAACAAAACAAAGCAAACATTTCAGATAGCACACACTATATCCAGTCAGAAGTGGGCTCAAACAATGGGTCAGACTGCCAAGGCAAGTCATCTGTACAAGGGTAGTGTTAGCTTTTAACCCTGACATTGAGAGTCAGGGTGAAGCTGATGGAAGGTGAGTGAAGATTAGACTTCACAGCTCTTATCCCTGACCAGGGAGAGCTTCAGACAAAGGAGTGTGGGTTCAGAATGGAGGAACCCTTCTACACTCATGACTCTGACACAACTGTACAACTGTACAAGATCTTGGGTTAATGTCCCAATGCATCAACACAGTGGTATGAGCAGAGGGACGACTCAACAAGAATAGCAGGGGATGGATTGCACATCCCTTGGGTTCTGCCAATTGCCTTAATCAAGGTCTTTACCTGCTTGGGGACAAAGTTAAACAATCACAAACATCGCCTCTTAAGGAGGACTTCAGACATTTGCCTGGCCAAGTAACAGGCCAGGTCTTCCAGACTACATGGAGACAAGAGAGTCTACCTCAATTGGTTTATACAACCAAGCACAGCAAGCAAGTTCTCAAGGAACTAATAGCAACTAATGTACCTGAAATCAATCAAATACAATCAGTATACTAATCATAAAGTGAAAACAAACAGACAAGAACCAACAGTCAATGTATAATCAACAATGCAATGTGCAAAGCACAATCAACTCAAGTGAGCCAAGCATCCTACAAAACACACAAGCTAGTTCACAACAATTAACCAAATTAAACTCAATTAACTTGAAGCAATCTCCTTAAGGCATTTGCATCTCAACCTGAAAAGCCAAACTCAAATATGAGAAACAAGAACACTAGGCCAAGCCTAGGGTCAAAAGGAGATGAAAAATCCAAAACAGCAAGTGAAAATTATCCAAAATCACAATCAATCAATTTAGAAACAAAACCAATTGGTCCCAAGCTCATGTCATTCATCATTATCATTTCATGAAAGAAAAGGCATCAAACATGCAATTTGCAACCTCAAAGGACCAAACAGAATGATCTCAATCAAATCAACATCAAAACATTTCAATAAATTCCACAAAAATTCACGTCTAAACAGAACACATTCAATGAATGGCATATCTAATTTCAGCTCATTTGGACAAGTGGAAGTAGGGAAATTAAATTCATAAAGTCCAGACAAATTCAAGCAAGCCAACATAAGGCATCAAACAAGCATCAACTTCCATCAATCATAAAACAGTGACAAATCATGATAAATGAATGGGATCAAAACCATAATGACCTATAATGTGTCTAGAATCCACATGTCAAATTTCACATCCATCCAATTAATGACCAGAATTTCACAAATCAAATGCCAACATGTGTCACAAAAAATCCACAAATGACCAAGCAGAAGAGAAAATTCCAATCAAATAAGAAATGCCATCAATAAATCCAGAAAAATTCTCATGTGATCTTAACGCACATAGGCTCAAACATGCCAAAAATTAGCTCAATCCAATGTTCCTAAGAACATCAAATAAAATCATGAAATTCACCAAGCATGGTGTGACACAAAATGTAACACCTCCAAAGATCATGTCATAACTCTCAATCCAGGAACTCAAAAATTACAAACCACATATCAAAATGACCAGGAATGAGTCTAGTTTATGCACAAAAATTTTCATGAATTTCTAATGAAGCATCATCATTTTATGAGCAAAAGAGTAAGCATGGTGCACAAAAGGACATGTGAACATAAACCCTAGCCAATTATTTTTTCCACACGTGCACAAATTCTGGAAAAATAGTCATAAAAAACTAGAGACCATAAGGCACAACATGCAAAAATTCCCAGGTCATTTGGATCATCCATCAATGAGTTATGAATTTTTGAAGTTTGGAAAACAATGCATATGGAAATTGGAGGGAAAGATCAAATGGATTTAAGTTTGAAAATATGCTGCAGGTGATACGCGTATGGCGCACAGTGATACGCGTATGGCCAGTGGTGGCTCAGTGATACGCGTATGGCGCACAGTGATACGCGTATGGCGCATAGTGATACGCGTATGGCCAGCGGTGGTTTCCACCATCTTCTTCGCGAAGACGGCGAAGCTACAGTGCATGCGTTCAGAAAATTTCCAGAATTTTGCCAAAAAATTATATCAACAGAAAGCTCTTCCAATGGAGATTACAGATCAACTAACATCTAATCCTAATTCATCAAGATCAAAGAGAAACAAGCAAAAACATTTTGACATGTCAAACTTTAATCAAGCATAACTCATTCATTTCTCATCCATTTCACTCGAATTTTATATCAGATTAATCAGCGTGAAAAGCTCTACCTAAACATGGCAATGGATTGAAGAATTAAGAGATTCGAGTTTTTACCTCTTGAAGAGCAGAACAATAAAACCGGCGATTCAAGCTCCTAAAGTGTCCAGATCCACTCCTATATTGATGACTTGAAGCTTTATGAAGAAATTGGAGCTTGTAGTGGCTTAGATCTTGATTAATTTTCCACTTCCATCTTCATGAATTTGCTTGGAGTGTGCTTGATTTTTGCTCGAATTCAATGATCCAAGGCTTGATTCTTCATCCACTACACTCAATAAACCAGAATATGGAAGAAAAATGCTATGCTATGTGGAGAATTTTCAAGTTTGGATTGAGAGAAAATTTTGGAGGGAAAAAGTTTCAAGATCCAAAAATGGTGAAAAAGTGATTAACCTCCCAAATTCTGTTATGATTAGAGTATATATATGCTCTACTAATCACTCTCTAATCATGTTTAATCAAATGTTAATGAAATGAATGAATTAGGGAGTGTTTTGGCAAATTGAGTTTTCACCCTATGCATAAAAATGCATGGTGAATAGTGCATGAATTTCTCTTCAAATTCACTCAAAAATCTGTTTTGGAGCAAGTTTTAAAACATGTTTTTGAGCTGATGCAAGTGGAATTATGTGAAAACCATGCCTAAATCTCAAAATGCACTTTTTCCCTCCATTTTCAAAATTGGTTCACTTGAAAAATGGACTTTTTATGTGATGAGTTTCCATGAAATGTAATGCTTGTTTTGGATAGAGGATATCAAAAGAATTTTGCTCAAAAAAGTCTCACTCCATTTGGCCTTGTGAATCAAAAGTTATGCACCTTTGAAATTCAACTTTTTTTGGATAATGATCAATCCATAACTTGCCAACCATAAATTAGAAATTCATGTTCTTGGACTTTTTGGAAAGGTGAGAGCAAGATCTACAACTTTCATGTTGAACAAAATTTCATTTGAAGCATTTTTGGACACGTAATTTTGAGGTGAAAAACTTTCCCTTTTTGGCAGTTTTCAATTACAAGTCACTTTCTATTTTTGGAAAGTTTCCATCTGATTTTATTTTCTTCATTCTTGATGTTTGAAATCTCAAATGAAACTTGTTTAGACATGAATGAAGTGTATCTAACCCTCTCCCACCTCCAAATCCATCATTTTAGGCACAGTTGACCACAGTTGACTTTTCTGACTGATAGATGAATCTGGCTATGCACTGATCAAGTTGAGCTTCAAACTCCTGATGAAATGGCTCAATGATGAAACCCTAGCTTCCATAAGCTCAATATAATCACATGATGATCCCCATATCCATTGAAAACCTCATCTTCTTCACAAGCCCTGATTGGCCCAATGCAACTGATTAGGGTTGACCAGAGGTCAAAACCCTAATCTCAAGGTATCTAATCAAGCTCAATGAATCTCTTGGTGATTACAAAACCATGATAATGATGATGTACCATTTCAACCAAGATAAAGCTCAACCCCCTTGAGGAATCATGAAACCCTAATTTGAACCACCACCCTCAGATGGCTAGTGATCAGTCCATAAACCCTCAGGCTTGAACCTTAACCTCTTTATCTTCTGACCCAGACTTATGAGGATGACTTGCACAATGTTGCCACATGATATGCAATATGCAATGCCTAATGACCTAAAAAATGCAATGCAATATGTTAAGCTAGTCCCAAGAGAGGAGGGCAAATTTTGAGGTGTTACAGTTAGCAGCTGCGTGCCATAGGCAGTTATATCAGAGAAGGATGAAGAAATCATTTGATCAGAAAGTGCGTCCTCGAAGCTATCAGACTGGTGATTTAGTTTTGAAGAGAATCCTTCCTCCCGGTACAGATAACAGGGGCAAGTGGACTCCTAATTATGAAGGTCCATATGTTGTTAAGAAGGTCTTCTCCGGCGGAGCCTTGATGCTTACAACTATGGATGGTGAAGATTTTCCGTCCCCTGTTAACTCAGATGTAGTCAAAAAATACTTCGCATAAATTGACCCGCTGGACAAAAAGAATAAAAGAGTCCAGGCCAAAAAGGGCATCCCGGCGAACCAAAAAAAAAAGAAAAAAGGTTCGGGAAAAAGTTAGGGATAAAAAAATGAAAAGAATTTGTACACCCGGTAAGTCAAAAACCCGCAAGGGCGGCTTAGGCAAAAATGGGTATCCCGGTGGATTGAAAACCTGAAAAGGTGATCCAGGCAAAAGAAGGATTAAAGCAAAGACTACAGTCTGAGTTATCTGTACTTCATCGCGCTTCAGTGTCTACCATCTCGAAGGATATGATCGGTCCAGTCATTCTTCTCAGAAAGCAAGAAATTTGGGGAGAAATTTGAGGATCTGTGAGTCATAATAGAATTGGGAAATAGTGGATGCCGTGTTCACATTGCCATTAGGATAGTTTATTTCCTTTTCCGCGCAATTACCTCTTCCTAGGAATTTCTTCCTGATGTATTTGCCTTTATAGGCTCATTTTCAATCAATAAAAGTCGTTATTCAGATAAATTGCTCTCTTGTTTTTATTTTACTGTTTTTTTGCAAAAACGTCCGAATTTTTGATAAAACATTGCATATAAAAACATGAAGGCTAGACAATAACGTGCAGAAAGATAAACATTTGAAAATCATTTTGAATGTTGATTACACTTGGGTGTATTTTGTCTGTACAATCCCCTGGGGCATGTATGTCTTGCTGTTTTACAGGTTATTACCTTTGATTCCTGGCTGAAGCCGATAAGCCATGGTTTGTTCAGAGGAATTTCAGCACTGTCCAGTAGTGTGAGAGATTAGGGTTGCCTCCGCAGGCAGGCCTGAAGTTGTTTGCAAATCCCTAGTAGGGTCGTAAAGAGTATTTCCCCAGCGAGCCGGAAGATGATTATTCCCCAGAGAGCCGGAAGATGATTGTTCCCCAGCGGAGGTATCCATGGGTAGTTCCTCAGCAGCCAGGTTTGAAGTGCTGTATTCCCCATCAGGTTTGAGTTGACAGTTTCCCCAGCGGAAGTCTGCAGTGTTATTTCCCCAGCGGAGCGGAATCCCCAAGCGGATCGGGTTTAGTAGAGGTCATCCCCAGCAAGGATCATTTGTTCCCCAGTAGCAGTGCGTCTCCCCACAGAGTTGGAGAATCTATCCAGAGTTGTGTGCTCAGCAGAGCGATCCGTTTGCTCCCCAGTAGGAGTTTTTCATCATTTTTGTATCTTGCATGTAGTAATCATTGCATCCTCAAAGCGCGTAGCATTTCCATTCAATATGGAGCATTACGCCATAGAAAAATTCAAACATATGCATTCATGTGTTAAACCTAATCAGACTATATCCCCGGCAGAGGCAGATCATATTTCAACATCTGTATAGAACATTTGCAACAGTTGCTCCTGACAGCATCCAGGATTGATATCCCCCAGAGAGGTTTATTTCCTCACTCGTCCGTGAAAGGAAAGTTTGATTGACTCCCCCAGCGTAGTCCCTGGAAGGTGTCTGCCCTATCTTGACAAATGTATATGTCATCCCTGTGATACCGGTAAGTGTCATGTCAACACCCGTGTGTGTTCTTTCTTTGGTGTCGGTAAACATCATCTTTCGATGTCGGTAAACATCGAGTCTCATCCCAGTCACCGGTAAATGTCTGGTCATTCTTTTTTGGTGTCGGTAAACATCATCTTTCGATGTCGGTAAACATCGAGTCTCATCCCAGTCATCGGTAAATGTCTGGTCTTGTTTCATTTCTAAACATCATCTTTCGATGTCGGTAAACATCGAGTCTCATCCCAGTCATCGGTAAATGTCTGGTCATCCTTTTTTGGTGTCGGTAAACATCATCTTTCGATGTCGGTAAACATCGAGTCTCATCCCAGTCATCGGTAAATGTCTGGTCATCTTTTTTTGGTGTCGGTAAACATCGAGTCTCTTCCCGGTCATCGGTAAATGTCTGGTCTTGTTTCATTTTTGAACATCATCTTTCGATGTCGGTAAACATCATCTTTCGATGTCGGTAAACATCAAGTCTCATCCCAGTCATCGGTAAATATCTGGTCTTGTTTCATTTCTGAACATCATCTTTCGATGTCGGTAAACATCGAGTTTTTCCCAGTCATCGGTAAATATCTGGTTGTGAAGTATTTCTCTATCAAATCCCCAGTAGAGTCGTCGGTAAACGTCTTGTTTGGTTCCAGTTGTAAAAATCTTTTTCCTCCCCAGTTGGAGTTTGCCATCGGTAAATGGTACCGTTTTCCTTGATATCAGTTGTATATCAAGTCGACTATTCCCAAGCCGCCATCGGTAAATGGCATCGCTTTCTTCGATATCGGTAAATATTGAATCCCCAGCTTGTCCGCCATCGGTAAATGGCATCGCTTTCTTCGATATCGGTAAATATCGAATGCCCAGTTCAACCGCCATCGGTAAATGGCCTAGCTTTATGTGACATCTGTTTTCCAGCAGCCATCGGTAAATGATCTCGCTGACGTTGATATCGGTAAATATAAAGAGTTGTTTTGAAGCCACCATCGGTAAATGGTCTTGCTTCCTCCTAATATCAGTTCCTAGTTGAAGCCACCATCGGTAAATGGTCCCGTTTCCTTTGGATGTTGTTTCCCAGCCGCCATCGGTAAATGGCCTCGCCGACGTTGATATCGGTAAATATCAAGTTTCTAGTAAAGCCGCCATCGATAAATGGCCTCGCTTTCCTGAGGTATTTTATTGTGCATCCGCCATCGGTAAATGGTCTCGCTTTTCTTTGAATCGTCTCCCGCAGAGTGCTAATTTCTACGGTTCTTTGGTATTCAATCCTTGTTTACCTTGAAGGTCTGACAGCCGTTGCTCTCATCCGTTCAGGTTCCCAGTTGATTGAATAGGGGCAGCTGTAGCACCTCAAATTTGCACCTCCCATTTGTATATACATTTCATTTTTAGGTCATTAACATTGCATTCACATTGCATAGTCCATTGCATTTCATCAGTCAAGACTGGTCAGGAGATTCAACTGTGCAAGGCAACAAGAGCATTTTCCATGAGATGAAAGCCCTATGATTGTTCCAATGAGCTCACATGACCCAAGGATCATTTTGAAGCAACTTGGCCAAGTGTTGAAGGCTCAGAACTCATCAGTGCATGTGCAAGTCATCTGAGGCCCATAAAAGTCAACTGCAAGTCAATTGTAAAGTCAACTGTGGATTTGGAGGTGGGAAGTGGTTAGAGATGCTTCATTCATGTTCAAACAAGTTTCATTTGACCTTTCAAACACTCACATTGAAGAATTTGAAGTCAGGTCAAGAATTTCCCAATATAGAAAGTGACCCATAATTTGAAATTTCCAAAAATGGCAAGGTTTTGGAGCAACTTCAACTCAACTTTCCAACATCAAATAAGATTCAAATGAAATTTTGTCCAACATGAACGTTGAAGATCTTTCTCTCCCATTTCCAAAAAGTCCAAGATCATGGATTTATGATGTGTGGTTGAGGAGATATGATCCAATCATGGCAAAGTGTGCTTAAAAATTCAAATGGGCATAACTTTTGAACCAAGGCTCCAATTTTGGTGGTTCTTTTTGCATTTTGTTCCTCATAACATGTAGTTTCCAAAACATCCATTACATGGCATGAATTTCACTTGCATGATCATCTGCTCATTCATGAAGTTTTTTGAAGGAAAATTTCTAAAATCAATTTGGTTGATCATATGCATAAAATATCAATTCCAAAGTGTGCATGGACTTTGTTTAAGTGGTTTTGGGCCTTATTTTAGTACTGTTCACGCATGCATTTCATGCATGGGGGTGAAAATCCATTTTGTACATACACCTCATAACTTGTTAATTCTACTTAGCTTTGGCCTAAACAGGTTTTCAGGATGATTAGCAAGACATATATATTGTTAATCACCACTGTGGCATTAACACAATTTTCAGATCTAGATCCCAAAATCAAACAAATTTTTCTCTCATCAAGAACTCCCAGTTTCTTCACACAAAAGCCACTTCTCTTGTTGGATTCATGATGAGGAAGTGTTTTTGAGGCAAATTGAACGTGGATTTGAGAGAATTCGTGCCAGTTTTGACCATACATGGAGCTTGAAGGTTCAATGGAGGTTGCAAATTGAGCTAAATTCGTGCGTGCTGGAGCATCCAATTCATCATCAATCACCTCAACAAGCATTGTAGAAGAGATTTGAGACATTGTTGGGCCTTGTAGCACGAGTTTCAACTTGCTGTTCTTCAAGAGGTTGATTTTCGATCTCATCTATTCTCCAATTCATTATGATATTCATGTAGATCTTTGATTGGTGATGATTCTGGTATAAAATTTGAGTGAAATGGCGCATTATTCATGAAGATATATGTGTTTGAAGTTTTGATGTCATTTTGTATTTTCTTCGATCTGAGCAATGCATGATGTTTTAGCGTAAATTGTTGCTTGATCTTGCATGAGCATGAAATGATGAATCGATTGGTGTTAAATTTTTTAATTTCTGGACGTTTTCTGGAAAATCTGGGTTTGGCACATGAAGTTCATGCAATCTTCATCTTCAACCTATGAAGATCATGAGCGTTTCCAGATTCGCTTTGAATTTGCTACGAATTTGCTACCAGTGTTCATGATTAGCTACGAATTCTGGAAATCATTTGCCAGGCTTAGGGTTAGACCAAAACGGTGTCGTTTTTGTGAGGGCGCGTGTTTTGAATCTGGACCTGGTTCGAGTCCCACCGAGCGTAGTTTTTCAAATATTCTTCACATTCTCACATTTTCCCTCCACTTTGCCATGCTTTGTACATTTTTGAATTCCAAATTTTATGCCAACTTCATAAAATCATAACAAATTGAAAACTCATCCAATTTCATCCCAATTTTTTGCAAAATGCTCCTTATTCTGTCTAACTTTTTATGATCATAAATTGGAAAATTGTGCAACGCTGGATATTATTTGGTACTAGGTTATGTGAGCATGTATCCATTTGTGACCTTGCCTTGCTTATCTTGTTGTGAAATGCTTGTTTATAATCCAATGACCATGAAATTTTGCATGCTGATTATAGACACATTTATGGATGTTTTGGCTTTGGTTTGACATTTTTTGCATGTACCAATTCTGTTTTATGCTTGTATTAACTTGGTGTGACAATTTGTGTCACACATTTGGTTGTTTAACTTGTACAATGTGATTTCCATGCCAAATGACCTCCAATGTGTCTGATTTTTTGTGTGATGGATGTTGTGGATGTCTTGATTGCTCATGAATTTTTCCAGAATTATTTGAATCCTTTATGTTTTGATTGAGAATTTTCATTCATGTTGATCATTTGGATGCCTTGAATTGGTCTTTGATTTATCTTGCACATGAAATGGACTTGCTTATTGATTTTGATGTGGCACTTTTTAAGACATGTTAATAGGTGTTTGAAGTTGCTTTGTGTTGAGTTTGAGGTTCTGTTTTGTATTTTTGATCCTCTTTTGACCCTAGGCTTTGACCTAGTGGTTTGTTACTTACCATTTGAGTTATGATTTCAGGTTCAAGTATACATTTCCATGGTTGAGGTTGCTCCTTCATTTGAGCTTGATTATTGGTGGTTGTTGGCTAACCTTTGCTTGTTTTGTAGGCTTTGAGGACAATTTACTTGTGTTTATGGCTTGCTCATTGTTGTTTGATTGGTTTTGCCTGTCTGTCTGATATTGACTATTGACTGTTTATCTGAGTGTACTGATTGGTTTAGCTGTTTCCACAGGTACCTAAGTTGCTTTAAGTTCATTTGAACTTGCTTGGAATTGCTTGTGGTTTGCATACCACTGAGGTATAATTTCTTGATCTTCATGTAGTCTGGAAGACCTACTGTTATTGGTAGGCACCTGTCTGAAGCCCTCCTTAAGAGGCAATGCTTGTGGATGTTTAATTTTGTGCCAAGCAGGTAAAGTCCTCTTAGGAGGCAATTGGCAGATAGAAGGGATGTGTAATCCATCCCCTGCTACTCAGTGTGTCATTCCTCTTGCTCACACCATGTGTTGATGCATTGTGAATAAAAACCCAAACTCTTGTAGTGTCAGTCATCTGTGGAGAAGAGTTCCTACATTCTGAACTCCCACACTTTCTATTTTGAGTCAAGCTCTCCCAGGCCAGGGATAAGAGTTGTGAGGTCTTACCCTCACTTCCTATTTCATCTGCTTCACCCTAACTCTCAATGTTAGGGTTAAGAGCTAAAAACACCATATTCCAGTTGGCTTGTTTCTGTAGCCTAGCCCTGTATGCGCCCAATTGCTTGCATATAGTGTGTGTGATTGCTTTATTGTGCTTGTTTGTTTGATTGTGCTATTTAGGATAGCTTGCTTCCTGTGCAAGTTAGGATAGAAACCTTAACCTAGGACCATTGCGGATTACATGATAACTATTAGGCTCGAGTCAGGCTCCCTTCTAGTTTGTCATTTCCCAGTCTCTGGTTAGATTAGAAGTTCTTTCCCTGTTTAGGGGAACTACGTCGCCCTGATCCTCATACCAGATGAGGTACGTAGGCAGGAGATGAGCTGATCTCTCCGGGCGCCCTTTTTTTTTTCAACCCCTTGTGTGTGTTGGAGTCTGACGTAAGTCCAGCGATTGGCAGTTGGTTTCCTGTGTTTAGTTTGTGTTGTGTGGAGTCTGACATAAGTCCAGCAATTGGCAGTTGGTTTCCTGTGGGTGTTTGTTGGTTCGGAGTCTGATGTAAGTCCAGCGATTGGCATTCGGTTTCCATGTTTGCCTGTTTGTGTGGAGTCTAACATAAGTCCAACGATTGGCAGTCGGTTTCCTGTTTGTGTTTTGTTTGGCGTGCGTTAGCCGAGCTACGAGTGCTCTGATTCTTCTCTGGTCAGAGAAGATACGTATGCATAGGATGCGACATCCTAGTGAGCACGTTTCCCCTGTCCCGAACTACGTCGACTCTGATGTCTGTGCCTGACAGACTACATAGGCCCAGGATGCGATATCCTGCCGAGTCCCGTTTCTTTTGTCTTTCTGTGTTTCCTTCCAGCCTTGTGCGGTGTTTTGAGCAGACTTTTAGCAACCTTTCTTCTATTCTTTCTGAGCGTGGATCCCGTCGAGTACGACGGATGCGTAGGGGTGCTAATACCTTCCCTTCGCATAACCGACTCCCGATCCCATCTTTCTCTGGTCGCGAGACCATGTCTTTTCCAGGTTTACTTCGAGCGTTTCCTTTCCCTCCTTTGGGATAAATAACGCACGGTGGCGGCTCTGTTGTTTCGTTTTCCCGCCGGTTTTTCGCGTAATGCGACACTAAGGAACACTAAGAAGTACGATTTCAGATGTCATGATTTGAAAGAGTTAAGGAAGCTATCGTCCATTGTATTATATCCCTTGGACTTCAAGCAATATCATGGGAAGCTTCTATCTATTTTTTTTGCTGACGTGGTTGAAGGACTCTTGAGTGTGTTGGTTCAGTTCTATGACCCTTTCTACCGTTGCTTCATTTTTCCCGATTATCAACTTGTGCCAACGTTAGAGGAGTATGTCCATCTCTTGAGAATACTTGTTTCTAACAAAGTGCCATTTAGTGGATTGGAAGACATTCCCAGATCTCACCTGATAGCTAAAGCTCTTCACTTGAAGAAGTATGAGATAGAGGCTCATTGGATGAAGAAAGGAGGATTGTTTGGTCTGACTTATGAGTTCCTCATCAAGGAAGCTACTGCTTTTGCTCAAGCTGGTAGTGTGGATGCTTTTGAAGCCATCTTTGTGTTGTTCATCTATGGTTTAACTTTGTTCCCTAACATTGACGATTTTATTGATGTTAACGCCATTAGAATCTTCTTGATTGGGAATCCCGTGCCTACTCTGTTAGGAGATATGTACTTCTCTTTGCATCTAAGGAATTCTAAAGGTGGTGGAACTATTGTCTATTGTGTTCCTCTTCTATACATGTGGTTTATTTCGCACTTTCCTTAGACACCTGTTTTTGTGGAGAACAAACAATGTCTAAGGTGGTCTCAGAGACTTATGTCTATCACTAATGATGATATAGTTTGGTATGACCCTTCATTGAGCAATTTGGAGCTTATTGATAGTTGTGGTGAGTTCTCTAATGTGCCTCTCATTGGTATACAAGGAAGAATGAACTACAACCCTGCTTTGGCTCGTCATCAACTTGGGTTCCCCTTGAGAGACAAACCTAATAACACTTTGTTAGAAGGTCTTTTCTATCAAGAGGGTAAAGATCCCCATTATTTGAAGAAGAAGATTATGCATGCTTGGCATAATGTGCATAAGAAGAGAAGATCCGAGCTTGGTCCGTGCAATTGTGTAGCTTTGGAAGCTTACACTCTTTGGTGAAGAAGAGAGCTTTGGAATTGAAAATGACTTATGCATGTGAGAGACCTATGTCTGTGGTTGTGGTTGAGCCATTAACTCTCCCTAACCAAGATGTAGAGGAGTTGGAAGACGCGTATAAATCTAAGTAATTGCTTTATGCATGTGAGAGCCTTATGCATAAATCTAAGTAATTGCTTTTATTTGTTTTTGAAAATCCTTCTCTTATGCCTAAGGGAGAAGTGAACATTGTTTGGCATTATCAAATTTTGATCATCAATAAAATATAATTCTATTCATCCACGTCTATGATGTTTTATTTTTACTTTTTGCTTTATTCTGAAAATGGTAATCACAAAAAACATAAATAAATAATATAATTGTCCATCTACATAATATTTGGTTACAATTCACTTCTCTAAAATCAAAATTGTAAATAATTATGCAGGTTGGTTTCTAAACCCATTGAATACAATGATCCTTCTCCTTCTCCAAATTTTGATTTCCCTGTGTTTGAGGCTGAGGAGGAAAGTGATGAAGAAGTATCTGATGAATTTTCTCATCTTCTTGAGCACGAGGAAAAAGCCATTCAGCCATTCAAAGAGTAGATTGAGTTAGTCAACTTCGGTTCCGAGGACGATGTGAAGGAAGTCAAGATTGGGTCTCGACGGTGTCCTGATGTTAAGAAGGGGTTGGTTGATCTTCTCCGAGAGTATTCAGATGTGTTTTCTTGGTCCTATCAAGACATGTCTGGGTTGGATTCTGAGATTGTGGAGCATAGATTATCGTTGAAGCCAGAATGCCCACCATTCAAGCAAAAGTTGAGGATAAAGCATCCTCATATGGCAGTGAAGATCAAAGAAGAAGTGAAAAAGCATATTGACGTCGGTTTCCTTGTGACCGTTGAGTATCCTCATTGGGTGGCCAATATTGTGCCTATTCCGAAGAAGGATGGAAAAGTTTGTATGTTCCTTGGTTATAGAGATTTGAATAAGACTAGTCCGAAAGATGATTTCCCTCTACCACACATTGATATGTTGGTAGACAATACAACTAAATTCAAAGTCTTTTCGTTTATGGACGGATTTTCCGGTTATAATCAGCTCAAGATGGAACCCAAAGATATGGAGAAGACCATATTCACTACACCTTGGGGAACATTCTGTTATAGAGTGATGGATTTCGGTTTAAAGAAGGCTGGTGCAACTTACCAAAGAGCAATGACTACTCTTTTTCATGATATGATGCAGAAAGAGATTGAAGTCTATGTTGATGACATGATTGCTAAATATATTGATGAAGAGGAACATGTTAAGCATTTGTTAAAGCTATTCCAGCGTTTGAGGAAGTACAAACTCCGCTTGAATCCCAATAAGTATATTTTTAGTGTTCGTTTTGGTAAGTTGTTGGGCTTTATTGTCAGCAATAAGGGTACCGAAGTTGATCCTGCCAAGGTCAAAGCAATACAAGAGATGTCTGCGCCTAAAACTGAGAAGCATGTCAGGGGTTTTCTCGGTCGCTTGAATTATATCTCGAGATTCATTTCACACATGACTACCACATGTGCGTCTATATTCAAGCTCCTTCAGAATGATCAGTCTTGTGATTGGACCGAGGATTTCCAGAAAGCTTTTGATAGTATCAAAGAGTATTTGCTTGGCATTAGGGCAATGATCATTACTCCTCAAGGCACGCATTTTCTGCTTACAGCTATATTAACCTTCAAATGTATGAATAATATGGCAGAATATGAAGCTTTCATTATGGGGCTTGAAGAGGCCATTGATCTCAAAATCAGATCAAAGGTGAACGGTAGACAAATCAACCCGGTTTGATACCATATAGAGATTATGCCAGGAGAATTTCAACTTTCTTTACAAAGGTTGAGTTTCATCATATCCCTCGAGATTAAAACCGGATGGCAAATGCTCTTGCAATGTTGGCTTCAATGATTGTGGTAAATATTGGAATGAGATTCCCAATTTGACTATAATGCTTCTTGATAGGCCAGCTCATATGTTTGTTGTTGAAGAAGCCAAAGATGAGAAGTTGTGGTATTATTATATCAAGTGTTTCCTCCAAAGTCAGGTTTACCCGTCTGGGCATCTTTGAAAGATAAGAAGACTTTGAGAAGATTATCCGACAATTTTTACCTAAATGGCGATGTGTTGTACAAGAGAAACTTCAATATGGTTTTGCTTAGATGTGTGGATAGACACGAAGCAGACCTATTGATGGTTGAAGTCCATGAAGGTTCTTTTGGTACTCATTATAATGGACATGTAATGGCGAAGAAAATGTTGCGAGCAGGTTTCTATTGGATGACAATGGAATCTGACTGTTGCAAGTTTGTGAAGAAATGCCACAAATGTCAAATATATGCAGATAAGATTCATGTTCCTCCGACATTGTTGAACGTCATTTCCTTTCCATGGCCCTTCTCCATGTGGGGAATTGATATGATTGGCATGATTGAGCCCAAAGCGTCGAATGGACATCGTTTTATTTTGGTGGCTATTGACTACTTCACAAAATGGATTGAAGCGACATCGTATGTGAATGTAACCAAGTAAGTTGTTGTGAGGTTTATAAAGAATCAGATTATATGCCGTTATGGTGTGCCAAGTAAGATTATTACTGATAATGGATTGAACTTGAATAACAATATGGTGGAATATCTTTGCAAAGACTTCAAGATTGCACACCATAATTCTTATCCCTACACACCTAAGATGAATGGGGCTGTTGAAGCTGCAAATAAGAACATCAAGAAGATTATTCTGAAGATGGTTGTGACGTATAAGGATTCGCATGAGATGCTACCATTTGCTTTGCACGGGTATCGTACATCCGTCCATACATCAACAGGGGCAACCCCTTTCTCTATTGTATATGGTATGGAAGTTGTGCTCCCCGTAGAGGTTGAGATCCCATCATTACGTGTCTTAATGGAAGCCAAGTTAACTGAGGATGAATGGTGTCAAACCAGGAATGATTAGCTAAATTTGATTGAAGATAAGAGATTAACTGCCATGTGTCATGGTCAGTTATATCAGCAGAGAATGAAGAAAGCTTTTGATAAGAAGGTCAGACCTCGTGTGTTCAGAGAAGGTGACCTTGTGCTCAAGAAGATTCTATCTGTGAAACCAGATTCAAGGGGCAAATGGACTCTTAATTATGAAGGCCCTTATGTTGTTAAGAGAGCCTTTTTAGGCGATGCTTTGATTCTTATAACTATGGATGGTGAAGAGTTCACTCGTCCTGTGAACGCAGATGCAGTCAAGAAATACTTCACCTAAAAAATAAAAGAACAACTCGCTAAGTTGAAAACCCGAAAGGGAGGCTTAGGCAAAAATGAGCGTCTCGGTGGATTGAAAACCCGAAAGGGCAGTCCAAGAAAAAGTTAGAGACATAAAACAGAAAGAATTATCCCGATAAGTTGAGTACCCCACCTTGAGGAAATTTATGCAAAAATTAGGGATTTTGGCAAGTAACTGTATCCTGCTGATCTTCAGTTTCAAAGATATTCTTGAGCAAGTCGGTCAGTTCTGGTTCATCATCTCTAATCGTCGGCAAAAGCACAATAGATATCAAAAGATGGTAGAAGGATTAGTGATCATTGTATTCAATGTAGCCCTTTTCCATATAAATTACCATTTTCAATCTTTGCAAAGATCAATGGAGTCTTGTCATTTACATACTACCATTCTATTAAATAAAGTTGAGCTTTTATCCAATTGTTTCTACTCTTATTTAATTTAGCCAAATAGTTTTAAATTTTATTATGATAATTTTGAAAATTAAATTTTTAATCAAAGCATGCTTTTCTTAAACATATAAAAGCATTAAGCAATCAATCTCATTAAAAGGGAATATCAGTAGTAGTTTGAAAGCAGTAAGCCCTAAATGCGGAGCATTATTGGTTCTCCCCAAAGCAATAGGTGTATTTCCTATTTCACCCTCGGCAACATGTTTAGGGCTCGGTGTTTGTTGTTTTACCCAGAAGATTAATTCGCCGTTATCCCCAACAGAGTTTATGATTGTTCCCCAGCTGAGTGCGGAGATTCGTTGCAGCAGTTTGCATGATTTTTGAAGAGCTTTGGTTTCCCCACCAATCGCCATCAGATTCGCTCCCAGTCAAATTTCTCTCCTGGTTTCTGAGCAGCTATTTGTATTTGATCCCCCTGCAGGGTTGTTTCCCATTTGATATGGTGCTGACCTAAAATTCCCCGCCGAGTTAGTAGCAGTTTCCTCAGCAGATCTCATATCTTCTCCCCTAGCTAGGTCGAGCCTTTGGGATATTGATATCTATTTTCTCCAAGAGTTGTGTCCCTCTTTGGTGGATGGGTCGAGAATTATATCGATGATTCAAATTTGCGACATCTTTGTATCCTTTGCGATTGTTTTGTCAGCATAATCATCATATATACATATACATATACATATACATATACACTCATATAATTTCATTATCGCTTCATTACACTTTATCCCCATGGTGGTACTTTATCCCCATGGTGATTCTTGTAATTCTTATTCTCTATCATGGTGGTACTTTATCCCCATCCAAGATTGGTGTGTTTCTCCTCTTTCAAATTGCAGATTGTCAGCCCATTAAGTAGAAAGACTTTAACTTTTATCCTTTCCCCACCGAGTTTGTTTCCTCGTGGATGGTTATTATTTCGGTTTCCTCCCCAGTTGATTATCTGGATGGAATTACTTCCCTTGAGTTATATCCTCATTGGGTTGAGTCTTGATTGACCGTTTCTTTCTAAATCCTACCTAGATAGATATTTTTGGTCCCCTAAGAGTCTATTACCCAATAACTGGTAATATTCTTCTTAGTTGGCAATTTGTTACTTCTTGCCCAGTATCCGCCAAAAGTAACCTTATTCTCCCTAGCGGATTCATTTTCACGTTTCCCTAGGAAGTGTATCCTTGATATGTTCATCCTAACCGATGACAAATATTTTCTTCCCCTGCTTTGAGTATATCATTGATATGTTCATCCTAACCGATGACGAATATTCTCATATGTGGTATTCTACCCAGTAAAAAGGTAGTTGTAATCCCTATTTGTTTCCTAGAGATTTAATCCTTGATATGTTCATCCTGATCGAGGTTAGATTTCCTTCTCTTTGCGGTCTTCTGCCCAGTAACCGGTAGTTGTAAATCCTGCTTTTTCTTCCCTTGCAGAGTTTATCCTCGATATGTTCATCCTAACCGATGACGGATATTCTCTTTGATGGTATTCTATCCAGTAACTAATAGATGTAATCCCTATTCTTCCCCCTCGGAGTCTATCCTTGATATGATCATCCTAACCGGTGAAGAATATTCTCTTTGATGGTATTCTATCCAGCATTTGATAAATGTAATTCCTATTCTTGTTATTCAGGTGGTTTATCCTTGACATTGTCATCATAACCAATGACGGGTATCCTCCTTAACATCCCCAGGCAAGTCTATCTTTAATATGTTCATCTTAAACGGTGACGGTTTTCCTTTCCTTTGAGTCTATCCTTGATATGTTCACTTTAACCAATGACGGATATTCTCTCCCTTTGGTCTTCTGCCTAGTAAACTTTTGTAGTTGTAAATCCTATTTTCAGCTCTTCCCCAACAAGTCTATTCTTACCCAGTAACCGATAATGAATTCACCTCCTAGCGGCCCTCAGTGATTCATTCTCGATATGTTTACCCTAACCGGTAACGGATGTTCTCCATGTCAGATTTTTATTATCTCCTTACCCAGTGACTGGAAATGGATAATATATTTCTGCTCCTCCTTTGTTGAAAATTGTTTCTTCCCCAATTGAGTTGAGTGCATATTTCCTTAGTGGAATCGCTTTTCCTGCATGGTTCGAATATTTCAGCTTTTGTTCTTATTTGTCTGTTTCCCCTGCAAATGCTCTTCCTTCCCCCGCTGAGTCTTTCCATTTTCATGGAATCCCTCATATCCGCCCAATAGTGTTTTAAGTCGTAGCCTAGCCTATGCACAACCTTTTATTCCCCAGAGTCTCTGTCTCCCTAGTGTGTTTTCCTTATGGAATGCATAACACTCTATAACAGAATATTCCCTAGGGTGTAATGAATATGGTCTTCTCCATATCCTCGGGTGCCACCTTAATCTGATTATATCCGGAAAATCCATCCATAAACGAAAAGACTTTGAATTTAGCAGTATTATCTACCATCATATCAATGTGTGGCAGAGGGAAATCATCTTTCGAACTGGCTTTATTCAAATCTCTATAGTCAACACACATGCGGACTTTTCCATCTTTTTTAGGCACGTGCACAATATTGGCCACCCATTACGGATACTCAGCAGTCACAAGGAAACCGACATCAATCTGCTTCTGAACTTCTGTTGATTCCTTAGGATTGGAATTAATTTTAGAAAACAAATAATGTAATCATCTCTGTTGTTTTAATATGTTGGGTTGAAGAAATTCAACATCTGGACCAACATGTCATGTACGATGTCACGACATCAGGTCTGTGACATCGCACATGTGTAGAAAACTGAATTAATTAATTCAGTATATATTCTGGGATCAGCAAGGATATCTGGTGAATATCCTAACTCCCATGTGGAGGTCTTGAAGACTCAATCAGAAGATATATAGGCTCAAAATATGGAGATATATATGGAGAGATTCTAGGATTGAAGACCTTGTTTGTAGCAGAATTTTTCTGCTGAAGTTGTAACAGCAAAGAACAAGTCTGCTGCGATTTCTGAAGGCCCAAATCCAGTTGGGTGATTAGGTTATAAATAGCTGATTGTAACCTAGTTGTTGTAAGCCTCTTAGAATGAAAATTTAGGGGTGTGTGTGAGGTAATCCTCCCAATCTGTGGGAAGGTTACCATATGTTTCTCAGTGGTAAAAGCTGAGAGTTTTGTAACTCAAAGCCTGTAGGCAAGAGTGATTTTGTTCTTGAATGAAGCTGTGAAGCAAGTTCAAGGTGTGTTAACATTACATTGTATTTGTAGTGATAGGAATGGAAACTGGAGGTTTCTATCTAGGAGTTCCTAGGTATAGATTGCATTGGGTAGGGATTAAGTGAAGAGTTGTAAACGGGTGAGTTTAACTCTGAATTAATACTGCTAATAGTGGATCTTCTTCCTGGCTTGGTAGCCCCCAGATGTAGGTCATGTTGGACTGAACTAGGTTAACAATTTCCTATGTTTGTTTTCCTTCTGCATGTGTTTATTACTACCATAACTCAACAGGTATTCCAGTCAGCTTATCAAGATGATAACTGACCTGGCATATAGCCTTCTGTTTGAATGTCAATCAGAAAGCTGTAACATTCATCAGGGATAGTGCATACTGAATGATAAGTAAGTTAACTTTAGTTCAGTATTTATTTAAGTCTGTTCTCTTTAAGGATAACAGACCTGGCTGAAGGATCATAGTGAAAATGTCAAACTGGATGTTCTGACAGTTGATACTGAAGGCTGATACTGAAGTAGAGACTAGTTGGTCTTTTACAGTATTGCAAACTTAGCACAGCACGTGTCCAGGAACATAACAGACTCAGCATATGTTCTGGATGTCGAACTGAATGTTGTGACATTCACTCCCAATAGCAGGTGCTAAAGTGTAGGATGATTGGTTTTTCTGGTTCAGTATTTTTCTCAGGCTATTCTTCAGGGATTCAATAGCTTAGAGAAAAACCAGGAAACCAACTACCAACCTACAATTAATGAACCTAACAAATAGCCTAGTTGTTAGCAATCTAATAAGTGGAAATTAGATTGACGTGTTCAACCTTTAATTCAGGAAATACAAGTAAAAGATATACACACTGGAACAATGTAATAGATGATGTCCTCAAACAACAGTAAGACATCATGCTGATAACTGTGGAAGAAAACAACAGAAGTGAGTGCTAGGTTTGATTTCTGTTGAGTCTTTCTTCCTGATGCACAGAACCAGGTGTTCATACATTCTAGGGTGACATAGAATGAGATGTCGTGACATCTGTGAACTTGTGCATATTAGTACAGTGGTTAATAACTATCTTGCTGTATTAGTTACAATGTTAGATCAGATGTCATGACGTGGAGTAGAACATCTGAATTCTGACTACACCAGAATTTCAATTGGTATCAGAGCAGGCATCCTGTTCTGCTTCTGGATGAGATCCATGGGTGATACTTTCTGGTATCTTGCAAGAAGTTATGTTGGAACCAGTGGAAGGTTCTGTAATTTCCCTGAATGGTCCCTTGAAGTAGGTGGATGGACTGTTCATGACAGGAATAATGTGTACCTGTATCTGGAGGTTGGCAATTGGCCTGTGTGTGGGACAGCAGTGAATCACATTCAAACTTGGTATGGTCTTTGAGGCTGATCTGGTGAAAAGTGTGTTCTTAGGTTAAGTTGTATTATGATTTCCGCTGCATAATACCTGGCAAAACTCAAACTCTGATGTAGTTTCCCCTCATGTGGATGAAAGGCTGCTGTGTTCAAGATTTCATCAGAACCTCTTAAGATGTCAAAGCTACGTGAGTCCCCTCAAGTCCACTCATCATGATGTACTCACGTCAGGATGGTAAGAATCACCTGATCACTGATTCTTTTACACTCTTGGGTAGTGTATATGAAGACCTTGAAGTCTTTCAAGGAGGGTGCGTTCCAAGGAAGTGGAACCAATGTTCTATGTGATGTTAGAACATGTTGTTCAACAAGTATGCAGCTGCTGGTTGAAGAACAGATGTTTTTAGGTGTCAAACAAAGGGATACTCTTGTTTGGAACCTACTCCTGACCGGGAAGAGGAGACACCTGTGTGGGCTAAGTTGACAAGGGTAGGGTCAACTGTGTGTATGCTCAAGAAGGTCACATGTAGAGGTCTGGTCTCTAGAAGTGGAGCTGGGTGAGATGTGACATTGAGCAATTTCCTGCTGCTTGTCCTACTCCTGTAGATTGATCAGGGATGGATGGCTGTTCCCTGGAGTACTATGGAGTGTTAGAAGACAAGTCCTCTGGATGTTAGCAGTCAACAATGGGGTAACCTGACTGCTGCTTCAACTCAGAGGATTGGGACCATGAATCTTGTTATTCAAGCACCACGATCAGAAGTGGCAGTTCTCTCAAGGAGTGAGAATATGAAGATTCATAGGTTGGTTGATGAAGTATGCTCTGGAAATGCATATCTGCTATTGACTGGTGTTCCTCTAGTACTTATGGTCAGCTAAAGTCTGATTGGTGTAGTAGGAGTATGCGTAGGTATAACTCATAGAGTTAGTTACCACTGGTAGGGATGGAGTATGTCTGTACAATGCATGGATATTAGTGTGAAGTTTCCATGATTGTTAATTTGAGGGGGAGTTTTTGTTAACCTCCTCACATTTGGTCAGCCTAGGATCTGGTTGGCTGCTGACCTATGTCACATGGGTTCTGGTAGTTGTGTGACACAATTTGCAAGGAAGAATTCATCTCTCTCATTCCTAAGGGTGAATTTAATCTGGGAAGACTTTCAAAATTGTCTAGGTGCTTGCAAGCAGAAGATGTTGACACAAGAAGAGTACTTTCAAAGTATTCTTATGGTGGAAGTATCTGAAAGGAAAATTGGGAAAGGATTTAAGATCAATGTCTACTTGTGTCAAGTACAAGTGTTTAATTGATTATCCTTGGAGCTCAAGATAACGGATGTTCTTAAAGATGTTGGAACATCACTTCTTCAAGACCCTGTGCAGAATCACAGGAAGGATAGTACATTGACTTATGATCTATATCTTTGGTGGCAGCAAAAGCATATGATCTCTGAAAAGGTTTCCTGGCAAGAAACATGACTCAGCCTTGGTGTGTACAAGAAGAAGAAGACATCATAGTCTTGATGGTGGTTGCTTGGATCAGTTTATTTCTGATCTAGGTAAGGAAGTGCATTAGCTTATGCATACTGTGGAGTCAAGAACTAGTGACAGCAGTCTTGACATCATGGAAACAACCTTGCCTTAGGATATGGAATCCTTGGTAGAGCTGAAGGGTTGGTTTCTAACTGGTCCTTCTGAAGACTCATACACCAGAGTGTCTGATGTCTTTGGAGAAGAAGCAGGGATTCATCAAGGTGTGAGCTTGGATGACTTAACTGCAAACCTGCAGGATGAAGGTTGTTTACTCAAACTTGGTTCCACAATCAAGTCTATGAGAACATTGAACTCAGTTCTGTGAAGGGAGGAAGTTCCTTCAAGTGGCAGAAGAAGGAGCTGAATTCAACAGCTAGATGTCAAAACACAATGTTGTGACATTTGGTTCAACATCAGATTCTTAGTTGGTGAGGTGGCACATCAACTTGAGATAGAAAGGTCTACAGGGTTGTAGATTGGATACTTCAAAAAGCTTGAAGTTCTAGTCTCACTTGGAAGGTCAGAATATCTTTGGGAGAAGTCTGATAAACTTGGGGAGGTCAAAAAAAAAAAAAAAGAAGCAGCATTTGACCTTTTCATATGAGGATTCATGAAGGAGGTAATCAACCAGTGGCAATTGGTCTACCTCAGAAGTGAGTTCGAAGAATCAAGATAATCAACATATGGCAGCTGATTATGCTTGAGGAAAGTCTGAGACAAATTACTCTTGAGTAGAAAAGTAGTAAGTTGAAGACTAAAGGAGGTGCTTTCTATTCATCCCTTGGAGCTTGTGGTAGGAGTTCTGAGCTATCTATGGAAGATTATCTCGTGTAATGGGATGAAAATGTATATTTCCCAATGAATGGTTGGGTTCTTCTTGATCAACCCGATGACTCAGTGATATCTGAAGACTATCAGATGGTGTGCCTTGTCTTGTTGTGAAGGATGTCCCAGCTGATGTTAGAACATCCAGTGAAGTGGTCGTCTATTCTTGTTAGAAGAGAGATTGACACAGAGTATGAATGTGTTCAGCTAAGAGGGTTGAACAGAGGGTGTGCTCTTGAAGACATGAAGATGCGTCTTGTGTTTTCCATTCATCAAGTGGTCTGGATTCTCTATGAATCAGGAAGTATGTGAAGGTCCAACTTTGGGATGTTGGATATGCCCATGTGTGATCTCCAATCTTCAAGAGGAGAGTGGGGTGTCCATGACAGGGGGAGTTCTGGCCTTGAAGCTGCAAGTAATCATCAAGCTTGTGGTCTATGTGTACTCAGATAACCAGGTATGGCACCTTGTCAGCTATCAGGATGTTGTGTCAAGGCTGAGTGAGCTGAAGAATGTCTGACCGAATGTCATGACATTGCCCTGGACAATGCTGCTAATTCCTTCTAAAACTTAAAGTCAGTAGGAATTATGAAGGTGATGTGTCAAATTCTGGTATATCAGAATAAGCCAGATGGCCACAGCTGTGTGGTACAGGGGGAGTAACCATCTGCTGAAGTGTGGGAATTTGACTGTATCAGTGCCAGATGTCAAGTCTCTACTGGAGGTATGACAGGAACCTTGGAAAATGGTGAATACTAGCAGAATGCAGGAAAAAGCCGCGTGAAATGTTAAGACATCGCGTGCAACGTGTCTGACTGCATATATGGAATAGTCTCCATGCACTGGAACGACTGTTTTGGAAAAGAAACAGTCAAGAGCTATAAAAGGTATTCAAAGATAATCTGAGATTTTGTTGGTGATTCTCTGACTGTTTCTCAGCAAAAATAAATGCATCTTGACCAAGCATTTACTTCTACCGGAAATTCCTAAGCACGGGCTGGACTATTTAAAGGATGCAATAGCCCTCTTCCTCTCACAAGAAAAACACTCCATTCTCAGAATCATGGGGTATGTTAAGGTTTGGGCAAGCTGCGCCTGGACCTGGTTTTGTGAAGGGTACCTTTACAAATGTTTAGCTAAAAAGGGGGAGAGAAGAAATATAGTCCTGAGGTTGAGAATGTACCAGAAGCAAGCCAACTGTGGATGTGGCAGCAAACAGAAGTTGGCATCAGGCACAAAATCCACCAACTGGGTTTACCACTTGTGTCTTGTGATCTGAGTTAAGAAGACAGTTGTGCCTTGTGATCTGAGTTACATTGTCTATGTACTCAGTATTACATATTCTTCTGGAAGCTCTCCGGTTGAGGGGAAGGGGTCTGGTACAACTGAGTCGTGTCCCTCTTCTTCCCCATGTACACCAACTTTGGTGTTTGTGGTGGTGGAGCCAATGACGGAGATGAAGAGCATTCCCAAATTGGGATGTTTTGTCCAGTGTACTGTTTATTTGTTTTAGCTAAAATTTACCAAAGGGGGAGATTGTTGATTCCTTAGGATTGGCATTAATTTTAGAAAACAAATAATGTAATCATCTATGTTGTTTTAATATGTTGGGTTGAAGAAATTCAACATCTGGACCAACATGTCATGTACGATGTCACGACATCAGGTCTGTGACATCGCACATGTGTAGAAAACTGAATTAATTAATTCAGTATATATTCTGGGATCAGCAAGGATATCTGGTGAATATCCTAACTCCCATGTGGAGGTCTTGAAGACTCAATCAGAAGATATATAGGCTCAAAATATGGAGATATATATGGAGAGATTCTAGGATTGAAGACCTTGTTTGTAGCAGAATTTTTCTGCTGAAGTTGTAACAGCAAAGAACAAGTCTGCTGCGATTTCTGAAGGCCCAAATCCAGTTGGGTGATTAGGTTATAAATAGTTGATTGTAACCTAGTTGTTGTAAGCCTCTTAGAATGAAAATTTAGGGGTGTGTGTGAGGTAATCCTCCCAATCTGTGGGAAGGTTACCATATGTTTCTCAGTGGTAAAAGCTGAGAGTTTTGTAACTCAAAGCCTGTAGGCAAGAGTGATTTTGTTCTTGAATGAAGCTGTGAAGCAAGTTCAAGGTGTGTTAACATTACATTGTATTTGTAGTGATAGGAATGGAAACTGGAGGTTTCTATCTAGGAGTTCCTAGGTATAGATTGCATTGGGTAGGGATTAAGTGAAGAGTTGTAAACGGGTGAGTTTAACTCTGAATTAATACTGCTAATAGTGGATCTTCTTCCTGGCTTGGTAGCCCCCAGATGTAGGTCATGTTGGACTGAACTAGGTTAACAATTTCCTATGTTTGTTTTCCTTCTGCATGTGTTTATTACTGCCATAACTCAACAGGTATTCCAGTCAGCTTATCAAGATGATAACTGACCTGGCATATAGCCTTTTGTTTGAATGTCAATCAGAAAGCTGTAACATTCATCAGGGACAGTGCATACTGAATGATAAGTAAGTTAACTTTAGTTCAGTATTTATTTAAGTCTGTTCTCTTTAAGGATAACAGACCTGGCCGAAGGATCATAGTGAAAATGTCAAACTGGATGTTCTGACAGTTGATACTGAAGGCTGATACTGAAGTAGAGACTAGTTGATCTTTTACAGTATTGCAAACTTAGCACAGCACGTGTCCAGGAACATAACAGACTCAGCATATGTTCTGGATGTCGAACAGAATGTTGTGACATTCACTCCCAACAGCAGGTGCTAAAGTGTAGGATGATTGGTTTTTCTGGTTCAGTATTTTTCTCAAGCTATTCTTCAGGGATTCAATAGCTTAGAGAAAAACCAGGAAACCAACTACCAACCTATAATTAATGAACCTAACAAATAGCCTAGTTGTTAGCAATCTAATAAGTGGAAATTAGATTGACGTGTTCAACCTTTAATTCAGGAAATACAAGTAAAAGATATACACACTGGAACAATGTAACAGATGATGTCCTCAAACAACAGTAAGACATCATGCTGATAACTGTGGAAGAAAACAACAGAAGTGAGTGCTAGGTTTGATTTCTGTTGAGTCTTTCTTCCTGATGCACAGAACCAGGTGTTCATACATTCTAGGGTGACATAGAATGAGATGTCGTGACATCTGTGAACTTGTGCATATTAGTACAGTGGTTAATAACTATCTTGCTGTATTAGTTACAATGTTAGATCAGATGTCATGACGTGGAGTAGAACATCTGAATTCTGACTACACCAGAATTTCAACTTCCTCTTTGATCTTCACAGCCATATCAGGATGCGTTCTTCTCAAATTCTACTTGACTGGCGGGCATTCTTGCTTCAATGACAATCTATGCTCCACAATCTCAGAATCCAAACCAGGCATGTCGTGATAGGACCAATCAAACACATCTGAACATTCTCGAAGAAGATCAATCAACCCCTTCTTAGCATCTGGACACAGTCGAGACCCAATCTTGACTTCCTTCACATCATCTTCGGAACCCAAGTTAACAAGCTCAATCTGCTCTTCGAACGGCTGAATAATCTTCTCATCTTACTGAAGAAGACGGGACAATTCATCACTCACTTCTACATCACTTTCCTCCTCAGCTTCAAAGACAATGAATTCAAAATTTGGAGAGGAGAAGGATCATTGTATTCAATGGGGTTAGGAACCAACCTGCATAATGATTTGATATTTTGATTTTAGAGAAGTGAATTTGTGAACAAATATTATGCAGATAGACAATTATATTATTTATTTATGTTTTTTGTGATTACCATTTTCATAAATAAGCAAAAAGTAAAAATAAACATCAAAGATGTGGATGAATAAAATTAATTTTATTGATGATCAATTTAAAATGCCCAAACAATGTTCACTTCTCCCTTAGGCATAGAAGAAGGATTTTAAAATATAAAAAACAATTAGTTAGATCGATGCAAAATAACAGGAATATCAACAGCAGTCCAATTGTTGCATGTCTGTCCATGCGTCACGAAGTTGGTGCAGTCTTCCTCTTCATTGTCCTCTAGCACAACAGCTAAGTGTTGTTCATTGCCATGAATGAACCCTCCGCTACGGAAGCTGAGTTGCATCTCTTCAGATCTAACGATTGACGAGCCCTTCTGGAACCCCAAACCAGTTCTTCCCTTGTTGTCGGTGACCTCTACCATGCGCCCCCACTGATCAACAAGACCTTCTTCAACAATCCTCTACACGTCTTTTAGAGAGGACATAGGTGCCCCAACTCTCTTCTCAACAACAATAGATAAGGCTTGGAGCGGAGTTCCAACCTCATCCTCAACTTCCACATACGGGAAAGATGATAGATGGCTAACCAACAGTGTTTTCTCACCTCCCACAATCACCAACTTGCCATTCTTGACAAATTTGAGCTTCTGATGTAGAGCGGAAGTAACATCCCCTGCTTCATGGATCCACGACCTTCCCAACAAACAGCTGTAGGCCGGGTGAATATCCATTACTTGGAAATTAATCTGAAAATCACTCGGACCTATCTTGACTGAAAGGTCCATTTTTCCAATGACAGTCTTGCGAGAGCCATCGAAGGCTTTGACAATCACCCCAGTATACCTCATGGGAGCTCCTTGATATGATAACTTTGACAATGTTGACTTTGGAAGCACATTGAGTGACGACCCAGTGTCAACTAGCACGTTTGACAAAGCATCTTCTCTGCAATTCATTGAAATATGCAAAGCCTGATTGTGATTTCTTCCCTCCTCAGGGAGTTCTTCATCGCAAAAGCTCAAATTGTTGCATGAAGTGATGTTAGCCACAATATGATCAAATTGAGCCACAGTAACATCCTGTTCCACGTATGCTTGTTCAAGAACTCTCTGGAGTGCTTCTCTTTGCGCTTCAGAATTTAAGAGCAGAGACAACACAGAAATCTTTGAGGGGGATTAGAGCAACTGCTCAACCACGTTAAATTCACTCCTCTTGATCAGTCGAAGCACCTCATTATCATCACTATTGGCTTTCAGATTGCTGGATTCGCCAGACTTATCCTTTGAACAACCCACATGATCTACAATAAGCACCTCCGCCTTCTTACCAACAACCAATTCTTCTTTATTCTCTGGGATCACCGGCCCAAAAACTCGACCACTGCAGGTCACCTTCGTAACATATGCAATGCTTACCAATGAACTGGTCGTAGGCAACGGGACCTCTTGACCATTCTCCATCATCGTAGCATTATATTGATACGGTACAACTTTATCAGATGCATATGGGACTGGACCCGCCAACCGTATTACCAACGACGAACTGATCTATTGCTGACGTTCTTGCTGCTATCGTACTGAATCACCAACCGCTCTGGTTGCTTGAAAACGGGAACAATGACATTAACATCGTCATCTACATGACGGGATTGAACAATATGGATCATGCCTTCATCCATCATACGTTGGATGTCCCTTTTCACGACAACTTATCCTCTTCACTTGAAATAGCATTGGTCTCGTTATCCTTCCTCTTGCTAAAATTACTCCCATACTTCTTGCTAGTTGACGCCTCCTCTTTCGACAATCGTCCTTCACGGACCCCTTCTTCAAGTCTCATCCCCATATTTACCATTTCGGTAAAATCACTGGGGGCATTAGCAATCATGCGTTCATAGTAAAATGAACTCAGGGTTTTCAGAAAGATTTTCGTCATCTCTTTCTCCTCCAAAGGAGGAGTGACCTAGGAAGCCAACTCCCTCCAACGTTGGGCGTACTCTTTGAATGTCTCCTTATCTTTATAAGACATGGACCTCAGCTGGTCCCTATCTGGTGCCATATCCATGTTGTATTTGTACTGTTTCACGAAAGCCTCTCCTAGATCATTGAAAGTGCGGATGCTTGCCCTATCTAACCCCATATACCAACGGAGTGCAACACCTGTCAGGCTATCCTGGAAATAGTGAATCAGCAATTGATCATTATCTGTTTGGGTTGACATCTTACGGGCATACATCACAAGATGACTGAGTGGACAAGAGTTCCCTTTATACTTCTCAAAGTCAGGCACTTTGAATTTCACTGGGATCTTGACATTGGGCACTAAGCATAGTTCAACAACACTCTTCCCAAACAGATCTTTGCCTCTCAGCGTTTTCAGTTCCTTGCGCAGCTCAAGGAATTGGTCCTTCATCTCATCCATCTTCTCATAGACGTCTGGGCCCTCAGATGGCTCAGAGTGATAAATGGTGTCTTCTTCACGCGGCAAAGTATGCACAACAGAAGGTGGCACAGACATGATCGGACTAGATGCCGACATGGAAGCAAAAGTGGGAGCGAAACCCTCTGGCACAAAATTAGGTGGCATTCCCCAAGGGAATCCAGCAGGAAGATTCGGAGCAAAGTGGGCGATGGCAACAGGTACATTAGAGGTAACCATTTCAGAGATGACTGTCCTCGCGGGAGGAGTTACAGTAGTTGGAGAAGCTTGGCTATTGGCAGCAAGAACTGACTCCAGCATGGAAGTCAGTCGGGCAATCTCCTCTTTCAAGTCCCGGTTCTCTTGCCCAAGGTGTTCCATGATCTTTGAATGATTGGCTTGAGTGTTGTACCGGTGAGTCAGCTTGGCTAAAGCACAGAAGAACACCAATCAGACACCTGGCAAAAACCTGCTTATGCAAATGATGCATGAAATGCAATGTTTGATTATTTTTATTTCCAAGGAACTTACTATATCATTTTCTAATATACAAAAATTGATATGGCAATTGCAATAATTTGATATGACCAAAAATCTCTTTTCATTTATATAAATTGGAAGGATTACACTGAGTACATTTTCTGAAACCAAAGTAAAAGATACAAGAGAAAAGGAGACTAGTTATCCTAAGGATCCCTAACAACAGTGTCAGAAGATCTGGCTGAAGGCGCGTACTTCCTTCGAATGCGACGAATCTCGGTCTCAAAAGAAGCCTTCATCTGAGTCTTCTCGAGGACAAGCTGGTCAACAATCTTCTTCCATGCAACGGAACGTTGAGGCATGCTAGAAGATGAAACCTTTGGCTCTCTCTGTCTCTTTATCACTCGGTCTTGAAGGAGCTCAATCAGTGCATCTTTGTCCTTAGACTCCAATAGCAACTCTTCATGCTTCTTTCTCAAAGCATGGAAACTCTCTTCCCACATATCCTTCTCTTGCTTCATCTTGATGAGCGCATCTTCCAACTCCTCTACGTCTTGGTTAGGGAGAATTAATGGCTCAACCACAACCATAGACATAGGCCTTTCACAAGGATAAGGCATCTTCAACTCCAAAGCTCTCTTCTTCACCCAAAGAGTGTAAGCTTCCAAAGTTACACAATTGCACGGACCAAGCTCGGATCTTCCTTTACTACACACATTATGCCAAGCATGCACAATCTTCTGCTTCAAATGTTGGGGATCTTTACCCTCTTGATAGAAAAGACCTTCTAACAAAGTGTTATTAGGTTTTTCTCTCAAGGGTAACCCAAGTTGACGACGAGCCAAAGCAGGGTTGTTATTAATTCCTCCTTGTGTACCAATGAGAGGCACATTATAGAATTCACCACAACTATCAATAATCTCCAAACTGCTTAAATATGGGTCATACCAAACTATATCATCATTAGTAAGAGACATAAGTCTCTGAGACCACCTTAGACATTGTTTGTTCTCCACAAAAGTAGGCGTCTGAGGCAAGTGCGATATAAACCACTTGTACAGAAGATGAGCGCAACAGACAATCGTTCCACCACCTTTAGTCCTTAGATGCAAAGAGAAATACATACCACCCAACAAAGTTGGCACAGGATTTCCAATCAAGAAAAGTCTAATGGCGTTTACATCAACAAAACCGTCAATGTTAGGGAACAAAGCTAATCCATAGATGAGCAACACAAAGATAGCTTTGAAAGCATCCACGATACCAGCTTGAGCAAAAGTGGTAGCTTCCTTGATGAGGAAAACAGATTGCAACCCAAATAATCCTCCTTTCTTCACCCAATGAGCCTCTATCTCAAACTTCTTCAAGTGAAGAGCTTCAACAATAATACTAGATCGGGGAATCTCCTCCAATCCACTAAAAGGCACTCTACTAGAAACAGGTATCCCCAAAAGATTGAGAATACTCCTCCAAGGTAGGCACAAGCTGAAAATCTAGGAAAGTGAAATAATGGTAGAGAGGATCATAGAACGACACCAATACACTCAAGAGTCATTCAACTACATCAGCAGACAAGATGGACAGAAGCTTCCCATGACGTTGTTTGAAGTCCAAGGGATCTAATAAAAAAGATGATAGCTTCCTTAACTCTTTCAAGTCGGGACATCTGAAATTGTACTTCTTAGTGTTCCTTCGTCCACACTCCATGGTCTGAAAATATTTGCAAATGATACCTTAGTTCCTTGAAATTTTGTGTGATGAATGTTATGATGCGCATGAAATGCATGAATGCAACAATCACAAGTAAAGGATCACACACAAGGCAAACAAAGGTTAAGGGATGAATCAAGTCATTGTCAAGATCAATCATCCATTTTGGTGGATTATGGTTTACACCTTATCAACACCCAAGTTCCATTGATATTAACAAGACTTGAATGGATCAACCAAGAATCAAGGGTTTGTTGCAAGTCACGAGCATGGAGTCTGGGTAAGAACCATCCCAAAGGAGTGAAATAATGATAAAACATGTAGATCATGTTCTAAAAAGTTCCCAGAGTCTTAATTCCATCTATCAGATATTACAGGTTAAGATGACTGATTCATCGACCCATAATATTCTCAAGAGAAACTCGTCTGAGTGTAGTATCGCGTAACAACTGTTATCAAGTCTACACCTGAACAGTTTCCGCACTACGTCCTAAATAGGCCAAGATGGGTTAGGTGTTCTAAGGTCCTCAGCTTCTCAGACCCAATTAGAAATAGCAATGCCTAACCACAAATACTTGTGTGACATTTCCAAATCCAAAGGAGTCTCCACTGAGCAGATGGATCTCAAGCCAACTTGTTAACGATTACTCCACACAAGTCAAACATGACTATACCATCCTTCTATCTTAATTGCACTCAAGTTCGGGTTAGAACTTATCTCACCACTCAGAGATCACCAAGCACAACAAGCAGATTATATCACACATACATATATACAAACATCACATATATACAAATATATTCAGACAAAAAGTAGGCTAAACCCACTGGAGACTACTCCCCAGCAGAGTCGCCACTTAATTTCTGTAGCGGGAAATTCATGATCATCAAGCTATTGATAAGCTAGAAATCAATTAACAAGAGTCGCCACCGCGCTTTTATTGTTTCCAAGGGAATAGGGAAAAAGTACGAACAAAACCCAAATAGTAAGAAGTTTTCAAATAAAAACTAATAAAAGTCAGAGATCATAGGTAAGGGGTTTGGTTACATAGAGGGAAGGTGTTAGCATCCAAAGTGTCCTAGGTACTCCTAGGGAGCCCTTTTTGTGTGCATATGTACTTGGTATAAAGTGATTTTTACAAACAAATGGAATGGAGGGATGAGAAAAGAATTTATTAATTATATTTTTGTGTTTGACAAGACCTTCGGTCTCGTGCCTACGTACCAACATATAAATGAGGGATCAAAACCTCGTAGTTCGTGCTATAAATTTCAAAGTGAGTATGTTGGTTTTAACAAAATTTAAGTTTGAAAGGCACAAAGGCCTGAAATGGTTTGAATGAGTTAGTTCTTTTTGGCTTTTTAAAAGTTTAGGTCAAGTATAGTTAAGTTTATTTACAAGTTTTATTTAAGAAAATAAGTTTGAAAGTGCAATGGCATAAGGCCAAAGTTTATATCTTTTTTGCAAAAGTGGTCAAAGTTTAGAACAAAAGTAGTTCACACAAAGAAGGTTTTGAAAATGGAGGGAGAGATTTTGAAATTAAATAAATGGGGAGAAGATGAAGAGACTACCTTATATACAAAATTCAAAGTTTAAAGTTGAAAAAATCTGACCAAATGGGAGCAATCCAATAGACAAGTATGTCAATAGAAACCCAGAATTCCCTTGGACTTTTTAGAGTCAAGCAACACACAAATGTACAATTATATCAATCTTGAAGAGAAAAGGCATCAAATAAAGATGGCCTCATCCAAGCTAATCCACTTCATGATCTTCTTCAAAATAGCCCATGTAGCAGATGAATTCCACAAGTCACAGGTCAACATAACAGCTTAACAATGATCAATGTTGCAGATGAACTGGAGAGATCTTGAATGATGTATCAGATGAATTCAAATTGTAAGTTCTTGGTTCTTCAACAAATTGGCATTGGCCAAGTCCATTAGCAAAGGAATGTTGCCTAAGTTCTAAATCCAATTAGGCAAGATCAAACTAACAGTCCACTAAAAATGTTTTTTAGGGTTTTTGTTATTATTATGTGTGTTCATGGTTAAAGACCAAACAAGCCAACAAAATATACACAAAGCAAAAGAATATCACACAATATGGTCCAAATGGACAAAGGAAAAATTACATTAACATAAACAATTATAATGATATGTATAATGGCAAATGATATAAAGTGCTAAAAGTAAATGGCATAAAGGTAAAGACTTCAAATTAAAAGTTAATGGTTAGTGTCGCAACCTGCGAAAAAACAATCGGCGAAGAAGGAAAATACAGGAGAGTCGCCACCGTGCGCTATTTATCCCAAAGGGGGGAAAGGAAACGCTCAAAGTAAACCTGGAAAACGGAAAGGAAAAGACAAGGTCTCGCAACCAAATCTTGGGTTCGGGAGTCGGTTATGCGAAGGGAAGGTATTAGCACCCCTACGCATCCGTAGTACTCTACGGGATCCACTTTGGTTGTTCTTGTCTAAAGGGTGTGGGTTTATCTAATGTGTTATTTATTAAAAGGGGGGTCAAAAGAAAATGACTCGCACGGATGTCGCATTCACTGCATAATTATCTCATCTGAATATGAGAATCAGAGTCTTCATAGCTCGGCTACCTATGGGTTAAGGGGAAGTGTGCTCGGTAAGACATCGCGTCTTATGCCTACGTATCTCATCTGGAATGAGAATCAGAGCAAAAGGTAGTTCGGCTAACTACTGGGTTGGTTTTGGATGAACGACGTTACTACGCAATCTACCGGATGCTCGACCTTTGGAGACTTACTCGCCTGTAGTAGAAGGAGTAAACGTGTTCTTAGGAGAAGAAAAATCAATGAGTTGCTGATGTTGAACGTCGGGGTGAGCAGATCAAAAGGGTAATGAGGATAGGACCTCATAGCTCTTAACCCTGGACAGGGTGAGCTCCTGACAAGGCATGGGGGTTCAGAAAGAGGGAACCCTCTCCACTGACTGACCGGACAAAAGATCTTGGACTTTTGTTCTGAAGCATCGACGCGTAGTGTGATCTTAAAGAATGACACACTGAATAACGGGGGATTGACTACTAATCCCTTTTATCCGTCAATTGTCTCATCAGGGAGGTCTTTGGGCACAAAAGTAAATAAACAAAAGAAAACATTGCCTCATATCGAGGTCTTCCAGCTAAGAAAGCGGTAAAATGCGGGAAAGATGTAAAAATACCACACGGATAAAGATCCGAAGTAACAGCAACTAAAGAGACAAGAAACCCAGAGATCTCTCAAGCTAGCATCACCGAAGAAAGCGAGTTAGTACAGGTAATCAGAATAAACCTCCGGTTGGTATCCCACAAATAAAGTGGAATACCAAACAGGCTATCTCTTCAGGAGTCATGTGAGTCCTCACAAAAAAAACTCAACAAACAGGTTAGAGAAACAAGATGGGGTGCAATCAAGAGTTGCACCAAATAATAGAGTCACATGAATCATGCCATTAAAGTTCACAAAAAGCTCACAAAAAGCAACCAAGGGTAGGAGGCCTAAACCTCTTGTCAAACAAATGCATTAAAAGGGTATAAAAAATTTCAGGTTGAAAGTATAAAGTAATGGAAATAGGGCAAACCTGATTGGAGAGATCGAATGAAATTGAATCGCCCGGTTGGGTTTGTAAAGCAATCTGAGGGTTTATATGAGATGGAATTGGCTCTTTGCATATGAGGTCCCTTTAGTCTCTGGAGGTTGCTCTGAACTCTGTTAGCTCTTCTCTCACTATCTTTTTCCCAGGTTAGGTCCGAGTTTTTTGGGAGATGGAAGTCTAGAATATATAGCCTAATTTCGTGGCTTTGTGGGCTCAAATGAGAGAGGTCCAAGTCCAAGATTTTTCTGTTATTTATTTTTTTTTTTTTTCTTTTTTTTTTCTTTTTTTTTTCGTTCTTTTTTTTTTCGAAACGCGTGGGCTTCGCCTAGCGAGCATGACAGTTCAAGAAATTCCTCTGAGCGTAGGTGATTCTGGTGGCTTTTCTTGGGACTCGCTAGGCGACCCATTCTGCTCGCCTAGCGAGCATGACAGCTCATGAACAAACTTTTGCTCCTTCAAGATTAACCTTTTTGACTGATGAATAACCCCCATTTGAACATGTTGGAAGTATCTCAAGCCATTCCCTTGTGTTGACTAATCACCCAGATAGGACCCACAAAGTGTCTTGGATGATATTCAAGCTTCTTGGATCTAATTCTGATTGACATGATGAAATGCAATATGAAATGTTAAATGACCTAAGAATGAATACATGAATGAGGAGGGCAAATTTTGGGGTGTTACAGCTGCCCCTATTCAATCATCAGCTAACCCGAGCATGATGAAAGCGAACAACTTATCAGACAAACAGGGTGAGCTGTGGTTGAATACTAAAGACAGAACAAAAATTTGCGCTCTAAGAACACCACAAAAATGCTGAAATACACCGCGCTATTTATTTTTCTTCTGATCCTCTGGCTGAGTCTGAATCAGTCTTCTGACTTAATCTGGAGGTTCGATCCTCTGGCTGAATCTATACTTAATTTAGTCCTCTGGTTGGATGTTAATTTTGATCCTCGGGCTGGATACGATTTTGATTCTCTGGCTGAATCTGAATCAGTCTTCGGGCTAGACATGACTTCGATCTTCTGGCTAGACATGACTTCGATCTTCTGGCTAGATCCACTTCGATTCGATTCTCTGCCTGAATCTATTTTTTTTTATTCTCTGGCTGAATCTATTTTCGGTCTTCGGGCTGGACCTGACTTTGATCTTCTGGCTAGACCTAGTTCGATCTTCTGGCTAGATCTGCTTCGGTTCTCTGGCTGAATCTATTCTTTTTTTTTATTCTCTGGCTGAATCTATTTTCGGTCTTCGGGCTAGACCTAGTTTGTTTCGATTCTCTGGCTGAATCTATTTCCGGTCTTCAGGCTAGACCTGACTTTGATCTTCTGGCTAGACCTAGTTCGATCTTCTGGCTAGATCTGCTTTGTTTTGATGGTAAATTCCATCATCAGGATCTCGCATCTGAGGCATGCGTTGGTTGACCCTCTTTCGAAACCTACACCCAATCTTCATGTTAGATATGCAGCTTCGAGAATATTCCACTTTTTTGGGCTTCGTACATATTCTCAGGCTAGAACATGTTGCAACGACTCTTCAATTAGACTTTGTTTTTTTTAAATTGCGATCCGCAGGCTGGATCCTCTTGTAGGTTGATTTTCTGTTGAGCTGTCAAACTACTCCTCCAGCTGGCTTGCTGGGGAGATAACGCTTGTAGGCGACTCTCTGGCTGAATCTTCAAATTGAACCTTAGGCTGGCTCATTGGAAAACGATTCTTAGGCAGAATCTTCGAAATGACCCTCGTGTTGGATCACACACACTTGATCCTCTGGCTGGATCTCACGACTTCGGTTGTAAAGTAAATCTTCAGTCTGCTTTGAAGAACCCGTTTATCAGCTTATGTGTATGCTTGATATGCAAATGCAAATGCAAATGTTATGCATGGTGCAAAAAAGAAATCTGCTTGGGGAAGCAAATTCTGGCAATGAGCGGATCGTTGTATCGATCTTTGAATGCTCTTTGGGGAATGATCCGTCTGCCGGGACCGGGGGGCCACCGAAAATAAATCGGCTTTTTTTCTGGGAAGTTGACCTTGCTGGGGGATATGAACTTGCTAATCTTCCTCAGGCTGAGGATCAGGAAAAATTTGTTAAAAATATTCTGCTGGGGAATGAGATGACTACCGGGGACACCACCCTCTTGTCTGTTGGGTATGTAACTACTCCGCTGACCTTGCTTGGGGATGAGGATTCATTACTTGGCATCCATTTCCTGTGACCTGCAATCACACACGTATGTCCCGGGGGAATTACTTGATTTGAATTCACCGTCCGAGATTAAGCACATTCAAAGCAATTTTAAATGTTTTCCTGTGCAAATCATCTGTAAAAACCACCATTATGTTCATATGCAATATGTTTCATCAAAAATTCAGACATTTTTTTTTTGCAAACAAACTGATAAATGAAAAATAAAGAGGCTTTTTAACTGAATGATTCGACTTTTATTGGTTGAAAAATTTGTGCAGGAATAGGAGAGTACATCAGGAAGCTGATCCCTGAAAAGAGGCGATCGCTATAAATTGAACAAAAGAAAACTATCCTAATGGCAATGTGGAAACGGGGTCCCCCTGAGTTTCGACTCTGCTATGGCTCGTATTTCCTCAAGACGCTTTGCTCATCTTGCTTTCTGAAGTGGATGATTAGTCGGTCTTTAACCTTCGAAGATTGCCGGATTGAATGAAACGGTGGTATAACATGGATGGACTCAGATTGCAGTCATTCGCTTATTCCCTCTTTTGCGTGGACCGCCCTTTTGGGTTTTCAATCCACCGGGATACCCTTTTTTGCCTGAGCCGCCCTTTCGGGTTTTCGACTCACCAGGTGTACATTTTTTATATTTTTATATCCCTAATTTTTGCCCGAACCTCTTTATTATTTTTTTGGTTCGCCTGGATGTCCCTTTTTGCTTGGACTCTTTTTTTTTGTCCAGCGGGTCAATTATGCGAAGTATTTTTTAACTGCGTCTGAGTTGACAGGGGATGGGAAGTCTTCGCCATCCATGGTTGTTAGCATCAAAGCTCCACCAGAGAAAACTCTTTTAACCACGTATGGACCCTCATAGTTCGATGTCCATTTGCCCCTGTAATATGTGTTGGGAGGAAGAATTCTTTTGAGTACCAATTCACCGACTTGATGCTCCCGAGGGCGCACTTTCTGATCAAACACTCTCTTCATCCGTCTCTGATATAGTTGGCCATGGCATATAGCTGCTAGTCTCTTTTCCTCAACTAGGCTCAGCTGATTGTATCAAGAATGGACCCATTCTGCTTCGTCCAACTTGACATCCATCAGGACCCGCAAAGAAGGGATTTCGACTTCAACCGGAAGAACTGCTTCCATGCCATATACAAGCTGATAAGGTGTTGCCCTGGTGGATGTTCTAATTGAAGTTCAATACCCATGTAATGCGAATGGTAACATCTCATGCCAGTCCTTATATGTTACCACCATCTTTTGCACAATCTTCTTAATATTCTTGTTGGCTGCCTCAACAGTGCCATTCGTCTTTGGCCTGTAAAGAGAAGAATTGTGATGCTCGATTTTGAAGTCTCGGCAAAGCTCTGCAATCATTTTGTTATTGAGATTCGAACCATTATCAGTAATGATCCGCTCGGGAACTCCGTATCTGCAGATGATATCTCTTTTCAGAAATCTAGCTACCACCTGCTTCGTAACATTCACATAGGATGCTGCTTCCTCAAGTCCTAGAATACAAGCTTCGTATTCGGCTTCATTGTTGGTGCAGGGAAAAGTTATTCTGGCACAAAATGGCACATGAACTCCCTCCCGCGTGATCAACACTGCACCAACTCCGCGACCATTGACGTTGACCGCCCCATCAAACATCATAATCCATTTGGATTCAGGGTCATGCCCCTCCTCCGGGAGTGGTTCCTCGCAATCTTTCGATTTGAGAAACATGATGTCCTCATCAGGAAAGTCGAACCTCATAGGTTGGTAATCATCAATCGGTTGCTCTGCAAGATAGTCTGACAAGACACTTCCTTTGATGGCTTTTTGTGAAGTGTATTGGATGTTATACTTTGTCAGTATCATCTGCCACCTAGCAACCCTTCCGGTAAGCGCTGGCTTTTCGAAAATACACTTGACTGGATCCATCTTTGATATCAATAGAGTCATGTGAGTCAACATATAATGTCTTAGTCGGCGAGCAGCCCATGCCAAAGCGCAACAAGTTTTCTCGAGCAGTGAGTATCTTTGTTCAAAGTCGGTAAACTTTTGCTAAGGTAGTATATTGCATGCTCTTTTCGACCTGACTCTTCATGCTGACCGAGCACACAACCCATTGACCTTTCTAACACCGTCAAGTACATGTCAAGATGAGTTCGGCGTAACTTCTGCTTCACCGACGGTATATCTTCATTCAACGGTAACCTGTGCACAACGATGTCCGTATCCAAACCTGGCATATCTTGATAGGACCAAGCAAAGATGTCGACGTACTCACGAAGCAAACTGATCAACTGTTCTTTCATCTCGGCCTGTAGACTGGCCCCGATCTTGATCTCTTTCTTGTCGTCTTCGGTACCAATGTTGACGGTCTCAATCACCTCCTGATAAGGTGTAATAGCTCGGTCCTCCTGTTTCAACAACCTGGCTAACTCTTCAGGCAATTCACGATCTTCCTCAACCCCTTCTTCGGCTCGATAGATAGGATTGTCGAAGTCATACTTGGCCATAGCAGTGTCGTTAGCAGTGAGATCCGGGTGATTATGATGGAGGATCATGCTTTACCCTAGAACGAGAGATTTTATTTTTGTTGGAAAGAAAAACGAAAAAGAAACATCGCCATTTTTTGTAAAAGTAAAATAATTGAAAGAAAGAGAACACAAAATTGTTTGCAAAAGCTGTCCTTTATTGATGATGAAAATAATTGCGAAATATAACTAAATGGATGGCCCTACAGATGAGTCATTACACCTTGGGCAAAGTGTAAGTGAAATTCTGGTGTAGTCAGAGTTTAGATGTTCTACTCCAAGTAATGACATCTGATCTAACATTGTTACTAATACAGCAAGACAGTTATACAAATTAAAACCTAGTACTGATATGCACACATTCACAGATGTCACGACATCTGCTACTATATCACCATAGAATGGAAAAACACCCAGTTCTGTCCATCTGGTACAAAGACACAGCAGAGATCAAACATAGCACTTACTTCTGTTGAGCCTGCACAGTTATCAGTATGATGTCTCAACATTGATTTGAACATCATCTGTTACAGCATTACCGATTGACCTTATTTTATAACGGACAGAATTATAAAGTGCAGAAGGTAAAAACACAAGTAATTGTTAACCCAGTTCAGTGTCACACACACCTACGTCTGGGGGCATACCAAGCCAGGAAGAAGATCCACTATCAGTAGTATTAATTCAGAGTTAAACTCCCCCGTTTACAACTCTTCACTTAATCCCTACCCAATGCAATATATACCTAGGAACTCCTAGATAGAAACCTCCAGTTTCCATTCCTATCACTACAATTACAATGTAATGCTAAACACCTTGAACTTGCTTCACAACTTCGTTCAAGACCATAATCACTCTTGCCTACAGGCTTTGAGTTACAAATACTCTCAACTTTGAACACTGAGAAACACATGGTAACCTTCCCACAGATTGGGAGGTTTACCTCACACACACCCCTAAAAATTCATTCTAAGAGGCTTGCAAACACTAGGTTACAATATGCTATTTATAACCTAATCACCCAACTGGATTTGGGCCTTTAGAAATCGCAGCAAACTTCTCCTTTGCTGTTACAACATCAGCAGAAACTTTCTGCTACAAACAAGGTCTTCAATCATTTAGTTCCTAAAATATTTCCATATTTAGTTCCTAAAATATCTCAAGACCTCCATAAATAATGCCACATAGGATTCTAACTAATTTCCACATATTAGTGTGCTAACAAATAGGCTATTTGTTAGGTTCCTTAATTGTAGCTTGGTTGTTGGTTTCCTGGATTTTAGCCTGAGAAAAATGTTGAAACAGAAAAACTAAACAACCTACAATATAGCATATGGTGTCAGGAATGAATGTCACAACATTCAGTTTGACATCAAGGACCATATGCTAAGTCTGTTTTTTCTGAAAACAGACTGTACATAATTTGCTGAACTGTACAGGACCAACCTGTCCATTCTACAGTAGCAGCTTACAATAATAAATGTCAAAGCATCCAATTTGACATTTACACATTTAGCCTTAAGTCAGTTCTATTTTACTCTTGAAGAACAGACTAAGAAACATACTGAAGCGTAGCAGAACTCCACTATGTTTATTGTTCAGTATATGCTGTCAATGATGAATGTCATAACATCCAGTTTGACATTCAGACAGTCGGCCTTATTCCAGGTCTGGTATTTCCTTGATAACCAGACTGGAATTAAACACTGAGTTCTAACAGAACACCAGCTGTTCTATTCCTCAGTATTTGCTGACAGGGATGAATGTCACCACATCCAATTTGACATTCAACAAATCCTGTATTAGCTAATCCTGCAGTAAACTACTTAAGTGTGTCATGACATCGGTCAAGACATCAGAGTACAGTTAGATATTCTAACCTACAATGCAGTCACACCTTCACACCATGTCATGACATCAGTCGAGATATTAGAATCCAGCTAGTGTTTTACCATACAATGCAGCCAATTAAACACCTACAAACTCCCCCTTTGGCAAATTTTTGGCTAAAACACTTTGGCTTCACAACAGAGTCCATAGCAGCTGAAAACACACATCTAGTAGAAAATTAACCTAGCTAATACACTCAGAGTAGCAGCACACTCACACAGATGGAAGTTAAATAAAAACTTCACATAACAGCACACATACAGAAGTTAAATAAAAACTTCATTACACATCAGCTGCAGGGGAGGGGATGTTGAATCTGTCATGAATATCTGTTTTAACACAATAACCTGTTGTCCTGGGGTATCACCTGTTACTCCCCCTTTTTGTCAAAAATGTTGCCAAAGCAACACTTTAAATTTCAGACCACAGAAACAAAAAACAGAATTACACACAAATGACAGAGTTACAGACTTGGTTTTGCCTCACAGTTTCAACCAAGTTAGCACCCACTTGATCTTGCTTCACAACTTTGATCAAGTAGTCACGCACTGTCTTCACAGCAGGTATATCAGGTGTCATACCTTGTTATCTGAGAACACATAGACCACAAGCTTGATGATTACTTGCAGCACAAAGACAGAACTTCCCCTGTCATGAACAACCAACTCTCCTCTTGAAACTTGGAGATCACACATGAACATATCCAACACCTCAAAGTTGGACCTTCACATACTTCCTGATTCAAAGAGAACCCAGACCACTTGATGAATGGAAAACATAAGACTCATCTTCATGTCTTCAAGAGCACACCCTCTGTTCAACCCTCTTGGCTGAACACATCCACACACTGTGTCAATCTCTCTTCTGACCAGAACAGAAAACCACTTCACAAAATGTTCTAACATTCGTTAGGACATCCTTCACAATATAACAAGGAACACCATCTGATAATCTTCAGATATCACTGAGTCACCAGCTTGATCCAAAAGAACCCAGATATAAATTGGGACATATACATTCTCATCCCATTACGAGAGATAATCTTCCATAGATAGCTCAGAGCTCCTACCACAAGCTCCAAGAGATGAATAGAAAACACCTCCTTTTGTCTTCAACTTACTACTTTTCTGCTCCAAAGTAATTTGTCTCAGACTTTCCTTAAGAATAATCAGCTGCCATATGTGGATTATCTTGATTCTTCGAACTCACTTCTGAGATAGAACAAATGCCACTGGTTGATTACCTCCTTCATGAATCCTCATATGAAAAAGTCAAATGCCATTCTTTGACCTCTCCACGTCTATCAGACCTCTCCCAAAGATATTCTGACCTTCCAAGTGAGACTTGAACTTCAAACTACATGTTGAACAAAACTTAGATTTTCTAAGACATGAACATGTAACATCCTTTCTATCCAGCAACTCCAAAGAACTGCAACAAGGACGACCTTTTTGAAGTATCCAATCTACAACCCTGTAGACCCTTCTATCTCAAGTTGATGTGCCACTTCACCAACTAAGAATCTGATGTTGAACCAAATGTCACAACATTGTGTTTTGACATCTAGCTGTTGAATTCAGCTCCTTCTTCTGCCACTTGAAAGAACTTCCTCCCTTCACAGAACAAGAGTTCAATATTCTCATAGACTCGATTGTGGAACCAAGTTTGAGTAAACAACCTCCATCCTGCAGGTTTGCAGTTAAGTCATCCAAGCTCACACCTTGATGAATTCCTGCTTCTTCTCCAAAGACATCAGACACTCTGATGCATGAGTCTTCAGAAGGACCAGTTAGAAACTAACCATTTAGCTATACCAAGGATTCCACTTCCTAAAGCAAGGTTGTTTCCATGATGTTAAGAGTGCTGCCAGTTGTCCTTAACTTCACAGTGTGCATTAGCCAATGCACTTCCTTACTTAGATCAGAGATAAACTGATCCAAGTAACCACCATCAAGACTATGATGTCTTCTTCTTCTTTTACACACCAAGGCTGAACATGTTTCTTGCCAGGAAACCTTTTCAGAGATCATATGCTTTTGCTGCCACCAAAGAGATAGATCATAAACCAATGTACTATCCTTCCTGTGATTCTGCATAGGGTCTTGAAGAAGAGATGTTCCAACATCTTTAAGAACATCAGTTATCTTGAGCTCCAAGGATAATCAATTAAATACTTGTACTTGGCACAAGTTGACATTGATCTTAATTCCTTTCCCAATATTCCTTTCAGATACTTCCACCATAAGACTACTTTGAAAATACTCTTCTAGTGTCACATCTTCTGCTTGCAAGTACTTCAATAGTTTTGAAAATCTTCTCAGATTAAATTCACCCTTACGAATGAGAGAGATGAATTCTTCCTTGCAAATGTGTCACACAACCACCAGAACCCATGTGACACAGGTCAACAGCCAACCAGACCCTAGGCTGACCAAATGTGAGGAGGTTAACCAAAACTCCCCCTTAAATTAACAATCATGGAAACTTCACACCAATATCCATGCATTGTACAGACATGTCTCAACATGACATACACCATCCCTACCAGTGGCACCTAACTCTATGAGTTATACCTATACATACTCCAATCACACCAATCAGACTTCAGCTGACCATAAGTACTAGTGAAACACAACACCAGTCAATAGTAGATATGCATTTCCAGAGCATACTACCTCAACCAACCTCTGAATCTTCATATTCTCACTCCTTGAAGGAACTGCCACTTCTGAGCGAGGTGTTTGAAAAACAAGATTCATGGTCCCAATCCTCTTAAATGAAATAGCAATCAGGTTACCCCATTATTGACTTCTAACATCCAGGGGACTTGTCTTCCAACACAACATAGTACTTCAGGGAACAACTATCCAACCTTGATCAATCTACAGGAATAAGACAATCGGCAGGAAATTGCACAATGTCACATCTCAACCAGCTCCACTTCTAGAGATCAGACTTCTAACAGTGACCTTCTTGAGCACACACACAGTTGACCCTACCCTTGTCAACTTAGCACACACAGATGTCTCCTCTTCCAGGTCAGGAGTAGGTTCCAAACAAAAGTATCCCTTTGTTTGACACCTAAAACCATCTGTTCTTCAACCAGCAGCTGCATACTTGTTGAACAACATGTTCTAACATCACATAGAGCATTGGTTCCACCTCCTTGTAACAAACCCTCCTTGAAAGTCTTCAAGGTCTTCATATACACTACCCAAGAGTGTAAAAGAATCAGTGATCTGGTGATTCTTACCATCCTGAAGAGAGAACGTCATGATGGGTGGACTTGAGGAGACTCATGTATCTTTGACATCTTCAGTAGGTTATGATGAAATCTTGAATACAACAGCCTTTCATCCACAAGAGGAGAAACTGCATCAGAGTTTGAGTTTTGCCAGGTATTATGCAGCGGAAATCATAATACAACTCAACTTATGTACGCACCATTCACTAGATCAGCCTCCAAGAACATACCAAGCTTGAATATGATTCAATACTAGCACAGCTGTCCCACACATAGACCAATTTCCAACCACTAGAGACCGGTACCCATAGTTCCTGTCATGAATAGTCCATCCACCTACTTCAAGGGACCATTCAGGAAACTCACAGAACCTTCCACAGGTTCCAACATCAGTACTAATATAACTCCTTGCAAGATACTGTAAGACCCCAATTTTGGCCCCAAGATCCCTCATGGCCCATATCATACCATATCATGGCCTCAAGGATCTTTGTGCACCTTTGCTTGCCTCCTAGTGGGTGGGTTACCTTGTGAGTGTGGTTCTTGATCACCAAGCATGTTTTGCATTTGTATATCATTGCTTTTCATCTATTTTGTTAACCAAAGGTACAAAAATATTGTCATCTAACCATGTTGCTTGCAGATGAAGCAAATTAGGTCAAATCAGTCAAAGTCAGTCATTGAGATAGATGGTGGCCATTCTTGCAGAATTTGGGCACCATGATCATTCATCAAGAGTTCATATGAGTTGTGACATCATTTTGAATCAAGATATCAAGTGGTAGGGGCTTGGAATTCATCAGAACATGGTTCAGTCAAGCAAAACCCTAGCAAAGTCAACTGAAGTCAACCTTGGTCAACTGTGCATTTAATCAGTGATTTGATGGTGGGAATTGGTTTGAGAGGTCTCATTCATGTCCATAAAAGCCTCATATAACATGTCAAACATCCACAGTGAAGAATTTGAAGTCAGACAAGAAATTTCCAAAAATAGAAAGTTGACCTGTAATTGGAAATTGCCAAAAATGGAAACTTCTTCTCCTCAACATTACATCATCATACAAGCTTCAAATGAATTTTTGCGCAACATGAAAGTTGAAGATCTTGTTCTCCCATTTTCAAAAAGTCCAAGAACACTCAATTCCCATTTATGGTTGGCAAGTTATGATCAAATCATTCTCAAGAATTTTTGAACTTCAAAAGGCCATAACTTCCAAACCATTTGGCCAAATTGGGTGAGGTTTTTTGCTACAAGTCCTATTTGGTATGGTCTATCCAAATCTTTCATCACAATTCATCAAAAACTCACCAATCAAAATGGCAGTTTTAAAGTGGTTTGAATTAAATTAAGTGAGGTGAAAAAGTGACTTTGCAAATTAACCATTTCCAATCCATTTTACCAATTGAAAAAGTTCAGAAATCACATTTGGAGTTTGTCCAAGGCCCAATTCGCGGCTGTTAGCACATGGACATGTAACATGAGTGGAAATTCACTAATTAGCAAAATCACTCCATTAAGCAAATTTCAATGATCATTTCCACTAACCAAAGCTTAAGGACCTTAAACAACATATATATTCCACATTTTCTGCAGAAACCCTAGCAGCCACATTTTTCTAAAACAGACCAAAACTCATTTGCTCTCAACACATTCATATTTTTCATTTTTGAATTTTTTCTAAAAATCTTCAAAGAGCTCGTGTTTTTGAGTTTGGTTTCATCATTCATCATCATTCTGGAAGCAGTGGCAAGCCTCATTTCATCACTGTAGCATCATTTCCAATACTGTTCCATTAAAGCTCCTTCTATGGCAGTTGTCGATTTGAATACAATCAAGCAAGTTTGAGCTAAAGTCTTTCTTCCATTCACCTTCTGGAACAACATAGTGCATCTGTTTCTACACATCATAGCCAAACAACATCTGAATCGTCACTGCTCTTCAACTTTGGTAAAATTTCGAATCCCTCCATTCTCAAAATGTTGATATGCTTCTTATAGATCTCTTTGCCATGATTGTTGTGAGCTTTGAATCGATGAAAATGGTTGAATATTTTGAGAGTTACAGTGATTTAAAGTTTGGTTGTCATTTGTGTTTGTGCATGATTCTTCCATATTAGCTCGAGTTAATGAAATTGGTTGTTGGATTATTGATGTATATGGTCTGCTGGTTCGAATGCCATGTTTGTTGTCCAAATCTGGAACCAAAAGTTCATCATGAATGATGAACAAGATGAATGTCCACTGTAGCTAAACCCTAAGTTCTTCATTTACCCAGAAAATCGCGTTTTGGCTGTGTTGGATTGTGTTTTGCATGAAAAGGCTACTGTTGCATTGCCATGTACAAATCACCGCCATCCACCTCCTTAAGTGAAACGGTGCGTTTCACTTAAGGGATCACTTATTTACACAATTGCCACAGCCGGATTTTAATTCAATTAATTCATTTTATTTTTTTGCAATTTTATTTCATTTGATACACCATCTTACAAAAATCATAAGTTGTTCAATTTTGATCCAAATTTCATGGAATTTTTTGCAAAATGTTCATCTTGATCTCTAGTTTTTTATCATGTTTTTTCCAGATTTTTTACATGAGTGGATTTTTAATTGTGCTAGGGTTTGTCATATGTGTCCATTTTATGTATGTCTTACCAAATCAATTGTGAAATGATGATACATTATCCAATGCTTCCCAAATTTTTTGTGCTTAAACTAGACACATTCATGGTGATTTTGGTGTAGAGTTTGTGAATTTATCATTGCTGGTTGTGGAGTTATGTTTTTTTGAATTAGGGTGTGACAATTTGTGTCACACCATTGATGTCCAACTTCATGATTTTATTTACCATGTTTCTTGAACTCAAATTGGTCTGAATTTTTGCATGAACATACTTGTGGATGTCTAGTTTACATGTGATTTTTTCTGGAATTATTGATGGCATTTCCTAATTGTTTGGGATTTTCTCCCCTGTTTGGTCATATGTTGACTTTTTGTGACACATGTTCTCATATGATTTGTGAAATTCTCATACTTAATTGGATGAACATGAAATTTGACATGTGGTTAGTAGACATCTTAAGCTTTGTCATGGTTTTAGTCCCATTCATTTCCCATATGTTGTCACTGATTTATGATTTATTGAAGTTGGTGCATGTTTGGTTGACTTCTTTGAGCATGCTTGAACTTGCCTTGACTTTCTGATTTTCATTGACCAACTTCCCTTTATCCAAATGAGCTGAAATTTGGTATGCATATCATGTTATTGTTGATGTTTGATCATGAATTATTTGATGATTTATTGAAATGTTTATGATTGGTTTTGAGCTAAATCATTCTGTTGACTTCTTTGAGCTTCTATATGCCATGCTTTGACCTAATTTGCTTATGAAATGATGATGGTGAATGATATGAACATGAAACCAATTGAGTTTGTTTCTTGATTGTTTGAACTTGATTTTGGACACTTGTCACTTACTGCTATGACTTTCTTATCTCTTTTTGACCCTAGGCTTGTCCTAGTGGTCCTGTTGCTCATGTTTGAGTTCATTTTTTCAGGTTAAGCAACAAATACCTAAAGAGATCATTACAAATTGAATGAGCTTGATTGATTATCATGAACTAACTTGTTTGTTTTGTAGGTTGCTTGGTTCACATGCTTTGAGCTTTGTGCATTGCGCATTTAACTGATTGTGTTGACTGTTGATCTCTATCTCATTTTGATTTAACTTTGAATTGTATACTGATTCTGTTTGACTGGTTTCAGGTACCTTTAGTTGCTTATAGTTCTTTAAGAACTTTGCTTTGCTTTCCTTAATAGCAATTTGCATTGAGGTATAACTTCTTATCTTCATGTAGTCTGGAAGACCTGGCCTGTTACTTGGCCAGGCAACTGTCTGAAGTCCTCCTTAAGAGGCAATGCTTGTGTATGTTTACATTTGTCCCAAGCAGGAAAAGTCCTTTGAATAAGGAAATTGGTAGAACCCAAGAGATATGCAACCTATCTCCTACTATTCTGTGTGTCACTCACCTTGCTCACACCACATGTGTTGATGCATAGTGAGTAAATAACCCAAGATCTGTCGAGTCAATAATCTGTGGAGAGAGTTCCTACTTTCTGAACTCCCACACCTTCTGATATTCAAATGCTCTCCCTGGCCAAGGATAAGAGCAATGAGGCACACCCCTCATATCTTTTCATCTGCTTCACCTTAGCCCCTCAATGGCAAGGTTAAGAGCACCATTAACCCTATTCCAGTTGGCTTCAATGCCTAACCCCTTTGTGTGAGCCTAATTGTTTGGTTATAGTGTGTGCTGAATGACTTTAACTGATTGATTGCTTACCTCATATACACATGTCTGCTTGCATGCTTTGTGCATTTATCATCATCAATTACTCATTAGTGCATGATCATTTCATTTGTCTTCATGACATATCCTTGTTGTTTACCCATTGAGGACAATTGTAAGACCATTCATTGGCCATTGTTCCTATGATATGGAAGTGAGTATAAGACCATCTCATTGGCCACTCAGCTTCTCTTTGCTTGATGCATTTGTTTGTCTTATGTGAGGATGCAATTGTAAGTTCGTGTAATTTGGCATTTGTTTTCCCATGATCATATGTTGGAGGTTAGAGTAAGCCCAGATAGATTGGCATCTGACATCCAAGTGTTCGCTTTGTTTTTGTTGGAGATTGGTATAAGCCCAGATAGATTGGCATCCGGTATCCACTTTTTATTTCTTTGTTGAGGAGATTGGTATAAGTCCATAGAGTGGCCTCTGATATCCAGTTTTGTTTTAGGAGATTGGTATATGTCCAGCAATTGGCATCCGGTATCCGCTTTTGTTGAATCATCTTCTATATGATTTCAAGAGGTGAACCTCCTAAGAAGTTTTACACTCCATCTTCATCCATTCATCCATTTTGTCCTAAGCCTTTTCACACATTACTTTCAAAACTTGAGATAAATATTGTGCAAACATCTTCATGCTTTTAAATTAAAAACCTGGACCCCAAGTCCTTGACTTTTTCAAACTCCATTTTCATAGTACTTCTTTTGAATCAATCTTAATCATACTTTGACTCTCCTTTTGTGAATAACCATAATCAATTAACTTCACCCATTCAAGTGTTTTGTGGCTTTGTCCATTCTTGTTAAGTTTTCATACATTAGCCGTAGGTTTGATTTATCCTAGTTGGTTGATGTCAATCTCACCTATTTGTCCTTATTTGATTGAATTGTAAGTCTTCCTTGCTTATTATAGGGTTAACCCCTCACTAGCAAGTTGAAGCTTTTCTCACATGGTGGACTTGTTGATTGTATAAGGTTGAGTTTTCTCCCGTGGATAACGTAAGACCTTAGGGCTTGTGTTTAAAATTAAATCCACTAACTTTTGGAAATCTTTTAGCCGAACTACGGCGTTTTGATCCTTACCTTTGATGGAAGGTACGTAGGCAACGGGTTCATCCGTTCGAACACAAAAACAATAAAAATTGTATATTCTTTTCTCATCATCCCAATCATGTTTGCACAATACTTATGTCATAACAAATAACAATTTTATACAACAAGTGTGAAAAGGGCTCCCTAGGAGTACCTAGGACGTAGTGGGTGCCTAACACCTTCCCATTGCGTAATTTACACCTTACCCAGACTCTCTGATCTTTTTATTAGTTTTCTACGCGTAAAACTTCTTAGGCTTTTGTTCGCTTTTTAGCCAGTCCTTTGGATAAATAAAAGTGCGGTGGCGACTCGAATTCATTGTATGCTTTGCTTATGGTTTAATCGATAAATCATATAGTGACGAATACACCGCTACAGATACCAGAAAGTATCACTCATGGATCTCATCCAGAAACAGAACAGGATGCCTGCTCTGATACCATTTGTAATTCTGGTGTAGTCAGAGTTTAGATGTTCTACTCCAAGTAATGACATCTGATCTAACATTGTTACTAATACAGCAAGACATTTATACAAATTAAAACCTAGTATTGATATGCACACATTCACAGATGTCACGACATCTGCTACTATATCACCATAGAATGGAAAAACACCCAGTTCTGTCCATCTGGTACAAAGACACAGCAGAGATCAAACATAGCACTTACTTCTGTTGAGCCTGCACAGTTATCAGTATGATGTCTCAACATTGATTTGAACATCATCTGTTACAGCATTACCGATTGACCTTATTTTATAACGGACAGAATTATAAAGTGCAGAAGGTAAAAACACAAGTAATTGTTAACCCAGTTCAGTGTCACACACACCTACGTCTGGGGGCATACCAAGCCAGGAAGAAGATCCACTATCAGTAGTATTAATTCAGAGTTAAACTCCCCCGTTTACAACTCTTCACTTAATCCCTACCCAATGCAATATATACCTAGGAACTCCTAGATAGAAACCTCCAGTTTCCATTCCTATCACTACAATTACAATGTAATGCTAAACACCTTGAACTTGCTTCACAGCTTCGTTCAAGACCATAATCACTCTTGCCTACAGGCTTTGAGTTACAAATACTCTCAGCTTTGAACACTGAGAAACACATGGTAACCTTCCCACAGATTGGGAGGTTTACCTCACACACACCCCTAAAAATTCATTCTAAGAGGCTTGCAAGCACTAGGTTACAATATGCTATTTATAACCTAATCACCCAACTGGATTTGGGCCTTTAGAAATCGCAGCAAACTTCTCCTTTACTGTTACAACATCAGCAGAAACTTTCTGCTACAAACAAGGTCTTCAATCATTTAGTTCCTAAAATATTTCCATATTTAGTTCCTAAAATATCTCAAGACCTCCACAAATAATGCCACATAGGATTCTAACTAATTTCCACATATTAGTGTGCTAACAAATAGGCTATTTGTTAGGTTCCTTAATTGTAGCTTGGTTGTTGGTTTCCTGGATTTTAGCCTGAGAAAAATGCTGAAACAGAAAAACTAAACAACCTACAATATAGCATATGCTGTCAGGAATGAATGTCACAACATTCAGTTTGACATCAAGGACCATATGCTAAGTCTGTTTTTTCTGAAAACAGACTGTACATAATTTGCTGAACTGTACAGGACCAACCTGTCCATTCTACAGTAGCAACTTACAATAATAAATGTCAAAGCATCCAATTTGACATTTACACATTTAGCCTTAAGTCAGTTCTGTTTTACTCTTGAAGAACAGACTAAGAAACATACTGAAGCGTAGCAGAACTCCACTCTGTTTATTGTTCAGTATATGCTGTCAATGATGAATGTCATACCTTCACCTACAATGTAGTCACACCTTCACACCATGTCATGACATCAGTCAAGACATTAGAATCCAGCTAGTGTTTTACCATACAATGTAGCCAATTAAACACCTACAGTAAGAATTTATTATGCATGTAATGAAAGGAAAACAATAAAAATTACTCTTTCAGTAGAGTAACCCAGACGACTTTTCCAGACGACCAATTGTTGAGCTTTTCTCCCGGGACACACGGGCGAATCCAGCTATCTAAGTCACAGTCGCTGTCAACCTTGTATTCATCTGTAGCATTGATGATGTGGGGAGAAACCAATCCCCCGCTGGAGAAAGTACCGGCTTCGTTCTTCTGATACCCCGGAGTAAACCCTAATCCAAACTTGTCTTCTTTGATGACTGGCTCCACAAATTTGCCCCAGCCTTGGGCATTACCAGCTTTAACCACTTCAACAGCTTGCTTGTATGAAGAGATAGAAGTTCCGACCTTCTCGGACTTAGGTGAAAAGACAGCTTCGGGCGCGACCTCACTGATGTTTATGGCTTTGAAGCCCTGACACAGCATCTCATGCATCTCGCCATCCATCTCCACATATTTAAATGTAGACAGGTGACTAACAAAATATCCTCTTCACCACAGACAGTGACGACCTAACCTTCTAGTTCATATTTGAGCTTCTGGTGGAGGGTGGAAGTAACAGCGCCGACAGCATGAATTCAGGGCCGACCTAGCAGACAGCTATAGGCGGGTTGGATATCCATCACACAAAAGGTGATCTTGAACACCTGCGGTCCAATCTTAATTGGCAACTCAACTTCGCCAAAGAAATATCTCTTAGAGCCATCAAAAGCCCTCACAACTAAATTACTTGGCCTCAGGATGATGCCGTTGCAATCCAACTTCATTAAGGCTTTCTTTGGAAGAACATTCAGAGAAGAGCCTGTATCAACCAAAACATGGGAAAGCACCACCCCTTTGCATTCCATTGTGATATGTAAAGCCTTGTTGTGGTTCCTGCCCTCAGATGTCAGGTCATAATCGGTGAAACCTAGCCCATGGCTAGCGTTTACATTTGAAACTACCGACTCCAGCTGGTTAACGGTTATCTCTGGTGGAATATAGGCCATATTCAGTACTTTCAACAAGGCTGCTCTGTGCGCCTCAGAGCACATCAATAGGGAGAGAATGGAGATCTTTGAGGGTGTCTGATTTAGCTGGTCGACTACCGTGTAGTCACTTTTCTTGATAATCCTCATAAACTCATCCACTTCCTTCTCGAATGCGGTCTTAGGAGGAGCTACCTCAGTAGTAACCTCTTCGGTGGCTACCTGTTTTCCTTTAGCCTTGGCAGTTGCCTCAGCTTCAGTATTCGTGCGCAATGTTGATGGTGCAAATAGGCGTCCACTACGAGTGAAGCTACCAACCCCTCCAACATTGTCTACAGCGGAGCTACTAGTGTCAGTGTCTTCATCGTTAACTTTCTGCCCCTGGCAGTAGATATCAGCCCCATAGTTCCACGGGATAGCATTGTCTTTCTCATACGGAACAGGTCCTAGTATCGTGATGGTGATTGGACTAACCAAAGCCGGTTGAGGGCTGTCAGAGTAAATTGTAATTGGTGCTGGACTTTCGATGTTCACCGTTGCTGGTGCTGTGCTTTTTGGGAAATATATTGTTGTTGGAGCGGGTCTCCCGGGAAAATATATTTCTTCAGGAGTGAAATAAAACGTCACTGTCGACACATCATTCTTCACTGGATGGGTCTGATCGAACTGAAGACAACCTTCATCTATCAGTTGCTGAATACCCTCTTTCAAACTGTCACATCCGTTCTCGGCAGCTTGACAATTTATGCACTCTTCCCCACAACCCGGGAATATATGTCCTTTCAAGAGTCGGTCTTTAACCACCGATAGCGATGTCTTCACTTTAGTCACATCAGAAACCAAATTCAAAGTCTCCCCACTATCAACAGCATTAATCCTCTGCCTGCCGTGGGCTGGCATCGGGTTTTGGATAACATTAGGCACCAGAGAAAAATTGATAGCCTGGGCATCCCTCAAATCATGTACCTTTAGCTGGAGAGCTTTGCAATTGTCTGTAGTGTGGCCAAGTGCGTTGGAGTGAAAAGCACATCTGGCGTTTACATCATAACCCCTAGGAAAATTATTGGGATCGATTGGCGGGGCCAGAGTTCTTAACGTAACCAGATTCAGGTCAATCAGCCTGGGAAGTAACACAAAATAAGGCATTGGGATTGGCTCAATGACCCGATCCGTCTGCCTTGGACGTTGTTGATAGTGTCTCTGCTGACCTGGATTACCTTTTTGTTGTTGATTGTTGTACCTGGGTTGCTGTTGCGGATGATACTGCGGTTGTTGTTGCTATTGAGGAGCAGGTGTTGGAATAGTGACTACGGCCACTTGATCTTGATAATAATTAGGGCGTCCTCTGCCCCTGCCTCTACCGGCATACACAACGCTTGTCTCGCCTTCTCTTCTTCGCTGACCGTTACCAGCAAACGGTCTCTTGGGACCTGATGAGCTGGAAGCACTATTGTCTTGAATTCGACCCATCTTCAACAGACTCTCGATTCTTTCTCCAGCAATTACTATCTCTACAAAGCTGATTAACGGCGAAGCAGCCAATCTCTCAATATAATTACCTTGAAGAGTGTTCATGAACATATCCGCCATCTCCCTTTCAGACATATGGGGTTGGACAGACGCAACAATCTGTCTCCAACGCTGAGCATATTCTCTAAAGGCCTCCTTGGCAGTCTGAGACATTCCTTGCAACAAGGTCCGATTTGGAGCCATGTCCAAGTTGTATTGATATTGTTTGACAAAAGCCTCTGCCAAGTCTTTCCAGCTCTTAATGGTAGTACGAGATAAATGAGAATACCATTCACGAGAAGCTCCAGTTAGACTATCTTCAAAATAGTACATCCACAGCTTTTCATCTTCCGTGTGAGCTCCCGACCTTCCCAGATAAGATTGGAGATGAGTGCGTGGGCAAGAAGCCCCGTTGTATTTCTCAAAAGTACGGGGTTTGAACTTGTGAGGAATCCTCACTCCCTGAACCAGACCAAGATTTATGACATCAAAACCTAAGGAATTTTGAGACTCCAAAGATTTGAGCTTCTCATCAAGCTCATCCATACGGCGAGTGGTCTCATGAGCTTCGTCGTGCAAAGAGAATTGATCATACTGATAATCTCCGGTAACGGGGCGCTCGTTAATCCGAATTCCTTGATTCACATTGTACCTTCCACCAATACCATTTCCAACATTCCCCGTGTTGGCAACATTACCCGGGTTTCCATCAGCATTCGCGTTACCCGCGTTACCAGTGTTCACAGGGTTATCAGTGTTCCCAGGGTTACCAGGGTTTCCCTCAGCATTTGGTATCTCTACCTCTGGATCGGGCCTCAATTGCTCAACCAATTCCCTCAGCTTTTCCTGGCCTTCTTCCATACCAGTCATCAATGTCATAAACTGATCCATCCTTTCATGCATATCAGCCAGCTCTTTCTGTACCTGGTCCATCGCTAGTCGCAGACGATTTTCCTTGGTCGGGTACCTGTGGACTCGCTTGGGACCAATAATGCCTGAAACAGGGAACAAACCTTAGACACTGCGGTGACACCTGCAAAACAAACAAAGGTTAATATGCATGGTATGCGATGCGCTGCTTATTCATTTTTAAGGCACCCCCCTTTTGAAAGGGAATACCCTGCCAATGAATAAGCATGAGATGTTGGATGCAAATATGCAGATGATGTTATGCAATGCAAAGGCATGTCAATCAGAATTGCTGTATCCGCTTGAACATCTGTCAGGTTGTACTGTCTGAAGAGAAAACCACTAAGGAACATAAAAGATCAAAACTCTGCTCCAGAAAACCGGGTTGGTTGGAGGTTAAGGTTTCCTGAATTTAGCCCGCCCCTCACTAGTAGGTTCTAGGAACAGAAGTTCGTCTTCTTCAACCCTTCAGTCGAGAATAATACGTTTACCACTGAAGGTTTGGTATTATTACAGGATAAAAGACCTCCACTGACTCCCCTCAACAGGACATCCTAATAGAAAGTTCCTAGTCTCGGGGTCCTCGGGTTGAGCAGCGAGAATCCGCCCACCAGAGCTAACATAAACGCGTCTCGGAGGAGAGGCCTCGACTGAGTTCTCGGGAAATCGTCACCAGAGTCGACGATTTCTAAAGGAACATCTTGCCGTTACGGAACACCCGTAGGACAGAATATATCTAAAAGAAACCTCGTCTGGGTGTGGGTCTTCATGAACGACTTAACGTAGCAACACGCCACGCAAGCCTCATGACTATCCACTCTAAACCCGTGTGTACACTCAAGCCTGGGTAATGGGCTTATCTCTCATAGAACATCCCATCCCAACAAACAGAACCAGCAGATACGGAAATCATATGTACACAATGCAATAAGATAAAGCAGGTAGATAAATAACTGTACAAAAGAATAAACACCCAATAAACAAATTACCTACAAAAGCTAGGAGGGACTCGCTTGGGGAAACAGGGTCCCCAGCAGAGTCGCCAGCTGTCGCAACCTGCAAAAAAACAACCGGCGAAGAAGGAAAAGACAGGAGAGTCGCCACCGTGCATTATTTATCCCAAAGGGGGGAAAGGAAACGCTCGAAGTAAACCTGGAAAACGGAAAGGAAAAGACAAGGTCTCGCAACCAAATCTTGGGTTCGGGAGTCGGTTATGCGAAGGGAAGGTATTAGCACCCCTACGCATCCGTAGTACTCTACGGGATCCACTTTTGTTGTTCTTGTCTAAAGGGTGTGGGTTTATCTAATGTGTTATTTATTAAAAGGGGGGTCAAAAGAAAATGACTCGCACGGATGTCGCATCCACTGCATACGTATCTCATCTGAATATGAGAATCAGAGTCTTCATAGCTCGGCTACCTATGGGTTAAGGGGAAGTGTGCTCGGTAAGACATCGCGTCTTATGCCTACGTATCTCATCTCGAATGAGAATCAGAGCAAAACGGAGTTCGGCTAACTACGGGGTTGGTTTTGGATGAACGATGTTACTACGTAATCTACCGGATGCTCGACCTTTGGAGACTTACTCGCCTGTAGTAGAAGGAGTAAACGTGTTCTTAGGAGAAGAAAAATCAATGAGTTGCTGACGTTGAACGTCAGGGTGAGCAGATCAAAAGGGTAATGAGGATAGGACCTCATAGCTCTTAACCCTGGACAGGGTGAGCTCCTGACAAGGCGTGGGGGTTCAGAAAGAGGGAACCCTCTCCACTGACTGACCGGACAAAAGATCTTGGACTTTTGTTCTGAAGCATCGACGCGTAGTGTGATCTTAAAGAATGACGCACTGAATAAGGGGGGATTGACTACTAATCCCTTTTATCCGTCAATTGTCTCTTCAGGGAGGTCTTTGGGCACAAAAGTAAATAAACAAAAGAAAACATTGCCTCATATCGAGGTCTTCCAGCTAAGAAAGCGGTAAAATGCGGGAAAGATGTAAAAGTACAATATGGATAAAGATCCGAAGTAACAGCAACTAAAGAGACAAGAAACCCGGAGATCTCTCAAGCTAGCATCACCAAAGAAAGCGAGTCAGTATAGGTAATCGGAATAAACCTCCGGGTGGTATCCCACAAATAAAGTGGAATACCAAACAGGCTATCTCTTCAGGAGTCATGTGAGCCCTCACAAAAAAACTCAACAAACAGGTTAGAGAAACAAGATGGGGTGCAATCAAGAGTTGCACCAAATAATAGAGTCACATGAATCATGCCATTAAAGTTCACAAAAAGCTCACAAAAAGAAACCAAGGATAGGAGGCTTAAACCTCTTGTCAAACAAATGCAGTAAAAGGGTATCAAAAATTTTAGGTTGAAAGTATAAAGTAGTGGAAATAGGGCAAACCTGATTGGAGAGATCGAATGAAATTGAATCGCCCGGTTGGGTTTGCATAGTAATCTGAGGGTTTATATGAGATGGAATTGGCTCTTTGCAGATGAGTTCCCTTCAGTCTCTGGAGGTTGCTCTGAACTCTGTTAACTATTCTCTCACTATCTTTTTCCCAGGTTAGGTCCGGGTTTTTTGGGAGATGGAAGTCTAGAATATATAGCCTAATTTCGTGGCTTTGTGGGCTCAAATGAGAGGGGTCAAAGTCCAAGATTTTTCTGTTATATTTTATTTATTTATTTATTTATTTTTTTCGTTTTTTTTTTCCGAAACGCGTGGGCTTCGCCTAGCGAGCATGACAGTTCAAGAAATTCCTCTGAGCGTAGGTGATTCTGGTGGCTTTTCTTGGGACTCGCTAGGCGACCCATTCTGCTCGCCTAACGAGCATGACAACTCATGAACAAACTTTTGCTCCTTCAAGATTAACGTTTTGACTGATGAATAGCCCCCATTTGAACATGTTGGAAGTATCTCAAGCCATTCCCTTGTGTTGACTGAACACCCAGATAGGACCCATAAAGTGTCTTGGATGATATTCAAGCTTCTTGGATCTAATTCTGATTGACATGATGAAATGCAATATGAAATGTTAAATGACCTAAGAATGAATACATGAATGAGGATGGCAAATTTTGGGGTGTTACAGTTAGTAAGTTAGTAGTTAGTTTTTTTTTCTTTTTGATTTCAAGACATTCTTTAGAGAAAACTCAACCCACTTGCCACAAGCATGGATTATTGAACCAAAACATCTTCCAAAGGAAGGAAAGAAGGTCAAGTTTCAACACAATACCATGGAAAAGGGGAGACTTACAATCTCACTAACTAGAATGCTTATTCCTTCTATGTCACAAATTTAGCTCTATGTTAAGCAATCTTAATTGGACTTACGTAGAAGTCACAACTATTTGAGGTCGGGCAATAGACTTTTGGTGTTAATGCATGTTGGAGACATAGTATTAAGAACTATGTTAATTAAACATACCACACACAACAAATATGCAAAAAGGTGTGGCCTAATCTCATCCATTCTCATGTTAATCTTTCAATCAACTAGCATTAAGACTTTGAGATGTCATTGGCCAATTGAAAATGAATGGATGAAGAAGGGGAATTAGATGAAGAGGGAAAGGGATGAATGAGATCACAAATTGGTCAAACGAGCATTTTTACCAAATTAATATTATTCATTCATTTTGGGAGATGGAATGTACATTCCATCAATCCCCTAATTCCAATAATATTAACTTAACAAAGTCAAATCAACCTTGACCAATGCCCAACAACAAATAAGAAACTCAAATAAGTCAACACAAATGGTCAACACAATTAAAATGACATTTATTCAATAAAAAATATTAAAAGAATGCATTAAATTCAAATATGTTTTGTCCAAATCCTAAAATCACATCAAAACACTAAATAAATGGCCATGTGATTTATCATAGGTAAAACAAGGTCAAAGGACCTTGGATAAAAAAATTCATAATTTTTGGACACTAAAAAATATTTTTAAACAATTAAAAACAAATGAAAAATCAATTAATTCATGAAAAATATTAATAATGATCCAAAAAATAATTTTAATTCAGAATATGAAAGAGAAAAATATTTGAAATTTTTTGGTGAAAGTCTCATATTTTTTGGATCAATATTAAATTTATTATGAATTATTGAAGAAAATAGAATTAAATGGATATTTAGAAAATGCTAAAATACGTGGACCATCAGATCTCCCTCATTAATTGCGGTGGCATATCTTGATCCACTGTCGCGCGCGGATCAAAACGAGTATTTTGTAAAAACGTAATACAGCGACAATTAAACTCGGATATCGTCTCAAGGATTCTTGTTTGTAATAATTAAACGTAATCGAATGGGGGGGTTGATTTGGTGTTCAATTACAAAAATGCAGAAAATAAGTGATTATGAAAAGTGATTATTTGAATAAGCTGAACGAATCAACCCACTATATCATCTTCCGACTTATCATTGATCCCTATAAAATTCCAATTCCCTAAACGAGTCTGATCCTATTCGATTACAAAAGTTTTTGACAAGCGCAATAACAATTATACGAAGTCTGTCCCTGAATTCCGAGTAAAGCAAACAGATTAAAACTATTGCGAATTAAGCAAACGCAATATGATCGAACGCGATAATGCAAAAGCTACACTAATCACGAAATTGATTCAAAAGCAGACAACAATCAAATTAAAGAATTCTATCATGTAAAAACAATTAAATTAAGTAAGTAATTGTGATTATAGATATAATTCAAAGGAACAGATTAATGGAAAATTATAAAAGAACCTCAAAGTGGCATCTGATTACAGTGAATTGATTCTTGGGAAATTAGTTCTCCATAGTCATTCTTTGCAAGCTCTCAAATTCGTACATGAACCGTGATTTTTCCCGTTTTCTCCCCAATGATGTACGGCTGCTAGACCTAGGGGAAAACAAAGACCCGTTTTACAACTCAACTGGGTCGACCCAGCCCACTACAAATGACCCAACACTAAAACAAAATTCTAATGCTATAACTTGAAACGAAATTCTGGAATTTTGAGCTCTGAATCTGACTTCGACTTTAACAAGAAATTCGTAGCTCTCTCTCTCTTAGCTTTCCGGCAATTTTTAGAACGCCTCAAACGGATTCCCGGAACTCCAGTTATGATCATTTCCGCGCAGACTGCTAAAGCTGAAAAATGAGTGCAAAAATTAAATTAAACTAAAAATAAAATAAAATATGAAAACATAATAAAATATAAAAATAAACAAAATAAAATAAAGAAATGCCTAAGTAAAAAGTAGGAGAATTGTGCATAAATATGCACTTATCAAATTCCCCCGGACTTGAACTTTTGCACTCCGAGCAAAATTGAAATAAAACAAAGAAAGCACACACACATCAATAGCTACTCATTCCAGGCTACAAGTCTTCTTCGGTTAAGTTTGCATTGATAGGTACTAATCTTGCACACTAAGGATATTGTAAGAACACTAATCCACAGTTATGCAGACATAAACCTCCTGAATACACAAATCAACTCGAATCATATTATTATACTAAAGCCTAACTTACTCATCCTTCTTTTGCTCTTTTTCATTCAGGCGCAATCACATTAAGCCCGTTATCTCCACACACTCATAGCAAGGCGACCGGTTAGTGACTTTGATCATTTTCTGCACGGGGTTCTGGTACTTAAGTGGCATAACCCTTTGCTTACTCACTTGTAGTTGCGGGGGATCGGACCGTAATTCGCCCTACCAAGTTCAGCACCAGAAACCGCTGAACCAACTAACAACGAGTCAAAAACTTTTTTTTTGAAGGTTCTACAACCGTTGAGTTAAGTGACCGGATGAGGGTCACCAAACTTAGAAGGTGCATTCCTTTATTTTTTTTAATTTTTTTTTTCGGAACACTCACTTATATTCATCGGCTTCCCTACGTAGAGTGTGTGTGAGATGGTGCTGACTGCTGAAATAAACTACTCAAAAGCTGTCAGAGGATGAGAATATAAGGCTAAAACATAATAAAAATTCAACTCAATTTCCATATGCAGGAGACTTACGGTGTTAAAACAATATCGATCTTGTGAATTTTTCCCAACTCTCCACAAACCAACCTCAAATTATTCTATAGCCTAAAACTTTCAACAAAAATGTAATAATTTTTTTTTTTTAGAAAGAAAACAAAAACAAAACAAAACAAAGAACAAAAACAAAGAAAATAAAGTATTTCTTCCCCCACACTTAAAATATGCATTGTCCTCAATGAAAGAAACAAACATAAAATAAGAGAGAGAAGAGAGAGGAAAGAACACACACGAGTAGTCAAGGAGGATAGGTGATCACATAAGCAACCTTTCCCAAAGAGATATATTCTACATTTTCTTCTTCCAAAGTGGGGCTGTCATGGAATAGCTTTGGGTAATGTCCATTGAACTTGAAATTTTTATTAGTATCTTCGCCTTTTATTCCAGGATCAAAGAATCTTCTAAAAGTAAAAGTGTCAAATGGACACGTGAAGGTGATCTGATCTGGAATGTCAGCCAATGTCCAACCAAATGCCTTTTTATGCTTCCTTAAAACCTGCAAAAGCTTATTTTCTTGATCGAAATCAAGATTAGAAGAAATTATAGCCGGTAGTTTTTCATTCATCTCTAAATAAGCATATTTCATATTTTCAGGAAGTTGCTTCCGCTCGAGGGAAGGTGGCTGCTCAATAGAAGGAGTGTTTGGGGCAGCCGGGATGTCAAGACCTTTATCTACCTGAACAACTTTATTTGCAACCTCATCTGCAGTAAGAATATCAACTTGCAAGGCAGCCTCAATTTCAGCACAAATAGAGCAAATTTTAGTTTTAGTACAAATATCACAAGAATAAACATCATCAAAACCAGACAATGATGGAAAATCAGATGCAAACAAATCACTACAAGTATCATCAACAATTTCAGAAATCAAATCTATTTGAAAAACAGAATGTTCTTCCAAGGGTTGTTGGTTTGATCCTTGAGCTTGCTGCATGGCATTCACCAAAGTGGCAAGCTGCCCAATCTGTGTTTGCAAAGTATTTAAAGTAGAATCTACTTGTTGTTGAAACTGGAGATTATTTGCAGCCATTTGTTTGACAATATCTTCTAGTGAAGGTCCAGAAGGTGCAAAGTACACAACCTCAAATTCCTTCAGATGCTCATGCGGATCCTCACCTGCAAGACCACTAAACCTTGAAAACAAGTGTATTAAACCAGATTTCAATTGAAAAGGAGTGTCAGCTTCAGGATATTCAATACACATGTCATTATAATTCACATCAGGGATAACTAACTGCCTTAAAGTTCTTTGGTCAGTCATAGTCAAAAACAAACACAATGAAGGAAAACGATTAAAATAAATAGAAAAATAAACTAACACTGAAATTAATCTAATAACGTCAATTAAGAATTTTGAGAATTTTTTTAGATTTTTCTAAAACTATCAAAACAGAAAAAAAATCATAAAAAATAGAAAAATAAGGAATTTCGATTTTTTAGGGTGTCGTTCACTATTTATTCCATAAATAGAGGCTTTTGATTACTGATTTTTTCCTAATGAATCGACAAAAATCGGAATAATCTGAGACAATTTGTTTAAAAACAGATTTTTTTTTATCCCAAACCGCAAAAAGACTAATACGCATGTTGGACGAAACTGCGAGGAAACTAGGACCTATACGCTTAGACACTAAACCTATGACTCTAAAAACGATTAAAAGAAACAAGAATCCCCGGCAACGACGCCAATTTGGCCCACTGTCGCGCGCGGATCAAAACGAGTATTTTGTAAAAACGTAATACAACGACAATTAAACTCGGATATCGTCTCAAAGATTCTTGTTTGTAATAATTAAACGTAATCGAATGGGGGGGTTGATTTGGTGTTCAATTACAAAAATGCAGAAAATAAGTGATTATGAAAAGTGATTATTTGAATAAGCTGAACGAATCAACCCACTATATCATCTTCCGACTTATCATTGATCCCTATAAAATTCCAATTCCCTAAACGAGTCTGATCCTATTCACTTACAAAAGCTTTTGACAAGCGCAATAACAATTATACGAAGTCTGTCCCTGAATTCCGAGTAAAGCAAACGGATTAAAACTATTGCGAATTAAGCAAACGCAATATGATCGAACGCGATAATGCAAAAGCTACACTAATCACGAAATTGACTCAAAAGCAGACAACAATCAAATTAAAGAATTCTATCATGTAAAAACAATTAAATTAAGCAAGTAATTATGATTATAGATATAATTCAAAGGAACAGATTAATGGAAAATTATAAAAGAACCTCAAAATGGCATCCGATTACAGTGAATTGATTCTTGGGAAATTAGTTCTCCATAGTCATTCTTTGCAAGCTCTCAAATTCGTACATGAACCGTGATTTTTCCCGTTTTCTCCCCAATGGTGTACGGCTGCTAGACCTAGGGGAAAACAAAAACCCGTTTTACAACTCAACTGGGTCGACCCAGCCCACTACAAATGACCCAACACTAAAATAAAATTCTAATGCTATAACTTGAAACGAAATTCTGGAATTTTGAGCTCCGAATCTGACTTCGACTCCAACAAGAAATTCGTAGCTCTCTCTCTTAGCTTTCCGGCGATTTTTAGAACGCCTCAAACGGATTCCCGGAACTCCAGTTATGATCGTTTCCGCGCAGACTGCTAAAGCTGAAAAATAAGTGCGAAAATTAAATTAAACTAAAAATAAAATAAAATATGAAAACATAATAAAATATAAAAATAAACAAAATAAAATAAAGAAATGCCAAAGTAAAAAGTAGGAGAATTGTGCATAAATATGCACTTATCATGATCCAAAACGCGCGTTCCACCAACACCTTAGTCAAGTGCGTTGTAACATGAGTAATCAAAAGGAATGGCTGAGATTAAAACATGAGAATTAGATCACACGGTCCAGACCAAAGACACATCATCACCGGAGCCAGAGCTCCGGTTGTCTTCTCCAGTGAGCTTCGATGGATTGATCAACATGAACCATCACCAAAATTTCAAACAGGGACATGATTTAAAAGAGAAAACATCATTGAGCACGGATATCACCTCCATTTCTTCTAATTCTAACTATATTGAGAGATATGTGGAATTGAAAAATGAGGTTCATGATCTGAGTTGCTTCGATTTGGCCTCAAAGAAACTCAAACTCCTTGCCTACATTGGTAGGACTTCAGCCAACATAATAATCAATAGAATTGAGCAAGAAACAAGGAGAATCGAAGAGATCAAATTTTCTGCAAATTACCTTCAATGGAGGTTTTAGCTTGCTAGATCTTGATCTGAATCGTGCTTGGCTTCACTTCAATTGCTCTTCCTCTCGTAGTTGTTGGTGCTGATGCTGGTGCTATTGTTGTTTTGAGGCTGGTAGGCCTATTGTTGTTGACGGTGTTGTTGTTGTTGTTGATGATGAACTTCTCTAAAAGCAGGTGCTATATGAGCCACCTGGTGTTGGTTGACGACAGGGCGCACGTCCTTCCTCCTTACAGAGGGCCTTCTTTTAAAGTGAGAGGACACAACATGTGTCTCTCCCTCTTTATTCATAGAAAAGCCCCCATACCTCTTTGCTGAGGAACCATCATCCCTAGACAAACGTCCTTCACGGACCCCCTCTTCCAATCTCATCCCCATATTCACCATTTCGGTGAAGTCTGAGGGAGCACTAGCAATCATTCTTTCATAATAGAAAGAACTCAAAGTCTTCAAAAAGATATTTGTCATCTCCTTCTCTTTCAGGGGCGACACTATCTGAGATTCCAACTCTCGCCATCTCTGGGCGTACTCTTTGAAGGTCTCTTTGTCCTTCTGCGACATTGCCCTCAACTGGTCCCTATCCGGAGCCATATCCATATTATATTTGTATTTCTTGACGAAGGCCTCGCCAAGATCGTTGAAAGAGCGGATGCTAGCACTCTCTAGCCCCATATACCACCGGAGCGCAGCACCTGATAAGCTATCCTGAAAGTAATGGATAAGCAGCTGATCATTGTCAGTCTGTGTTGACATCTTGCGAGCATACATCACAAGATGGCTGAGCGGGCATGTGTTTCCCTTGTATTTCGCAAAGTCAGGCACTTTGAATTTAACAGGGATCTTCACGTTGGGCACTAGGCACAACTCAGCAGCACTCTTACCAAAGAGGTTCTTACCCCTCAGAGTCTTCAGTTCCTTGCGCAGCTCAAGGAGTTGGTCTTTCATTTCATCCATCTTCTCATAAATATTCGGACCCTCAGACGGCTCAGAGTGATAGATGGTGTCTTCAACACGGGGTAATGTGTGCACAACGGGAGGTGGCAGAGAAAGGACCGGGCTAGATGCCAGTAGAGAAGCGAGAGGAGGAGCAAAACCCTCGGGCACAAAATTAGCAAGCATTCCCCAAGGGAACCCGACTGGCATAGACGGAGCAAAGTGGGCCGTTACAGCAGAAACAGTCGAGGTAGCTACCTCAGAATCAACAGTCCTCTTGGGAGGAGTTGCAGGAGTTGGCGAAGCTTGGCTCTGGGCGGCCAGAACTGACTCCGTCATGGCAGTCAGCCTAGCGATCTCTTCCTTCAACTCTCTGTTCTCTTGCTCTAAGTGCTCCATTATCCTTGGATGATTGGCCCTCGTATTATACCAGTGCGTCAGTTTGGCTTCAAAATAAATGAAGAGCAAAGAGTTAGACCACTGATCAAAAGCCCGGAACAAAACCTACTTATGCATATGATGCATGCAATGTTTGTGCATATGGTTTATTTGATTTGAGGAACTTTATAGAGATCTATTTGCAAATATTTGAAAATATTAATCTTTTAAGACATATATGGAATGCACATAGCAGTAATATTTGGAAAATTTTTACACCAATGAAGTAGTACAGTTTTTGTAACCAAATACAATATAAGAGAAAAGAAGAATAAACATCCTATGGAGCCCTAGAAACAATCGTCCAAAGCCCTCGAAATCGGAAGATAAGCTGCACGAAGCCTCTTCACCTCCCTCTCATAAGCTGCTTCCATATCGGCCTTCTCCTTGGCGAGTCGATCATACGTCCTCTTCCAGAACCTAGATGACTGAGGAAGAAGAGAAGTAACCACATCATCAGGCTCATCAATAACCCGATGCTCTAGAAATTCTATCACTGCATCCTTATCTCTGAGCTGCTGAAGAAGTTCCTCTCGCTCACGAACCCATGCACGCGACCGATCTTTGTCTCTTAACTCCTCTACTCCTTGATTAAGGAGGGTTGATGGCCTAACCATAATCATAGGGGTAGGTCTCGGATAATCGTAAGGCATGCGGTACTCAAGAGCTCTCTTCCTTACCCAAGCGATGTAGGGTTCCAAAGCAATGCAATTCTTCGGACCATGCTCTTTCCTTCCCTTCGTATGAACCTTGCGCTAGGTGCGGACCATCCTAGCCTTCAAGTTCTGGGGATCTTTACCCTCTTGAAAGAACGCACCTTCTAACAAAATGTTATTAGGTTTATCCTTAAAGGGGAACCCAAGCTGACGGCGAGCCAAAACAGGGTTGTAGTTAATTCCACCACATGTACCAAGAAGAGGTACATTGGAGAATTCACCACAAGAATCAATAATCTGAACGCCATCATACACACGGTTATACCAAAAGATATCATCATTAGTGAGAGACATAAGTCTCATGGACCACCGTAGACATCCCTTATTCTCCTTGAAGACAAGCGTCTGAGGCAAGTGCAAAATAAACCACTTGTACAACAGAGTCAGACAACACACAATGGAACCATCACCCTTTGCATTCCTCATATGCAAAGAGAAATAAGTGTCACCCAACAGAGTCGAAACGGTATTAAGAGAAGAGAAAATCCTAATAGCGTTCATATCCATAAAATTGTTGATGTTGGGGAATAACACTAGCCCATAGATGAGAAGTACAAATGTGGCTTCAAAGGCGTCCTCACTCATGGCCTTCCCAAACAAAGTAGCTTGAGCAAAAAAAAAATCAGATGGGAGACCTTGAATTCCACCTTTGGTAGCCATATGAGTAACAATATCAGATACATCTATATGAAGCAAGTCAACAATCTCTTGGGAAGAAGGAACCCTCTCCAAACCACTAAACGACAACTGATCCATAATGGGTATACCCACATGATAGGCATACTCCTAAAGTGTAGGCAAAAGCTGGAAATCCAGAAAAGTGAAGCAACGATACAGAGGATCGTATGACTGCACCAACACACTCATCAGACCTTCATCCACCTGGGTAGAAAGAATAGACAAGAGTTTTCCATGACGAGCTTTGAACTCTAAGGGCTCTAATACATAAGATGTCAAACTCCTTAACTCTTTCAAGTCGGGTTGTCTGAAACTGTACTTCTTCGTATTCCTTCTTTGCTTATCCATGTTTGAAAATTTTCAAATAGACCTCTTAAGTTTCTTGAAAATTTTCATTGTTAATGATATGGATGCAAATGAATGCATGAATGCATGGATGCAACAATCACACTCAAGGATCAAGAAAGTGACATCATACAAAGGTCACGGGATGGCTCAAGTCATCATCAATATCAATCATCCATTTTGGTGGATTATGGTTTACACCTTATCAACACCCAAGTTCTATTGATATTGAAGATATACGAGAACGAATCAACCGCGAATCAAGGGTTTGTTGTAAGTCACGAGCATGGAGTCTCGGTTAAGAAACCACCCAAAGGGAGTGTATTATGGTTAAACCTGACAATCATGTTCTAAAAAGGTCCTCATAGTCATCATCTCATCTTTCGGATATTATTGGATAAATTGACTACTCGTATTCTAAAAATATTCTCAAGAGAAACTCTTCTGAGTGTAGTATCGCGTAACAATCGTATCAAATCTTACACTTGAACGACCTTCGCACCACGTCCTAAAATAGGCCAAGATGGGCTAGGTATCTAAGGTCATTGGCTTCTAAGGTTTATATTGGAAAGAGTAATGCCTAACCACGACTACTCGTGTGACATTTTTGATCCCAATAAGACCTCCACCAAGTGAGTGGGCTTGCAAGTCAACTTGCTAAGGAATAACTCCACACAAGTCAACAAGACTATGCCATTCTCCTATCATAAGTGCACTCGAGTTCGGGTATAGAACTCATCTCACAAGAAACCACCAAGCATACAAGCAATGAATATATCAAGCAATTCATACATTACAAGCAATACATTCATCCCAAATTGCAAAAAAATATGTCACCAATAAATATAAACATATAACACATCCAAGCAAAAAGTAGGCTAAACCCACTAGGAAGTTGCTATCCCCAGCAGAGTCGCCACTTTTCTGTAACGGGGTATTCGTTACCTTATGGTTTATTGACTAAACCAAAAGTAAACATACAATTCGAGTCGCCACTGCACTTTTATTTGTCCAAAGGAAAGGCTAAAAAGCGAACAAAATCCAAGTAAGAAGTTTTATCAAATCAAAAACTAATAAAAATGTCAGAGATTTGGGTAAGGGGGGTGGTTATGAAATGGGAAGGTTTTACGCACCCAAAACATCCTTAGTACTCTAAGGGAACCTCTTTTTGCAAATGCGTGTTGTAGGTCGGTATTTGTGAAAATATGTGCAAAAGATTGAAGGGATGAGAAGAGAATAAATTATATTTACAAATTTGTCGTTTGAATGGATGAACCCATTGCATACGTACCATCACAAAGGTAGGATCAAAACCTCGTAGTTCGGGGTAAAAAATATCAAATATTGGTGAATTGATTTGATCAAAAGCCTTAAGGTATTTTGTTATCAAAGGGAGAAAACTCAACCTAAACCAACAATCCACCATGTGAGGAGAGCTTCAACATACTAGCGAGGGCTTAACCCTATAATAAGTATGGAAGACTTATAATCCAATCACTAAGGATAAGGTGAGGTTTACATCAACCACTTTGATAACTCAAACCTATGGCTAATGTTTATGAACCGTTTTAACAAAGGTGGTCATTGGAACCACAAAATCAACTTGAAGTGAGTTATATTCACAAGTTAGATTTATTTACAAAATGAGGTCCAAGTTGGATTAAGATTTATTCACAAATGAGTATTGATGAAGAGATTTTGAAAAGTCAAAGGTATAAGGCCTAGGTTTCTAGTTTGAAAACAAAGTCAAAGTTTGCACAAAAAGAGTTTGGCTTGGGTTAGAGTGAGAAGAAGAAGAGAAGGGCTAATCCTAAGGCATACAAAGATAAGAGAAGAGATAAAACCCTTGGAGTTCCTTTTCTTGAAATCATAGAGATGATTCAAGATGCTCCTTTCCTTTGGACTCAGCAAACAAGCAATCACACAATATTAGATTCAATCTCCTAGGACCTCCAATTGACTTGTCTCTCTTAATTTGGCTACTCATGACAATTGTCCTTCTTACTATCTCAAGATGACATCCCTATCACACAAGAGCAAACATCAAAAAGTTCACAACACAATAAGAGGAATGGACAAAGAATAAGTTTTGGATTAGGAGTCCTTTGAAGTCAACTTTGAAATTTAGCATTCTAAAGGCATGAGGCCTAGTTGCTCTTCAACAAGTTTAGCATTCTAAAGGCATGAGGCCTAGTTGCTCTTTAACTCCTTTAAGCATAGGTAAGTCCTAATTCTAAGTCCTTTTTTCCTTTTTGCATTGGGTTCACACAAACAAACACAAAACAAACACAAGACAACAGTATATTTATATACAATTATGAGCTCAAATGAGCAAAAGAAAAATGGCATAAACATAAAATATGTGCTCAAGTGAGCAAAGTGAAAAGTAATATGAATAAATGAGCAAGAAGTAAATTGCATTAAAGTAAATTGCAAGAAATTAAATGCTCAAATTAAAGTTAGTAGTTAGTATAGTTATGTTAGTTTGTCATAAGACAATTTAGCGCTATGTTAAGCAATCGTAAATGGACTAATGTAGTAGTCACACCTATCTGAGGCCGGTCAATAAAACTATAGGCAAATAAACACAAGTTAGAGATCATGACTAGTAAGCCAAACTCCTAAAACTTGCCATGCCAAAAGAAAGGGAGAGATGCCTTGTATGGACTTTAGGTTTTTTTCTTGACCAAGAAGCAACCTATCTTGGACACAAAGCAACTCACTTGATCTTGGATCAAGTTGAGTTTGATTTGGATCAAAGAAGGTTAAGCCTCTCATATGTCAAGACCAACCATAAGACATTAACTCATTGGCCAAAATAAAAAAGAAAAGGGATGAAGATGAAATTGACATAAAGAGAAATAAAGTGTCAAACACAATTGGTCAAAAGTGAATCGAATCATCATCAACCAAAGCTAAACAAAAGAGAAATGAAGATTAGAAGTCAACAAGTCAAACATATTTTTTCGGTATTTTTGGAATCAAAATAAATGCAAAATTAAAATGGACAAAATATGGTCAAACCTCAAATTCAATTCAAATTAACTTCAACAAGTCCAATTAAATTCTCATAGGTTTTAAAAAAAAATTCAGCAATTTTTGAAATCAGAAACTATTTTAAAACAATTAAACACAATGAAAAATAACACAAATGAATTAAAATCTCAAATAAATCTCAAATCAATTAAGAAATTGATGAGACCATTTTTCATTGACTTATCATGATCCATGTGTGTTAAGAAAATATTTTTGGATTTTTCAGATATCAAAAAGTATTTTAAAATGAATTAAAACTATTAAAAACCAAATAATTCACAAAAAATATTAAATGAAGTCACAAAAATAATAAAAAATCAAAACATGAAACTAGATTTTTGAAGAAATTTTTTGGCATTGGTCTCATATTTTTGTGACTTCAAATAAAATATTTATGAATTTTTGAAAATATAAGAAATTAAATGGAATTAATCAGAAAATACGAAAATAGCAAAAATGCGCTGCCAATGGATCACTTCATTAATTGACGTGGCAATGATCTGAGGGCTCAGAGTCACGGTCATATGGTATACGTGAGTCAAGCGCATCACACATTGAATTAAAACAAGTTAACAAAATACAAGGCCACGATTAAAACGTTTTACCAAGATCCAAAGGCTCTGAGGCTCCCACGTGGGGATGGTGGTGGAAACCGCCATCTTCTCCAACCAGACAACTGATTCCGACCACAACGCGCAGGGAATTAAACTTCAATGAAAATGAAAAAGCAAGGTATCAAAATGAAGCTAAGGTGATGTACATCACCCCTGTAACCATGGATTCTCCTCAAAGTTCCTATTTAAAGTGAAACCTGAGCTTGAAGATCATGGTGTTTGATCTGAAATGTCACGATTTATGAAATTAAGACCACCACTGGCCTGCCTCATGCTTGAGGACTTCAGAAAACAACAAAAACCAAAGTAATTCAGATTGTATAGCAAGATCCAGATCAAGAAAGTTTCATGATATACCTCTGAAATGGAGCTTCAAACAACACGAATTGTCCAAGCTCTTGATCCAATTTTGGTCTGGAAATGTAATGATGATGCAAGGCTAAGGAATTAAGACTTGAAGATCAACTAATAATGTTGAAATTCAAGCATGAAATTGAAAATGAAAACTGAAATTCCTTTAGGTCAGGGTTTGGTTTTCAATCCAGCAGCGTTTCATATCTACTTGTGGTTGATTTTTGAATGAGCATGAGCTTCTATTTATAGCTGGAATGGATGCAAGGTGGTGTTTGGCTCGTGTGCATGAAACTTGGATCCTTCATGCATGAGCCTGTACAGGCGCGTGCAAAGCCCAAGAATGAATGGAAATGCCTGCTGAGATCAAATGTAGTTGAATTGGACGTGCACAAGAGGCTTCATAAGCTTGCATTCCAAGTTATGATGTGAATTGCAAAAATGATCATAAACATTAAGCTCTTTGAAACTCCCACATGGAAAATCCAAAAATGTTCATGTGAGTAATGGACAAAAAGTCATGTTGGGCAAAAATTCATTTGGAGTTTGGAAATTTATGAAAACTGGCTGTGAAGTTTGGGGTACAAAACATGTCTAGGTTCCCTTTGAAAATTTTCACTACAAGCAGGCACTTTCAAGCCCTTCTGCTTCAATGATGCAAGCCTCAAATTGAAAAACCTCCAACATAAAAGTTGTATATATTTTCCAGGTTATCAATTTAGACTTAAATTTTGCATCATTTGGAGTTTTAATGAGAAATTCATGGGCACTTGAAGTTGGACATTTTTCAAATTCAATGACTTAGGTCCAAAGTGACCTATAATGTTTTGCATTATCACATGTGTTTATTTTAGGATTATGAAATTTTGTCCAACATAACATTTTAAGTAGACATCTTAAAAGTTCCAATGCATTTGGTATCATCTCAAAATCATAAAAATTAAGGAAGTTAGGTCCTTGAGAAGTTGACCCAAAATTAGGGTTTCAATCAAAATGACCTATAATGTTTTGAAATGAATGATGACCTTCCAATTTTCAAATGGACTTTTGATGAACATGAAAGTTTTTCATATGGTTCTTAAGAACATTGTTTATCTTGGGGTCACCTTCATTTGACAAACACATAAAACATTGTGTCTCAGTGATCCTCAGTTTAGTCAGATGACTTGACTAGTCAACTTCTAAAGGCCAAACGTTAAATTTTGATGAATGAATGATTTAGGATCCTCACATAGGCTCATATATGCATAAAATAATGAATTAAAGAACTTAACTTGACTGAATTTGATCATGGGTTGAGGTTGCTTCATGAGCAAGGCACAATCAATGCATAGTTGAATTAGGGTTTCCTTGGGAAACAATCCTCAAGCCCCTTGGGTAATCTTGATCAAATTGGAAAATTGAGATACTTGGGAGACATATATGATGATTAGGAACTTTGTGGACCATTGTCATGCCTGTTCTCATCTTCATCTAGCCACTTCATTGAGCTTAGGAGCCTCCTAGGAGCAAGGGCACACATGATCACTTGAGCTTCAAAACAGAAAGAGTTAGTGACATATTTTTGTGCTCTTGGTTAGTAATCAAAATAATAAAAGCAAAAATATACAATTCAAGCATGCTTGGTGGTCTCAAACCACTCACACAAGTCCCAACCCTAGGGTTAAGGAGCCAAACATGCTATGATCCTTGAGGCAATGCATTAAGCAAATGATATGATGCCATGAGGGATCTTAGTGTCAAAATTGGGGTCTTACAGTGTACAAATAATATGGCTGAGTATGAAGCTTGCATTATGAGCCTTGAAGAAGCAATTGATCTCATAATCAAGTATTTAGACGTCTATGGAGTTTCAGCTTTGGTTGTGAATCAGATCAAAGGTGAATGGGAGACGAATCAACCCGGTTTGATACCATATAGAGATTATGTGAGGAGGATTTCAAATTTCTTTACAAAGTTTGAATTTCATCATATCCCTCGAGATGAAAACCTGATGGCATATGCTCTTGCAACATCGAGTTCAATGAATATGGTGAAGTATTGGAATGAAGTTCCCAATCTGACTGTGATGCGTCTTGAAAAGCCAACTCATACGTTTTCTATTGAAGAGATCAAAGATGAGAAGCTGTGGTATTTTGATATCAAGTGTTTCCTCCAAAGTCAGATTTACCCGCCTGGGGCATCTTTGAAAGATAAGAAGACTTTGAGGAGATTAGCTGGCAACTTCTACCTGAACGGTGATGTGATGTACAAGATAAACTTTGATATGGTCTGGCTCAGATGCATGGATAGACACGAAGCAAACTTATTGATGACTGAAGTGCATGAAGGTTCCTTTGGTACTCATTCCAATGGACATGCTATGGCTAAGAAGATGTTAAGAGCAGGTTACTATTTACTGACAATGGAATCTGACTGTTGCAAGCTTGTGATGAAATGCCACAAGTGTCAAATTTATGCAGATAAGATTCATGTTCCTCTGACATTGTTGTCGCAACCAGGCGAAAAACAACTGGCGAAGGAAAAGAAACAGAAGAGTTGCCACCGTTCGTTATTTATCCCAAAGGAGGGAAAGGAAACGATCGAAGAAAACCTGAAGAGAAGGAAAAGATAAGGTCTCGCAACCAAATATAGGGTTCGGGAGTAGATTATGCGAAGGGAAGGTATTAGCACCCCTACGCATCCGTAGTACTCTACGGGATCCACTCTTGTTGTTCTCGTCTAAAGAGTGTTGGAATATCTAAGGTACTATTTACTAAGAGAAGGTCAAAAGAAAATGACTCGTAAGGATGTCACATCCACTGCCTACGTATCTCATCTGAGTATCAGAATCAGAGTCTTCGTAGCTCGGCTACCTATGGGCTAAAGAGATGTGTGCTCGCTAAGACGTCGTGTCTTATGCCTACGTATCTCATCTGGAATGAGAATCAGAGCAAGACGTAGTTCAGCTAACTACGGGAACCAGGGTCTCGATTTCAACTAGGGCAAGAGCAAGGGAAGGTCTCGATCGCAACGAGGGCGAGAGAAAAGAATCGCAGCAAGGGCGAAATCAGGCAAGGATTAGTTGTTAGTTGTCAGTTAAAACTCGGCAAGACATCGCGTCTCGTGCCTATGTATATCATCTGAACATGAGAATCAGAGTTTTCGTAGTTCGACTAACTAGGGGTTAAGGATTGCCATCTGAACATGGACTTACAAAAGAGGACACCAGCTGTGTCAAAGGAAAGTGGGCAATGTGTTCAACGTCCTAGCAGTAGGTGTCGCAGCTCGCTGAATCGAGTCTTAGGCAGTTACCTCTTTGAAATAGAACGAATTGACATGCCACATGATCGGAGACGCACAAAAGGTCTAAAAGTGGGGAAGCTTTGCCCTAGAGTTATCATGCAATATGGACTTATGTATTAGGATTTACATAAGGGAACATCTACCTAATGTTAGCGTGCAAAGAATATAGGAATTCTACCTATGTTATCATACAAAGGGTTGTACCTAATGGGTGCTACCTAAACGGAACAAGAGTCGACGGATGGAGCAAGGAGAGGAGCCACGGATAAGGGTAGATGGCGATGCCTGAGGCAATCGACTTACAGGTAGATAGAGATGCATGAAGCAATCGACTTACAAGAGGATGGATGAAAACGTGTTGGTTCTGTTAAGTTTTGAAAATGATTACTCGACGTTGGATCGAGCTTTTGATCTTGTTTTGAAATGATTATCGGATGTTCGTTTTAATTCTTGTATTAACAGATGAATAAAGAATGAAAGAAATAACCATTATACACTTCATGGGAGAGGGGTACATTTATTATGAATGGGGATTGTTCATGGCAATCAAATAATAAAAATATATGCCTCATACATCATACAAGTAGGCAGCAGTTATCAATCGAATCAGATAAGTAAACAGGAATATAACCAAATCAAAGAATCAAAGAATGAAATAATGGAGTGTTAAACAAGGTATGGGATGTATGAACATGTTAAACAATCAAGCAATAGAAGCATGGGTGAAAGAAACAAGCATAACAACTAATAGATGAATCAGACAGATGAAAAGAAATGCACAAAAGGGTTCACTGAATAATTTAATCAGGAAATAAGGTAAGGGTCAAATAAAATCAAGACACAAGGCCTCTAATACATGGGATATGATATTAAGAAAGGAGGATCAAAAGATCTCTTCAATTGCCCTAAGCAATCCCTAAGTCAAACATTGATCATAAAGAAGTCAACTGAAAATTCAAGTCAAATTAAAAAATATCAAATAAATAGCAAATTAATCAAGAAAATTATGAAAAACTAAACTAAGTAAGATAGGGTCAGGACATCATCATCCCCCAAAAAGATTTTAAAAATAATGAAAATTGGCACATGAATTAATTAAAACAAAACATAGGTCAAACCAAAAGTCAATTAAAAAGACTAGGTTAGAAATAAATCAAGAATAAATAGTAAATTCATCAAGAAAATTATGAAAAATTAAACTAAATAAGGTGGGGTCAGGACATCATCATTCCCTAAAAATATTTTAAAAATAACGAAAATTGGTACGTGAATGGATTAAAATAAAACAGAAGTCAAATTAAAAGTCAACCAACCAAACTAGGTCAAAAATAAATCCAAAATAAATTGAAAATGTGAAATAAAATTCCAAGAAAAGGTCAGGTTGACCATGAGACAGTGGTCAACATGCATCCCAAAAATCAAATGCTAACAATAATTTTAAGTCATAAAAATAAACTCAGTAAAAAAAAGTGTGTTAAAATGGACCATTTAGAATAAATAAATAAAATAAAATATTAATATTAAAAAAATACAAAAATAAAAATTATGTAAAATTAAATAAAATGTTAGGAAAAGTGAAAAATATTTTTGGGTAATTTTATGGACGAAGAAAATATTTTAAATAAGAAAAAGAAATATGAAAATGGAAGGATTAATGGTGATGAACATGGTAAGAAAGCGTAGATATATCAAAACATGGCCATGGAAGAGATGATTACCTAATGGAAAATAGAAGTGGAATAGAATCTGATATGTAATGAAGCTTTGCCTCCTTGCCACCAAATTTCAATGCTCCTCTAGGGTTAGGGTTTCAGCTTCTTAAATAGGGTGGATTAGGTGTTCTCATGGGTTTTTTAATAAGTGATTTATCCATAAGAAAAAAAAGTGTGAAGTGAGGTGTAAAATGTTGTTATTTTGGGCCAAACTTAAGTGAATGGATGTCCAATGCATGGCCAAAAGAGGTAAAAAAATGTGACTGGTTTGTGCAGCATGCTTAGAAAATCTGATTGGGCCAGCTAGGCCCAAAATTTGCCTAGAAAATCAAGTCATGGTTCCCACTTTAAATGAATGTATCTCTAAAACCATGGATCCAAATTAGATGATTCCAAAAGGATGTGAAAGAGGAAATGGCAAGGTAAAATTTTTGTGAAGAAAGGTTTTTCAAATAATGCCTTGAAGTGCAAGAAAACTGGCCAAGAAGTCTTGACAAACAAGAGGAACAACTTTCATGTTGGAGAAAGTTTCAAATGGAGCTTTTATCTTGATGGAAAATGGGCTTAAAGTGAGTGCAACAATCATGAAAACTTGCCCTAAATGGAAAGTCAACCATTTCCAAATTAAGTAACTTTTCTAATTCCTGATTAAATGATGAATCCATGATCCAAACTTGATCAAATTTCACATGTAGGATCCCTTAGGCATGGATTTTGAGATTCCACTCTCAAAATGTCAGGAGTTGACTTTTCTGGCCCCACAGTTGACTATTCCCAAACTGTCTGATTCCTGATTCCATTGATCAATTGAAGCACTTCTAGCTCAAATAAAGAGCTTATTTTTTGTATGTAGACCCTTGTGGACATATGGAGGGCCATGGAAAAGATTTTCACCCAAAGAATCAGAAATAAACTGATTTTATACCAAACCCTAGTTTTAGGGCAAAATGATCAGGAACTGATTGCACTGATTGCCAATGGATCTTTCTGATATAATTGTGAATCTTCCTAGGCCAAGATGCCTCTCTAATAATGACATGGATGAGCTCTTCTACTTCTAACCAAACATTTCCGGTTGCAGGTAGCCATGAAACCCTAATTTCTGATTAAATCCAGATGAACACTCTGATAGCTTTGAATCCTTCACTGATTAACTGAGGACCATAATAAGACACCTGGAGCCTCCTGAGACCCTTTAGACTTGTATACTTAGAAAATGAAGTCCAATTCTCAATCTTTCTTTTTGTGGGCTCCTTTTGTTAAGGAGTGATCGATAAAAACCTGATCTCCATGCCACTAATGCAGTATGCAATGAGTATGACCTAATATGATGCTAATGAAGTGTAAAACATAATCCCATGCTTCCAGGAAAAATGAAGGGTAAACTTTGGGGTATTACAACTGTTAAACGTAATTTCCTCCCCATGGCCCTTCTCCATGTGGGGAATTTATATGATTGGCATGATTGAGCCCAAAGCTTCAAATGGACATCGTTTCATTCTGGTGGCAATTGACTACTTCACAAAGTGGGTTGAAGAGGCATCGTATGCGAATGTAACCAAGCAAGTTATTGTAAGGTCTATCAAGAATCAGATTATATGTCGGTATGGTGTGCCAAGCAAGATCATTAATAATAATGGATCAAACTTGAACAATAATATGGTGGAAGCTCTTTGCAAAGACTTCAAGATTGCATATCATAATTCTTCTCCCTACAGACCTAAGATAAATGGGGATGTTGAAGCTGCAAACAAGAACATCAAGAAGATCATTCAGAAGATGGTTGTGACGTACAAAAATCGGCATGATATGCTCCTATTTACTTTGCATAGGTACCGTACACCCATCCGCACTTCAACAGGGGTAACCCCTTTCTCACTTGTTTATGGTATGGAGGTTATGCTCCCAGTAGAGGTTGAGATACCATCATTGCATGTATTGATGGAAGCCAAGTTGACTGAGGTTGAATGGTGTCAGACCAGGTATGACCAGCTGAATTTGATTGAAGAGAAGAGGTTGACTGCCATGTGCGAAGGACAATTATATCAGCAGAGAATGAAGAAAGCTTTTGATAAGAAGGTCAGACCTCGTGTATTCAAAGAAGGTGACCTTGTGCTTAATAAGATTCTATCTTTCAAACCAGATTCTAGGGGAAAATGGACTCCTAATTATGAAGGCCCATATGTTGTTAAGAGAGCCTTTTCAGGTGAGTCTTTGATTCTTACAACTATGGATGGTGAAGAGTTCACGTGTCCTGTGAATGCTGATGCAGTCAAGAAATACTTCGCCTAAAAAGAAAAGAACAACTCGCTAAGTTGAAAACCCGAAAGGGCGACTTAGGCAAAAACGAGCGTCTCGGTGGATTGAAAACCCGAAAGGGTGATCCAGGCAAAAATTAGAGATATAAAATAAAAAATTATCCCGATAAATTGATTACCCCACTTTGGGGAAATTTATGCAAAAATTAGGGATCATGGCAAGTAATTGCATCCTATTGATCTTCAGTCTTCAACAGGATTAGTGATCATTGCATTCAATGTATCCATTTTCCATGTAAATTACTATTTTTCAACTTTTTTAAAGATCTTTGGAGTCTTGTCATTTATAGACTACCATTCTATTAAATAAAGTTGAGCTTTTTTATCCAATTATTTCCACTCTTATTTATTCCGCTAAATAGAATTAAATTTGATTGTGATCATTTTGAAATTAAAGTTTTAAAATAAAAGGCAAGTTTTCTTAAATAACAAAAGCAGTTACTTTTAAAAAGAAATTAAAGGAATATCAACAATAGTTTGAAAAGAGGTAAGCCGTAAATGCGAAGCATTATTGGTTTTTCCCCAAGCAGAACTATATTTCTTCTCCAGCAGCTTTTCAGCATCTCTAGTCGGGTTTTGTTGGTATCCCCATCTGAGTTCGCATTTGCCTCCCCCGAGTTGTAGGGGCGTCATTCACAGCAGTTTGTGTAGATTCGATAGAATTTGTTTCCCTGCAAGTCGCCAGTAGCATTGTCCATGACCCCTGTTAGCCCTAATTCTGAGCAGTGTTGTAGTTGTCCCCTACAGGGTTGTCTCCTATTTGATATGGCCTTGACCTGAAATTCCCCCGCATAACTGATGTTGCAGTTTCCTCAGGAGATCCTCTCCTCCTTCTCCCCATCTAGGGTTGAGCCTTGGCGATGGTTAATTTCTCTCCAGCAGATGTTTCCCTCCTGTGTGGGTTGGCTGAGAATTGTATTGATGATTCTAACAAGTGAAAATTGTATCCTTTGTGATCGTTTTGTCAGCATAATCATCATATATACATATACATATACTTATACATTCAGAAATTTCATTATTTGCATACACTTTGTGATTCATTATCTCTCTGATCCTCTGCTACAGTGGTATACTTTTTTCCTTGCGCAAATTTGGTTTGTCTGTCCTTTTTCAATTGTAGAGTGTCAGCCCATTAAGCAAAAAGAATTTAACCTTTCACATTCCCCACTGAGCTACTTCCTCGTGGATGATTATTATTTCAGTTTCCTCTCAAGTTGATTGTCTGGATGAGACTACTTCCCTTGAGTTATATCCTCATTGGGCTGAGTCTTTGATTGACTATTTCTTTCTAGATCTTGCCTAGATAGATGCTTTTGGTCCCCTAAGAGTCTATTACCCAGAACTGGTAATATTCTTCTCAATTTGTGATTATTTTACTTTTTTCCCAATGCCCGACAAAAGTAACCTTTTTCTCCCTAGTGGATTCATTTTCACGTTTATCCTTGATATGTTCATCCTAACCGATGACGCATATTTGTTCCCTTGCTTTGAGTCTATCCTTGATATGTTCATCTTAACCAGTAACGAATATTCTCTTTTTGGTATTCTACCCAGTAAAATGGTAATTGAAATCCCTATTTTTGTTCCCTGGAGAGTTAATCCTTGATATGTTCATCTTAACCGATGACGAGTTTCCTTCTTTTTGCGGTCTTCTGCCCAACAACCGGTAGTTATAAATCCTGCTTCCCCTCGGAGTTTATCCTTGATATGTTCATCCTAACCAATGACAAATATTCTCTTTTCGGTGTTCTATCCTGTAACTGATAGATGTAATCCCTATTTCTCCCCGCAGAGTTTATCCATGATATGTTCATCCTAACCGGTGACAGATATTCTCTTTTCTGGTTTTCTGTCCAGTATTTGATAGATGTAATTCCTACTTTTTCAGGCAGTTTATCCTTGATATGTTCATCTTAACTGATGATGGATATCCTTTCTAGTGTCCCCAGGTGAGTCTATCCTTGATATGTTCATCCTAATCGATGACGAATTTTTTCCCCTTTGAGTCTATCCTTGATATGTTCACTTTAACAAGTGACAAATATTCTATTTCTTTGCGGTCTTCTTCCTAGTGACTGGTAGTTGTAAATCCTATTTGGCTTTTCCCAGCAGTTTATTCTTACCCAATAGCTGGTAATAAATGCACCTCCTGTTTTCCCTTAGCGAGTCATCCTTGATATGTTTACCCTAACCGGTAACGGATGTCCTCCCTGTCATATTTTATTATCCCCTTATCCAGTAACTGATAGCGGATAATATAATTATGTTCCTCTTATGTGAAGATCGTTTCTTTCCTAATTGAGTTTGAGTGCTTCTTTCCTCACTAAAATTATCGATTCCTGTTCGGTTCGAGTATTTCAGTTTTAATCTGATCTACCAGTTTCCCCTGCAGGTGTTCCTTTTATTCCCCGGCTTAATCTTTCCATTTGATTTATTCTCATGGAATTCCTCGGTTCCCCCAGCAGTTGTAAGTCGTAGCCTAGCCTGCGCACAACCTTTTTATCCCCTAGAGTCTTTGTCTCCCTAGTGAGTTTTCCTTATGGAATGCATTATACTCCTGCGGACTTATGGTCTCTCCGGATTCTTCCTTTGTGGCAACATTTTCCCCACAAAGATTATTTTAGCATTTATATCATAGGCATCATGAGGTCTCTTAGGGACCAAAATAAGTTTCTATATGTCGTTATTTAAGTCCATTCTACTGAGTCGATACGAAGATTTTAACCTTTACCTCCTCAGCTAGAATATCCTTAAATAGGGGCAGCTGTAAGACCATAATTTTGACCCTAAGATCCCTCATGTTATTCTTATCATATACATTAGCACTGGGACCACACCTTGTCATCCTCCTTACGCCTCTTTCATTAGGTTTGCATTGGGAAACATCACCAAGCATCATTTGATTGTATCATACTTCATTTTCCTTATTTACTAACCAAAATACCAAAATATGTCATTGTATAGTTCAACTCTTTTGTAGGTAGTACACATGCTCACCTATGCTTTATCAAGTTCATATCTAGGGTTTAAGACCCTCATTGCAAGGAGCACAATCAAGATTTGGTTTACTATGGCACCAAGTATCACATATGAATCCCCATGATCCTCACATGTTATTTTGATCAATAAATCATCAAGAGTTTGGAGTTGGTTTGCCTTGGAAACCCTAATTCATATGGGTATCTTATGTAACTTCTTCAACAAGTTTCTTTACCAATTGATGAAATATTTCAAGGGATACTTTACAATTCATCATCTTATGCATATATGATCCTCCATAAGTCCCAAAAGTCAAAGGAATAGCAAGCTAGCAAGTTGGTTCGTGGTGGTTGACCAGAGGAATTCAACTTGTCAAAACTGGGGTTCCCTAGACCCTATCTCCTACAATATTTGTCATATGAAAATGATTACAATATCAAAGTTACTCTAAATGATATTCCAAACAACTTACATGTTGAGGACAAGAGCAATTTTTTCTTAGAAAGACATTTTTTATGGTGATAGATTATAGGCCATTTTGTCTAAACCCTAATTTGGAGGTCAAATTCCCAAGATCGTAACTTGCTCAAATTTTTATGATATGAAATCCATTCAAGTTGCATAATCAAATTCAAGATATCTACTTAAACTTTGATGTTTGGAGGAAGTGAAAATTCAACTTGAAAATTCATGTGCCAAGAGGAAACATTATAGGTCATTTTGGGCCAATACCATTGCACAAGTGATTTTCCTCAACTTCTAAAATGCATAACTCCTTCATGATAAATCCAAATGAGGTCAAATTTGTGACCAATTTGAATGACTTTGGGAGAGCTATAACTTTTATGAAGGAACATTTCTCATTGGAAGCCCATAAAAAAAGTTATTCAAGTTGGAAGAAGTGAACATATGGCTTGGTACTTAGAATTTTTTTTGATATGTTTAATTTTCCAAACTTCCACCTCAAAATTCATCATGATACAAGCTTCAAATGAAAAAGTATTCTGCACGAAAATTGTTCCTCTTGATCTAACCTTTCCAAAAAGTCCAAATTCATCCCATTTTGAGAAAGTATGGATCACTTGCGCATAGCTTAAAGTTGAATGACCATTTGGAATATTTGAACTTCCATTTCTCATACACGATTGCATGGCCTTTCCACATGACTTCAGCAATGATTACACATGATTTTGGACCTGAATGCATCATTACATGGGCCTATTACACGCCCATGCATCCATGCAAAAGCATTTTTCTATTTTTGAACTTTTGAAAGAAGTGTGCAAATATCAAAGGCTTTGGCTATAAATAGAAGTGTTTATGCTCAGAATTAAGGGCCCTTGTGTGCCAACTTTGAAGCTACAACCCTAAACCTCCATATTCAAAGGATAACCTTGAGGATTTTCATCGAAAATCGAGTTTGAATGTCCCACTATTTTGAGATTCAAAACTCCAAGAGTCATTCTTCTTCTTTGATCCATTTCCACTCTATCAAGCACCAGAAGCAAGGCCAAGTACAATTGTAAGCAAGATCGTGCCCATCTGAACCTGCAGTGAAGGTGAATTTTAGAATTTTTCATCTCTTCAATTGTCACTAAATTCTCCATTATTCTTGTTGATTTTTGGTTGTCTGAAGTCCTACCAATGTAGGCAACACAATTGAGTTGCCTTGAGGTCAAATCGAAACAACTCAGATCATGATCCTCAAAATTCAACTCCCTGTATATTTTAATATACTTTGACTTAGGTAAAATTGAGGCAAGATTCGAACTCCTGAGCGTTTTTACTTTAAATTCATATCCTCCTTTCTCATTTTGGTGATGGTTGAGGGTGAACCAGTCGGTGAGGTCCACTAGAGAAGAAGACCGGAGCTTTGGCTCCGGCGATGCATTGGCGTGTCTCCATACCACATTATCCTCTTATTTTGTTTTAATCTTGAGCGTCTAAACTGACTACCACGCGTGTGGCACATTGACTAAGGTTCACCATGGAACGCGCACTCTGATCCACTTGATATGCCACCTCAATTAATGAGGGAGATCAAATGGTCCACATATTTTTGCATTTTCTGATTTTTTTTTATTGTCTTATTTTCATTAATTCATATTAATTTTAATATTGATCCAAGAAATATGGGACTTTCATAAAAAATTCTCAAATATTTTTCTCTTTCATTTCTTGAATTAAAATTATTTTTTGGATAAATATTAATATTTTTCATGATTTAATTGTTTTTGTGCATATTTTTAATTGTTTAAAAACACTTTTGTGTTTCCAAAAATAATGAATTTTTTTCTCCAAGGTCCTTTGACCTTGTTTGACCTATGATAAATCTCTTGACCATTTATTTGGTGCTTTGAAGAGGTTTTAAGATTTTGATAAACCATAATTTGATTTAATGCATTTTTAATTGATTTTTAATTTGTTTAATTGAAATAAATTGTGTAGAGCTATTTGTATTGACTTATTGAGTTTGACTTTTGTTGCTTGGGCCTTGGTCAAGGTTGATTTGACTTTGTTGGATTAAAATCATTGGATTTAGGGGATTGATGAAATGTACATTTCATCTCCCAAAATGAATGAATGATTTTAATTTGATAAAAGTTCTCCCATGACCAATTTGTGTTTGTTCCATTTCCCCTCCCTCTTCATCTTCAATCCCATTCTATCCCATCCATTTGATTGACCTATGATATATCTATATCCTAAGGCTAGTTGATTGCAAAATCAACATAAGTATGGATGATATTAGGTCCACCCTTTTGCCATTTTCTTTTAAGTGTGGTATGTTTTAGTAGTATGGTTCATAATACCATATCTCTAACATGCATTAACACTAAAATTTCTATTGTCCAATCTCAAATAGTTGTGACTTCTACATAAGTTCAATTATGATTGCTTAACATAGCGCTAAATTTTGAACCAAAAGCATAGCATTCTAGTAAGTGAGATTGTAAGTCTCCCCCCTTTCATGGTATTGTGTGGAAACTTGGTCTTTTTTCCTTCCTTTGGAAGATATCTTGGTGCAAGGATCCATGCTGGTGAATAGAGGGTTAAGTGTTCTCCAAAGAATGACTTAAACAACAAAAAGCTAAAGCAATACTGACTTCTAATCAACTAACATTTAACTAACCTTTCATTTCAAGCCATTTACTTTTATGCACTTTAAATTCAAGTCTTTATTCATTTTCCATTATTCATACCATTTAACTTGTTTACTTTTATGCCATTTTCACTTTGCTCACTTGAGACATACTTTGTGATTATATTGTGATTGTATATACTTGTTTGTGTTTGTGGTCTTTTGACCTTAATGTACATAATAACAACAAAAACTCTAAAATAGATTTGTGTGGATTGTTGGATTTGATCTGAGACATTAGACTTAGAATTAGGCAACATTCCTTATACAAAAAGGACTTGGCCAATGCTAACTTTTCTGAAGCCAGCCATTGTGAATTGAACTTTCATCTGAAGCAAGTATTGAGATCCCTTTTTAGTTCATCTACTACATGGTCTTTATTCAATTGTTACTTTGAACGTGTGTCTAATGCCTTATTCTAATCCATTCAAGGAGTATGTCATCTGATACATGGGAGCTTAAGAAGAATACTATGAAGTTTCTAGCTTGGATGTGGCTATCTTTGATTGATGCCTTGCTCTTCACCTTTCTATTTTTATTGCTTGATTCTAAAGTCCAAGGTGAAATTTGGGTTTCTAAATGACATTCTTGTCTATTGGATTGCATCCTATTGGTCATATATTTTCAACTCTTAACTTTTATTTTTGCTTAGGATTAGTCTCTTCATCTCCTCCCACTTCTTAAATTTCAAATCTCTCCCCCCTTTTTTTTTCAAAATCTTCTTTGCTTGTGATTTCTAAACTATGACTTGGTTGCAAATTAGAAACTTTGACATTATGCCATTGCATTTTTAAACTCTTTTTCAAAAGAAAAAAAGAACTAACACCCATCCAAATTCTTTTAGGCCCTTTTGTGCCTCTTTCAAACTTAAAATTTTGTTAAAATCAACTCACTCACTTTGAAATTGTTACCACGAAGTACGAGGTTTTGATCCCTCATTTTGTATTGGTACGTAGGCACAAGTGTGAAGGTCTTGTCAAACACAAAAATATAATTAGTTAATTCTTTTCTCATCCTCACACTCTATTTTATTGCAAACATCTTTTATACCAAAACACATGTACACACAAAAAAGGGCTCCCTAGGAGTACCTAGGATACTTTGGGTGCTAACACCTTACCTCTGTGTAACCAACCCCCTTACCTGTAATCTATGGAATTTTATTAGTTTTGATTTGAAAACTTCTTATCTTTGGGTTTTGTTCGTACTTTTCCCTTTTCCCTAGGAAACAATAAAAGCGCTGTGGTGACTCTGATTTAATTGACGTTAAGCTTATCCATACCTTGATGGTCATAAATTTACCGCTACAACAGTTTTCATTAATCCAGCCTCTTGAATCAGACTCATCACCTCTTTGCATTCAAGAGCATCTTTACCCAGTTCCCTTTCCAGATCTAATCTTCTTTGATAAACAAATTTCCATTTTTCAACATTCTCCACGGAGTTAAAGGAAATGTTATCAATTGGAACTTCAGGATATTTGCGGGAATCTTCTTCCCATATGCTTTTTTTCAGGCAGTAGAAATGATCTCCTAAACATTGTGTTCGAAATCATGGTTAGACTCACTAGACTCAGAAGTAACTTCCTCCCTCTTCATGTATTTTTTCTTAGACACGGGAGTAATAACCTTGTGTAAGACCCTAATTTTGTCCCTAAGATCCCTCATGGCATCATATCATATCATTGCATTGCCTCAAGGATCATTGTGCACCTTGCTTCCTCCCCTGTGGGTGGGATCCTCTTTTTGAGTGGTTCTTGATCACCAAGCATTCCTTGCATTTATATGTCATTGCTTTTCTTTTAATCACTAACCAAAAGTACAAAAATATGTCATCTAACCTTTGTCTTGCAGATGAAGCAATAACAGGTCAAGGCAATCAGAGGCATCAATTGAGCAATAGATGGTGGTCATTCTTGAAATTTGGACCCTACAATCATCCAAAAGAGTTCAAATGAGTTGTGATGACATTTTGAAATAAAATCCCAAGTGGTAGAAGCTTGAATCTCATCAGAACATTCTCAAGTCATCTGAAGACCTAGAAAGTCAACTGCAAAGTCAACTGTGGATTTGGAGGTGGGAAGTGATTAGAAATACTTCATTCATGTTCAAACAAGTCTCATTTGACATTTCAAACACTCACATTGAAGAATTTGAAGTCAGGTCAAGAATTTCCAAAAATAGCAAGTGACCTATAATTTGAACTTTCCAAAAATGGAAAGATTTTGGACCAACTTCAACTCAATATTACATCATCAAGAAAGCTTCAAATGAAATTTTGTTGAACATGAAAGTTGTAGATCTTTCTCTCCCATTTCCAAAAAGTCAGAGATCATGAATTTCTAATTTGTGGTTGAGGAGATATGATCAAATCATGACAAAGTGTGTTCAAAGATTCAAATGGGCATAACTTTTGAACCAAGGCTCCAAAATGAGTGGTTCTTTTTGCATTTTGTTCATCATGACTTGTAGTTTCCAAAACATCCATTACATGGCATGAATTCCACTTGCATAATCATGTGCTCACTCATGAAGATTTTTGAAGGAAATTTCATAAAACCATTTTGGATGATTGTATGCATACAAAACCAATTTAAAAGTATGCATGGGCCTTGTTTAAGAGGATTTGGATCAGATTCGTGTACTGTTCACGCATGCATTCCATGCATGAGGTGAAAATACCATTTTGCACATACACCTCATAAGTTGCTAATCTTAATTGCATTTGGCTTAAACAGGTTTTCAGCATGATTAGTGTAACACCCCGATGAAATAAGGATAATTAATTAATTTAAATTAATATAATATTTATTAATTTAATTGATTAATTGGATTTTATTATTGGAATTATTATTATTGGGTCATTATTTTATTTTATTGGAATAAAAGTTGGAAGTTAGAAAAAGGTCCCATTTAGTAAAAAGGTTCATTTTCACGTGAAAAGGGAAAAAGAGACAGAAAGTGGAAAAAGGGCAAAAAGAGCAAGAGATGAAGGGTATGTGGTGCAGTGGTAATGTGTTTGACTCCTGATGAAAATTGTGAAAGATTGGATGAATGAAAATTGAATTATGATTGAGAGGAATTCGTAGGAATTAGATGTAAAAATGTTAGATTTTGTGAAATCGAATAGGGTATGATCTGTATTAGAGGATATGAACGAATAATGTGTAAAATTGGACTGAGGAAGGTTGAATCGGATAGATCTCGTAGCAGAGAAAGCCATTGCAGATCTGGAAATTCTGGTTTCTGGTCATACGCGTATGGCACTAGGAAATACGCGTATGAGATGGCATGGTACGCGTATGGCACTAGGCAATACGCGTATGGATGAGGAAGATGATGTTTTGAACGTAGATTGGTCTCTGTTGGTACGCGTATGGGGAAGTGGTACGCGTAGCATACGCGTATGAGATGGTGTTACGCGTATGGGATTTGGTCAGGAGCTGGGCCATACGCGTATGGGACTAGGCAATACGCGTATGGGCAGGATTGTGATTTTCCTGAGCTGTTGTTGTGCAGTTTTTAACTGTTCAGCTGAGTAACGTAATTCAGATGATGTATGATATATTAGGGATCATTTCCCGTTGTTTTGAGTAGTATAGGTATTAGTAGAGTGTGCTAATACTGTGGTTGTTATTTGGCATGATATGATATGCTTATGTGATAAAATACTGCTGATGTGTGATAGTATGCATGATGCTGTGAATGTATCAGTTATGTGTGCATTGGTGAATAGACTGTTTTATGGCTTAGAGTGTGAGCATATACCTATTCTTGAATTGTTGTGGATGATGTAGCATTGCTAGGTGATTAGCATGCATGTTGTGGCCTTTATGGTGGTAGCTAATTCCCATGGTGAGGAATTAGTGATGAGTTATTGTGGATTGTTGTTGATGTTTGCATGCTAGGTGATTTAGCGTGCATAGCATAGCCCTTGGGGTGGTAGCTAATTCCCATGGTGAGGAATTAGTGATGTGAGTCACTAGGTCTCAAATGAGTGGGACTAGTGAGCTTGGTAGCCGTACCTGGATTTGGTCGGTGAGGTTGAACTATATGTTCACGAGTAGTCGGTACCGCATGCATGGAGTCTCATTGCATAATATATGTATGTATGGCGTATAATATGAATGGATGCATTCCAATATTATACGTGTGTTTTATGGTTGTTTTGAGTTTGAGTATGATGATGGTGATGATTATAAGTTGATATTGTCGTTGCTGAATATGTGTAATTTGGTTAGGGTGATGATATGTGTTATATTACTTAGCATTACATGATAATTTATAATGCTTATTATATCGATTGAGGAACTCACCCTTACAACTATGTTTTCAGGTAACGAGCAGTGATTGAATAGAAGCTAGTCCTTGGCGTCTAGTGTAGTCCTTAGTGGGTCATGCTCTGGTAGATGTAACATCGGGATGGGATGTCTTACTATGTTTTCTTTCAGCTGTTGAACAACTTTACATGTAATGTAGTACATGATTGGAATGTTGTTATTTTTGTATCCGCTGCGAATTATGCAAAAATGTCTTATTTAGATTAAATAAATGAGCATGACAGGATATTTTGACGATTGGTGTGAATTGTTTGTGTGACACCCTTCAGGGCATAATTACTCTGATTGATATTTTTATTATTTTAATTAAATATTTGGGGTATTTTAGAAGGGTGTTACATTATGTCTATGTTAATGGTTAAGGAATTGGATTTAATTGAGTAGTTTAGAGACTTGAGTTTGGTATGTGAGAGTACTCACAATAGTGTGAAGTTGGGAATGTTGAAGTTAACAAGTAGTATTCTGGATGAGATTAGAGAAGGTCAGAAATCCGATGTGTTTTTGGTTGATAAGTTGACTCTAGTGAATCAAGGTCAAGGTGGTGAATTCAGAGTGGATGAAAATGGTGTTTTGAAATTTGGTAATCGGGTATGTATTCCGGATGTTACCGAACTTAAGAAGAGTATCCTGGAGGAAGGACATCGTAGTGGCTTGAGTATTCATCCTGGAGCTACGAAGATGTATCATGATTTGAAAAAGTTATTTTGGTGGCCGGGAATGAAAAGAGAAATTGCGAGTTTTGTTTATTCTTGTTTGACTTGTCAGAAGTCGAAGATTGAGCATCAGAAGCCGTCTGGGCTAATGCAACCGTTGGTTATTCCAGAGTGGAAGTGGGATAGTATCAGTATGGATTTTGTTTCTGGGTTACCGAGGACAAATAAGAATTTTGAAGCCATTTGGGTGATTGTTGATAGATTGACAAAATCGGCTCATTTCATTCCGATCAGAATGGATTATCCGTTAGAGAGATTAGCTGAGTTGTATATTGAGAAGATTGTAAGTTTGCATGGTATTCCGTCGAGTATTGTTTCGGACAGAGATCCTAGATTTACATCGAAGTTCTGGGAAGGTTTGCAGAGGGCTTTGGGAACTAAGCTGAGATTGAGTTCTGCATATCATCCGCAGACTGATGGTCAGACTGAGAGGACGATTCAGTCATTAGAGGATCTTTTGAGAGCTTGTGTTTTGGAGAAAGGAGGTGCTTGGGATTGTTACTTACCTTTGATTGAGTTTACCTACAACAATAGTTTTCATTCGAGCATTGGTATGGCACCGTTTGAAGCTTTGTATGGTAGGAGATGTCGGACACCTTTATGTTGGTATGAATCCGGTGAGAGTGTTGTGGTTGGACCGGAGATTGTTCAACAAACTACGGAAAAGATTAAGATGATTCAGGAGAAGATGAGAATTGCTCAGAGTCGTCAGAAGAGTTATCACGACAAGAGGAGGAAGTCACTTGAGTTCCAAGAGGGAGATCATGTGTTTCTTCGTGTTACTCCGATAACTGGGGTTGGTCGAGCTTTGAAGTCGAAGAAGTTGACACCTCGATTTATTGGTCCTTATCAGATTTTGGAGATGATAGGGGAGGTAGCCTATCGTATCGCTTTACCGCCGTCACTTGCGAATTTGCATGAGGTTTTTCATGTGTCTTAGTTGAGGAGGTACATTCATGATCCGTCGCATGTGGTCCAAATAGATGATGTACAGGTGAGAGATAACCTGACTGTTGACACATCACCTATGAGGATCGAGGATAGAGAGTTGAAGCAGTTGCGGGGTAAAGAGATTGCTTTGGTAAAGGTAGCTTGGGGAGGACCAGCAGGTGGCAATGTGACTTGGGAACTTGAGAGTCAGATGAAGGAGTCTTATCCTGAGTTATTCACTTGAGGTATGTTTTCGAGGACGAAAACTCTTTTAGTGGGGGAGAGTTGTAACACCCCGATGAAATAAGGATAATTAATTAATTTAAATTAATATAATATTTATTAATTTAATTGATTAATTGGATTTTATTATTGGAATTATTATTATTGGGTCATTATTTTATTTTATTGGAATAAAAGTTGGAAGTTAGAAAAAGGTCCCATTTAGTAAAAAGGTTCATTTTCACGTGAAAAGGGAAAAAGAGACAGAAAGTGGAAAAAGGGCAAAAAGAGCAAGAGATGAAGGGTATGTGGTGCAGTGGTAATGTGTTTGACTCCTGATGAAAATTGTGAAAGATTGGATGAATGAAAATTGAATTATGATTGAGAGGAATTCGTAGGAATTAGATGTAAAAATGTTAGATTTTGTGAAATCGAATAGGGTATGATCTGTATTAGAGGATATGAACGAATAATGTGTAAAATTGGACTGAGGAAGGTTGAATCGGATAGATCTCGTAGCAGAGAAAGCCATTGCAGATCTGGAAATTCTGGTTTCTGGTCATACGCGTATGGCACTAGGAAATACGCGTATGAGATGGCATGGTACGCGTATGGCACTAGGCAATACGCGCATGGATGAGGAAGATGATGTTTTGAACGTAGATTGGTCTTTGTTGGTACGCGTATGGGGAAGTGGTACGCGTAGCATACGCGTATGAGATGGTGTTACGCGTATGGGATTTGGTCAGGAGCTGGGCCATACGCGTATGGGACTAGGCAATACGCGTATGGGCAGGATTGTGATTTTCCTGAGCTGTTGTTGTGCAGTTTTTAACTGTTCAGCTGAGTAACGTAATTCAGATGATGTATGATATATTAGGGATCATTTCCCATTATTTTGAGTAGTATAGGTATTAGTAGAGTGTGCTAATACTGTGGTTGTTATTTGGCATGATATGATATGCTTATGTGATAAAATACTGCTGATGTGTGATAGTATGCATGATGCTGTGAATGTATCAGTTATGTGTGCATTGGTGAATAGACTGTTTTATGGCTTAGAGTGTGAGCATATACCTATTCTTGAATTGTTGTGGATGATGTAGCATTGCTAGGTGATTAGCATGCATGTTGTGGCCTTTATGGTGGTAGCTAATTCCCATGGTGAGGAATTAGTGATGAGTTATTGTGGATTGTTGTTGATGTTTGCATGCTAGGTGATTTAGCGTGCATAGCATAGCCCTTGGGGTGGTAGCTAATTCCCATGGTGAGGAATTAGTGATGTGAGTCACTAGGTCTCAAATGAGTGGGACTAGTGAGCTTGGTAGCCGTACCTGGATTTGGTCGGTGAGGTTGAACTATATGTTCACGAGTAGTCGGTACCGCATGCATGGAGTCTCATTGCATAATATATGTATGTATGGCGTATAATATGAATGGATGCATTCCAATATTATACGTGTGTTTTATGGTTGTTTTGAGTTTGAGTATGATGATGGTGATGATTATAAGTTGATATTGCCGTTGCTGAATATGTGTAATTTGGTTAGGGTGATGATATGTGTTATATTACTTAGCATTACATGATAATTTATAATGCTTATTATATCGATTGAGGAACTCACCCTTACAACTATGTTTTCAGGTAACGAGCAGTGATTGAATAGAAGCTAGTCATTGGCGTCTAGTGTAGTCCTTAGTGGGTCATGCTCTGGTAGATGTAACATCGGGATGGGATGTCTTACTATGTTTTCTTTCAGCTGTTGAACAACTTTACATGTAATGTAGTACATGATTGGAATGTTGTTATTTTTGTATCCGCTGCGAATTATGCAAAAATGTCTTATTTAGATTAAATAAATGAGCATGACAGGATATTTTGACGATTGGTGTGAATTGTTTGTGTGACACCCTTCAGGGCATAATTACTCTGATTGATATTTTTATTATTTTAATTAAATATTTGGGGTATTTTAGAAGGGTGTTACAATTAGCATGGCATATATAAGGTTAAACATAATTGCTTTCATCATTAAGACTCATTTTCAGATCTAGATTCAAGAATCATCAAATTTTTTCTATCAAAATATTTTTCAAATTCTTCACACAAGAACATTTTCTATTGATTGATTCATGCTCATGAGGTGTTTTTGAGGAGATTTGGACGTGGAATCAAAGCAAATCGTGCCATATTTAACCAGATTCAAAGCTTGAAGCATCCATGGAGTTTGCAAATTGAGCTGGATTCGTGCATACTTGAGCTTCAAATTCATCATCAATCACTTCAATAAGCATCGTGGAAGAGATTTGAGGCTTGGCTGAGCTTGTAGCGCGCGATTCAAAGGTGCTGCTCTTCAAGAGGTCAGGATTCGACCTCTCTAATTCTCAAATTCGTTACTATATTTGTATAGATCGTTCATTGGTGATGATGCTGGTACAAATTTTGAGTGAAATAGTGCAATATTCGCAAAGTTATGCTTGATTAAAAGTTTGATGCAAATTCTTCTTTTCTTCGATTTAAATGATGTATGATGATTCATGTTAAATTGTTGTTTGATCTTGCATGTGCATGTGATGATGATTCGTTTGGTGTTAAAATTCTTGATTTCTGGAGTTTTTTTTTATTTTCTGGAAATTCGCATGAAGATCATCATGATCTTCATCTTCAACCTTTGAATATCATCGTTTCCAGAATTGGCTATGAGATTGCTAGGATTTAGCTACGAAATATTCATCAATTTGCTACGAATTCTGGAAATGCGCTAGGCTTAGGGCTTTAGTTGAAACTGTGTCGTTTTGGTGAGCACGCCACATTTGAAAGTCTACCCGGTTCGATCCTGGCGCGCACCATTTTTCAAATTGCCATGCTATTTTTCACTTTCCCTCCCATTTTTATGCTATGCTCATTTTTGACTTCAATTTTTTTCATGAACTTCATAAAATCATAACAAATTGAAAACTCATCCAATTTCATCCCAATTTTTTGCAAAATGCTCCTTATTATGTCTAGTTTTTTATGAGCATGAATTTGCAAGTTGTGCCTGGCTGGAAAATAATTTGTTCTAGGTTGATTGAGTACATATGCAATTGTGACCTTGCCTTGCTTATCTCATTGTGAAATGCTTGTTTCTTATCCAATGAACCTGAAATTTTGCATGCTGATTCTAGACACATTGCTTGACATTTTGGTTTTGGTTTGGTATTTTTCCTATGCTCCATTGCTGTTTTATGCTTGTGCTAACTTGGTGTGACAATTTGTGTCACACCTTTGATTGTCCAACTTGTGCAACTTGATTTCTATGCCAAATGATCTCTGATTCCCCTGATTTTTTGCATGTGGATCATGTTAGATGTCTTGAATGTGCATGAATTTTTCCAGATTTATTTGAATCATTTCTATTTTGATTTCAATTTTTCATTCATGATGATCACATATGAGCTTTGAAATTGCCTTGAACTTCTTTTGATCATGAAATGCTTTTGGTGATTGATTTTGATGTGAGCCTTTTTAGGATATGTCAATATGTGTGTGAAGTTACTTTGTGTTAAATTTCAGCCCCTGTTTTGAATTTTTTCTCCATCTTTGACCTAGGGGTTTGTTGCTTATATTTGAGTTTTGATTTCAGGTTAAAGCATCCAAGTTCCATAGTTGATGATGCTCCATCATGTGAATATTGACATTGGCTTTTGATTACTAATATTGTGTGTTTTGTAGGTTGATGCTAACTCATTTGAGTTTGCCTTATGGCTTACACATTTTGTACATTGGGATTGTTTGTTGCTTATTGTCTGTTGTCTTGTTGTCTGAGCATTGTACTGATTTGTCTAGTGTTTCCACAGGTACCTAAGTTGCTTTAAGTTCATTTGAACTTTGCTTTTGCTTGGTTGCTTAACCACTTAGGTATAATCTTTAATCTTCATGTAGTCTGGAAGACCTACTATTATTGGTAGGCACCTGTCTGAAGCCCTCCATAAGAGGCAATGTTTGTGATTGTCTAATTTTTGTGCCAAGCAGGTAAAGTCCTCTTATGAGGTAAAGTCCTCTTTTGATGCATGGTGAATAATAACCAAAGATCTTATAGAGTCCATTTGTGGAGAAGAGTTCCAACTTTCTGAACTCCAACACATTCCATTGATCAAAGCTCTTCCTGACCAGGGATAAGAGCTATGAGGCACACCCCTCATCTCCATTTCATCTGCTTCACCCTAACTCTCAATGTTAGGGTTAAGAGCTCAAAATACCCCATTCCAGTTGGCTGTAAAGCCTAACCTTGCTTGAGCCTAATTGAATGTATATAGTGTGTGCTAATTGACTTGTTTGTCTGCTTACTTGATTCATCTCTGCATATTTTCCTGAGTGTGCCTTTGTGCATGTATCTTCATCACTTGTATATCATTTCATAAACATTGTTCATTACTTTATAACATTTTGTTTTGTCCATGGAGGAGGCAAGCATAAGTCCATTGCTTGGCATTTGTTTCCCATGATATGGTAGGAGACTGGTATAAGTCCATTGATTGGCATCTGGTATCCATGTTCCATTTTGTTTTGTGAGACTAGTATACGTCCATTGATTGGCATCTAGTATCATTGTTTCTTTGTTTTAGGAGATTGGAATAAGTCCATTGATTGGCATCCGGTATCCATTTTTGTTTTAGGAGACTAGTATAAGTCCATTGATTGGCATCTGGTATCCATTTTGTTTTGTGAGATTGGTGTAAGTCCATTGATTGGCATCCGGTATCCATTTTGTTTTGTGAGATTGGAATAAGTCCATTGATTGGCATCCGGTATCCATTTACTTTGTTCATCTGTTATTTGCTTGTTGTCTTTTCCAAAGGAATCACTTGGATCATCTATATATGATCTCAAGAGGTGAACATCTAAGAAGTTTTACTTCCTTACCCTCCCACCTTTTGTTGCTTTAAACCTCCATTTGCATGTTAACCCAACACCTGAAAACTATTGTGCAAACATTTTCATTTGTTCTTTTCAAATTAGAAACCTAGGCCTTAAGCCTCTGATTTTTCAAACTTCATTTTCATAATACTTCTTTTGAATTGAATTCTAATCATACTTTGACCATCTTTTGTGAAGAAATTCTAATTGATTAATTCCACTCATTCAATTGTTTTGTGGCTCAAGTCCACTTTCTTGATAAGTTTTCATACATTAGCCATAGGTTTGATTTATCCTAGTTGGTTGATGTTAATCTCACCTTTTGTCCTTAGTGATTGAATTGTAAGACTTCCTTGCTTATTATAGGGTTAACCCCTCACTAGCAAGTTGAAGTTGTTCTCACATGGTGGACTTGTGGTTGTATAGGTTGAGTTTTCTCCCGTGGATAACGAAAGACCTTAGGGCTTTTGTTTTAAAATCAATTCACTTACTTTTGGAAATCTTTTAGCCGAACTACGGCGTTTTGATCCTTACCTTCCATGGAAAGGTACGTAGGCAACGGGTTCATCCGTTCAAACACAAAAATAATAAAAATTGTATATTCTTTCTCTCATCCCTTCAATCCATGTTTGCACAATAAATATGTCATAAACAAATAACATTTCATACAATAAGTTGTGAAAAGGGCTCCCTAGGAGTACCTAGGACGTTTTGGGTGCCTAACACCTTCCCATTGCGTAATTAACCCCTTACCCAGATCTCTGACCTTTTCATTAGTTTTCTATGTGTAAAACTTCTTAGGCTTTTGTTCGCTTTTTAGCCATTCCTTTGGATAAATAAAAGTGCGGTGGCGACTCTACCTTTGTAAGCTTTGCTTTTGATTTAGTCAATAAATCATAAAGTGACGAATACACCTCTACAGAAAAGTGGTGACTCCACTGGGGACTATCCTTGGTGGTTTTGCCTACTTCTCACCCTTGTTGTATGATATTGTTTATCTGTTATATGACATATTTTTGTACAATTTGGGATTACTGTATTGATTGTAATGATTGAATTGCTTGATATACAATTGCTGTTTGCTTGGTGATCTCTGTGAGATGAGTTCTATACCCGAACTCGAGTGCACCTTAGGATAGGAGAATGGCATAGTCTCGTCGACTTGTGTGGAGTATTCCTTAGCAAGTTGACTTGCGAGTCCATTCACTTGGTGGAGGTCATGTTGGATTAACAATGTCACACAAGTTATTTGTGGTTAGGCATTATTCTTTCAATCATGTGCCTTAGAAGCCAAGGACCTTAGTTTACCAAGCCTATCTTGGCCTATTTCTAGGATGTAGTGCGGAGGTCGTTCAGATGTAAGATCTGATGCGATTGTTACGCGATACTACACTCATAAGAGTCTCTCTTGAGAATATTGTTGGAATACGAGTATTCGTTCCTCCGATAATATTCGAAAGATGGGATGATGACTATGGGAACCTCTTGTAGAACATGTTCGGCAGGTTTAAACCCTAGTACACTCCCTTTGGGTGGTTCTTAACCGAGACTCCATGCTCGTGACTCTCAACAAACCCGTGATTCGTGGTTGAGTCGTTCAGACATCCTTAATATCAATAGAACTTGGGTGTCGATAAGGTGAAAACCATAATCCACCAAAATGGATGATTGATATTAAGAATGATTGAGCCGGTTCATGTATCGTTAATATCAATGGAACTTGGGTGTCGATAAGGTGTAAACCATAATCCACCAAAATGGATGATTGATATTAAGGATACTATGAGCTTTCCCATGACCTTTGTTTGGTGTGCTTTGCTTGATCCTTGAGTGTGATTGTTGCATTCATACATTCATGCATTCATCTGCATTCATATCATTAGAAAAATGAGAAAATTTTCAAGGAACTTAAAGGGTTTATTTGCAAAATTTTCAGACATGGAAAGACCAAAAAGGCATACAAAGAAGTACAGCTTTAGACAGCCCGATCTGAAAGAGTTAAGGAATCTGACATCTTATGTATTAGATCTCTTGGGTTTCAAAGCTCGCTATGGGAAGCTTCTGCCTCTTCTGACTACTCAGGTTGACGAAGGGTTGATGAGTACTTTGGCGCAGTTCTATGATCCTCTGTATCACTGCTTCTCTTTTCCGAATTTTCAGTTGTTGCCTACGCTCGAGGAGTATGCTCATCTTGTGGGTATTCCTATTCTGGATCAGATGTCGTTCAGTGGCTTAGAGAGTATTCCGACTTCTCGACAGATTGCAGACTTGTTGCACATAGATAAATCCCTGATTGAAGCGCATATGACCACCAAAGGTGGAATTCAGGGTCTTCCTTCTGATTTCCTCGTCGCTCAAGCTACCGTTTATGGGAAGGCCATGAGTGAGGATGCCTTTGAGGCCATATTTGTGCTGCTCATCTATGGTTTGGTATTGTTCCCCAACATCGACAAATTTGTGGATGTGAACGCCATTAGGATCTTTTCTGTTCTTAATCCCGTTCCTACTCTGTTGGGTGATACCTATTTCTCTTTGTATCTGAGGAATGCAAAGGGTGGAGGAGCTATTGTGTGCTGTTTGCCTCTGTTGTATAAGTGGTTTATTTCTCACTTACCGCAGACGGTTGCTTTCAAGGAGAACAAGGGATGTCTACGGTGGTCTACGAGACTTATGTCTCTCACTAATGACGATATCTCTTGGTATGATCGTGTGTATGATACAGTTCATATCATTGATTATTGTGGTGAATTCCCTAATGTGCCTCTTCTTGGTACATGTGGTGGAATCAGCTACAACCCTATCTTAGCACGTCGTCAGCTGGGTTTCCCCTAAAAGATAAACCTCATAACATTCTGTTAGAAGGTGTGTTCTTTCAGGAGGGTAAAGATCCCCAAGGCCTGAAAGCTAGGATGGTCCGCGCTTGGCGCAAGATTCACAAGAAGGGTAGAAATGAGTTGGGTCCGAAAAACAACATTGCTTTGGAGCCGTATACTTCTTGGGTCAGGCAGAGAGCATCAGAGTATCTTATGCCATATGATTATCCGAGACCTACACCGTTGGTTGTGGCTGGGCCTTCAACCCTCCCTAACCAAGGCGTAGAGGAGTTGAGAGACGAAGACCTTTCACGTGCCTGGATCCGTGAAAGAGAAGAGTTGCTTCAACAGCTTAAGGAGAAAGACGCTCTGATCGAATTCCTCGAGCATCAGGTGATAGACGATCCGAATGATACCTGGACTTCTCTGCTTCCTCAGTCTTCCAAGTTTTGGAAGAGGAAGTATGATCGACTTGCCAAGGAGAAAGCGGATATGGAAGCAACATATGAGAGAGAGATCAAGAGGCTTTGTGCATCTCGTCTTCCAGCATCTCGAGCCTCTAGGGATCCATAGGATGTTTATTTTCCTTTTCCCTTGTAATATAATCAACAATGCTGTACTTCTTTGTCTCGAATATATTTGATGAGATATTTTCTATATGCGATTAAATGCTTTAAATTTCAAAAATTGCAAATGATACCCTAAAGGTTCCTTGAAATAAAAACAAAGCATATGCACGAGCATTGCATGCATCATTTGCATAAGCAGGTGTTGATCTGGTCTCCTTGTCCGTGGCCTAACTCTGTGATCTTCATTTATTTTGAAGACAAGCTGACTCATCGGTACTACACCCGAGCTAATTCTGCAAGAGTGATGGATCAACTTGAACAAGAGAACCGTGAGCTGAAAGAAGAGGTCGCTAGACTGAGCGCTCTGATGGAGCAATTCTTGGCTGCTCATAATCAACCATCTCCACCTCCCACCACTCCTCCCCAGAGGACTGTTATATCTGAAGTAGTCGCGTCAACTGTGCCAGCTGCCAGCGCCCATTTTGTGCCGAATGCCATGCCGCCCGGGTTTCCTTGGGGTATGCCTCCTGGTTTTATGCCAGATATTCCAGCTCCAACCTTTGCTTCCATGCCGGCATCTAGCCCAGTCCTTGCGATGCCTCCTCCTGTCGTGCATACCATTCCCAGGGTAGACGACACCATCTATCATTCTGAGCCGTCTGAGGGCCCAGATGTTAATGAAAAGATGGATGCGATGAATGACCAATTCCTTGAGCTCCGCAAGGAATTGAAGACCCTCCGAGGGAAAGATTTGTTCGGCAAGTCTGCTGCTGAATTATGCTTGGTTCCCGGTGTTAAGATTCCTGTCAAATTCAAAGTCCCTAACTTTGAGAAGTATAAAGGGAACACCTGCCCTCTCAGCCACCTGGTTATGTATGCCAGGAAAATGTCTACTCAGACTGATAATGATCAACTGCTGATTCATTATTTTCAGGATAGTTTGTCCGGTGCAGCTCTTCGGAGGTATATGAGCCTTGATAGTGCAAACATCCGTTCCTTCAACGATCTTGGCGAAGCCTTGGTCAAGCAATACAAATATAATATGGATATGGCTCCTGACCGTGATCAACTCAGAGTTATGTCCCAGAAGGACAAAGAGACATTTAAAGAGTACGCCCAGAGGTGGCGAGAGCTGGCAGCTCAGATTACTCCTCCGCTGGAAGAGAAGGAGATGACTAAGATCTTTTTGAAAACTCTTAGTTCATTTTATTATGAGCGGATGGTCGCTAGTGCTCCCTCTGATTTCACCGAAATGGTGAACATGGGGATGCGATTGGAGGAAGGAGTCCGGGAAGGACGGTTATCTAAGGATGAAGGCTCTTCTAAACGATATGGGGCGTTTAAGAAGAAAGATGGGGAGGCACATGCTGTGCAATCCCATGTTAAACCTAGAAGACCCTCTGCCAAGAGGAAGCCTGTGCGTCATGCCAACAATCAGCATCAGGTGGCTCATATAACACCTGTCTTCAGAGACAACAATCAGCATAATCAGCAACAACCTCATTATCAACAACAGCATCGCCCGCAGCAACAGGCTTACCAGCCTCGTGGCAACAGTAATCAGGATAATTTGAATTATGATAGGAAGAAGATCACTTTCGATCCTATTCCTATGTCATACGCTGAGTTATATCCCTCTTTAATAGAACGGAAACTGATTACCCCGAGGGATCCTCCGGTTGTACCTGCTAACCCGCAGTGGTGGTACAAGCCCGACCAGCATTGTGTTTATCATTCCGGTGCTCCCAGTCACAATATAGAAAACTGCTATCCATTGAAGACTAAGGTGCAAGACCTTATGAGATGCGGCATTCTGAGCTTTGAGGACTCAGGCCCCAATGTTACGAAGAACCCATTGCCCGAGCATGGGAAGTCGGTTAACATGGTCCAGGGTTGCCCTGGCAAATATAAGGTCAAATATGTAAGCCATATTCGACAGTCATTGGTTGAGTTGCATCGTCTGCTGTGTGATTACAGTCATATGGAGCACGACCATGACAAATGCCGTATCTGCTCTGTCAATCGTCTGGGTTGTCGCCAAGTGCGTAGAGAGCTGCAAGAGCTGCTAGATGATGGTACTATTGAGATTCTTCAAAACAGAAATGTTGATGAAGATGAACCTGAGGTGAATGTGATTTCTCCTGTGTTCAAGATTCCTGAGCCTGTTGTCATCCGTTATGATGGGAGCAAGCCGAAGGTCTATCCTTCTTTGGTGATCAAACCTGCAGGCCCTGTGCCTTATGCTTCAGATAGAGCAATTCCCTTCCGCTATAATCCAGTTGCTGTTGAAGATGGGAAAGAAGTGCCTTTGCCTTCAACTTCTGTGGTAAATATTGCTGATGTGAGCGGGTTGACCCGGAGTGGTCGTGTATTTTCTGCACCCCCGAAGCCTCATGTTGTTTCTGATTCTGCTGAGCGTCCGGTTGGACTGCAGTGAATGTTCCGAATCCAGCACCTGTTGCCAAACCCTCCTCTGTACAAAAGACTCTTGTTTCTTTTGTTGGCCCTAGTGGCATTGTGAATGAAGACTGTGATGAGATGCTGAAGCTCATCAAGAAGAGTGAGTACAATGTCGTAGATCAGCTTCTACAAACGCCGTCCAAGATCTTCGTGCTATCGTTGCTTCTGAATTCAGAACCTCATAGGGAGGCTCTGCAGAAAGTGTTGGACCTGGCTTATGTTGATCATGATGTCACGATTGAGCAGTTTGACAGTATTGTTGCAAACATTACTGCTTGCAACACTTTGAGTTTCTGTGACGCTGATCTCCCTGAGGAGGGAAGAGACCACAACATGGCTTTACATATTTCTATGAATTGCAAGAACGACGCCATGTCCAACGTGCTGGTGGACACTGGGTCATCTTTGAATGTATTGCCGAAGACCACTCTTTCGAGATTGTCATATCAGGGGCCTCCCATGAGGCAGAGTGGTGTTGTTGTGAAAGCTTTCGATGGGTCGCGTAAGACCGTGATTAGGGAAGTTGATCTCCCAATCAAGATTGGACCAAGTGATTTCCAAGTTACCTTTCAGGTTATGGATATCCACCCATCTTATAGCTGTCTCCTTCGCAGACCATGGATTCACGAGGCTGGCGCCGTGACATCCACCCTACACCAGAAGCTAAAATTCGTCAAGAATAAGAAACTGGTTGTGGTAGGGAGAGAAAAGGCTCTCCTGGTTAGCCACCTATCTTCTTTCTCATATATTGATGCTGAAGATGAAGTTGGAACGCCTTTCCAAGCTTTGTCTGTTGCTGAGCCGATTGAGAAGAAGTCTCCTTCATTTGCTTCCTATCGAGATGCGAAACTGGCCATCGAATGTGGTGCAGTTGCTGGTTTAGGGAAGATGATTGAGCTTGAAGATAATAAATCTCGGGCTGGCATTGGCTATTCTTCTGGGGAATTCAATGAGAAAGGGTTGTTTAAGAGTGGAGGTTTCATCCATGCTGATCAGACTGAAGAAACTGCTGCTATTCTGGAAGAGGATACAGAGGATTTGAGCAACTTTGTTATTCCTGGTGGTGTCTGCCACAATTGGGTCGCTGTGGATGTTCCTACGGTCATTCATAAGTCAGCGTAATTTATTCACTTTGTTCAAAAACCCTTCTCCCATGCCAAAAGGAGAAGTGATGACATTCTTGGCAGCATTTATACAATGATATTTTCATTCAATTAATGCATTGCTAAACATTTATTTTTCCATTTTTTTTCACTTTTTGCTTTCGCATGAAATCAGTGATCACAAAAAAACCTAAAAACAAGAATAAAAGCAACCTTTTTCATCTGCATAATGATTTGTTTCTTTAAATTCTAAAGCTTTTTATTATCCAAAATCATTATGCAGGTTGATTCTAAAACCCATTGAACATAATGATCCAACGCCATCTCCCAATTTTGAATTCCCTATATTTGAAGTAGAGGAAGATGATGTTGAGGGGATTCCTGATGAGATTTCCCGTCTCCTTGAGCACGAGAAGAAGATCATTCAGCCGCATCTCGAAGATCTGGAAACAGTCAACTTGGGGTCTGAAGATTGTGTTCGTATGGTGAAGATTGGGGCACTCCTTGAAGAGTCTGTCAAGAAGGGGTTGATCAGTTTGCTACGAGAATATTCCGATATCTTTGCTTGGTCGTATGAAGACATGCCAGGTCTAGATACAGATATTGTGCAACATTTCCTGCCTTTGAAGCCTGAGTGCGTGCCAGTGAAGTAGAAGCTCAGAAGAACTCATCCAGATATGGCAGTAAAGATCAAAGAAGAAGTTCATAAGGAAATTGATGCGGGGTTTCTGGTGACTTCTACATATCCTCTATGAGTGGCCAATATTGTGCATGTGCCTAAGAAAGACGGAAAAGTACGTATGTGTGTTGATTACAGAGATTTGAATAAAGCTAGTCTGAAAGATGATTTTCCTCTACCACACATTGATATGTTGGTAGACAATACAGCTAAATTCAAAGTCTTCTCGTTTATGGACGGATTTTCCGGATATAACCAAATCAAGATGGCACCCGAGGATATGGAGAAGACAATATTCATCACACCTTGGGGAACATTCTGTTATCGAGTGATGCCCTTCGGTTTGAAGAACGTCGGAGCCACGTATCAACGTGCTATGACTACCTTGTTTCATGATATGATGCACAAGGAGATAGAGGTCTATGTCGACGACATGATTGCTAAGTCTAGAACGGAAGTTGAACATATTGAACATTTGTTGAAGCTTTTTCAGCGTTTGAGGAAGTACAAGCTTCGTCTGAATCCGAACAAATGTACATTTGGAGTTCGTTCTGGCAAGTTGTTGGGTTTTGTTGTCAGTGAGAGAGGTATTGAGGTTGATCCTGCAAAGGTCAAAGCAATACAAGAGATGCCTGCGCCCAAAACTGAGAAGCAAGTCCGAGGTTTTCTTGGCCGCTTGAACTATATTTCCAGATTTATATCCCACATGACTGCCACATGTGCGCCGATATTCAAGCTCCTCCGGAAAGATCAGTCTCTTGATTGGACCGAGGATTGCCAGAAAGCTTTTGACAGTATCAAAGAGTATCTGTCTGAACCTCCGATCTTGTCTCCGCCTGTGGAAGGAAGACCTCTGATCATGTATCTGACTGTGCTTGAAGATTCGATGGGTTGTCTACTCGGTCAGCAAGACGAATCAGGGAAGAAAGAATCTGCTATCTACTACCTCAGTAAGAAGTTTACTGATTGTGAGTCTCGATACTCTATGCTTGAGAAGACGTGTTGTGCTTTGGCTTGGGCTGCTAAGCGTCTACGCCAGTACATGATAAATCATACAACTTGGTTGATATCCCGAAAGGATCCAATCAAGTACATCTTCGAGAAGCCTGCTTTAACTGGGAGGATTGCCCGTTGGCAGATGTTGTTGTCTGAGTATGATATCGAGTATCGAGCTCAGAAAGATATTAAAGGTAGTATCTTGGCTGACCATTTAGCGCATCAGCCGATTGAAGATCATCAGTTTGTTCAGTACGACTTCCAAGACGAGGAGATTTTATATTTGAAAATGAAAGATTGTGATGAGCCTACACTTGATGAAGGTCCAGAACCTGGTTCTAGATGGACGATGGTGTTTGATGGCGCTGTGAATCAGTACGGAAATGGAATTGGGGCAGTAATCATTACTCCTCATGGCAGACATATTCCGTTTACAGCAAGGCTAACTTTCAAATGCACGAATAATATGGCTGAGTACGAAGCCTGCATTTTGGGATTAGAAGAATGCATTGATTTGAGGATCAAGCATCTTGATGTATATGGTGATTCGGCCCTCGTTGTCAATCAGATCAAGGGTGAATGGGAGACGAATCAACCAAGTCTTATTCCATACAGAGATTATGCGAGGAGGATTTCAACGTTCTTTACAGAAGTTGACTTTTATCATATTCCTCGAGAAGATAATCGGATGGCAGATGCGCTTGCTACGCTTGCTTCGATGATTGTAGTCAAGTATTGGAATGAGGTTCCCAATATCACCGTGATGCGCTTGGATAGACCAGCTCACATGTTTGTAGTTGAAGAAGTAAATGATGACAAGCCGTGGTATTTTGATATCAAGAATTTCCTCCAGAACCAGGTCTACCCGCCTGGGGCATCTGTGAAAGATAGGAAAACTTTAAGAATGTTGTCAGGAAGTTTCTACCTCAGCGGTGAAGTGTTGTACAAGAGAAATTTTGACATGGTTCTGCTCAGATGCGTGGATAGACACGAAGCAAACCTGTTGATGACTGAGGTCCATGAGGGTTCATTTGGTACTCATTCCAATGGACATGCCATGGCTAGAAAGATGCTGAGAGCGGGCTATTATTGGCTGACAATGGAGTCTGACTGCTGCAAATATGTGAAGAAATGCCACAAGTGTCAGATTTACGCGGATAAGATTCATATTCCTCCGACACTTCTGAATGTGATTTCATCACCATGGCCTTTCTCTATGTGGGGAATTGACATGATCGGCATGATTGAACCGAAAGCGTCCAACGGACACAGGTTTATTCTCGTAGCAATTGACTACTTCACCAAATGGGTTGAAGCCGCAACATATGCGAATGTGACCAGGCAGGTGGTCGTGAAGTTTATCAAGAATCAACTTATTTGCCGATACGGTGTGCCAGATAAGATCATTACTGATAATGGATCTAATCTGAATAATAAGATGATGGAAGAGTTGTGCGCTGAGTTCAAAATTGCACACCATAACTCCTCTCCCTACAGACCCAAGATGAATGGGGCTGTTGAAGCTGCTAATAAGAACATCAAGAAGATTATCCAGAAGATGGTTGTTACGTACAAAGATTGGCATGAGATGCTGCCATTTGCTTTACATGGATATCATACGTCTGTCCGCACTTCAACAGGGGCAACCCCTTTTTCTCTTGTTTACGGCATGGAGGTTGTTCTCCCAGTAGAGGTGGAGATCCCATCAATGAGAGTCTTGATGGAAGCCAAGTTGACTGATGCTGAATGGATTCAGAGTCGTTACGACCAGATGAATTTGATTGAAGAGAAGCGATTGATTGTCGTGTGCCATGGTCAATTGTATCAGCAGAGAATGAAGAAAGCATTCGATAAGAAGGTCAAGCCTCGTGTGTTCCGAGAAGGTGACCTTGTGCTCAAGAAAGTCTTGTCTTTCGCGCCCGATTCCAGGGGCAAGTGGACTCCAAACTATGAAGGTCCATATGTTGTTAAGAGAGCCTTTTCAGGCGGTGCTTTGATGCTTACAACAATGGATGGGAAGGATTTCACTCGTCCTGTGAATTCAGATGCAGTCAAGAAATACTTTGCCTAAAAAGAGAAAAGAAAAAGAAGTAAAGAAAAACAGAATAGCTCGCTAAGTTGAAAACCCGAAAGGGCGACTTAGGCAAAAATGAACGTCTCGGTGGAAAACCCGAAAGGGCGATCCAGGCAAAAATTAGAGACATGAAAAAAATGATATTTGCATCCCGCTAGATTGAGTACCTCACCCTGGGGCAATCTAGGCAAAAATTAGGGATTTGGCAAGTAACTGCATCCTGACAAGACTTTCCACTCCACAGCTGTCTTTTCGTCAGAGATTCTCGATTCGTCGTCAACTGAAGCTTCGAATACATCGGATTCAAATTGGTAGAGAAAGGATCATTATGTTCAATGTATCCCTCTTCCAATATATATCACTGATTTCAAATTTGTACAGATCTATGGGGTCTCGCCATTCGCAGACTACCATTCCATCAAATCAATTTGAGCTTTTATCCAATTATTTGCACTCTTATTTGTTTCAATTCAACAAATGTTTTGCATGTTTTTAACTAATAAAATGTCATTGTTTTAAACAAATAAATTTTTCAAATTGTTGTTTTAAACAAAGTGAACATTCACAATGATAAAAGGATACTTAAGAATTTCTCAGTGCTCTCCCAAGGGTGGCATGATTTCCAACAGGGTAAGACATTTGTTCATATTCCTGGCATTGGTTGTATCCTCTTTTATCCAGATTGTTGTTAGGGTTGTTCCCTAAGCAGAGCTTCTGTTGAGATTTTGTTCCCTAAGCAGAGTGTTTGTTGAGAACTTCACAATCCTCTCCAACAATATTCTCTCCCCAGCATGGTTGCTTTCCTTTTGGAAGATTCGGTAGTTGGTGGGTTGACATCCCGGTACTTCGTCACTCTCCTCAGTATAGTCTCCAGCGGAGTGTTGGCATGATGTATTTCATCTATGCTATATCTCCCCATCAGAGTGCTTGTCGAGGGTTTTCACCTTTTATCCCTTCAGCAGAGCAGTGATTATTTCCTCCTCAGCAGTTGGTGGTTTCTTCTTGGAAGGTTCAGCATTTGGAGGTTGATCCCCAGCTCTCCTTCTCTTCCTCAGATAATTCGCCAGTAGATTTGTGGTACGGTGGATTGTGTCTATGATGTTTCCCTGTAGAAGTTTCGTGATTTCCCTGCAGTATCACCAATAGAGTTGGTATCCTCAACATAGTTGCTCTTGTGGCAGTTTCTGCCTGTTGTAAACTTTTGTTCCCCAGTTGGGTTGGTTGGTGATCTATTATTCATAGATTTGGTTGATTTCCTGATGCTTTTGATCCCTAGTAGAGTGGCTTGTGGCAGAATCTACTTGTGTGATCTATTTTCCCTCAGTGGGTTTATCCCCAATGGAGTGGCTGGCAGTATCCCCAGTAGAGTTGCTTGTGCACATAGATTCTACTTGTGTGTTCTGTTCTCTTCAGCAGTTCTTACTTGTGCAGTGAACTCTTGTTTCCCAGTTGATACTGAGAATCCCCCGCAGAAATCTCGGGATTTCTCCATTTCCCCAACGGATTTTGTCTTTGTGGCCGTTTCTGCCTGTTGTGAACTTTTGTTCCCTAGTTGGGTTGATTGATGATCCGTCACTCAGAGATTTTGTGATTTCTTTGATATCTCTGATCTTCTGATTCTCCAGCAGATCTTTGCTTTTTAGCATGTAGATCTCCAGCAGATTGGCTTTCCAGTTGGATTTCTTTGGATTTTCCTCTGGAAATGTAGTACCGGGCGTTTGGTTCCTAGGCCTGTTTGTGTTAGATATGTCTGTTTTGTCAGCATTCATCAAACATAAATCACGCATATTCATGCATACTTTCAACATTCAGATATTCATGTTGCATTTTTTGCCATATATCTTTTGTTTGTTATCTCCTGCTAATGGTGATATAGATCTCTCTAGTAGATCTTCCCAAGCAGATGTCGGGTGTCTAATCTCTCAATATAGAGTCAGCCCCATAAGTAGAAAGTGTCTGTCTTTTCTTCTGCAATTCCCCACTGAGATATATCCTCGTGGATGACGGTTTTTTTCCATTTCCTCCCAACACATATATTGGGATGGATCCTCCTATTGAGTTATATCCTCATTTAGGACGAGTCTTGATTCAGTTTGCCTTTTTGGTTTGATCCTGAATTGGCATTTTTTCAACTGTCTCTTGTACTTCCCTGTGGAATAAATAAATGAATTGCCCAGTAGCCGGCAATAATTCTTTTTATCCCCAGCGGAGTTTGGGCCTCTACCCAATAACCGGTAGTTGTAAGTCCTATGTTCCTTTTTCTTCTTGGTGGAATTTGTGGTTATATACCTTTTATTCCTCAGTAGAGTTGTTGGTTTTCTACCATGTATTCGGTAGTTATAAGTCCTATCTCTTTTCCCCTAGCAGAGGTAACCCTTGTGGTTCATTCTGGTTGATGGTGGATTTTTGTGGTCTTCTACCCAGTATTCGATAGTTGTAAATCCTATGTTGTTGTTGTCTCCCTAGCGGAGTCTGTGTTTGCTTGTGGATGATTGCCGTATGCTAGCAATTGTATCCCCAACATATCTTTCCTTGTGGATAATTGACGGATGCTAGCAATTTCATCCTCAGCGGGTCCTTTCACCGTATGCCAGTGATTTGTTCCCTGGATCATTGATGTTTATCAATGCATCCCCAGTGAGTTTCTCTTTCATTTACCCTTTTGCCGGTAATGATTGTTGCTCCCTTTGATCGGTCATCTTTATATACCTAATTTTGGTGTCCCGATGCCTTTCTTTTCGGTTGATTTATCCTTTATTAACCCAGTAACCGGTTGTGGATAATCTTCCATGCGAGTATGTTATCCACGTTCTGACGGTAATGGATAATATATCTCATGCACTCTTCGGTCGAAGCCTGTTGTGTTTCCCTAGTCGAGTAAGATTCGTATTCCTTTGCGGAATCGGATATTCTTTGTTCTCCTTTTTGAGCGTATCTCCCAGTAACTGGTGATATGTCTCCTGGATGATTGCCGAATGCTTGCAATTTATCCCCTGTGAGTTATCTTTCGTTTACCCTGTTGGTGTTGGTAACGATTGTCTCTCTTTTCGGTCGGTCACCTATTATATACCCAGTAACCGGTATCCCTGGTGTTCCTTCCATGCGAGTATACTATCTACGTTCTGACGGTAATAGATAATATGTCTCATGCGAGTATACTATCCACGTTCTGATGGTAATGGATATTATATCTCATGCGCTCTTTGGGTTTTTTCCCCAGCCGAGTAAGATTCGCTTTCCCGTTGCGGAGTCGAATGTTCATCCCGTAAGTCGATTTGCTTTTTCAAGCCCTCCTTTCGGATGATGAGTGTTTTGGCATATATACCAATTCACGCTTAGGTCGGTCACCTATTATATACCCAGTAACCGGTATCCCTGGTGTTCCTTCCTTTCTGCTCCCTATTATGACCTTGGTCCCCTGTGGAGTCAGATTTTCCTGAGTTGATGTACCTTTTCCAGGTCTTTCTCAGATGTTTGGTTGATTGATATCTCTCACCCTTATACCGGTCTTAGATATTCATTCTTCCTGAGCTTGTTGTTCTTTCACCCAGTAACCGGTGTTTAGATCACATGTTTCTTTGAGTTTGTTACCCAGTAGCCGGTAACACCTCATCTTGCAGATTTTTCTCCAGGAGAGTCTCTTTATTAGACATTCCCCAGTGGAGTTTCCGTTGTGATTTCGCCCTTTTGCTGTATTGGCGTTTTCCCCAATATATGCAGTTTTCCCCGACAGGAAGATTCTGTGTGAATCTTTTTCCCCAGTCCGAGTCCGGATTTTCATCCGAAGTATCCTTCGTGGATAGTTTGAGTCAGCTTGAGTCTTTCCAATGGATGTGTCTTCCTTTGGAATTCTTTTTTTCCCCAGTTTGAGTTCTTTACTCCCCAGTAAGGTCTCTAATCCAGTCGTGTCCTGTTCACGCTGCGTCAGTTTCCCCTAATTCGGAGTCGTGTCCTGCTCACGCATTCTTTTTTCTTGTTCTTATCCCCATGAGAGTCCTGTTAGATTCTATGTTCCTGGTGAGTGTATTACTCCGATGGATCGTCTTTTCTTTGTGGACCAGTATTCACCACAGAGGTTGTTTCTGTTGCATGCATACATTTGCATCATGAGGTCTCTTAGGGACCAAAATTTGTCTCATTACTGTTATTTAAGCCCATTCTACCGCGTTGGGATGAAGATTTTAACCTTCACTTCTCCGGTTAGAATGACCTTAAATAGGGGCATCTGTAAGACCCCAATTTTGTCCCTAAGATCCCTCATGGCATCATATCATATCATTGCATTGCCTCAAGGATCATTGTGCACCTTGCTTCCTCCCCTGTGGGTGGGATCCTCTTTTTGAGTGGTTCTTGATTGTCATACCCCGATTTTGGTCCTGAATTTTTTTTATGTTTTTATTTTTGTTTAGCATGCCTGGCCTAACCTTACTTTGGTTTTATGAGGATTGGTTTTGGTTCAAAGTCATGGTGTTGTTCATGTGATTGTGGATACATCTATGGTCTGGGTCATCTGAACAACCAAGCTTCTTGTGTTTCAAGCCACTTGCTAGTCATGTTATTGGTTCATGGATACTATGTCAAAACCCTAACCTTATGGTCTCATTTCATGACCTTGTTCATGTACATTATCAGTCAAGTTATTTTTCTTTTCAAAAAGTCAAACACTCAAGTCATAAACAAAACAATTTGGAAACCAACTTCAAACCATTTTGTTAATCCATTTCAATTTATTTCATGTCATTGTAAACCATTACATCTGATTCCATACAAGAAAAATACAAAATTTGACATTTTTGACCAATTGTTGACTTTGGTCAACGTTTGACTTTTTGGTCAACTTTGACCAAAGTCAACCCAAAATCCAAAAACTCTAAATTTCACCCTAACCAATAATTCATTTGCCATTTACAAAGAAGATACAAAAAAATGCATTTTTGACCAATTGTTGACTTTGGTCAACGATTGACTTTTTGGTCAACTTTGACCAAACTCAACCCTCACTTGCTCTTGACTATCCAAACTTGGCCTGGCCCTTTGTTTCATTGTGTCATCCAATCTTCATGTTTGTTGATGATTTTCTTGATTACTTCATTTGCAAGTAAGTGACTTTGTGCACACCATGCTATTTGAACATCTTTGAATCAACGGTCATTAGCCTTGATCTATCCCAAACCAGGTCCAAAGAGTTCTCTAACAATCCAGCATAATACTTTGCTTATCACCCTTTGGCTTGAACCAAGAAATAGCTCACGATACATGTTTGATCCACTAGCCCTATTGCCCTTTGTTTTGCCTTGCTGCTATTGGACAAAGGCATGAGGAGTGTGCTACAAAAGTGCCTACTGCTAGATGAAACCTTGCCCAGGCCAAATGCAACCACCAAAGTCCCAGTTAGCATGGAAGAATGGAAGGAGTTGTGTACAACAGAGGTTTCACTCACCAAATGGTCTTGTAACGACACCATGCACACTCTTGCCAAACAACATGATTACCGGACCTGCATCAAAACAACAGTCAGCAGTCAGGTTGCAGTGAAAACAAACCACCCTCCAAGGTATCAACTACAGTGAAGCATCAATGCACCATGACACTACCTTGTTGTAGGTGCTAGCCTGCTACTGAACAAATCATGTTTCAGTCATAACAGTTCCATAGTCCAAACAGCTCCATTGGCTCCAGCCCTATGTCATACCAACTGCAACCAAATTCCTTGCTCACAGTACACCACATTACCTAGCCAAAGCCTTAAATACAATTGGCCCTGCAGTAGACATTGGTTCAGAGCATCATTAAACAAAAAAAATGAATGGAAGCCACAAACCCGCCGAGACAATGCCGAGGACAAATGGTCATCCGTATCCATTGTAAAATGGCTGCTACCGACATTGTGCCAGATCTGTTACCGCACTACTACCACAAGCTCAACATGGAATGGCATTGAATCAACACACCATCATCCTGCAAGTAAACCCAACCAAAAAAAACTAGTTAGCTGCATGTGAAGGTTGAAGCCAAACCATGACCATTGGATTTTCCTGCAGCAAAATCAGTGTGAACATAATCCAACAACCACCACAAAATTTCCTGCAGTAGTGGGCATTACTGCAGGACGGGTTCCACATCTGAGAAAAGATGTTTCAAGCTAAGTTCATGCAATTCAAACACAGCAACCCAAAACATGCATGCGTATGGAGTTATGCTCATTGCAGCTTTGAGTACTTTGCTACTCATTATTTACAACTATTCTGACCAAGTTCTCACTACTAGGGAAAGGAGAGTAGCAAAATCAAGAGAAACAGCAACAAAGAAATTCAAGGGTGGAAAACACACCTAACAAGGTTCAGTCATGACAGCCCCCCTCAATCCAAACAACTCCCTTTGTTCCAGCCATGTGCCATAAAAGCTTGCAGAACTCCATGTGAGTGGCAATCCAAAGCACCTCAAGTTGATTCCTCTTGTTGTAGAAACTATAACCAAGCCTGCAAAACCAGTTGGCAGCATGTTATGAATCCCAAATGAAGGAAGGCCATGAGGAAAGATATAGATGGTACTTATCCAAGCCAGGAAGAAATTTGCTTGCAGCAGTCCATCAACAGAATCAGCATGCACAACTGAGTCCAACATGTATAAATCCTGCAGAAAAGAAAACTCACGACCAAAACTAGCCAAATGATGAAGCAAGTAAAACTATGATTTGCAAGGCAACAAACCCAGGATCAAGGTCCCAAAGAATTTACCTACAACAAAAGGTTAATGCAAAGCTCATAGTCATAATGCCATGCTGCGAAATTTGAATGTGGCTCATGACAGACCAAGCCAAAACATGGTGGAGTTGTGACCACCTGTTGTAAACCTTGGCAGTACCAAATGCTACCCTTTGAGGTGTAACATGCTAGAAATGGTGCAGAGCAGGGCATAACATTAGACTTAGAACAAATCCAGGTTTGCAGAGGACTTACCTACAGTAGAATAGACAAAACAAAGCAGTTACATCATTCAGGGGTGAGTAATGCACATGGCTCATCATGCTGCAACACCAAACTAGCTCACAACCATAGTGAATGCCATAAACCATAGCTAAGATTATAAGTGGGTTAGATCATACCTCACACTATGACAGCATTGAAGCAACCAGACAAACATTGCAGTAAAGCAACCATCCTACTTGATTCATGTACAACAAGCAACAACATGCCTTGGCAAATCATCAGCAAGCCACTGCATTTAACCAACCAAGTTCATGAGCCTAAAACAAACCTTTACAAGCAACCAAACAAGTGCAAGGTCATGGAGATTTCACCACACAACTGATCAAGACATACCTTGTAGCAGACCAAGCTGAACCAAGGTGATTACCTTGAAACTCAATCACAACCAATACCTGTAGACAAGCCAATCATCAATCCAAATTGCAATTGCTGTAATGAGCATATTAAAAGTACAACCTGCAACATGTTACCAACCCAATTCCACCTGACTGCAAAACCACATCAGTCTTGCATCCTGCAGCATCCATGTTCATCATCAAGCCAAGGCATAATAGCTACAATGAGGTTCTTAATGAAAGCAGTCAAGTTGTTCAGTCCAAAGAAACATGAAATAAATTGGCAAATGCAATCCATCATCAGTGGAAATCATGTTGTTGAACCTGTTTTGAAACCCTGTTGCAGAAGCAAATTGAAGCCAAGCCAAACCTCCAAAGCCATTGAACCTCAACCGAAACTGCTCTTGAGTTTTCACAAAAAAAGTCACTGCAGTAAAAAGAATAAGGTAATTAGCAAAGGCAGTAATTCAAGAATATCCCATTTTGGCATAGAGACAAAAATGAAGAAGAAAGAGTGGGTTCAGAATACCGTTTCCGGTTTTAGCATTAAACAAGCCCATCCGAGTCTGAACAATCAAAAAGGTATTTTGCAGGATGCTCCAGTGAAACACCAAATGCACCTTTGAAACCCTAAATCAGGAGGCATAAATAAAAAGGGTGAATCAGTAAGAGGGGACCGATTCAAAACCCTAAGCTGGGAGATAAATAGAGAGAGCAAATCAGTAAGAAAAAAAAACAACAGAAGTACCTGGAGGCGAAAATCTGAAACAAAGAAAACCTAAAACCCCAAAATCGTACCTGGAGGCCAGCTTCGCATCCTTCACCACCACCACAGTGACACTTTGTAAGGACCTCTCTTTCTTTCTCTTTATCCTTCTCATATGCTTGTTGTTTGAAAATATTTGTGAGAGTTGAGAGAGAATGTTTCTTTGAGATTGTGAGCTGAGAGAGCGTTTGAGTGAGATTGAGGGTTAGGAGCGCGCTTGAGAGAGAAGTGTAAGGTTGGGAGAGAAGAAAGATCGTGAGGGCGATACCGGAGGAAGACGAGCTTCTGTCATCTTCTTCTTCGTCTCCATTTCCTTTTTTTTCTTTTCTTTTCTTTTCTTTTTTTAATTAATTCAATTTCTTTTTGTTAAACAGAGATAAATAAATAAAAAAACCACAAAAATTTGTAATATGTTTAGCATTTCTTTTTTTCTTTTTTCTTTTATTACATAGTGTATATTAATGTTGTTTAGTTTAGTTAGGCTGTCCAGTAACATTAGCCTATCCCCTCTTTTAATTGATTTGTTTTCTAAACTATCTCTAGCTAGTTCTGTTTATATTCCCAAGTGTTTGCTAAAATGATAACTAATCATGAATGGCCTGGTGGAGAAGGGCAATGTTCATATTCTTGAGTGGGGTGGGTTCAATACTCATGTGTAGCATTTTCTTTTAGCTATTTTATTTTTCTTTTAGCATTTTCATTTATTCTTATGTTTATGCCTTTATTACACTCATATTTTCATTTTGTTAATAATGCAAAGTTGTTGTATTTTAATTTAATTCAAAACCATTTTAAAACTATAAAAATCATATTTTTCTCGATTTAATATCGAGCCCATTTTTCACACCCTTGTAAGTCGATTGCTTTTTAAGCATCGCCATCGACCTCACATAGCTTACTCTTGGGCTTTCTTACAATGAGTTGGTTCCCTTGCACTTACACTCATACATTGTTTAATGCTTCATTATTTCATTCTTTGATTATTTGATTCGATTATATACTTGTTTATATCTTACTTGTTTGATTAACTGTGGCCTACTTGTATTGTGTATGAGGCATGTATTATTATTGTTTGTTTGCCATGAACAATCCCCATTCATAACAAATGTATCCCTCTCCCATGAAATGTCTAATATTTATTCTTTCATTCTTTATCCATCTATTAATACAAGAATTAAAATGAACATTCGATAACCATTTCAAAGCAAGATCAAAACCTCGATCCAACGTCGAGTAATCATTTTTTCAAAACCTAACAGAACCAGCACGTATTCATCCATCCTTTTGTAAGTCGATTGCTTTGCGCATCGCCATCAACCTTGTAAGTCGATTGCTTCATGCATCGCCATCTACCTTTATCCCTAACACTTCTCCTTGCTCCACTCGTCAACTCTTGTTCCGATTAGGTAGCACCCATTAGATAGAACCCTTTGTATGATAGCATAGGTAGGTTTCCCATAACCCTTTGTATGATAACATAGGTAGAATTCCCATATTCTTTGCATGCTAACATTAGGTAGATATTCCCATTTGTAAATCCTAACACCTAAGTACATATTGCATGACAACTCTAGGGCAGAGCTTCCCCACTTCTAGACCTTTCCGAGCGTCTCCGATCTTGTGGCATGTAGTCCGTTCTATTGCAAAGAGGTAACTGCCTAAGACTCGATTCAGCGAGCTGCGACACCTACTGCTAGGACGTGAACACATCGCCCACTCTCCTTTGACACAACTGGTGTCCTCCTTTGCAAGTCCATGTTCAGATGGCAATCCCACCAGGGGAACTACGTTGCTCTGATCCTCATACCAGATGAGGTACGTAGGCAGGAGATCGTGCGAGATCTCTCCGGGCAACCTTTTTTCTTTTTTGAGTTTGTGTGTGTCAACTCTTTTGTTTCTTTTGACGTCTCAGCGTCTCTTCTTGTTTGTTTGACAACTATTAGGTCCGAGTTCCAGACTCCCTATTAGTTTGTTGTCGCCCTTTTTTCTTTTTCAACCTTGTGTTTCTTTTGATGTCTCAGCGTCTCTTTTTGTTTGTGTTCCAGCTATTAGGCCCGAGTTCCAGACTCCCTATTAGTTTGTGTGTTCATCCTTTCCCCTATGTAGGGGAACTACGTCGCCCTGATCCTCATACCAGATGAGGTACGTAGGCAGGAGATCGTGCGAGATCTCTCCGGGCACCCTTTTTTGTTTTTCACCCTTTTTCTTTTTGTGTGTGTTTGCTTGACAGTTGCTAGGCTCGAGTTCCCGACTCCTTAGTAACTTGTTGCTTGTTTGTTCTTGTGTGTGTAGGAGACGGATGTAAGCCCAGCCATTGGCATTCTGTATCCTCTTGTTGTGTGCTTGGAGTCCGGTATAAGTCCATCAAGTGGCATCTGGTTTCCAGTGTGGGTATGTTTGGTTCGGAAGCTGATGTAAGTCCAGCGATTGGCGTTCGGGTTCCATGTTTGCCTTTTTGTGCGTGTGTTTTGGCGTGCGTGAGCCGAACTACGGCAACTCTGATTCTCATGCTCAGATGAGATACGTAGGCACAAGATGCGAAGTCTTGCCGAGTTTGACTAACAACTAACAACTAATCTTTGTTTGCTTTCACCCTCGTTGCGATCCTTTCTCTCGCCCTCGTTGCGATCGAGACCTTTCCTTTCTCTCGCCCTCGTTGCGATCGAGACATTCCTTTTCTCTTGCCCTAGTTGCAATCGAGACCCTTATTCCAGTAGTTAGTTGAACTACGTTTTGCTCTGATTCTCATTCCCGATGAGATACGTAGGCATAAGACGCGACGTCTTAGCAAGCACACTCCTCTTTAACCCATAGGTAGCCGAGCTACGAAGACTCTGATTCTCATTCCAGATGAGATACGTATGCAATGGATGCGACATCCGTGCGAGTCATTTTCTTTGACCCTTTCTTTTAGTAAATAGTACATTAGATAAACACACACCCTTTAGACAAGAACAACAAAAGTGGATCCCGTAGAGTACTACGGATGCGTAGGGGTGCTAATACCTTCCCTTCGCATAATCGACTCCCGAACCCAAGATTTGGTTGCGAGACCTTGTCTTTTCCTTTCCTTTTCTCCAGGTTTACTTCGAGCGTTTCCTTTCCCTCTTTTGGGATAAATAACGCACGGTGGCGACTCTTCTGTCATTTCTTTCTCGCCGGTTGTTTTTTCGCACCACTGTATTTTTTCGGGTTGCGACATTGATCACCAAGCATTCCTTGCATTTATATGTCATTGCTTTTCTTTTAATCACTAACCAAAAGTACAAAAATATGTCATCTAACCTTTGTCTTGCAGATGAAGCAATAACAGGTCAAGGCAATCAGAGGCATCCATTGAGCAATAGATGGTGGTCATTCTTGAAATTTGGACCCTACAATCGTCCACAAGAGTTCATATGAGTTGTGATGACATTTTGAAATAAAATCCCAAGTGGTAGAAGCTTGAATCTCATCAGAACATTCTCAAGTCATTTGAAGACCTAGAAAGTCAACTGCAAAGTCAACTGTGGATTTGGAGGTGGGAAGTGATTAGAAATACTTCATTCATGTTCAAACAAGTCTCATTTGATATTTCAAACACTCACATTGAAGAATTTGAAGTCAGGTCAAGAATTTCCAAAAATAGCAAGTGCCTATAATTTGAACTTTCCAAAAATGGAAAAAATTTGGACCAACTTCAACTCAATATTACATCATCAATAAAGCTTCAAATGAAATTTTGTTGAACATGAAAGTTGTAGATCCTTCTCTCCCATTTCCAAAAAGTCAGAGATCATGAATTTCTAATGTGTGGTTGAGGAGATATGATCAAATCATGACAAAGTGTGTTCAAAGATTCAAATGGGCATAACTTTTGAACCAAGGCTCCAAAATGAGTGGTTCTTTTTGCATTTTGTTCATCATGACTTGTAGTTTCCAAAACATCCACTTGCATAATCATGTGCTCACTCATGAAGATTTTTGAAGGAAATTTCATAAAACCATTTTGGATGATTGTATGCATACAAAACCAATTCAAAAGTGTGCATGGGCCATGTTTAAGAGGATTTGGATCAGATTCGTGTACTGTTCACGCATGCATTCCATGCATGAGGTGAAAATACCATTTTGCACATACACCTCATAAGTTGCTAATCTTAATTGCATTTGGCTTAAACAGGTTTTCAGCATGATTAGCATGACATATATAAGGTTAAACATAACTGCTTTCATCATTAAGACTCATTTTCATATCTAGATTCAAGAATCATCAAATTTTTTCTCTCAAAATATTTTTCAAATTCTTCACACAAGAACATTTTCTATTGATTGATTCATGCTCATGAGGTGTTTTTGAGGAGATTTGGACGTGGAATCAAAGCAAATCGTGCCATATTGAACCAGATTCAAAGCTTGAAGCATCCATGGAGTTTGCAAATTGAGCTGGATTCGTGCATACTTGAGCTTCAAATTCATCATCAATCACTTCAATAAGCATCGTGGAGGAGATTTGAGGCTTGGCTGAGCCTGTAGCGCGCGATTCAAAGGTGCTGCTCTTCAAGAGGTCAGGATTCGACCTCTCTAATTCTCAAATTCGTTGCTATATTTGTATAGATCATTCATTGGTGATGATGCTGGTACAAATTTTGAGTGAAATAGTGCAATATTCGCAAAGTTATGCTTGATTGAAAGTTTGATACAAATTCTTCTTTTCTTCGATTTGAATTATGTATGATGATTCATGTTAAATTGTTGTTTGATCTTGCATGTGCATGTGATGATAATTTGTTTGGTGTTAAAATTCTTGATTTCTGGAGTTTTTTTTTATTTTCTGGAAATTCGCATGAAGATCATCATGATCTTCATCTTCAACCTTTGAATATCATCGTTTCCAGAATTGGCTATGAGATTGCTAGGATTTAGCTACGAAATATTCATCAATTTGCTACGAATTCTGGAAATGCGCTAGGCTTAGGGCTTTAGTTGAAACTGTGTCATTTTGGTGAGCGCGCCACATTTGAAAGTCTACCAGGTTCGATCCTGGCGCGCACCATTTTTCAAATTGCCATGCTATTTTTCACTTTCCCTCCCATTTTTATGCTATGCTCATTTTTTACTTCAATTTTTTTTCATGAACTTCATAAAATCATAACAAATTGAAAACTCATCCAATTTCATCCCATTTTTTTGCAAAATGCTCCTTATTATGTCTAGTCTTTTATGAGCATGAATTTGCAAGTTGTGCCTGGATGGAAAATAATTTGTTCTAGGTTGATTGAGTACATATGCAATTGTGACCTTGTTTTGCTTATCTCATTGTGAAATGCTTGTTTCTTATCCCATGAACCTGAAATTTTGCATGCTGATTCTAGACACATTGCTTGACATTTTGGTTTTGGTTTGGTATTTTTCATATGCTCCATTGCTGTTTTATGCTTGTGCTAACTTGGTGTGACAATTTGTGTCACACCTTTGATTGTCCAACTTGTGCAACTTGATTTCTATGCCAAATGATCTCTGATTCCCCTGATTTTTTGTATGTGGATCATGTTAGATGTCTTGAATGTGCATGAATTTTTCCAGATTTATTTGAATCATTTCTGTTTTGATTTGAATTTTTCATTCATGATGATCACATATGAGCTTTGAAATTGCCTCGAACTTCTTTTGATCATGAAATGCTTTTGGTGATTGATTTTGATGTGAGCCTTTTTAGGATATGTCAATATGTGTGTGAAGTTACTTTGTGTTAAATTTCAGCCCCTGTTTTGAATTTTTTCTCCATCTTTGACCCTAGGCTTTGACCTAGGGGTTTATTGCTTATATTTGAGTTTTGATTTCTGGTTAAAGCATCCAAGTTCCATAGTTGATGATGCTCCATCATGTGAATATTGACATTGGCTTTTGATTACTAATATTGCGTGTTTTGTAGGTTGATGCTAACTCATTTGAGTTTGCCTTATGGCTTACACATTTTGTACATTGGGATTGTCTGTTGCTTATTGACTGTTGTCATGTTGTCTGAGCATTGTACTGATTTGTTTAGTGTTTCCACAGGTACCTAAGTTGCTTTAAGTTCATTTGAACTTTGCTTTTGCTTGGTTGCTTAACCACTTAGGTATAATCTCTAATCTTCATGTAGTCTGGAAGACCTACTGTTATTGGTAGGCACCTGTCTGAAGCCCTCCTTAAAAGGCAATGTTTGTGATTGTTTAATTTTTGTGCCAAACAGGTAAAGTCCTCTTATGAGGCAATTGGCAGATAAAAGAGATGTGTAATCCATCTCCTGCTACTCAGTGTGTCATTCACCTTGCTCACACCATGTGTTGATGCATGGTGAATAATAACCAAAGATCTTATAGAGTCCATTTGTGGAGAAGAGTTCCAACTTTCTGAACTCCCACACTTTCCATTGATCAAAGCTCTCCCTGACCAGGGATAAGAGCTATGAGGCACACCCCTCATCTCCATTTCATCTGCTTCACCCTAACTCTCAATGTTAGGGTTAAGAGCTCAAAATACCCCATTCCAGTTGGCTGTAAAGCCTAACCTTGCTTGAGCCTAATTGATTGTATATAGTGTGTGCTAATTGACTTGTTTGTCTGCTTACTTGATTCATCTGTGCATATTTGCCTGAGTGTGCCTTTGTGCATGTATCTTCATCACTTGTATATCATTTCATAAACATTGCTCATTACTTTATAACATTTTGTATTGTCCATGGAGGAGGCAAGCATAAGTCCATTGCTTGGCATTTGTTTCCCATGATATGGTAGGAGACTGGTATAAGTCCATTGATTGGCATCTAGTATCCATGTTCCATTTTGTTTTGTGAGACTAGTATACGTCCATTGATTGGCATCTAGTATCATTGTTTCTTTGTTTTAGGAGATTGGAATAAGTCCATTGATTGGCATCCGTATCCATTTTTGTTTTAGGAGACTAGTATAAGTCCATTGATTGGCATCTGGTATCCATTTTGTTTTGTGAGATTGGTGTAAGTCCATTGATTGGCATCCGGTATCCATTTTGTTTTGTGAGATTGGAATAAGTCCATTGATTGGCATCCAGTATCCATTTACTTTGTTCATCTGTTATTTGCTTGTTGCCTTTTCCAAAGGAATCACTTGGATCGTCTACATATGATCTCAAGAGGTGAACATCTAAGAAGTTTTACTTCCTTACCCTCCCACCTTTTGTTGCTTTAAACCTCCATTTGCATGTTAACCCAAAACCTGAAAACTATTGTGCAAACATTTTCATTTGTTCTTTTCAAATTAGAAACCTAGGCCTTAAGCCTCTGATTTTTCAAACTTCATTTTCATAATACTTCTTTTGAATTGAATTCTAATCATACTTTGACCATCTTTTGTGAAGAAATTCTAATTGATTAATTCCACTCATTCAATTATTTTGTGGCTCAAGTCCACTTTCTTGATAAGTTTTCATACATTAGCCATAGGTTTGATTTATCCTAGTTGGTTGATGTTAATCTCACCTTTTGTCCTTAGTGATTGAATTGTAAGACTTCCTTGCTTATTTTAGGGTTAACCCCTCACTAGCAAGTTGAAGTTGTTCTCACATGGTGGACTTGTGGTTGTATAGGTTGAGTTTTCTCCCGTGGATAACGAAAGACCTTAGGGCTTTTGTTTTAAAATCAATTCACTTACTTTTGGAAATCTTTTAGCCGAACTACGGCGTTTTGATCCTTACCTTCCATGGAAAGGTACGTAGGCAACAGGTTCATCCGTTCAAACACAAAAACAATAAAAATTGTATATTCTTTCTCTCATCCCTTCAATCCATGTTTGCACAATAAATATGTCATAAACAAATAACATTTCATACAATAAGTTGTGAAAAGGGCTCCCTAGGAGTACCTAGGACGTTTTGGGTGCCTAACACCTTCCCATTGCGTAATTAACCCCTTACCCAGATCTCTGACCTTTTCATTAGTTTTCTATGTGTAAAACTTCTTAGGCTTTTGTTCTCTTTTTAGCCATTCCTTTGGATAAATAAAAGTGCGGTGGCGACTCTACCTTTGTATGCTTTGCTTTTGATTTAGTCAATAAATCATAAAGTGACGAATACACCGCTACACCTTGCTCCATATTTTTTTAGGGACAACACTAGCTTATTTCCTGATAGATTTGTAGGGTGTTTTAGAGGATTCAATTGCTTGGCCTTTTTTATTCTTCAGTCTTTTAGTCATACCTGGACCTAGTCTTTGACTGATGGGAACATCATTAGGGTCCAGATCCTCAATATTTATATATCAGTGGGTTGATCCTTTTTCTCAACAGAGTTTTCATCTTTATCATCCATATCACCAGTCATCCCTTTAGACCTTTCTTTCTCTTTCAATTTTTCAAGAGACAGAGTAGATACATTCACATAAGATTTATCCATGGGGGTCTCATTATTGTTATCAGGTAGGGCCAAGGATATGGATACATCTTGCATGACATTATTCTTGGGTCAATACCCAACACTTGAGAGATCAGCACATGGATGTTCTTGTCTATGTCGTCTCTGTCGGCAACGATCATGCTGGATTTACTCAAGGTAGTTACATATATAGGTCTATTACTGATTTCAGAGGCTTCAACATCTTCCATAACATTTTTCATAATAGGACAATCTTTACAAATACCAACATTAGGTTCACCACTAATGGGGTCAAGATACAAACTAGTCATAGACTGGGGTTTATTTACTGCGGTAGAGGGTTCAAGAGTTTTTACATTTCTAGCAGACATGAAAGGAGAGGAAAAGGTACTTACTTTAGAGGGCTTGCCTTTCCTGGAAGCAGAAGTTCTAGCCTTTCTCATAGGAGTTGCATAGACATGAACTATTGAGAGAGGAACAACATCAGTAATGACATCAGAGAGATCTATCTCAGCACCACTATTTTGAGGGTTTGATTGCTCTTTGGAGTGCTTGCTCGGAATGGACACATAAGGTGGAGACATTTTGGAGGTTTTACGTATGGACTGCAAAGAGAAGATAGAGAGATGAAAGTGACTGAGAGTAAGGTTGAGAGAGTGAATAAAGGAGGTAGCATGAATGATTTGGGTAGAGTGACTAGGGTGCAACATTGGAAAAATAAGGAAAATTTGTAATGATAGTCCTTGAGTTTTGTGCACCATTAAATGGAGGGAAGACAAAATTTGATTCCATATCTCCATTTCAGTAATTTATATAATTCTTCAAGCTTGCAAATGCCCAATTCGCCTCTTATTTTTTCAAACTGATTTGCATCTAAGGCTTTAGTAAAAATATATGACAGTTGCTTCTCAGTGGTTACATGGTCAAGAGTAACAATTTTGGCTTCAACAAGATCCCTAATAAAGTGATGACGGATATCAATATGCCTAATTTTGTTGTGCTGAATAGGATTATTGGAAATGTTAATAGCACCTAGGTTGTCACAGTACAATGTCAAATTGAGAGAAAAATGGATCCTAAGAGTGATGAAGGAATACATCTTGTTGGACATTGTATTCTTCTAACATTTATTTCATCCAAATTAATTGAGAGAAATTACTTCCTACTGCAATATATTCAGGCTCAGTTGTAGATAAGGATACACTATTTTGCTTCTTGCTGAACCAAGATATAAGATTATTTCCCAAGAAGAAGCATCCTCCGAAAATGCTCTTTCTATCATCAGCACTGCCTGGCCAATCTGCATCACAATATCCTGTAAGCAAGGAGTTTACATTATGAGAATACAACATTCCATAGTCATTAGTTCCATTGATATACTTAAGGATCCTTTTCACTTGAATAATATGACTCATTTTGGGTTCATACTGATATCTAACACATACTCCTATAACAAATGTAATGTTGGTCTACTAGCTGTAAGATATAGAAAACTACCAATTATACTCCTGTATAGACTTTGATCCATATTTATACTTTTTTCATCTTTAGTCAATTTCAAGTGAGTTGGTGCAGGTATCCTTTTATGACTGGCTTTTTCCATGTCAGACTTCTTTACTATATTCTTGGCATACTTGCTTTGAGAGATGAAGATATTGTCATCTATTTGTTTGACTTGGAGCCCAAGAAAGTACGTCAATTCACCAACAAGACTAATTTCAATTTCAAATTGCATCTCCCTGACAAAATTTTGTACCATCTAGTTAGATATCCCTCCAAACACAATGTCATCAACATATATTTGATCTATCATGAGCTTACGATGTTCTTCTTTAACAAACAATGTCTTTTTTGCTCATTCTTTCCTATATCGATTATGAACAAGGTACTCAGTGAGCCTTTCATACTAGGCCCTAGGTGCTTGCCTTAATCCATAGAGAGATTTCCTTAGTTTGTAAACATGATCTAAAAATTTGGGATCTATGAACCCATTGGATTTTTCAACATAGACTTCTTCATTCAAGTACTCGTTTAAGAAGGCAATTTTCACATCCATTTGAAATATCTTGAATTTAAGCAAACAGGTCACTCCTAACAGTAGTCTTATTGACTCAAAATCAACCCCTTCAATTTGAGTTTATCCTTGAGCAACAAGTCTAGCCTTGTTTCTGGATAGAATTCCTTTTTCATCAGATTTGTTCTTGTAGATCCATTGTGTGCCAATAACATTCATTTCTTTAGGACTGGGAACTAAGTCCCATACTTCATTTCTTATAAACTGAACTAATTCATATTCCATAGAATTAATCCAAAATTCATTATTCAAAGCTTCCTTCACATTTTTAGGTTCAAACTTAGAGACAAAATAAGCATTTGAAATCACGTCTCTAGATCTAGTGGTGATCCCTTCATTAAGGTTTCCAATAATGAGATCTATTGGACGATCTTTATGAATTCTGATGGAGGGACCTTTGTTGACTTTATGGTTGTCTGGTTCAATCCCTCCTGGTTCACTATCTGACTCAATAACATCCTAATTTTTATATGTGTCAATCTACTAAGATGATGTGATAACAGCTTCATCAACATCAACCCCTTTTTCTGAGATATTATCATCCACTACAACATTGATGGATTCCATCATGACTTTGGTTCTGGAATTAAAAACTCTACACGCTCTTCTATTTATAGATTATCCTTGAAATATTCCTTCATCACTCTTAGGATCCATTTTTCTTCTTTGTTCACGGTCAGCCAGAATGTAGCATTTGCTTCCAAAAACATGAAAGTATTTGACAGTGGGCTTCCTTCCTTTCCATAGTTCATAAAGTGTAGATGAAGTACCAGTTCTTAGAGTGATTCTATTATGAATATAACAAGTAGTATTCATTGCTTCATCCAAAAAATGGTAGGGTAGTTGCTTGGCATGAAGCATGAATCTAGTTGATTCTTGTAGAGTCTTGTTCTTATTTTCAACAACGTCATTTTGCTGAGGGGTGATGGGAGAGAAGAACTCATGACCAATACCTTCAGAGGAGAAAAATTCAAAAAAAAAATCTATTTTAAAATTCCTTCCCATGGTCACTTCGAATCTTGATAATTCAAATTTCCTTCTCTCTTTGAATCCTTTGTCATAGGTCTTTGAACACCTCAAAGACATCTGATATATCCTTGATGAAGTTCACCCAAATGAATCTTGAAAAAATCGTCAACAACTACATAGGCGTATCTTTTCCCTCCAAGGCTCTCGACCTGTATAGGTCCCATTAAGTCCATATGAAGAAGTTCCAGAACTTTTTAAGTAATTTGATGTTGTAACTTAGGATGTGACATCATGATTTGCTTCCCAATTTGACACTCACCACATACTTTTCCTTCTTCAATCTTGATCCTTGGAATACCTCTGATGGCTTCTTTTGACGTAATCTTTTTCATGACTTTCAGATGTAGAAGTCCAAGTTTCTAGTGCCATAGGTTTACTTTGTCTTCTTTGGGTATCAGGCATGTGGAAGTGCAGTTAGTTTCTTAATATGACCATAAGCAACAGTTATCCTTAAACCTGACTCCCCTCATTAAAACATAATTTTTCTCATCAGTGACTAAACACTCTAATTTTGTGAATTTAACTTTAAGACCCTCATCACATAGCTGACTGATACTAATCAAATTAGCAGTCAGACCTTTTACCAATAGGACATTATCAAGACTTGGGAGTCCTATGCAAGCTAGTCTTCTAACTCCTTTACTTTCACCTTTATCTCCATCTCCAAACTTGACATAACCGATTGAGTAGTACTTGATGTTTTCAAGAAAATAATTGATACCTGTCATGTGTCTAGAACATCCAATGTCAAAATACCAGTCTTCTTGAGTCGAGGCTCTAAGAGAGGTGTGAGTTATAAGACTAGTGTTAACAGCCATGTGTATCCACTATTTCCTTTGATTAGCCCTGGGATGTGTTGGATACTTGGGATAGCCATACAATTTGAAACAGAAGGGATTTATATGAACATATTTTCCACAGTAATGATATCTCCAATGTAATATCTTGCCTTCAGTTTGAGAGTTCTGATGTCTGGCATGATGTTGAGTCAGATGTGTAGACATTACAGGCTTAGACTCCCTTTTTGGAAGAACAAAGTTGATCATAGAGCTTTCTCCTTGTTTGTCTAGAGATTGATGTTTAAATCCATCCCCCCTCAAATCTCCAGCCACTTTTCTAATTTTCAAAACTTCATCTAACACATTAGATCCCTTGTTCAAAAATCTTACAATCTTTGTCATGTTGTCAAATTTGGAAGTCAACAGTATCAACTCATTTTGAAGATCAGAGATGGTGGATTGAAATCTTTCTTTTTCAACCTGTAGTTGAGATATAATTTTCTTCTGTTTTTCTCCTGACTGATACAATCTTCACTTCTGATGCAAAGTTCTCTGTAGGATGCAGCCATTTCCTTATATGATAATTCTTCATCACATGAGTCTTCATCAGATTCATATCTTCCAGTTAGAGTAGTAACATGTTTATCAGCTTCATCCTCAGGTTCACTTTCAGAGTTATCATCATCAGACTAAGAGACAGACAACCCCTTTTTTTGTTTCTTGAGGTGGGTAGGACATTCTGCTATAATGTGTCCAAATCCTTCACGCCTATGAGATTGAATCCCTTTACCTTGATTGGATCTCTCTTCAGTTCTTGTTATTTTCTGAAAGCCATTATTATTCTTGATGTCAAAAGGGATGTTCTTGACATTTGGTCTTGACTTCCTGTTGATTCTCTTTAGAGATTTATTGAATTATCTTACTAGAAGAACAATAGCATTGGTCATTCCTTTATCAGTATCCAAGTCACATTGGTTTTCTTCATCTTCAGTGTTGGATGCAAAAGTTATGCTCTTGTTTTTATTTTCAGATCTATCACTAATACAAAATTCAAAGGTTTGGAGAGACCCAATAATTTCAACTACTCTCATGGTGTTGATGTCTTGAGCTTCTTTAATGGTTGTGACCTTCATGTCAAATTTATTATGTATGGACCTAAGAATTTTTCTCACTAGTTTTTCTTCTGACATCTTTTCTCCCAAGGCACTAGATGAATTATCTATTTCAAGAATACTCATGTGGAAATCATGAATATTCTAATCATCTTTCATCTTTAGATTCTCAAATCTGGTAGTGAGGAGCTAAAGTCTAGACATCTTCATTTTGGATGTGTCTTCATGAGCAGTTCTAAGGATCTCTCATGCTTCTTTAGCTACAGTACAAGTATTTATCAACCTGGATATAGTTTTGTCAACACCACGGAATAGGGAATTCAAAGCTTTGGAGTTTCCAAGAGGAATTTCATCTTCTTCCTTAGATCAATCATCTTCAGGCTTCATATCAGTAGTAGCCATCCCATCTTTTTCATTCACAATAGGATGCTCCCATCCCTTGATGATAGCTTTACATGTATTCTTATCCATGGATTTTAAGAATGCCACCATCCTTGCCTTCCAATAGTCATAGTTGGATCCATCTAAGATGGGGGTCTGTTGATAAATCCTCATTCCTTGTCCATGGTACCAGAAAGTAATTTCCCCGGATCTCACCCAGAAACAGAGCAGGATGCCTACTCTGATACCAATTTAAATTCTAGTAAGTGGATCCCGGATGTCGTACACGATGTCACGATACTAGGGTCACCATATTATGACACCACAAACAATATTAGGATTAAAATAACAGTATGACAGGAAATAACACAATAAATTGTTAACCCATATCGGTGCAACGTCGTCTACATCTGGGGGCTACTAAGCCAGGAAGGAAATCCACAATCACATAATTAGTTTGAAGTCTCGAACAACCTCAGGTTTTACAGACTTCTCACCTAATCTCTACCCGTGGATGTTTCTATCTAAGACACTCCTAGATATGAGACCCCTCTCACTTCCCTTCAACCATACAACAAGTTATAACAAAAAAACACAACCCTCTCTTGCTTAAAATCTTCTGAGGGATTGTTAGTTATAACTCAACAAACCAGGTCCAATTAAAGTGTCGAGGAGATACTTGAATGGCTCATACAATGTACAAACACGAAACCCTAATTTACATAATATTATGCACTACTTTGTTACCTTCTAAGGTTTAGAAACAATCTTTAAATAGAAAAGGAAAGACATGGGCTTCGGGATTGATTTACAGCAGATCCAAGATCTCTATACAATATTTTGCACATTTGATCTCAATCAAATTAGATGTTTTTCCTAAAATGTTATGACATCGTTATTTCGTAAATAAGTCAATACACAATAGTCTTCTGCTTTTTAGAAAACACTCTACATAATTCATCAACTAAATCTTCCAAGAATCTTCAAATATATCGTTAAAGAAAACAAATCTCACAAGATACTAAAAATAGGTCACACTCCAATGTTGAACCAATATGTTAGGACATCTTGTTCAACATCTGTCAATAATACTTATTTTTCCAAAATGAACCCAATCACTACATATCAAACCTAATAGGGTTTATGGCATTGGTGTAGTACACCTTAAGATACTTGGAAAACCCTAGCTTTCATCAGGTACAAAGCAACGACGCCTTGAACCCATGATGCTTTTCTTCTTGTTTTGAGCAATGCTAGTGCAAATCAAATGATTAAGTATGAATGTATGCATATGAATTAGGGACATGGACCGGATGAAAATTGTGAGGGGTAGGGTAAATTTTGGGGTATAACAATGGTGTACGGACTTCGGTCCAATTTTATGGTTCTATGGTGGGGATTCAGGAGCGAGTAGCTAGTTCTAGATGGGAATCAGTGAAATGTTACCTATGTTGATGGTAACAATATTGTGTGCTTTGGTACTTTGGTGGGGATACAAGAGCGAGATGAACCTAAGTATTCATAAAGTATACCGTATGAATAATGAGTCAGATGTGGAGTACATAACTTATATGTTTGCATATGTAGTTGATTGTTAAGGATGTTGTTGATTGGTTGAGAATACGTACATGTTGTTATGAATGTGTGTGATATCATGTTGTTGTTAATTATGTAAAGAACATGTGCTTGTTGTATATTATATACATTATCATTCTTTACACTATTTATATTGAATGTTGTTTCTCACCTCATCTATTACATGTTGTCTACCATGGACATATTGCAGATACTCATGAGTGATCCTTATTGTTGTGTGTTGGAAGGTGGCTTGTTGGAGCTGATCGCGACTTAGTAAGTCTATGGGAATCGTGACTGCAAGTGCACAGTCGTATTCCATTATTTTAAAGATTATTGAACCCACAAGGACTAATAATCGAATGTATCCTTAACTAATGTTACTATGTAAATCTAAGGCAGATGATCATTCTAAGATGGGAGGGAAGAAGAGAAATAACTATAACGTAAACATAATATTAATAAAGATATTTGATAAAGGGATATCGGTATGTAACGCATCAAACTTCGGGGATTCGATAGATAGTTGGTGTAATCTTATGGGTCAAAATATTCTTCAGTAGAAATTATTTATAAAAAGGTCTTTGTCTCACACTCTTGTTTTTATTGACTCTGACCATACTCTTAAACTAGAATGCTTGGCTCTCGTGGTCTCATTTTGAATTTAAAAGTAATTTTTGAATATGAATAAAGTCTAATTAATCATAAAGTGCTCTCGATGTATTTAGGATTAATGTCTAGTTTCAGCTATCTGATTAAAATCTCAAACTCTCGTTCTTATAGACCGTAACCTTTGTTTGTTTTGCACTCTCGTACGAAAAACAGTTTTGAATAAAACAAGAAACTTAGACCGGAAAAGTAAGTTTTATAGAAGCCAACACCAATTATTTACGAATCTCGTCGCTTCGACGGTTTTTACATACCGATACCTAGAGGTTTAGCCGGACATGGATCCGGTAACAAACATGGTACTCAGAAATTCAAGCATACAATAAGGCATAAATAATTAAAATGGAAATTAAAATAAAACCTGGAATATAAATCGAGAAATTGAAATGAATCCTGATTCTTTAAATTAAACAATGTTGATAAGCTTTGGCAATCAAATACACCATTACAATCGAATTCAAATGCTTAAACAATAAATTGCAATAATCTCTGATGTGGAGAGTCTATTTCTTTTACAAAGTAATAAAATGCCTGAGAAAATCTAACCAAAAGAATCTGACTGAAAAAATTCACCCTTTCGTAAAAGCTAACTTTCCCATATATACTCCCCACTCTCCTTAAAAGTAGCATTAGATTTCTCCTAGTGGGGAGTGGTTGGTTGAAAAATTAAGTGTCAAACATGGAGAAAATTGTGGAGGGAAAGAAGGAGATATTTACGGAGAGAAAGAATGAGAAAATTATGGAGAGAAAGAAGGAGGAATGGGTTGGTGGTGGCTTCCACAACCCTAATTTGATATATGTGGCGGGCGCCACTTTCATGTATGGTGGGCGACACATTCCCAAGCTTTGTGGCGAGCGCCACCCTTCTTAATTCCTTGTGGCGGGCGCCACTCTTCCATGTGGTGGGCGCCAAATGTGGTGGGCGCCACACATTTTCAATTTTACTCCATTTTCTTTCCTTTTTGCTATTTTCCCCTTTTCTTGCCTAGACATCGCTTATTCGATAAATACCTTAAATGAACATAAAATACAGCGTAATACTATGGAAAATCAAGTAAAAAGAAATGCATATTAATTCAAATATACGATACATTTTCGCGTTATCAAACTCCCCCATACTTAAACCTTTGCTTATCCTCAAGCAAATGCCGCATACATGAATAAAAAGTTTTGTAAAATCTTTGCAGCATACATTATCAAGACTCGTAAAAGACACAGTTGCATTCGGATACTCATTCTAGTCTATAAACATTACTTTGGTCAAATATTGTATCAACGGGTACTAACTTCCACACCAAGGGTATCGTTGGAACACATAGTCGCAATAGTGCAACCATAAGGCTCCCTCCTATACAAACCAATCTGAATCATGTCATCATGCCTAAGCCTACCTTACTAAACCTTCTTTTTATCCTTTTTCATTCTAGCGCAATCACATTAAGCCTGTTATTCTTTCACATTCATAACAAGATAATCTGTTAGTGACTATGAACTCATCATTATTTCTTTCTTTCTTTTTCGCACTTTGGCTCAAATAATAGTTAAAGATGGTTATACTATTGGGCTAAATGACCGGGTGAGGGTCACCTAACTTAGAAGGAACAACATTTTCCATACCTTTCGTCAATCTTTTTCCCTTTTAAGCCTGAGATCATACACTTATTTGCATCGACTTCTCGCATAGTGTGTGCTTAGGATGGTGCTGAATGCTACATAAACTACTTAAGGAATATTAAAGGATAGAATTTAAGGTTAAGGCATCACAAGTACTTAAATCGATCTTATACTTGGGAGATTTAAGGTGTTAAAATAATACCGATCTTGTAAAGTTTTTCCAAATCTCTACAATTCAACCTCAATTTAGTTTATAGGTTAGAATTTTCAAAAGATGTATTGTATCTATAAGTCTAAATTTTTGCAAAAAAAATTTGTATGGCTTAAGCAAATGGGCGAACTAGTAAATAACGGAAACCACGCATAAAGACTCGACAACACATTGATATTTGAATCAACTGACACTTAACAAAAATAACAAAAGGAAATAACAATAACAATAATTTAAATATACCTAGAAAGCGATAAATAAAAGTGGTAAAGCTTCTTCCCCCATACTTACACCTTGCATTGTCCCCAATGCAACGACATAAGATAGGAAAGAAAGGTAGAACCTGGGTAGCCTGGTACTGGCGCCTTCTACCATGCGTTCATGCGCGTCCACCATTCCCAGGCTGGGGAGGTGGTGCATAATCTTGTAGATCTTCCACATGCACTGTCAGTGCTGCCATTTCATCGATCAAGCAAGATATGTTCTATTCGGTTCTGAAAGTGTAGTTGTGCTGATCATGCTGCATCTGGCGAAGTATTTGCAGCATTTCTGTTTGTTGAGCTTCCATGTTTTGGATTTGTAGGTCGCGTTGAGCGTCTAATTCGATACGCTGCAACAGTTCAGCATAGATCTCATCAAGAGCTGGATGATGTACCTGCAACATTTTCAGATGACATGTGTGTGGTGTGTGGGTGTGTGTCAATAGCGGGAGCAGCTTGCTCCGGAATATAATCCTCGTCGGTGTCTCCTCCAGCAGCTACATCCTCAGGAATGTTCGTGGGGACTTGGTTAGGCACCAGATCATTAATATAACAATAATTTTCTGGGTTACGCACATATGTGCGAGTTGGATTTGGGAGGATGAAATATTGTAAGACACTATTTACAATTATTAGATTAAACTTACCATCTCCCCTTCGTTTTACCAATTTCATGCTCGTCGTCATGTCAATGTCAATGGCATGATGCGGGAGCGGGATTAGCCGAGATAATTTTTCTTCGAGTCCTAGGACTCTGGCTATGGAGGTTATTAAACCTCTAAAAATAATTGTCCCTCTCTTTGCATTGACAATGGCCTGCATGTTAGAGAACATAAAAGGGACGGTATTCACCTTTTGTGGTAGGAGAAGTAGCGAATAAATAAAAGATTTCTTTTTCGTTAACCTTGTTAGAGTTTGCTCGGCCAAAAATGGTGGATGCCAATATTTGGCGGAAATATTGAATAGTCGGGTTGTGAATTAAAGTGACTCTGTTTCCCTCAAAACTATGGGTTATTGTACCTATTATTACCCTCCAAAATGGTTGAATGGCGTGTTGTCAACCCTCAGTATCTGGGACCTCACTTACTACGCCATCCCCATAGGGAAATTGTAGAAGGTCCGCTAGTTGGGAAAATGTAAGAGCATATTCAATGTTGAACAAGCAAAACTTGACAGTCCCACTGGAACAGTTTGGGTTGGGTGTGGGACTAAAAATTAACGAACTTAGGAATTCTAGTGTTAATTAAGCATAGACAGGGTCCTTAAAAGATAGAAATAATTTAAATTTAAAGTGTCTAGCATATAGTTAACACTATCTAAAATTCCTAAGGAAAATAGGCAGCGTTCACCGGCGTACCTTGTTGATTCGATTTTTCTTGCGCTTAGAGTCGTGTATGTCTCTTCCTGCAATTCACCTGGTTCGTCATTTCTGAACACTATTGTGTATTCCCTCATTTGTTCCATGACTGAATTTCACAGTACTCGTGTAATATAGTAAGAATGTAGCACGAGAGAGGAGAATTATGCTTATGAGAGGTGTGGTTTTGTGAGATTATGTTGGTGGTTTATATAGAGGTGATGGAGGTTGGAAATTAATGAATGAAAATATTTTTTTAATGGTTTTCAATGCCTCTGTTAAAGGATTTGAAAGTGGTTGAAGAAGCTTTATTACAATGTCTAGTATGCAAGGGACAAGGCAATTAAAATATTTATGTGACAAAAGAACAACAACGTGCGCGTGAGTGTTAATGTAGTGGTTGATGTCACTTTTCATGTGTGTGGAGGGCGCCACTTGGAGGTTGTGGCGGGTGCCATAGTGTTCACATGGGCACCACAACCTGTGTGTGGCAGGCGCCACATGCAGCATTGTATGTTCCCATGTGTTATCCTTTTGAGACTCTTAGCATCTGCATATTATCTTTGACCACATCTTTTGTATATGAAATTAATTTAACCGACATTTAATAGTAACTGTACAATTAGGTGAAGGAAAACCAACGTAATATATAGAAGTAAGAATTACGGATGAAATAGGATAAGGTAAAATGAAATTAAAACACAAAATTGAAAAAGAAAAGAATGAGGAAGATAGGAAAGAATAATATAATTCGTCTACTAGATAAGAATGAAATAATTAAAAATTCCCAATATGTAAAAACGACAATAAAATTCCAAACATGAAAATAAATCTAAAATCAATGTCAGTAAATCGGTAATATTCCAATAGATTAGCCATTACGGCGACTGCTGGCATGAGGAGGAAACGAGTAGAAGTGCTGGTAAATATGATCCAGGTTCTCTGTCACTACATCCATAAAGTCGTGGAATTCCACGTGCAAAGTGCTCAGCTTGCCTCTTAGGTTGGCGACGTCTGTCTGGACAGCTTCAATGACGACAACATGATCGGTAGAAGGTGCAACATGTATAGTAGGGGCGCATGATTCAACGTCAGAGAGAAAGGTATCATAGTGGTCGTAGATTTGGGGCGTCTCTGGAGAAGAAGGTGATGCATCTGGTGGTCCATCCAAATCATATAGCCAGTTATTCCTATCATGTACACTCGTCATATGGTCTGGCATGGTAAACAGGTGTACTACTTGGCGGTTAATTAGAAATTCAAACACATTCGAGCCTAGGTTCCTAATGATACTAGTGTTGAAACAGAATTGGATATTCATTGGTCGTATCCCACCTAAAGGGTTGAGCCTGATAAGTGGTTGTCTCAGTCCAATGGGATTTTCTATCATGGTCACTAAGCCCCCTACTAAGACTGGTTCATGGTTATCTTGTGTTATACGGTCCAAATTAGCTATCATAAATCTATCTGTGTTAATAGGATGGGCATGTGATACACAATACATTATAAAGAGCTCGTCTTTGGACACGGAGGTTATATTCTGTTCCTTTCCAAATAAGGTGTGAGGTAGGATCTTATGAAAGTAACGAATGGCAGGGTTGTGGATGTTCTCGGAATACATGAGATCTGGCTTAGGATGGTTGTTTCCTGTGATGCTACCCTAAAAGTAATCTAATTCAAGGTCTAGAAGCCCATCTTCATGGGTAATGGTAAAGGTATCAGGACCATTAGGGCATCCTAGGAGTTCATCTATTTCTCTATGAGTGTAGAGGTACTCAATATCGAACATCCTAAAGGTGATGAGGCTTTTGTGAAATCTCATACCATGGTTTGGCAGGTAAACTAGGGAGCTTAGGAATTCTAAAGTTAACTTGTTGTACGAACTAAATTTTCTTTTGATGGCAAAGGTGTCCCACCCTAATTGGTTAATTAGGAACATAACACTGTCTCTTATACCTAACTTGGTCATGGTACGTCCATCAGGGTATGTGGTTAGTGCCATCTCTCTTTGAGCTAGAGCCTCAAATCATCTCCTTTGATCTCTGCCTCTGAAAACTATATCCATGTAATCTACTTGCTGCATTGTGATGGTCAGTAGCTATATAAATTTAAGTAGATAATAACATTTAGTTAGTAATGGTTAATAATAAAGAAAAAAAACCGATTGACTTTATGAAATGGGAGAAAGAAAAAATGGATAGAAAAAAATTACATTAATAAAACAATAAATATTCCTATGTTTTATGTCGATAGCGCGACGACTCCGGAGTGTAAGTACTCATGGTGGTTCTTTCGAGGATGAATCCTCGGTCAAACTTTTAATTATCCTCGATTTCCATGGCCACTTATCAAGCCATCTCTCATATTCATCACCTTTTCTTCTTTTTCTTCTGCGAGGTAGTTTATCCTTCTGAACTTGTGGTGGTGGTTCTGGCTCTATCCTGAGAGCTAGCTTTTCAGGTTTGGGTTCAATTTTTTCATCCACCACCTCAAAGTCTATTTTCCCCCTTTTTATACTAATGAGTTCCCTAGTTTCACGGCCTTCTAATTTTGTTTTCTTATTCAGGGTCTCAAACAAAGGTGCATTGGTGTGGATATTTTCCAATAGCTCCTCATACCTTTCGGATTTGGGGTCTACCTTAACTTTCGCATACCTTTGTGGGAAAGGAATTGGTGATTTATAGGAAGGAGGAACAACACATAGTGCTTCCTTCTCTACCTCTTCGACAACCTCCCTTTTGGGTGGTGTCAGTTGATCTTTCTCAATCTCTATTTTTTTCTCACCTAAACCCTCCTCATTATCACTCTCCTTAGGATTTTCAGTAGATTTTTCACTGTTGATTTTTACAACATCCGCATGTTTCTCAATGAATTCTCCTAGAGGTGTATACGCAAGCAGGGAGATTTGAGTCTCCAATGCCTCTTTGTGAGTGACGAAGGACTCGACCACAGTGTTCAACTGCCTAAGGGTTGCATTGGTATAAATATTTTGTTTTCTAAATTCTTCATTCTGAAGACTTTGTGTAGCCACAAAGCGTTCCATCATTGATTCTATCCTAGAGTTAGTTTGCGTTGCAATGAAATCCTCCATTAATATTTCCAAGTCGGATTTATAGGAATCTTGTAATTCCTCAAAATACTGGGAGTGATAATCGTAGAGAAAATTTGGGTGATACATAGTAATAGAGAAAAGAGTACCTTAGTCTATACTAGGCAACACTGGAGTTACGATATCAACTAAATTAGTCCTCGGAAACCATGCAAAAACTTGATCACGACTTAGTAAGTCTATGGGAATCGTGACTGCAAGTGCACAGTCGTATCGCGTAGTTTTAAAGATTATCGAACCCATAAGGACTAATAATCGAACGTATCATTGTCTAACGTTACTATGTAAATCTAAGGTTGATGATCATTCTAAGATTGGAGGGATGAAGAGAAATAACTATAACATAAACATAATATTAATAAAGACATTTGATAAAGGGATATCGGTATGTAACACATCAAACATCGGGGATTCGATAGATAGTTGGTGTAATCTTATTGGTCAAAATATTCTTCAGTAGAAATTATTTATAAAACGGTCTTTGTCTCACACTCTCGTTTTATTGACTCTGACCATACTCTTAAACCAAAATGTTTGGATCTCACGGTCTCATTTTGAATTTAAAATTAATTTTTGAATATGAATAAAGTCTAATTAATTCTAAAGCGCTCTCGTTGTGTTTAGGATTAATGCCTAGTTTCAACTATCTGATTAAAATCTCAAACTCCCGTTCTTATTGACCGTTACCTTTGTTTGTTTTGTACTCTCTTACGAAAAACAGTTTTGAATAAGACAAGAAACTAAGATCGGAAAAGTAAGTTTTATAAAAGCCAACACCAATTATTTACGAATCCCGTCGTTTCGACGGTCTTTACATACCGATACCTAGAGGTTTAGCCGGACATGGATTCGGTAACAGACATGGTATTAAGACAATCAAGCATACAATAAGGCATAAATAATTAAAATGACAATTAAAATAAAACCTGGAATATAAATTGAGAACTAGAAATGAATCCTGATTCTTCAAACTAAACAATGTCGGCAAGCTTTGGCAATCGAATACACCGTTACAATCGAATTCAAATGCTTAAACAATAAATTGCAATAGTCCTCGATGTAGAAAGTCTATTGCTTTTACAAAGTAAGAAAATCTAACCAAAAGATCTGACTGAAAAAATGCACTCTTTCGTAAAAACTAACTTTCCCATATATACTCCCCACTCTCCTTAAAAGTAGCATTAGATTTCTTCTAGTGGGGAGTGGTTGGTTGAAAAAGTAAGAGTCAGTCGTGGAGAAAATTGTGGAGGGAAAGAAGGAGAAAATTATGGCGAGAAAGAAGGAGGAATGGGTTGGTGACGGCTGCCACAACCCTAATTTGATATATGTGGCAGGCGCCACTTTCATGTGTGGCGGGCGCCATATTTCCAAGCTTTGTGGTCGGCGCCACCCTTCTTAATTCCTTGTGGCGGCCGCCACTCTTCCATGTGGTGGGCGCCACCTTCTTCAAATGTGGTGGGCGCCACACATTTCTTCATTTTTGCTCCATTTTCTTCCCTTTTTCTTTCCTTTTTGCTATTTACCCATTTTCTTTCCTAGACGTTGCTTATTCGATAAATACCTGAAATAAACATAAAATACAGCGTAATACTATGGAAAATCAAGTAAAAAGCAATGCATATTAAGTCAAATATATGATACTTTTTGCGTTATCAGGAGCTACTGTTTGCTTTTATTTTACATGCTTTATAATACATTATGGGTTTACTTCTATGATTGTGTAACATCGGGGACATGCGTTATTATGTTTTCTAAGTTGTTGTTGCTTTTGTATTTTGGAGCTTATAACTTATTTATGAATTTGTGTTGAAAATGTTTTTCCGCTGCATAGTTTCAATATGATTTGATGTATTTTCGAAGGATTATCGTTGGTGACACCTTAATTTGTCGAGTAATATTTTATTTATAAGTTTCGAGGTTTAGGATGTTACATAATGGTACCAGAAAAAGTGTGTTCGGCCGTCTAGGTTTTATAATGATGTCTAGTCCCTAGTATGCGTCATGTGTGTCTATATTATCAATGCATTGTTTCTTCTAATGTCTGTTTGATAATGTTAAAATGGATTGAAGAAATGAGTGCGCTATTACTGAGGGCCTGTTTCTTTTAATGTATGTTTGATAGTGCTTAGAGAAATCGAGAAGATTTTCATAGTGATGGTCTGTGTAAGACCCCAATTTTGACCCTAAGATTCCTCATGCAATTTCATCATAAGCATTAGCATTGGGATCATACCTTGGCATTCTCCTTCCCCCCCCCCCTTCATTGGGTTTGTTTTGGGAGAGATCACCAAGCACTTTGTGATTGTATCATACTTGTATTTTATCATTTTTACTAACCAAAATACCAAAAATATGTCTTTGCACTTGTCTAAATCTTTTGTAGGTAGGGCATGATCTCCATTGATCTATCAAGTTCATATCTAGGGTTTAAGACCCTCAAGACAAAGAGCACAACCATTATTTGATCCAAGAATGTTTATGAGCATCATATATGAGTTCCATTGATTACTACTTGTTATATAGATCAAGTTTTCTTCAAGAGTGTGGAGGTAATTTGCCTTGGAAACCCTAGTTTGACTGGGTATCTTGAGTAACTTATCCAATAAGCTACCTTACCATTTGATCAAATCTCTCAAGGGACACTTCAAAATTCATCATCTTATGCATATATGATCTACCATGGGCCAATAAAGTCCAAAGAATTGAAGGTTAGCAAGTTGGTTGATGGTGGTTGGCCAGATGAATTCATCTGATCAAAACTGGGTCTCCCTAGACCCTATCTCCTACAATTTTCACCATATGAAAATGATTCCAAGGGTAAAGTTAATCTAAAAGACATTCCAAACAACTTTCATGTTGAGACCTAGAGCTAGTTTTTCTTGTAAAATCATTTTCTATATGGAAACATTATAGGTCATTTTGTCTAAACCATAATTTGAAAGTCAACTTCCCAAGGCCATAACTTTCTCAATTTTTATGAGATGAAAGATTTACGAGTTTCATAATGAAATTCAATATGTCTACTTAAACTTTGATGTTTGGAGTGAGAGCTAATTCAAATTTTATAAGTATGTGATATGAGGTTACATTATAGGTCATTTTTTACCTATACCATTGAACAAGTGATTTTTCCAAACTTCAAAAATACATAACTCTATCATTCCAAGTCCAAATGACATGAAATTGATTACCAATTTGAAGGTCTTTGAAATATCTACAACTTTGATGAATACACTTTTCTCATTTGAAGCTCACATAAAAAGTTAAGCAAGGTGGAATATTGAGATATATGGCTTGACACTTAGAAAAAATTTTGATATGTTAAAATTTCCAAACTTCCACCTCAAAATTCATCATGATACAAGCTTCAAATGGAAAATTATGCAACATAAAAGTTGTTCCTCTTTATCTAACCTTTTTAAAAAGTCCAATTTCATCCATTTTGGACAAGATTTGAATGGGCTGCGCATGGCTTGAACTTTGCATCATCCTTTGGAAAAAATCAAACTTCAAGCTTCCATGTACAATTTCCTAGCACTCCAATTTGATTTCATACTTGTTCACACTCAATTATGGATCAAATGGAATGATCTCATGGGCATGTACACGCCCATGCACACATGCATCACTCATTGCCAATTTTGAAAACTCAATTATAAGGTGCAAATATCATGTGATTCAGCTATAAATAGAGCACCCTATTCTCAGAATTGAAGACTCCTTCACGCCAGCTTTGATCCCAAACACCAAACCCTTCCATTTGAGAGGATAATCCTGAGAATTTCCTTTGGAAATTGAGTTTAATTCTCACTGTTTTGAGATTCAAAACTTCAGGGATCCAAGATCTTTTGTGCATTCTAATCTACTTCTGCAAGCATCCTGAGCAAGATCAAACACGAGCCAAAGCAAGAACAAGTGAATTCAGACCTGCATTAAAGGTATTTTCCAGAAAATTTAATCTCTTCGATTCACTCTCGATTCTATTCAATTCTCTTGGATCTTTGGTTGTCTGAAGTCCTACCAATGTAGGAGAAGATTGAGTTGCTTAGAGGTCAAATCGAAGCAACTCAGTTGACACACCTCAAAATTCAACTCCTTATATCTTTCTATATATGTGGAGTTAGTTAAAATTGAGGTCAGATTCGAGCTCTACACCATTTTTTCTTTCAGAACATGTTCTCCTTTTTTATTTTCTTGATGGTGATGAGTGAACCAGTCTGGCCAGGATCACCGGAGAAGATGATCGGCCTTTGGGCTCTGGCGATGTGCTGGAAGTGTTCAGAGTCATTGATCTGTTTTAAATTGTTTTAATCTCACGTGTTGGTTCTGATTACCATCCATGTGGCGCATTGACTTAAGTCCACAGTGGAAAGCGCGTTAAGGACCACTTGATTTGCCCCCTCAATTAATGAGGGAGATCAAGTGGTCCACGTTTTTTTGCTATTTTCTGATTTTCTTTTATTCCTTTTATTTTCATTAATTCATATTAATTTTAATATTGATCCAAAAAATATGAGAGTTTCATCAAAAAAATTCAAATAATTTCCTCTTTCATATTATGAATTAAAATTATTTTTTGGATCATTATTAATATTTTTCATGATTTAATTGATTTTGTGTTTCTTTTTAATTGTTTAAAAATACTTTTAAGTCTTTAAGAATTCTGAAATTTTTTCTCTAAGGTCTTTTGACCTTGTTTGACCTATGATAAATCTCATGGTTATTTCTTTGGTGTTTTGATGAGGTTTTAGGAATTTGACAAACCATATTTAATTTAAATGCCTTATTTTAGTATTTTTAATTTGAATAAATGCAAGGTTGATTTGGATTTAGGGGATGGATGGAATGTACATTCCATCTCCCAAAATGAATGGATGATATTAATTTGGTAAAAGTCCTCCTTTAATCAATTTGAGTTTTGATCCATTCCCTTCCCTCTTCATCTCATTCCCCTTCTTTATGCATTCATCTCATTTGGCCTATGATATCTCAAAGTCCTAAAGCTAGTTGATTGAAAAATTAACATGAGTATGGATGAGATTAGGCCACCTATTTTGCATATTTATTTTTGTGTGTGGTATGTTTCATGAGCATAGTCCATTATATTATGTCTCTAACATGCGTTAACACCAAAATTCTATTGCCCGGCCTCAAATAGTCGTGACTTCTACATAAGTCCAATTATTATTGCTTAACATAGCGCTAAATTTGTGACACAAAAGGCATAACATTCTAGTTAGTGAGATTGTAAGTCTCTCCTCTTTCATGGTATTGTAGCACCTCAAATTTGCACCTATCATTGTACATACATTTTCATATTAGGTCATAGCATATCATGGTCCATTGCATAACATTTGCATTGCTTCAGTTGCCTCAAGTGCAAGCCAATCAAGAATTAGGTCAAACTAATCTCCTGATCAGTCAACCAATCAAGCAAAGTTGTTTCTCAAGGAGCCAAAGCCCTAGGGTTTGTCCAACAAGTTCACATGACTAGGAGGTCTATTTGAAGTGATCAAGTCAGGGGTTGAAGGCTTGGAGATCATCAGTTCATACATAGACAGTCAAAAGTCAAAGGAAGTCAACTGTCAGTCAAAGCAGTGGATGGTGGCCATTCTTGTGGAATTTGGGCATCATGATCAATAATCAAGAGTTCATACAACTTGGGATATCATTTGAAGTCAAATTATCAAGGACTTAGAGTTTGGAATTCATCAGTCAATGCGTAATCAGTCAGAAACCCTAAAAGTCAACTATTGGTCAACTGTCCATTTAATCAGTGATTTGATGATTGGAATTGGTTTATGAGGGCTCATTCATGGTCAAATAGTCATCATATATCATGTCAAACACCATCATGGAAGAATTTGAAGCCAGATCAAAAATTTCCCAAAATGGAAACTGGGCCTGTAACTGAAACCTGCCATAAATGGAAAGTCTTGATCCTCAAACTTACATCTTGATACAAGCCTCAAATGAATTTTTGCCCAACATGAAAGTTGAAGATCTTGTTCTCCCATTTCCAAAAAGTCCTAGAACTCTTAATTCCCATGTGTGGTTGGCAAGTTATGATCGAATCGATTTCAGAAAATCTTGAACTTCAAAGGGGCATATCTCTCAAACCGTTTGGCCAATTTTGGTGGGGTTTTTTCCTACAAGTCACATTTGATCCCCTCTTTCCAAAAATATAAATTTCATGAGCCAAAACTTCACCAATCAAAATGGCATATTTTGACTTTTCTCATTTAAATGCAAGTTTGACCAAGAGTTGACTTTTTGATATAAACATTTTTCTAACATTTGGCCAATTGGAACAGCTCAGAAATATCATTTAAAACATGTTTGCAAGCTCAAATTATGCAGTACTTGCACCCATCATGTATCCATGTTTAGTTGCTTGAATTGGAAGAAAAGTACAAATTCAACCATGCTACCCCATGCTATCCACCATGCCTTGCTTTGTACTTTGAAAACAGAAAATTGGAAGCACATTTGCTGTCATTTGAAGCTTCATTGTGCAGCCAAAAGACCAGCAAAAGAGGCCATACTAATTTGCTTGAAAATGGGCAAAAAGGACACTTTCATCCATACTTCCATGGCCATGCTTTGTACTCACACATAACAGTTTTTGTGCACCATTTTTTCTGTCAAACCAATCCTAATAGCAGGCACATAAACCACATTGGACAGCAAACACAAAAAAAACTCACTCATTTCTAAGAAACCTCATCTTTGGCATTTTTTCCAAAAATCTTCAAAAACTTCCAAAGAGCTAAGCCGTGCCTTGTTTGAAACAACATCCAAGCAACATGTTGAACCTTTTTTAAACTCCATTCTTCAACTGTAAGAGCTCTTGGTGGACTGTCCTTTCCAAGCTCCATTAATGGCAAAGTGAGACTGCATCCAAACCAAGCCATCTCAAGCAAAACCTTCTTCATCATTCATCTTTTGAAGACCTTTGGAGCATCTGTTTTAGCTTATAACACACAAACAACAACTGTTTCGTGGATTTCTTCAAAAATAAGTAAGGATTCGAATCACTCTTTTCTCTAAATGATGCTATGCTTTATGAAGAGCTTGCCTTGCTGTTTATTCTGCTCTTTGAATCGTGAAAAACCATCGAGAAATGAGAGAGAACGAGAGTTTTAAAGTTTGTTGTTCATGATTAATTTTGTTCGATTCTTGATGTTGTTGTTGTTTTTAGACAAATGGCATGTTGATTCGTGTTAGGGGCTGTTAGATCTTCATGAAAATATGTTTAAATGTTGTTTTGGGACCTTTTGGGGTTTCTGGAAAAATTAAGTTGAAGGTGATGAAGAAAACCTTGCTGTTTTTGGGCTGCTGCGTTTTACCTGCGGATTTATCCGCGACCTTCATGCTGCTGCGTTTTACCTGCGGATTTATCCGCGACCTTCATGTTGCTGCGTTTTACCTGCGGATTTATCCGCGACCTGCATAGCCATCCGCGGATTTTCCTGCGGATTTCGTGCATTAGGGCTTCGCCTTCAATGTTCATTTCATTTAATTACTCAATCTTCCAAAAATCATAAGTTCCTCATTTTAATTCCAAATTCATTGGGAATTTTTGCATCATGTCCATCTTGATCTCTAGTTTTTTGTCATATATTTTCCAGAATTTTTGCATGGTCGAATTTTAAATGTTGCTAGGGTTTGTGGCATGTGACCAAATTTTGTACACTTTGCCAAATCAATTGTGAAATGATGAGAATGTATCCAATGGCTCCCAATTTTTTGTGCTTAAACTAGACACACTCATGGTGATTTTGGTGCAGAGTTTGTGAATTTATCATTTGTGGTTTGTGAGTTATGATTTTTTGAATTAGGGTGTGACAATTTGTGTCACACCATTGATGTCCAACTTCATGATTTTCATTACCATGCTTCATGACCTCCAATTGATCCAATTTTTTGCATGAACCTACTCTTGTATGTCTAGTTTACATGTGAATTTTCTTGGAATTATTTGTGGCATTTCCTAATTGTTTGAGATTTTCTCCCCTGCCTAGTCAATTGTTGACTTTGTGTGACACATGTTCCCATTTCATTTGTGAAATTCTCATACTTTATTGGATGGACACGAAATTTGACATGTGATAACTAGACATCCTCATCTTTGCCATGGTTTTGATCCCATTCATTTATCATACACCATTCTTGACTTATGATTTTTCTAAGTTGATGCATGTTTGGTTGACTTCTTTGAGCATGTTCAAAATGGCTTTGACTTTCTGATTTTCATTGACTGCCTTCCACTTGTCCAAATGAGATGAAATTTGACATGCTTACCATGCTATGTGTGAGGATTGATCATGATTTATTTGGTGATTTTTGGAAAATGTTTAGATTGCTTTTGAGTTAAGTCTTGCTGTTGACTTCTATGAACTTCTGTTTGCCATACTTTGACCTAAATGGTTCATGAAATGATGATGATGATTGATATGAATGTGAACCCAATTGGTTTTGTTTCTTGATTGTTGGAACATGATTTTGGATACTCATCCTCTGCTGTTTTGACTTTTCCATTCATTTTTGACCCCAGGCTTGTCCTAGTGGTCCTGTTACTCACCTTTGAGCTTGTGTTTTCAGGTTGACCATCAAATGGCCATTGAGACCAATTCTTTTGATTGAGCTTGCCTAAACACCATGACTAACTTGTGTGTTTTGTAGGTGGCTGGGCTCACATGCCTTAGGCCTTGTGCTTTGCACATCCATGTGCCTCTAATTGACTGTTGGTATCTGTTCCTGTCTGCTTTGTCTGAAGTGGTATACTAACATCTGCTTGACTGTTTCAGGTGCTTTAGTTGCTTAGTTCCTTGTGAACTTTTTGCTTTGCTTTGCTTGTATAAGCAATTTGCATTGAGGTATGTCTCTTTTACTTCATGTAGTCTGGAAGACCTGGCCTGTTACTTGGCCAGGCAACTGTCTGAAGTCCTCCTTAAGAGGCAATGTTTGTGGATGTTTAACTTTGTCCTTGCATAGAGTCAAAGTCCTCCTAAGTGAAGAGGCAATTGGTGGAAGGTAGGGATATGCAATTTATCCCCCACTATTCAGTGTGTCATCTGCTTTGCTCACACCACTGTGTTGATGCATTGCAGATACAAACCCAAGATCTTGTGCAATTGCACAGTTGAGTCAGTTTTAAATGTGTAGAAGGGTTCCCACTTTCTGAACCCACACATTCTTGTCTTGAGCTCTCCCAGGCCAGGGATAAGAGCTGTGAAGTCTTATCTTCACCCACCTTTCATCTGCTTCACCTTAGCCCCTCAATGGCAAGGTTAAGAGCGCATTCACCCAGTTCCAGAGGTTTGTTTGTTGAGGTTGATATGACCCCTTGACTAAAACCTAACCCTTGTTTGAGCCACTTGTTTGTGTATAGCGTGTGCTATCTGTGCTTGTAGGATTGTTTGACTTGCTTCCTGTGCAAGATAGGATTGTTTGACTTGCTTCCTGTGCAAGTTAAGTGCGTGTGGCTTGCTTCCTGTGTGAGCCATACTTAGGATAGGTTGGCCCGCGTGCCATTTAGCTAGAAACCTTAACTTAGGGATGATTTGCATGATAACATCTAGGCTCGAGTCGTAGTCTCCCTAGTTGTGTCTCCCTCTGTTATCTGGTTAGGCTAGTCCTGTATCCCTGCGTAGGGGAACTACATCGCCCTGATCTTCATACCAGATGAAGTATGTAGGCAGGAGATTGAGCTGATCTCTCCGGGCGCCCTTTTTCTTTTTTGTGTGTGTTGTTTGACAGTTGCTAGGCTCGAGTGCCTGACTCCTTAGCAATTTGTTGTCTGTCTGTTTGAGTATGTGCTTGACAGTTATAGGCTCGAGTCCCCGACTCCCTATTAACCTGTTGTGTTGTTGTGTGCTTGGAAGCCGATGTAAGTCCATCGAGTGGCATTTGGGTTCCAGTGTGCGTGCGTTTAGGTTCGGATGTCAATGTAAGTCCAGTGATTGGCATTTGGGCTCCACGTTTGCCTCTTTGCGTGTGTTTAGGTTCGGATGTCAATGTAAGTCCAGTGATTGGCATTTGGGCTCCACGTTTGCCTCTTTGCGTGTGTTTAGGTTCGGATGCTGATGTAAGTCCAGTGATTGGCAGTCAGGCTCCACGTTTGCCTTTGCCTGTTTCTTTGTTTGTGTGCGTGTCAGCCGAGCTACGAATGCTCTGATTCTTCTCTCGTCCGAGAAGATACGTATGCATAGGATGCGATATCCTAGCGAGCATGTGTCGTTTCCCCAGTCCGAACTACTTCGACTCTGATGTCTATGCCTGATAGACTAAGTAGGCCCAGGATGCGACATCCTGCCGAGTTCAGTTTCAGTCAGTCTCTTTCTTTTCTTTCAGCCAGTGTGTGTGAATGTTTGAGCAGTGTTTAGCAACCAATTTCCTTTCTAGTGTGCGTGGATCCCGTAGAGTACTACGGATGCGTAGGGGTGCTAATACCTTCCCTTCGCATAACCGACTCCCGAACCCATTCTCTTTGGTCGCGAGACCATGTTCTTTCCCAGGTTTACTCTGAGCGTTTCCTTTCCCTCTTTTGGGATAAATAACGCACGGTGGCGGCTCTGTTGTTCTTTCTTTTCCCGCCGGTTTTTCGCGCGATGCGACAGCTGGCGACTCTGCTGGGGAGATAGAGAAGTTGACCTGTGCTGGTCCATCTTCCCTAAGCGAGTCTCTCCTAGCGCTCTCTAGGTTAGGGCTTTGGTTGCTTTGTGCTGCTCTATTTTATTGCATTCTTTGTATATATTTGCATTTACTGTTTGCATTTATTATTTGCATCAATGTTTGCATTCATTCATATTCATCTGTTCATCTGGCTGTGTTTCTCTGTTTGGGGTGGGAGTTACTCGAGGTAAAAGGCCCAATACCCAGGCTATGAGTGAAATCTAGGAAACCTAGGAATAGAGTGATTCATGGGAAGCGGGTGGTATGGCGCCACTTAGCGGAACATTGATATCACGAGCAGTTCAGACCCTGGTGGGATACTGTCGTTACATACTTCGGGTGTGTATATGATAGTATTTCTGCGAAAGGTTATTTATGCTGCATTTCTCTCAGCTTTACCCTGGCCTAGACTACACCCGTGAGTGGGGAAGGGTTATTCATTACAGGTACCGTTGGTGACTCGGTTCTGTTGGTGACTTGGTTCTGTTGGTGACTCTAGTTCAGACAACAGTGTGATCAGTTCGACCATAAGTTGGATTTATGTTCTGATCTTGACTGAAGCTTCGACCTAGTCGGAGTTTGCACAACCAGCCAGTCCAGTCTGCATCATGTGCATCATAGCATATTTATTTTTCAAAAGAAACGCAATGAAAAAAATCAAAAAAAAGAAATCAAAAAAAAAAGGGAAGAAAAAAAAGAAAAAAAAGAAAATTTTCAAGGAACTCAAAGGAGTTTATTTGCAAAAATTTCAAAACATGAAAAAACCGGGAAAATTTTTTCACCTGATATATCTGATGAGATATTCTCATATATGATCAAAATGCTAAATATTTCAAAGTTTGCAAATAAAACCCTCGAGTTCCTTTGAAATAAAAACAAGCATATGCATAAACACTTCATGCATCATTTGCATCAGCAGGTTCTGTTCCGGTCTCCCGTCCTGTGGTCTGACCCTGTGATCTTCATTTATTTTGAAGACGCACTTTGCCGGTATTATACCAGAGCCATCTCTGCCAGATTGATGGATCATCCTGAGCAAGAGAATCGTGAACTCAGAGAGATATTTGCCAGACTTTGTACTGTTGATGGATTTATTCCTGGTTAACCGATCCCGGGCTGGTATTGGCTACTGTTCTGGGGCACTTAATGAGCAAGATTTGTTCAAGAGTGGAGGATTCGTCCATGACGATCAACCTGGAGAAGAGGATGCTGCTATCTTGGAAGAGGACGCAGAGGACTTGAACAATTTCACCATTCCTGGTGGTGTCTGCCACAATTGGGTCACTGTGGGCTTTCCTACAGTTGTTCATAAGTCTTTGTAATAAACACTTTCTTTAAAAGCCCTTCTCCCATGCCAAAAGGAGAAGTGATGACATTGTTGGCAACATTTTGTGCAATGATATTTTCATTCAAATAATTCATGTTAAACATTTGTTTTTCCAATTGTTTTCCCTTTTTGCTTTTTGCATGAAATTGGTGATCACAAAAAACCTAAAAACAAGAATAAAAGCAATCTTTTCATCTGCATAACGATTGTCTTGTTTGTTTCAAAAAAGCTTTTCATATCAAAATCTTTATGCAGGTTGTTTCTCAAATCCATTGAACATAGTGATCGGACGTCATCTCCCAATTTTGAATTCCCTGTATTCGAAGCGGACGAAGATGATGTTGAAGGGATTCCCGACGAGATTTCCCGACTTCTTGAGCGAGAAAAGAAGATCACTCAGCTGCATCTCGAGAATCAGCAGAACAGCCAACTGGGCCATTATCAAAAAAAAAAAAAAAAAAAAAAAAAAAAAAGAAAAAGAAAGAGGAGGGTGCAAAATCAAATCAAAAGAAATCCAAATCCAAAGAAAAAGAAAGAAAGAAAGAAACAAAAAATAGCACCCTCAAAGTCCCAAGTTGACTGATGTTGAACTCGATCGAAAAGAAGAGATCAACTGCCATGTGTTATGGTCAGTCATATCAGTGGAGAGTGAAAAAGCATTTGATAAGAAGATCAAGCCTCGTGTGTTCCGAGGAACCTTGTGCTCAAGAAAGTCTTGTCTTTTATACCCGATTCCAGGGGCAAGTGAACCCCCAAGCTATGAATGTCCACATGTTGTCAAAAGAGCCTCTTCAGGCAGTGTTCTGACACTTACTACAATGGATGAAGAAGTTCACTCGTCCTGTGAATCCTGGTGCAGTCAAGAAATACTTCGCCTAAACAAAAAGAAAAAATCAAACAGCTCGCTAAGTTGAACACCCCAAAGGGCGACTTAGGCAAAAAGGAGCGTCTCGGTGGATTGAAAACCCGAAAGGGCGATCCAGGCAAAAGTTAGAGACATTGAAAAAGAATTTGCATCCCGCTAGATTGAACACCTCACACTGGGGCAATCTAGGCAAAAATTAGGGATTTGGCAAGTAACTGCATCTTGACAAGACTGTGCTCTATATCTGTCATCCGTCAGGGATTCTCGATTCGTCGTCGACTGAAGCTCTGAATACATCGAAAATTCAGAATGGTAGAGGAAAGGTCATTATGTTCAATGTAGCCCTCTCCAATATATATCACCGATTTCAAACTTGTACAGATCCATGGAGTCTCGCCCTTTGCAGACTACCATTCCATCACATTAATTTGAGCTTTTATCCAATTATTTGCACTCCTTTTTGTTTCAACTCAACAAATGTTTTGCATGTTTTTAATTGATGAAGTATCATTGTTTTCAAAGTAAACAAATTTTTCAAAAAAAATTGTTCTTAAACAAAGTGAACGTTCACAATGATGGAAGGATACTTAGGAGACCCACAGTGCTCTCCTGGGGGTGGTATGATTACCAGCAGGTAAGACAATTGTTCGTATCTCGAGCATGACTGTATATTTGTCCTGCAGAACCTCGTATGGTCTCTCCTCAGTGAATTTGCTCAGTGCAGTGTTGGTTGAAGTTGTTTATCTTCATGTTCCCGGCAGTACAACATTCTTCCTCCAGGTCCCTGTTAGCCCTATTGTGGGGCACCTCCAATATAGGTTTGTTTGAGCCCTACCGTGGGGCATTCCCAGCAAGGTTGCTGTTGAAATATTTTTGTGGGGCAGTTCCCCAAGCAGAGTGTTTGCTGAAGACGTTAGCGTTCCTCTCTCCAGCAGAGCAGTCTTCTCCTCTCCCCGGCAGGCCTATGCTTGCAGATTTCCCCAGTTGAGAATCCCCGCTGAGCGCCTGGCAGTTATTTTCCCCGGGAGTCCCCTAGTGGAGTTTATCAGTAGACTGTTAGTGTGTTCCCCAACAATTGGTTTTGTGATGCTATCATCTCCAGTGTGGCCGTGAGTGCTTATCCCAAGCAGGTTTGTGGGAATTCATCTCCCGTATGATATGACGTGCTATCATCCTCGACAGAGTTGTTACTCTCGCCACTATGGTTGTTCTCTCCACAAGGATTGTTCTCCTCAGCAGAATGGTGTGGTTTTCCTCAGCAAGTTCCCCGAGTGGAGCGGGTCTCATGAAATACATCTCCAGCAGTGATTCTCTTACATATGGACTGGTTGGGTCGTCCCTAGTGAAGTAGCATTTATTTCTCCAGCAGAGTTCATCCTACCAGTGGATTGGACGGGTTTCTGTAGTAGACCGATATCGGCATCCCCAGCTGAATTGATTCTACCCGTGGATCGCGTGGGTTATCCCTAGCGGAGTAACAGACATTCTCCAAAGCAGGGTTTGTCCTATCTGAAGATTGGCTGAGTCTTCCTCCCAGTGAAGTCGCTTTACCATTCCCCAGCACAGTTCCTGGAGTTCCCCGGTGTTGTCTCTGAAGGAGACGTGTGTTTATGCATTCATCATTTAGATAAGCATAGCATATCGCATCATTAGTGCATAGCATTTCCATAATCATGGGGCATTGTGTAAAGGAAAAAAAAACTCATGCATCAACATTGCAAGCATATCCGTTAGCCCTAGGCCGTGGCGACCAGCCGAGGTTGGGTTGTTGGAAAGAGTTTAGCATCGCGCCATTGGATCGGCTTCAGAATTGGGTTCATCAGCATGGTTGAGAGGTTGGTGTTTTCCCAACAAGTGATTCCTCAGTCGAGTGGGTATCCCCAGCAGTGTTACTCCCCAATTGTTAGCGTCTTGCCAGCTTGGGTCTTTTTCCTTAAGCAGATATGGGTGTGTCTGATCTCTCCATGTAGAGTCTACCCCTTAAGCAGAAAGTGTCAATCTTTTCCTGCCATTTCCCCACTGAGATACATCCTCGTGGATGACGGTTGCTTCCGTTCCCTACCTAATGGGATGGGTTTTCCCTATTGAGTTCTTTCCTCATTAGGATGAGTCTTGATTCAGTCTGCCTTTTTGGATCGATCCTAAATTGGCTTCTTGTTAACTGTCTCTTGTGTTGCCCTGGGGCATGGATGAATAGTGGCACACCACCGGCACTCATTCATTTCATCCTCAGCGGAATTTGTTGGCTTCTACCTACGAACTGGTAGTTGTAAGTCCTATCTTTGTGGTTTTCTACCTACAAGCTGGTAGTTGTAAAATCCCACTTTCCTCCCCTTGTTGGAATTAACCCTTTGTGCTCATCCCGATGATGACTGGTTACTTTTCCGTGGTTTTCTGCCTACAAACCGGTAGATGTAATCCCCTCTTTGTGGTTAATGGTCTTGTCCCCTTTGGATACTTGCTTTGATCAAGCAGTATTGTCCCCATTGGGTCTTCACTTTCTTTTTGGATACTTGCTCCAAGTTAGCAACTTTATCCTCTTTTGATTGGTCATCTTTTGCATACCTAGTCTGGTCCCCCGATGCCTTTCTGTTCGGTCGTTTATCCATCTCACAACCTACAACCCGGTTATGGATAATCTTCCATGCGAGTGTATTATCTACGTTTTGACGGCTATAGATAATATGTACTTATGATTTTCCGGTATTCAGACCGAAGGAGTTTCCGACGATCAGGTCGATGTACTCATGGCACAAGGCCAATTTTCCGGTATTCAGACCGAAGGAGTTTCCGACGATCAGGTCGATGTACTCATGGCACAAGGCCAATTTTCCGGTATTCAGACCGAAGAAGTTTCCGACGATCAGGTCGATGTACTTATGGCACTCAGGCCAATTTCCGATTCTCAGATCGAAGAAGTTTTCCTCCTCTCCGTTGGTGTCGATAAACGTCGAGTTTTTCCCAAATCATCCGTTGATGATTTGGTTGTGTTCACTCTCCCCAGTAGAGTTTTCTCCTCTCCGTTGGTGTCGATAAACGTCGAGTTTTTCCCGATCATCCGTTGATGATTTGGTTGTGTTCACTCTCCCCAGTAGAGTTTTCTCCTCTCCGTTGGTGTCGATAAACGTCGAGTTTTTCCCGATCATCCGTTGATGATTTGGTTGTGTTCACTCTCCCCAGTAGAGTTTTCTCCTCTCCGTTGGTGTCGATAAACGTCGAGTTTTTTCCCGATCATCCGTTGATGATTTGGTTGTGTCCTCCTTCCCAAGTGAAGTGGTCTCCTCTCCGTTGGTGTCGATAAACGTCGAGTTTTTCCTATTCGTCCTATGACGTCTAGTTGTACCTGTCCCCATGTGGATTTACCTCTCCGTTGGTCTTGGTAAACGTTGAGTTTTTCCCATTTCGTCCGTTGACGTATGTTTGTATCCCTTCCATTCATTCATTAATGTTCGGTTACCTCTCCGTTGGTCTTGGTAAACGTTGAGTTTTTCCCATTTCGTCCGTTGACGTATGGTTGTATCCCTTCCATTCATTCATTAATGTTTGGTTACCTCTCCGTTGGTCTTGGTAAACGTTGAGTTTTTCCCATTTCGTCCGTTGACGTATGTTTGTATCCCTTCCATTCATTCATTAATGTTCGGTTACCTCTCCGTTGGTCTTGGTAAACGTTGAGTTTTTCCCATTTCGTCCGTTGACGTATGGTTGTATCCCTTCCATTCATTCATTAATGTTTGGTTACCTCTCCGTTGGTCTTGGTAAACGTTGAGTTTTTCCCATTTCGTCCGTTGACGTATGGTTGTATCCCTTCCATTCATTCATTAATGTTTGGTTACCTCTCCGTTGGTCTTGGTAAACGTTGAGTTTTTCCCATTTCGTCCGTTGACGTATGGTTGTATCCCTCCCAGTTATTCAATAGCGTCTGGTTACCTCTCCGTTGGTCCCGATAAACGTCGAGTTTTTCCTAGTTGTCCGTTGGCATCTAGTTGTGATTTGTTGTTCCCATTCACCATCGTTGTGATGTCTGGATGTGGCCGTACCCTTTGAAAACAAAACCAAAAATATATACCCAGTAATAAATATCAAATCCCAGTGGACGTTTCCATTGGTGGATCCCTGTATTGTGCAAATTCTACGGTTCTTGGTATTCAATCCCTGTTTACCCTGAAAGTCTGACAGCCGTTGCTCTCATCCATTCGGGTTCCCAGCTGATTGAATAGGGGCAGATGTAGCACCTCAAATTTGCACCTATCATTGTACATACATTTTCATATTAGGTCATAGCATATCATGGTCCATTGCATAACATTTGCATTGCTTCAGTTGCCTCAAGTGCAAGCCAATCAAGAATTAGGTCAAACTAATCTCCTGATCAGTCAACCAATCAAGCAAAGTTGTTTCTCAAGGAGCCAAAGCCCTAGGGTTTGTCCAACAAGTTCACATGACTAGGAGGTCTATTTGAAGTGATCAAGTCAGGGGTTGAAGGCTTGGAGATCATCAGTTCATACATAGACAGTCAAAAGTCAAAGGAAGTCAACTGTCAGTCAAAGCAGTGGATGGTGGCCATTCTTGTGGAATTTGGGCATCATGATCAATAATCAAGAGTTCATACAACTTGGGATATCATTTGAAGTCAAATTATCAAGGACTTAGAGTTTGGAATTCATCAGTCAATGCGTAATCAGTCAGAAACCCTAAAAGTCAACTATTGGTCAACTGTCCATTTAATCAGTGATTTGATGATTGGAATTGGTTTATGAGGGCTCATTCATGGTCAAATAGTCATCATATATCATGTCAAACACCATCATGGAAGAATTTGAAGCCAGATCAAAAATTTCCCAAAATGGAAACTGGGCCTGTAACTGAAACCTGCCATAAATGGAAAGTCTTGATCCTCAAACTTACATCTTGATACAAGCCTCAAATGAATTTTTGCCCAACATTAAAGTTGAAGATCTTGTTCTCCCATTTCCAAAAAGTCCTAGAACTCTTAATTCCCATGTGTGGTTGGCAAGTTATGATCGAATCGATTTCAGAAAATCTTGAACTTCAAAGGGGCATATCTCTCAAACCGTTTGGCCAATTTTGGTGGGGTTTTTTCCTACAAGTCACATTTGATCCCCTCTTTCCAAAAATATAAATTTCATGAGCCAAAACTTCACCAATCAAAATGGCATATTTTGACTTTTCTCATTTAAATGCAAGTTTGACCAAGAGTTGACTTTTTGATATAAACATTTTTCTAACATTTGGCCAATTGGAACAGCTCAGAAATATCATTTAAAACATGTTTGCAAGCTCAAATTATGCAGTACTTGCACCCATCATGTATCCATGTTTAGTTGCTTGAATTGGAAGAAAAGTACAAATTCAACCATGCTACCCCATGCTATCCACCATGCCTTGCTTTGTACTTTGAAAACAGAAAATTGGAAGCACATTTGCTGTCATTTGAAGCTTCATTGTGCAGCCAAAAGACCAGCAAAAGAGGCCATACTAATTTGCTTGAAAATGGGCAAAAAGGACACTTTCATCCATACTTCCATGGCCATGCTTTGTACTCACACATAGCAGTTTTTGTGCACCATTTTTTCTGTCAAACCAATCCTAATAGCAGGCACATAAACCACATTGGACAGCAAACACAAAAAAAACTCACTCATTTCTAAGAAACCTCATCTTTGGCATTTTTTCCAAAAATCTTCAAAAACTTCCAAAGAGCTAAGCCGTGCCTTGTTTGAAACAACATCCAAGCAACATGTTGAACCTTTTTTAAACTCCATTCTTCAACTGTAAGAGCTCTTGGTGGACTGTCCTTTCCAAGCTCCATTAATGGCAAAGTGAGATTGCATCCAAACCAAGCTATCTCAAGCAAAACCTTCTTCATCATTCATCTTTTGAAGACCTTTGGAGCATCTGTTTTAGCTTATAACACAAACAACAACTGTTTCGTGGATTTCTTCAAAAATAAGTAAGGATTCGAATCACTCTTTTCTCTAAATGATGCTATGCTTTATGAAGAGCTTGCCTTGCTGTTTATTCTGCTCTTTGAATCGTGAAAAACCATCGAGAAATGAGAGAGAACGAGAGTTTTAAAGTTTGTTGTTCATGATTAATTTTGTTCGATTCTTGATGTTGTTGTTGTTTTTAGACAAATGGCATGTTGATTCGTGTTAGGGGCTGTTAGATCTTCATGAAAATATGTTTAAATGTTGTTTTTGGGACCTTTTGGGGTTTCTGGAAAAATTAAGTTGAAGGTGATGAAGAAAACCTTGCTGTTTTTGGGCTGCTGCGTTTTACCTGCGGATTTATCCGCGACCTTCATGCTGCTGCGTTTTACCTGCGGATTTATCCGCGACCTTCATGTTGCTGCGTTTTACCTGCGGATTTATCCGCGACCTGCATAGCCATCCGCGGATTTTCCTGCGGATTTCGTGCATTAGGGCTTCGCCTTCAATGTTCATTTCATTTAATTACTCAATCTTCCAAAAATCATAAGTTCCTCATTTTAATTCCAAATTCATTGGGAATTTTTGCATCATGTCCATCTTGATCTCTAGTATTTTGTCATATATTTTCCAGAATTTTTGCATGGTCGAATTTTAAATGTTGCTAGGGTTTGTGGCATGTGACCAAATTTTGTACACTTTGCCAAATCAATTGTGAAATGATGAGAATGTATCCAATGGCTCCCAAATTTTTTGTGCTTAAACTAGACACACTCATGGTGATTTTGGTGCAGAGTTTGTGAATTTATCATTTGTGGTTTGTGAGTTATGATTTTTTGAATTAGGGTGTGACAATTTGTGTCACACCATTGATGTCCAACTTCATGATTTTCATTACCATGCTTCATGACCTTCAATTGATCCAATTTTTTGCATGAACCTACTCTTGTATGTCTAGTTTACATGTGAATTTTCTTGGAATTATTTGTGGCATTTCCTAATTGTTTGAGATTTTCTCCCCTGCCTAGTCAATTGTTGACTTTGTGTGACACATGTTCCCATTTCATTTGTGAAATTCTCATACTTTATTGGATGGACACGAAATTTGACATGTGATAACTAGACATCCTCATCTTTGCCATGGTTTTGATCCCATTCATTTATCATACACCATTCTTGACTTATGATTTTTCTAAGTTGATGCATGTTTGGTTGACTTCTTTGAGCATGTTCAAAATGGCTTTGACTTTCTGATTTTCATTGACTGCCTTCCACTTGTCCAAATAAGATGAAATTTGATATGCTTACCATGCTATGTGTGAGGATTGATCATGATTTATTTGGTGATTTTTGGAAAATGTTTAGATTGCTTTTGAGTTAAGTCTTGCTGTTGACTTCTATGAGCTTCTGTTTGCCATACTTTGACCTAAATGGTTCATGAAATGATGATGATGATTGATATGAATGTGAACCCAATTGGTTTTGTTTCTTGATTGTTGGAACATGATTTTGGATACTCATCCTCTGCTGTTTTGACTTTTCCATTCATTTTTGACCCCAGGCTTGTCCTAGTGGTCCTGTTACTCACCTTTGAGCTTGTGTTTTCAGGTTGACCATCAAATGGCCATTGAGACCAATTCTTTTGATTGAGCTTGCCTAAACACCATGACTAACTTGTGTGTTTTGTAGGTGGCTGGGCTCACATGCCTTAGGCCTTGTGCTTTGCACATCCATGTGCCTCTAATTGACTGTTGGTATCTGTTCCTGTCTGCTTTGTCTGAAGTGGTATACTAACATCTGCTTGACTGTTTCAGGTGCTTTAGTTGCTTAGTTCCTTGTGAACTTTTTGCTTTGCTTTGCTTGTATAAGCAATTTGCATTGAGGTATGTCTCTTTTACTTCATGTAGTCTGGAAGACCTGGCCTGTTACTTGGCCAGGCAACTGTCTGAAGTCCTCCTTAAGAGGCAATGTTTGTGGATGTTTAACTTTGTCCTTGCATAGAGTCAAAGTCCTCCTAAGTGAAGAGGCAATTGGTGGAAGGTAGGGATATGCAATCTATCCCCCGCTATTCAGTGTGTCATCTGCTTTGCTCACACCACTGTGTTGATGCATTGCAGATACAAACCCAAGATCTTGTGCAATTGCACAGTTGAGTCAGTTTTAAATGTGTAGAAGGGTTCCCACTTTCTGAACCCACACATTCTTGTCTTGAGCTCTCCCAGGCCAGGGATAAGAGCTGTGAAGTCTTATCTTCACCCACCTTTCATCTGCTTCACCTTAGCCCCTCAATGGCAAGGTTAAGAGCGCATTCACCCAGTTCCAGAGGTTTGTTTGTTGAGGTTGATATGACCCCTTGACTAAAACCTAACCCTTGTTTGAGCCACTTGTTTGTGTATAGCGTGTGCTATCTGTGCTTGTAGGATTGTTTGACTTGCTTCCTGTGCAAGATAGGATTGTTTGACTTGCTTCCTGTGCAAGTTAAGTGCGTGTGGCTTGCTTCCTGTGTGAGCCATACTTAGGATAGGTTGGCCCGCGTGCCATTTAGCTAGAAACCTTAACTTAGGGATGATTTGCATGATAACATCTAGGCTCGAGTCGTAGTCTCCCTAGTTGTGTCTCCCTCTGTTATCTGGTTAGGCTAGTCCTGTATCCCTGCGTAGGGGAACTACATCGCCCTGATCTTCATACCAGATGAAGTATGTAGGCAGGAGATTGAGCTGATCTCTCCGGGCGCCCTTTTTCTTTTTTGTGTGTGTTGTTTGACAGTTGCTAGGCTCGAGTGCCTGACTCCTTAGCAATTTGTTGTCTGTCTGTTTGAGTATGTGCTTGACAGTTATAGGCTCGAGTCCCCGACTCCCTATTAACCTGTTGTGTTGTTGTGTGCTTGGAAGCCGATGTAAGTCCATCGAGTGGCATTTGGGTTCCAGTGTGCGTGCGTTTAGGTTCGGATGTCAATGTAAGTCCAGTGATTGGCATTTGGGCTCCACGTTTGCCTCTTTGCGTGTGTTTAGGTTCGGATGTCAATGTAAGTCCAGTGATTGGCATTTGGGCTCCACGTTTGCCTCTTTGCGTGTGTTTAGGTTCGGATGCTGATGTAAGTCCAGTGATTGGCAGTCAGGCTCCACGTTTGCCTTTGCCTGTTTCTTTGTTTGTGTGCGTGTTAGCCGAGCTACGAATGCTCTGATTCTTCTCTCGTCCGAGAAGATACGTATGCATAGGATGCGATATCCTAGCGAGCATGTGTCGTTTCCCCAGTCCGAACTACTTCGACTCTGATGTCTATGCCTGATAGACTAAGTAGGCCCAGGATGCGACATCCTGCCGAGTTCAGTTTCAGTCAGTCTCTTTCTTTTCTTTCAGCCAGTGTGTGTGAATGTTTGAGCAGTGTTTAGCAACCAATTTCCTTTCTAGTGTGCGTGGATCCCGTAGAGTACTACGGATGCGTAGGGGTGCTAATACCTTCCCTTCGCATAACCGACTCCCGAACCCATTCTCTTTGGTCGCGAGACCATGTTCTTTCCCAGGTTTACTCTGAGCGTTTCCTTTCCCTCTTTTGGGATAAATAACGCACGGTGGCGGCTCTGTTGTTCTTTCTTTTCCCGCCGGTTTTTCGTGTGATGCGACAGGTATTGTATGGAAACTTGGTCTTTTTTCCTTCTTTTGGAAGATGTCTTGGCTCAAGGATCCATGCTTGTGATAAGTGGGTTGAGTGTTCTCCAAAAAATGTCTAAAAATGAAAAGCAAAAGCAAAACAATACTAACTTCTAACCCATTAACAACAAACTTTTAACTTCAAGACCATTTACTTTAATGCCATTTAATTTTAGCCTTTATTCATTTGCCATTATTCTTACCATTCTAATTGTTTATGTTAACGCAATTTTCACTTTGTCCACTTGGACCATATTATGTGATATATCTTGTTTGTGTATACTTTTCTTGTTTGTGTGGTCTTTGACCATTAATGTACATAATAATAACAAAAACCCTAAAAAAAAAACTATGGACTGTTGACTTTATCTTGGACAAATGGACTTAGAACTTAGGCAACATTCCTATGCTAAAGGACTTGGCCAATGCCAACTTTCTGTGAAACCAAGTGGTTGCAATTTGAACTTCATCTGATACATTATTCAAGATCCCTCTGAGTTCATCTGCAACATGATCATTGTGAAGCTGTTATTTTAAACCTGTGACTTGTGGAATCCATCTGTTACATGAGCTAATCTGAAGATGATCATGGAATGGCTAAAGCTTGGATTTGGCTATCTTTATTTTATGCCTTGCTCTTCAAGATAATATAATTGTGCATTTGTGTGTTGCTTGATTCTAAAAGTCCAAGGGTGTTCTGGTTTTCTATTGACATTCTTGTCTATTGGATTGCTACCCATTTGATCGGATCTTTTCAACTCTTAACTTTTAATTTTGTGCATAAGATTATTCTCTTCATCTTCTCCCCATTTCTTTAATTTCAAAATCTCTCCCTCCCTTTTCAAAATCTTCTTTGATTGAACTTATTTTGTTCTAAACTTTGACCACTTTGCAAAAAGATAGAAACTTTGGCCTTATGCCATTGCATTTTCAAACTTCTTTTCTTAAATCAAATTTGTAAATAAATTTAACTATACTTGACCTAACTTTCAAAAAAGTCAAAAAAGAACTAACTCATTCAAACTATTTTTAGGCCTTTGTGCCTTTCAAACTTAATTTTTTTTAAAAACAATGCATCCACTTTGAAATTTGTATCACGAACTACGAGGTTTTGATCCCTCATTTTTATGTTGGTACGTAGGGACAAGTCCGAAGGTCTTGTCAAACACAAAAATATAATTAATGAATTCTTTTCTTATCCCCCCATTCTATTTGTTTGTAAACATTATTTTTGTATCAAATACATATGCACACAAAAAGGGCTCCATAGGAGTACCTAGGACACTTTGGATGCTAACACCTTCTCTCTATATAACCAACCCCCTTACATGTAATCTTTGACATTTTATTAGTTTTGATTTGAAAACTTCTTACTTTTGGGTTTTGTTCATACTTTTTCCCTTTTCCCTTGGAAACAATAAAAACGCGGTGGCGACTCTTGTTATTTGATGTCTAACTTATCCATAGCTTGATGATCATGAATTTACTGCTACAGTTTGTACTAGGAACAATAAGTATTGTTTGGAACTCACATGTTATCTGAAGAAGCCAAAGACTGGTGACGCAATTCACGCCAAAGACTAGAGGTTGTTGGTGTTGAGATCACTTGGGCGGTGTTTAGAGTGCAATTCCTGGAGAAGTATTTTTCTGAGGATATGCGTAGCAAGAAGGAGAATGAATTCCTTAAGTTGAAGCAAGGAAACATGATCGTTCCTAAGTATGCTGCCAAGTTCGAGGAACTTGTGAAGTTTTGTCCACACTACAATGGTGCATCTGTGGAGGGGTCGAAGTGCGTTAAGTTTGAAAACGGACTGCGACCTGAGATTAAGCGGCGTATTGGCGATCAGGAGATTCGCACGTTTCCTACATTGGCAAATAAGTGTAGGATTTATGATGAGGACTGCAAGACTTGTTCCACTCACTATAAGAGTCTTAGTGAGAGGAAAATAAAGAATCAGTATCATAGAAAGTCGTATAGTACTCTAACTGATAAAGGGATATAGAGAGCTTCATATGAGAAAAAATCAAATGGGAGAGAGACTCCCACTTTTGTCAAGTTCTTCAAATGTGGCGAGTTGGGCCACCATAATAATGTGTGTGGATTATTTGGATAGCAGCACCACAAGGTAGCACGAGATACCTAGTATTTAGCAGTACTATGATTTCAAACGGTCACTTTCACCTAATAGCAAGTAGACAGGATTGAATTAATACAGATTAGCTCTATCCCAACTACCAAGTAAAGGTTCCGTATTAATTTCTACTTCCTTCCCTTATATATAGACCACACTTTCTTACTATTTTCTCATCCTTCCCCACCAAATATCACATTTCAATCGATCTTGAGTTGAGTACAATGGATTCCAAAATAGCAATTCTCATCCTTGGTCTATTGGCCATGGTTCTTCTTATTTCTTCACAAGCGTCAGCTAGGGACTTAACCGAGACTTCAACTAATACAAAAGATGGTATATTATGTTTTTTATTTTAGTCTCCAAAATATGACTACATATGCTGTTTTATTAAAACTTATTAAATAGTAGGGGTTATCTATAATGTTAAAGATTTATTTCTTATGAATTTAATAATTCACAAATTATGGTATGTATGCAGAGGTTGTTGAAAGGTCAGATGAACTAAATGATACCAAATATAACGGGGGAGGCTACGAACCTTATGGTAGAGGTGGTTACAATCGTGGTGGAGGAGGCTACAATCATGGTGGCGGCGGTGGTTACAATCGTCGTGGAGGAGGCTACAACCATGGAGGCGGAGGAGGATACAATCATGGTGGTGGTGGTGGTTATCGTGGTGGAGGTGGACATGGTGGTGTTTCCAACAATGGTAACTGATTATATCATGCATGCATGCATGTATTAAGTGTAATAAATAATGTTGGGTGTTCAACAAAAAAAGTTAAGATAAATCACTATGTATATGTGAACATGAGTTTCATTTCGAGTAAAAAGTGGTGAATGTGTTATTCTGTGTAATATATCAAATATCATCGTTGTTGTTAGTACTTTGCCTCCTTTTATATAATCCATTCCGCTGATTTGTGTAAGAAAATTCGTCGATTTGTTTACAGAATCCATTTCTTGTTTGTATTTTTGTTATGTTAATGACTTCGTGTAATGACTCTCCGTGCCATCTAGCTATCAGCAGCATCCCTTGTGCTTATGTTTAGTTATTTTTTACCATTACGCTATGTTTTGCTTCTTTTTAATTAGGAAATCGAAGTATATAATTTTAGTTACTTAAAATATATAAGTTTTATATAAAATAAATGTAGAGTGATATTGATTTTTTATTTGATTTCATCTTATCCATTTTTTTGGTTGGATAAGCTGTCGGGGCCTTTTCATGTCTACTAAAAAGAGTTAAATTACTAAAACTAGTGTTAGGGCAAAACGTAGAGACCTGGTATTTGATTTTGAAGAATTGAAAAATATTAATTTGTTTCTTAGAATCTCTAATATTGATCTAATTTTTCTCTAATTGTTTTGAATGAACTAACAGCAGAATTGAAAAATATTAATTTATTTCTAATATTAATCCGTAAATTATGTAAGTTTCATTCCCCTTATGTTAAGAGTTATATTGGGTAAGATATTGAGAAAGTTTTAAAAAAAAAATAATTTGAAATGGGTTCTTGTAAAGCAACAAATGTAGTTCTTTGCTAAAGCTAAGAACATTGTTGTTCGACAGGTTTTTTTATGAAGATATTGATGAATAATGAAGATATTGATGAAGATGTATCTTGTTGGATAGGATTTATTTGATTGTTGTAATTGAAAGCGAAAGGAAACTATAATTTGTTCGATGAATTTTCTGAAATTTTCCGGGAAATTTAATGAAGATATTGATGAAGATGAAGATGAGAAGGGGAAGAAGATGAAGATAGGTAAAAAATATATTAAGTGTTGATGATGTACCGATATAGTTAATAGACCATTAAGATCCAAATGTGTAGAATTCATCAAAAATATCAAATGGTTAAAATTAAAAAATAAAAATAAAGCATATGGTGGACACTCAACAATAGTGTATCATCAAATAAATTTAAAGTTAAAAGTTAACCAAATAGACTAAATTGGCTAACGAAATTTTATTTAAAGGATTAAAATGTAACGTTAATTAGATAAGGGATCAAAGTGAAATATTAAATTAAGTTAAGGGATCAAAAGATGCATTAAGTCTACTATTATTGTTGTATATTTTGGTTTGCGAAATCATAAGTAATGCTCAAAGGTTGTTTATTTTTTTTACTAGTGTGGTATTTTGGATCGAACTCTAGTCTCGATAGGGATAGTTTCGTATTTCGACAGAAGTTATGCATGTTGTAATTGAAGTTTGTTCAAGCATGCAGAAGTCGAAGATGTGTGTGATGTAGTCGAAGCATGTTCTAGCATGCAATTGTATAAGTTAGCTTGTTGGTTAAGTTAGCTTAGTGTTTAAGTTAACCTAATGATTAAGTTAGTATGTAGTCTATAAATAGGTTGTTGTCTCAGGTTGTTGAGAGAGGGTTAAAAAAGGGTTGTTGTTATTCACTTCTAACATTTTTTATCCTAATTGAAACAGTGAATAGGAAATATGGTTTTAACCAATTCTTGTTCTTGTTCTTCCCTCTTCTCTCTCTTTCGTAAAACTAAAAGATTTTCTTGTATTTGTTCAAGAAACTTAATATTTCTCATAGTTTTATTCGTTTCTGGTATGACATTTGTCACAACAAATTGGTGCGGTGAGCATGGACAAGATGTCGTCAATGAAGTATGAGATTGGGGAATTTACCGTGTGAATGATTTCAATTTATGGCGCTTGAAGATGTATGATGTCCTGATAGAGAAGAAGAAGACATCGATGATTGAAAAAATCCACAATGTCATCATATTGAGCCTTGGTGATAAGATTCTTCAGCAGGTCTCGAAGGAGAAGACGACATCAGGTGTAAGGAGCAAACTCGAAGGGTTGTACATGACTAAATCCCTGGTAAGTCGTCGTACCGGAAGAAGGCTTTGTATTCATTCAAGATGAGTGAAGATAGAGTCTTGACAGAGCAGTCGGATACTGTCGCATCACGCGAAAAACCGGCAGGAAAACAAGAACAACAGAGCCGCCACCGTGCGTTATTTATCCCAAAAGAGGGAAAGGAAACGCTCAGAGTAAACCTGGAAAAGACATGGTCTCGCGACCAAAGAGGATGGGTTCGGGAGTCGGTTATGCGAAGGGAAGGTATTAGCACCCCTACGCATCCGTCGTACTCGACGGGATCCACGCACAATAGGAAGGAAAATGGTTGCTAAAACACTGCTCAAACACACACACACTGGCTGAAAGAGACACAAGAAAACAGACAAGGCTGACTCGGCAGGATATCGTATCCTGGGCCTACTTAGTCTATCAGGCATAGACATCAGAGTCGAAGTAGTTCGGACTGGGGAAACGACACATGCTCGCTAGGATGTCGCGTCCTATGCATACGTATCTTCTCGGACGAGAGAAGAATCAGAGCATTCGTAGCTCGGCTGACACGCACACAAACAAACACAGGCAAAGGCAAACATGGAGCCTGAATGCCAATCACTGGACTTACATCAGCATCCGAACCAAAACACACGCACACTGGAACCCAAATGCCACTCGATGGACTTACATCAGCTTCCAAGCACACAACAAGACAAAACAAAGACACAGGCGCCCGGAGAGATCAGCTCATCTCCTGCCTACGTACCTCATCTGGTATGAGGATCAGGGCGACGTAGTTCCCCTAAAGAGGGATAAAGGACTAGCCTAACCAGATAACAGAGGGAGACACAACTAGGGAGACTACGACTCGAGCCTAGATGTTATCATGCAAAAACATCCCTAAGTTAAGGTTTCTAGCTAACTTGCACAGGAAGCAAGCCTATCCTAGTCATGACTTGCACAGGAAGCAAGCCACACACACACTTAACTTACACAGGAAGCAAGCCAAGCAAAACCTAACTTGCACAGGAAGCAAGTCTAAACTAACCCTAACTTGCACAGGAAGCAAGCCAAACAAACATACAAGCACAGATAGCACACACTATACACAAGCAAGTGGCTCAAACAAGGGTTAGGTTTTAATCGAGGGGTCATATCAACCTCAACAAACAAACCTCTGGAACTGGGTGAATGTGCTCTTAACCTTGCCATTGAGGGGCTAAGGTGAAGCAGATGAAAGGTGAGTGAAGATAAGACTTCACAGCTCTTATCCCTGGCCTGGGAGAGCTTAAGACAAGAATGTGTGGGTTCAGAAAGTGGGAACCCTTCTACACATTTGAAACTGACTCAACTGTACAATTGTACAAGATCTTGGGTTTGTATCTGCAATGCATCAACACAGTGGTGTGAGCAAAGCAGATGACACACAGAATAGCAGGGGATAGATTGCATATCCCTTGGGTTCTGCCAATTGCCTCTTCACTTAGGAGGTCTTTGACTCTATGCAAGGACAAAAGTAAACAGTCACAAGCATTGCCTCTTAAGGAGGACTTCAGACAGTTGCCTGGCCAAGTAACAGGCCAGGTCTTCCAGACTACATGAAGATTAGAAGTATAACTCAATGCAAATTGCTTATATAAGCAAAGCAAAGCAAAAGTTCACAAGGAACTGAGCAACTAAAAGCACCTGAAATGGTCAAGCAGATGTTAGTATGCAACTTCAAAACAAAACAAAAAGAAACAGACATTAACAGTTAGTCAGAAGCAAATGAATGTGCAAGGCACAGGGCTTAAGGCTTGAGCCAAGCCACCTACAAAACAAACAAATTAGTCAATGATATTCAAGCAAACTCAATCAAAAAGAATTGGTCTCATTGGTCATTTGGTGCTCAACCTGAAAACATAAGCTCAAAAGTGAGTAACAGGACCACTAGGGCAAGCCTAGGGTCAAAAGAGAATGAAAAAGTCAAAACAGCAAAGGGCAAGTATCCAAAATCATTCTCAAACAATCAAGAACCAAAACCAATTGGGTTCACATTCATATCAATCATCATCATCATTTCATGAACAAATTAGGTCAAGGTATAGCAAACAGAAGCTCATAGGAGTCAACAGCAAGACTTAACTCAAAAGCAATCTTAAACATTTCCAAAAATCACCAAATAAATCATGACCAATCACAACCCACAGCATGGTAAGCATGTCAAATTTCATCTTATTTGGACAAGTGGAAGGCAGTCAATGAAAATCAGAAAGTCAAAGCAATTTTGAACATGCTCAAAGAAGTCAACCAAACATGCATCAACTTAGAAAAATCATAAGTCAGAGATGGTGTATGATAAATGAATGGGATCAAAACCATGGCAAAGATGAGGATGTCTAGTTATCTCATGTAATATTTCATGTCCATCTAATAAAGTATGAGAATTTCACAAATGAAATGGGAACAAGTGTCACAAAAAGTCAACATATGACCAAGCAGGGGAGAAAATCTCAAACAATTAGGAAACGCCACAAATAATTCTAAGAAAATTCACATGTAAACTAGACATACAAGAGTAGGTTCATGCAAACATTCACATCAATTGGAGGTCAGGAAGCATGGTATCAAAAATCATGAAGTTGCACATCAATAGTGGGACACAAATTGTCACACCCTAATTCAAAAAAATCATATCTCACAAACCAGCAGTGATAAATTCACAAACTCTACACCAAAATCACCATGAGTGTGTCTAGTTTAAGCAAAAAAAATTTGGGAACCATTGGATAAAGTATCACCATTTCACAAATGTTTTGGCAAAGTGTACAAAATATGAGCACATGTCACAAACCCTAATACCAATTAAAATCCATGGATCACAAAATTCTGGAAAAATTATGATAAAAAAGTAGAGATCATGATGAAGATAATGCAAAAATTCCCATGAGAAATGGATGAATAATGGAGATGTTATGAATTTTGTAAGTTGTTGCATCAAAATGAAATAAACAAATAAAACAACATGGATTTAATGGGACATGGGGCACGGGAATGGCAGTTTTGTAATTACCAGGCCACTTAAACAAAACGCGGTCGTTTAGGCCACTAAAATGAAATAAGCTGATTGGTTGATGGAGTTACTGGCCATGCACGCGTGAAACAAAACCAGCCAAGGCGTTTTTCTGGGTTTTATGAATTTAGGGTTTTATGAACAGTGATGTTCATCATCAATGATGAACAAAAATCCCAGAAACGGGAATTGAACATAACATTCGAACCAGCACACAATGCACATCATCATTCCAAAATTCATTTTCACTAAATCAAGCTAAACAAGAAGAATCGAATAAAAACTCATTTCATCATCAAATCTTAAAAACAGCATAACTCCACAAATACTCAACCATTTGCATCGATACAAAGCTCAACGTGTTCATGGTGAAAAGATCTATAAGATGTATTACATGATTTCGCGAATGGTTAAATGCGAATTTTACCTGTTCTTGCAAGGCAGCAGTGATTCAGTGGTTTTCTGGCATGGTGGATCAAAACAGATATGCTTCAGCCTCCCACACGATGCATGGTTGAAGATTCTTGGCTTGGAACAAACTGATTTGGCTCTGAATCAACTCTGCCATTGAAGGAGCTTTGCAAAAACAGTTGGTCCAGAGCTTCTTACAGTTGAAGAATGATGGCTGAAATGTGTTCACAAGGTTGTATGGATGTTGTTTTAGGCAAGGCAATGCTCAGTTCTTTGAGAGCTTTTGACAGATTTTGGAAAAATGCAAAAATGAAGTTTTAGAGAATGAGTTTTTTCTGTTGGTTTGTGTGGCTGCAACTAGGGTTGCTTCTTGCAGAAAATAATCTCTAAGTACTCTGTTTGATAGTACCAAGCATGGTCCATGAAATGGTGGGATAGATTTGGTAAAAAAGTGTACTTTTCTCCAATTTTCAAGCAAGTTAGCATGGGTGTATGTACTGCATGGGAATGGGCTTCCAACAAGTTTTAAATAATATTTCTGAACATATTTGATTGGTAAAATTGGTTAGAAATGATTATTTTGAAAAGTCAAAATTCAACTCACTTGAAATTAATTAAGGCAAGTCCAAAAATGCCATTTTGATTGGTGAAGTTTTGGTACATGAAAGTTACATTTTTGGAAAGAGGGGATCAAATGTGACTTGTAGGAAAAAACCCCACCCAAATAGGCCAAATGGTTTGAGAGATATGGCCTTTTGAAGTTCAAGAATTTCTGAAAATGATTCGATCATAACTTGCCAACCATACATGGGAATTGAGTGTTCTTGGACTTTTTGGAAATGGGAGAACAAGATCTTCAACTTTCATGTTGGGCAAAAATTCATTTGAAGCTTGTATCATGATGTAAGTTTGAGGATCAAGACTTTCCATTTTGGGCAGGTTTCAATTACAGGTCCAGTTTCCATTTTTGGAAATTTCTGATCTGGCTTCAAATTCTTCCATGATGGTGTTTGCCATGATATATGAGGCCTATTTGGACATGAATAGGCTCTCTCAAACCAAATCCAACCATCAAATCACTGATTAAACGGACAGTTGACCAACAGTTGACTTTTAGGGTTTCTGACTGACTGTGCATTGACTGATGACTTCTGAACATCCAATCCTTGAACAAAACACTTCAAATGGGTCCCCAAGTCATGTGAACATGTTGAACCAACCCTAGGGCCTTGGCTCCTTGAAATTTGTACTTGCTTGCTTGACTGACTGATCTCCTGACCAGTTTGACCTAATTTCTTGATTGGCTTGCACTTGAGGCAAATGGGACAATGCAATGCTATGCAGTGGACCATGTTATGCTATGACCTAATATGAGAATGTATGTACAATGATAGGTGCAAATTTGAGGTGCTACAGCTGCCCCTATTCAATCAGCTGGGAACCCGAATGGATGAGAGCAACGGCTGTCAGACTTTCAGGGTAAACAGGGATTGAATACCAAGAACCGTAGAAATTTGCACTCTGCCGGATATGATACAGGAAGAACCACGTCATTTACCGATGACGCCTGCAATCGACAACTTCCGAAAGGCGAAACCATTTACCGATGGTTAGAAACTGGAAATTTGATATTTACCGATATCAACTTCAGCAAGACCATTTACCGATGGCTGCTGGGAAACAACTTCTGATGTAAAAGGAAGCAAAACCATTTACCGATGGTGGCTTCAAAGAAACTTGACATTTACCGATATCAACTTCAACTTGACCATTTACCGATGGCTACTGCAACTGGGGATCTGATATTTACCGATATCGAAGAAAACGGGGCCATTTACCGATGGCGGATAAAACTGGGCATTCAATATTTACCGATATCGAAGCATACGGGGCCATTTACCGATGGCGTCTCCACTTGGGGAGGAACAAAACCTTTGTAGTGCAATCAGACAAGACGTTTACTGACGACTTCTGGGGATCTTGATTTTATCAACAAGGAAACAAAGCATGACCAGACATTTACCGATGACTGGGATGAGACTCGATGTTTACCGACATCGAAAGATGATGTTTACCGACATCAAAACAAACGACCAGACATTTACCGATGACTGGGGAACTTTTCACTAAGGGAAAAAACAAGCATTCGCAACTGGAGACCAGATAGGACATTTACCGATGACTCTACTGGGGATTTCTAGCTGGGGATTATCAGACATTTACCGATGACTGCAGAAAGGACTCGATGTTTACCGACATCGAAAGATGATGTTTACCGACATCAAAAAATGACCAGACATTTACCGATGACTGGGGAGAAAACCCGATGTTTACAGACACCGAAACAATGGTGTTTACTGACACCAATAATGACGGCCAGACATTTACTGATGACTGGGGAGAACACCCGATGTTTACGGACACCAAAATAATGGTGTTTACCGACACCCAAAATGATGACCAGACATTTACCGATGACTGGGGAGAAAACCCGATGTTTACAGACACCGAAACAATGGTGTTTACCGACACCAAACAAAGAAACACACGCGGGTGCTAGTATGACACTTACCGGTATCACAAGAACGACTCTTAGATATGTCAAGGCAAGGTTGACCACTTGCTGGGGGTCTCACTGGGGAGAAACAAACTTTCTGTCACCAACGGGTGAGGTAATAAACCTTTGTGGGGATATCAATCCTGAATGCTGTCAAGAGCAACTGTAGCAGACTTGCTGTGCTGATGTTGAATGAAATGATCCGCCTCTGCCGGGGATACGGTCTGGTGAGGTTAACACATGAATGCATATGTTTGAATTTTTCTATGGCGTAATGCTCCATATTGAATGGAAATGCTACGCGGTTTTGAGGATGCAATGATTACTACATGCAAAATGCAAAAATGATGAAAAACTCCGGCTGGGGAGCCAACACTGATCGGGTACTCCAACTCTGCGGGGAGACACTGCCGGGAGAGCAACGACTTCTCATTCATGTTGAAGGATAGCACTGCTGCTGGGGAAAGGTAAACTCCGCTGGGGATATCCTTCAGTCCACAGATAGGATGAATGTTGGAGATAAATTTCAATGAACCTGCCTCACTCGGGGAGGAAATCGGCAAATACGGGCCTGCTGGGGATAGGCAATCCTTAGATCTGTTGGGGAATAGAAGGCACTATCCACAGACGTCTTCGCAGGGGAACATAGCTCTGATAGCTTCCAAACTTGCTTGGGGAAAATATCTGCTGAGGAAACATCCTCACAGATGCCAACCTGAAAAACAGCACAACAAAATGCCCCCAGGGGATACATGGACGAGATACGCTCAAGTGTCCTCAACATTCAAAATGATTTTCAAATGTTTTGTCACTCTTGCACGTTATTGTATAGCCTTCATGTTCTTATATGCAACGCTTATAAAAAATTCGGACATTTTTGCAAACAAAACAGTAAAAATAAAAACAAAAGAGCCATTTATCTGAATAACGACTTTTATTGATTGAAAATGCGCCTGAAAAGGCAAATACATGGGGAAGCAATTCCTAGAAAGAGGTAATTGCGCACAAAAGGAAAAATCTATCCTAATGGCAATGTGAACACGACATCCACTATTTCCCAATTCTGTTATAACTCACAGATCATCAGTTTTCCTCCCAACTCCTTGCTTTCTGAGAAGAATGACTGGACGGATCACATCTATCGAGATGGCAGACGACAAAGCTCGATGAAGTACAGACAACTCAGACTGTAGTCTTCGCTTTAATCCCTCTTTTGGCTGGATCGCCCTTTCGGGTTTTCAATCCACCGGGATACCCATTTTTGCCTAAGCCGCCCTTGCGGGTTTTCGACTTACCGGGTGTACAAATTCTTTTCATTTTATCCCTAATTTTTGCCCGAACCTTTTCTTTCTGTTTTTTTGGTTCGCCGGGATGCCCTTTTTTGCCTGGACTCTTTTTTCTTTTTGTCCAGCGGGTCAATTTATGCGAAGTATTTTTTGACTACATCTGAGTTAACAGGAGACGGAAAGTCTTCACCATCCATAGTTGTAAGCATCAAGGCTCCACCGGAGAAGACCTTCTTCACAACATACGGACCTTCATAATTAAGAGTCCACTTGCCCCTGTTATCTGCACCGGGAGGGAGGATCCTCTTCAAAACTAGATCACCTATCTGATAGCTTCGAGGACGCACTTTCTGATCAAAGGCTCGCTTCATCCTTCTCTGATACAACTGTCCATGACATACAGCTGCTAGCCGTCTCTCCTCGATAAGGCTCAACTCATTAAACCTTGTTCGAATCCACTCGGCTTCGTCCAGCTTGACATCCAATAAAACTCTCAGAGAAGGAATCTCCACTTCAACAGGTAGGACGGCTTCCATACCATACACAAGGGAGTAAGGGGTTGCCCCGGTCGACGTACGTACTGAGGTACGGTACCCATGCAAAGCGAAAGGCAGCATCTCATGCCAATCCTTGTACGTAACGACCATCTTCTGCACAATCTTCTTGATATTCTTGTTTGCCGCTTCTACAGCACCATTCATCTTCGGTCTGTAAGGAGAAGAATTGTGATGTTCAATCTTGAAATCTTTACAAAGCTCTTTCATCATCTTGTTATTGAGATTCGAACCATTGTCAGTGATGATTCTCTCCGGAACTCCATAACGACAGATGATTTCTTTCTTGATGAACCGGGTAACCACTTGTTTGGTAACGTTAGCATAGGAAGCTGCTTCCACCCATTTGGTGAAATAGTCAATCGCAACCAAGATGAAGCGATGTCCATTCGAAGCAGTGGGCTCAATCTTCCCAATCATATCAATGCCCCACATGGCAAACGGCCAAGGCGAATTCATGACATTCAGAGGGCTTGGTGGTACATGCACCTTATCAGCATAGATTTGACACTTATGGCACTTCCGAGCATACTTGAAACAATCGGATTCCATAGTCATCCAGTAATAACCCGCTCTCAACAATTTCTTAGCCATTGCATGTCCGCCGGCATGAGTACCGAAGGAACCTTCATGAACTTCCTGCATTAACATGTCCGCCTCGGGTCTGTCCACGCATCTGAGCAAGACCATGTCAAAGTTTCTCTTATACAGCACATCATCCTGATTCAAATAGAAGCTTCCAGCTAGCCTTCTCAGGGTTTTCTTGTCATTCTTCGACGCACCTTCAGGATACTCCTGAGTCTTGAGGAAATTCTTGATGTCATAATACCACGGCTTCTCATCAATCACAACAGACTCGGCTGCAAACACATACGCAGGCCTCTCGAGTCGATTCACCGCAACATGTGGCACATGATTCCACCAATGAACTTTGATCATAGACGACAAAGTGGCCAAGGCATCAGCCATCTGATTCTCATCCCGGGGGACATGATACAACTTCACCTTCTTGAAGAACGTCAGTATTCTTCTGGTGTAATCTCTATACGGAATCAAATGCGGCTGGTTCGTATTCCAATCTCCATTGACTTGATTGATCACTAGAGCGGAATCTCCAAATATATCAAGAGTTTTGATCCTCAGATCAATGGCTTCTTCTATCCCCATGATACAAGCCTCATACTCAGCTTCGTTGTTGGTGACGTCAAACGTCAATCTGGCAGAAAAAGGTATATGAGCACCTTTAGGATTGATCAATACTGCCCCAACACCGTTACCGTTCATATTCACAGCCCCATCAAACATCAGTGTCCATTTGTCATCCGGATCCGGTCCTTCCTCGACAAGAGGCTCTTCACAATCTTTCATCTTAAGATACATGATGTCTTCATCAGGGAATTCAAACATCATAGGCTGATAATCTTCAATCGGTTGCTCGGCGAGGTAGTCTGACAGAATACTACCTTTGATGGCCTTTTGTGACGTGTACTGAATATCATATTCTGTTAGAATCATCTGCCAACGAGCAACGCGTCCGGTGAGAGCCGGTTTCTCAAAGATGTACTTTACTGGATCCATCTTAGAAATCAACAAGTAGTATGGTTCAACATATACTGCCTCAGTCGGCGAGCAGCCCAGGCCAAAGCACAGCAAGTTTTCTCGAGCAGTGAATATCTTGTTTCACAGTCGGTAAACTTTTTGCTAAGGTAGTATATGGCATGCTCTTTTCGACCAGACTCGTCATGCTGTCCCAATACACACCCCATCGAGTTCTCAGTCACTGACAGGTACATTATCAGAGGTCTCCCTGGAACTGGAGGTATAAGGATTGGAGGTTTCTGTAAATACTCTTTAATCTTGTCAAAAGCTTTCTGACAGTCATCATTCCACTTGATCGCTTGATTCTTTCTTAGCAGTTTGAAAATTGGTTCGCACGTGGCAGTTAGGTGAGATATGAACCTTGCAATGTAGTTCAACCTCCCTAAAAACCCACGGACTTGCTTCTCCGTTTTCGGTTCAGGCATCTCTTGAATAGCTTTGACTTTTGCTGGATCAACCTCAATCCCTTTCTCACTGACAATGAAGCCTAAAAGCTTCCCTGATCTCACCCCAAACGTACACTTGTTCGGATTCAACCTCAGCTTGAACTTTCTCAACCGGTCAAACAGCTTCTGCAAATTAACCAGGTGCTCCTCTTCTGTCTGCGACTTCGCAATCATATCATCTACGTACACTTCAATTTCTTTGTGCATCATGTCATGAAAAGAGTCGTCATTGCCCTCTGATAGGTAGCACCAGCATTTTTAGCCCAAATGGCATCACCTTATAGCAGAACGTGCCCCAAGGTGTAATGAATGTCGTCTTTTCCATGTCCTCTGGCGCCATCTTGATCTGATTATATCCAGAGAAACCATCCATGAAAGAGAATACCGAGGATTGAGCCGTATTATCGACCAATACATCAATGTGAGGTAATGGGAAATCATCTTTCGGACTCGCTCTATTCAAATCCCGGTAATCGACACACATTCTGACTTTACCATCCTTCTTCGGCACAGGAACGATGTTGGCCACCCATGGGGGATAACTCGTAACAGCCAAAAAACCTGCATCCCACTGCTTCTGAACCTCTTCCTTGATCTTAGTTGCCATGTCAGGACTCGTTCTACGAAGCTTCTGCTTGACCGAAGGACATCCTTCTCTAAGAGGTAATCGATGCACCACAATGTCTGTATCTAACCCAGGCATATCTTGATATGACCAGGCGAATATCTCCACATATTCTCTCAGCATCTCAATCAGCCTCCTCTTGACAGAGTCCTCTAAAGCAGCCCCAATCTTGATTTCTCTTTTGGCGTCCTCAGTACCCAAATTAACAACCTCCAACTCCTCCTGATGAGGTTGGATGACCCTTTCCTCCTGCTTCAGCAATCTGACCAATTCTGCAGGAAGTTCACAGTCTTCCTCACTCTCCTCTTCAGCTTGGTAGATGGGATTGTCGAAATCATACTGAGCCATAACAGAACTGTTCATAGTGAATGCCATAAGATCGCTTCTGCATGTTTAATGCTTTGTTTTAGAAAAAGAGTTCAATAAAGTCACAAAAAACAAAAACATTGCCATTTTTATTGTTTTTGAAAAAGGATGAAAACAAAAAATAGAAAGACAGGGATCACAAAGTTTGATTTCAAAAATGTCCTTCATTAATGATAATCATTAAAACATGATGAGGCCCTACAATGAATCACTACGCCTTGGGCAGATCGTAGGATTTTCATGCAAAATGACAAAACAACAGAAAATTACTCTGTCAGAAGAGTAACTTGAACCACTTCTTCAGCCGTCCAGTTGTTGATAGACCCCCCTGGTGCACACGGGCGAACCCAGTTGTCCAGATCACAATCACTGTCACAGTCTTCACTACCGGTTGCAGAGACGTCGCCATGATTCATCAGCCCAGCGCTGGTAAAAGTACTCGGACCCGCTTGACCATTCTGCTCTGCTTGGAGAGGCTCGTAACCAACGCCAAATTTGTCTTCTTTGACAGGCAAATCCACCATCTTGCCCCAGCCTTCAGCTTTGCCAGAATCAACAACCTCCTTAGCCTGCTTGTAAGAAGTAATTGAAGCACCTGGCTTCCTCTGCTCAGCGTACGCCACTTTCTCAAGAGCCACAGTCTCAAACGCCTGGCATAAGGTTTCGTGGATCTCGCCATCCACCTCAACATACTTGAACGAGGATAGATGACTCACCAGAATCTCTTCTTCACCGCACACAGTCACAATCTGACCGTTCCAGACATACTTGAGTTTTTGATGGAGAGTCGACGAGACTGCCCCTGCTGCATGAATCCATGGACGCCCCAATAAACAACTATAGGCGGGCTGGATGTCCATAACATAGAAGATGATATCGAATACCTCAGGACCTATCTTCACAGGCAAGGTAACTTCCCCACACACAGGACGTTTGGAACCGTCGAAAGCACGAACGATCAGGTCACTGGGAGTAAGCACAAACCCTTCCACATCAATCTTCTTCAGAATCTGCTTAGGCAACACATTCAGCGACGACCCGGTGTCTACCAATACGTGAGACAACACTGCCCCCTTGCACTCCATGGTGATGTGCAAGGCTTTGTTATGGTTCCGCCCTTCAGGCGGTAAGTCCAGGTTGGTGAATCCTACACCATGCCTGGTGCTCACATTGGCCATCACACCCTCCAGTTGATTGACAGAAATCTCCTGAGGCACGTAAGCCAGATTCAACATCTTCAGCAAGGCATTACGGTGTGCCTCAGAGCACAACAACAGTGAAAGTATAGAAATCTTGGACGGAGTTTGATTCAACTGATCTACAATCTTGTAGTCACTCTTCTTGATTATCTTCATAAACTCCTCCACGTCCTTCTCAAATGACCCCTCGGGCGCTTCCTTCTGGACAGGTTCTTCCTCAACCACAGCTTGCTTACCCTTTGCTTTGGCGAGAGCCTCAGCATTATTGTCCCTCAAAGGCTGCGGTGCGAACAGACGACCGCTTCTGGTAAAACCTCCTGGACCCCCTACATTATCCACAGCCGGACCAACAGTTGCAGGAACTCTATTCGGTAAACCAATTGTCACTGGAGCTTGATTCACTGGTCTCGTCTGACTTTCAGCCCTTCTGTAACTGCGGTGAGCATTATCATACTTCCACGGCACGGCTCTACTATTCTCAACAGCCCTTCTTCCAGACGCGGCGATAGTAGTTGGAGCACTGATGGTTACAGGCACGGAAATGGTAACTGGGGTACCATTTGCTGCAGGTGCACTAACGACCCTTTGTCCACGTTCTTCAGACGGTTTAAAGTAAATGGTGATAGTTGACACTGTCCCACGATCTTTTACAGCCCTACTGAATTGCAAACAACCCTCATCCATCATACCCTGGATACCGGCCCTTAACTGGTCGCAACCATTCTCAGATTCTGCACAGCCCAAACAATCCTCATCACAGCCCGAGTAGACACCCCCATTCAGCAGACGGCCCTTCACAACTAGCAGAGAAGTCTGAACATCATCAACATTAACAACCAGATCTTCAGCTTCTTTCCCCTCAATATTGTTCACTCTATGCCCACCATGCTGAGGCATAGGGTTGTTTACGACGTTAGGCACTGGAGCGAAGTTGATCGCCTTGGCATCGATCAAATCTTGGACCTTGTGCTGGAGAGCCCGACACTTCTCAGTATGATGCCCTGGTGCCCCAGAGTGAAAGTCACAACGGACGTTGGCGTCGTACCCAGGAGGCAATACTGTAGGCGGAGCCATTGTACGCAACTCAACCATCCCCAACCTGAGTAGTTCGGGCAGCAGTTCGGCGTACGACATGGGTAGCGAATCAAAACGTCGATCAGGCATCCTTTGTCTGGGCTGATACGGACGTTGCTGTTGTTGTTGTTGTTGCGGTTGTTGAACTCTTTGTTGTTGTTGTTGACGAGGTTGAGGCGCCGGAATGGTTACTGCAACAGCTTGACGGTATTCACTTCTGTTCTGATCTCTGCGGTATTGAATAGCATTAGTTTCACCCTCTCTTCGACGAGGTGCCCCAGCAAATGGCTTCTTAGAAGAAGAGGAACCAACATCTTGGATCTTCCCAGTTTTAATCAAACTTTCAGTCCTCTCTCCACAAATGACAACATCAGAAAAACTACCGAATGGGCAGCTCCCCATCCGGTCCATAAACACACCTTTGAAGAGTACCGATAAACATATCTGTCAACTCCCTCTCCAGCATAGGGGGTTGAACTCTAGCAGCCAGTTCACGCCACCTCTGGGCATACTCCTTGAAGCTCTCATTGGATTTCTGACAAAGACTCTGCAGCTGAGTCCGGCTCGGTGCCATGTCCATGTTATGTTTATATTGCCTCAAGAAGGCCTCACCCAGATCTCTCCAACAGCGGATAGAATCTCTCTTCAATTCCATGTACCAGTCCAAAGAAGCCCCAGATAGACTATCTTGGAAAAAATACATCCACATCTTTTCATCATCGGTATACGCAGAGATTTTTCGATAATAAGCCTGCACATGGGTGCGAGGGCAAGAAGTACCGTTGTATTTATCGAAGGACGGCGCTTTGAACTTGTAAGGGATTCTCAAACCTTCCACCAACCCCATATTGGTAACATCAAAACCGAGAGAATTCTGACATTCCATAGCTCTGATCTTCTCGGCAAGGGCATCAACTTTACGATCCCTCTCATTAACCCTTCCCAGAACGTCTTCGTCTTCACTGAGCAGAGAGAACATATCCTCTTGTCTGTCAACAATCGGAGCAGGATTACGGGCCGGGACACGGACTGCTCTGGCATTAGCGGCATCTGGTACAATAGGTTGACCGTTGATTCGAATTCCCCCCTCATCACCTACAGCATAGTTGTTGATGGGTACAGCAGCAGCAACATTATTATCATTGACCGGGCCTCCCTCTGGCGGAGCATGGTTGACCGGCGGAATTGCAGCCTCTTGTCTCTGAACCATGGCTCGAAGTTCTTCTTGACCTTGCGCAACCCCTTGCATCATATTCATAAACTGGGCCATGTTAGCCTTCATCTCAGCCAACTCAGCTTGAACTTGATCCATACCTCTCTGTTGATTCAGTCTTGTTGAGTAGCGGTGCGGACGTTGATCAGCTATCCTGCCTGAACAGGAACCAAGAGTGAGAAGTCACGACCAAGAACACCTGTTATGCAAAATGATATGAGTATGGTGCTAATGATGCGTATGATGCACATGATATGTTCATTCCTCAGGCATTCAAAGAGCCTGAGTCATCCTCAAAAGATGGCAACCTGCAGCAAGAACAACATAGAAGCACAGAAACAACATACACAAGAGTGATGAGTACAAGGTGAAACCAACAACCTCATCTATATGAGTAACAGGATCATACAACAAAGTCGACAAAGAAAATCCAAACAATCGGAGTACAACAATGAATCCCATCCAACAAGCCTGGAGGTGATTCTCAACATACACATCAAAGATACAAGCTAAGACAAACGGCCTCCCGGAATGAGAGTCTTCAAGTACTGACACTGGTCTATCAACAGGTCACATTCTGAACATTCTGGCAAAAGAGTGATCTTCTCCTTCAGTTGTCGTCTAAGCTCTACCACTTCTCCTCCAAGGTGGTTCTCTGATGCCTGTCTCAAGTCTACTTCCTTCTTCAACTGGATGTCTTTATCTCTGAGTTGCTTCTCCAAGTCTCTGATCTTCTTCTGATAGCTGGCCTCAGCCCTCTGCAGCCTCAAGCACTCCCGATGTTCTGCATCTAACATGCTCTCCATCTCCTCGTAGGATCTCTTCTTGCTTCTCAGTCTGCTAGCATCCTCTTCTCGCACTCCTCTGAGTTGATGAGCCAAATTCAACCTATCAGCTTTGGCTTTGTACAGCTCCATCTGGGTATCTCGCTCCTTCCCTCTCAAACGGCGATTCTCCATCAGGGCTTGCTTGTAGTGCTCCGCAGGCACACTCTCAGCAAGGATCAAAGGTGGTTGCTCCTGCAACGGCTCCATCCTATCGTAGGGTAACAACAAAGTTTCTACTCTCTCCTTGACCCAATCAGTGTAATCGGGCATAGCAACGGCAAACTTCTTCCCTAAGACAGATCCATCCTTCACACCAATAGACTTCCAAGCTCTCCCTATCTGCTCCAATCTAGCCGGGTCACTCTGCTTCTCAAAATACACACTTTCTGCTACCTCAGCCTCAAGTGGTCTTCCCTTCATCACAAACCCCAACTGGCGGAGAGAAAGAACCGGGTTGTAATTGATGCAACCCCTAGTCCCTATGAGTGGCACATTACGGAATCCTCCACAGCTCATAATGACGTTACGCACATCCATCCGGTAAGATTGCCATCTGATATCATAGGAGGTAAGAGACATAACCCTCTGAGTCCACTTATGCGTGCTCTGAGCATCCACAAAAGGTCCACTGACTGGCAGGAGAGACAAGAACCATCTGAGCAAAAGCGGGAGACAACACCTGATAGCCCCACCCTTACCATGCCTACTGTGAACAGCATAGTAAGTGTCAGCCAACAGAGTAGGAACTGGATTTCCTCCAATGAAAATACTGACTGCAGCATAGTCAACAAAATTGGGCATACTCGGAAACAGGACGATCCCATAGATCATGACGGCCAACTGAGCATGAAAGGCTTCCCAACTTCCCTTCTCTGCTTCTTCTCTAGCTACCCTCAACAGAAACTTCAAAGGCAATCCTACAACATCCCCACTGGACTTCCAACTATCACTGACTTCCTTGATACCCAAATGGAGAGCTCTGGCAACAACTCTGAAATCAACCTCCTTGGGCACATCCAAAAAAGGAACCTGATACCGGACCGGGACACTCAGCAGAATGGAGTACTCCTCAAGAGTAGGCGCCAACTGATAATCTTGAAAGGTGAAACAATGAAGCTCTGGGTCGTAGAACTGTAGAAGAGTCTGCAACGGCACCGGATCGACTACCATCTTCAACAGTGTCAGAATATCTCCATACTGGTCAACAAACCCCTTCTGGTTACCACTGGTCATAAGGTTGCTCAACTCAATCAGAGACGTCAAAGGTTCACGGTGAAAGCTGTAGGAACAAGTCTTCCGCTTCAACTCTGGGACTGTTGCCATCTCTATCAGTGAACAAGCTCTGGAATGTACCTGAGAAATGATATGCATGCAGGGATTAGTTCTTTTTTTTCTTTTTTTTTTTCTTTTTTTTCCCCTTTTTTTGTATCTTTTTTTTTATTGCGTTTCTTTTGAAAAATAAATATGCTATGATGCAAATGATGCAGACACGACTGGTTGGCTGTGTCTCTCAGAACACAGGATCAAAGCTTCGGCTTGAACTCGGAACCACAAATTCATCTGAAACCCAAAGTCAACTGAGACCCCAAAATTCTGAACCAATAGTCACCAACAGGATCACAAGTCACCAACAAGTCACCAACAAGTCACCAACAAGTACCTGTAATAATGATCATCCCCTCCCCACTCACGGGTGTCGTCTAGGCCAGGGTAAGGTCGAGAGAAACGCAGCATAAATAACCTTTCGCAGAATATCATCATATACGCACCCGAAGTATGCAACGATAATATCCCACCAGGGTCTGAACTGCTCGTGATATCAATGTTCCGCTAAGTGGCGCAATACCACCCGCTTCCCATGAATCACTCTATTCCTAAGTATCCTAGATTTCACTCATAGCCTGGGTATTGGGCCTTTTACCTCATGTAACTCCCACCCCAACAGAGAGAAACAGACAACCAGCCAGATGAATAATGAATGTGAATGAATGCAAACATAAGTGCAAACATAAATGCAAACAATAAATAAATGAATGCAATAAATAACAGCAAAAGCAACCAAACCCTATCCTAGAGAGCGCTAGGAGAGACTCGCTTAGGGAAGATGGACCAGCATAGGTCAACTTCTCTAGTTTCCCCAGCAGAGTCGCCAGCTGTCGCATCACGCGAAAAACTGGTGGGAAAACAAGAACAACAGAGCCGCCACCGTGCGTTATTTATCCCAAAAGAGGGAAAGGAAACGCTCAGAGTAAACCTGGAAAAGACATGGTCTCGCGACCAAAGAGGATGGGTTCGGGAGTCGGTTATGCGAAGGGAAGGTATTAGCACCCCTACGCATCCGTCGTACTCGACGGGATCCACGCACAATAGGAAGGAAAATGGTTGCTAAAACACTGCTCAAACACACACACACTGGCTGAAAGAGACACAAGAAAACAGACAAGGCTGACTCGGCAGGATATCGTATCCTGGGCCTACTTAGTCTATCAGGCATAGACATCAGAGTCGAAGTAGTTCGGACTGGGGAAACGACACATGCTCGCTAGGATGTCGCGTCCTATGCATACGTATCTTCTCGGACGAGAGAAGAATCAGAGCATTCGTAGCTCGGCTGACACGCACACAAACAAACACAGGCAAAGGCAAACATGGAGCCTGAATGCCAATCACTGGACTTACATCAGCATCCGAACCAAAACACACGCACACTGGAACCCAAATGCCACTCGATGGACTTACATCAGCTTCCAAGCACACAACAAGACAAAACAAAGACACAGGCGCCCGGAGAGATCAGCTCATCTCCTGCCTACGTACCTCATCTGATATGAGGATCAGGGCGACGTAGTTCCCCTACAGAGGGATAAAGGACTAGCCTAACCAGATAACAGAGGGAGACACAACTAGGGAGACTACGACTCGAGCCTAGATGTTATCATGCAAAAACATCCCTAAGTTAAGGTTTCTAGCTAACTTGCACAGGAAGCAAGCCTATCCTAGTCATGACTTGCACAGGAAGCAAGCCACACACACACTTAACTTGCACAGGAAGCAAGCCAAGCAAAACCTAACTTGCACAGGAAGCAAGTCTAAACTAACCCTAACTTGCACAGGAAGCAAGCCAAACAAACATACAAGCACAGATAGCACACACTATACACAAGCAAGTGGCTCAAACAAGGGTTAGGTTTTAATCGAGGGGTCATATCAACCTCAACAAACAAACCTCTGGAACTGGGTGAATGTGCTCTTAACCTTGCCATTGAGGGGCTAAGGTGAAGCAGATGAAAGGTGAGTGAAGATAAGACTTCACAGCTCTTATCCCTGGCCTGGGAGAGCTTAAGACAAGAATGTGTGGGTTCAGAAAGTGGGAACCCTTCTACACATTTGAAACTGACTCAACTGTACAATTGTACAAGATCTTGGGTTTGTATCTGCAATGCATCAACACAGTGGTGTGAGCAAAGCAGATGACACACAGAATAGCAGGGGATAGATTGCATATCCCTTGGGTTCTGCCAATTGCCTCTTCACTTAGGAGGTCTTTGACTCTATGCAAGGACAAAAGTAAACAGTCACAAGCATTGCCTCTTAAGGAGGACTTCAGACAGTTGCCTGGCCAAGTAACAGGCCAGGTCTTCCAGACTACATGAAGATTAGAAGTATACCTCAATGCAAATTGCTTATATAAGCAAAGCAAAGCAAAAGTTCACAAGGAACTGAGCAACTAAAAGCACCTGAAATGGTCAAGCAGATGTTAGTATGCAACTTCAAAACAAAACAAAAAGAAACAGACATTAACAGTTAGTCAGAAGCAAATGAATGTGCAAGGCACAGGGCTTAAGGCTTGAGCCAAGCCACCTACAAAACAAACAAATTAGTCAATGATATTCAAGCAAACTCAATCAAAAAGAATTGGTCTCATTGGTCATTTGGTGCTCAACCTGAAAACATAAGCTCAAAAGTGAGTAACAGGACCACTAGGGCAAGCCTAGGGTCAAAAGAGAATGAAAAAGTCAAAACAGAAAAGGGCAAGTATCCAAAATCATGCTCAAACAATCAAGAACCAAAACCAATTGGGTTCACATTCATATCAATCATCATCATCATTTCATGAACAAATTAGGTCAAGGTATAGCAAACAGAAGCTCATAGGAGTCAACAGCAAGACTTAACTCAAAAGCAATCTTAAACATTTCCAAAAATCACCAAATAAATCATGACCAATCACAACCCACAGCATGGTAAGCATGTCAAATTTCATCTTATTTGGACAAGTGGAAGGCAGTCAATGAAAATCAGAAAGTCAAAGCAATTTTGAACATGCTCAAAGAAGTCAACCAAACATGCATCAACTTAGAAAAATCATAAGTCAGAGATGGTGTATGATAAATGAATGGGATCAAAACCATGGCAAAGATGAGGATGTCTAGTTATCTCATGTAAAATTTCATGTCCATCTAATAAAGTATGAGAATTTCACAAATGAAATGGGAACAAGTGTCACAAAAAGTCAACATATGACCAAGCAGGGGAGAAAATCTCAAACAATTAGGAAACGCCACAAATAATTCCAAGAAAATTCACATGTAAACTAGACATACAAGAGTAGGTCATGCAAAAATTCACATCAATTGGAGGTCAGGAAGCATGGTATCAAAAATCATGAAGTTGCACATCAATGGTGTGACACAAATTGTCACACCCTAATTCAAAAAAATCATATCTCACAAACCAGCAGTGATAAATTCACAAACTCTACACCAAAATCACCATGAGTGTGTCTAGTTTAAGCACAAAAAATTTGGGAACCATTGGATAAAGTATCACCATTTCACAAATGTTTTGGCAAAGTGTACAAAATATGAGCACATGTCACAAACCCTAATACCAATTAAAATCCATGGATCACAAAATTCTGGAAAAATTATGATAAAAAAGTAGAGATCATGATGAAGATAATGCAAAAATTCCCATGAGAAATGGATGAATAATGGAGATGTTATGAATTTTGTAAGTTGTTGCATCAAAATGAAATAAACAAATAAAACAACATGGATTTAATGGGACATGGGGCACGGGAATGGCAGTTTTGTAATTACCAGGCCACTTAAACAAAACGCGGTCGTTTAGGCCACTAAAATGAAATAAGCTGATTGGTTGATGGAGTTACTGGCCATGCACGCGTGAAACAAAACCAGCCAAGGCGTTTTTCTGGGTTTTATGAATTTAGGGTTTTATGAACAGTGATGTTCATCATCAATGATGAACAAAAATCCCAGAAACGGGAATTGAACATAACATTCGAACCAGCACACAATGCACATCATCATTCCAAAATTCATTTTCACTAAATCAAGCTAAACAAGAAGAATCGAATAAAAACTCATTTCATCATCAAATCTTAAAAACAGCATAACTCCACAAATACTCAACCATTTGCATCGATACAAAGCTCAACGTGTTCATGGTGAAAAGATCTATAAGATGTATTACATGATTTCGCGAATGGTTAAATGCGAATTTTACCTGTTCTTGCAAGGCAGCAGTGATTCAGTGGTTTTCTGGCAGTGGTGGATCAAAACAAATATGCTTCAGCCTCCCACACGATGCATGGTTGAAGATTCTTGGCTTGGAACAAACTGATTTGGCTCTGAATCAACTCTGCCATTGAAGGAGCTTTGCAAAAACAGTTGGTCCAGAGCTTCTTACAGTTGAAGAATGATGGCTGAAATGTGTTCACAAGGTTGTATGGATGTTGTTTTAGGCAAGGCAATGCTCAGTTCTTTGAGAGCTTTTGACAGATTTTGGAAAAATGCAAAAATGAAGTTTTAGAGAATGAGTTTTTTCTGTTGGTTTGTGTGGCTGCAACTAGGGTTGCTTCTTGCAGAAAATAATCTCTAAGTACTCTGTTTGATAGTACCAAGCATGGTCCATGAAATGGTGGGATAGATTTGGTAAAAAAGTGTACTTTTCTCCAATTTTCAAGCAAGTTAGCATGGGTGTATGTACTGCATGGGAATGGGCTTCCAACAAGTTTTAAATAACATTTCTGAACATATTTGATTGGTAAAATTGGTTAGAAATGATTATTTTGAAAAGTCAAAATTCAACTCACTTGAAATTAATTAAGGCAAGTCCAAAAATGCCATTTTGATTGGTGAAGTTTTGGTACATGAAAGTTACATTTTTGGAAAGAGGGGATCAAATGTGACTTGTAGGAAAAAACCCCACCCAAATTGGCCAAATGGTTTGAGAGATATGGCCTTTTGAAGTTCAAGAATTTCTGAAAATGATTCGATCATAACTTGCCAACCATACATGGGAATTGAGTGTTCTTGGACTTTTTGGAAATGGGAGAACAAGATCTTCAACTTTCATGTTGGGCAAAAATTCATTTGAAGCTTGTATCATGATGTAAGTTTGAGGATCAAGACTTTCCATTTTGGGCAGGTTTCAATTACAGGTCCAGTTTCCATTTTTGGAAATTTCTGATCTGGCTTCAAATTCTTCCATGATGGTGTTTGCCATGATATATGAGGCCTATTTGGACATGAATAAGCTCTCTCAAACCAAATCCAACCATCAAATCACTGATTAAACGGACAGTTGACCAACAGTTGACTTTTAGGGTTTCTGACTGACTGTGCATTGACTGATGACTTCTGAACATCCAATCCTTAACCAAAACACTTCAAATGGGTCCCCAAGTCATGTGAACATGTTGAACCAACCCTAGGGCCTTGGCTCCTTGAAATTTGTACTTGCTTGCTTGACTGACTGATCTCCTGACCAGTTTGACCTAATTTCTTGATTGGCTTGCACTTGAGGCAAATGGGACAATGCAATGCTATGCAGTGGACCATGTTATGCTATGACCTAATATGAGAATGTATGTACAATGATAGGTGCAAATTTGAGGTGCTACAGATACGTTCAACAAGCTAATTCTTAATCTGGAAAATATCGATTTTAGTATTGATGTTGAAGATCAAGTATTGTTATTGTTGCGTTCTTTACCTAATTTGCATGCTCATTTCAAAGAAACTCTCTTGTATGGAAGAGATTCTCTGATCTTTAAATAAGTTCAATCATCCTTGTACTCTAAGGATTTGAACAAACGAAAGGAACATAAGTCATCGTTTGTTGGTGAAGTTTTGTCCGTTAAAGGGAAATTCTTGAAGAAAGATGGCAGGTGATACGTGCCAAAAGAGACTATAACTCCACATGAAAACTTGACACTTATATGTTCTCACTTACATGTCCTAGCATTAAATCATCCAATTATCACATAGAATTAAGTCGTGATACATAATTGGTGGTACCCTATGATATTTTTGTCATTGTCAAGGAATCAATGCAATCTACCAACATGGATACACAAAGCAAAGATGAGTTCAGACTGATTCTCTAGCGAGTATCCAACGAGGCCAAGGCAGGTTCACTCAGCAAGCCTAAAGAAAAACAGGGCAGAAAAATTCAAAATGCATAATTTACCTCTCTCGTTAAGCGAGCCTTAGCGAAGTTCAAGCGAACAGAAACAAAAAGATTGGAAAGTCCAACTTCATAAAGTTAGCTAAGAGAGAAATAGCGAGCAACAAACAAAGAGAAACAGAATCAAAACTCATTACTTTTGAATAGTAAGGAGTAGCGAGGAGGAAGAGAGAGTGCTCGCTTAGCAAGTCTTACTCCGCTAAGCGAAGAAAGGAGCTTCCACAAAGTCGATTTGAAAATTCTTCATGGTGAAGTAACGTCAGATCACTAAGCGAGTCATAGTTTGCTAAGCGAAAATAGTAGAACCAAAATCTATAAATATGGCATAAACATAATAGTTGGGGATATCTTTTTTTTGAAGAATTGTAATAGAATAAAACAGAAAGTAAGATAAGGAGATTGAAGGATACGAGATGGATACATATCATGTGTCTGGAAATCACTGTTGATGCTCATTCATCTCAATCCCTCCATTTTATATCAATCTACCATGATGATGGATGGATAATTCTTCTCTCTTGTTGGGATTGAAAGTAATCCACCGTAACCGTTTGTACGTTTATATATATATATATATATATATATATATATATATATATATATATATATATATATATATATATATATATATATATATATATATATATAATCTCGTTATACATGCTTATCGATGTTACCTTTTTTTTATTGTTTAAATTCATAGATTATAATTGTTACTGAGAAATACAATTCTAATCTTGATCTAAGATAATCATCTGTTAAACTCTACTTTCTAGACATCGACGTAGAGTTAAATAGTCACTTAAAGGATCAAATCTTAATCTTGTCAGAATAATTTATAGATTGAGAATTAGTTGATTAAACAATCTGGTAGAAATCTTATCAGGAGTTTAGACATAAACACTATTATGAGCGATGCGTGAAGATAATCATGAATGTTCAGGTTATGTATAAGTAATCAATGAACTACATGTGCAATCGGTGGATGAACTCAATCCCAACAAGCTTTCATATATTTGAACTCTATCTATTTCATCAGCGTTTTTACTTTGCAGTTATTTTATGATAAAAAAATTCCAATTATCGACTTAAAACATAGTAACTATTGAATGGAAGTGATATCGCACCAGTTCCTGTGGATAAGATAAAAAAATACATACTTTTGATTACTGAACATTCGCATGTTTGAGAAGAAAAAGGATAAATGTGAGCAGATTTCTTATGGTGGTGATGCACTTAGAATTAGGTGTTACCATTTGAAGAAGGAGGGACATAGAAGAAAGGTGTGCCCTAAACGCTGAAGGATCATGGTGGTAAGGATAATAAGAATACAACCATTGTTCAAGATGATTTAGAATTATCGAATGTCTTGGTAGTTTGAGCAACAATTCTAGCAAGGAATGGATCATGGGTTCATGTTGAACTTGGAACATGGCTCTAAACAAAGATGTTTTTGAGGAATTATGTGATCAAGATGGTGTATTTTTGTTGCTGGTGTAAGACCCTAATTTTGACCCTAAGATCCCTCATGGCATCATAACATTGCACATTGCATTTGCCTCAAGGATCATAGCATTTTGGCTCCTTAACCCTAGGGGTGGGACTTGTGAGTTGGTTTGAGACCAACAAGCATGCTTGAGTTGTATATTATTGCTTTTCTTATTTTGTTTACTAACCAAAAGCACAAAAATATGTCACTAACTTTGTTTGTTTTGAAGCTTGAGCAATCATATAATCCAAGGCTCCTAGGAGGCCCATATACCTATTGAATTGGCCAGATGAAGATGAAATCAAGCATGACAATGATTCCCAAAAGCTATCCATCATGATATATGCCTTCCAAGTATCTCAATTTGTCAATTTGATCAAGATAAACCAAAGGGCTTGAGGATTTCTTCCCAAGGAAACCCTAATTCAACTATGCATTGACTATGCCTTGCTCATGAAGCAACCTCAACCTATGATCAAATAAAATCAAGGGAAGTTCTTCAATTCATCATTTCATGCATATTTGAGCTTATGTGAGTGTCCTCAATCATCAATTCATTAAGATTTGAAGTTTGGACTTGAGAAGTTGATCAGTCAATTCATCTGACTATTTTGAAATCCACTGAGACCTAACTTTTGATGTGTTTGTCAAATGGAGATGACCCCAAGAGAAACAATGTTCTTAATAACCATATGAACAACTTTAATGTTCATCAAAAATCCATTTTAAACCTGTAAGGTCATCATTCATTTCAAAACATTATAGGTCATTTTGACTGAAACCCTAATTTTAGGTCAACTTCCCAAGGACCTAACTCACTCATTTTTCATGATTTTGAGGTGGGATCAAGTTAATTGGAAATTTTAAGATGTCTACTTCAAATATTATGTTGGACAAAATTTCATAATCCTAAAAGTAACACATGTGATAATACAAAACATTATAGGTCACTTTGGACCAAAGTCATTGAAATGTGAAAAAGTCCAACTTCAAGTGCCCATAATTTTCTCATAAAAAATACAAATGATGCAAAATATAAGTCCAAATTGATTGCCTTGAAAATATATACAACTTTGATATTGAAGGTTTTGTCATTTGAGGCTTGAATCATTGAAACAGAAGGGCTTGAAGTTGGTCCATTTTGGCTAAATTTCCATATACATGTTTTGTACCTTGAACTTCATGGCCTGTTTTCAATAATTTCCCAACACCAGATGGATTTTTGTTTAACATAAAATTTGTTCCTCATGTCAAGAACTTTCCAACCATTACCCACATGACCATGTTTCAATTTGGCAAAGTGAATTTTCGAAGAGGAGAAGATTTGTGTTCATTTATGCATAACATGATGAAACTACATGCACAAGCTTACACATTCGAATCTGCACGTCCAAATTCACTCGGTTGATGTTTAGCTTGCATTTGCAATTGCGTTTGGGCCTCCCATGCGCCTGTACAGGCCCATGCATGGAGGACCCAAGCTCATGCACACATGAGAATTGCATTGCTTGCATCATCTCTTGCTATAAATACACATGCCTGGCTTCTTCCAAAACCAACCTCAAGGCGCCTGAATTGCTGCAGAAGTAGAATCCCAACCTCCATTAAAAGGAATTTTGCTTTTCTCTTTCAATTTTCAAGTTCAATTTTCAACTTCATTGGTTGATCATTGAGCTTCAATTCCTAGACCTTGCATCCTTTCCATCTCAAGAACACATTGCATCAAAGACTTGGAGGAGATCGTGCCTTGTAAAGCTGCACTTCAAAGGTTGTTGTTCAAACTTTTTTGATTCGAAACTCCCTGGATACTGATCATTTCTTGTGTTTGTTGGTACCTCTGAAGTCCTCATGTGAGAGGCAATTGATCTGTGCATTTAATTTCATGAATTGATCAAGTTCAGTTTGAACTCCATAAATTTCCATCTCAGATTTCTCTTCATATAGTGATCTTGAGTGGAAACCAATGGCACAGGGGTGATGTACATCACCCCAGCTTTCTAATGATATAAGGATCGCACATTTTAATGAGGTTTTGAAAACCTACAAATCTTGGCCGGAGCGGTGAGTCTTGCCGGAGAAGACGGTGGTATACACCACTGTCCCCACGTGGATGAGCTCTGGACCATTGGATTTCATTTCCAGATTTAATCCCAGCCTTTGGATGTTATGACTTTATTAAATGCTTTGTGTTTCGCTTTGACTGGATCCACACCATGAGCGCGCGCCTAAGAACCTTAGGATTGACCACGTCAATTAATGAATGTGATCCAACGCCTCCTGATTTTTCTTAATTTCTGATTTTCCATTCTATTTTCTTTTATTTCATTTTATTTCAAAAATTCATATCTTCTTCATTTTTAATCCAAAAAATATGGGACCAATTGCATTATTTTTCTTTTTAATTCTAGTTTCTAAAAATGATTTTTAATATTCTTTTATGAGTCCATTTAATATTTTTGTGAATTTTCTCTTTTCTGGTTATTTTTAATTCATTTAAAATAGTTTCCAATATTCAAAAATGCAAAAAATATTTTCTTAACATCTTTGAATGATGATGAATCCATGAAAAATATTCTCATCAATTTCTTAATTGATTTGAGATTTATTTGAGATTTTAGTTCAATTATGTTATATTTTCTTCATTTTTAATTGTTTAAAATTAGTTTCTGGTTTCCAAAAATGATGAAATTTTTTGTCAAACCTTGTTTGACCTTGTTGAACTTGGGATGATCTAATTGGACTTTTCCAAGTTGATTTTAAATGGATTTGAAGTTTGACCTTTATTTGTTTATTTTAATTCAAGTATTATTTTAATTCCAAAAAATACCAAAAATATTTTTATTATTTCTTGACTTCTAAGCTTCATCTCACTTCTATTTACCATTGATTGATGTTGATTCACTTCATATTTGGTCATTGTATTTTGCTTATGTTATTCGAATTCCATTTATGTACATTCCATTCTTCTTCTTCTTTTTTTCTTTTTCTTTTTGATCAATGAGTTAAAGATTGGTGGTTGGCCTTGAAATATGAGGAGTTTAATCTTTTTTGATTCAAATCAAATTCATCTTGATCAAAGATCAAGTGAATTACTTTGCACTAAGGATAGGTTGCTTCTTAGCAAGTCAATACAAGATCATTCTTCTTTTCTTTTGGCATGGCAAGTTGTAGGAGCTTGGCTTACTAGTCATGATCTCTAACTTGTGTTTGTTGCCTATAGTTTTATTGACCGGCCTCAGATAGGTGTGACTACTACATTAGTCCACCTACAATTGCTTAACATAGCGCTAAATTGCCTTATGGCACACTAACACTAACTACTAATGACTAACTTTTAATTCAAACCTTTAATTCTTGAAATTTATTTTAATGCAATTTAATTTCTTGCACATTAACTCATTTGCTTTTGCCCTTTGCTCACTTGACCTCATATATTTATGTTAATGCAATTTGTCTTTTGCTCACTTGAGCACATTATTGTGCATATATTATTGTGCTTTTTTATTTTGTTTGTGTGAACCCAATGCAAATGGAGAAAGGACTTAGATTTAGGACCTTACCTATACTAATGGAGTTTGAAGAGCAACTAGGCCTCATGCCTTTAGAGTGCTAAAATTGTCAAAGAGAAACTAGGCCTCATGCCTTTAGAATGCTTAATCTTGAAGATGAACTTGAAAGTATCCTAATTCTAAACTCACTCTTGTCCATTCTTTATTTGTATTGTGGAGCTTTTTGATTTGTGTGTTCTTGTGCTAGGGATCCTAAACTTGAGCCAATTAGAAGAACCATTGTCATGAGCATCCAAAGTGAGAGATACAAAAGCCAATTGGAAGATTCCTAGGAGCTTAATTGATTGTTTGCTTGATTGCTTGAGTTATTTGCTTATTGCTTGCTAATTCCAAAGGAAAGGGAGCAACTTGGATCATCTTTATGATCTCAAGAAGGGAACTCCAATGTGGTTTTATTTCTCTTCCTTCATCTTTGCATGTTTAGGACCTAGCCATTATCTTCTTCTCTCCACTCTAACCCAAGCCAAACTTTTGTGCAAACATTAACATTATTTTCAAAAATTAGAAACCTAAGCACTATGCTTTTGATTTTCCAAACTCTTTTCATAATACTTATTTTGAATTGAATCCTAAGTCAACATTGACCTTACTTTGTGAATACTTTCCATTTGCAAATACAACTCACTCAATTGTTTTTTATGGTTCCAATGACCATTTATGTTAAAACTTTTCACAAACATTAGCTATTAGGTTTGAGTTATCCTAGAGGTTGATATAATACTCACCTATATCCTTAGTGATGGACTATAAAACTTCCATGGATATTATAGGGTTAACCCCTCACTAGCATGTTGAAGCTCTCCTCACATGGTGGATTTGTGGTTTTAGGTTGAGTTTTCTCCCTTTTATAACAAAAGACCTTAAGGCTTTTGACCAATCAATTCACCAACTTCTTTTGAGATTTTTACCCCGAACTGCGAGGTTTTGATCCTAATCTTTTTTAAGATGGTACGTAGGCAATGGGTTTATCCATTCAAACACAAAATTGTAAATAACTTGTATATTCTTCTCTCATCTCCCCAATCATGTTTGCACAAATATTTTCACAAATACCAACCTACCTTACAACATTGGTGAAAAGGGCTCCCTTAGAGTACTAAGGATGTTTTGGGTGCTTAAAACCTTCCCATTGCATAACCAACCCCCTTACCCAAATCTCTGACATTTTTATTAGTTTTTGATTTGATAAAACTTCTCGGTTTTTGTTCGCTTTCTAACCTTTCCTTTGGATAAATAGAAGTGCGGTGGCGACTCAAATTGTATGATTTACTTTTGATTTAGTCAATAAATCTAAAGGTAACGAATACCCCACTACAGAAAAGTGGCGATTCTGCTGGGGACTGATTTGCCTAGTGGGTTTTGCCTACTTTTCACTTTTGTTATATTGTATTGTTTATATTCTTTGTGACATATTTTTGTGCAAATTTGGGATGACTGTATTGTTTGTAATGTATGAATTGCTTGATATATCAATTGCTTGTGTGCTTGGTGGTCTCTTGTGAGATGAGTTCTACACCCGAACTCGAGTGCACTTATGATAGGAGAATGGCATAGTCTTGTTGACTTGTGTGGAGTTATTCCTTAGCAAGTTGGCTTGCAAGCCCATTCACATGGTGGAGGTTATGTTCAGATCAATAATGTCACACGAGTAGTCCTGGTTAGGCATTACTCTTTCCAATATATGCCTTAGAAACTAAGGACCTTAGATTACCTAGCCCATCTTGGCCTATTTTAGGATGTAGTGCGAAGGTCGTTCAAGTGTAAGATTTGATACGATTGTTACACGATACTACACTCATAAGAGTCTCTCTTGAGAATATTTTTGGAATACGAGTAGTCGTTTATCCGATGATATCCGTAAGATGGGATGATAACTATGGGAACCTCTTCTAGAACATGATTGTCAGGTTTAACCATAGTACACTCCCTTTGGGTGGTTCTTAACCGAGACTCAATGCTCGTGACTTGCAACAAACCCTTGATTCATGGTTGATTCGTTCTTGTATGTCCTTAATATCAATGGAACTTGGGCGTTGATAAGGTGTAAGCCATAATCCACCAAAATGGATGATTGATATTAAGGATGACTTGATCCATCCCATGACCTTTGTGTGGTGTGATTTGCTTGATCCTTGAGTGTGATTGTTGCATCCATGCATTCATGCATCCATATCATCAACAATGAGAAAATTTTCAAGGAACTTAAGAGGTCTATTTGCAAAGTTTCAGACATGGATAAGCAAAGAAGGAATACAAAGAAGTACAATTTCAAACAACGCGACTTGAAAGAGTTAAGGAGTTTGACATCCTATGTATTAGATCCCTTGGAGTTCAAGGATCGTCATGGGAAGCTTCTGTCTATTCTTGCTACTCAAGTGGATGAAGGTCTGATGAGTGTGTTGGTGCAGTTCTACGATCCCTTGTACCGTTGCTTCACATTTTCGGATTTCCATCTTTTGCCTACGCTTGAGGAGTATGCCTATCTTGTGGGTATACCTATTCTAGATCAGTTGTCGTTCAGTGGCTTAGAGAGAGTCCCTTCTTCTCAAGAGATTGTTGATCTGTTGCATATAGATGAATCTGTTGTTGGTACTCATATGAATACCAAAGGTGGAATTCAAGGTCTCCCATCTGATTTCCTCATTGCTCAAGCTAATATGTTAGGGAAGGCCATGAGTGAGGATGCCTTTGAAGCCATATTTGTACTTCTCATCTATGGGCTAGTGTTATTCCCCAATATCGACAATTTTGTGGATGTGAACGCTATTAGGATTTTCTCTACTCTTAATCTCGTTCCGACTCTTTTGGGTGACGCTTATTTCTCTTTGCATATGAGGAATGCAAAGGGTGATGGTACCATTCTGTGGTACCATTCTGTGTTCTTTGCATATGAGAATGTAGCGGGGTATTCGTTACCTTTAGATTTATTCACTAAATCAAAAGTAAACCATACAAGTCGAGTCGCCACCGCACTTCTATTTATCCAAAGGAAAGGTTAGAAAGCGAACAAAAACCGAGAAGTTTTATTGAATCAAAAACTAATAAAAATGTCAGAGATCAGGGTAAGGGGGTTGGTTATGCAATGGGAAGGTTTTAAGCACCCAAAACATCCTAGATACTCCTAGGGAGCCCTTTTCACACTTGTTGTAAGGTTGGTATTTTTTGTGAAAATTTGTTTGTGCAAACATGATTGAGGAGATGAGAATAGAATATACAAGTTATTTACAATTTTGTGTTTGAATGGATAAACCCACTGCCTACGTACCATCTTAAAAAGATTAGGATCAAAACCTCGTAGTTCGGGGTAAAAATCTCAAAACAAGTTGGTGAATTAATTGGTCCAAAAGCCTTAAGGTCTTTTGTTATCCAAGGGAGAAAACTCAACCTATAACCACAAATCCACCATGTGAGGATAGCTTCAACATGCTAGTGAGGGGTTAACCCTATAATAAGCATGGAAGACTCATTGTCCATCACTAAGGATATAGGTGAGCATTATAACTACCTCAAGGATAACTCAAACCTAATAGCTAAAGGTTATGAAAAGTTTTTGATAAGAAAGTGGCCATTGAAACCACAAAACATTTGAATGGGTTATATTTACCAATGAAAAATATTTACAAAATATGGTCAAAGTTGACTTAAAGATACAATTCAAAATAAGTGTTATGAAAAGAAAGTTTGAAAATCAAAAGCATAATGCTTAGGTTTCTAATGTTTGAAAACAAGTGTTAATGTTTGCACAAAAGTTTTGGCTTGGGTTAGAGTGGAGGGAAGAAGAAAAATGGCTAAGTCCTAATCATACAAGAGATGAAGGAGAAGAAATAAGACCACAAATGAAGTTTCCTTCTTGAGATCATATTGATGATCCAAGTAGCTCCCATCCTTTGGAATAAGCAAGCAAATAAGTGTATACTCAAGCAATCAATCAAGCAAGCTCTTAGAAATCCTCCAATGGCTCTTAGATCTCTCTCTCTTTAAAAGCTCATGACAATGGTTCTTAACTTAGGCTCAAATTGGAATCCCTAGCACAAGAACACACACATTAAAAATTTCTACAAAGCAAACAAAGAATGGACAAGAAGGAGTTTAGAGAATAGATCCTTTCAATTCCTCTTCAATATTAAGCATTCTAAAGGCAGGAGGCCTAGTTGCTCTTTGACTTTTATAGCACTCTAAAGGCCTAAGGCCTAGTTGCTCTTTGACTCCATTTTTGCATAGGGAATATCCTAAAGTCTAAGTCCTTTTGTCCATTTGCAATTGGTTCACAACAATCAAAATAAAACACAAGCATAACAGTATATACACAATTATGTGCTCAAGTGAGCAAAAGGCAAATTGCATTAACATAAACATGTGCTCAAATGAGCAAAGGGGAAAAGCAAATGAATAATATGTACAAGAATAGTAAATTGCATAAATGTAAAGTGCAAGAATTAAATGTTAATGGTTAATGGTTAATGGTTAGTATTAGTGTGCCATAAGGAAATTTAGCGCTATGTTAAGCAATCGTAATCGGACTTATGTAGAAGTCACAACTATTTGAGGTCGGTCAATAAAATGTAGGCAACAACACAAGTTAGAGATCTTGATTAGTGAATCAAGCTCCTACAACTTACCATGCCAAAAGAAGAAGAGAAATGATCTTGTATTGATTTAGGTTATTTGCTTGATTAGGAAGCAACCTATCCTTAATGCAAAGCCATTCACTTGATCCATGATCAAGTTGAATTAGATTTGAATCAAGGAAGGTTAAACCTCCCATGTATCAAGGCTAACCACCAATCTTTAACTCATTGATCAAAAAAGAAAAAGAAAAAGAAGAAGATGAAGAATAATAAAGTGCATTAATGGAAATGAAATGAGGTAATCAACAAGCATTGAACAAAGATATATGAAATCAAGGTCAAACATTAGTAAACAGAAGCAAAATGAAGATTAGGAGTCAAGAAACAAATAAAATATTTTTGGTATTTTTCAAAATTAAAATAATAATTGAATTAAAATAATAAAGAAATGTCAAACTTCAAATTCACTACAAATCAACTTTGAAAAGTCCAAGTGAATTATCCTAAGTTCAACAATGTCAAACAAAGTTTGACAAAAAATTTCAGCATTTTTAGAAGTCAGAAACTATTTTTAATCAATTAAAAAATGCATAAAAAATAACCTAATTGAATTAAAATCTCAAATAAATTAATAATTTGATGAGAATATTTTTCATATATCTATCATCATTCAAAGAGGTTGGAAAAATATTTTTGTATTTTTTTAATATAAAAAACTATTTAAAATGAATTAAAAATAACCAGAAAAGAGAAAATTCATAAAAAATATCAAATGATAAAATAAAAAATATTAAAAATCATTTTTAGAAACTAGAAATTAAAAGAAGAAAAATGCAATTGGTCTCACATTTTTTGAACCAATAATGAAGGAGATATAATTAATTGAGCTGGCAAATCCCTTGGACCCCATGCGCGCATCCACCATGCACTTCTGTCAATGCATAACACACAACCTTTAATTAAGTCATAACATGGAACAACTTAGATCTAATCTGGAAACAAGAATGCACGACCATGATTCAATCTGGAAACCAGACGGTGGTGTACACCACCGTCTTCTCCGGCCAGATTTCCGGCGCCGGCCAAAAGTTGCAGAGATCAAAACTCCACCAAATGCCACGATCCAGGTATCAAATGAAAGCTGGGGTGATATACATCACCCCTGTACCAACTAATTTCACTCTAGACTTCCATGGAGAAAGAAATCAGAACTTGAATTTTGTGGTGTTCAATTGAAACTTGATGTAATTTAAAAATTCAAAGCACAAAACAATTGCCTCTATGGAGAGGACTTTAGACAACCTAACAATAACAAGAAAGAAGCTATATACAAAGAGATTCGAAGAAAACAAATTTGGATGTAAACCTCTGAAATGAGCAGTTTGAGAGCACGATTTCTTTATGATTTTGCTTGCAGTGTAGTCTTAGGATCAAGGTGAGCAAGGCTTAGGATTTGTAGATCTAAAAATCAATCAAGGAAATTGAAATTTAGATCTGAAAAATTTGAAAGAAAGAGTGAGTTCCTTTGAGTGTGGCTATAGTGTGATTCGTGCAGCATAACAGGTGCCCTTAGGTTGTGTAAATGAGAAGCATGGAGCACTTATTTATAGCAAAAGATGGTTGAATGCATGAGTAATGCATGTGCATGGATGGAAAGGGCCTCCATGCATGGGCTTGTACAGGCGCATGGAGGGCCCAACTCCACTTGGATTTGCAAGCTAATACCAAATAGAATCAAAATGGACGTGCAGATTATGTGTATTGAGCTCATGCAATTTCACTTGGTTTCCAAAAATGCACCAAATTGTTCATCCCTTCGAAAATGGTATTTCCAAAAGTGAATCATAGCCTTATGGGTAATGGTTGGAAAGCTTTTGGCATGAGGATCAATTGTCATGTTTACCAAAACTTCATTTGGAAATGGGAAATTGGTGAAAATTGATCATGAAGTGTAGGGTGCAAAACATGTGTATGTGAAAATTTCAAAAATGACCAAACTTCAAGCCCTTATGTTTCAATGATGCAAGCTCCAAATGACACAACCTTCAACATAAAAGTTGTATATATTTTCAATACAATAAATTTGGACTTAAATTTTGCATCATTTAGATTTTTGATGAGAACGTTATGGGCACTTGAAGTTGGACTTTTTCACATTTCAATGGCTTTGGTCCAAAGTGACCTATAATGTTTTGCATTATCACATGTACTTATTTTAGGATTTTGAAAATTTGTTCAAAATAAAAATTGAATTAGACATCTTAAGCTTTCCAATTCATTTGATTCCACATCAAAATCATGACAAATGAGTGAGTTATGTCCTTGGGAAGTTGACCCAAAATTAGGGTTTCAGTCAAAATGACCTATAATGTTTTGAAATGGATGATGACCTTCCAAGCTTAAAATAAATTTTTAATGAACATGAAAGTTGTTCATATGGTTCTTAATAACATTTTTTCTCTTGGGGTAATCTCCATTTGACAAACACATAAAAAGTTAGGTCTCAGTGTACTTCAAAATAGTCAGATGAATTGACGGATCAACTTCTCAAGTCCATGCCTCAAATCTTGATGAATTAATGATTGAGGACACTCATATAATCTCAAATATGCATTAAATGATTAAAGGAATAACTTCCCTTGATTGTATTTGATCATGGGTTGAGGTTGCTTCATGAGCAAGGCACAGTTAAGGAACAAATGAATTAGGGTTTCCTTGGGAAACAAGCCTCAAACCCTTGGTTTGCTTTGATCAAAATGATGATTTGAGATACTTGGGAGGCATATTTGATGGATTAGAGCTTTGGGAACCATTTCCATGCTTTCTTTCATCTTCACCTAGACATATCAATGAGCATATGGGCTTCTATGAGCCTTGAATCTTGTGACTGCTCAAGCTACAAACAAAAGATGTTAGTGACATGTTTTTGTGCTTTTGGTTAGTAAACAAAATAAGAAAAGCAATAATATACAATTCAAGCATGCTTGGTGATCTCAAACCAACTCACAAGTGTTCCCACCCAAAGCTAATGAGCCAAGGTGCTATGATCCTTGAGGCAAGATGCAAATGCAATGTTATGATGCCATGAGGGATCTTAGGGTCAAAATTGGGGTCTACGGTGGTCCACTAATGATGATATCTGTTGGTACAACCATGTGTATGATGGTGTGCAGATTATTGAGTCTTGTGGTGAATTCTCCAATGTGCCTCTTCTTGGTACATGTGGTGGGATTAACTACAACCCTGTTTTGGCACGTCGTCAGCTTGGGTTCCCCTTAAAGGATAAACCTAATAACATTCTGTTAAAAGGTGTGTTCTTTCAAGAGGGTAAAGATCCCCAAAACTTGAAGGACAGGATGGTCCGCGCTTCGTGCAAGATTCATAGGAAGGGAAGGAAAGAGCTTGGTCCGAAGAATTGTATTGCTTTGGAACCCTATACCTCATCGGTTAGGAGGAGAGATTCTGAGTACCGCATGCCCTATGACTACCCGAGACCTACACCTATGATTATGGTTGGGCCTTCAACTCTCCCTAACCAAGGAGTAGATGAGTTGAGAGATGAAGACCGTTTGCGTGCTTGGGTCCGTGAGCGAGAGGAGCTACTTCAGCAGCTTAGAGATAAGGATGCATTGATAGAGTTTCTGGAGCATCAGGTTATCGACGAGCCTGATGATGTGGTGACTTATCTTCTTCCTCAGTCTTCCAGGTTTTGGAAGAGGAAGTATGATCGACTCGCCAAGGAGAAGGCAGATATGGATGCAGCCTATGAGAGAGAGGTGAAGAGGCTTCATGTAGCTTATCTTCCAGTCTCGAGAGCTTTGGAAGATTGTTTCTAGGGTTCCATAGGATATTCATTTTCCTTCTCTCTTGTATTGCATTTGGTTACCAAGACTGTACTTCTTTGGTGTAAACCTTTTCCAGATATTATTGATGTGATTATCCCATATATGTCTAAATGATTAATATTGCCAAATATTTGCAAATAGAGCTCTAAAGTTCCTCTGACTAAAAATAAAATCATATGCACAAGCATTACATGCATCATGTGCATAAGCAGGTTTTGTTCCAGGGCTTCTTGTTCAGTGGTCTAACTCTGTGTTCTTCATTTATTTTGAAGACAAGCTGACGCACCGGTACTACACCAGAGCCAACTCATCAAAGCTAATGGATTACCTAGAGCAAGAGAACAGAGAACTGAAGGAGGAAGTGGCAGGATTGACTGCCCTGATGGAGTCTTTCTTGGCCGCCCAAAGCCAGTCTTCTCCAACTCCTTCAACTCCTCCCCAGAGGACGGTTATCTCAGAGATTGCTTCCTCAACCGTGTCTGTTGCCAGTGCCCACTTTGCGCCATCTGCTATGCCAGTCGGGTTTCCCTGGGGGATGCCCGCTAACTTTGTTCCAGAGGGTCTCGCCCCTACTTTTGCTTCTCTGCCGGCATCTAGCCCGGTCCTTGTTGTGCCACCTCCAGTCGTGCATACTTTGCCGAGAGTAGATGACACCATTTATCACTCTGAGCCATTTGAGGGCCCAGATGTCTATGAGAAAATGGACGCTATGAATGATCAATTCCTTGAGTTGTGCAAGGAACTTAAAACTCTCATAGGGAAGGACCTCTTTGGCAAATCTACTGCTGAGCTCTGTCTCGTACCTAATGTCAAGATTCCTGTCAAATTCAAAGTACAAAGGAAACACTTGCCCGCTCAGCCATCTTGTGATGTATGCACGCAAGATGTCGACTCAGACTGACAAAGATCAACTCCTCATCCACTACTTCCAGAACATCCTGTCCAGTGCCTCTTTGAGATGGTACATGGGCCTGGATAGTGCGAACATCCGCTCCTTCAACGACCTTGGCGAAGCTTTCGTCAAGCAATACAAATACAACATTGATATGGCTCCCGGTAGGGACCAACTGAGGGCCATGTCCCAGAAGGAGAAGGAAACTTTTAAGGAGTACGCCCAGAAGTGGCGTAAATTAGCTGCACAAATTATGCCCCCGCTCGAAGAGAAGGAAATGACGAAGATCTTTCTCAAGACTTTAAGCTCTTTCTACTACGAGCGGATGATTGCTAGCGCTCCTTCTGACTTTACCGATATGGTGAATATGGGGATGCGTCTAGAAGAGGGAGTAAGGGAAGGGCGCCTGACCAGAGAAGAAGGCTCTTCTTCCAAACGTTATGGGGCATTTACGAAGAAGAAAGATGGAGAGGCACAGGTTGTGACCTCCCATGTTAAATCAAGAAGACCCTCTGTGAAGAGGAAGACTGTGCATCCAACCAGTAACCAGGACCAGGTGGCTCATATAGCACCTGCATTCAGAGAAAATCAGCATTATCAGCATCAGAACCAACAACAGCAACATCACCGGTATCAACAACAACAACACCTTCCTCAACAGCAGGCCTACCAGCCTCGAAACAACAATTAAACCAGCACAAGATATGATAGGAAGAGGGTAAGTTTTGATCCTATTCCCATGACCTACGTTGAATTATATCTTTCCCTGATTGAAAGGAAGCTGATCACTCCACTTGACCCACCTGATATACCAACCAACCCTCAGTGGTGGTATAAGCCCTAGCTTCACTGTGTTTATCATTCCAGTGCTCCCGCACATGATGTGGAGAACTGTTATCCTCTCAAAACCAAGGTTCAAGACCTTGTTAGAAGTGGTATTCTGTTCTTCGAGGACGTAGGTCCTAATGTCAAGAAGAACCCATTGCCCGAGCATGGGAAATCTGCTGTTAATATGGTTCAGGGTTGCCCCGGTAAATACAAGGTCAGATATGTCAGCCATATCAGACACTCTTTGGTCGAGATGTACAGACTGTTATGTGGATACAGTCACTATGAGCATGACCATGACTGCTGCCGTGTATGCACTGTCAATGAGAGGGGATGTCGTCAAGTCAGAAAAGACATCCAAGAAATGCTGGATCAGGGTGTAATAGAGATACTTCAGAATTGTAATGAGGATGAAGTGAATGAGATATCCCCTATATTTAGGATACCTGAGCCTGTTATTGTCATATATGATGGCAGCAAGCAGAAGGCTTCTCCTACTCTCATAATTAAGCCAGTTGGCCATGTGCCCTACTCTTCCGACAAGGCTATTCCCTATCGATATAATGCGGTTGCATTAGAAGATGGGAAGGAGGTGCCTCTACCCTCCACTTTTGTTGTGAATATTGCTGATGTGAGTGGTTTGACCCGCAGTGGTCGTGCTTTTTCGGCGCCGCCGAAACCCTAGGCTGACACCAGAAGAGTTGATGTTGCTGATAGTGCTACCCGTCCTTTAAGGAATTCTTCTTCTACTTCTCTGAACCAGGCACTTGCTGTTGACAGACTTGCCGCTATTGCTAGAACTCATGTCCCTGCTGGCCAGAATGGCATGATTAGAGAGGACCGTGATGAGATGCTGAGGCTCATCAAGAGGAGTGAATATAATGTTGTAGATCAGCTGCTACAAACGCCTTCAAAGATATCAGTGTTGTCTTTGTTGATGAACTCTGAGCCACACCGTGAAGCTTTGCAAAAGGTGTTGGAAGTGGCGTACGTAGATCATGACGTCACCATAGAGCAGTTTGATAGCATTATTGCAAACATCACTGCTTGTAACAACCTGAGCTTCTGTGATGCTGATCTTCCCGAGGAGGGAAAGGACCACAATTTGGCACTTCACATCTCTATGAACTACAAGGATAATGTCTTGTCTAACGTGCTGGTAGACACAGGATCATCACTGAATGTGTTGCCAAAATCCATTTTGGCCATACTTTCTTACCAGGGGCCTCCCATGAGGCAGAGTGGAGTGGTCATCAAAGCTTTTGATGGATCCCGCAAGACAGTGATTGGCGAGGTTGAGCTCCAAGTCTAGATCACTTTTAAGGTCATGGATATCCACCCATCATATAGTAGTCTGTTGGGCAGACCATGGATTCACGAGGCAGGCGCCGTGATATCCACCCTACACCAAAAGTTGAAGTTCATCAAGAACAAGAAGTTGGTGGTGGTAGGGGGAGAGAAGGCTCTCTTGGTTAGCCATATGTCTTCCTTTTCTTATATTGATGCTGAGGATGAGGTTGGAACGCTGTTCCAAGTCTTGTCTATTGCTGAGCCTTCTAAGAAAGGAACTTCTTCATTTGCGTCCTACAATGAAGCGAAGTTCGCCATTGAGCATGGCGCAATTACTAGTTTAGGACAAATGATTAAGCTGGAAGACAACAAATCCCGGGCTGGCATAGGGTACTCTTCAGAAACTTTAAACAAGCACGGTCTGTTTCAGATTGATGGTTTCATCCACACGGTCGAAGACCAAGAAGCTACTGCTATTGTGAAAGATGATGCAGAGGAAGATTCTGGCGACTTTGTCAACCCTGGAGGAGTATGCAATAATTGGGTCGTTGTTGATGTTCCAACAGTTGTCCATAAGTCCACGTAATGTTCATTTTTGTTTAAAAACCCTTCTCCCATGCCAAAAGGAGAAGTGATGACATTGTTGGCACATAAATACAATGATATTCATTCAGTAAATTCATGTTAAATGTTTGTTTTCCAAATTATTTTTTCTTTTTGCTTTTGCATGAAATTGGTGATCACATAAAACCCTAAAAATAGAATAAAATCAATCTTTCCATCTGCATAATGATTTGCCTTGTTTGAATTCTAAAATCTCTTTTATATCCAAAATCATTATGCAGGTTGATCAAACCCATTAAACATAATGATCAAACATCATCTCCCAACATTGAGTTCCCTGTATTTGAGGCCGAAAAAGATGATGTTGAAGAGATTCCTGACGAGATTACCTGTCTACTTGAGCACGAAGAGAAGATCATTTAGCCACATCTTGAGAATCTGGAAACAGTCAACTTGGGGTCTGAAGATTGTGTTCGTGAGGTGAAGATTGGGGCACTCCTGGAAGAGTCTGTGAAGAAGGGGTTGATTGAGTTGCTACGAGAATATGTCGACGTCTTTGCCTGGTCATATGAAGACATGCCTGGTCTGGATACTGATATCGTGCAACATTTCCTGCCTTTGAAGCCTGAGTTTGTGCCTGTGAAGCAGAAGCTCAGAAGAACTCATCCTGATATGGCAGTGAAGATCAAAGAAGAAGTTCAGAAGCAAATTGATACGGGGTTTCTAGTGACTTCTACATATCCTCAATGGGTGGCCAATATTGTGCCCGTGCCTAAGAAAGATGGAAAATTCCGAATGTGTGTGGACTATAGAGACTTGAATAAATCTAGTCCGAAAGATGATTTTCCTCTACCACATATTGATATGTTGGTAGATAATACAGCTAAATTCAATGTCTTCTCATTTATGGACGGATTTTCCGGATATAACCAAATCAAAATGGAACCCGAGGATATGGAGAAGACAACATTCATCACACCTTGGGGAACATTCTGTTATCGAGTGATGCCCTTCGGTTTGAAGAACGTCGGAGCCACGTATCAATGAGCTATGACTACCTTGTTTCATGATATGATGCACAAGGAGATCGAGGTGTATGTTGATGATATGATTGCAAAGTCGAGAATGGAAGTGGAACATGTAGAGCACTTGTTGAAGCTTTTTCAGCGTTTGAGTAAGTATAAACTCTGTCTAAATCCGAACAAGTGTACATTTGGAGTCCGTTCCGGCAAGTTATTGGGCTTTATTGTCAGCGAGAGAGGTATTGAAGTTGATCCTGCCAAGGTCAAAGTAATACAAGAAATGCCTGTTGTCGCAACCTGAAAAATAGGAATGCGAAAACACACCCGGCGAGAAAGAAATGATAGAAGAGTCGCCACCGTGCGTTATTTATCCCAAAGGAGGGAAAGGAAACGCTCGAAGTAAACCTGAAAAAAGGAAAGGAAAAGACAAGGTCTCGCAACCAAATCTTGGGTTCGGGAGCCGATTATGCGAAGGGAACGTATTAGCTCCCCTACGCATCCGTAGTACTCTACGGGATCCACTTTTGTTGTTCTTGTCTAAAGGGTGCGTGTATATCTAATGTACTATTTACTAAAAGGGGGGTCAAAAGAAAATGACTCGCACGGATGTCGCATCCACAACATACGTATCTCATCTGAATATGAGAATCAGAGTCTTCGTAGCTCGGCTACCTAGGGGTTAAAGAGGAGTGTGCTCGCTAAGACATCGTGTCTTATGCCTATGTATCTCATCTGGAATGAGAATCAGAGCAAGCCGTAGTTCGGCTACCTACGGGTTATGGGTTGTGTTTTTGGGTGAACGACGTTACTACGCAATCTACCGGATGCTCGACCTTTGGAGACTTACTCGCCTGTAGTAGAAGGAGTTAACTTGTTCTTAGGAGAAGAAAAATCAATGAGTTGGTTTGTGTTTTAGGAGTGCTCATGCAAAAAAGGAAGTCCTAGACGAAGGAACAGTGCTACCTTAATTGACATGCAAACGAGAGACTATACGAAGCCTAGCAATCCTATGGGGAGACGATCACACCATACAAAACAAACATGCATAAAGTAAAATGCCACCAAGGGGGATCAAACATACATGGGTAGGGCTTTAGTCAAGAGGGGTCATATCAACCTCGACAAACAAGCCATGGAAAGGTAATCAAATGGGCTCTGAACCACTGACACTGAACGTCAGGGTGAGCAGATCAAGCGGGTAATGAGGATAAGACCTCATAGCTCTTAACCCTGGACAGGGTGAGCTCATGACAAAAAATGGGGATTCAGAAAGGTGGAACCCTCTCCACTGACTGACCAGACAAAAGATCTTGGGCTTTTGTTCTGAAGCATCGACACGTAGTGTGATCTTAAAGAACGACACACTGAATAACGGGGGATTGACTACTAATCCCTTTTATCCGTCAATTGCCTCGGAGGGAGGTCTTTAGCACTGATGCCTCTTCTTGGAGGTCTTTGGGCACAAAAGTAAACATACAAAAGAAAACATTGCCTCCTATTGAGGTCTTCCAGTTAAGAAAGCGGTAAAATGCGGGAAAGATAAAGGATCAAGAGATCTACCACACGGATAAAGATCCGAAGTAATAACAGCTAAAGAAATAAGAAACCCAGAGATCTCTCGAGCTGATTGGAGAGATCGAATGAAATTGAATTTCCCGGTTGGCTTTGCAGAACAATCTTAGGGTTTATATGAGAGGGTATTGGTTCATTGTAGATGAGTTCCTTTCAGTCTCTGCAGGTTGCCCTGAACTCTGTTAGCTCTTCTCTCACTATCTTTTTCCTAGGGTTTTTTGGGAGATGGAAGTCTAGAATTTATAACCTGATTTTTGTGACTTTGTGGGCTCAAAAGAGAGAGGTCCATGTCCAAGATTTTTCTGTTATATTTTATTTATTTATTTATTTATTTATTTATTTATTTATTTAATTTATTTAATTTATTTATTTTTCGTTTTTTCGTTTTTTTTTTCGAAACGCGTGGGCTTCGCCTAGCGAGCATGACAGTTCATGAACAAACTTTTGCTCCTTCAAGATTAACGTTTTGATTGATGAATAGACCCCATTTGAACATGTTGGAAGTATCTCAAGTCATTCCCTTGTGTTGACTGATCACCCAAATAGGACCCACAAAGTGTCTTGGATGATATTCAAGCTTCTTGGATCTAATTCCGATTGACATGATGAAATGCAATATGGAATTTTAAATGACCTAAAAATGAATGCATGAATGAGGGGGGCAAATTTTGAGGTATTACAGCTGCCCCTATTCAATCAACTGGAGACCCGAAAAGAAGATAGCAACGACTTTCTCACTTTCGAGGTATCAAGGGATTGAATACAATAAAACCCTGAAAATTTGCACTGAAGTGAAGTGAAGTAACAATGCCTGTCAGAATCGGAAAAGAGGTGGTCTTAAAAGAAGAATCCGTCTGGTACCGTGAGAGTCAGTCTGAATGCCGAAAAAGAATGTTAACCTGGATACCAAAATAAATGGTAACACATAGATAACCATGGCCTGAATGTCGCTCATCAGTCTGAATACTGGAAATGACTTCGATCTGAACATCAGAAGATATGAGATTATTAATATCGGTCTGAACACCGAGAGGCTGGCCTGAATGCCACAAGTTGCGTCGACCTGAATGTCGGAAACTTCTTCGATATGAACATTGGAAAACTGGCCTGAATGCCACTTCGATCTGAATATTGGAAAATTGGCCTGAATGCCACTTCGATCTGAATATCAGAAAATTGGCCTGAATGCCACAAGTTGCATCGACCTGAATGTCGGAAACTTCTTCGATCTGAACATCGGAAAACTGGCCTGAATGCCACAAGTTGCATCGACCTGAATGTCGGAAACTTCTTCGATCTGAACATCGGAAAACTGGCCTGAATGCCACAAGTTGCATCGACCTGAATGTCGGAAACTTCTTCGATCTGAACATCGGAAGATATTAGATTATCAAACATCGGTCTGAACACCGGGAAATTGGCCTAAGTGCCACTTTGGTCTGAATACCGGAAAACTGGCCTGAATGCCACAAGTTGCGTCGACCTGAACGTCGGAAACTTCTTTAATCTGAACATCGGAAAACTGGCCTGAATGCCACAAGTTGCATCGACCTGAACGTCGGAAACTTCTTCGATCTAAACATCGGAAAACTGGCCTGAATGCCAATTCGGTCTGAATACCGGAAAATTGGCCTGAATGCCACTTTGGTCTGAATACCGGAAAAACTTCATGCCTGTCAGCAACGCCAGAAATAGGGAAAGATAATAGAGGCGGCGCATGGGCCAATGACACTTGCTGGGGATAATAAAGGTAAGTCATGAACAATCTTCAGTCTGAGTACTGGAAACAACTTCTGGCTTATCACTTGGGATACCGAGAATGTTTTATGCTTACATGCGTATGTTTGAATTTTTCAATGGCGTAATGCTCCATGAAAATGGAAATGCTACGCGATTTGGGAGGATGCAACGCAATATGATTCTACATGCAGGGATGCAAAATGCTGGGTAGAATGCCAAGCCGAGGCAAGGGAATCTGCTGGGGAAATGATCACCATCTTCTGGACCCTGGCAAGGCTGTTGGAGATGCACAGCGCAAAGAACTCTGTGGGGAAATGACCCGCCACACGGTGTTATAGCAATGACGAAATACCGAGACTCTGACTGGGGAGAGAACGACACTGAAAACCTGCTGTTGGGGAAAGCGATAGTGGTTCTGGCAACCATAACCTGCGAGAGAGACGACTTAGCAAGGGAAGCAAACACCGATACGGTATCGAGATTCTGCTTCAAGGAAAGAGACCATGGATCTGGCGTCGAGATCATCGATCTGGCATCGAACTCTGAGGAGCAGCCGCTCCTGCTGGGAAGATACAGTCTGGAACTGTCAACTCCGCTAGGGATATATAGTCTGGCACTGTCAACTCTACTGGGGAGTGTATATTCTGAAACAAACGCTTGGGGGAGGTACAGCAGTGAGAGCCTGCTGGGGATCGAAGAATCCAATGCTCTGATCGGCTCTGCAGGGATAAGATACCAACTTCGACTGTTGGGGGAAAACATTCGCGATCATCGGCTGGGAACCTTAAGGAAATGCCCCGAGGGTACCTGTTCTGAATAGACGATCTAAAACACTTAACATTTACAACAATTTAAATGTTTATTAAGCATGTACCTGTAAAGCTCTTATGTTTCATGATGCAATGTTTATCAAAAATTTGGACGTCATTTTTGCAAACAAAACAGTAAAATGAAAATGAAAACAGAGATATACTGAATAACATGATTTTATTGATTGAATGGCCTCTGAATAGGCATTTACATCAGGAAGCAATCCCTGGAAAGAGGTAATCGCACAAAAGAAAAAAACAGAAATTAATCTAATGGCAATGTGAAATGGATTTCTATTGGGTTCCAATTCTGCTATGACTTGCTCGTCTTCAAGATCCTCCAGATGATCAGCTTTCTGAAAAGAGTGATTGGACTGTTTCCTATCCTTCAAAAGTTTCCAGTCATTGACACGAGATGAGATTCAGAACTACTCATAACGCAGTCATTCGTTTAATCCCTAACTTTTGCCTGGATCGCCCTTTTCGGGTTTTCAATCCACCGGGATACCCATTTTTGCCTAAGTTGCCTTTTCAGGTTTTCAACTTACCGTGTGTACGATCTTTTCATTTTTGATCCCTAATTTTTGCCGGAACCTTTTCATTTTCTTGGTTCGTCGGGATGCCCATTTTTTGCCTGGACTATTCTTTTTATTGTCCAGCGGGTCTATTTTATGCGAAGTATTTTTTAACTGTGTCTGAGTTCACATGGGAAGTGAAGTTTTCACCATCCATAGTTGCAAGCATTAAGGCCCCACCATCAAAAACCTTGGTGACAATATACGGTCCATCATAGTTAGGAGTCCACTTGCCCCTATGATCTGTCTGAGGAGGAAGGATCCTTTTCAACACCAAATCTCCGACTTGGAAACATCGAGGACGCACTTTCTGATCAAAGGCTCTCTTCATCCGACTCTGATACAACTGCCCATGTCAAATGGCTGCCATTCGCTTCTCTTCGATAAGACTCAACTCATTGAACCTTGTTCGAATCCATTCAGCTTCGTCTAACTTGACATCCAACAGGACTCTTAGAGAAGGAATCTCCACTTCAACAGGTAGGACTGCTTCCATACCATACACAAGGGAGTAAGGGGTTTCCCCGATCGATGTACGTACTAAAGTACGGTACCCATGCAAGGCGAAGGGTAGCATCTCATGCCAATCTCTGTATGTAACGACCATCTTCTACACAATCTTCTTTATGTTCTTATTTGCCGCCTCAACAACACCGTTCATCTTAGGGCGGTAAGGGGAAGAATTGTGATGCTGAATGTTGAAGTTCTGGCACAACTGCTTCATCATTTTGTTGTTGAGATTAGAACCATTATCAGTAATGATTCTTTCGGGAATCCCATAGCGACAAATGATTTCTTTGTTGATGAAACGGGCAACCACATGTCTAGTGACATTCGCGAACGATGTTGCTTCGACCCACTTGGTGAAATAGTCGATGGCAACAAGGATGAAGCGATGCCCATTGGAGGCGGTCGGCCCAATCTTTCCAATCATATTGATGCCCCACATAGCAAAAGGCCACGGCGAAGACATCACATTTAAAGGATTTGGCGGCACATGTACCTTATCAGCATAAATCTGGCATTTATGGCACTTCCGAGCATATTTGACACAATCAAATTCCATGGTCATCCAGTAATATCCCGTTCTCAATAATTTCTTAGCCATTGCATGTCCGCCAACATGAGTACCGAAGGAGCCTTCATGAACTTCCTGCATTAACATGTCTGCTTCGTGTCTATCCACGCATCTAAGCAGAACCATGTCAAAGTTCTTCTTATACAACACATCGTCTTTGTTCAAGAAGAAACTGCCTGCCAATCTTCTCAAAGTCTTTCTATCATTGTTGGATGCCCCTGCAGGGTACTCTTGATTCTTCAGAAAGTGCTTGATGGCGTGATACCAGGGCTTGTCGTCAACTACCAGTTCAGCAGCAAACACATACGCGGCCCTGTCGAGGCGCATCACATCGATCCTGGGAGCGTGGTTCCACCGAATCACGTTGATCATGGAGGATAGAGTAGCAAGAGCATCTGCCATATGGTTTTCGTCACGAGGTATATGATACAACTTTACTGTCGTGAAGAAAGTCAACAGTCTTCTTGTGTAATCTCTGTAGGGGACCAGATTGGGCTGGAGGGTGTTCCAATCACCATTCACTTGATTGATCACTAGAGCTGAATCTCCGAAGATGTCCAAAGTCTTGATTCTCAAGTCAATGGCTTGCTCAATACCCAAGATACAGGCTTCATACTCAGCTTCATTATTTGTGCACTCAAAAGTCAGACGAGCGGTGAAAGGCATGTGGGCACCTTTCAGAGTAGTAATGACAACACCAATTCCACTTCCTCTGGCATTGACAACCCCATCAAACAACAAAGTCCATTTTTCATCTGGATCAGGTCCCTCCTCAACAACTGGCTCTTCGCAGTCTTTCATCTTTAGGAACATGATGTCTTCATCTTGAAAATCAAACTTCATCGGCTCGTAATCTTCAACTGGCTGTTGAGCAAGATAGTCTGACAGAATACTCCCCTTGATGGCTTTCTGGGATGTATATTGGATGTCATACTCTCTCAGTACCATTTGCCAACAAGCAACCCTCCCGGTGAGAGCTGGCTTCTCGAATATATACTTGACTGGATCCATCTTGGAGATCAGTAAGGTTGTGTGAGACAGCATGTATTGTCTCAAACGCTTAGGAGCCCATGCAAGTGCACAACATGTCTTTTCAAGCATCGAGTATCTCGACTCGCAATTTGTGAATTTCTTACTCAGGTAGTAGATGGCATGCTCTTTCCTACCTGTCTCGTCGTGTTGACCGAGAACACAACCCATGGAATTGTCTAGTACTGTCAAATACATAATCAGCGGTCTCCCTGGGACCGGAGGCATAAGGATAGGAGGATTCTGCAAATACTCTTTTATCTTCTCGAAAGCCCTTTGGCAATCATCATTCCACCTGATGGCCTGATCTTTTCTCAACAATTTGAAAATTGGCTCACACGTGGCTGTTAGGTGAGAGATGAACCTTGCAATGTAGTTCAACCTTCCTAAGAAACCACTGACTTGTTTCTCTGTTCTTGGCTCAGGCATTTCCTGTATCGCTTTCACTTTGGCCGGATCCACCTCAATCCCTTTTTCACTAACAATAAAACCCAGTAGTTTTCCAGATCTCACCCCAAAAGTACACTTGTTCGGATTAAGCCTCAGCTTGAATTTTCTCAAACGCTCAAACAATTTCTACAACTTCACCAAATGTTCTTCTTCTGTCTGAGATTTGGCAATCATATCATCAACATAAACCTCGATTTCATGATGAATCATATCATGGAAAAGAGTCACCATCGCTCGTTGATATGTTGCTCTGGCATTTTTTAGACCAAACGACATCACCTTGTAGCAGAAGGTGCCCTATGTGGTTATGAAAGTTGTCTTCTCCATGTCTTCTGGTGCCATCTTAATTTGATTATAGCCAGAAAAGCCATCCATGAAGGAGAATACCGAGAACTGAGCTGTGTTATCCACCAAAACGTCGATGTGAGGTAATGGGAAATCATCTTTAGGACTAGCTCTGTTCAGATCCCGGTAGTCAACACACATCCGTACCTTTCCATCCTTCTTAGGTACTGGAACGATATTTGCAACCCATGGCGGATAATTTGTGACTGCTAGAAACCCTGCATCCAACTGTTTTTGCACTTCTTCCTTTATCTTGACAACCATCTCTGGTCTTGTTCTTCTGAGCTTCTGCTTGACCGGAGGACAATCCTTTTTGAGAGGCAAACAGTGTACCACGATATCTGTGTCAAGCCCGGGCATGTCCTGATAAGACCAGGCGAAGATGTCAACATACTCTTGCAGCAATTCAATCAGCCCCCTCTTCACATCATCTTCCAAAGCAGCCCCTATCTTGATTTCTCTTTTGGCGTCCTCGGTGCCGAGATTAATCACTTCAGTAGACTCTTGATGCGGTTGAATGACCCTTTCCTCCTGTTTTAATAACCTGGTAAGTTCTTCAGGGAGTTCATAGTCTTCATCACCCTCTTCTTCAGCTTGAAAGATTGGATTTTCAAAGTCGAAGCGAGCCATAGCAAAATCGTTATCAATAGGATCCGGTGATGTGCATCTGCATGAGTGATGGTATGTGCTTATGAGTGTGAAAAAAGTGAAAACTAAACAAAACATTGCCAAATATTTTTTGATTTTTGAAAACTGCAAAATTGGAAAAAAAGTGAACGAAATATTTGAATGCAAAAAGACGTCCTTTATTGATGATAAAAAATGCAAGTATCCACATAGATGAGCCCTACAATGAGTCATTACGCCCTGGGCGGAACGTAAGACTTGGATATGCATGAATAAACAAAGAAAATTACTCCTCCGGAAGAGTGACTTGGACAATCTCCTTAGAAGACCAGTTGCGGAGAACTTCACCCGGGATCCTCGGACGCAACCAGTTATCGATGTCGCGATCACTATCCCCATCTTCATCGTTGATCCTTCGGGTACCATATCGGTGAATGCCTGAGTCAGCTATCCTGATAGTGGAACACCAAACAAACCGAGAACACTGTGGCAGTACCTGTTATGCAAGACATGCTGATGGATATGCAAATGCAATGACATGTTTATCAATTCCAAAGGGTATTCTACCCCCTTGATTCCAGTCTCTCATCAGATAAAATATCCCTTTTAAAAAGTACCAGAAAAACCCGACTAGAATCAAGAAGAAGATATAAACCCCACAGAAATGGATAAACATGTGTTAAATGATATGAATGCAAATGATGTGATGCAATGCAGTGACATGAAAATCAAGGTTGCTGTATCTGCTTGAATATCTGTTGGGTTGCACTGTTTGAAGAGAAACCCACTGAAGAATGTACTACGAGATCAAAACTTTTCTCCAGAAAACCGGGTTGGTTGTATATCACGAGGCACAGGATCATAACTTCAGCATGAATTTGGAACCGGGAACCATAGAACACAGTCATCAATTTAGAACCCATACTTCAGAAGCAACGGTCACCAACAAGGACCAAACAAAAGTCACTATCAGGACACGGTCACCAACAGAACAAGTCACCATCAGTACCTGTAAATGATTCATTCCCGCCCCACTCGCGGGTGTAATCTAAGGCAGGGTAAGGTCAAGAGAAACGCAGGATAAACAATCCTTTCAAGAATATCATCATATCCAGGTGTATGAAACGATAATACCCCATCAGAATCTGAATTGCTCGTGATACCATGTTCTGCTAAGTGGCGCCATACCACCCGCTTCCCATGAACCACTCTATTCCTAGGTGTCCTAAAGTTCGCTCATAGCCTGTGTATTGGGCCTTTTACCTCTTGTGACTCCCACCCGACATCAAAACAGAAACACAGCCAGCACAGTATGCATGAAACAGTAAAGCGCACATAGGATGCAATGCAAGCAGATAACTATGCAAAGGAATAAACAAATAACATACAATAGACAATAAACAAACAAACGCTAGGAAAGGCCCACTAGGGAAAAGAAGTCCCCAGCAGAGTCGCTAGCTGTCGCAACCTAAAAAATATAGTATGCGAAAAAACACCCGGCGAGAAAGAAATGACAGAAGAGTCGCCACCGTGCACTATTTGTCCCAAAGGAGGGAAAGGAAACGCTCGAAGTAAACCTAAAAAAAGGAAAGGAAAAGACAAGGTCTCGCAACCAAATCTTGGGTTCGGGAGCCGATTATGCGAAGGGAAGGTATTAGAACCCCTACGCATTTCTAGTACTCTACGGGATCCACTTTTGTTGTTCTTGTCTAAAGGGTGCGTGTATATCTAATGTACTATTTACTAAAAGGGGGGTCAAAAGAAAATGACTCGCACGGATGTCGCATCCACTGCATACGTATCTCATCTGAATATGAGAATCAGAGTCTTCGTAGCTCGACTACCTAGGGGTTAAAGAGGAGTGTGCTCGCTAAGACATCGCGTCTTATGCCTACGTATCTCATCTGGAATGAGAATCAGAGAAAGCCGTAGTTCGGCTACCTACGGGTTATGGGTTGTGTTTTTGGGTGAACGATGTTACTACGCAATCTACCGGATACTCGACCTTTGGAGACTTACTCGCCTGTAGTAGAAGGAGTTAACGTGTTCTTAGGAGAAGAAAAATCAATGAGTTGGTTTGTGTTTTAGGAATGCTCATGCAAAAAAGGAAGTCCTAGACGAAGGAGCAGTGCTACCTTAATTGACATGCAAACGAGAGACTATACGAAGCCTAGCAATCCTATGGGGAGACTATCACACCATACAAAACAAACATGCATAAAGTAAAATGCCACCAAGGGGGCTCAAACATACATGGGTAGGGCTTTAGTCAAGAGGGGTCATATCAACCTCGACAAACAAGCCATGGAAAGGTAATCAAATGGGCTCTGAACCACTGACATTGAACGTCAGGGTGAGCAGATCAAGCGGGTAAGGAGGATAAGACCTCATAGCTCTTAACCCTGAACAGGGTGAGCTCATGACAAAAAGTGGGGATTCAGAAAGGTGGAACCCTCTCCACTGACTGACCGGACAAAAGATCTTGGGCTTTTGTTCTGAAGCATCGACACATAGTGTGATCTTAAAGAACGACACACTGAATAACGGGGGATTGACTACTAATCCCTTTTATCCGTCAATTGCCTCGGAGGGAGGTCTTTAGCACTGATGCCTCTTCTTGGAGGTCTTTGGGCACAAAAGTAAATAAACAAAAGAAAACATTGCCTCCTATTGAGGTCTTCCAGTTAAGAAAGCGGTAAAATGCGGGAAAGATAAAGGATCAAGAGATCTACCACACGGATAAAGATCCGAAGTAATAACAGCTAAAGAAATAAGAAACCCAGAGATCTCTCGAGCTGATTGGAGAGATCGAATGAAATTGAATTGCCCGGTTGGCTTTGCAGAACAATCTTAGGGTTTATATGAGAGGGAATTGGTTCATTGCAGATGAGTTCCTTTCAGTCTCTGGAGGTTGCTCTGAACTCTGTTAGCTCTTCTCTCACTATCTTTTTCCCAGGGTTTTTTGGGAGATGGAAGTCTAGAATTTATAACCTGATTTTTGTGACTTTGTGGGCTCAAAAGAGAGAGGTCCAAGTCCAAGATTTTTCTGTTATATTTTATTTATTTATTTATTTATTTATTTTATTTTATTTTTTTTTCGTTTTTTTTTTCGTTTTTTTTTCGAAACGCGTGGGCTTCGCCTAGCGAGCATGACAGTTCATGAACAAACTTTTTCTCCTTCAAGATTAACGTTTCGACTGATGAATAGACCCCATTTGAACATGTTGGAAGTATCTCAAGTCATTCCCTTGTGTTGACTGATCACCCAGATAGGAACCACAAAGTGTCTTGGATGATATTCAAGCTTCTTGGATCTTATTCCGATTGACATGATGAAATGCAATATGAAATGTTAAATGACCTAAAAATGAATGCATGAATGAGGGGGCAAATTTTGAGGTATTACACCTGCGCCCAAAACGGAGAAGCAAGTCCGAGGTTTTCTTGGCCGTTTGAATTATATCTCCAGATTTTTATCCCACATGACTGCCACATATGCGTCAATATTCAAGCTCCTCCGGAAAGATCAGCGTCATGATTGGACCGAGGATTTCCAGAAGGCCTTTGACAGTATCAAAGTATATCTGTCCGAGCCTCCGATTCTGTCTCCGCCTGTGGAAGGGAGACCCTTGATTATGTATCTGACTGTTCTTGATGACTCCATGGGTTGTGTATTGGGTTAGCAAGATGAATCAGGGAAGAAAGAATATGATATCTACTATCTGAGTAAGAAGTTCATTGATTGTGAGTCTCGATACTCAATGCTTGAGAAGATATGTTGTGCTTTAGCTTGGGCTGCTAAGCGCTTACGCCAGTATATGTTAAATCATACGACTTGGTTGATATCCAAAATGGATCCAATCAAATATATCTTTGAGAAGCCTGCTTTAACTGGGAGGATTGCTCGTTGGCAGATGTTGTTGTCTGAGTATGATATTGAGTATCGAGCTCAGAAAGCTATTAAAGGTAGTATCTTGGCTGACCACTTGGCACGTCAACCAATTGAGGATTATCAGTCAGTTCAGTACGATTTCCCAGATGAGGAGATTCTGTATTTGAAAATGAAAGATTGCGATGAGCCTACGCTCGATGAAGGGCCAGAGCCTGGTTCCGGATGGAGCATAGTATTTGATGGCGCTGTAAATCAATATGGAAATGGTATTGGGGCAGTGATTATTAATCCTCAGGGAACACATTTTCCTTTTACAACATGGCTAACTTTCAAATGCACAAATAATATGGCGGAGTATGAGGCTGTATTATGGGTTTGGAAGAGTGTATTGATCTTAAGATCAAGCATCTTGATGTTTATGGTGATTCGACCCTTGTTATTAATCAGATTAAGGGTGAATGGGAGACGAATCAGCCTGGCCTCATCCCATACAGAGATTATGTGATGGGAAAATAGCAAGTGTACTATTTTTCTCACTGTAGTAATAAAAGGGAAATTCCCCGTTTGTCAATCTCAAGGACTGCTTGACGACACAGAGTTTATAGATTGTTTCAATTAGACAAAAGCTTTTGGTTTTTGTGTTGTGATTAATTATACTACCAATTGCAGATAAATAAAACAAGTAAAAAGGTTGAGCGAGATACAAATGAGAGAAGATTGCTAGGGTTCGGTGAATGAAACTTCTTGTAACAAATATAATTTATGAAGGTTTAGACAATATTCCTGTCCAATTAATTCCGGTCCTCAAGGTTATCTATTCCTAATTCCTTAGTGAAAAGACCTTTGATTATGTAACCTAATTACTATGTCCATAAATAATTAAGTTCATACTCAAGCATTCAAATATCAAGAATTACCGGTCAGATAGAAAATCCCTAGTCCTAGGTTATTTTTACTATCCAAAGTTCTTATCCAGATCAATGAATAATCGCTGTCCAGCTTAAACTATTCATATTAATCATCATTCGTTGGTCCGACGAATAAAGCATAAAGAACAGTAATAAGAACAAATCAATGGAAAAGAAGAAATAATCAATGCATTCATAAACATCAAATCTGTCACATTCAGAATCAGGGTCACCCCCTTAGAAATGGGGGGTTTAGCTACTCATAATCGAAATAAAAACAAAGATTAACATTGTTGTCATTACAGAATTTTGTGAGGAATCAATCTTCAATCGTCGGAAAACTCTTGAACATATGAATCCTTTGATAATCGTAGAGTCTCCAGCTCTCAAAACGCGTCTTTTTTCTCTCCAAATCGTCCAACCCCCGGAAAATCGTGTTCTCCCCTCTAAATAGCTATGCAGTTGGGCTTTTCCTGATTTTGGGGGCCATACGCGTATTGCCCAGTCTGATACGCGTATTGCCCAGTCTGGTACGCGTACTGCACGTAGGCCAGCCTCTGATACGCGTATTGCCCAGTCTGGTACGCGTATTGCCCAGTCTGGTACGCGTATCACCAGTTTGGTACGCGTATCACCAGAAGCTTGTCTTTTTGCTTGATTTTCAACCCCTCTGGGCATTTGCGTATGCTACGCGTATTGGGAAGGTCCATACGCGTATCAAGTAAGGCCATACGCGTATGGACAGTAGATTCTCCAAGAATTTGGTTTTTCTTCCTTTTTCTTGCTCGGGCTTAATTTGGCATCTGACGTTTGATCCCCTGAGCTTCCATACTACTTTTTTGACCTGCTAACATACCCAAAAGTGTAAAATATCCTCAAGAAATTCATAAGTAACAACATACTTCATATTATAGAATTGAGCTTATATCTAACTAAAAATGCTTCAGTTTACGTAGTTTACCTGACTTATTTATGGTTAAACAGTGGAATGTCTAGCATAAATGGTGACTGATCACAACCCCAAACTTAGCTTGTTGCTTGTCCTCAAGTAACATTTTATTACCATACGATCATGTCACCCCAAACTTACTGTAAAACAGTTCTTACCACAATACTGCTGAAATCTTTCGCACTGGACCTCTTGATGTTTTTCAGGTTTTCTGATTCTTCCACATGGCCAACGAGCTAGAAACTCTTTCCCTCAGAGATATGACTTTACCTGTCAGCTTATATCACACTCTCACCAAGTCTCTCTGGGTTAAAGTGTTATCACTCTCAAATCACAATATGCAATATCAAATCAGAAGTTTGAATAAATTCTCTCATCCTATCAACATGTACAATCACACACACTTTTTGAGGTCTTTTTGGATTGTAACGGGGCTTTGGTTTAGGTAGGGTATGAAATTGGAACAACGGTTTTTGGGTCTTTTGGTTCAGAGTACATGAAATCATTCTCTCACTACGTTTCTTTCCTATTATTCCTGTAGGGTTTTGCAATCCTCTTTTCCTTTTATCTATAGTGAATGTAGCATTTTTCAAAAGCTGTTCTTTTATTGTTTTTCGCTTTTCTCTTTCTTTCTTTTCGTGTTGTTGTTGTTTTTTTTTTTTTTTTCTCTTTTTTTTTTCTTTTTTTTTCTTTCTTTTATACGACATTCACTTACTATTCACGTACTGCAAAGCTACCCCAAACTTAAAGGTTGTTATTCCAACAGCAACCCCAAACTTAGATAGAAACGTAGAGATGAAATCAATCCTCACATACTCTGAACAGGGTAGGATAGGTACAAGGTCATGGATTTAAAAAAAAAACGGGTATATCAAAAATAAATGATTAACAGGCTCAACAGGGTAAAACAATGGATAATAATAATAATGGGATGGCTAGAAAGGCTTTAGGTGATAAACAAAAAACATGCCTCAGTGTGTGTAGTCCTACAGCTAATAATAACAAAAGAACATACGCAAACTAAGATTGATAAAGACATACCTGATATCTCTCATATGATGATAAGTGTTTGGCTTTTTATGATCTCACCAGGACGGGTTAAGCTGACTTGTTCTATCATACCTCTGAGTTCAAAGCTCATGCTCGTGGTTCTGCGGTTAATCTTAACCAGTGCGTCCAATCATAAACAACAGTATCTACAGTCAGGGGACTGAAAGAGAGGACGCCCCAAGTATTTGGTGTAAGTGATCAAGATAACCAATAGCCAGACATAGTCACATATCTAACGAAATAAACAGGAAACTGGAGGTAAATAAAATCAAATTCATTAGATTAAGACAACCCATAATAGGTGATTACATCAAAGCAAAAGAAAATAAAAACTGACTCAAATGACATGAACAAATGCTAAATAAAACTAAAATTCAAATTTCAACTGACTCGACAAAATTAAAATTAAAAAAAATTTCAAACCTCCCTTGGGTTGCCTCCCAAGCAGCGCTTCGTTTAACGTCGCATGGCTCGACGGGACACCTCATACTCAGATGAGTTTAACAGTTTCAATTGGTCCCCCTTCACCGGGATCATATGGTTTCAACCTCTGACCATTAACCTTGAAGGTGTCGCCATTCTTCTCATTTAAAACACCAATACCACTTTTATGTTTCTTCAGTACCTTTTCATCTTCTAATTCTGGTGAAGCTCTCAGATCCTCCCACCTGCGTGGGTTGTATTTCCTCCAAGGGGTTTGTGTATCCAGCATAGCAGGCACTTCTTTTTCTTTTTCCTCATCCTTCTCCTCCATCTCTCTGACCGACAGACTAAGAACTCTTTCTAACGGTAATTCAGGAAACTTTCTTTGAATTGTGCTAGTTACAATTTGATCAATCACTTCCACGGAGTGGTTTGTACACATATTCTCTTTATGTTTCATAGTATCTCGGACATCAATTCTGAGCTCTTCATCATACACCTTTAGGGTCATGGTACCTTCCTCCATATCTATATTGCATCTCCCTGTTTCTAAGAAAGGTCTGCCCAGAATCAGAGGTATCTCTTCATCTTCTGGCATTTCCAAAATTACAAAATCAACAGGAAAAACAAATTTATCAACTTTGACCAGAACATCCTCAACTACCCCAAAAGGTTTCTTCACTGAGTGGTCAGCAAATTGAAGTGTCATTCTGGTATCTTGCACATTTCCAATTCCTAGCTTCCTGTAAATAGACAAAGGCATAAGGCTAACACTAGCCCCTAAATCAATCAGCGCCCTTTTAAAGGACCTATCTCCAATGGTACACGGGATGGTCACAGAACCTCTATCTGGCTTCTTCACTGGAATCTTCATACCCTGCAAAATAGCACTACAAGTTTCAGTTAGTATAACAGGGTCAGTGTCAGTGGTGCGCTTCTTGGAGATGATGTCTTTCATGAATTTCGCATAGATAGGCATCTGCTCGAGCGCCTCAGAGAATGGAATATTGATTTCTAATTTCTTGAACAACTCCATGAATTTCTGAAAAATTTTCTCATCTTGCTTCTTCTTTTTGTTTCTTTGTGGGAATGGAAGCTTAATGATGGGTTTTGGTTCAGGGAGCTTTTCTTGTACCACCGGCGGTATTACAATTTCTTCCTCAGATGGTGTCTTGTTTTCTAAGATTTCCAGGTCCACTTCAAGCAACTGATCTTCTTCTTCATCCTTCTTCTTACGATCTTCAACATATCTTCCGCTTCTTGTTGTTACCGCACTCACATTATGGTGCTCCCTCGGATTTGTCACTGTTGCACTAGGTAATGCTCCCGGTGTTTGAAAATTTGTTATCTGTTGTGCTATCTGACCCAATTGAATCTCCAGATTTTTAATGGATGCATTGGTGCTCTTCTGATTATTCCTGGTCTCCTCCTGAAATTGCATATTCTGAGTTGCCATCTTCTCTATAGCAATCTCCCAATCCGCTTTCTTCGGTATTTGTTGCTGATAAGGTTGCTGTTGCGATTGAAATTGTGGTTGGTAAGGTGGTTGTTGTTGTGGAGGTCCTTGATTCTGAATATTACCTTACTGATCTTTCCAAGAGAAATTAGGATGATTTTTCCACCCCGGATTATATGTATTTGAGTAGGGATTATTTTGCCTCAGGTAATTTATAGCTTGCACTTGTTCTGCGGTTGCAACACAATGCATGGTAAAGTGTGGTCCACTACAAATCTCACAAATCATGGTCGGAACCGGTTGAACTTGAGCAACAGTCTGGGTCCCTAAATTCATAGCTTTCAATCTTCTTTCAACCTCAGCTGCAATCTGGTCTTCCATTTTCACTACCTGATTTGCTAATTTCAAGTCAATTTTTCCCTCCGGCTGATTCACAGTACGGTCATATAATTCCAAATGCTCATTCGCTGCAATAGCTTCGATGATCTTTTTGATACCGGTTGCTGTTGAAAAATTAGATGAGCCACCAGCAGCTGTATCAATGAGTTGCTTAGTTTTCATCTTCAGCCCGTTTACAAAATTCTGCATTTGTTCAGTTTCATCCAGATTATGTGTAGGAAATGCAACTAAACATCTCTTGAATCTTTTGTATGCATCTCCGAGTGTCTCTCCTTCTTTCTGTTTAAAATTCACAATGTCATACCTCTTACGGATATACACAGAAGCAGGAAAATACTCATTCAAGAATGTTGTTTCCATTTGTTGCCACGTAGTAATGCTTCCTGCAGGTAGGGAATAGAACCATTCCTCAGCGTCCTCAGATAACGTGAATGGGAACATAACCAATCTCTTTGCCTCTTCAGAATGCCCATCAATTTTTAATGATGTAGTCATGGTCAGAAATCTCTGCAGATGCTTGTTTGCATCCTCATTGATCTTTCCTGCAAAAGGTTTGCTTTCTAACTGGCGGATAGTTGAGGGGTGTAACTGGAAGTGAGCAACATTAATAGGTTGGTTAACAATGGTCAACCGCACTGCTGGGTTATTCTGTCTGCCATAGTCACCTAAAAGTCTTTCCGCTGGAGGTGGGTCTGCAGCCATGTTAACAGTGTCTGGATGGGAATCTGTGTCTGACTCAGATTTTTCGGAGTGAACAGAGGCTGGTGTTCTAGGTGTGGCCGGTTCTTCGGTGTCAGAGTTTGCCAGTTTCTTTCTTCTAGCTTCTCTGAGCTTTGCGCGCAATGTTCTCTCTGGTTCTGCGTCAAAATGAAAATTAGCTGAGGCCTTACCTCGCATACACAGATTAGACAGAAATTAGTTATAATAACAATAAAAATAAAAACTAGCAGTAAATAAAATTTTGGATGCAGAGCAACAAAATTCTAATTGAAAATAAATTAATAAACTCTATTATCTTTGGCAGTCCCCGGCAACGGCGCCAAAAACTTGATGGGAAAATAGCAAGTGTACTATTTTTCTCACTGTAGTAATAAAAGGGAAATTCCCTGTTTGTCGATCTCAAGGACTGCTTGACGACACAGAGTTTATAGATTGTTTCAATTAGACAAAAGCCTTTGGTTTTTGTGTTGTGATTAATTATACTACCAATTGCAGATAAATAAAACAAGTAAAAAGGTTGAGCGAGATACAAATGAGAGAAGATTGCTAGGGTTCGGTGAATGAAACTTCTTGTAACAAATATAATTTATGAAGGTTTAGACAATATTCATGTCCAATTAATTCCGGTCCTCAAGGTTATCTATTCCTAATTCCTTAGTGAAAAGACCTTTGATTATGTAACCTAATTACTATGTCCATAAATAATTAAGTTCATACTCAAGCATTCAAATATCAAGAATTACCGGTCAGATAGAAAATCCCTAGTCCTAGGTTATTTTTACTATCCAAAGTTCTTATCCAGATCAATGAATAATCGCTGTCCAGCTTAAACTATTCATATTAATCATCATTCGTTGGTCCGACGAATAAAGCATAAAGAACAGTAATAAGAACAAATCAATGGAAAAGAAGAAATAATCAATGCATTCATAAACATCAAATCTGTCACATTCAGAATCAGGGTCACCCCCTTAGAAATGGGGGGTTTAGCTACTCATAATCGAAATAAAAACAAAGATTAACATTGTTGTCATTACAGAATTTTGTGAGGAATCAATCTTCAATCGTCGGAAAACTCTTGAACATATGAATCCTTTGATAATCGTAGAGTCTCCAGCTCTCAAAACGCGTCTTTTTTCTCTCCAAATCGTCCAACCCCCGGAAAATCGTGTTCTCCCCTCTAAATAGCTATGCAGTTGGGCTTTTCCTGATTTTGGGGGCCATACGCGTATTGCCCAGTCTGATACGCGTATTGCCCAGTCTGGTACGCGTACTGCACGTAGGCCAGCCTCTGATACGCGTATTGCCCAGTCTGGTACGCGTATTGCCCAGTCTGGTACGCGTATCACCAGTTTGGTACGCGTATCACCAGAAGCTTGTCTTTTTGCTTGATTTTCAACCCCTCTGGGCATTTGCGTATGCTACGCGTATTGGGAAGGTCCATACGTGTATCAAGTAAGGCCATACGCGTATGGACAGTAGATTCTCTAAGAATTTGGTTTTTCTTCCTTTTTCTTGCTCGGGCTTAATTTGGCATCTGACGTTTGATCCCCTGAGCTTCCAGACTACTTTTTTGACCTGCTAACATACCCAAAAGTGTAAAATATCCTCAAGAAATTCATAAGTAACAACATACTTCATATTATAGAATTGAGCTTATATCTAACTAAAAATGCTTCAGTTTACGTAGTTTACCTGACTTATTTATGGTTAAACAGTGGAATGTCTAGCATAAATGGTGACTGATCACAACCCCAAACTTAGCTTGTTGCTTGTCCTCAAGTAACATTTTATTACCATACGATCATGTCACCCCAAACTTACTGTAAAACAGTTCTTACCACAATACTGCTGAAATCTTTCGCACTGGACCTCTTGATGTTTTTCAGGTTTTCTGATTCTTCCACATGGCCAACGAGCTAGAAACTCTTTCCCTCAGAGATATGACTTTACCTGTCAGCTTATATCACACTCTCACCAAGTCTCTCTGGGTTAAAGTGTTATCACTCTCAAATCACAATATGCAATATCAAATCAGAAGTTTGAATAAATTCTCTCATCCTATCAACATGTACAATCACACACACTTTTTGAGGTCTTTTTGGATTGTAACGGGGCTTTGGTTTAGGTAGGGTATGAAATTGGAACAACGGTTTTTGGGTCTTTTGGTTCAGAGTACATGAAATCATTCTCTCACTACGTTTCTTTCCTATTATTCCTGTAGGGTTTTGCAATCCTCTTTTCCTTTTATCTATAGTGAATGTAGCATTTTTCAAAAGCTGTTCTTTTATTGTTTTTCGCTTTTCTCTTTCTTTCTTTCAGAGTTGGTGGAGAAATGGTCATTATGTTCAATGTAGCCTTTTTCCAATATATATCACCAATTTCAAATTTGTAATGATCCGTGGAGTCTTGCCATTTGCAGACTACCATTCCATCAAATAAATTAGAGCCTTTATCCAATTCTTTGCACTCTTATTTGTTTCTATTCAACAAATGTTTGCATGTTTTAAATGATAAATATCATTGTTTTAAACAAATAAAGTTTTTATAAACTGTTTTTAGACAAAGTGAACATTCACAAAAGACTGAAAAGGATAATTGGGACATCTTCAGTGCTCTCTCAAGGATAGCATGATCTCCAAAAGGGTAAGACATTTGTTCATATTCCTAGCATGTTTGTATCCTCTTCATCATCTTTCAGGTTGTCTTCTCTGTGAGCGCAGGAAGGTAACACCACCAGAATCCCCAAAGTGTATGGAGTTTGGTCTCAGTCTTCTAGCTCCTTAGTGAGTCTGGATCTAGCATCCGTGTTATTAATTATAGGGTTGTCATCCCTTGTGTGGATTGACCTAAAATCCCTTATAGATTGATAAATTGATATGCTATCTCTTCGAGGAAGTTGGTCTTCCCTCATTCAGATTGGAAATCTCCATGGAGTGAGCAGGAAATCCCAGCATGAGTGGAATTCTTAGCAGAGTTGGTTTGTAACCTATCCCCAACGGATTCACATACCTTGATATCCAGCAGGTTTGCTCCCATTCATCCTCAGAAGGGTTGTTCACATTAGACTTCCCCAGTGTGGTCACTAGCGGGTTATCTCCAGCTGATCGCCTTCAGGTGGTCCCCGGCTCAGTCACCAACAGTCTTCCCCAGGATAGTTGCCTGATCAGAGCCTGATATATTTTGTTACTTCCTCCTTCTTGGATAATTTCCTTCTAGCAGAGCGGGTGATGAAAATGTTTATTTTCTATCCCCAGCGGAGCGTTGTCTCTCTTTTCCTCAGCAGAGTTCGTTTCTCCAGCGGTATGAGGAAATGTGACGGCTTTTGAAACTTTTGTCTGGTGGTTGTTCCCCACAGAGTTTCCTATCTTGTCCCGATAAGTTCCCTAGTAGAGTTTCTTCTACAATGGAATCTTATCCATAGCTTCCCCAGCTAAGGCTCTGTCTGATCCTGGTTTGGCTTTGGAACATCTAGGAAGATGTGTTGATTCCTTCCCCAGTGGAGTGACTGGTTCTCCTTCTCCGTAGCAGAGATGTTTCCTTCTGTGGTTAGAAGTAAATGTTGTTTGATTGCTTCTGTTTGGTGGTTGTTCCCCGCAGAATTTCACATCACTCCCCTGATAAGACCCCAGTAGAGTTCTTCTCTGACTGACCTTATCCTTATCTTTGCGCACTGTTGGAAGATCCTCAACTTTGGTGGTTGTGATCCTTTGCATGTTCCCCTACAATTGGTCTTTATCCCCTACAGAGATTGGTGTTTCTTGGTATTTGTTGCCCCCACCTGATTGAATTTCTCCTGTGGGCCTAGCTTTCTCTTTTGAGATGTAGTACCAGATGTTTGTCCATTGATTCTGGGACCTGTTTGTGTTAGATATGTCTCTTTGTCAGCATTAATCATACATAAACCATGCATATCCATGCATAACTATAACATTCAGATATTCATGTTGCATTCTTTGCCATATATCCTTGTTTGTTATCTCCTGCTATTTGGGTGACACATGTTTCCCCAAGCAGATGATTGTGTCTGATCTCTCCATATATAATCAGCCCTGTAGGCAGAAAGCGTCTATCCTTTCTTCCGTATTCCCCACTGAGTTGTGTCCTCGTGGATGTTTATTATTTCAGTTTCCTCCCAAAATATGTATGGGGATGGAGTTACTCCCCTGAGTTACATCCTCTTTGGGTTGAGTCTTGTTTTATTGTGTCTCTCTAGTTTGTTCCTAGATTGACTACTCTTGTTATTTCCCCTGCACTTCCGCGTAGTTTAGATGAATGATTGCTCAGTAACCAGTAATTGCCCATCTTTTCCCCGACGGAGTTTTGTGGCCTTCTACCCAGTAATCGATAGTTGTAAGTCCTATTTCTGTGGTTTTCTACCCAGTAACCGGTAGTTGTAAACTCCATTTTGTCCTCTTGCATAGTTAACCCTTGATTTTGTTCATCCTAATCGATGACGGTTACTCTCTTCTGTGGTTTTCTACCCAGTAACCGGTAGATGTAATCCCCTCTTTGTTGGTTATCTTTATCCAATATTCGGTATTGATATTCCTTCACCTTTTGAGTATACCACCCAGTAACCGGTGATATATCTCCTGGATCATTGCCTCTGTCAATGAATCCCCAGTGAGTCATCTTTCATTTACCCTTGTTTGGTAATGATTGTTTCTCCCCCTTGATTGGTCATCATTTTATACCCAGTATCCGGTATCCCGATATCCTTTCTTTTCGGTCGACTTATCCTTTATTAACCCAGTAACCGGTTGTGGATAATCTTCCATGCGAGTATGTTATTTACGTTCTGACGGTAATAGATAATATATCTCATGTGCTCTTCAGTCGAAGTCTTTTTCTTCCCCAGTTGAGTAAGATTCGTATTTCCTTATGGAATCGAATGACTATCCTGTAAACGAGTTTGCCTTTTCAGCCCTCCTTTTGGATGATGAGTGTTTTGGAAATATTCCCCAATTCACGCCAGGTCGGTCACCTATTATATGCCCAGTAACCGGTACCCCTGGTGTTCCTTCCTTTCTGCTCCCTATTATGACATTTTGTCCCATGTGGAGTCAGATTTTCCTGAGTTGAAATATACCTCTTTTAGGTCTTCCTCATATTTTTGGATGATTGATATCTCTCACCCTTATACTGGTCTTAGATATTCATTCTCCCCGAGCATGTTGTTCTTTCACCCTTATACCGGTGATTTGATCACATGTCTCTTTGAGCTTATTACCCAGTAGCCGGTAATACCTCATTTTTTGTTTCCTCAGCCGAGTCCTTTATGGATATCCCCAACCTGAGTCCCCTAGCGGATTTTCCCCATCTGAGTCCGGATTTTTATCCGAAGTATCCTTTGTGGATAGTTTTGCTGTATTGGCATATTCCCCAATACATGCATCTTTGCGTCAGCTCGAGTCTTTCCATTGATTTATTTTCATGGAATCCCTTCGTGTCTTCCAGCAATTTTTAAGTTGTGACCTGTTCACGCATTTTATCCCCTTTATTCCCCAGTAAGGTCCCCAGGGTCTCTGTCCCACTTATGAGTGTATTACTCATATGGATTATCAGTTTCTCCTGATTTCTTTTTTCCTTTGTGGACACATATCCCAACAGAGTATTAACTTTTGCACACATACATTTGCATCATGAGGTCTCTCAGGGACCAAAATTCGTCTATTTGTTATTATTTAAGTCCATTCAACCTCGTCGAGACGAAGATTTAAACCTTCATATCTCCGGCTAGAATGACCTTAAATAGGGGCATCTTTAAGACCCTAATTTTGACCCTAAGATCCCTCATGGCATCATAACATTGCACATTGCATTTGCCTCAAGGATCATAGCATCTTGGCTCCTTAACCCTAGGGGTGGGACTTGTGAGTTGGTTTGAGACCACCAAGCATGCTTGAATTGTATATTATTTCTTTTCTTATTTTGTTTAATAACCAAAAGCACAAAAATATGTCACTAACTTTGTTTGTTTTGAAGCTTGAGCAATCATATGATCCAAGGCTCCTAGGAGGCCCCTATACCTATTGAAGTGGCCAGATGAAGATGAAAGCAAGCATGACAATGGTTACCCAAAGCTCTCCATCATCATATATGCCTTCCAAGTATCTCAATTTGTCAATTTGATCAAGATAAACCCAAGGGCTTGAGGATTGCTTCCCAAGGAAACCCTAATTCAACTATGCATTAATTGTGCCTTGCTCATGAAGCAACCTCAACCTATGATCAAATACAATCAAGGGAAGTTATTTAATTCATCATTTCATGCATATTTGAGCTTATGTGAGTGTCCTCAATCATCAATTCATTAATATTTGAAGTTTGGACTTGAGAAGTTGATCAGTCAATTCATCTAACTATTTTGAAATCCACTGAGACGTAACTTTTGATGTGTTTGTCAAATGGAGATGACCCCAAGAGAAAAAGTGTTCTTAAGAACCATATTAACAACTTTCATGTTCATAATAAATCCATTTTAAACTTGGAAGATCATCATTCATTTCAAAACATTATAGGTCATTTTGATTGAAACCCTAATTTTGGGTCAACTTCCCAAGGACCTAACTCACTCATTTTGCATGATTTTGAGGTTGGATCAAGTGAATTGGAAATTTTAAGATGTCTACTTCAAATGTTATGTTGGACAAAATTTCATAATCCTAAAATAAACACATGTGATAATACAAAACATTATAGGCCACTTTGGACCAAAGTCATTGAAATGTGAAAATGTCCAACTTCAAGTGCCCATAACTTTCTCATCAAAAATCCAAATGATTGAAAATTTAAGTCCAAATTGATTGTCTTTAAAAGATATACAACTTTGATGATTAAGGTTTTCTCATTTGAGGCTTGCATCATTGAAACATAAGGGCTTGAAGTTGGTCCATTTTGGCTAAATTTCCATATACATGTTTTGTACCTTGAACTTCATGGCATGTTTTCAATAATTTCCCAACACCAAATGGATTTTTGTTCAATATAACATTTATTCCTAATGTCAATAAATTTCCAACCATTACCCATATGACCATGTTTCGATTTGGAAAAGTGAATTTTCGAAGAGGAGAAGATTTGTGTTCATTTATGCATAACATGATGAAACTTCATGCACAAGCTTACACATTCAAATATGCACATCCAAATTCACTTGGATGATGTTTATCTTGCATTTGCAATTGCATTTGGGCCTCCCATGCGCCTGTACAGGCCCATGTATGGAGGATCCAAGCTCATGCACACATGAGAATTTCATTGCTTGCATAATCTCTTGCTATAAATACATATGTCTGGCTTCATTCAAAACCAACCTCAAGGCGCCTGAATTGCTGCAGAAGTAGAATCCTAACCTCCATTAAAAGGAATTTTGCTTTTCTCTTTCAATTTTCAAGTTCAATTTTCAACTTCATTGGTTGATCATTGAGCTTCAATTCCTAGACCTTGCTTCCTTTCCATCTCAAGAACACACTGCATCAAAGACTTGGAGGAGATCGTGCCTTGTAAAGCTGCACTTTAAAGGTTATTATTCAAACTTTTTTGATTCGAAACTCCCTGGATACTGATCATTTCTTGTGTTTGTTGGTACCTCTGAAGTCCTCATGTGAGAGGCAATTGATATGTGCATTTAATTTCATGAATTGATCAAGTTTAGTTTGAATTCCATAAATTTCCATCTCAGATTTCTCTTCATATAGTGATCTTGAGTGGAAACCAATGGCACAGGGGTGATGTATATCATCCCAACTTTCCAATGATATAAGGATCGTGCGTTTTAATGAGGTTTTGAAAACCTGCAAATCTTGGCCGGAGCGGTGAGTCTCGCCGGAGAAGACGGCGGTGTACACCGCCGTCCCCACGTGGATGAGCTCTAGACCATTGGATTTCGTTTCCAAATTTAATCCCAGCCTTTGGATGTTATGACTTTATTAAATGTTTTGTGTTTCGCTTTGACTGGATCCACACCATGAGCGCGCGCCTGAGAACCTTAGGATTGGCCACGTCAATTAATGAATGTGATCCAACGCCTCCTGGTTTTTCTTAATTTCTGATTTTCCTTTCTATTTTCTTTTATTTCATTTTATTTCAAAAATCCATATCTTCTTCATTTTTAATCCAAAAAATATGGGACCTATTGCATTATTTCTCTTTTTAATTCTAGTTTCTAAAAATGATTTTTAATATTTTTTTTATAAGTCCATTTAATATTTTTTGTGAATTTTCTCTTTTCTGGTTATTTTTAATTTATTTAAATGAGTTTCCAATATTCAAAAATGCAAAAACTATTTTCTTAACATCTTTGAATGATGATGAATCCATGAAAAATATTCTCATCAATTTCTTAATTGATTTGAGATTTATTTGAGATTTTAGTTCAATTATGTTATATTTTCTTCATTTTTAATTGTTTAAAATTAGTTTCTGGTTTCCAAAAATGATGAAAATTTTTGTCAAACCTTGTTTGACCTTGTTGAACTTGTGATGATCTATTTGGACTTTTCCAAGTTGATTTGAAATGGATTTGAAAGTTTGACCTTTATTTGTTTATTTTAATTCAAGTATTATTTTAATTCCAAAAAATACCAAAAATATTTTTATTGTTTCTTGACTTTTAAGCTTCATCTCACTTCTATTTACCATTGATTGATGTTGATTCACTTCATATTTGGTCAATGTATTTTGCTTATGTTGTTTGAATTCCATTTATGTAAATTCCATTCTTCTTCTTCTTCTTCTTCTTTTTTCTTTTTGATCAATGAGTTAAAGATTGGTGGTTGGCCTTGAAATATGAGGAGTTTAATCTTCTTTGATTCAAATCAAATTCATCTTGATCAAAGATCAAGTGAATTGCTTTGCATTAAGGATAGGTTGCTTCTTGGTCAAGCAAAAAACCTAAATCAATACAAGATCATTCTTCTTTTCTTTTGGCATGGCAAGTTGTAGGAGCTTGGCTTACTAGTCATGATATCTAACTTGTGTTTGTTGCCTATAGTTTTATTGACCGGCCTCATATAGGTGTGACTACTACATTAGTCCACTTATAATTGCTTAACATAGCATTAAATTGCCTTATGACACACTAACACTAACTACTAATGACTAACTTTTAATTCAAGCCTTTGATTCTTGCAATTTATTTTAATGCAATTTAATTTCTTGCACATTAATTCATTTGCTTTTTCCCTTTGCCTACTTGAGCTCATGTTTATGTTAATGTAATTTGTCTTTTGCTCACTTGAGCACATTATTGTGTATATATTATTGTACTTGTTTTGTTTTGTTTGTGTGAACCCAATGCAAATGGAGAAAGGACTTAGATTTAGGACCTTACCTATGTTAATGGAGTTTGAAGAGTAACTAGGCCGCATGCCTTTAGAGTGCTAAAATTGTCAAAGAGCAACTAGGCCTCATGCCTTTAGAATGCTTAATCTTGAAGATGAACTTGAAAGGATCCTAATTCTAAACTCACTCTTGTCCATTATTTATTTGTATTGTGGAACTTTTTGATTTGTGTGTTCTTGTGCTAGGGATCCTAAACTTGAGCCAATTAGAAGAACCATTGTCATGAGCATCCAAAGTGGGAGATACAAAAGCCAATTGGAAGATTCCTAGGAGCTTAATTGATTGTTTGCTTGATTGCTTGAGTTATTTGCTTATTGCTTGCTAATTCCAAAGGAAAGGGAGCAACTTGGATCATCTTTATGATCTCAAGAAGGGAACTCTAATGTGGTTTTATTTCTCTTCCTTCATCTTTGCATGTTTAGGACCTTTCCATTCTCTTCTTCTCTCCACTCTAACCCAAGCCAAACTTTTGTGCAAACATTAACATTGTTTTCAAAAATTAGAAACCTAAGCACTATGCTTTTGATTTTCCAAACTCTTTTCATAATACTTATTTTGAATTGAATCCTAAGTCAACATTGACCTTACTTTGTGAATACTTTCCATTTGTAAATACAACTCACTCAATTGTTTTTTATGGTTCCAATGACCATTTGTGTTAAAACCTTTCACAAACATTAGCTATTAGGTTTGAGTTATCCTGGAGGTTGATATGATACTCACCTATATCCTTAGTGATGGACTATAAGATTTCCATGCTTATTATAGGGTTAACCCCTCACTAGCATGTTGAAGCTCTCCTCACATTGTGGATTTGTAGTTTTAGGTTGAGTTTTCTCCCTTTGATAACAAAAGACCTTAAGGCTTTTGACCAATCAATTCACCAACTTCTTTTGAGATTTTTACCCCGAACTACGAGGTTTTGATCCTAATCTTTTTTAAGATGGTACGTAGGCAATGGGTTTATCCATTCAAACACAAAATTGTAAATAACTTGTATATTCTTCTCTCATCTCCCCAATCATGTTTGCACAAATATTTTCACAAATACCAACCTACCTTACAACATTGGTGAGAAGGGCTCCCTTAGAGTACTAAGGATGTTTTGGGTGCTTAAAACCTTCCTTATGCATAACCAACCCCCTTACCCAGATCTCTGACATTTTTATTAGTTTTTGATTTGATAAAACTTCTCGGTTTTTGTTCGCTTTCTAACCTTTCCTTTGGATAAATAGAAGTGCGGTGGCGACTCGAATTGTATGATTTACTTTTGATTTAGTCAATAAATCTAAAGGTAACGAATACCCCGTTATAGCTGGGAAACAACAAAGCCTCAAAAATTGCAGGAATTAGATCTGTGAGATTCAAGCTCCATGATAAGTCAATAAAGTTTTGATTTAGTCGAGCATGTACCTAACCTAAAGAGAAATTTGATTTCTCTTAGTGAATTCGACAAGAAGGGATATGTTTTCAAAGAGAGAAATGTATCCTAAGAGTCTTGAAGCGTTCGAAGGAAGTGTTAAGATGCATGAAGAAACAAGGCATGTATACCGTTATGGCTGAGGTTGTAAGTGGATCAACGGATTTTTCCACCATGATACATGTGCCGAAGACAGAACTGTGGCACATGAGATTAGGCCATGTCAGTGGAAGGGTTTTGTTGAATTGGGAAAACATAATTTTCTAGGTGGTGACAAAGTAGAAAAGATATAATTTTGTGAACCTTGTGTGTTTGGTAAATCCTGCAGAGTGAAGTTTACCAAAGGCAAACAAAGAACACATGGATCCCTTGATTACATTCATGATGATCTTTGGGGGCGTGCATGGAATCCTTGACTCTCAGGTGCAAAATATTTTCTATCCATAGTTGATGATTATTCTAGAAAGTTATGGGTATTCATCTAGAAGAATAAGGATAAAATTTTTGAAAATTTCAAAAGTTGGAAGACTCTAGTCGAAAATAAGAGTGGCAGGAAGGTCAAGAGGTTGAGAATTGATAATGGCCTTGAGTTTTGCAATGAATCTTTCGACAATTATTGTAGTATGTCAGATATTGCAATGCAAAATACTAATGCGGGTACTACTCAACAAAATGGCCTGGCTGAGAGATTCAATCGAACAATCCTATAAAGGGTTAGATGTAGGCTAATTAGTGGATAATTAAATAAGGTGTTTTTGGATAAGGCTGAAGTCACTGCAATATATATGATAAATAGGTGTCCCTCGACTGCCTTGAGGATGAATATAACTAAGAAGTCTTGTCAGGAAATTCACCTAATCTCGATAGAATTAGAGTATTTGGTTTTTTAGCTTATGCTCACATTCGACTTGACTAGTTCGAACCTAAAGCTCTAAGATGTACGTTTCTTGGATACCCTGAATGAGTCCAAGCTTATAGGATATGGTGCCTAGAACCAGATCATAAGAGGTGTATCATAAATCGTGATTTGGTTTTCAATGAAACAGAAATGGCGTTCTTTCTAGTCGAAATGCAAAGATCTCTGTAGAGGAGCTGGTACATGAGGAGTTTCCTATTGAGGTGGAGCACGTTAATGTTAAATTGAATAACCAAGATGAAATTGAAAAAGAAACACAAGTTGTTGATGAAGAGGATGAGACTAATAATGACTACTTGCTGACAAGAGACACGCCAAGAAGAGACATCAAGCCACCTTAAAGACTTGGTTATGCAAATCTCATAGATTTTGCCTTAATCTCTTCAACTGGTGTTCTTGATGAAGAATCTAGAGATTACAAGGAAGCTATGAGGAGTCAAAACAAGACTAAATCGCTGAAAGCCATGGATGATGAAATGAAATCTCTTCATGATAACCACACTTGGGATTTGATCGAGAAACCTGTTGGAGCCATGTTAGGCAACTGTAAGTTGATTTTCATGGTTAAGGAATGAATCGATGGAGTGATGTCGAAGAGAGTTCAGGAAATGTTGGTTGTTAGGGAGTTAACTTGGAAATAAGTTATCAACTTCCATGACGTGTTCTCACATATTATAAAGCAACATTGTCGAGGATGTTATGAAGGTGAAGGTTAAACTCGATAAGGAGTTCAACATGAAGGATATGGGCGATGCTAGTAGGATTCTTGGGATTGACATCTGGAGAGATAGAAAGATATTAATATTATGCTTATCTCGAGAGACATACCTGAAGAAGATTCTCAATAAATTTGGTATGTCGAATTCAAAGCATGTTATAACACTGGCAGATCCTTAATTCATGCTTAGTATGAATTAAACTCCTAGTATTGATGTCAAAAGATCCTATGTGGACACCCTTTTTTATGCTAGTATAATAGGTTATTTTATGTATGTTATGGTCTGTACGAGGCCATACATAGCGTACGGAGTGAGCCTTGTATGAAGATATATGGCCAATCCTAGGAAGGCACACAGGTGAGTTTTGAATTGGATTCTGAGATGTATAAAACGATCCCTAAGTAAGGCCTTGGTTTATGGTGGATCCATGAGTGATGGTGAAGCCAAAGTCGAAGGATTTGTCGACTCTGAATATGCAGGATGTATTAATCCCATAAAATCTCTTTATGGATATGTTTTAACTATGTTTGGTACAACAATATGTTGGGAAGCTTCTCTTTAGAAATATTTTCCTTATCAACCACTGAAGCTGAATATATTTCTCTCACTAAAGTTGTGAAATAAGAATTGTGGCTTGAAGGGTTTGTTAAGGATCTGAAACTTAAAGGTCAAGTTATCATTGTTAAATATGATAGTGAAAGTTCCATACATCTGTCGAAGAATTCAGTCTATCATGAGAGAACAAAACACATTGATGTTAGGATGCATTTTTTCAGGGAGAAAATTGAAAGTGGAGAAGTCAAAGTGATTAAGGTTTTGAAATTTCACAATTTTGCAAATATGATCACCAAGCCATTTCCATGTGTGAAGTTCTTCCACTGTATGCAGCTGATAAAACTGCATGATGAAAGCTAGTTTGTTCCATTGATGTTGTAAAGTTTGTTCTAAGGTGGAGATTTGTAGTATTTTGGATCGAACTCTAGTCTCTATAGGGATTGCTTTGTATTTCGATAGAATTTTTTCATGTTATAATTGAAGTCTATTCAAGCATGCAGGAGTCGAAGATGTGTGTGTTGTAATCAAAGCATGTTCTAACATGCATTTGTTTAAGTTAGCTTGTTGGTTAAGTAAGCTTAGTGCTTAAGTTAGCTTAGTGGTTAAGTTATCTTGGAGTCTATAAATATTTTATTGTCTTAGGTGAGAAAGGGTTAAGAATTGGTTATTGTTATTCATTTGTAACATTTTTTGCCTTAATTGGAAAAGTGAATAGGAAAAACGATTTTAACCAATTCTATATCTTCTTCTTCCCTCCTCTCTCTCTCTCTCTCTCTCTCTCTCTCTCTCTATTTATTCAAGAAACTCAATCTTTCTCATAGTTTTATTCATTCTTGGTGCGACGTTTGTCAATAACAAGAATGGTTGCAAATATATTTATTCATCACATTGTAAATAAAAGACAAAGATTTCACCTAGAATTTCAATTTTAATATATGCAAAATAAAAAAATCCGTAAATGAAAAGTCTTGTTAACACCTTTTGAATGAAAAAACCAACCTTCAAATTTTTTATCTAAAGACTTAGGAAGCACGCTATGCATGATCGTTTAACTTCTTTGTAATATGATCAATTGTATCTAGTGCTAGAACGATAAAAATGTCAAATATAAATGTATTAACAACATGTTGACTATTAAAACATAATTCCTCATGTTTCGTCACTTTTCTTAAAGCTACTTTAAGGGAAGTATGTCCCAAATTAAAACTTTAAGTCCTCATTTTCGCAAGTAGGAAAATCACATGCAAGTTTTCCTCTTACCCACCCTTAACTAAATATACACCACCCTCCTAAATCTATAAAAAAAAAGACATATCTAATTATCATTATATATGGATTGACTTATTTTTATAGGCATAATATTAACACAACTACAAATAATATATTTTATGAAGAATCTTTCACCTCACCCCACAAATAACCAAGATATAAACTCTAGGTATACCATGTTTTAGTTTTTAGAAAAAAGTTATCATCTAGTTCTTCATTTGATACAAATAATCGAGGGGAAAATTAAGCAACATACAGATTTCGAATCCTAACAACTGCAATTTATGTTTTTATTTATTTTATTCACTACTACAAAAACACATTTTACCTCGGGCGCGAAAGAGATTTTACCTCAGTTACACAAGCGAGGTAACATATGGCGACATGAAAACTTGCCACTTCACCCTTCGGTTTTGGAATAACCGAGGGGATAGTTGATATGGTCATTGGTTCGATCTCTAAAAATATTATTTTTTTTATTTTTAAAATTATATAGCGTGCGTCACACACCTCTCGGTTTTTTTTATTAACCAAGGGAAAAAGTCAAGTATTTACGCCGGTTTGATATATTAACCGAGGGGTAAAACTATTTTTTTATCATTTATAATTTATATTAAATCTAATTTTGACTGGCCTGTATCATATTTTTACACAGAAACTACAAGTTTTGTGACCGAATCAGATCGTTTTATTTTATACAGAACATAAACACGAAATATCAAATTTACATTGTTTACAAAACCAAATGTACACATATCCAAAATGGTACACCAAGAGAACCTATACATATTTGAAAACAAAATCATATAATGCTCATAATACCTATAATGACATTTAGGATACATAAAACCTCTATCAAGAGAACATATACATATTCGCATATATAATGATAAAACCTCTATACAATGGTTACAACAACTAAGAAAAAATAGTGTTTTTGAGATTCATAATAAGATAGGAAGAAAGTGGGCCAATGTGATCGGATTTCATATATATCCTCTTGAAAGAGTGGTGATTCGTTGCTAAACGCCTATAATTTGAGCAAAATTTAAATTATGACAAGCTAACAACAATAACATTAACTTAAAAAATATAAATAAATTACATGTTGTCATACCCTAAATTTTACCCTGAGTTTTCACTTGCATCCTTATAGTAAAATTGATCCATTTTGTCGTGCATTTCATAAGTTACAAGCATTTATCAGAGTTTAGATGAAAAGTCATGAATTCTGACATTTTATCTGGTCTTGATGACACTCATCCAATCATCTGTTGATTAAGAAATCAAAAAAATTGATTTCTCAAATCTCCATGCATCATTCATTATGTTGCATCTTGTTTCAGAGGTTCAGAAGATGATAATCAACAGTGTTGTCATCGTCTGAATCTTTATAGGTTTTGTTTGTGTTTCAGAATCAGTAGCAAATGGTCCAAGAGCGATTCATTTGCATCTGATTGTCTGTTTACGTTTATTCAGTCAACACTTCGGTGCATTTACAATATGTTTGCATTTATATACTCATCACAACATGAATTTTTATTTTGCATAAAACTTAAAATGTCGCTCGGGATAATTTTTCGGATCTACAGATAGACCGGTCAAATCGTTTCTCAATTGTATGTCGAATTAGCGGATGAAAAATCTAAATATTGGGCTTTCAGACGTCAGTTTTATTGATCTACAGTTCACATAGTTCAACCTAGCGTGCTCATTTTATTTTTCGACTACTTTTTTTACCGCGTTCTGATCAGTTTGAGTGTTTTGACCGGTCAATTTTTATTTCAAAATTTGACCAAAACCTGTATGTTTCCGAGAAGTTTATTTCACACTAATAATTTTGATACATTCAATTTAATTTTCAGATATTTTTTGCGTTTGATTTTTATTTAATTTTCTCCCATTTTTTTACTCAATTTAATTATTGAGATTAATTATGGTTGTAATTGTAGTTATTTTTTTATTAATATTTATTTTAATTTTAAATTTTGATTTAATTTTATCAAGTTTTTTTAAGAAAAATTAAAATCATCAAGATATCTCTTTTCTTCCACTATAATGAAGCCACATTGCGCTTGAGAGAGACCACATGAATTGCACCACATGGCATGATTTGGCTGGATTAGATTTTAAAAGAAAAAAGTTTAGAGAAGGATAAAAGTGGCCTCACAATTTCAGAGGGTAGAGAACTCGATTTCACCATTTCTTACCTCACTAAAAACTCAACTTTTAAAACCAACAAAAAAACCATTATTTCTTTATCATCACCATCTTCTCAAACTCGACAACTCCCTGTGGATCTACAACTGTTATCCTCTCAAACCACTACGAAACCAACACAATTTACGGATTAGACAAAATCCCTCAACGAGAAGATGTGACCACCATCGCAAAGATCTCCTCCATGTGAAGCTGACGGACATCACCGTGAGGTCACGCTTCAAGTTCATCGGAAAAGGAAATAACTTTAGAATTCAACTATTCTTCGATCTCGATTGGTATCGTTTTTTTCTTCTTTCTGGCACTTAATCAATTGATGTGTTTTCTTTAAAATTGATTTTGAGATGCTATTTTTCGTTGAGATTTGTTTGTTTGTCTTTGCTTCGTTCGACTGGCTATGAAAAAAGGCTTTGTGTTCATGTTATGAATTTGATTGAGTGTGAGTAGTTTAGTTGGAATGACATACATTATTTAGAGAAAAGAAAGAGGTTTGTGTTTTAAAAATGAAAATGAGAGACGAGACATTAAATACGTGAGTTTTATTTTTTTTAGTGTTCTGACATGAAATTGATGAAGAAAGTTTTAATGAAGAAAATGTGGGGTTGCATTTACAGGAAGAGTTTGTTCACGTTTTGGTTTTTCAAGAAATAGTTATTATGGCTTTCCAATGTATCTTAAGAAATATAAAGCCAACAAAAGTCACTTACTCTTTTTAATAAATATTTTTGTATTTTTGTTGCTTAAATAAGATTTTCATTAAAGTAAATGTGAGGTTGCATCTACAAGACCCCACAATTCTCTTTATTATTATTATTATTTTTATTATTATTATTATTATTATTATTATTATTATTTATTTTATTCATTTTTATTTATTATTATTATTATTATTATTATTATTGATTAATTATTATTTATTTATTTATTTATTTATTATTATTAATTGTTATTATTATTGTTATTATTATTATTTATATTATTATTATTGTTGAATATTATTACTATTTATTTATTTATTTATTTTATTTTTATATTTGTTTGATTATTATTATTATTATTATTATTATTATTATTATTATTATTATTATATTTGTTTATTGATTAATTAATTATTTGATTTTAATTATTAAATAGAAAAAAAATGATTTATTTGTCCGATTGTTTTTTCACAGATGCGTAGCAATTTTGAAGTTAAAAACTAAATTTAAACTTCAAAAATTGCTTACACGCATAAAGTCTTGTTGACCGGCCTCAGATCAGATGATTCATACATGAATTGCTTTATAATTGCTTAACATAACACTAAATTATGTTGTTCAATTTATTGATTCTTATTTCTAGTCCATTGGCTTTCTCTTGGGTCTTCTTACAACGAGATTCTTTATTTTACAATTGTCTTTTGAACTTGTATTGTTTAAATTATTGTGTTGTATCCCCATTCGATGAATAGTGCCCCATTCCCGTGAATATGTAATAAATTTACCGCTTTCATTACTCTATCAGTTAATTGTTAATTCCAAGATTAAAATCAACCATTTTTAGAAAAGAACAAAAAAATAAATACTTGATCCAACATCGAGTAATTTTCACAAAAGTTAGAACTATTTCCATATCCACTTCTCCATCATTTTCAAAACCTTCAAATTATTCCATTCCATTTTTAGTTCAAACGCAAAGGAATAAAAATATCGATCCAACGTCGAACGCCTTTTCCCTAATCAAATCCAAAATACCTAATTATACTTAAACACTGTTTCAAAAAAGGGTGAAAAGGGAGATAGTCTCGAGCCTTTGATTCCTCTCCTCAATTACTTGGATACGAGTAGCCTTACTCGGTCATTCGAGCAATTGTGATATATTAAAAACATTTGCCCGCTCCACATCCAAACTCTTTTCATAATTAAAACGTTAAGTCAAAACTCGTTTTCATTATAAACTTGGACGAAAAAGGAGGTGGTTTGGAGCCTTCCATTCCCTTCCCTGAGTACTTGGATATGAGTAGCCTTACTCGGTCATTCGAGTATTTGTCGTCCGTCCAAAACACTTTAAGCTTATTTAAATATTTTTGCAAATTAAGGATGAAAAGGGAGATGGTCTAGAGCCTTCTATTCCTCTTCTCGAGTACTTGGATAGAGTAGCCTTACTCGGCCATTCGAGTAATCGTCATCCAACAAAACACTCAACCAATCAAACTTGTTTTCCACCCTTGCGCGACCCCGAAAACATTTTCAGAAAAGAGTATGCAACATCCATTTTGATGTGAAATAAACAAATACTTCAGCCTCCAAGAGCGAGCAACAAGTAAAGGTTTAATCGCTCAAATGTGATCCAAGCATCACTCTCTTTAAAAGTAATCCACCCAGTAGTTCTCTTTGGGCAGAACTACGTATGCCTTGAGTTCTTCATAGCACCTGAAGATACGTAGGAGTAGGATTGCGAAATCTTGTCAGGCACATTAATATTAAAAACCCTAAATCTTTCCTTTGTTTATTTTTCTTTCCTCACCCGATAAGTAGAAGATCGCAAACGATATCACGCTAACACTCTAACACGAAACTAACTAAATGGGTCCCATCGAGTACGATGGATGTGAGGGGTGCTAATACCTTTCTCTTGCATAACCGACTCCCAAACCCGATTTGGTTATGATGACCATTTCTTTTTTATTTTCGTGGGTTTTATCGTTATTTCCACTTTCCCTCTTTGGGAATAAATAAAGTTAGGTGGCGACTCTGTTTTGTTTATATTTCGAGTGTTCCTTACGCTCGGGTATTTTTCGAGATGCGACAGCTGGCGACTCTGTTGGGGATTAATGGCTTCATGCTAGAGAGAGTCAGGCCTAACTTAGTTTAATTTGTTTTGAGTGCTAGTTTAGTTGATTTATTTTTCTTCTATCTTCTGTTGTTGTTATCTCATTGTGTTGTTGATATATGTTATTTGTTATGGTCCATTGGTATCATTGGGACTCTCTCATTTATGACACTTTATGAGATAGGCTCTCTACCCGCGTCTGAGAAAAACCTTAGGTTTAAGATGGTGGTTGTGTAGTATTGAACCGCAAGGAGCCTTCCTCGTTGGAACAATACGAAGACCCCGCCTAGAGTAGATTCTTTTGGAGATGTTATTGTCCGACGAGCCTTCGTCATGGAGATAATGTTTTCAAGTTGGATCGATGACTCTAGGGACCTTTTAGAACCTGTTTCAACTTTGGTGGTTGTGTAGTTTTGGACCATGAGGAGCCTTCCTCGTTCGGACAATACAAAGACCCCACCTAGAGTAGATTCTCTTGGAGATGTTATTGTCCGACGAGCCTTTGTCATGGCGATAAGGTTTTTATGTTGGATCGATGACTCTAGGAACCCTTTTGTCCAAACTCTTAGAGCTAACTTGATGAGTGGGTTTCATGGGTACATAAAACTTAGAACTACCCCAATGTAGAAGGTCTACCTAAATTAGGTTATTTTTGTTGTTCCTAGTGCTACCCCATATCGTTATCTACACATGACATTTCATTGCATCCATACGTGGCATGACATTTCATTTTTGCATATGAAAAACAAAATTATGCATCCGCATATCATTTTCATCCAATATGCATCATGCATGTCATTTACCAAACAAAAACTCATTCTACCTTACGTTCATAACCACCTAGCTGATTACCCGACACTCGCTCAAACTTGAAGCATGTCTCCCAAAGCTATGGACGAACTCCAACAAGGTCATAATTTGTTAAGAGAGAAGGTCAATCGGTTGAAAAGTCAGATGAGTCTGGACATTGATATCCTGCAAGCTTTGTTAGGAAAGGAAGGCAACCATGCACCGTCTGCTGCAGCAGGATTGGTTACTTCTCTATGTCCGTTTGGTGTAATCACTGACTAAAGGCAACACATGCAACAAAATTTCTAGTTCAAGACTCTCTTCTTGGATGCCATCCTTAGCCCTTGCTCCCAAGATCTCCTCATCAACATCCATTACCTATTCCCCAACCAAATCAGAGGAATCAGGTTCATAACCAGAAGAAGGCTCATATCAAAACTCAAGTTGATCCAGAAAGAAAGCGCCCAAACATTGAGTTGATACCTGTTACATATAGCCAGTTGCTACCTCATTTGATTCGAAGTGGGATGGTAGTACCTAGATTTTTGCCACGGATGCCTACTCCACACAAGCCATGGTACGACGAGAATGCTAGATGTGAGTTTCACGATGGGTCAGAAGAACATAACACTGAGAATTGCAGAGACTTTCAAAAGTCAGTGCAAGAATTGATTAGTGAAAAAGTTTTGACTTTCAGAAAGAATTGCTCAAGCATGGACATCTTGATTACAAGGTCATATAGTGATGATGTCAAGGGATCCCCAAAGACCCTTGAAAACTCTACCTATCATATAGATGTAAAAACTCTGAAGGCTAGCATTGAGGACATTGGGGTCGTCATTAGTTCATCTCAGAATGATCTCATAAGCAGTAAACTCAAGGAAGAATTTAGGTCCTTAAGCAAAAAAGAGATTCCAGAGTTTAGCAAGGGGAAACCACCCGTAGTTCCAGTTCACTATCATCCGTCAGAATCTTCTAATTAATCACAACAACAACCTCTATCTATTCCTCCTCTAGCTCAAAATCAGAATTACAATTGCCATCAGACAGGTCCCCTAAGGCCACCTTAATTTGATCCAATTCCGATGGCGTACACTGAATTGCTTCCTTATTTGATTCAAAGATCTTTGGTGTTCCCTAGAAAGCTTAATCCATTGGTGACGTACCCATCTAACTTCAAACACAATGCTATATATGCATACCATGATGGATCGTTAGGGCATACCACAGAGAACTGCAAGGCCTTCAAGTACAGGGTACAAGAGCTCATTGATCAAAAGATATTTTCATTTGCATATTCTTCGAATGAGGTGAAAAAAACCACACCATGGAGCTACAACATCACCACTCACACAAGAGGAAACACATAAGAAGCAGGGAATGAATCCGAAGAGGTTGCACCTAATGAAGAATCTGAGAAAGAGGACTCAAAGGATTGTCACATCGATTCTGAAGAGCATGATGACCCCAACCTGTGGGTCAGGAAAGTTCAGTAGTTATTGAAGAAAGCAAGTAAGCTCATCCTCAACGTTAACACAACATTTTGTTGCTTCATTTTATTTTGTAATTTCCTTTGCATGTAAAATGTTTATTTTCTTTTAAGTATTGTTGTTTTCTTTCAATGGTAATATTAATGAAGTGGTCATGCATTTTTTGAATCAATCATGTCGTATTCACTCATTTTTTCCATTTATATCAAAAACAAATAATGTTTCTCCCATTCATTTTTTTTATCAAATTGTTGTTTTAGCAAATTTTTACGGAGGATGATGAAAATAAAAATACCCAAAATTGTTGACAAGTATGCTTTCGAATAGAACTTTGTTGGTGATGTAAGGCATTGTTTCAACTCCTAAACACCGGAGATATAAGGAAGATAATCCCTCATCAACCCCTTTGAGCCTAGAGGTTGATGTTTCTTTCTAAAAGAAAAACACCCTTTATTTTGAACCCGGGGCAGGGTAGTTTTCAGTTAATTCGGCTATGCACTCAAAGCTCAAGAGAATCATTCCAAACACCTAAAGAGGTGTAACCACATGCTTTTCTTCACACGTCAAGAAGTGGCGAATCAAACATAAAAATCCAAAGATATTGTGGTTATTCCTCAATAAACCAATGACATGGCAGTCATAATCAGTTGAAAAAGAAAACAAAAGACAAAGAGCCTGCTAAGTCGAACACCAAGAAGGTGACTTAGGCAAAAATTAGGGCATCCCGGTGGACTGAGAGTTCAAAAGAACCATTTCATGCAAAAATTAGGGAAAAGAAGAAAAAAAAAGAGAAATAATAAAAAAAAATGTGACCATCAAATCAAGAACCAAACAGGTCACCCAAAATTTCTAAACATAAACGGATTTTTATGATTACCAAAGACAAGTGACTGCAACCTCAAATGAATGATCATCATTGATTCTTAAGCCAGCAATTTCACACTTTCAAATTCTCTTGGAAGTTGAATGCGTTTGTCAAATTAACTGAATGTAAGATTGGATATCATCATGAAGAAGGGGTGGGTTAAAATTAAATTTTGAGCCTCATATCCTTTTGTTCATAACCGTGAACCAGGCCACATTACAGCCCTCAAAAGACCTAATTGAAGCAAGATTTCTTTTGAAAGCATACTTAGCAAGGTTGCGTCAACTTGACTCCTAGATATTTGCTAAATCATTTGTATTGGTATCATATCCCGTTGTCTGTCACACTTTGAATAAACCAATGATCTGTTCACTATACATCACCATTCATTTCAATAATGATTGATTTCAAAATTTTCATAAGCACTGCATTAAAATTACCATTTTTTGAATGAACTATTTTATTTGCAAATCACAATTTTGCATCATCGAAATTCCTCCAAAGAGCGGTCAGCTTGGTGCAAGTCGTTTCAAGATTCAGCGATTTTGGGGCAATCACTTTGAGACACAATAGGTCTCTCCGAGGCCCATGCTGGGGCAAGCCACATCCATAGTGCAATGAAGCTCACCACTCCATAATTCAGTCAATCAGAAGCATACTACTGCAGAATTCAGAATACTGGGGCAGGCCATCTTATAGTAAGATTTTGGGAAGCAACTGTCAATTTCTTTTTCAAAGGGGGATTTTATCAAAGGCCCAACAGACACGGGCATGATAAGTTCACAAGATGTGAAACATCTCAACAAACACCATGATCTGAGCAAGTCAGAGTTCTCTATTCTTCCAAAGACAAGAGTTCCCAACTAAAGCCCTCCAGGCGGCAAAGCAGAAATCAGAGTTTTTTGTAACAAAAAAATTATTTCATGGTGTCAGTGCTATTCAAGACAAGGTGTTGGGGAATAAAAGCTTGATACCTACAAAATGCATAAACTAATATATTCATGCATTCACATTCATTTTGCATATCATGTACATAACAAATCACCATAAACCTCAGCTGGATTCGTCAACAAAGAAGTTCAGTGTAATCCTCAGCAGACCAAGATGCAAGAGTTGTTGCTTAAAAGTAAAACAGTTCTTTTCTTCAGTACAAGTGCTTTCAGAAGTCCATCAATATTGGTTATGTTTCTCAAGATTAGGTTTCTCCCCCAACAAGGTGATTGATGTTCTCCCATTGGAACTCTGGTGTCAACAGAATTTCTGCTTGGTTTCCCCAGTAGATATCTCCCCACAGAGTTTCTCCAACATTGTATTTTCTCTAGGAAAATTTCATGAACTCCCCAAGCGAGTTTCATAGAAGCAAGATTCCTTGAGAGAGGTATCCCCAACAACATTATCTTTAGAAAATCTCTTTGAAGTAGCGGTCTAAGATGGACATCTCTTCGCAAGTTAGCAATCTCCTTAGTGAGTCTAATGGACGAGAATTCCATGAACAAAATAAGCTTTATTGAATGTTCCTCAATATATCTCCAGCGAGCCTCCGTTGTGTTTATTTCCCAGAGAGTCTCTTGTATTCCCCAACAGGTTTCTTCAATCAATCCTCGGAAGAGTTAGTGTTCCATGTTGATCTACTATGCGATGGAGCATTAGATTGGACTTGCCAGTTCGATAATTGAGAGTAGGGTTAATCCTTTTGAATATCATTAACTTTTCATCCCCATCAAGTCTATGGGATCTTCTCATTCCCCAAAAGAGTCTTTTGTCATCCAAGAGCAGCTGAACATGCGGTTATTTGCCAAAGGAAGTATTTTGTTTATTTCCTAGTAGTTTGCTTCAACCAAGAGTAGTTGAATGCATTAGTTTCAGCCAAGAGCAGCTGAATACTATTTTATTTACCAGCAGTTTGCTTCAACCAAGATCAGTTGAATGCATTAGTTTCAGTCAAGAACAGCTGAATACTATTTTATTTTCCATCAATTTGCTTCAACCAAGAGCAGTTGAATGCAGTGGTTTCAGCCAAGAGCAGCTGAATACTATTTTTATTTCCCAATTTTTCTTCAACCAAGAGCAGTTGAATGCAGTGGTTTCAGCCAAGAATAGTTGAATACTATTTTATTTTATACGGTTTTGCTTCAACCAAGAGTGGTTGAATGCAATAGTTCATCCAAGAGTTGGTAAATATGAAATCTTTAGCCAAGAGCAGCTGAATATGATCATTTGTTCTCCCAGGAGTGTCTACCGCCAGTCAAGAGCAACGAAACATGATTCTCTCATCCCTAGTCATTTGCATATCATCAATGAAATCAAGAGCATTTCTTAGTACATTTACATTCAATGATTAAGGAATCAAGAGTATTCTTAACTCATCTTCATATCATCTGAGAAATCAAGAGTATTTCTCAATTCATTTACATTCATGATTAAGGAATCAAGAGTATTCCTTAATTAATTTGCCTATCATCTGACAAATCAAGAGCATTTCTCAATTCATTTACATTCATGATTAGGGAATCAAGAGTATTTTTTAATTCATTTGCATAACATCTAAGAAGTCAAGAGCATTTCTCAGCATATTTACATTCATGATTAAGGAATCAAGAGTATTTCTTAATTCATCTACATTCTCATGATTAAGAAATCAAGAGTATTTCTTAACTCATACATAGTTCATTTACATTCATGATTAAGAAACCAAGAGTATTTCTTAATTCATTTGCATTCTCAATGATTAAGGAATCAAGAGTATTTCCTAACTCTTTGGCATATCATATGGGAAATCAAGAGTATTTCTCAATTCATTTGCCTTCATGATTAAGGAATCAAGAGTATTTCTTAACTCATCTTCATAGCATTTGAGATATCAGGAGTATTTCTCATATCATTTATCATTCGATGATTAAGAGGTCAAGAGTATTTCTTAATTCATCTGCATTTTTATTCAGCCATATGATGATTAAGAGATCAAGATTTTTTCTTAATTCATTCATCTATGAGGAGTCAAGAGTACTTCTTAGCATACATATCATTTGTCATATGATGATTAAGAAATCAAGAGTATTTCTTAATTCATTTTCATTCATTTTTTAAGGAGTCAAGAGTACTTCTTAACCTGCATAGCATTTGAGAAATCAGGAGCATTTCTCATATCATTTATCATCCAATGATTAAGAGATCAAGAGTATTTCTCAATTCATCTGCATTTTCATTCAACCATATGATGATTAAGAGATCAGGATTATTTCTTAATTCATTCATCTCTAAGGAGTCAAGAGTACTTCTTAGCATCCATATCATTTGTCATTCATACAGTTGAGAAATCAAGAGTATTTCTCAATTCATTCGCATTCATTTTTAAGGAGTCAAGAGTACTTCTTAACCTTCATTTACATGCATATTGCCCGGCAATTAGGAAATCAAGAGTATTTCTTAAATCTTGTTGCATTCATTTGCATTATTGTCTGTTGATTAAGAAATCAAGGTTATTTCTTAAATCCAAGTGCATTCGGTCATAATCATAAGCATATCATTCTTCTACCCTAAATTTTACCCTGAGTTTTCACTTGTATCCTTATAGTAAAATTGATCCATTTTGTCGTGCATTTCATAAGTTAAAAGCATTTATCAGAGTTTAGATGAAAAGTCATGAATTCTGGCATTTTATCTGGTCTCGATGACACTCATTCAGTCATCTGTTGATTAAGAAATAAAAAAACTTGATTTCTCAAATCTCCATGCATCACTCATTATGTTGCATCTTCTTTCAAAGGTTCAGAAGATGATAATCAACAGTGTTTTCATCGTGTGAATCTTTATAGGTTTTGTTTGTGTTTGAGAATCAGCAGCAAATGGTCCAAGAGCGATTCATTTGCATCAGATTGTCTGTTTACGTTTATTCAGTCAACACTTCGGTGCATTTACAATATGTTTGCATTTATATACTCATCACAACATGAATTTTTATTTTGCATAAAACTTAAAATGTCGCTCGGGATAATTTTTCGGATCTACAGATAGACCGGTCAAATCGTTTCTCAATTGTATGTCGAATTAGCGGATGAAAAATCTAAATATTGGGCTTTCAGACGTCAGTTTTATTGATCTACAGTTCACATAGTTCAACCTGGCGTGCTCATTTTATTTTTCGACTACTTTTTTTACCGCGTTCTGATCAGTTTGAGTGTTTTGACCGGTCAATTTTTATTTCAAAATTTGACCAAAACCTGTATGTTTCCGAGAAGTTTATTTCACACTAATAATTTTGATACAGTCAATTTAATTTTCAGAGATTTTTTGCGTTTGATTTTTATTTAATTTTCTCCCTTTTTTTTACTCAATTTAATTATTGAGATTAATTCTGATTGTAATTGTAGTTCTTTTTTTACTAATAATTATTTTAATTTTAAAATTTAATTTAATTTTGTCAAGTTCTTTTTTAAGAGAAATTAAAATCATCAAAATATCTCTTTTCTTCCAATATAATGAAGCCACATTGCGCTTGAGAGAGACCACACGAATTGCACCACATGGCATGATTTGGCTGGATTAGATTTTAAAAGAAAAAAGTTTAGAGAAGGATAAAAATGGCCTCACAATTTCAGAGGGTAGAGAACTCGATTTCACCATTTCTTACCTCACTAAAAACTCAACTTTTAAAACCAACAAAAAAACCATTATTTCTTTATCATCACCATCTTCTCAAACTCGACAACTCCCTGTGGATCTACAACTGTTATCCTCTCAAACCACTGCGAAACCAACACAATTTACGGATTGGACCAAATCCTTCAACGAGAAGATGTGACCACCATCGCAAAGATCTCCTCCATGTGAAGTTGACGGACATCACCGTGAGGTCACACTTCAAGTTCATCGGAAAAGGAAATAACTTTAGAATTCAACTATTCTTCGATCTCGTTTGGTATTGTTTTTTTCTTCTTTTTGGCACTTATTTAATTGATGTGTTTTCTTTAAAATTGATTTTGAGATGTTATTTTCCGTTGAGATTTGTTTGTTTGTCTTTGCTTCGTTCGACTGGCTATGACAAAAGGCTTTGTGTTCATGTTATGAATTTGATTGAGTGTGAGTAGTTTAGTTGGAATGACATATATTATTGAGAGAAAAGAAAGAGGTTTGTGTTTTTAAAAATGAAAATGAGAGACGAGACATTGAATACGTGAGTTTTATTTTTTTTAGTGTTCTGACATTAAATTGATGAAGAAAGTTTTAATGAAGAAAATGTGGGGTTGCATTTACAGGAAGAGTTTGTTCACGTTTTGGTTTTTCTAAAAATAGTTATTATGGTTTTCCAATGTATCTTCGGAAATATAAAGCCAACAAAAGTCGCTTACTCTTTTTAATAAATATTTTTGTATTTTTGTTGCTTAAACAAGATTTTCATTAAAGAAAATGTGAGATTGCATCTACGAGACCCCACAATTCTCTTTATTATTATTATTATTATTATTTATTTTTTTATTCATTTTTATTTATTATTATTATTATTATTTTTATTATTTATTTATTTATTTATTAATTATAATTAATTGTTATTATTATATATATTATTATTATTGTTGATTATTATTACTATTTATTTATTTATTTATTTATTTTAGATTTGTTTGATTATTATTATTATTATTATTATTAATATTGTTATATTTGTTTATTCTTTAATTAATTATTTGATTTTAATTATTAAATAGAAAAAAAATTGATTTCTTTGTCCGATTGTTTTTTCACAGATGTGTAGCAATTTTGAAGTTAAAAACTCAATTTAAACTTCAAAAATTGCTTACACGCATAAAGTCTTGTTGACCGGTCTCAGATATAGTGATTCATACATGAATCGCTTTATAATTGCTTAACATAACACTAAATTATGCTGTTCAATTTATTGATTCTTACTTCTAGTCCATTGACTTTCTCTTGAGCTTTTTTATAACGAGATTCTTTATTTTACAATTGTCTTTTGAACTTGTATTGTTTAAATTATTGTGTTGTATCCCCATTCGATGAACTGTGCCTCATTCCCGTGAATATGTAATAAATTTACCGCTTTCATTACTGTATTAGTTAATTGTTAATTCCAAGATTAAAATCAACCATTTTTAGAAAAGAACACAAAAACAAATACTCGATCCAACATCGAGTAATTTTTACAAAAGTTAGAACTATTTCCATATCCACTTCTCCATCATTTTCAAAACCTTCAAATTATTCCATTCAATTTTTAGTTCAAACGCAAAGGAATAAAAATATCGATCCAACATCGAATGCCTTTTCCCTAATCAAATCCAAAATACCTAATTAAACTTAAACACTGTTTCAAAAAAAGGGTGAAAAGGGAGATGGTCTCGAGCCTTCGATTCCTCTCCTCAATTACTTGGATACGAATAACCTTACTCGGTCATTCGAGCGATTGTCATCTATTAAAAACTTATGCTCCCGCCACATCCAAACTCTTTTCATAATTAAAACGTTAAGTCAAAACTCATTTTCGTTACAAACTTGGACGAAAAAGGAGGTGGTCAGGAGCCTTCCATTCCCTTCCCTGAGTACTTGGATACGAGTAGCCTTACTCGGTCATTCGAGTATTTGTCGTCCGTCCAAAACACGTTAAGCTTATTTAAATCTTTTTGCAAATTAAGGATGAAAAGGGAGATGGTCTAGAGCCTTCTATTCCTCTTCTCGAATACTTGATTAGGAATAGCCTTACTCGGCCATTCGAGTAATCGTCATCCAACAAAACACTCAACCAATCAAACTTGTTTTCCGACCTTGCACGACCCCGAAAACATTTTCAGAAAAGAGTATGCAACATCCATTTTGATGTGAAACAAACAAAGACTTCATCCTCCAAGAGCGAGCAACAAGTAAAGGTTTAATCGATCAAATGTGATCCAAGCATCACTCTCTTTAAAAGCAATCCACCCAGTAGTTCTCTTTGGGCAGAACTATGTATGCCTTGAGTTCTTCATAGCACCTGAAGATACGTAGGAGCAGGATTGCAAAATCTTGTCAGACACATTAATATTAAAAACCCTAAGTCTTTCCTTTCTTTATTTTTCTTTCCTCACCCGATAAGTAGAAGATCACAAACGATATCACCCTAACACTCTAACACGAAACTAACTAAATGGGTCCCATCAAGTACGCTGGATGTGAGGGGTGTTAATACCTTCCTCTTGCATAACCGACTCCCGAACCCGATTTGGTTGCGATGACCATTTCTTTTTTATTTTCGTGGGTTTTATCGATATTTCCCCTTTCCCTCTTTGGGAATAAATAAAGTTCGGTGGCGACTCTGTTTTGTTTATATTTCGAGCATTCCTTATGTAACACCCTTCTAAATACCCCAAAATATTTAATTAAAATATATAACATATCAAATCAGAGTAATTATGCCCCGAAGGGTGTCACACAATCATTTCACAACAATCATCAAATTATCCTGTCATGCTCATTTATTTAATCAAAATAAGACTCTTTTGCATAATTCGCAGCGGTTATAAAACATCGACATTCAAATCATGTACTACATTACATGTAAAGTTGAATCGACAACTAAATTAAAACATAGTCAAACATTCCCTCCCGATGTTACATCTACCAGAGCATGACCCACTAAGGACGACACTAGACTCCATAGCACTAGCTTCTACTCAACTCACTGCTCGTTACCTGAAAAATAGATGTAAGGGTGAGTTCCTCAATCAATATAATAAGCATTATAGAACAACATGTAATGCTAAGTAAATAACACATCAATTCACCCTAATCAGGCTACGCACTCAGCAACGGCAATAACCGTTCAAACATCATATTCAACAGTAACATATAGCACATGTATAATCTCAACCATACTCAACATCAACAACACAACACATAACACACATATAATACTGGAATACATCCATTCATATTATATGCCATACATTCATTATGCAATGAGACTCCACACATGCGGTACCGACTATTCTTGAACATACAGTTCAAGCTCACCGATCAATCCAGATGCGGCTACTAAGCTCACTAGTCCCACTCATTTGAGATCTAATGACTCACTCACTAATTCCTCACCGTGGGAATTAGCTACAGCCCCAAAGGCTAGACTATGCACACTAATCATCTAGTATGCAAACATCAGCAACAATTCCATAACAATTCACTCACTAATTCCTCACCGTGGGAATTAGCTACAGCCCCACAGGCTATGCCATGCATGCTAATCATCTAGCAAATGCAGCATCAACAACATGCATATCATCATACATTATCAATATTTTATCACATAAGCATATCAGATCATGCCAAACAACAACCACAGTATTAGTACACTCTACTAATACCTATACTACTCCAAGCCACGGGAAATGATCCCTAATATGTCATACATCAGCTGAATTACAACACTCAGCCTAAACAACTAGAAACTGCACAACAACAGCACAGAAAATTCACAATTCTGCCCATACGCGTATTGCCTATGCCCATACGCGTATTGCCCACGCCTGACCAAATCCATACGCGTATTGGCCATTCCCATACGCGTATGCTACGCGTATCACTTCCCCATACGCGTACCACCAGAGACCCAAAACACGTTCAAAAGTTCATCTTTCTCATCCATACGCGTATTGCCTAGTGCTATACGCGTACCAGCCATCTCATACGTGTATTGCCTAGTGCCATACGCGTATGACCAGAAACCAGAACTCTCAGATCTGCAATGGCTTTCTCTGCTACGAGATCTACTCAAACCAACCTTCCACAGTCCAATTTCTACACAGAAATCATTCATATTTTCAACACAATTCGTATCTTATTCGATCACACAAAATTTGACACTTTTACATCTAATTTCTACGAATTCTTCCTCAATTATACCCCAATTTCGTTCATCCAAAGAGTTCACAATTCATCATGCATCAATCTAATCAGAGGTAAAACAATAGTTTCTTACTACCCAGTACATATCATCCCATAATACCCGTTAATTGATGATAAACCCCCCTTACCTGAGTTAATCCGGCACTTCCGTTAGCTTCAAGCTTTTCCTCTTCTCTTGCTCTGCCTCTTTGCCTTTTTCCACTTTCAACCGCTTCTCTGTATTTTCCTTTTCACGTGAAAACCCTTTTTACCAAAAATGGGACTTTTTATTATTCCAACTTATTTTATTCCAATAAATAATTATCCCAATAATTATTATTCCAAAATAATAATAATAATAATTCAATTATCTAATTAAATTAATAAACATATTATTAACTTAATTTAAATAATTATTATATTATTATCGGGGTGTTACAACTCTCCCCCACTAAAAGAGTTTTCGTCCTCGAAAACATACCTCAAGCGAACAACTCCGGATAAGACTCCTTCATCTTACTCTCCAGTTCCCAAGTCACATTGCCACCTGCTGGTCCTCCCCAAGCTACCTTTACCAAAGCAATCTCTTTACCCCGCAACTGCTTCAACTCTCGATCCTCAATCCTCATAGGTGATGTTTCAACGGTCAGGTTATCTCTCACCTGGACATCATCTACTTGGACCACATGCGACGGATGATGAATGTACCTCCTCAACTGAGACACATGAAAAACTTCATGTAAATTCGCAAGCGACGGCGGTAAAGCGATACGATAGGCTACCTCTCCTATCCTCTCCAAAATCTGATAAGGACCAATAAAACGAGGTGTCAACTTCTTCGACTTCAAAGCTCGACCAACACCAGTTATCGGAGTAATACGAAGAAACACATGATCTCCCTCTTGGAACTCAAGTGACTTCCTCCTCTTATCATGATAACTCTTCTGACGACTCTGAGCAATTCTCATCTTCTCCTGAATCATCTTAATCCTTTCCGTAGTTTGTTGAATAATCTCCGGTCCAACCACAGCACTCTCACCGGACTCATACCAACACAAAGGTGTCCGACATCTCCTACCATACAAGGCTTCAAACGGTGCCATACCAATGCTCGAATGAAAACTATTGTTGTAGGTAAACTCAATCAAAGGCAAATAACAATCCCAAGCACCTCCCTTTTCCAAAACACAAGCTCTCAAAAGATCCTCTAATGACTGAATCGTCCTCTCAGTCTGACCATCAGTCTGTGGATGATATGCAGAACTCAATCTCAGCTTAGTTCCCAAAGCCTTCTGCAAACCTTCCCAAAACATCGATGTAAATCTAGGATCTCTGTCCGAAACAATACTAGACGGAATACCATGCAAACTTACAATCTTCTCAATATACAACTCGGCTAATCTTTCTAACGGATAATCCATTCTGATCGGAATGAAATGAGCCGACTTCGTCAATCTATCAACAATTACCCATATAGCCTCAAAATTCTTACTTGTCCTCGGCAAACCCGAAACAAAATCCATACTGATACTATCCCACTTCCACTCTGGAATAGCCAACGGTTGCATTAGCCCAGACGGCTTCTGATGCTCAATCTTTGACTTCTGACAAGTCAAACAGGAATAAACAAAACTCGCAATTTCTTTCTTCATTCCCGGCCACCAAAATAACTTTTTCAAATCATGATACATCTTCGTAGCTCCAGGATGAATACTCAAACCACTACGATGTCCTTCTTCAAGAATGCTCTTCTTAAGCTCAGTAACATCCGGAATACACACCCGATTACCAAATCTCAAAACACCATTCTCATCAACTCTGAATTCACCACCTTGACCTTGATTCACTAAAGTCAACTTATCAACCAAAAGCATATCGGATTTCTGACCCTCTCTGATCTCATCCAAAATATTACTCGTCAACTTCAACATTCCCAATTTAACACTATTGTGAGTACTCTCACACACCAAACTCAAGTCTCTAAACTGCTCAATCAAATCCAATTCCTTAACCATTAACATAGACATATGCAATGATTTCCGACTCAATGCATCAGCTACTACGTTTGCTTTACCCGGACGGTAATTCAAACCAAAATCATAATCCTTCAAGAATTCTAACCATCTCCTCTGTCTCATATTCAGCTCTTTCTGATCAAACAAATACTTTAAACTCTTATGGTCACTGAAAACCTCAAATCTTGATCCATACAAATAATGCCTCCACAACTTCAGAACAAATACCACAGCTGCCAACTCTAAATCGTGCGTCGGATAGTTCCCCTCATGAACTCTCAGTTGTCTCGAAGCATAAGCTATAACCTGCTTATTCTGCATCAACACACCACCCAAACCCAACAATGAAGCATCACAGTAAACTTCAAATGATTCCGACGGACTCGGTAATATCAGAATAGGAGCAGTAGTCAACCTTCTCTTTAACTCTTGGAAACCTTCTTCACATTTTGAATCCCAAACAAACGCTTGCCCCTTCCTAGTCAACATTGTCAACGGTAATGCCAACTTGGAAAATCCCTCAATGAATTTTCTATAATAACCAGCCAAACCAAGAAAACTTCGAATCTCAGCAACAGACTTCGGAGCTTCCCACTTAGATACCGCTTCTATCTTAGAAGGATCAACAGCAACACCACCTCTTGAAATCACATGACCAAGAAAACTAACCTCTTCTAACCAAAATTCACACTTAGACAGTTTAGCAAATAACTTCTTTTCTCGTAGAACTCCCAAAACCACTCTCAAATGCTCAGCATGCTCTTCTTCAGATTTCGAATACACCAAAATGTCATCAATAAACACTACTACAAACTTGTCCAGGTACGGATGGAAAATCCTATTCATATACTCCATAAATACTCCAGGCGCATTAGTCACACCAAAAGGCATCACAGAATACTCATAATGTCCATACCTTGTTCTGAAAGCAGTCTTCTGAATATCTTCAGTTTTCACACGTATCTGATGATACCCAGATCTCAAATCTATTTTGCTGAACACACTCGCACCAACCAATTGATCCATCAAATCATCGATCCTCGGCAAAGGATACCGATTCTTAATCGTCACTTTATTCAGTTGCCTGTAGTCCACACACAACCTCATAGTACCTTCTTTCTTCTTAACCAATAACACTGGTGCACCCCACGGTGACACACTCGGACGAATAAATTTCTTATCCAACAGATCTTCCAGCTGACTCTTCAATTCAGTTAACTCAACAGCAGACATACGGTACGGAGCCATCGATATCGGCCTAGTACCAGGTACCAAATCAATCGAGAACTCAACTTCACGTTCTGGCGGCAATTCATTCACCTCTTCCGGAAACACATCCGGAAAATCACACACCACAGCTAGATCACCAATCACCAGTTTATCTTTAGCTTCCATAGTCGCTAACAGCATAAACAACTCTGCCCCATCTACTACTGCCTCATTCACCTGTCTTGCAGATAGGAACCAATTCTTTCCTTCCTCAATCTCAGGAAAAATCACAGTCTTATCAAAACAGTTGATATAGACTCGGTTAAACACTAACCAGTTCATACCCAGGATAACATCAACCTGTACTAGTGGAAGACACACAAGGTCTATCCCAAAGTCTCTACCAAAAATACTCAAGGGACAACTTAGACAAACCGAAGTAGTAGTTACTGAACCCTTCGCAGGAGTATCAATCACCATACTACCACGCATCTCAGATATCTCTAACTTAAGTTTCACAGCACAATCCAAAGATATAAAAGAATGAGTAGCACCTGTGTCAATAATAGCTACAAAAGGAAAGCCATTAATATAACACGTACCTCGGATCAAACGATCATCTGCAGAAGTCTCAGAACCCGATAAAGCAAAGACCTTGCCTCCTGACTGATTCTCTTTCTTCGGCTTAGGACACTGTGGACTGATATGACCCAACTCTCCACAGTTGAAACAAGTTACAGTCTTCAACCGGCACTCTGCAGCCAAATGACCACCTTTACCACACTTGAAACACTTCATCTCAGCACTGGTACACTCATGAACACGATGTCCAGCCCGACCACATCTATAACACTTAACAGGAGCACTAGAGTCTCCCCCACTAGGCCTCTTCATCCCACTCTGCCTTTGAAAACCTTTGCCAGCTGCATACGGTTTTCCACGGTCATTCTGATTCTTACCTTTCCTATCAACCCTTTGCTGATAGCTCTCTGCTCTAGCCTTGGAATCCTGTTCGAAAATCCTGCAACAGTCAACCAAATCAGAAAACACCCTGATCCGCTGATATCCAATAGCCTGTTTGATCTCGGGACGCAGCCCGTTCTCAAACTTCACACACTTAGAAAATTCTCCAGCAGCCTCACTATAGGGAGTATAATACTTTGACAGCTCTGTGAACTTAGCTGCATACTCTGTAACAGACTTGTTACCCTGCTTCAATTCCAAGAATTCTATCTCTTTCTTCCCTCTAACATCCTCTGGAAAATACTTCCTCAGGAATCTCTCTCTGAACACAGCCCAAGAGATCTCAGCATTACCAGCAGTTTCCAACTCAGTGCGGGTAGCGACCCACCAATCATCAGCTTCCTCTGACAGCATATGCGTACCGAACCTGACCTTCTGGTTTTCGGCACACTCAGTCACTCGGAAGATCCTCTCAATCTCCTTCAACCACTTCTGAGCACCATCTGGATCGTATGCTCCCTTGAACATTGGAGGATTGTTCTTCTGGAACTCACTCAGTTGACGAGCAGCTCCCATTCCCATAACATTCTGATTTCCTCCAAGTACTCCAGCTAGCATACCCAGAGCCTCAGCAATCGCAGCATCATCTCTACCTCTTCCAGCCATCTCTATTCTGAAAACCCAACAAACTGAAACAATGAGTACTGATAGGTTACATAACACCTATACCGTACAGGGGAAACAGAATAATTACGACTCGACTCGACCGACTATGCTCTGATACCACTAATGTAACACCCTTCTAAATACCCCAAAATATTTAATTAAAATATATAACATATCAAATCAGAGTAATTATGCCCCGAAGGGTGTCACACAATCATTTCACAACAATCATCAAATTATCCTGTCATGCTCATTTATTTAATCAAAATAAGACTCTTTTGCATAATTCGCAGCGGTTATAAAACATCGACATTCAAATCATGTACTACATTACATGTAAAGTTGAATCGACAACTAAATTAAAACATAGTCAAACATTCCCTCCCGATGTTACATCTACCAGAGCATGACCCACTAAGGACGACACTAGACTCCATAGCACTAGCTTCTACTCAACTCACTGCTCGTTACCTGAAAAATAGATGTAAGGGTGAGTTCCTCAATCAATATAATAAGCATTATAGAACAACATGTAATGCTAAGTAAATAACACATCAATTCACCCTAATCAGGCTACGCACTCAGCAACGGCAATAACCGTTCAAACATCATATTCAACAGTAACATATAGCACATGTATAATCTCAACCATACTCAACATCAACAACACAACACATAACACACATATAATACTGGAATACATCCATTCATATTATATGCCATACATTCATTATGCAATGAGACTCCACACATGCGGTACCGACTATTCTTGAACATACAGTTCAAGCTCACCGATCAATCCAGATGCGGCTACTAAGCTCACTAGTCCCACTCATTTGAGATCTAATGACTCACTCACTAATTCCTCACCGTGGGAATTAGCTACAGCCCCAAAGGCTAGACTATGCACACTAATCATCTAGTATGCAAACATCAGCAACAATTCCATAACAATTCACTCACTAATTCCTCACCGTGGGAATTAGCTACAGCCCCACAGGCTATGCCATGCATGCTAATCATCTAGCAAATGCAGCATCAACAACATGCATATCATCATACATTATCAATATTTTATCACATAAGCATATCAGATCATGCCAAACAACAACCACAGTATTAGTACACTCTACTAATACCTATACTACTCCAAGCCACGGGAAATGATCCCTAATATGTCATACATCAGCTGAATTACAACACTCAGCCTAAACAACTAGAAACTGCACAACAACAGCACAGAAAATTCACAATTCTGCCCATACGCGTATTGCCTATGCCCATACGCGTATTGCCCACGCCTGACCAAATCCATACGCGTATTGGCCATTCCCATACGCGTATGCTACGCGTATCACTTCCCCATACGCGTACCACCAGAGACCCAAAACACGTTCAAAAGTTCATCTTTCTCATCCATACGCGTATTGCCTAGTGCTATACGCGTACCAGCCATCTCATACGCGTATTGCCTAGTGCCATACGCGTATGACCAGAAACCAGAACTCTCAGATCTGCAATGGCTTTCTCTGCTACGAGATCTACTCAAACCAACCTTCCACAGTCCAATTTCTACACAGAAATCATTCATATTTTCAACACAATTCGTATCTTATTCGATCACACAAAATTTGACACTTTTACATCTAATTTCTACGAATTCTTCCTCAATTATACCCCAATTTCGTTCATCCAAAGAGTTCACAATTCATCATGCATCAATCTAATCAGAGGTAAAACAATAGTTTCTTACTACCCAGTACATATCATCCCATAATACCCGTTAATTGATGATAAACCCCCCTTACCTGAGTTAATCTGGCACTTCCGTTAGCTTCAAGCTTTTCCTCTTCTCTTGCTCTGCCTCTTTGCCTTTTTCCACTTTCAACCGCTTCTCTGTATTTTCCTTTTCACGTGAAAACCCTTTTTACCAAAAATGGGACTTTTTATTATTCCAACTTATTTTATTCCAATAAATAATTATCCCAATAATTATTATTCCAAAATAATAATAATAATAATTCAATTATCTAATTAAATTAATAAACATATTATTAACTTAATTTAAATAATTATTATATTATTATCGGGGTGTTACACCTTACACTCGGGTATTTTTCGAGATGCGACACATGTATATAGATAAAGTTAATACTATAATCCATGAACAAACAATGCCTCCGGAGACAATATTTAACATATGCATGTCTCATAACATAATATCCTCAAGAAAAGTTTTCGGGTTGTTTTCCCGACAACAAATAATTTTATATAGTTACTAATTAATAAACATAAATCACTAGTAATACATTAACAAAAATTAAAGAATGTAAAAAAGCACAAGTAATACCTACTTTTGGGGAAAGTAACATTAGCTTTTTACCTTGTATATTATGTTTCACAAAATTGTATTCATCCATAGCTCTACATATCTGTGAAAATTAAGCATGAATAAAAACTATTCAAAATTAAACGTAAAATTTGAGTATTACAAATAATACCACTTACCCGCTCAAAATGTCATGCATATTTTTATAAAGTTTATAGTATAACGAGCATAACATAACTACAATATTTTACTTCAGACATATAATGATTAGTTGTCAATGCAAGTTACATAAACATTCAGAATAATAAATAATGTGTATAAAATGGATTTAGAAAAAAAACAAAAATTAATATATACTTACGCATGGTAAAAAGGTCCTATGTAATCTTCTTTAGGGTAATGCTAACTTGTGCCCTAAGGGCACAAGATAAGACACCCACTTGTAGAAAGTTTGTATTGAAAAAATCAATTATGAAATTAATTTTATACCTTTATTAAAATCAATGCATAATTTCCAACACAAAATTACTTTCTTTAGTTCTTATCTTGTGCCCCTAGGGCACAACTTAGCATTACCCTATTCTTTATTCTCATTGACCAACTTATTTTCTATGTACATGTTGATAATATTTGTTGTCATATCTTGAAATTGAATGTTTAATGGATCTAAGAAACAATACTTTCTTAATTTATGTTCAACACACAACTCATGCATGGAGCTTATTAAAAATTAATTCAAAATTCAAATCTTTATGTTAAAGTATGAGAATTGTGAAAATAAATTGAAATCACTATAAAAAGTATACTTACTAGCATCACAATTGTAGTATGGTTACGTCCATCATATCATCTTGCTTCAAAAATTCTATAACACAACTCTTAGGAAGTATATAAGCTTATTCTGGTTCATATTTTAATGTAATAAACTCGCAGATGTCTAAAATCTCCACTATCATCCTTGATAGTCTTTGTGTGTGATCTAGTTGAGGTGGTGTGGTCTCAATATTATGTTGTGGAGAAGAACAACTTTCTTTCTTTCTTGAACCACTCATAACTACTTTCTCAACTACTTTCACAAGTGACTCCAACTGATTTGAAATTGGGTGGTTGAGTATAAGCATTGATTTCAATCACTGCATCATAAAAACAAACGAAATACAATACAAAAATTAAAATACATAAAAAATAACAATAACATACAACACTAATTTTTTAACTTATACATATTCCTAATCACATCACAGGTATACTTCTCCCGCACTTCGTCGAACAACCTCTCTCACTCCTCCTTAGCCAACATCTCTCACTCCTTCTGGACCCACTTCCGAACCTCCCGCAACATATCATTTGTCATATGATGATTAAGAAATCAAGAGTATTTCTTAATTCATTTTCATTCATTTTTTAAGGAGTCAAGAGTACTTCTTAACCTGCATAGCATTTGAGAAATCAGGAGCATTTCTCATATCATTTATCATCCGATGATTAAGAGATCAAGAGTATTTCTCAATTCATCTGCATTTTCATTCAACCATATAATGATTAAGAGATCAGGATTATTTCTTAATTCATTCATCTCTAAGGAGTCAAGAGTACTTCTTAGCATCCATATCATTTGTCATTCATACAGTTGAGAAATCGAGAGTATTTCTCAATTCATTCGCATTCATTTTTAAGGAGTCAAGAGTACTTCTTAACCTTCATTTACATGCATATCGCCCGGCAATTAGGAAATCAAGAGTATTTCTTAAATCTTGTTGCATTCATTTGCATTATTGTCTGTTGATTAAGAAATCAAGGTTATTTCTTAAATCCAAGTGCATTCGGTCATAATCATAAGGATATCATTCTTCTACCCTAAATTTTACCCTGAGTTTTCACTTGTATCCTTATAGTAAAATTGATCCATTTTGTCGTGCATTTCATAAGTTAAAAGCATTTATCAGAGTTTAGATGAAAAGTCATGAATTCTGGCATTTTATCTGGTCTTGATGACACTCATTCAGTCATCTGTTGATTAAGAAATAAAAAAACTTGATTTCTCAAATCTCCATGCATCATTCATTATGTTGCATCTTGTTTCAGAGGTTCAGAAGATGATAATCAACAGTGTTTTCATCGTGTGAATCTTTATAGGTTTTGTTTGTGTTTGAGAATCAGCAGCAAATGGTCCAAGAGCGATTCATTTACATCAGATTGTCTGTTTACATTTATTCAGTCAACATTTCGGTGCATTTACAATATGTTTGCATTTATATACTCGTCACAACATGAATTTTTATTTTGCATAACACTTAAAATGTCGCTCGGGATAATTTTTCGGATCTACAAATAGACCGGTGGAATCGATTCTCAATTGTATGTCGAATTAGCGGACGAAAAATCTAAATATTGGGCTTTCAGACGTCAGTTTTATTGATCTACAGTTCACATAGTTTAACCTGACGTGCTCATTTTATTTTTCGACTACTTTTTTTACCGCGTTCTGATCAGTTTGAGTGTTTTGACCGGTCAATTTTTATTTCAAAATTTGACCAAAACCTGTATGTTTCCGAGAAGTTTATTTCACACTAATAATTTTGATACAGTCAATTTAATTTTCAAATATTTTTTGCGGTTGAGTTTTATTTAATTTTCTCCCATTTTTTTACTCAATTTAATTATTGAGATTAATTCTGATTGTAATTGTAGTTATTTTTTTACTAATATTTATTTTAATTTTAAATTTTGATTTAATTTTGTCAAGTTTTTTTTAAGAGAAATTAAAATCATCAAAATATCTCTTTTCTTCCACTATAACGAAGCCACATTGCGCTTGAGAGAGACCACACGAATTGCACCACATGGCATGATTTGGCTGGATTAGATTTTAAAAGAAAAAAGTTTAGAGAAGGATAAAAGTGGCTTCACAATTTCCGAGGGTAGAGAACTCGATTTCACCATTTCTTACCTCACTAAAAACTCAACTTTTAAAACCAACAAAAAAACCATTATTTCTTTATCATCACCATCTTCTCAAACTCGACAACTCCATGTGGATCTACAACTGTTATCCTCTCAAACCACTGCGAAACCAACGCAATTTACGGATTGGACCAAATCCCTCAACGAGAAGATGTGACCACCATCGCAAAGATCTCCTCCATGTGAAGCTGACGGACATCACCGTGAGGTCACGCTTCAAGTTCATCGGAAAAGGTAATAACTTTAGAATTCAACTATTCTTCGATCTCGTTTGGTATCGTTGTTTTCTTCTTTCTGGCACTTAATCAATTGATGTGTTTTCTTTAAAATTGATTTTGAGATGTTATTTTCCGTTGAGATTTGTTTGTTTGTCTTTGCTTCGTTCGACTGGCTATGACAAAAGGCTTTGTGTTCATGTTATGAATTTGATTGAGTGTGAGTAGTTTAGTTGGAATGACATACATTATTGAGAGAAAAGAAAGAGGTTTGTGTTTTTAAAAATGAAAATGCGAGACGACACATTGAATACGTGAGTTTTATTTTTTTTAGTGTTCTGACATTAAATTGATGAAGAAAGTTTTAATGAAGAAAATGTGGGGTTGCATTTACAGGAAGAGTTTGTTCACGTTTTGGTTTTTCTAAAAATAGTTATTATGGCTTTCCAATGTATCTTCGGAAATATAAAGCCAACAAAAGTCGCTTACTCTTTTTAATAAATATTTTTGTATTTTTGTTGCTTAAATAAGATTTTCATTAAAGAAAATGTGAGGTTGCATCTACGGGACCCCACAATTCTCTTTATTATTATTATTATTATTATTATTATTATTATTATTATTATTATTATTATTATTATTATTATTATTATTTATTTTATTCATTTTTATTTATTATTATTATTATTTTTATTATTTATTTATTTATTATAATTAATTGTTATTATTATTTATATTATTATTATTGTTGATTATTATTACTATTTATTTATTTATTTTATTTTAGATTTGTTTGATTATTACTATTATTATTATTAATATTGTTATATTTGTTTATTCATTAATTAATTATTTGATTTTAATTATTAAATAGAAAAAAAATTGATTTCTTTGTCCGATTGTTTTTTCACATATGCGTAGCAATTTTGAAGTTAAAAACTCAATTTAAACTTCAAAAATTGCTTACACGCATAAAGTCTTGTTGACCGGTCTCAGATATAGTGATTCATACATGAATCGCTTTATAATTGCTTAACATAACACTAAATTATGTTATTCAATTTATTGATTCTTACTTCTAGTCCATTGACTTTCTCTTGGGCTTTTTTATAACGAGATTCTTTATTTTACAATTGTCTTTTGAACTTGTATTGTTTAAATTATTGTGTTGTATCCCCATTCGATGAACTGTGCTTCATTCCCGTGAATATGTAATAAATTTACCGCTTTCATTACTGTATCAGTTAATTGTTAATTCCAAGATTAAAGTCAACCATTTTTAGAAAAGAACACAAAAACAAATACTCGATCCAACATCGAGTAATTTTTACAAAAGTTAGAACTATTTCCATATCCACTTCTCCATCATTTTCAAAACCTTCAAATTATTCCATTCAATTTTTAGTTCAAACGCAAAGGAATAAAAATATCGATCCAACATCGAATGCCTTTTCCCTAATCAAATCCAAAATACCTAATTAAACTTAAACACTGTTTCAAAAAAAGGGTGAAAAGGGAGATGGTCTCGAGCCTTCGATTCCTCTCCTCAATTACTTGGATACGAGTAACCTTACTCGGTCATTCGAGCGATTGTCATCTATTAAAAACTTCTGCTCCCGCCACATCCAAACTCTTTTCATAATTAAAACGTTAAGTCAAAACTCATTTTCGTTACAAACTTGGACGAAAAAGGAGGTGGTATGGAGCCTTCCATTCCCTTCCCTGAGTACTTGGATACGAGTAGCCTTACTCGGTCATTCGAGTATTTATCGTCCGTCCAAAACACTTTAAGCTTATTTAAATCTTTTTGCAAATTAAGGATGAAAAGGGAGATGGTCTAGAGCCTTCTATTCCTCTTCTCGAGTACTTGATTAGGAGTAGCCTTACTCGGCCATTCGAGTAATCGTCATCCAACAAAACACTCAACCAATCAAACTTGTTTTCCGCCCTTGCACGACCCCGAAAACATTTTCAGAAAAGAGTATGCAACATCCATTTTGATGTGAAACAAACAAAGACTTCATCCTCCAAGAGCGAGCAACAAGTAAAGGTTTAATTGATCAAATGTGATCAAAGCATCACTCTCTTTAAAAGCAATCCACCCAGTAGTTCTCCTTGGGCAGAACTATGTATGCCTTGAGTTCTTCATAGCACCTGAAGATACGTAGGAGCAGGATTGCAAAAAATTGTCAAACACATTAATATTAAAAACCCTAAGTCTTTCCTTTCTTAATTTTTATTTCCTCACCCGATAAGTAGAAGATCACAAACGATATCACGCTAACACTCTAACACGAAACTAACTAAATGGGTCTCATCGAGTACGCTGGATGTGAGGGGTGCTAATACCTTCCTCTTGCATAACCGACTCCCGAACCTGATTTGGTTGCGATGACCATTTCTTTTTTATTTTCGTGGGTTTTATCGATATTTCCCCTTTCCCTCTTTGGGAATAAATAAAGTTCGGTGGCGACTCTGTTTTGTTTATATTTCAAGCATTCCTTACACTCGGGTATTTTTCGAGATGCGACACATGTATATAGATAAAGTTAATACTGTAATCCATGAACAAACAATGCCTCCGGAGACAATATTTAACATATGCATGTCTCATAACATAGTATCCTTAAGAAAAGTTGCCGGGTTGTTTTCCCGACAACAAATAATTTTATATAGTTACTAATTAATAAACATAAATCACTAGTAATACATTAACAAAAATTAAAGAATGTAAAAAAGCACAAGTAATACCTACTTTTGGGGAAAGTAACATTAGCTTTTTACCTTGTATATTACGTTTCACAAAATTGTATTCATCCATAGCTCTACATATCTGTGAAAATTAAGCATGAATAAAAACTATTCAAAATTAAACGTAAAATTTGAGTATTACAAATAATACCACTTACCCGCTCAAAATGTCATGCATATTTTTATAAAGTTTATAGTATAACGAGCATAACATAACTACAATATTTTACTTCAGACATATAATAATTAGTTGTCAATGCAAGTTACATAAACATTCAGAATAATAAATAATGTGTATAAAATGGATTTAGAAAAAAAAACAAAAATTAATATATACTTACGCATGGTAAAAAGGTCCTATGTAATCTTCTTTAGGATAATGCTAACTTGTGCCCTAAGGGCACAAGATAAGACACCCACTTGTAGAAAGTTTGTATTGAAAAAATCAATTATGAAATTAATTTTATACCTTTATTAAAATCAATGCACAATTTCCAACACAAAATTACTTTCTTTAGTTCTTATCTTGTGCCCCTAGGGCACAACTTAGCATTACCCTATTCTTTATTCTCATTGACCAACTTATTTTCTATGTACATCTTGATAATATTTGTTGTCATATCTTGAAATTGAATGTTTAATGGATCTAAGAAACAAGACTTTCTTAATTTATGTTCAACACACATCTCATGCATGGAGCTTATTAAAAGTTAATTCAAAATTCAAATCTTTATGTTAAAGTATGAGAATTGTGAATATAAATTGAAATCACTATAAAAAGTATACTTACTAGCATCACAATTGTATTATGGTTACGTCCAGCGTATCATCTTGCTTCAAAAATTCTATAACACAACTCTTAGGAAGTATATAAGCTTATTCTGGTTCATATTTTAATGTAATAAACTCGCAGATGTCTGAAATCTCCACTATCATCCTTGATAGTCTTTGTGTGTGATCTAGTTGAGGTGGTGTGGTCTCAATATTATGTTGTGGAGAAGAACAACTTTGTTTCTTTCTTGAACCACTCATAACTACTTTCTCAACTACTTTCACAGGTGACTCCAACTGATATGAAATTGGGTGGTTGAGTATAACCATTGATTTCAATCACTGCATCATAAAAACAAACGAAATACAATACAAAAATTAAAATACATAAACAATAACAATAACATACAACACTACTTTTTTAACTTATACATATTCGTAATCACATCACAGGTATACTTCTCCCGCACTTCGTCGAACAACCTCTCTCACTCCTCCTAAGCCAACATCTCTCACTCCTTCTGGACCCACTTCCGAACCTCCCGCAACATCCTCTTTCACTCCTCCTACAACATCCTCTCTTGCTCCTCCAGGTTCACCCTTTCACGTTCCTCCTCAGTCTATTTCTCCATCGCCTTCTGAGTCCACTTCTCCTGCTTTTGCCCCTAACTTTTCAGCATCTATATGTTCAATTTATCTCTTACGGTTTACTTCGTTAATCTCTCTCTCTCTCTCTCTCTCTCTCTCTCTCTCTCTCTCTCTCTCTCTCTCTCTCTCTCTCTCTCTCTCTCTTATTTCATACTTGTTTCTTTTTCATTTGTTTTTGGTATTCAAGCATAATTAATTTCTCCCTTAGTATCATAAGTAGGACTTAATTCGAAATTATGCATAATTTGTGGTAGATCATTACCCTTAGTGATAGTTTGAGTCTTATAAGGGATGAAATACAAAATTTTATTTCTTTTCCTTTCTTGCGTGATTTCACTCATGTTTATTAAATTACTCTAGAACTTGTCTTGACTATTATTGAAACTCTTTGTTGACATGTGCACACTGATATGATAAATGTATTTTCTTTTTATTTTATTTTTAGTCACTTAGTCATATAAGCCAACCTTGAAATTATCATCTTTTGTATGAAGCCACTTTGAGCCTATTTATCCTTTGTTTTTTGTATAACACATTATAAGTCTAAAGTGAAAAATAATATTATGGCCTTATTTAAGGGGATGAAAAATTCTTGTTTGGACTTTGTGTGGGGTTGAATACGTATATTTGTGATATTTCAAAACTTGGCAGAAAAGAAAAAAAAGAGAAAAAGAAAGAATAAAAGGAAAGGAAGAAAAGTCATATTGCTTACGTATTTCTTCTAAAACATAAAGAGAGAAAAAATGGTTGTAAAGAAGTTGTTGGAAAGTGAAAAAAGTGTAGATTAGTTCAACTCCAACAATTCCTTTCAATTCTCTTTTATTCTTTTAAAATTTTGCCTAGTGTCGCGGCACGGAAAATACCACGAGCGCTCGCACACTCGAAATAGTAATAGAGTCTCCACCAACCTTTATTTATTCCAAAAGGAAAGGGAAATACCGATAAAACCCTTAAAATAAAAGGAAAATGGTCTTCGCAACCAAATATGGGTTCACAAGTCGATAATGCGAGGGGAAGGTATTAGCATCCGTCACATCCTTTGTAGTCAATGAGAATCATTTAGTTAGATTTGCAAATAGAATGTCGACTTACGTTATCTATTTTCTACTAGTTAATAAAAGGAAAAAATAATAGGACTGAAAATATGTTTTTTATTAAGGTCCCTGACAAGATGTTGAATTTCACTCCTATGTATCCTCATATACGTTACGGAACTCAAGGCTACGTAATTTTGGATAAGACAAAGATATTTTAAGGTTTTTATTATAGTGGATGACGAGATCACTACGCCAAATAAGGGAAAAGAGGGCGCTTATTTTGGCCTATAACAGCGCTTTTAAGCACCCTCTAAAGTGGCGCTGGCATAGGTAAAGACAACGCTTTGTTTTCCTGGAGAAAGCGCTCTCTAAAGTGGCCCTTTAAGGGCCACATTATAGTGCGCTTTCAGAAAAAAGCGCCCTCTGGAGTGGTCCATAAAGGGCCACCTTAGAGGGCGCTTTCTGGACAAAGCTCCCTCTAAAGTTGTCAATGTAAAGTGTTTAGAGGGCGCTTCCTACAGAAAGCGCCCTCTAAAGTGTTAGTTATTTTTAAAAAATTTGTTTGAAAAACAGTGGGTATTTAATTGGGAACCTGTTCGCATGCTGCAAAAGTGTAAAATTCATATTGATTTCATCCTTTAATCCAATGTTATACACCATTAATCCATTGATATATACAACATGAATCCATTTATATACAACATTAATCCTCCATATATACAACATTAATATATTGATATTCATGCATGTACAACAACATTCCATACATATATGTACAACAACTACAACCTATATGATTCTATGATCAATAATGAATTGACACAATTCATCCTTCATTTCATCCAAATGAGCTCTTGAGTAAGATTTGTATTCGTCAAAGTACTACAATTAAGAGAATAAAACATATTCATGATTTAATAACAAATTAGATGAAATATCCGATAATATTAAAATAAACCCTAAGTTATTATTCCATACCATTTTTGGGATGTCTATACGATTCAACGCAATGATATCTCTCATAAATCTCAATACAAAAAATCCGCAATCGATCGAATTGTTTTGCTGAGGACACTACACAGAAAAACAAACAAACAATATATATATATATATATATATATATATATATATAATATATTATATATATATATATATATATATATATATATATATATATATATATATATATAATATATTATATATATATATATATATATAATATATATATATATATATATTATATATATATATATATATATATATATATATATATATATATATATATATATATATATATATATAGTTAATTTCTTACAACACTATTATAAGCAAAAATAAAAACTTAATATATACCTGAACTCTGACCCAGGTAATGTCCTTCCTATTACGATAATTCTTTTTCGATCTAAATTTTAGTATTTCCCTAACAAAATAAAAACGTATATTGAGATCAATCTGACAGACATAATTAAATATACAAATACACACGAATATTTAGGGGAATTTCACTTACGCGTCAACCGTCTTCTTCATACTCGGATATTTACTCCAATTACCCGGTAACGAATCGAGATAATACACCATTAGTCTCGAAAGATCCATAGCAACCAACACCCAGTGACCACTGTAAAATAAAACAAAAATTTAGATGCATGAAAATTTTCTACGTAAAAGATATACATAGATTAGAATGAAATTATTAGAAAGAAAATCTAACCCGTTGCCAGAATTAAACGGTAAAAAATACAAACTGGGTGTAATATTATCGCCGGCCACCATGAATCTATCGACTAGTTCATTCATTACGGATGTTGGATTTTTCATTATAAACGTTGTGTTGATACGGGAAGCAGCAATAAAATTGAATCGGTTACACAATTCAGTTCCCCGCATCAATGTGTCATACATATACCTTAAATAGAAACATAATAAACATTAGACTACTCATTGAAATGTGTAAATAAATTGTTCAACTAAGTAAATAATAGATTGATCGGAGTACCATATGTAGGTATGAATGACAGCAATGCCCAATTCTTCGTGTTCCAAAAGTTGTTGCATGTCCTCCTTTGCAATTAATTCGGAATGAGCAATTCCGAAAACACCTTCATCCATATCTACACTACGGATGGCGCCGTGCATAATATCTGACTCTTCCACCATTTTCTCAAGACGCATCATAATTTGAGATTTTGTCCCGGACGTCGTTAGAATTTCCTTACTAGCTTTGTCCAACATTTGACCGGGAACCTAAAAATATAAATTAAATCATGACTTTTTGTGATGCAACAGAATCGTTGTGTATATAATTCAATGAGTATATATATTTGTACCTCTTTTTGAGATTTAGGATTTGTTTTTGTCCCGGACTTCGTTGGAATATCCTTACCAGCTTTTTTCAACATTCGACCGGGAACCTAAAAATTCATATAAATTAAATCATGACTTTTTGTGATGCAACAAAATCGTTGTGTATATAATTCAATGGGTATATATATTTGTACCTCTTTTTGAGATTTAGGATTTGTTTTTGTCCCGGACTTCGTTGGAATATCCTTACCAGCTTTTTTCAACATTCGACCGGGAACCTAAAAATTCATATAAATTAAATCATGACTTTTTGTGATGCAACAGAATCGTTGCGTATATAATTCAATGGGTATATATATTTGTACCTCTTTTTGAGATGCAACCGACTCGATGCGTCTTGAAATCCCTTTACCAGCTTTATGTGTGGGTCTTGTAGGAGTCTAACATTACCATGTAATAAGGATTGATTAAATATCATAATTGTAGCTGAATTGAAATGTGAATACTAAATATTCATAATAATTTAGAACATATATACCTCGGTATCTGGGAAAATTAGATCTGACGGCCATCCAACAAAGGATCCACTGCATCTCGCATCAACGTTGTCTCTGAAACAACGTCAGGTAATGGTAGAAGCGCGTCCGTATCTAATACAAGGTCAACCGAAACTTTCATATATCCCACCGGGAGGGGATTATGGTGAAGTAATTCACCCGAAGTGCTGTGCACTTTTCCCTTGCCAACTATGCGATAAGTTGGTGACGATAGATACAGCTGACAAGGTGTAATGCCCTAAACCAATAATAAATATGTTATTGTTAACGTGTATATGTGTCAAGTAAAAAAGTGCTATTTTAATTTCATAATAACATATATAATTACCTCGGGAAATTTCGGTTGACAATTGATACTAGCTCGGTCACTAGTATCTTTTGCCTCGGAACCGCGCCTTTCCTCTCTATACCTTGCATTCTCCTTTTGCAGTTCGAGTACTTGCGCCCTTAACTCCGCCAAGGTCTCCATCACCTCTTTGTTGGTAGGATTTTTTGTTTTTGGTTTTTTATAAAATGACGACGGAGTCACACCAAAACCCTTACCCCTCACACGACCGGAATACTCAGGAACATTTAGTACTCGACTAAGCAGGCTCCTGCAATCCTGGACCTCGGTTGAAGGTAAGGTTTGGGATAAAGTCTCCTGAAATATTATTAGAGGAGATTAAAAATGAATTATATTTCTAACAAAATTTTTGATATAATTAAAGAAATAATGTTATATATACTTACACATTCGTCATAAACATTTTGAACCGCTTCAACAACAGCCCCATCCTTCCCAACCCGAGCAGCCTTCCATAATATGTGCTCCGAAAGAGATGTTAAGTCACTTTTCTCCTCGACTAGCTACACATTGAATCAGATTATAAGATCATCAATTATAACATATTGTGACAATGTATAAGCTCATAGCATTTGAATATACTCACAATTCTTTGTTGTAACCGTGCATATCCCGTACGCCCTTTTTTGTACGGATACGCGGGTTTTGATGCCCTTTTCCGATTTTTGTCGCTTACTTCCTGGATAAAAAAGTTTAAGGCATATCAGAACCAAGTAACTTAACAATTGTATAATACCATAATTAATAGACATTACATGGAATTTTTCGTTTCTTCGTTTTGGCGACAAAGTTATCCCATTCTTCGGCTGAAATAATCTCCGCATACTTCATTGGCCGTTCTGCTTCAACAAATTTTCCTTCCTCATCCTTGAGAAATTTGTTGGACAAAAAGGATCGAAATCCTCGGAGTCTTTTTCCGGCCAATTGAATACAATATTTTTGCCGGCTTTCATCGATGTGAAAGGATCTCTAAAAAACATACACATGGAGTGTGTTATTATAAGTAATATTATAACAATATATGGTCAACAAATAGTCAACAAAAAAAACATATAACAATATATGGTAAGTACCTGTATCTCGGACCATATTTTTTCTTTGCCAACCTTCAATTCCGGACTTCTCCAATTATCACATGTAATCGGAATATGTTGTCGAACAAGGAAACCAATGTAACTTGCCAACATTCAACCGTTAGGCTCAATTAGTTGGTCTTCAGCACTCCAATGTACTTCGAATTTTTCACCCTTGTCTCTTGCACGAATGATTGACTTCATAACAGTCAATCCTCGTTTGATTTCATTTTCAACATTGTTACGTGATCCACTCGCGTCATGGGTATCGTCTTGGTTACTAGCAATTTTATCTGTAATATAGAAATGATTCAATAAGACCCAAGTAAGACAATAACCATATTCATGAAGCTACACAAAAAACACATTCATATACCTTCCATTTCTCTCATGTTACAACAATCTAAACTCTCTCTTTTTTTCATCATTATTGAATACAAACTCACACGCACCTACTGCATACAAAAGACCAATGCAAACTTATGGTGTTTGGAACATGAACAAACTTGCATCCATAATCATCAAACTTCCAAGCACAAGCTCAAACACACTCCAAATGACATCAGTTTTCAATCAGAAATAAAAAACCTTACATAACCATACAACATACAACATTCAGTGATCAAAACCATACACACAAAAATAACAAAAAATGATTTTCAACAAGGTGCTCATGAACACCATATAGTGCTCGTTTGCCCTAAACAACATTAATCAACATAATGCACAAAATGTAAAACTCAGTTTAGAAAATGCCCTAATCAAACACCTGAAAATACAAACTATTGAGAGAAATACCTTCAAGGTGACGGTAACGATGGAGAAGAAAGTGAACAGCGACGGTGGACGCAGATAACTCAGTGAACGTGAACGCAGCAGCAGAAAAAGGTGACGGCGACGACGACGGTGAGGGAGGGAGAACGAACGGAGGACGAGAGTAATCGCAGTAGAGAGTAATCGCAGTAGAGAGAAAACCCAGTTACGTAAACGAAATAGCATATAGCGAGGGAAAATAAAGAGACATGCAGTATATGTTATAATTTTAATGTTTACTAAAGGGGACCTTAGAGGGCGCTTGTGTAAAAAAAGAGCCCTCTAAAGGGGGCCTAAGAGGGCGCTTCTAAAAGCGCTCTCTAAGGCTTTCCAAAAGCGCCTTATAAACTGGAAATGTACATGGACTTAGAGAGCGCTTTTTTAAAAGCGCCCTCTAAGGGTACCCTTAGAGGGCGCTTTCATAAACGCGCCCTCTATTGGTGTCCCTCCATTTCCTCATTATTTTTTTGCTTCACTTTAGAGGGCGCTTTGTTACAAAAGCGCCCTCTAAAGTGCGCTGTCTATTCCAGTTGTTCGCTCCTTATTTTTTCTCTTCACTTTAGAGTGCGCTTTTGTAATAAAGCGCCCTCTAAGGTGCGCTGTCTATTCCAGTTTTTGGCGTAGTGGATGTTGAATCTCGCAGCTACATATCGCCAGGTGCAATGAGGGAACTCAATGCTACGTAGTTATGGGTAGCAAATATTTGTTGGTTGGTCGATTTAAGTGAAAAACATTTTTCGTACTACCCAAAACATGGAGAAGTGAACATTGGCATCATATCAGAATGGACACCATAACTTGGAATCTCATAGAGTTATGTTCTCATCATATTTGAGCGGAAAACGTTCTTACTTCTTGTACATGGTAGGAACGAAGCTTTGCTTGCATCGTCTCAGAATGGATGAATCATTTTTGTTTTATGGAAAGGTTTTTGAAATCACACTCAGGAGGAAAGAAAAAGGTTTGATGAGTCGAGAATGTTTTTGTGTTGAAGACGAGTATTCAGATGGTCAAACTATATAACAGATATCCAAATACTCGGGGAAAATAGGGCATACACTTAACTAGTCATTTTTCATTCAAATTATTTGTGAAAAGTATTTGATATGAATTTGAGTCCTTTAACAATGACAAGTTCTTGGGAGGCAAGTTATACAGCAGGCGCCCAAGTACTCGGAAAAAAGAGGGGAATACGCCAAACTAGTCCTTTTTCATCCATTTATTCCGAAAAGATTTTGACGCAAAACAGATTAGAATCTTTTAAAGATGACAAGTACTCAGAAGACAAGCTATGTAGTAGACATCCAAGTACTCAGGGAAAAGAGAAGCATACGCCAAACTATTTCTTTTTCATCCATTTTTAAAAATATTTAAAGTAATTAAGTCTAGATGGATTTGGTTTTTAATTGAAAAATAACTTGATATTGATCAAGTGTGTTTGACTCGCGTTTTTGAAAATGGTTTGTTTGGTTTGAAATTTATTCAGAAAGTGTTTATTGATGGTGAAGTCGTGAAAAATAATTGACAGACGTAAGTTGTAACGCAAGGTCGCAAACTGTAACGCGAGGACACAAATTCTAGCGCGAGGGTGAGAACTCTAACACGAGAGCATAACTTAACGCCGCATATCGTACGAAATATAAAGTCACACACAAGAATGCAAAAGAATGACGAGAGAATCGAAGAGAATATAACAATAATATCCATCACACATTCACCAAAATTGAATTGAAAAGTAAATAAACTTGTAACATGCATGTATTAAATTAATGCAATACGGAGATACGAATTGAGTTCACGTAACGCGAGGACCTGCAATGCAAAGCTACCGACGCGTAATTTAAATCTGATTTAAATACAACAGTTGAATGATGGTTGGTGGAATCACTTATAATTTTTTAATATAGGTTAATTTTAAATTTTGATTTTTTTCTAGTGTTTTATTTTTTTAATGTGGGTTTATTCTTTGTAGTTTTTGGGGGTTTTAGTTTTTCTAAGATTATTTACGTTTACATATTGTTTTTCTAGTTTATTAGTTTATAATATTGTTTGTTATTTATTATAAAGTTTCAATTTAGTTTCTTAATAAAATTGCTAATTCATTATATTGACTTTTGTCACGTTGTCTTGTCACATGTGCACAACTTAACGTTTTTTTTTATAAAATTTAGCGAAAATGATAAACTTGACTAATAAAATAACTTTTAAGGGACTACTATGTAACGGTTTTTAGATAAGGGACTAAAGTGAAATATTAAATTAAGGTAAGAAACTTTTCATAACTAATTATATCCTAATAATATCTTTAATTATAAAAAAAAATACAAGATATGTGCAGGTAAAATAAATATGAAAGAGTCTAAAATCTCAAAAGAAAATAAAATCTAACAAAACAATTTCATATTTAAGTCAAGATATTATTAAGATAATATATATTTTAGCAAAAGATCAACAAGAAGATTTGTCTGGTCACCAATAAAATCTTATGAAGACATTATTCATGTTAAAGTCGCAATTGGTAAAGCAAGATCAACATCTAAATATTTGTGGCTTTCTCTAGTTCCACATGTTTGAAGTATATTACAACAAATTCCTTACCATTATTGAAGGAATTATTTTAGGTGGTTTTGTAAAGTTCATATAAGCCTATTTTCTGGTTACATTCATAGAAAACTATTTGGTAAACAAAATTAGTGAATAACATATAGATTATTTGAAAACAGATCAATTTATAAAGATAATGTATAAGTTAGTATTCTTTTAAGAGGATATTGCATAACTTGATAGAAAAAAAAAATATTACAAGTAAATATTGGAATATTTAATAAAGTATAAAACAACTCTAGTTTTATGTTATAAATCAGTGATTTGGTATTCCTCAAAAAAAGTCTAAATATTTAAGTTGTTTCCTTGTTTCGCTAGTGCACTGTGAACTTTAAATCAATATTACATATACATTGAATTAAAAAAGTTAAAATTTATTTTGAAAATAAAAATAAAATTGGCTGAAATATACAACTCTCGTTTATTAAAAATATAAAATATTTTATATTGTCAATATACATATTTTTTATTTCCAAATTTGTCGTGTTGTGATTTTATTGGTTTAGATAATTTGAATCTACTAATAATCTTGTCGGTAACAATGTTACATTTGTTAATAGTTCATTCCTTTTTTATTATAAATAATGTTTTTCTTCTCACACGTATAAAGAGAAATTACGAAGGATTTTATAAAATTATCTTTTATTAATAATATTGAAAAGATAAATTGATATGATTGAAATGAGAGAGAATTATAATAAAAGAAAATATTAATGATTCATTTATATTATAAAAGGATTTATATTCTGATAAAAAATAATTTTTCATAACGACATATAATAAAAAACAGAGAGTACCTTGGATGAATGATAGTTCTTGAATTTGTCTAAATCAACATCAGAAGTTTTAAAGAAAATTTAAAGATGATACACGTTGTCTTCTGAAAAATTAAGGTAATTTTTGTAATGCCAATAAAAATTAAACAAATATGCCCCAGTTTTAAAATAATTTTTTTAAAGGTTTGCTCGTAGATTAAATGTATAATAAAATCGTTAAAATATACACCAATTTTATAAAATTATTGGTGTGGAGTCCTTAGAAAGTTGTGGTGTTTTCTTACAAATTCTGCAAGATCTCTACGAGAGTAAATATTTTTAAGATGAAATTTATTGTAGATCTAGAGGTTATGAGGTGTCTAGCGAAGAGGATGAGTTAATTTCCCATTTGTCTGTAATATGTGAGTTGGCTGTCTCTTTGCGGTATATGGTATCTTTAGATTGTTAGGGGTTGTGTTTAGTTCTTCCTATAGATCTCCTACCTCTTTTTAAACTATTTATCTCTTTGCATGAGGTTTTTGGAATTATAGGTGGTTTATTAGCTCATGTAGCGTTATAGATCCTTGACTATCTCATGTGATCTCTCTATTTTCTTCGATGACTCTGTTATCTGCCTGAGCCAATAGCGTTTCGAGAGTCTTCACTGGCTCCTTTGGCGGAGGGTTTTTGGTGCCTTATGATGTTTGTGGTTTCTGTTGATGTTGGTTCATAGAGCTTGAGATCTAACTTATTTTCCTTTCAATTTAGTGTTATATTTCATTGATTTCTTCTTTCTGTTTTAGGATGGTTTGTTTTGACTAGTTCTCTTGTTTTATGTGTTATTTTACTTTCTTGTTCTGACTGTTCTATTTTTCAGTTCCATTAAGAAACAGTTGTTGGTGTATTTTGCTGTATCCTAAATACAAATAAGTGAATAACTATTATTAATAAGTAATGAAATTGTGTTTGATAAGTGATAGGATGTCACATGAATAATGTGTATCACAATAAGATGTTATAACAAAAATAATAAATAAAAAAATAAATAACACAAGTAATTGTTAACTCATTTAAGTGTAAAGTCACTTACATCTTAAGGGAATCAACCTAATGAAAAGAAATTTACTTAGTAGTTAATAGTACACGACGGTCTAATTTGAATTCTCCCATATCAATGCTCTTTTTTCTAATACTACTCGTGAACTTTGATCCAGACTCCCCTGAATCTGAGGTCCCTTTCACTTTCACTCAAACACTCTTACAAGTATTCATATAATTACATAAATATATGAAGTGATAAATTACATTTAAAAACAAATATTATATCCTTCTAACTTAAAAAGATAACTCAATAAAGTATTAGAAACCCACAACAAAAGACTTAATGAAAACTAAAAAAGTCAAGATTCAAAGTACAAGTACGAGTCTTCACAAGAGGTAGGTAGAACGCCTCCTTAAATAACAACATCACCTAGTAAATAGGCTCAGTACAAAAACGACTAAACTCCAATTAGTGCAAAAAGGATCATTCTTCATAATGTCAATTCTGAATCTTGATTAAAATCAGAATTTGATATAAATAGGAAGTCTTGTCTCTGTAGAAAAAAGATTCATAACATAATCTTTTCCACGTAAGAACGGGCTTTAAATCAAATCTTTAATTGAATCGAAAAGGAAATAAATCCTGATAACGCGAGATTCAATCCTTTAAAACATGTGTGCAAAGTAAGCAGCTCGAGACAAAATGTCTCGCATAACGTTAGAACATATTGCTTAATGTGTTACCTACAACAATTGTTCCATGAAGCCACTCGAGATGAAATGTCTCGTATAAAATCAGAACATATTGCTTAACATGTTGCCTACAAAATATTGTCAATCACATGTAATAACAAATTTCTCCTTTGTCCTATTTTTAGAAAATTAACAACATACAAGATGTTATGCACATCCTTACAAACAATCTTCCAAATTAGATGTCTTGATCATAACAACTTCAAAGATCATATAAAGATTACAAACAAAATGTGTTTGACAACTTACATCAGATCACAACGGAGCATATAAAAGGAACATGCAAATAAGCTAATTAGAGGTCATAAGAGATATGTAAATCCACATAGCATATCATAAAAGAATATGCTTACTCTCTCATGTGTTGTAAGGATGCAAGTGTATGACAATGCGAAATAATATGATAAGACCGAACCCACAGGGAGATGAGTTTGAGTACTGATTTTTATCCTAACGATGTGTAGCTAAAGCGATAGAATATTCAGAGATTAAGTGTAAATGGAATAAAATTAATAATAACAATATAAAGCAAAACAGGACATGAGGTATATGATATCTATCCCAAATGACTCAATTAACTTTCCAATTTCAATTATGAGAAAATAGAGCAAACTATAGAAAAGTAGATAAAAATGCACTACACCCACCTTCGTGACATACCTATTTAGACGTGTTTCTGAAACAACTAATCGACTTTCTCAATCGAGAAAGACGTACCTGTTGGAAATAATGGTTAATACCATATACCTTAGATTTTGATGATAACAAAGTATTTAAAGAACAATTGGGTATGTTAACATTTGTTCAAGCTTACAGCAATATATAATTAATAACAGTTGAAGAATTGCAAGATTGAGATATGGATTCACTCCTGTATGTTGTGTTTTGTTAAAGAACATGGGATGAGAAACCTCTTATTTATACAAGTTTTAGATAAATTTGGCCTTAGAAACAATATCTTGTCATCAGGACATACTTCAGATATGCATATCCGAAACACCCTATTTTTTTTTAAATAAGGGGTTTTTACGGAGATGTGCATCCGTAAAATATTTTATTTTGTTGGTTTTACAATTAAAATGCGTTGTGCCCAAAGATGCATATCGGGAATCACCTCACAGAACACTTATCATATAGAAGTGTCTAAAAATTACCCTCAAAGTCTATAACATTAATGTAGAATATACATAATTTATGTCTCAAATTGTACCGAGATTACATGATTGACAATAATACACACAAAAAGCGAGTTACATTGCTAGTTAAAACTAAAATATCAAAACAAGTGTTATCGCTTAAATCTATACCTATCGGTGGTTCCTTCTTTGACCTTTCCTTATTTGATTGTTTTTCAAAGTTGCTCAACTTGATGAATTCCTCCATCCTTTCCAGAAAGTGATCCGACCAAGTTTCAGCCTCTTTTGTGAAATGTGTCATCCATATCCGTACTCAACGCTCATCTTTTCAGCTTAAAAATTAAATTAATGCAAGGAATGAGAGAGAAAAAGAAATGAAATGTGTCATCCTTTCTAAATTAAATTGGTATTTTATTAAATATGAAAATGTACAAAGATATATCTTTGGAGAAAATTTTGACAAAAATGAGATGGGAGGCTGAAATACAAGGGCGGGTGCGATTTTATATATTTTCAAAGATGTTTCTGCAAACACCAATAAAAATATTTACTTCATAGAGTGAGGTAAGTATTCCCAAAATATATTAACTTGTGTGTTTGATTTTGATTCTTAGATTCGTGTTGAATCTTGAACAAAATCTGATCAGAATTTTTAATTCTGTGGGTTGGGAAACACTGTGTGAGAAATCTGAGTGTACTGTGCAAGGTAGAAAGATGAACGGAAACGGCAACATGAACACCAAACTTCCGGTATTTGACGGTAAAAACTGGAATCGTTGGATGATCCAAATGCGTGTACTGTTTGGTGCTCAAGATGTTCTAGATCTTGTCACTGATGGTTATGTTCCGGTAGCAGCAGATGCGACGGATGAACAGAAAAACGCGCAGAAGGAAGTAAGGAAGAAGGATCAGAAAGCATTGTTCTTCATTCATCAATGTGTTGATGTAAATGTGTTTGAGAAGATTGCAGATTCAACGACAGCAAAGGCTGCGTGGGACACACTGGTTAGATGTTATGGTGGTGACGCATCAGTGAAGAAGGTGAAGCTTCAGTCCTTGAGAAAGCAATATGAGAATCTCAACATGAAGAATAATGAGAAAGTTTCTGAATACATCTCTAGAGTGATTCTGATCACTAATGAGATGAAAGCGTGTGGAGAAACTCTTTCTGAAGAAATAATCATGGAGAAGGTATTGAGATCCCTTACCTGACAATTTGATTACATTGTGGTAGCAATAGAACATTCCAAATATCTGAGCACCATGAGAATTGAAGAGCTGCAGAGCAGTCTAGAAGCGCAAGAGTTGCGTCTAACTGAGAGAACTTCTGAAAGGGAAGTAGAGCAGCAGGCTTTGAAAGCAACTTCTGATAGGAGGTATCAGAAGCAGTCAGAAGCCAGGAGAAGATCTGATGGTGGTCAGAAGTCAGAAAGCTCAACCTCTGATAGACAAAAGAATGCTCAGAAGGGAAAAGAGAAGTATGACAAGAAGAAAATCCAATGTTACTGCTGTAAGAAGTTTGGTCATTTTGCTAGAGACTGTTGGTCAAACAAGGAGAGAAAATCAGAAGAAGCAAACACTACGCCAAACAAGACCTTAGACAGCGCTTTTTTTGGCCTTAGACAGCGCTTTAAAGCGCTGTCTAAACCTCCGCTGCTAAAGGTTTAGACAACGCTTTTTTAAATCTTAAAAGCGCTGTCTAAGCCCCCCCCCCCCCCCTTAGACAGCGCTTTGGCCAAAAGCGCTTTCTAAGACCCTCCTATTTTAATTTTTTTAGGTATACCTTAGACAGCGCTTTTGGCCAAAGCGCTGTCTAAGGGGGGGGGGGGGGGGGGGGGGGGGGGGGGGGGCTTAGACAGCGCTTTTCAAAAAGCGCTGTCTAAGCCCCCCCCCCCCCCCCCCCTTAGACAGCGCTTTTGCCTTAAGCGCTTTCTAATCCCCCCTTTAGACAGCGCTTTTTACAAAAGCGCTGTCTAATGTATACGAAAATTTTTGAAGCTTTTGTTTTAAACCACATTTTTTCCAAGTTTATAAACCAGAATTTCTACCTGTTTTCAACCAGATTTTGACAGACAGTTATCACATTTTATACATGCCATTTTGGCCTTTTTTCTAACAATTTTTGGCTAACAAATATATATATATACCAATTCAAACCAATTTTGCCTTAAATGTATCAAAATATATACAAATTTATGTACACATTTACAAGTCATTACATATACTACAAATGTACACATTAATTACACAAATTTATGAAAAAACTTTGAGCTCTATCATGAATTGACACCACTCCTCTTTGATTTCGTCCACTTGATCCTTTGTATAAAATGCACACTTGAATTCCTCAAAGTACTACATAATAATATAACATATTTTGAATTAATTCCAACTATTTAATTATATGAGATATGTGTAAATATAAAAATAACTCATAAGTTAGAAATACATACATCGGTGGGAATCACTAATCGGCCCAAAGCAAGAGTATCTCGCATAAACCTCAACACGAAATACCCGCAATCTATTTGATTATGTTGTTGAGGACACTACATGAAAAAAAAATATGGATTATAAATCCTAAGTTTTATCAAGTGTCATCACTAATATAATAAAAAATGTGGTAATTAAAAATATACCGCCACTTTAATCCATGTAATGCGGTTGGCGCTCCTCCTTGAGGTTTGGATATCTCGTTGGGCCCGAAAAGCTTGTAGGACGCTAATAAAATAAAAATGAAGCAATTAGAACAATTCACATAAACTAAGAAAAATTTTGAACATTCTCACTTACGTGTCAATTAGGTCCTTCATATCCGGGTATGTTGTCCAATCATTTCCTAACGAGTCAAGATAATACACAATTTCTCGGATAGGATTGATTGCGAGCAACAACCAATGTCCACTGTAATGATTAGGCAAATGTTAGATGGTAACTTGGAAATAATTATAATAGATGAATTTAGAATGAAATGCTAACCCGGTATTAAACGGTATAAAAAACAACTTCTCCGCATCTTTATTGTCATTGAGGATCCGAAGAACGTACTCCGTCACGGTATCCGGTCTACTTAAGATTAAACCTAAGTTAACGGTCGCGGGTGCTAAGAATCCGAATGACTCGTCCAAATCATTGGGGCGCATCATTTTGTCATACAAAAACCTAATATAAAACATCATTAACACCTCTTTTGAAACATAAAGTAAACCGGATTAACATAAAGTAAACATCATTAACATAAGTTGTTTAATTAATAAAACAAAGTAGACCGGATTTACCTAATATATGTATTGACAACGGTGACGCCGATTTCTTCATGATTAAAAACTTGCATGAAGTCTTCATTACCAATCATTTGGTCGTGAGCAAAGCCGAAAATCCCTTCCTCCATATGTACAGTCCGAACACCTCCGGTCGGTATATCGGTCATCTCTAGAAATGTCCTGAGGCACGACCTATACTTGGTGGTAGGTTTTTCCTAGCTACGGTCTTCTTAGCACCAGAACTTTTTACCCGTGCGGAGGCGTTCCTAACCTCCTTTTTTTGTTGTGCGGAGGCATTGCTAACCTCATTTTCTTGAACCTACATGTCATATAAATAGTTAGATCAAATTAAGAATGTAACAACTTCCATGAATATATGTCATATAATTGTATATTACCTCTTTTCTTGATTTGGATTTTGTGGGAGTCTATTTAACATAATCAAGGAAAATATGTAAGTAAAATTTTAAGCATAAATTTTAAACTTTGAATATACACATTAAAGTTAACATAAGTTTTAAGCATACCTCATATCCTACGCATATGAGGTTTGTCGGCCATGCAACAAACGAACCTACTGCTTCGTGCACCGTTGTTGCATCCGAATCATCGCTAGGATATGGTAATGCTGCATTCGGCTCAACTGCAATATCAACTGATACCTTCAAACATCCAGCAGGGAGCTCTCTAGTGTGGAGTAATACTCCGCTAACGTTATGCACTTTTCCCTTGCCAACCATCCGATAGTATGGTGACGACAAATACAGCTGACAATGGGAAATGCCCTAAAACCAATAATAACAAGAAATCGTTAATGTGTATATATGTCAAATACATAATTTAAGCAAATAGTTCAATTTAAGACAATTATATGTAATTACCTCTGGAATGTTCGACTGAAAGGTACAGTTGATACTGTTTTTGTCCGAAGCATCTCTGTATACCGTTGAGGCGCTAGCCTCTCTTTCTCTCCTCAATGCATCAAGCTCAACTTGCATGGCTTCCAATCTTGCATGAAGCTCCCGATTACTAGGAGCCTTTCCTTTTTTAACACTGAGGGAGGTCGGAGTGACTCCAAATCCCTTACCCCTCACCCGACCAGAATACTCAGGGACATCTAATGCCCGACTAAGTATGCTCTTAGTATCATCGGGAGATAGAGACTGAGATAGCTCCTCCTGAAAAATCAGATGAATACCGTATACTTGTCAAATATTTGTGTATAAAAATGTTATTCAATTAATGAAAAAATGTTATACTTACACATTTCTGGTATACGTTTAAAACTTCTTCTTGAGGAACTCCAGATTTGCCCACACGGGCTTCCTTCCACAAAACATGTGCAGGAAGAGATGTTTCTGAACTTTCCTCCTTCTGCAGCTACACATTAAGTCATACAATTTGATCAGATAAAACTAATATATGATGAACAAATTTGTTTTCGCAATTTATAAATACTTACCATGGATTGTTCTAAGCGTCCATATCCGACACGTCCTTTTCGGTACGGATATGCGGGACTTGATGCTCTTTCCCGATTTGTAGCACTTATTCTTTGAAAAGTCGGGTCTTGTCTTTTGGATTTGAAAGCTTCCCATTCTTCAGCCAATATCAAACTTTCATATTTTCTAGGAAGCTCCGCATCCACAAAATTACCATCCGCATCCTTAAGGAACTTGGATGATAAAAATGTCCGAAACCCTCTAAGAAGCTTTCCGGCCAATTTCATACAAAACCTTTTCTTTCTTCTTCGATGTTAAAACATCGCTAAGAAAAACATACAGATTGATAGTTAGTATCGGTAATTGAAAAAACATAATTGATACCGTATAATTAAGGGCCAAATGATTGTACCTTTATCTCACTCCAAATTTTTTCTTTGGACTCTTTCAACTCTTTATTTCTCCAATCATCACATGTAATGGGAATTTCATTCCTTACTAGTGCACCGATGAAACTAGTTAAGGTATGCCCATTAGGTTCTATAAGTTGTCCCTGGTTGTTCCAAGAGACATCTAGTATGATGCCTCGAGATCTTCCTTGGACCACCCTTCGCATTACTGTGATGCCTCTTCGAATTTCTTCTTCCGCGGATACTTTACTAACTTCCTCATGTTGGTCATCAGCCATGTCTAACCTGTAATAAACCAAGGAAACCATCAAATATCAAATATAACTTATAATCAAAACAATTGAAAACAAAAAAATAAAGAAATCATGCATTATCAGATATAACTTATAATCAAAGCAATTGAATACAAAAATATAATGAAATCATGCATTATCACATATAACTTATAATCAAAACAAATCGAAGGTTTCTTGCTTCTGATCCAAACTCAGGATAATCATTATCAATCTTCGACCACTGTGGTGAATCAGCCGGATGCCGATACATTCCATCAATAATTCTTTCATCTTCATGCCAAGTAAGATGTCTTGCATCGGTTTCACTACGAAACATGCGCCTAAATCTCGGAATTATCGGAAAATACCATAAGACTTTTGCGGGAGATAATCTTTTCTTATATCGAGACAAACCGCATTTAGGGCACTCAGTTAACATTGCATATTCGTTACGAAACAAAATGCAATCGTTAGGACAAGCATGTATCTTATCATAGCTCATGCCAATAGAGCACAACATTTTTTTTGCCTCATAGGTTCGATTAGGAAGAACATTATCATCCGGTAGCATTTCTCTCATAAGGGCCAACAACTCTGTGAAACTTTTATCCGACCATCCATTGCCCGCCTTTAAGTTGTACAACTTTAATACCGCAGAAAGTCTTGAGAATTTAGTGCAACCTTTGTACAACGGTTTCTCTGCATCGCTTACCATCCTCTCAAACATTTCAGGACAATCATGAAGATCTTCTTCCAGTACTTCTACAATCTCTTCAACTCGATCACAATCGTATGTTTCCGTGTCTTTGTCGTATGAAGCATAGGTCGTACTACTTTTTCCACTCGATTCAACATTCTCGTTAATTTTCTCACCATGAAATATCCAACACTGATAACTTTGATCAATTCCATGCCTCAGCAAATGCGATTTCAATCCATGTGCGTCAACCTTACCAATATAACAACAACGCAAGCAAGGACAATGCATTCGTCTGGGGTTTTCAGCGTGTTGAACAGCATACTTAACGAATTCCAAAACCCCACTCTCGTACTCTTTGGTCATTCGATCGGCACAGATCCATGTTTTATCCATGGTTTTCCTACTTATTAAAGTAAACAATTAATCTAGACGAAAATACATAACTAAGGTAGTATCTTTGAACATTCAACTGGTCAAAACTATTATTCCATAGTAGTTTCAATGAACATTCAAATTGATTTCAAAATACATTCACCAAAATCCATTTAACATCCTAACTAGTATTCACCTGTCACCAAACTTTGTAGCTTGTTCTTTTCAGACTAGCATGAGTTAGTAAATTGATACACTAACTACTACTTTAACTCCTATTAGCATTTCAATAACTGATTTCAAAATACACTAATAAACCTTGTCCATTCAATATTAACTAACTTACTAACTTTATTTGCCAATTCAAACATGACTAACCAACTTTCCTAAATAACTAACTGAATCACATTTCAAATTTCATAACAGTCCTACTAACAAAACTGTTCTAATTAATCTCTAACAGTCTCTGACACATAATTAACAGTTTCATAGCTAACTATCGAATCAACTCAACTAACAATCATATTATCAATAACCAACTAACTACTTTTCACTAACTTACTAACTTAACTAACATTTCAAACTAACACTTTAATTCCCTAAACACTAACTGATTCAACTTCAAAACCAACATTCAACCCTAAGGCAACAAAATAAACTTCAAAATCTCAAAATTTGGGTCATTTTATATAACTGAGTTTTCACACATAATACAGAACCAACATTGGTGATACAGAAAAATATGACTGAGTTTTCAACAGAACCAACATTGGTGATACAGAAAAATACAGAAAAATATAAAATGGGGCAAGAGTTTTCACACATAATGTTCATCTATAACACATTATATAAAATCAAATATCACTCACAAACCATAAACATTCACATATGCAAGAATGAATACAATGTAGTCATTACCTCTACTTCAACATGCATGTGGTACCAAAGTTATTTAGGGTTTGAGAAAGAGACTTACCAAGGTGTGGTTATGGTGAGAAGTACGTGAGCACCGCCGGTACAGTGAGAAGGAAGGGTTTGTTTCGCTGCCGGTATAGTGAGAAGAAATACGTGAGCACCGCCGGTACCAAAGTTATTTAGGGTTTGTTTCCAGAGAGAAATACGTGAGCACGGCCGCCGAGAGTGAGAAGGTAGGGTTATTGTGTGAGTTGAGAAGAAGGAAAACACAAGCGCTTTTGTGGAAATGGCGTAAGTTTTTGAGGTGAGTGAAGAAGAGGGAAAACAAAAGAACAGAGAACGAAAGCGCTTTTGTGGTCTGAAATTTTATTTTAATAAGACCTTAGACAGCGCTTTACCAAAAGCGCTTTCTAAGGTATGCCTAAGACAGCGCTTTCCAAAAGCGCTTTCTAAACCCCCCCTTAGACAGCGCTTTTGGTTTTAATTTTTTTTTTTAATTTAAAGACTTTAGACAGCGCTTTACCAAAAGCGCTGTCTAAAGTCTATATTTATAAGCGCTTTCTAAAAGCGCTGTCTAAGGGGGGGTCTTAGACAGCGCTTTTAGAAAGCGTTGTCTAAGACCCCCCATTAGACAGCGCTTTTATTATTTTCTTGGAACATTTTCCGTGTTTGTTTTTAATTTTAACCTTAGACAACGCTTTCTTTTAAAAGCGCTGTCTAAGATGCGCTGTTAAAAGTCATTTTTGGCGTAGTGAAATATAGCCAGAAGTTCTGATGACGAATCTGTGCTATTGATGGCCTCTGAATCTGATGATATGGATCTGATAGACTGGTGGTATATGGACACTGGCTGTTCAATCATCTTACTGGAAACAAGAAATGGCTGGTTGACTTTGACTCTGAAAAGAGGACAAAGATCAGATGTGCTGATGACAAATATCTTAATGCAGAAGGTATGGGAAATGTCAGAGTGATTCTGAACAATGGGAAAACAGCATTGATTCAGAACGTGTGGTATGTACCTGGCATCAGAAGCAATCTGATGAGTGTGGGACAATTAATTGAGAAAGGTTTTTCAGTTACCATGAAGGACAATCTTCTGAAGTAGTATGACTGCAATCAGAAGTTGATTATGGAGTCAGAACAGGGAAGGAATAGAACATTCAAGGTGAATGTCAGAACTGCAGACTCAGAATGTCTTAGTGCAACAAGTGCTGAGAAGGAGAGTGAGCTGTGGCACAGAAGATTTGGTCATTTGAATTTCAGAAGCTTAAAACATCTGAATTCAAAGAAGTTGGTACATGGAATTCCTGCAATTAAGAAGCCTGAAAAGTCATGCAAAGTTTGCATGGAAGGAAAACAACCACGATTGCCATTTGCGTCAGAAACTGCTCCAAGAGCAAAACATGCCTTGGGAGTTGTACATTCTGATGTGTGTGGTCCATTTCCAGTAGCATCGATTGGAGGGAATAAATACTTTGTGTTATTTGTTGATGAATTCACAAGAATGACATGGGTATCCCTTATTAAGTTTAAACACGAGGTGTTTGATGAATTCAAGAAGTTCAGAATGAAGGCTGAGAATCAGAGTGGTCAGAAGTTGAAGATTCTTAGAACTGACGGTGGAGGTGAGTATAACTCCAAAGAGTTCCAGAAGTTCTGTGAGGAGAATGGAATTGAGCATGAGGTTACTGCTCCTTATACCCCTCAACACAATGGTCTTGCTGAAAGAAGAAACCGCACTTTGCTTGATATGGTGAGAAGTATGCTAAAGGAGAAGAAACTTCCTCAGAAGCTCTGGGGAGAAGCTGTTGCCACTGCAACGTATGTACTCAACCGATGTCCTACGAAGAAGTTGAAGGAAACAGTTCCAATACAGAAGTGGACTGGAGATAAGCAAAGTGTTAGTCATCTGAAGGTGTTTGGTTCTGTTTGCTATAAACATGTTCCAGAAGCCAGAAGACAGAAGCTGGATGATAGAAGCAAAGTGATGATTCTGATAGGGTACCACAGTACAGGTGCATACAAGCTCTATTGTCCAGAAACCAATAAAATTGAATTCAGCAGAGATGTGATTGTGAAGGAATCAGAAGTTTGGAATTGGGATAAGTCTCAATCTGATTCTGATGTTAGAACTTATGAAGAAAGGTCAGAGTTAAGAATTTCTGAAGTTGGAGTAAACTCTGACATTGATTCTGATTCTGATAGTGATTCTGACTCTGGAGAAGACTCAGAAGATGAAGGTGACTCTGATGACCCAGACTCTGATGGTAATCCAGATTCTGGTGGCAATTCAGACTCTGGAAATATGCCAGACCCTGAAGATGATCAAAGCTCTGGAGGAAGTCAACCATCTGAAGCTAGAAACTCTGAAGCTCAAGACTCTGAACAAGTTCAGAGACCACAAAGAATCAGAAACATCCCCAGAAGATATGCAGAATTTGACATGCTGCAAGACACTGAAGTAGACTCTGAAGGAGAAGTTATTCAGTGTGCCATGTTAGTAAACTCTGAACCGATAAGTACAGAAGAGGCTCTTAAGCAGAAGCTCTGGTTGAAGGCCATGAAAGAAGAACTTGATGCTATAGAGAGAAACAAGACTTGGAAGCTGACAGAACTTCCAAAAGACAAGAAAGCCATCAGCGTCAGATGGGTTTTCAAACAGAAGTTAAAGCCAGATGGTTCAATTGGCAAACATAAAGCAAGGTTGGTAGCCAGAGGATTTCTACAGAAACCTGGGCTGGATTACTCTGAAGTGTTTGCACCTGTAGCAAGACATGAAACAATCAGAATGGTGATTGCAATAGCTGCTAACAGGAATTGGCCTCTGATGCATTTAGATGTAAAATCTGCATTTCTGAACGGTCCATTAGAAGAAGAAGTTTACGTGTCACAACCTCCTGGGTTTGTGAAAAAGAATCAGGAAGGGATGGTGTACAGATTATACAAAGCTCTATATGGATTGAAACAAGCGCCCAGAGCTTGGAATCAGAAGATTGATTCATTTTTCAAGAAGCAAGGTTTTCAGAAATGTGAGATGGAGTACGGTGTCTATGTTCAGCATACTTCTGAAGGAAATATGACTCTGGTATGTTTATATGTTGATGATATACTGCTGACTGGAAGTTCTGAACAGGAGATAGCCAAGTTCAAGAAAGTTCTGATGAATGAATTCGAAATGACTGATCTAGGCAAAATGACATACTTTCTAGGGATGGAGTTCAGATACTCTGAGAAAGGTATTATTTTGCATCAGCTCAAGTATGAATTAGAACTTCTGAAGAGATTTGAACTGAAGAATTGTAAGATTGCTGTCACACCTTCTGATACAAATCAGAAACTGGATTCTGACTCTGATGGAAAGAATGTGGACGCTACAACCTTCAAACAGTTGGTTGGTTCTCTGAGGTATTTGTGCAATACCAGACCTGATATTTGCTATTCAGTTGGGATGGTTAGTAGGTTCATGAGTAAACCTAAGTGGTCCCATTACCAAGCTGCTGTCAGGATTCTGAGGTATATCAAGGGAACTCTGAAGTATGGAGTATTATTTCCTTCTGGAAGAAAGGATGAGTCAGAACTTCTGAGTTATTCAGATTCTGATTGGTGTGGAGACAGAGTTGACAGAAGAAGTACGTCTGGGTACTTATTCAAATTTCTGGGAGGTCCCATTTCTTGGTGTTCCAAGAAGCAACCTGTTGTGGCGTTGTCAACTTGTGAAGCTGAATACATTGCAGGTGCTGTTACTGCATGCCAAGCTGTGTGGATTCTGAATTTATTGCAGGATCTGAAGATTGAAGTAAACAAACCTCTGAAGCTGATGATTGACAACAAGTCTGCAATCAATCTTGCCAGAAACCCAGTGTTGCATGGGAGAAGCAAGCACATTGAGACCAAGTATCATTTTCTGAGACATCAAGTTCAGAGGGGAGTGTTAGAAGTTGTACACTGCAGCACTCAGAAACAGTTGGCAGATGTTCTGACGAAAGTTATCAAGACTGATCAATTCCTCAGATTAAGGGATGGAATTGGTGTTACAAGTTTTGATGGAATATGAATTAAGGGATGGTATTAGAAGTAATTCATATTTAATTTTCTTAGCCCCTAAGTTTGTTAGAGGGTATTTTAGTATTTTATCCTATTCTAGTAACCCTAGTTTTAGCTTATAAATAGGGTGACAATCATTGTAACTTTTATCATGTTTTGTAGCCGTCATTCTTAATAGAATATTTCCATTCATTCTACCTTTGCACCAACAACAACCATGGTGGTGGAGGTGGACATGGTGGTAGTTCCAACAATGGTAACTGATTATGTCACCATGCATGCACGTACTATGTATAGCACGAGTTAAGTGTAATAAATACTGTTGGGTTTTCAACAAAAGAGTATATAGATAAATCACTATGTTATCATGTGTAATATATCAAATATCATCCTTGTTGTTAGTACATTGCCTTCTTTTATATAATCCATTCCGCTGATTTGTCTAAGAGAATTCTTACATGAATTGACATAACAAGCAAATGTTAACATAAGGTGCTTCATGCATATAAAATCTTAGTAATGAAAAGCATTGTATAAGTCATAAACATAATCGAGAAAATGTGCTTCACTAAGATGGAGATAGCCTCGATGGAAATAGATGGCAGCATTTCATAAACAGATCCAAAAACATTTAAAGGTTAGACATGCTATATTGATCAAAACAATAGTAAAAGGTGTAACCTTTTTACCACTCATATTCCACAATCCACATAACAAACTATACAATTCTAATAATAATATGATTAATCACTTCAATTCTCTTACACTAGTATAATTGCATAAAAAACAATGATATTTTATATATCTTATTCAATTTTTTCCTACTACAATATTCACTATAATTGGAGTTTGAAAATGTCCTGATTTGATTTTTTAACTAACTATGAGATTTCAATTTAGTTTTTTTATCTAATTTGATAACTCATTATTTAGACTTTTGTCATGCTATCATGCGACATTATTACAACTTAACGTTGTTTATCAACATTTAATATAAAAGATTAATTTGACTACATAATGATTTTTAAGGGACTAAAATGCAATATTTATTAGATAAGAGATTAAAGTAGAGAAAACACACAACCACGATAAAACGAGATAAAAACAAGGATTTAAAAGGATAAAAGAAAATAAAAAATAACAAACAAAACGATACAAAAACCACTTATCAATCATAGCGACGATGATGATAATAATAATAATAGACACTTGCACAAAATAATAAGAGAAAAGAAGAGAAAATTGGATGAAAGAAGGGTTAGGACTGTGTATCTTTAAATTACATTTTTCGGAGCTATCTTTGGCTAGGAAAATCACCTAAAATCATGTCGATTAAGCATTGAAGAGATTGATTTGCATATATTTCCAAAATACGCTCACTAATCGATTAGGAAAAGGTATAATCGATTATGTCTTAATGAAAATATGATTCTTCGGTGCTTATATACTAGACATTTGATTTGATTTGATTTGGATTTGAAAAAAAATAAGCATTGTCTTGATTGATTTCCTCTCGAATGATGGAGATTTGATAGGGAAAAGGGACATAATTGATTACACCCTTAGAGTTAATCTATTAGGAGGCATGCAACCCTAATTTTTGGCATGTCAATCTAGCTAAGGACAAAATTTAACTCAAATCGGAAAATATGTTTGTGATAAATCATTATTCGATAAGCATAAATAAGATCACTTGTTAGAGAATTTCATGAGTTTTTCAAAAATAATTTCTATAAATGAGTTTTACAATATATCTTGAGAAAAATCCCCCTCAAGAGGGAATGAGAAACCATTGTCAATTTCCCATCTTTGCGAATCGCTTGACATGAGAGTTAGCTAAAATCAATCCTCAAGATTGGCATGATTATCAAATATCCTCAATCTCCATAAGCCTCAGAACTCTTATGACACCAATAACAACAACTTGATTAATCTTTATAAGGATAATAAAAAAAATGTAAACACCATCTTTCACTTTTTATACTTAAAGTATATACATGTTTTTCACAACTTTATTAAATTTTCTTTAACTCCTTCAAAACTACAAAGTGATCCTACAAAAGCTGGTTAATTTTTATCTTTTGGTACCCAAATCTCTTTGGATCTTGGTGCATTAATGATTTTAAGATGTCTAGAATTATTTTCCATAGAACCTATAAAATAATATAACTTAGCATGGTTCCTGATGTCCGAACTTATTATAAAAATTGTACATAAAAGCAGGATAACTGGATTTTTTCCTAACATGACACGTATTTCTAAATGATCTACTAGATTTATAAGATAAGCCATTTTTATCATAGGAAACTCTTTGATTATTATATTTACCCTTAGTAAATTTTTCTAAGGTTTCACGCAAGATTAATACTTCAATTTTCAAAGATTCTCATGTTTCTCATTTTTCTAATTTTAAAGATTCATTTATAATGCTAGTGATTTCTTCACCTTGCATTTTATTGCTATTTCATAAAAATTAAATATACTCTTTAAAATAAACAATTCTATTTTATTTATTTATCAGTATCTTTACTGTTTTTAAAACTTAACTTAAATATTTGATCATAATATAGAGATGTTATCTCGGTGTTGTCATCTTCTGTTGAAGCTTTGAAGCACACATGATCTTCTTCGTCAAATTTCCTTCTTTTAGAAGATACTTCATGAGAGTCTTCCAACGTATTTTCGTGGATATTGTATAAGAGATCTCGACAAGAGTTTCTTAAGGTTGTATCATCTTCATGTGATGAATATCCAAATGATATTTCTAAACTTTCAAATTTTCTACTTGATGAAGCTTCTTTATGTTTTTTAATAGACTAAGTTTATTCAAGTCTTATATCAGATGAAGCTTCTTAAAATCCTCTGCTCAATGATAACTCCTCAGAATATCATTCACTTATCCTAACTATTCTTTCAAATGACACCTTTGGTGTTGATTTATAACTTCTTTCTTCTTATGATGAAGATGATGGCTATTATAATATTCTTAAGTCCATTCCTTCATCTTTCAACAGCTAGATCACTTCGTTGAGTTTCTCAATGATTTCCTTCTTTCCAGATTTTTCCTGAAACTCAATAAATACACTTTTATCTTTTAAATCAAAGATTGGATCATATTTATGGCACCAATTCCTGAACTTAAGATATATGTTAAATACCATAATTTTAACACGAACTCCAAATATTCCGGTGTTTAAGCACCATCTATGAAGATGACCTTCATATTCATTTGGTGTTTCATCTTCCGGGATTCGTAAGTTCATTCTTTCACGATCAATTTTAAAAAAATCTTCATAGAACATTTCAAGTGTGTCTCATACTTCCTTGCCAAAAATACAATTGAAAATTGAAGTACTCTTTGGTGCTTATAAAACTTATCTTTAATTAATTGGCTTTAAAATTGATTTTGACTTTGCTTCTATACTCTTCGGTCCAAAAAAATCAGGTTTATTTAAAACTTTATCATCAAAAAATAACTTGAATAAATGGACCATTAATAATAAAATCCCACATTTCAAAATCATTTGCTTGGATAAAAATTTATATTCTAGCTTTCCATACATTAAACCTTTTATCATCAAACGATTGAGGTGTATTCATGAAAAGACCTTTATTTAAAACATAAATGTTTGCAGTCATCATTCTACCTTATGAGACGATAAGTCTTATAACATGAGTTAGGATTTGATGCCACTTGTTAGACTAAGGACTCCTAACATAATTGGGGGTGAATTGTGGAGCTTTGAAAAAGTAATGTCTAATTAAAAAATATTTGGTAAAAGCTATCGTTTAAAACAATTTTGAAACTTGAACAAAGAGTATGCGGTAAAGTCGGAGTAACGAAGACATCAAGGCACAAAGTAAATAGACAAATAACATAAATGAAAAGAGCTAGGGATGAGAAATATGAACATAGGTTTATACAGGTTCGGCCTAACCACTTGGCTTACTCCTCTCCCAAAAAAAAATTCTTCAGCGTTTTCACGATAGATGTGAGTTTTTCACAGGATATGCCCAAGAACCTCCTGACAAGAAAACACAATATTTTATATCAGGTTAATATCATAACCAAACAAGGGTTTTTATACTAGGCACAACACCTAACCAATCAAAGATTTTAATGGAAAATCTCACAAGTCAAATGAGAGCTTTTACACCACGACAAACTCACAAACCAAGGAGATATTTTAACAAACTCACAAACCAAACAGAAACTTCCCACAAGTGATATTCCAAAAGATATAGAAAACCTTTTGCACAAATTACTATATTCCAAAAGATATAGAAATCCTCTCACTGATACTTTCACTCATAAAACACTAAGGCAATTTTGGTGACATGATATAGAAATCCTCTCACTGAACTTTAATCGTAAGCTTTATGTTGAGGAACATGTCGCTGAAATCCTCTCACTGATACTATCAATTAAAAATACTTTTAGTTGAATGTGTGTATTGCCTTAATAGTTTAAAAACTTCTCTAGTATCTATTAGAAAACTATGATTACTCAGACACGAATAAAGAGAACTGTTACACTTCCTTTCTTTCACAAATTCTGAAGTTTTAAGATCCCTGACTTGATACATAAATGATTCAACATTTCATCTAAGACTTAAATTCTTCTTTCTTAAGAGACTTGATAAGACTTCTTGATAGACACCATCATTAGAGTGATTTCTTGTCTGAGATCATCAAGTATTCCACTGAACGTCGATGGACATTAGGTGTTATCTTTAAGAGATTGACTTTGACATCTTGATCTCCTAAGTATAACAACTTGATTATCACTTCAAATGACGACTTCACCTCATAGTGTTGTCATAATCAAAACCATATAGGTGAATTGACCGCTGGAGACGTTATACTCGCAAGAACATAGATCTACAGGTGTTACCCCTAGTGTGTTGAACTTTAATCGTAAGCTTTATGTTGAGGAACATGTCGCTGACATTGTCATTCCTACTGTTGTTGCTATTGATGAAACAAGTTTAGGATTTGACGAAGATATGTAGGATGTGGTTCCTTTATCTGGACCAGTGAGAAGTCATATTCTTAAGACATTAATTCATTAAGCAAAGCCTCTGAGGAGATTATTGCTACGTCCACATCCAGGAAAAGTGTTTGTGAAGAAATCATCAAGATGTTGAATCATCAAACAGCTAGAGCTTCCTCAGCTCAGTTTGTTATTCCTAACTTTGAAAAAGATGATACGAATGTGGATCTGATTGAAGATATGTCTAGCTGCAGAGAGAATGATGGTGATGATAATGTAGATGAAACTGCCTCTGATAGTGACTTTACTACTCAATCACTGTGAATTTTTTGGAAGTTTTCTTGGTTTTTTATTGGTATTCAGGATTGATTTTTTTTGTCTGGATTTATTTGTTGATAATGATTCTACTATCCTAGAGAGTCATTCATATTTTAGAGAGATGCGGTATTTGGTTTGTAATTGTGATTTCTGTCACACCACAAATAATTGGATCTTGCAAACATCTAGGGAGAGTGTTTGAGTAAGAGTGAGGGGACATTAACTTCAAAGGGAATTTGAGTTGAAATTCACGGATAATATTAAAAAAACTAAATTGGAAGAGTTCAGATAAGACTGGTGTGTACCATTGACTACGTGAATTAGAGTTTTTCCTTTCTTTTGGACAACAACCCTTCATACGTAAAACTGAATTACAAAATTTATGTTTTTTATTTGCTATTTGTTTTAAATTATAAATCTCTTTATTGATCATCTTGTCTCTCATATTATTATTATTATTATTATTATTATTATTATTATTATTATTATTATTATTATTATTATTATTATTATTATTATTTGGAAATCTTCTTTTCCACTAGACTGAATTTCAAGATAGATTCACCTATCCCTAAGTAACTAAAAGGATGAGTCCATAGATTAATATCGTAAATAAAATATTTATCATTGTAATTAAGTCATAACCATGTTGTTAACTTAATATAAAAATTAGCAAAAGATCAACAAGAAGATTTGTCTGTTCACCAATAAAATCTTATGAAGACATTATTCATGTTAAAGTCGCAATTGGTAAAGGAGATATCAACATCTAAATATTTGTGGCTTTCTCTGATTCCACATGTTTGAATTCCATTGCCACGAATTCATTGCCATTATTGAAGGAATTGTTTTAGGCGGTTTTGTAAATTTCATATAAGCCAATTTTTTGGTTACGTTCATATAAAGTATTTGGTAAAAAAATTAGTGAATAGCATATAGATTACATATCAATTTATAAAGAGAATATATAAATTAGTTTCTATACAGCTCTAATTTTATCATGCGAGTTGATAAACTGTAAAATATACGATTTAAAGCACTAATTTGGTCTTCCTCAAAAGATTCTAAAAATTTGAGTGGTTTAATTATTACGTGATTATTTTCTTTCTAATTCACTGTCGGCAACAACGTTACGTCTGTTAATACCATGGATGAATGAAAATTCTTGGATTATTATATATTTCACAAATTGCAATGTAATTTGTCTAAATAATTGTTAACATTAAATACTGATCGCCCCATATTTGTATCCATAGAAAAAACCAAGAAGTATTAAATGCATACATATTGTTAAATTTGAAAGAGAAAGCAAAGAAGAAAAATTCAAATAAGTGGATGATACAAAGATTAAATTGTCTTTTGAAAAATTATGGATATTTTTTAATGTTAATGAAATTTAGTCAAATATGCTTCTTCGATTTTAAAAAATATATTGGAAAATACTATTCTTACATGTACATTTACATCGTATGTTAATGTACATCAATACAGTGAACAGTAAAATATTATAATAATATATTATTTTAAAAAAATGGAATTTCTTTTAATATCTTGTCGTTTATTAATCAACTTCATAATTTTATTAATTAACTTCATAATAACCTTTATTAACTAATTTCTTAGTTTTATTAAGTAACTTTTTACTTTTCATTAACAAACTTTAGTTTATCATTAAAAATTATTTTTAATATCTGAACGTTTATTAATCAACTTCGTCATTTCATTAATTAATTTTTTAAATTTAATTAATCGACTTTTTCACTACTTTAAGTCACTGTTCACGTGCACTATTTATGTATTGTTCACGTCCTGTTTATAAATATATATTTTTTTATTTTAAAAATTAACTGTTTACTGTATAAATACGGTGAACAGTAGTATATATGGTGTAAGTATTTGGTGTCAAAAAATGATGTAGGAAATTGTTTGACTTTTATTTTAAACACATCTAAATTTTTTACATCGACCGTGTATATGGGGCTGAATCGAGTTCCCATTTTTATATAACATATAAGTTGGTGACCTTCATGTTGTATATGATCTTTATATGAAAATTATGTTGTTTAATTCTTTGTATAGATCTCCTATCTTTTTAAGCTATTTATCTATTTGTGTGAAGTTTTTGTTGAGATACAAGTATTTCGTTACAAGTCTCACATTGCTTAAAAAAATGGAGGTTGAGAATTTTATAAGTGAGAAGACTCATATATTCAATGCCTTAAAATTTTGAGTGAATATATAATGTATCTCTTTCACTTGTGTGGTTGCTCTTTACCCAATGCAATTGTTGTCTTTATGACCCATCAGTAGTCTCAGAGTCGATGGTTTGAGTAAATGATTGTCTTCTTATATCAAAAGTCTTCGTGATATGGTAGTGGTTAGGCAACATGTCATGTTGAAGTTTCTGTTACGTGATAAAGGTGTCAACAACAATACAAGTGTATGCGGATGAAAGATATTCTGTTTGAGGAATGACATATAAGTGGATGAACTCATACTTGAGGCGGGTATTAAGATACAAGTGCGAGTTGAAAGTCCCACATTATTTAAAAAATTGGAGGTGAAACACTTTATAAGTGAGAGAGCCCATATACCTAATGCCTTAAGGTTTTAGTTAATATGTTGTGTCTCTCACTTGTATCGTTGCTCCCTTCATGATCTCGTTAATTTTAGGGATTAGAAGTGTTGTCTTACTAATTTAGCACAAAATAGTATGGTCATTATGAAAATTCTAGAATGATATTGTATTTATTGATAGATTTATATATTTGGATGATGTAGAAGATAAGAACATATTCCTTATTTGAAAATGATACCTAAATAGGTTTATGTCTACATCATGGGCTCTCTCTATTTGCCTCGACAATCCCATTACCTATATGAGTCAATAGCAATTTAAAAGTCTTCGACCAACTCCTTAGACATAATATTTTTGGTGTCTTCTAATGTTTTTGGTTTTTATTGATGTTGGTCCCGAAGTCAGAAATCTAACTTATTTTTTCTTTCTATTAGGATGGTTTGGTTTGGCTAACTATCTTAATTGATGTGTTGTATTTTACTTTTTCTATTTAGACTCTTCTAGTTTTTATAGTAGTAGTTTAGTTTGACACTTCTCGTGCATTCACTACAACATTTTTGACTTTAGGCAACATTTTTATTGATATAGGACCACATAAATAATTGTAGCCTAAATCCATTATTTTTATTTAACATTTTAAAAGAAAATGCATTGAAAGATCTACAATAAAGAAATAAAAAATTACAATCAATATAAAACACAATTAATAGTAATGGTGTATACCTTTTTTCACATGCGTATGTTTTGTCAAATCAAGTGAAAATATCTTTTTATATTAATTTTTAAAATATTTTTACAACTATTTAGATGCCATAATTTAATTGAATATATGTATAAAAATATTTTACCCCATTAATATATAATTATTAATCTTATCTAAAAATAAAGATTATTATTAAAATATTTAACATCGTTACTTTCTATAAGTAATATTAACATATTTAGATTATTATTATATTGCTATTATTATTTTTGTAATTGCAATAAAATAAATATAAGAAAATAATAATAATAATAATAATAATAATAATAATAATAATAATAATAATAATATATCTATTCTATATAAAAGAGTTTTTTTTAAAATTGCATAAATTAAATTTAATAACCTATTAGTACTTTTTTAAATAGGTAGAGTTTAATCAAATTATAATTTTATATATAAATTTTACTGGAGTTAAGTTTTTGTAAATTATAGATATTTATATATTATTGATATTAACTTCAGTAAAATAAAGTAAAAATCATTCGTTAATATCATTTTTAAGAGAAAGAAAAAAGTCTTCGTATTGTTACTGAGAAATCTAACATCTCCATCACTTTGCTCCGTCTTGTCCTCGTTGGCCGTTGCTCACCGTCCGCCGCTTGTCGTCCAGAACTACCGTATGCAGCTTAGTCATGATTAAGGTTGGCTTTATCCTCTCTATCTCTTCTCTTTTCTAATTTAAATTTAGGGTTTCTAAAAATACTTAAACCCTTTCTTGCAAAACTTTCAGACTTGCTCAAATTTGTCCCTTTTCTATTCAAATTGAAGTAACAAGGAAAGATACTGTTAGATACCCAAAAGTGCTTATTTGAGCTATCAAATATGGGCATCTTTCACTCCATTTCCTTGCTAAAGTGTTCGAAACTACCTTTGTGTTAGATGAATTGCAATACAATGATAAACGATCTTGGTACCTTTGATTTGTGTGTTATTGTGCAGGAATAGGGCATGAAATAATAGAAAATAAAGCCACAAGAAAGTTGGCAAAGGGACCAAAAAAGGGATGCATTCATCAGCTTGCTCGCTAGGCGAAGAGCTCGCTAGGCGAGCACCTAGAGAGAACCCAGCGAAGAGCTCCAGTATTTTACAGTAGCAAACATCAGCAAACTCGCTAGGCAAGCAGTCAGCGAAGGGTGTAGCGAACACGTCCAGACTTGGTCAAAAGCGCAGCCAGCACTCACTCGCTAGGCGAGCCATTAGCGAGCTCCCAGCGAGAAATTACAGTAGCAAGACCTCCTAAGCTCGCTGGAGCGAAGGGTGAAGTGTGTGCTTCGCCTAGCGAAGGTTTTGTTCGCCTAGCGAACATGCCAATCTGGCAAAGGTTATTTCTTTGGGCGCAGGTGCCTCAGGTGCCTCATTTTGGGGCTCGCTAGACGAGCCATTCTGCTCGCCTAGCGAGCATGACAGCTCAGTAGCGACACTATAAGTAGCAAGGGCTACTTTTTAGAGCCATACTTTTACACCTCCATACTTTTGTATTTTTTAGATGTTTTCCAGCATTGCTCTAGAGATACTTTCTGACCTAGAAATCATTCCTCTTCATCTCTTAACAATCTTTCACAAAAAGAAGGTGGATTCCCATCCAATCTCGATTATTCGACTCGGATGTTGATCAACCTTCTTCCGAAACTTGTTGACCAAGCTACCATGAAAATGAGTAGCTAAGTTCTTCATTTTGTCAAGGTTAGATGTAGATGATCATTAGCTTTGTGTGTAAATGGGATGATCTTCATTTGTAAACTCTTTAATGGTGAATATATGGTGAAAACTTTGTTTTATTGAAAACTCTTTGTGTTGGTTTATGATCGAGAGATGTTTACCAACTCTTTACCTAGGTTTTCATCCAATCTTGTTTGTTAGCTAGAGATAGTAATGAATGATTTTGTTCACCATAAGGTTGAACCAAAAAGTTGTCATTTTGATAGATTGTGTTAGAGATAAACAATGGATCAAAATGGGAAAACTCATAATGTGTGTTAGAGATAAACACATTGGGAGGATTTTGTGAAATAGTTTATCATCTAAAGGAGTTTATAAGTTTTGTTGATCGAACATATACATGCAAAGTGATCGTCGAACCCTAACTTTGGCAATATTTCTCAAATATTAAAACCAAATCTTTTACCGCATTTTATTACACTTTTATGCAAGATACTGTGACTAAAACCAAAAACCCCCTTGTTACTACGAGTTAAGAATTGAAACAACTGTCGAAAGGCGGCGATATCTCACAATCCATGTGAAGACGATAACAAAAACCCGACACTTAAAAATACAATCAACAAAATGGCGCCGTTGCCGGGGATTGTGAATTGATATTGCGAGCATCGCAATAGTTGCTTAATTTTTAGCTTTCGAATTTTTGACTTGTGCTTGTAATTTGTTTGGTTTAGTGTGCAGCTTTCGTTTTATGCGAGGGAAGATTCCTGTGGACGAACTTCTTTTTGATCCCGAGATCGAAAGAACCGCAAGGAGGCTGAATAGCAGAACGAGACGAAGGAGGCAACAAGCTAGACAACGATAAGAACAAGGAGAAAGTTCTTCTACCACACATCCACCACCGTTTATACCTACCATGGAACCACCACCACCGCCCATTTCCACTCCATGTGTAAACAGTCCAAGGAATACTGCTCAGTTTGCCAACCACACGGGAAGGCAAGCTGAGATGAAAACGGGAACTCTTAATTTACTATATGGAAGTCCATTCACCGGAATGGACCATGAAGATCCCTTTGCTTTTCTCACCAAATTTTACGAGATAGCATTGGTGGCCGGAGTTGATCAAGCTCAAGAGCTACCGTTGTTTAGAAGATTATTTCCCCACGCTTTGCTCGGCAAAGCAAAAGATTGGTACTTAGATCAAACACCAGCCGTCATGACAGATTGGAACGTGTTGGAAGAGAAGTTCATCGAAAGATTTTTCTCCCACAACCGGTTCATGGAATCCAAGACGGCCATCTCAGTGTTTTCACAAGGAACCAACGAATCATTAAATGAGGCGTGGGAAATATTCAAATCCATGCTTCGGAAGTGTAAAGGGCATGGTTTTGATGAATTGACTCAAATCCATATTTTCAAAAATGGACTTCAACCAAACTGCAAGACTTTGTTGGATGCTACCTCGGGTGGTTCTTTATTGTCTAAAAACGCCGAAGAAGCTACAGATATCATAAATCGAATGGCTCTAAATGATCTTCAAAGTCAAAGTAGAGGCAACTCTTTGAAGAAGCCGGGAGTGCTTGAACTTGGGACGAACGATGTCATTCTTGCCTAAAACAAACTCATTTCACAACAAGTGGAACTCTTAACGCAGCAAATAAAAGAGTTGAGAGAACCTTCAAAAGCTAAACAAATAGCTTGTTGTGAGCTTTGCAAAGGTGAGCATGACACCGGATTTTGTCCACCTCCCGGGTTCGAAGAAGTAAACTACATGGAAAACCAACGAGACTACCAACCGAGACAACAACAACAACAATCTTATCAACCACATCCTCAAAATCAACAACAACACTTCCAAGGGAATCAAGGGTTCCAACCTAGGAGTAATTATTACCATAACCAAGGTTATGGGGGTGGTTCTTCTAGCCGTCAAAACCCTCCCCAAAATCCTTATCAACCTCAACAACCGCCGGTCGTAACTTCAAAATTAGAAGAGACATTGACACAATTTATGCAAATGTCAATGGCTAATCAAAAGAGCAACGATGCGGCAATCAAAAATCTCGAGACTCAAGTTGGACAACTTGCTAAGCAACTAGCGGAACAACAACCCGGTCCATCCTTTTCGGCGAACACGCAAACAAATCCTAAGGAGCATTGTAAAGCGATCACGACGAGAAGTGGGAGGGAGTTGATTAGTGAGAATAAAAAAAGAGATGAGAGTGAACAAAGAGAGGAAAAGAGGAAATATTGGAGGATAATATTGATGGTGAAGTGGGGGAGTGGAGTGAGGAAGAAAGTGAAAAGAATAAAAAGAATGGTGAAGTTGAAAAGAAAGAAAGTGTGGAAATTGAGAAAAATAAGAGTGATGAAGTAATGGTGGAGGAAGTGAAAAAGAAAAGAGCGAGAAGTTCTAGAGTTGCTAAAGGAAAGGAGGTAGTGAGCGCTACTCCAATCCAAAACCTTCCTTATCCACATGCTCCATCCAAAAGGGAGAATGAACGGAATTACGCCCAGTTCATGGATATTTTTAAACAACTGCAAATCAACATTCCGTTTTCCGAAGCATTGGAGCAAATGCCCAAGTATGCCAAATTCATGAAAGACATACTTACAAAAAAGCGGAGGTATACGGAACCGGAGACCATTGTCCTAGATGCGAGCTGTAGTGCAATTATTCAAAGGACGCTTCCGAAAAAAGAGGTTGATCCGGGACGAGTTACTTTGCCGGTTAAAATTGGTGATATCTATGTCGGAAAAGGACTAATTGATTTAGGGTCAAGCATTAATCTTATACCATTATCTATTGTAAAGAGGCTTGGCAACATAGAAATTAAGTCCATCCGGATGACGTTGCAATTGGCCGATAAGTCGACTACCCATCCTCAAGGCGTAGCCCAAGATGTTTTGGTTAAAGTCGACAAATTCTTTTTCCCGGTCGATTTTATTGTTATTGATATGGAAGAGGGTGATGATGCTCCGCTCATTCTGGGCCGACCGTTCATGAAAACCGCGCGCATGATGATAGACGTTGATGACGATTTGATGAAGGTGAGAGTCCAAAATGAAGAAGTTACATTCGATCTATTCGAAGCAATGAAGCATTCAAAAGATAGAAATGATAGCTTTCGCATCGATGTGATCGGAGAGGCAATTTTGGAGGTTTCTAAGCATATTCATGAGATATCTCCTATGGAGTTAGCTCTTGACGACTCATTTGAAGTTTTCACAGCTGAAGAAGAGCAAGCTCTTGATGAATACTTAAGGGAACTTGATGGTTTAAACGAACTACAACCGTGGGAAGTGGAGGAAGAAGACTTGAAGAAGGAGGTTAATGAAGAAAAAGCGCCTATTGAATTGAAAATGTTACCTTCTACTTTGAAGTATGTATTCCTAGATGAGACTGAAGCAAAGCCGGTCATCATAAGCAACCTTTTGTCAAATGATGAAGAAGCCCGTTTGATCAATGTGTTGAAAAAAAATCAAGAAGCCATGGGTTGGACTCTTTCCGATCTAAAAGGAATTAGTCCTTCCTATTGCATGCACAAGATCTTAATGGAAGAGGATTTTAAGTCGGTAGCTCAACCACAACGCCGCTTAAATCCTACTATGAAGGAGGTTGTTAGAAAGGAAGTTGTCAAGTTGTTGGATGCGGGAATGATTTACCCGATTTCGGATAGTCCATGGGTTAGTCCTGTGCATGTGGTTCCGAAGAAAGGTGGAATTACCGTGATCCGAAATGACAAGGATGAGTTGATCCCTACTAAAGTTGCAACGGGGTGGCGAATGTGTATTGAATATAGGCGGTTGAATATCGCAACTCGAAAAGATCATTTTCCACTCTCGTTCATGGATCAAATGCTCGAAAGACTCTCGGGGCAACAATACTATTGTTTCTTGGATGGCTATTCCGGGTATAACCAAATTGCGGTTGACCCGGCCGATCATGAAAAGACGACTTTCACATGTCCGTTTGGAGTTTTCGCATACCGAAAAATGCCCTTTGGGTTGTGCAATGCACCGGCGACTTTCCAAAGATGTGTGCAAGCCATTTTTGTCGACCTTATTGAGAAAACAATGGAAGTCTTCATGGATGACTTCTCGGTATTTGGTGGTTCCTTTAGTTTATGCTTGGCAAACTTGAAAACGGTGCTTGAAAGATGTGTGAAGACCAATCTTGTGCTTAATTGGGAGAAGTGCCACTTCATGGTGACCGAGGGGATAGTGCTTGGCCATAAAGTCTCTTCAAGAGGGCTTGAAGTTGATCGTGCTAAGGTTGAAGTGATTGAAAAGTTACCTCCTCCGGTGAATGTGAAGGGAATCCGAAGCTTTTTGGGGCACGCCGGGTTCTATCGGCGCTTTATCAAAGACTTCTCAAAGGTAGCTAAGCCTTTGAGTAATTTGCTAGCTAAGGACCAGGTATTTCTCTTAACCGATGAATGTTTGCAAGCTTTTGAGACTTTGAAAGAAAAATTGGTTACCGCTCCAATTATAGTCGCTCCAAATTGGAATTTAAATTTTGAGCTAATGTGTGATGCGAGCGACTATGCAATCGGAGCGGTATTAGGCCAAAGAAAAGAGAAAAATTTTCATGTGATACATTACGCAAGTAAAGTTCTTAATGAGGCTCAAATTAACTATGCCAACACTGAAAAAGAATTACTTGCGATAGTGTATGCGCTTGAAAAGTTTAGGTCCTATCTTATAGGGTCTAAAGTCATAGTGTATACCGACCACTCGGCGATTAAATATTTGCTCACCAAACCGGATTCGAAGCAAAGGCTCATCCGTTGGATCCTCTTGTTGCAAGAATTTGATGTTGAAATCAAAGACAAGAAAGGATCGGAAAATTTGGTGGCAGATCATTTATCTCGCTTAGTTAATGTGGAGGTTACCGCTTCAGAGAAGGAAATCTGGGAAGAGTTTCCTGATGAAAAACTTTTCAAAATTCAAGTTAGGCCGTGGTTTGCAGACTTTGCGAACCACAAGGCTAGTGGTTTTGTGCCTCCCGACCTAACTTCGAACCAAAAAAGGAAGTTTCTTTCGGATGCCAAGTATTACGTATGGGATGACCCGTACTTGTTTAAGTTGGGTAGTGATAACCTTTTAAGGAGATGCGTTACTGGCGATGAAGCGCATAACATACTTTGGCATTGTCACAACTCGCCTTACGGCGAACACTATAATGGGGTGAGAACGGCCACTAAAATCCTTCAGTCAGGATTTTATTGGCCCACTATTTTCAAAGACGCACATACCCATGCGCAAAGTTGTGATAGTTGCCAGAGAAGCGATGGGATTGGTAAGAGAGACGAGATGCCTCTCCAAAACATCCAAGAGGTCGAAGTATTTGATTGTTGGGGCATCGATTTTGTAGGACCATTCCCACCCTCTTATGGTAACGAGTATATGCTTGTCGCAGTTGATTACGTTTCTAAGTGGGTTGAGGCGATCGCCTCACCCCCGTGCGGATGCGAAAACGGTAATAAATTTTTTGAAGAAAAACATATTTTCCCGTTTCGGAACCCCCCGAGTGTTGATAAGTGACGGAGGGTCACACTTTTGTAATGCACCGTTGGAAAGCATTTTAAAACATTACGGTGTATCACACAGAGTGGCAACTCCGTATCACCCACAGGCTAATGGGCAAGCCGAGGTCTCTAATCGTGAGATTAAGAGAATTCTCGAAAAAACTGTGTCAAATTTGAAAAAAGAGTGGTCACAAAAATTGGATGAAGCGTTATGGGCATACCGTACCGCCTTTAAAGCTCCAATTGGGCTCACTCCTTTTCAATTGATGTTTGGTAAAACTTGCCATTTGCCGGTCGAATTGGAGCACAAAGCCTTGTGGGCTCTGAAATTTTTAAATTTTGAAAAGGATTTGGCCGGTGAGAAACAGAAGGTGCAACTGCTTGAGTTGGAAGAGATGCGCAATGCCGCATATCACTCAAGTTGGTTGTACAAAGAAAAGGTAAAAAAATATCATGACAAAAAGCTTCGAAAGAAAGAATTTGTCCCGGACAGTTGGTCCTATTGTTCAATTCCAGGTTGAAGTTATTCCCCAGAAAGTTGAAATCAAAATGGTCCGGGCCATTTCGGGTCAAAGAAGTTAAGGAGTACGGAGCTATTGTCATTGAGGACATGGAAAAGAAGGAGAGTTGGACCGTTAATGGCCAACGTTTGAAGGTTTATCTCGGCGGTCATGTGGATCACGAGAGCTGTGCTATTTCTTTGGATGCTCCTCTGTGAGCATCGCACCGTCGAGCTTATCCGACGTTAAACAAGCGCTTGTTGGGAGGCACCCCAACATTGTAAGTATTTACAGTTTTTCTGTGGTGTCGTATTGGGATTCCAATTGTTAAAACCTGGCTGAATGTACCAGGAATGCTAATTTTGAAAAAGCAAATGCTGTCATGCTCGCTAACTGCTCGCTAGGCGAAGCAGTAGCGAGCGGATTCGCTAGTTGCTCGCTAGCCGAGGCAGCAGCGAGCGCTGCGTGGCAGCACTAATTTAATTCTCAGCAGGCCACTCTTTTGGGCCCAAATGCAATTTTTCTTTTTACCACTCTGAACTGAAGCACTCACACAACTCTCACAAACACTCTCTCACTTTTCATCTCACTCAAACCCTAAACGGTTACATTGCATTGCAAACCTCACTGTGCACTTCAAATTCAATCAATCTCTTTCACTAAGGTTTGCCCTAATTCCATTTCTTTATGTTTTAACTTTGTAAATTTCTGATGTATATGTCATTTAGGGTGAATTTGGGGGAATGGGTACATTAGATTTTGCATGTGGGTATAGATTTGCATGTACATTAGAACAATGTCGTTCTTGATAAATCATTTTGTTCTGAAATAGATACCATGAGACCTTGGGTTTTGCCAAAATTTCACTGTAAACATTGCAGAACCCAAAAACCCGTAAGATTCGCTAGCAACTCGCTAGGCGAATCAGTGGCACGCATTCGCTGCCACTTCGCTAGGCGAACCTGTAGCGAAGCTTCGATAGGTTCTCGCTAGGCGAAGCAGCAGCGACCATGACAGTAGTTGGAATTCTGGTTTTGCTTTCTAATCTGTTTTGTGTTTGTGTTGTTTCCTCTCTATGTTTTTGCAGATGGAATCCAGGTCCGGAGCTTCGAAAAAGAGAAAAGGCGGGAACACTTCCTGTCCCGTACCAATACAATTCGACACCGACAAATTTGTCGGGCCAAAGCAAGCCGCAAGATATATTGCTTTGGAAAAGCGAAAGATTTTGCCGGTAAAGAGATTTTTAATCAACCCCGAAGGCACGAACCGAACATTCGCCGGGTTGATTAACAGCAAAAAGTGGGATCGGTTAATATCCCCCCTAGAGCATTACGATATCGCAACAGTGCGTGAGTTCTACGCGAACGCACTGCCGAACGACGACGAGCCATTCACATGGACGTCTAGAGTGTCTGGCCGTCCTGTTACGTTCGATCGGGATGCAATTAACCGTGTCCTGGGTGAATCGCTCCATCTGGGAGCCGAGGAGAGAGACACCTACCACCAAGAATTAAGGCTTCACAGGGATACTGATTCGATTTTTGCTGCCCTGCTTTTGAAAGGGAAATCAGTTGAGCTGAACCCATTTGGGGTTCCCATGAGATACCATAGGGAGGACATGATTCCCTTGGCTCAACTGATCCTTTTGTTGGTTCTTACAAACATCGCACCCAAGTCTCATACTTCTACCGTGCCGATCCCAGTGGCACACTTGGTACACAACATCCTCACGAACGTCTAGATTGATGTGGCAAGGATTATTGCTTTTGAGCTGAAGTCCGTGATTGAAAGCGGGCTAAAGTCGGGGGCACGAGTGAATTGTCCCCTGGCTTTCCCTTGCCTAATCATGGCTTTGCGCCTGCAAGCAAGGGTGAGGCTACCCTCTAGGGGTCAAGTAAGGATCCCGCCGCCCATTGATGACCGATACGTGGCCAAGTATTGCAAACCGAAGAATGTAAGAAGTAGTTCAGCTGCTGAGGTTATCGGGGCTTCTGATGGTCCTGGTACTTCTACTCTAGGATCCGATCCTTTCCAGCAGGCTGTCTGCAACTACAACTGGGATTGGATGGCGGCAACTCAGCGCGCCATGCTCGATATGCACGATTCTATGCAGCTGTTACAGCTGCAGATGCGCGACCCCTCCTGAGAGCATTCTATGATGACACGTGAGCAGTTTCTGCAGCACGCTAGCTGGCTTGTGGACAGGCCTGTGTTTGGAGAGGGGGCGGGTGCTGGTGCTTCTTCTGGTGCTGCTGAAGATGATGATGATGATGATGAGGCTACCGGTTCTGAAGCCGGTAGTGATGAGGGTTATGAGTCCTTGGAGGGCTAAGTTTATTTTATTTTTTATATTATGTTTTATTTCTATTGTATTTTCAGATTTGTGTATTTTGATGTTGGTTATGTACTTTTGGGGTGTTTTGTCCCCATGAACAATTTTAAATTTTGAAGTAATGTTATTATTTATGTTTTAAATTTCGTTGTTTTAATAAATTTTTGGTTGGTTGAGTGTCAAACCTTCTAGATTGGTTGCTCCTCAAAGAAGTATCCAATGAAGGTGCATCCGAGCTTGGATGGCAATGATAAAAATAAACAAGTGAATAATGCTAAGGTACATGGTTACCTCCGGCTAGAATTTTAGAATGCATTAAGAACTTTACTCTTTTTGTAATTGAATATTGTCTTTTTGCAACATAATTGAATGAATGTTTCATCTAGGACTTAAAACCACAAATTGTGAGGAAACCTCCATTGTACACTTAAATGCTAGATTCTAATAAGCTTTGTTGATTCATTTGATTCATCTTTGTCTTTTATTATTGTGAATATGTGGAAGCAATTAGAAATGATCAAGGAACTTGTTTTCTATCGAGCACAACCAGTTCCAAATACAACTTACCTGTGAGCAGAGAGAGTATTCGTTAACCCCTTTGAGCTTAAACAGTTGAATCTCAGCTTGAAATAAAGCGAGATTTTAAAAATCTTTTTTTTACAACCCGGAAAATTTTGATAATTGTTCTTTTGCCGTAAAAAGTCAAGAGCATTCACTTAGGATGAGTAAGAAATAAGTTGGGGAGATAGAAAATGAGAATCGGTAAGTGCCACAACTCTTGAAAAACCGAGCAAGCATAAAAAATATATATATAAAATATAGAAAAGAGAAACATCTGTTTGTAAATATGATGTGAAAGAAAAGAAAAAAGTAGAAAAAAAAATGAATGCTTGCTTGGAAGAAAAATAGGGAAAAACGAAAATCGAGTTGTGAAGGTTTCAAATGAGAAACAAATGGAACGAAGTTGAGATGTGTGAATAATGTACAGTGAATGTCTCTTTTGCATCGGCAATTTCGTTTTCAATGGCCTTAGAAATGACCCTTGTTTGTTAACCGAACCAAGCTTCAACCGAAAAGTCCTTAGTGATCTTCGTGCTTCCACATTACCATTTATAATTGTTAGACATTGTATGAATTGAATTGATTTCTTCATTGTTTGTTGGAGAGTGAGATTATTCCCGCGGTTGCAAACGCGTAATTTCTTCAATCCTTATTCGAAGAGGAGAGATAGGATGATTCATTCAAGATAATATTGTTGTGGATAGATACATATTTCGCATTGCTATTAAGTTTTAGTTCTTGTGTATTATTTTATTCTAACCGTTGGAAATTTGTATCTGCTGATTCACTTGTGTTTGAGCCGTTTTATCCGATTTCGGAGAAACCTTTTTCTTAATGCAACCTCTTGTCCTTCAAGAGGCATACTGTGCTTGAGGACAAGCAAGAATCTAGTTGGGGAGAGTTGTTAGATACCCAAAAGTGCTTATTTGAGCTATCAAATATGGGCATCTTTCACTCCATTTCCTTGCCAAAGTGTTCGAAACCACCTTTGTTTTAGATGAATTGCAATACAATGATAAACGATCTTGGTACCTTTGATTTGTGTGTTATTGTGCAGGAATAGGGCATGAAATAATAGAAAATGAAGCCACAAGAAAGTTGGCAAAGGGACCAAAAAAGGGATGCATTCATCAGCTTGCTCGCTAGCCGAGGGCTGTGGCGAAGAGCTCGCTAGGCGAGCACCTAGCGAGAATCCAGCGAAGAGCTCCAGTATTTTACAGTAGCAAACATCAGCAAACTCGCTAGGCGAGCAGCCAGCGAAGGGTGTAGCGAACACGTCCAGACTTGGTCAAAAGCGCAACCAGCACTCACTCGCTAGGCGAGCCATTAGCGAGCTCCCAGCGAGCAATTACAGTAGCAAAACCTCCTAAGCTCGCTTGAGCGAAGGGTGAAGCGTGTGCTTCGCCTAGCGAAGGTTTTGTTCGCCTAGCGAACATGCCAATCTGGAAAAGGTTATTTCTTTGGGCGCAGGTGCCTTAGGTGCCTCATTTTGGGGCTCGCTAGGAGAGTCATTCTGCTCGCCTAGCGAGCATGACAACTCAGTAGCAGCACTATAAGTAGCAAGGGCTACTTTTTGGAGCCATACTTTTACACCTCCATACTTTTGTACTTTTTAGATATTTTCCAGAATTGCTCTAGAGATACTTTCTGACCTAGAAATCATTTCTCTTCATCTCTTAACAATCTTTCACAAAAAGAAGGTGGATTCCCATCCAATCTCGATTATTCGACTCGGATGTTGATCAACCTTCTTCCGAAACTTGTTGACCAAGCTACCATGAAAATGAGTAGCTAAGTTCTTCATTTTGTCAAGGTTAGATGTAGTTGATCATTAGCTTTGTGTGTAAATGGGATGATCTTCATTTGTAAACTCTTTAATGGTGAATATATGGTGAAAACTTTGTTTTATTGAAAACTCTTTGTGTTGGTTTATGATCGAGAGATGTTTACCAACTCTTTACCTAGGTTTTCATCCAATCTTGTTTGTTAGCTAGAGATAGTAATGAATGATTTTGTTCACCATAAGGTTGAACCAAAAAGTTGTCATTTTGATAGATTGTGTTAGAGATAAACAATGGATCAAAATGGGAAAACTCACAATGTGTGTTAGAGATAAACACATTGGGAGGACTTTGTGAAATAGTTTATCATCTAAAGGAGTTTATAGGTTTTGTTGATCGAACATATACATGCAAAGTGATCGTCGAACCCTAACTTTGGCAATATTTCTCAAATATTAAAACCAAATCTTTTACCGCATTTTATCACACTTTTATGCAAGATACAGTGACTAAAACCAAAAACCCCTTGTTACTACGAGTTAAGAATTGAAACAACTGTCGAAAGGCGGCGATATCTCACAATCCCTGTGGAGACGATAACAAAAACCTGACACTTAAAAATACAATCAACAGATACGAAGATCGTTTGATCTCTAACAGAAAGAGATTATAGCTTGATTTAGGTTTCAATAGTTATTATAAAAAATTATGGATTTTATAATTATTTATATGAAAATTGGGTTTGAGAATAATGAGAAAAATTGTTAGGGTCTCCTGTAAACGTGAGTATACTTGTTTATTGGAAATTTGTAAAGTTAAATTTTGTAAAGATTACTTAGCTATGTTTTTCTTGTTCCTATTTGGGAATGACTACTCTGTATTGCATTGATTCCTTCCAAATGAGTTCTCATATAGAATTGAGATTACCGGGACACCTAAAACATGGATTTCCTATTGAATTCAGAGAAAAAGTATCCAATTTCACTCATTGAAATGGATTACTACTAATTACTATTTATCCTATCTGCTCATACCATGTATTCAAGCTTCACGCACTTGAATTTTATCCTTAATTTCAATTCAAATGTCTAGTAGCTTAATTAATGGAAGGGGACAATTGAAGCAATAAGTTCTCACACTTTGAAACAACTTTACGCATTCTTTTTATAAGCATCTTTATATGCTTAATGGGGAGATTTTATATATTGTTTTCTTTATAATAACATGTTTATTATTAAATGAATCCTATGAAAACTACTTAACTTTGGAAATATCTGATACATTTGGTAAGGTTAGCAGTTCAACGACATTATTCTTTGGTGGTTTTAGGCTTAATCGACTGTGTTCCATCCTGTTTTTAGTGCTTCTAGCCTGGTTTTAGGCTTAATCGACTGTGTTCCAGCCTATTTTTAGTGCTTCTAGACTATTATTTTTTTCATTTTTGACAACTGCGTTTTCTGTGATAAGCTTTAGCTGAAGGTTTGTTTCATTCCAAAAATTCATTGTGTCATGTTCATACCATTAAAATTGTATTTTGAAAGGTCATAAGACTATACATATTTTGGTTATTCATGGATGTTTAAACCCTTGGTTGATTTTACTTTTGTATCTTTTGCAGGCGTTTACTTTGAGATTTGACAAGCACTACTAATAAATATTTTCCAATTTTATGAACTTGTGAGTTTGTTTATTCTTTTATTTTTATTACATGTATGCATTTCCCTCATGTTTGCTATTAGTGGAACTGTTTTTGTTTTGCAAATTTATTCTTGAAATTCATGGTTAAGATGCTTAAATAATTAGAAACTTAGTTGAAAATTGTGTAATAGAAAACCTGTGATCATAAAAGCCTTTTAATATTATTGTGTTGTTTAAGTTTGAATATATTTATATTGTACTTTTGTGGTATTTAAGTTGTGTTGTTTAACTATGAATATCATAATGATCTTTTCAATGTGTGAACGATGATTAGTTATTGACAATGTCTTTTAAAAACCTATTTTTGTTTTAAAATGTATACTTTATTCTCTCTCAATGATTTAGGTTTTGAGTATCACTCGTCCATTAACTAACTGGTCATTTCTTTTCATGCAGCCAAGAATCTATGTTGTAAGAAGAATGCATGGAAGTCAATTTGTTCTCCTTAAATAGGATTCCCACAATGCATTGTTCTTAAAGAAGGTCAATTTGTTATCCCATAAAATAAAGTCCAAAATTGATTTATGTGTGGAATGAAATGGAAGAAAGAAATAGCTTACAATTAATTTTTATTTATTGAAATAAATTTGATAATTTCCAATTTTGAAATAATTATTTTTTATGATTATAGGTTATAATCAAAGATGATCCTCGAGATGATGAAAGTGGTGAAGATTTGAAATTACTGAAGACAACTATACTATGTTAATTTAAAAATTTATAGTACTTGAATTGATTTTTAACATGTGTTTTTATATAAAAGAGATTCTATTATATTTCATATTATTAACTAATGTTTTCTATACATAATAGAGATTATATAACATTTCATATTACTAATTAGTATTTTTGAATAATTTAGTATTTTTGAATAATACATTAGTTTTTATATAATAGAGTATATTACAGACTTTAATATAAATGTTTATGACAAATTTAATGTTATCAATACTTGAATAAATATTAAATATTGTCTAATTGAAAAAAAAAACTGAAGTTAAACTAGGACAAAAAGTTGTGGCTTTAAGATTAAGCAACGGTTTTAAAGGGGAGTCTAAATAAAAAATATGGTTTAATCTGTTTTTTGAGAAATGTAGTCTAATTAATAGACAACAGTTATACAACGTAGCTTATTCAAAACCGCAGTATAAAATAAATTATAAAACCGTGGCCTATTTACAATCCAGGTGACGTTTTTGATTTTCCGTGGGCTAAAATAAAGAAACCATATCTTACAGGAATAGGCAACGGCTGTATATTCCACGTACAGATAACTGTGGCCTGAAGACTCAGGCTACGGTTTTCATACTTCTAACCGCGGTTTTTTCTTGTTGCCTAAATCCTATTTTGTTGTAGTGATTTACTCCTCTATCTTTGTACTATTGGACTTTAGTTGATTATTATTTTATATATATAATATATTTGATTAAAAAATAGTTATTGATGTATTTTGCAGTATCATACATACAAAAAGAAAAATAGTATTTAGTTGAATATTATTTTTTATATAAAAAATAATTATTAGCGTGTTTTGTAGTATCGTAAATACAAAGAGAAATAATAGTCATAATAATACGTAGATATATAGTCACTATTAATAGCATAATTGAAAGAGAAAAATATTACATTAAAAAATAAAATTAACATTCAATTTAAATCACTTTATTTTGTTTAAGTGACATATATTTTAAACTAAGAGGATAACTTACATACATTGAAGGTCTTTTAGTCACGAGAAATTTTTTATAAACTAAATGAAACTGGTTTTTATTGATGTTTAGTGAATTATCTATAGTTCTTCCTTGAGAAAATTAATAAAAGTAACCAAAAACAATTAATTAAGAGGAATTGTAGGTTTCAACTTTTTTAAACTATATTTTATATTAATTAATAGCAAACTTCATACAAAGATGTCATCATGTATCAACCATATTCTTTTGAAATTAGCATGTGACATTTTTTTAAGGGCACCAAAAGAAAGGTACCAGTGGTATTGGAAAAATCTAAAAGAATTTATAAACATATAAAAAGAAAGAAAAGGTTTTTTAAACACATAAACAACCAAAGCAAAACAACTCAAAAACAAACGTAAGAAAGAAATAAAATATCTAAACTAATCCATTAGAAATAACTACGAACCTAGCTCAATCAACACACCATTAACACCAAACCACACAACAAGAGATATTGGTGCCCTTGAGAAACTAAAGGAGATCAGTGATTATCGCCTATTCCCAAATAAAAGGGTCCATTCTCCTTTAAAAATCCCAAATCACAACACCTCCGGCACAATGAACAACCTTAATCACTTCATTTTTCATGAAGAGTAACTTAGAAAAAGTATGGGAAGAGTAACTTCGGAGATTAGGGACCAACCCACATATCAATTCATAATGAGGCAAGAGTACCAAAACCCGCCTTTTTGGAGACACCATCCATAAACCAATTTGTATGGGCGCCCGAAGGAGTGGCAAGCCAAGAGACACCCCATCATCATAAGGATGTCAATCTAATGCCTTTTGGTAACCAAAACTTTCTATAAGAACTTGGAGGGACAAACCAGACGGGTCGATAATCACCATCTATCACTACTTCCTAAGTAATTCAAAGTTAACCATCTTAAGGTTGTGAACATACAACCCATCTAAATAGTTATATATTCAAGCATTAGTCCACTTAATCCAAGAAATATTAAACAAATCCTTGACCTATCCTCAAGGAAGCTTCCTCCGAGTCTTAATGACCTCCTTCCATAATTTGACATGAAACTTCAAGAAAGAGAACTAGAAAATCATGATAGAATTGATGATTGAGTTAAGGAGGATAACACGACCATCCAAACTAACATATGAATTCACGGGTGAAATGTTTAGTAATCCAATTTATAAGAGACTCTCAGGTACACACAAAGTAGAGGATTGTACCCACCAGAAGACCAATGTAAGTTATAATCTCATTCACAATGAAAAAAATTTCATCCAAACATAAATAATCCAACTCAACATTAGCACCAATGAGGCAACTTTTGGAAAAATTAATACTCAAGCCTATAACTAGCTTTAAAAACTCGAAGGATATACTTAATAGTCCAAAGACTTTCAACCCAGGCCTCTTCCAGGACCAAGGTACCATCTGCGTATAGGAGATGAGAAATCACCAACGCCCTACTCTAAACCTAGATAAGTGACCCAAATCCACTGTTTGCCTATCCAAATCAATAAGCCCATCCATGATTAGAAGGAAGAGGAAATGGGCTAACAGGTCTCCTTGCTTAAGGCATATTTGAATATTTATCTCTCAGGTGGGGAAATATTTAACCAAAATAGAAAGATAACTAGATAAGACACACACACACAAGAATCGTTGTACTCCAACTAAGAGAGTTATAAGCCTTTTCAAAATAAAAATTAAAGATGAGACATTCCTTCTTAGTTTTCTTGGCCAAAATTGAAAGCCTAATTAACCACCACTACATCATCAACCAAAAGACGGCCTTAAAGAAAGACAAACTAAATAGGAGAGATCAAATTATCCATCACATTTGCAAGCCTTACTGCTAATACTTTGGTAATAAGTTTGTACTATGAACCAACTATAGAAATAGGTCGAAACTCCCTAAAATATGAAGGAGAGTCGACCTATGAGATCGAAGTAACTAAGTACGAGTTAAATCTATAGGGAATTAAATCTAGGCTATAGAACAGTTGAAAATCTAATCCTTAAGTTGGTCATAAGAAGCTAAGAGAACCTTTTGAAAAAGGAGAAATTAAAACCATAAGGTCATGGAAACCCCAAATTATGAAAGGAATAGAGTGATGTCCCAGTAGAACTACACATGATGGAAAGGAGACCTCCATTATTCCTAATTGTTGAAATAAAACTCAAATGGAAGAATGTTGTACCCCAAATAAAATGAACCACAAATTTAGAAACACAACTAAGTTTTTCTCTTACAGAACAACAAACTAAGAGAATTTGAAGAGATAAACTCTCCCACCTTATTCTTCGTAATAAAGACACCTACGCCTCACATTTTAAATGAGAGGTCAATATTAAGTTGGACGGATGGACAACCTAAATGTATTAAAGCAAAAACATCTAACATCCTAATAAATAAACCTATCAATTTTCTCCTCATGACTAGAATTAAATTCATAGAAGGAACTAGAGGATAAGTAATAAACGTATATGAATGCTTTGGTTACTCTAGGAAAATAACACAAGGAGGGGACCATTGCTCCAGAAAAGGTCTAAATACCAAATATACCACCAATCCATCAAAAGGAGGTGCATAAGAGGGAACAAGATCCTTTTTTTTCCAGTAAAAGCATAAGAAGACAAAAATTGAGCCACTCAAAAAATCTAAAGGGTGGAACCAACTTACTAGGCACCTCACTAGATCCAATGGAGAAGTATTATCCCCACTACTTTTAATAGGGCGTGAGACCACCTGAAGCATCAACAAAAAAATATCTAAAAACGAAGTAAAGGTGTTCACCAATTCAATTGAGGTTGCAAGTAAGAAAAATAATAAGGTGTAGCTTACAAAAACAACTTGTAATTATATAATTTTATTAGGCCCTTAAGAAGGGATAATCCATGAAAAGGAGGAAGGAAATTCGCAATGGCGAGGGTTAAGCTAAATAAACTTGGGTGATGATGTGAACCTATAATGATTAGTTAAAAAGAGTCAGTCAAAAAAGGAAATTGTTTCCTCCATGATCCTAGAAAAACAAGCTTTCTTTGACCACTTTCTTGGTCATGGAGCTAGGGAATAACCAATCACTAACTTTTCAAATTAGGCCTAAGAGAGCCTCTATAGGTACCTCATTCGCATAATGATAAAGGGACAATCCCATGTTCACAAAAGCATACCCTAGCAACAGAGCTTCTCACCCTCGTGAGCATATTTAACCTCACAAAAAAAACCTTTAAAATAGGGCTCCTCACCTTCGTGAGATTTCCCTAACACCCAAAAACACTAAAGCCTCTAGAAACCCCTAATAGAATAGGGTTGTTATGCATATGTACTTTTTCTAGCAAGTACAGTGGATCCCTCTATGGGCCCTAGTAAAACTGACTTGGGCCCAAGCTCACTGTTATCTCCCTAAAATGGTTGTTTTTCCCTATACTATACCTTTATAATTACCCATCAAAGGTTTATAATGGATCAATATAAATTTTTATATATGATACATCGCTTTCGTGGATTCCGACCTAGACTAGAGGATTTAGATGTTGGCCACAACTTTCATCTTGATATTGCCACTGATGTCTCCTTCGCTCGATTTGCTCGCCGAGTTAATTTTTCAGCTTGGATCGCTGAGACATTCTTATCTTCATTGTGCTTTAGTTTTTCCTTTTTTTATTTCCTATTTTTCATATTTATCGACGTGTTTCATTTTCTTTCATATGCATTATTTTCAAATGAATTTATTTCTCCTACCTACAACCCTGGCTATGTCCGAAATAAAAGTGTATCAAAGTACATGCATGTGAATAGGTGTAGCTAAGTATAAATGCTCAAAGTAACCGAACTATCACCACTGAGTTAAAATGGCAGCAAGTCACCTACAAAGAGGTGAGGCATATCATACCACCCATGAGTATCAGAAAATGAGCTGACAGAGTTAACCTTGAAAGCATGGATTTATAAAACACGATCTCCAACAAGACCAAAAGGCGGTTCAGACGTAAGTTTATGTCTTAATTAATTATCTCTTTTTGTTGAATAAGGAGAGCCATTGTCTCTTCCATTTGTAATTCCTTTAACAACTCTTTAAAACTCACTTTGAACAATGGGTGTCGTTCATTTCTCTTACGTGGGAAAGGTTTTTTTTATGGAGGCGTCCCACTCTCTCTCTTTCTTACTTGTAGAAATTATGTAGGATGAACACGAAACTCGAAAAAAACCTATATTTTAGGGAAAATGTAACACTTCCTAAAATTCTAGTATCAGATATGAGATGTCGAAGGTAATGTCACGACACTAATATCTGAACAACAACTAAAATATAAACAGGATAAAAGACAAAGAAACAATAGTGCAAGAGACACAAGCAATTGTTAACCCAGTTCGGTGCAAACTCACCTACGTCTGGGGGCTACCAAGCCAGGAAGGAAATCCACTAAACAGAATTAGTTCAAAGACTCTCAGTAAACAACTTCAAATTACAGTCTTTTCACCTAATCTCTACCCGTGTGACTTCTATCTAAGAACTCTTAGATAAGAGACCCTATTCACTCCCCCTCAACCAAAGCAGTGATAAAAACAAATATTACAAAGAAAGAAGACACTCTTTAAGAACACATACTTGATCTTGATTAAAAGCTTCAAACAAGTAAACACACAATCATGCTTCAAAGCTTAGAGTGGACAAATTACAACACAAAAGTTAGTCCAATTCAATCATCAATAAGATGAATGAATGGCTCACAATACACAATCTCATACAAGACTCAAACCCTTATTCTCTCTCATTATTTCGTTCATTTTCTTGTGTGTTAAAACTAGGTTTTACATGGCCTTTAAATAGAAGCTTTTGAATGGGCCTAGACATCATAAAACCCTAAATATATTTTCCTTGCATATCTTCTTATTCACGATAGCTGATCATCCCTTATTGGAAAATAAATCAAATCTGGTTTTAAATCAAATTACTCCTTGAATAGCGCATTCAATCTCCACATCAATCACACACAAATTTTGCATGACAAGCGCAATCTTAAGATACATAACATTCAGACTGAATGTTCTGTATACACATGTCTTAACATCGGGTCTGACATCTCAGCTAAATCCTGCACAACCATATTTAAACATCCTGCAGGAAACTGATATCACATGTCAAGACACCACGCGTGACAACTTGTGACAACTCTAGGTTTTACCAAAATTGATGCCAACACATAGAGCCAACAAACTCCCCCTTTGGAAAATTTTGGCTAAAACATACATTAGATCGTACGTTTCACAAGAAAATAATCACAGTATCAGTTCAACAGCAGAAGTAAACATACACACATTACTAGCAAAACATATACAGATCATGTCTAACATCATCTGTAACATCATCTATAGCGTAAGATATATACTATAATATAGCATCATATAGCTACTATTTCTCCCCCTTTTTAGCCAAAAGAGACCAAAAAGGCAAAATAAATGTCTATTCAGTTAAACAATCAGAATGTCAAAGGTTAAGTGTTACAGATCAAAGTACATACACAGCTTTAAACGAGCTGAGAAAAATCCAACAAACCAGAAAATCCAGAAAAATAAACATCAAAGCAGCAGAACATAGCTGCCAACAACCAGAACATCCATCACAGCAAAAAAAACATCATCTCATGAATGGGGGCCAACTTCAAAAGAGCTAATCAGAGAAGCTTGAGCTTGCAGCTTCATCAGCATCAGAACCAGAATTGCCACTTGTCTCATCTTTAGTTGTAGACCTCTCACCAGAGGTTTGGGCTTCAGCTTCCTTAGCATGTTCAATATTCTCACCTTCAACTTGCTCTAAGCTTACAATCAGGGCTTCCAACGATTCTTTCCTAGCTGTTACTACCCGTATTCCTGCACCCAGCTCTTTACACATTTCCTTCAGCTCAGCAATACGTCCACCTTTTGAGGCTGGCTTTTTCACAGCAGATGTCATGACAATGTCTTTGACATGACTCCCTTCAAACAGTTTATAGTGTACTAATAGAGCAGGTTTTCTTCTACTTGGTAGGTCATTGGTACTCAGAATCCCAGGGTGTTGACTCAGGATAATCCCACAAATCATTGAGGGAAAAGCTATATGCAGCTTTACTGCATTAGTAGAAGCATGCTTGACAATTTGTTCAAAGATAAATCTACCATAATCAAATTTCAGCTTGGTTCCAACAACAAAGATAAATCTTCCAAGGGTATTTGAAATTATGGAAATGTGGTTGGTAGGCACCCAATTTTGGCAGATCCTATTTTATGCAATATGGCATATTTAACAATCAGCTTCCCAGCAGGAAGATGCTTTTTACTAGGCCACTCCTTCACCTGCCTTGCTGTAATTTCACTACAGACCTCATTGTCTGTAGCTTCCAGTTCACATGCACCCTCTATACCTCTTCCCAGAAACTTGTTAATGACAGTGGGAGAAAATGTAATACACTTACGTCTCACAAAAACTTTGCAAAATTCCTTGTTATTTTTATCAGCAATATCTTCAGGAATGTTGACAATGAATTCCTTAACCAATCCCTCATAGCACTGAGATAACCCAACCACAGTCTTCATTAACCCAACATTCTTGATTAGGTCCATGACCTCTTTGACCTCAACAACATCCTTGCCTAACTCTCTCTCTACAGCCACCCTTCTTTGGATCACAAATTTCCATTTGGCAGCTCCATCTTTAAGATGGAAAGAGATATTGTCCAAATGCACAACAACAACTTTCACAGGGGACTTCCTCAGAGTTGTCCTCTTCACAGGGGAGATGTCAGGGACATCTTCCTCAACATCTTCGTCAGACACAAAAACTTCTCTAACCTTTCTCTTCTTCACATCTACTTTGCTCCAAGATTTGGAGGGACCTACACCAGCAGTCTTCTTAGTTGTCTTAGCTGACAACATTTAGCCACAGATCTACCTTTTATAGTCTTCATACGCTTAGCCATACTAGGCTTCAAGTGATGAAGTAAGCTATCATCTTGATCATCAGACCTATCATCCTCTAGGTCAATCACATTGTTTGCAGAATCATGCTTCTCAGACTGTGAAGCATTGGCAGTTGTAGATGCCACAATTTTTTTTACCAGACACAGTTTTCCCTAGAGAGCACAAACCTTCAGCAGCCATGTCCTTCTCAGATCTAGAGGAATCATCATCCTTCTCACTATGAGGTTCAACCTCAAGAGAGGGGTACATTCTAGACAGAGGAGTAGAGACTCCCTTCACAAAATGTCCTTCATTCAGGATTCTAGTGACTAGGTTTCTTATGACACGATCAATGTGGTGCATTTCTTCCTTAGAACTAGAGGCATGAGTAGAGCTAGAAGGGATACTAGAGTTGTTACCTTGAGTGGGGCATGCAGAAGCAGATGCATCCATGGGATGGTTTGAGTCAGGGGCTTCTCCTGGAATAACAGACAGAGGGACCACATCCAAAATTTCATCATCGAGAAAGTCCATGGAATGAGCGCTATCCTTGTGAGTAGGCTTAGTAGTTTTTGAACCAGATGGAGTTTGATGTTGTGACATCTTGTTGTTTTTGGGGAAAGATTTCAGTTGCCCTAGCAGAGGAGTTTGAGGAAGAAGCAGGGAGTTGGGAATGTTTGAGTAGGTAGTGAGGTTGCGTGTGAAAAGGTAATAGATGGTATTTCCAAGACTAGGTGATGATTTACCATAAAGGGGCGCTTTATTTTAAGTAAGCAGACAATAATTTGATTACCTTTTCCATTCCATATTAATTGCTACAAATATTCATAAATACAAATCCCTAATTTCCCTCTTAGAAATTCAAATTGATTTGCATCCAAGGCCTTTGTAAAAATATCAGCTAACTGCATCTCAGTAGCAACATGCTCTAGGGCTACAATTTTATCCTCCACGAGTTCTCTAATAAAATGGTGACAGATATCAATATGTTTTGTCCTGCTGTGCTGAATAGGATTTTTGGAAATGTTTATAGCACTTAGGTTGTCACAATATAATTTCATGACATCTTGAGTGACATTGTATTCAATCAGCATCTGTTTCATCCACACCAGTTAAGAGCAACTACTTCCAACTGCTATGTATTCAGCTTCAGCAGTGGACAAAGACACACAATTTTGTTTCTTACTGAACCATGATATTAAGTTGTTCCCCAAGAAGAAGCATCCTCCTGATGTGCTTTTCCTATTATCAGCACTTCCATCCTAATCAGCATCACAATATCTAGTCAGCACAGATCCAGATCCATGAGTGTATAGCATCCCATAGTCACTAGCGTCATTGACATATTTCAGGATCCTTTTCACTTGGTTTATGTGACTCACCTTTGGTTCAGCTTGATATCTAGCACATACACCTACAACAAAAGCAATTTCAGGTCTGCTTGCTGTGAGATATAGCAGACTCCCTATCATGCTTCTGTAGAGACTTTGATCCACAATGACACCATTTTCATCTTTAGACACTTTCAGATGAGTAGGAGCAGGTGTCCTTTTGTGGCTTGCATTCTCCATGCCAAACTTCTTAACAATATTTTTGGCATATTTGCTTTGAGATAGAAAGATAGAATCTTCCATCTGCTTGACTTGTAGCCCAAGAAAATAGGTTAGTTCTCCAACAAGGCTCATTTCAAATTCAGACTGCATTTGTTTAACAAAATGTTCAACCATCTTATTTGACACCCACCAAACACAATATCATCCACATATATCTGAGCCACCATGAGTTTTCCTCCATTTTTGACAAATAAGGTCTTATCAATGCCTCCCTTCCTGTATCCTTGTGCTACGAATCTTGCTTTATTTTTAGTAACCACCCCTTGTTCATCAGATTTATTCTTGTAAACCCACTTTGTCCCAATAACATTTATTCCTTCAGGTCTTGGAACCAATTCCCATACTTCATTTCTCTTGAATTGGCCTAACTCTTCCTGCATGGCATTGATCCAGAATTCATCAGTTAAGGCTTCTTTGACATTCTTGGGCTCAATCTTGGACACAAAACAGGCATGTGAGATCACTGTTGGAAGTAGTTTTAAGTGTCGGGTTTTTGTTATCGTCTCCACAGGGATTGTGAGATATTGCTGCAGTTTGACAGTTGTTTTAATTCTTAACTCGTAGTAACAAGGGGGGGGGTTTGGTTTTAGTCACGGTAGCTTGCATAAAAGTGTAAGAAAGTGCGGTAAAAGTTTTGGTTTTTCTATTTGATAAAGATTGTCAAAGTTAGGGTTCGACGATCACTTTGCATGTATACGTTTGATCAATAAGACTCATAAACTCCTTTAGATGATAAACTATTTCACAAAGTCCTCCCAATGTGTTTATCTCTAACACACATTGTGAGTTTTCCCATTTTGATCCATTGTTTATCTCTAACACAATCTATCAAAATGACAACTTTTTGGTTCAACCTTATGGTGAACAAAATCATTCATTACTATCTCTAGCTAACAAACAAGATTGGATGAAAACCTAGGTAAAGAGTTGGTAAACATCTCTCAATCATAAACCAACACAAAGAGTTTTCAATAAAACAAAGTTTTCACCATATATTCATCATTAAAGAGTTTACAAATGAAGATCATCTCATATACACACAAAGCTCATGATCATCTACATCTAACCTTGACAAAATGAAGAACTTAGCAACTCATTTTCATGGTGGCTTGTACAACAAGTCTCGGTTGAAGGTTGATCAACATCCAAGTCGAAGAATCGAGATTGGATGGGAATCCACCTTCTTTTTGTGGAATATTGTTAAGAGATGAAGAAAAATGAAGAAAATGTGTTTCTAGGTTACAAAATATCTCTAGAGCAATGCTGGAAAAATATCTAAGTTGCAAAAGTATGGTAAGTACAAAGTATGGCTTCCAAAAAGTAGCCCCTGCTACTTATAGTACTACTGTCTGAGCTATCATGCTCGCTAGGCGAGCAGAATGGTTCGCCTAGCGAGCCCCAAAATAGGCACCAGAGGCACCTGCGCCCAGAGAAATATCCTTTGCCAGATTTGCATGTTTGTTAGGCGAACAAACCTTCGCTAGGCGAAGCCTACGCTTCCACCTTCGCTCCAGCGAGCTTAGATGGTTTTGCTACTGGAATTACTCGCTGGGAGCTCGCTAGTGGTTCGCCTAGCGAGTAAGTGCTGGTTGTTCTTTTGACCAAGTCTGGGCGTGTTCGCTACCACCTTCGCTGGCTGCTCGCCTAGCGAGTTGGCTGACTTTGCTACTGTAAAAATCTGGGGATGTTCGCTGGAAGCTCGCTAGGTGCTCGCCTAGCGAGCACTTCGCTATAGCACTCGCCTAGCGAGCATGCTGATGAATGCTTCCTTTTCTTGGTCCCTTTGCCAACTTTCTTGTGCCTTCATTTTCTATTATTTCATGCCTAATTCCTGCACAATAACGCACAAATTAAAGGTACCAAGATCGTTTAACATTGTATTGCAAATCATCAAAGCAATGGCGGATTCAAACACTTTAGCAACAAAAAGGAGTGAAAGATGCCCACATTTGATAGCTCAAATAAGCACTTTTGGGCATCTAACAATCACCTCCCTTGATCTAGTGGTGACCCCTTTATTTGGGTCTCCTATAATGAGATCTTTCAGATGATCCTTCTGAATTCTGATAGAGGGTCCCTTATTAATTTTATCAGCTTCAGGTTCAGCTTGAGTGGATTCACTCTCATTACTTTTATCCAGGAGATCAGTCGGGGCATCATTTAGAGATGTTTCAACATCATCTGTGACATCAGTCTCTTGATCATCAACAACAACATTAATAGATTCCATCATTACTTTTGCTCTAGAATTAAAAACCCTAAATGCTCTGCTGTTTGTTGAGTAACCCAGAAATATTCCTTCATCACTCTTGGGGTCCATTTTCCTTCTTTGTTCATGATCAGTCAGGATATAACATTTACTACCAAACACATGGAAGTATTTGACAGTAGGTCTTCTTCCTTTCCAGACTTCATATAAAGTAGTTGGGGTCCCTTTCTTCAAGGTTACTCTGTTGTGAACATAGCAGGCCGTGTTCATAGCTTTAGCCCAGAAGTGGTAAGGCAACTTCTTAACATGAATCATAGCTCTGGAAGATTCTTGGAGAGTTCTATTTTTCCTTTCTACCACACCATTTTGATGAGGGGTAATGGGAGATGAGAACTCATGACTAATTCCATCAGATGAACAGAAACCAGCAAATTTACTGTTCTCAAATTCTTTCCCATGATCACTTCTGATTCTGATAACCTGTCTTTCTTTTTCTCTTTGAAGTCTTAGGCAAAGATCTTTGAACACCTCAAATACATCCGATTTTTCCCTTATAAAATTTATCCAGGTGTATCTGGAGAAGTCGTCCACCACCACATAAGCATACCTTTTCCCACCAAGACTTTCCACCTGCATAGGTCCCATCAAGTCCATGTGGAGAAGTTCCAGCACTCTAGAAGTGGTGTCATGTTTGATCTTCTGATGTGACATCTTTGTCTGTTTTCCAATCTAATACTCACCACAAACTCTTCCTTCATTAATCTTTAATTTTGGGATTCCTCTGACAGCTGCAACACATATAATCCTCTTCATTCCTTTAAGATGCAGATGACCCAGTTTTTGATGCCATAGTTTCACTTCTTCTTCTTTAGCTAGAGTACACATCGATGAATAACAAGTTTCTTGAGAATTCCACATATAACAGTTGTCCTTAGACCTGACTCCTTTCATTATCACCTCATTTTTTCATTAGTAATCACACATTCAGTTTTTGTGAAGTTCACATTTAGACCTTGGTCACACAGTTGACTGATGCTGATCAGGTTTGCAGTCAATCCTTTAACAAGTAGCACATTCTCAAGGTTAGGGACTCCAGGGAAGTTTAGCTTTCCAATCCCCTTGATTTCACCCTTTTCTCCATCACCAAAAGTCACATAGATGGTGGCATGAGGTTGAAGGTCAATTAGCAGGTTTTTGGTTCCAGTCATGTGTCTGGAGCATCCACTGTCAAAATACCAGTCTTCTTTGGCTGAAACTCTGAAGGAAGTGTGAGCTATTAAGTTAGTAGCACCAGTCCTAGGAACCCACTGTTTTCTGTTAACAGGGATGTGGTGTTTGGGTCTAGATTGATGATGAGTTGAACTAGGATAGCCATACAACTTAAAGCAGAAAGGTTTTATGTGGCCAAATTTTCCACAATAATGACATCTCCATCTTTGATGTTTTCCTTTATGTTGTCTTTCCTTGTGATGTTGAGACACCTGATGTGACATCTTTGGGTTGCTACCAGTGTGACTACACTCAGGAGTGGATTCATTGAACCCAAGTCCAGACTTTTCTCCTGCCATCTTTCCAGTCTGGAGGATTTTGTCTAAGGTGTCAGATCCACTGTTTAGCATTCTGACATACTTTGTCATCTCATCTAGTTTGGAGTTCAGGAACACGGCTTCGATCTTCAACTTAGAAATGGTTTCTAAGTGTTCTGTCTTCTCATCCTCTGGTTTGGTTATCAATTTCTTCTGATTCTCCACTTGTTACACACTTCTTCACTTCTGTAACACAACTTTCTGTAGGTAGTGGCTAATTCATCAAAGGTTACTTCATCATCACTTGAGTCTTCATCAGAACCCCATCTTCCAGTCAAGGCAATCACAAGATTGGCAGACTCTCCTTCTGTTTCACTTTCATCAGACCAAGTAGCAGCAAGACTCTTCTTCTGTTTCTTGAGGTAGGTCCCACATTCAGCTCTAATGTGTCCATACCCTTCACATTCATGGCACTGAACTCCTTTGCCTTGTTTGGATTTTTCCTCAGATTTTGTTCTTCTTCCAGCATCATTTGACCTACTGATGTCAAATGAGTTGTTCTTGACATTAGACTTTGACCTTACATCCATCCTTTTCAGGAGTTTGTTGAACTGTCTCCCCAGTAATGCTACATCATTTGCCAGATCTTCATCAGTATCCTGACCACTGTCTTCCTCTTTCTCTTTAGTGTTTGACATGAAGGCTATGCTTTTGGCTTTCTTTTCAGATCCATCACTCATCCCCAACTCGAATGTTTGGAGGGTTCCAATTAGCTCATCCACTCTCATATTGCAAATGTCTTGAGATTCTTCTATGGCTGTCACTTTCATGGCAAATCTCTTGGGAAGAGACCTGAGAATTTTCCTCACAAGTTTTTCATCTGACATCTTCTTCCCTAGGGCTCCTGAGGCATTAGTAATTTCAAGGATATTCATATGGAAGTCATGAATACTTTCATCTTCTTTCATCCTCAAATTCTCAAACTTGGTAGTAAGCAACTGCAATCTAGACATCTTCACTCTAGAGGTACCTTCATGAGTGGTTTTGAGAATATTCTAAGCATCTTTAGCCACCTCACAGTTGTTCACCAGTATGAAGATGTTCTTATCAACCCCATTGAATATAGCATTAAATGCTTTAGAGTTTCCAAGAGCTAGTTCATCCTCCTCCTTGGTCCATTCCTCCTCAACCTTCTTATCAGTTATAACTTCTCTTTCCTTAGTAATGACGGGATGTTCCCATCCTGTTAGAACAACCTTCCAAGCCTTATTATCCAAAGATTTCAAGAAGGCTACCATTCGAGGTTTCTAGTAGTCATAGTTAGATCCATCCAGAATTGGTGGTCTATAAACAGATCCTCCGTCTCTATCCATAGTACTAGAAAGTAACGTCCCAAGATCTCACCCAGAACCAGAGCAGGATGCCTGCTCTGATACCAATTGAAATTCTGGTATCAGATATGAGATGTCAAAGGTAATGTCACGACACTAATATCTGAACAACAACTAAAATATAAACAGGATAAAAGACAAAGAAACAGTAGTACAAGAGACACAAGCAATTGTTAACCCAGTTCGGTGCAAACTCCCCTACGTCTGGGGGCTACCAAGCCAGGAAGGAAATCCACTAAACATAATTAGTTCAAAGACTCTCAGTAAACAACTTCAAGTTACAGTCTTTTCACCTAATCTCTACCCGTGTGACTTCTATCTAAGAACTCTTAGATAAGAGACCCTACTCACTCCCCCTCAACCACAGCAGTGATAAAAACAAATATTACAAAGAAAGAAGACACTCTTCAAAAACACATACTTGATCTTGCTTAAAAGCTTCAACCAAGTAAACACACACTCATGTTTCAAAGCTTAGAGTGGAAAAATTACAACACAAAAGTCAGTTTAATTCAATCATCAATAAGATGAATGAATGGCTCACAATACACAAGCTCACACAAGACTCAAATCCTTATTCTCTCTCACTATTTTGTTTGTTTTCTTGTGTGTTAAAACCAGGTTTTACATGGCCTTTAAATAGAAGCTTTTGAATGGGCCTGGACATCATAAAACCCTAAATCTATTTTCCTTGCATATCTTCTTATTCACGATAGATGATCATCCCTTATTGGGAAATAAATCAAATATGGTTTAAAATCAAATTACTCCTTGAATAGCGCATTCAATCTCCACATCAATCACACATAGATTTGCATGACAAGCGCAATCTTAAGATACATAACATTCAGACTGAATATTCTGTATACACATGTCTTAACATCGGGTCTGACATCTCAGCTAAATCCTGCACAACCCTATTTAAACATCCTCTAGGAAACTAATATCACATGTCAAGACACCACGCGTGACAACTTATGATAACTCTAGGTTTTACCAAAATTGATGCCAACACATAGAGCCAACACTTCTACTATAAGATCCTTGCCTCTATTGGGTAATACATTGTTGGACTTCCACGGGAAAATACTCGTCGTCCTACAGGATAGTACATTATTAGACTTCCACTGGAAGATCTTTGCCACCGTATAGGGTATTAAATTATCGGACTTCCTTTGGAAAATCCTTTTCACCTCTTACGGAAATATATGAATGTTGGATTTCCTTATGAAGATTCTTGTCGCCTCTTAAAGTAATACATGAATGTTAGACTTCCCCTAGAAGATCCTTGCCACCTTGTAAGGAAATATATGAATTTTGGACTTCCATTGGACGATCCTTGCCGCCATTTTAAGGAAACATATGAATGCATGACTTCCATGGGAAGATCCTTGCCACCATCAAAGGCAATGGAAATGGGATATATATATATATATATATATATATATATATATATATATATATATATATATATATATATATATATATATATATATATATATATATATATATATATATATATATATATATATATATATATATATATATATATATATATATATATATATATATATATATATATATATATATATATATATAAAATATATGAGGATCACCTTGTCTGAATGCTAGGCCTAAATTAATCTGCTAAATTTCTCGTAAGACAAGATCCTCTAAATGCATCGCCTAAGGAAGTCAACTAAGAGTCTCGACATGCATGCTTATCTTAAAACCACGCCTGAGGGAATAAAAGTCTCATTAGACATGCTCATCTAAAATCCTCTCCTAAGGTACTTGACTAAGATTTCCATAAAAAAATCTCATCTAAAATTATCACCTGAGAGACTTGGCTATTAAGGCTCTCCTAAGAGACTCTACAACAAGTCTCTCTTATAGGACTTAGCTTAGAGTCACATCACACAGGATCCTCTAAACTCCTTTCCTGATGGGCTTAAAATCTCTTCAGATGGGCTCACCTAAACGCCTCTTTTGAGGGACTCGAAGTCTCGTTAAATAGGCTCATATAAACGCCTCACTTTAGGTACTTGAGTTCTCATCAGACATGCTCATCTAAACGCTTTGTTTGAGGGATTTAAAGTCTCGTTAGACAAGCTCATCTACACGCCTTGCATGAGGGACTTAGAGTCTTGTTATACGTGCTCATCTAAAAAAAACTCTTAAAGGACTTAGATTTATGTAAGAAAGGCTCATCTAAATGCTTCGCTTAACAAACTGAAAGTCTTGTCAGACAGGTTTACCTAAACACCTCACTTCAGGGACTTAAATTCTTGTCAGATATGCTCATATAAACTCCTCGTCTGAGGAACTTGAAATCTCATCTTATAGGCTCAGTCAAAACGCCTCGCTTGAGGGACTCAACTAAAATTTACGGCAGACAGACTCATCTGAAAGTATCTTATGAGACTATTAAATCTCGCCATATGGATTCATCTAAGAGTCTCGACACGAAGGCTCATCTAAACGCCTTTCTTGAGGGAATCTACTAAGATCCTCGATAGACAGACTCATCTAGAAGTCTCGCATAAGACTATTAAGTATCGCATGAGGGACTCAATTAAGAGTATTGACATGAAAGCTCATTTAAACTCCTCACCTAAGGAACTCAACTAAGATTTACGTCAGACATGTTCATCTGAATGCCTCACCTGAGGGATTAAAGTCTCATCAGACAAGCACATTAAACACCTCTCCTAAGGGAATCGACTAAGATTTCGGTCAAATATTTTCATCTAAAATTCTTGCATGAGCGACTCGACTATTAATTATCACATGAGGGAATCAACATCATTATGTTGTTTGACGGGCTCAACTAAGAGTCTTGTCAAATATACTAATCTGAATGCCTCACCAGAGGGACTAAGAGTCTTATCATACAGGCTCATATAAACTCCTTCTTGAAGGACTCGGCTAAGAGTCCCATGAGCCAGGCTATTCTAAAATTCTATCCTGAGCGACTCGACTATTAAGTCTCGTATGAGGGGATTGGCATAAACTCTTGCGTGGGACTATTAAGTCTCCATTTAGGGACTCAATTAAAAGTCTCAACAAGCAGGCTCATCTAAACGCCTCTCCTGAGGGACTCAACTATTATTCTTATCATACATGCTCATCTAAACGCCTTGTATGAGGGGCTAAGAGTCTCATATGACATGCTCATATAAACGCCTCACCTAAGGGGATTTACTATGATTCCTATCACATACGCTCATCTAAAAGCCTATCCTGAGCGACTCGACTATTAAGTCTCGCTTGAGGGACTCAACATCAAGTCTCTCCTAAGGTACTCAAATAAGAGTCTTGTCAGACTGACTCATATGAACGCCTCACTTGAGGGACTTAGAGTCTCATTAGACAAGCTCATATAAACGCATCGCCCAAGGGAATAAACTTAAAGTCCCACAAAATAGGCTCATCTAAAAGTATTTTCTGAGCAACTCGACTATTAAGTATTTCCTTAGGGACTCGATATCAAGTCTCGTTTACGAGACTCAACCATTAAGTCTCTCTTGAGGGACTCGTCCCAAGTCATGTTTGAGAGACTCTCTATAAGCAATCATCAAGAAAAATCCTACCTGGGATAGATCCGTAAAAGGGAGTCTTAAGGATGTGAGCACTCTTACTAATTAATTCGTCCTTTTCAATCCCTCATGCTTGAGAGATTGTTTACTGACATAATTGTATTCATCTACCCTGCAAAGTCGTAGGTCGCCCGAATGAGCCATATAGTCACACAAAATAGGTTATGTGGCCACCTAGATTTGAGTAGAAGACCGCCCGATTAGGCTCTCACTATCCATTCGCCCAATAAACATGGGTGATGATATGGGCCCACAATTATTAACCAAAGAGAGCCAATCAAAAAGAGGGAATTGCTTCCTCCATGATCCTAGGAAGAACAAGCTTCATTTGACCACTTTCTCGGTCGTGGAGCTAGGGCATAGCTTCCCACTAAATTTGCATAATGAGAAAGGTACAATCCCATATTCACCTAAAATACCCCGACAACAGAGCTTATCACCCTTGTGAGCTTGCTCTAACCCCAAATAAAACACCTCTAAAAAAGGGTGCCTCACCCTCGGGAGCTTGCCCTAATATCCAAAAATGCTAAAGCGTCTAGAAGCTCATACCAGTATAGGGTTGTGATTCATCTATAATTTTTTTAGCAAGTACGCAACACAACATCATGTCCATCGATTGAGAATTTAATTTGGCACCCCTAAAATTATACTTGTCACCCACTCATATTTTTGTAATACCGAAAATATCCCTCTCATTTTTATCATTAAGAACATGCTGAGAAATTTTCATCCAGACGCAGTAAATTTGGTAGGCCGTTCAAAAATTCGGTATGCATTTTTACCGGCATTTTCAAAAAATCTGGTGCATGGAAAACTTTACCGTTTTTTTTCCAAAAAAAAACTGGTATACCGGATTTTTTCCACTCCCCTAAAAAATATAGTAGTGTTAGTTTTTAACTGTTGAGACTTTTCCGATACTTTTATAGAGTTGTGGTCGCACCTACAGTTTTGTATGGTCTCTAATGATTTAAAACTTGTACAAATATGCATCATATGTTATTAACAAAAACACATCACAATGTCTCAATATTGGTATCTTGCATTTGTGTACTTCAATGGTATGAAACTCCATGTTGATTTTAGGATCACAAAGGACAACCCTCTTGTTATTCTAAAATCCAAACTAGGTAATCACTTACAACACATTAAAAACAGAAAGATGATTAAAATTGAGTATCATTTACAATCAATTGATAATGACAGAAAGATTAGGTTCAGTAACTTTGAGTTGACGACGAATGAAGATTAAAAAGTTATGTGGAGCACATATCACCGACATGAAACAAATGGTCTGGTCGAGGTGGATGAAATAATTTTAAGATATGTCGACGATATTATTAAGGTGTTGAAACTTCCTGAATCATCGAGTATTGTTTAAGTTTTGTTCATGTTATTTTCTTATGAATTTATGTTAACCAACGTTTTTAAATTATGTTCATCACACATTAATGTAATTCTAATTTTCATCTAATTAAATTTTAAGTTAAAGTGTCAATAATATTCAAATAATTCGTTAAAAAATCAAAATAATGTAAACACAAAAAGCTAATAAAATTTACTTAAGTCTATCACGACCAATGTGTGTTATCTCAGACAACCCGGTGTAGATCTCACCATATGGGCTTACCAAACCCATGAGGTTATTCTAAAGAAGTGTTATCCTCTACAGTCGTTGCTGGTTAGTCATACCAGGTGGAGGCGATGGCACATCATCTAAAGGTCCTCCATCGTGGGAAGGTCCAACATCATTTGCAGAATGAACATATGGGATTATGCGAGGGTGAGATACTTTAAAGTACCACTTTAAATAACTGTCCAAACATTGCTTTGTAAAAGACACCCATACTACTTATCTTTGATAGCACGAGAATTGCTCAATATGTTAGACGTAAACCATCTATAAATGCCCATAAAATGGCATAAGAGCGACTAGTCTAAGGATGCCTTGAACATACCCAAACTGACGCAAACACCTCTCAAGAAAATATCTAGCCATAGAACTATCTGATTGCAGATAAGCCAAAAAAGGGCAATGTCATTAAACTCTTGGTGCACTCAATGGTCTACGTAGGGTGTCCATATGACATTGTCTATGATCACTACATATATCCTCTTATTCTACTCATGAAAACCATCTGAATGAGAATGTATAACCCTCATCTAGTGGCCCATGGCAATCCATCAATGATATGAAAAAGATCACGCCTCTCATAAATGGACGGGAAATGCTTTTATATCCTACACTACACAAGAAGAAGAAGTCACATATACCAAATGTCTTTGAAAGACAAAAACAAAAACAACAACAACAATAACTAAGGCTTATCTCATTAAGTGTGATCGGCTACATGGATCAATTTTTGCCATAATGTTCAATCAAGGACCGTGCTTCTATCTGAATCATTAATGTCAATATCTTTCTTAATAACTTTTCTAGTAGTCTTTCTAGGTTTTCCCCTTCCTCTAATTGTTTACCTTCTGTCCATTTGGTTTACCTTCCTTACTACATAATCTATTGGTTTTTTCTCTACGTGCCCAAACCACCTAAGTCTATTTTCCACCATCTTCTCTACTATAGGCGCTACCCCAAAAATCTCTATAATATTTTCATTTCTTATTTTATCATGTCGAGTCTTACCACACATCTACCGAACCATCATTATCTCTGCTACACTTATTTTATTATGTGTTGATTCTTAACCACCCAACATTTTATCCCGTATAAAATCGCAGGTCTTACGGCAGTTTGATAAAACTTTCCCTTCAAATTGAGCGGTACCTTTGCATCACATAAAACACTTGCCGCCCTTCTCCATTTCAACCACTCATCTTGAAATCGATGGTTTACATCCCCTTCTATTTTTTCATCATTTTTTATTACGAACCCAAGATATACTCATTTAATAAATATTCATACCTGAAATAACCTCATATAACTGACAAGTTATCTCGTCTCGAAGACAGCAGTCTCTCCAAGGGAATTATATAATATCGTCAAAGCAAAACACCCTCATGTCCAATTGTGATGATCAAAGTCAGAAAACAGATGTATGTGCTTGGCATTGATTTATACATGAGACATATCTGCTAAGATAGTACATCCTACAAGAAGCAACATTTATACCCTAGCGGACTCCTCATTCATAGAGTGTTGCATTAGTGTTTGATACGTATCATGGAGTCAAGAATGACGAAAGTAAGCACCCCTGTTATCCCTGAACTCCTCTAAGACCATCCTCGGTGTAACCCCTAGAACAACCATGTAGTCTCGAGCATGGTGAGGGAACAATCCACAATCAGAATCAGGCCGACATCAATGACAATTGCTTTGATCTTACCTGACATTTGCACATCAGAGAATTTCTTCAACTACTTTCAATTAATCAATAATATAAATGACAATTCCTTTGATCTCATCGGACATCAATGACAATTGCTTTGATGGAACGCGGTTCTGTAACAATTAAAATATAAATCTTCAATTACTTTCAATTAATCAATAATAAATAAAAACAATTAAAATTTAGAAACAATACACCGCTCCATAAAAAGAGTTTTTTTTAATGTTTTGGTTATTTTAAACCTTCATTTTTTTTAACTACTGTTATGAACAGTTATAGTCTATATAACATTTGAATGTACATAAATTGTAAATATCTTATAAGTCTCTTGTAAACTTTGTAATGAAAATATAGTTGAGAACTTAAAAGCCTAATAACATACACATTTGAGAATATAAATAACCAAGTATATAGACATTTGCGAATGCCTTTGAAAGTTGGACACACTTAAAATTCAGAAACTACAAAGACTGTTTCTATTTGGATAACAGCTCCACGAGGCAGCACGATATATTAAGTGTTGACTAGAAGTACTGTGATTTCAAAACCGTCACTTTCAGCTGGTAGCAAGTAGACAAGATTGAATTAATACAGATTAGCTCCATCCCAACTACCGAGTAAAGCTTCCGTATTGATTCATCCTTCCTTCCATTATAAATAGACCACACTCTCTTACTATTATTTTCATCCAATACTACCAAATATCACATTTCAGTTGAGCTTGAGTTGAGTACAATGGATTCCAAAATAGCAATTCTCATCCTTGGCCTAATGGCCATGGTTCTTGTTATTTCCTCAGAGGTTTCAGCTAGGGATTTAACTGAGACTTCAACTAATACCAAAGATGGTAAATTATGTTTTTTATTTTATTCTCCAAAATATGACTACATATACTGTTTCAGAATTAAATTCACATATTATTTATATTTGCAGACGTTGTTGAAAAGTCAGATGAATTAAATGATGCCAAATATTACGGTGGAGGTTACAACCATGGTGGCGGCGGAGGTTACAATGGTGGTGGAGGAGGCTACAACCATGGTGGTGGAGGCGGATACAACCATGGAGGTGGTGGTTACAATGGTGGCGGAGGAGGATACAACCATGGTGGCGGAGGAGGATACAACCATGGAGGTGGTGGTTATAATGGTGGCGGAGGAGGATACAACCATGGAGGTGGTGGTTACAACGGTGGCGGTGGAGGCTACAACCATGGAGGTGGTGGTTACAATGGTGGCGGAGGAGGCTACAACCATGGAGGCGGTGGTTACAATGGTGGTGGAGGAGGATACAACCATGGTGGTGGTGGTTATGGTGGTGGAGGTGGACATGGTGGTAGTTCCAACAATGGTAACTGACTATGTCACCATGCATGCATGTACTATGTGTAATCATGAATAAATACTGTTGGGTTTCCAACAAAAGAGTATATAGATAAATCACTATGTTATCATGTGTAATATATCAAATATCATCCTTGTTGTTAGAACATTGCCTTCTTTTATATAATCCATTCTGCTGATTTGTCTAAGAGAATTCTTACATGAATTGACATAACAAGCAAATATTAACATAAGGTGCTTCATGCATATAAAATCTTAGTAATGAAAAGCTTTGTATAAGTCATAAACATAATCGAGAAAATGTGCTTCACTAAGATGGAGATAGCCTCTCGATGGAAATACATTGCACCATTTCATAAACAGATCCAAAAACATTCAAAGGCTAGACATGCTATATTGATCAGAGCAGTAGTAAAAGGTTCAACCTTTTTACCACTCATATTCCACAATCCACCTAATCAAACAATATAATTTTAATAATAATAATGCTTAATCACTTCAATTCTCAAAGGGTGAATTCCTATCGATAAGCTTATCTTTTTCTTCCCTCAAAGACAATAATTTAATGATAAAGTTTACACCTCAATCACATAAAAAAAAACTAAGGTCAAATAATCTGCAATTATATATATATATATATATATATATTATATATATATATATATATATATATATATATATATATATATATATATATATATATATATATATATATATATATATATATATATATAACCTCAGTTTTATTTCAGCTCCTACAATTAAATGTTTTATTTAGAAAAAAAAATATTTATTTTATAAATTATCCAATCCCTCGGTTTATCAAAAAACTAAGATAAATACTTTAAGCGATATTTTATTTAATTAAATTAAATCAAATTTTTACCTCAGTTATATTTCCTCGATTTTGCATAAACCGAGATGAAAACTCTAAACAATATTTTATTCCTTAATCAAAATGTTAAGTCTCATTCACTTTTTTCACCCTAGCAAACGAAAGGAACATCATTTTTCTTTACCTAACGAACTGAAAGAACATTTTTCATCTTCTCAAAGGAGGAAGGGAGCTCGAACCTCAAACCACACTACTACAAATAATGCATTTCATGACAAAACATTCACCTCACCGAACAAAAAATCGAGGTATAATTCTAAAATGCGACATGTTTTTTTAATTTTAAATATCATTTATTTCCTCGGTTGTTGAATAAAATCGAGGTGTAAAAAAGTTCAAGACATGTTTCGATTCACAACAAATGTAGTTTATGTTTTTATTCCTTTAAAAGTGTTGTCATTCTTTTTATTTTATTATTTATTTATAAATAAAATGATCTATTCCTTCTCTTTCTTTGATAATCGAGGGGGTTAGATAATCAAATTTTACAATAAAAGCATATGTTAATTAAGTTTTGTGTTGTATGTTGTTCTTCTAACATCAACCTTGAACAAGACATTACTTATGTTTTTGTAATTTATCTCACATTATGGTGTTTTTTTGTTGTTGTTGTTGATGTTGTTGTTGTTGTTGTTTCCACCTCTTGCAAAATCATTGTTATATTTTAGAATAACCTTCCTATATTGTCAATCAAAGAAAATACTCCATAATTTATTGTTTTCCTCGGTTCACAATATTGACAAATTTATTCCTAAACATATCGTAAATTGCAATGAATGTTGTTATTTCACAATACAAGATCTAGAAAAATTTGTTTTAAATACATGCTACTTTCAATTTTTTACCATTCTCCATTTTACCATTCTCCATTTTTTACAATTAATATATTACACAAAGAAGATGGTGATGGTAACAAATTGTAAAAGGAAAAAATACATGCTACTTTCAATTTTTTATCATTCTCCATTTTTTACAATTAATATATTACTTTAATTCCTCTCTAAAACTGAGGAAAAAGTCCGTATTTTATTTTATTTTTTAATTAAAAAATAAATAACCTTTCCCTCGTTTTATAAAAGAATCGAGGGGTATAATTACTCAGTTAACCTAAAACGAATCTTTTCCCTACATTTTTAAAGTAACAACACTCAAGATATTGTCAATGCATCAAACCACATAAAACCTTCTACATTCAATAAGAACACGAACACCACCACTATATATCTTAGACATTATCTTGTGAAACTCAAACATCGATAATGAAAATATTTTCCATGAAAAATAATTGGAAGTGTGGAACAGATCTCTGGGATGGATTGCAAGTGAAGAAAAAAAATTTATTTCAAGGTTGGTGTTTTTACATAATATCTTATCGTTTAACTGAAATTTTTGTTATGTATCTAACCTTTTTATGTTAAATCAGAATTTGGATGTATGCAAAACCATTGATCTTAAAAAGCAATGAGTATGTAACAAAATATAGATTTTTTCTTCTCCAAGAATAATAATGACGATGATGAATCAGATTTGTTAAAAATTTGTACTTGTAAATTGAAACCAAAATAATGTAACATAAGAAACTTTGCATTTTAAGAAAACAAATGGATATTTGTTAACAATGTAATTTAATATTTTGTGCAATCAATGTAATTCGTATTTAAAAAAAATCTTTTACCCTTGTTTTTTTTACAGAAACTGAAAAGTGTGTGGCGCTAGTTTTGAAACTATAAAAATGTTATTGTTGGGGATCAAGCCAATTACAATTTAAAGTATCCCCTTGATTAATCAGAAACCAATGGGTAAAGTGGCATGTTTTTATGTCGTCCATCGTAACCTCGCTTTTGTAACCGAGATAAATTCCCTTTCGCGTCCGAGGTAAAATGTATTTTTTTTAGTACTGCCAACACTTTTCTTTGAGTCTCTCATCATATTTTTGGTATGGAAAAATTTCTCCATGACAGTTGTTTCTGTTATTATTCTTGTCAATGTCATTGTTGTCATCGTCGTTCATGTTGTTGTTGTTTATGTTGTTGTTGTTGTTATAGTTATGGTTTGAGAATTCAGGAATAATGTAATACTATTTTTTAGGTATTTTTAGTTGTTGTTTGTTATTGTTGTTGTTTTACTGAGATGGAATGTTCATTTTTGTTGGTTGTGTAATATTTTATTTTATTTTTAGAAGTTGTATATGATTATGGATCGTAGTTAGATGAAAGCCAATAGATTAAGTAAAGAGTATGAGAATGGAGTGATTCAATTTCTTGAATTCGCCAAAAAATACCTTCCTAACGATAATGATATTTTTTGGTGTCCTTGAAAATTTGTCGAAATACACGAAAAACATCTAAGGGATGTTATATTCAATCATTTAGGTTGTGATAAAATTATTCAGAATTACACGAAATGGATATGGCATGGTGAAGTGACAAAAAAAAGACATATGTCACATTCAGATGAAGATGATGATAAATTTATGAATGATACTCTAGAAGACATGATACGTGATATTGGAGTAGACGATTTTAAGAAAGTTAGTGTGGTAGATACTTTGCAAAGAGACATGGAAAAGTCATTATATTCGGGATGCAAAAAATTTACAAGATTGTAAGTTGTGTTAAAACTATTTAATCTTAAGACAAAAGGCGGGTGGACGGATAAAAAGTTTTACTCAATTGCTTGAATTGTTGTAAGAAATTCTTCCAGAAGGTAACACATTGCTGAATCATAGTTATGAGGCCAAGAAGATATTGTGTCCAATGGGTTTAAACTATATCAAAATACATGCATGTCATAATGATTGCATATTATATAGGAAAGAGTATGAAAACTTCAAGGTCTGTCTGAGGTATGGAGAGTCACGCTACAAGAAGAAGAAGAATGACGCTGAAGATGATGATGGTGTAACTAGAAAGGGTGTTCCTTCCAAGGTTATGTGGTATCTAGCCATTATTAAAAGGTTTAAGAGACTATTTTCTAAGTTAAATAATGCAAATAATACTAGATGGCATGAAAATGAGAGAGTATGTGATGGAAAAATTCGCCATGTAGCTGATTCATTGCAATGGAAGAATATTGATTTGTTGCTTCTAGATTCTCCCTTGAGTCAAGGAACTTTAGGCTTAGACTTGCCACTTACAGAATGAACCAATTTGGTAATTTAAGTACTAACCATACTTCATGGTTTGTTCTTATTATTATTTATAATATATCTATGTGGTTGTGCATGAAGTGCAAATATATGATGTTATAAATGATGATTACATGTCCAAAACAACCAGGGAACAAAATAGATGTTTATTTAACTCCATTTATTGAAGATTTAAGAATTTGATGGGAGGAAGAAATTGATGTCGATGGTGCGCATACAGGTGATAACCTTAAGCTGTGTGTCATGTTATTTCTCATAATCAATGACTTTCCTGCATACGGTAATTTGTTTGGGTACAACGTCAAAGGACATAAAGTATGTACTATATGTGAATATGATACATGATTCCACCAATTACAAAATGGAAAAAATATTATTTACCTAAGGCATCAAAAATTTATAAGATCTAATCATCCATACCATATATTGCATAAGGCTTTTAATGAAAAGAAAGAGTTTGATGTCTCTCCAAGGCCCTTACTCGGGAAGGAAGTTCAAAAAAGACAACAACACATTAATGATTTAATATTGTCTTTGAAAATAATTAAAAAGGTCATGTGGGGAATTTTTTTTTGGAAAAAGAGTTTGGTGTTCTTTGATATTTTATATTGGTCTATTCTCAATGTAAGATATTGTCTTAAAATGATGCATGTGGAGAAAAATGTATGTGATAGTTTGATATGAACACTTCATAATATTAAAGGAAATAAAAAAGATACTAAGAAATCCCATGAATATATGGTGGGGATGGGTATACGACAAGAGTTAGCCCTAAAAGATATTGAAAATAGAACATATTTTCCCCTAGCATGTCACACTCAGTCTAAAAAAGAAAAAATGTGATTGTTTGTGAAGGAGAATAGCGATCCAAAACGTAGCGGAATTTAAAATTTTCTCCTTTAGTGATCCTTACGAATGGGCATGATCAGTGATAGAATCGTTACCTCTCGTGACGATTGAAACCTTTGATGCAGATCTACGGAACGATCACGAGCGTTGAACAATGACAACGCCTCTACTCAGTCCACACGAACGAATTCCTTCAATCTCAGTGCTAGATGCTACAAATGAAGGCTTTGAGTGAGAGAGAGAGAGAGAGAAACAAAATTGCAACTACTCAAATGCTTCTGCACAAGGGTTCTATTTATAGAACCACTTGTGTGGGCTACAAGATAAAAAGTCCACTTAAGTGTATGTGGCCCATATCTTATAATATGCCAAAATCACTTAAGCATGTGGTACCTTACCATATTTTGTATTCTACTTAAGTACACCGTACCTTACGATGTTCTACAATTCACTTAAGTTCACCGTACCTTACGGTGTTCCTTAGTTACTTTATCTCTCATCAATCCGTCCTTTTGTGTGTGACCCTGTAGGTTTTCGCGGCATTGGCTATTATATTAAATCACGTATTTAACGTAATAAACAATGAGAGGTATCTAGCAACACATCACTGCTACCCAAGACACGAAAATGTCAGGTGATCTGACAAATCCTTTTGTGATAATACTTATGTGTACAATTATCCTTTTACCCTTATGTCTATATTGAACATGAGTCATAGACCGTGTCATCCTTGTCCAGTTCAATATTTGGTCCATAGACATTTATCCTGTTACGCAGATTGGGCAAATTCCATCTAGGTCACTCATGTCCCTTAGCATGCTTCGTGGAGTACCCATCAACTGTCTTTATGGTCATCCAGTTACAGACAATGTTTGATCAGCAATAAGGCACTCGACTCTACATCTAGGGTCCATAGTGGTTTCAGGTCGAAGGGTGGTATACATCATTATCACCATGAGAATAACTTATGACACTTTGCATAATATTCTATATAGTATTCTCATAGCGGGTCAATCCAGTATAAATATTACTCTTAATATTCATACCTATGTTTAAGACTTGATAACTCCTTATCCATGATCCATGAGATGTGATCATCAGTCTATATACATAATAGTCTTAATGCCTTAATGTTATCCCACTTCACAATAAAGCTCGACTACAGATACTTTAAGAATAATGTCCTTATGTTTAATGTGATCTCATGATTAAGTCACACTTGATACATTAAACGGACTAGCTATTCTAGGGACTTTATTAAACAAACATAATAAAGAAAAAGCCTTTTATTATTAATAAATAATTTGATACAAGTACCAAAAGTATTGGCCTCTAGGGCTTACACCAACAATCTCCCACTAGCACTAGAGCCAACCAGGCATACCTCTAATGCCCATAGATCTAGTATGGCCATCATGCTTCTGCTGCGCAAGAGGCTTTGTCAGTGGGTCAGCAATATTGTCAAGTGTAGGTACTCTGCATATTTTCACATCTCCTCTATCTATTATCTCTCGAATGAGGTGATAGCGCCTAAGTATGTGTTTGGATCGTTGGTGAGATCTAGGCTCCTTAGCTTGTGCGATAGCACCATTGTTATCACAATAGAGACCAGTGGGATCCACAATGCTAGGAACTATGCCAAGTTCACTAATGAACTTTTTGATCCAAACAACTTCCTTTGCTGCACTTGAGGCAACAATATACTTGGCCTCAGTTGTAGAATCAGCAACTGCATCCTGCTTTGAACTTTTCCAGCTCACAGCGCCATCGTTTAAGCAAAACATATAACCAGATTGCGATCTAAAGTCATCCTTATCTATCTGGAAGCTAGCATCGGTGTATCCAATTACAGCCAGCTCTTCCTGACCTCCATATATCAAGAATGAGTCCTTAGTCCTTCTCAAATACTTAAGGATATTCTTGACAGCTACCCAATGAGCATCACTAAGATCAGATTGGTACCTACTCATTGCACGTAAAGCATACGAGACATCTGGTCGAGTACATAACATGGCATACATGATAGATCCTATTGCAGATGCATATGGAATCTTATTCATGCGATCCCTTTCTTCCTTAGTTGAAGGGGATTGTGTTTTTGATAGACACATGCCATGTTGCATAGGTATGAATCCTTTCTTGGAATCATGCATATTAAAGCGTCTCAGCACTTTGTCTATGTATGTACTCTGACTTAGGCCAAGCAGTTTTTGTGATCTATCTCTATAGATTATGATTCCTAATGTATAGGTTGCTTCACCTAGGTCCTTCATAGAAAAGCATTTCCCCAACCAAGACTTTACTTGTTGTAGGGTAGGGACATCGTTTCCAATGAGTAATATGTCATCTACATATAATACCAGGAAAACGATCATGCTCCCACTAACCTTCTTGTAAACACAATGCTCATCTTCGTTCTTGATGAATCCATATTGTTTTACTGTTTCATCAAAATGAACATTCCAGCTTCTAGAAGCTTGCTTCAATCCATAGATTGATCTTTGTAACTTACATATCTTTTGGGCTTCTTCTGGTATGGCAAATCCTTCAGGTTGTGTCATGTACACATCCTCAAGCAGATTCCCATTAAGGAAAGCAGTTTTGACATCCATCTGCCATATTTCATAATCATGATATGTAGCGATAACAAGTAAAATCCGAACAGATTTAAGCATTGCAACTGGTGAAAAGGTTTCATCATAGTCAACCCCATGAATTTGTTTATATTCTTTTGCAACCAGTCTTACCTTATAGGTATGTACCTTACCATCCATGTCAGTCTTCTTTTTGAATACCCACTTTCATCCTATAGGGTTAACTCCTACAGGAGGCTCTACCAAGGTCCAAACTTGGTTTGTGTACATGGAACCCATTTCAGATTGCATGGCTTCTAGCCACTTCTCAGACTCGGGACTAGTTATGGCCTCTTGGTAGGTCGCAGGCTCATCTTGATCCATGAGTAATACATCACCTTGATTAGTTATGAGATATCCATATCTCTCAGGTAGGTGACGTATCCTGCTTGACCTACGTTGGTCTTGTTCTACTTGAGCAGGTTGCTCTTCCATAACTATTTGTGTTTCCTGCTCTAATTCCTCCATAGGTGTATCAATGCTTTGTGATTCTTGAATTTATTCAAGCTCTACTTTCCTCCCACTGATTCCTTTGTAAATAAAATCCTTTTCTAGGAAAACTCCAGTTCGAGCGACAAACACTTTGCCCTCAGAAGGATTGTAGAAGTAATATCGTCTTGTTTTCTTAGGATACCCCAAAAATAAGCATTTGTCAGATTTGGGCTCAAGCTTAGTTGAAATTTTTCATTTCACATTGTAAGACCCTAATTTTGACCCTAAGATCCCTCATGGCATCATAACATTCCATTTGCATTGCCTCAAGGATCATAAGCATCTTGGCTCCTTACCTTTGGGTGGGATCCCTTGAGATTTGGTTTGAGATCACCAAGCATGCTTGATTTGTATATTATTTCTTTTCTCATTTTTTTACTAACCAAAAGCACAAAAATATGTCACTAACATCTTTTGTTTGTAGCTTGAGCAGTCACAAGGTCCAAAGCCTCTAGGAGATCCTATGTGCATTGATAGGGCCAATTGAAGATGAAAGCAAGCATGACAATGGTTCCCAAAGCTCTCATCAATCAAATATGCCTCCCAAGTATCTCAATTCATCATTTTGACCAAAGCAAATCAAGGGGTTTGAGGCTTGTTTCTCAAGGAAAGCCTAATTCATCTGTCCATCAACTGCGCCTTGCTCATGAGGCAATCTCAACCCTTGGTCAATTACAATCAAGGGAAGTTCTTTCATTCATCATTTTATGCATATTTGAACTTAATTGAGTGTCCTCAATCATCAATTCATCAAGATATGAGGTGTGGACTTGAGAAGTTGATCAGTCAATTCATCTGACTATTTTGAAATACACTGAGACCTAACTTTTAATGTGTTTTTCAAATGGAGATGACCCCAAGAGAAAAGATGTTCTTAATAACTATATGAACAACTTTCATGTTCATCAAAAATTTATTTGAATCTTGGAAGGTCATCATCCATTCCAAGACATTATAGGTCATTTTGACTGAAACCCTAATTTTGGGTCAATTTACCAAGAACATAACTCATTCATTTTTCATGATTTTGAGGTGGAATCAAATGAATTGGAAAGCTTAATATGTCTAATTCAAATTTTATGTTGAGCAAAATTTCAAAATTGTGAAGGCAAGCCTCTAAATGGTTTTGATGAAGACAACATTATTCATTCAAGATGTTATGCATGCTCAAAAAGAAAATGGATCAAGACATTGAAGCGAGAACAAGATTTCATAGTATTTAAAGTCTTGAAGATTTATCTTGGATTGATCAAAGAGAAGAGCTTCAAAGATAATTCAAGCATCAAAGTGATCAAGCCACATATGCATGAGGAACTTTTTGATCAAGCTTCTTTTTCAAGTCAACCGTTTGCAAGATTGTTGATTCACTTCTTAGGTATATCTAACTCACTCTTAGATTAGTATACAAGTGTTCAACAATCATGATCTGCATTTGCATCTTTTAACATAACCTTTTGTTAACACATTGAAATGCAAGACACAATTTTCTTAAAGTATTTTTCTGCATTTCAACAGTGTTAACCGGTTAACCATATGGGTTAACCGGTTAACAACCCAGTTTTTTGAAATCCTGTGTTAACGTTGTATGCGTTAACCGGTTAACCCATTTGGTTAACCGGTTAACACTGTTCGTTGCAGTGAAAATGATTTTTGAAAAAAATTATATTTTTTCATCAATATTCATGAAGAAAATGATACCTCTTTGAAAAGGTGTTTTGGCAATATAAATTCTTGATTTTTCAAAATGAATTTTCACCTCCAAGAATTTTCATACAAACTTCAAATAATCACTCTCTCATATTTTCCTTCAATATTTTTCAAAAGTGTTCATAATAAAAGTTTCATCTCATTCTATTTTTTGAACACTTGTATATTATCCATTGAGTGAATTATTTATCTAAGGAGAAGATCAATCAAGAGAAGATTGATAATACTACACCTTGTTAAAATTATTCAAAGGAATTATTTCTGTTTGACTTGTGATCCAGGATTGTTGGACACAAGGGTTGGTGTTGAAGAGGATTGTTCTTCATACACTTGTTTACCTATAGGTTAGATAGTAGGCATCACCGTTGGTGTGAATAGGCTGTACCATAATTCTAACTATAGTGAAATCTCTTTCGTGTGGAAAGGGGAGTGGATGTACCTTCGGATTGTGAAGGGAACCACTATAATTTCTGGTGTCTTTTTACTTTCCGCAATTTATTTTTCCGCATTAAAACGAAAAATAACCAAAAACCGGAAACAAGATCGAAGAATTTTTAACCACCTAATTCACCCCCCCCCTCTTAGGTGCATTTACAACTTACATTTGGCATCAGTGCAAGTTATAGGTAACCTGTTCCTAGAGATCCAGCATGGCTTCCGCAAACATAAATCCGGTTTTCAAAGACGGTGGAAGTAGCAACAAGCCCCCACTCTTCTCCGGAGAATATTTCGATTTCTGGAAAATAAGAATGAAGGCACATCTTGAGGCCCAAGGAGAAGGTATATGGGAAGTAGTTGAAGAAGGTCCATACAAACCGGTGAATGTGGTGAATGGAGTTGGTACCGCAAAGTTGAAAAACACTTATGACGAAGATGATAAGAAAAAGATTCTGAATGAGAAGAAGGCAATCAACATACTCCAAAGCGCTCTTAGTATGGACGAGTTCTTCCGTATATCTCAATGTAAATCGGCAAAGGAGATTTGGGATACCTTGGTTGAAACACATGAAGGAACCGCCGAAGTGAAGAGATCGAGGCTAAACACTCTAAGTCAAGAATATGAGATGTTCCGCATGCAGCCCGGTGAATCTATAGTTGCCTTACAAAAGAGATTTGTCCATCTAACAAATCACTTGATTGCTCTCGGTAAAACTTTCACCAATGATGATCTCAACCTGAAAGTCCTAAGATCTTTGACAAGAGAATGGCAACCGAAAGTGACCGCTATTTCGGAAAAGAAAAGTCTCTCAACGATGACATCCGCGTCTCTATTTGGCAAACTTCAAGAACACGAATTGGAACTTGGAAGGCTCGAGAAGCACGAAAGTCTAGAAAAGAAATTCAAGAGCATTGCCTTAAAAGTTGATTCCAAAGTTGTGAAGAAAGAAGACAATCCCGAAGAGGACGAAAACTTTATACGTCTTGTAAAAAGACTAGGAAAATATTTTGGTGCAGAAAATAATATTGGAAACTCTAGTTACACAAGAAGAAAGAAGTTCTCAAAGAACAAAGAAAGAGAAGCATCAACATCCAATGAAGACATTACATGCTATGAATGTGGAAAACAAGGCCACATCAAACCAAAATGTCCCAAACTTGCAAAGAATCGTGACAACAAAGGAAAGAAGAATTACAATAGGAAGGCCTACATTGCTTGGGATGACAATGAAATAAGCTCTTCATCGAATTCCGATAGTGATCAAAGCGCAAATCTAGCATTGATGGCATCACATCATTCCGACGAGGAAGAAGATGAGGTTAGTAGTAATTTTTCAATTTTTGATAATGATGCTCAAGGAGCAATTGATGAACTTTTAAGTGAATGCAAAATTCTATACAAAACCATTTCATCTCAAAAGAATCAAATATCAACTTTGGAAGAAAATATTGAGAAAATGAAAAATAATCTCAAAGATAAAAAGGAAGAATTAATCAAGAATTTGGCATGCACTAAATGTGAGTCACTTGCTTTTCAAATAGTTCAATTGAAGAGAGTTATTGAAAGATATGAACAAGGTCAAATCGGATTGGAACATGTTCTTAGTAGTCAAAGATACTCAAATGATAAAAGTGGTTTAGGTTATTCAAAATTTGCTAAACATATTTCTAACAAGACCATTTTTGTAAAAGCTAAAGAACAAATTCCTCTAGATAAAAGTAACAAGCCTAAAGTGGTTCATCAATATAATAATAGGAAAAGGAACAAATCTTATTATAAAAAGAAATCTTATCCTCCTAGATATAAAAGCAACTTTGAGCCTACATGTTTCTATTGTGGTATTAAAGGTCATACTCCTAATGCATGTTATGTTAGAAACTTTAGTGTTGCTCAAGGCCATTATGTATGGGTTAAGAAAGGAACTAACTATCATGGACCCAAAGCACATTGGATACCAAATAAAACTTAATTGTTTTGTAGGTTTACTTGGAGACCACTTCAAAATCTATGCTTTATTGATAAAGTGGTTGTTCTAAGTTTTTGATGGGAGGCATAAACTAACTTTCAAATCTAGTTCCAAAGTCCAAGGGTTATTTCACATATGGGGAATACCTTAAAGGAAGAATTCTTGGCATTGGCAAAGTTGAAGCACTAAATTTCACATCCAATTGAAGATATACTTTAAGTTGACAAACTAAAGCAAAATCTTCCAAGTATAAATCAACTTTGTAACAAAGACTTCAAAATCATGTTTCGGCAAGAATAATTATTTGATGAAGTCTCTCATGAGGTAAAACTCATAGGTAAACATTATTATTTTGTTTTAATCTTAATTTTTCATGATGTATTTACATATTTCAAGTCTTTTCCCATCCTTTTTGCTAATGACAAAGGGGGAGAAGAAATATGTGTTTGTGTTTGTTTTTCTCTAACAAAATGCAGCTAGAAAAGACTCTCTAAAAATCATGAATTTAGGGGGAGCGTTGATCAAGGGGGAGCCTTCTGTGTTAGAGAAACAAAAGTAGAGCAAACTTTCAAAATTGGGTTGTCATCATCAAAAAGGGGGAGAATGTGAAGGCAAGCTTCTAAATGGTTTTGATGAAGACAACATTATTCATTCAAGATGTTATGCATGCTCAAAAAGGAAATGGATCAAGACATTGAAGCGAGAACAAGATTTCATAGTATTTAAAGTCTTGAAGATTTATCTTGGATTGATCAAAGAGAAGAGCTTCAAAGATAATTCAAGCATCAAAGTGATCAAGCCACATATGCATGAGGAACTTTTTGATCAAGCTTCTTTTTCAAGTCAACCGTTTGCAAGATTGTTGATTCACTTCTTAGGTATATCTAACTCACTCTTAGATTAGTATACAAGTGTTCAACAATCATGATCTGCATTTGCATCTTTTAACATAACCTTTTGTTAATACATTGAAATGCAAGACACAATTTTCTTAAAGTATTTTTCTGCATTTCAACAGTGTTAACCGGTTAACCATATGGGTTAACCGGTTAACAACCCAGTTTTTTGAAATCCTGTGTTAACGTTGTATGCGTTAACCGGTTAACCCATTTGGTTAACCGGTTAACACTGTTCGTTGCAGTGAAAATGTTTTTTGAAAAAAATTATATCTTTTCATCAATATTCATGAAGAAAATGATACCTCTTTGAAAAGGTGTTTTGGCAATATAAATTCTTGATTTTTCAAAATGAATTTTCACCTCCAAGAATTTTCATACAAACTTCAAATAATCACTCTCTCATATTTTCCTTCAATATTTTTCAAAAGTGTTCATAATAAAAGTTTCATCTCATTCTATTTTTTGAACACTTGTATATTATCCATTGAGTGAATTATTTATCTAAGGAGAAGATCAATCAAGAGAAGATTGATAATACTACACCTTGTTAAAATTATTCAAAGGAATTATTTCTGTTTGACTTGTGATCCAGGATTGTTGGACACAAGGGTTGGTGTTGAAGAGGATTGTTCTTCATACACTTGTTTACCTATAGGTTAGATAGTAGACATCACCGTTGGTGTGAATAGGCTGTACCATAATTCTAACTATAGTGAAATCTCTTTCGTGTGGAAAGGGGAGTGGATGTACCTTCGGATTGTGAAGGGAACCACTATAATTTCTGGTGTCTTTTTACTTTCCGCAATTTATTTTTCCGCATTAAAACGAAAAATAACCAAAAACCGGAAACAAGATCGAAGAATTTTTAACCACCTAATTCACCCCCCCCCCCCCCTCTTAGGCGCATTTACAACTTACAAAAATCTCAAAAGAAATACATGTGATAATGCAAAACATTATAGGTCACTTTGGACCAAATGCATTGAAATGTGAAAAAGTCCAACTTCAAGTGCCCATAACTTCTTCATCAAAAATCTAAATGATGCAAAATTTAAGTCCACATTGATTGTATTGAAAATATATACAACTTTGATGTTGAAGATTTTATCATTTGGAACCTGCATCTTGGAAACAGAAGGGCTTGAACTTTGGCCAATTTTGAAAATCTCACATATGCATGTTTTGCACCCTACACTCAATGTCCAATTTTCATCAATTTCCAAGGTCCAAATGGAGTTTTGATCAACATAACAAATGATCCTTATGCAATAAGCTTTCCAACCATTACTCATAAGGTGGTGTTCCTATTTTCAACATGGCATTTTCGAAGACTTGAACCTAATAGTGCATTTTTTGAAAATCATTTAAATTGCCTTGCATGAGCTATTACTACTAAATCTGCACGTCCATTTTGCTTTCATCATGCATCAGCTTTCAATTCTAGTTGGAATTGGGCCCTCCATGTGCCTGTACAGGCCCATGCATGAAGGCCCTTTCCATTCATGCAAATTTGAAATCATGCATTCAGTATTGCATTGCTTATAAATACCATGCCATAGCTTCATAATTATTCAACCTAAAGGCGCCCCAATTGCTGCTAAATTGAAATCCCAACCATCACTAAAGGAACTAGCTCATTTTGCTCTCAATTTTTCAGATCTGAACTTTGGTTTCATTGATTAATTTTCAGATTTTAAAGTTCCTAAACCTTCTTCTTCTTGATCTATAGTGTCAACTGTAAGCAATAGCATCCAAGAATTGTGACTCAAAGCCTTGCAAATCAAAGGTTTACTGCAACTGTTATTTTCTTCGAATCAGCTTGCATAGTGCTTGATTTTCATTATTGTTGTGTGATCTGAAGTCCCCTGCATAGAGGCAACATTGTTGTGCTTTCAATTTTCAAAAATCATCAAGTTCATATGAACACCACAGATCTTCCACTTCTGATTTCTCTCAATATAGAGATCTAGAATGGATTTGAGTGGTACAGGGGTGATGTACATCACCCTAGCTCTCGATTGATGCCTGGATCGTGCCTTTTGGTTACCATTTAAACCTCTGCAATTTTTGACTTGGCCGGAGAAGACGGTGGCGTTGGCCACCGTCTTTTTCCCAGATTTGATCTGGAGCGTCCATCTCTGTTTCCAGATTCAATCATACACGTCCATTGATATGACTTATTTAATGGCTTGGTGTGTTGCATTTGACTAGCGTGTATGGTGAGCGTGCGCTTCTTGGCCACGTGATGATCCACGTCAATTAATGAGAGATCATCAGACGGTCCACGCTTTTTCTTTTTTTTTCTAATTTCTGATTTTATTTCTTTTATTTCTTTTAATTCCATTTCATTTTAAAAATTCATATCTCTCTCATTATTGGTCCAAAAAATATGAGACCAATTTCATTTTTCTCCTTTTAATTTATACTTTCTAAAAATGATTCTTAATATTTTTTATTTTATAATGTGATATTTTTTAGTAATTTTTTTCTTTTCTGGTTATTTTTAATTCATTTAAAATAGTTTTTGATATTCAAAAAATACAAAAATATTTTTCCAACCTCTTTGAATGATGATAGATCTATGAAAAATATTCTCATCAATTTATTAATTGATTTGAGATTTATTTGAGATTTTAGTTCAATTAGGTTATTTTTATGCATTTTTAATTGATTTAAAATAGTTTCTGACTTCTAAAAATGTTGAAATTTTTTATCAAACTTTGTTTGACCATGTTGAACTTAGGATAATTCACTTGGACTTTTCAAAGTTGATTTCAAGTGAGTTTGAAGTTTGACCTTTCTTTATTATTTTAATTCAAGTTTTATTTTAATACTAAAAAATGCCAAAAATATTTTACTAGTTTCTTGACTTCTAATCTTCATCTTGCTTCTGTTTTCTATTGTTTGACCTTGATCTTCTTTATCTTTGGTCAATGCTTGTTGATTATCTTATTCCATTTCCATTAATGCACTTTAATTCTTCTTCTTCTTCTTCTTTTCTTTTTGATCAATGAGTTAAAGATTGGTGGTTAGCATTGATACATGGAGGTTTAATCTTCCTTGATTCAAATCTAATTCATCTTGATCATGGATTAAGTGAATGGCTTTGCATTAAGGATAGGTTGCTTCCTAAATCATGCAAAGGACCTAAATCAGTACAAGATCATTTCTCATCTTCTTTTTGGCATAGCAAGTTGTTGGAGTTTGATTCACTAATCAAGACCTCTAACTTGTGTTGTTGCCTACATTATTATTGACCGGCCTCAGATAGTTGTGACTTCTACATAAGTCCAATTATGATTGCTTAACATAGCGCTAAATTGCCTTATGGCACACTAACTCTAACACTAACCATTAACCATTAACATTTAATTTTTGCTCTTTACATTTATGCAATTTACTATTCTTGTACATACTATTCATTTTCTTTTTCCCTTTGCTCATTTGAGCACATGTTTATGTTAATGCAATTTGTCTTTTGCTCACTTGAGCACATAATTGTGTATATATTATTGTGCTTGTGTTTTGTTTTGATTTTTGGGGACCAAATGCAAAAAAATGAAAAAATGGACTTAGTTTCTAGGACATTCCCTATGCAAAATTGGAGTAAAAGGACCTTAATGTTGAAGATGGATTAGAAGGACTAAACCTCTAAACTCAATCTTGTCCATTCTTGATTTACTTCATGGAACCTTTTGATGTTGTGTGCTTTTGTGCTAGGTGAATCCTGTTTGAGCCAAATTGGAGAACCATTGCCATGTTAATCCAAAGTGAAAGATACAAGAACCATTGGGGATCTTCTAAGAGCTTGTTTGATTATGTTGATTGCTTGAGCTTACACTCATTTTGCTTGCATATTCCAAAGGATGGGAGCTACTTGGATCATCAATATGATCTCAAGAGAGGAACTCCATTTATGGTCTTGTTTCTTATCCCTCATCTCTTGTATTATTAGGACTTTAGCCATTCTTCTTTTTACCTCCACTCTAACCCAAGCCGAAAATTTTGTGCAAACATTTAACACTTCTTTTCAAACATTAGAAACCTAAGCCTTATGCTTTTGATTTTCAAATTTTCTTTTCATAACACTCATTTTGAATTGAATCTTTAAGTCAACTTTGACCATATTTTGTAAATACTTTTCATTGGTAAAAATAACCCATTCAAATATTTTTTATGGTTTCAATGGCCACTTCTTAATCAAAAAAATTTCATAACCTTTAGCTATTAGGTTTGAGTTATCCTTGAGGTAGATGTAATACTCACCTATATCCTTAGTAATGGACAATGAGTCTTCCATGCTTATTATAGGGCTAACCCCTCACTAGCATGTTGAAGCTATCCTCACATGATGGATTTGTGGTTTTAGGTTGAGTTTTCTCCCTTGGATAACAAAAGACCTTCAGGCTTTTGGACCAATCAATTCACCAACTCATTTTGATATTTTTACCCCGAACTATGAGGTTTTGATCCTAATCTTTTTTAAGATGGTACGTAGGCAATGGGTTTATCCATCCAAACACAAATTGTAAATAACTTGTATATTCTCTTCTCATCTCTTCAATCATGTTTGCACAAATAAATTTTTACAAAATACCAACCTTACAACGAATGTGAAAAGGGCTCCCTAGGAGTACCTAGGATGTTTTGGATGCTTAAAACCTTCCCATTGTATAACCAACCCCCTTACCCCGATCTCTGACATTTGTACTAGTTTTTTATTCGATAAAACTTTTAGGTTTTTGTTCGCTTTCTAACCATTCCTTTGGATAAATAGAAGTGCGGTGGCGACTCGACTTGTATGCTTTACCTTGGATTTAGTCAATATCTCTAATGATAACGAATACCCCGCTACACACATAAACTTCGCAACCTCAAATCTTCATGTAAGACATATGTGGTTTCTTACCATTCCATATCTCATATGGTGTCTTCTCAACCTTTTTGGATGTAACACGGTTAAGTGTGTAAGCTGCTGTCAATAGTGCATGTCCCCAAAAGGAGTTTGGAAGATCGGCGTGACTCATCATGGATCGGACCATGTCTAACAGGGTTCGATTTCTTGTCTCAGATACACCATTCCATTGGGGTGTTCCAGGAGGAGTAAGTTGGGATAGGATCCCACACTCTTTCAGATGGTCATCAAACTCTAGGCTTAACTTCTCACCACCTCGATCTGATCGAAGAGTTTTAAGATTCTTACCTAGTTGGTTTTGTACTTCATTCTTGAATTCCTTGAACTTTTCAAAGGACTCTGATTTGTGTTTCATTAAATACACATAACCATATCTACTGAAATCATCAGTAAATGTGATGAAGTACTGAAAACCTCCTCTGGCTGGTATGGTTAGTGGTCCACATACATCAGTATGTATGAGGGTCAAAATATCATTAGCTCTTTCACCTTTTCCTGTGAATAGAGACTTTGTCATATTTCCAATTAAACAAGATCTGCATGTCTCATATGATTCATAATTAAAAGAGTCCAAGAGTCCATCTTTATGGAGTTTGGAAATGCGTTTCTCATTTATGTGGCCTAATCGACAACGCCAAAGGTAAGTTGGATTTAACTTATTAGGTTTTATCCTTTTAGTATTAATGTTATAAATAGGCATTTCAAGATCAAGGACATATAGTCCATTGTTCATTTGTGCAGTAGCATAGAATATATCATTCAAATAAATTGAGCAACAATTGTTCTTTATTATAAATGAAGAACCAAACTTGTCCAAAAAAGAAACGAAAATAATATTCCAACTAATTGCACGTACATAATAACAGTTCTCTAACTGAATTATTAAACCACTAGGTAAAGTCAATACATAAGTTCCTACGGCTAAAGCAGCAACCTTTGCTCCATTGCCAACTCGTACGTCAACTTCACCTTTTGCCAAATCTCTACTCCTTTTTAGCCCCTGCACATTGGTACAAATGTGAGAACCGCATCCAGTATCTAATACCCATGATGCAGAAGTAGATAAATTAATTTCAATAACAAAAATACCTGAAGTTGAAGTCTCTACTCCATTCTTCTTATCTTCCAGGTACTTTGGACAGTTTCTCTTCCAGTGTACGGTCTTACCGCAATGGAAGTAGGTGCCTTCCTTTGTTATGTCTCCACTAGGCTTCAAAGCAACAACAGTGGGTTTGGGTTTGGCAACTTCCTTGCCTTTCCCTTTATCACCCTGCTTGGTGGGTCTTTTGTTCTGTCTCCTTCCATTTCTGATCATCAGAATGGACTTCCCTTTTGACTTCATATTCTGCTCAGCAGTTCTTAACATGGCTAGCAGTTCAGGAAGATATTTGTCCATCTCATTCATATTGAAATTTAAGACAAATTGACTGAATCTATCTGGCAACAATTGCAAGATCAAATCAGTCGTAAGTTCCTTTCCGAGGGGAAAACCCAGCCTCTCAAGGTTTTCTACATACTCAATCATCTTGAGCACATGGGGACCTACAGGGGCTCCCTCAGCTAACTTGCCTTGAAAAAGGGCTTTTGAAACTTCAAACCTTTCATGCCTTGCTTGCTCTTGATAGAGCATCTTCAAGTGTTTGATCATATCGAACGCTGCCATGTTCTCATGTTGCTTTTGCAACTTTGAGTTCATGGTAGCTAACATGAGACAAGCAGTTTCATTGGCATCATCGACATGCTTCTTATAAGCATCTCTTTCTGCCTTAGGTGCAGAACTAGGAGGTTCCTCTTCAGGAACAGGTTTCTCCAAGACATACAACTTTCTATCATGTTTGAGGATAATCCTCAGATTTCGATGCCAATCCAGAAAATTTGTCCCAGACAATTTCTCCTTGTCAAGGATTGATCGCAAAATGTTGTTAGAGGTGTTTGTTGTCATGGTAATCTACATGAAAATAATAAAAATATAAGTATCAATAACATATTTAATTAGGCCTTTAATTAAATATGCTCCCACTATTTTACTCAAAACAAATGACCCTCACCATTTGATTCGGAAATTCCCGTTGGAAGATTTTCTAGTGGGTCGAGATCCACCTTTCACTTTGTTTTAAGTCCACGTAGGCGGATTACACAAAACTAGGTTATTTAAGTAAGAACTCCTTCCAATTGTATCTAATACAACTCTCGAATATTTTAGTTGGGTGAATAACTCCTTATTCCAATCCATCCCATGGATCATTTCCAACTCTTGCTTCTAAGCATATATAATCTTATTATAATTTGTTTAGTTAAGTTTGACCCATTGTTTTAACAATTGGATATTACAATTATCCCATCGCACCTTACTAATATAGAACATGCACCTCGCGTAAGCGAAACCTACATTATTCGATACTAATCTAGATGAGTGCTAAAACTTGGAAAGCATAAACTTAATATTTAATTAGAGAGAATTTGCAATTATTCTGATCTCACCGGCTTATTTATCATATAAATCGTCTCTCACATGCATCAACATACATTCACATGCATCAACATACATAATGAAATAGTTATGGCCCCTAGCGAAATTGTTCTCCCAAGCCAATGAGAGAACCCAAGCTAACCTAATAACGATCTAAGCTTCTCCAAGCAAGATCTTCAAGGTTGTCCTCCTTTGATATTGAATTCTTCTCTTTCTTCATAACATTACATTACATAAAAGAAACTCATTTTACATACGAGGGAGTGAGATAAGAAAAGAAGTTACATTAAGAGATTAAAAGAGAGGCACGACACGCATGTCGTATTTTAAAATCCTAAAACAAAATAAAGGAAAACTAAGGCCATAACCGATCACCACAAGACAATAATAATAAACACATTACTCTTATTAATTTTAATTCTTTTAATTAATTAAAACCAAATTAAACTTTGGCGACCGATCACACTACGCAGAGTTAGTCGGGGTTCCGCTGCCCAGTCACAAAATAGAAAAACATAGAATACAGACTTTGTTAATGTGACGACCGTCACAAAGCATGTTACGAACGTCACGTCCAGCCTGTCACGACTGTCACAGGCCCGTCACGAACGTCACGTGGCCAAAATCAGCGCTTTGAAACTGTCAATAGAAGCGATCCAACAGGCCCTCAATTCATTTAAAATCGACGTCATTTTCGCATCAACACTTGATACTTTAAAGCACAACTCTTGCATCGTCACAACCCTAATCGCATAACTCTTTGACAACACAACCCTTGTGCCGTCACTAATGCACCAACTTCAGACCGTCAAACACACCTCGATTGTTGATTCAGTATGATTGATCAACAAGTCATTGCTTCACCATACTAATGTCGGATCAAGAAGCAAACGACCATTGATCGCTCAAAGGAAAACAACCATTAAGTATTTGAATGAACGAAATAGAAACAGTATATCATATACACCGTATTTTGCATTAGGATTAGTTATATCATATATATAACTTGATCGATCTCAAATGCGTAACCTATGGACGATCGATGTATCGTTGCTTCACCATACTAATGTCGGATTCCGAAGCATAGTCAACATCAATCATCCAAATCGTACACACATGATGCCAAATTTAGTTACTCGTTTATTCTTTGATTCATTCTTCCTTTTTACCATTTTAATACAAAAAATAAACAGCTATCAGATGCATGGTTTCGTAAGTGACTCTGATACCACTGAAGGAGAATAGCGATCCAAAACGCAACAAAATTTAAAATTTTCTCCTATAGTGATCCTTACGAGTGGGCATGATCAGTGATAGAATCGTTACCTCTTGTGACGATTGAAACCTTTGATGCAGATCTACAGAGTGATCACGGAAGTTGAACGATGACGATGCCTCTACTCAATCCACACGAACGGATTCCTTCAATCTCAGTGTAGCTGCTACGAATGAAGGCTTTAAGTGAGTGAGAGAGAGAGAGAGAGAGAGAGAGAGAGAGAGAAATGAAATTGCAACTACTCAAATGCTTCTGCACAAGGGTTCTATTTATAAAACCAATTGTGTGGGCTACAAGCTAAAAAGCCCACTTAAGTGTATGTGGCCCATATCTTATAATATGCCAAAATTACTTAAGCGCGTGGTACCTTACCATATTTCGTATTCTACTTAAGTACACCGTACCTTACGATGTTCTACAATTCACTTAAGTGCACCGTACCGTACGGTGTTCCTTAGTTACTCTATCTCTCATCAATCTGTCCTTTTGTGTGTGACCCTGTAAGTTTTCGCGGCATTGGCTATTATATTAAATCACGTCTTTAACATAATAAATAATGAGCGGTATCTAGCAACACATCACTGCTACCCAAGACACGAAAATGTCATCTGATCTGACAAATCCTTTTGTGATAATACTTATGTGTACAATTACCCTTTTGCCCTTATGTCTATATTGAACACAAGGCATACACTGTTCCATCCTTGTCCAGTTCAATATTGGGCGCGTAGACATTTATCCTATTACGCAGGATGCGCAAATTCTATCTTGGTCACTCATGTCCCTTTGCATGCTTCGTGGAGTACCCATCAACTGTCTTTATGGTCGTCAATTTACGGACAATGTTTGATCAGCAATAAGGCACTCGACTCTACATCTAGGGTCCATAGTGGTTTCAGGTCGAAGGGTAGTATACACCATTATCACCATGAGAATAACTTATGACAATTTGCATAACATTCTATATAGTATTCTCATAACGGGTCAATCCAGTATAAATATTACTCTTAATATTCCTACCTATGTTTAAGACTTGATAACTCCTTATCTATGATCCATGAGATGTGATCACCAGTCTATATACATAATAGTCTTAATGCTTTAATGTTATCCCACTTCACAATAAAGCTCGACTACGGATACTTTAAGAATAGTCTCATTATGTTTAATGTGATCTCATGATTAAGTCACACTTGATACATTAAACGAACTAGCTATTCGAGGGACTTTATTGAACAAACATAATAAAGAAAAAGCCTTTTATTTTTAATAAATAATTTGATACAAGTACCAAAAGTATTGGCCTCTAGGGCTTACACCAACAGTTTGTGAGGTATCAAAGTTTCCCAAGGATACTCATCAAATGTGAAGAAACTTGTATCAATGAAAGATCTCAAATTATTTGTCATAAAATATCATGATTGGCATCCAATCACTATTCCTTGCATTTTACCAAAAAAATGTAACGGTGACTATAACCAGATTATGCTTACTCTTCAATGCTATATGTAGTAAAGTCATTGATCCTGAAAATTTAGATGAGTTGGAACATGAGGGTGTAACTATATTGTTTCAATTAGAGATGTTTTTCCCTCCATAATTTTTTGATATTAGGTTCACTTATTTTTTTATCTAGTAAGGGAGACTAGGATTTGTGGTCTAGTTTATTTACAGTGGATATATCTGGTTGAGAAATGCATGAAGATCTTTAAAGGGTATACAAAGAATCATCACCATCCAAAAGCTTTGATCTTTGAATGGTACATCACATAAGAAACTATTGAGTTTTGTATAGACTATTTGTTAGAAGCGAACTCTATAGCAATTTTTAAGTCTCGTCATGATGGGAGATATGATGATAGAGGTTTTCAAGGTTTAAATGTTAGGACATTTGATCGAGATGTAGTTCTTTAAGAACATTTGTAGTAAATTTAAATCTTACATGTCCGCTCAAAAAAGTCTTATCAAGGAAAAATTTCCTTGGAAGAGTGAAAAAATGTTGTTGACAGAACATAACAAAACATTCTTAAATTGGTTTAATGAAAGAGTTTCTTTTAGAGAGCTGTGCATCAGAGATAATTAAATGGATGTCACGTATACCTAAAGCTAATATAATATCTTGGAGTGCATACGACATTACTAAATTTTCATTCTATACAAAATCAAAGAATGATCGTAGTACCATGCAAAATAGTAAGGTTTTGGTTTAAATTGAATCCATGTACTTCTCTAGTTCCATTGATAAAAATCATGTACTAGAATCAGTATGGTAATGGCATTGGGGCAGTGATTATAACTCCTCAAGGCACTCATTTCCCGTTTATAGCTAGATTGACTTTCAAGTGTACAAATAATATGGTTGAGTATGAAGCTTGCATTATGGGGCTTGAAGAGGCCATTGATCTCAGAATCAAGTATTTGGATGTCTATGGAGATTCAACTTTGGTTGTGAATCAAATCAAAGGTGAATGAGAGACGAATCAGCCCGGCTTAATACCGTATAGAGATTATTTGGGGCCATTAAGGAGATTTTGGATATTGATTATGTTACTTTTAAAGTTCTGTTATTTAAGTACAAGTGGATTTACAGTAACACTGGTGTAGAAATCGATGAATTAGGATACCAATGGGTTGATCTTTGAAAGATAACTTATATGAACGAACCATTCGTCATGACATCTCAAGAAAAACAAGTTTTTTATGTCACTGATCCTTCTAATACAAGATGGTCAATTGTTCTAAAGGAAAATATATTCCTAATAGTGATGAAAATTAAGATTTAAATTTTGATACCCTTTCTTTCGCAACATGTGTACGTCTCTCATCTGAAGAAAATGATTCAAATGACGTACGTGTTATTCGTCATGTTCATCAAGAGGGAATATGGGAAAACTTTTAAATAAATATTTTATATCACTTAGAAATATATATTTATTCATTTTTCTTTTTATATTCCTTTTACTAAAGATTTAATGTTGTTATTGATGATGATCCTAATTGGTTTCAAATGTTGTTCAAATTATAGGTTTTTAACGACCAATGATAAATCACAAAGGAGAACCTTTGGATGGCCTACACAACTTTGCATTTTATTTATTGCTTTTGACGTGTAATTTTTTTTTTTTAGTTTTAATTTGTTGTAAAATTATAAGGTGTGTGTCATTTTGGCTTTGCAAATGGTGTAAATAATGAATTTTTTTTGTACAATGTTTCTGTTTGAGAAATGGGCAAAAGGTACAATGTTTCTGTTTCATAAATGGCCAAAATATGGTTCAGTAATAAAGGTTCAAACCAAAATATAGAAAAAAAATTCATAACTAGATTTTCCCTCAGTTAATATTATAAACAAAGGTATTAATAATTCTATATTAACTTAGTTTTTATGATAACTGGGAGAAAATGTAAGGTGCGCCAACTAGTTCTGAAAATAATAAAAAATTTGTTGTTGGGGATCAAAGCCATGTGCAAAACATTTTACCCCTAAATTATTTCAAAACCAAAGGATAAAGTCACAACTTTTCATTATTCCCTTCGTTACCTCGCTTCTGAATCTGAGGTTAAATCCCATTTGTGTCCGAGATTTGTTAGAACAAGATTTAATTTTGCATTTATTTCTTGAGTTTTGATGATAACAATGTTGTATTTGTGTGAGGACAATTTTGGTATCCTAATGGTTTGTTATTGTGTAGCTTTAACAGTCAGTTCTAATTCTGAGTGTATGACTTGCAATGTCATCAGTTTCTGAAAAATTGTGTTCCAAATTCTGCCACTGCGTTAACCATGAGAAGTTCGGAAATATATCAAGTTGTTGCTGCAATATTCTTTCTGCTTCTGTGTTGATTCACTCCTGAGAAGTTTTTGAAGAGATGTTAGGTTGTTGTTGCAACGTTCTCTCCACTGCTGCTTTTGGACGTGACTCTGATAAGTTAAGCTTCTGAAGAATGGAAAGCTTCTGAAGTTTTCTTACTAAGTTTAAGATTTTGAAGATACTAAAGATCTCAAGCTAGACTGCTGACATTGTCAAGGTTCTAATTGAGGATTATGAAGTTTCTGAATCAAGGTGTATGTTTCTTCATTTTATGCTTCATCAACTTTCATCAGAAGCCAATGAACCTGAAGATAAGATTAAATGGGTACATGGTTAAATAGTACATAGTACAAATTAAATATTCTTTCCACTACCTGATATCATGGACAAGGACACTACTATTCATCACACCCTGTCACTGAATTTGTGGGTGATGTACAGTATGTAGTATCACTCCTTTCACCTATTCAACAATGGATATCCGCTCTATTTGGTTTCCCCATTTTTTCATTCAACGGTCTCTTTTCTTATGTTATATAAGTGGGACTTGGAGACTTGAAGAAAATGTTGAATGTTGAAGCGCTACAGCAATTTGACAAGTCTATTTCTTTGTGAAAAGCTATCAATTTTGTACAAAGTTTTTCTTTAAGTGTTCGTAATTTATTTGTGTAAAATCCGCTTGTGTAGAAGCAACTTATAACACATAAAATATTATTCAAATTGTTTGTTTGATTTCTTAATGAGACTAGGGTATAGTCGGATCCTTGAGAAGACAAAGAAGGGTATTCTTTGTGATTCCTTAAGGAGACAAGGGTATAGTCAGATTCTTGAGAAGAGAAAAAAGGTTATTCTTTGTGATTATTATAATTAGTTGATTATAGTGGATTAAGTCCTTTTGTATAAGGAAAAATCACCTTTATGGGTGGACTGGGGTAGCTTTGCGTTTCAAGTGAACCATGATAAAAATACTGGTATTTTTATCTCTTTTCTATTAACATTTAAGTGGTGTTTTTGAGTTGGTAAAAAGCTTTTGTTTTAAAACCCAATTCAACCCCCCTGTCATACCCTGATTTAGGTCCTGAAATTTTTTCCAATCAATCATTCATTTACATTTCTCCGCATGACCATTTCATCTGATCATGAATCTATCCACCATTTTGTTTTTGTTTAGACCTATCACCACCTGTTATTCCATAAACCTTTGGGCCTTGCCATTTGTATTGGTATAGGGTAATTAAGTTCACTTGGTCAAGCAGGACATGGAGCCCATTATCTTTTGATAGGATAAGGTGGAATCTCATGACTTTCATGCCCATGTCTAAATTTAATCCATGTTTTGCCTCCCTCATAGGACATCATTCACCCCTTGTTCAAGCTTGTCAATTATGTGATCATTCAAATTCCTTTGTCTTGTTCCTGATCATAGCTCACTTCTAATGAATTTCTATTCCAATACATTCATTCGATCATTCATATTCATTTTTCATTTATTCGAGATTCTAAAATTCCATACATATTTCTCTATTCATATTAATTTTTCCGTTCATTCATAATTCAAAGAAATTCCTTACATATCCCGTCATTCATATTCATGTTTACTATTTCATATTTTTTTGTTTTTCACATTCAAAATTTGCATTCACATGTCTTCATTCACAAAAATAAAAATAAAAATAAAAAAAATATATATATATATATATATATATATATATATATATATATATATATATATATATATATAATAATAATAATAATAATAATAATAATAATAAGAAAACTCTCATTCATTCATAGCCAAGATTCTTTGCACATCCATATCCACCATTTCATATTTCTATATGTCATACTCAATTTGCACTCACATTTTTTCATTCACTTTGGAAAACATCCATTCATTCATATACATACTTGTTCCTGTTTCAAATACTTCATTCATTTTCTATCACATCCATTCACTCACAACCATCCATATGCTGGCAAGTGATTAAGTTCATCGTCTTAAGGCATCATCACATGAATGGATGAAAGTTCTAGAGTACAAGGAAATAATTTGGTTTGCTATAAAAGTACCAATTTCTTTTTCATTCACATCAATAGTCATTACAAGTAAAGAACTTACAGACCTACACAAGAGACTAAACTAGGGGAACCTCTTAGAAGTTGTGATTGAAGAGGAATTACGCTAATGTTGCTGCAGAATCGTGCCTCTTGAGGTCACCCAAGATGCATTGACCTTGAGAAACATGAGGGTTCATCCTTGATTAAAGGTCAATGTCAATCAGGAGAAGCATTCAAGGCCTCAACATGCAACAGGAAAGTGATAGGTGCGAGATACTATATAAGTGGATACAAAGCAGAGGAAGAGTCAAACAAAAAGTCTCGTTCAAATCGGCTAGGGACAGCACTGGGCATGGTAGCCATACAGCTTCAATAGCTGCGGGGAGATACATAGAAAACATGAACTATAAAGGACTAGCAAGTGGAGGTGCGAGAGGGGTACACCAGTGGCTAGGATTGATGTATACAAAACGTGTTGGGATTCAGGTTGCTATGACGTGGACTTGTTAGTTGCATTTGATGATGCTATAAGACACGGAGTTCATATTTTGTTGCTATCTCTTGGTGCTCAATCGCCACAAGGAGATTATTTCAATGATGCTATATCTATAGGGTCGTTTCATGTTGCTAACCACTGAGTGTTTTTTGTTTCGTCTGCTGGAAGTGAAGGAATTTCGGGTTCTGCTACTAATCTTGCACCGCGGACGCTTACGGCTACTGCTAGCTCCACTGATAGGGGTTTCTCTTCTGATATCATGTTAGGAAATGGCGCAGAAGTCACGGGTGAAAGTCTGAGTCTATTTGAAATGAATGCATCTTCGAGGATAACTTCTGCTTCTCAAGCATTTACGGGATACTTCACGTCGTATCAATCCAGGTGAAGCAAGCTACTATTTAGAGAGTTCTTTGAATAAAACAAAGACCAAAGGGAAGGTTCTAGTTTGTAGACATGTAGTGAGTTCAACTGTTTCAAAGGTGAAAAATAGCAAGGTAGTTAAAGAAGTTGTTGGAGTTGGAGTGGTACTTATCGATGAGACAGATCAAGATGTTGCTATCCCATTTGTGATCCCTTCAGCTATTGTTGAAAAGAAAACCAAAAAAAGCATCATAAACCCTTATGCCCACAAACACAGCGTATCCCCCTGCAAGCATCAACCACAATCCACAAATTAGTACAGTTCCATTCCGTTACGACAAGCCCGTAGGCGCACATTCTAATCTGTTTAAATTTTTCAAGACATTTACAGCAAAGATTTACCTGTTACCGACGGTAAAAGGATGAGTGGAGGATTTGAGCAGAGGGACCACAAGGTTGAAAGAGCAACTTTGTACTATGAAAAAATTTCGAATCCACTCCCGTGGTCCCCGTTGTTCACATATATAAGAGAGCACAAACCCTAATTTTAGGAGGCAGCCGCTACTGTTCATGGAAAGAGGAGAGTTCTGCAGATTTGTTCAAAAAAAACTCTAGAGTCTGAAATTTTTTGAGAGTTGAGTGACCGAACTTTACACAGAATCCCCGTTCTCACCGCACTAGACACCTGCGAATCATCACGCACTTTAGAGAGAAAAAGAATCGATAAAAGGGAACGCTCAGAGGAGTTTAAGAAAAACATTTACATGGTTGTCCAATCGACCCTACTGTAATTGGTTAGTTTTCGTGGTCGATCTCCATTGCATTTCAATTTTGTGTTTGCATCCGTTCATAGCCATGGAATGTTTAGAGGTTGGTTTCGAAGTCCAACCCTAATTCCGTTTTGAATTTCTTTTATGCTCGTTGCGGTTTGAGTTGCGATGCCATTGTCACCGAGTCGTTATTCTATTCCTCACGTTCCCAAAGAGACGTTCCTTTTTGAAACAAAAGGTAGAAAGTTCCTTTGCTTTTTTAGAGTCGTGTTTCTATTTGAGAGAAGAGGAAGGGTTATCAATTTTACTGCGTTTGATCTTTCCAAATTTTGTTTGGTCTGAGTTTTAAATGTCTCTTCTCTTTGGGAATAATGTTGGCGCCGTTTCGATTTACCCGATGCCCTTTGGTCTTCCCAAACTTGTTGTTTTCCCATGAATGGCTTGACAACTGGCCATTAATAAGGATGACTTCCACCCTTCTGTTCGCCTCCCCCGACGGCCACGCGGTTAAGTTTGGTTGGGGATTCTCGTCGCCCCCCATTTGGGCTAGGTTGGAGCGGGTTTCATTAACCCGAACCCCGACAGTTCAAGTGACTGTTGGGCTTTCCTTCATCCCAAAAGATCAACCGTTTCCAAAAGATCAAAAAATAAAAACTCGATCCAACGTCGAGTATTTTCCCAATAAATAAATCCATCCATTTTTACCCATTCCTTTTCTTTCAAACCATTCCATTCAAAGCTTTCTCAATCACTCATCAAATGCTTGATCCAACGTCAAGCCATTTTCACAATAAAAACTCAAAAAAACTTAATCCACATTTAAGACCTTTTCAATAAATATGGAAATGGAACGTGGTGGATACCACGCACTCCTGAGACTAGGGTTCGAGATGGATGTCTCGCCTATGTTATCTCTCGCCATCATCCAAATTTATCTATTTTGTTCCTCTCAAACCTTCATTCAAAGTTCTTTCTCAACCGCTCATCAAATGCTTGATCCAACATCAAGCCATTTTCACAATAAAAACTCAAAAAAATACTTAATTCTTATTTAACACTTTTCAATAAAGATGGAAATGGAACATGGTGGATACCATGCACTCTTGAGATTAAGATTCGAGGTGGATGCCTCGCTTATTTTAGCTCTCACCATCATCAAAAATTATCAATGCGGTTTCTTCAAACCCTTTCCCAATTAAATTCGAAAAACACTTAATTCTTATTAAATACTTTTGCAAATAAGATGGAAATGGACCGTGGTGGATACCACGTATTCCTGAGACTAGGATTCGAGATGGATATCTCGCCCATCCATGTTCTTGCCATTGCCCAAAACACATCAAACCAATCAATTTCTTTTCTCACCGCCCTGCGATTGACCCTTAAACCTTTTTCTCAAACGAAAGGTACTTTGTTTCAAAACAATGCAAGGCAATGTTTCTCCACCTATTTTGGGTAGTCCAACAATGTTTTCGTCGATTGACACAAAGTAGCTTTAGCTAAAATCGACCAACAAACAAACATTTTTCTACCCAGAACTACGTAAGCCTTGATTTCTCTATTGAGATACGGAGGAGCAGGTTTTGTAAATCTTATCAGCCCCACTAATAAAAAACTTAGGTTTAGTCCTTCGTTGAAAATCCAAAAACATTCTCCTCTCTTCTATTCTTTCTTTCCCACCTAATAACTTGGGAAACCTAACATTTCAAACTAACACTAATGCGCACAACTAGCCTAATGGTTCCCGTTGAGTACAACGAACGTGAGGGGTGCTAATACCTTCCCCTTGCGTAATCGACTACCGAACCCTGATTTGATTGTGACGACCATAATCATTGTCGTTTTGTCTTGGGTTTTATCGATATTTTCCCTTTCCTTTTTAGGAATAAATCAAGTTTGGTGGCGACTTTGTTCAGTCCATCATTGCGAGCGTGCGATTGCGCTCCGCTAGGTCGTGTTCTCATTTTTTTCGAGGTACGACAGATGGCGACTCTGCTGGGGATTCCGTTCCCTAAGTGAGTCAAGCCTAGTTAGGATGTTTTATGTGCCTTTGTTTGTTTAATTGTGTGGCTTTTCTTTATTGCTTCTATTATCTTTATTGTTATATTTATATATCTGTTGTATATTGGTTCCATTGTGACTGTTGGTATTTGGGTATTCTGATTGTAAACCATGTGGGAAAGACTCTACACCCGAGTCTAGAGTGAAAAAACATAAGATCGGATGATGGTTGAGTAGTACAGACTCCCGAAGTGAATACTTCATAAGAGTCGGTATGAGAACCTCACTTAGAGTAGATCCTTTTGCAAATATTGTCGCCCGGGGTGAATACTTTGTAAGCTTCAATATTTCAAAGGGGTCCATGACTCTAAGAACCTTTTAGAACATTGAACATTTGGCCAACTAGGAATGATGGTTGCGTAGTATGGATTCCCGAGGTGAATACTTCGTAAGAATCGGTACGAGGACCTCGCTCAAAATAGATTCTCTAGATGGAGTTGACGATCGGAAAGTATTTTCTGTAAGCGTCAAACATTCTTTTGAATCCATGACTCTGAGTACCCTATCTAGAACCAAGTCGATGGTTGCGTAGTACGGACTCCCGAGGTGAATACTTCGTAAGAGTCGGTACGAGTGTTGGTGTAAGCCCTAGAGGCCAATACTTTTGGTACTTGTATCGAATTATTTATTAATAATAAAAAGCTTTTTCTTTATTATGGTTGTTTAATAAAGTCCCTGGAATAGATAGTCCGTTTAATGTATCAAGTGTGACTTGATCATGAGAGCACATTAAACATAGGGACACTATTCTTAAAGTATCCGTAGTCAAGCTTTATTGTGAAGTGAGATAAAATTAAAGCATTAAGACTATTATGTTTGTAGGCTGATGATCACATTTCATGGATCATGGATAAAGAGTTATCAAGTCTTAAACATAGGTATGAATATTAAGAGTAATATTTATACCGGATTGACCCGCTATGAGAATACTATATAGAAAGTTATGCAAAGTGTCATAAGTTATTCTCATGGTGATAATGGTGTATACCACTCTTCGACCTGAAACCACTATGGATCCTAGATGTAGAGTCGAGTGCTTTGTTGTTGATCCAACATTGTCCGTAACTGGATAACCATAAGGACAGTTGATGGGTACTCCACGAAGCATGCTGAGGGACATGAGTGACCTAGATGGAATTTGCCCATCCTGCATAACAGGATAATGTCTATGCGCCCAATATTGAACTGGACAAGGACGACACGGTCTATACCTTGTGTTCAATATAGACATAAGGGCAAAGGGGTAATTATACACATAATTATTATCACAGAAGGACTTGTCAGATCACATGACATTTTCGTGGCTTGGGTAGCAGTGATGTGTTGCTAGATACCGCTCACTGTTTATTATGTTAAATACGTTTTCTTAGTTTGTTTCGCATTGTTTCAGGAATCCAAAACTTGTTAGCAAAATGAATCCTGAGAGAAGAATCATTTTTCAGTTTAAATACAAGAACGTGGACCTTGCCAGCCTTCAGAAGTTAAGTGCCAAAGTGACACCGATCAAACTCAACAGCTTTGTGCAAGACTATGGAAGAATTCTAGACATCTTAAATGAGAAGATGGACATGATGATTACGGTGACTATTGCTCAGTTCTATGATCCACCTCTACGTTGTTTCACATTCTATGATTTCCAGTTGGCTCCCACCTTGGAAGAGTTTGAGAGGATTATAGGCCGGAATTTGAAGGATCATAATCCATTTCTGAAGATTGATGAAGGTATTCCTCCCAAGAGGATAGCTTTAGCTTTGGGTCTGAAGGTTTCTGAAGTCGTGGACAATTAGGATGTGAAGGGAGCTTTCAATGGTTTTTCTAGGAAGTTCTTGGAAGATCAAGCTAAGAAGATGGAAAAAGAAGGGAATTGGAAAGCTTTCTATGATATGTTAGCTGTGTTGGTATATGGGATAGTTATCTTCCCAAATATTGACCATTTTGTGGACCACCTGGCGGTGAGAATCTTCCTCTCTGGTAACCCTGTACCGTTCCTCCTGGCAGACCTCCACTATGCTATCCATGATCGTCATGAGAAGAAAGGAGGAACCATTTTATGTTATGCGCAACTGTTGCATGTTTGGTTTAGATCTCATATGCCCGAAGAAGGCCCTTTTGTCTCGAAGGAACTCAAGCCCTCTCAGAAGTTAGCTTCTCTCACCTCCAATCATGTTAAGTGGTATATTAGGAATTGGGAAACTGAGGATGTTATTGTCAGCATTGGAGACTTCCCCAATGTACCTTTGATAGGAACTAAGGGTTGCATCAACTACAACCCGGTGTTATCTTTAAGGCAGTATGGTTAACCGATGAATGACCCTCCAAAAGCTGAAGCTTTAGAGCCTTTCATCTTACATAGTGCTGAAGCAGATCACCCCATGGTGAAGAAGTTAAAGAGGTCATGGTAAGCAGTTATCAGAAAGGGTAAGGAATTGGGTAAGAGAAATGTCATCGCTCGAGAGCCTTATACTTGTTGGGTGAGAGAGAGGGTTCAGATGGTTAAACTACCTTTTCCATTTGAGCTTTCTATCTATCCGTTGGTTCCTGAGCCGGAACCCATATTACCTGAAGATGTGGAGAAACTTAATGCCCGTATTAAGGAGCTGGAGTTGGAGAATGTTGACTTGAGGATTAAGCTCGGCCGAGTCTCGGTAGAAAATGGGAATTTGAAAGATGGTCAACAGAAGAAGGACAAAGAACTTGAAATTTCCAACAAAAGGGCCAGGGATTCTGAGGCGAGGAGAGAAAAGTTCGGACAAGCACTCTACAATACTAAATATGTGTTCAAGACAAAGGAGGAGGAGTTGGATAGAGCTTTACTCTGGATTCAAAAACTCAACAAGACTCTGGAATTGACCCTTGAAATGAAAAGGGAAGCACGACTGATCTCTGAGATTCGTACTCGGGAACTTGAGAATACCATTCAAAAATACAAGGATGCTCTCTAACGCGAGAAGCTGAGGACTGAAGAGTCAGAAAGAGTTTGCACATGGCTGAACTATCAGTTGGAACAAACCAATGCTAGAATCCAGGCACTTGAAGGTGTGGATCAGGATGCTGCCTATCTGATGTTGTTGGGTGAGTGCAAATATTGGAGAAACCTCTATAGGGACATAGAGGTGACCAAGGCTGAAGACTTGCGCATCATCCAAGACCTCCAAGGGCTTTACACTGAGTGGAAGGGGAAATTTCTGAGGCTGTCCAGATTTGTGAATTTCGTCATGCAAGAGCTACCTGAGAAACTGCAAGAAGATGATTAGTGCATGTGTCAAAAGAACACCCCGCATCAAGTCTTTAATTTCATTAAATTTTGTAAGGTGATGTTGGAAGGGTTGACTACCGACCTTGCTACGGTTCGGAAAGCCCATAAGCCATAAGCACTTTGTTTGTATTTGAACTTTGTTCTAATTAATGAAAAATCGCTTTTGGGATTCATTTTATTGTGTTTTATTGCTTTATTGCTTTAAATACTTGTGAACAAATGTTATGGCATTTCTGAAATGAATGACTGAAACTAACTAAGAGTTTTACAAACAAGATGCATTCATACATTTTAAAATAGAGTCTCACTCCGTCCTTTCTTCCTTCAGTTTCACGCTGAATCTTCAACACCCGTACAATACTTGCGCCCGAGCAAGACAAAGGATGGCTGAACAAGAGCAAGAGAGTGCCCGAGTTAGAGCTGAATTAGACGAGATCAAGGGGGGCATGTCCCAGATGAGGGAGATTCTACAAGCTTTGACCTTCAGATTTGAGGTTCCGCAAGCCACCATGATTTCAGAGACCACGGGCCCAGCAATTGAAGTCCAGCTTCAAAGGACGTTACCTTCAACCCTTCCTCCATATGGGCTACCTTACGACTTCGTCCCTCGAGCGGAAGTAGTGCACGACATGGGGAAATCTGTCTAACAAGTTGTGCCATTACCGGTTTACACCGACGCACGCCTAGTCATCCATACCGTTGCTCCACCAGCTGCCTATGCTAGGCACATTCTGCACTTTAAAGATCAACATCACATGTATCAGACTGCCGACTCAACCGTTCTTGGTGACGAAGTAAGATTTAAAGATTTCAGAGAAGTAAAGGAGAACATGCAACTCCTCGAGAAGAAGTTCTGAGATTTAGAAGGAGATCACGTCTTTGGATCTGCCGCCAAAGAAATGTGCCTTGTATCTGGGTTGGTGATTCCGGCCAAATTCAAAACTCCCGACTTCCACAAATACAAGGCGAATACTTATCCAAAGAGCCACATGTGGAAGACGACAAGCTGATGATCCACTATTTTCAAGATAGCTTGAGTGGGGCTCCTTCCAAGTGGTATTTAAGTCTGGATCAAAATAGGATAAGATGTTTCCAAGACCTGTCAGACGCGTTCATAAAACACTACAAATACAACATGGACATGGCGCCTGACAGAAGACAGTTGCAAAGCATGTTCCAACATGACAAAGAGTCCTTTAAGGAATATGCTCAGAGATGGAGGGAATTGGCTTCTCAAGCTGAACCACCTTTAGCCGAGAAGGAATTGGCTGAACTATTTATCGATACTATCCAACCCCAATTCTATGAGAAGATGGTTGGAAGTGCTTCCTTGGGATTCTCCGAGCTTGTTGCTATAGGGGCTCATTGTCGCAACGCGAAAAACAACCGGAGGGAAAAACAGTTTACAGAGCCGCCACCGACGCTATTCATCCTATGACGGAAAGGGAGCGCAGTGTTGGTGTAAGCCCTAGAGGCCAATACTTTTGGTACTTGTATCAAATTATTTATTAATAATAAAAGGCATTTTCTTTATTATGGTTGATTAATAAAGTCCCTAGAATAGATAGTCCGTTTAATGTATTAAGTGTGACTTAATCATGAGAACACATTAAACATAAGGGCACTGTTCTTAAAGTATCCGTAGTCGACCTTTAATGTGAAGTGGGATAACATTAAAGCATTAAGACTATTATGTTTGTAGACTGATGATCACATCTCATGGATCATGGATAAAGAGTTATCAAGTCTTAAACATAGGTATGAATATTAGGAGTAATATTTATACCGGATTGACCCGCTATGAGAACACTATATAGAAAGTTATGCAAGGTGTCATAAGTTATTCTCATGGTGATAATAGTGTATACCATTCTTCGACCTGAAACCACTATGGATCCTAGATGTAGAGTCGAGTGCTTTATTGTTGATCCAACGTTGTCTGTAACTGGATAACCATAAAGACAGTTGATGGGTACTCCACGAAGCATGCTGAGGGACATGAGTGTCCTAGATGGAATTTGCCAATCCTGCGTAACAGGATAAATGTCTATGGGCCCAATATTGAACTGGACAAGGGTGATACGGTCTATACCTTGTGTTCAATATAGACATAAGGGCAAAGTGGTAATTATACACATAATTATTATCACAGGAGGTTTTGTCAGATCACATGACATTTTCGTGACTTGGGTAGCAGTGATGTGTTGCTAGATAGCGCTCACTGTTTATTATGTTAGATGCGTGATTTAATATAATTGCCAACGCCGCGAAAACCTATAAGGTCACACACAAAGGACGGATTGATGAGAGATAGAGTAACTAAGGAACACCTTAAGGTACGGTGCACTTAAGTGGGAGACGAAATATGGTAAGGTACCAAATACTTAAGTGATTTTGGGCATATTATAAGATATGGGCCAAAATACACTTAAGTGGGCTTTTTAGCTTGAAGCCCACACAAGTGGTTCTATAAATAGAACCCCTTGGGTAGAAGCATTGTCACTCCACTCCACTCCACTCAGACTGAAATTCAAGTAGAGACTTGGAATTTTGTTTCCCTCTTTCTCTCACTCAAAGCCTTCATTCATAATAGCTAGCCCTGCGATTGAAGGAATCCGTTCGTGTGGACTGAGTAGAGACGTTGTCATCGTTCAATGTTCGTGATCGCCCCGTGGATCTGTATCAAAGGTTTTGATCATTATCAGAGATCTGCACCAAAGGTTTGAATCGCCACAAGAGGTAATGATTCTATCACTGATCATGCCCATTCGTAAGGATCACTAAATGGAGAAATTTTTAAATTCCGCTGCGCCTTGGATGGCTATTCTCCTACAGTGGTATCAGAGCCACTTACGAAAACCATGAATCTGATATTTGTTTTTGTTATGTAATAATATGATTAAAGACAGAATGAATCAAAGGTTAAATTGAGATCGATCAAGTTACATATATGTGATATATGTAATCCTGATGCAAAATACATTATATATGATATAGTGTTCTCATTTCGTTCATTCAAACCCTCGATGATTGTTTTCCTTTGAGTGATCAATGGTCGTTTGCTTCTTGATCCGACATTAGTATGGTGAAGCAATGACTTGTTGATCAATCATACTGAATTAACAATCGAGATGTGTTTGACAGTCTGAAATTGGTGCATCAGGGTTAGTGACGGCACAAGGGTTGTGTTGTCAGAGAGTTATGCGATTGGGGTTTGACTGCACAAGAGTTGTGCGTTCTAAACACTTTTCCGAATAGTGTTTACCGGTTAACGCGTATGGTTAACCGGTTAACGAGAAACTGAATACAGCCTTCTAAACATTTTTTGGAACAGTGTTAACCGGTTAACGCATATGGTTAACCGGTTAACGGAATGCGAAATAAAATTTTTGAGATTTTCAAACAGTGTTAACCGGTTAACGCATTTGGTTAACCGTTTAACGCAAGACGGGAAACAGTTTTCCAAGACATTTTCAAACAGTGTTAACCGGTTAACACATATGGTTAACCGGTTAACGCAAGGCAGAAAAGAATTATCTAAAAGTTTTCAAACAGTGTTAACCGGTTAACGCATATGGTTAACCGGTTAACGCAAGAAAAAATTCACCCGTTCGGCTAGAAAAAGTGCTTTGAAGTATCAAGTGTTGATACGAAAAACGATGTCAATTTTAAATGAATTGTTCATTAAAATTTTCAAGCAGGGCAGCGGACCCCCGGCTAACTCTGCGTAGTGTGATCGGTCGTCGAAATTTAATTTAATTTTAATTAATTAAAGGAATTAATAATAATAATAATAAAGTGTTTATTATTGTCTTGTGGTGATCGGTTATGGCCTTAGTTTTCCTTTGTTTTGTTTTGGGTTTTTAAAATACGACCTGCGTGTCGTGCCTCTCTCTTAATCTCCCAAATGTAACTTCTTTTCTAATCTCACTCCCTCGTATGTAAAACGAGTTTCTTTCATGTAATGTAATGATATGAAGAAAGCAAAGAAGTCAGTGCCAAAAGAGGACAACCTTGAAGATCTTGCTTGGAGAAGCTTAGATCGTTGTAGGTTAGCTTAGGTTCTCTCATTGGCTTGGGAGAACAATTGCGCTAGGGGCCATAACTGTTTCATTATGTATGTATGTATGTTGATGCATGGGAATGTATGTTGAGCATGTGAGAGACGGTTTATATGATAAACAAGCCGGTGAGATCAAAAAAATCGCAATTCCCTCAAAATAAATATTAAGTTTTAAGCTTTCCAAGTTTTAACACTCATCAAGACTAGTATCGAATAATGTAGGTTTCGCCTACGCGGGGTGCATGTTCTATATTAGTAAGGTGCGATGGGATAATTGTAATATCCAACTGTTAAACCAATGGGTCAAACTTAACTAAACAAATTATAATAAGATTATATATATGTTTAGAAGCAAGAGTTGGAAATGATCCATATGATGGATTGGAATAAGGAGTTATTCACCCAACTGTAATTTTCGAGAGTTGTATAAGATACAATTGGAAGGAGTTCCTACCTAAATAACCTAGTTTTGTGTAATCCGCCTACGCGGACTTAGAACGAAGTGAAATATGGATCTCGACCCACTAGAAAATCTTCCAACGGGATTTTCCGAATCAAATGATGAGGGTCATTTGTTTTGAGTAAAATAGTGGGAGCATATTTAATTAAAGGCCTAATTGAATATGTCAATGATACTTATATTTTCATTAATCCTTATGTAGATTACCATGACAGCAAACACCTCTAACAACATCCTGCGATCAATCCTTGATAAGGAAAAATTGTCTGTGACAAATTTTCTGGATTGACACCGAAACCTGAGGATTGTCCTCAAACATGATAAAAAGCTGTATGTCTTGGAGACACCTGTTCTTGAAGAGGAACCTCCTAGTTCTGCACCTAAGGCAGAAAGAGATGCTTATAAGAAGCATGTCGATGATGCCAATGAAACTGCTTATCTCATGCTGGCTACCATGAACTCAGAATTGCAAAAGCAACATGAGAACATGTCAGCGTTCGATATGATCGAACACCTGAAGTTGCTCTATCAAGAGCAAGCAAGGCATGAGAGGTTTGAAGTTTCAAAAGCCCTTTTTCAAGGCAAGTTAGCTGAGGGAGCCCCTGTAGGTCCCCATGTACTCAAGATGATTGGGTATGTAGAGAACCTTGAGAGATTGGGTTTTCCCCTCGAAAAGGAACTTGCAACTGATTTGATCTTGCAATCCTTGCCAGATAGTTTCAGTCAGTTTGTCCTAAATTTAAATATGATTGATATGGACAAATCTCTTCCTGAACTGCTCGCCATGTTAAGAACTGTCGAGCAGAATCTGAAGTCAAAAGGGAAGTCCATTCTGATGATCGGAAATGGAAAGAGACAGAACAAAAGGCCCACTAAGCAGAGTGATAAGGGGAAGGGCAAGGAAGTTGCCAATCCCAGACCCACTGCTGCTTTGAAGCCTAGTGGAGGCACAGCAAAAAAAGGCACCTGCTTCCATTGCGGTAAGACCGGACACTGGAAGAGGAACTGCCCAAAGTACCTGGAAGATAAGAAGAATGGAGTAGAGACTTCAACTTCAGGTATTTTTGTTATTAATTTATCTACTTCTGCATCATGGGTATTAGATACTGGATGCAGTTCTCACATTTTTACAAATGTGCAGGGACTAAAAAGGAGTAGAGATTTGGCAAAAGGTAAAGTCGACCTACGAGTTGGCTATGGAGCAAAGGTTGCTGCTTTAGCCGTAAGAACTTTTGTATTGACTTTACCTAGTGGTTTAATAATTCAGTTAAAGAACTGTTATTATGTACCTGCAATTAGCAGGAATATTAATTCCATTGCTTGTTTGGACAAGTTTGGTTTTTCATTTATAATAAAGAACAATTGTTGCTCAATTTATTTGAATGATATATTCTATGCTACTGCACAAATGAACAATGGACTATATGTCCTTGATCTTGAAATGCCTATTAATAACATTAATACAAAAGGGTGAAACCTAACGAGTTAAAACCAACTAGGTAAGAATATTAAAACTCTTCGATCAGATCGAGGTGGTGAGTATTTAAGCCTAGAGTTTGATGACCATCTGAAAGAGTGTGGGATCCTATCCCAACTCACTCCTCCTGGAACACCCCAATGGAATGGTGTATCTGAGAGAAGAAATCGAACCCTGTTGGACATGGTCCGATCCATGACGAGTCACGCCGATCTTCCAAACTCCTTTTGGGGACATGCACTATTGACAGCAGCTTAGACACTTAATTGTGTTCCATCCAAAAAGGTTGAGAAGACACCATATGAGATATGGAGTGGTAAGAAACCACATATGTCTTACATGAAGATTTGGGGTTGCAAAGTTTATGTGAAACAAAAAATTTCAACTAAGCTTGAGCCCAAATCTGACAAATGCTTATTTGTGGGGTATCCTAAAGAAACAAGAAGGTATCACTTCTACAATCCTTCTGAGGGCAAAGTGTTTGTCGCTCGAACTGGAGTTTTCCTAGAAAAGGATTTTATCTCCAAAGGAATCAGTGGGAGGAAAGTAGAGCTTGAAGAAATTCAAGAATCACAAGGCATTGATACACCTATGGAGGAATTAGAGCAGGAAACACAAATAGTTGTGTAAAGAGCAACCTGCTCAAGTAGAACAAGACCAGCGTAGGTCAGGAAGGATACGTCACCTACCTGAAATATATGGATATCTGATCAAGGTGATGTATTACTCATGGATCAAGATGAGCCTGTGACCTACTCATGGAATCTTCGCCTTGATGAAACAGTAAAACTGTATGGATTCATCAAGAACGAAGATGAGCCTTGTGTCTACAAGAAGGTTAGTGGGAGCATGATCGTATTCCTGGTATTATATGTAGATGACATATTACTCATTGGAATCGATATCCCTACCCTGCAACAAGTAAAGTCTTGGTTGGGAAATGCTTTTCTATGAAGGACCTGGGTGAAGCAGCCTATCAGAATCTATAGAGATAGATCATGAAATGCTTGGCCTAAGTCAGAGTACATAGACAAAGTGCTGAGACGCTTTAATATGAATGATTCCAATCTGGTTATGTGTTTTGCTTAAATGGTGGCACTGTGAGCTTGAAAAGTTCAACGCAAGATGCAGTTGCTGATTCTACAACTGAGGGCGAGTATATTGTTGCCTTAAGTGCAACAAAGGAAGCTGTTTGGATCAATAAACTTGGCATAGTCCCTAGCATTGTGGATCCCATTGGTCTCTATTATGATAACAATGGTGTTATCGCACAAGCTAAGGAGCCTAGATCTCACCAACGATTCAAACACATACTTAGGCGTTGTGCGAAAATATGTAAAGTACCTACACTTGACAATATAGTTGACCCACTGACAAAGCCTCTTGCGCAGCAGAAGCATGATGGCCATACTAGATCAATGGGCATACGGGGTATGCCTGATTAGCTCTAGTGCTAGTGGGAGATTGTTGGTGTAAGCCCTAGAGGCCAATACTTTTGGTACTTGTATCGAATTATTTATTAATAATAAAAGGCATTTTCTTTATTATGGTTGATTAATAAAGTCCCTAGAATAGATAGTCCGTTTAATGTATTAAGTGTGACTTAATCATGAAAACACATTAAACATAAGGGCACTGTTCTTAAAGTATCCGTAGTCGAGCTTTAATGTGAAGTGGGATAACATTAAAGCATTAAGACTATTATGTTTGTAGACTGATGATCACATCTCATGGATCATGGATAAATAGTTATCAAGTCTTAAACATAGGTATGAATATTAGGAGTAATATTTATACCGGATTGACCCGCTATGAGAATACTATATAGAAAGTTATGCAAAGTGTCATAAGTTATTCTCATGGTGATAATAGTGTATACCACTCTTCGACCTGAAACCACTATGGATCCTAGATGTAGAGTGGAGTGCTTTATTGCTGATCCAACGTTGTCCGTAACTGGACAACCATAAAGACAGTTGATGGTTACTCCACGAAGCATGCTGAGGGACATGAGTGTCCTAGATGGAATTTGCCAATCCTGCGTAACAGGATAAATGTCTATGGGCCCAATATTGAACTGGACAAGGGTGATACGGTCTATACCTTGTGTTCAATATAGACATAAGGGCAAAGGGGTAATTATACACATAATTATTATCACATGAGGTTTTGTCAGATCACATGACATTTTCGTGACTTGGGTAGCAGTGATGTGTTGCTAGATACCGCTCACTGTTTATTATGTTAAATGCGTGATTTAATATAATTGTCAACGCCGCGAAAACCTATAGGGTCACACACAAAGGACGGATTGATGAGAGATAGAGTAACTAAGGAACACCGTAAGGTACGGTGCACTTAAGTGGGAGACTAAATATGGTAAGGTATCAAATACTTAAGTGATTTTGGGCATATTATAAGATATGGGCCAAAATACACTTAAGTGGGATTTTTAGCTTGAAGCCCACACAAGTGGTTCTATAAATAGAACCCCTTGGGTAGAAGCATTGTCACTCCACTCCACTCCACTCAGACTGAAATTCAAGTAGAGACTTGGAATTTTGTTTCCCTCTTTCTCTCACTCAAAACTTTCATTCATAATAGCTAGCACTGCGATTGAAGGAATCCGTTTGTGTGGACTGAGTAGAGACGTTGTCATCGTTCAACGTTCGTGATCGCCCCGTGGATCTGTATCAAAGGTTTTGATCATTATCAGAGATCTGCACCAAAGGTTTGAATCGCCACAAGAGGTAACGATTCTATCACTGATCATGCCCATTCGTAAGGATCACTAAATGGAGAAATTTTTAAATTCTGCTGCGCCTTGGATGACAATTCTCCTACACGCAGGACTAACCTAAGAAAGGGAAAGGAACGGTCTTACGACCAGAGATTACAAGGTACAGGAGTCGGTTACGCAAGGGGAAGGTATCAGCACCCCTCACGTCCTCCGTACTCGACGGGATCCACGCTCAAAAGAATAGGAAAAGAATAGAATAAGGTTGCTAATAAACTGCTCAAAGAAATTGCACAAACTGGAATAATAAACAGGTGAAAGAAGAAAGAAAACGGAGGAAGTGGACTCGGCAGGATGTCGCATCCTGGGCCTACGTAGTTTGTCAGAAACAAACATCAGAGTCAACGTAGTTCGGGGAAAAGGGAGAACATGCTCGCTAGGATATCGCATCCTATGCCTACGTATCTTCTCTATCCAGAGGAGAATCAGAGCACTCGTAGCTCGGCTAACGCACGCCGAAACAAAACACCAAAAAGAGACGCTGAGACGTCAAAAGAAACACTCAAAAGGAAACAGAATGCCAATACATGGACCTATATCCGACTCCTAACAACGACACACAAAAGGAAACATAATGCCAATACATGGACTTATATCTGACTCCAAACAACAACAAACAAACAGGAAACAGAATGCCAATATATGGACTTACATCCAACTCCAAACAATAACAAACAAATGGAAACAGAATGCCAATACATGGACTTATATCCGACTCCTAACAACAAAAAACAAATAGGAAACAGAATGCCAATACATGGACTTATATCCGACTCCAAACAACAACAAACAAACAGGAAACAGAATGCCAATACATGGACTTATATCCGACTCCAAACAATAACAAACAAAAGGAAATAGAATGCCAATACATGGACTTATATCCGACTCCTAACAACAACAAACAAAAGGAAACATAATGCCAATACATGGACTTATATCCGACTCCTAACAACAACAAACAAAAGGAAACAGAATGCCAATAAATGGACTTATATCTGACTCCAAACAACAACAAACAAACAGGAAACAGAATGCCAATATATGGACTTACATCCAACTCCAAACAATAACAAACAAATGGAAACAGAATGCCAATACATGGACTTATATCCGACTCCTAACAACAAAAAACAAACAGGAAACAGAATGCCAATACATGGACTTATATCCGACTCCAAACAACAACAAACAAACAGGAAACAGAATGCCAATACATGGACTTATATCCGACTCCAAACAATAACAAACAAAAGGAAATAGAATGCCAATACATGGACTTATATCCGACTCCTAACAACAACAAACAAAAGGAAACATAATGCCAATACATGGACTTATATCCGACTCCTAACAACAACAAACAAAAGGAAACAGAATGCCAATAAATGGACTTATATCCGACTCCTAACAACAACAAACGCTAACCAGCGTACACCAAAGAAAAAGGTTCTCAGAACGAACCTCAACAAAGTAAACAGATATCCAAAGATGAACCCCAAAGATGAACCCCAAGTGAATAATCACCACAACCATCACAAATGAACCCCAAGTGAGTGACAACCGTCACAAATGAACCCCCAAAGATGATAACCTTCATCACAAATAAACCCCAAGGATGAACCCCATAAGGTATAAACATACCACACACGCCCACGCTGGACAAACAAGTACTCACACCAAGGCCAACAAATGACGGGTGAACACACACAAAACTAATAGGGAGACTGACTCGAGCATAATAGTTGTCATGCAATCCACAATCCCTAAGTTGAGGTCTCTAACATGCATCCTACTTCCTCAGAAGTCAAACAAACAACTCCTACAAAAATGGAGATGAGAAGAGGAAAACAGATAAACACACTAATATAAGTGAGCAAGCATCACTCACTATATACAAACAAGAGGCTTTAAACCAAGGGGTAGGCTTTAGTCAAGAGGGGTCATATCAACCTCGACAAACAAGCCAAACTGTACAAAGGTAGTTTGTAGCTCTTAACCACTAACATTGAGAGTTAGGGTGAAGCTGATCAAAGATGGAAATGAGGATGAGACCTCATGCTCTTAACCCTGGCCTGGGTGAGCTTATGTCAAAGAAAGCGTGGGGATCCAGAAAGAGGGACCCTATTCCACTTGACAGACTCTGTACAAAGATCTTGGGTACATGTTCTAAAGCATCAGCACATAATGCGAGCATAAAGAACGACTCACTGAATAACAGGGGATTGATTGCTAATCCCTTCTATCTGTCAATTGCCTCTTCACTTAGGAGGACTTATCAAGTAACATGCCTCACTTGGAGGTTTTTGGCACAAATGTAAACAAACACAATCAGAGCCTCATAAGGAGGACTTCAGCCAAAATGCCTGCCAAAAAGGTGACCGGACTTCCAGACTACATGGAGTAAGAAAGTAGCTACCTAAGTGGTGTATCAACCACAATCCAAAGCTCAAGCGAGAGCTAAAAGCAAGCAACTAATGTACCTGTACAAAAGCTGAAACAGTTAATATCTCAATCAGAAAACCAACAGACAAACAGTGGAACTTTCCAATATTTACAACTCAATGAACAATGCTCAAGCACTCAAGTGTACTCATGAGCATCAATTAGAACCTACAAAACAACAAGAGTTAGTACTCAAAGGCATTTGTATCTCAAAAAGTGAGAACAAATCAACCATCAATGCTAAATGTCCAAACCTGAAACACAAAGCACAATTAGCTTATGTACAAAACACTAGTACAAATACTAGGTTCAAAACCAAACCAAATGATCAAAACAGAAGCCAATCTTTTGCCTAATGCACATTTAAACATGTCACAAGATGTCCTTAAAAGGACCAGCATCAATTCACAAGGCAAATGCATCAAATGATCAATGTAAAGCAAAGGCAAGCAAGTGTACACAAAATGGACAATCAAATTAGAAAATCCAAATCAAAACAGAAATGCATCCAATGGCTATGAATTTTTTTATGAAAGTTCCTCATGTTATGAATAAGCATCATGCATAAAATCAAATCCAGAAGAGTTCAAATGATAGGTGAACAAAAATGCACAAATGCAACATCCAAAATGTGACACAAATTGTCACACTACATCATCATGTGTCAAAAATAGTGATAGCATATGAGAAAAATTCCAAACCAATCATCAAAAATTCATATCACATGTGAAGATCAAGCATGCAAAAATTCAAGTCAATTGGCTCAAAGATAAGCATTTCACAAAGCATTGATCACAACATGTCAAAATATCACCATGTTTATTCAAAAATCACACATAAAAAATCCAGCAATAAAAAATTCATGGAAATAATGCTATAAAAAACTAGAGATTAAAACAAAATCATGAAAAAAAATTGGAGTCAAATTGGATCATTTTTCTATTTTTTATGATTTTTAGAAGATGAGTAAAATAAATGGAATAAGCAAATAAAATTGGAGGGAAGCAAATATTTGAATTTAAATCAGCATTAATCAGAACCATCAGATGAAGCGCGTAAATCAGATCAACGGTCCCAATTCAAAAATCAAAACGCAGCGCATCACTTAACACAATCAGCAGCCATGTCATCAGGTCAATGGCACACAGGGCAATGTCAAAACAATAGCAACCAATCAATCGTACATGCAAGCGACACATAAGCATCCAGCTCAATTAAATGAAATGACGTGTTTCATTAATCTAATCACCACGCCACTCAGCAAGTCAAACAATGCGTGGCACAGTCAATGCAATCGTAGCTAATGAAAAACACACGCATGCGCATACGCGGATGACACATAGGAGAAAACCATAACATATTAACCAGACGGCGGAGATAACTCTCCGGACGTCTTCTCCGGTAGCATTCCGGTGACATTCAACGCGAATTTTCCAGAATTGGATAAACTATACACCGTTCGAACCAGCATTCAACAAGGAAACCAAATATCATACTAGTTTCATCTAATTCATCATGAATTCTCTGGATCGAGCAAAAACATAATCAACATCAAAACATTGATTCATCACCACATGCTCATTTCTCAACCAAATTCAAAAGTAATCATATCATCATGCTCCACACAATCAGATCTACACAATTATGTACATAAAACATCAAAATGTGAGGATCGAATTCAACCTACTTGGAAATGGCAGTTGCTGTACACGTGTCCTCATGCTTTCAAAATCTCCAGATCTTCTTCCTCAACCTTGCCTTGAAGCTTTGTGCACGAATCACCACTTGAAACCTCCTAGATCTAGCTTAATTTTCAAGTTCCATCAATATGTTCAAGCTCATGAATCAGCACGAATCTTGCTCAATTGTCCAAAGCAGAGGTTGATTCTTGATCAATGAAGGATGATGATCAAGAATCTTGAAGAATTTTTGGTGTTTGTATGAAGAAATTGAAGTTTTGAAGAGAGAGAAAAATGGAGGGAAAAATGAAAATTCTAGATCTCAAATTCTGTTATGAGCAAATACAGTTAGAGTTTGGCTTTTATATGATGCATTAATCATGCTGAAAATCCAATTAGGCATTTGCTAATCATGCTTAGTGAGTTTTTAATCCATTTGCAAAAAATGAATAATGCACCATTACGCCCATGCAACACGTCCAAATTCTCATGCAAAGCCTTGAAATCACTTAATATCAACCAAGAATCATGATGGAAGAATTAATTTGCTTACACCATAAGCCAATTTTGAATTGTGAAAATTGCCTCCAAAATGATCATGTGGAAAATAGTGAGCATACAAACTCTTTCCATGTATGGCAAGGCTTGTTTTGAGAAGTATTGGTCATGAGGAGTATTTTGCAAAAAGAATGGACCAATTTGGAGTTTTGAATCAAAAGTTATGTCACTTTGAACTTCCATGCATACTTTGTGATCATTTGGCCATAACTTCTCAACCAATCATCAGATGGACATGAAATAGGACTTTTTGGAAAGGGGAGACAAAGATCTACATCTTTTATGTTCACCAAAAATCCATCTGAAACTTCTTTCATGTTGATAAGCCAAGTTGAATGTGGACCAAAAACTTGCCATTTTTGGAAACTTGAAATTACAAGTCATTTTCCATTTTTGGAAACTTTTGCCATGGCTTCAAAATCTTCAAGATAAATGTTTAGAATGACAAATGGACCTCTTTTGAACATGATTGAGGTGTCTCAACTCATTTCCCCACCTCATATCCCTCAGTTGACTGCACTGTTGACTTGTTGGGTCCTTAGATGACCTTGAAATGCCCTAATCAGCTTGAGCCTCCACCACTTGGGGAAATTGCTCAAAAATGAAACCCTAGCTCATGTAAGCCCCTTATAACAATCATGTGATCCTCATCCCCAGCGAATACCTCATCTCCTTGAGAAACCCTAGTTGGAAGAAAGGCCTTGAGAAACCAGAGGTCAAAACCCTAATCCAAAGGAACTTGAGGATAAACTCTGCAACTCTTGATGATGATAGAACCACGATGATGGTAATATATCCTTGCAAACAATATTATTCTAAAGACTTTTGAAAAAGAGTGCATGCCCTCAGATGGATATGATCAATTCACAGAATCCCTCAGGCTTGATTCATGCAACTTGCCATCTTCTGAAAAAAGACTTTGGAGGATGACCTTCTTATTTCCATATGATATGCAAAATGCAATGCCTAATTCTCTAAAATATGAAATGCAATGTGTCAAACTAGTCCCAAGAAGAGGAGGGCAAATTTTGTGGTGTTACACTCATGTCAAATATGGATTAAGAAATGGCAAACTTGCGGTTGTAGTTGGAACTTCAAATGCTAATCCAAATAAGTTCTCTGGAGGGTTTCCCAGAAAGAATGAAGGTGAAACTAATGTTTTGTCTATTGGCCAAGGAAGAGCCCCTCCAAGAAGGAGACAACAACAATATTCACAACAGCAGTATGTTCAATAACTCTTTCCCTATCAGCAGCCCATGTATCCCGTTCAGTACGCCCCACAACCGTACTTAGCTGTTGTGACGCCCGCCTTCAATCAACAACCTGCTCGGGCTTATCAAGTGCCTCCGGTTTATCGACCAACTCCAATGCAACAACGCGTTGCGGTTCCTCCAGTTTATCAACAAGCACCAACAACTCCTGTCTATCAACAACCGAGAGCCCAAGTTCCGAGGCAAAATGCTCAAAATCAGAATAGGAGGCAAGGGGATAGGGCGACCTTCAATCCAATTCCAATGTCGTCCACTATCGCAACCTGAAAAATACAGTGCGAAAAAAAACAACCGGCGAAATAAAAAGACAGAAGAGTCGCCACCATGCGTTATTTATCCCAAGGGAGGGAAAGGAAACGCTCGAAGTAAACCTGAAAAAGGAAAGGACAAGACGGGGTCTCGCAACCAAATCATGGGTTCGGGAGTCGGTTATGCGAAGGGAAGGTATTAGCACCCCTACGCATCCGTAGTACTCTACGGGATCCACTTTTGTAGTTCTTGTCTAAAGGGTGTGGGTTTATCTTGTGCTGTTTACCAAAAAAAAGGGTTAAATGAAAATGACTCGCGCGGATGTCGCATCCACTGCATACGTATCTCATCTGAATATGAGAATCAGAGTCTTCGTAGCTCGGCTGACCTATGGGTTGGGGGATGTGTGCTCGCTAAGACATCGCGTCTTATGCCTACGTATCTCATCTGGCCTGAGAATCAGAGCAAAACGTAGTTCGGCTAACTACGGGGTTATGGATTGGGTTTTGGACGAACGACGTCACTACGCAATCTACCGGATGCTCGACCTTTGGAGACTTACTCGCCTGTAGTAGAAGGAGTTAACGTGTTGCTTTGGGTTTTAGGGTTTGGGATGCTCGAGGGCAAAAAGGCAGTCCTTGACGAAGGAACCGCGCTACCTGCAGGGATATGAATACAAAACACAAAACATGTATCTCAAAGTAAAATGCCACCAAGGGGCTCAAACGTTGCCTCCTATCGAGGTCTTCCAGCTAGGAAAGCAGTAAAATGTGGGAAAAATGTAAAAGTACCACGTGGATAAAGATCCGAAGTAACAGCAATTAGAGGAATGGGAAACCCTGAGATCCTTCCAAGCTAATGCCATCAAAGAAAAGTGAGTCAGTACAGGTAATTGGAATGAACCTCCAAGGGTTATCCCACAAATAAAGTGGGAAACCACGCAAGTTATCCCTGCAAAAGTCATGTGAGCCCTCACAAAAACTCAACAAAAGGGTTAGTGAAACACCATAAGCATTTTTTTCATGAATAACAGTATGGTTTCAGAAACCTCAAACCCTGTGGCATACACTCAAAAATTAAACGGTTAAACATTCAAGGCATTGTTTATACATTCATATACATATTAAACCCATGGGCGAAAAACCTAATGAAATTCATCCATCATACCTCATACATTCAGAGTATTCAACTTCAAAGCAAAAGGTAATGGGTATAAAGGCAAACCTGATTGGAGAGCTTGATTGAAATTGAGTTGCACCCGTGAGGTTTACAAAACAATCTTCAGGGTTTATGTGAGGCAGAGGTGATTCTGTGTAGTTGAGTTCCCTTCGGGGTTTGGAGGCTGCTCTGAACTCCGTTAGGTCTTCTCTCACTCTCTTTTTCCTCAGGGTTTTGTTCCAAGGAAACCTCAGAGTATTTTGCTTCTCTTCCTTCTTCTCCTCTTCTGTGTGGCCTTTGTTTCAATGAAACTCTAGTATTTATAGGCTAATATTGGTAGCTTAGTGGGCTTTAATGAGAGAGACCCAAGTCCAATTTTTTTTTATTATATTTTATTTATCTAATTATTTATTTAATTAATTAATTAATAAAAAATTTTATTATTATTATTTTTTTTTTGGATCTAATTCTGATTGACATGATGAAATGCAATATGAAATGCTAAATGAATGCATGAATGAGGAGGGCAAATTTTGGGGTGTTACAGCTGCCCCTATTCAATCATCAGTTAACCCGAGTAGGGTGAAAGCGAACAGCTTATCAGACAAACGGGGTGAGCTGTGATTGAATACCAAAGATAGACCGAAAATTTGCGCTCCGAGAACACCACAAAAACACGGAAATACACCGCGCTATTTATTTTCCTTCCGATCCTCTGGCTGGATCTGAATCAGTCTTCTGGCTTAATATGGAGTGTCGATCCTCTGGCTGAACCTATACTCAATTTAGTCCTCTGGTTGGATATTAATTTTGATCCTCGGGCTGGATACGATTTTGATCTTCTGGCTAGATCTTCTTCGATCTTCTGGCTAGATCTCCTTCGTTTCGATTCTCTGGCTGAATCTATTTCCATTGATTCTCTGGCTGAATCCATTTTCGGTCTTCGGGCTAGACCTGACTTTGATCTTCTGGCTAGATCTGGAGTGTCGATCCTCTGGCTGAATCTGAACTTAATTTGATTCTCTGGCTGAATCTACTTCGATCTTCTGGCTAGATCTGAATTGTTTCGATTCTCTGGCTGAATCTATTTCGATCTTCTGGCTAGATCTGGATTGTTTTGATGATAAATTCCCGTCATTAGGATCCCGCATCTGAGGCATGCGCTGGTTGACCTTCTTTTGAAATCTAAACCCAACCTTCATATTAGATATGCAGCTTCGAGAATATTCCACTTTTGGGTTTCGTACATATTCTTCGGGCTAGAACATGTTGTAACGACTCCTCAATTAGACTTAGGCTTGCTGGGGAAATAAAGCTTGTAGGCGACTTCACTGGGGAATCTTCAAATTGAGCCTTAGGCTGGCTTACTGGAACACGATTCTCAGGCTGAATCTTCGAAATGACCCTCAGGCTGGATCACTGGAACACGAGTCTCAGGCTGAATCTTCAAAATGACCCTCAGGCTGGATCACTGGAAAACGATTCTCAGGCTGAATCTTCAAAATGACCCTCAGGCTGGATCACTGGAAAACGATTCTCAGGCTGAATCTTCAAAACGACCCTCAGGCTGGATCACTCACGCTTGATCCTCTGGCTGGATCTCATGACCTTGGTTGTAAAGTAATTCTTCAGTCTGCTTGGAAAAACTGTTTATCAGCTTATGTGTATGCTTGATATGATATGCATGCAAATGCAAATGTTATGCATGGTGTAAAAAGAAATCTGCTTGGGGAAGCAAACTCCGGTACGGAACAGATCGTTGTATCAATCCTTGAATGCTCTGTGGGGAATGATCCGTCTGCCGGGACCAATGAGCCACCAAAAATAAATTGGCTGCTTGAAAAGTTGACCTTGCGGGGGGAGTATCAACTATGGAAACTTTTCTCGGCGAGGCTCTGTGAGGAGAGTCTGTGGGGAAAACACTTCCTGGGGAAATGTCGTAGGAAACGACCTTTGCTGGGGATATGAACTTGCTAATCGCCCTCAAGCTGGGGATTAACAAATCTGTTAAAAATAATCTGTTGGGGATGAGATGAACACTGGGAACACCACCCTCTTGTCCGTTGGGTATTCAACCACTCCGCTGTTGCTAGGAAGATACAGTCTGACACTGTCAACTCCGCTGGGGATATATAGTCTGGATACTGTCAACTCTACTGGGGATAGACAGTCTGGATACTGTCAACTCTGTTGGGGAACATGCTCTGCTGAGGAGAGACTTTGTCAACCGCTTAGGGATGAGGATTCATGACTTGGCATCCGGTTCCTGTGACCTGCAACCAAAAATACACGTATGCCTCGGGGGAATTACTCGGTTTGAATTCACCGTTCGGGATTAAGCACATTCAAAGCAATTTTAAATGTTTTCCTGTGCAAACCATCTGCAAAAGCCACCATTATGTTCATATGCAATATGTTTTATCAAAAATTCGGACATTTTTGCAAACAAACTGATAAATGAAAAATAAAGAGGCTCTTTAACTGAATTATTCGACTCTTACTGTGGAGAAAATTTGTGCCAGGAATAGGCGAGGGTATCAGGAAGTTGATCCCTGAAAAGAGGTGATCGCTATAAAAAGAGAACTATCCTAATGGCAAATGTGGAAACGGGGTCCCACTGAGTTTCGACTCTGCTATGGCTCGTATGTCCTCAAGACGCTCTGCTCATCTTGCTTTCTGAAGTGGATGATTAGTCGATCTTTAAACTTTGAAGATTGTCGGATGAAACGGTGATATAACACTGATGAACTCAGATCACAGTCATTCGCTTATTCCCTAACTTTTGCCTGGATCGCCCCCTTTTTCGGGTTTTCAATCCACCGGGATACCCATTTTTGCCTGAGCCGCCCTTTTGGGTTTTCGACTCACCGGGTGTACTCTTTTTTTTTTATATATCCCTAATTTTTGCCCGAACCTCTTTATTCTTTTTTTTGGTTCGTCGGGATGCCCCTTTTTTGCCTGGACTATTCTTTTTACTGTCCAGCGGGTCTATTTTATGCGAAGTATTTTTTAACTGCGTCTGAGTTGACAGGGGACGAGAATCCTTCGCCCTCCATGGTTGTTAGTGTCAAAGCTCCGCCATAGAAAATCCTTTTAACCACGTACGGACCCTCATAGTTCGGTGTCCATTTGCCCCTGTGATCTGTGTTGGGAGGAAGAATTCTTTTGAGTACCAATTCACCGACTCGATACCCCCGAGGGTGCACTTTCTGACCAAATGCTTTCTTCATTCGTCTCTGACTGAGATACGTCAATTCTGGGTACGTAGTTCCAGCATAGCACCATTTCCCGTTGGTTTGATTGATGACCAAAGCTGAGTCCCCGTATACATCCAGGGTTTTAATCTGTATATTGACGGCTTCCTCAAGTCTTAGGATACAAGCTTCGTATTCGGCTTCATTGTTGGTGCAGGGAAAAGTTATTCTGGCACCAAATGGCATATGAACCCCCTTCCGGTGTGATCAATACTACACCAACTCCGCGACCATTGACGTGGACCGCCCCATCAAACATCATAACCCATTTGGATTCAGGGTCCGGCCCCTCCTCCGGGAGTGGTTCCTCTCAATCTTTCGATTTGAGAAACATGATGTCCTCATCAGGAAAGTCAAACCTCATAGGTTGGTAATCATCAATCGGTTGCTCTGCAAGATAGTCTGACAAGACACTTCCCTTGATGGCTTTTTGTGAAGTGTATTGGATGTCATACTCTGTCAGTATCATTTGTCACCTAGTAACTTTTCCGGTAAGTGCTGACTTTTCAAAAATATACTTGACTGGATCCATTTTTGATATCAATAGAGTCGTGTGAGTCAACATATACTGTCTTAGTCGGCGAGCAGCCCATGCCAAAGCGCAGCAAGTTTTCTCGAGCAATGAGTATCTTTGTTCACAGTCGGTAAACTTTTGCTAAGGTAGTATATTGCATGCTCTTTTCGACCTGACTCGTCATGTTGACCGAGCACACAACCCATTGACTTTTCTAACACAGTCAAGTACATGATCAACGGTCTTTCCTCTCGGCCTGTAGCCTGGCCCCGATCTTGATTTCTTTCTTGTCGTCTGCGGTACCAACGTTGATGGTCTCAACCACCTCCTGATAAGGTGTAATAGCTCGGTCCTCCTGTTTCAACAATCTGGCTAACCCTTCAGGCAATTCACAATCTTCCTCATCCCCTTCTTCTGCTTGATAGATAGGATTGTCGAAGTCATACTTGGCCATAGCAGTGTCGTTAGCAGTGAGATCCGAGTGGTCGGCTCTGCATGATGGAGGATCATGCTTTACCTTAGAATGAGAGATTTTTTTTTTGAAAGAAAGGAAAAACGAAAAAAGAAACATTGCCATTTTTTTTTGTAAAAAGTAAAAAAAACTGAAAGAAAGAGAACACAAAATTGTTTGCAAAAGCCGTTCTTTATTGATGATAAAAATAATTGCGAAATGCAACTAAATGGATGGCCCTACAAATGAGCCGTTACACCTTGAGCAAAGTGTAAGACTTTATTATGCATGTAATAAAGGAAAACAATAAAAATTACTCTTTCAGTAGAGTAACCCGAACGGTTTTTCGGACGACCAATTGTCGAGCTTTTCTCCCGGGACACACGGGCGAATCCAGCTATCTAAGTCACAGTCGCTGTCAGCCTTGTCTTCATCTGCAGCATTGACGATGTGGGGGGAAACCAAACCCCCGCTGGAGAGAGTACCGGTTTCATTCTTCTGAGATCCCGGAGCATACCCCAATCCAAACTTGTCTTCTTTGATGACTGGCTCCACAAATTTGCCCCAGCCTTGGGCATTACCAACTTCAACCACTTCGACATCATTAATCCCCTGCCCGCCGTGAGCCGGCATCGGGTTCTGGATAACATTAGGCACCGGAGCAAAATTGATAGCCTGGGCGTCTCTCAAATCTTGTACCTTTAACTGGAGAGCCTTGCAATTATCTGTAGTATGGCCAGGTGCGTTGGAGTGAAAAGCACATCTGGCGTTCACATCATAACCTCTAGGCAAATTATTGGGATCGATTGGTGGGGCCAGAGTTCTCAACGTAACCAAATTCATGTCAATCAGCTTGGGAAGTAATACTGAATAAGGCATTGGGATTGGCTCGATGACCCGGTCCGTCTGCCTTGGACGTTGTTGATAGTGTCTCTGCTGACCCGGATTACCCTCTTGATTGTTGTACCTGGGTTGTTGTTGCGGATGATATTGCGGTTGAGGAACGGGTGTTGGAATAGTGACTGCGGCCACTTGATCTTGGTAATAATTAGGGCGTCCTCTACCCCTGCCTCTGCCGGCATACACAACGCTTTTCTCGCCTTCTTTTCTTCGCTGACCATTACCAGCAAACGGTCTCTTGGGACCTGATGAGTTGAAAGCACTATTGTCTTGAATTCGGCCCATCTTCAACAGACTCTCGATTCTTTCTCCAGCAATTACTATCTCTGCAAAGCTGATTAACGGGCAAGCAACCAATCTTTCAATATAATTCCCTTGAAGAGTGTTCATGAACATGTCCGCCATCTCCCTTTCAGACATAGGGGGTTGGACGGACGCAACAATCTGTCTCCAACGCTGAGCATACTCTCTAAAGGTTTCCTTGGCAGTCTGAGACATACCTTGCAACAAGGTCCGATTTGGAGCCATGTCCAAGTTGTATTGATATTGCTTGATAAAAGCCTCTGCCAAGTCTTTCCAGCTCTTGATGGTAGTACGAGACAAATGAGAATACCATTCACGAGAAGCTCTAGTTAGACTGTCTTCAAAATAGTACATCCACAGCTTTTCATCTTCTGTGTGAGCTCCCAACCTTCCCAGATAAGATTGGAGATGAGTGCGTGGGCAAGAAGCCCCGTTGTATTTCTCAAAAGTAGGGGGTTTGAACTTGTGAGGAATCCTTACTCCCTGAACCAGACCAAGATTTGTGACATCAAAGCCTAAGGAATTTTGAGACTCCAAAGATTTGAGCTTCTCAGCAAGCTCATCCATACGGCGAGTGGTCTCGAGGGCCTCGTCGTGCAAAGAAAATTGATCACACTGATAATCTTCAGTAATGGGGTGCCCGTTAATCCGAATTCCTTGATTCACATTGTACCTTCCGTCAATACCATTTCCAACATTCCCTGTGTTGCCAACATTACCCGGGTTTCCATCAGCATTTGCGTTACCCGCGTTACCAGTGTTCATAGGGTCATCAGTGTTCCCAGGGTTACCAGGGTTTCCCTCAACATTTGGTATCTCCACCTCCGGATCGTGTCTCGGTTGCTCAACCAATTCCCTCAGCTTTTCCTGACCTACTACCATACCAGTCATCAATGTCATGAACTGATCCATCCTTTCACGCATATCAGCCAGCTCTTTCTGTACTTGGTCCATCGCTAGTCGTGGACGGTTTTCCTTTGTCGGGTATCTGTGAACTCGCTTGGGACCAATAACTGCCTGATACAGGGAACAAACATTAGACACTACGGTGACACTTGCAAAACAGACAAGGGTTAATATGCATGGTATGCGATGCACTGCTTGTTCAGTTTTAAGGCACCCCCGTTTTGAAAGGGAATACCCTGCAAATGAATAAGCATGAGATGTTGGATGCAAATATGCAGATGATGTTATGCAATGCAAAGGCATGTCAATCAGAATTGATGGATCCGCTTAAACATCTGTCAGGTTGCACTATCTGGAGAGAAATTAAGAGCACACCAAACAAAGGTCATGGGATGGATCATGTTATCCTTAATATCAACCACCCATTTTAGTGGATTATGGTTTACACCTTATCAACACCCGAGTTTCATTGATATTAAGGATACCTGATCGGATTAACCATGAATCAAGGGTTTGTTGCAAGTCACGAGCATGGAGTTTAGGTTAAGAACCACCCAAAAGGAGTGTACTAAGGTTTAAACCTGCCAAACATGTTCTACAAAAGGTTCCCATAGTCATAATCCTATCTTTCGGAGTTTTATCAGAGGAACGACTACTCGTATTCCAACAATATTCTCAAGAGAGACTCTTATGAGTGTAGTATCGCGTAACAATCGTATCAAATCTCACACTTGAACGACTTTCGCACTACGTCCTACGAATAGGCCAAGATGGGTTTGGTAAACTAAGGTCCTCGGCTTCTTAGGTCTATATTGGAACAAGTAATGTCTAACCACAACTTACTCGTGTGACATCATTGATCTCAACATGACCTCCACCAAGTGAATGGGCTTGCAAGTCGACTCGCTAAGGAATAACTCCACACAAGTCGACAGGACTATGCCATTCTCCTATCCTAAGTGCACTCGAGTTCGGGTATAGAACTCATCTCACAAAGATCACCAAGCAGCCATAGCCAGCCAACAGATACAGCAATGATATGTACACAATGCAATAAGGTAAAACAGGTAAATAAATAACTGTACAAAAGCATGAACACCCAATAAACAAGAAATCACACAAGCTAGGAGGGACTCGCTTAGGGAAGATGGACCAGCAAGAGGTCAACTTCTATATGTCCCCAGCAGAGTCGCCAGCTGTCGCAACCTGAAAAATACAGTGCGAAAAAAAACAACTGGCGAAAGAAAAAGACAGAAGAGTCGCCACCATGCGTTATTTATCCCAAGGGAGGGAAAGGAAACGCTCGAAGTAAACCTGAAAAAGGAAAGGACAAGACGGGGTCTCGCAACCAAATCATGGGTTCGGGAGTCGGTTATGCGAAGGGAAGGTATTAGCACCCCTACGCATCCGTAGTACTCTACGGGATCCACTTTTGTAGTTCTTGTCTAAAGGGTGTGGGTTTATCTTGTGCTGTTTACCAAAAAAAAGGGTTAAATGAAAATGACTCGCGCGGATGTCGCATCCACTGCATACGTATCTCATCTGAATATGAGAATCAGAGTCTTCGTAGCTCGGCTGACCTATGGGTTGGGGGATGTGTGCTCGCTAAGACATCGCGTCTTATGCCTACGTATCTCATCTGGCCTGAGAATCAGAGCAAAACGTAGTTCGGCTAACTACGGGGTTATGGATTGGGTTTTGGACGAACGACGTCACTACGCAATCTACCGGATGCTCGACCTTTGGAGACTTACTCGCCTGTAGTAGAAGGAGTTAACGTGTTGCTTTGGGTTTTAGGGTTTGGGATGCTCGAGGGCAAAAAGGCAGTCCTTGACGAAGGAACCGCACTACCTGCAGGGATATGAATACAAAACACAAAACATGTATCTCAAAGTAAAATGCCACCAAGGGGCTCAAACGTTGCCTCCTATCGAGGTCTTCCAGCTAGAAAGCAGTAAAATGCGGGAAAAATGTAAAAGTACCACGCGGATAAAGATCCGAAGTAACAGCAATTAGAGGAATGGGAAACCCTGAGATCCTTCCAAGCTAATGCCATCAAAGAAAAGTGAGTCAGTACAGGTAATTGGAATGAACCTCCAAGGGTTTGAAGGCTGCTCTGAACTCCGTTAGGTCTTCTCTCACTCTCTTTTTCCTCAGGGTTTTGTTCCAAGGAAACCTCAGAGTATTTTGCTTCTCTTCCTTCTTCTCCTCTTCTGTGTGGCCTTTGTTTCAATGAAACTCTAGTATTTATAGGCTAATATTGGTAGCTTAGTGGCCTTTAATGAGAGAGACCCAAGTCCAATTTTTTTTTATTATATTTTATTTATCTAATTATTTATTTAATTAATTAAATAATTAATTAATTAATAAAAAAATTTATTATTATTATTTTTATTTTTTTTGGATCTAATTCTGATTGACATGATGAAATGCAATATGAAATGCTAAATGAATGCATGAATGAGGAGGGAAAATTTTGGGGTGTTACATCCACTAAGCTTTATCCCTCTCTGTTGCAAAAGGGTTTGGTGGTTCCTAGACCTTTGGTACCTCCACCTGATCGTCTGCCTCCATGGTACAACCCTAATGCACATTGTCCTTTTCATGAAGGTGCCCCCGGGCATGACCTAGAGGGTTGTTATGCTTTGAAAAATATGGTTCGTGACCTGATTGACAGCAAGATCCTGTCTTTTAAGGATATGGGACCGAATGTGAAGAACAATCCTCTTCCTCCCCATGGAGACCCTGCAGTGAATGCCATTTAAGATGCCCTTGTTGGTGTTATGGTCGAGAAGGTAGATGATGTCAAGACTCCTTTGGCAGCGTTCCATGCCCGATTGGTGGAAGCTGGCTTGATTAATGTTAGTCATGAAAATTGTGAAGAGTGTGCCACATGCCCAAGGGGGTGTCAGGTGGTATGAGATAACATCCAAGACATGATGAATAAATGAGTGCTTCAGATCTCCAACGTTACAAAAAATGAAGATGTGTTGGTAATTGAACCTTGTTTCAATTTACCTGAACCAATTGAAATCCCATACTACAGTAGTGGAGTGGTTCCTACAAATAGTCATCAGTTACCTGTTGAGATATGTATGCCCACGCCTTTTCCATATGAGAGCACCAAGGTCGTACCTTGGAAATATGAGATTGCTGCTATAGACAAGGTTGTTGAAGGAAGTGCAGACGTTGAAGTGACAGAAGCTGTGGGTGAGGACGTCACCAATATTGCAGGAATGAGCAAAATGACCCATAGTGGTTGAATCTATACGCCTGAATTCAATGTGACTCCTCAAGTGTCGGCCAAGGAATCTACAGTTGCAGCTCCCACTAAAGAACCAGAAGTGGTCCAATCTGAAGATGTTGCTGAATTCTTGAAGTTGATCAAGAGAAGTGATTACAATGTTGTGGATCAGCTGCATCAGACACGATCTATGATTTCTATTTTGTCTCTGCTATTGAACTCCCAAGCCCATAGGGAGGCTTTGTTGAAGGTGCTTGCCCAAGCTCATGTAACACAAAGCATAACAGTAGACCAATTTGATGGGGTAGTTGCAAATATTAAAGCTTGCAATACATTAAGCTTCAGTGGAGAGGAGTTACCTGAGGATGGACAAAATCATAATCGTGCTCTCCATATCTCGGTAAAATGCAAAGATGATGCTTTGGCAAGAGTTTTGGTTGATACCGGATCTTCTCTGAATGTTGTGCCAAAGAGAACACTCGCCAAGTTATCTTATCAAGGACCAGCTATGAAACCTAGTGCCTTGGTAGTGAAAGCTTTTGACGGTTCCAAGAGAACCATGATTGGAGAGGTTGAACTGTCTATATTGATTGACCCTCATGTATTCCCGATTAATTTCCAAGTCATGGATATTAGTCCAGCGTATAGCTGCTTATTGGGGCGTCCTTGGATTCATGCTGCAGGGGCAGTCACCTCCACTTTACATCAAAAAATGAAGTTTGTGGTGGACAATCAACTGCTCATCATTTCTGGGGAAGAGGACTTTGTGGTTAGTCATCTTTCATCCTTCAAATATATCGAGGTTGATGGGGACGCTTTAGAAACTTCTTTCCAAGTTTTTGAAATATCCCATGCCACTTTTATGGAGATGAAGGACCCTTTTAGGAAAGCTTGTTCATCTTTCGCTTCTCTGAAAAGCTCCAAGTCTTGTATTGAAGGAGGAAACCCTTAAGGTTGGGGTCAGCTTATTGATGTTCGTGAGAAGCATGATCGCTTTGGTCTGGGATATGTGCCTTCCGCTGTGAAAGGAGCCCGAGTCCCTGCAAAGGACAATACCTGAAGCATCCAGGAAGTATTCCTCAGCACAGGATTCATCCATGGAGATCAGGTCAACGCAATTGGAGATAGCATCGAAGATGAAGATGAGCCATGTTTGGTTTACTAGTGTGAGACAACTTTGAACAACTGGAAGGCGGTTGAGATCCCCGAAATTTTTCCTTTGTCAAAGTTGTAGCACCTCAAATTTTCACCTCCCATTTGTACATACATTTTCATTTTAGGTCATTAACATTTGCATTGTTCATTGCATTAGTCCACCAAGTCATCAGGCAAGACTGGTAAGGAGATTCAGTTGTGCAAGCAAGCAAGTGCATTTTCTATGGAAGCAAAGCCCTAGGGTTGGTTCAATGAGTTCATGTGACCTAGGGATCATTTTGAAGAGATTTGGTCAAGCATTGGATGCTCAAAGATCATCAGTCAATGATCAATTCATCTGAAACCCTAGAAAGTCAACCAAAGTCAACTGTCAATTCAACCATGGTTTTGAAGGTGGGGGATGGTTAGAGATGCCTCATTCATGTCGATACAAGTCTCATTTGACATTTCAAACATCAACAATGAAGAATTTGAGGTCAGATCAAAACTTGCCCAAAATAGTAAGTGACCTGTAATTTGGAATTGCCAAAAATGGAAAGGTTTTCTCCTCAAGAATACATCATCAAGAAATATTCTAATGAAATTTTGTCCAACATGAAAGTTGAAGAGCTTTCTCTCCCCTTTCCAAAAAGTCCAAAATCATGAATTTCTCATGTGTGGTTGAAGAGATATGGATCAATCATGGCCAAGTGAACATGGAACTTCAAACATGCATAACTTTCAAACCATAAGGCCAAATGGAGTGGCTCTTTTTGCAACATTTTTCTCTTGGTCTCTACTATCCAAATTATGCATCACAAGCCATGCATTCTTATCACATAATTCTTTGGTTTTTCATTTGAATTTTGGAAGGAATTTTCAAATTTAAAAATAATGCATTGTTTACACATTTCAACACTTCCATTGGCTTATAAACAGAATTTTGAGTGGATTCAAGCCCAAATTCATGCACTGTTCCATTGCTTTTCCCATGCATAGAGGTGAAGTGGTAATTTGCATTTACACCTTGTTTTCCTAATCCACTTGCCAAATGCCTAAACATGATTAAGAACATAATTAGGAGCAGGTATATACGCCAAACCCTAACAGATTTCAGCATGAACATCATCACATTTTCAGATCTGAAATTTTTCACAAATTCTTCTCTCAAACTTTTCATCAATATTCTCCAAACACCTTGCATTGTTCTTGATTCATTCATCACCTGGAAGGATTATGGAGCATTGTTGAAGCAAGATCTAGAGGATTTCGTGCAGATTTGAAGCAGCTGAAGTTTGCATTCATCCATGGCAGTTGAGAATTCTGTTGGAATCAAGCTCGAGTAAACATAAAACCTTCATCCATTCAATCATACAAGAGCTAAGGATCATCTGTTTGTGCTTAGCAAGGCCTGAATCGAGCTGTTTCACTTCTGCATCTTCAACAAGGTCAGAATTCGAGTTCCATAATTCATGAAATTGTTATATGAATGTTGTAGATCCTTAAATGTTGAGCACACTGAGCTTTAGATCATTAATTTTCATGAAGAAATGAGTTAGATATGCTAGATTTAAGTTTGACATGTGAAACTTCTTTTGCTCGATTCTTTGAATATATGAGGAATTAGGTTAAATCGTGCTTAGTTTAGTGATGTGTGATGTGAGAGGAACATGATGATATGTTTATTTTGAATTTCTGTGGACATTTGTTCTTGGCTGGTATGAACACGATGAATGTTGATGAAGTTGTTAGGGTTTTATTTCCAGAACTGTGTTTGATCCTCTCCAGCGCTTGTTTGCATGCGTTTAAGTGTTAATGGACATGTAGTGGACCACGTGGCCTTGGCGTGGCATAATGAGTGGATGTTATTGGTTAGCTTTGCCACATGCGCTTAAGTGAAACGGCGCGTTTCACTGTTAGCGCTCCAATTTCAAATTCTACTTCCCTTCGAATCCTGGCGAGGACAAATCCAAATATGCCATTTGCATTTTATTTCCATTTTCCTCATCCATTCATGCTATGCTTCTTTCATGTTTTTTTAATTTTTTCCTTCACTTAAAAAATCATAACTCAATAAATATTGATCCAAATCATGTGTGGATTTTTGCATCTTGCTCCTCATTGTGTCTATTATTTTATGAGCATTTTTCCAGAAATTGTGCACGGATGAAAATTAATTTGTCTTAGGGATTGTGCACATGTATACTTGTTGAACCTTGCTTGCCATATCTCTTGTGAAATGATGAGTTTTAATCCAGTGCTTTTGAAATTTGGTATGCTTAAACTAGACATCTTGCTGGACATTTTGGTATTGAGTTTGCATTTTTATCATTTGTGGTTGCTGAGTTATGATCTTGTGAATGTAGGTGTGACAATGTGTGTCACACCTTTGCTTGTCCAATTTGATTAATTTATTTTCCTTTCCAAATGAACTCCAAATAATGTGATTTTTTGTATGATACTTGCTATGCATGTTGTGATTGAACATGAATTTTCTTGGAATTTTTGGAGGGATTTCTGATTTGTTTGCGATTTTTCTTGCTGGATGGTCATTTGTGCACTTTTGAATAGTTTTGAACTTCAATGATTTGTGAAATGCTGGTTGTGTATCCTATGGATGTGAAATTTTGCACATTATTTCTGGACATATTGAAGTTTATTGTGGCTTTGGGCTGCTCGCCGACTGAGGCAGTATATGTTGAACCATACTACCTTGTTGATTTCTAAGATGGATCCAGTGAAGTACATCTTTGAGAAGCCGGCTCTCACCGGGCGTGTTGCTCGTTGGCAGATGATTCTAACAGAATATGATATTCAGTACACGTCACAGAAGGCCATTAAAGGTAGTATTATGTCTGACTACCTCGCCGAGCAACCGATTGATGATTATCAGCCGATGATGTTTGAATTCCCTGATGAAGACATCATGTATCTTAAGATGAAAGATTGTGAAGAGACGCTTGTCGAGGAAGGACCGGATCCGGATGACAAGTGGACACTGATGTTTGATGGGGCTGTGAATATGAATGGCAACGGTGTTGGGGCAATATTGATTAATCCCAAAGGTGCACATATACCTTTTTCTGCCAGGATGACTTTTGATGTGACCAACAATGAGGCTGAGTATGAGGCTTGCATTATGGGTATTGAAGAAGCCATCGATCTGAGGATTAAAACTCTTGACATTTATGGAGATTCCGCTCTAGTGATCAATCAGGTCAACGGAGATTGGAATACTAATCAGCCGCATTTGATTCCTTATAGAGATTACACTAGAAGAATACTTACGTTCTTCAAGAAGGTGAAATTGTATCATGTCCCCCAGGACGAGAATCAGATGGCTGATGCCTTGGCTACTTTGTCTTCTATGATCAAAGTTCATTGGTGGAATCATGTGCCACATGTTGCGGTGAATCGACTCGAGAGGCCTGCGTATGTGTTCGCAGCCGATTCTGTTGTTGATGAGAAGCTGTGGTCCTATGATATCAAGAACTTCCTCAAGAGCCAGGAATATCCTGAAGGTGCGTCTAAGAATGATAAGAAAACCCTGAGAAGGCTAGCTGGAAGCTTTTATTTGAATCAGGATGACGTGTTATACAAGAGAAACTTCGACATGGTTCTGCTCAGATGCGTGGATAGACACGAAGCAGACATGTTAATGCAAGAAGTGCATGAAGGGTCTTTTGGTACCCATGCTGGTGGTCATGCAATGTCCAAGAAATTGTTGAGAGCCGGTTATTACTGGATGACTATGGAATCCGATTGTTTCAAATACGCTCGGAAGTGCCATAAATGTCAAATCTATTCTGATAAGGTGCATGTACCACCAAGCCCTCTGAATGTCATGAATTCGCCTTGGCCATTCGCGATGTGGGGCATTGATATGATAGGGAAGATTGAGCCTACTGCTTCTAATGGACATCGCTTCATCCTGGTTGCGATTGACTACTTCACCAAGTGGGTGGAGGCAGCTTCCTATGCTAATGTTACCAAACAAGTGGTTGCCCGGTTCATCAAGAAAGAAATCATTTGTCGTTATGGGGTTCCTGAGAGAATCATCACTGACAATGGTTCGAATCTCAATAACAAGATGATGAAAGAGCTTTGTAGAGATTTCAAGATTGAACATCACAATTCTTCTCCTTACAGACCGAAGATGAATGGTGCTGTAGAGGCGGCAAACAAGAATATTAAGAAGATTGTGCAGAAGATAGTCGTAACGTACAAGGATTGGCATGAGATGCTGCCTTTCGCTTTGCATGGGTACCGTACTTCAGTGCGTACGTCGACCGGGGCAACCCCGTACTCCCTTGTGTATGGTATGGAAGTTGTCCTACCAATTAAAGTGGAGATTCCTTCTCTGAGAGTCTTGCTAGATGTCAAGCTTGACGAAGCCGAGTGGATTCGAACAAGGTTTAATGAGTTGAGCCTTATCGAAGAGAGACAGTTAGCAGTTGTATGCCATGGGCAATTGTATCAGAGAAGGATGAAGAGAGCCTTTGATCAGAAAGTGCGTCCTCGAAGCTATCAAACTGGTGATCTAGTTTTGAAGAGGATCCTTCCTCCCGGTACAGATAACAGGGGCAAGTGGACTCCTAATTATGAAGGTCCATATGTTGTTAAGAAGGTCTTCTCCGGTGGAGCCTTGATGCTTACAACTATGGATGGGGAAGATTTTCCGTCCTCTGTTAACTCAGATGTAGTCAAAAAATACTTCGCATAAATTGACCCGCTGGACAAAAAGAATAAAAGAGTCCAGGCAAAAAAGGGCATCCCGGTGAAGCAAAAAACAGAAATAAAAGGTTCGGGCAAAAGTTAGGGATAAAAAATGAAAAGATTGTACACCCGGTAAGTCGAAAACCCGTAAGGGCGACTTAGGCAAAAATGGGTATCTCGGTGGATTGAAAACCCGAAAGGGCGATCCAGGCAAAAGAGGGATTAGAGCGAAGACTACAGTCTGAGTTATCTGTATTTCATCGCGCTTCGACGTCGACCGTCTCGAAGGATATGACCGGTCCAATCATTCTTCTCAGAAAGTAAGGAATTTGGGGAGAAATTGAAGATCTGTGAGTCATAACAGAATTGGAAAATAGTGGATGCCGTATTCACATTGCCATTAGGGTAGATTTTTTTCCTTTTGTGCGCAATTACCTCTTCCTAGGAATTGCTTCCTGATGTATTTGCCTTTTCAGGCCCATTTTCAATCAATAAAAGTCGTTATTCAGATAAATTGCTCTCTTGTTTTTATTTTACTGTTTTGTTTGCAAAAACGTCCGAATTTTTGATAAACATTGCATATAAAAACATGAAGGCCAGACAATAACGTGCAGAAAGATGAGACATTTGAAAATCATTTTGAATGTTGAGTACGCTTGGGTGTATTGTGTCCATGCAATCCCCTGGGGCAATGTTTGTATTGTTGTTTGCAGGATTTTATGTTTTGATTGCTGGCTAAGCAGGAGCCACCGTTTATTCAAAAGGATTTTCAACACTGCCCAGTAGTGTGAGAGGTTGATTTTTATCCAAGACAGATTTAGGGTTTGTATCCCCAGCGAAGTAAAATCAAGGTTACCTCAGCAGTCAGTTCTGAGATTGATTGCAAATCCCCGGTAGGGTCGTGAAGAGTATTCTCCCCAGCAGGCCTGAGAGTTGGTCTATCCCCAGCGGGTCTGAGAACCGGTAATTCCCCATTGAGTCGGAAGATTGTTATTTCCCCAGCGGAGATGTCTGTGGATAGTTCGTTCCTCAGCTGCCAGGTTTGAAGTGTTGTACCCTCCCCAGGAATGAGTTGACAGTTTTCCCCTAGCGGAAGTCTGCAGTGTTGTTTCCCCGGCGGATTGGGATTGGATTGTTTCCCCAGCGGTGTCCTCAAGCGGATCAGGTTCAGTAGAGGTCGTCTCCAGTAAGGATCATCTGTCCCCCCAGCAGTAGTGGTTCGTCCCCACAGAGTTGGAAGATCAAATCAGAGTTTGTTCGTTCGGAAGCCGTCGTGTGCTTTCCCAGCAGGGTTCTCCTACATTCGCATTTTGCATGTAGTAATCGTCATTGCATCCTCAAATTGCGTAGCATTTCCATTCAATATGGAGCATTGCGCCATAGAAAAATTCAAACATATGCATACATATATTACACCAGTAGACCATATCCCCAGCCGAGGTGAATTGTATTTCCACACCAGTACAGCGTGTGTGCTACAGTTGCCCCCGACAGCATTCAGGATTGATATCTCCCGAGAGATTTGTTTCCCCACTCGTCAGTGAAAGGAAATTTGATTACCCCCAGCGTGGTCCCCGGCAAGTGATTGACCTTGTCTCGACAAGTGAATATGTCATCCTCGTGATACTGGTAAGCGTCATGTCAGCACCCGTGTGTGTTCTTTCCTTGGTGTCGGTAAACACCATTATTTCGGTGTCGGTAAACATCGAGTCTTTCTTCCATTCATCCGTTGATGTCTGGTCTCCTCTCCGTTGGTGTCGATAAACATTGAGTTTTTCCTCAATCGCCCGTTGACATCTGGTTGTATGTTATCATTTCCAGTCATCGGTCAATGTCTGGTCATCCTCTTTTTGGTGTCGGTAAACACCATTCTTTCGGTGTCAGTAAACATCGAGTCTCACTCCCAGTCATAAGTAAATGTCCGGCCTTCTTTGTTGATGTCGGTAAACATCATCTTTCGATGTTCGTAACATCTTTTCTCTTTCCCCAAGCAGAATTCACCTCTCTGTTGGTGTCGATAAACGTCGAGCTTTTTCCTATTCGTCCATTGACGTATAGTTGTACCCTTCCCCAGGAGTCACCTCTCCGTTGGTGTCGATAAACGTCGAAGTTTTTCCTATTTGTCCGTTGACGTCTAGTTGTATCTCTCCCCACAGGTCATTCGTTGATGTCTGTTAACCTCTCCGTTGGTGTCGATAAACGTTGAGTTTTTTCCATTCGTCCGTTGACGTCTGGTTGCACATTCTGGTTCCCAGTCATTCGTTAATGTCTGGTCGTATTTTTTTTGATGTCGGTAAGCGTCAAGTATTTTCCCCAATCATCGGTAAATGTTTGTTTGTTCCCCAACCAGAGATCCCCAGTAGAGTCGTCGGTAAACGTCCTGTCTGGTTTTCGGTCGCAATTATTGTGTCATCCGTTGATGATCGTCTTTCTTTTGATGTCGGTAAACATCATCTTTCGATGTCGGTAAACATCGTGTCTCATCCCAGTCATCGGTCAATGTCTGTTCGTCCTTTCTTTTGATGTCGGTAAACATCATCTTTCGATGTCGGTAAACGTCGAGTTTTCTCCCATTCATCCGTTGATGTCTGGTCGAATCTTCCCAATCATCGGTAAATGTCTGGTCGATCTTTTCTTGGTGTCGGTGAACATCATATTTCGATGTCGGTAAACGTCGAGTTTCTTTCCCAGTTCATCCGTTGATGACTGGTAACCTTTCCGTTGGTTTCGATAAACGTGAAGTTTTTCCCTCTCGTCCGTAGACGTTTGGTTGTACCTTTCCTTTGATAAAATCAGAATCCCCAGTAGAGTCTTCGGTAAACGTCCTGTCTGGTTTCCTATTGCAAATACCTTGTTCATCCCGCAGAGTGCAAATTTTCCGGTCCTTTCGGTATTCAATCCCTGTTTACCTTGAAGGTCTGACAACCATCGCTCTCATCCGTTCAGGTTCCCAGTTGATTGAATAGGGGCAGCTGTAGCACCTCAAATTTGCACCTCCCATTTGTACATACATTTTCATTTTAGGTCATTAACATTTGCATTGTTCATTGCATTAGTCCACCAAGTCATCAGGCAAGACTGGTTAGGAGATTCAGTTGTGCAAGCAAGCAAGTGAATTTTCTATGGAAGCAAAGCCCTAGGGTTGGTTCAATGAGTTCATGTGACCTAGGGATCATTTTGAAGAGATTTGGTCAAGCATTGGATGCTCAAAGATCGTCAATCAATGATCAATTCATATGAAACCCTAGAAAGTCAACTGTCAATTCAACCATGGTTTTGAAGGTGGGGGATGGTTAGAGATGCCTCATTCATGTCCATACAAGTCTCATTTGACATTTCAAACATCAACAATGAAGAATTTGAGGTCAGATCAAAACTTGCCCAAAATAGTAAGTGACCTGTAATTTGGAATTGCCAAAAATGGGAAGGTTTTCTCCTCAAGATTACATCATCAAGAAAGCTTCAAATGAAATTTTGTCAACATGAAAGTTGAAGATCTTTCTCTCTGTAGCGGTGTATTCGTCGCTATATGATTTATTGATTAAACCATAAGCAAAGTATACAATGAATCGAGTCGCCACCACACTTTTATTTATCCTAAGGACTGGTTAAAAAGCGAACAAAAACCTAAGAAGTTTTACACGTAGAAAACCAATAAAAGATCAGAGAGTCTGGGTAAGGGGTAAGTTACGCAATGGGAAGGTGTTAGGCACCCATCACGTCCTAGGTACTCCTAGGGAGCCCTTTTCACACTTGTTGTATAAAAATGTTTATTTGTTTATGACATATTGTGCAAACATGAATGGGATGATGAGAAAAGAATGTACAAGTTAGTTATTTTTGTGTTTGAACGGATGAACCCGTTGCCTACGTACCTTCCATCAAAGGTAAGGATCAAAACGTCGTAGTTCGGCTAAAAGATTTCCAAAAATTAGTGAGTTCATTTTAAAACACAAGCACTAAGGCTTTTCATTACCAATAGGAGAAAACTCAACCTGAATCAACAATCCACCATGCGAGGACGGCTTCGACGTACTAGAGGGGCTAACCCTGTTTTCAGTACGGAAGTCTTACAATCGACTCACTAAGGATAAGGTAAGATTTACATCAACCGCTATGGTAATTGAAACCTATGGCTAATGTATGAAAACATATTAACAATGGACAAAGCCACAAAACAATTGAATGTGTGAAGTTAATTGGTTATGAGTATTCACAAAATATGGTCAAAGTATGATTAAGATTGATTCAAAGAAGTGTTATGAAATGGAGTTTGAAAAGTCAAGGACTTAGGGTCCAGGTTTCTAATTTGAAAAGACATGAAGATGTTTGCACAACAAGTCAAAGTTGTTTGAAAGCAAAGTGTGAAAAGGTTTAGGACAAAGAGGGTATGGATGATGGAATGTAAAACTTCTTAGAAAGGTTCACCTCTTGAAATCATATAGAAGATGATTCAAGTGTGTCCTTAGGAATAAGCAATGAGCAAGCAAAGAAATAAAAGCAAGGTGATACCGGATGCCATCAATGGACTTAGACCAATCTCACAAACAAAAGCGGATATCGGATACCAATAAATGGGTTTACACCAATCTCCTAAAACAAAACAATGATACCGGATGCCATCAATGGACTTATACCAATCTCACAAAGCAAAAGCGGATATCGGATACCAATAGATGGATTTACTCCAACCTCCAAAGTATGATCATGGGAGTACAAATGCCAACAACATGGTCTTACAATTGCATCCTCACATACAACAAACAAACAATGCACTATGCAATGGACATGAGTGACCAAGTGAAATGGTCTTGCACTCTATCCCTTCCAAATCATAGGAACAATGGCCAATGAGTGGACTTACAGTTGTCCTCAATGGGTAAACCAAACATGGATCACAAAGATATGCAATGATGATCATGCAATAATGAACAATCAATGATGATAAGTGCACAAAGGCAAGCAAGCAAACATGTACAAATGCAACAAGCAATCAATCAAACAAAGTCATTTAGCACTCACTATAACCAAACAATTAGGCTCAATCAAGGTGCTCTTAACCTTGACATTGAGAGCCAAGGTGAAGCAGATGAAAGGATATGAGGGGTGTTCCTCATCACTCTTATCCCTGGTCAGGGAGAGCATTGAATATCAGAAGGTGTGGGAGTTCAGAAAGATGGAACTCTCTCCACAAGTTAAGGACTCGATAGATCTTGGGTTTTTACTCACTATGCATCAACACATGTGGTGTGAGCAAGGTGAGTGACTCACAAAATAGTAGGAGATAGGCTACATATCTCTTTTGTCTACCAATTTCCTCATATGAGGTCTTTTCCTGCTTGGGGACAAAGTTAAACAATCACAAACATTGCCTCTTAAGGAGGACTTCAGACAGTTGCCTGGCTAAGTAACAAGCCAGGTCTTCCAGACTACATGGAGACAAGAGAGTCTACCTTAATGATTAAGCAAAGCAAAGCAATAGCAAGTTCTCTAAGGAACTAAAGCAACTATGGTACCTGAAATCAATCAAATATAATCAGTATTCAAGTCACAAAGTCAAAATAGACAAGATATGAACCAACAGTCAACACAATCAATCACATGTGCAAAGCACAAACTCAAAGCAAATGAGTTAGCATCCTACAAAACAAACCAAGTTAGTTCATCACAATCAAATAAACCAAACTCAATCAACTTGAATTAATCTCCTTAAAGCAATTGCTTCTTCAACCTGAAAATCAAACTCAAATGTGAGAAGTGAACCCTTAGGCCAAAGCCTAGGGTCAAAGGAGAGGAAAATATTTAAAACAGAACATGAAACTTGATCAAAATCAAGATTAATCAAATAAGAACAAATTCCAGTTGGTCCCACATCAAAGACATTCACCAATTGCATTTCATAAGCAAATCATGTCAAACTAGGCAAATTGAGAACTCAATGATGTAAACAGAATGCACACAAGCATATCAATACCAAAATGGTTCAATAAATTCCAGGAAAAATCATGCTTAAAGAGAACACATTGAATGAGCAGCACACCAAATTTCATAGCATTTGGACAAGTGGAAGTAAGTAAATTAAAATCAACAAGTCAAAGCATGTTCATACAAGCTCATACAAGGCATCAAATGGTACATCAAGTTCAAACAAGCATAAAACATCAACCAAACATGATAAATGAATGAGATCAAAGCCATGGAAAACTTCAAGATGTCTATAATGCACATGCCAAATTTCAAATCCATCCAATAATGCATGAGAATTTCATAACACATATGATATCATGACTCCCAAAATGTCAACAATTGGTCAAACAGAGGGAAAATTCTCAAACAAAGAGAAAAATGTATTCAAAAATCCCAGGAAAAATCACAAACAAACTAGACATCCATAAGTGTCCTCATGCAAAAATCCAGCTCAATTCATGTTCATATAGCATGGCAACAAAAATCATCCATTTGGACATGAATGGTGTGACACAAATTGTCACACCTCTAATCAAAAAATCATATCTCACAATCCAGAAACTCAAAAATCACAAACCACATACCAAAATGCTCATAAAATGTCTAGAACAAGCACAAAAAATTTCAGCCTCATCCAATTAATCATCAATATTTCACAAGCAAAATGGCATGGAAGGTACAAATTGGATACACATGAACAAACCCTAGGCAATTTAAAAATACACACGTTCATAAATTCTGGAAAAATCACCATAAAAAACTAGAGATCATGAAGAGAAAGGTGCAAAAAATCCCAGCCAATTTGGACAAATATTGAAGGAGTTATGAATTTTCTAAGATTGAAGATCAAAATGAAATAAAAATTGAAAAGAAAAATGAAATAAGATGAATTAAATGGACGCAGTGGCAAATCCGTAATTATGGAATCACTAAGTGAAACGCCGCGTTTCACTTAGCATGCGTGGCGCGCTGTGATTCGCTTCATGGCGCAAAAACACCGAAAACACATGCAAAGCCACAAGAAACAAATCAAACACGAATCTGGAATGGATTTCAAAAGTTCTTCATCGTGTTCTTCAGGATTTCCAGATGATGAACAAGTTGTTACCAAAATCAACAAATGATATACCGTTCAACTCGTCTCATCATGTACAACAACAATTCAGCAAGCATTTGTTCTAATTCTAACCATATCAACCGGATCGATCAAATTAAGTTTCACATTCAAATGTTCAAATCAAGATATCTCATTCAATTCTTAATGAAAATGCACGATTCGAATTGCATTGTGATCTATGAACTAGGATCTACAAAAGCCACATCATAATTCTAGCACTTAAAAGATTCGAGATCCAACCTCTTGAAGTTGCAGATGTTGAATTCGTGCAGATCAAGGCCTGAAATGCTGAAACAGATGCACAATAATCTTGAGGAAGATGAATGAAGTAGGTTCTTTAGCTCAATGGTGCTCCAGCTCGAAGGAATCTCAAAATGCCATGAATGGTGCAAGGCTCCAACAGTGATGATTCAGCATGGATTCGGCCATGATCTTATTCAACAGTTCTTCAATATCCTCTGCAAATGATGATCAATACAAAAGGGAGCAAGAAGAATGATGCAATTTGATGAAAAAGAGTGAAAAAGCTTGAACAAATTTGAGAGAATTTTGGTGATTTGTGATTTGGATCTGAGATTGTGATTGTGGATTTCGATTTTCTGTTATGATTAGGAATATATACTCCTTGTTAATCCAATTGGTAAACATGATTAGCAACAAATGCAATTGGATTAGTGAAAATGAGCTTTATGTCAAGTTGGCCAAAATGCCCTTATGCTTGTGCAGCCAATGGAACAGTAGAAACTCTTTTGAAGCAAATCCAATTTTCTGTTTAGAAGCTATTGGAAGTGGTTTGGCATGAAAATCATGAGTATTTTTCAAAATGGCCTTTTTTCCCACCAAAATTTAAATGGTTCACTTGAAAAATAACCTTTTTATGTGATGATTTTTGATGAAATGTAATGATGCATTATGATAGTACATTTCAAATGGAGTTTGCTCAAAAAAGAATCACCCAAATTGGCCAAATGGTTTGAAAGTTATGCCACTTTGAAGTTCAAGATTTTCTGAAAATGATTTGATCATAACTTGCCAACCATAAATGAGATATGCGTGTTCTTGGACTTTTTGGAAAGGCAAGAGCAAGATCTTCAACTTTCATGTTGGACAAAATTTGATTTGAAGCTTGCTTGAGGATGTAATTTTGAGGGGAAAAACTTTCCATTTTTGGCAGTTGAAAATTACAGGTCCTTGCTATTTTGGGAAACTTTTTGTCTGACCTCCAATTCCTCAATGATGATGTTTGACATGTTATATGAGGCATATATGGACATGAATGAGACCTCTCAAACCATTTCCCACCTTCAAATCACTGATTAAATGCACAGTTGACCACAGTTGACTTTGCTAGGGTTTTGGTTGACTGAGTCATGCTTTGATGAATTCCAAGCCTCTACCACCTGAGATCTTGATACCAAATGATACCATAACTCATATGAATCTCTTATGAATGATCATGGTGCCCAAATTCTTCAAGAATGGCCACCATCCATTGCTCAGTGAATGATTTGACTGTTTTGACCTAGTTTGCTTCATCTGCAAGTAACATGGTTAGATGACAATATCTTTGTACTTTTGGTTAGTAAACAAATGAAAAACAATGATATATAAATGCTAGACATGCTTGGTGATCAAGAACCACACTCACAATGTAACCCACCCACTAGGAGGGAAGCAAAGGTGCACAATGATCCTTGAGGCAATGATATGATATGATATGATGTCATGAGGGATCTTAGGGCAAAAATTGGGGTCTTACAGATGCCCCTATTTAAGGTCATTCTAGCCGGACAAGTGAAGTTTAGAAATCTTCATATCGACGTGGTAGAATGGGCTTAAATAACAGTAATGAGACAAATTTTGGTCCCTAAGAGACCTCATGATGCGAATGTATGCATGCAAAAGACACAAACTCTGTGGGGAATATGGTTCACACAGGAGAAAAGACGATCCATCGGAGTAATACACTCACCAGGAACAGAGACATTAACAAGACTCTCATGGGGATTCTTATTGGGGATAAGAAAAAGAAAAAGAAAGCGTGAGCAGGACACGACTTTGAGTTAGGGGATAACGAAACATTGGACTGGAGACTTTACTGGGGAAATAAAGGACTCAAACTGGGGAGAGAAAGAAATTCCAAAGGGAAACACTTCCATTGGAAAGACTCAAGCTGACTCACCAAATGCATGTACTGGGGAGAATGCCAATACAGCAACACAAATAGGAACACAAATCCGCTGGGGAAATCTAGAAGAGACTTTCCAGGGGAAACCAAAGGATGAGATGTTACCGGTTAGTAAGTAACAAACTCAGGAAGAATGAATATCTAAGACCGGTATGAGGGTGAGAGATATCAATCAACCAAACATCTGAGAAAGACCTGAAAAAGGTACATAAACTCAGGAAAATCTGACTCCACAGGGGACCAAGGTCATAATAGGGAGCAGAAAGGAAGGAACACCAGGGATACCGGGTTGTAGGTATGTAACAGGTGACCGACCAAAGCGTGAATTGGTGTGTGTTCCAAAACACTCATCATCCTGAAGAAAGCGAAAGTAGACTTGTTTATAGGATGGACATTTGATTCTGTAGAGAATGCAAATCTTACTCAGTTGGGGAAACAAACAAAGGATCCGACAAAAGAGTGCATGAGATATATTATCTATAGCCGTCAAAACGTAGATAACATACTCGCACGGAGATTATCCTGAACCGGGTTGTAGGTTGTTTATAGGATAAAGATCTGGTAACGTGAATTGGTTTGTGTTCCAAAACACTCATCATCCTGAAGAAAGCTAGAAAAGCAGACTTGTTTATAGGATGGATATTCGATTCCACAAGGAATACGAATCTTACTCTGCGGAGAAAACAATCGAAAGATTGACCCAAGAGCGAAAGAGACATAATATCCATTACCGTCAAAACATGGATAGTACACTCAAAAGGAAGATTATCCTGAACCGAGTTGTAGGTTGTTTATAGGATAAAAATCCAGAAATGTGAATTGGTTTGTGTTCCAAAACACTCATCACCCTGAAGAAAGCTAGAAAAGCAGACTTGTTTATAGGATGAACATTCGATTCCACAAGGAATACGAATCTTACTCTATTGGGGAAGGTCAACAAAGGATTCCAACCAAAGAGTGCATGAGACATATTATTCATTACCGGCAGACCGTGAATAATATACTCGAAAGGAAAAGACACCAGAGATACCGAAGTATATAATAGGTGACTAACCAAAAAGGAGAGACAATCGATACCAAGCATCCGGGTAAACAAAAGACAACTCAAAGGGATAAATTGCAAGCATCCGGCAATTATCCGAAGCAACAAATATTCGACTCCGCAAAGGGAAATAACGAATCTTACTCGACTGGGGAAACACAAAAGGTTTCGACTGAAGAGTGCATGAGATATATTATCTATAGCCGTCAAAACGTAGATAATAACCTCGAAAGGAAGATTATCCTGAACCGGGTTGTAGGTTGTTTGTAGGATAAAATCCGAAAAGAAAGGCATCGGGATACCAAACCAGGTATATAATGATGGCCGATCAACAAGGAGTCACAACATTACCAACAAGAGGGTAAACGAAAGACAGACTCGCCGGGGATACATTGATGGAAATCAATGATCCGGGGAACACAATCACTGACAAACAGTGAAGGGACCCGCTGAGGATAAAATTGCTAGCGTACGGCAATTTTCCACAAAAGGCTTGCTGGGGATATAAGTGCTTATTCAAGCGACTCATCCAAGCGAAGGAAAATCAACATCAAGTACTAGATGAAGATAACCACAAAGGGGGAACTTGTCATCGGTTGGGATGAACAACAAAATTGACTCCGTTAGAGGAGAAAACGGGGTTTGTAACTACCGGGTAGTAGGTAGAAAACCGCAAAGATAGGACTTACAACTGCTGGTTTGTAGGCAGAGGCCAAACATTCCACTGAGGATAAGATGAATGAGCGCCGGTTTGTAAGCAACTATTCATTTATACCACAGGGAAGCGCGAGAGACAGTTGAAAAAGGCCAATTTAGGATCAAACCAAAAAGGCGGACTGAATCAAGACTCGTCCTAATGAGGATATAACTCAAAAGGGTAAACCCGTCCCAAGGTGTGTTGGGAGGGAACGGAAATAACCGTCATCCACGAGGATGTATCTCAGTGGGGAAATGGCAGGAAAGGATAGACACTTTCTGCTTAAGGGTTGACTCTATTTTGAGAGATTAACACCCTAAATCTGCTTTGGGAGATCTATAAAGAGATCTGTATCACCATAGCAGGAAACAACAAACAAAAGATATATGGCAAAAAATGCAACGTGAATATTTGAATGTTTATGAGTATGCATGAATATGCGTGATTTATGTTTGATGAATGCTGACAAAACAGACATTTCTAACACAATTAGGACCAGGAATCAAACATCCGGTACTATACTTCCAGGGAGAACCAAGGAGGTCCAACTGGAAAGCCAATCTGCTGGAGATCTTCAAGCTGAAAAGCAAAGATCTGCGGGGAGGCAAAAGATCAGAGATATCAGGAAACACCAAATCTCTGAGTGATGGATCAACAATCAACCCAACTGGAGTACAGAAAGTCATAACAGGCAACAACGGCCACAAAGACAAATCTGTTGGGGAAGCGGGAGAAATCCCAAAGTATCTGCAGGGGAACAAGAGCTCACTGCACGGGCAACTCTACATAATTCCACTGGGGAACAACCCACAAAGGGAGAACAGATCATCCACGTAGAATCTGGCTGCACAAGCAACTCTACCTGGGGATAATGCAAATATCCATTCCATTGGGGAACAACCCGCTGAGGAGGAAGAAAAGATCACACAAGTAGATTCTGCAACAAGCCACTCTACTGGGGATCGACAGCAATCAGGGAATCAATCCAAATCTATGGATGATAGATTACCAACCAACCCTCCTGGGGAAAATAGAGGTTTCCGACTCTGGCGGAGATGCTGATGGGGATATCACGGATGCAATCCTGACTCTGTTGAGGAAAAAAATCCACAACTGCTGAGGAGGAACACAATCACTGCCCTGTCGAAGGAATAAACGCACTGATGGGGAGATATAGCAAATCTGCTGGCGACGTGGCCGGGGAAGAGAGTACTACTGGAGCAAACAAAGTCTTCCACAACACTCTGCTCTGGGGATATATCACGAATCCCGCTATCGAATGTGCTGAGGAAAGAAGCAACAACTCGGCTTGCAACAATGCTGGGGAAAGCGGTAAAATACCGGGATACCAATCCACCAACCATTGAATCTTCTAAGGGAAAACATCCATGCTGAGGAGAAAACCACAAATCCGCTGGCGTTTGCACTGGGGAGAGTGACAGGGTACCGGGGTCTCAAACCACCCACTACCGAAACTTCCAAATGGAAAACACCCATGCTGGGGGAGAATACTTGCTGGAGAAGAAAACAAAGTCTTCAACAACACTCTGCTTAGGGAACAACCCTAACAAAAGCTCTGCTTGGGGAGCAACCCCTAACAAAAAGCAGGATAAGGAGGATACAACCAATGCCAGGAATATGAACGAATGTCTTACCTGTTGGAAATCATGCCACCCTCGGGAGAGCACTGAGAGATTCTTAAGTATCCTTTCATCATTGTGAATGTTCACTTTGTTTAAACAACAATTTTGAAAAATTTATTCGTTTAAAACAATGACATTTTACCAATTAAAACATGCAAAACATTTGTTGAATTGAAATAAATAAGAGTGCAAATAATTGGATAAAAGCTCAAATTGATTTGATGGAATGGTAGCCTGCAAATGGCAAGACTCCATAGATCTGTACAAGTTTGAAATCAGTGATATATATTGGAAGAGGGCTACATTGAACATAATGATCATTTCTCTACCAATGTGAATCTCGACGTATTCGAATCTTCAGTTGACGATGAATCGAGAATCTCTGACGAAAAGACGGCTGTGGAACAGAAAGTCTTGTCAGGATGCAGTTACTTGCCAAATCCCTAATTTTTGCCTAGATTGCCCCAGGGTGAGGTACTCAATCTAGCGGAATGCAAATATACTCTTTTTTCAAGTCTCTAATTTTTGCCTGGATTACCCTTGCGGGTTCTCCACCGAGACGCTTATTTTTGCCTAAGCCGCCCTTTCGGGTTTTCAACTTAGCGAGCTATTCTGTTTTTCATTTGCATATACTTTTTTTAGGCAAAGTATTTCTTGACTGCATCTGAATTCACAGGACGAGTGAAATCCTCCCCATCCATTGTTGTAAGCATCAGAGCACCACCTGAAAAGGCTCTCTTAACAATGTATGGACCCTCGTAGTTTGGAGTCCACTTGCCCCTGGAATCGGGCACGAAAGACAAGACTTTCTTGAGCACGAGGTCTCCTTCTCGGAACACACGAGGCTTGACCTTCTTATTGAATGCTTTCTTCATTCTTTGCTGATATAACTGACCATGGCACATGGCAGTCAATCGCTTCTCTTCAATCAGATTCAGTTGGTCATAACGACTCTGAATCCATTCAGCATCAGTCAACTTGGCTTCCATCAAGACTCTCATTGATGGGATCTCCACCTCTACTGGGAGAACAACCTCCATGCCGTAAACAAGAGAAAAAAGGGGTTGCCCCTGTCGAAGTGCGTACAGATGTACGATAACCATGCAAAGCAAATGGCAGCATCTCATGCCAATCTTTGTATGTAACTGTCATCTTCTGGATGATCTTCTTGATATTCTTATTAGCAGCTTCAACAGCCCCATTCATCTTGGGTCTATAGGGAGAGGAATTATGGTGTGAAATCTTGAATTCAGCGCACAACTCATCCATCATCTTGTTATTCAGATTAGATCCATTATCAGTAATGATCTTATCTGGCACACCATAACGGCAAATCAGCTGATTCTTGATAAACTTCACAACCACCTGTCTAGTCAGGTTCGCATACGAAGCGGCTTCAACCCATTTGGTGAAGTAATCAATTGCTACGAGAATAAACCTGTGTCCGTTGGACGCCTTCGGTTCAATCATGCCGATCATGTCGATTCCCCACATAGAGAAAGGCCATGGTGATGAAATCACATTCAGAAGTGTCGGAGGAATATGAATCTTGTCCGCATAAATCTGACACTTGTGGCATTTCTTCATATATTTGCAGCAGTCAGACTCCATTGTCAGCCAATAGTAGCCTGCTCTTAGCATCTTTCTAGCCATGGCATGTCCATTGGAATGAGTACCAAATGAACCCTCATGGACCTCAGTCATCAACAGGTTTGCTTCGTGTCTATCCACGCATCTGAGCAAAACCATATCAAAATTTCTCTTATACAACACTTCACCACTGAGGTAGAAACTGCCTGACAACCTTCTCAGGGTTTTCCTATCTTTCACAGATGCCCCAGGCGGGTAGACCTGGTTCTGGAGGAAATTCTTGATATCAAAATACCAAGGATTGTCATCATTGACTTCTTCGACTGCAAATACGTGGGTTGGTTTGTCCAGGCGCATCACGACAATATTGGGAACTTCATTCCAATATTTGACAACAATCATGGAAGCAAGCGTAGCAAGAGCATCTGCCATCCGATTATCCTCTCGAGGAATGTGATGAAAGTCAACTTCTGTAAAGAATGTTGAAATCCTTCTCGCATAATCTCTATACGGAATGAGACTTGGCTGATTCGTCTCCCATTCACTCTTGATCTGATTGACAACCAGGGCCGAATCTCCATAAACATCAAGATGTTTGATTCTCAAATCAATGCATTCTTCAAGTCCCATAATACAAGCCTCATACTCAGCCATATTATTCGTGCATTTGAAAGTTAGCCTTGCTGTAAGCGGAATATACGTGCCATGAGGAGTAATGATTACTGCCCCAATACCATTTCCATACTGATTTACAGCGCCATCAAACACCATCGTCCATCTGGAACCAGGTTCCGGACCTTCATCAAGTGTAGGCTCATCACAATCTTTCATTTTCAAATACAGAATCTCCTCGTCAGGGAAGTCGTACTGAACTGACTGATGATCTTCAATCGGCTGGTGCGCTAAATGGTCAGCCAAGATACTACCTTTGATAGCTTTCTGAGCCCGATACTCAATATCATACTCAGACAACAGCATCTGCCAACGGGCAATCCTCCCGGTTAAAGCAGGCTTCTCGAAGATATACTTGATTGGGTCCATTCTGGATATCAACCAAGTTGTATGATTTATCATGTACTGGCGTAAACGCTTAGCAGCCCAAGCTAAAGCACAGCACGTCTTCTCAAGCATAGAGTACCGAGACTCGCAATCAGTAAACTTCTTACTGAGGTAGTATATAGCAGATTCTTTCTTCCCTGATTCATCTTGTTGACCGAGGACACAACCCATCGAGTCTTCAAGCACAGTCAAATACATGATCAGAGGTCTTCCTTCCACAGGCGGAGACAAGATCGGAGGTTCAGACAGATAATCTTTGATACTGTCGAAGGCTTTCTGGCAATCCTCGGTCCAATCATGAGACTGATCTTTCCGAAGGAGCTTGAATATCGGCGCATATGTGGCAGTCATGTGGGATATAAATCTGGAAATGTAATTCAAGAGGCCAAGAAAACCTCGGACTTGCTTTTCAGTTTTGGGTGCAAGCATCTCTTGTATTGCTTTGACCTTTGCAGGATCAACCTCAATACCTCTTTCGCTTACCACGAAACCCAACAACTTGCCGGAACGGACTCCAAATGTACATTTGTTCGGATTCAGGCGAAGTCTGAACTTCCTGAGACGCTGAAAAAGCTTCAACAAATGCTCAACATGCTCCACTTTTGTTCGGGACTTAGCAATCATGTCATCAACGTAGACCTCTATCTCCTTGTGCATCATATCATGAAACAAGGTAGTCATAGCTCGTTGATACGTGGCTCCGGCGTTCTTCAGACCGAAGGGCATCACTCGATAACAGAATGTTCCCCAAGGTGTGATGAATGTTGTCTTCTCCATATCTTCGGGTGCCATTTTGATTTGATTATATCCGGAAAATCCGTCCATAAACGAAAAGACTTTGAATTTAGCTGTATTGTCTACCAACATATCAATGTGTGGTAGAGGAAAATCATCTTTGGGACTAGCTTTGTTCAAATCTCTGTAATCAACGCACATACGGACTTTTCCGTCCTTCTTAGGCACAGGCACAATATTGGCCACCCATTGAGGATATGTAGAAGTCACCAAAAACCCCGCATCAATTTGCTTCTGAACTTCCTCTTTGATCTTCACTGCCATATCTGGATGAGTTCTTCTGAGCTTCTGCTTCACAGGCACGCACTCAGGCTTCAAAGGCAGGAAATGTTGCACAATATCTGTATCTAGACCCGGCATGTCTTCATATGACCAAGCGAAGATATCGGAATATTCTTGTAGCAACTCAATCAAATCCTTCTTGACAGACTCTTCAAGAAGTGCCCCAATCTTCACCGTACAAACACAATCCTCAGACCCCAAGTTGATTGTTTCCAAATCTTCAAGGTGCGGCTGAATGATCTTCTTCTCGTGCTCAAGGAGACGGGAAATCTCATCAGGAATTCCTTCAACATCATCTTCCTCTGCCTCGAATACAGGGAATTCAAAATTGGGAGATGGCGTTGGATCATTGTGTTCAATGGGTTTTAAGATCAACCTGCATAATGATTTTGGTTAATGAAAACTTTAGAATTTAAAACAAGCAAATCATTATGCATATGAAAAAATGTTTGCTTTTATTCTTGTTTTTATGGGTTTTTTGTGATCACTGATTTCATGCAAAAAAGCAAAAAGTGAAAACAAATGGAAAAACAAATGTTTAACAATGCATTAATTGAATGAAAACATCATTGTATTAAATGCTGCCAACAATGTCATCACTTCTCCTTTTGGCATGGGAGAAGGGTTTTGAACAAAGTGAACAATTACTCTGATTTATGGATGACCGTAGGAACATCTACAGCGACCCAATTATGGCAGACACCACCAGGAATGACGAAATTGTTCAAGTCCTCTGCATCCTCTTCCAAGATAGCAGCAGCTTCTTCCTCAGGTTAATCGTCATGGATGAATCCTCCACTCAGGAACAAACCTTGCTCATTAAATGCCCCAGACGAATAGCCAATGCCAGCCCGGGATCTATTGTCTTCAAGCTCGATCACCTTCCCTAAACCAGCAACTGCACCACATTCAATGGCCAGTTTCGCATCTTTGTAGGAAGAAAATGAAGGAGACTTCTTCTGGATTGGTTCATCAATAGATAAAGCTTGGAACGGCGTTCCAACTTCATCCTCAACGTCAATATATGAGAAAGAAGACAGGTGGCTAACCAGGAGAGCCTTTTCTCCCCTTACCACAACCAGTTTCTTGTTCTTGACAAATTTAAGCTTTTGGTGTAGGATGGATGTCACGGCGCCAGCCTCGTGAATCCATGGTCTGCCTAAGAGACAGCTATACGATGGGTGGATATCCATTACCTGGAAGGTAACTTGGAAATCACTTGGTCCAATTTTGATTGGGAGGTCAACTTCCCCAATCACGGTCTTGCGCGACCCATCAAATGCTTTCACCACAACACCACTCTGCCTCATGGGAGGACCTTGATATGACAACTTTGAAAGAGTGGATTTTGGCAATACATTCAGAGATGATCCAGTGTCCACCAACACATTGGACATGGCATCCGATTTGCAATTCAGGGAGATGTGTAAAGCCATGTTGTGGTCTCTTCCCTCCTCAGGGAGATCAGCGTCACTAAAACTCAAGGTGTTGCAAGCGGTAATGTTTGCAACTATACTATCAAACTGCTCGATCGTGACGTCGTGATCAACATACGCCAAATCCAAAACCTTCTGCAGAGCCTCCCTATGGGGTTCTGAATTCAACAGCAGAGATAAAACGGAAATCTTGGATGGCGTTTGTAGAAGCTGGTCTACAACATTGTACTCACTCTTTTTGATGAGCCTCAGCATCTCATCAGATTCTTCATTCATAATGCCACTCGGGCCAACTGAAGAAGTAGGAGCCTTTTGTACAGAGGAGGAGGGTTTGGCAACAGATGTCGGATTCTGAATATTAACAGCAGTCCCAACTGGACGCTCAACGGTATCAGAAGCGACAGGAGCCTTGGGAGGTGCGGAAAACACACGACCACTACGGGTCAACCCGCTCACATCAGCAATGTTAGTTACAGACGTCGAAGGCAAAGGCACTTCTACCCCATCCTGCACAGCAACAGGATTGTATCTGAATGGCACAGCTTTGTCTGAAACATAAGGCACAGGGCCTGCAGGCTTGATTGTTAGGGAAGGAGAGACCTTCGGCTTGCTGCTATCATAGCGGATAACAACAGGCTCGGGCAACTTGAACACTGGTGAAATAACATTCACCTCCGGTTCATCCTCATCAACATTGCGATTCTGGGGGATCTCAATGGTTCCCTCATCTAGCAGTTCTTGAACTTCTCTTCGTACCTGAACAAATACGGCACTTGTCGTGGTCATGCTCCATGTGGCTGTACTGACACAGCAACCGATGTAATTCGACCAGCGACTGTCTAATATGGCTTACATATTTGACTTTGTACTTCCCAGGGCACCCCTGGACCATATTAACAGATTTCCCATGCGCAGGCAATGGGTTCTTGGTGACATTCGGGCCTGAATCTTCAAAGCTCAAAATTCCACATCTCATAAGATCTTGAACCTTAGTCTTGAGTGGATAGCAATTCTCAATATTGTGACCCGGAGCACCGGAATGATAAACGCAGTGCTGGTCTGGTTTATACCACCATTGGGGATTTGCAGGCACGGCAGGAGGATCCTTGGGAGAAACCAACTTCCTTTCCAACAAGGAAGGATAAAGCTCTGCATATGACATAGGAATCGGATCAAAGCTGATCTTTTTCCTATCATAATTCAAATTAGCTTGGTTGGTTGTACTTCCACGAGGCTGATAAGCCTGTTGTTATGGACGCTGCTATTGCTGATATTGCTGAGGTTGCTGATATGGAGCATTGTCTCTGAATACAGGTGCTATATGAGCCACCTGGTGCTGATTGCTGTTGCGCCGTGCTGACTTCCTCTGAACAGAGGGTCTCTTGGATTTGGCATGGGATTGCACAGCATGTGCCTCCCCATCCTTCTTCTTAAACGCCCCATACCGTTTAGAAGAAGAGCTCTCATCTTTGGCTAACCGTCCTTCACGGACACCTTCCTCAAGTCGCATCCCCATGTTCACCATCTCGGTGAAATCAGAGGGAGCACTTGCAACCATCCGCTCGTAATAAAATGAGCTAAGAGTCTTTAAGAAGATCTTAGTCATCTCTTTCTCCTCTAGCGGTGGAGTAATTTGAGCAGCCAGCTCTCGCCATCTCTGGGCGTACTCCTTGAATGTTTCCTTTCCTTCTGGGACATGGCCCTGAGCTGATCATGGTCAGGAGCCATATCAACGTTGTACTTATATTGCTTGACGAAGGCTTCGCCAAGATCGTTGAAGGATCGGATATTAGCGCTGTCCAAACTCATGTACCATCTGAGCGCAGCACCGGACAGACTGTCCTGAAAATAATGGATCAGAAGCTGATCATTATCAGTTTGGGTTGACATCTTCCTGGCGTACATGACCAGGTGAGCGAGTGGGCAGGTGTTCCCCTTATATTTTTCAAAGTCAGGCACTTTGAATTTAATCGGTATCTTCACTCCGGGAACAAGACACAACTCGGCAGCAGACTTGCCGAACAAATCTTTACCTCTGAGGGTCTTCAATTCCTTCCTCAGCTCAAGGAATTGGTCGTTCATGGCGTCCATCTTTTCATTAACATCCGGACCCTCAGACGGCTCGGAATGATAGATGGTGTCGTCTACCCTCGACATGGTATGCACGACAGGAGGAGCAGCAACAGGGACCGGGCTAGATGCCGGCATATGAGCAAAGGTTGGAGCAGGCAGATCAGGCATGAAACACGGAGGCATACCCCAAGGGAACCCGGCTGGCATGGCGTGAGACGCGAAATGAGCACTAGCAACTGGCACAGTCGGAACCACAATCTCTGAGATAACTGTCCTCTGGACAGGAGTAGCAGGCGGTTGAGCAGGCTGATTCTGAGCAGCAAGAAGTTGCTCTATCAATGCGCCAAGTCTGGCAACCTCTTCCTTCAATTCTCTATTCTCTTGCTCTAGCTGATCCATAACTCTTGCAGAATTGGCTCGAGTATAGTACCGGTGAGTCAGCTTGTCTTCAAAATAAATGAAGAACACAGAGTCAGAACAAGAAGACCGGAAACAAGGTACCTGCTTATGCAAAATGATGCATGAAATGCTAGTGCAGATGCTTTATTTTATTTTCAAGGAACCCTTAGGGTTGCAATTTTGAATTTTTAAAGCATTTAACTTCATTATGGAAAATATCTCATTCAATATAATCGAGACAAAGAAGTACAGCATTTTTGATCATATTACAAGAAGAAAAGGAAAATAACATCCTATGGATCCCTAATAGCTCGGGATGCTGGAAGACGAGAAACACACAGCTTCTTGATCTCTCTCTCATAGGCTGCTTCCATATCTGCTTTCTCCTTCGCAAGCTGATCATACTTCCTCTTCCAGAATTTGGAAGACTGAGGAAGTAGAGAAGTCCAAGTATCGTTGGGATCGTCGATCACCCGATGCTCGAGAAATTCAATCAGAGAGTCCTTTTCCTTAAGCTGCTGCAGCAATTCTTCTCTTTCACGGATCCAAGCGCGTGAAAGGTCTTCTTCTCTCAACTCCTCTACACGTTGGGTAAGGAGGGTTGAAGGCCCAGCCTCATCCAACGGTATAGGTCTCGGATGATCATATGGCATCAAGTACATGGCAACTCTCTGTCTGACCCAAGAGGTATAGGGCTCCAAAGCAATGCAATTCTTCGGACCCAATTCGTTCCTACTCTTCTTGCAGATCTTGCGCCAAGCGCGGACAAATCTGACTTTCAGGCCTTGGGGATCTTTACCCTCCTGAAAGAATACACCTTCTAACAGAATGTTATGGGGTTTATCCTTTAGGGGGAACCCAAGCTGACGACGTGCGAGAATGGGGTTGTAGCTGATCCTACCACATGTACCAAGAAGAGGCACATTAGGGAATTCACCATAATAGTCAATAATCTGGACGGTATCATACACGCGATCATACCAAGAGATATCATCATTAGTGAGAGACATGAGTCTCTGAGACCACCGTAGACATCCCTTGTTCTCCTTAAAAGCAAGTGTCTGCGGCGAGTGCGAAATAAACCACTTGTACAACAAAGGTAGACAGCAGACAATAACTCCTCCACCCTTTGCATTCCTCAGATGCAAAGAGAAATAGGCATCACCCAACAAGGTCGGAACGGGATTAAGAACTGAGAAGATCCTAATGGCGTTCATGTCCACAAATTTGTCGAAGTTGGGGAATAAGACCAACCCATAGATGAGCAGCACAAACAAAGCCTCAAAGGCGTCCTCACTCATGGCCTTCCCATAGATGGTAGCTTGAGCGACGAGGAACTCGGAAGGAAAACCCTGAATTCCACCTTTGGTAGTCAGATTAGCTTTAATCAAAGCTTCATCTATGTGCAACAAATCTGCAATCTCTCGAGCGGTCGGAATACTCTCTAGGCCACTGAACGGCACCTGATCCAGAATCAGAATCCCAATAAGATGAGAGTACTCCTCCAAAGTAGGCAGCAACTGGAAGTCCGGAAATGAGAAGCAGTGATACAGAGGATCATAAAACTGAGCCAGAGTACTCATCAACCCTTCGTCAACCTGAGTAGTCAACAGAGGTAGAAGCTTCCCATAGCGAGCTTTGAAACCCAAGGGATCTAATACATAAGATGTCAGATTCCTTAACTCTTTCACATCAGGTTGTCTAAAGCTGTACTTCTTTGTATGCCTTTTTGGTCTTTCCATGTCTGAAAATTTTGCAAATAAACCCTTTTAAGTTCCTTGAAAATTTTCTTTTTTTTCTGATGACATAAAGTGTAGATGAATGCATGAATGCATGAATGCAATAATCACACTCAAGGATCAAGCAAGTCACACCAAACAAAGGTCGTGGGAAAGCTCATTGTATCCCTAATATCAATCATCCATTTTGGTGGATTTAGGTTTTCACCTTATCAACACCCAAGTTCCATTGATATTAACGGTACATGAACCAGCTCTAACATCCTTAATATCAATCATCCATTTTGGCGGATTATGGTTTACACCTTATCGACGCCCAAGTTCCATTGATATTAACGATGTTTGAACGACTCAACCACGAATCACGGGTTTGCTGAAAGTCACGAGCATGGAGTCTCGGTTAAGAACCACCCAAAGGGAGTGTACTAGGGTTTAAACCTGCCAGACATGTTCTACCAGAGGTTCCCATAATCATCGTCCCATCTCTCGGATATTATCGGAGGAACGAATACTCGTATTCCAAAAATATTCTCAAGAGAGACTCTTATGAGTGTAATATCGCGTAACAATCGCATCAGATCTTACATCTGAACGACCTCCGCACTACGTCCTAAAAAATAGGCCAAGATGGGCTTGGTAAACTACGGTCCTTGGCTTCTAAGGCACATGATTGAACAAATAATGCCTAACCACAAATAACTTGTGTGACATTATTAATCCAACATGACCTCCACCAAGTGAATGGACTCGCAAGTCAACTGGCTAAGGAATACTCCACACCAGTCAACAAGACTACGCCATTCTCCTATCCTAGAGTGCACTCGAGTTCGGGTGTAGAACTCATCTCACAGAGATCACCAAAGCAAACAACAATTGTATATCAAGCAATTCAAACATTACAATCAATACAGTTATCCCCAAATTATACAAAAATATGTCAAATGACACATAAACAAATATCATACAACAAGGGTGAAAAGTAGGCAATACCACCAGGGAAGGTCTAATGTTATCCCCAGTGGAGTCGCCACTTTTCTGTAGCGGTGTATTCGTCGCTATATGATTTATTGATTAAACCATAAGCAAAGTATACAATGAATCGAGTCGCCACCGCACTTTTATTTATCCTAAGGACTGGTTAAAAAGCGAACAAAAACCTAAGAAGTTTTACACGTAGAAAACCAATAAAAGATCAGAGAGTCTGGGTAAGGGGTAAGTTACGCAATGGGAAGGTGTTAGGCACCCATCACGTCCTAGGTACTCCTAGGGAGCCCTTTTCACACTTGTTGTATAAAAATGTTTATTTGTTTATGACATATTGTGCAAACATGAATGGGATGATGAGAAAAGAATGTACAAGTTAGTTATTTTTGTGTTTGAACGGATGAACCCGTTGCCTACGTACCTTCCATCAAAGGTAAGGATCAAAACGCCGTAGTTCGGCTGAAAGATTTCCAAAAATTAGTGAGTTCATTTTAAAACACAAGCACTAAGGCTTTTCATTACCAATAGGAGAAAACTCAACCTGAATCAACAATCCACCATGCGAGGACGGCTTCGACGTACTAGAGGGGTTAACCCTGTTTTCAGTACGGAAGTCTTACAATCGACTCACTAAGGATAAGGTAAGATTTACATCAACCGCTATGGTAATTGAAACCTATGGCTAATGTATGAAAACATATTAACAATGGACAAAGCCACAAAACAATTGAATGTGTGAAGTTAATTGGTTATGAGTATTCACAAAATATGGTCAAGGTATGATTAAGATTGATTCAAAGAAGTGTTATGAAATGGAGTTTGAAAAGTCAAGGACTTAGGGTCCAGGTTTCTAATTTGAAAAGACATGAAGATGTTTGCACAACAAGTCAAAGTTGTTTGAAAGCAAAGTGTGAAAAGGTTTAGGACAAAGAGGGTATGGATGATGGAATGTAAAACTTCTTAGAAAGGTTCACCTCTTGAAATCATATAGAAGATGATTCAAGTGTGTCCTTAGGAATAAGCAATGAGCAAGCAAAGAAATAAAAGCAAGGTGATACCGGATGCCATCAATGGACTTAGACCAATCTCACAAACAAAAGCGGATATCGGATACCAATAAATGGGTTTACACCAATCTCCTAAAACAAAACAATGATACCGGATGCCATCAATGGACTTATACCAATCTCACAAAGCAAAAGCGGATATCGGATACCAATAGATGGATTTACACCAACCTCCAAAGGATGATCATGGGAGTACAAATGCCAACAACATGGTCTTACAATTGCATCCTCACATACAACAAACAAACAATGCACTAAGCAATGGACATGAGTGACCAAGTGAAATGGTCTTGCACTCTATCCCTTCCAAATCATAGGAACAATGGCCAATGAGTGGACTTACAGTTGTCCTCAATGGGTAAACCAAACATGGATCACAAAGATATGCAATGATTATCATGAAATAATGAACAATCAATGATGATAAGTGCACAAAGGCAAGCAAGCAAACATGTACAAATGCAACAAGCAATCAATCAAACAAAGTCATTTAGCACTCACTATAACCAAACAATTAGGCTCAAGCAAAGGGTTAGACTTAAAAAGTCAACTGGAATAGGGTAAATGGTGCTCTTAACCTTGACATTGAGAGCCAAGGTGAAGCAGATGAAAGGATATGAGGGGTGTGCCTCATCACTCTTATCCCTGGTCAAGGAGAGCATTGAATATCAGAAGGTGTGGGAGTTCAGAAAGATGGAACTCTCTCCACAAGTTAAGGACTCGATAGATCTTGGGTTTTTACTCACTATGCATCAACACATGTGGTGTGAGCAAGGTGAGTGACTCACAGAATAGTAGGAGATATGCTACATATCTCTTTTGTCTACCAATTGCCTCATATGAGGTCTTTTCCTGCTTGGGGACAAAGTTAAACAATCACAAACATTGCCTCTTAAGGAGGACTTCAGACAGTTGCCTGGCTAAGTAACAAGCCAGGTCTTCCAGACTACATGGAGACAAGAGAGTCTACCTCAATGCTTAAGAAAAGCAAAGCAATAGCAAGTTCTCTAAGGAACTAAAGCAACTATGGCACCTGAAATCAATCAAATATAATCAGTATTCAAGTCACAAAGTCAAAATAGACAAGATATGAACCAACAGTCATCACAATCAATCACATGTGCAAAGCACAAACTCAAAGCAAATGAGTTAGCATCCTACAAAACAAACCAAGTTAGTTCATCACAATCAAATAAACCAAACTCAATCAACTTGAATTAATCTCCTTAAAGCAATTGCTTCTTCAACCTGAAAATCAAACTCAAATATGAGAAGTGAACCCTTAGGCCAAAGCCTAGGGTCAAATGAGGGGAAAATATTTAAAACAGAACATGAAACTTGATCAAAATCAAGATTAATCAAATAAGAACAAATTCCAGTTGGTCCCACATCAAAGACATTCACCAATTTCATTTCATAAGCAAATCATGTCAAACTAGGCAAATTGAGAACTCAATGATGTAAACAGAATGCACACAAGCATATCAATACCAAAATGGTTCAATAAATTCCAGGAAAAATCATGCTTAAATAGAACACATTGAATGAGCAGCACACCAAATTTCATAGCATTTGGACAAGTGGAAGTAAGAAAATTAAAATCAACAAGTCAAAGCATGTTCATACAAGCTCATACAAGGCATCAAATGGTACATCAAGTTCAAACAAGCATAAAACATCAACCAAACATGATAAATGAATGAGATCAAAGCCATGGCAAACTTCAAGATGTCTATAATGCACATGCCAAATTTCAAATCCATCCAATAATGCATGAGAATTTCACAACACATATGATATCATGACTCCCAAAATGTCAACAATTGGTCAAACAGAGGGAAAATTCTCAAACAAATAGAAAAATGAATTCAAAAATCCCAGGAAAAATCACAAACAAACTAGACATCCATAAGTGTCCTCATGCAAAAATCCAGCTCAATTCATGTTCATATAGCATGGCAACAAAAATCATCCATTTGGACATGAATGGTGTGACACAAATTGTCACACCTCTAATCAAAAAATCATATCTCACAATCCAGAAACTCAAAAATCACAAACCACATACCAAAATGCTCCTAAAATGTCTAGAACAAGCACAAAAAATTCCAGCCTCATCCAATTAATCATCAATATTTCACAAGCAAAATGGCATGGAAGGTACAAATTGGATACACATGAACAAACCCTAGGCAATTTAAAAATACACACGTGCATAAATTCTGGAAAAATCACCATAACAAACTAGAGATCATGAAGAGCAAGGTGCAAAAAATCCCAGCCAATTTGGACAAATATTGAAGGAGTTATGAATTTTCTAAGATTGAAGATCAAAATGAAATAAAAATTGAAAAGAAAAATGAAATAAGATGAATTAAATGGACGCAGTGGCAAATCCGTAATTATGGAATCACTAAGTGAAACGCCGCGTTTCACTTAGCATGCGTGGCGCGCTGTGATTCGCTTCATGGCGCAAAAACACCGAAAACACATGCAAAGCCACAAGAAACAAATCAAACACGAATCTGGAATGGATTTCAAAAGTTCTTCATCGTGTTCTTCAGGATTTCCAGATGATGAACAAGTTGTTACCAAAATCAACAAATGATATACCGTTCAACTCGTCTCATCATGTACAATAACAATTCAGCAAGCATTTGTTCTAATTCTAACCATATCAACCGGATCGATCAAATTAAGTTTCACATTCAAATGTTCAAATCAAGATATCTCATTCAATTCTTAATGAAAATGCACGATTCGAATTGCATTGTGATCTATGAACTAGGATCTACAAAAGCCACATCATAATTCTAGCACTTAAAAGATTCGAGATCCAACCTCTTGAAGTTGCAGATGTTGAATTCGTGCAGATCAAGGCCTGAAATGCTGAAACAGATGCACAATAATCTTGAGGAAGATGAATGAAGTAGGTTCTTTAGCTCAATGGTGCTCCAGCTCGAAGGAATCTCAAAATGCCATGAAAGGTGCAAGTCTCCAACAGTGATGATTCAGCATGGATTCGGCCACGATCTTACTCAACAGTTCTTCAATATCCTCTGCAAATGATGATCAATACAAAAGGAAGCAAGAAGAATGATGCAATTTGATGAAAAAGAGTGAAAAAGCTTGAACAAATTTGAGAGAATTTTGGTGATTTGTGATTTGGATCTGAGATTGTGATTGTGGATTTCGATTTTCTGTTATGATTAGGAATATATACTCCTTGTTAATCCAATTGGTAAACATGATTAGCAACAAATGCAATTGGATTAGTGAAAATGAGCTTTATGTCAAGTTGGCCAAAATGCCCTTATGCTTGTGCAGCCAATGGAACAGTAGAAACTCTTTTGAAGCAAATCCAATTTTCTGTTTAGAAGCTATTGGAAGTGGTTTGGCATGAAAATCATGAGTATTTTTCAAAATGGCCTTTTTTCCCACCAAAATTTAAATGGTTCACTTGAAAAATGACTTTTTTATGTGATGATTTTTGATGAAATGTAATGATGCATTATGATAGTACATGTCATATGGATTTTGCTCAAAAAAGAATCACCCAAATTGGCCAAATGGTTTGAAAGTTATGCCACTTTGAAGTTCAAGATTTTTTGAAAATGATTTGATCATAACTTGCCAACCATAAATGAGAAGTGAGTGTTCTTGGACTTTTTGGAAAGGCAAGAGCAAGATCTTCAACTTTAATGTTGGACAAAATTTGATTTGAAGCTTTCTTGAGGATGTAATTTTGAGGGGAAGAACTTTCCATTTTTGGCAGTTGAAAATTATAGGTCCTTGCTATTTTGGGAAACTTTTTGTCTGACCTCCAATTCCTCAATGATGATGTTTGACATGTTATATGAGGCATATATGGACATGAATGAGACCTCTCAAACCATTTCCCACCTTCAAATCACTGATTAAATGCACAGTTGACCATAGTTAACTTTGCTAGGGTTTTGGTTGACTGAGCCATGCTTTGATGAATTCCAAGCCTCTACCACCTGAGATCTTGATACCAAATGATACCATAACTCATATGAATCTCTTATGAATGATCATGGTGCCCAAATTCTTCAAGAATGGCCACCATCCATTGCTCAGTGAATGATTTGACTGTTTTGACCTAGTTTGCTTCATCTGCAAGTAACATGGTTAGATGACAATATCTTTGTACTTTTGGTTAGTAAACAAATGAAAAGCAATGATATACAAATGCTAGACATGCTTGGTGATCAAGAACCACACTCACAATGTAACCCACCCACTAGGAGGGAAGCAAAGGTGCACAATCATCCTTGAGGCAATGATATGATATGATATGATGTCATGAGGGATCTTAGGGAAAAAATTGGGGTCTTACACTCTCCCCTTTCCAAAAAGTTCAAGATCATGAATTTCTCATGTGTGGTTGAGGGATCTTAGGGATTGTGCACATGTATACTTGTTGAACCTTGCTTGCCATATCTCTTGTGAAATGATGAGTTTTAATCCAGTGCTTTTGAAATTTGGTATGCTTAAACTAGACATCTTGCTGGACATTTTGGTGTTGAGTTTGCATTTTTATCATTTGTGGTTGCTGAGTTATGATCTTGTGAATGTAGGTGTGGCAATGTGTGTCACACCTTTGCTTGTCCAATTTGATTAATTTCTTTTCCTTTCCAAATGATGTGATTTTTTGTATGATACTTTCTATGCATGTTGTGATTGATCATGAATTTTCTTGGAATTTTTGGAGGGATTTCTGATTTGTTTGCGATTTTTCTTGCTGGATGGTCATTTGTGCACTTTTGAATAGTCTTGAACTTCAATGATTTGTGAAATGCTGGTTGTGTATCCTATGGATGTGAAATTTTGCACATTGTTTCTGGACATATTGAAGTTTATTGTGGCTTTAGGTTGAGGTCTTTATCATTTGCTAATTCTGTTTTAGGCTTGTGCTAAGTTGATGTATCATTTGGTGTCTCATTTGAGCTTGTTTGTGCTTACCTTGCCTTATTGAATTTGATTACCATGCTTAAACTTGTCCAAATGCCTTGATTTTTGGTGTGTTGATCATGTTATGTGTTTTGTTTAGCCATGATTTTTCTTGAGATTTATTGAATCATTTTTGAATTGATATGCATTTGTTCATTCTGTTGCCTCAATGTGCTCTCAACTTGCATGCCTTGTCATGATTGATTTGTGAAATGAATTTGGTTGATGCTATTGACATGAGACCTTTTGGATGATGTTATTAATTGATTAAGGTTGCTTCATGTGGATTTTCATGTTCTGTTTTGGATTATTTCTCCATCTTTGACCCTAGGCCTTGTCCTAGTGGTTTGTGCTTATGTTTGAGCTTTGTTTTCAGGTTAAGAAGCACATGGCCATAAGAGGATTGATTCATTTGCTTGAGTTGGATTATTTGGTTGATGTTGACTAATCTTGACTTGTTTTGTAGGTGGCTCTTAGCTCATTTGAGTTGAGATTGTGTCTTGCACCTTGTTGCATTGCTTGTTTGACTGTGTACTGTTGACTGTTGACTATTGGTTGTCTGTTTGAATTTTTGAGTTGTATACTGATTGAGTTGGATTGTTTTCAGGTACATTAGTTGCTTAAGTTCATTGTGAACTTGCTTTTGCTTTGCTTGGTTGCATAAGCATTGAGGTATAACTTCTCTGACTTCATGTAGTCTGGAAGACCTGTCCTGTTACTTGGGCAGGCACCTGTCTGAAGTCCTCCTTAAGAGGCAATGCTTGTGTTTGTTTATCTTTATGCCAAGCAGGAAAGACCTTTGATAAGGCAATTGGAAGGTAAAAGAGATGTGCAACCCATCTCCTGCTACTCAGTGTGTCATCCACTTTGCTCACACACCTTGTGTTGATGCATTGTGGATATTAACCCAAGATCTTTGTTGAGTCAGTCACATGTGGATAGAAGAGTTCCTGCTTTCTGAACTCCCACACTTTCATTTGTCTGAAGCTCTCCCAGGCCAGGGATAAGAGCTGTGAAGTCTTATCTTCACTTCCCATTTCATCTGCTTCACCCTAACTCTCAATGTTAGGGTTAAGAGCTAACATCACCCGATTCCAGTTGGCTTGTGTTTCACAGCCTAACCTTGTGTGAGCCCACTTTGTTTGTATATAGTGTGTGCTAGTTGTGTGTATGCTTTGCTCGTGCTGTTTAGGATAACTTGCTCCCTGTGCAAGTTAGATAGCAACCTTAACATAGGGATGGTATGCATGATAACTTCTAGGCTCGAGTCGTAGTCTCCCTAGTAGTTTGTGTCTCCCTTTGTATCTGGTTAGGCTAGTCCTTTGTCCCTGCGTAGGGGAACTACGTCGCCCTGATCCTCATACCAGATGAGGTACGTAGGCAGGAGATGAGCTGATCTCTCCGGGCGCCCTTTTGTTTTGTTTGTGTGAGTTGTTTCTCTTTTTTTGGTTGGAGTCCGATGTAAGTCCAGCGATTGGCATTCGGTTTCCAGTTTGCTTGTTGGAGTATGACGTAAGTCCAACGATTGGCAGTTGGTTTCTTGTGTGTGTGTTTGTTGGTTCGGAGTCTGATGTAAGTCCAGCGATTGGCATTCGGTTTCCATGTTTGCCTGTTTGTGTGGAGTCTGACATAAGTCCAGCGATTGGCAGTCGGTTTCCTGTGTGGTTTTGTTTGGCGTGCGTTAGCCGAGCTACGAGTGCTCTGATTCTTCTTTAGTCCGAGAAGATACGTATGCATAGGATGCGACATCCTAGCGAGCACGTTTCCCCCTATACCGAACTACGTCGACTCTGATGTCTGTGTCTGATAGACTACGTAGGCCCAGGATGCGATATCCTGCCGAGTTAGTTTCTCTTGTTTTCCTGTGTCTCTTTTCAGCCAGTGTGTGATGTTTGAGTAGTGTTTTAGCAACCTTTATCCTTCCTTTTGTGCGTGGATCCCGTCGAGTACGACGGATGCGTAGGGGTGCTAATACCTTCCCTTCGCATAACCGACTCCCGATCCCATCTCTCTCTGGTCGCGAGACCATGTCTTTTCCAGGTTTACTTCGAGCGTTTCCTTTCCCTCTTTTGGGATAAATAACGCACGGTGGCGGCTCTGTTGTTTTGTTTTCCCGCCGGTTTTTCGCGTAATGCGACAAAAGTAATAATTGTTTTTTTTTCTTTCAAATCCTTAGATCTACCCAAGGCAAATGGATCATGTTGTAGGGCCTCTTTCCATTTTCAAATAATCATTATCAGTGAATGAAAGACATTTTGTTAAATTCTTATTATTCATTTATTTTGCTTTCTCTTAAGAAAATGCCAATCTTTAAAAAAAACAACAAAAACGAAAACTTTTCATTTATGCATCTTTTACTTTTACTTTTCTAAAAAAAAAGTCAATCATTCAAACATGCATAATAAATGATAACCCCGTTGAATCCAATGACTCTACTCCCTCTCATAACTTTGACTCCCCTATCTACCAAGCGGAAGAAGAGGGTGGAGAAGATTTCTACATCCCCGACGAATTGGCAAGGCTGCTCGAGCAAGAGTCCAAAGCCCTTTAGCCACATGAAGAACCGGTTGAAACAATCAACCTTGGCACAAAGGAAGAGAAGAAAGAAGTCAATGTCAGGACCACACTTCAAGCAAGCGTCAAAGAAAGATCAGTCAAGATGCTACAAGAATATGTGGATGTATTCGCATGGTCATACAAGGATATACCGGGCCTGGACACCGATATCGTTGAGCACAAGCTGCCACTTCAGCCAGAATGCCCGCCAGTAAAACAGAAACTCCGAAGAACAAGACCAGATATGGCTCTGAAGATTTGTAAAGAAGTCAAATGACAATTTGACGCTGGTTTCCTCACAGTGGCGAAGTACCCACAATGGGTAGCTAATATTGTACCTGTGCCTAAAAAGGATGGAAAGGTGAGGATGTGTGTTGACTATAGGGATCTGAACAAAGCTAGTCCAAAGGACGACTTCCCTCTACCACACATTGATACTCTGGTAGACAACACTACAAGTTTTGCTGTATTCTCCTTTATGGATGGTTTTTCTGGATACAATCAAATCAATATGGCTCCAGATGACATGTAGAAGACCACTTTTATTACCCCTTGGGGCACGTTTTGCTACAAGGCAATGCCTTTCGGTCTCAAAAATGCCGGGGCAACTTACCAAAGAGCTATGGTCACTCTTTTCCATGATATGATGCACAAGGAGATAGAGGTCTATGTTGACGACATGATCGCTAAGTCTCGGAGTGAAGAAGATCATATGAGCCATCTGAAGAAGCTATTTGAACGCCTCAGAAAGTTTAGATTACAATTAAACCCTGCAAAATGCACATTTGGTGTCCGTTCAGGGAAGTTGCTTGGTTTCATCGTTAATCAACGAGTAATTGAGGTGGACCCTGACAAGGTCCAAGTTATACAAGAAATGCATGCTCCACACACCGAGCGAGAGGTTAGAGGTTTCCTTGGACGTTTGAATTACATCTCAAGGTTTATCTCACATATGACGGCCACGTGTGAGCCTATCTTCAAATTTCTTTGAAAGGATCAAGCTATCAAATGGAATCTTGATTGTCAAAGTGCTTTTGAGAAGATTTGTCAATACTTGCAAGAGCCTCCTATTTTGATTCCACCTGTCCCAGGAAAGCCATTAATCATGTATCTGACTGTACTTAAAGGGTCAAGAGGATGCGTGCTGGGGCAACATGACGAAACTGGTCGAAAAGAACATGCTATTTACTATCTGAGTAAAAAGTTTACTGATTGTGAAAGTCGATATTCGCTTTTGGAGAAAACTTGTTGCGCGCTAGCATGGGCCGCTCGTCGTTTGAGGCAATACATGATTTTCCATACTACTTTGTTGATCTCGAAGATGGACCCGATAAAGTACATCTTTGAGAAACTTTCCTTGACTGGAAGACTTTCCCGTTGGCAGATGCTCTTGTCAAAGTACGAAATCCAATACATAACCCAGAAAGCAATCAAGGGAAGTGTTTTAGCAGAGTATCTTGCTCATCAACTAGTTGAAGACTATCATCCATTGAAGTTTGATTTCCCCGATGAGGATATCATGGTGATAAAGGATTGTGAAATCCCAGGCCCAAATGAAGGACCAGAACCAGGATCCTGATGGAAGCTCGCGTTCGATGGTTCCTCCAATTACAATGGTCATAGTGTGGGAGTTGTTTTGATGAATCTAAATGGCGGCTTTACCCCTTTCACAGTAAGGTTGTGCTTTGATTGTACGAATAATGTCGCAGAGTATGTGGCTTGTATCCTTGGTCTTGAAGCCGCAATTGATCTTCGAATCAAGATCCTTGAGGTGTATGGAGGTTCAGCTTTGGTGATCTATCAGGTCAAGGGAGAATGGGAAACTCGTGATGCGAAGCTGATCCTGTATCGTGCTCATGTCGTAAAGATGATAGAATACTTTGACGATATCACTTTCCATCACATCCCAAGAGTAGAAAATCAAGTGGATGACGCTTTGGAAACATTAGCATCAATGTACGAAGTCAGATTCCGTAATGAAGCCCGACTTATTCGAATCGAGCGAAGAGATGAGCCTGCCTACTGTCAATTGATTGAAGAAGAAACTGATGGTAAACCTTGGCTTCATGATATCAAGCGATATCTTCTAAGTCAAGAGTATCTAGAAAATGCTACATTGTTGGATAAGAAAATGCTAAGGAGGTTATCATCCAAAAAAATTTGAGCAATGATGTGCTTTACAAGAGAAACCATGACATGGTTCTGCTCAGATGCATGGATAGACACGAAGCAGACCTGTTGATCAAGGAGATTCATGAGGGATCCTTTGGGACCCATGCCAATGGACATGCCATGGCCAAGAAGATTTTGAGAGTTGGTTATTACTGGTTAACCATGGAGTCCGATTGTTTCAGCTATGCCAAGAAAAGTCATAAATGTCAGATTTATGCTGACAAAGTGCATGTACCGCCAACACTGCTGAATGTTTTGACATTGCTTTGGCCCTTCTCAATGTGGGGCATCGACATGATTGGCGCTATAGAGCCTAAAGCTTACAATGGTCACCGCTTCATCCTGGTTGCCATTGATTACTTTACTAAATGGGTGGAGGTTGATTCCTACACCAATGTGACGAGACATGTGGTTGCTCGTTTTATCAAGAAGGAGATTATTTACCGTTATGGAATCCCAAGCAAGATCATCATCGATAACGGTTCAAACTTGAACAACAAGACATTGACAGAATTATGTGAGAGTTTCAAGATTGACCATCATAACTCTTCTCCATATCGTCCCAAGATGAACGGTGTTGTTGAAGACGCCAACAAAAATATCAAGAAGATCCTATAAAAGATGGTGAAAACTTATAAGGATTGGCACGAGATGCGACCCTTTGCTTTGCATGGATACCAGACCTCAGTCTGCACTTCAACAGGGGCAACCCCATTCTCCTTGGTCTATGGTATGGAAGTAGTTCTCCCAGTCGAAGTAGAGATACCTTCAATGAGAATATTGATGGAGGCCAAGCTAGATGAAGCTGAATGGATCCAGAACAGTTATGATCAACTTAACCTTATTGATGAGAAGCATATGACCACTCTGTGCCATGGACATTTGTACCAGCAAAGAATCAAGAAAGCGCTTGACAAGAAGGTTTGCCCTCGAGAGTTCAAGGAAGGGGAACTCGTGCTCAAGAAGATCCTGCCGGTACACAAAGATTCGTGTGGGAAGTGGTAAAGAGAGCATACTCTAGAGGTGCTTTGTTTCTTACGACTATGGATGGCGAAGAGCTCATTCACCCTGTGAACTCTGATGCATTCAAAAGATACTATGCCTAACAAAACCCGGTGGACTGAAAACTCGAAAGGGTGGTCAAGGAAAAAGTTAGGGATAATTAAAAAAAATGGTAGCTCGCTAAGTTGAAAACCTGAAAGGGCGACTTAGGCCAAAAGGAGCGTCCCGGTGGATTGAAAACCCGAAACGTCGATCCAGGCAAAAATTAGGGACAAAAGGCATAGACTGCATCAACTGTCACTGATCAACACAGAAGAGCTAAAGGTGGAAGATCAATCCAAATGCTCCCTACAGAAGCGAGGTTTTGTGGAGTCATTATTATTAGGGATAATAGTAGTCATTGCGATTCAATGTAAACCTTTCCCTATTGCCATTTTCAGATGTGTAACATTCCATGGAGCTACACCATTTGTGTGCTACCATTCTTGAATAAATACAAGTTTTCCTATCAAATTCTATCTTTTGTTGTTTTTCTCTGATTTTCTTTGTTATGCAAAATGCCATTTATTTGTTAATAGTGAAATTTTGAACTCAAAAAGAATTTTTCAACACATTGAGAAACACAATTTTTCTTTGACATGTGGAAATATTAAAAGGAAACCTTTCGTCTTTCCCCACAAGTCTCAAGTTACAATACTTCTCTTGGATGATCAACATATATCTCCAGAGAGCACGGATTTAGCATTCTCCGAAAGGATTAATGGGCCAGTTGTAACTGTTCAGCTTGATGAATCCTCCTTTGATGCATTTTTACTCACCCCTTTGGTTGAGTTGTTGGTGTTAAAGATTCAGTACCTCCATAAAGCCTTCTCTAAACTTTCAGTCTGCATATTGTCAACATTTTCATTTCATGTTCATTTATATATCATGCATATAAGGAAAATCAAACTCATGCATAGCCCGAAGTATACTTCGTGCTCGTTTGCGTAATCTCGGGTCTCGTTGTTGATTTGATCTCTTGACCTCTAACACCAGTTGTTACGGGCGTCGTTTCTTAAATCTGGTTGTCACCAACATCTTTTGTCAAGACCAGTTGTAACTGGCGTCCTGTTTCCAAATCCAGTTGTAACTAGTACCTTTTTGAAGTCTGGTTGTAACCAGCATTGTTTGTAAATCCAATTGTTATTGGCATTACCTCTCAAGTCTAGTTGTAACTAGCATCTTGTTTTCAAAATCCAATGGTAATTGGTACCTATAGGTCTGGTTGTAACCATCATTTGTTTGCAAGTCCAATTGTTATTGGCATTATCTGTTAAGTCCACTTGTAACTGGCGCTCAAATGTTAAAATCCAGTTGTAACTGGTGACTCTTTAAAATCTGGTTGTCACCAGCATCTTATCTTAAATCCAATTGTAATTGGTATCCCCAATCACAGTTGTAACCAGCACAGTCTTAAAATCCATGCGTAAATGGTATGATAAGTCTGGTTATCACCATATTTGTTTGCAAGTCCAATTGTTGTTGGCATTATCTGTTAGGTCCAGTTGTAACTGGCGCATATTTTGAAGTCCAGTTGTAACTGGTATCCTTTTAATGTCTGGTTGTCACCAAATCCGTCAACTCCAATTGTAACTGGTATTATTATAAAGTCTGGTTGTCACCAGCATTTGTCAAATCCATCTGTAAATGGTATGTTTAAGTCTGGTTGTCACCGACACCCTTGAAGTCTAGTTGTAACTGGAACTAATCCATTTGAAGAGAGTTGTACCATATGTTTATGGTATAAGTCCAATTGTGGTTGGCACCTACAGAGAGTTTTTCTATCCTGTTGACTCCGGCTTCCTAGGAAGTTATCGTTTGGACTCTTTCAGTGAGTATTTTCCACACAAAAATGATCGGATGATTTTCTTGTGAGAAATCTCCAGGTTTTGTCAAGAATGTTTAAGTTGTCATCAGGTCATGTATGAACCTATTGATATACTCTCTCTGGATTCTCCAATATTTTCAGGTCATGTTTGAACCTACTGTCAGATGTTTTGATATTCCCTAGCATTGTCAGGTCATGTTTGAACTTATTGACGCAATCCCCACTGTCGTTTTTAATTGGCGATTTAAAGTTCCGTTTGTCAACTTTTACTTTGAATACTCCCCTGTGTGTGTCTGATTCTCCAACAGGATTGTCATCCCCAATGAGTTTCTATCCTCTTCGTCGTTTCCGGTGGCCCATAAATACCTTGGTGTCCGTCATCCCCCACAGATTTGTCTGTCTTGCGTAAAATTCCCTGTTAGGATTCACCATATCTCTAGCAGATAAAAATCCCAAAAAAAGAGTCATTCGCCCATGCATATCATATCATAGCATGTGCATTTTTTCAGGATCAAAATCTGGGTCTCCCTGGTATTTAACAATCCCCCACTATGATCCAATGAAGAGGTGACATTTCATATTCCTCTGGTTGAGGATGTTTAAATAGGGGCAACTGTCATACCCTGATTTTGGTCCTGAAATGTTTTCCAATCAATCATTCATTTACATTTCTCTGCATGACCATTTCATCTGATCATGAATCTATCCATCGTTTTGTTTTTGTTTAGACCTATCACCACCTGTTATTCCATAAACCTTTGGGCCTTGCCATTTGTCTTGGTATAAGGTAATTAATTCTGCTTGGTCAAGCAGGACATGAAGCCCATTATCTTTTAATAGGATAAGGTGTAATCTCATGACTTTCATGCCCATGTCTAAATTTAATCCATGTTTTGCCTCCCTTATAGGACATCATTCACCCCTTGTTCAAGTGTGTCAATTATGTGATCATTCACATTCCTTTGTCTTGTTCCTAATCATAGCTCACTTATAATGAATTTCGATGCCAAATACAAACATTACAATCATTTGATCATTCATATTTATTTTTCATTTATTTGAGATTCTAAAATTCCATACATATTTCTCTATTCATATTAATTTTTCCGTTCATTCATAATTCAAAGAAATTCCTTACATATCTCGTCATTCATATTCATGTTTGCTATTTCATATTTTTTCGTTTTTCACATTCAAAATTTGCATTCACATGTCTTCATTCACATTAAAAAAAAAAATATATATAATAAAAAAACTCCCATTCATTCATGGCCAAGATTCTTTGCACATCCATATCCACCATTTCATATTTCTATATGTCATACTCAATTTGCACTCACATTTTTTCATTCACTTTGGAAAACTTCCATTCATTCATATACATACTTGTTCGTGTTTCGAATACTTCATTCATTTTTTATCACATCCATTCACTCACAACCATCCATATCCTGGCAAGTGATTAAGTTCATCATCTTAAGGCATCATCACATGAATGGATGAAAGTTCTAGAGTACGGGGAATTAATTTGGTTTGCTATAAAAGTGCCAATTTCTTTTTCATTCACATCAATAGTCATTACAAGTAAAGAACTTACAGATCTACACAAGAGACTAAACTAGGGGAACCTCTTAGAAGTTGTGATTGAAGAGGAATTACGCTAATGTTGCTGCAGAATCGTGCCTCTTGAGGTCACCCAAGATGCATTGACCTTGAGAAACATGAGGGTTCATCCTTGGTGAAAGGTCAATGTCAATCAGGAGAAGTATTCAAGGCCTCAACTTACAACAAGAAAGTGATAGGTGCAAGCTACTATTAGGTGGATACGAAGCAAAGGAAGAGTCAAACAAAAAGTCTCGTTCAAATCGGCTAGGGACAGCGCTGGGCATGGTAGCCATACAACTTCAATAGCTGCGGGGAGATACATAGAAAACATGAACTATAAAGGACTAGCAAGTGGAGGTGCGAGAGGGGGTACACCGGTGGCTAGGATTGTTGTATACAAAACGTGTTGGGATTCAGGTTGCTATGACGTGGACTTGTTAGCTGCATTTGATGATGCTATAAGAGACGGAGTTCACATTTTGTCTCTATCTCTTGGTGCTCAATCGCCAAAAGGAGATTATTTTAATGATGCTATATCTATAGGGTCGTTTCATGCTGCTAACCACAAAGTGCTTGTTGTTTCGTCTGCTGGAAGTGAAGGAATTCCGGGTTCTACTACTAATCTTGCACCGCGGACGCTTACGATTGCTGCTAGCTCCACTGATAGGGGTTTCACTTGTGATATCATGTTAGGAAATGGCGCAGAACTCACGGGTGAAAGTCTGAGTCTGTTTGAAATGAATGCATCTTCGAGGATAACTTCTGCTTCTCAAGCATTTGTGGGATACTTCACGCTGTATCAATCCAGGTGAAGCAAGCTACTGTTTAGAGAGTTCTTTGAATAAAACAAAGACCAAAGGGAAGGTTCTAGTTTGTAGACATGTAGAGAGTTCAACTGTTGCAAAGGTGAAAAGAGAGAAAGGTAGTTAAAGAAGTCGTTGGAGTTGGAGTGGTACTTATCAATGAGACAGATCAAGATGTTGCTATCCCATTTGTGATCCCTTCAGCTATTGTTGGAAAGAAAACCGAAAAAGTATCATAAACCCTTATGCCCACAAACTCAGTGTATCCCCCTACAAGCATCAACCACAATCCACAAATTAGTACAGTTCCATTCTGTTACGACAAGCCCGTAGGCACACATTCTAATCTGTTTAAATTTGTCAAGACATTTACAACAAGGATTTACTTGTTACCGACAGTAAAAGGGTGAGTGGAGGATTTAAGTAGAGGGACCACAAGGTTGAATGAGCAACTTTGTACTATGAAAATTTTCGAATCCACTCCCATGGTCCCCGTTGTTCACGCATATAAGAGAGCACAAACCCTAATTTTGGGAGGCAGCCGCTACTGTTCATGGAAAGAGGAGAGTTCTGCAGATTTGTTCAAAAATAAAAACTCTAGAGTCCAAAACTTTTTGAGAGTTGAGTGACCGAACTTTACACAGAATCCCCGTTATCACCGCACTAGACCCTTGCGACTCATCACGCACGTTAGAGAGAAAAAGAGCCGATAAAAGGGAACACTCAGAGGACTTTAAGCAAAACATTTATCTGGCCGTCCAATCGTCGATCGACCCTACTGTAATCGGTTAGTTTTCATCGTTGATCTCCATTGCATTTCAGTTTTGTGCTCGTTGCGGTTTTAGTGGCGATGCCATTGTCGCCGGGTCGTTATTTTGTTCCTCGCGTTCCCAAAGAGACGTTCCTTTTTGAAAGAAAAGGTATAAAGTTTATTTTCTTATTTAGAGTCGTGTTTCTATTTGAGAGAAGAGGAAGGGTTATCAACTTTACTGCGTTTGAACTTTCCAAATTTTGTTTGGTCTGAGTTTTAAATATCTTTTCTCTTTGGGAATAGCGTTGGCGCCATTTCGATTTACCCGATGCCCTTTGGTCTTCCCAACCTTGTTGTTTTCCTATGAATGGCTTGACAGCTGGCCATTAATAAGGATTACTTCCACCCTTTTCTTCGCCTCCCCCGACGGCCACACGGTTAAGCTTGGTTGGGGATTCTCGCCGCCCTCCATTTGGGCCAGGTTGGAGCGGGTTTCATTAACCCGAACCCTGACAGTCCAAATGACTGTTGGGCTTTCCTTCATCCCAATCCCATTTCATTTTTAGTTTATTTATTTAGTTTTTTTTTCATTTTTATTTTAGTTCTTGTTTATATGTTTGGGTCGCTGTTGACCCAACAATTGACAGCTCGTGGTCAAGTGGAGGGAAAGTAATTTCATCTCCCCCTTAGTACTGGGTTCGATACCCGTGTGTGGCATATTTGGTTTTGCAATATTTTAATTTCTTTTTACGTTATTCTTTTTAATCCTCCCATGTCCATGTTTTGTTATAATTTCTCCGGTACTCATTGTTTTTAATGTTTACCCCATTTATTTATTTTCATTGACAGAGCATCGATTTTAATTTATGGATTCAACCACTCTTATGTTGTTTATCCATGATTATTTCATCGAGATAATAATAGAATTTCACCGCATTTCGGTTGGTTGCACATGATCATTCAATGTTGACATGATGCATAAACTGGTTTTGAGCACAGTATTTAGTTGTAATTTCCCCATCTCCACACCCTTGTAAGTCGATTGCCTTTAAGCATCGCTGTCAACCTCACACAACTTACTCTTAGGCTTTCTTACAATGAGACGGTTCTCTTACACCTACACTCATACACTGCATTGCTTTTTGGTTGGGCCCGATTTAATTATTTCATTACTTTGAATCCCCATTCGACAAAAGGTACCCCCACTCCTATGAGGTGTAATAATTTTACTGTTTTATTCCTTTGTTTGCTTGATTGTTTAGCTAGCTACTGACACAAGAATAAAATCAACTGTTTCCAAAAGATCAAAAAATAAAAACTTGATCCAACGTCGAGTATTTTCCCAATAAATAAATCCATCCATTTCTATTCATCCATTTCTACCCATTCCTTTTTTTTCAAACCATTCCATTCAAATCTTTCTCAATCACTCATCAAATGCTTGATCCAACGTCAAACCATTTTCACAATAAAAACTCAAAAAAACTTAATCCATATTTAAGACCTTTTCAATAAAGATGGAAATGGAACGTGGTGGATACCACGCACTCCTAAGACTAGGGTTCGAGATGGATGTCTCGCCTATTTTATCTCTCTCCATCATCCAAATTTATCTATTATGTTCCTCTCAAACCTTCATTCAAAGTTCTTTCTCAACCGCTCATCAAATGCTTGATCCAACGTCAAGCCATTTTCACAATAAAAACTCAAAAAAATATTTAATTCTTATTTAACACTTTTCAATAAAGATGGAAATGGAACATGGTGATACCATGCACTCTTGAGATTAAGATTCGAGGTGGATGCCTTGCTTATTTTAGCTCTCACCATCATCCAAAATTATCAATGCGGTTTCTTCAAACCCTTTCTCAATTAAATTCGAAAAACACTTAATTCTTATTAAATACTTTTGCAAATAAGATGGAACTGGACCGTGGTGGATACCACGTATTCCTGAGACTAGGATTCGAGATAGATATCTCGCCCATCCAAGTTCTCTCTATTACCCAAAACACATCAAACCAATCAATTTCTTTTCTCGCCGCCGTGTGATTGACCCTTAAACCTTTTCTCAAACGAAAGGTACTTTGTTTCAAAACAATGCAAGGCAATGTTTCTCCACCTGTTTTGGGTAGTCCAACAATGTTTTCGTCGATTGACACAAAGTAGCTTTCGCTAAAATCGACCAATAAACAAATATTTTTCTACCCAGAATTACATAAGCCTTGATTTCTATATTGAGATACGTAGGAGCAGGATTTGTAAATCTTGTCAGGCCCGCTAATAAAAAATTAGGTTTAGTCCTTCGTTGAAAATCCAAAAACATTCTCCTCTCTTCTATTCTTTCTTTCCCACCTAATAACTCGAGAAGCCTAACATTTCAAACTAGCACTTATACGCACAACTAGCCTAACGGTTCCCGTTGAGTACAACGGACGTGAGGGGTGCTAATACCTTCCCCTTGCGTAATCGACTCCCGAACCCTGATTTGGTTGCGACGACCATAAGCATTGTCGTTTTGTCTTGGGTTTTATCGATATTTCCCCTTTCCTTTTTAGGAATAAATAAAGTTCGGTGGCGACTTTGTTCAGTCCATCACTTGCGAGCGTGCGATTGCGCTTCGCTAGGTCGTGTTCTCATTTTTTTCAAGGTACGACACCCCCTTTCTTGTGTTTTTCACGTTTTCAATTGGTATTAGAGCCTAGTTCTGATTGTGATAAAAGATTTATCAACACTTCATCGTGTTCAATATCGATCCAGTTTGTGTGAGAAACAATGGTCGCTACAAACGTTGTTAACAACAATGAAAGAGATCATTACAATGCTAAACCACCAATCTTTGATGGTGAGATATTTTACTATTGGAAAGATAGAATCAAAAGTTTCTTTCTTGGTTATGATGATGATCTATGGGATCTTGTAGTCGATGGCTATGTTCACCCAATTACTGTTGAAGGAAATAATATAGCAAGAAGTGCTATGACAAACCAACAAAAGAAGGACTTCAAAAATCTACACAAGGCCAGAACTATATTGCTAAATTTTATTTCTTATACCGAGTAAGAGAAGATAACAAACAGAGATTCTGCCAAACCCATATTTGACTCTCTGAGGATGACTCATGAGGAGAATGCTTAAGTAAAAGAGACAAAGGCTTTGGCCTTAATCCAGAAGTATGAAGCATTCATAATGGAAGATGATGAAACTCTTGAGACTATGTTCTTAAGATTTCAGATGCTTGTTGCATGATTTAAAGTTCTGGATAAAGGATACTCTACAGCTGACCATGTCAAAAAGATAATCAGAAGTCTACCTAAAAATGGAAACCTACGGTAGCTGTTTTGAAGTTGGCAAAAGAACTTAATAGTATCATTCTTGAAGAACTTGTTAGTTCTTTGAGAAGCCATGAGATTGAACTCGAGAAAGATGAATCTCAGAGCGAGGTAAATTTGTTGCTCTAAAGTCCAAGCCTGAGAAGACAAGAGCTTATCAAGCTAAGGAAGAATCAGATGCTTCTGATAAAGACTTAGAAGATGATGATGAGTTGTCTTTGGTTTCTAAGAGTATCAACAGACTCTGGAAACACAGGTAGAATGGGAAAGGGAATTGATGAAGATAAGTAGGATGTGGATCCTTTATCTAGATGAGTGAGAAGTCATATTCTTAAGACATTGATTCATTAAGAAAAGCCTCTGAAGGAGATTATTGCTACGCTCATTTCTAGGAAAAGGGTTTGTGAAGAAATCATCAAGATGTTGAATCGTCAAACAGCTAGAGATTCATCATCTCAGTTTGTTGTTCCTAATTTTGAAAAAGATGATGCACATGTGGACCTGATTGAAGATATGTCTAGCTGCGGAGAGAATGATTGTGATGACGATGCATATGAAATTTCCTATGGTATTGACTTTACTACTCAATCTGTCTGAATTTGTTGGAAATTTTCTTGATTTTTTATTGGTATTTAAGATTGATTTGTTTTGTCTGGATTTATTTCTTGATAATGAGTCTATTATCCTAGAGAGTTATTCATATTTTAGGGAGATAGGGTATTTGATTTGTAATTTTGATTTCTGTCACGCCACAAATAATTGGATCTTGCAAACACTTGGTGAGAGTGTTTCAGTGAAAACGAGGGGACATCAACTTTAAAGGGAGTTTGAGTTAAAATTCACAGATAGTATAAAAAAAAACTGAACTAGGAGAGTTCAGATATGTTTTTTGTTTTTTGTGTACTATTGACTACTTGAATTAGAGTTTTTCCTTTTTTTTTTGGACAACAATCCTCCATACATAAAACTGAATTATAAAATTTATTTTTTATTTGCTGTTTGTGTTTAAATTGTAAATCACTTTATTCAATTCATCTTGTCTCTCATATTATTATTGTGTGGAAATCTTGTTTTACACCCGACAAAATTTTATGATAGATTCACCTACCCCTAAGTAACTAAAAGCCCCTAAAAAGGATGAGTGCATTAATTAATATCATAAATAAAATGTTTATCATTGTAATTAAGTCATAACCATGTTGTTAACTTAATATAAAAATTAGCAAAAGATCAACAAGAAGATTTGTCTATTCACCAAAAAAATCTTATGAAGACATTATTCATGTTAAAGTCGCAGTTGGCAAAGGAGATATCAACATCTAAATATTTGTAGCTTTCCCTGGTTCCACATGTTTGAATTCCATTGCCACGAATTCCTTTCCATTATTGAAGGTATTGTTTTAGGCGGTTTTGTAAATTTCATATAAGCCAATTTTTTGGTTACATCATATAAGACTATTTGGTAAAAAAATTAGTGAATAACAACATCTAGATTATATATCTATTTATAAAGATAATGTAAAAATTAGTTTCTTTACAGCTCTAATTTTATCATGCGAGTTGATAAGCTGTAAAATATACGATATAAAGCACTAATTTGGTCTTGCTTAAAAGATTCTAAAAATTTGAGTGGTTTCATTATTACGTGATTATTTTCTTTCTAATTCACTGTCGGCAACAACGTTACCTCTGTTAATACCATGGATGGATGAAACTTCTTGAATTATTATATATTTCACAAATTGCAATGTGATTTGTCTAAATTATTGTTAACATTAAATACTGATCGCCCCATATTTGTATCCATAGAAAAAACCAAGAAATACTAAATGCATACATATTGTTAAATTTGAAAGAAAAAGCAAAGAAGAAAAATTCAAATAAGTGGATGACTCTCATTATCGTTCCTTGCAATTTCAACATCATTAGTACTTTTAAGGAATATTGAAAATGATACATAGATTAAATTGTCTTTTGAAAAATTATGGATACTTTTTTAATGTTAATGAAATTTAATTTTTAATGTTAATGAAATTTAGTCAAATATGCTTCTTCGATTTAAAAATATATATTAAAAAATATTATTCTTACACTACAATGTACATCTCTATCGTATGTTAATGTTCATCAATACGGTGAACAGGAAAATATTACAATAATATATTATTTTAAAAAAATATATAAAAAAAAATTTAACTTCTTTTTAGTATCTTGACGTTTATTAATCAACTTCATAACTTTATTAATCAATTTCATAAGAACGTTTATTAATCAATTTCATAGTTTTATTAAACAACTTTTTATTTTTCATTAATCAATTTTAATTTATCATTAAAAAGTATTTTTAATATCTGGACGTTTATTAATCAACTTCGTCACTTTATTAATCAATTTTTTACATTTAATTAATTAATTTTTTTTACTATTTTAAGTCACTCTTCACGTGCACTATTCATAGACACGGTTCACGTGTGTTGTTCATGCATTATTCACGTATTGTTCATAAATATATATTTTTATTTTAAAAATACATTGTTTATTATATAAATATGGTGAATAATATATACGGTGTAAGTATTTGGTGTCAAAAAATGATGTAGGAATAACATTCATGATATATATTTTATCTCATAACTATCATATTATATTTTTATTTTATTTTAAACACATCTAAACTTTTTGCACCGACCATGTATATGGGATCAATCGAGTTCCCATTTGTATATAAGTGATCTTCCTGTTGTATATGATCTTTATATGACAATGATGTTGTTTAATTCTTTTGTATAGGTCTCCTCTCTTTTTAAGCTATTTATCTCTTTATGTGAAGTTTTTGTTGAGATACATGTATTTCGTTAGAAGTCTCACATTACTTAAAAAAATGGAGGTTGAAAATTTTATAAATGAGAAAACTCATATATCCAATGCCTTAAAATTATGAGTGAATATGTTGTCTCTTTCACTTATTTGATTAAAAAATAGTTATTGACATATTTTGCACTATCATAAATACAAAAAGAGAAATAATATTTTAGTTGAATATTATTTTTTTATATAAAAAAATAATTATTAGTGTGTTTTGTAGTATTGTAAATACAAAGAGAAATAATAGTCATAATAATAAGTAGATATATAGTCACTATTAATAGCAAAATTGAAAGAGAAAAATATTACATTAAAAAATAAAATTTAAATCACTTTATTTTGTTTAAGTGACATATATTTTAAACTAAGAGAATAATTTACATACACTGAAGTTTTTAATCATGAGAAAATTTTTATAAACTAAATGAAATTGGTTTTTATTGATGTTTAGTGAATTATCTATAGCTCTTCCTTGAGAAAATTTTCAAAAAAAAAGTAACCAAAAACAATTAATTAAGAGGAATGGTAGGTTTGAATTTTTTTTAACTATATTTTATGTTAATTAACAGCAAATTTCATATGAGGATATCAATATGTATCAACCATATTTTTGAAATTAGCATGTGACATTTTTTAAGGGCACCAAAAGAAAGGTGCTAGTGATATCAGAAAAATCTAAAAGAATTTATAAATATACAAAAAGAAAAAAAAAGGTTTATTAAGCACATTAAAAACCAAAGCAAAACAACTCAAAAACAAGCTCAAGAAAGAAATAAAATCTCTAAACTAATCCATTAGAAATAACTTGAAACCTAGCTCAACCAACACACCACTAACACCAAACCACGCACCGAGAGATACTGGTGCCTTTGAGAAATTAAAGGAGATCGGTGATTATCGCCTATTTCCAAACAAAATGACCAATTCTTCTTTCAAAATCCTAAATCACGCCACCACCAGCCTAATGAACAACCTTACTCACTTCTTCATTTTTTATGAAGAGTAACTTAGAAAAAGTTTGGGAAGAGTAATTCCGGAGATTAGAGACCAACCCACATATCAATCCATAATGAGGTAAGAGTACCAAAATCCGCCTTTTTGGAGACACCATCCATAAACTAATTTGTATGGGCGTCTGATGGACTGGCAAGCCAAGAGACACATCATCACCATAAGGATGCCAATCTCATATCTTTTGGGAACCAAAACCTTCTATAAAAACCTGACGTCACAAACCAGGCGAGTCCATAATCATCTTCTATCACTACTTCCTAAGCAAGGCCAAGTTAGCCATCCTAAGGTTGTGAACATACAACCCATCTAAAAATGCTTATATATTCAAGCATTAGTCCACTTAATCCAAGAAATATTAAACAAATCCTTGACCTATCCCAAAAATAAGCTTCCTTTGAGTCTTAATCATCTCTTTTCACACATTGACAGGAAACTTCAAGAAAGAGAACTAGAAGATCATGATAGAATTGATGATTGGGTTAAGGAGGATAACACAACCATCCAAACTAAAATATGAATTCACGGGTGCAATGTTTAGTAATCCAATTTATAAGAGACTCTCAGACATAAACCAGAGGATTGTACCCACCAGAAGACCAATGTAAGTTATAACCCCATTGACAATGAAGAAAATCTTCATCATAAACAATTCAACTCAACATTAGCACCAATGAGGCAACTTTTGGAAAAATTAATACTCAAGCCAAAAAATAGTTTAAAAAACTCGAAAGATATACTTAATAGTCCAAAGAATCTCAACCCAGACCTCTTCCGGGACCAAGGTACCATCTGCATAAAGGAGATGAGAAATCAACAACGCCCCACTCTAAACCTAGATAAGTGACCCAAATCCACCGCTTACCTATCCAAATCAGTAAGCCCCCCCCCCCCCCCCCCCCCCCCCCCACTGTAACACCCTTCTAAAATACCCCAAATATTTAATTAAAACAACAATTATATATATCAGAGTAGATATGCAATTAAGGGTGTCACACAATCACTTCACACCATTCACCAAAATAACTGTCATGCTCTTTTATTAATTCAAAACATAAGCATTTGCATAATACGCAGCAGATAGAAATCTCATCAATCATTGTAAAACATGTAACACATTACATGTAAAATGGTTCAACAACCAACAATAAGACAATTAAAAACATCCCATCCCGATGTTACATCTATCAAAGCATGACCCACTAAGGAACTACACTAGACTCCAAGCACTAGCTCCTACTCAATCATTGCTCGTTACCTGAAACATAGTTGTAAGGGTGAGTTCCTCAATCGATGTAATAAGCATTATAAAATATCATGTAATGCTAAGTAATTTAACACATATCATCACCCTAATCAGATTACACATATACAGCAACGGCAATATCAACTCATAATCATCATCATCATCATACTCAAACTCAACACAACCATAAAACACACGTATAATATTGGAATACATCCATTCATATTATACGTCATACATACATACATTATGCAATGAGACTCCATGCATACGGTACCGACTATTCGTGAACATATAGTTCAACCTCACCGATCAAATCCAGATACGGCTACCAAGCTCACTAGTCCCACTCATTTGAGACCTAGTGACTCACTCACTAATTCCTCACCATGGGAATTAGCTACCACCCCAAGGGCTATGATATGCACGCTAATCACCTAGCATGCAAACATCAACAACGATCCACAATACTAACTCACTAATTCCTCACCATGGGAATTAGCTACCACCATAAAGGCCACAATATGCAAGCTAAATCACTTAGTCATGCAAACATCAACAATCATCCACAATGGACATATGCTCACACTCTAAGCCATAAACAGTCCATTCATAATTTCAGACATGATAGATACATTCACAACATTATGCATATCATCATACATCATCAACATATTCACCACATAATCATATCATGTCATACCACATAATCAATCACAACATTAGCACACTCTACTAATACCTATACTACTCAAAACAACGGGAAATGATCCCTACTCTATCATACATCAGCTAATTTACATTACTCAGCTAAACAACCAAAAACTGCACAACAACAGCACAGAAAATCACAATCCTGCCCATACGCGTATTGCCTAGTCCCATACGCGTATGGCCCAATTCTCAGCCAATTCCATACGCGTACCACCTATCTCATACGCGTATGCTACGCGTACCACTTCCCCATACGCGTACCAACAGAGACCAAACCACGTTCAAAACATCATCTTCCTCATCCATACGCGTATTGCCTAGTGCCATACGCGTACCAGACCATCTCATACGCGTATTGCCTAGTGCCATACGCGTATGACCAGAAACCAGATTTCCAGATCTGCTATGGTCTTCTCTGCTACGAGATCTACCAATTCCAACCTCATACAATCCAATTTTTCACAGTAATCGTTCATATCATCTAACACGAATCATACCCTATTCAATTTCACCAATTCTAACATTTTTACATCTAATTCCTACGAGTTCCTCTCAATCATAATCCAATTTCGTTCATCCAAAAGTTCACAATTTCATCATGCATCATTCCGAATAGAGTCAAATCAATGGTCTATCACTACCCACTACATGTTATCCCATAATACCCATTAATCGACGATAAACCCCCCTTACCTGAGTTAATCCGGCAAATCCTGCAGCTTCAAGCTCTTCCTCTCTCCAACCCTTGTTCTCTGGTTCTCTTTGCCCTTTTTCCACTTTTCTGCCCCTTTTTCCTTTTCACGTGAAAAATAAACCTTTTTACTGAATGGGACCTTTTCTAAATTCCAACTTTTATTCCAATAAAATAATAATCCAATAATAAAAATTCCAATTATTTAATTAAATTAATAAATATATTATTAACTTAAATTAAATAATTATCTTGTTTTATCGGGGTGTTACACCCACCACCACTAGAAGGAAGAAGAAATATGCCAACAGGTCTCCTTGCTTAAGGCATGTTTAAATATTTATCTCTCAGGTGGGAAAATCTTTAACCAAAATAAAAAGATAACTAGAGAACACACATACATACACACACACACAGACAAATCGATGTACTCCAACTAAGAGAGTCATAAGCCTTTTCAAAATAAAACTTAAAGATGAGACAATCCTTCTTAGTTTTCTTAGCCAAAATTGATAGCCTAATTAATCACCACCACATCATCAACCAAAAAACGACCAATAAGAAAGACAAACTAAATAGGAGAGATCAAATTATCCATCACATTTGCAAGCCTTGCTGGTAATACTTTGGTAAAAAGTTTGTACTATGAACCAACTATAGAAATAGGTCGAAACTCCCCAAAATGTGAAGGAGAGTCGACCTATGAGATCAAAGTAACTAAGTACGAGTTAAATCCATAGGGAATTAAATTCAGGCTATAGAACCATTGAAGTCTAATCCTTAAGTTGGTCATAAGAAACTACGAGAACCTTTTGAAAAAGGAGAAGCTAAAACCATAAGGTCCTGGAAACTCCAAACTATAAAAGCAATAGAGTGATGTCCCTGTATAACTACACATGATGGAAAGGAGACCTCCATTATTCCTAATTGTTGAAATAAAACTCAAACGGAAGAATGTTGTACCCCAAAGAAAATGAACCACAAATTTAGAAACAGAACTAAGTTTTTCTCTTATAGAACAACAAACTAAGCGAGTTTGAAGAGATAAACTCTCCCACCTTATTCTTCGTAATAAAGACACATACCCCACACATTTTAAATGAGACGATCAATATTATGTTGAACGGATGGACAACCTAAATGTCTTAAAGAAAAAATATCTAACATCCTATGAAATAAACCTATCAATTTTCTCCTTATGACTAGAATTAAATTCATAGAAGGAACTAGAGGATAAGTAATAAATGTAGACAAATGCTTTGGTTACTGTCATACCCCGATTTTGATCCTGAAATTTTTCCATTTTTTCTTTTATTTTTGCATTTGCATACATTCATCAGTATAAAATGGATTTTAATATCTTGACTCTTTTTCTTTTTTAATTTGATTTTTAATTTCAAATTAAGCTTAATTCCAATTGTCAATTTAATCTTAATTGTTTATTTTTACTAATGATTAAAACTCTAATCGATTTTTTATTTCCAAATGAATGTTAGAGTTGATATCTAAGTAATTTTCAATGAATTATAGATTATTTTGTTTTTTTTTATTTTGTTTTTTGCTGATTTGTTATTAGTAATTAAATTGATATTCAAACTAATATTGGATTATTCCTAAAAATCCGCATCCATTTTTATAATCAAAATTCAAAATCCAAAACCCATATCCATTTCATTATCCATTTGGGACCAATTTAAACCATAACCATCCAAATAATTATGCATTTCATACAGTCAACTACATTTTCATTCATAACATTCCATACATTCAACTACATTCTCATTCATAACTTTCCATGAAAATCAATAAAGAACCATTTCCATATCAATACATTGCTAGTAGTTGTCCATGAGAATGAGCATTGATACTAAAATGTGACATTACATGTTGTTCTTACAAAGAGGTCCTAATCCTACACTAGCTCTTATGCTACATGACATATTCCAAACACTATTGATCATTTTTACAACAGAATAATCAAGAAAAAAGATGAGACCCATTCGAACACCTGGACACACAGGACGAAATCATAGGATTCTTATCTCAAGCAAAGCATGGTTGTTGTTGCTGCTGCTTTTCCTTTTCCCATGTTCTTGTTCTCACGCATACTCACACGGCTGCCTCATAAGCTTTACCTTCTATATTAGAGTACCATATTACTGCCCTTGCTCATATAGGCCTATTTTGTGAAACCCGCAAGCATTTCAATTATTTTATACGGTTTCCAGGTAATTAAAAAGGACCATGTGGCTGCCGGACTCTGTTGTATTTAGTTGTTTATGAATTCTCTTCACGAGAGGAAGGCATTAGACATTTGGATCATGCTAAGATGCATTTTGATGAAGGGTTATCCGCAAGGCACAAAGGTGGGGAATCTGCCAAACTTGTCACAAAAAAAGTCTTAAGAAAAGAAAAATGCAACTATAGTGTAGTTGAGTTTTTCAACGAGATGAAAGGCAAGGGCCTGAAAGGAAATGTTGTTACTTACACTGCGCTGATATCTGCATTCTGTGGTGAGAACAATATTGATAAAGCCATGCAATATTTTGATGAGATGTTGAGTTCTGGATGCTCACCGGATGCAATTGTTTACTATAGTTTGATATCTGGTTTAACCATTGCTGGAAGGATGGATGATGCCAGTGTTGTTGTGTCACAGTTGAAACGTGCCGGGTTTGGTCTTGATAGAGCTTGCTACAATGTTCTCATCAGTGGATTCTGCAAGAAGAAGAAGCTGGAACGAGTTTATGAAATGCTCAACGAAATGGAAGAAACTGGAGTTAAGCCTGATACTGTCACCTATAACACTTTGGTTTCTTACCTTGGCAAAGCCGGAGATTTTGCAACTGCGTCTAAGAAGGTTTTAAGAAAAGAAAAATGCAACTATTACCAAAGAAGGATAGTTGCCGAAAGAAAGTTTCTAAAGCACGTGATTCAGAGTTCCATCGATTCAGATGTTGATTATGCCCTATTTAAAGCAAAAACACGTGATTCACCGTCAGACTTGTGCATCTCAAGTAATTTGTTAGACACTGAAAAAAACCACACCGGAGTGAGAAACAAATTATACCTTCGGATGATCCTAGCAAACTGAGATTTGACCAAATGGCTATTGGCAATGAACTTTTGTTAGCAACGTGAATTCCCTGATTCCATTTGTTGATTTGAGGAGCCAAAGAAACTAAATCTTCACTCTTGACATATCTCTGTCTCAGACTTCGGAACCTGCAACAGATGAAAAACTGTGAGAATTTACACTGTGGTTCTGAAGTTCGATCTAACCTGGGGTAGAGGCTGGTGAACGCAACCTCTCTAAGGACTCGCGACCAACAATGCCAGTTGAATTCTTGATATCATCAGATGCTTTGTGACTTGCTGAATTTGCTGCAGGGTTTGGATATTTGGTAAAGGAATGAGGTCTGCCTCTTAACAGCTGAAATCAAATCATATTTACTGTACTTCGGAAGACTATCGATCAAATCATAATTGTAGGGTTCATCTGAATATAAGTTGTTCCAGATTTTTTTCGCTTAACTGCCAGCAATTCCTTGAGCAGCGGAGACAACATCAAAGCTATCACGTACATGTCCATAAAGTTCTTCACGGTCAAGTTTGTGCCTTACCGGGTTAAGCCTGTGACAGTGCCAAATTCATCCACAACCTCCAGGTTACAAGAAATTCACTGCGGTTAAAAAACAACACAAACACACAATAATTACCAAGCTGTAGAAAATTCAGAAATATCCCCAAATGGAATTGGGACAAAAGAGATTAGAAGAAAGCTAAGTTCAAAATTACCGTTTCGGAATCTATCATCAGATAGGAAAAGCACTTCTGAGTATCCAAAAGCAATCCTGGAACTTTCTCCTTTCGAACTTTTGAGCATCCATTTGTAACCCTAATCCGTGAGATAAATAGGAGAGGGCGATTCAGAGAGAAAAAAAACCCTAGTCAGAAAGAGGATTCAAAAAGTGCGGCGAAAACTTCTAAGCAGAAAAACCTAAACACCACGAACATACCTGGAAGAGGGAGGCGAAATAGTGAAGCTTTAAACTCCATCATCACCGTCGCCGCAACCGAAGGTGAGACTCTTTTGGCTTGAATCTTTCTGGAAGTAATTGTTAGAGAGCAAGAGAGTGAGACGAAGAGAGAGTGAGACGGAGAGAGAGCGGCGCGGTTGAGAAACGTGAGAAGTGAGACGGAGAGAGAGCATCGCGATTGAGAGAGAGCATCGCAAGAGAGAGAGCGGCGGCTATTAGGGTTTTCCTCCAAAGGGAGAGTTTCTTCTTTGCATCTTAGTTCGGGCGGGTCAGTTGAGTTCCGACCCGGAGCTCCTAACCCGCATCCAAGGCCCAAGAGTTTCCTATAGGCCATTTCATTCGTGGGCCTTTTTCTTTTTTTATTGAAAATTTCTTCATTTAAGTTGTGTATTATTGTTGTTGGGTGAAGATTTATTCCAACGAACCGCCTTTGGCCTGGTGGTTGAGACTTCTCCCATCTCCCATCAGGTCACCAGTTCGATTCTGGGCTAGGTATTTTGTTCTTTTTTTTTTTTTTTTTTCCTTAAGTATACAATAGGCTAATTAGGAATATTAGGTAGTTAGTTTAGAATATCAATTAGGATTTGGGTTAATTAGATTGTTTAGGATATAATTAGAAATTTAAAATTAGATTTATGTTTAGAATAAAATAATATTAGTTTAGAATATTGGAATTTTTTTAGGATCATAATTAGGAGTTAATCTGATTAATTAGGATTTTTAATTTTGATTAGTTTAATTAGGGTAGTCCAACAGTTTCCTATTTATTAGTTTTTTTTTATTTTTATTTCTTTTTTTTATTATTTATTTTGATTTATATATTTAAATTAGTATTATAATAACAATTAGTTGGTAAGTGGTTTCTTGGAGAGGAGTGATGTCTAGGTCTTTAGTGTAGTGGGTTCGATTCCCCTATGTGTAGTTTTTTTCTTTTAACATTTTCTTTTGTGTTTATGCTTTATTACTCATAGTTTTTATTATTTAATAACATAGATTTGTTTTTTCTTTTAAATCCATCATGCATGCAAAACCATTTTAAAACTAAAAAAAAATCATACTTTTCTCGATTTAATATCGAGCCCTTTTTCACACCCTTGTAAGTCGATTGCTTTTTTTAAAGCATCGCCGTCAACCTCACATAGCTTACTCTTGGGCTTTCTTACAATGAGCCGGTTCTCTTGCACTTACACTCATACTTTTGCATTACTTGATGTATTTGTTTTTATTTCTCTATTTGTTTTAGATACTAACACAAGGATAAAATCAACAATTTCAAAAAAAATACAAAAAAATATGACTCGATCCAACGTCGAGTATTTTCTCAATAAACAAATCAATCCATTTCTCCCTCCTATTCCATCCCATATCAAAAAAACTTCATCAAATGCTTGATCCAACGTCAAGCCATTTTTCATAATCAAAAACTCAAAAAATATTAATTCATATTCAAGACCTTTTCAATAAAGATGGAAATGGAACGTGGTGTATACCACGCACTCCTGAGACTAGGATTCGAGATGTATATCTCGCCAATCCTAGCTCTCGCCATCATCCGATTTACCCACTTTGCTTTCTCAAACACTCAGTCAAATCTTTCTCAAACGCCCAATCAATACTTGATCTAGGTCAATTCATTTTCACAATAAAAACCAAAATACCTAATTCTTATTTAACACTTTTCCAATAAAGGTGGAAATGGAACATGGTGTATACCATGCACTCCTGAGGTTAAGATTCGAGACGTATGCCTCGCCAATCTTAACTCTCGCCATCGTCTAAAATTGTCAATGCGGTTTCTTCAAACCCTTTCTCAATCAAAATCCAAAATACTTAATTCCTATCTTAATCTCTTTCAATAAAGATGGAAATGGAACATGGTGTATACCGTGCACTCCTGAGGCTAGGATTCGAGATGTATATCTCGCTCATCCAAGTTCTCGCCATCACTCAAAATACACCCAACCGATCAAACTCTTTTCTCGCCGCCGTGCGACTAATCAAAAACCTTTTTCATAAATGAAAGATATATTGTCTTAAGTGATACAAAACAATGTTTCGGCCACGATTGTTGAGTAGAGATAAATGACGCTTTTCCGAATGTAGATCTATAAATCCGTTCGATGTGTGGTACGCGTCCACTCCTCATCTGTTTTGGGTAAAACGATGTTTTTGTCGATTAATACAATATAGCTTTCGCTAAAATCGACCAACAAACAAACATTTTTCTACCCAGAACTACGTAAGCCTTGATTTCTCTTTTGAGATACGTAGGAGCAGGATTTTTAAATCTTGTCAGGCCCATTAATAAAAAACTTAGGTTTAGTCCTTCATCAAAAATCCAAAAACATTTTCTTCTCATCTTTTCTTTCTTTCCCACCTAATAATTCGAAAAGCCTAACATATTTAACTAACATTAATGCACACAACTGACCTAATGGTTCCCGTTGAGTACAACGGACGTGAGGGGTGCTAATACCTTCCCCTTGCGTAATCGACTCCCGAACCCTGATATTGGTTGCGATGACCATATCTTATCCTTTCATTTGTCTTGGGTTTTATCGATATTTCCCCTTTCCTTTTTAGGAATAAATAAAGTTCGGTGGCGACTCTGTTCAGTCCATCATTGCGGGCGTGCGATCGCGCTTCGCTTTGAAGTCGTATCCCCATTTTTTCGAGGTGCGACAGTTACTATGGGCAGATAACACAAGGATGAGATTATTGCTCCAAAAAAGGTCAAAATACCAAATATACCACCAATCCTTCAAAAGGAGGTGCATAAGAGGAAACAATATCCTTTTTTGAGTAAAAGCATAAGCAAACAAAAAGTCGAGCCACTCAAAAAATCTAAAGGGTGAAACCAACTTACTAGGCACCTCATTATATCAAATGGAGAAGTATTCTCCCCATTCCACCTGAAGCATCAACCAAAAAATATCTAAAAAAGAAGCAAAGGAGTTCACCAAGTCAACTGAGGGTGCAAGTAAGAAAAATAATAGGGACTGGCTTACAAAAACAGCTTGTAATGATATAATTTTGTTAGGCTCTTAAGAAGGGATAATCCATGAAAAGGAGGAAGGAATGTCTCAATGGCTAGAGTTAAGCTAAATAAACATGGGTGATGATGTAGGCCCACAATGATTAGTTAAAAAGAGTCAGTCAAAAGAGGAAATTGTTTCCTCCATGATCATAGGAAGAACAAGTTTTCTTTGACCACTTTCTTGGCCATGAAGCTAGGGAATAACCATTCTCTAACTTTTTAAATTAGGCCTAAGATATCCTTTATAGGCACATCATTCACATAATGAGAAAGGTACAATCCCATATTCACCAAAACATACCCTAGCAACAGAGCTTCTCACCATCGTGAGCATGCTTAACCCCACGAAAAAAACCTCTAAAATAGGGCTCCTCACCTCCGTGAGCTTTCCCTAACACCCAAAAAACCTAAAGCATCTAGAAACCCCCTACTAACATAGGGTTATTACGCATATGTACTTTTTTTAGCAAGTACATCGGCGCCCACCGTGAGCCCTGGTAAAACTGACTTGGGGCTCAAGCTCACTATTAACTCCCTAAAATGGTTGTTTTGCACTCTATTATACCTTTCTGATTACCCATCAAAGGTTTCTAAGGGATAAATATAAACGTTGAGATATGATACATCGCTTTCGTGGATCCCAACCTAGACTAAAGGATTTATATGTTAGCCACAACTTTCATCTAGATATCTCCACTGATGTCTCCTTCATTTGATTTACTCGCCGAGTTAATTTTTTAGCTTAGATTGCCGAGACATTCTTCTCTTTGTTGTGCTTTAGTTTTTTCCTTTTTGTTATTTCCTATTTTTGTATCTAGTGAAGCGTTTCATTTGCTTTCCTATGCATTGGTTTCAACTGAAACTTGATATGTTAGACCTATAAAAGCTTCATATTTGTTGTTGTTAGTGGCTTCATGGAAGATGGGAATCTACACTAAATTCCTTTGACGTTGTTTACTCCATTGTAGGAAATTATATAAAGAGTTGGAACAAAGTGGTTTGAATTTCATCTTCTACTGTCAATTGTAAATGACTATGATGCTAAATATCACTAAATGAAGCATTGGTCATAGTCTAAAGGTTGTAGTGTTTTTTCTTTGTTCTTGGAAATGGAAGTCTTCACTTATTTCCAATAAATTTAGTTCTCCTACCTACAACCCTGGCTATGCCAGAAATAAAAGTGTATCAAAGTACATGCATGTGAATAGGTGTATCAAAGTATAAATGCTCAAAGTAATCGAGCTATCACCATTGAGTTAAAATGGCAACAAGTCACCTACAAAGGGGTGAGGTGTATCATACCACCCATTAGTATCAAAAAATGTGTTGACAGAGTTAAACTTGAAAGCATGGATTTATAAAACAAGATCTCCAACAAGACCGAGAGGCGGTTCATGTGCAAGTTTATGTATTAATTAATTATTTCTTTTTGTTGGATAAGGAGAGTCATTGTCTCTTCCATTTTTAATTCCTTTAAGAACTCTTTAAAACTCACTTTGAACAATGTGTGTCGTTCTTTTCCCTTGCACAAGAAAATGTTTTTTATGGAGGCGTCACACACTCTCTCTTTCTTACTTGTAGAAATTATGTAGGATGTACACGAAACTCGAAAGAACCTATATTTTATGGAAAATGTCACACTTCCACTATAAGATCCTTGCCTATATTGGGTAATACATTGTTGAACTTCCACAGGAAGATACTCACCGTCCTACAGGATAATACATTATTGTACTTCCGCTGGAAGATCTTTTCCATCGTACAAGGTAATAAATTATCGAACTTCCATTGGAAAATCCTTTTCACCTCTTACGGAAATATATGAATGTTTGATTTCCTCATGAATATTCTTGCTGCCTCTTAAAGAAATAAATGAATGTTAGACTTCCACTAGAAGATCCTTTCCACCTTTTAAGAAAATATATTAATTTTAGACTTCCATTGGAAGATCCTTTTCTCCTTTTTAAGGAAACATATTAATGTTGGTCTTCCACGGGAAGATCCTTGCCACCATCAATGGTAATACAAATGGGCTATATATATGAGGATCACCTTGTCTGAATGCTAGGCCTAATTGAATCCACTAAAGTTCTCGTAAGACAAGATCCTCTAAACGCATCGCCTAAGGAACTTAACTAAGAGTCTCGACATGCAGGCTTATCTTAAAACCATAACCGAGGGACTAAAAGTCTCATTAGACATGCTCATCTAAAACCCTCTCGTAAGGTACTTGACTAAGAGTTCCACCAAACAAAGTCATCTAAAAGTCTCACCTGAGAGACTTGGCTATTAAGTCTCACCTAAGAGACTCTACAGCAAGTCTCTCTTATGGGACTCAGTTGAGAGTCACATCACACAAGCTCCTATATACTCCTCGCCTAAGGGACTTAAAATCTCATCAGAAGGGCTCACCTAAAATCCTCTCTTGATGGACTTGAAGTCTCGTTAAACAGGCTCATATAAATGCCTCGCTGTAGGTACTTGAGTTCTCATCAGACTGGCTCATCTAAACGCCTTGCTTGAGGGATTTAAAGTCTCATCAGACATGCTCATCTACACGCGTTGCATGAGGGACTTAGAGTCTTGTTATACAAGCTCATCTAAACTAAACTTCTAAAGGACTTAGACTCATGTAAGAAAGGCTCATCTCAATGCCTCGTTTGACAAACTTAAAGTCTTGTCAGACAGGTTTACCTAAACACCTTACTTAAGGGACTTAAATTCTTGTCAGATAGGCTCATATAAACTCCTCGTCCGAGGGACTTGAAAGCTCATCTTATTGGCTAAATCAAAATGCCTCGCTTGAGGGACTCAATTAAAATTCATGGCAGACATACTCATCTAAAAGTCTCTTATGAGACTATTAAATCTCTCCATAGGGATTCATCTAAGAGTCTCAACACAAAGGATCATCTAAACGCCTCGCTTGAGGGACTCTACTAAGAGCCTCGATAGACATACTTATCTAAAATCCTCTCATAAGACAATTAAGTATCATATAAGGGACTCAATTAAGAGTATTGACATGCAAGCTCATCTAAATGCCTCGCTTAAGGCTCTCAACTAAGATTCACGTCAGATATGCTCATCTGAACGCCTCACTTGAGGGATTAAAGTCTCATCAGACAAGCACATATAAACTCCTCTCCTAAGGGACTCGACTAAGATTCCCGTAAAATAGCCTCATCTAAAATCCTTGCATGAGCTACTTGGCTATTAACTCTCACCTGGGGGAATCGACATCATGTCTTGTTTGATAGACTCAACTAAGAGTCTCGTCAAACATAATCATTTGAATGCCTCGCCAGAGGTACTAAGAGTCTCATCATACATGCTCATCTAAACTCCTCGCATGAAGTACTCGACTAAGAGTCCCATGAGACAGGCTCATCAAAAATTCTCTCTCGAGTGACTCGACTATTAAGTCTCTCCTTAAGGGCTTCGCATCAACTCTTGCATGGGACTATTAAGTATCCTTTGAGGGACTCAACTAGGAGTCTCAATAAGCAGGCTTGTCTAGACGCCTCTCATGAGGGACTCAACTATGAGTCTCGTCAAACATGTTAATCTAAACACCTTGTATGAGGGGCTAAGAGTCTCATATGACATGCTCATATAAATGCCTCACCTAAGCAATCATCAAGAAAAATCCCACCTAGGATAGATCCATAAAAGGGAGTCTTAAGGATGTGATCACTCTTACTAATTATCTAACCTACAAAGTCGTAGGTCGCCCGAATGGGCCATATAGTCGCACAAACTAGGTTTACGAGGCCACCTATATTTGAGTAGAAAACCCCCCGATTAGGTTATCATTATCCACTCGCCCAATAAACATGGGTGATGATGCGGGCCCATAATTATTAACCAAAGAGGGTGTCAAAAAGAGGAAATTGCTTCCTCTATGATCCTATATTAACCAAAAATACCCCAGCAATAGAGCTTCTCACCCTCGTGAGCTTGCCCTAATATCCAAAAACGCTAAAGCCTATGGAAACTCCTACTAGTATAGGGTTGTGATGCATCTATAATTTTTTTAGGAAGTACACAACCTAGCGTCATGTTCACCGATTGAGAATTTAACTTGGCACCCCTAATATCATACTTGGCACTATTTTTTTAATACCGAAAATATCCCTCTCATTTTTTTCATTAAGAACATGCTGGGAAATTTTCTTCCAAATGCAATAAATTTGGTAGGCCATTCAAAAAATCCGGTGTGCATTTTTACTGGCATTTTCAAAAAAACTGGTGCATGGAAAAATTTACCATTTTTTTCAAAAAAGAATGGTATGCCAGATTTTTTCCACTCCCCTAAAAAATCTGGTAGTATTATTTTTTAACGGTTGAGAATTTTTCGATACTTTTATAGAGTTGTGATCGCACCTACAATTTTGTGTGGTCTCTAATTATTTAAAACTTGTACAAATATGCACCATATGTTGTTAAGAAAAACACATCACGATGTCTCAATATTGGTATCTTGCATTTGTATACTTTAATGGTATGAAATCCCGTGTTGATTTTAGGATCAAAGAGGACAATCGTCTTTCTATTCTGAAATCCAAACTAGATAATCACTTATAACACACTAACAATAGAAAGCTGATTAAAATTGAGTACCATTTACCATCGATTGATAATGAAGGAAAGATTAGGTTCAGTAACATTGAGTTGAAGACGAATAAAGATTAAAAAGTTATATGGAGCACATATCACCGATATGTAACAAATGGTCTGATCGAGCTGGATGAAATATTTTCAAGATATGTCTACGATATTATCAAGGTGTTGAAACTTTCTGAATCATCGAGTACTATTTAAGTTTTATTCATATTATTTTCTTGTGAATTTATGTTAAACAACGTTCGTTCTAAATTATGTTCATAATACAGTAATGTAATGATAATCTTCATCTAATTAAATGTTAAGCTAAAGTTCAATAATAATCAAATAATTTGTTACAAAATCAAAATAATGTCAAAAAAATCTAATAAAATCTACCCAAGTCTACCATGACCAATGTGTGTTTTCTCCAACAACTCAGTATAGATCTCACCATACGGGCTTACCAAACCCATGAGGCTATTCTAAAGAAGTGGTATCCTCTATAGTCGTTGCTGGTTAGTCATACTAGATGGAGACGGTGGCACGTCATCTAAAGGTCCTCCATCGTGGGAAGGTCCAACATCATTTGCAGATTGAACATATGGGATTATGCGAGGGTGAGATACTTTAAAGTACCACTTTAAATAATTGACCAAACACTGCTCAAGAAAAGACACCCATATTACTTATCTCTGATAACACGAGAATTGCTCAAAATGTTAGACGTAACCATTTATTAATTCCCATAAAATGGCATAACAATGACTAGTACAAGGATGCCCTGAATATACCCAAACTAACGCGGACACCTCTCAAGAAAATATCTAGCCATAGAACTCTCTGATTGCAGATAAACCGAAAAATGCAAATGCCATGAAACTCTCGGTGCACTCAATGGTCTACGTAGGGTGTCCATACGACATCGTCTATGATCACTACATAAATCCTCTTCTTCTACTCATGAAAATCGTCTTAATGAGAATGTATGACCCTCATCTAGTGGCCCATGACAATCCATCAGTGATATGACCAAGATCACGCCTCTCATAAATGGACAGGAAATGCTTGGATACCCTACATTGCATAAGAAGAAGAAATTACATATACCAAATGTCTTTGAAAAACAACAATAACAACAACAACAACTAAGCCATATCCCATTAAGTATGGTCGGCTACATGGATCAACTTCCGCCATAATGTTCAATCAAGGACCATGCTTCTATTCGAATCATTAATGTCAATATCTTTCTTAATAACTTCTCTAATAGTCTTTCTAGGTCTTCCCCTTCCTCAAATTTTTTCCTTCTATCCATTTGGTTTACCTTCCTTACTACATAATATATTGGTCTTCTATCTACGTGTCCAAACCACCTAAGTATATTTTCCATCATCTTCTCTACTATAGGCGCTACCCCGACAATCTCTTTAGTATTTTCATTTCTTATTTTATCCTGCCGAGTCTTACCACACATCCACCGCACCATCCTTATCTCTGATACACTTACTTTATTCTCGTGTTGATTCTTAACCACCTAACATTTTTTCCTGTACAAAACTGCATGTCTTACCGCAATTCGATCAAACTTTCCCTTCAAATTGAGTGGTACCTTTGCATCACATAAAACACCTACTGCCATTCTCCATTTCAACCTAATCAATGCATTTTGATACACCTTCTTCTACTATTGTACTTAGGAAAATCTATAGTTTTTTATATTATTTTTATTATTTTAGTGTGTTTTAATATTTAAGTTTATTTTTGACTTTATTTTATTTTCGTACTATATTTTCAGCATAAATAGTTATTTGATATCTTGTCACTATTCAGATCATAACTTGGGCTATAGGAGTCTGATTGACGCGTTCTAATATGCGTTGGAAAGCTAAGAGAAAGAACTATAACTTTCATGTTGAATTCAAAAGTAGATTAGGAATTAATAAGGGTAGAATAATTCTTTAAAGTTCCAGACTTAATTAAAATAGTTAGTTTGGGCCGGTTTTTGTAATTTTCAGGTCGGATCCCATAAGGGCCTGAATCTCCCTTTTATTATATTAGGTCTTTCACTACTATAGTAATCATAATTCTGAATTTTGATGAGACAATATTGCTTAGAAGATTTCATGGAGAGCTAATTCCCAAAGAGCTGATATGTTGTATTCGAATTCCACTTTGAGGTTTTTAATAATTTCAGTTTAATTTCGATTTATTTTCAATTCTTCCTATAAATTTGTTTGCTTAATTCGATTACTTTCGTTTGCTTAATTTGATTGTTTGTATAATCCTTAACTATAATCACGTTAGCATAGCATTTTCGTTATCGTGTTTAATTAAGTCGCGTTTGCTTAATACGCGTCTGCTTAAATCCGTTTTCTTAATTCAGAAATTAGGAACATATATCATATAATATCAATTTGCGCTTGTCAGTGGGTATTGTAATCGAATGAGATTGAATCCGCTAGAGAATTGAAATTATAAGAATCGATGATAAGTCGGAAATCGATATAATATATTAGCTTATTTATCAATTTTGATTTTACCTTTAATAATCATCGATTTAAGTTTTGAACCTTAAAAAAAACCTTATTTTCACTCGTTTGGTTATAACATTCAAGAGTCCTTATGATACGATACTCGAGTTGTCGCTTCCGCTAAACTACAGTTTTCTAATTACTCGTGTTTGACTCGTGTGCGACAGCGGATCAAATTGGCGCCGGAGTCGAGGACTCTTGTAGATTTTAACCATTACTATAGTTTTAGGTGTTGTGTTTTAACATTTTTTTGCTCTAACTTTCTTGTGTTCTGATGTTTTTACGTTTTAGGATAAAAAAAAATCTGTTTTTTTTTAAGAAAATCTTCCCAAATTATTCTGAGTCTTTGTCGATTAACTAGGAAAAAATCAAGGATCAAAAGTCTCTATTTAGAGACTAAATAGTGGAATTCATCCTAAAAACACGAAATTCCTTATTTTTCTATTTTTTTATGATTTGTTTTCTGTTTTGATAGTTTCAGAAAATTTTGAAAAAATTCTCAAAAATTTTAATTGACGTTATTAGATTAAGTTTTGTGTTTTTGGATTTTTTGGATTTTATTTTAATCGTTTTTTTCGTATTTCAATTATTTTTTCTTAATAGGGACATCGTCGATATTTTCCTATTTGTTGTTGCATTGCTGAATTAGTTGTGTTTTCTCATTGTTTGTTGATTTTTTTTCTTTTCTATTGAGTTTAACATGGCTGACCAAAGAACTCTAAGAGAACTTGTTTCCCCTGATGTTGATTATAATGCTTTGTGTATTGATAAGACTCCAGTTGCTGCCAAATCCTTGATTGAGAAGATATCACTTAACTCCCAATAGTTCACAACAAGGGATAATTTTATGGTCTAAGCAAAAGGTGTGAATGAGATTCAAGTTTCTTCATCCAACAAGGCTTTAGAAACCAGAATTGATGAACTTACCTTTTTAGTGAAACAAATGATGTTACCCCTTCCACCACCACCACCATATAACCATCCACAAGTAACCACCTTTTCACCTTCTGAACCTTCACTAGAGGAACTTGTCAAGCAAATGGTTGTAAACAGTCTCCAATTTCAGCAGCGAACAGATTATAGTATTCAGACTTTGCAAACACAAATTGGACAACTTGCCACTTCAATGAATGTCATGCAGCAAGCTCGAGGATCGAACCAACTACCTGTCCAAACAGTAGTTAATCCAAAAGGCTCTAATGTGAGTGCAATTTCCTTGAGATCTGAAAAAATTACAGAACCAGCCCCAGAAAAAAATAAAAAAATTGTTAGTGTAACACCTGAAAATAAACCTGAACCTTTTATTGTTGTTGAGGTTGAAAAAAAGTATGTATCACCAATCCCTTTACCACAAAGAGTACTGGAAAATAAGAAGTTGACGAGGAAAAGCATTTTGTTTTTCAAATAGAGTTGCTTTCTGAAGTTGTTGATGAAGCTTATTCTGATTTGTTTTCAGCTGATTTTCCAACTTTATCTAGTTTTGATGATATTTACTCATGTGATGATTGTACTAACACTAACATTTTTGTTGTTTGTGCTAAGATTGATGCTGCATTGCAGGGTGACAGTGTAAATGAAGTTGTTTATGTAGCTGAAGCTCTTGACATTTCGGATGCCCTAAACATACCATCCATTGAAAAACCATATTATGTAGAGCCTAAACCACTTCCCGAGGATCCAGGTTATTCATTAAAGCTTCAACTTAAGCAGAAACATAAGAAGGGAATTGGATGGACCTGGGCTGACACTCTTGATCTTAGCTCATCCATATGTATGCATAGGATCTCACTTAAAGATGAAACAAAAGTAGTGAGACAACCCCGTAATCCTTTAATTATTGATGTTATGAAAAAGGAGATCACTTTCACGCGCCTATTCAACACTTTTACTTATCAAAGATTCTCCTTTGATCCTAGAATACAAGGCGAATGCACTAATCAAAATTTCAAGGTCAATGGACACTACCCAAAGCTACTACATGAGAAACCGACTTTGGAAGAAGAAACTGTAAAAGAACTCTCTTTGGGAAAGACTGCTTATGCAATCACTTATCCGCCTTGACTCCTCGTGTGTGTTCTTTCCTTTCTCTCACTCTTATTTTATATTTATGCTCTTTCATTAAGGACAATGTATGTTTTAAGTGTGGGGGAGAAAATCATTTATTTGTTTTATTTTCTTTGTTTTTTCTCTGTTTTGGTTTTGGTTTGCTTTCTTAAAAAAAAATCATGTTTTTTCCTTTGGTTTTTGAGTTACAATTATGAGTATTTTTCTTAGTTCTCTTGACTAAAATCTTGTGGTGTGATGTGAAAACTTTGTTGTGCATTTTTAGTATGATAGGTAAGACTAAACTCTAAATTGTACATCATTTGTGGTAGATCAATTAACCTTGTGAGATTTTGAGCCTTATATGGATAACATATAAAAATCCATCTCTTTCTTTCTTGTGTGATTCACTCATGTCTGTTAGTCTCTAGAACTCTTGTTGATGTTGTTGTTTACTTGTGCACACTGATATGATAAAGGCAAATTTATTTTCTTTTGTTTTTTTAGCCAGATAGCCAAAAAACCAACCCCAAAATAATTGCATCCCTTGTTTGAAACCCCCTTGAGCCTATTATCCTTTTTTTTTTATTTAAAACTCATTACAAGTCGAGAAGTGAAAAACAATGTTATCACCCTATCCAAAGGGTTGAAAGAATCTTGTTTGGAGTGTGTGGGATTGAATAATAATGTTTGTAATATTTCAGAAGTTGGTAGAAAAAGAAAAAAAAATAGAAAAGAAAAAAAAAGAATGAAAAAATAGAAGGATAAGAGGAAGAAAAAATAGAAGGGTGAGAGGAAGAAAAAAAAAGCATTATGTTTGTAATATTTGAATACATGTCAATACATACTCCTTAAAAAAAAGAATAAAAAGATGAAAGAGAAGAGAAAATAATTGCTAGAGTTGTTCAAGTGAATGAAATATTTTGTAAATTCAACTCTCACAGTTTCTTTCAAGTCTCTTTTATCTCTTTGAATTTTAGCCTAGTACCCCTTAGGATTTATCTCACCCTTACCTTCGCCACGTTACAACCAAATAAAAGTCCTTTTGATATTTGTGTGCATGTATTTCAACTGTGGATGTTAGAGTCCTTTCAAGCTTATGGTAGTACTAATTTTCATGTCGTGCTTTGAGTGTAAACAGTTAATCTAAACACTTGAGAGTTAAGTGAATAATATCCTGTGAGGATCTTACTGTTGTTGATGTACTTTTTGGTAATCTGTTTTTCTATCTGCTTTGAATGTCACAAAAAGTTGCTTACTAACACCATATTCTTGAAGCTTAGACTTAGAATTATGCTTATACCTTGTATCTTGAAAAATTTTGGAAGTGCATGCTCTGTTTTCTTTCCTTTTGTTTTGAAATTGTAATTTTGTTCGGAATGCAAAAGTTCAAGTGTGGGGGAATTTGATCAGTGCATTTTGATACACCTTCTTCTACTATTGTACTTAGGCAAATCTATAGTTTTTTATATTATTTTTATTATTTTTATTATTTTAGTGTGTTTTAATATTTAAGTTTATTTTTTACTTTATTTTATTTTTGTACTATATTTTCAGCATACATAGTTATTTGATATCTTATCACTATTCAGATCATAACTTGGGCTATAGGTGTCGGATTGACACGTTCTAATATGCGTTGGAAAGCTAAGAGAAAGAACTATAAGTTTCATGTTGAAGTAAAAAGTAGACTAGGAATGAAGAAGGGTCGAATAATTCGTTAAAGTTCCAGACTTAATTAAAATAGTTAGTTTGGGCCGGCTTTTGTAATTTTCAGGTCGGATCCCTTAAGGGCCTGAATCTCCCTTTTATTATATTAGGTCTTTCACTACTATAGTAATCCTAATTCTGAATTTTGATGAGACAATATTGCTTAGAAGATTTCATGGAGAGCTAATTCCCAAAGAGCTGATCTGTTGTATTCAAATTCCACTTTGAGGTTTTTAATAATTTCAGTTTAATTTCGATTTCTTTTCAATTCTTCCTATAAACTCGTTTTCTTAATTCGATTACTTTCGTTTTCTTAATTCGATTGTTTCTTATAGGATAGAGTTGATTAAATTTGATTGTTTGTATGATCCTTAACTATAATCATGTTAGCGTAACTTTTTCGTTATCGTGTTTGATTAAGTCGCGTTTGCTTAATTTGCTTCTGCTTAAATCTGTTTTCTTAATTCGGAAATTAGGAACATATATCATATAATACCAATTTGCGCTTGTCAGTGGGTATTGTAATCGAATGGGATTGAATCCGCTAGGGAATTGAAATTATAAGAATCGATGATAAGTCGGAAATCGATACAATAGATTAGCTTATTTATCCATTTTAATTTTACCTTTAATAATCATCGATTTAAATTTTGAACCTTAAAAAAATCCTTATTTTCACTCGTTTGGTTATAACATTCAAGAGTCCTTGTGATACGATACTCGAGTTGTCGCTTCCGCTAAACTACAATTTTCTAATTACTCGTTTTTGACCCGTGTACGACAGCGGATCACAATCACTCATCTTTAAATCGATGGTTTACATCCCCTTCTATTTTTTTCATCATTTTTTACTACGAACCCAAGATATACTCATATAATAAATATTCATACCTGAAATAAACTCATATAACTGACAAGTTATCTTGTCTCGAAGATAGTTGTCTCTCCAAGGGAAGTATATAATGTCGTCAAAGCAACACACCCACATGTCCAATCAAGATGATCAAAGTCAGAAAACAGATGTATGTACTTGACATTGATGTATACATGAGACATATCTGCTAAGATAGTACATCCTACAAGATGCAACATCCATATCCTATTGGCCTCCTCATTCATAGAGTGTTGCATTAGTGTTTGATACGTATCTTGGAGGCAAGAAAGACGAAAGTGAGCACCCCTGTTATCCCTAAACTCCTCTAACACCATCTTCAATGTAACCCCTAGAACAACGATGTAGTGTCGAGCATGGTGAGGGAACAATTCACCAACAGAATTAGGCCGACATCAACGACAATTGCTTTGATCTCATCTGACATATGCACACCAGAGAAATTCTTCAATTTTGCCCCATAGATGGGCACCTTTAATGAGACGCGATCATGTAACAATTAAAATATAAATCATCAATTACTTTCAATTAATCAATAATAAATAAAAACAACATAAAATTTAGAAACAATGGACCGCTCCATAAAAATGTTTTTTTTAATGTTTTGGTTATTTTGAACCTTCATTTTTTTAAACTACTGTTATGAACAGTTATAGTCTATATAACATTTGAATGTATATAAATTGTAAATATCTTATAAGTGTCTTTTCTACATAATATTTATTTATAAAGTAAACTGTGTAATGAAAATATAGTTGAGAACTTAAAAGCCTAATAACATACACATTTGAGAAAATAAATAACTAAGTAGACACATTTGCGAATGCCTTTGAAACTTGGACACACTTAAAATTAAGAAACTACAAAGATTGTTTCTATTTGGATAACAGCTCCACGAGGCAGCACGATATAATAAGTGTTGACTAGAAGTACTGTGATTTCAAAACCGTCACTTTCAGCTGGTAGCAAGTAGACAAGATTGAATTAATACAGATTAGCTCCATCCCAACTACCGTGTAAAGCTTCCGTATTGATTCATCCTTCCTTCCATTATAAATAGACCACACTTTCTTACTATTATTTTCATCCTTCACTACTAAATATCACATTTCAATTGAGCTTGAGTTGAGTACAATGGATTCCAAAATAGCAATTCTCATCCTTGGCCTAATGGCCATTGTTCTTCTAATTTCCTCAGAGGTGTCAGCTAGGGACTTAACCGAGACTTCAACTAATACCAAAGATGGTAAATTATGTTTTTTATTTTATTCTCCAAAATATGAGTACATGTGCTGTTTAAGAATTAAATTCACATATTATTTATATTTGCAGACGTTGTTGAAAAGTCAGATGAATTAAATGATGCCAAATATTACGGTGGAGGTTACAACCATGGTGGCGGCGGAGGTTACAACGGTGGTGGAGGAGGCTACAACCATGGTGGTGGTGGCTACAATGGTGGTGGAGGAGGATACAACCATGGAGGTGGTGGTTACAATGGTGGCGGAGGAGGATACAACCATGGAGGCGGTGGTTACAACGGTGGCGGTGGAGGATACAACCATGGTGGCGGAGGAGGATACAACCATGGAGGCGGTGGTTACAATGGTGGTGGAGGAGGCTACAACCATGGAGGTGGTGGTTATCGTGGTGGAGGTGGACATGGTGGTAGTTTCAACAATGGTAACTGATTATATCATCATGCATGCATGTGTTAAGTGTAATAAATAATGTTGGGTTTTCAACAAAAGAGTAAAGATAAATCACTATGTATATGTGAAGATGAGTTTGATTTCGAGTAAAAGTGGTGAATGTGTTATCATGTGTAATATATCAAATATCATCGTTGTTGTTAGTACTTTGCCTCCTTTTATATAATCCATTCCGCTGATTTGTGTAAGAAAATTCGTCCATGAATTGACGGAACAAGCAAATTTAACATAAAGTGAGACTAAGAAATTGCTTCATGCATTTAAAATCTTAGTAATGAAAAGCGTTGTATAAATCAATGTTCAATGTTCATCGGTAAAATTATGACCATTAGATATGATAACAAAATAACAGCAACATAACGTAAACATCGTATACAGAACAATGTTGGTGTTTGTTCCCCTGCAATGAAGCAATAATTTCCATCATCACAACTCAACCAAAAGATATCTCAAAATTATCATATGTATTATTAAATTTGTAATATACTTAGAGCTTATTAGTTCAATTTATGTCTTACTTCAAAGTTTAATTAAATAATTGCTGGAATAGGTTATAATGGCATTAGTTTAAGATTGCATAAAAACCATTAATTCATAATCACATATAATATGAGCTTTGGTACCAAATGTAATCGGTCAATTATATAAGAGTTGTCATTTTTTTAGATTGATTTACAATTTTGAAAAAATAAGTGAGTGTATCATATAATATACCATATAATATTATATAATATATTATTCCACTCCCGTTCACAACTCTCAATGGCATAAATTATCAAACTGTTACGTTTCTGATTCTTATGATTACAAAGGGGATGTAACTATATAATATATATAACCCTAGTCTCATCAATTATTAACAAAGGGTTAAAGCCCACCTTTTTCCCACACCAATCATGTTTTAGAAACTCGTCATTTAATTAAAAAGATCACTTACCAATAAAATGACTTATTTATGCACTCCGTCAAAATCACGATTAACCCATTTTTCACAAACTAAACAACAATTGACTATAACCACAAAAAGTTAGATAAATTTAACATTCTCCCACTTGCGCAAAATCAATTGGGTAATTTATATTTTTAAAATATATTTTGAAAACGACTCTCGAGTTAATGACTAATTTCTTAAAATGCGGCCCCATTTTAAGGAAATGCATGATTCCATATGCAATGTCTGAATATGACTTCATCCAACAAAAGTTAAGCAAATATTGAATCACGGTGATCATTATATCCTTCATTGACATCAAACCTTCTATAGTTACAAATACTACGGACTCCGTCAACTAGTCATCAGTGTGGAGTATGACAAGAAAATAACATGTCAATGTGATCCAACAGTCAACTGCTATTTTCTTTGTCAGTTCTTAACAATTTCTCTCAAATGCATTAAAGTCAAAGAAATTGCACGGTTTTACAAACCATAACGCCTCAGCTCTAATATGGTGTCCATCACCGACACAAACACCGACCTTAAAATCGTACCTCAGCTCCAATATGGTACCGATATAGTGGTCCCGAAGATGTCGAACTCAAAATTATAATGATACCTCAAACTCTAAACTACTGTCGACCATATGCACGGTCGTGCCAATGATAATGAATCTAAATTTTAACAATTATATAAATAAACAATAATAAATAATAATTATAGTCCCAATTTTATTTTTGAGTTTCTCAATTTTTTTTAAATCATATGATGATTTCTGATGACTCTTTTTTTTCTTGTAAAAATCATTTGATCAACAGTTTTAACACCAATTATATATTAGAAGTAATTCATATTTATTAATTATATTATTTTCTTAGCCCCTAAGTTTGTTAGAGGGTATTTTAGTATTTTATCCTATTCTAGTAACCCTAGTTTTAGCTTATAAATAGGGTGACAATCATTGTAACTTTTATCATCTTTTGTAGCCGTCATTCTCTTAATAGAATATTTCCATTCTTTATTTATTCTACCTTTGCACCAACAATTGGTATCTAGAGCTCCGGTTCGGATTCATTGGGAAACACGGGAAACACGAGTGAACGTGAGGTCTTGTGTGTTTGATTTTGATTCTTAGATTCGTGTTGAATCTTGAACAAAATCTGATCAGAATTTTAATTTTGTGGGTTGGGAAACACTGTGTGAGAAATCTGAGTGTACTGTGCAAGGTAGAAAGATGAACGGAAACGGCAACATGAACACCAAACTTCCAGTATTTGACGGTAAAAACTGGAATCGTTGGATGATCCAAATGCGTGTACTGTTCGGTGCTCAAGATGTTCTAGATCTTGTCACTGATGGTTATGTTCCGGTAGCAGCAGATGCGACGGATGAACAGAAAAACGCGCAGAAGGAAGTAAGGAAGAAGGATCAAAAAGCATTGTTCTTCATTCATCAATGTGTTGATGTAAATGTGTTTGAGAAGATTGCAGATTCAACGACAGCAAAGGTTGCGTGGGACACACTGGTTAGATGTTATGGTGGTGACGCATCAGTGAAGAAGGTGAAACTTCAGTCCTTGAGAAAGCAATATGAGAATCTCAACATGAAGAATAATGAGAAAGTTTCTGAATACATCTCCAGAGTGATTCTGATCACTAATGAGATGAAAGCGTGTGGAGAAACTCTTTCTAAAGAAACAATCATGGAGAAGGTATTGAGATCCCTTACCTCTCAATTTGATTACATTGTGGTAGCAATAGAACATTCCAAAGATCTGAGCACCATGAGAATTGAAGAGCTGCATAGCAGTCTAGAAGCGCAAGAGTTGCGTTTGACTGAGAGAACTTCTGAAAGGGAAGTAGAGCAGCAGGCTCTAAAAGCAACTTCTGATAGGAGGTATCAGAAGCAGTCAGAAGCCAGGAGAAGATCTGATGGTGGTCAGAAGTCAGAAAGCTCAACCTCTGATAGACAAAAGAATGCTCAGAAGGGAAAAGAGAAGTATGACAAGAAGAAGATCCAATGTTACTATTGTAAGAAGTTTGGTCACTTTGCTAGAGACTGTTGGTCAAACAAGGAGAGAAAATCAGAAGAAGCAAATATAGCCATAAGTTCTGATGACGAATCTGTGCTATTGATGGCCTCTGAATCTGATGATATGGATCTGATAGACTGGTGGTATATGGACACTGGCTGTTCAAATCATCTTACTGGAAACAAGAAATGGCTGGTTGACTTTGACTCTGAAAAGAGGACAAAGATCAGATGTGCTGATGACAAATATCTTAATGCAGAAGGTATGGGAAATGTCAGAGTGATTCTGAACAATGGGAAAACAACATTGATTCAGAACGTGTGGTATGTACCTGGCATCAGAAGCAATCTGATGAGTGTGGGACAATTAATTGAGAAAGGTTTTTCAGTTACCATGAAGGACAATCTTCTGAAGCTGTATGACTGCAATCAGAAGTTGATCATGGAGTCAGAACAGGGAAGGAATAGAACATTCAAGGTGAATGTCAGAACTGCAGACTCAGAATGTCTTAGTGCAACAAGTGCTGAGAAGGAGAGTGAGCTGTGGCACAGAAGATTTGGTCATTTGAATTTCAGAAGCTTAAAACATCTGAATTCAAAGAAGTTGGTACATGGAATTCCTGCAATTAAGAAGCCTGAAAAGTCATGCAAAGTTTGCATCGAAGGAAAACAACCACGATTGCCATTTGCGTCAGAAACTGCTCCAAGAGCAAAACATGCCTTGGGAGTTGTACATTCTGATGTGTGTGGTCCATTTCCAGTAGCATCGATTGGAGGGAATAAATACTTTGTGTTATTTGTTGATGAATTCACAAGAATGACATGGGTATCCCTTATTAAGTTTAAACACGAGGTGTTTGATGAATTCAAGAAGTTCAGAATGAAGGCTGAGAATCAGAGTGGTCAGAAGTTGAAGATTCTTAGAACTGACGGTGGAGGTGAGTATAACTCCAAAGAGTTCCAGAAGTTCTGTGAGGAGAATGGAATTGAGCATGAGGTTACTGCTCCTTATACCCCTCAACACAATGGTCTTGCTGAAAGAAGAAACCGCACTTTGCTTGATATGGTGAGAAGCATGCTAAAGGAGAAGAAGCTTCCTCAGAAGCTCTGGGGAGAAGCTGTTGCCACTGCAACGTATGTACTCAACCGATGTCCTACGAAGAAGTTGAAAGAAATAGTTCCAATACATAAGTGGACTGGAGATAAGCAAAGTGTTAGTCATCTGAAGGTGTTTGGTTCTGTTTGCTATAAACATGTTCCAGAAGCCAGAAGACAGAAGCTGGATGATAGAAGCAAAGTGATGATTCTGATAGGGTACCACAGTACAGGTGCATACAAGCTCTATTGTCCAGAAACCAATAAAATTGAATTCAGCAGAGATGTGATTGTGAAGGAATCAGAAGTTTGGAATTGGGATAAGTCTCAATTTGATTCTGATGTTAGAACTTCTGAAGAAAGGTCAGAGTTAAAAATTTCTGAAGTTGGAGTAAACTCTGACGTTGATTCTGATTCTGATAGTGAGTCTGACTCTGGAGAAGACTCAGAAGATGAAGGTGACTCTGATGACCCAGACTCTGATGGTAATCCAGATTCTGGTGGCAATTCAGACTCTAGAAATATGCCAGACCCTGAAGATGATCAAAGCTCTGGAGGAAGTCAACCATCTGAAGCTAGAAACTCTGAAGTTCAAGACTCTGAACAAGTTCAGAGACCACAAAGAATCAGAAACATCCCCAAAAGATATGCAGAATTTGACATGCTGCAAGACACTGAAGTAGACTCTGAAGGAGAAGTTATTTAGTGTGTCATGTTAGTAGACTCTGAACCCATAAGGACAGAAGAGGCTCTTAAGCAGAAGCTCTGGCTGAAGGCCATGAAAGAAGAATTTGATGCTATAGAGAGAAACAAGACTTGGAAGCTGACAGAACTTCCAAAAGACAAGAAAGCCATCAGCGTCAGATGGGTTTTCAAGCAGAAGTTAAAGCCAGATGGTTCAATTGGAAAACATAAAGCAAGATTGGTAGCCAGAGGATTTCTACAGAAACCTGGGCTGGATTACTCTGAAGTGTTTGCACCTGTAGCAAGACATGAAACAATCAGAATGGTGATTGCAATAGCTGCTAACAGGAATTGGCCTCTGATGCATTTAGATGTAAAATCTGCATTTCTGAACGGTCCATTAGAAGAAGAAGTTTACGTGTCACAACCTCCTGGATTTGTGAAAAAGAATCAGGAAGGGATGGTGTACAGATTATACAAAGCTCTATATGGATTGAAACAAGCACCCAGAGCTTGGAATCAGAAGATTGATTCATTTTTCAAGAAGCAAGGTTTTCAGAAATGTGAGATGGAGTACGGTGTCTATGTTCAGCATACTTCTGAAGGAAATATGACTCTGGTATGTTTATATGTTGATGATATACTGCTGATTGGAAGTTCTGAACAGGAGATAGCCAAGTTCAAGAAAGTTCTGATGAATGAATTCGAAATGACTGATCTAGGCAAAATGACATACTTTCTAGGGATGGAGTTCAGATACTCTGAGAAAGGTATTATTTTGCATCAGCTCAAGTATGAATTAGAACTTCTGAAGAGATTTGAACTGAAGAATTGTAAGATTGCTGTCACACCTTCTGATACAAATCAGAAACTGGATTCTGACTCTGATGGAAAGGATGTGGACGCTACAACCTTCAAACAATTGGTTGGTTCTCTGAGGTATTTGTGCAATACCAGACCTGATATTTGCTATTCAGTTGGGATGGTTAGTAGGTTCATGAGTAAACCTAAGTGGTCCCATTACCAAGCTGCTGTCAGGATTCTGAGGTATATCAAGGGAACTCTGAAGTATGGAGTATTATTTCCTTCTGGAAGAAAGGATGAGTCAGAACTTCTGAGTTATTCAGATTCTGATTGGTGTGAAGACAGAGTTGACAGAAGAAGTACATCTGGGTACTTATTCAAATTTCTGGGAGGTCCCATTTCTTGGTGTTCCAAGAAGCAACCTGTTGTGGCGTTGTCAACTTGTGAAGCTGAATACATTGCAGGTGTTGTTACTGCATGCCAAGTTGTGTGGATTCTGAATCTATTGCAGGATCTGAAGATTAAAGTAAACAAACCTCTGAAGCTGATGATTGACAACAAGTCTGCAATCAATCTTGCCAGAAACCCCGTGTTGCATGGGAGAAGCAAGCACATTGAGACCAAGTATCATTTTCTGAGACATCAAGTTCAGAGGGGAGTGTTAGAAGTTGTATGTAACACCCTTCTAAAATACCCCCAATAATTAATTAAAACAACCAAACATAATTCAGAGTATATATGCAATTAAGGGTGTCACACTTGACACTTCACACCGTGTTCCAAAATATCCGGTCATACTCATTTATTTATCAAAATAAACATTTGCATAATTCGCAGCGGATAGAAATTAACAACAACATGCAAACCATGTAACACATTACAGGTAAGATCATTCAACAACCAACAATGAAAATAAGGTAAAACATCCCGTCCCGATGTTACATCTACCAGAGCATGACCCACTAAGGAACTACACTAGACTCCAAGGACTAGCTTCTACTCAATCACTGTTCGTTACCTGAAAAATAGTTGTAAGGGTGAGTTCCTCAATCGATATAATACGCATTATAAAATATCATGTAATGATAAGTAAATTAACACATTTCATCACCCTAATCATACACATATTCAGCAACGGCAATATCAACTCATAATCATCATCATCATCATCATACTCAAACTCAACACAACCATAAAACACACGTATAATATTGGAATACATCCATTCATATTATACGCCATACATACATACATTATGCAATGAGACTCCATGCATGCGGTACCGACTATTCGTGAACATATAGTTCAACCTCACCGATCAAATCCAGATACGGCTACCAAGCTCACTAGTCCCACTCATTTGAGACCTAGTGACTCACTCACTAATTCCTCACCATGGGAATTAGCTACCACCCCAAGGGCTATGATATGCACGCTAATCACCTAGCATGCAAACATCAACAACAATCCACAATACTAACTCACTAATTCCTCACCATGGGAATTAGCTACCACCATAAAGGCCACAATATGCAAGCTAAATCACTTAGTCATGCAAACATCAACAATCATCCACAATGGACATATGCTCACACTCTAAGCCATAAACAGTCCATTCATAATTTCATACATGATAGATACATTCACAACATTATGCATATCATCATACATCATCAACATATTCACCACACAATCATATCATGTCATACCACATAATCAATCACAGCATTAGCACACTTTACTAATACCTATACTACTCAAACAACGGGAAATGATCCCTACTCTATCATACATCAGCTAAATTACATTACTCAGCTGAACAACCAAAAACTGCACAACAACAGCACAGGAAAATCACAAATCTGCCCATACGCGTACTGCCTAGTCCCATACGCGTATGGCCCATTTCTCAGCCAATCCCATACGCGTACCACCTATCTCATACGCGTATGCTACGCGTACCACTTTCCCATACGCGTACCAACAGAGACCAAACCACGTTCAAAACATCATCTTCTTCATCCATACGCGTATTGCCTAGTGCCATACGCGTACCAGACCATCTCATACGCGTATTGCCTAGTGCCATACGCGTATGACCAGAAACCAGATTTCCAGATCTGCTATGGTTTTCTCTACCACGAGATTCCTCATATCCAACCTCCTACAATCCAATTTTACACAGTAATCGTTCATATCATCTAACACAAATCATACCCTATTCGATTTCACAATTCCTACCATTATTACATCTAATTCCTACGAATTTCCTTCAATTATAATCCCAATTTCGTTCATCCAAAAGTTCACAGTTTCATCATGCATCATTCCAATTAGAGTCAAATCAATGGTTTATCACTATCCATTACATGTTAACCCATAATACCCATTAAACGATGATAAACCCCCCTTACCTGAGTTAATCCGGCAAATCTCTGAGCTTTAAGCTTTTCCTCTCTTCAACCCTCGTTCTCTTGCTCTTTGCCCTTTTCCACTTTAGAGTTGTTTCTCTGTTTTCACGTGAAAACCTCTTTTTACCAAATGGGACCTTTTCTAATTCCAACTTTTATTCCAATAATAATAATCCAATAATAATAATCCCAATAATATTCCAATAATAATCCAATTATTTAATTAAATTAATAAATATACTATTAACTTAATTTAAATAATTATCTTATTTTTATCGGGGTGTTACAACTCTCCCCCACTAAAAGAGTTTTCGTCCTCGAAAACATACCTCAAGCGAATAACTCCGGATAAGACTCCTTCATCTGACTCTCAAGTTCCCAAGTCACATTGCCACCTGCTGGTCCTCCCCAAGCTACCTTTACTAAAACAATCTCTTTACCCCGCAACTACTTCAACTCTCGATCCTCGATCCTCATAGGTGATGTTTCAACAGTCAGGTTATCTCTCACCTGTACATCATCTACTTGGACCATATGCGACGGATCATGAATGTACCTCCTCAACTGAGACACATGAAAAACCTCATGCAAATTCGCAAGTGACGGCGGTAAAGCGATACGATAGGTTACCTCTCCTATCCTCTCCAAAATCTAATAAGGACCAATAAATCGAGGTGTCAACTTCTTCGACTTCAAAGCTCGACCAACCCCAGTTATCGGAGTAACACGAAGGAACACATGATCTCCCTCTTGAAACTCAAGTGACTTCCTTCTCTTGTCGTGATAACTCTTCTGACGTCTCTGAGCAATCCTCATCTTCTCCTGAATCATCTTAATCCTTTCCGTAGTTTATTGAACAATCTCCGATCCAATCACAACACTCTCACCAGACTCATACCAACATAAAGGTGTCCGACATCTCCTACCATACAAAGCTTCAAACGGTGCCATACCAATGCTCGAATGAAAACTATTGTTGTAGGTAAACTCAATCAAAGGTAAATACCAATCCCAAGCACCTCCCTTTTCCAAAACACAAGCCCTCAAAAGATCCTCTAGTGACTGAATCGTCCTCTCAGTCTGACCATCAGTCTGCGGATGATATGCAGAACTCAATCTCAGCTTAGTTCCCAAAGCCCTCTGCAAACCTTCCCAGAACTTCGATGTAAATCTAGGATCTCTGTCCGAAACAATACTCGACGGAATACCATGCAAACTTACAATTTTCTCAATATACAACTCAGCTAATCTCTCTAACGGATAATCCATACTGATCGGAATGAAATGAGCCGATTTTGTCAATCTGTCCACAATCACCCAAATAGCTTCAAAATTCTCACTTGTCCTCGGTAAACCAGAAACAAAATCCATACTGATACTATCCCACTTCCACTCTGGAATAGCCAACGGTTGCATTAGCCCAGACGGCTTCTGATGCTCAATCTTTGACTTCTGACAAGTCAAACAAGAATAAACAAAACTCGCAATTTCTCTTTTCATTCCCGGCCACCAAAATAACTTTTTCAAATCATGATACATCTTCGTAGCCCCAGGATGAATACTCAGGCCACTACGATGTCCTTCCTCAAGAATACTCTTCTTAAGCTCGGTAACATCCGGAATACACACCCGATTACCAAATTTCAAAACACCATTCTCATCAACTCTGAATTCACCACCTTGACCTTGATTCACTAGAGTCAACTTATCAACCAAAAGCATATCGGATTTCTGACCCTCTCTAATCTCATCCAGAATACCACTCGTTAACTTCAACATTCCCAGTTTAACACTATTGTGAGTACTCTCACACACCAAACTCAAGTCTCTAAACTGCTCAATTAAATCCAATTCCTTAACCATTAACATAGACATATGCAATGATTTCCGACTCAATGCATCAGCCACTACGTTTGCTTTACCCGGATGGTAATTCAAACCAAAGTCATAATCCTTCAAAAACTCTAACCATCTCCTCTGTCTCATATTCAGCTCCTTCTGATCAAACAAATACTTTAAACTCTTATGGTCACTGAAAACCTCAAATCTTGACCCGTACAAGTAATGCCTCCATAACTTCAGAACAAATACCACAGCTGCCAACTCTAAATCGTGCGTCGGATAGTTCCTCTCATGAACCTTCAGTTGTCTCGAAGCATAAGCTACAACCTGCTTATTCTGCATCAAAACACCACCTAAACCCAACAATGAAGCATCACAGTAAACCTCAAATGGTTCCGACGGACTCGGTAATATCAGAATAGGGGCAGTAGTTAACCTTCTCTTTAACTCTTGGAAACCTTCTTCACATTTTGAGTCCCAAACAAACGCTTGCCCCTTCCTAGTCAACATCGTCAACGGTAACGCCAACTTAGAGAATCCTTCAATGAACTTCCTATAATAACCTGCAAGTCCAAGAAAACTCCTTATCTCAGAAACTGACTTCGGAGCTTCCCACTTAGATACCGCTTCTATCTTAGAAGGATCAACAGCAACACCACCTCTTGAAATCACATGACCAAGAAAACTAACCTCTTCTAACCAAAATTCACACTTAGACAGTTTAGCAAATAACTTCTTTTCTCGTAGAACTCTTAAAACCATTCTCAAATGCTCAGCATGCTCTTCTTCAGATTTCGAATACACCAAAATATCGTCAATAAACACCACAATAAACTGGTCTAGATACGGATGGAAAATCCTATTCATATACTCCATAAATACTCCAGGCGCATTAGTCACACCAAAAGGCATTACAGAATATTCATAATGTCCATACCTTGTTCTGAAAGCAGTCTTCTGAATATCCTCAGTTTTCACACGTATCTGATGATACCCAGATCTCAAATCTATTTTACTGAACACACTCGCACCAACCAACTGATCCATCAAATCATCAATCCTCGGCAAAGGATACCGATTCTTGATCGTCACTTTATTCAGTTGCCTGTAGTCCACACACAACCTCATAGTACCTTCTTTCTTCTTAACCAATAACACTGGTGCACCCCACGGTGACACACTCGGACGAATAAATTTCTTATCCAACAGATCTTCCAACTGACTCTTCAATTCAGTTAACTCAACAGCAGACATATGGTACGGAGCCATCGACACCGGCCTAGTACCAGGTACCAAATCAATCGAGAACTCAACTTCACGCTCTGGCGGTAATTCATTCACTTCTTCCGGAAACACATCAGGAAAATCACACACCACAGCTAGATCGCAATTCACCAGTTTATCTTTAGCCTCCAAAATCGCTAACAGCATAAACAACTCTGCCCCATCTACTACTTCCTCATTCACCTGCCTTGCTGATAGAAACAAACTCTTTCCTTCCTCAATCTCAGGAAAGCTCACCGTCTTATCAAAACAGTTGATATAAACTCGGTTAAACACTAACCAGTTCATACCCAAAATAACATCAATCTGCACTAGTGGACGACACACTAGGTCCATCCCAAAGTCTCTACCAAAAATACTCAAAGGACAATTTAAACAAACTGAAGTAGTAGTCACTGAACCCTTCGCAGGAGTATCAATCACCATACTTCCATGCATCTCAGATATCTCTAACTTAAGTTTCACAGCACAATCCAAAGATATAAAGGAATGAGTCGCACCTGTGTCAATAATAGCTACAAGAGGAAAGCCATTAATATAACACGTACCTCGGATCAAACGATCATCTGCAGAAGTCTCAGAACCCGATAAAGCAAAGACCTTGCCTCCCGACTGGTTCTCTTTCTTTGACTTAGGACACTGTGGACTGATATGACCCACTTCTCCACAGTTGAAACAAGTCACAATCTTCAACCGGCACTCTGCGGCCAAGTGACCACCTTTTCCACACTTGAAACACTTCTTCTCAGTACTGGTACACTCATGGATACGATGTCCAGCCTGACCACATCTATAACACTTAGCAGGGGCACTGGAGTCTCCCCCACTAGGTCTCTTCATCCCACCCTGTCTCTGGAAACCCTTGCCAGCTGTATACGGTTTCCCACGATCATTCTGATTCTTGCCTTTCCTATCAACCCTTTGCTGATAGCTCTCCGCTCTGGCCTTGGTATCCTGTTCAAAAATCCTGCAACAGTCAACCAAATCAGAAAACACTCTAATCCGCTGATACCCAATAGCCTGCTTGATCTCGGGACGTAACCCGTTCTCAAACTTCACACATTTTGAAAATTCCCCAGTAGCCTCGTTATAGGGAGTGTAATACTTTGACAGCTCTGTGAACTTAGCAGCATACTCAGTAACAGACCGGTTGCCCTGCTTCAATTCCAAGAACTCTATCTCTTTCTTTCCTCTGACATCCTCTGGAAAGTACTTCCTCAGGAATCTCTCTCTGAACACCGCCCAAGTGATCTCAGTATTCCCAGCAGTTTCCAACTCAGTGCGGGTAGCAACCCACCAATCATCTGCTTCCTCTGACAGCATATGCGTACCGAACCTGACCTTCTGGTTATCGGCACACTCAGTCACTCGGAAGATCCTCTCGATCTCCTTCAACCACTTCTGAGCGCCATCTGGATCGTATGCTCCCTTGAACATTGGAGGATTGTTCTTCTGGAACTCACTCAGTTGACGAGCAGCTCCCATTCCTACAACATTCGGATTCCCTCCAAGTACTCCAGCTAGCATACCCAGAGCCTCAGCAATCGCAGCATCGTCTCTACCTCTTCCAGCCATCTCTATTCTGAAAACCCAACAAGCTAAAACAATAAGTACTAATAGGGTTACACAACACCTATCCCGTACAGGGGAAATAGAATAATTACGACTCGACTCGACCGACTATGCTCTGATACCACTAATGTAACACCCTTCTAAAATACCCCCAATAATGAATTAAAACAACCAAACATAATTCAGAGTATATATGCAATTAAGGGTGTCACACTTGACACTTCACACCGTGTTCCAAAATATCTGGTCATACTCATTTATTTATCAAAATAAACATTTGCATAATTCGCAGCGGATAGAAATTAACAACAACATGCAAACCATGTAACACATTACAGGTAAGATCATTCAACAACCAACAATGAAAATAAGGTAAAACATCCCGTCCCGATGTTACATCTACCAGAGCATGACCCACTAAGGAACTACACTAGACTCCAAGGACTAGCTTCTACTCAATCACTGTTCGTTACCTGAAAAATAGTTGTAAGGGTGAGTTCCTCAATCGATATAATACGCATTATAAAATATCATGTAATGATAAGTAAATTAACACATTTCATCACCCTAATCATACACATATTCAGCAACGGCAATATCAACTCATAATCATCATCATCATCATCATACTCAAACTCAACACAACCATAAAACACACGTATAATATTGGAATACATCCATTCATATTATACGCCATACATACATACATTATGCAATGAGACTCCATGCATGCGGTACCGACTATTCGTGAACATATAGTTCAACCTCACCGATCAAATCCAGATACGGCTACCAAGCTCACTAGTCCCACTCATTTGAGACCTAGTGACTCACTCACTAATTCCTCACCATGGGAATTAGCTACCACCCCAAGGGCTATGATATGCACGCTAATCACCTAGCATGCAAACATCAACAACAATCCACAATACTAACTCACTAATTCCTCACCATGGGAATTAGCTACCACCATAAAGGCCACAATATGCAAGCTAAATCACTTAGTCATGCAAACATCAACAATCATCCACAATGGACATATGCTCACACTCTAAGCCATAAACAGTCCATTCATAATTTCATACATGATAGATACATTCACAACATTATGCATATCATCATACATCATCAACATATTCACCACACAATCATATCATGTCATACCACATAATCAATCACAGCATTAGCACACTCTACTAATACCTATACTACTCAAACAACGGGAAATGATCCCTACTCTATCATACATCAGCTAAATTACATTACTCAGCTGAACAACCAAAAACCGCACAACAACAGCACAGGAAAATCACAAATCTGCCCATACGCGTACTGCCTAGTCCTATACGCGTATGGCCCATTTCTCAGCCAATCCCATACGCGTACCACCTATCTCATACGCGTATGCTACGCGTACCACTTTCCCATACGCGTACCAACAGAGACCAAACCACGTTCAAAACATCATCTTCTTCATCCATACGCGTATTGCCTAGTGCCATACGCGTACCAGACCATCTCATACGCGTATTGCCTAGTGCCATACGCGTATGACCAGAAACCAGATTTCCAGATCTGCTATGGTTTTCTCTACCACGAGATTCCTCAGATCCAACCTCCTACAATCCAATTTTACACAGTAATCGTTCATATCATCTAACACAAATCATACCCTATTCGATTTCACAATTCCTACCATTATTACATCTAATTCCTACGAATTTCCTTCAATTATAATCCCAATTTCGTTCATCCAAAAGTTCACAGTTTCATCATGCATCATTCCAATTAGAGTCAAATCAATGGTTTATCACTACCCATTACATGTTAACCCATAATACCCATTAAACGATGATAAACCCCCCTTACCTGAGTTAATCCGGCAAATCTCTGAGCTTTAAGCTTTTCCTCTCTTCAACCCTCGTTCTCTTGCTCTTTGCCCTTTTCCACTTTAGAGTTGTTTCTCTGTTTTCACGTGAAAACCTCTTTTTACCAAATGGGACCTTTTCTAATTCCAACTTTTATTCCAATAATAATAATAATAATAATAATCCAATAATAATAATCCCAATAATATTCCAATAATAATCCAATTATTTAATTAAATTAATAAATATACTATTAACTTAATTTAAATAATTATTTTATTTTTATCGGGGTGTTACATTGTACACTGCAGCACTCAGAAACAGTTAGCAGATGCTCTGACGAAAGCTATCAAGACTGATCAATTCCTCAGATTAAGGGATGGAATTGGTGTTACAAGTTTTGATGGAATATGAATTAAGGGATGGTATTAGAATTAATTCATATTTATTAATTATATTATTTTCTTAGCCCCTAAGTTTGTTAGAGGGTATTTTAGTATTTTATCCTATTCTAGTAACCTTAGTTTTAGCTTATAAATAGGGTGACAATCATTGTAACTTTTATCATCTTTTGTAGCCGTCATTCTCTTAATAGAATATTTCCATTCTTTATTTATTCTACCTTTGCACCAACATTATAAACAATTTTAACTCACACTTTTACAGACACAGAATATCAGAGTCCCAATTTTATGAATGTCTCAAATTTTTACAAGAGTCTCAATTTTCTATTAAATAATTTTTGCGCTTCTTTTTCTATTATTTTATTTTAATTTATCTTGTTTTTGAACCATGTGATGATTCTCTATGGTTCCATTTGGATTTTATTTACTAACACTAACAATTCCTACAATTTTAACTACACGTTAAAAACCCCAATTCACCAACATTATACATTCACTAGCATAACAACTAACACAACAAGGCAATATTTTATTTATACAGAAGTTTTTTCAGTTGACAAATTTAATTTCGTTTTATCTATTATATTTAATATATACTATTATATGTTTTTACTAGAACTCAATTAGCATTATTACCATATTATTGGTATGTTATATCATTAGTAATTAATCATTATCATTATTATTATCAACTTGTTCCTATTAAATTGTATTATATGAGACCCTTAAATTCTTTATTCGGTTGTTTTATTATTTACTTTCTTTCTAGCCATTGAAGCATTATGTTATAATTAATTAATCAATATAAACCATCCACTATCAATTGATATTATTGTATCTCATATTGCGCCCTCCTAAACTTCTTTTTTTCTTACAAAGAAAACAAAAGATTATTGGGAATTTATAAATAATCTTTACTTATTTAATTTTAGTTTAATTTTTATTTATTTATTAAATTATTTCAGTAATAGTGATTTATTTGTATTTGTGTTTATCATGAAATTTTTATTATTTTATTTAAATAATATCAACACAACAGTTTAAAAAAAAAAGGAAGAATCTTGCACTTAAGAAGAAGGGAGAAAAGTACAAAGGAAAGGGAAAGAAAGGAACGAGGAAGCAACTTAAATTGATCACGACACTCGAGGTTGATAACTCTGACTATTCCTATAATTCCGAACATTGTGTTTGCATTGTCTGAATTTTTAATTTGTTTGCATATTCGGGTTTTATAAAAAATTAATAAATTTTTTAATGATTTTAATAAATTTTAATTTGTTTTCATTGTTTACATGTTTGTGACAACTTTTTTATAATTATAAATTTTAATAAAAAATTAACCTTCTAGATAGTTATCAAAAACATAAAAATAGATATATTTAATAGCATTTGATGTAAAAAATTTACGGTACTCAAAATATCATATATATATATATATATATATATATATATATATATATATATATATATATATATATATATATATATATATATATATATATATATCTTAGATGTTAAGAGTATCTTAGAATTTATGTCAAATAAAACATTGATGTGAATTTGTATTCGAGATCTCACAATTATTTGTGTTGTATATTACAATAAAAAAGCATTCAATTTATAGAGATTCAATGAAAGTAAGAAATGTTGGGTTTTCTGTTCTTCCACAATTCATAGGGAGTCTTACCTAGAATAGGTATAATAGAAATCATGTTCTGAATATAACAAACTATGTTAACTACTTCTACCCAAAAATGCTTAACCATATCAATTTCTTGGATCATGGTGCGGGTCATTTCTTGCAAAGTCCTATTATTCCTTTCTACGACTCCATTTTGTTGTGGAGTTCTATGACAGGAGAAATCATGGGAAATGCCATTTGTATAAAAAAGAAATTCAAAATGTTTATTTTCAAACTCGCCACCATAATCACTTCTGACTTTGACTATTTTTCCATTTATTTCTGTTTGCACTAGTAAGTAGAAAATAGAGAACACAAAATGTGACTCATCCTTGTGTTTCAAGAACTTTACACATGTCCATCGACTATAGTCATCAATGATGACCAATTTATACTTCTTACCACTAATAGAGGGAGTTTTCACAGACTCAACCAAATCTATATGCAAAAGTTATAACGGTCTAGAGGTAGACACGACAGTTTTCGCTTTAAAAGATGTTTTTGAAAACTTACCTTTCTGACATGCTTCACAAAGAGCATCTGAAGCGAACTTCAGGTTGGGTAAGCCTCTCACAAATCCAAGCTTATTTAGCTGAGGAATCATTCTCATGCTAACATGGTCCAAATGTCTACACCATACCCATTGCTTCTCATTAACAGAATTTAAGCATTTTACATTTTGATCCTCAAAATATAAAAAGTTTGGTTTTATAAATGTTGTTCTTTCTCTTTTCGTTAAAAATGATTGTACCATCTTTCTGAGTAACAACCTTACATGATTTTTGATTAAAAATGATATCATAACCATTGTCACTAAGGTGACTAATAGATAATAGGTTATGTATCAAACCGTCGAATAAAAGAACATTAGTAATAGAAGGAAGTTTACTGTTACCAATACTTCTGGAGCCAATAATCTTCCCTTTCTGGTTTCCTCCTAAACCAAAAAATCCTTCAGGCTTAAGTTCCAAATCTTGGAACATAGACTTTTTTTCCGTCATATGTCAAGAGCATCCGCTTTCCAGACACCATGATTGATGTTTCAACTGAGCTACTAAGGATGTCTGCAACCTAGATGATTTTATCCTTAGGTACCCACTATCTAGGTCCTCTCTTGTTAGTTTTTCCAGAGTTTCTTACACCTTGGGCCTTCGTGCAACAGGATAATCAAGTGAAATTTGTGCATGATACTTAGGTTTCAGAATTGAGTTCTTATCCTTTGAAAGCTTTTGTGTTTGTGCAAAAAAATCAAGCTCAATGCCAACTGAAGCTAGCGAAAATATACCCGAAGGCATCTCACATTCGAAAATACAACAGAGTCACCATCGAACTTTATTTATTCCCGAAGGAAAGGGAAAACATCGATAAAACCAGGGGAAAGAGAAACTGGGTAAGGAAGTCGATTATGCAAGGGGAAGGTATTAGCACCTCTAATATCCGTTGTACTTAACGAGAACTGTTTTAATTGTTCTTAGCTTGAATGGGTGTTATATCTAAAGTTTACTCACGAAAGAATATGGAGAAAGAATAGAAATAGATAAAGTGCTCGATGAGGATTGAGGCCCTCTTTAAGACCCCAAATTTGACCCCTAAGATCCCTCATTCCATCTCATAGCTTTGCATTGACATTGAGATCACACCTTGATATCCTCTTCACCTTTCATTCATTGGGTTTGCAGCAGGAGAGATCACCAAGCGTATTTAATTGTATCATACTTTATTTTATTTGTTTACTAACCAAAATACAAAAAAGATATCTAGTGTAGCTTTATTTATTTTTTAGGTATTGTGTGTGTCCATTTGTGCCTCACCAAGCTCACAACTAGGGTTTGGGACCCTCAATGCAAGGTCAATTTTGGTCCTCATCATTGAACAAGCAATTTTCCTCAACTTCTAAAATCCATAATTTTATCATCCAAACTCCAAATGGTGTCAAATTTATGATCAAATTGAAGATAATTGAAAGGGATACAACTTTGTAGAAGGAACTAAGTTCATTTGAAGCTCATAACAAAGGTTACTCAATGTGGAAAAAGGGTTCATTTGACTTATAACTTAGAAAAATTTCTATATATGTTTGACTCTTCCAACTTCAAGGCCAACTTTCTCCATGTTACAAGCTTCAAATTGAAAAACTCCCAGCATAAAAGTTGTTCCTTATATTGAGGGCTTTCAAAAAAGTCCAAGACCACTCCATTTGAACAAGAACTGAAGGACTTGCGCATGAGTTTTTTCATTGGCTTAATTTAGCAAGTTTTGAACTTCAAACTTGGTACAACTTTGCATGGCCTCATGTGATGACCTCAGTAGAACTTTTGCATGAATTGGAGTGGATTGCAATCATCCATTGGGCCTGAGCACGCACCCATGCATCCATGCAACTTGAATTGATATTTTTGGTTCAAACTTGAAAAGGTGTGGAAATCAAAATGCTTGGCCTATAAATACATTGCCATTGCCTCAGAATTGAGGAGGACCCTTTCCCAAGCTTTGCCAATCAATCCTAAAGCCTCACTCTACATAATAACTTGAACATTTCACTTGAAATCGAGCTCTTGTTCAACTTCTGTTTGTGAACAAGAACTCCAAGGATTCATTGCCATTTTCATTCCATTAAGCTTCTACAAGTGGGAGGAGGAGAAACCAAGAGGATTCATTGCCATTTTAAGAGCATGCATAATCATACGTAAAGATATTTGTAAAATAATATTTTTTTTGAATTTTATTTCTCTTAAGCTATTATGTTTCATATGATTTGTTTTATAATACCGTATAGTATGTTTTGTTTGATTTGACATGGATGATGGAAAATTGACCCCTTACAAATAACATATTAGTTATAGAGAATTTGAAGATATGAATTGATCGTTGTCGCATCTCGAAAAATACGATTCCTCGCGATGGTCGCGGAAACATTTAGTGTTCGAACAGAGTCGCCACCGAACTTTATTTATCCCGATAAAGGGATAGGAAAATATCGATAAAACCTTTTGGAAATGGAATAATGGTCGTCGCAACCATATTCGGGTTCGGGAGTTGATTACGCAAGGGGAAGGTATTAGCACCCCTCACGTCCGTTGTACTCAACGAGAACCTTTTAGTTCTAATTTTCATTTCGTGTGTTAATTTATGTTTGTTTGTTATCTTTGGGTTATAAAATATTGAAAATAGAAATGGATGAGAACCTCAGAAAGGAGAAAGGGGAGGTTTTTTATTAGTGTGCTCGCGAAGATACAGCAATCTGCTGCCTACGTATCCTTAAATAAGGAAACCAGAGCATTCGTAGTTCGGGAAACTACGGTTGGTTGATGTCTTTTATCGAACAACTATTTAGATCGCGTTCTAAAGGCTAAACATCGGCTTGTCTACTCTCGGCGGAGGCTTAAGCACTAGTTTGTCATAGAAAGGATTAAATGGTGTTCTTTTTGAAAAGAGTTTAGGCCACACGGAGGTGACAAGTTGGATTAATATGTTGGATATTCTGATTGGTTGAGATGTTTTTGGTTGGATGAAGATTACTCGGATAGTCGAGTAAGACAACTCGTATCCTAACAGTCGGGAAAGGGAATAGAAGACTCTAGACCACTTTCTTTTTCATCCTTAATTATAGGGAAGATTTGATAATAGTTAAGGTGTTTTGGACGGATGACGAATACTCGGATAATCGAGTAAGACAACTCGTATCCTAATAATCAGAAAAGGAATAGAAGACTCTAGACCGCTTTCTGTTTCATCTGAATATTTATGAAAATAAGGTTGTGTATGGTTGATGTATTTTAGAATAAATGACAAGTACTAAAATGGCTGAGTAAGACAACTCATATCCAAGCATTTGAGGGGAGGAAAATGACAATTGTTTGACTAACCGAGTAAGAGAACTCGTATTCAATCAATTGAGGAGAGAAGTTTGAAGGCTCAAAATCATCTCCCTTTTCATTTTGTTAGTATGAAAATAATTCGATTTAATCTTGGTTTAAGGTTCGTAAAGAAATGACGATTGTCTAACTGACCGAGTAAGAAAACTCGTATTCAAACAATCGAGGAAAGGAGTTAAAGGCTTAAAACCATCTCCCTTTTCATTTCGTGATTACAAGAATGATTCATTTTAATTGTGTTTAGGAGGATAAAAATGACGACTATTTGACTAACCGAGTAAGAGAACTCGTTACTCAAATAATCGAGGAGAGGAGTTGAAAACTCAAAACTATCCCCCTTTTCATTTCCAAATGAAATGGTATTTGATTGTGATTGAGTATTTTAATTGAGTTTGAATAAAAATGCTCGATATTAGATTGAGGTTTGAATTGGTGTTTGTGAATAAATTTTGTTTTATTGAGTGAATCAATCATCTAATCGATTATTTAATAACTGAATAGGTATCATTCTAAGAAAGCCCAAGAGTAAGCTATGTGAGGTTGATGGCGATGCTTTAAAAGCGATCGACTTACAAATGTGTTTGAAAATGGGCTTGACTTGGAATCAAGAACTGTGTGATTTTTAGTGGTTTAAAGTGGTTTTGAAATTGGTTTGGATTGATGATGAAATTGAATTGGTATTGGTTTAGAAATGATTGAAACGATTGTAAAATAAATCGACCAATGTTTAATTATTAAAATTAGTTGATTAAAGTTCGCTTGAATCGATTAACTAAATTAATTAAAATTAATTAACGATTATTTAGTTAAATCAAATAATCAAGTTAATTAAATTTAATTAATAATAATTAACTAATTGGTCAAAATTTAATTAATTAATTTAATATAAATTAAAATAAAAAAAATTAAGTGACGATATCGATTTATTTAATTGAATCGGTGTGCTCAAACCGGTTTGCGCGAAATGACAACATGATTAACGTCATTCACAAAATCGTAACGCGATTAATATATTGCATTTTGGTGGAATAACGGCATAAAGATGTCGACTCCACGTTTCCATGTCCGATTCATATAACATGACAAAAAATAAAAAAACAATGTTGTTTACAAAATTATTTTTATCATAAAAGGGGGGTAACAGTATCAATGAGCCTAATATGCACCAGGGAAATCCAAAACTTAATTCAACTTTATAATATAATAATAATAATAATAATAATAATAATAATAATAATAATAATAATAATAATAATAATAATAAGAAGAAGAAGAAAAGAAAAAAGATGCAAAGGGGAACACTGCCCCTACTTCCTGATTCCATGTAATCTTGTATTTACAAGAGAATTATCCTTGGCTAATGGTGTTAAGGCCTGTGGGGTCAAAAATGACAAAGAAAGAAAAAAAAAAGCAAACTGAAGCCCAATACATTCCAATGAAAAACAGAACTAAATTTTCCTCAGTTTTCTTCTTAAATTCAACACATACTCCACAAACACAAGCAACAACAAAAAACATACTCTAAAATTAAGACAACCTATCTCCAACATTTAGCTATGGTTTCAACCTTAATGTCGAACGGAAATAAACCGCAATATAGAATGATTGCCCCGATAAAAATAGCAATACTACTTATTTGCAACAAGAATATTGGTATCACTGTTTTTATAGGACCCAAACCGCAACACAACTCGCACAAATAAGTATTGGAAACAAAACTCAAAGCTGCAATGTTGTTTTAGAGTCGAACGCAACCACGTAAAGCAAAAAACGAAAATAATGTAATTACCAAAACAGAACAACAACACTCGCATGCCATTATGTAAATTATTACGGCGATTCGAGAATCATAAATTAATAGCACTAGCATAACAGCAAATACACATCAGGTGCACCGAGTCGAAGACAAACAATTTTTGATAGTAAAATATGGAATACGGTAATGAAATTCGTAACAATTTGTAAAAAACAAACGCATGATTTTGAACCAAAATGAAGCAGCATAATAGATATGTTTGAAAAAACTCGAGATCGTTACCGAAACGCGGATTCCCAATGCTACAAGTTGTTGCTGCGTCTGTCAACATTTTCGCTGAGTTTTATTGTCGTGTTATGAGTTGGTGCCTTCACTCTGTGTTATTGCGTGAACGTCGATATGTAAGCATGCCACCATGATGCAGTTGTTGTTGCGGTGTTTGATTTCTGGTAAATATTCTATAAGCTCTAGCAGGAGTGATCTTCATGCATTTCCTATGGGACCACCCCTTACATATATCACAACCCCCTCCCCCCCCCCCCCCCAAAAAAAAAAACACTCGTCGGCATTGTAATTTATGCCGCAGGTCCCGCAGAGTGCTTCATTGTGCTCGTCTTCCTCATTTTAAATACGTGGTGACTATGGCTTGTCGGTGATGCTCATGATTTTCCGGTGACGAAACGGTATCTTGAAGTGGTGGCTCGGCGACCTCGTGGCGGTTTGCGCACTGTAGCAGACGATGCATTTGGAATTTGCGTGAGGATTGCGTGAGGGTTTGCGGATGAATAATGGTATTTCGTTGTGTTGTTTTATGTAGCTGGATGTTGGTTAGATTGTGAGTGTTAGATAGATGAGAAGATGATGTAAGGTGGTGAGTATGCACTTTGCAGATGGAGGGAGAAGTTTGTGGTTTGTGTGTTGTTGGAACTTGGAATGAAGTAGCAGGAGGTTTTGTTCTTTTGAAGGGAAGAAGAAATGGTATATGATAGAGAATGAGGGACTTGGATATAAGAGAAAGAAAGAGTATTACGTTGAAGATGGAGTGGGGTGAAGGAAGATTTTGTGAAGTTACAGTGGAGAGAGTTATGTAATGTGAGTGTGCATGTGCCTCCACAATGAAAACTCTTTTATTTTTTCTTTCAAAGCTCTGAGCTTCTTCTTTTTCTTGTTGCAACAGAGAGAGGGACGTGAGGGATATCTTTTGTGTTTTTGTCCGTTAGAGTCTTTATTATTTTTCTTTTTGTTCTTTTTGGCTCAGAGAGAGACGTTGGAGTGTGAGAGAGTTTTCCTTTCTCTCCTTTCTGACTGTTGGCGTGTCCAAAAGAAGAAGAGATATTTTTCATTTTCTTTATTTATTATGCAATTATTTTAAATGCTATTTTTTGATTGGATGATAGAAATAGACACAGATTGCTAATGAGGAGCATTGATCAATTTGAATTGATGGCCTGGATCAAATCAAAGAAACACACCAAGAAGCACATACTATTTTAAATAGATTAAAATGCATATAATGTCTTTCTTATATGATTTAATTGATTTAGAACAATTTAAACCAATTGAATCAAATAAAATTCTCAACTTCTAAAATGAGTATGATAAAAACAAAACAAGGACATGAAAAATTCTATTTATTTAATCCGAATATTTTGGCGAAAGAATAAAATTAAAATGACTAAATATGAATAAAAGTCGGACGAAAATTTGCTCGAAAAATTAAATCGGATGCATGAAAATTATCAGTGCGGAATATACTTATTGAAAAAATACAGCGTTTCTTTAAATTTTGAAATAAATTTTCATCGATTAAAAGGCTTATGCGGGTCAAAATGCAACTGAAACAGCCGCTGAAAAATACAAAGAACACATCAGGTTAAACTACATGAACCGTAGATTAATAATACTGGCGTCTGCGATTTTAATTTCGAAACTCTTTATCTGCTGATTTTGTCCGTACTTGAGGAAAGATTCAACCGATTTGTCTGTATTTTTAATAAGTTTATTCTGACTGATATTTCGGATATTATTAATGATAAAATGCATGTTATGTTATACATATGATGTAAACTGAAAATTAAATCGAATTTATGAAAATTTAAATATGCCTGGACAAAATTGGGATATGACAATCGTGATATGATGTGATAGGATGTTACATGTCCTCGTGATATTAGTTATAGTTACTTATTGGAGTTAGTAGAAGCAGTAGAACTAGAGGCTCTAGTATTGTGGAGCTTGATGGTTTTAGGGCTTCAAATGATTATGAGAAGGAGAGTTTTTATTTTAACGAGTTAAACCAACAAGATTTGGGTTCAGTTGAGTTAATGCTAGGTTTCAAATAATTATGATACTGAATGTGTTCCTACTTTAGGACAAAAACTTAATCACAAGATTGTGAAAAAATGGGTTTGATTGTTCCTGATTATTTATCATCAAATGGTTCTTTGTATAAGCATTCTACTTCGAGAGTGCTTTATCTTAACAAGATTGTGTTCCTTTCATAAAAAAAAAGGTTGCACATTCGTTACTGGTTATTCAAATTGCAAATTCAGGTGGAGATAATGTAAATGGAACGCATGTAGAGGGTGGTTCTGATTTAAGTGTATATTTCTGATGTTTTCATTATTGTTTCGTGAAATTTGTAATACATGAGATTATGATGGTGCATTGATGAATATCTTATTTCTGTGCAGAAAGTGAAAGTGAATAAGTATATGACTCATTCATTTTCCATTCTGGTTGATGTCAAAGCAAATAATTTAAGGCCTACAGATTTGAAGCGCCTAGTTCGTGTAATTTCAGCAAGACCACATATTGCAGTTTCTTTTGGCATTTTAACTCGCAGTGATTAATAGATTGGTAAATCTTCAAGTAATGTAACATTGTTGATCATACTGTGACTTTTTTTGTTACCTTTAAACTCTTTTATAAATAATGGAAGTGTTTTTGACTCGATGAGATTTAGAGTACCAGGTATCGAATTTGGGATAAACATGTTATTGTTGTTACTTTTAATGTGGACTTCGATGATAATGATGATGATGGTGCTTTCCATGATGAATTTGATGTTATGGAAACTGTCACTAGAATTGTTATAGATGTATTAAGGGGATTAGGTTAACTGATAAAGAGGTTTGTTTGGTTTGTGATACAAAGTATTGTAGCAAGTGGATTAATTAAAAATGGTAAGAAGAATTTTTTGTCATTGCTATGGCCAGTTATGGAAGTAGATGGGCAATTGTTACGTCTCATGGTGATGGATTTTTAGATAAGGTTCTAGTATTTTATTTAAATAAAAATTAAATTAATTTTTTAATTGCACACTTAATAATATTTAATATTTTTTATAATTCATTTTAGGTTGTGGAGCTTAATTTCCTGTATCCTAGTGAAGGTATTCATCAAAGGTGGGACAACGGTTACCATATCACTTCAACTGCTGATACATATGATCAGGTTGGTTTTGTTCTTAGTATTCCAAGAAAAAACTGCTATTATTGTGTTGTGTCCATTGTCTTCTCTAAGCATGAATGCTTATATTTTATGTTATTTGTCCAGGAAAAATGGTCAAAGAAGCTCTATATTGCATTTAATTGTTATGGAAGAATAGTTTGATGAGCCAAGAATCCTTCATGGATATGTTTGGAATCCAAATCTTGAGCATGGAATATTAGTTCTTTCTAAAAAGATTGTACGAGCCATCAACTCTAATGGCGATTCATTCGAAGATGTTTTTAAATCAAATGATAGCAAAAGAGAAATACTCTACATACACATGAATACATACACTTTATTTAATCAAAGTAAAAAGAAATACCCAGTTCATTATTTATTAGTGCATATAAGCACTTGTTTGGTTCTCCATTTTGGTTTTTGCTTTTCGTTTTAATCAAAGAAGGTAACAAAATTCAGTTTTATACCATTAAATTCAAGAAACTATTGATATGAAATTCTAGTATGGTAAATAACATGTTATGATATGATAAAAAGAGATGAATTTCAGGTCTAGTCACTTTAATTACAGTTTGATTGATGTCCTGATCTAATCCCTTAACTAATCATAAAGTTTCAATTTAATCCCTTAACTAAATTGCTAACTCATTATTTTAACTTTTTCCATGTTGTCATGCCACATTATCACAACTTAATGTTTTTTTTATCAACATTTAACATAAATGATCAATTTGGTTAGATAATGATTTTTAAGGGACTAAAATGTAACATTTATTAGATAAGAGATTAAAGTAGATGAAACACACAACCATGCTAAAACGAGATAAAAAAGGATTTAAAAGGAAAAAAAGAAAATGAAACATAACTAACAAAACGATGCAAAAACTACTTATCATCCATAGCGGCGATGATAATAATAACAGACACTTGCACTAAAAACAAGAGAAAATGGGATAAAAGAAGGGTTAGGATTGTGTACCTTTAAATCACATTTTTCAGAGTTATTTTTGGCTAGGAAAATCACCTAAAATCATGTTGATTATGCATATAAGAGATTGATTTGCATATCTTTCCAAAATAAGCTCACAAGTCGATTAGGAAAATGCATAATCGATTATGTCTTAATGAAAATATGATTCTTAGGCACTTATATACTAGAGAATTTCATCAGAGTTTTTAAAATTCAATTCCTACCAAGTGTTTTACCACAAAAATCTCAATATACCTTGAGAAAAATCCCCCTTAAGAGGGAATGAGAAACCATTGTCAGATTTCAATCTTTGTGAATTGCTTGATACGAGAGTTAGCTAAAAACAATCCTCAAGATTGGCATGAATATCAAATATCCTCATAATCCATAAGCATCAGAACCACTATGACTATTGAACAAAACCATCAACAACAAAAACTTGATTAATCTTTATCAGGGTCATAAAAAAAAAGTAAATATCATATTTCTCTTTGTATACTTAGAGTATACACATGTTTTTCACAGCTTTATTAAGTTTTTATTTAGCTCCTTCGAAACTGTAAAGCAATCCTAAAAAAATAGATTAATTTTCACCTTTGGTACTCAAATCTCTTTGGGTCTTGGTGCATTAGTGGTTTTAAGAGGTTTAAAATTATTTCCCACAGAATATATAAAATTATTTAACTTAAAATAATAATACGGTTCCTAATGTCCGAGCTTATTATAAAAATCGTACTTAAAAGTAGGACAATTGGATTTTTTCCTAACATGAAACATATTTCCAAATGAACTATTAGATTTATAACCTAAGACATTTTTACTATACGAAGCTCTTTTATTAGACCGAATTATATCTTATATTTACCCTTAGTAAATTTTTCTAAGGTTTCACTAGACCGAATTATATCTTATATTTACCCTTAGTAAATTTTTCTAAGGTTTCACGCAAGACTGTTGCTTTAGTTTTCAGAGATTCCCATGTTTCTCATATTTCTAAATTTAAAGATTCATTTTTAATGCTAGCAATTTCTTCACCTTACATTTTATTATTATTTTCTAAAAATTAAATATACTCTTTAAAATCGACAATGCTATTTTTTCATTTATCATTATCTTTACTGATTTTAAAACTTAGGTTAAACATTTAATCATAAGATACATATGTTACCTCAGTGTTGTCATCTTCTCTTGAAGCTTTGAAGCACACATGATGTTCTTCGTCAATTTCCTTCTTTGAGAAGATACTTTGTGAGAGTCTTCCAACATATTTTCGTGAATATTGTATAAGAGATCTCTGCGAGAGTTTCTTGAGGTTGTATCATCTTCATGTGATTAATATCCAAACGATCTTTCTAAACCTTCAAATTTTCTACTTGATGAGGCTTATTTCTGTTTGTTTAATAGACAAAGCTTCTTCAAATATTTTATCATATGAAGCTTCTTCAAATCATCTACTCAATAAATACTCCTCAAAAGATCATTCATTTATCGTAACTATTCTTTCAAATGACACCTCTAGTGTTGATTTATGACTTCTTTCTTCTTCTGATGAAGATGACGACTCTTCTAATATTCTTAAATTCATTCCTTCATCTTTCAACATCTAAATCATTTCGTTGAGTTTCTCAATGATTTCCTTCTTCCTGGATTTTTCCTGAAACTCAATAAATACACTTCTATCTTTTGAATAAAAGATTGGATCATATTTATGGCTCTAATTCCTGAACATAATATATATGTTAAATAACAAAATTTTAACACGACCTCCAAAGATTTCAATGTTTGAGCACCATCTATGAAGATAGCCTTCATATTCATTTGGTGTTTCATCTTCCCGAATTCATAGGTTCATTCTTTCTTGGTCAATTTTAAAAAAATCTTCATATATCCTTTCAAGTGTGTCTCATACTTCCTTGGCAGAAATAAAATAGAAAACATTGAAGTGATCTTTGGTGATTGTAAGACTTATCTTTAATTACTTGGCTTTAAAATTTATTTTGACTTTGTTTTTATACTCTTCGATCCAAAGTAAATCAGGTTTATTTACAACTTTATTATCAAAAAATAAGTCGGAATAAATGGACTACTGATAATAAAATCTCGCATTTCAAAATCATTTGCTTGGATAAAATTTTATATCATAGCTTTCCATAAGTTAAACCTTTTACCATCAAACGATTGAGGTATAATCATGAAAAGACATTTGTTTAAAACGAAAGTGTTGGTATTCATTATTCTACCTTCTGAGACGATAAGTCTTATAAGATAAGTTAAGATATGATGTCACTTGTTGGACTAGTGACTCTATACACAATGGGCTGTGACTTGTGAACCTTTGAAAATGATGTTTAATAAAATTTTTTTTGGAAAAAGCTATTATTTAAAACAATTTTGAAACTTGAACAAAGAGTAAGCATAAATTCAGAGTAAATAAGATATCAAGGCACAACGGAAATAAACAAATAACATAAAAAAAACGAGTTAGGGATGAGAAATATGAACATAGATTTATAGAGGTTCGGCCAAACCACTTGGCCTACTTCTCTCCCCAAAATATTCTTCTTGAGAATTTTCACTATAGATGTGACATTTTCATATGATATGCCCACGAACCTCCATGCAACCAAACACGACATTTTATATCAGGTTAATATCATAACCAAACGAGAGCTTTTATATCAAGCGCAACACCTAACCAGTCTATGATTTTAATGGACAACCTCACGAGTCAAATGAGAGCTTTTTTACCATGAGAAACTCATAAGCTAAATAGATATTTTAACAAACAATTTCACAAACCAATCAGAAACTTCCCACAAGTGATATTCCAAAAGATATGAAAACCTCTTGCACAAAGTACTATATTACCATGCACCAAATTACACAATGAAATTCCCACGTATACTTTTCACTCATAAAACACTAAGGCAATTTTAGTGAAAAGAAAGAAATGAGAATAAAATGAGTAGAGAGTGATAAAGTATGTCAAAATAATTTTTCTGGTGTAGTGTGAAATTGAGTGAAGACCTCTATTTATAGGTGAGAAATCTCACTCAAAAAGTAAAATTATTCATGGACTTTTTAATGCTCATAATCAACTAAGTGTTAAGTCTAATTGTTTATGTGCTTCGTAAAAATGGAAACACTAATTCTCAAAAAGGAAACCATACAATGACAAGTGCCTTAATAAATTAGGAGTGTACTTAATCTATTAGGAAGTTGTAAACCTTGCTCAAATCGATTGGCAAAGGGTCTTAATTGATTAGGAAATGTATATATGTCGCCTATATATTTAGGAACACCCTTTATCAATTCCACAATCATTTTAATGGTTCCTCTAACAATTTTAAGGAGTTTTACCAAATAGTTAATTGTGTGAATTTTCTTAACGGTTTAAAAATTTCTCTAGTATCTATTAGAAAATTATGATTACTCAGACACAGACAAAGAAAGCTTTCGCACTTCCTTTCTTTCAAAAATTCTGAAGCTTCAAGATCCCTTACTTGATACATAAATGATTTAGCATTTTATCTAACACTTAAATTCTTCTATCTTAAAAGACTTGATAAGGCTTCTTGATAGACATCATCATTAGAGAGATTGCTTCTCTGAGATCATCGGGGATTCCACTGAACACCAATTGACATTAGGAGTTGTCTTTAGGAGAATGGCTTTGACATCTTGATCTCCCAAGTATAACAACTTGATTATCACTTCAAATGACAACTTCACCTCATAATGTTGTCATAATCAAAACCATATAAGTCAGTTGACTGTTGAAGACATTATACCTTTCAGAACATATATCTACAAGTGTTTCCCCATTGTGTTGGACTTTAATTGTAAGCGTTTTATTGTGGAACATGTCATTCCTACTGTTGCTACTATTGATGAAACAAGTTTAGAAATTGATGACGATGTGTAGGATGTGGCTCCTTTCTCTGGACCAGTGAGAAATCATATTCTTAACACATTAATTCATTAAGTAAAGGTTATGAAGGATATTATTGTTATGTCCACTTCTAGGAAAGTGTTTGTGAAGAAATTATCAAGATGTTGAATCCTCAAACTGCTGGAGCTTCCTCATCTCAGTATGTTGTTTTTGATTTTGAAAAAGATGATGCGCATGTGGATCTGATTGAAGATATGTCTAGTTACAAAGAAAATGATTGTGATGACGACCTACATGAAACTACATCTAATAGTTCTTGGAAGTTTTCTTGGTTTTTTATTGATATTCAGGATTGATTTGTTTTGTCTAGATTGATTTGTTGATAATGACTCTCTAGAGAGTCATTCATATGTTAGAGAGGGTATTATGTTACCCCTAAGTAACTAAAAGGATGAGTGCATAGATTAATATCATAAATAAAATGTTTATCATTGTAATTAAGTTATAATTATGTTGTTAACTTGATATAAAAATTAGCAAAAGATCAACAAGATGATTTGTCTGTTCACCAATAAAATCTTATGAAGACATTATTCATGTTAAAGTCGCAATTGGCAAAGGAGATATCAACATCTAAATATTTGTGGCTTTCTCTGGTTCCACATGTTTGAATTCCATTGCCACGAGTACCTTTCCATTATTGAAGGAATTGTTTTAGGCGGTTCTGTAAATTTCATATAAGCCAATTTTTTGGTTACATCATATAAGACTATTTGGTATAAAAAATGAGTGAATACCGTATAGATTACATATCAATTTATAAAGATAATATTATAAATTAGTTTCTTTACAGCTCTAATTTTATCATGCGAGTTGATAAGCTGTAAAATATACGATTTAAAGCACTAATTTGGTCTTGCTCAAAAGATTCTAAAAATTTGAGTGGTTTCATTATTACGTCACTATTTTCTTTCTAATTCACTGTCGGCAACAACGTTACCTGTGTTTATACCATGGATGGATGAAATTTTTTTATTATTATATATTTCACAAATTGCAATGTAATTTGTCTAAAATATTGTTAACATTAAATGCTAATTGCCCCATATTTGTATCCATAGAAAAAACCAAGATATACTAAATGCATACATATTGTTAAATTTGAAAGAAAAAGCAAAGAAGAAAAATTCAAATAAGTGGATGACTCTCGTTATCGTTGCTTGCAATTTCAACATCATTACTTTTAAGGAAAATTGAAAATGATACATAGATTAAATTGTCTTTTAAAAAATTATGGATACTATGAAATTTAGTTAAATATGCTTCTCCGGATTTAAAATAAATATTGAAAAATGCTATTTTCCACCTTATTATATTTCACTGTTCACCAATATAGTGAATAGAAAAATATTATAATAATATATTAGTATCTTAAATTTCATAACTTTATTAATCAATTTCATAATTTGTAATAATCAACTTTGAGGGCTGCTCAAAATTATTTTTAATATCTGGATATTTATTAACCAATTTCATAGTTTCATTAATCTATTTTTTTATTTTTCGTTAACCAACTTTTGTTTATCACTAAAAATTATTTTTAATATCTGGACGTTTATTAACCAACTTCGTCACTTCATTAACCAACTTTTTACATTTAATTAACCAATCTTTTTCACCATTTTAAGTCATTGTTCACGTGTACGATCCATATGCCTTGTTCATGTATTGTTGACGTACTGTTCATAAATATATATATTTTTATTTTACAAATACACTGTTCACCGTATAAATACGGTGAATAGTGTATATGGGGTAAGTATTTGGTGCCAAAAAATAGTATAGGAATAAGATTCCTGATATATATTTTATCTCAAAACTATTATATTATATTTTTATAATTGTTTGTCTTATATTTTAAACACATCTAAACTTTTTACATCGACCGTGTATATGGGGATGAATCGAGATCCCATTTGTATGTAACATGTGAGTTGATGACCTTCTTGTTGTATATGATATTTATATGACTATGATGTTGTTTAATTCTTGTTGGAAATGCCCAAAATGTATGGAGAATTTCAATCAATCTTGATGGACAAGATTGTTATCATCCACACAATGAAAATGAATAGAAGAACAATGGAGAAAGAAAGAAAGTAAAGAACGATGAAGGAGAAGACTAATATAATTCTACAGAGTTTCTCTCTGCCCACATGGAAATATTCTTATTCACTTTGCAACTGCAAAATACTGTGAATACAATGTTATGAATGCTCTATTCACTTCATTACAAAAATAAGGGTTACTCCCTCTATTTATAAATTTAGGTTAACTTGGACCTTAAGCCAAAGCCCAAAACTATAAAAGTCCAAAATAGCTAACACTATTAAAATAGGCCTAAATCAAAATCTTGTCTGAAGCAACATGCTTTGACACACTAACACAATTCAACACACTAGGTGGTTCGACACTTCCTTGTTCTGTCGAGCAACCTGCTTCAACACAAGGAATTATAATTCAACACACCACCTAATTCATTGTGTCTAAGTTATCTACATTTATCATAGCTCTTAGTCTTCTAAACACTTCAACTAGATTGTCATGATGTCTGCAATTTGATTCTCAATTCTGCAGTGTTCCACATTTATTTACCCATCTTCTACATGCTCTCGAAGATAATGGAACCTCATCTCGATGTGCTTGCTTCGACCATGTGCTATCGGATTCTTCGCCAGATTGATCGCTGACATGCTGTCAATCTTCATGGTAATTACTCCATGACTCTTTCTTGTTATCTCTTCGACCAGATTCACCATCCACGTCACTTGACATGCACAAAGAGAAGCTGCTATGTATTCTGCCTCGCACAACGATAATGCCACTACTGGCTCCATTCTCGAACTCCAAGCAACTGGTGCACCACCTAGCATAAACACATAGCCAACTGTGGATTTTCGATCCTCAACATCACTACACCATTTGAGTCGATGTATCCCACTAATTTGCATTCTTTTCCTTCATCGGCTACAGGAAACAAAATTCCATAGTCGAGAGTTCCTTTCAGATACCTTAGAGTCCTCTTCGCCGCTGCTAGATGTGATACCTTTGGCCTCTGCATGAACCTACTCACCATACCTACACTGTATGCTAAGTCAGGCCTTGTATGACAAAGGTATCGAAGTGACCAATAAATCTTCTATATTGGGTTGGGTCGACATCATCTTCATCTAAATCTTTCAACAATTGTAATCTGGGCTCAGCTGGAGTCGAAGTTGGGTTGCAATCTTGCATCTCAAATCTCTTGAGTATTTCGCTTGCATACCTTCTTTGGTGCATCATCAAACCTCTACCGCTCTTGTAGAATTCGATTCCAAGGAAATATGAAATGTTACCCAAATCTGACATTTCGAATTCCTTGTTGAGATCACCTTTGAAGTCTTCAATCTCATTCTTGCAACTACATGTTATCAACAGGTCGTCGACATAGAAACATAGTTTAAGAAATTCACTCTTTCTTCTTCTTACATATACTCCATGTTTAGATTTGCACTTTACATATTCCTTCTCCCCAAGAAAGCCATTTATCTTCTTGTTCCAAACTCTTGGAGCTTGTTTAAGTTCGTACAGGGCTTTATGCAGCTTGTACACCTTTCTTTCTTCGCCTTGTTTCACAAATCCAGCTGGTTGTGCAACATAAACTTCTTCTTCTTAGGGACCATTCAGGAATGCATATTTCACATCCATCTGGCACATCTTCCAGTTGTTAATGTTTTCTAGACCAACAACTAACCTGATTGTTTTGATCCTAGCAACAGGTGCAAAAACTTCATCGAAGTCGTTCCTTCTTTCTGAAGAAATTCTTTCGTCACAAGTCTTTCCTTGTGTCGAGTCACTTCTCCTATGGGATTCAACTTCACCTCATATACCCACTTCACATTGATTTCCTTCTTATCTTGGGGAAATTCTATAAGTGACCAAGTGTTGTTGACTTCGATTGGCTTCAGCTCTTTGTTCATTGCTTTCATCTATTTCGAATCTTTCAATGCCTCAGCTGCATTGATAGGTTCGACATCTGCGTAGAAAGCATAATGTACCAGCTCACCTTCTTCATTGACCACATCATATGATGTAATCACACATTCTTGCAACCTTGCAGGCATGTGTCTTATTTTCTGAGGTCTGCTTGGGCCTGCTTCACCTCTGAGTTCTTCCTATCGAACTTCTCTTTCGACTTCACTAGCTGGTTCATTACAAAAGATTCTCACTAAATCTTTCCTTACATTCCCAATCCAATCCCATTTTCTAAGCTCATCTATGATCATGTCCCTACTAATCACCACTTGCTTATTCATTGGGTCGAACAACTTGTATCCTCTAGTCGAATGATATCCTACCATGATCATCTGATTCTACTTGTTATCAAGTTTTCATCTCAACTAATCTGGAACATGTCTATGTGCTATAGATCCAAACACCTTCAGATGACTCAAGCTACGCTTGACACCAGACCAACATTCTTCTGGCGTGATTCCTTCTAACTTCTTCGTCGAATATCTGTTCAGGATATATGTCGCAGTCGACACAACTTCTCCCCATAACTCTTTAGGTAGATGCTTTCCTTTCAACATACTTCTAACCATATTCATAATGGTTTTATTCTTCCTTTTTGTGACCCCATTTTGTTGTGGCGTGTAGGATGGCACCACCTCATGCATAATCCCTTCTTTCACACATAATGCATTGAAATCTTTCGACACATATTCTCCACCACCATCAGTCCTTAAAATCTTGATCTTTCGACCGCTCTGTCTTTCGACCATAGATTTAAACTTGGAAAATACGTTGATCATTTCACTTTTCTTCTTGATCAGGTAAGACCACAGTTTTTGACTAAAATCATCTATGAATGTAACAAAGTATTTGTTACCTCCAGTTGAATCCACCTGGAGAGGACCACATACATAAGAGTATATGACTTCAAGAATTGCCTTCGACCTGCTTCCTGCATCCTTACTAAAGTTTTTCTTATGCTGCTTCACTTGCACACATTCTTCACAGACTTTGTTTGGAATGTCGATTTCTGGTAATCCTGAAACCATATTTTTTCTCTTCAAATCTATGATGTCTTTGAAATTGAGATGGCCAAGTCTATAATGCCATATCCATTCATCTCCATTGGCTGCTGTTGCAAGGCACTTATGCTCCATCACATTTAGTTCAATCTTGAAGGTTCTATTCTGAGACATTGGAGCCTTCAAGATCAACCTTCCATTTAAGTCGAGAACTCTCATCATCTTGTCTTTGATCGAAACTCTGTAGTTCTTTTTGACTAACTATCCTATGCTGAGCAAATTGCTTTTCATGCCTGGTATGTACAACACATTTGAAATCACTGACCTCTTGTCATCTTTCCTCATAATTAAAACATCACCAACACCTTTAGCTTCTAGAGTGTTGTCATTTTCAAATTTCACCATGTTCTTCATTGAGGGTTTTATGTTGATAAACCAATCTTTTCTTCCAGACATGTGTGATGAGCATCCCGAGTCCAAGTACCACTGGTCCTTGAATCTCTCTTCTTCTCTTGTTGTAACCATCAACAATGTCTCTTCTTCTTCATTTTTCTCCAACTTTGCATAAGTTTATTGATTATTCTTCTTTTCTAGACAATCACTAGAATAGTGACCATACCTTTGACAATTGTAACACTAAATGTGACTCTTGTCTGGCTTTTGACCACCATCTCTTCCTCTACCTGCAACACGACCTCTTTGGTTTCCTTAGTTTCAGGGTTTTCTCTGATTCGACCAGTTTCCTTCTTACTGATTTCGATCAGTCGAATTGTTGTAACCTCTTATGCCTTTGTTGCCATTCCGACTTCCTTTTCCTTTTCTTTCTTTTGCTGATTGAGCCTGCAAAGCCATATCACTCTTCGACTTTCCTGCAACTCTTTCATCCATTCTTTATTCACGAGATTCAAGCGTCCCTTGAAGCTCTTCCTTTGTCAGTTTTAACAAATCTTTCGAATCTTCTATGGCTACTACCACGTGGTCGAACTTTGGAGCCAACGACCTCAAGATCTTTCCAACAACAGATCTTGATGTCAACATTTCTCCATATACCGTGATTTGATTCAACAATTTCGTAACCTTGGTGAAGAAATCAGTTATGCTTTCATTGTCTTACATCTGAAGCAATTCATACGTCCTTTTGTGAGTTTGTAACCTCACCTCTTTCACCTTCTCCGCACCTCCAAATTATTTGTCCATAATTTCCCATGCTTCTTTCGCTGACTTTGCATCACTAACCTTTTCAAAGTTATATGCATCAACATATTGATGTATTATAAAGAGATATTTATAATCTTTCTTCTTCAATTCTTTATGTGCAACCTTTTCTTGATCTGTCGCGACTTCCGTAAGCGTTGTTACTCCTTCCTTCACAAGATCCCAAAGATCTTAATAACATAACACAACATTTATCTGCTTGCACCAATTCTCATAATTGTTGTTCTTGAGAATCAGAAGATTTGATGTAAAATTCCCGTTTGGATGATTCGTTGCCATGGTGATTTTCTTCCAAGGAGTCGATTAAACCGGAGCTCTTGATATCAGATGTTCGAAATCCCCAAAAACCTATGGAGAATTTCAATCAATATTGATGGACAAGATTGTTATCACCCACACAATGACAATGAAAATAAGAATAATGGAGAAAGAAAGAAAGTAAAGAACGATGAAGGAGAAGACTAATATAATTCTGCAGAGTTTCTCCCTGCCCACAAACTGTGGAAACCTTCTTATTCACTTTGTAATTGCAAAATACTATGAATACAATGTTATGAATGCTTTATTCACTTAATTACAAAAATAAGGGTTACTCTCTCTATTAGTAGATTTAGGTTAAGTTGGACCTCAAGCCAAAGTCCAAAATAGCTAACACTACTAAAATAGGCCTAAGTCAAAATCCTATCTGAAGCAACATGCTTCGACACTTTGACACACTAACACAGTTCAACACACTAGGTGGTTCGACACTTCCTTGTTCTATCGAGCAAACTGCTTCGACACAAGGAATTATAATTCAATAATTCTTTGTATAAATATCCTCTCTTTTTAAGCTATTTATCTCTTTGTGTGAAGTTTTTGTTGAGATAGAAGTGTTTCGTTAAAAGTCTCACATTGCTTTAAAAAATGGAGGTTGAGAATTTTATAAGTGAGAAGACTCATATATCCAATGTCTTAAAATTTTGAGTGAATATGTAATGTATCTCTTTCACTTGTGTGGTTTCTTTTTACCCAATACAATTATTGACTGTATGATCCATCAGTAGTTTCAGAGTCGATGGTTTGAGTAAAGGATCATTTTCTTATATCAAAAGTCTTCGTGATATGGTAGTGGTTAGGTGGCATGTCATGTTGAAGTGTTTGTTACGTGATAAGGGTATCAACAACAATACAAGTGTATGTGGATGAAAGACCTTCCGCTTCGGGAGTGACATACAAGGGGATGAACTCATACTTGAGGTGGATACTAAGATATAAGTGTGAGTTGAAAGTCCCACATTGATTGAAAAAATGGAGGTGAAACACTTTAAAAGTGAGAGAGCCCATATACCTAATGCCTTAAGGCTTTAGTTAATATGTGGTGTCTCTCATTTGTATTGTTGCTCCCTTCATGACCTCGTTGATTTTTAGGATTAAAGTGTTGTCTTACTAATTTTACACTAAATAGTATAGTCGTTATGGAAATCCTAAAATGATATTGTCTTTATTAATACATTTATATATTTGGAAGATGTAGAGGATAACATAATTTTCCTTATTTGAAAATGATACCTAATTAGGTTTATGTCTATATCATGTGCTCTCTCCATTTAGCTCGACAATCCTATAATCTATATGAGTCAATAGCAATTTAAAAGTCTTCGATCAACTCTTTAGGCATAGTCTTTTTGCTGTCTTTTAATGTTTTTGGTTTGAATCTCTCCATTTAGCTCGACAATCCTATAATCTATATGAGTCAATAGCAATTTAAAAGTCTTCGACCAGCTCTTTAGACATAGTCTTTTTAGTGTCTTTTAATGCTTTTGGTTTTTATTGATGTTGGTCCCGAAGCCTAAAATCTAACTTATTTTTTCATTATATTAGGTGTTATCTTTTATTGATTTCTTTTTTCTTTTTCTTTTTAGCATGATTTGGTTTGGCTAACTATCTTAATTGATGTGTTGTATTTTACTTTTCTGTTTAGACTCTTCTATTTTTTATTATAGTAGTTTAGTTTCACACTTCTTGTACATTTAGTCCTCTGTCTTTATATTAATGGACTTTAGTTGATTATCATCTTTTTATATATAATATATTTGATTAAAAAAAGTTATCGACGTATTTTACAGTATCGTAAATACAAAAAAGAGAAAGAATATTTTAATTGAATATTATTTTTTTATATAAAGAAATAATTATTGGCGTGTTTTGTAGTATTGTAACTACAAAGATAAATAATAGTAATAACATAATTGAAAGATAAAAATATTACATTAAAAAACAAAATTAACAGTCAATTTACTATATTTTGTTTAAGTGACATATATTTTAAACTAAGAGAATAATATACATACATCGAAGGGTTTTTAGTCACGAGAAATTTTTTATAAACTAAATGAAACTGATTTTTATTGATGTTTAGTAAATTATCTATAGTTCTTCCTTGAGAAAATTTAAAAAAGTAACCAAAAACAATTAATTAAGAGGAATTGTAGGTTTGAATTTTTTTAACTATATTTTATGTTAATTAATAGCAAATTTCATATGAAGATATCAATATGTATCAACCATATTTTGAAATTAGCATGTGACATTTTTTAAGGGCACCAAAAGAAAGGTTCCATTGGTATTAGAAAAATCTAAAAGAATTTATAAACATACAAAAAGAAAATTAAAGGTTTATTAAGCACATAAACAACCAAAGCAAAACAACTCAACAACAAGCGCAAGAAATCTTCCTAAGGTTGTGAACTTATAACGCATCTAAATGATTATATATTCAAGCATTAGTCCACTTAATCCAAGAAATATTAAACAAATCCTTGACCTATCCCCAAAGAATCTTCCTCTGAGTTTTAATGATCTCCTTCCACGCGTTAATAGGAAACTTCAAGAAAGAGAACTAGAAGATCAGGATAGAATTGATGATTGAGTTAAGGATGATAACACGACCATCTAAACTAACATATGAATTCACGAGTGCAATTTTTAGTAATCCAATTTATAAGAGACTCTCAGGTATACACATAACAAAGGATTCTACCCATAAGAAGATCAATGTAAGTTATAATCTCATTGACAATGAAGAAAATCTTCATCCAAACATAAATAAACCAACTCAACATTAGCACCAATGAGACAATTTTTGGAAAAATTAATACCTAAGCCTAAAACTAGCTTAAAAAACTCGAAGAATATACTTAATAGTCCAAAGAATCTCAACCCATGCCTCTTTCCGAACCAAGGTACCATCTGCATACAGGAGATGAGAAATCAACAACATCCTACTTTAAACCTAAATAAGTTACCCAAATCCACCGCTTACCTATCCAAATCAATAAGCCCCTCAACCACTAGAAGGAAGAGGAAAGGGGCCAACAGATCGCCTTGCTTAAGGCATATATGAATATTTATCTCTAGGGTGGGGAAATCTTTAACCAAAATAAAAAGATAACTAGAGAAGACACACACACAAATCGATGTACTCCAACTAAGAGATTCATAAGCCTTTTCAAAATAAAACTTAAAGATAAGACAATCGTTCTTAGTTTTTTTGGCCAAAATAGAAAGCCTAATTAACCACCACCAAATCATCAACCAAAAGACAACTTTTAAGAAAGACAAACTAAATAGGAGATATCAAATTATCCATCACATTTGCAAGCCTTACTGCTAATACTTTGGTAACAAGTTTGTACTATGAACCAACTATAGAAATAGGTCGAAACTCCCCAAAATGTGAAAGAGAGTCGGCTTATGAGATCGAAGTACCTAAGTACGAGTCAAATCTATAGGAAATTAAATTTAGGCTATAGAACTGTTGAAATCTAATCCTTAAGTTGGTCATAAGAAACTACGAGAACCTTTTGAAAAATGAGAAGTTGAAACCATAAGGTCCTGGAAACCCCAAACTATAAAAGGAATAAAGTGATGTCCCCGTAGAATTACACATGATGGAAAGGAGACCTCAATTATTCCTAATTGTTGAAATAAAACTCAAACGGCAGAATGTTGTACCCCAAAGAAAATGAATCACAAATTTAGAAACATAACTAAGTTTTTCTCTTACAAAACAACAAACTAAGCGAGTTTGAAGAGATAAACTATGTCACCTTATTCTTCGTAACAAAGACACTTACCCCACACATTTTAAATGAGATGACCAATATTAAATTGGATTGATGGACAACCTAAATGTCTTAAATAAGACGATCAATATTAAGTTAGATGGATGGATGAACTCCTCTAAGACCATCATCGGTGTAACCCCTAGAACAACCATATAGCGTCGAGCATGGTGAGGGAACAATCCACCACCAGAATCAGGCCGACATCAACGACATTTGCTTTGATCTCATTTGACATCTGCACATCAGAGAATTTTTTCAACTTCGCCCATTAGATGGACACCTTTAATAGGACGCTGTAAAATTAAAGTATAAACCATCAATTACTTTCAATTAATCAACAATAAATAAAAACAACTTAAAATTTAGAAACAATACACCGCTCCATAAAAAAAGTTTTTTTTTTATGTTTTGGTTGTTTTGAACCTTCATTTTTTTTTAACTACTGTTATGAACAATTATAGTCTATATAACATTTGAATGTACATAAATTGTAAATATCTTATAAGTGTCTTTTCTACATAATTTTAATTTATAAAGTAAACTGTGTAATGAAAATATAGTTGAGAACTTAAAAGCCTAATAACATACACATTTGAGAAAATAAATAACTAAGTAAAGACACATTTGCGAATGTCTTTGAAAGTTGGACACACTTAAAATTAAGAAACTACAAAGATTGTTTCTATTTGGATAACAGCTCCACGAGGCAGCACGATATATGAAGTGTTGACTAGAAGTACTGTGATTTCAAAACCGTCACTTTCAGCTAATGGCAAGTAGACAAGATTGAATTAATACAGATTAGCTGCATCCCAACTACCATGTAAAGCTTCCGTATTGATTCATCCTTCTTTCCATTATAAATAGACCACACTTTCTTACTATTATTTTCATCCTTCACTACTAAATATCACATTTCAGTTGAGCTTGAGTTGAGTACAATGGATTCCAAAATAGCAATTCTCATCCTTGGCCTAATGGCCATTGTTCTTCTAATTTCCTCAGAGGTGTCAGCTAGGGACTTAACTGAGACTTCGACTAATACCAAAGATGGTAAATTATGTTTTTTATTTTATTCTCCAAAATATGACTACATATATTGTTTCAGAATTAAATTCACATATTATTTATATTTGCAGACGTTGTTGAAAAGTCAGATGAATTAAAGGATGCCAAATATTACGGTGGAGGTTACAACCATGGTGGCGGCGGAGGTTACAATGGTGGTGGAGGCGGATACAACCATGGAGGTGGTGGTTACAACGGTGGTGGAGGAGGCTACAACCATGGTGGTGGTGGTTACAATGGTGGCGGAGGAGGATACAACCATGGAGGTGGTGGTTACAATGGTGGCGGAGGTGGATACAACCATGGAGGCGGTGGTTACAATGGTGGCGGAGGAGGATACAACCATGGTGGTGGTTATCGTGGTGGAGGTGGACATGGTGGTGTTTCCAACAATGGTAACTGATTATATCATCATGCATACGGGTTAAGTGTAATAAATAATGTTGGGTGTTCAACAAAAAAATAGTAAAGATAAATCACTATGTATATGTGTGATGAGTTTGATTTCGAGTCAAAGTGGTGAATGTGTTATCATGTGTAATATATCAAATATCACCAGGTTAGTTCTTTGCCTCCTTTTATATCCCTACTCCTGATTTGTCTAAGAGAATTCTTCCATGAATTGACGGTAAAATTATGACCATTAAGTATAATAACAAAATAACAGATTGTATACATAACAATGTTGGTGTTTGTTCCCCTGCTATGCAGTAATAATTTCCACCATCACAACTCAACCATATAAGATATCTCAAAATTATCAAGTATATTATTAAATTTGTAATATACTTAGAACTTATCAGGTCAATTTATGTCTTACTTCAAAGTTTAATTAAATAATTGTAGGATCAGGTAATTATGACATTGGTTTAAAATTGGATCAGAACCCTTGATTCGTAATCACATATTAAAGATAAATAATTGAGTTCTAACTCATATAAGTTAAGCTCTAATATTAAATCTAAACGGAAAAATCCATCTATTATATAAAATTAGAACATCAATAGTTATTTGTCGAAGACACGATTTGAGAATAAAGGTTGTGGTTCTTGTCACCTTGATTTGGAATTTTAAAAAGATGAGTGATTGGATCTTCCTTTGTGTCTCCCGCTCCCGTTCACAACTCTCAATGAGGGAAATTATTGAAAAGTCAAATTATGTTTTTAATTCTTGTTATTACATAGGGGACTAGTCATATAATATATATAACCCTAGTCCCTACTCATTATGAGTCAAGGGTTAAAGTCCATGTTTTTCCCACATCAATAAGTTTTAAAAACTCAATCTTTAATTAAGAAGACCACTTAACCAATAAAATGACTTATTTATGCACCCCATCAGAATCACTATTAACTCATTTTTCACAAACTAACGGACTCCGTCAACTGGTCATCATTGTGGAGTGTGGCAAGAAAATAGCATGCCAATGTGATCCAACAATCAACGGATATTTTCTTTGTCAGTCCTTAACAATTTCTCTAAAATGCATTAAAGTGAAATAAATTGTATGGTTTTATAAATCATAACGCTTCAGTTCCAATATGGTGTTGACCACCGACACAGTAGTCCTGACAACGCCTAGCTTAAAATAATACCTAGGCTCCAATATGGTATCGACCACCGGTATAGTGGTCCTAAAGATGCCGAACTCAAAATTATAACGATGCCTCGAACTTTAAACTAGTGTCTATCATAGGCACGGTGGTCCTAATGACACTTAATCCCAATTTTAACAATTATATAAATAAACAATGACAAATAATAATTGTAGTACCCTAAAATTTGCGCATATTTTTTACTTTTATATAAGTTTTAGTTGCATTTTATTCAAAATAAATAAGATAGCCCATTTGGTAGTGAAATGAGTGTTCAACTCCCACCTTTCTAATTTTTTTTATTGGCTATGTTTTGTCATAATTAATTCTTTTTCATTTGTAGTGACCTAATTTGTCCTATAAATAAGATATTTTTTCATAATATGGGGCACACAAATTAGAAAGAATCTCACACAGAGTTTCACATTGAGTCACAAACAACTGAGTCTCAACTTTATTTTTTAGTTTCTTAATTTATTTTTTTAAGTCATATGATGATTTATGATGACTCTTTTTTTCGTGTAAAAATCATTCGGTAAACAATTTTAACACCAATTAAAAACAATTTTAACACACATTTTTACGGACATAGAATTTCAGAATTTCAATTTTATGAGTTTCTCAATTTTTTTACAAAAATCTTTAATTTTCTATTAAATAATGTTTGTGCTTTTTTTCAATTATTTTCTTTTAATTTGTCTTGTTTTTGAATCATACAGTGATTCTCTGATGGTTCCATTTGAGAGTTTTTTTTTTTTTAATATCCAGTTTTTTTTAAAAAATTTCAAAAATAAACATTTTTTCAAAAATATTACAAAATTGGGCAATTTTTGCCCTAATTTTGTACATGGGCGCCACCCTAGTTGGCGCCTACCCTTAAAGGGTAGGGCAAGTCGCCACTAGGAGTGGCGCCTACACTCTTTTTCTTTTTTTTTTTAATATGTTTTTTTTTAAAATTTTTTTTAATTTATGAATTTAGATTTATTATAAATTATATAAATTTATATTAACACATATATATAAATAAAATTATTTACAAGATTAATATATATATATATATATATATATATATATATATATATATATATATATATATATATATATTAATTTATATATATATTAATTAAATTTATAAGTAATTAATATTATTTATAAATTTTGGGAAAATTAGGGTTAATCATGTTAAGGTTAATTTATCAAGTTCGACACTAATTAGGGTTAAGTAGATTGGTGTACAACCCAGATCTTTTCCTATAAATAAAGTGTTATTTCCTTGCATTTTCTTCACCACTATTTCCTATCACTTTCTCTATCAAGTTGAGTTCATGGCATCCCCAAGACCGTCGTCATGGCAGCGAACATCATCAAGGCGCCCGGATCCTGAACAAGTAATCTTAAAAAGGGATGGGCATGTTATTTTCTCGCCTTTGAAACCCCCAATGGAGATGAAATTTTGGAACATCCGTTCGTTGGACCAACTAAAAAGGTCCTTGATGTCTTGGTTAGAGGGAGATTACCAACCTGGTGAAGTCATCAGAAGGATTCAGAGGCTTAGAACAAGGTTCTCATTTGAAACTGGAGAAACGATACGTTGGTGGGTTGAAGTTGAAAGCGACATTGATTGCATCCAAATGATGCATGGATCAGACGACATAGTGTTAACTGTTGTAATTTCTTAGATTTTAATGGTTGTTTGTCATGTTGTTGTTGTATTTGTTATTGTTCTAGTACTTGTTCTTGTTTTAGTACTTGTTTTTGTTCCAGTATTTGTTTTTGTTTTAGTAATTGGTGTTGTAATGTTAGATGTTTGTGTTTGTTGTTCAAGTGTCATCTTCTATTTGGAATAAAAAGTAAACTTTAATGATAAATAGCATTGGTACACAGATTTATGAATATGAAAACTAAGTTGTGGAACTAGATCCACGATATGGACATTTGTTCTTATTATGCCCTAGTTGTCTACATATGCTACACTTCCTCTGCATTTTCTCTGCGACGTCCATTTCAGTTCTAATGCGCCTGCTATTTGGGCGACCACTTTTATTCCGCCGCATTGATTCGTTGTGCCAAACAATTTCCCCGTCATACTCTGGCCAATACGCCTCCAATGCTACCACCGGAAAGGGATTGTCGTATACATTGAGCAATGTTGCAACTTTGTAGATGGGAGACACTAGCGATAATGCATCGAAGTGGCTGTGTGAACACGCTGCAATGACATGGGGACAAGGCATACGATAGGCCTGAAATTGACCACAGTCGCACCAACGGTCTGGTATTAGGACCCTATACTCTTGTCTGGGCAGCCCTTGGTTGTGGTCAATTGTTTCCTTGACACTAAAAGTGTGGCCATGGCGGTCGAATTCCGTAACCCGATGGTTGCTGCCTTTGGCAGATTCCTGCCTCATAAACTTCATGCAGGCATCACTATATACTTGACTCGTCTGCAACACTTCATGCCAGCGCCTGCCTCTTGTTACGAACAACGTTGCCATCCGAAAATAGGTCGCACTCACCAATGCGGTTGCCGGGAGGTTACGTATGCCCTTAAAGACGCCATTCATTGATTCCACAAGATTTGTTGTCATGTGGCCCCACCTCACCCCATCGTCGTATGATCTAGTCCACTTCGCTCTGTCGATATTATCGATCCACCTCCCTGCATCAGAATTTGCCAACACTATTTCCCGGCGGTAGTATTGGAATCCAGGTTGGTTTAATGCATACCCCGCGTTTATTAAATGTTGCTTCAAGAAGTTATCCTTGAACTCCCGCATAAAATTTTGAGCAATATGCCTGATGCAGTAGACGTGGGTAGACGGGGGGTCATACCAACCATTTGTTGGATTATTGTATGCACTGTCTATTGAAGCGTGCCTGTCAGAAATCACACAGATGCCAGCTTGTGGAGTCACGTGCGTTCGGAGATTCTTAAGCAAGAAACTCCAAGCAGCAGCCGTTTCTCCTTCTACCAATGCAAAGGCTATTGGGAAAATATTAGAATTTCCATCTTGTGCGACCGCCATCAGTAACGATCCTTTGTATTTCCCATACAGCCAAGTTCCATCGACTTGAACAAGTGGTTTGCAGAATGTAAAACCGATGATGCAGGGACGGAATGCCCAAAAAAGTCTATGGAATATTCCATTACCTTCTAGACGAGTTCCGTCAGGGGATTGTGCCGGCAAGGTCTCCATTATAGAAACCGTCCCAGGTGAATACAATCGTAGTGCAGCCAGGTAGCGTGGTAGTTGTTTGTATGACTCCTCCCAGTTACCGTATACCAGTTCAATTGCCTTGGTTTTCGCTAACCAAGCCTTTATGTATGACGGTGTATATTTGAAAACAACCACGCAATGGGAGATAATTGTTTTGACCTTCAGTGACGGGTCAGCCTCAACTAGAGGTAATATGGAATGGCAGATCATATCATGGCTAAGTTTGCGATGATCCTGTGTCATGTTGGTGTTGACGCAAATGTGAGCTTGAGAAATGGACCCTATCACCCACGCATTATGTTTCTTCTTGTACGATGCCATCAACCTATACCCACACTCCGGATTTTTGCATACAATAACGTATCTTTCCGGATTTGATTTGATAACATCGTAGTCAACACAGTTTTTCAAGTGTCAGTTCTTTATTGCTAACAGACACTCTTCCTTGGTCTGAAATTGGTCACCCTTCTTTAAGTCCTCATCAGACCTCATATATGGGTTGTAGAACATATCTGATGAGGGCTCATCCTCGCCCAAGTTAAGTGTTGTGAAGTGCGCAGGCGGTGAGTAGCGTTGCGCTATAGGTATTTGAACTTGGTCTTCGTCTTCAGAATCACGGTTCACCAAGTCATCAACCACGTCTTCAGCATCATCAACCACATCGTCTTCAACGTGGTGCTCAACATCTTGTTCGTCATCAATCACAGGATCAATAACCTGTGACTGAATATTCTGAGTTGGTTGAAATTGTTCCAACACAATGTACAACACTATGTATTCGTAACCAGAATACTCATGGTTACGAAACATGTATTTTGTCTCCATGTCATTTTGAATCAATGACTTATAAAACTTGACAGAGTTGTTTTCTGAAAAAAAAGGTTGTTGATAAAAAATTTGGGACACGGGTTGTCTTAGTTTGGACTCAATCTTTTTCTTCAGATAAGAGAAGTCAGCTCCTCTATTTAGACAAAAACGAGTGCATTCGGTGTTTCTAAATAGGAAGCCAGACATATCACATTCATAAGTCTCACCATTGACGTGAGCTTTGATTTTGTATTGTGATGAAGATGCCATGTTTTGTGAAGGTTTTGTGAAGATATTGTGATGGTTTTGTGAAGATATTGTGAAGGTTTTGTGAAGGTTTTGTGATGATATTGTGAAGGTTTTGTGAAGGTTTTGTGATGATATTGTGAAGGTTTTGTGAAGATTGCTGTGAAGATATTGTGAATACCTTTGTGAAAATGTGTGTGAATATTTATACTGCAAGATTCCGACACATCTTTGCATGCATGTCTTCAACCAAGCCTTCCCCAAGAGCAACGCATGCAAAACTTGGACACGTGTAAAGCATGCAAGAAACCAAGCCTTCCCCAAGAGCAACGCATGCAAAACTTGGACACGTGTAAAGCATGCAAGAATCTTGCAGGCAAGGTGGAGCTGCATGCATGTAATAATTTTGACACGTCTACTGCCTATCCATCAAATGTATTCTCCACATAGTCTGAACTTAGTCTCAGCTTTAGCTTTGCTTGCACCAAAAACTTAAACTTCTTGAACTTCCAATACTGAATATCACACTTCCAATACTAAACTACCTCTTTTTTCCATTATGTGTTTAAACAACCTGATTAATTATTTTAAATAATATTCCCACGCATGCCTGATTATTTTAAACAACCTCTTTTATTCAATTTTATTTAAGCTTAATTATTTATTTTAAACAACCTGATTATTTATTTTAAATAATATTCCCATGCATGCCTTCCACGTGTCACACCTTTGCATCATCAGATTCCACCAAGTCTTCTCCAAGACAAGACAAGTGCAACCTAGTCTGCACCAATGCATGCCAACACTACCACCTAGCCTGCACCTATTCTGCAAGATTCCCACGCATGCCTTCCACGTGTCACACCTTTGCATCATCAGATTCCACCAAGTCTTCTCCAAGACAAGACAAGTGCAGGTGTTTGGACAGCAAAAACGGCCATAATGCGGTTCACCACTGTGGAGATGCACCAAAGTGATCGTGTCAAGCTACAATTCGGAATGCATCAAGAAATCCCAGGTCCCCCAATGTCTATGGAACCTTGGCATCTAAAAAAAGTCAGCCACCAGTGGTATGCCCAAAATTGGAAGGAATTTGCTAAGGAGTTTCGTAAAATGTGGAAAGACCGTGCCCACTATGTTCTACAATTTCCGGTGGCGCCCAACGAAATGAAGCCGACAAGGGAATATGTGGATTGGTATAGAGCAAATACAAATCCAGAAATGATTGTGTCTGACCCGTTCTATTTGGACGATCCCCGAATGCAACAGCCATATTTCCAACAACAACAACCACCACAATATTCCCAACAACAACAACCACCACCTTATTACCAACAACAACCACCACCACCATTTTACCAACAACAACCACCACCACCTTATTACCAACAACAACCACCACCACCATATTACCAACAATAACCACCACAACACATGTCCACCCCCCAACCAAATCAACAATACATACCACAAACTCAACCCCAATACCATGAAGACTACCAACACCAAACTCAACATTCCCACCACCATCAACAGTCCCAACACCTACCACAATATCAATCCCCCCACTTCCACCAATCCCAACACTTCCATCACGACAATGTCCCGAGCTCTTCCAGTCCTCCACCTAGCCCCGACACGGGTATACAAGAGGACTACCAACAAGACTACTACACACCACAACAAACATTGTACTTTGGCCAACCCGATTCAACCATAAACTACCAAAGACCACAATTCGAGGGCGCACCCAGCAGTAGTCAGTTTGTCCCACCGAGACAAAACTTTGAGGGCGCAGAGGGGACCCGTCTTTCCTACAGCACTGAAGGGACTTCGACCCAACCACAACAGCAAACGGCAAGGGGACGCGTTAGGACTAGGGGTGGTAATAGGGAAGCACCACCACCACGTGAACCGTCTAGGCGAGTAATTAGACCTCCCCCGTGCGGATCGTACCAGGGACCGCATCATATGTGATTAATCATATCTTTGTAATATTTGTCTTGTCTATTATTTAAATAAAAATATTTTCTGTTTATTATCTTTATATCTTTATCTTTATCTTTAAAGATATTGTCTATCATATATATATATATATATATATATATATATATATATATATATATATATATATATATATATATATATATATATATATATATATATATATATATATATATATATATATATATATATATATATATATATATATATATATATATATATATATATATATATATATATATATATATATATATATATATATATATATATATATATATATATATATATATATATATATTAATTTACATGTGTATAAATATTTATTTACACTTATATAAATTAATTTTTTTTCCAAAAATTTACAAATAATATTAATTACTTATAAATTAAATTAATATATATATATATATAAATTAATATATATATAAACTAATATATATATATATATATATATATCTTGTAAATAATTTTATTTATATATATGTGTTAATATAAATTAATATAATTTATAAAAAATATAAATTTATAAATTAAAAAAAATTAAAAAAAAAATAAAGTAAAACATATTAAAAAAAAAAAAAAAAAAAAAAAAGGGAATGGGTGTAGGCGCCACTCCTAGTGGCGACTTGCCCTACCCATTAAGGGTAGGCGCCAACTAGGGTGGCGCCTAGGTTAAATTTAGGGCCAAAAATGGCCATTTGTGTAATTTTTTTGAAAAATGATGTATTTTTGAATTTTTTTTTAAATTTCTAGATATTTAAAAAAAAAATTCTCCATTTGATTTTATTTATTAACACTCACGATTTCTACGATTCTAACTAAACGTTAAAAACACCAATTCACCAACGGTATCCACTCACTAACACAATAAGGCAATGCATTTTTATGCAGAATTTTTTCTTATTGGCAATTTAATTTTGTGTTACCTATTATATTAATACAGAGAGATAAAAAAGACTATTCTTTGACCGTGTAAAATATTTTTGCACTGTCAATCAATCAGAGACGTGCATCTCGCCAAATCACACGTTTAATTTTAAAATACTGGTATGACATGACAGAACGTTATAATTCTATTGAATGATGGTGTAAAGAAAGTTTACATTGACAGTGTACTACATTTAATCTCATATATATATATATATATATATATATATATATATATATATATATATATATATATATATATATATATATATATATATTATTTAAAAAAATTGTTAGACCGTTGGCATTCATTAACTTCGGTTCTTACACCGTTGGCATACATTCATTTTGGTCTTATACCATTGTCACTCACTTCGGCTATTACATCATTGTTACTCACTTCGGTTCTTATACATTTGTTACTCACTTTGTTTCTTACACCGTTGTTTTTTATTTCCGACTCTTACATAGTTTGTTTTTATTTTTCGGTTCTTACCTTGTTTGACATTTTTTTTTACAATTCTTACATTGTTTGTCATTTCATTTTACGGTTCTTACACTGTTTGTCATCTTGTTTAACGGTTCTTATACCGCTTTCAGTTCTCTCGGTCCTTATACTACTGTCACTATTCTCAGGTCTTACATCCTTTTTCTTGCCAATGATGATTCATTTAGCATCCGTTCTTATACCGATAACAATTGAATTCCCAATCCTCAAGAAGGGATGCTTATTGGTCTTCCCCAGTAAGTAACATCTCCATAGAGCCTTTTCAAAAAAAGGCTTTCCTCAGCAAGCTCACTCCCAGTAAGTCTTTAAGAGAACTTCCCCAATAGCAGGTCATCCTGAATAACTGCTACCAATTAGTAAGCAGATTTCTGTCTCTTGTGTCCCCAGCTTAGCAATCTATCCCTCACACAGGATGAGTCTCATCAGAATAATCTAGAAGTCCCATAAAGATCAATTTGAGTCATGCCATAGTAGTATATGAGTCCTATAATATTGACATGAGTTCCATCAAAGCATTACATGAGTCCCATTAGAATGATGCATGAGCCCCATCAAGAAATATTTGAGTCTCATCAGATAGATTGAGTTCCATTCTTTTTGTGAGTTTCATTATAGAACCACCTGAGTCCTACGCGAGTACCATCAAGAATGATTTGAGTCCTACTTGAGTTTCATCAAGAATGTTCAGAGTATCGCCAAAGTCCTGCCCGAGTTTCATCAAGAGTTTTATCAAGAGTTTCATCAAGAGTGGTCGAAGTATCACTAGAGTCCTACCCGAGTTCCATCGATGATGATTAGAGTATCGCCATGATCCTACATGGATTTCACCAAGACTTGTCGAATCCCATCAGAGGTTCAGTTTCCATCATAGTATTGTATAGATTCCCGCAAGAAAGCAGTTCAGAGATTTGAGCTTCATCGAGAGTAGTACATGACTCCTACCAGAGTTTGAGTCCTATTAGAGTTCCATCAAGAGTATTTGGGTATCATCAGAGTATCATATATGAAAGTCATCGAGTCCTTATGAATCCCCAAAGAGTCTCTCGATCGGCGTGCTTCTAAACTTCTTTCTCATCTAGTGGACAAAATTGGGGGTCCTCAAATATATTTAGTTATCTTCTATCATGAGAAGATGAAAACCAATCGTCATCATCATCTCTGATTAAAGGTAATTAAATAGGGGCAGTTGTAGTACCCTAAATTTTGCTCATCTCTTTAGTATTATATGGGTTTTAGTTGAATTTTATCTCAAATAAATAAGATAGCCCATTTAGTAGTGAAATGAGTGTAAGTACAAGCATGAGTTCAAGTCCCACCTTTTTACTATTTTTTTTAATGTATTTTCCTCTTTTATTTATTTTTAAAAAAAATGCATTTTTTATTTATTTTTAAATGATTTCCGTTTTTATTTAATATTTATTTTTTAAAAATATTTATATTTCATTATTTATTTTATTTAAAAAAAATTAAAAAGTGTGTTGATTCAATGTATTTTGTCATAGTCTATTCTGATTAGTCAATTTTTCCAAATTTAATTTCTGATTGGTCACAATTAATTCCTTTTCATTTATAGTGACCTAATTTATCCTATAAATAAGATTTTTTTTATAATTTGGACACACGAGAATTAGAAAGAATCTCACACATAGTCCCAAACACCCGAGTCCCAACTTTATTTTTAAGTTTGTTAATTTATTTTTCTTTGGTTTTATTTTAATTTGTCTTGTTTTTGAACCATATGATGATTCTCTGACAGTTCCATTTGATTTTATTTGTAAACACTTAACTACATATTAAAAACATCAATTCACCAACAGTATCCACTCACTAACACAACAAGGCAATATATTTTTATGCAGACTTTTCTTCAATTGGAAATTTTAATTTCGTTTTACCTATTCTAATTAATATATAATGTTAATTTTTTTTATTAGAATTCAATTAGTACTATTTGCATATTATTGATATGTACAAAGAAAAGAAAGGAGTATTAGAATTTTTTTTATATAATCTTTACTTATTTATTCTTAGGTTAATTTGTATTTACTTATTAAATTGTTTTAGTAATAGTGATTTATTTATATTTGTGTTTATCATGAAATTCTTACTATTTTATTTAAAATAATGTCAATACAACAATTTAAAACAGTCAAAAAAAGTACAGAAGCAAAAAAAAAAAAAAAAATCTTGCACCAAAGAGAATGGAGAAAAGTAGAAAAGGAAAAGAAAGGAAGGAGAAACCAACTTAAATTGAGCACGACACTCCAGATTAATTACTCCGACTATTTCTATAACTCCGAACATTGTGTTTGCATTGTCTGAATTTTTAATTTGTTTGTATATTCGGGTTTTATAAAAAAATAATAATTATTTTTTAAAATTTTTAATAAATTTTAATTCGGTTGCATTATTTACATGCTTGTGACAATTTTTTTATAACCATAAATTTTAATAAAAAAATTTAATAGCATTTGAATGAAATTTTTTATAATACTCAAAATATGAAATGATGTTGAGATTATATATATATATATATATATATATATATATATATATATATATATATATATATATATATATATATATATATATATATATATATATATATATATATATATATATATATATATATATATATATATATATATATATATATATATATATATATATATATATATATATTAAGAGTATGTTAGATTTTATGTCAAATAAAACATTCATGTAATATACAATTATTTGTGTTGTATATTACAATAAAAGACATTCAATTTATAGATATTCAATTATTTTAATTTGTAGTTTTCAATTTATTTTCCTATTTGTAACGATGCTATTATCTAGGATATATGACAAAATTATAATACTCATAAGAATTTCGTGCACACAATTGAAAACCCTCAAATTTAAACTCGTATAGGCCTTACTGATTGATGATGTAATTAATGTATTACTTTATTCATATACTTTCCTATAAATATTTAAAACAAATAATTCTGACCCCATTAATAAAAAATCCTAGATCCGTTCATGTGTATACATCAGTCCATTGCTTATATTTTAGGATTAAAATATTATACTAAAGCTAATGATCTTTTAGTAAACAATATTTAAAATACAAACATGAAATAAATTCAAAAATATAAAAAAAATATTAAATTATACGTTGCGTACTATCCGCGTATTGACTCCATGGTATTACGCATAAGGTGAGTTGTTATACGTAACATATGCATTTTGGATGGTATACGTGATCTGGTACGAGATTTAAGAGTTTTTCAAAGGAAAATACGTCGTATCATACGTGTAAAAGGGGTTAATACGCGTCATGACTGATAAAACCGTATATACCTTACGCGTATGAGTGTGTTTTCCATGTTTATATTTTTTCCATACAATTGTTGTCATTTTTCTTTTTTCTCTTACGCAATTTTCTCGTATCACCTTGTTTCTCTGCTAGTTTTTCTTTGTTTTTCCATATTTTTACAGTTTCTACACTGATCTCATAGCTTGCTACACTCATGGCTTTTCCATCTGATGAATCTATAAGGTTTAGATCTGTAGTGCATGCTGAAAGATACATAGCTATCTCAGGGTGCAAAATCATTGAAGAAAAAGTGTGGATCTTACAACCTAATGAACTGCCAGGAGTGATTGAAGTGCTCAAAAAGCACAAACTTTCTTATCTCAATGAATATATTCAACCTGTATCACGAGAATTGGTACTCGAATTTTAATTAATGCCTATAGGGCCCCTGACGGCGATTCTGCTGATGTTACTGAGTTGGTATTATGGGTTCAAGGGAAGAAGATTGAGTTTGGTTGGAAGAACATCAACAAGGTTCTGAAATGTAAGTTCTGAGAGTCTAATTGCAGGTTTCACTCGATGAAGGCTTCCTCTCGATCATGCTGGCCATTTAATGAGATGCATCAATTGTTAGCCTAATCAGGTAAAAATTTGCAACCAACAACAAAGCAGACCCCGTCTAAGATGCTTGTTGTGGACATGGCCCCCATTCCGAAGGCATGGCCTTACTATATGTATCACACTCTGGATACGAACCGAAGTGGCTCTGATTTGATAGCTGAGAGAGCCTTGGCGTTGTACTTTCTTCTCAAGTGCCAGCCTGTCAACATAGACATGATTAGTGCTGCAGATATGAATGTGGTTGCTCGGTCCCCAAAGAAGTCATTGGAGCATGTTACTATGATCTTGCTATTGTATCAGAAGGGAGGAGTAAATGACCTGGATGGTAGGCAGATGTTTAAGCCAACCCGGTCTTTAGATCCTGCTTGGTTGAAGGAGAACACTATTGAGAGAGCAGAGTAGAGACCTACTAGGTGTCCACATGAAAATGAGGCAAGACCGAGTGACCCACCTAGGGGAGTGCCTCTGGCAACTCCATTTGTAGCTGATGAGGACTCACAGACACATTTCGACCGGATGAGTCAGTTTTGATTTATACAGGACATGTATGCAGACTTTAAGGTGTATGGTCATTATTTAACTCATCAGATAGACACTTGGACAATTGCACAGAGTTTGCGAGATCGCTTTGTGGAGAGCCTCCAACCCGCCACTATGGTCGTTATAGATACCCTGGGATCGAGACTCCGATTCAGCTAGGAGGACCAGTGCCTCAACAGTCCCTGACCTAGAAGAGCCCCTTCCAGCAGTCACCTCAGCAACAACAGACTCCATAGACGCATTCGGGACTGATGTCTCCTATCTCCGCTTTTGTGTGTTGGGGTCAATGGAACGATACAACTGCGTTCATCGACTTTGATGCTGACATACAGGATAGGGATGATGATGATTCAGCTTAGATATCAGTTGTATTTTTTTTGTTGATTTTTCATTTTTAGTTTGTTCTATTTTATTTTTGGTTGAGTTTCTTATTATGCTTTTTATTTTTTTTATTTTTCTTTTCTTTTTATCCTGATTGTAATTTCCCGCTTCGGGCCTAAATTTTAATGGAATTTGGTTTCACTTGATACAATGTGTTTGGTTCTTTAGTTCGAATAAATGATGATTTCTAGCTATAGTCGATGATAAGGTGCACTAAGACAAAATGCTTGCATGTCCTCTGCTTTTTGATCCCCAAGTGTTGATACTTCTGAAAGTGATTGGCCGTGATTTGCTTGAGATCTACTAACTGGGAACAATGTGGGCCATAATTGAAAGTGAAGCTACATAGCACAAGAGGTACTTTGAAGCCTGTCAGTTTACCCAACATGGTGAGGTCAGAAAAATCCAAACACGATTTTCATCATGAGAGAGTATTTAGGTATGTCTTTATCCATCAGTTTTTGCGTACGTTCTTTTCGAATGTAAATTACATTATTACACACACTGAGGTACGTTGTTTGTTTTTACCCCTGAGCCTTTCTAGTCATCCCTATTATTATTATTATCCTTTGTTAACCCACTTTAAGCCGTTATCCCCATTGTTTGTTATTATTTCACCACATCATAAACCCATGGCCCAAACACTTCGCTAGTCAGTTCAGAGTTTTTTCTTTTGTTTTTGATATGTGATTCCTTCTAAGTTTGGGGTTACTGTTGGAATAGAAACCTTTAAGTTTGGGGTAGTTGTGCAGTAGTAATAAAGGTGAGCGCACCTGAGAAAAAAAATAAGCTGAAAAAGAGCTTAAATGAAAAAAGATTGTGAAAAAATAATACTCATGAGCACTCACCAAAAGGAAAACTCAGTTGAATGATTGAGGAGTCTAGACCAGCTGACCAAAGAACAATAATGATTAAGAAATTCCAACAGTGATACTTTGGAATGATCACAGTGAAAAAATGATTGCAATACTTTGAACCATTAGCCTACTCGTCCATATATAATCCCACCATAATCCTAGCCTCATTACAACCTTAAAAGACCTCAAAAAGTGTGTGTCGTGTGTATTTTTTATATGAAGAGAGAATTTATTCAAGCTTATAATGCGGTATTGTGTATTGTGAATTGAGAGTATAAGCACTTTAACCTCAGAGAGTCTTGGTGAGAGTGTGAAATAAGCTGAAAGGTGAAAGAGTACTTCAAAGTGGAAGTGTCGCTCAACAGTCGAATGTGGTAAACAGAGGGAACTGAAGGTAGCAGCAAGAGCAAATCGCAAAATATCTCAGAGGTATTCTAATACATTTGAATATTCCGTTATTTGGGGGTGACATGATCTTCTTTAGTCTTGAATATTGCTTGAGGACAAGAAACAAGCTAAGTTTGGGGTTGTGATTAGTCACCATTTGTGCTAGAGTTTTCATCATTTATGCGTCAAGAAACCAGGTGAACTATAGAATTTTGAGCTTAATTCTTGGTAATTTGAGTCAGTTTGTGTCATAACAGTATTTTCTTGGTTTGAGTTTCTTTTGGATATTTTTATGCTTTTAGTATGTATGGCATGTTGAATGTAGGTACGAAGGTACAAGGAATCAAGGATCGGACGCAAGACAGAGCCAGAACAAGGAAGCAGAGAAGAAAAGAGAAAAAAATGTGTATGTTGCCCTTATGCGTAAGAGAAACTCATTACGTGTATCGTCTTGCACTATTACTCGTACCATACGAGTTCCACCAGAAAGAAGAATAAAACAAGCTTCTGCCCATACGCGTAAGGGCATGCTTGAGATGCCACCATATGGGCTTACGCGTAGTGTATTACTGCAAGGAATAAGGCATTATGCGTATGATACAAGTCATTACGCGTAAGGGCATGCCTGAGATGCCACCATGTGGGCTTACACGTAGTGTATTGCTGCAAGGAATCAAGCATTACACGTATGACACATGTCATTACGCATATTGAAGCCCAAAAATTCAGCAAGCTCAAATTTGAGTATTTAGCTCCAGAACGCGAATTTACAAGGATTGAACGATTTTACAGAGCAAAAACACATTCTAAAGGCTGAAAAACTCAGATTTTCAAGGTGGATTCAGACCTTCAAGAGCTTTCTGCGATTGAAGACGAACTCATCTAAGATTTATGTAATGACAACAATCTTTATTATGTTTTATTATCTTTTTATGAGTAGCTAAACTCCTCATTGCTAGGGGATGTCCATGATTCAGATTTGTAATTGATTTGTTCTCATGATTGTTCTTATTGCTTTCTCTGTCGGACAAACGAAGTTTGGTGTATGTGAAACAATTAGGCTGGACCGCCATTGTTCATGATCTGCTTGAGAATTTATCATAGTAGATATCACATAAGGTTATGGATACCCTTTAATAACCGAATTATTCTTGATATAATAATGCTTAATTTCATCAGTGATTTTCTATGGACATAGTAATTAGGTTGAATGAATAAAGATTTTCTCACTAAGGACTTATGAGTAAACACCCTTAATAACCGATAATCAATTATCTAAAATGGGTTGTTGCACTATGAGTTCGGAATTGTTACATGATTGAATCATACATCTTCCCTAACATACTACTCATATATGTCTTAATCGTTCAAGTACTTTATTTACTTTATTCACTATTGTTTTTTTATTTCACCAAAACAATTCCAAAACACCCAAGCTTATATTTAACTGAAATTAATCTAGAACTTTGTATTATCAAACAATCCTTAAGATCGATACTGGAGATTCCCTATTTTATTAATGCATTGAAAGATTAGTACACTTATTAATTTAATGATTCGTGGTCATGGCCACCCCAAACATTCCAAAACTTTCTCTTTTTTTAATAGGAAGGGATACATATATATATATATATATATATATATATATATATATATATATATATATATATATATATATAAAATTAATAATTAGTTTTAATCATGATAATCTAAGTCAGATAAGATCGATTGATTTAACTTGTCCATTTGAAAACCAAATATATATACATGGTTCGGTTGTCTCTAAGACCGGATCTACAGATTTAACATTTTCTTTCTACAAAAATCAATTTTAATGATAAGTCTTATCAAATGTTGGCATCAAAATAATGTGTGAAACACAAAGTTCTCATACCAACTCGACGATAAGTAGGAGGTCCTTCCAACACCTTTATTTTTGACATTAGAATTTTTAATTTTGATAGTGATAATTTCTCTCTTTCTAGAGTGCAGCTTGCTTACCCGATACTCAATTATAGAACATCCTTTTATTTTCTTTTTCACCTTTTGCTGAATTTCATGTGACAAAAAGATTTTTATGAAAAACAATTGAATCTCAACGTGCATGGGTCACACCTGAAAGATGAACCTTCTATATTAGATTAAAATGCAAATCAAGAGACCCAAGTTTACCATTGACATTATTTTGACATTTTTAGAAATTAATTTGTCTTAAGTTTTCAAGAAATATTCCACACCATTACATTGTCATCAATACATTTATATAATATTTTTTTCTATAATATTTATAGTAGAAAATAAGAAAATTTAATAGTATTTAATTATTATTATTATCATTATTATTTTGATTTCTATTTAATTTATTTTTCAATTAGACAAGAATTAAGATTAAATATGCGTGGTTAATTAAAATATGAAATAAATTATTGATACATTAAATAGTTTGTAAGTTTAATGTTCCACGCTCCTATATTTTTCTTTAGAGGTAGAGTCCACAACTATATATAAAATAAATGTGAAAAAATAATTAATTATTAAAAAAGACAATTAAATATTATTTATTTAACCTCACAAATTTTAATTTTAATTATTTTTATTTGTTTAATTGAATTATTTGTGAAATTTTAATTATTATATAAAATTTTACTTTTATTAAGCCGTATCAACTCAAAATTTTGTATATGAAATTCAAAACTAAAAAAGTAAATAAATAAAAGAGCTGAAGTTTTCAATAAATCATAAAAAGAAAATTTTAGATAAATTTATTAAAAATAAATGTAAAACTATATTTAAAATTTTAAATAATTTTTCTACCTAATAAATAAGTTAAAAATGTAGAAATTAACAAATATAGATACAAATAAAAATAAAAATAATAATTTATTAGTAGAAATTGAAGATAATAATGAAAATCTAAATGGTAGCTTACTAGTAAGAATTGTATTATCTTTCCATTAATAAAAAGTTTAAATAGTATTGATAGAATAATATTATTGACAGAATAATATTATTGATAGAATAATATTATCTTCTCATTAATTGTATAACAATTAAAATTATTATATAATAATTAAAGTTGATTAAATTTTATTTAACAATAATTTTTCAAAACATAATTTTGCATGTTACAAATTTATAATAAATTGATAATGATATATTTTTTTTGATAACTTTGATAATAAATTGATTAAATTTCGCATGTTAAAAGTTGATTTAATTAGTGAATGTAAGTGAATGAAGAAAGTGTCTAAGGGATTTTACACTCTAAGGTTTAGGTCCTGATGGCACATATGTTTACATATCTCAATTTTAATTATACTCATGTTCTAAGGTTTATGTTCTAGAATTTTATAAGTAGGTTCATAGGAACACCTGCCTCAAGTAACATATGTTTGCATACTTTGATTTTCCTAGATCATATAATCATGTTTTATTCATGAAACATTTGGTCTCTTTTTTGTTTGAGCCTCCTTGGGGTGGGCATCGTCCCTGTCCATAACATAATCAAACACGACTCCTTCCTCTTTTATTGCTTGTTGGATCATATCCCTAAAATGACTGCATGAACTAGTGTGATGGCTAAAAGTATTATGAATTTTATAGTATTTGTCTTCCTCTTATTTGCTTAGAAGAACGAATCTTATGGAATTCAGCAAATAATATTAGGTGATCCTTAAAAAGAATAAAAAGAATTGGTCGTCCTAGATAATATCAAATATATACTTGGATTTATAAAAGATTGAATTATCATTTGACTCTAAAGGTTTGAAATTTGGGAGTTTATAAAGTGACCCTAGTTTCAGTTCATCAAGATTAACACTTTTATAACATAACTCGTTATAGGAGTCATATAATTCTTTTTCATTCTATACCAAGGCCATGTAAGGTACTCTTTATTTTGGAGTGAACCTCGCTTTTATCTTCATTTTTAAATTTTTCGAGGCATACCAATTTGTTGACTAGAAATTATTCACTTTCAAAAACTAAACCTGAAAGATGAATCTAAGATTCAAGTTTGTTCATTTATAGTTATTAGTTGATAGGTTAAGTCTTTGTAATCTTTCGAGTAACTTAAAATTATTTTTTTCATAAAGAAAAACTTCAAATTATTTTTATTTTCAAATTTCTACATAAATGTATAAATAACACATGTGCGGTAAAGAAAAACTCTAAGTATGAGCCTGCATATATTTTTTTATATTTTTATATTTTCTTTTTGAAAAATAAAACTCTTTAGAAATTCAAGTCATTTTCTTAGTTATAGAAAGCTAAAGATTAACTTCATTTTTACATGAATGTCATGTGGCTCGTAACCACTATTTAGATTTATTGACAACTTTCATTTGAATTTGTAACTTTTTCTAACTGTTTCAAGTTCTAAGTTGTTGAATTATAATTTCTTGTATCGAAAAAGGTTATTCGACATAGGTAAGGAAGTTGTCGAAGTATATTATGTTGTCGAAACGTCGAAGTAGTGTAACTCGACAGGAATTTCGACTTAGGTCTAATTTTGTAGTGTTAGTAGAATTATGTATTTTGGATTTTGCTTAAGGAGCAAGTAAACTCAAATCTATAAATAGGGAGTAGCCCTTATTGATTGTAATATAATATGAGTGCATTTCCACAGTTGAATAAAATCTCAGTTTGAGAGCAGAGAGAAACTCGATAGAAATTTCTTTTTCTTCATTTTCTTGAAAACCCTAATCTTCCTTTCTTTCCCAATTCAATTTTCTTTTCTTCTTTCATTATCTTTGTGCAGCGAAATCTTGGAACCAAATATGGTTGATTCACTCGAGTGAAGAGTGAAGAACAAGAGGGGTAATCAATCAAAAGGATTGATTCTTGTTCATCAAGATTTGGTTCATAATTCATCAAATTTTTGTGAAATTCTTGAGTGAGAATTGGCGAGTTTCCAACATCTAGTATCTATAGCATTTGTTGAGCGATTAGTGGGAAGCAAAATACGATGGCGTTGAATCATCTGAATAGACATTTTTCGGCGAGTCTCCCAATTCTAAAGGGTCCGAATTATGAGAATTTGCGTAAACATATGAAGGTTGTTTTGTGTTGTTGGGATCTTTGGGATCTTGTGAAGAAGGGAGTAACACCGCTCATAGAAAATGCAACGAATGGAGAAAAGGTTGCACACAAATAATTGAAGAAGAAAGATTATAAAGCTCTCTTTATAATCCATCAATGTGTTGATTTTGATAATTTTGAAAAGTTGAGTGATGTTGATTCAGTGAAAAAAGCATGAGAAATTCTTGAAAAATCATTTGGAGGAGCTGAAAAGGTGGAGTTACAAACTCACAAAAGAACATATAAATTGCTTTAGATGGAAAACAATGAAAGCATAACTGATTTTTTCAGTAGGGTTACGAAACTGGTGAATCATATCAAGATATGTGGAAAGTCGTTAACATCAAGATCGGTTGTTACAAAGATCTTGAGGTCATTGCACTACTACAACTAACACATGTCATGTCTGACGCGAAATGGATTTCACCTCGGTTATAATGTCGAGGTAACGAAGGGTGACATAAAAATTGGGAACTTTACCCATTTGTTTAAAAATAACCGATGGATTAGTTTAAATAGTCATGGGTTTGAATCCCAGTAATATCTTTTTTATATTTTCCAAACTAGCATCATATACCTCTCGATTTAATAACAAAATTGAGGGGAAAGATATGTGTATATATTTTTAAATGCTCATTACATTTTTTACACAGAATACTAATAAGTTAATTTGTTTACAAACTACATTGCTTACATGGAATATTATATTGTATACACAAAATATTAAAGTAAAAATAGTGTTATTCATCGTTATTGTTGTCGATAAAGAACAAATGATGGATATATTGGAGAAGAGCAAATGTTAGGGATCCTCATTTCATTGATCTTGAGGAAGATCAAATGTCCGATATAAAACAAAAAAAAAGGTTACATCAATAAAATAAATATTCAGTTAAGACATTATGTTAGAACACAAACCTTTGAACCAATTTTTTTCTGCACTTGCAATTCATCACATAAATCTTTTGCGTTATGATTAAACATATAGGGTTTCACAATAACATTTGAATTTCTTATGGATTCACTATTATCAAATTTTAATATTCATAATTCTTTTATAATGAAGGTTTTAGGTTTCACGAGGATCACTAATGGGAGTATCTTGAACGTTGATACTCATTAAATGAACGACAAAAATTTGTTTAAGGACGGTGAAGAAATTGAATAAACACGCTTATATTTTACCTCGGTAATTACTCAAAATTGAGGTAAAATGGGTTTATTTTTAAATAAATAAAATATATTTCAACCCAAGTGCCAGATACCTCTTGGTTTTTGTTAAAAAAAATAAGGGGAAAAAACTCTTTTAATACATAAAATATTAAAATAAATTATTTAAACAAATAAAGAGTTTAACAATGGATTATTGGAGAAAACCTATCTTTTCAAATTTCTTGTAATCCATTACAGAGAGATTTCATCTTGAGCAAACATTTTCATGGCAAATGCTTTCACATGAAAGAAAAAAAATGTTTTCTTTGATTGACAACATAAGAATGTTATTACCACTACGCCAAAAACTGGAATAGACAGCGCCCCTTAGAGGGCGCTTTATTACAAAAGCGCACTCTAAAGTGAAGAGAAAAAATAAGGAGCATACTATTGGAATAGACAGCGCACTTTAGAGGGCGCTTTTGTAACAAAGCGCACTCTAAAGTGAAGCGAAAAAATAATGAGGAAATGGAGGGACACCAATAGAGGACGCTTTATTGAAAGCGCCCTCTAAGGGTAACCTTAGAGGGCGCTTTTTAAAAAGCGCTCTCTATGTACATGTACATTTCCAGTTTATAAGGCGCTTTTGGAAAGCCTTAGAGAGCGCTTTTAGAAGCGCCCTCTTAGGCCCCCTTTAGAGGGCGCTTTTGTAACAAAGCGCCCTCTAAAGTGAAGCCAAAAAAAAAAATAATGAGGAAATGGAGGGACAACAATAGAGGGCGCTTTAGTGAAAGCGCCCTCTAAGGTTACCCTTAGAGGGCGCTTTTAAAAAAGCGCTCTCTAAGTCCATGTACATTTCCAGTTTAGAAGGCGCTTTTGGAAAGCCTTAGAGAGCGCTTTCAGAAGCGCCCTCTTAGGCCCCCTTTAGAGGGCGCTTTTTTTACAAAAGCGCCCTCTAAGGTCCCCTTTAGTAAACATTAAAATTATAACATATACTGCATGTCTCTTTATTTTCCCTCTCTATAAGCTATTTCGTTTACGTAACTGGGTTTTCTCTCTACTGCGATTACTCTCTACTGCGATTACTCTCGTCCTCCGTTCGTTCTCCCTCCCTCACCGTCATCGTCGCCGTCGCCTTTTTCTGCTGCTGCGTTCACGTTCACTGAGTTATCTGCGTCCACCGTCACTGTTCACTTTCTTCTCCATCGTTACCGTCACCTTGAAGGTATTTCTCTTCTCCATCGTTACCGTTCACTTTCTTCATGTGTTTGATTAGGGCATTTTCTAAACTTAGTTTTACATTTTGTGCATTATGTTGATTAATGTTGTTTAGGGCAAACTGAGTTTTTTATTTCTGATTGAAAACTGATATCATTTGAAGTGTGTTTGAGCTTGTGCTTGGAAGTTTGATGATTATGGATGCAAGTTTGTTCATGTTCCAAACACCATAAGTTTGCATTGGTCTTTTGCATGCAGTAGGTGTGTGTGAGTTTGTATTCAATAATGATAAAAAAAAGAGTTTAGATTGTTGTAACATGAGAGAAATGGAAGGTATATGAATGTGTTCACGTATTGAATCATTGTCTTACTTGGGTCTTATTGAATCATTTCTATATTACAGATAAAATGGCTAACCAAGACGATACCCATGACGCGAATGGATCACGTAACAATGTTGAAAAAGAAATCAAACGAGGATTGACTGTTATGAAGTCAATCATTCGTGCAAGAGACAAGGGTGTAAAATTTGAAGTACATTGGAGTGCTGAAGACCAACTAATTGAGCCTAACGGTTCAATGTTGGCAAGTTACATTGGTTTCCTTATTCGACAACATATTCCGATTACATGTGATAATTGGAGAAGTCCGGACTTGAAGGTTGGCAAAGAAAAAATATGGTCGGAGATACAGGTACTTACCATATATTGTTATATGTTTTTTTTGTTGACTATTTGTTGACCATATATTGTTATAATATTATTTTATAATAACACACTCCATGTGTATGTTTTTTAGAGATCCTTTCACATCGATGAAAGCCGGCAAAAATATTGTATTCAATTGGCCGGAAAAAGACTCCGAGGATTTCGATCCTTTTTGTCCAACAAATTTCTCAAGGATGAGGAAGGAAAATTTGTTGAAGCAGAACGGCCAATGAAGTATGCCGAGATTATTTCAGCCGATGAATGGGATAACTTTGTCGCCAAACGAAGAAACGAAAAATTCCATGTAATGTCTATTAATTATGGTATTATACAATTGTTAAGTTACTTGGTTCTAATATGCCTTAAACTTTTTTATCCAGGAAGTAAGCGACAAAAATCGGAAAAGGGCATAAAAACCCGCGTATCCGTACAAAAAAGGGCGTACGGGATATGCACGGTTACAACAAAGAATTGTGAGTATATTCAAATGCTATGAGCTTATACATTGTCACAATATGTTATAATTGATGATCTTATAATCTAATTCAATGTGTAGCTAGCCGAGGAGAAAAGTGACGCAACATCTCTTCCGGAGCACGTATTATGGAAGGCTGCTCGGGTTGGGAAAGATGGGGCTGTCGTTGAAGCGGTCCAAAATGTTTATGACGAATGTGTAAGTATATGTAACATTATTTCTTTAATTATATCGAAAATTTTGTTAGACATATAATTCATTTTTAATCTCCTCTAATAATATTTCAGGAGACTTTATCCCAAACCTTACCTTCAACCGAGGTCCAGGATTGCAGGAGCGTACTTAGTCGAGTACTAAATGTTCCTGAGTATTCCGGTCGTGTGAGGGGTAAGGGTTTTGGTGTGACTCCGTCGTCATTTTATAAAAAACCAAAAACAAAAAATCCTACCAACAAAGAGGTGATGGAGACCTTGGCGGAGTTAAGGGCACAAGTACTATAGATTTTGATGAAGGTATTTTCGGAGCTGCTCATTTCGAAATAATTGCAAAGGAGGACATGCAACAACTTTTTGAACACGACGAATTGGGCATCGCTGTCATTCATACATACATATGGTACTCCGATCAATCTATAATTTACTTAGTTGAACAATTTATTTACACATTTCAATGAGTAGTCTAATGTTGATTATGTTTCTATTTAAGGTATATGTATGTAACATTGATGCGGGGAACTGAATTGTGTAACCGTTTCAATTTTATTGCTGCTTCCCGTATCAACGCAACGTTAATAACGAAAAATCCAACATCCGTAAAGAATGATCTAGTCGATAGATTCATGGCGGCCGGCGATAATACTACACCCAGTTTGTATTTTTTACCGTTTAATTCTGGCAACGGGTTAGATTTTCTTTCTAATAATTTCATTCTAATCTATGTATATCTTTTACGTAGAAAATTTTCATTCATCTAAATTTTTGTTTTATTTTACAGTGGTCACTGGGTGTTGGTTGCTATGGATCTTTCGAGACTAATAGTGTATTATCTCGATTCGTTATCGGGTGATTGGAGTAAATATCCGAGTATGAAGAAGACGGTTGACGCGTAAGTGAAATTCCCCTAAATATTCGTGTGTATTTGTATATTTAATTATGTCTGTCAGATTGATCTCAATATACGTTTTTATTTTGTTAGGGCAATAATAAAATTTAGATCGAAAAAGAATTATCGTAATAGGAAGGACATTACCTGGGTCAGAGTTCAGGTATATATTAAGTATCTTATTTTTGCTTATAATAGTGTTTGTTTTTTTGCTTATAATAGTGTTTGTAAGAAATTAACTATATATATATTGTTTGTTTTTCTGTGTAGTGTCCTCAGCAAAATAATTCAGTCGATTGCGGATTTTTTGTATTGAGATTTATGAGAGATATCATTGCGTTGAATCGTATAGACATCCCAAAAATGGTATGGAATAATAACTTAGGGTTTATTTTAATATTATCGGATATTTCATCTAATTTGTTACTAAATCATGAATATGTTTTATTCTCTTAATTATAGTACTTTGAGGAATACAAATCTTACTCAAGAGCTCATTTGGATGAAATGAAGGATGAATTGTGTCAATTCATTGTTGATCAAAGAATCATATAGCTAGGTTGTATATTGTTGTACATATATGTATGGAATGTTGTTGTTGTATGCTGTTGTTGTATATATGTTGTATATTGTTGTTGTACTTTTACTAAATCATGAATATGTTGTTGTATATTGTTGATCAAAGAATCATATATTAATGTTGTATATATGGAGGATTAATGTTGTATATAAATGGATTCATGTTGTATATATCAATGGATTAATGGTGTATAACATTGGATTAAAGGATGAAATCAATATGAATTTTACACTTTTGCAGCATGCGAACAGGTTACCAATTAAATATCCACTGTTTTTCAAACAAATTTTTTTAAAATAACTAACACTTTAGAGGGCGCTTTGTCCAGAAAGCGCCCTCTAAACACTTTACATTGACAACTTTAGAGGGCGCTTTTTCCTGAAAGCGCCCTCTAAACACTTTACATTGACAACTTTAGAGGGCGCTTTTTCCTGAAAGCGCCCTCTAAACACTTTACATTGACAACTTTAGAGGGCGCTTTTTCCAGAAAGCGCCCTCTAAGGTGTCCCTTTATGGACCACTCCAGAGGGCGCTTTTTTCTGAAAGCGCACTATAATGTGGCCACTTTAGACAACGCTTTCTCCAGGAAAACAAAGCGCTGTTATAGGCCAAAATAAGCGCCCTCTTTTCCCTTATTTGGCGTAGTGTACAAAAATATAACATCAACATTAACATCATTATGTGAGATAGATTGTAAGGGAAGAAAAAATATTTTGTTCAATATTGAAGAACATTGATAATATATGGTTTTTCCCTCGGTTATATGAAAAAACCAAGGTAATATGTGGTTTTTATATTTTTAAAAAATAAAATACCGCGCCTTGGAATCATATCACTAGAATAGTAATGATCATCCCAATTCAAAATGTAATTTATCTTTCAGATTTTCAAGGAGACGTTTGTGCTTCTCTTATTGTTTTACTTCCTCTTTTCCAATTTATTTATACATTATTCAGGTCTCATTTCATTTACATCTCTTTGTGTCTTTAAATCTAGTTTAAAAGTCTTATCTTTTTATTCAAAAAATATCTACAAACACCTTCAACGGGGACGCAAATCTTTTGTTCGTTATCAATGAAAATTTTGTTGATTTTAATGAGTTAAAAGACAAATATTTTGATATAATGAAGATTATTTCCAAACAAAAGTTGAAAGGTTACTTTGACATATTTCATAGACCCGTCTAATATCGTAACAGAGTTCTGGTTAAATGCATCTGTTAGACAATTTGGTCAGACAATACAATCCAATGTATATGGATTCCCTATCATCGTTACTCCATCACTTATTTCTCAGACAATAAAGTGTGAAGAGAAAGGTAGTTGTGTAGAATATTATAGATTCAACAATGTCTTATCAACCCACATTTTCCTAATTTATGTTAACTACAATAAACTCATCATTCTTGCTACTCACATCCCAATTGCAAAAGTTTGGCATAAACTTCTAGTGTCAAATCACCATCCAAGAGAAAAAATAACTAGAAACACTTGCTTCAGTTGACAATCATCTTTTGTACTTCCTTATCCACAACGTCAAAATTAATCTTCCTCTTACTATTTTTAACTTCTTAATGGAAATGGTTGTGACCTCTCGCGAGAAAATGACTATCCTCATATCATATGAAAGAGTTCTTTCTGAACTTTTCTCCCAGTTAGGGATAATTAAAAGGGTAAAAAGAGCAGGATTAACTGTTGAAGTTGAATGTAGTCAGAAGTTTGAATATGTGGAATAGTTATCTGTTGTCCTATTTTTTTGTAATTTCTAATTGATTATCAATGAAAATTTTCCTTTCCTTATTGCCTAATCTATTTTATGATAACAAAGATTTTGAGTTTTACTAATTAACTTAGAAAAAAATGAAGAAAAAATAATTAACAAAGAAAAAATGGAATCTGAAAAGGCGCCAAGTGAGAAATACTAATTAAACCATTGAAAAAAACATAAAAATGAAGTAATCGGGATTCGAAGCAACCTCCCTAATATTTATATTACCTTTTTTTTAAACTGAGGTAATAGGTTATATTAAAAATAAAATAGCGCTTCCTTATAGATATATTCCCTCGGTTTTATGCAGAAATGCAGTAACAGGTTGTTACCATGACGCTACTAGGAACTATATTCTTGGTTTTTAGCATGTTCAAGTGAAAGCTTCATCATAAAAAGTGTTATTTGTAGTAGTGTTGACTCCAAAGTTCGAAAATATGGTAGTAGCCATAGAAGAGTCGGAAGATTTATCAATATTGACAAACGAAGAGCTTCGAGGGACGCTTGAATCTCATGAACAAAGAATGGCTAAAAGAGCTGCAAACAAGTCGAAGAGTGATGTGAATTTGCATGCGCAATCAGTAAGATAAAATAAAGGCAAAGAGAAGTGGTTCAACAACTAATGTAGAGGAGGCTACAATAATTCAACTGGTCAAATCAGTAAGAAGGAGGCTGGTCGAATCAGAGAAAGTCCTCATACCAAAGCAACTAATAGGAGGTGTTGCAGGTAGAGGAAAAGGTGGTGGTCGAAAATCTTACAAAAGTCATATTCAGTGTTTCAATTGTCAAAAGTATGTTCACTACTCGAGTGATTGTCTTGAAAAACAAAAGAATTAGGAAAGTGATGCAAAGTTTACAAAGCATGAAGAAGAAGAGATGTTGATGAAAGATTTCAGGAGTAATGGTACTTGGACTCAAGATTCACAACACACATGAATGGTAAGAAGGATTGGGTTGTCAAAATGAAACCCTCAATGATTAACAAAAGAATTATGGGGAGAAGCTGTGTCGACTGCAACATGCATCCTGAACATATGTCCGACGAAGAAGCTAGAAGGAATCACACCAGAATAATGTTGGTTTGGAGTCAAGCCTAGCTTGAGTCATCTGAAGGTATTTGGATCTATGACACATAGACATGTGCCAGATTAGTTGAGAAGAAAAATTGATGATAAGTCGAGTCAAATGATTTCAATAGGATGTCATTCAACTGGAGGATACAAGTTGTTCGATCCAATGAACAAGTAAGTAGTGGTCAGCAGGGACATGATCATATATGAGCTTAAGGAATGGGATTAGATTGAAAATGTAAAGAATGATTCATTGATAATCCTACGTGAAGAACCAGCAAATGAAGTCGAAAGAGAAGTTCGACAGGAAGAAGTCAAAGGTCAAGCAAGCACAAGCAGACCTTAAAGAACTAGACATATGCCTGCAAGGTTACAAGAATATGTGATTACATTAGATGATGTTATCGATGGTGAAGGTGAGCCAGTACATTATTCTTTCTATGTAGATGTCGAACCAGTCAATGCATCTGAAGCATTGAAGGATTTGAAGTGGGTGAAAGCAATGAATGAATCATTGGAGTCCCTCAAAGTGAACAACACTTAGTCACTTATCGAATTGCCTCAATGAAAGAAGGAAATCAATGTGAAGTGGGTATAAAAGGTGAAGTTGAATACCAAAATAGAAGTAACTCGACAAAAGGAAAGACTTGTGCCGAAGGACTTCTTCAGAAGGAAGGAATCGACTTTGATAAAGTTTTTACATATGTTGCTAGGATTGAAACAATTAGGTTGGTTGTTGGTCTAGCAAACATGGACAACTAGAACACATGTCAGATGAATGTGAACTGTGTATTCGTGAATGGCCCCTTAGGTGAAGAAGTTTATATTGCACAACCAGATGAGTTTGTGAAACATGGCGAAGAAAGCAAGGTATATAGGTTGCATAAAGCCCCGTATGGACTTAAGAAAGCTGCAAGAGCTTGGAGAAGATAGACAATTTCCTAAGGGTGAAGGAATTTATGAAATGCACTACTGAGCATGATGTGTATGTAAGAAGAAGCAATAATGAATTGCTTATACTATGTCTCTATGTCGATGACCTATTGATAACAGGAAGTTGCAAGAAGGAGATCGGAGACTTCAAACATGACCTAAGTGAGAAGTTTGAAATGTCAGACTTGGGAAATATCTCATACTTCCTTGGTATTGAATTCTAAAAGAGTATCAGAGGCTTGATGATGCACCAAAGAAGATATGCAGGAGAAATAGTCATGAGATTTGAGATGCAAGATTGCAACCCAACTTCGACTCCAGCTAAGCCCAAATTGCAACTGTCAAAAAACTCAGAAGAAGATGATGTTGATCCAATGCAATATAAAAGACTCATTGGAACACTTTGATAACCTTTTTCACACAAGGCTTGATCTAGCATACATTGTAGGTATGGTGAGCATATTCATGCGGAAGCCAAAGGTATCACACCTAGTAACGGAGAAGAGGATATTAAGGTATCTGAAAGGAACTCTAGACTATGGCATTTTGTTTCCTGTAGCTGATGAAGGAAAAGAATGCAAGCTAGTCAGATACACCGACTCAAGTTGGTATAGTGATGTTAAGGATAGAAAATCCACAAATGGATTTGTGCTTATGCTAGGCGGTGCACCATTTTCTTAGAGTTCAAGAAAGGAACAAGTAGTGGCATAGTCCTCATGTGAATCAGAATACATAGCTATTTCTCTCTGTGCGTGTCAAGCAACATGGATGGTGAATTTGGTCGAAGAGATTACATGGAAGAATCATGGAGCGATTTCCATGAAGATTGAAAACATGTTTGCTATCAATCTGAAAAAGAATATGATAGCACATGAAAGAAGAAAACACATAAAAATGAGGTCCCATTATCTTCGAGAGCAGGTAGCAGAAGCAAAGCTGAACTTAGAACACTACAGAACTAAGAATCAGATTGCAAACGTCGTGACGGAAGGAGAGCAGGTCAAAGTATTCAAGAAGTTAAGATCTATGGTGAATGTAGATAACTTAGACACAATGAATTAGGTGGTATGTTGAATTGTAATTCCTTATGTCGAATCAGATTGCTCGACATAGGCAAGGAAGTTGATGAAATTCATTGTGTTATCGAAACATCGAAGTAGTGTACCTCGACGGGAATTTCGAGTTAGGTTTAATTTTATAGTGTTAGAAGAATTAGGTATTTTAGGATTTGTTAAGGAGTAAGCAAACCTAAATTTATAAATAGAGAGTAACCCTTTTTATTATAATACAACAGAAGTGCAATTGCACAATTGAATAAAATCTTAGTTTGAGAGCAGAGAGAAACTCTGCAGAAATTTCTTCTTCTTCTTCTTCCTTTTCTTGAATTCCCTAATCTTCCTTTCTTCCCCAATTCAATTTTTTGTTCTTCTTTCATTATCTTTGTGCAGTAAAATCTTGCAAACAAGTGTGATTGATTCACTCGAGTGAAGAGTGAAGAACAAGAGGGGTAATCAATCAAAAAGATTGATTCTTGTTCATCAAAATTTGATTCAGAATTCAACAAGTTTTGGTGAAATTCTTGAGTGGGAATTGATTTTAATTTCCAACATAAGTAACATATTTAAACTCTAGTAAAAACGAATTTCAAGGTATTTTTTCATATTTTGGGCGAGGAGTCGTTTGTTTATTAAACTTTGAGGAAGTCTCAAAACTTCCAATTTAAAATTATAAATTTTACATATAGCCTTCCAATGAGCAATCTTAGGGTTAGAGAGAGCTTAATTAACAATCATAGAATTCCATTCTATTCAATGTTAAACCAACACTTTGCAAGGGTCAATCTCAATAGAAAAATATCAAATATAAGTTAAATATAAAGAGAACAAGAAACACCAATAGTATTAATAAAGTTATCCTTAATGAGTCTCGATAGAATCTAAAACCTCGACACAAGGGAGGAGATTAGGAATCCTTTAGAAGCACTATCGATGTTACATTTTAACAAATGCTTGTTTAATGAGTAAATTCAGAATATAATATAACATATTAACAATATTTTTAAATTAACCTCAAATTGAAAGAGATATTTTTGAGATTTCTACGATGCATCCTTACACTGGTATCATCTCTAAAATTTTACAACAAATCAATATCCTTTTAAAATTTACTATCACTACTAAAAATAGTACATTTCATGATAAATTTTTTACCTCGTCCACTAAAAAACCGATATCAAATAATCTAGAAAGTTCCATTTATATTATTTGTTTTAAAATTAAATCTAAAACATCGATTTTGCAAAAATCCGATTTAGAATGTTGCTCAGGGTTTGAGTTTCGATTCTCAGCTCCTGCAATTTTATGTTTTATTTAGAACCAAAATGACACCTTTATTTTATAAATCATTTAATCCCTCAGTTTTATAAGAAACCGATATGAATACTCTAAACGTTATTTTATTTAATTATATTGAACACAGTTTTTAATTTGGTTATGTTTCCTCTATTTTTCAAAAACCAAGCTAAAAACTCTAAACATATTTTATTCATTCATTAGAATGTTAAGTCCCATTCACATTTTGAGCCCTAGTAAATGAAAGGAACACCATTCTTCTCTTCTCCACCTAACCAACTAAAACACCATTTACATCTTCTCGGATGAGGAAGGAAGCTTGAACCTTAAACCAACACTTTTATTTGAGTCTCTCATCACATTTCTGGTATGTGAAAATTACTCAATGATTGTTGTTGTTATTGTTCTTGTTATTGTTGTTGTTGTTGTTGATGTTGTTGTTGTCGACGTCGTTGATGTTGTTGTTGTTATGGCTATGGTTTTTGAGACTTAAGGTATAATGTAGTGTTATTTTTAGTTGTTGTTGTTGTTGTTATTATTATGGTTTTTAAGACTTAGGATATAATGTCGTGTTGTTTTTCAGGTATTTATAGTTATTGTTTAGTGTTATTGTTGTTTTATTGAGATGGAATATTCATTGTGTTGGTTGTGTATGATTTTTATTTTCAGAAGTTATATGTGATTATGGATCGTAGTTCAATGAAAGTCAATAGATTAAGTAAAGAGTATGAGAATGGGGTGGTTCAATTTCTTGAATTCGCAGAAAAAAATATTCATGACGATAATGAGATTTTTTGGTGTCCTTGTACAAATTTTTGAAATACGCGAAAACATCAAAGGGATGATATATTGAATCATTTAGGTTGTGATTGAATTATTCAAAATTGCACTAAATGAGTATGACATGGTGAAGTGACAAAAAAAAAATACATGTGTCGCATAAAGTTGAAGTTGATGAATTTATGAATGATACTCTAGAAGATATGATTCGTGATATTGGAGTAGATGTTTTTAAGAAAGCTCATGTGGAAGAAACTTTGCAATGAGACATGGAAGATTCGTTATATCTGAGATTCAAAAATTTACAAGATTGCCAATTATGTTAAGACTATTATCTTAAGGAAAGATGTGAGTGGGCGAATAAAAGTTTCATTGAATTACTTGAATTATAGCAAGAAATGCTTTTAGAAGGTAACATGTTGTCGAATCATAGTTATGAGGCCAAGAAGATATTATGTCCAATGGGTTTGGAATATGTCAAAATACATGCATGTCGTAATGAATGCATGTTATATAGGAAAAAGTATGAAAACTTGAAGGAGTGTTTGAGGTATGGGGAGTCACGCTATAAGCAGAAGGACAATGGTGCAGAAGATGATGATGGTGTAACGAGAAAGGATGTTCCTTGCAAGGTGATGTGGTACACACCATTAATTTAAAGGTTCAAGAGATTGTTTGCTAATGTAAATGACATAAAGAATACTAGATGGCATGCAGATGAAAGAGTATGTGATGGAAAAAATTTCCATGTAGCTGATTCATTGCAATGGAAGAAAATTGATTCATTGTTTCTAGATTTTGCCCTTGAGCCAAGGAAGCTTAGGCTTGGACTTGCCACCAACGAAATGAACCCGTTTGGTAATTTTGAGTACTAATCATACTTCATGGCCAGTTCTTCTCATAATTTACAATCTAACTTCATGGTTGTGCATGAAACGCAAATATATGATGCTATCAACGATGATTTCGGGTCCAAAATAACCAGGAAATGACATAAATGTTTTTATAATGCCATTGATTGAATAATTAAGACTTTTGTGGGAGGAAGGAGTTGATGTTAATGATGTGTAACAAATGATAGCTTTAATAAGCCTGCCATGTTGTTTTGCATAGTCATTAACTTTCTTGCGTACGGTAATTTTTCTGGGTACAACGTCAAGGGACATAAAACATGTCCTATATGTGAAGATAATACATGTTTCCACCAATTACAAAATATAAAAAAAAGAATGTTTACCTTGGGCATCAAAAATTTATAAGACCTAAGTATCAAAATTTATAAAAGACAACAACACATTAATGTTGTCTCTGGAAAGAAGCGAAAACGACCCCTAGGGAAAAATATTTGGAAAAAGAAGTCGGTGTTTTTTTATCTTCCATATTAGTCTAGTCTCGATGTAAAACATTATCTTGATGTGATACACGTGGAGAAAAATGTATATGATAGTTTTATTAGAACACTTCTCAATATTAAAGACAAGACAAAAGATACTAAGAAATCCCGTGAATATATGGTGGTGATGGGTATACGATAAGAGTTAGCCCCAAAAGATACAGGAAATAGAACATATTTGACCCCAGCATGTCACACTGCGTCTAAAAAATAAAAAGTAAAAAGTTTTTATGATTTTTTGCAGGGTATAAAATTTCCCTAAGGGTACTCATCAAATATGAAAAAACTTGTGTCAAAGAAAGATCTCAAATTAATTGGCTTAAAATCTCATGATTGTCATGTCTTGATGCAACAACTTCTACCAGTGGTTATCTATGGCAATTTACCAAAAAATGCAAGGATAAGTTTAACCAGATTGTGCTTATTCTTCAATGATATATTCGGTAAAGTAATTGATCTTGGAAATTCAGTTGAGTTTGAACATGAGGTTACAACTACCTTCTGTTAGTTAGAGATGTTTTTCCCTCAATCATTTTTTGACATTATGGCTCACTTAGTTGTTCATCTAGTAATGGAGATTAAAATTTATGGTCCCGTTTATTTATAGTGGATGTAACCAGCAAAGCAATAAATGAAGATCTTTAAAGAATATATAAATAATCATCACCGTCCGGAAGCTTCGATCATTGAAAGATACATCACAAAAGAAGCTATTGAGTTTTGTACAAACTATTTGTCAGAAGCAAACTCTACAGGAATTTCTGAGTCTCATCATAATGAAAGATATGATGGTATATGTATTCAAGGTTTAAATTTTAAGACATTTGACCAAGATGTAGTTTTTCAAGCACATTTATATATATTGAATAATGTTGACGAAGTTCAACCTTACTTGACAACTAAAAAAACTCTTATCAAGTAAAAATTCCCCCGAGCAAGTGAAAAAAATATTGTTGATAGAGCATAAAAAAAACTTTCATAACTTGGTTTAATGAAAGGGTTTCTAAAGAGAGTAGTGCATCAGAGAGAATTAAATAGATGTCACATATACGTAAGTTTAATGTAATAACTTATAGTGCATATGACAATACTAAATATTCATTTTATACAAAATCAAAGGATAATCATAGTAACATGCAAAATAGTGGGGTTATGGTTGAAGTTGAATCCATATACTTCTCTAGTTCTAAAGATAACAATCACGTACTAGCATCTAGAACGTACTTCGGGGTCATTGAGGAGATTTTGAAGATTGATTATGTTACTTTAACGTGTCTTTGTTTAAGTGCAAGTGGATTGATAGTAACACTCGTGTAGAAATCGATGAATTACGATTCATATGAGTTGATCTTCGAAAGGAAACACATGTGAAGGTGAGAAAAACAAGAAATGGGGGTTTGAATTGTTTTAGAAAATAAAAGCTTTTTCAGAAGTAAGAACACACAAAATTTTATACTGGTTCGCTTATAACACAAAGCTACTCCAGTCCACCCGGCCAAGGTGATTTCGCCTTCAAAAAGGACTTAATCCACTAATCTTGAAAGATTAATACAACCAAACGTCTAAGAGAGTGATCTCTTAGTCCTCCCAAGTATACAGACTACGCAGAGTCACTTGAGGAATAACAACAATTTAACAAAATAGATATGTAATAGAGAGTGCTTCTAAGAGTAAGCAAATATTACAGCAGAATAATCAAGCAAGTGTTTTCACGTATGAGCAGCAGCTCGTGAAAAGCTTTAAGAGAGAATGTAAAGAGTTTTCTGTGCGTTATTGTGTGTCTCCCACTGAAGTATGTTGTCCTTTATATAGTGGTGAAGAGGACCGTTGGAGTGATGACAGAATATTGGCCTTTGATGAGCATTCAATGTCATTACTTCTGTGTTTCTTTCCATAATCAATTTGTCTCCCTAAATGATTTCTTTCTAAAAATACTTCCTTTTCATTTAAAGAAATTCTTTCCGTTATTCTTTCTGGATTTGGAGAATCTTCATCAGAGTCTCTGTTATCTCGGAGTTTCTGTGTCAGAAGGAGATTGCGTTGAGGTTACCTCAGAGCTTCTAAGAGTACTGGTCTTCTAGATCATCAGAACTACGTCCAGTGGATGTTTAGAGCTTCTGGTTCTTTCTACTGTCTTGTTTTGCTCAGAATCAGAACTTCTGGAGCGTACTTCTTCCTCAAATGCTTCTGATCTTCTAGAACTTTGTATCTGACCAGAGTTGGTATCTGATAAAACGATCAGATTCATTTGTTGCTGTTCAGAGTACTGCACACTTAGAAAATTTTCGTTAGGGTGCCATTTTTGGTTTCATCCTTTGTTATCATCAAAATCTAGGAATTCTATTGTAGAACTAATTTTGTTCTTACAATCTCCCCCTTTTTGATGATGACAAAACAATCTTAATATTTAGAGATGAAACATTTAGATAGGAATTATTTGATCAGATAGAAGTGAGCTCCCCCTGAGATAAGTCTGGGAGTTCAGAAGTTCTTACCGGAGCTTCCATGAGATGATGTTTCTAGATACTCTTCTGCAAATTTCTGAGTCAAGAACGATTAGAACCAATTTTTTAAACAATGTTTGCAGAGTACTGAAAGGATTTAGATATGTTTTCATCAGAGCTGTTTTTAGTTCTCCCCCTTTTTGTCAGAATCAAAAAGACTAAGTAAAATAAAGATATCAATTTATATATACCAAAAAGGCTAGAAGCACAGATATCAATTTAGAGCTAGAGAAAGTAAAACAGAAGGCAACAACCACATCAGAGCAGCAAAGAAAACAAAACAAGTCCTAGGTGCCTAAGGGTTGGGAGGAGGAGGCATCCTCTGAAGCAGTTGGGTCAGCAGATTCTGAATGTTGACATTGACTGAATCCTGTTGATCCAATCTGGCTCGGACTTCTTTCTGCTCCTTTTGAAGATCTTCAAGTGTCTTGAGAACCAGAGGGACAAAGGTGGAAGACTCCCCCTGAGTCAGAGCATCCGGTTCTAACCTGTTGGAAGATTCTTCAGCACAACGAGCTTCAGCTTCAGCATTGGCTTTTGCTTCAGCTTCAGCTTCAGCAGCAGCAGCAGCCTTAGCTAGAGCTTTGGCTTCAGCTTCCTTAATCCGTTGCATTTCCTCTTGTCTGGCTTTCTCTTCAGCTTCCTTTAGGGCTAGCTCCTTAGCTTCTCTGGCTAGGCGCTCCTGTAGTCTTACTTCAGTGTCTCTGATGAAGTCGTTTCTGACTTGCTCAGAGAGGCTCTTCAGTTTGAAGGCTTCAGAGGTCATCCACCCAATAACTCTGTTCCCGTGTGTCCTTACAGCTGAAGGATCGTCACTAATGCCAGAGTTGATGGTCAGAGACTTGACCTTGTCAACTGAAGCTCCTGCTGAAGTTGAGCTTCATCAAAGTAATTGATTCTTCATCCAGAGCATCTGAGTAGTGCACAGTGATGCTGAGATGTATTCCGCTTCTGCAGTGGACAGGGCTATGGTTGATTGTCTTTTGCTGGCCTAGGATATCATATTCTTTCCCAGAAGCTGACAATTTCCAGATGTACTTTTTCGTTCCATTCTGTCTCCTGCGTAGTCTGCATCACAAAAACCAGATAGTCTATACTCTGATGTTTTCTCATACATCAGGCCCAAGTTAGGAGTTCCTTTCAGATATCTGAGAATTCTCTTAACTGCTGTTAAATGAGATTCTCTAGGATCTGATTGGAATCTAGCGCAGAGACAAACAATGAATAGAATATCAGGACGAGTAGCAGTCAGATAGAGAAGAGAGCCTATCATACCACGATAGAGCTTCTGACAAACCTTTTGACTGACTTCTTCTTTTTCAAGAATGCAGGTTGGATGCATGGGTGTCTTTGCAGATTTGCATTCAGCCATTTCAAATTTCTTCAGAATGTCTTTTATGTATTTACTTTGATGAACGTACGTGACTTCTGAAGTTTGATTGATTTGAATTCCTAGAAAGAACTTTAGTTCTTGCATTAAGCTCATTTCAAATTCTGCCTGCATTAGCTCAGAAAATTCTTGACATACAGAGGCGTTAGCTGAACCAAAAATAATATCATCAACGTATATCTGACATATCATGAGATCATTATCAATGTTTTTACAGAAGAGTGTGGAGTCAACTTTCCCTCTGATAAATTCATGTTCCAGAAGAAAATTACTTAATCTTTCATACCAAGCTCTGGGAGCTTGTTTAAGTCCATATAAAGATTTCTTAAGTTTAAAAACATGTTTTGGATAATTTGAATTTTCAAAACCTGGAGGTTGGTTGACGTACACTTCTTCTGATATAACCATTAAGGAATGCGCTCTTGACATCCATTTGATACAATTTGATAGAATGATTTATAACGAATGATACAAGTAAGCGAATAGATTCTAACCTGGCGACTGGGGCAAAGGTTTCATTGTAGTCAATGCCTTCTTGTTGACTGTAACCTTGAGCCACCAGTCGAGCTTTGTTTCTGACAACTTCTCCTTTCTCATTCAGCTTGTTTCTGATACCCATCTGGTTCCGATAATGTGAGTGCCTTTGGGCTTAGGAACAAGATCCCAGACGTCGTTCTTTGTGAATTGATCTAGCTCTTCTTGCATGGCTAGAACCCAGTCGTTATCTTTAAGTGCCTCATCACAAGAAGTAGGATCGATCAGAGATACTAGTCCCAGAGGAGTTTCTTCAGGAGTCTTAAAGGTAGACCTAGTTCGGATAGGTTCATCCTTATTTCCCAGAATCAACTCTTCAGATATATTGAGGCGACTTTTAGCTTTCTTTGGGATTGCTGGGGAGTTAGTTCCTTCTGAAGTTTGAATGGCAGTTGCTTCTGGAGCTTTAATCTTCCCGTCAGAACCTACAAGAGTGATCTCCAGATCTGCAAGTTTCTCAACTAGCTTTGACTTTTCAGGGTCAAGCTTATCATCAAATCTGACATGAATTGATTCTTCCACAATTTTGGTTTTTGTATTGTATACTCTGTAGCCTTTAGAGCGTTCTGAGTATCCTAACATAATACCTTTTTGTGCTTTGGAATCGAACTTGTTCAGATGTTCTTTAGTATTTAAAATAAAACAGGAACATCCAAAAGGATGAAAATAGGAAATGTTTGGTTTTCTTCCTTTACACAGTTCATAGGGAGTCTTCTCCAGAATAGGTCTTATGGAGATTCTATTCTGAATGTAACACGCTGTATTTACAGCTTCAGCCCAAAAGTGCTTAGCCACATTTGTTTCATTGATCATGGTTCTGGCCATCTCTTGGAGTGTCCTATTCTTCCTCTCTACAAGTCCATTTTGTTGTGGAGTTCTAGGGCAGGAGAAATCATGGGATATTCCATTAGAGTCAAATAGTTCCTCAAAAAAATTATTTTCAAATTCCCCATCATGATCACTTCTGACTCTGATGATTTTTGAGTCAAATTCGTTTTTCACTTTGGAACAGAAGCTAGTGAATACAGAGTGAGACTCACTCTTGTGCTTTAAGAATTTTACCCATGTCCAGCGACTGAAATCATCAACAATGACTAGTCCATACTTTTTTCCATTGACTGATGCTGTTTTCACAGGACCAAATAAATCAATGTGAAGAAGTTCCAGAGGCTTAGAGGTAGAAACAATATTTTTCTTTTTGCAAGATGATTTTGAAAATTTTCCTTTCTGACATGCTTCACATAGAGCATCTGAAGAAAACTTCAGCTTAGGTAGACCTCTGACTAACTCGAGTTTATTTAATTGAGATAATTTTCTCATGCTAATGTGGCCCAAGCGTCTATGCCATACCCATTGCTCTTTGTGAACAGACATCAGACATTTCACATTTTGTTCTTTTAAATCAGAAAGATTTATTTTATAAATATTGTTTTTCCTCTTGCCAGTGAATAGGACAGAACCATTGTTTTGATTTATGGCTTTACATGATTTTTGATTAAAGATTACATCATATCCGTTATCACTTAATTGACTTATTGATAACAGATTATGCATTAATCCTTCTACATATAACACATCAGATATAGAGGGAAGAGTACCATTACCAATAGTTCCGGAGCCTCTAATCCTTCCTTTCTAATCTCCTCCGAAGCCTATGAATCCAGCATCTTTAAGTTCCAGGCTTTGGAACATAGACTTTCTTCCCGTCATGTGTCGCGAGCATCTAGAGTCCAGGTACCATGACTGGTGTTTTAACTCTGCTGCATAAGATATCTGCAACATAAACAATCTTATCCTTTGGTACCCAGAGTCTTTTGGGTCCTTTGTGATTAGTTTTCCCAGAGTTTCTTAACACTTTGGGTTTTCTAGCATTATTAAATTGTTGTTCTTGTGTATGTGTATAGTGATATGAAAATGGAGATTTAGGTTGGTCATTAGTAGAAGTTTTATCTTCACTAGGATCATACCCAATTCCTCTTCTTTTGTTCTGACTGACTCCATAAATCATGGATGCCATTATGCTCCTCCCTATCCCATTTTTCAGAAACTTTTGAAAAGATTTTTCATATTTATAAATTATTGTGTTTGAAGTTTGTGGAGCTTGAGATAACGCTTCTTCAAGTTTTGAGCAATTTTTCTTTGTTGCATCTCTTTCTAATGTCAAAGTTCTGTTTTCATCTTTTAGTTCTAAAATTGTTATCTCAAGTTTGCCACATTCTTCTAATGTTTCTTCAAGAACGCCTTTTATAGCTTTAAATTTTTGTTTGAGTTTCTGATATGAGCTTAGAGTTTCAGACAGACATGATTCAAGGTCAGATCGAGAGAGTTCAGAAAATACCTCTTCTGATTCAGATTCTTCATCTGAAGTGTTCTTGGATGTGGTAGCCATGAGTGCCACATTAGCCTGTTCATCAGAGTCTGATTCTGATGAGTCAGATTCGCTGTCGTCCCAGGTAGCCATCAGTCCCTTTTTGGTTCTGAGGGAATTTTTCTTGTTCTCTTTTCTGGAAATGTCTTTCTTTAACTTGGGACATTCGTTTCTGTAGTGACCTGTTTCTTTACATTCATAACACGTAACATCTTTGTTAGATTTACCTTTTGAGGTTGATTCTGATCGGTCCCCTCTGGGTCTTGGTCTCCTGATATTATTATTCCTCTTTCTCCAGAGTTGTTTTACTCTTCTGGTCAGAAGGGATAATTCTTCCTCATCGTCAGAATCTTCCTGTTCAGAGTCATCAGCGTCTTCTGTTTCGGCCTAGAAGGCTTTGTTTCTATCAGACTTGCGCCTTTCAGATCTGGACTTTAATGCTACAGACTTGATCTTCTTTTGAGGCTCATCTTCCTCCAATTCTATCTCATGACTTTTGAGTGAACTGACAAGCTCTTCAAGGCTGATGTTGTTCAGATCCTTTGATAGCTTTAAGGCTGTGACCATGGGTCTCCACTTCTTTGGCAAGCTTCTGACTATCTTTTTGACATGGTCTGTGTCGCATTACGCGAAAAACCGGCGGGAAAACAAAACAACAGAGCCGCCACCGTGCGTTATTTATCCCAAAAGAGGGAAAGGAAACGCTCGAAGTAAACCTGGAAAAGACATGGTCTCGCGACCAAAGAGAATGGGATCGGGAGTCGGTTATGCGAAGGGAAGGTATTAGCACCCCTACGCATCCGTCGTACTCGACGGGATCTACGCACAAAAGGAAAAATAGTTCGGACTAGGGAAACATCAAACGCTGCTCACAAACATCAAACGCTGGCTGAAAGAGACACGGGAGTCGGTTGCTAAACACTGCTCACAAACATCAAACGCTGGCTGAAAGAGACACGGAAAACAAAAGAAACTAACTCGGCAGGATATCGCATCCTGGGCCTACTTAGTCTATCAAGCATAGACATCAGAGTCGAAGTAGTTCGGACTAGGGAAAACGTGCTCGCTAGGATGTCGCATCCTATGCATACGTATCTTCTTGGACTAAAGAAGAATCAAAACACTCGTAGCTCGGCTCACGCACGCCAAACAAAACCACACGGGAAATTGACTGCCAATCACTGGACTTACGTCAAACTCCACACAAACAGGCAAACCTGGAATCCGAATGCCAATCGCTGGACTTACATCAGACTCCGAACCAAACACACGCACACTGGAAACCGATTGCCAATCGCTGGACTTATGTCAGACTCCAACAAACAAACAAAACACAGGAAACCGACTGCCAATCGCTGGACTTACGTCAGACTCCACACCATCACAGGAAGAAGAAGGGTCTCGATTGCAACCAGGGCAAGAGAAAGGGAAGGTCTCAATCGCAACGAGGGCGAGAGAAAAGAGTTAGTGTTAGTCGTTAGTCAAACTCGACAAGACATCGCATCTCGTGCCTACGTATCTCATCTGGACATGAGAATCAGAGTTGCCGTAGTTCGGCTAAACTATTCTTGTTGGTTTGTGTTTTTTAAGTGGACGACGTCACTACGCCATCTACCGGATGCTCGACCTTTGGAGACTTACTCACCTGTAGTAGAAGGAGTTGACGTATCCTTAATAGGGGATAATGTTTGTTTGTGTTTTAGGAAAGCCCAAGCAAGAAAGGAAGTCCTATACGAAGGAACCGTGCTACCTTAATTGACATGCAAACGAGACTACGCGGAGTCTAGCAAACCTAGGGGATACGATCACACCACACAAGCACATACAGCATGAAGTAAACACACCAACAAGGGGCTCAAACATCAAGGCTAGGCTTTAGTCGAGGGGTCATGTCAACCTCGACAAACAAGCCACTGTATCAGGGTAATGTTAGCTCTTAACCCTAACATTGAGAGTTAGGGTGAAGCAGATGAAATAGGAAGTGAGGGGTGTGCCTCACAGCTCTTATCCCTGGCCTGGGAGAGCTTTAGACAGATGAAGTGTGGGTTCAGAAAGTGGGAACCCTTCTACACTTATGACACTGACTCAACTGTACAACTGTACAAGGATCTTGGGTTACTATCCACAATGCATCAACACAGTGGTGTGAGCAAAGGGATGACTCAACTGACTAGCAGGAGATGGATTGCACATCTCTTGTATCTGCCAATTGCCTTATCAAAGGTCTTTTCCTGCTTGGGGACAAAGATAAACAAGCACAAGCATTTCCTCTTAAGGAGGACTTCAGACAGATGCCTGGCCAAGTAACAGGCCAGGTCTTCCAGACTACATGGAGAAGAGATCATTATACCTCAATGCTCAAGCTAGCAAGCAAAGCAAACACAAGTTCACAAGGGAACTATAGCAACTAAGGTACCTGAAATCAATCCAACATAATCAGTATACCAGACAAACAAAAAGCAAACAGACAATTACAAGTCCACAGCACAAACAGATAACAAGCATCAATGCATAAAGGTGCAAGCCACAAGGCATAAGTGCAAGTCTCAAAGCCTACAAAAAAAACTCAATGTTAGTCATAAACAAGCAATAAACCAACTCCAATTGAGTGCACATCATCAAGCATAAGCAATTGTGCTCTTTGACCTGAAACAAAGCTCAAACATTAAGCACTAACCACTAGGACTTGGCCTAGGGTCAAAATGGGAGCAATAAACCAAAACAGAACATGAAACTTATCCAAAATCAAGTTCAATCAAATAAGAAGCAAATCCAAGTGGTCTCACATTCATATCATCAATCAATATCATTTCATGAAGCAAAGAGTACAAAACATGCAATTTGAAGCTCATAGAACCAAACAGAATGATTCAACTCAAATCCACTCACAAACATTTCAATAAATCCCCAAAAAATTCATGGCTAAATAGCATTCATAACATGACCTACACACCAAATTTCAAGTCATTTGGACCAAGGGAAACAAGTCAATTAAATTCATAAAGTCCAAGCATGTTCAAGCAAGCTCATACAAGGCACCAAATCATGTATCCACTTCAAGCAAGCATAAAACATAATTGGCATAAGATAAATGAACCAAATCAAAGCCATGGCAAACTTCAAGATGTCTAGAATACATGTGTAAAATTTCAAGTCCATCCAATACACAACAAGAATTTCACAAATCAAATAAAATCATGACTCACAAGAAGTCCACAATTGGTCAAACAGGGAAGAAAATCTCAATCAAATTGGAAATGCACTCAAAAAAATCCACAAAATTTCACATTCAAACTTAACATCCAGAAGATCCAACATGCAAAAATTCAGGTCATATCAAGTTCATATGGCATGGTAACAAAAATTAGGAAGTCAAGCAAGAAATAGTGTGACACAAATTGTCACACCTCCAATGATCAGGTCATATCTCACAAACCAGGAATGCAAAAATCACAAATTCTACACCAAAATGCTCCTAAAGGTGTCTAGTTTATGCATACAAAATTTCAGCTCCATACAATTAAGCATCATCATTTCATGATCAAAATAATAAACAAGGTGCAACAAATGACATGTATGAGCAAACCCTAGCCAAAACAGCAATCCGCACGTGCACAATTTTCATAAAAATCATCAAAAAAAAGTAGACATGGCAAGGATCATCATGGAAAAAATCTCATATCATTTGGACAAATATTGAATGACTTATGATTTTTCTAATGGCATGAAAAAATAAAAAAAGATGAACAATGGCATGTGAATATGGATAACATGATATGAAGAAAATGCTAAGGCCAAAGTGAGAAGTCTCCCTCGCACGGAATCGAACCTTGTTCATATTCAAACCTGGCGCGTTTCAAGTGAAACACGCCGTTTCACTAATACACGTGGCGAGGCGTGAATGGCTTTATGGCTCATAAACACTGAAAACATGCAAAAACACGGGCAAATGGATCTAACACGTTCTGGTAATGAAAATGGCTAGGGTTCAACATGTTCTTCATACAATTTCCAGGTGATGAACAATTTTCCACAGAAATCAACAAATGATAGATCAATAGTTTCGTCTTCTCAAGCACAACAACAATCCAAACATGATTTGTCTTAATTCTCACTAACAAGCTTGAATCGATCAAAAGAAGTTTTGCACAACAAACTTAGATTCACAATATCTCACTTGATTCTCAACGAAAATTAAAAGTGTAAAGTTCAGCATGCTCCACAATCAAGGATCTATCAAATGCATAGCTTAATTTCAACAATTATAAAGATCGAATTCCAACCTTCAAGAGATGGCAGAACTGGAGTTGGAGTTCTTTGGCCTTGCAATGTAGAAACAACACTTGCTTGATGCCTAGGTTGATGAATGGAAGAATGTTGGATGCTCAATTGCTTTGGATCCAGCTCAAATTTCCAGTTGCCATTGATGGAGCTTGCTTGAACAGTCCACGATCTTGCTCAACAGTAATGATTCTTTGCCACAATTCACTTCCAAAAGGCTTGTGTATGATGGATCCTCGAAGAACAATGCAGGTTCTATGGAAATTTTGCAGAAAAAATGAAGAACAAAAGTTGAGAGAATGTGCAATTTTTGGATCTAGATCTGTTTGAATGAAGTGTTAATTACAAATTCAGTTAGAATTATCTATTTATATGTGCTGCTAATCAATTTTGTTAATCAAGCTTAGCCAAAACCAAAGTGATTAGTGAAATGAGGTGTTTATGTGCAATTGGCCAAAATAACCTTCATGTGTGGAATGAGCTGCTACAGTGCACGAATTTCTTACTAAACACACTCCAAATGTGATTTTAGACCAAATTCAAGTGGTGGAAAATGTGGCAAATGCATATTTTTGAAAGCGACTTTTTTCCCTCCCTTTTTCAAATTCAAGCCACATGAAAAATGCCATTTTTATGTGATGACTTTTGATGAAATGTGATGAATGATTTGGATAGAGCATGTCAAATGGAGATTGTAGCAAAAAACCCCACTCAAATTGGCCTTGTGGTGTGAAAGTTATCCAAGTTTGAAGTTCAAAATTTCTTGACAATGATTTGATCATAACTTGCCAACCACAAATGAGAAGTTCATGTTCTTGGACTTTTTGGAAAGGTGAGAGCAAGATCTTCAACTTTCATGTTTGACAAAATTCCATTTGAAGCTTGTATGATGATGTAAATTTGAGGAGAAGACCTTTCCATTTTTGGCAGTTTGAAATTACAGGTCACTTACTATTTTTGGAAACCTTTCTTCTGACCTCAAATTCTCCAATGTTGATCTTTGACATGGCAAATGAGACTTGTATGGACATGAATGAGGCCTTTTAAACCATCTCCCACCTTCAAATCCATGAATTCAGGCACAGTTGACCATAGTTGACTTTCTAGGGTTTCAGATGAAATCCAGCTTGACTGCTGAGCTTTGATCATCCAATCCTTGACCAAACCACTTCAAAATGACCCCTAGGTCACATGAACTTGTTGAACCAACCATAGGGCTTTTCTTCAATAGGAATGACACTTGCTTGCTTGATTAACTGGATCTCCTGACCAGTTGACTGAATCTTGTCTGATGACTTGCACTTGGGCAAAGGACAATGCAATGCTATGCAGTGGACTATGGAATGTTAATGACCTAATGGTGAAAATGTATGTACAAAAAGGTAGGTGCAAATTTGAGGTGCTACAGCTGCCCCTATTCAATCAACTGGGAACCCGAATGGATGAGAGCAACGGCTGTCAGACTTTCAGGGTAAACAGGGATTGAATACCAAGAACCGTAGCAATTTGCACAACGCGGGGATCCACCAATCGAAACGTCCACTGGGATCTAATATTTATTACTGGGGATTTTGATTTTTCTGGTTCAAAGGTACGGCCACATCCAGACATCACAAGACGATGAATGGGCATATACATCACAACTAGATGCCAACGGACAACTAGGAAAAACTCGACGTTTATCGAAACCATTAGAGAGGTAACCAGACATTAACGAATGAATTGGGAAAGATACAACCATACGTCAACGGACGTAGTGGGAAAAACTCATCGTTTACCGAAACCAACGGAGAGGTAACTCTACTGGGGACGACCAGGAAAAACTCAACGTTTACCAAAACCAACAGAGAGGTGATCAGACATCAACGGATGAATGGGAAATACTCGACCAGACATCAACGGACGAACGGGAGAAGCTCGACGTTTATCGACACCAACGGAGAAGGAGAAAACTCGACCAGACGTCAACGGACGAAAGGGAGAAGCTCGACGTTTATCGACACCAACGGAGAGGGAGAAAACTCGACCAGACGTCAACGGACGAAAGGGAGAAGCTCGACGTTTGTTGACACCAACGGAGAAGGAGAAAACTCGACCAGACGTCAACGGACGAAAGGGAGAAGCTCGACGTTTATCGACACCAACGGAGAGGGAGAAAACTCGACCAGACGTCAACGGACGAAAGGGAGAAGCTCGACATTTATCGACACCAACGGAGAAGGAGAAAACTCGACCAGACGTCAACGGACGAATGGGAGAAGCTCGACGTTTATCGACACCAACGGAGAAGGAGAACAATTCACTAAGGAAGGGATATGACAACCGAAGACCGAATAGGACGCCACCGACGACTCTACTAGGGATTCTGGCTGGGAATCAACCAGACATTAACGAATGACTGGGGAATGGGGTATACAATCAGACGTCAACGGACGACTGAGAAAAACTCAACGTTTATCGAAACCAACGGAGAGGTAGCTCTGCATGGGGAAAGATACAACTAGACGTCATCGGACGAATAGGAAAAACTCGACGTTTATCGAAACCAACGGAGAGGTAACTCTGAGGGGAATCAACAGCCATTAATGAATGATCTGTGGGGAATAAACAACTATACGTCATCGGACGCATAGGAAAAACTCGACGTTTACCAAAACCAACGGAGAGGTAACTCTGTGGGGATAATGACCCTGTGGGGGTAATGATCACAACCAACCGTCAACGGACGACCAGGAAAAACTCGACGTTTATCGACACCAACGGAGATGAGGACTCTTCTGGGAAAGGAGAACGACGTTACGAACATCGAGAGATGATGTTTACGGACACCAAAGAAAACCAGACATTAACGAATGACTGGGACATACTCGATGTGTACACCGAAAGATGGTGTTGACCGACACCCAAGAAAGAACACACGTGGGTGCTGACGTGACACCGACCTGTATCACAAGATGACATCTACACATGTCAAGGCAAGGCTAAACACTTGTTGGGGTCTCACTGGGGAGAAACAAACTTTCCTGTCACCAACGGATGAGGAAATAAACCTCTCTGGGGGAAGAATATCCTGAATGCTGTCAGGAGCAACTGTAGCAAACGTGCTGTATAGATTTTGAACAAATGATCCGCCTCTGCCGGGGATATGGTCTGATTGGTTTAGAACACATGAATGCATATGTTTGAATTTTTTTATAGCGTAATGCTCCATTATCGAAATGGAAATGCTACGCGATTTGAGGATGCAATGAGCACTATATGCCAAATGCAAAACTGGCTGGGAAGCCAAACAATCAGATACTCCAACTCTGCGGGGAGAGCACCGACTTCTCACTCATGCTGGAGAAACAATACTGCTGCCGGGGAAAGAATAGACTCCACTGGGGACATCCTTCACAGGACCCAATCCACTAGGGGACTCCACTCGGGGAAGCAACCAATACAACTTGCTGAAGACTACCCAACGGCGACTGTGCTGAGGAACCATCAATACCACTCCACCGGGGAAAGTAAACAAGGCAACTCTCGGGTGAAGCAATGAAACTACTCGCTGGGGAGTAACAAAGCAACTTTGCTAGGGATAACCATGCGACTTCACTGGGGAAAGCCAACCAATCCACAAATGATAAACTCTACTATGGAGAATAAACGCTACTCCGCTAGGGACGACCCATCCAATCCACAGGTAGGATAAACTCAGTTGGGGATGCAAATATCATTCCACTACGGGAAACTCATCCAATCCACAGGTAGGATAAATTTTGCTGGAGATATATTTCTTTGAACCCGCTCCACTCGGGGACTTGCTGAGGAAAAATTCTCAACACCAACCTCTGCTCGGGAGATCTGCTAGGGAAAGCAACTCTGTTGGGGACAACACACCAACTCTGGTGAGGAAGAGCACAACTCTGGTGGGAAAGCAACACATCAGACCCTGTGCTAGGGAGAAACATCCATAACCCTGCTGGGGATGAGCGCTTACAACCACGCTGGGGATAACAATATTACAAATCCGACTGCTGGGGGAACAACACTCCACTGACAACCTCCGTCGGGGATACAACATCCTTCCAACTCAGTGGGGAACTCTCCTGGGGAAAACACCTGCCAGGCACTCAACGGGGGATCTCAACCGGGGAAATATTCGCTGGGGAATACATCCACTCACAGGCCTGCTGGGGATAAGCAATTCTCAGATCTGCTGGGATAGAAGACAACATCCACAGATGTCTCTGCAGGGGAAACTACAGCTCTGATAGCTCTCAAACTTGCTTGGGAAAGTATCTGCTGGGGAAGCATCCTCACAGATAACGACCTGCAACACAGCACAACAAGATGCCCCAGGGGATACACGGACAAGATACGCTCAAGTGTCCTCAACATTCAAAATGATTTTCAAATGTTTTATCTTTCTGCAAGTTATTGTTTAGCCTTCATGTTTTTATATGCAACGTTTATCAAAAATTCGGACGTTTTTTGCAAACAAAACAGTAAAATAAAAACAAGAGAGCTTTTTATCTGAATAACGACTTTTATTGATTGAAAATGTGCCTGAAAAGGCGAATACATCAGGAAGCAATTCCTAGAAAGAGGTAATTGCGCACAAAAGGAAAAATCTATCCTAATGGCAATGTGAATACAGCATCCACTATTTCTCAATTCTGTTATAACTCACAGATCATCAGTTTTCCTCCCAACTTCCTTGCTTTCCGAGAAGAATGACTGGACCGATCACATCTTTCGAGATGGCAGACGACGAAGCGCGATGTAGTACAGATAACTCGGACTGTAGTCTTCGCTTTAATCCCTCTTTTGGCTGGATCGCCCTTTCGGGTTTTCAATCCACCAGGATACCCATTTTTGCCTAAGCCGCCCTTGCGGGTTTTCGACTTACCGGGTGTACAAATTCTTTTCATTTTTTATCCCTAATTTTTGCCCGAACCTTTTCTTTCTGTTTTTTGGTTCGCCGGGATGCCCTTTTTTGCCTGGACTCTTTTATTCTTTTTGTCCAGCGGGTCAATTTATGCGAAGTATTTTTTGACTACATCTGAGTTAACAGGGGACGGAAAATCTTCACCATCCATAGTTGTAAGCATCAAGGCTCCACCGGAGAAGACCTTCTTCACAACGTACGGACCTTCATAATTAGGAGTTCACTTGCCCCTGTTATCTGTACCGGGAGGAAGGATCCTCTTCAAAACTAGATCACCAGTTTGATAGCTTCGAGGACGCACTTTCTGATCAAAGGCTCTCTTCATCCTTCTCTGATACAACTGCCCATGGCACACAGCTGCTAGCCGTCTCTCTTCGATAAGGCTCAACTCATTAAACCTTGTTCGAATCCACTCGGCTTCGTCCAGCTTGACATCTAACAAAACTCTCAGAGAAGGGATCTCCACTTCAACAGGTAGGACTGCTTCCATACCATACACAAGGGAGTACGGGGTTGCCCCGGTCGACGTACGTACTGAGGTACGGTACCCATGCAAAGCGAAAGGCAGCATCTCATGCCAATCCTTGTACGTCACGACCATTTTCTGCACAATCTTCTTGATATTCTTGTTTGCCGCCTCTACAGCACCATTCATCTTCGGTCTGTAAGGAGAAGAATTGTGATGTTCAATCTTGAAATCTTTACAAAGCTCTTTCATCATCTTGTTATTGAGATTCGAACCATTGTCAGTGATGATCCTCTCAGGAACTCCATAACGACAGATGATTTCCTTCTTGATGAACCGGGTAACCACTTGTTTGGTAACATTAGCATAGGAAGCTGCTTCCACCCATTTGGTGAAGTAATCAATCGCAACCAGGATGAAGCGATGTCCATTCTAAGCAGTAGGCTCAATTTTCCCAATCATATCAATGCCCCACATGGCGAACGGCCAAGGCGAGTTCATGACATTCAGAGGGCTTGGTGGTACATGCACTTTATCAGCATAGATTTGACACTTATGGCACTTCCGAGCGTATTTGAAACAATCGGATTCCATAGTCATCCAGTAATAACCGGCTCTCAACAATTTCTTGGACATTGCATGACCACCAGCATGGGTACCAAACGAACCTTCATGCACTTCCTGCATCAACATGTCTGCTTCGTGTCTATCCACGCATCTGAGCAGGACCATGTCAAAATTCCTCTTATACAGCACATCGTCCTGATTCAAGTAAAAGCTTCCAGCTAGCCTTCTCAAGGTTTTCTTATCGTTCTTTGACGCACCATCAGGATACTCCTGGCTCTTGAGGAAGTTCTTGATGTCATAGTACCACGGCTTCTCATCAATCACAACAGACTCGGCTGCAAACACATACGCAGGCCTCTCGAGTCGATTTACCGCAACATGTGGCACATGATTCCACCACTGAACTTTGATCATAGAAGATAAAGTAGCCAAGGCATCAGCCATCTGATTCTCATCCCGAGGGACATGATACAACTTCACCTTCTTGAAGAACGTCAGTATTCTTCTGGTGTAATCTCTATACGGAATCAAATGCGGCTGGTTGGTATTCCAATCTCCATTGACTTGATTGATCACTAGAGCAGAATCTCCATAGATGTCAAGTGTTTTGATCCTCAGATCAATGGCTTCTTCTATCCCCATGATACAAGCCTCATACTCAGCTTCATTGTTGGTGACATCAAAAGTCAATCTGGCAGAAAAGGGTATATGAGCACCTTTAGGATTGATCAGCACTGCACCAACACCGTTACCATTCACATTAACAGCCCCATCAAACATCAATGTCCACTTGTCCTCAGGATCCGGTCCTTCCTCGACAAGAGGCTCTTCACAATCTTTCATCTTAAGATACATGATGTGTTCATCAGGGAATTCAAACATCATAGGCTGATAGTCATCAATCGGCTGTTCGGCGAGATAGTCTGACAAAACACTACCTTTGATGGCCTTCTGCGACGTGTACTGGATATCATATTCTGTTAAAATCATTTGCCAACGGGCAACACGTCCGGTGAGAGCCGACTTCTCAAAGATGTACTTCACTGGATCCATCTTAGAAATCAACAAGGTAGTATGGTTCAGCATATACTGCCTCAGTCGGCGAGCAGCCCAGGCCAAAGCACATCAAGTTTTCTCAAGCTATGAATATTTGATTTCACAGTCGGTAAACTTTTTGCTAAGGTAGTATATGGCATGCTCTTTTCGACCAGACTCGTCATGCTGTCCCAATACACACCCCATCGAATTCTCGGTCACTGACAGGTACATTATCAGCGGTCTCCCAGGAACTGGAGGAATTAGGATTGGAGGTTTCTGTAAATACTCTTTTATCTTGTCAAAAGCTTTCTGACAATCATCATTCCACCTGATTGCTTGATTCTTTCTTAGCAACTTGAATATAGGTTCACACGTGGCAGTTAGGTGAGATACAAACCTTGCAATGTAATTCAATCTCCCTAAAAACCCACGCACCTGCTTTTCTGTTTTCGGTTCAGACATTTCTTGAATAGCTTTGACTTTTGCTGGATCAACCTCAATCCCTTTCTCACTGACAATGAAGCCTAACAGCTTCCCAGATCTCACACCAAACGTACACTTGTTCGGATTCAGCCTCAGTCTGAACTTTACCAATCTGTCAAACAACTTTTGCAAATTGACCAGGTGCTCCTCTTCTGTCTGCGACTTCGCAATCATATCATCCACGTACACTTCAATCTCTTTGTGCATCATGTCATGAAAGAGAGTCGTCATAGCCCTCTGATAGGTAGCACCGGCATTCTTCAGCCCAAATGGCATCACCTTATAGCAGAACGTGCCCCAAGGTGTAATGAATGTCGTCTTTTCCATGTCCTCTGGCGCCATCTTAATCTGATTATATCCAGAGAAACCATCCATGAAAGAGAATATCGAGGATTGAGCCGTATTATCCACCAATACATCAATGTGAGGTAATGGGAAATCATCTTTCGGACTCGCTCTATTCAAATCCCGGTAATCGACACACATTCTGACTTTGCCATCCTTCTTCGGCACTGGAACGATGTTGGCTACCCACGGTGGATAGGTTGTTACTGACAAGAACCCAACATCGAACTGCTTCTGAACCTCTTCCTTGATTTTCACTGCCATATCAGGACTCGTTCTACGAAGCTTCTGCTTGACTGAAGGACACTCTTCTCTAAGAGGTAGTCTATGCACCACAATATCAGTATCCAGCCCAGGCATATCTTGATAAGACCAGGAGAATATCTCTACATACTCTCTCAGCATCTCGATCAACCTGCTCTTGACCTCTGTCTTCAACGTAACCCCGATCTTAATATCCCTTCTAGCGTCCTCAGTACCAAGATTCACAATCTCCAACTCCTCCTGATGAGGTTGGATGACCCTTTCCTCTTGCTTCAACAATCTGACCAATTCTTTAGGGAGTTCACTGTCTTCCTCACTCTCCTCTTCAGCTTGGTAGATGGGATTGTCGAAATCATACTGAGCCATAACAGAACTGTTCATAGTGGATGCCATAAGATCACTTCTGCATGTGTAATGCTTTGTTTTAGAAAAAGAGTTCAATAAAGTCACAAAAACAAAAACATTGCCATTTTTTTTTTGAAAAATGAAAACAAAAATAGAAAGACAGGGATCACAAAATTGTTTGCAAAACGTCCTTTATTCATGATAAAAATTGTAAAACATGATGTGGCCCTACAATGAACCACTACGTCTTGGGCAGAACGTAGGGTTTTGTGCAGAATGAAAAAAAACAAAAGAAAATTACTTTGTTTGAAGAGTAACTTGGACCATATCCTCTGCTGTCCAATTGCTGATAATCTCCCCTGGCGCACGCGGGCGGACCCAGTCGTCGAGATCATAATCACTGTCACCATCTTCCACATCAGCTGCAAAGACGTCACCGTGATTCATCAGCCCAGCGCTGGTAAAGGTACTCGGACCCGCTGGTACACCCTGCTCTGCTAGCAACGGTTGATAGCCAATACCAAACTTATCCTCTTTGACAGGAAAATCTACCATCTTGCCCCAGCCTTCAGCTTTTCCAGAGTCAACAACCTCTTTGGCCTGCTTGTAAGACGCAATCGAAGCACCCGGCCTCCTCTGATCAGCAAATGCTACCCCCTCGAGAGCAACCGTCTCAAACGCCTGGCATAACGTTTCGTGGATCTCGCCATCCACCTCTACATACTTGAAAGAGGATAGGTGACTCACCAGAATATCTTCTTCACCGCACACGGTCACAATCTGACCGTTCCAGACATACTTGAGCTTTTGGTGGAGAGTTGACGAGACAGCCCCTGCTGCATGGATCCATGGTCTCCCCAACAAGCAACTGTAGGCGGGCTGAATGTCCATCACGTAGAAGATGATATCGAACACCTCTGGACCTATCTTCACAGGCAAGGTAACTTCACCAAACACAGAACGTTTGGATCCGTCAAAAGCACGCACGATCAGGTCACTAGGAGTAAGCACAACCCCTTCAACAGATATCTTCTTCAGAATTTGCTTCGACAAGACATTCAGAGAAGAACCGGTGTCGACCAACACATGCGATAAAACAGCCCCCTTGCGCTCCATCGTGATATGCAAGGCCTTGTTATGGTTTCGCCCTTCAGGCGTCAAATCAAGGTCTGTGAACCCCAAACCATGCCTGGTGCTCACGTTAGCAATCACACCTTCTAACTGGTTGACGGAAATCTCTTGAGGTACATACGCCATATTCAACATCTTCAGCAAGGCGTTCCGATGTGCCTCTGAGCACAACAGCAAAGAGAGAATCGAAATCTTGGACGGAGTTTGGTTGAGTTGGTCTACGATCTTGTAGTCACTCTTCTTAATGATTTTCATGAATTCCTCCACGTCCTTCTCAAACGAACCCTCAGCCTCCTTCTGAGCCGGTTCCTCGTCAACCACGGCCTGTTTGCCCTTTGATCTAGCAGATGCCTCAGCATTGGCATCCCTCAACGGTTGAGGCGCAAACAGCCGTCCACTTCTAGTAAAGCCTCCCGGTCCACCAACATTGTCCACAACTGGACTTGCACTTGCCACAGGAGCTCTACTGGGTACAGCAATAGTTACTGGAGCCTGATCGGTCGGCCTGATCCGATTCTCAGCCCTTCGATTATTCCGGTAGGCATTGTCATATCTCCAAGGCACAGCCTTACTATTCTCAACAACAGGTCTTCTACCTGATACAGCAATAGTAGTTGGAGTGTTGACAGTTACTGGTGCGGAGATGGTAACAGGAGTACCACTTGTTGTAGGCACACCACTAACCCTTTGCCCACGCCCTTCAGACGGTTTGAAGTATATCGTGACAGTTGACACTGCCCCACGATCTTTAATATCAGCCCGGACAAACTGTATACTGCCTTCATCCATCAACCTCTGAATACCAACCCGCAACTGATCACACCCATTCTCAGCTTCAGCACAGCCTAAACAATCTCCATCACAACCCGGGTAGACACCCCCATTCAATAAACGGCCCTTAACAACTGCCAAAGAAGTCTGAACGTCATTCACACTGACAACCACGTCTTCAGCTTCAGCCCCTTCAACACAATTCACCCGGTGAGCACCATGCGCAGGCATAGGGTTATTCACGACATTTGGTACAGGAGAAAAGTTGATCGTCTTGGCATCAATCAGGTCCTGGACCTTATGGTGGAAAGCCCTGCAATTCTCTATATGGTGTCCCGGCGCACCAGAATGAAAGTCACAACGCACATTGGCATCATACCCAGGTGGTATTTTTGTCAATGGCGCCATCGTCCTCAATTCAACAAATCCTAGTCTGAGTAACTCCGACAGTAACTCAGTATAGGTCATGGGTAGGGGATCAAAACGTCTATCAGGAATTCGCTGCCTCCGCTGATAGGGACGTTGTTGTTGTTGTTGTTGCGGCATTTGTTGTTGAACCCTCTGTTGTTGCGGTGGTTGACGTTGTTGAGGTGCAGGAATAGTCACTGCAGCGACCTGCCGATACCGACTTCTGTTCTGAACCCGGCGATGTTGAACAGCATTGGTATCACCCTCTCTTCGGCGAGGTGCCCCAGAGAAAGGTTTCTTTGAAGAAGAGGAACCAGCATCTTGGATCTTACCAGCTTTGATCAAGCTCTCAGTCCTCTCACCACAAATGACTACATCAGAAAAACTACCGAATGGGCAGCTTCCCATCCGGTCCATGAATACTCCTTGAAGGGTACCAATAAACATGTCTGTCAACTCCCTTTCCAGCATAGGGGGTTGAACTCTCGTAGCCAGCTCACGCCACCTCTGGGCGTACTCCTTGAAACTTTCACCAGATTTCTGGCAAAGACTCTGCAGTTGGGTTCGGCTCGGAGCCATATCCATGTTATGCTTATATTGCCTTAAGAAGGCTTCCCCCAGGTCTCTCCAGCAACGGATAGAATCTCTCTTTAACTCCATGTACCAGTCCAAAGAAGCCCCAAATAGACTATCTTGGAAAAAGTACATCCACATCTTTTCGTCATCTGTATACGCAGAGATTTTCCGATAATATGCCTGCACATGGGTGCGAGGGCAAGAAGTGCCGTTGTACTTGTCGAAGGAAGGTGCTTTGAATTTGTATGGGATCCTCAACCCCTCGACCAACCCCATATTGGTCACATCGAAACCGAGAGAATTCTGGAATTCCATCGCTCTAATCTTCTCAGCCAGGGCATCAACCTTACGATCCCTATCCTCCACTCTTCCAACATCACCATCATCCTCACTCAGCAGCGTGAACATGTCCTCTTGTCGGTCGACAATAGGAGCTGGATGACGAGCCGGAGCCCGGGTAGCTCTAACATTGACAGTCTCAGCAGCAAGAGGCTGTCCATTGATCCTTATCCCTCTGAGTTCATCCCCCATGGCATAATCATGAACGGGAGCAGCAACATTGACATTCTCATGAGCAGGTGCAGCAAAAGGCGAAGCACGATTGGATGTCTGAATCACGGTCTCTTGTCTCTGAACCAGGGCTCGGAGTTCCTCCTGACCTTGTGTAACCCCTTGCATCATCGTCATGAACTGGGCCATATTCACCCTCATCTCGGCCAACTCAGTCTGAACCTGATCCATACTTCTCTGTTGATTGAGTCTGGTAGAATACCGGTGCGGTCTTCGATCAGCTATCCTGCCTGACACAGGAACCAGAGTGAGAAGTCGTGCGCAAGAACACCTGTTATGCAAAAATGATATGAGTATGATGCTAATGCATATGATGCACATGGAATGTTCATTTCTCAGGCATTCAAAGAGCCTGATTCATCTTCGAAAGATGGCAACCTGCAGCAAGGCAACACAGGAAGCACAGAAATAACATACACAAGAGCAATGAGTACAGAGTAAAGCCAATAACCTCATCTATAAATGAGCAACAGGATCATACAACAAAGTCAACAAAGATCCAGAGTAATACAACAAGGAATCCCACCCAACAGGCCTGGGGGTGATTCACAACAAAACATCAGAAATACAAGCTAAGACAAATGACTTCCAGGAATGAGCGTCTTCAAGTAGTGACACTGGTCTATCAACAGTTCACACTCTGAACATTCTGGCAAAGGAGTGATCTTCTCCTTCAACTGTCTTCTAAACTCGACAACTTCTGCTCCAAGTTGGTTCTCTGATGCAAGTCTCTGGCCGACTTCCTTCTTCAACTGGATATCTTTGTCTCTGAGTTGCTTCTCCAAGTCTCTGATCTTCTTCTGATAACTGGCCTCAGCTCTCTGCAATCTCAAACACTCTCGGTGCTCTGCATTCAGCAAGTTCTCCATCTCTGCATAAGATCTCTTCTTGCCCCTTACTCCACCAACATCTGCACTCTGGGCATTTCTGAGTTGATGAGTCAGGTTCAACCTATCAGCTTTGGCTTGATACAACTCCATCTGGGCATCTTGCTCTTTCTCCTTCAGACGACAATTCTTAATCAGGGCTTGCTTGTACTGCTCAGCAGGTAAACTCTCAGCAAGAATCAAAGGTGGTTGCACTTGCAACGGACTCATCCTATCATAGGGCAACAACAAAGTTTCCACTCTCTTCTTAACCCAATCAGTGTAATTAGGCATAGCAATGGCAAACTTCTTCCCTAAGACAGATCCATCTTGGACACCAATAGACTTCCAAGCTCTTCCAATCTGCTCCAATCTATCAGGGTCACTTCGTTTCTCAAAATACACACTCTCAACTATCTCAGCTTCAAGTGGTCTTCCATTCATCACGAACCCCAACTGGCGAAGAGAAAGAACCGGGTTGTAATTGATGCAACCCTTAGTCCCTACAAGTGGCACATTCCGGAATTCTCCACAACTCATAATAACATCACGCACATCCATCTGATAAGATTGCCATCTGATATCATATGAAGTAAGATACATAACCCTCTGAGTCCACCTATAAGTGCTCTGAGCCTCCACGAAAGGTCCACTGACTGGCAGGAGAGACATGAACCATCTGAGCAACAGTGGGAGACAACCTCTGATAGCTCCACCCTTACCATGCCTACTGTGGATAGCATAATAAGTGTCAGCTAACAAAGTAGGAATCGGGTTCCCTCCAATGAAAATACAGACTGCAGCATAGTCCACGAAGTTGGGCATACTCGGAAACAAAACAATCCAATAGATCATAACAGCAAGCTGGGCGTGAAAAGCTTCCCAATTCCCCTTCTCTGCTTCTCTTCTAGCAACTCTCAATAGAAACTTCAAAGGCATACCCACAACATCCCAACTGGACTTCCAATTATCACTGACCTCCTTGACACCCAACCGGAGAGCTCTGGCAACAACCCTGAAGTCAACCTCCTTGGGCACATCCAAGAAAGGGACCTGATGCTGAATCGGGACACTCAACAGAATGGAGTACTCCTCGAGAGTAGGCGCCAACTGATAATCCTGAAAGGTGAAGCAACGAAGCTCTGGGTCATAGAACTGAAGAAGAGTCTGCAACGGCACTGGATCGACTACCATCTTCAACAGTGTCAGAATATCCCCATACTGATCCACGAACCCCCTCAGATGATCACTGGTCACCAGGTTGCTTAACTCTATCAGCGATGTCAAAGGCTCACGGTGAAAAATGTAGGAACAAGTCTTCCGCTTCGGCTCTGGGACTGTTGCCATCTCTATCAGTGAACAGACTCTGGAATGTACCTGAGAAATGATATGCATGCAGGGATTAGTTTTTCTTTTTTTCATTTTTTCAATTTTTTTTTTTGCGTTTCTTTTGAAAATAAACATGCTATGATGCAGATAATGCAGACGACTGGCAGGCTGTGCATCTCGGAACACAGGATCGAAGCTTCGGATTGAACTCTGAACCACAATTCATCTGAAACCTAAAGTCAACTGACAAACTGTCATCTGAACCCAATCTGAGGAACCAAGTCACCAATAGGACCACAAGTCACCAACTAGTCACCGACAAGTCACCAACTGTACCTGTAATAATGATCATTCCCTCCCCACTCACGGGTGTCATCTAGGCCAGGGTAAGGTCGAGAGAAACGCAGGATAAACAACCCTTTCAAGAATATCATCCTGTGCACACCCGATGTATGCACCGATAATACCCCATCAGAGTCTGAACTGCTCGTGATATCAATGTTCCGCTAGGTGGCGCATACCACCCGCTTCCCATGAATCACTCTATTCCTAGGTTTCCTAGATTTCACTCATAGCCTGGGTATTGGGCCTTTTACCTCGAGTAACTCCCACCCCAAACAGAGAAACACAGCACAGCCAGCACAGATGAATATGAATGAATGCAAACATTAATGCACACATAAATGCAAACAATAAATGAATGAATGCAATAAATAACAGCAAATAGCAACCAAAACCCTAACCTAGAGGGCGCTAGGAGAGACTCGCTTAGGGAGGATGGACCAGCAAGAGGTCAACTTCTTATTGTCCCCAGCAGAGTCGCCAGCTGTCGCATTACGCGAAAAACCGGCGGGAAAACAAAACAACAGAGCCGCCACCGTGCGTTATTTATCCCAAAAGAGGGAAAGGAAACGCTCGAAGTAAACCTGGAAAAGACATGGTCTCGCGACCAAAGAGAATGGGATCGGGAGTCGGTTATGCGAAGGGAAGGTATTAGCACCCCTACGCATCCGTCGTACTCGACGGGATCCACGCACAAAAGGAAGGAAAATGGTTGCTAAACATTGCTCACAAACATCAAACGCTGGCTGAAAGAGACACGGAAAACAAAAGAAACTAACTCGGCAGGATATCGCATCCTGGGCCTACTTAGTCTATCAAGCATAGACATCAGAGTCGAAGTAGTTCGGACTAGGGAAAACGTGCTCTCTAGGATGTCGCATCCTATGCATACGTATCTTCTTGGACTAAAGAAGAATCAGAGCACCCGTAGCTCGGCTCACGCACGCCAAACAAAACCACACGGGAAATTGACTGCCAATCGCTGGACTTACGTCAAACTCCACACAAACAGGCAAACCTGGAATCCGAATGCCAATCGCTGGACTTACATCAGACTCCGAACCAAACACACACACACTGGAAACCGACTGCCAATCGCTGGACTTATGTCAGACTCCAACAAACAAACAAAACACAGGAAACCGACTGCCAATCGCTGGACTTACGTCAGACTCCACACCATCACAGGAAGAAGAAGGGTCTCGATTGCAACCAGGGCAAGAGAAAGGGAAGGTCTCAATCGCAACGAGGGCGAGAGAAAAGAGTAAGTGTTAGTCGTTAGTCAAACTCGACAAGACATCGCATCTCGTGCCTACGTATCTCATCTGAACATGAGAATCAGAGTTGCCGTAGTTCGGCTAAACTATTCTTGTTGGTTTATGTTTTTTAAGTGGACGACGTCACTACGCCATCTACCGGATGCTCGACCTTTGGAGACTTACTCACCTGTAGTAGAAGGAGTTGACGTATCCTTAATAGGGGATAATGTTTGTTTGTGTTTTAGGAAAGCCCAAGCAAGAAAGGAAGTCCTATACGAAGGAACCGTGCTACCTTAATTGACATGCAAACGAGACTACGCGGAGTCTAGCAAACCTAGGGGATACGATCACACCACACAAGCACATACAGCATGAAGTAAACACACCAACAAGGGGCTCAAACATCAAGGCTAGGCTTTAGTCGAGGGGTCATGTCAACCTCGACAAACAAGCCACTATATCAGGGTAATGTTAGCTCTTAACCCTAACATTGAGAGTTAGGGTGAAGCAGATGAAATAGGAAGTGAGGGGTGTGCCTCACAGCTCTTATCCCTGGCCTGGGAGAGCTTTAGACAGATGAAGTGTGGGTTCAGAAAGTGGGAACCCTTCTACACTTATGACACTGACTCAACTGTACAACTGTACAAGGATCTTGGGTTACTATCCACAATGCATCAACACAGTGGTATGAGCAAAGGGATGACTCAACTGACTAGCAGGAGACGGATTGCACATCTCTTGTATCTGCCAATTGCCTTATCAAAGGTCTTTTCCTGCTTGGGGACAAAGATAAACAAGCACAAGCATTTCCTCTTAAGGAGGACTTCAGACAGGTGCCTGGCCAAGTAACAGGCCAGGTCTTCCAGACTACATGGAGAAGAGATCATTATACCTCAATGCTCAAGCTAGCAAGCAAAGCAAACACGAGTTCACAAGGGAACTATAGCAACTAAGGTACCTGAAATCAATCCAACATAATCAGTATACCAGACAAACAAAAAGCAAACAGACAATTACAAGTCCACAGCACAAACAGATAACAAGCATCAATGCATAAAGGTGCAAGCCACAAGGCATAAGTGCAAGTCTCAAAGCCTACAAAACAAACTCAATGTTAGTCATAAACAAGCAATAAACCAACTCCAATTGAGTGCACATCATCAAGCATAAGCAATTGTGCTCTTTGACCTGAAACAAAGCTCAAATATTAAGCACTAACCACTAGGACTTGGCCTAGGGTCAAAATGGGAGCAATAAACCAAAACAGAACATGAAACTTATCCAAAATCAAGTTCAATCAAATAAGAAGCAAATCCAAGTGGTCTCACATTCATATCATCAATCAATATCATTTCATGAAGCAAAGAGTACAAAACATGCAATTTGAAGCTCATAGAACCAAACAGAATGATTCAACTCAAATCCACTCACAAACATTTCAATAAATTCCCAAAAATTTCATGGCTAAATAGCATTCATAACATGACCTACACACCAAATTTCAAGTCATTTGGACCAAGGGAAATAAGTCAATTAAATTCATAAAGTCCAAGCATGTTCAAGCAAGCTCATACAAGGCACCAAATCATGTATCCACTTCAAGCAAGCATAAAACAGAATTGGCATAAGATAAATGAACCAAATCAAAGCCATGGCAAACTTCAAGATGTCTAGAATACATGTGTAAAATTTCAAGTCCATCCAATACACAACAAGAATTTCACAAATCAAATAAAATCATGACTCACAAGAAGTCCACAATTGGTCAAACAGGGAAGAAAATCTCAATCAAATTGGAAATGCACTCAAAAAAATCCACAAAAATTCACATACAAACTTAACATCTAGAAGATCCAACATGCAAAAATTCAGGTCATTTCAAGTTCATATGGCATGGTAACAAAAATCAGGAAGTCAAGAAAGAAATAGTGTGACACAAATTGTCACACCTCCAATGATCAGGTCATATCTCACAAACCAGGAATGCAAAAATCACAAATTCTACACCAAAATGCTCCTCAAGGTGTCTAGTTTATGCATACAAAATTTCAGCTCCATCCAATTAAGCATCATCATTTCATGATCAAAATAATAAACAAGGTGCAAAAAATGACATGTATGAGCAAACCCTAGCCAAAACAGCAATCCACACGTGCACAATTTTCATAAAAATCATCAAAAAAAAGTAGACAAGGCAAGGATCATCATGGAAAAAATCTCATATCATTTGGACAAATATTGAATGACTTATTATTTTTCTAATGGCATGAAAAAATAAAAAAAGATGAACAATGGCATGTGAATATGGATAACATGATATGAAGAAAATGCTAAGGCCAAAGTGAGAAGTCTCCCTCGCACGGAATCGAACCTTGTTCATATTCAAACCTGGCGCGTTTCAAGTGAAACGTGCCGTTTCACTAATACACGTGGCGAGGCGTGAATGGCTTTATGGCTCATAAACACTGAAAACATGCAAAAACACGGGCAAATGGATCTAACACGTTCTGGTAATGAAAATGGCTAGGGTTCAACATGTTCTTCATACAATTTCCAGGTGATGAACAATTTTCCACAGAAATCAACAAATGATAGATCAATAGTTTCGTCTTCTCAAGCACAACAACAATCCAAACATGATTTGTCTTAATTCTCACTAACAAGCTTGAATCGATCAAAAGAAGTTTTGCACAACAAACTTAGATTCACAATATCTCACTTGATTCTCAACGAAAATTAAAAGTGTAAAGTTCAGCATGCTCCACAATCAAGGATCTATCAAATGCATAGCTTAATTTCAACAATTATAAAGATCGAATTCCAACCTTCAAGAGATGGCAGAACTGGAGTTGGAGTTCTTTGGCCTTGCAATGTAGAAACAACACTTGCTTGATGCCTAGGTTGATGAATGGAAGAATGTTGGATGCTCAATTGCTTTGGATCCAGCTCAAATTTCCAGTTGCCATTGATGGAGCTTGCTTGAACAGTCCACGATCTTGCTCAACAGTAATGATTCTTTGCCACAATTCACTTCCAAAAGGCTTGTGTATGATGGATCCTCGAAGAACAATGCAGGTTCTATGGAAATTTTGCAGAAAAAATGAAGAACAAAAGTTGAGAGAATGTGCAATTTTTGGATCTAGATCTGTTTGAATGAAGTGTTAATTACAAATTCAGTTAGAATTATCTATTTATATGTGCTGCTAATCAATTTTGTTAATCAAGCTTAGCCAAAACCAAAGTGATTAGTGAAATGAGGTGTTTATGTGCAATTGGCCAAAATAACCTTCATGTGTGGAATGAGCTGTTACAGTGCACGAATTTCTTACTAAACACACTCCAAATGTGATTTTAGACCAAATTCAAGTGGTGGAAAATGTGGCAAATGCATATTTTTGAAAGCGACTTTTTTCCCTCCCTTTTTCAAATTCAAGCCACATGAAAAATGCCATTTTTATGTGATGACTTTTGATGAAATGTGATGAATGATTTGGATAGAGCATGTCAAATGGAGATTGTAGCAAAAAACCCCACTCAAATTGGCCTTGTGGTGTGAAAGTTATCCAAGTTTGAAGTTCAAAATTTCTTGACAATGATTTGATCATAACTTGCCAACCACAAATGAGAAGTTCATGTTCTTGGACTTTTTGGAAAGGTGACAGCAAGATATTCAACTTTCATGTTGGACAAAATTCCATTTGAAGCTTGTATGATGATGTAAATTTGAGGAGAAGACCTTTCCATTTTTGGCAGTTTGAAATTACAGGTCACTTACTATTTTTGGAAACCTTTCTTCTGACCTCAAATTCTCCAATGTTGATCTTTGACATGGCAAATGAGACTTGTATGGACATGAATGAGGCCTTTCAAACCATCTCCCACCTTCAAATCCATGAATTCAGGCACAGTTGACCACAGTTGACTTTCTAGGGTTTCAGATGAAATCCAGCTTGACTGCTGAGCTTTGATCATCCAATCCTTGACCAAACCACTTCAAAATGACCCCTAGGTCACATGAACTTGTTGAACCAACCATAGGGCTTTGCTTCAATAGGAATGGCACTTGCTTGCTTGATTAACTGGATCTCCTGACCAGTTGACTGAATCTTGTCCGATGACTTGCACTTGGGCAAAGGACAATGCAATGCTATGCAGTGGACTATGTAATGTTAATGACCTAATGGTGAAAATGTATGTACAAAAAGGTAGGTGCAAATTTGAGGTGCTACAGTCTGCAGTTGTATATCCTTTGTCTAGCACTTTGAGACCTGCAATAAGAGTTTGGAATCTAGAAAACATTACCTCTACAGCTTCATCATCCTCCATTTTGAAGGCTTCATATTTCTGGATTAGAGCCAGAGCCTTTGTTTCTTTGACCTGAGAGTTTCCTTCATGAGTCATCCTTAGGGAGTCGAGTATATCTTTAGCTGTTTCCCTATTGGTGATTTTTTCATACTCATTGTAGGATATGGCATTGAGAAGTATCGTTCTGGCTTTGTGATGATTTTTGAATTCGCACTTCTGATCATCTGTCATTTTACTTCTGGGAACGGCAACTCCAACATCTGTTACAGGAGGTTTGTATCCAACTGTGACAATGTCCCAGAAATCAGCATCATAGCCCAGAAAGAAACTTTCAATTCTATCTTTCCAGTAATCGAATTTCTCTCCATCAAAGACTGGAGGTTTAGCGTTGTAGCTGTCTCTTTCATTGGTTTTGGCCATAGTTTTTCTCGTTCTGGATCTCTCTACATTGTTAAGTGTTTGATTAGAAAATCAATGACAGAGCCGAAGCTCTGATACCAACTAAAGGTGAGAAAAACAAGAAAGGGGGGTTTGAATTGTTTTAGAAAATAAAAGCTTTTTTAGAAGTAAGAACACATAGAATTTTATACTGGTTCGCTTATAACACAAAGCTACTCCAGTCCACCCGGCCAAGGTGATTTCGCCTTCAAAAAGGACTTAATCCACTAACCTTGAAAGATTAATACAACCAAACGTCTAAGAGAGTGATCTCTTAGTCCTCCCAAGTATATAGACTACGCAGAGTCACTTGAGGAATAACAACAATTTAACAAAATAGATATGTAATAGAGAGTGCTTCTAAGAGTAAGCAAATATTACAGCAGAATAATCAAGCAAGTGTTTTCACGTATGAGCAGCAACTCGTGAAAAGCTTTAAGAGAGAATGTAAAGAGTTTTCTGTGCGTTATTGTGTGTCTCTCACTGAAGTATGTTGTCCTTTATATAGTGGTGAAGAGGACCGTTGGAGTGATGACAGAATATTGGCCTTTGATGAGCATTCAATGTCATTACTTCTGTGTTTCTTTCCATAATCAATTTGTCTCCCTAAATGATTTCTTTCTAAAAATACTTCCTTTTCATTTAAAGAAATTCTTTCCATTATTCTTTCTGGATTTGGAGAATCTTCATCAGAGTCTCTGTTATCTCGGAGTTTCTGTGTCAGAAGGAGATTGCGTTGAGGTTACCTCAGAGCTTCTAAGAGTACTGGTCTTCTAGATCATCAGAACTACGTCTAGTGGATGTTTAGAGCTTCTGGTTCTTTCTACTATCTTGTTTTGCTCAGAATCAGAACTTCTGGAGCGTACTTCTTCAAATGCTTCTGATCTTCTAGAACTTTGTATCTGACCAGAGTTAGTATCTGATAAAACAATCAGATTCCTTTGTTGCTGTTCAGAGTCCTGCACACTTAGAGAATTTTCGTTAGGGTGCCATTTTTGGTTTCATCCTTTGTTATCATCAAAATCTAGGAATTCTATTGTAGAACTAATTTTGTTCTTACAACATGTACATCTCTCATATGAAGAAAATGATTCAAATGATGTGCATGATATTCGTCATGATCATCAAGAGGGGATATGGGAAAACTAGTAAGTAAATATTTTATATCACTCAGTAATATATATTTATTCATTTATATTTTTATTTTTTCTAAAGACTTAATATTCCATTTCGTTTTTTAATATCGTATAAACAACGGGAGTTCAAGTGTCAAATATAGCAAAAGGGATATATGTCATATCGGTTGATATTAGTGTCCAGTTCAAATGGTGTTGGTTAGGTTATTAAATTTCAATTTATTATTCATATTCATGATCGATAAAAGACATTAAAAGATCATTATATCCTCGTTCGTTTAAAGATGAGGAAAAATACTTTGTGAATGATATTATGAAGTATCATATGAAATCGAGGTTCTTAATGGGAGCATTGAAAAATGAAATGCATACAATTAGACAAGTGTGTGGGAACAAAATTGGTTGATACCATATCCCTTGGGTTTTAATGATAACAAAGTATTTAAAGAAATTTTTTATATTCTAACATCTATTCAAGTATGCAGGATTATAAGTCTAAGAACAAATGAAAAGAAGCTTGAGGATTCTGAGTTTGAAGTTCATAATCTGGCTCTGAAGATCACTTATGGAGATTCTGGCTTTTATGGAAGATCCAGACTCTAAAGAAGACAACATCTGAATACAGTCAACCTCTAGTGATCCAGACTCTAAAGCTTCAGAAGCCAAGAAGCTGACTCTAAAGAGATTATCCTCTGAAGAGATCAGCCTCGGAAGAGTGAAGTCTGAAGAAAGTCAACCTCTAAAGGTTGTCTAATCTATTCAATTGAGGAAACTTTGACAGACTCAAAGATCTTTTGTTCACGTGAACACTTAAGGAAAAATCTCTTCATAGTTGTCTGAGCTTCAACGGATAGTTCCTCTTGCAGAAAGTTATTTTTTTATGTATCCAATCAAGTACAAAGCTTATCCAACTTTTTGGTGAAAGTCTTCCAACATCTCTTTTCCTTATCTCTATATAAGGATCTGAAAGACCTGAAGATGAATATTAATACACTGATATACAAGACTCTAAACCTTGACATTTCAAAGAGAAACTACTTTATCAAATTAACTAGACTTAGAACATCTTATCTCTGTGTATATTTTAGAAGTTCTTAAAGTCTTAAGAGTCTTAATAAGTTTTATTCTCTATACACCCCTTATTTCATACCAAATGTAGTTTTACCCAAATCTCTTAACAACGTGTTATAGATTCAGAAGTCTCTTGCTTTACTGCTTGAGCATTTGAAGTCTCTTGCTTGTGTGCTTGGGCATAAAAGTCTCTTACTCGAGGGTTTGAACATTTGAAGTATCTTGCTTGTGCGTTTGATCATCGGATTCTCTTACTTGAGGGTTTGAGCATTGTAAGTCTCTTGCCTGTGTTCTTGAGCATAAAAGTCTCTTACTTGAGGGTTTGAGCATTAGATGTCTCTTGTTTAGTGCTTGAGCATTTGTAATTTTATTAGTTATATTGAAAACCCCTTGAAGTAAAAGGGGATTAGACTACTCTCAAGTTGTGAGAGGAACCATGGTAACTGTTTTATGTCTCAACTTTTAATTTCCTTCCTTCTGATCTTATTATTCTACTGCTATTAACTTTGTAACTCTGAGTCAGATTCTGGTTCTGAATCTGATAAGGACTTTCAGGAGCAACCCTATTAAATCTAAGTCAGACTGTGAACTGAGTGTTCAGAAAATGATTGAGATTAATCAGAAGCAGGCGAATAAAAATCGTAGAGGAGAAAAGAAAACACAATTCAACTCTCTCTCCTCCCCCTTCTTGTGTTTTTCTCATCTTCAAAGTGTCATGCAAAAGAGCATACATCTCCACGCTAGAGAATTTCTTCAACTTCATATCACGGGTGGATACCTTCAAGGCTCTCGATCCTTAAAAAATATATCAAAAAATAAAAGTTAACATAAATAAAAAATATTTCATATAACATAATGTGAAGCTAGCGGAAATATACCCGAACGCATCGCACACTCAAACATACAACAGAGTCACCATCGAACTTTATTTATTCCCGAAGAAAAGGGAAAACATCGATAAAACTAGGGGGGAAGAGATATGTTGGGTAAGGAAGTCAGTTATGCAAGGGGAAGGTATTAACACCCTTAACATCCATGGTACTCCATGGGAACCATTTTGATTGTTCTAACTCGAATGAGTATTATATATAAAGATTACTCACAAAAGAATAAGGGAAAAGGAAATAAATAGATAAAGTGATAGGTGAGGATTGAGGCCCTCATGCCTACGTATCCTCATAATGTAATGAGGAATTCATAGCTCCCCAGTTCAAAGAACTAGTGGTGAGAGATGAAAAGAATTGTGATAACGGGTATGGTCTAAACCAAAGGATAATGTGATTTTCACTTCAACAAGGGGTGAAATATGAACCCAAGAGTAAAAATGGCATTGACCGATATGTGGACTAGTCGGGCTGCCACTATATGGTATAGCCAAAAACAAGGTGAATTAAGTGTTTTGGGACGATTCAAATAGCTCTTGGTTCACAAGGCGACACAAGATGGAGCTCAAAGAGATATTGTATTTGGCTCAAAGATAGGGTATATCACATGGAGTGAATGAAGGTAGAATATGAGTGCCTCATGGAGATGAATGGAATGAATGACCAAAGTCACAGAATTGAAGGGTGTGGTAACAAACGACTAAAGAGGTATGATTTGAAACCAAAGGTAAAGGTGTATTGGAATCCATAGGAGAAATGGAATATGTACCATAGAGGGAAATGACATCTTATCCAAAAAAGAAGGAATTAAATGTTTGGGTACGAGCAAAACAACTCTAGGTACAAATGCGGACTGCCGTTATATCGTTCTAAAAGGGTATGTATGGAATTCTAAAGGAAATGGTATCTCATTTGCAAAGAAATAGTATGTCACTAGGTGAACAGTTTATGATCGAAGGTAGATAATGGATCATGAAAGATATGAATGGTGCCCTAAGAAGGAAGGAGGAATAATCAGGAATATGCTCACCAAGGATTCACATCCTCGTGCCTACATATTCTCATTGTGTAATGAGAAAGTCAGAGCATTCGTAGTTTGTGGAACCACAAGAACAAAGAGAGATTGAAAGTGATAAAAAAGTATAACTCGCACCAACAGAAGGGTAATAACAGGTATTTGTCTAAGCAACGGGGAATCATAAGACAAACCCAATTTTAGAGGTTAACTACAGTGGAAACAGAGAGAGAGAGAGAGAGAGAGAGAGAGAGAGAGAGAGAGAGAGAGAGAGAGAGAGAGATTTGTCTAAGCAACAGGGACTCACAAGACAAATCCCACTTCAAGGAATGATTACAGTACTGTAGTACAAGGAATAATGTATCATTGGCTGGGGAACTAACATTTCGAGATCAAAGAAGAATGATATCTTGGATTCATGAAAGAGATAGACTTTGAACCAAAGAGTAAACCGGTGTCTTAGCTAAAAAGAATGAATTAAATGTTTGGGGACTATCCAAACAACTCTTGGTTCATGAGGCGGATTGCTGCTATATCGTCCTAAAAGGATGTACATGGATTCCAAGGAGAAGTATATTTGATCTCAAAAAGATGGTCTTGGTTGATGAATGAATAATGATTGATTAATAAATAGGGTAGATTGCGAAGAATCTGAATTCTTATGCCTACGTATTCTTATTGTGCAATGAGAAAGTCAGAGCTTTTGTAGTTCAGCCAACTATGGATGAAAACAGGGTAAATTAGGCATGGCAACATAACCCATACCCGTGGGTACCCACCCGAACCCGCCCGAAATTTGACGGGGAAAACCCGCTTTGACTGGGTTTGGGTTTGGGTTTAGGTTTGGGTTTTTCCCGATTATAAAATATGGGGACGGGTCGGGTAATGGGGATACTAGTATCCACCCCGAACCCATCCCCGAACCTGCCCCCTTTACTTTATTATCTATTTTATTATTTTAGTTTTGATAATTTAGAATATTAAATATGTGGTTAATGTTTTGATATTTTGATTTGTATATATTATTTAAAATATTTGAAATGTATGCATGAAACTTTTTAAGATTTTATTATTTTATTATTTTATTATTTGTAATATAATTTGATTTTGGAAAAATAAATATTTTATTTTAAAAAATTGATTTTATTAAATAGATAGTGGCGGGGCGGGGATGCCCAAACCCATCTCGGACCCGTTTGGGACGAGTTTGGGTTTTAATTCTTCATCCCCGATGGGGATTGGGGCAGGGAACAGGGATAATTTTGGGATTCGGGTTTGGATTTGGGGGGTGTAAAAACCGCCCCCGACCCGCCCCGTTGACATGCCTAAAGGTAATTGAGGAAAAAGAAAACATTGATTGAATAGTGGAAGAGACTTGATAGTTACTTGGTAAGAACCAAACTAAAGTCTATGAATAAGGGCGAATGCTTTGAATAGCTAGGGCTTACGCCCGGTATGTAAAGTCACTCTAGACAAGGGTAGGAGAAACTCTGTATCATCATTCCTTATTATTTAAGGCTCATGATACTTCTCATAACTAACAAATTGTTATAGAAGAATACTCATTATTGCTCCTTGTGTTGATATTACTTTGTATGAAGAAGACTTGGTAGTTTACTCGATTCGTATTGCACTAAAGTCTATGAATAAGGGCAAAGGCTTTGAATAGCTAAGGCCTACGCCCCGTACACAAAGTCACTCTAGACAAGGGTAGGAGAAACCCCGCCTCATCATTCCTTATTACTTAAGGCTTGTTTCATTCAATTTGAATAGTATTTACCAAGTGTTGACCTTTGATTTATCTTATATAATTCGCTGCTTGATGTGACTGGGGTATCTTGCATGAAAGACTGGTTTTGAAGCTTGGAGATCCACAATGTTAGAATTAGTCATATCAAGTGATCAAGTGACTTTGGATCACTTGAATGGATTGTTGGATTATAGAAGATCAAAGGATTTAGTTGATCAAAATTGTTTTTGATCAATTTGAATCAAGGGTTTGAATTAGTTTTGAAAACTAGGTTAATCCTAATCTAAGGGTTAAAACTTAATTCAAAGGCTACACCTAAGGGGACATCAATTGTTAATAAAACCTGGTTTAAAGCTAATTAAAATTCTAATTCAAGATTAATCCTAGGGGATATTACATTTATATGGTCAAAATACCAAAATAATCCCTAAAGGGGTAAGATGGTCATTTTACATGGTATGTCCAATTAGAGAAATAAACTAGGATTAAATCTAATTAAAAATTAATCATCCTAATTGTTTCTAATTAAAACAATTAATTCCAATTAATTATTTAACCCTAATCTCCAATTAGATATAACATGCTAATATTTCTAATTAATTTCTAATTAGAAACTAACTCTAATTCTAAATATTTCTAAATTCTAATCAAGTTAAATCCTAATTAAAAAATCCTAATTAGCCTAATTAACAAAAATTAAAAGGCTAAAAACAATTAACAAAATTATCAAAAAACAACAACCAAAAACAAAATTAAAAGCAATTAAAAGAAATGGGCCAATGGGGATGCAAGCCCTGAAAACAGAGGCGAAGACAGGATCTGGCGCATGGGCCTTCATGAATAAAGCCCAGATGAAATTGGCTTCAGACTGGGGTGTGTGAGCTCAAGATTGGGATGATGCTGCAGATTTCGTTGGGCCAGGATGAACAAGGCCCAGTCAGCAACAACCCAAGGCCAAGACTGTTGACTTGCACAAAGTCAAAGGATTTCAATAAGTTGAATGCGCGTGCAGGGAGGGCCACTCTCAGATCACCTTCGCCTGACCTCCATCTTGTTCCACCGCGCCGAAAATCGCTTCCGGCGGCGGTGCCCACCAAAAATAAAAATTGAACCTATCATTGGCCTTGTCTTGTCCTCTAGATCATGAATCCACCATTAATTTTTCAAGATTTCACCTCTAACCTTCTAACCAAAACTAACAACTCACAAACCCTAAAAATTCCATCACAAATTACACAACCATGAACAAGATTCAAAGCTCTACATGTTAGGGTTTTGCATCAGCTTGATGTAAGGTATATCGTGGTAACTTAATTGCAACGAAATGATGAAGAGGAACCTACCTCCGAAGTTGAGGCTTGCTCCGGAGAATGTTGATCGGAGAAGATGAATAGGCGATAGAAAATCACTTGATTAATAGGTACGAACTCATATATCTCTTCTTCTGATTTCTCTTTTCTTCCAAATCAATTCTTCTTCTTCTAAATCTCAATGGTATAATTGAACTAAGAAGGATGCACGGTCGATCTCGCTCTTCTTGAAGCTTTAATGTGAAGCTTCGATGGAGTTCGGAGTTGAGCTTTGGGTGTGAGAGGGAGAGAATTCAGAGAGAACTGAGAGCTTGAAGGTGATGATCCAAAGGTGATGAAGTGATGATGATGATGATGGTGTTTAAATAGGGATTAGGTTCGAATTAGAGGTAGGTTTGGGATGAGGCTTAGAGTTAGTTGTGATCAACTCACCGAGTTAACTGACAACTCAGTTAGTTAGTGGATTTGAGTTAGTTAGTTGTTAAGGACATTTAAGTGCCAATAGAAACAACCCTATTAGTTAACTGTTAGCATGGGATGATTGCAACCTGATTATGTTTAAATGTTATCCTTGCACTTTTATGGAAGAAAAAGATAAATCGAAATCTGCTACTTGATGCTCAATGAAATATGCCATTGCCATCAGTTGTCACAGAAGCCATGTTATTACATTGAGTTCAAAAGGCCATTGTGTTAATTGTGAGCTTTGATTTGGGATTGCGTTGACCTATTGATTTTGAATTTTACTGACTTATTGATTTCACCCATTTGATGCAGGATTAATAACCTTGTCATGATGCTGAAAGGATTGTTGTGTTTTAATGTACACCTATTGCAGGATTATGATCCATATTTTGGTGCTTGGCTGAACATGAATTGACTGATGTGGTAGCTGCAGGATGCTATGATTATGCAGATGAAGATAGGCCTTGGTTTTCAGCAAGGCTCAACTACAACATTTAAAGTTTGCCTTGTGACTTGGTGTGAGGCAGCAACACTCTTAGCTTGGTTCAAAAGGGATGTTGTTGCCCTAGTCATCTGGTGCAGGTTAACCCTTAGCAAGCCCTTGAATATTTCTGGCTTAATCAAATGGACTTTGACAGAATAACATGTTGATTTATGGTGCACTATTAGGATTTGAAGAGCCAAGTGTTGTGATGTACCCAGTTTCTATGAGATGCAAAAATGATTGCAATGATTTCAATGGCCTATAATAATGGCTCAAATCCCTGTTGGAATGTGTTTATAGGTGTTATGCCAATGTGCCTTCCATGAGAAGTTTGTTGCAGGTTAAATGATATGCTTGATGGTTTGGATGTCATTGGTGTGAGCAGGGATAAACATCTATTTGTTTGTGAGCTGGTGCAGGGAGTTTCATTTCATGTTTATGTGCATGATCCTGATTTGACATTTCCTTGTTTGCTCATAATTCTAACTTGTTTCTGGTTAGATGCATGTTTATCTTCATGTACATGAAGCTTGCAGGTCTGCACTTAGCCATAGGGTTGTTGTATTGTGTATATGATATTAGTGCTTTGATGAACTGCATTGCCATGATGCAGGTTTGCTGCTGTCTTGCACTTTGACCATGGTTTGCATAGATTCACAGGTTGTCCTGACTTGTCCTTGGTTCTGCAGGTTCAACTTACCAACATTGCCTCCATTTTGACCTTGTTGAAGCTCTTGTGACCTGATTTAACATGTTGCCACATTACTTTATTTTGTTAGGCTTTGCTTGTTCAAGCTAAGTTCATGACATGAAGGCATTGGAGATCATGTGCAAATGGCCATGTGAACACCAAGATGAAATTGGAAGATGGGATTTAGGGTTAGGATTAGACATTTAGGTGTTTAGGATGGTAAAGAATTTGAGTTGACTTTGGTCAAAGTTAACTAAAAAGTCAACTGTTGACCAAAGTCAACACTTGTTCAACATGTAATTTTTTGCATTTTTGTATGTAATGAGACACTTTATTATGGACTTTGATGTATACGAATGAGATTGCCACTTGTTTATGGATGAATTTTATGCTTGTAATGATCTTGTATGAACATGATTTGAAATTGATTGAAATGCTTTATGAACATGACTTTGGATGAACATGAATGACTTAAATAAACCATTACATGAATCAACTTGACTTGAATGGACAATGATGATCATGATCCCAATGGTATGAAATAGACTTGAACAACCTTTACTAGGTGAAACCAAGAAAATCATGGATTAGGCACTTGAAATACCCAAATGGAATGTCATGGAATGGAAGCAAAGAATGGAAGTTATAAGACCAAAGACTTGAGCTAGGACCAATAGGATTAAGCACAAATGAATGGAACCAAACCAAATAATCAACATGAATGAACCAAGAACAAGAGGTTATTGGGGGACCTTGATCAAGCAAGGGTATCAAACACTCAATGTGTGAAGAATTGGATGAAACTAGGGTTTGGAGGTCATCCATATGAAATGTCAAGCTATAAGGTACCTTAGGACCATATCCTCCTTGATTAGGGTTACATGAGGCATGCCCTTCAACCAAGGTCTTTGAATTAATCATGATGCTTCACAAACAAATCTTCAATGAGTGAACCCCCAAATTAGGGTTTTGATAGCCAAGGCAAGGTTCAGGAAAACTCTATAAAGCTTCATAACCATACCATCAAGAATTAGGGTTTGAAATCCCTGAGGAGTGCCTTGATGAAATCTTGTTGAATCCACACCTCCAAGATCAGGGAATTAGGGTTTTACATCACATCTGATCAAATGAATAGCCAAGTCATACCTTTGATGTTTAATCCACACACAAACCCTAGCTTTGCAAGTCAAGAGCTTTGAATCTATAATGATCAACTATGGGATGAATGATGCATATGAATGAAGCATGAATGTATACATATGATTCCCAAGTCAAGGGTTGAATGAAAAGATGAAAAAGGGAGGGAAAATTTTGGGGTACAACATAATAATATTAAAATAAATATATGATAATATATATATTTTATTAAGATAAATTATATGGAATCAAAGTTTAACAAAAGGTGAAATGTTTCTAACTTATAGGTGAAAGTTGGAAATCATATCATTAAGTCATGTCATTTAAATATATATCTTGAATATGTAATACAAAAAGATGGAGAAATAGAAGGGGATGTAACAGAAGGGTATCACTCAAGCTGAAGGGAAATATTTTATTGGGTTGTGGTAAGACATGCAATGTTATATGTGGCAAAATATAGAGCGTTTAAGAATCAACGGAAGAATAAAGTAATTATACTGGAGTTGAGGATGTTATGTTTGATGTGTAGTAAGACTAAACAATATAAGATTATAAATGACATGATAAGATTAGACAGAGTAAGATTAGACAGGATAAAATTAGATCTTTATACTGAACTTGTGTTTATACCGGAGTGTAGGGATAACATCTATAGTTGACAAGATTGTGAAAAATAAAGTTACGTGGTTTTGACATATAGAGAGAAGACATGCAAATTCTGTGGTAATGAGTGCAAATCAGATGGAGAGAAGTCAAACGGATAGAGATAGAAGAATACCTATAAAAACTATAGAAAATTATTAAGAAAATTTTTGAGATTAACAATTTAGACAAAAATATGATCTAAATAAAATATTAAGACGAAAGTTGATTCATATAACCGTCTCCAATTAATTGATAATATTTAATTGTTGTTGTATAATAAATGGAGTAAAACCCGTTCTATATTATAGTCAAAGTCAATATTTTATGTTCTTCCTAGAAATTGTGAAAAGAGTTAAAATGTATGAATGGATTAAAAAAGTTGATTGTTTTGTTTATTATTAATCATGGACAATATAGATGTGAATAGGAATTGTAAGGGTGTTATAATTAGGTATAAGAGTGCCATATAAAAATCTCCATATATTTTCTTTAAGATATTATGTTTTTATTAGCAATAACCCGGAATGGGACAGAAAAGGAAAACAGTTTATTTCCTACCAAACACAATACTTTAATCCTATAAAGAACACCTAATTTCCCACCATTAGTGTAAAAACAGAAAAAAGAGAAAGAAAGAAAAGTGAAGTCAGAAATTCCAAAACCAACCATTTGTCGTGCATACGCGCAATATGTGTTTACCTTAGTCAACAAAAATAATACAAACAATCACTTAGTAGTTTATTTATATTGGTATATATATGTAAGAGTCCAATGACTATAAATTGCACCTTAACCTCAAATTAGCATAAAAACATTTGAAATTAGGTACCACTAATATGAAGGTGAGAAATATATATGTATGATTTAATAATAAGCTCATTTCAATAATAAGTTCTTTATTTTATTTTTTGGCAAACAATAATTATATTTTAATTTACCACAGAAAATAGTTATCCAGATGCATATGGAAAATGACAAACTCAGAAGCAAAGCTTTGCAAATAGCTGCAGCTTTTCAAGGTACCTACATGTTTTCTTTCGTTTTTTTAAAATAATTTTTATAATATTATATATTTTTATTTTTTAAAAATTCTGAAAATACTATTTTAGATATATTATCTTTTTGCTATAACGTTTCTTAGATATTACAATTAAAAAAAACTACTTAAATTTGAAACTATATTAAATAATTTGTTTATAAAAAACATTTTTGTAATATGTCTTTACAAAAAATTATGATTTTAAATATATTTTAATTTTTAATAATGAATATTTATATTATATAATGTCAAAATTAATCTTTTAAATTATAAAAAATAATTAATTTTTTAGATACTTTAAAAAAAATTTAATTAAAATTATATTTAAAAATTAAAAAAAAACATTTTTTTTAAAACTAAAACAATCAAGCTCGTAACACTTACTTTCATTAATTATTTTCATTTGTTACTTCATTTATATTACAATGTTCTATATATAGGTGTGATTTCAGTGTCATTAGAAGGAGAAAGCAGAGATCAAGTAGTAGTAACTGGAGATCAAATAGATTGTGTTTGTTTGGCTAAAAAGTTGAGAAAGAAATTTTGTTATGCTAAGCTTCTAAGTGTTGAAGATGCAAAAGCTTCCACTACTAGTAATGAGGGTGGTGAAGGTGGTGGAGAACAAAAAGATGTTGAAATATGTATTACATCATTGGAAAATTTATCTTGTGAGCAAAACTATCCTCCGCCTTGTATCTCGTATTACATAGTTCATGATCCATATCCCATTAGTTGCTCTATCCTTTGAAAATATACAGTGTTATTATATGATAAGCACTTTAGTTGATGTTCATTTTTAATCATTTTTGTTTTTCTTATTTGATTTTCTATAATTTATAATAACTGTAATATTTAAAACAGAAAAAAAAGTTTTCAAATGACTCATTTTTAGTTTTTAATATATTTAAATTAATATTTTTAATCGTGTTCTCTAATTATTGTTATGTGCATTATTTTTATCTTATTGTTTTTACTACATTTATATTATAATCAGAATCGTTTTGTATAAGTTGGTCATATTTCAACTCCACAAAACAATTAAATATCCTACTTAATCATATTTTAACAATTACAAAGATTTAAGTAACCAAAGTTATAAATTCATTGTACATTGTCTGATATTTAATGCTAACCAACCAAATAGTACCGTTTAGGCTATTGCTTACCAGCATATAAAGCATGGATTTATTATCACTACTAAAATTAAATGATATTGTCATTTGTTTTTCCATTATATATAAAGTTAATAATATATTTTATGTATGATAAAATGTAAATATAAATATGCATTTATCTAATTTTAATTTAATCTTAAAATACTTTTTTGTCAGATATATTTAATTCCTAATGGTACCTATAATTAAAAATAAAATGAGTAAAATCTAAACACATATTTATATTTATACATAAAGAAAGTGGTATTTTTAAAGATATTAAAAATGAAAAAATTGATTCAATAATTTTTAAAAAAAAAATTTACCAAGAAAAATAATATGCATATTTTTAAAAAATGAAATGTTATTATCTTAACAATATAAATTTATATATATATATATATATATATATATATATATATATATATATATATATATATTATATATATATATATATATATATATATATATATATATATATATATATATATATATATATATATATATATATATTTTGTTCCACAAATTAAAATGTTTGGATTCTTCCCTAATCCTATATAATAGTCCACCTTACAAGTTTTGATCTTATATAATAGTCCATTTAAAAATTAGAGAGATAATAGAAAAAAAACACACTAAATCTTATATTTGTTAGGCCTTAAAAAATGAGGCTAATTCCGATCCAAGGAAGAGTTTGACTAACAATAAAGCTTGATTGTATGATCAAACCATAACAATCTCACAATATGATTTTATCTGTTAGCTTGCAATTTTTATAGTTATATTTGAGTTACAATAGAATGACACTATTGACTTACGATTATAGTTGAAGCATATTTAAATGACAATTTCACAAGCACAACTCATGCTGAGTATTTTTCTCTCTGACCACTAATAAAATTCAAAGTGTATAATAAGTTTATAAGAAAATAGTGAGAGTATGAGGAATAATAGTATTTTAGAATTATTGAATGTTTGGAAGTGAACACAAGTCCTCCTTATATAATAAAAAAATTGACCAAAAAATGATATAATTTTATGTGTCATATCTACTCACACTTAATACTAACCAACCAAATACAATTTAGGCAATAATCGCTTACCAACATATAAAGCATGAATTTATTCTCACTACTAAAAATAAATGATTTTGCCATTTATTTTTCCATTATATATAAAGCTAAAAATATATGTTATGTGTATTATATATAACTACTACTAATTGTTTTGTGTGTATAGATGTGTTGATGATTTATTTTTCATTTCATTGTATGACAAAATATAAATATAAATATGAATCTTTCTAATTTTAATTTAGTCTTAAAACACTTTTTTTTTGTCAAAGATAAATAATATTTAAGGACATATTTAATTCCAAATGGTACTTATAATTAAAAGTAAAATGAGTAAAATCCAAACACATATTTATATTTATACACAAAGAAAGTGATATTTTTAAAGAAATTTAAAATGAAAAAATTTATTCAATAATTTTTAAAAAAATGTAATTTTCAAAGAAATTAATATACATGTATTTTTTTTAAAATTAAATGTTATTATCTTAACAATACAAAATTATACATATATTTCCCCCACAAATTAAAATGTTTAGGTCCGTCCATGATCCTATATAATAGTCCACCTTACAAGCTTTTCGAAGAAGACCCTTTTATAATTGAAACCGGTAAAAAAAAGTTGTTTTTATAAAAATATATCAACTTCCATCTATGCCAAATTCGATGTAACAATTTTACGAACACTAATAAATATATTTAATGTAGTTTGAAAAATTTTACAAATTTTTTATTTGAATAAATCAAAATATTTTATTAATATAATATTCGGGCACAACTAGAACTAGTATTGAGAATAGAAAAGAGGAACCTAAGAACACTTAAATGAGATTGTAAGAAATCTCTTCTAGTTTAAGCTAGAGTGATGGGTTCGAACTTATCCCTTGAATTGCCATCCTAATTCCAAATCACAGGTTTGCCTCTTTTTCTCGTACAGAAGAATATCTTAACCCTAACATCTCCATATTTTAGTATTTATATGGGTTTTATTTTTCAATATTACACTTTTTTCCCACTTACTCATCTTTTCTCTGTTATAACCTCTTGCTCATCCTTAATCACACAATTGCCTAAACTTCTAAATATTTATTTAAATTAAATTAATATTTAATTCAAATAGTAATTAAATTAGGATTTTATATATTTCTATTACTTCTTTTATTACAAAGTAATTATACTTCTGAATTATTTATAATAATTTCAATAATATTATTTTATCTGCTTAAATCACTCTCAAACCAAATAATTAATAATTTACCAAATTACCCCTACACTATGAAAATATCATAATTCTCCTGAAGTCAACAAATTACGCAAATAAGTAAATAGATTGCTTAGATAATAAGTTGGGAAGTCAAAACTCTCTCCCCCTTAAAAGAATTTTCATCCTCGAAAACATGTAGAGAATAAATCCGAATAAGACTCCTTCATCCGGCTCTCTAGCTCCCAAGTCAGATTTCCCCATAGCAGGTCCTCTCCAAACCATTTTCACTAAAGCGATATTCTTTCCTCTGAGTTGTTTCACTTCTCAATCCTCGATTCTGATAGGAAATGCTTCCACAGTCAGGTTCTCTCTCACTTGGACATCGTCCATCTGGATAATATGTGATGGATCGGAATATACTTTCGAAGTTGAGACACTTGGAAAATGTCATGCAGATTCGAAAGAGATGGTGGCAGGGCCATCCTATAAGCAACATCTCATATTCTTTGAGAAATCTAATAAGGACCAATAAAATGAGGGGTGAGCTTCTTAGACTTCAAAGTTCTCCCAACACCTATAGAGGAAAAAAAGCAGAAAAAAAACAATAAGTTATGGAAGAGCCGCATACTCAAGTAATACAATATTGTTGACCATGTGACTTTAATCACAGTAGAGGAAGAATTGTAATAAAAAAAACTTTCAAATTTCTAAGAAACATTCGATTTTTATTGATTTGTTATTTATAAAAAATAAGATATGATGCAAATGTTAAGCACGGAAGAATAAATAATTAAAAATTAGAGAGATAATGGAAAAAGAGAACACACTAAAACTTATATTTGTTAGGCCTTAAAAAATGAGGCTAACTTCGGTCCAAGGACTTTCCTTTCAGAGTTTGACTAACAACAAAGCTTGATCGTATGATCAAACCATAACAATCTCACAATATGATTTTATCTGTTAGCTTGCAATCTTTATAGTTATATTTGAGTTACAATAGAATGACACTATTGACTTACAATTATAGTTGAAGCAGATTTAAATGGCAATTTCACAAGCACAACTCATGCTGAGTATTTTTCTCTCTGACCAATTCAAAGTGTATAATAAGTTTATAAGAAAATAATGAGAGTATGAGGAATAATAGTATTTTAGATTTATTGTATGTTTGGAAGTGAACACAAGTCCTCCTTATATAATAAAAAAATTGACCAAGAAATGATATAATTTTAGGTGTCATATCTACTTCATAATTGATTAGACTACATATATAATCGATTATGACCTAGAAAACTAGGAAGTAAATTGCCATGTTCAAAGCCTAATCGAATCGAGAACTTTTTAATCGATTATTGAGCTACTCTCCTCTATAATCAATTAGATAAACTTCTTATTGGATTAGATAGTGGATTTTTTCTTCCTAATCAATAGACTGGGCTTTTTAATCAACAAGAAAACGTCTAGAGACATTTTTAACAATATATAGAAAATATATGAATTTAGAAAAATATTTTAGTATGTATGTTCATTATCTTAAAATTTTGAGAACTACTCACACTTAATACTAACCAACAAAATACAGTTTAGGGCGTTTTTCAATAATTCGAACGCCTCCAGACATTTTTCGTCAAAGACGAATTCCATGTCTTTCATCAATAAGTTGGTTAACGGTTTTGTTATTTTAGAGAAATCTTTAATAAACTGATGGTAAAAACCAGCGTGTCCTAAAAAGCTTCATATTTCTCTAACAGTTTTGGGGGGTTGAAGGTTTTCTATAACCGAGATGGTGGCAGGGCCACCCTATAAGCAACATCTCATATTCTTTGAGAAATCTAATAAGGACCAATAAAATGAGGGGTGAGCTTCTTAGACTTAAAAGTTCTCCCAACGCCGATAGAGGAAAAAAAGCTGAAAAAAACAATAAGTTATGGCAGAGCCGCATGCTCAAGTAATACAATATTGTTGACCATGTGACTTTAATCACAGTAGAGGGTGAATTGTAATAAAAAAACTTTCAAATTTCTAAGAAACATTCGATTTTTATTGATTTGTTATTTATAAAAAATAATATATGATGCAAATGTTAAGCACGGAAGAATAAATAATTAAAAATTAGAGAGATAATGGAAAAAAAGAACACACTAAAACTTATATTTGTTAGGCCTTAAAAAATGAGGCTAACTTCGGTCCAAGGACTTTCCTTTCAGAGTTTGACTAACAACAAAGCTTGATCGTATGATCAAACCATAACAATCTCACAATATGATTTTATCTGTTAGCTTGCAATCTTTATAGTTATATTTGAGTTACAATAGAATGACACTATTGACTTACAATTATAGTTGAAGCAGATTTAAATGGCAATTTCACAAGCACAACTCATGCTGAGTATTTTTCTCTCTGACCAATTCAAAGTGTATAATAAGTTTATAAGAAAATAATGAGAGTATGAGGAATAATAGTATTTTAGATTTATTGTATGTTTGGAAGTGAACACAAGTCCTCCTTATATAATAAAAAAATTGACCAAGAAATGATATAATTTTATGTGTCATATCTACTTCATAATTGATTAGACTACATATATAATCGATTATGACCTAGAAAACTAGGAAGTAAATTGCCATGTTCAAAGCCTAATCGAATCGACAACTTTTTAATCGATTATTGAGCTACTCTGCTCTATAAACAATTAGATAAACTTCTTATTGGATTAGATAGTGGATTTTTTCTTCCTAATCAATAGACTGGGCTTTTTAATCAACAAGAAAACGTCTAGAGACATTTTTAACAATATTTTGAAAATATATGAATTTAGAAAAATATTTTAGTATGTATGTTCATTATCTTAAAATTTTGAGAACTACTCACACTTAATACTAACCAACCAAATACAGTTTAGGGCATTTTTCAATAATTCGAACGCCTCCAGACATTTTTTGTCAAAGACGAATTCCGCGTCTTTCATCAATAAGTTCGTTAACGGTTTTGTTATTTTAGAGAAATCTTTAATAAACCGATGGTAAAAACCAGCGTGTCCGAAAAAGCTTCGTATTTCTATAACAGTTTTTGGGGGTTGAAGGTTTTCTATAACCGAGATGGTGGCAGGGTCACCCTATAAGCAACATCTCATATTCTTTGAGAAATCTAATAAGGACCAATAAAATGAGGGGTGAGCTTCTTAGACTTCAAAGTTCTCCCAACACCTATAGAGGAAAAAAAGCAGAAAAAAACAATAAGTTATGGAAGAGCCGCATGCTCAAGTAATACAATATTGTTGACCATGTGACTTTAATCACAGTAGAGGGTGAATTGTAATAAAAAAACTTTCAAATTTCTAAGAAACATTCGATTTTTATTGATTTGTTATTTATAAAAAATAAGATATGATGCAAATGTTAAGCACGGAAGAATAAATAATTAAAAATTAGAGAGATAATGGAAAAAAAGAACACACTAAAACTTATATTTGTTAGGCCTTAAAAAATGAGGCTACTTTCGGTCCAAGGACTTTCCTTTCAGAGTTTGACTAACAACAAAGCTTGATCGTATGATCAAACCATAACAATCTCACAATATGATTTTATCTGTTAGCTTGCAATCTTTATAGTTATATTTGAGTTACAATAGAATGACACTATTGACTTACAATTATAGTTGAAGCAGATTTAAATGGCAATTTCACAAGCACATCTCATGCTGAGTATTTTTCTTTCTGACCAATTCAAAGTGTATAATAAGTTTATAAGAAAATAGTGAGAGTATGAGGAATAATAGAATTTTAGATTTATTGTATGTTTGGAAGTGAACACAAGTCCTCCTTATATAATAAAAAAATTGACCAAGAAATGATATAATTTTAGGTGTCATATCTACTTCATAATTGATTAGACTACATATATAATCGATTATGACCTAGAAAACTAGGAAGTAAATTGCCATGTTCAAAGCCTAATCGAATCGACAACTTTTTAATCGATTATTGAGCTACTCTGCTCTATAAACAATTAGATAAACTTCTTATTGGATTAGATAGTGGATTTTTTCTTCCTAATCAATAGACTGGGCTTTTTAATCAACAAGAAACGTCTCTAGACATTTTTAACAATATTTTGAAAATATATGAATTTAGAAAAATATTTTAGTATGTATGTTCATTATCTTAAAATTTTGAGAACTACTCACACTTAATACTAACCAACCAAATACACTTAGGGCGTTTTTCAATAATTCGAACGCCTCCAGACATTTTTCGTCAAAGACGAATTCCGCGTCTTTCATCAATAAGATTGTTAACGGTTTTGTTATTTTAGAGAAATCTTTAATAAACCGACGGTAAAAACCAACGTGTCCTAAAAAGCTTCGTATTTCTCTAACAGTTTTGGGGGTTGAAGGTTTTCTATAACCGAGATGGTGGCAGGGTCACCCTATAAGCAACATCTCATATTCTTTGAGAAATCTAATAAGGACCAATAAAATGAGGGGTGAGCTTCTTAGACTTCAAAGTTCTCCCAACACCTATAGAGGAAAAAAAGCAGAAAAAAAACAATAAGTTATGGAAGAGCCGCATGCTCAAGTAATACAATATTGTTGACCATGTGACTTTAATCACAGTAGAGGGTGAATTGTAATAAAAAAACTTTCAAATTTCTAAGAAACATTCGATTTTTATTGATTTGTTATTTATAAAAAATAAGATATGATGCAAATGTTAAGCATGGAAGAATAATAATTAAAAATTAGAGAGATAATGGAAAAAAAGAACACACTAAAACTTATATTTGTTAGGCCTTAAAAAATGAGGCTAACTTCGGTCCAAGGACTTTCCTTTCAGAGTTTGACTAACAACAAAGCTTGATCGTATGATCAAACCATAACAATCTCACAATATGATTTTATCTGTTAGCTTGCAATCTTTATAGTTATATTTGAGTTACAATAGAATGACACTATTGACTTACAATTATAGTTGAAGCAGATTTAAATGGCAATTTCACAAGCACAACTCATGCTGAGTATTTTTCTCTCTGACCAATTCAAAGTGTATAATAAGTTTATAAGAAAATAGTGAGAGTATGAGGAATAATAGTATTTTAGATTTATTGTATGTTTGGAAGTGAACACAAGTCCTCCTTATATAATAAAAAAATTGACCAAGAAATGATATAATTTTATGTGTCATATCTACTTCATAATTGATTAGACAACATATATAATCGATTATGACCTAGAAAACTAGGAAGTAAATTGCCATGTTCAAAGCCTAATCGAATCGATAACTTTTTAATCGATTATTGAGCTACTCTGCTCTATAATCAATTAGATAAACTTCTTATTGGATTAGATAGTGGATTTTTTTCTTCCTAATCAATAGACTGAGCTTTTTAATCAACAAGAAAACGTCTAGAGACATTTTTAACAATATTTTGAAAATATATGAATTTAGAAAAATATTTTAGTATGTATGTTCATTATCTTAAATTTTGAGAACTACTCACACTTAATACTAACCAACCAAATACACTTTAGGGCGTTTTTCAATAATTCGAACGCCTCTGGACATTTTTCGTCAGAGACGAATTCCGCGTCTTTCATCAATAAGTTGGTTAACGGTTTTGTTATTTTAGTGAAATCTTTAATAAACCGACGGTAAAAACCAGCGTGTCCTAAAAAGCTTCGTATTTCTCTAACAGTTTTTGGGGGTTGAAGGTTTTCTATAACCGAGATGGTGGCAGGGTCACCCTATAAGCAACATCTCATATTCTTTGAGAAATCTAATAAGGACCAATAAAATGAGGGGTGAGCTTCTTAGACTTCAAAGTTCTCCCAACACCTATAGAGGAAAAAAAGCAGAAAAAAAAATAAGTTATGGAAGAGCCGCATGCTCAAGTAATACAATATTGTTGACCATGTGACTTTAATCACAGTAGAGGGTGAATTGTAATAAAAAAAACTTTCAAATTTCTAAGAAACATTCGATTTTTATTGATTTGTTATTTATAAAAAATAAGATATGATGCAAATGTTAAGCACGGAAGAATAATAATTAAAAATTAGAGAGATAATGGAAAAAAAGAACACACTAAAACTTATATTTGTTAGGCCTTAAAAAATGAGGCTAACTTCGGTCCAAGAACTTTCCTTTCAGAGTTTGACTAACAACAAAGCTTGATCGTATGATCAAACCATAACAATCTCACAATATGATTTTATCTGTTAGCTTGCAATCTTTATAGTTATATTTGAGTTACAATAGAATGACACTATTGACTTACAATTATAGTTGAAGCAGATTTAAATGGCAATTTCACAAGCACAACTCATGCTGAGTATTTTTCTCTCTGACCAATTCAAAGTGTATAATAAGTTTATAAGAAAATAGTGAGAGTATGAGGAATAATAGTATTTTAGATTTATTGTATGTTTGGAAGTGAACACAAGTCCTCCTTATATAATAAAAAAATTGACCAAGAAATGATATAATTTTATGTGTCATATCTACTTCATAATTGATTAGACTACATATATAATCGATTATGACCTAGAAAACTAGGAAGTAAATTGCCATGTTCAAAGCCTAATCGAATCGATAACTTTTTAATCGATTATTGAGCTACTCTGCTCTATAATCAATTAGATAAACTTCTTATTGGATTAGATAGTGGATTTTTTCTTCCTAATCAATAGACTGAGCTTTTTAATCAACAAGAAAACGTCTAGAGACATTTTTAACAATATTTTGAAAATATATGAATTTAGAAAAATATTTTAGTATGTATGTTCATTATCTTAAAATTTTGAGAACTACTCACACTTAATACTAACCAACCAAATACAGTTTAGGGCGTTTTTCAATAATTCGAACGCCTCCAGACATTTTTCGTCAAAGACGAATTCCGCGTCTTTCATCAATAAGTTGGTTAACGGTTTTGTTATTTTAGAGAAATCTTTAATAAACCGACGGTAAAAACCAGTGTGTCCTAAAAAGCTTCGTATTTCTCTAACAGTTTTTGGGGGTTGAAGGTTTTCTATAACCGAGATGGTGGCAGGGTCACCCTATAAGCAACATCTCATATTCTTTGAGAAATCTAATAAGGACCAATAAAATGAGGGGTGAGCTTCTTAGACTTCAAAGTTCTCCCAACACCTATAGAGGAAAAAAAGCAGAAAAAAAACAATAAGTTATGGAAGAGCCGCATGCTCAAGTAATACAATATTGTTGACCATGTGACTTTAATCACAGTAGAGGGTGAATTGTAATAAAAAAACTTTCAAATTTCTAAGAAACATTCGATTTTTATTGATTTGTTATTTATAAAAAATAAGATATGATGCAAATGTTAAGCACGGAAGAATAATAATTAAAAATTAGAGAGATAATGGAAAAAAAGAACACACTAAAACTTATATTTGTTAGGCCTTAAAAAATGAGGCTAACTTCGGTCCAAGGACTTTCCTTTCAGAGTTTGACTAACAACAAAGCTTGATCGTATGATCAAACCATAACAATCTCACAATATGATTTTATCTGTTAGCTTGCAATCTTTATAGTTATATTTGAGTTACAATAGAATGACACTATTGACTTACAATTATAGTTGAAGCAGATTTAAATGGCAATTTCACAAGCACAACTCATGCTGAGTATTTTTCTCTCTGACCAATTCAAAGTGTATAATAAGTTTATAAGAAAATAGTGAGAGTATGAGGAATAATAGTATTTTAGATTTATTGTATGTTTGGAAATGAACACAAGTCCTCCTTATATAATAAAAAAATTGACCAAGAAATGATATAATTTTATGTGTCATATCTACTTCATAATTGATTAGACTACATATATAATCGATTATGACCTAGAAAACTAGGAAGTAAATTGCCATGTTCAAAGCCTAATCGAATCGATAACTTTTTAATCGATTATTGAGCTACTCTGCTCTATAATCAATTAGATAAACTTCTTATTGGATTAGATAGTGGATTTTTTCTTCCTAATCAATAGACTGAGCTTTTTAATCAACAAGAAAACGTCTAGAGACATTTTTAACAATATTTTGAAAATATATGAATTTAGAAAAATATTTTAGTATGTATGTTCATTATCTTAAAATTTTGAGAACTACTCACACTTAATACTAACCAACCAAATACAGTTTAGGGCGTTTTTCAATAATTCGAACGCCTCCAGACATTTTTCGTCAAAGACGAATTCCGCGTCTTTCATCAATAAGTTGGTTAACGGTTTTGTTATTTTAGAGAAATCTTTAATAAACCGACGGTAAAAACCAGTGTGTCCTAAAAAGCTTCGTATTTCTCTAACAGTTTTTGGGGGTTGAAGGTTTTCTATAACCGAGATGGTGGCAGGGTCACCCTATAAGCAACATCTCATATTCTTTGAGAAATCTAATAAGGACCAATAAAATGAGGGGTGAGCTTCTTAGACTTCAAAGTTCTCCCAACACCTATAGAGGAAAAAAAGCAGAAAAAAAACAATAAGTTATGGAAGAGCCGCATGCTCAAGTAATACAATATTGTTGACCATGTGACTTTAATCACAGTAGAGGGTGAATTGTAATAAAAAAAACTTTCAAATTTCTAAGAAACATTCGATTTTTATTGATTTGTTATTTATAAAAAATAAGATATGATGCAAATGTTAAGCACGGAAGAATAAATAATTAAAAATTAGAGAGATAATGGAAAAAAAGAGCACACTAAAACTTATATTTGTTAGGCCTTAAAAAATGAGGCTAACTTCGGTCCAAGAACTTTCCTTTCAGAGTTTGACTAACAACAAAGCTTGATCGTATGAACAAACCATAACAGTCTCACAATATGATTTTATCTATTAGCTTGCAATCTTTATAGTTATATTTGAGTTACAATAGAATGACACTATTGACTTACAATTATAGTTGAAGCAGATTTAAATGGCAATTTCACAAGCACAACTCATGCTGAGTATTTTTCTCTCAGACCAATTCAAAGTGTATAATAAGTTTATAAGAAAATAGTGAGAGTATGAGGAATAATAGTATTTTAGATTTATTGTATGTTTGGAAATGAACACAAGTCCTCCTTATATAATAAAAAAATTGACCAAGAAAGGATATAATTTTATGTGTCATATCTACTTCATAATTGATTAGACTACATATATAATCGATTATGACCTAGAAAACTAGGAAGTAAATTGCCATGTTCAAAGCCTAATCGAATCGATAACTTTTTAATCGATTATTGAGCTACTCTGCTCTATAATCAATTAGATAAACTTCTTATTGGATTAGATAGTGGATTTTTTCTTCCTAATCAATAGACTGAGCTTTTTAATCAACAAGAAAACGTCTAGAGACATTTTTAACAATATTTTGAAAATATATGAATTTAGAAAAATATTTTAGTATGTATGTTCATTATCTTAAATTTTGAGAACTACTCACACTTAATACTAACCAACCAAATACAGTTTAGGGCGTTTTTCAATAATTCGAACGCCTCCAGACATTTTTCGTCAAAGACGAATTCCGCGTCTTTCATCAATAAGTTGGTTAACGGTTTTGTTATTTTAGAGAAATCTTTAATAAACCGACGGTAAAAACCAGTGTGTCCTAAAAAGCTTCGTATTTCTCTAACAGTTTTTGGGGGTTGAAGGTTTTCTATAACCGAGATGGTGGCAGGGTCACCCTATAAGCAACATCTCATATTCTTTGAGAAATCTAATAAGGACCAATAAAATGAGGGGTGAGCTTCTTAGACTTCAAAGTTCTCCCAACACCTATAGAGGAAAAAAAGCAGAAAAAAAACAATAAGTTATGGAAGAGCCGCATGCTCAAGTAATACAATATTGTTGACCATGTGACTTTAATCACAGTAGAGGGTGAATTGTAATAAAAAAACTTTCAAATTTCTAAGAAACATTCGATTTTTATTGATTTGTTATTTATAAAAAATAAGATATGATGCAAATGTTAAGCACGGAAGAATAATAATTAAAAATTAGAGAGATAATGGAAAAAAAGAACACACTAAAACTTATATTTGTTAGGCCTTAAAAAATGAGGCTAACTTCGGTCCAAGAACTTTCCTTTCAGAGTTTGACTAACAACAAAGCTTGATCGTATGATCAAACCATAACAATCTCACAATATGATTTTATCTGTTAGCTTGCAATCTTTATAGTTATATTTGAGTTACAATAGAATGACACTATTGACTTACAATTATAGTTGAAGCAGATTTAAATGGCAATTTCACAAGCACAACTCATGCTGAGTATTTTTCTCTCTGACCAATTCAAAGTGTATAATAAGTTTATAAGAAAATAGTGAGAGTATGAGGAATAATAGTATTTTAGATTTATTGTATGTTTGGAAGTGAACACAAGTCCTCCTTATATAATAAAAAAATTGACCAAGAAATGATATAATTTTATGTGTCATATCTACTTCATAATTGATTAGACTACATATATAATCGATTATGACCTAGAAAACTAGGAAGTAAATTGCCATGTTCAAAGCCTAATCGAATCGATAACTTTTTAATCGATTATTGAGCTACTCTGCTCTATAATCAATTAGATAAACTTCTTATTGGATTAGATAGTGGATTTTTTCTTCCTAATCAATAGACTGAGCTTTTTAATCAACAAGAAAACGTCTAGAGACATTTTTAACAATATTTTGAAAATATATGAATTTAGAAAAATATTTTAGTATGTATGTTCATTATCTTAAAATTTTGAGAACTACTCACACTTAATACTAACCAACCAAATACAGTTTAGGGCGTTTTTCAATAATTCGAACGCCTCCAGACATTTTTCGTCAAAGACGAATTCCGCGTCTTTCATCAATAAGTTGGTTAACGGTTTTGTTATTTTAGAGAAATCTTTAATAAACCGACGGTAAAAACCAGTGTGTCCTAAAAAGCTTCGTATTTCTCTAACAGTTTTTGGGGGTTGAAGGTTTTCTATAACCGAGATGGTGGCAGGGTCACCCTATAAGCAACATCTCATATTCTTTGAGAAATCTAATAAGGACCAATAAAATGAGGGGTGAGCTTCTTAGACTTCAAAGTTCTCCCAACACCTATAGAGGAAAAAAAGCAGAAAAAAAACAATAAGTTATGGAAGAGCCGCATGCTCAAGTAATACAATATTGTTGACCATGTGACTTTAATCACAGTAGAGGGTGAATTGTAATAAAAAAACTTTCAAATTTCTAAGAAACATTCGATTTTTATTGATTTGTTATTTATAAAAAATAAGATATGATGCAAATGTTAAGCACGGAAGAATAATAATTAAAAATTAGAGAGATAATGGAAAAAAAGAACACACTAAAACTTATATTTGTTAGGCCTTAAAAAATGAGGCTAACTTCGGTCCAAGGACTTTCCTTTCAGAGTTTGACTAACAACAAAGCTTGATCGTATGATCAAACCATAACAATCTCACAATATGATTTTATCTGTTAGCTTGCAATCTTTATAGTTATATTTGAGTTACAATAGAATGACACTATTGACTTACAATTATAGTTGAAGCAGATTTAAATGGCAATTTCACAAGCACAACTCATGCTGAGTATTTTTCTCTCTGACCAATTCAAAGTGTATAATAAGTTTATAAGAAAATAGTGAGAGTATGAGGAATAATAGTATTTTAGATTTATTGTATGTTTGGAAATGAACACAAGTCCTCCTTATATAATAAAAAAATTGACCAAGAAATGATATAATTTTATGTGTCATATCTACTTCATAATTGATTAGACTACATATATAATCGATTATGACCTAGAAAACTAGGAAGTAAATTGCCATGTTCAAAGCCTAATCGAATCGATAACTTTTTAATCGATTATTGAGCTACTCTGCTCTATAATCAATTAGATAAACTTCTTATTGGATTAGATAGTGGATTTTTTCTTCCTAATCAATAGACTGAGCTTTTTAATCAACAAGAAAACGTCTAGAGACATTTTTAACAATATTTTGAAAATATATGAATTTAGAAAAATATTTTAGTATGTATGTTCATTATCTTAAAATTTTGAGAACTACTCACACTTAATACTAACCAACCAAATACAGTTTAGGGCGTTTTTCAATAATTCGAACGCCTCCAGACATTTTTCGTCAAAGACGAATTCCGCGTCTTTCATCAATAAGTTGGTTAACGGTTTTGTTATTTTAGAGAAATCTTTAATAAACCGACGGTAAAAACCAGTGTGTCCTAAAAAGCTTCGTATTTCTCTAACAGTTTTTGGGGGTTGAAGGTTTTCTATAACCGAGATGGTGGCAGGGTCACCCTATAAGCAACATCTCATATTCTTTGAGAAATCTAATAAGGACCAATAAAATGAGGGGTGAGCTTCTTAGACTTCAAAGTTCTCCCAACACCTATAGAGGAAAAAAAGCAGAAAAAAAAACAATAAGTTATGGAAGAGCCGCATGCTCAAGTAATACAATATTGTTGACCATGTGACTTTAATCACAGTAGAGGGTGAATTGTAATAAAAAAAACTTTCAAATTTCTAAGAAACATTCGATTTTTATTGATTTGTTATTTATAAAAAATAAGATATGATGCAAATGTTAAGCACGGAAGAATAATAATTAAAAATTAGAGAGATAATGGAAAAAAAGAACACACTAAAACTTATATTTGTTAGGCCTTAAAAAATGAGGCTAACTTCGGTCCAAGGACTTTCCTTTCAGAGTTTGACTAACAACAAAGCTTGATCGTATGATCAAACCATAACAATCTCACAATATGATTTTATCTGTTAGCTTGCAATCTTTATAGTTATATTTGAGTTACAATAGAATGACACTATTGACTTACAATTATAGTTGAAGCAGATTTAAATGGCAATTTCACAAGCACAACTCATGCTGAGTATTTTTCTCTCTGACCAATTCAAAGTGTATAATAAGTTTATAAGAAAATAGTGAGAGTATGAGGAATAATAGTATTTTAGATTTATTGTATGTTTGGAAATGAACACAAGTCCTCCTTATATAATAAAAAAATTGACCAAGAAATGATATAATTTTATGTGTCATATCTACTTCATAATTGATTAGACTACATATATAATCGATTATGACCTAGAAAACTAGGAAGTAAATTGCCATGTTCAAAGCCTAATCGAATCGATAACTTTTTAATCGATTATTGAGCTACTCTGCTCTATAATCAATTAGATAAACTTCTTATTGGATTAGATAGTGGATTTTTTCTTCCTAATCAATAGACTGAGCTTTTTAATCAACAAGAAAACGTCTAGAGACATTTTTAACAATATTTTGAAAATATATGAATTTAGAAAAATATTTTAGTATGTATGTTCATTATCTTAAAATTTTGAGAACTACTCACACTTAATACTAACCAACCAAATACAGTTTAGGGCGTTTTTCAATAATTCGAACGCCTCCAGACATTTTTCGTCAAAGACGAATTCCGCGTCTTTCATCAATAAGTTCGTTAACGGTTTTGTTATTTTAGAGAAATCTTTAATAAACCGACGGTAAAAACCAGTGTGTCCTAAAAAGCTTCGTATTTCTCTAACAGTTTTTGGGGGTTGAAGGTTTTCTATAACCGAGATGGTGGCAGGGTCACCCTATAAGCAACATCTCATATTCTTTGAGAAATCTAATAAGGACCAATAAAATGAGGGGTGAGCTTCTTAGACTTCAAAGTTCTCCCAACACCTATAGAGGAAAAAAAGCAGAAAAAAAACAATAAGTTATGGAAGAGCCGCATGCTCAAGTAATACAATATTGTTGACCATGTGACTTTAATCACAGTAGAGGGTGAATTGTAATAAAAAAACTTTCAAATTTCTAAGAAACATTCGATTTTTATTGATTTGTTATTTATAAAAAATAAGATATGATGCAAATGTTAAGCACGGAAGAATAATAATTAAAAATTAGAGAGATAATGGAAAAAAAGAACACACTAAAACTTATATTTGTTAGGCCTTAAAAAATGAGGCTAACTTCGGTCCAAGGACTTTCCTTTCAGAGTTTGACTAACAACAAAGCTTGATCGTATGATCAAACCATAACAATCTCACAATATGATTTTATCTGTTAGCTTGCAATCTTTATAGTTATATTTGAGTTACAATAGAATGACACTATTGACTTACAATTATAGTTGAAGCAGATTTAAATGGCAATTTCACAAGCACAACTCATGCTGAGTATTTTTCTCTCTGACCAATTCAAAGTGTATAATAAGTTTATAAGAAAATAGTGAGAGTATGAGGAATAATAGTATTTTAGATTTATTGTATGTTTGGAAATGAACACAAGTCCTCCTTATATAATAAAAAAATTGACCAAGAAATGATATAATTTTATGTGTCATATCTACTTCATAATTGATTAGACTACATATATAATCGATTATGACCTAGAAAACTAGGAAGTAAATTGCCATGTTCAAAGCCTAATCGAATCGATAACTTTTTAATCGATTATTGAGCTACTCTGCTCTATAATCAATTAGATAAACTTCTTATTGGATTAGATAGTGGATTTTTTCTTCCTAATCAATAGACTGAGCTTTTTAATCAACAAGAAAACGTCTAGAGACATTTTTAACAATATTTTGAAAATATATGAATTTAGAAAAATATTTTAGTATGTATGTTCATTATCTTAAAATTTTGAGAACTACTCACACTTAATACTAACCAACCAAATACAGTTTAGGGCGTTTTTCAATAATTCGAACGCCTCCAGACATTTTTCGTCAAAGACGAATTCCGCGTCTTTCATCAATAAGTTGGTTAACGGTTTTGTTATTTTAGAGAAATCTTTAATAAACCGACGGTAAAAACCAGTGTGTCCTAAAAAGCTTCGTATTTCTCTAACAGTTTTTGGGGGTTGAAGGTTTTCTATAACCGAGATGGTGGCAGGGTCACCCTATAAGCAACATCTCATATTCTTTGAGAAATCTAATAAGGACCAATAAAATGAGGGGTGAGCTTCTTAGACTTCAAAGTTCTCCCAACACCTATAGAGGAAAAAAAGCAGAAAAAAAACAATAAGTTATGGAAGAGCCGCATGCTCAAGTAATACAATATTGTTGACCATGTGACTTTAATCACAGTAGAGGGTGAATTGTAATAAAAAAACTTTCAAATTTCTAAGAAACATTCGATTTTTATTGATTTGTTATTTATAAAAAATAAGATATGATGCAAATGTTAAGCACGGAAGAATAAATAATTAAAAATTAGAGAGATAATGGAAAAAAAGAACACACTAAAACTTATATTTGTTAGGCCTTAAAAAATGAGGCTAACTTCGGTCCAAGGACTTTCCTTTCAGAGTTTGACTAACAACAAAGCTTGATCGTATGATCAAACCATAACAATCTCACAATATGATTTTATCTGTTAGCTTGCAATCTTTATAGTTATATTTGAGTTACAATAGAATGACACTATTGACTTACAATTATAGTTGAAGCAGATTTAAATGGCAATTTCACAAGCACAACTCATGCTGAGTATTTTTCTCTCTGACCAATTCAAAGTGTATAATAAGTTTATAAGAAAATAGTGAGAGTATGAGGAATAATAGTATTTTAGATTTATTGTATGTTTGGAAATGAACACAAGTCCTCCTTATATAATAAAAAAATTGACCAAGAAATGATATAATTTTATGTGTCATATCTACTTCATAATTGATTAGACTACATATATAATCGATTATGACCTAGAAAACTAGGAAGTAAATTGCCATGTTCAAAGCCTAATCGAATCGATAACTTTTTAATCGATTATTGAGCTACTCTGCTCTATAATCAATTAGATAAACTTCTTATTGGATTAGATAGTGGATTTTTTCTTCCTAATCAATAGACTGAGCTTTTTAATCAACAAGAAAACGTCTAGAGACATTTTTAACAATATTTTGAAAATATATGAATTTAGAAAAATATTTTAGTATGTATGTTCATTATCTTAAAATTTTGAGAACTACTCACACTTAATACTAACCAACCAAATACAGTTTAGGGCGTTTTTCAATAATTCGAACGCCTCCAGACATTTTTCGTCAGAGACGAATTCCGCGTCTTTCATCAATAAGTTGGTTAACGGTTTTGTTATTTTAGAGAAATCTTTAATAAACCGACGGTAAAAACCAGCGTGTCCTAAAAAGCTACGTATTTCTCTAACAGTTTTTGGGGGTTGAAGGTTTTCTATAACCGAGATGGTGGCAGGGTCACCCTATAAGCAACATCTCATATTCTTTGAGAAATCTAATAAGGACCAATAAAATGAGGGGTGAGCTTCTTAGACTTCAAAGTTCTCCCAACACCTATAGAGGAAAAAAAGCAGAAAAAAAACAATAAGTTATGGAAGAGCCGCATGCTCAAGTAATACAATATTGTTGACCATGTGACTTTAATCAAGTAGAGGGTGAATTGTAATAAAAAAACTTTCAAATTTCTAAGAAACATTCGATTTTTATTGATTTGTTATTTATAAAAAATAAGATATGATGCAAATGTTAAGCACGGAAGAATAAATAATTAAAAATTAGAGAGATAATGGAAAAAAAGAACACACTAAAACTTATATTTGTTAGGCCTTAAAAAATGAGGCTAACTTCGGTCCAAGGACTTTCCTTTCAGAGTTGACTAACAACAAAGCTTGATCGTATGATCAAACCATAACAATCTCACAATATGATTTTATCTGTTAGCTTGCAATCTTTATAGTTATATTTGAGTTACAATAGAATGACACTATTGACTTACAATTATAGTTGAAGCAGATTTAAATGGCAATTTCACAAGCACAACTCATGCTGAGTATTTTTCTCTCTGACCAATTCAAAGTCTATAATAAGTTTATAAGAAAATAGTGAGAGTATGAGGAATAATAGTATTTTAGATTTATTGTATGTTTGGAAATGAACACAAGTCCTTCTTATATAATAAAAAAATTGACCAAGAAATGATATAATTTTATGTGTCATATCTACTTCATAATTAATTAGACTACATATATAATCGATTATGACCTAGAAAACTAGGAAGTAAATTGCCATGTTCAAAGCCTAATCGAATCGACAACTTTTTAATCGATTATTGAGCTACTCTGCTCTATAATCAATCTGATAAACCTCTTATTGGATTAGATAGTGGATTTTTTCTTCCTAATCAATAGACTGAGCTTTTTAATCAACAAGAAAACGTCTAGAGACATTTTTAACAATATTTTGAAAATATATGAATTTAGAAAAATATTTTAGTATGTATGTTCATTATCTTAAAATTTTGAGAACTACTCACACTTAATACTAACCAACCAAATACAGTTTAGGGCGTTTTTCAATAATTCGAACGCCTCCAGACATTTTTCGTCAAAGACGAATTCCGCGTCTTTCATAAATAAGTTGGTTAACGGTTTTGTTATTTCATAGAAATCTTTAATAAACCGACGGTAAAAACCAGTGTGTCCTAAAAAGCTTCGTATTTCTCTAACAAATTTTGGGGGTTGAAGGTTTTCTATAACCGAGATGGTGGCAGGGTCACCCTATAAGCAACATCTCATATTCTTTGAGAAATCTAATAAGGACCAATAAAATGAGGGGTGAGCTTCTTAGACTTCAAAGTTCTCCCAACACCTATAAAGGAAAAAAAGCAGGAAAAAAAACAATAAGTTATGGAAGAGCCGCATGCTCAAGTAATACAATATTGTTGACCATGTGACTTTAATCACAGTAGAGGGTGAATTGTAATAAAAAAACTTTCAAATTTCTAAGAAACATTCGATTTTTATTGATTTGTTATTTATAAAAAATAAGATATGATGCAAATGTTAAGCACGGAAGAATAATAATTAAAAATTAGAGAGATAATGGAAAAAAAGAACACACTAAAACTTATATTTGTTAGGCCTTAAAAAATGAGGCTAACTTCGGTCCAAGGACTTTCCTTTCAGAGTTTGACTAACAACAAAGCTTGATCGTATGATCAAACCATAACAATCTCACAATATGATTTTATCTGTTAGCTTGCAATCTTTATAGTTATATTTGAGTTACAATAGAATGACACTATTGACTTACAATTATAGTTGAAGCAGATTTAAATGGCAATTTCACAAGCACAACTCATGCTGAGTATTTTTCTCTCTGACCAATTCAAAGTGTATAATAAGTTTATAAGAAAATAGTGAGAGTATGAGGAATAATAGTATTTTAGATTTATTGTATGTTTGGAAATGAACACAAGTCCTCCTTATATAATAAAAAAATTGACCAAGAAATGATATAATTTTATGTGTCATATCTACTTCATAATTGATTAGACTACATATATAATCGATTATGACCTAGAAAACTAGGAAGTAAATTGCCATGTTCAAAGCCTAATCGAATCGACAACTTTTTAATCGATTATTGAGCTACTCTGCTCTATAATCAATTAGATAAACTTCTTATTGGATTAGATAGTGGATTTTTTCTTCCTAATCAATAGACTGAGCTTTTTAATCAACAAGAAAACGTCTAGAGACATTTTTAACAATATTTTGAAAATATATGAATTTAGAAAAATATTTTAGTATGTATGTTCATTATCTTCAAATTTTGAGAACTACTCACACTTAATACTAACCAACCAAATACAGTTTAGGGCGTTTTTCAATAATTCGAACGCCTCCAGACATTTTTCGTCAAAGACGAATTCCGCGTCTTTCATCAATAAGTTGGGTAACGGTTTTGTTATTTTAGAGAAATCTTTAATAAACCGACGGTAAAAACCAGCGTGTCCTAAAAAGCTTCGTATTTCTCTAACAGTTTTTGGGGGTTGAAGGTTTTCTATAACCGAGATGGTGGCAGGGTCACCCTATAAGCAACATCTCATATTCTTTGAGAAATCTAATAATGACCAATAAAATGAGGGGTGAGCTTTTTAGACTTCAAAGTTCTCCCAACACCTATAGAGGAAAAAAAGCAGAAAAAAAACAATAAGTTATGGAAGAGCCGCATGCTCAAGTAATACAATATTGTTGACCATGTGACTTTAATCACAGTAGAGGGTGAATTGTAATAAAAAAACTTTCAAATTTCTAAGAAACATTCGATTTTTATTGATTTGTTATTTATAAAAAATAAGATATGATGCAAATGTTAAGCACGGAAGAATAATAATTAAAAATTAGAGAGATAATGGAAAAAAAGAACACACTAAAACTTATATTTGTTAGGCCTTAAAAAATGAGGCTAACTTCGGTCCAAGGACTTTCCTTTCAGAGTTTGACTAACAACAAAGCTTGATCGTATGATCAAACCATAACAATCTCACAATATGATTTTATCTGTTAGCTTGCAATCTTTATAGTTATATTTGAGTTACAATAGAATGACACTATTGACTTACAATTATAGTTGAAGCAGATTTAAATGGCAATTTCACAAGCACAACTCATGCTGAGTATTTTTCTCTCTGACCAATTCAAAGTGTATAATAAGTTTATAAGAAAATAGTGAGAGTATGAGGAATAATAGTATTTTAGATTTATTGTATGTTTGGAAATGAACACAAGTCCTCCTTATATAATAAAAAAATTGACCAAGAAATGATATAATTTTATGTGTCATATCTACTTCATAATTGATTAGACTACATATATAATCGATTATGACCTAGAAAACTAGGAAGTAAATTGCCATGTTCAAAGCCTAATCGAATCGACAACTTTTTAATCGATTATTGAGCTACTCTGCTCTATAATCAATTAGATAAACTTCTTATTGGATTAGATAGTGGATTTTTTCTTCCTAATCAATAGACTGAGCTTTTTAATCAACAAGAAAACGTCTAGAGACATTTTTAACAATATTTTGAAAATATGAATTTAGAAAAATATTTTAGTATGTATGTTCATTATCTTCAATTTTGAGAACTACTCACACTTAATACTAACCAACCAAATACAGTTTAGGGCGTTTTTCAATAATTCGAACGCCTCCAGACATTTTTCTCAAAGACGAATTCCGCGTCTTTCATCAATAAGTTGGTTAACGGTTTTGTTATTTTAGAGAAATCTTTAATAAACCGACGGTAAAAACCAGCGTGTCCTAAAAAGCTTCGTATTTCTCTAACAGTTTTTGGGGGTTGAAAGTTTTCTATAACCGAGATGGTGGCTGGGTCACCCTATAAGCAACATCTCATATTCTTTGAGAAATCTAATAATGACCAATAAAATGAGGGGTGAGCTTTTTAGACTTCAAAGTTCTCCCAACACCTATAGAGGAAAAAAAGCAGGAAAAAAAACAATAAGTTATGGAAGAGCCGCGTGCTCAAGTAATACAATATTGTTGACCATGTGACTTTAATCACAGTAGAGGGTGAATTGTAATAAAAAAACTTTCAAATTTCTAAGAAACATTCGATTTTTATTGATTTGTTATTTATAAAAAATAAGATATGATGCAAATGTTAAGCACGGAAGAATAATAATTAAAAATTAGAGAGATAATGGAAAAAAAGAACACACTAAAACTTATATTTGTTAGGCCTTAAAAAATGAGGCTAACTTCGGTCCAAGGACTTTCCTTTCAGAGTTTGACTAACAACAAAGCTTGATCGTATGATCAAACCATAACAATCTCACAATATGATTTTATCTGTTAGCTTGCAATCTTTATAGTTATATTTGAGTTACAATAGAATGACACTATTGACTTACAATTATAGTTGAAGCAGATTTAAATGGCAATTTCACAAGCACAACTCATGCTGAGTATTTTTCTCTCTGACCAATTCAAAGTGTATAATAAGTTTATAAGAAAATAGTGAGAGTATGAGGAATAATAGTATTTTAGATTTATTGTATGTTTGGAAATGAACACAAGTCCTCCTTATATAATAAAAAAATTGACCAAGAAATGATATAATTTTATGTGTCATATCTACTTCATAATTGATTAGACTACATATATAATCGATTATGACCTAGAAAACTAGGAAGTAAATTGCCATGTTCAAAGCCTAATCGAATCGATAACTTTTTAATCGATTATTGAGCTACTCTGCTCTATAATCAATTAGATAAACTTCTTATTGGATTAGATAGTGGATTTTTTCTTCCTAATCTATAGACTGCGCTTTTTAATCAACAAGAAAACGTCTAGAGACATTTTTAACAATATTTTGAAAATATATGAATTTAGAAAAATATTTTAGTATGTATGTTCATTATCTTAAAATTTTGAGAACTACTGACACTTAATACTAACCAACCAAATACAGTTTAGGGCGTCTTTCAATAATTCGAACGCCTCCAGACAATTTTCGTCAAAGACGAATTCCGCGTCTTTCATCAATAAGTTCGTTACCGGTTTTGTTATTTTAGAGAAATATTTAATAAACCGACGGTAAAAACCAGCGTGTCCTAAAAAGCTTCGTATTTCTCTAACAATATTTGGGGGTTGAAGTTTTTCTATAACCGAGATGGTGGCAGGGTCACCCTATAAGCAACATCTCATATTCCTTGAGAAATCTAATAATGACCAATAAAATGAGGGGTGAGCTTCTTAGACTTCAATGTTCTCCCAACACCTATAGAGGAAAAAAAGCAGGAAAAAAAACAATAAGTTATGGAAGAGCCGCATGCTCAAGTAATACAATATTGTTGACCATGTGACTTTAATCAATGTAGAGGGTGAATTGTAATAAAAAAACTTTCAAAATTCTAAGAAACATTCGATTTTTATTGATTTGTTATTTATAAAAAATAAGATATGATGCAAATGTTAAGCACAGAAGAATAAATAATTAAAAATTAGAGAGATTATGGAAAAAAAAGAATACACTAAAACTTATATTTGTTAGGCCTTAAAAAATGAGGCTAACTTCGGTCCAAGGACTTTCCTTTCAGAGTTGACTAACAACAAAGCTTGATCGTATGATCAAACCATAACAATCTCACAATATGATTTTATCTGTTAGCTTGCAATCTTTATAGTTATATTTGAGTTACAATAGAATGACACTATTGACTTACAATTATAGTTGAAGCAGATTTAAATGGCAATTTCTCAAGCACAACTCATGCTGAGTATTTTTCTTTCTGACCAATTCAAAGTGTATAATAAGTTTATAAGAAAATAGTGAGAGTATGAGGAATAATAGTATTTTAGATTTATTGTATGTTTGGAAATGAACACAAGTCTTTCTTATATAATAAAAAAATTGACCAACAAATGATATAATTTTATGTGTCATATCTACTTCATAATTGATTAGACTACATCTATAATCGATTATGACCTAGAAAACTATGAAGTAAATTGCCATGTTCAAAGCCTAATCGAATCGATAACTTTTTAATCGATTATTGAGCTACTCTGCTCTATAATCAATTAGATCAACTTCTTATTGGATTAGATAGTGGATTTTTTCTTCCTAATCAATAGACTGAGCTTTTTAATCAACAAGAAAACGTCTAGAGACATTTTTAACAATATTTTAAAAAGATATGAATTTAGAAAAATATTTTAGTATGTATGTTCATTATCTTAAAATTTTGAGAACTACTCACACTTAATACTAACCAACCAAATACAGTGTAGGGCGTTTTTCAATAATTCGAACGCCTCCAGACAATTTTCGTCAAAGACGAATTCTGCGTCTTTCATCAATAAGTTCGTTAACGGTTTTGTTATTTTAGAGAAATCTTTAATAAACCGACGGTAAAAACCAGCGTGTCCTAAAAAGCTTCGTATTTCTCTAACAGTTTTTGGGGGTTGAAGGTTTTCTATAACCGAGATGGTGGCAGGGTCACCCTATAAGCAACATCTCATATTCTTTGAGAAATCTAATAATGACCAATAAAATGAGGGGTGAGCTTCTTAGACTTCAATGTTCTCCCAACACCTATAGAGGAAAAAAAGCAGGAAAAAAAACAATAAGTTATGGAAGAGCCGCATGCTCAAGTAATACAATATTGTTGACCATGTGACTTTAATCAATGTAGAGGGTGAATTGTAATAAAAAAACTTTCAAAATTCTAAGAAACATTCGATTTTTATTGATTTGTTATTTATAAAAAATAAGATATGATGCAAATGTTAAGCACAGAAGAATAAATAATTAAAAATTAGAGAGATTATGGAAAAAAAAGAATACACTAAAACTTATATTTGTTAGGCCTTAAAAAATGAGGCTAACTTCGGTCAAAGGACTTTCCTTTCAGAGTTGACTAACAACAAAGCTTGATGGTATGATCAAACCATAACAATCTCACAATATGATTTTATCTGTTAGCTTGCAATCTTTATAGTTATATTTGAGTTACAATAGAATGACACTATTGACTTACAATTATAGTTGAAGCAGATTTAAATGGCAATTTCACAAGCACAACTCATGTTGAGTATTTTTCTCTCTGACCAATTCAAAGTGTATAATAAGTTTATAAGAAAAAAGTGAGAGTATGAGGAATAATAGTATTTTAGATTTATTGTATGTTTGGAAATGAACACAAGTCCTTCTTATATAATAAAAAAATTGACCAAGAAATGATATAATTTTATGTGTCATATCTACTTCATAATTGATTAGACTACATATATAATCGATTATGACCTAGAAAACTAGGAAGTAAATTGCCATGTTCAAAGCCTAATCGAATCGACAACTTTTTAATCGATTATTGAGCTACTCTGCCCTAAAATCAATTAGATCAACTTCTTATTGGATTAGATAGTGGATTTTTTCTTCCTAATCAATAGACTGAGCTTTTTAATCAACAAGAAAACGTCTAGAGACATTTTTAACAATATTTTGAAAATATGTGAATTTAGAAAAATATTTTAGTATGTATGTTCATTATCTTCAAATTTTGTGAACTACTCACACTTAATACTAACCAACCAAATACAGTTTAGGGCGTTTTTCAATAATTCGAACGCCTCCAGACATTTTTCTTCAAAGACGAATTCCGCGTCTTTCTTCAATAAGTTGGGTAACGGTTTTGTTATTTTAGAGAAATATTTAATAAACCGACGGTAAAAACCAGCGTGTCCTAAAAAGCTTCGTATTTCTCTAACAGTTTTTGGGGGTTGAAAGTTTTCTATAACCGAGATGGTGGCTGGGTCACCCTATAAGCAACATCTCATATTCTTTGAGAAATCTAATAATGACCAATAAAATGAGGGGTGAGCTTTTTAGACTTCAAAGTTCTCCCAACACCTATAGAGGAAAAAAAGCAGGAAAAAAAACAATAAGTTATGGAAGAGCTGCGTGCTCAAGTAATACAATATTGTTGACCATGTGACTTTAATCGCAGTAGAGGGTGAATTGTAATAAAAAAACTTTCAAATTTCTAAGAAACATTCGATTTTTATTGATTTGTTATTTATAAAAAATAAGATATGATGCAAATGTTAAGCACGGAAGAATAATAATTAAAAATTAGAGAGATAATGGAAAAAAAGAACACACTAAAACTTATATTTGTTAGGCCTTAAAAAATGAGGCTAACTTCGGTCCAAGGACTTTCCTTTCAGAGTTTGACTAACAACAAAGCTTGATCGTATGATCAAACCATAACAATCTCACAATATGATTTTATCTGTTAGCTTGCAATCTTTATAGTTATATTTGAGTTACAATAGAATGACACCATTGACTTACAATTATAGTTGAAGCAGATTTAAATTGCAATTTCACAAGCACAACTCATGCTGAGTATTTTTCTCTCTGACCAATTCAAAGTGTATAATAAGTTTATAAGAAAATAGTGAGAGTATGAGGAATAATAGTATTTTAGATTTTTTGAATGTTTGGAAGTGAACACAAGTCCTCCTTATATAATAAAAAAATTGACCAAGAAATGATATAATTTTATGTGTCATATCTATTTCATAATTGATTAGACTACATATATAATCGATTATGACCTAGAAAACTAGGAAGTAAATTGCCATGTTCAAAGCCTAATTGAATCGACAACTTTTTAATCGATTATTGAGCTACTCTGCTCTATAATCAATTAGATAAACTTCTTATTGGATTAGATAGTGGATTTTTTCTTCCTAATCAATAGACTGAGCTTTTTAATCAACAAGAAAACGTCTAGAGACATTTTTAACAATATTTTGAAAATATATGAATTTAGAAAAATATTTTAGTATGTATGTTCATTATCTTAAAATTTTGAGAACTACTCACACTTAATACTAACCAACCAAATACAGTTTAGGGCGTTTTTCAATAATTCGAACGCCTCCAGACATTTTTCGTCAAAGACGAATTCCGCGTCTTTCATCAATAAGTTGGTTAACGGTTTTGTTATTTTAGAGAAATCTTTAATAAACCGATGGTAAAAACCAGCGTGTCCTAAAATGCTTCGTATTTCTATAACCGTTTTTGGGGGTTGAAGGTTTTCTATAACCTCTATTTTTTGCTTTGTCGACTTCAATCCCCTTATCGGACACTATGTGTCCAAGTACTATCCCTTGTATAACTATGAAATGGCATTTCTCCCAATTCAGCACGAGATTAACCTTCACACATCAATCAAGTACCATTTCTAGGTTTTTTAGACAACCTTCGAAACTCTGCCCACAAACGGAAAAATTATCCATAAACACCTCTATGATGTCGTCTATATAGTCTGTGAAAATTGACATCATGCACCTTTGAAATGTTGCGGGAGCATTACAAAGTCCAAACGACAATCGTCTGTTGGAAAATGTACCATAAGGACATGTGAAAGTTGTCTTTTCCTGGTCATCGGGATGGATGGGAATTTGAAAGAATCGTGAATAACCATCCAGATAGCAAAAATGAGAGTGCTTAGCTAATCATTCCAACATTTGATCGATAAAAGGTAAGGGGGAGTGATACTTGCGAGTGGCTTTATTTAATTTTCTGTAATCAATGCACATCCTCAATCTAGTTACTATACGTTTAGCTACGGTCTCGCCCTTTTCGTTATCGACAATCATAACACCATCTTTCTTAGGTACTACATGTACTGGGCTGACCCATTTACTGTCATATATGGGATATATAATACATGCCTCTAACAACTTCAACACTTCTTTTCTTACAACATCGCTCATAATTGGGTTTAGTCGCTTTTGGTGTTCTTGAGAGGTTTTCGAGTCTTCTTCTAGAATAATGCAATGCATGCATAGAGAGGGACTAATTCCTTTTAAGTATGAGATGCTGTAGCCTAAGGCATTAGGGTATTTCCTTAGGATATGTAATAGTTTTTAAGTTTCTATTTGTCTTATATCGGCGTTGACTATTACTGGTTGCTCAAGCTCTGTGCCTAGGAATTCATATCTCAGATTTTTCGGTAGTGTTTTAAGTTCTATAGATGGTTTCTTCGGGCATGGCATTGTATTTGGAGTTAATTCTAGACATTCCCTTAAAATGTCATCTACGGGTGGTTCTTTGTATTAGTCATCCTCCAGAATGGGTGGTTCTGGGATTTTTAGGATTTCAGTATCCTCGGATGGTTCCATTTTTATTTATTTAATACACTCATCAATGATATCCATAAAACAACATGTGTTATATATGGCAGGTGCTTTCAGAAATTGCGATAAAATGAATTCAATCTTCTTCTTTCCCACATCGAAAGTCATTTTTCCTCGTTTCACATCCATGATGGCACCTGCAGTTGTTAGGAATGGTCTTCCTATGATAATTGGGATGTTAGAATCTTCTTTGATGTCCATTATTATGAAATCGGTAGGGATGAAGAATTGACCGACTCGGACGGGAATGTTCTCTAGCATTCCTATGGGATACTTAACAAAACGATCTGCTAGTTGGAGAGACATTCTCGTTGGTCTTAACTCTCCCAATTTGAGTCTTTCGCAGATGGAAAGGGGCATCAAACTCACACTAGCTCCTAAATCGCAGAGGGTTTTGTCTATTACAAACTTTCCTATCAGACAGGGTATGGAAAAACTTCCAGGATCTTTTAGTTTATGTGGCATGTTATTCTAAATGATAGCACTACACTCTGTGTTAAGCGTCACTGTCTCATCATTCTCAAGTTTCTTCTTGTTAGATAATATTTATTTTAGGAACTTGGCATAGGAGGGCATCTGTGTAATAGCTTCGGTGAAAGGGATGGTAATATTAAGCTGTTTCAAGAGTTCGACGAACTTCTTGAATTGTCCTTCGGTTTTTGACTTAGCTAGTCTTTGAGGGTAAGGAATTTGTGCTTTATATGGTGGTGGAGGCACGTATGGTTTCGCCTTCTCAACTTCCTATTTGGTTTCATCTTTTTCCTCTAGTTTATCATATTGGCCATTTTTCTGAGTCATCGGCGGAATTTGTGTTCTAGGATCAACTGGTCCATCTAACTCCGCCCCACTCCATAATGTGATGGCATTAGCTTGACCTTTCGGGTTAGGTTGAGGTTGACCAGGGAAAGTTCTAGTTGGAGCTGCGGTAGTTGCTTGTTGCTGGGCTACTTGAGAAATTTAAGTTTCCAACATTTTGTTATGAGTAGCCAAAGCATCTACTTTAGTTGCTCATTGTTTCACTAATTCTGAGGTATGGACGTTCTGGTTCATAAACTCCTTATTTTATTGCATTGGAGAAGCAACAAAGTTCTCCATCATTAACTCAAGATTAGATTTTCTAGGCGTTTGAGGAGCGGCTTGAGGTGCGCTCTGAGTTGACTTTTGGTAACTAGGAGGTGGTTGATTTGGAGCATACATGGCGTTGTTATTCTTATAAGAGAAGTTAGGATGGTTTTTCCAACCTGGGTTGTAAGTATTGGAGTACGGGTTTCCTTGAGCATAGTTTAAGTGGTCAGGTGCGATGTCTGCTAGTAATTGGCATTCGGAAACATTGTGTCCAAGTACTCTACATATATCACAACTTGGGGCTATGGCGGCCACGGTGGCCGCGAGAGTTATGGTTAAACTTTCAATCTTTTGAGTCAGGGCGTCTACCTTAGCATTGACGTGATCTATGCCACTGACTTCGCACATACCTCCTTTTGATTGATGTTTTTCTATAGAAATGCACTCTCCTCCCCATTGGTAGTGATTTTGTGCCATATTTTCAATGTGTCGATAAGCCTCTTCACATGGTTTATCCATTATAGCGCCGCCAGCTGTAGCGTCTATGTTTAATTTGGTGTTATAAGAGAGACCACCATAGAAGGTGTGGATAATAAGCCATGGTTCAAGCCCATGGTGTGGGTAAATCCTCATCATTTCCTTATATCTCTCCCATACTTCGAAATGTGATTCGTTATCTTTTTGTCTAAATCCATTGATTTGGATTCTTAGCATAGCCATTTTACTAGGTGGGAAATATCTGTCTAAGAATGCCTTCTTTAATTCGTCCCATGTAGTTATGGAATTAGACGGTAAAGACTAGAGCCACATTGTAGCTATGTCTCTTAAAGAAAATGGAAAGAGACGTAATCGTATTGCTTCGGGATTAACACCATTAGCTTTTACCATATCTGCATATTGTAGGAATACTGACAGATGGAGATTTGGGTCGTCTGTAGGACTGCCAAAGAATTGGTTTTGTTGTACAACTTCTAACAACAAAGGTTTCACCTCGAAATCGTTTTGGTCGATGGCAGGGGCAATAATGTTATTGTGTGGTTCATCCTAAGATGGGCCAGCATAGTCCCTTAAAGGACGGTTAGTGGGGGAAGCCATATCTGGTTCGAGTATATCAGGATCAGGAAAGTTATACTTTAAACGAAATTGTCTAAGTCGACCTCTTAGTCTAATATAATGTCCGACTTCGTCTAACGGTTGTTCTAACTCGTCTTCTTGTGAGCGAGTGTTTGGCATGCAACCAAAACAAATAAAAAGGAAAATAGTTGTGTTAGTATATACCGTGCAACAATGGAGTTACAATATTGACTTAATTGGTCCCCGACAACGGCGCCAAAAACTTGATCGCGACTTAGTATGTCTATCGAAATGGCTAGCTGCAAGTGCATAGTCGTATCGTGTAGTTTTAAAAAGATATCGAACCCAAAGGACCAAAAATCAAACTACCGTTATCTAAAGTTACTATGTAAAGTTGAGGCTAATGATTGTTTTCTTTTTTTTTTAGATTGATTAAGAGAAACGGAAAAATAAAATTTAACTAGAAATAATAATATAATTAAAGTATTAAAATAAGAGGCATTAGTATGTAGATTACATCATTCCTTGATGATTCGGTAAATAATTAACATTAAAATAAAGTAAATCACTTTTCAGTAGAAAATATCAAATTAAAAGACTTTGCCTCATACTCTCGTGTTATTGACTCGGGCTATACTCTTAAGCCAAAATGTTTTGCTCTCGCTCATCCACCTGAATTAAAAGTAATTTTTGGAAATTGATAAATCCTAATTAATCCTAAAGCGCTCTCGTTGTGTTTAGGATTAATGCCTAGAAACCACTATCTAGTTAAAATCTCAAACTCTCACTCTGTTGATTTATAACCTTAATGGCTTTTCACTCTCGTGCAAAAACCTTTTTAAATTAGAGTTGGAAACCAGAGTCAGAAAAATAACTCATAAAAATTACCATTAATTATTACCGAATCCCGTCGGAACGACGGTCCTTACATACCGACGTGAAAGGTTTAGCCGGACATGGTTTTAAACTTAATCAAACACACAATCCTTAAAAATAAACATAATCAAATTTAGGAATTGCAAATTAAAGCGGAAAGTAAAGAATTAAGCAATTAAACGAAACATGATGAATAATAATAATTGGATTAAACTTCGGAGGATTCTTCGAGTACAAATAACAACTGGAAATTTATAACGATGTCGGCACGCTTGATCCAAGCAACTTGTAAACGTAAAAGCAATGGTGTAATAGCCTCCCGATATGGAAGAACTATCACTTTTAAGAGCGTTTCTGCTTAAAACTAAAAATCAAATTACACGATAAAAAACTTGGATGCATTTTTCTTCTGATTCAGCCTTTTTATATTGGTGAAGTAGGGCTGAACTTCCCTAAATTCACGTGGAAGTGATGGAGAGGAAATAGGGATCATCTTGACCATGTTCTGTGCAGTTGGTGAAAAGCAGCATTACATGTCCGTGGCGAAAGCCACAGGGCCATGGCGAACGCCATGGTACTTAAACTCTAAAGTGACATGGAAAGGGGCGTGGCGAACGCCACAAGCCCAGAACTTGCATTTTCAGCATTTTCTTCTTTTCTTCCCTTTTTCTCCATCTCTTATCTTTTCTTTACTTCTTTCTCACGCATGAGTTTTACATCAACAAATACCTGAAACAGAGCACCAACACCGGCATGATACAATAAAACATGCACAAAATCATACTAAAATGCATGCGAATCGAGTAAAATAAATGGTATAGGTTCATGTTATCAGATGACATTCTTATGGCTTCTCCATGAATCTGCTCAATAACCCGACACTTTGACAAATATATGACCTGGTGTTGCATAGATACCTTAAGGATCCAATCATTTGCTTGTACAATGTTGCACTTACGAACTTATCATTTGTATCCTTTTTCAATTTTTCGCCAGTCTCTAATGGTGTGACAACTGTATTATAGTTACTCATCTTGAACCTTTTCAAGATATATTGGGCATACTTCTTCTGGTGCAGAAACACTCTCTCACTTGTGTCTTGAAACTCCATCCCTAAGAATCATGACAATTTTCCTAGGTCAGAAATTTTAAATTCTTGCATCAGTTTCGACTTGACCCCTTTTATTTCTGCTTCGTCTGCACCTGTAATCAACAAGTCATCCACATAAAAGCATATAATGACTTAATTTGGCATGCTTGCATCATTGACATACACTTCATGTTCAGAGACGCATTTTGAGAAACATGCCTCGATTAAGAAGTTATCTATTCTCTTATTCCAAGCCCTTGAGGCTTGCTTCAAACAATATAAAGCCTTCCTCAATCTATTTACCTTTTGTTCCTGCCCTTTGATTTCAAGTCCTGGTAGTTGACTGACATAGACCTCCTCTTCAAATGTTCCATTAAGAAATGTTGACTTTACATCTAATTGATATATCTTACATCCTCTGTATGATGCGGTCTACACAACAATCCTGGTGGTTTACAGCCTTGCACTAGGTGCATAGACTTCGTCGAAGTTGATACCAATTTTTTCAGAAAACCTCATTCCACCAGTCTTGTCTTATGCTTGGCGATTTCACCATTTAGCCTTAGTTTCAACTTGTAGACCCATTTCACATCAATTGGCTTCTTGTTTTACTTTTCGACAAGCTTTCAGGCCGTGTTCTTCTCGATTGCTCTGAGTTCTTCTTGCATGACTGCCAACCAATTTGAATCACTCATAGCTTGATCTTTACTTTAAAGGTTTTGCTATCTGAAAATGGTGCCTTCAGGATCATTCTTCCTTCACCATTATACACCTTCATCATAGTTTCTTCCAACTTCATCTTATACCCTTTGGCAAGTAATTGACATATGTTTATCAAATTACTTGTTATCGAAGGTACATATAGTACGTCAGTAATACTAGCCCTCTTACCATCTTTTCTCACCACATATATGTTTCCTTTCCCACTTGATGTGACATGTTTGCCATAGGCAAACCTGGTCACTTTCTTGAGCAATTCATCTAACTTGGTGAATCAATTTTTATTACCAGTCATGTGGTTACTGCATCCTGAATCCAGGTACCACATATTGGTTTTTTTACCATTCGATTGAGTATTGGCCATGAGTAGCATATCATCAGAGTCGCTTTCTCCAGCATGTGTATATTGCATTTTGTCGTTATCTTTTGCTCTTGAATCCTTCTTTCTTTGACAATCTCGAGCATAATGACCAAATCCTTGACAGTTGTAACATTGCACCTCCTTCATGTCAACTTTCTTTCCCGAATACTTGTTGCCTATGACTTTCTTGGTTGAATCAGAGTGATTCTATGAGTTCTTGCTTGACTTTTCATCATTTGCAATATCCTTTATTTGCTTTGCCTTTTCTTTTCCAGACATCTTGATAAATCTTACTTGTAATGCTTGTTCAGATACCTTCTCCCTTTCTAAGTTCCTGTACTTCAGCCTCATCTCATGAGCCTCTAATGAAGCTTGAAGTTATTCTAACTTCATCTAAGTTAGGTTCTTGTACTCTTCAATAAACACTACAATGTAATTAAAATTTGCAGTCAAAGATTTCAACATTTTCTCAATCTTCTGCAAATCATTGATCAATTCACTAAACGCCTTCATCTGGTTCGTGGGTAACATTAATCTTGAGAAGAAATCAACAACTAATTCATCTTCTTTCATCTGTGTTATCTCAAACTGCTTTCTCAACATCAACAACTTCACCTCTTCATTTTTTCATCTCCGTCGTACAAGTTCTTTAATTTTTTTCACGCTCCTTTATACGTTTCTTCTTCAATAATCTATCGAACACATTAGGATCTACATATTGATGAATCAAGAAGATAGATTTTCAATCGTTCTTATTTGTTTCTTGTGCGCAATCTTTTGAACATCATTTGCATTCACTTTCAATGCAGGTACTCATTCACTCACAATTTCAGCCACATCTTGAAATCTGAAGATGATCTTCATTTGCGCAATCCACCTCTCGTAGTTCTCGCATTTGAAAACCAATAGATTCGTTAGAAATTGTGTTGTGATGTGTTACCCATTTGCCATTAAAGATTTTCTCTAAATTGCAATCGGGCTTAATCAATTTGTTGGAACAATTAGGATTTCCAAGCAAAATGAAGAGAGAGAGAGTATTGTGAAGAGAGAATTTTATTAAAGTGAAATTTGTGTACATTGATTTACACACACACAACAATTGCCACAAAACATTAAATTTACTTACATTCCCCGACACTTACATTATATATTTGACTTTGTCAAATACAACATTTTCAAATACATCTTGCCTACGAGTATATTACTCACTCTTTATATTTCCAATTCAACGGAAGAAAATCTTATCTTTTGTGAAAAATTTCGTTTGGCACCATTCTCTCCTACTACATTGCACATAACAATTGCAATTTTTCTACAAGCTCTTCCTCAAATGATATATTATCAATTTTTTTAGTTTGGACTTTCTAATGCATCCATTGTCGTAAACAAATTTAATTTCGTACATTTTGTTAACAATCTATTTCCATAGGTTATTAGTTAACTAAAGGTTATAATAGTTACAATGATTAAGAAGTGGCAGATGAATAATACTAATAATAATGAGTGGTTGAAAATTCTTTAGATAGATAAAATTCACAATAAAAAACACAGCCTGCAAAAGCATTTAGAAATTGTTAATAAAGAATCCCAATAACATTTTTCATGGCTACCTTCCTTGCCTGTCTCCAAAGCTGTTGGGATCAAAATAAAGTAGCATAAGAAAAAAAAAGACATATTAACCATAAAGGAATAGACATAACCCCTGTAACAAGCAAGCTTTATAAAAGCTTTATCCACTAGAAACCATGTGCAAAAAGTATATATATGATGTAAAAGTAATAAAAACATTGCACTCAATTCTATACTCTTTTTTTTTCTATTATTGTTTCTTATTTAGTGGTACCATTCCAGCTTTGCACACAGATCATCATCAGTATTTAATTTCTACTTAACACATGTCATTTATTCTACTTTATTTTAGGCCTAAAATACTTATTTAATGTAACTTTTTAAATAATTCTGAAAAGACTTTATTTTAATTTATATTATTGTTGGATCAAGTAAGAATTTTACTTGACTTTTTTATACTTTATATCCAATTCTAATAATGTAACAACCTTTATATCAAAACTGCATTGGCATATATATTATATAGTTGAGTACAATTAATGTCATTGTGAAAGTTTTCTCTTCTGGAATTGGCAATGGGTTTCACTGTTGGCTTGGTAAGAAATGTCTTCTCAAGAAACCATGCTATTAGGTCTCATGAAAGCAAAGTAAGTCTCTCAAATTATATAGTTTCCTTCTTTCTTCTCCTCAAATTGCATTTGTCTTGATTCAGACAATTTTTAAAATCATCTGAATCAGAGTCAAATGTATATGATGTAGCCTCAACGCGCACGTTGAGGCTACAGAGATATCAAAAGTATTGATGTTGCAGTTAAAATTACGGTCTGAAATCTAAGTTCAGATTGTAATTATCAACCGCGAGTTAGAATAATATAATATACTTTGCGTAAAGTTCAAGAATTCTAAACAAGCTTTGAATTATCTCATGCTAACAGATAACGCGACGCAATTCAACTGAAAATAGAAGATGGGTTTCTGTTAAATCATACTTGTGCGGAAACGAATTCAATTCAGTGCTTGCAGAGGAAGATTCAGCTTCAATCAAGAGCTCTGAAGTCACAGTTACGCAGTCTCTTCAAGAAGATTTCGCGACGGATAAAGACGATACCAAGAGTGAAGAAACCGTTGAGAATGCAATAGAGAAAAAACCAAATTCGAACCCGAAATCATTGAATGAAGAAGAAGCGGTTATTATAATTCAATCAGCATATAGAAGCTTCAAGGTTAATCACTAATCATTAACTAATTACTAGTACTTCAACTTTTAGTATGTTTAAGCAATGCTAAAGAGTTAATATTTGTTTATGCTACAATTTCAGTTAAGGTGTAGAAATGAAGAAACCGAAAGGTCGGAAACTCGCAAAGAGAAGCTCGAGTTAGTGACGGAAAGTCCGGATAGGAAATCTATGGCTACATCAGTTGAAGTTCAAACAGGAAATTCCACAGAAGTTTTCTCACTTGAAGGAGAAAATATGAGCATTTATAATCATATTCAGAACAGGAATAGAACAAGAGGAATAAAGCAAAAGGTAAAAGTTATAGCATAGCAAAAGGTAGAAGTTCATATTTGTTTTGTCACGTCGTGACTAGCCTACACAGAGTCTCGCAAAACTTAAGACGGTCCTGGTAAACGAGCTCGATTTGAGAGAAAACATAGAAGTTTAAGAAATCGTAGTTAACTTAAACGACTTATAATATGAAACGGAAGGAGTTCTAAGCTATATTGAAAATTTTCAGGAAGATTGGGATGACAGCACTGTGAGTAGCAATGTTTCGAAAATGAGAATGCAGAACAGAATGGAGGCAACAACAAGGAGAGAAAGAGCATTGGCTTATGCTTTCTCACAACAGGTAATAAACAAAAACCATTAATAAGTGTTTAAGTAATAAGCGCTTAATTAAGTTGTTTATCTGTATTGATGTAGTTGCGGATATGTTCAAAGAGAAAACTAGCAAAACATAACAACATGGAACAAAATATGAGCTGGAGTTGGCTTGAAAGATGGATGGCAACTCGACTTCAAGACACTTCATCGGTTGAGAGCCATGCTATGAATCAGTATGAAAATTTCACCAATGATCACAAAATCACTATAAAGACGAGATTTTTAGATGGTTCTGGTGGCGAAGAAAAAGAGAGTTGTGGATCGAATGAAGTTCCGATTTCTTTTGATAATTATTCAGTAAGTTCACAAGAAGAAAAAGTTAGCAACTACAATTTATCAACTACAAAGACAAATTTCAAAGCTAGGAGAACTGTGTCCAGGAGGAAAACTGTGCCAAGTTATCAATTTCACGATGATCATTCAAAGGTTAGAATTTCTTCCTCGGTCAGAAACCAGAAACACGACACTGACAGTGAAACACCGACACTGATAATAATTTGAAAAGAGTAAATAACTTTAACGTAATCACAAGTGTCAGTGTCGGTTTCAGATATAAACACGGACACGTCTTTTTTCAGAAGTGTCGGTGCTACAGAAACATAGTACATTTTATAAATATGATATTTATGTTGTTGCAGATAAGCATTACAGATGGTTCAAACAATGCTAGTAAGGATACTAAGCAAAAATCAAAGCAAGATGGAAGCAAAACAGAAATCAGTCAAATGACAATTAGCACTTCTAAAACTTCTAATGAGTGACTTATTGTAATTAATCTACCTAATAAAGTCAACTAATTATGTGTGTCTAATAGTATTGACTAAGAAGAAGAACAAAAATTACATTAGCATCCTCAGAGGTTTATAATGAGTGACTTGAAAGTTGTTACATTAATATGTGTTAAATAAATTTAACTAGTGTGTCTAATATTAAGATGTAATTAATGGTTGGTTTTTATTTAGGTTCTAATTCTATTATTCTGTTTGTATAACTTGTATTCAGCACAGTATATAATATTAATTGCAATGAATGAGATGGTTGTTGTGATGATTTGCTTTTCATATATAGTTTGTAGTTGAGTTAGTTAAATTTGTTAGATAACTTGCATTGCAAGTAACAGAGCTGGTTAAGCATTTGCTAAGTATTTCAATAGTTTGTTGTTGAGTTAAAACTGTTAAATGTTTTAGATGAATTGCATTGCAAGTAACATAATCTGTTAAGTGTTTATTAAGTGTTTTTTTTCAATTAGTTGAAGTTTAATGTCCTATATCTAAGCTTAGCAATACTTGAATAAAAAATCAAATCATTAAGAAAACCGTGAGGATTCATTTTCTAATATTCATGTATAGTTATCAATTAAACTGCTTTAAATAAACATCAATTAACATTTTCTATTTATCATGATAAAACCCCGTTCGTTATTTAAGAAATTAAACTTCAAGTCATTTATTCTATTTTACCTAACAATTCCAAAGTTTGATGTAAATAATGTTATAATAAAAATATTGCTGAAAATACCCTTTATCATATTTTTATTATTGGAATCTTAAGTACCAAAATATGAATACCATAGAACTTTTTTTGGTGTTATGTTAAGTAAATCTCTTAAGTACTAAAAACGGTCCAACTATTATTTTAACTATTAAAACAAATTATTTAGAAAAATATTACATTTACAGCCAAAATATATGAAAAATGAATTGAAAATAAAATATAAATCTAATTATAAGTTGATTCTCTTATTTTATTATATTTATAAAATTAATCATTCTATTTTAAATTCACAATTTTAATTATTTTTTTTATTTCTTTCACTTAAAACTATTGAAGTGTTCCTTTTGAAAAAATTAATACATGAAAAGTTATTGTATGGATCTTTATAAATTTTTAAAAAATAAAAGATATAAATTATGCCATTAAAAAAATTAGCATGTCATCTATAAAAACGTCAAAAGATTAATATAAAATTTTTATAAAATTTTAAAAATTAAAAATAGAGTTTAGAAGTTATGAACCAAGTACCGTTCATACCATTTGTTATTGACATTTTTTATTTTTTAACATTCAAAAGTAAGAAAAGTAAGAAGTAGTTGATCTTTTATAAAGAATTTAAAGACTTGTAAATAATAATGTTATATTTTCTAGATTTATGAATACAACTTTTAAGATGGTTGATTTTGAATTCAAAAAGAAGTAGTTGATCTTTTTTATAAATATTAATGTGAATTAACAATTTAAAAAAAAGTTATTATACACTATTAATATAACAAAATTTATATTATCTGATATCATGATCTATTTGTATAATTTTATAGATGATTAAAATAAAAGTTAGAGTTTTTCACCATGAAACTTGTCTATGATTAATAAAATGTTTAAAATTCTTTTAACTTATTTCAAATAAATTTTTAATGGATATCAAAAAAATTCATCAAACAACCAAAATAAAAGACATGGTTTGTTTGTTTTGTTACCTACCAAACGGTGACATTAAGAGAAGATGGGCAGTTTTGTCTTTTTCGCATCGTCTTCAACAGTTAGTTTCCTTCTCCATGTTCCCGTATGTTGTCTCTGTCTTTCATCCGATGAATCAACAACAACTCCAATCTCCACAACCCACAAATCAAAATGCCACCTTTCTTTCTTCTCCTTCTCTTCGCCTCTTCTTTGATTCACGGACACGCACAATCTCTACCCGAAACCCAAGGTTTCATATCCATGTTAATCACCCAAAACGGCCTTGATTTTGTGAAAGACCTACTCGTGAGAAAGGCAATTTCCTCCATAGTTTCACTCCATTTACCGAATATTGAAAAGGGTACAAAGATTCCGTTTTTGGGTAATGTTTACTTGATGCTTTCTGATATCACAATTTATCAAATTGATGTTGCTTCCTCGGTTGTTAAGCCTGGAGAGAGTGGGATTTCGATTGTTGCTTCTGGGGTTAGTTGTAATTTGAGTATGAATTGGTATTACGATTATAGTACTTGGATTGGTCCTGTTAAGGTTTCTGATCAAGGTTTAGCACATGTTCAGGTATCAGAATTTTGTTTCATTTTGATATACTCTAGCTTGCTGCACACTGTGTTTGGATGTTTTAACTGTAAATAGTAGAATGACAGAATATGATTGGATGTGTTTAATCATGAATGAATAAATCTTATCATTTGAGTAGATTTATGAAAGAATGTAACTCTTTGAATGGAAAACAGTTTTTTCTGATCTTAAACTCTTTTCAAAATCAAAACTCTGAAATTGTTCTTTGAAGTGGTGAAATAAAGTCTTGGAGCGGTGGAGCAAGTTTCCGGTACGGCAGAGAGGGGCGGACTTACAAGGCAGACCAACGCACATGTCGGTAAATGAGTGAAAAGTAGAAGTAGCATGAGAGTAAGAATGAATTGAATACCTGAAAAGGTGTGATCTGATCCTTATATAGTATGGGCGGTTAAAACCACCACTGTGTAATTCAATGCCTTGTGCGGGTTGTCCTTCGATTAGATTCAATGGTAAGAGATGTGATGAAGGGTGTGATAGTGGATGTGCGATCTATATCAACGAACTCCAAAGTTTTTTGAATGAGATTTTTTTTTTGGGTCCGTAGACGAAGTGGTAATAACCACTAGAGACTCACACACAATCGTAAGTATCAGGATTCAACTCTTGTGATGACGTCCAACCTAGCAATGTTGGCTTTTGCCTGTTGAGCTAGGATTTTTTAACGAGATTCGCAAGTACCTATTGCATCTAGTTCTGAGGAACTGGTGAGGGCGAATCAAAATTAAACTTAGCGTCCGCACACGCTTTGGTTTGGAGTCATTGCACAATCCTCCTCTTCATCTTTATTCTCTTTGTTGTAGGCTTGTAGCATCCTCATCCCACGAAATTTGTCCAAAAATCTATGTATGTGATTCATGTTTTGCTTATTTTATATTTGTGAATTGTGACTACTCTTGTGAACATGGGCTCAAAACTATACCTGTTTCTTGTTAGTATTATTTTTGTTTTTATTTGTTCATTTTCTTCATAAATGTAATAAAAAACTGATAAGTGCTAATTTTGGAAAGGTTGAAGGCATGGAAGTTGAACTCTCATTGGGATTAGAGAACCAAGAAGGATCTTTGGATCTCAAACTTAAGAACTGTGATTCTTCTGTTAAAGATATTTCAATAAAACTAGACGGAGGTGCATCTTGGCTTTATCAAGGGTATGTCAGCAATATTTCATTTTTCACGTATCGTTTTTATGTGACGAAAAATGATTTTGCGGTGTCTTGACTTAGTTTTGATTCATATCTAACAGGGTTATTGATGCTTTTGAAGGAAATATTGGATCAGCAGTAGAAAACGCTATCACCAAGAAACTTGGAAAAGGGATTTCAAAGCTCGACTCGTATTTGAAAAGTCTTCCAAAGGAAGTTCCGGTCGACGATCACTCTTCTTTGAATGTAACTATTATCAACGATGTGTTACTAAGTGAGTCGTCCGTTGGATTTGAAACCAACGGGCTATTTATACAAAGAAATGATTCCGTACATATTCCTAACCTCTTACACAAGAACTCAAAACTTCCAATTCTATGCACAAATTCATCGAAAATGCTAGCGATCACTTTAGACGAGGCTGTTTTCAACTCGGCATCAGCCCTGTATTATGATGTAAGTACGGATGTTTGTTACGTCCAGACTATATCAAAATTAAACATTTTCTTATATTATTGATTTTCTATATCACGGGATTGGAATAGTGTCGAACGAGAAATTTCTTCGATGTTTTCAGGCAAAATTTATGCATTGGATTGTGGACCAAATACCCGATCAATCTCTACTGAACACTGCAGGATGGAGATTTATCATTCCTCAGCTGTACAAGAAATACCCAAATCATCGAATGAACTTGAATATATCTTTGTCTTCTCCTCCGGTTGTGGAGATTTCAAATCAGAAAGCCGGCGTGCACGTATTCGCAGACTTAACCATCGATGTTTTGGAAGAAAATGAAGTAATACCGGTAGCATGTATCTCATTGGTAGGACCTTTGATATTCTATTCAGCCGCAAAATTCGTCGTGTCTTTATACACTTTGCAATAAGTTGTTCTTTCTTGTAGATCTTTTACTTTGACGAGTATTGATATATTCCGTCTTGTTTCCGCAGATGATTCAAGCATCGGGTTTGGTCAAAATAAACGGAAACAACCTCGTTGGAACCATCAGATTGGACGACTTTGGAATGTCACTGAAATGGAGCAACATTGGAAATCTACGAATGTTCCTTATTCAGGTGCGTTTATATTGCACATAGGATAAGTACTTCTGCTATAAGCGCGATTAAATAAGTTGATTAAATAAGTTGTTTATCCAAATTAATTTTAAGATGTGTTTTGTTGATCGAATGTGTGTTTTTCTTTTCTGGTGCAGCCAGCGATGTGGACGATTATCGAAACGGTCTTTTTGCCGTATGCGAATTCGCATCTAAGTAAAGGGTTACCTCTGCCTATTATTCATGGTTTCACCTTACAAGATGCCGAGATAATCTTGTCGACATCGAAAGTTGGAGTTTGTAGTGATGTATCATTTGCAGAATCAAACAAGCATTTCTTACAATTCATCATGTAGATAAAATGTGTTTTTTTTTATGCATTGTAAATATTTCAAATCTGAAGTCAATATGATATGTCTCTACTTGTGCAATGTTATGTTATTTTTTAATTGTTTTAGTAATTAATACAAGTACTTGCTATCATTCAATTATATCCTAATATTTGGATATTTTACCTTGGATGCATAATGCATGTTTTGTAGTCTTTAAAATCTTGTTTGTTTTAATCAATTTCTTAAAATTAAAGACATAAATTATAACCAAGTAAACTTTATTTTGACTTTTGATTAGTAATAAATTATTCTAAAGAAATATTATGTTATTGAAGTAAAATCTTTTATAAAAGATGTTTTTTTTAAATGTTGAGTCAACATTTCTTTTGAATTTTTTTTTTTATGTTTCTGGCATAGATAGATGATGACGATTTCAAGTCCGCGCGACTTTGTCTTAATATTTTGATCGACTTCAAGACCACGCCATTGTAATTAGGTATTGTCTATTTTAGGTGTGAAAATATTTACAGTTTCGTCATCAATGTTTAGATCGATTTCAAGTTCGTATCTCTGGCACTCCGAGGTATTGTTTGTTTTAGTTTCGACATCAATGTTTTTAGATCGATTTCAAGTTCGTATCTCTGGCAATCCGAAGTATTGTTTGTTTTAGTTGCTTTGAAAATTATATGACTTTGTCTTTTATAAAAGATATCCAATTAAGTTGAGGTGGTATATAAATTATTCTTAACATTGATTCTCAAGCAAATTATTTTGACCCGTTTGAAACTTTATTTATTTTAGTTTTAAGAAAAGTACTTTTTTTTTCAAAAATAATTTTTAAAATATTAAAAATCTTTTTAAATTCATTTTTTTATATATATTTGAAAATTAATTTTAGCATCTCATGATTAAAATATAAATTAAAACATAATCAAACTCACAATTTTTAAAAAAGATGCATCTCAAAAATAAAATAAAAAATGATTTTTATGAAAAATTATTTAAAATGATTTTGAATTGAAATTATTTTTTAAAATTTTGATTTTCAAAATATATTATAATAAAATTATAAAATACTTAAAAAAATATTTTAAGATTAATTATTTAAATAAATTTTTTATTTGAAATTTTTTAAAGAAAAATTATAATTGTTTTTTATGAAAATACATAATATTAAAAAAAATTAAAAAGAAAACTAAAACAAACTAACTCTTGATTACAAAACAATGGCAACTACGTCAAATTGAGTCTAGAGTAAGAATCTCAATATCTCTCACTTAAATTATTAAAACAATTTATATTTTAATAATTTAGTGGCAGTTTTAAATCCACCATAAATTTTTTTATCAATTATTAAAAAAAAGTTAAAATTTTACATCGGTTTAAAATCGAAGCTAGTTGAACTTGAAAAAAATTAGACAAAATCCCAGTCTCAGAGCCACAAAGAAAACAATGAAAAACTATTTAGTCATAAAAAAACAATACAATTTTTTTTTTAATTTAGTAATTAAAATAATATTTTCTCCGTTAATAAACGAAAATAGCTTTATAAAAATACTATTTCTTAAAACAAAAAACAAAACCAGTACACCAAGTTAACCTTATCTTCCACAACATCATCATCAGTGTTTCTTCAACACAGTTACTTTCCAAAACCCGCTTTAAACCCTTTCCTCTCTTCTCTCCATGACGATTCTTCCCCTTCGCCATTCCACCATGCAAATTTCCCTCACAAATCCCCCCTTCAAAACCCCTCAAATTTTCCCTTTTCACCAACCAATTTTCTCTCCAAAACAACCCAACCAACTTTCACTTCAAACCCATGTCGTCAATTCCCTTAAAGGCTCAGGTTATTTATCAGAAATCAGCAAAGCTATCGATTACGAAGAACAGTACCGTGTTGCGAAATCGCAGGTTATTCGTAAAGGTTTGGACTTGGAAGGTTATTCCATTGAAGGGGTTTCAATTGGAGGACACGAGACGTGTATTATTATTCCTGAATTTAAGTGTGCTTTTGATATTGGAAGGTGCCCAACTAGAGCTATTCATCAAAATTTTGTTTTTATTACTCATGCTCATCTTGATCACATTGTAAGTTATCACATTTTTGCTTGTTTCCATTTGTGCTTCTTTTTTTGTTGCTGTTGAATTAATGTATGTTTGGTTTCACCTTTGGAGCACCCATAATTGATTCTGGATGTCTAGAATTGATTCTGATATGTTTGGTTTCTCTTAAGTATAATTGGTTTTGCTTTCCATAATTGATTCTACTTGAAGCCAATATTTGTAGCTTTTGAGTTTAATGGTGATTTAGCACTGAATTTATTGTTCAACTCACTTTTGCCGAATTACGAGTGACATGGTGAGTTTGAAGCATATCTCATTAATTCAACAGTTGCCATTGTATGGTTAGCCAAGGCTCCTTATTGGTCATTTTCTGTTCACAACCATAGCTATGTGAATTCTTTGGCATAAGAAAGAGCATTTCTCTGCCTCTACTTTCCATGATCTTGCGATCCGTAATTGACAATACTGATGCAGTCTGAATATATTTAAAAAGATAGCTTCTGAAAAAGTTAAGACATAGATGATAGAAGCTGATTTTAACTTGTACTTGAGTTAGCATAAGGAGGAACGGTTAGTTGCATATGGAGGGTTATAGATAGCACTATCAAAGTTACTGACATGTGCTTTTACTTCCTAGTACTTTGTTTTTGAGAGTTTTAGGCTTTTATGTCTCATTATACAATGGCAAGCTCATGATGATATTGAATGATTTAGGGAGGACTGCCGATGTATATAGGAAGCCGTGGTTTATATAATTTGAAACCTCCCACCGTATTTGTTCCTCCTTGCATCAAAGATGATGTTGAGAAGCTGCTTGATGTTCACAAGTCCTTGGGCCAAGTTGAACTGAATTGTGAATTGGTTGCTTTGGATGTCGGTATGTGTCATTTCATTTGTTCTTCTTCGATGGTCCGAGATTCTCTTTGAGGAAATGATTTGTAAAGTTTCATTTCAGGGGAGACGTATGAAATACGGAATGATCTTGTTGTTCGACCGTTCAAAACACACCATGTTATACCAAGCCAGGTATCTATATTAGAACTTACCTCACTTGTTTATGTGGTGGATTTTGGCCTTCTGCCATCGAGAACACTGCAATGCGTTGCAGATCTCGTTGGGTAACGATGCAAACCTGGTTGAATTTTGCAGGGTTATGTAGTTTACTCAATTAGGAAAAAGCTGAGGAAGCAATACAGTCACATGAACGGGAAACAAATTGAGAAATTAAAAAAGTCGGGCGTTGAGGTTTGTAATATCGTAAACTCGATTCTAATTTGAATTTGTTATCTTTATTTTTAATGAACTCTTGTTTCTAGATTACAGACACTATATTATCTCCCGAGGTGGCCTTCACCGGGGATACAACATCGGATTTTATGCTTGACCCGCTTAACGCTGATGCATTGAGAGCAAAAGTGCTTATAACCGAGGTAAAATACAATCCTTTTCTAGAATGGTTACAATAATTTTGTCTACGAGTTCAACCTACTTTTTTGTTTGATTTATTCGATTGTTGAAATTGTTTTAACAGGCAACTTTCTTAGATGATTCAACCACCATAGAGCAAGCACGCCAACACGGTCATACACATATATCTGAGGTAACACTTTATCTTTCATTATTTTATACGTAGTTTGACAGAACCAAGACGCACAAAGATGAACTTTTCCGGATCTCATGCCATTTAGTGATTTTTGTAATCATGTGTTAATTGTAGCTCATTGAAAATGCTCAATGGATTCGCAACAAAACGGTTCTGCTGACTCATTTTTCATCAAGATACAACATAGAGGTACTATTTTAGTTTTCCTTCAATATGTGCATGATACTATTGTGTAGCGAAATTTTAATGAATATCTATCGTAATAATGTTATGTGCCGATCTATCTGCAGGATATTCGTCAAGCTGCATCAAAATTGCAGTCCAAGGTGTCAGCAAAAGTGGTTACTTTAACAGAAGGCTTCAAATCATTGTACTCTTAACTGTTCATTCAAACTTCAAAGTCGATAGAAGTGGTACCAGTATCTGTATACCAATGAGCACTTAGAGAAAGAATGTAGTAACCCGTTTATGAAAAAGAATGTTACAAACTTCATTGTTTCTTGTAAATGAATGAGTTGTATCGGTAATGTAATTACTATTAGATCAGCACTAAAGATGTTCTTTGGCTTAACAATATGTCAGTTTCATATGTTTTTAAAGGTATTTGTTAAGAAATGTGATTGGACCTAACCGAATCCTACAAAATTGTTTGGTAGAGTGAAGACTCTGTTCAAATCATATATTATTATATGTGAGACTCTTAACACATCGTCTCACGCTCAGGACTAGAAAACTAAAGCGTGGAAATAAATAGTGGGTGGTTCGATAGCGGAAACTATAATAGTAGGTGATCCATCGGATCTTAAACGAGTCTCTTGATACCATGTTAAAAAATGTGATTGGATCTAACTCAATCATACAAAACTGATTGGTAAGGTGAGGATTGTCCTCACTTATAAACATATGTTTAGGCCATATATCATCCGATGTAGAACTCTTACCAGTATTATTTGTAGTTAAAATAAACATTATCTTATATATTGATTTCAGCCACATTGTGAATGTTTCGAAACAGATTCACTCCTAGTTCTTAAGCTTCGAATTCCTCTTGATTACCATCAACTCTCTCTTAAACTTTCTGATATGGATCTCTATCCATGATCATTTCTGGTATCTAGTCGCCATTATTGCTTTGTGTTGGTGACAATGTATCTCTAATTGAGGATGCTTAGAGTCTACATCATCGTTGGTGTAGGCCTTCCATTATGTGTGTTAGAGTTGTGAATTCGACGACTTTAGGGAGCTCGAATATTGTCATGTTAGTATGATCTTAGGTTTAGGGAAATTTTATTAACTCTACATTAGAAATTCATGTTTTTATTGTTAAAATTAGGTTAATAATTAATCGCATAAATATGTTCAATAAAACAATTAGGTTAATAATTATATTTTAGTGTAAAAGTGAAACAAACATATGAGCATGCATATGTGTATTTATAGCTATTTTGACTTTAATTCCGCTTTTATGTTTCTAACCGTTATGTACGTTACATTTTTATTTATTTATTGTTTTGTTCCCTCTTTGTCTAGGATTCAGATGTATGATTCATATCTAAATTTGTTACATGACTCGAGGGTGAGTCAATCATCTGACTTAAAGCCTAGTTGGCCTCGTAATACGATGACATCGCACACATAGCGAGCACGTATTGGTTATGATAGATGTCGTCCTCCATTCTTTGTGCCTCCTACATGAGTAGTATCAAGTGGGTCGAATTTCTTCTATGCAATATAGATGTGGGACATCATATTTATAACAAATACACAACCCCTCAAGCATGTGACCTGTAAGGGAGAAATAGTTAAGAAAGAAATATAGTTCATAGTGTTGGAAAAAAATTGGTTAGTGTCATATCCCATGGATTTTGATGATAACAAAGTATTTAAAGAACAATTGGGTATACTAACATCTGTTCAAGTTTACATAAATATTTCATTTATAACAGATGAATAAATGCTTGAGGAATATGAATTTGAAGATCAGACTCTGGCTCAGAAGACTACTTCTGAAGATTTTTCCTCTGATGGAGATCCAGACTCTGAAGAAGTCAACTCTAAAGAAAGTCAGCCTCTAGTGACCCAAACTCTGAAGCTTCAGAAGTCAAGAAAAGGACTATAAGGTGATCAACCTCTGAAGAGTGAAGTTTGAAGTAAAGTTATCCTCTGAAGCAAAAGCTCTTATACCAAGGAAACTCTGACAGACTCAGAACTTTTTGATCACGTGAAGACTTAAGGAAAAATATCTTTCTTGATGCCTGAGCCTCAACAGATTATTCCTCTTGCAGAAAGATGCTTTGTTGATATGTCTAATCAAGTACAAATATAGCCCACGGTGAAAGTCTCCAACGTCTCTTTTCTCTCTTCTCTATTTAAGAAGCAGAAGGGTTGAAGAAGAAGACTACTAAGCGCTTATACAACTCTGTTACATACTTTGAAACTTGACAATCAAAGAGAAGTTACTTTATCAATATTGTTAGACTTAGAACATCTTAAACACTTGTATATTTTAGAAGTTCTTAAGTCTTAGAGTCTATCTAAGTTCATTCTATCTACACATTTGATTGTATATCAAGTGTAAGTTATTACCCAAATCTCTTAATAGTTTTTATAGAGTCAGAAGTCTTTTGCTTGTGTGCTTGGGCATTTGAAGTCTTTAGCTTGTGTGCCAGATAAAGGAAGTCTCATACCTACGTGTTTGAGCAAGAAAGTCTTGAGCTTGAGCAAGGAAGTCTCAAACTTATGTGTTTGAGCAAGGAAGTCTTATATTTGTGTGTGTAAGCAAATGAAGTCTCTTGCTAATGGGTTTGAACACTTGTAATCAGATTTGGTTATAGTGAAAATATCTTGGAAGTACAAGGGGATTGGACTACTCTCAAGTTATGAGAGGAACCAGGATAAACTGCTTATGCTCTATGCTTTTAATTTACTTGCTTCTAAACTATTATGCTGCTATCATTTGTCTACATCTGAGTCAGATTCTATTTCAGAATCTGATGAAGATATACAAGAGCTCAGACTTTGAGTAACTTTGATTCAGACTCTGAACTGAAGGTTCAGACTTTGATTTAGTTCAACTAGAAGTTAACCAAGTCTTTCTTAGTTAGACTATGAACTGAGTGTTCAAAATCTATTTGAAAGTCATCTGAAGTAGAAGCTCCCAAGGCTTGAAAGAAGAAAAAGTCAACACAATTCAACCCCTCTTCTTGTGTTTTTCTCACATTCACATAGTCACTCAAACACGAGATTTGTAAGGGCGAAGTGGTTAAACAAGAGACATGATAGTTCGCAGTCCCTCAAGTAGTAGATTTGTAAGGGAGAAATGGTTAAAAGCAGTTTCATGCAAAAAAAAATTATGCCATTCAAAGGGCTAAGACTAAGTTTTATCGTGGTCATCCACAACACGAGGTCTGTATGGGCGGTGTGGTTAAAAAAATATAATAGCATGTTTATTGCAAATGTCGATTGTGATATACTTTACAACCTAAGACTAGCTTTTATAATATGAGCCCTAAGTATTGATCAGATCTCGACGATACTCTAGTGATCGTATCTTGTATTTTTCTTCCTTCGTGGCATTTTACTGGGTGAATCACGACTCTGAGAGTTCATTCAATTTGTTTTACGCGAGATAACACGTTTATTTGCTGAATACATCCCAACTCAGTTAGTTCATGTAAACTATCTCATATATGATCCCAAATGGTCAACTATCTTGTTATTCTTCACGACTATGTTGTCATTCTTATTGAAAATTAAGTGAGTTTATTTAGTCATTATTGTTGAAAATTAACAAATTTTATCTCGTCCTTCATATTGAAGGTCAGACAATTTTATCTCGTATCTTGTATTGAAGGTTTGAAAGGTATTCACGATAAGAAAAAAGATAAAATTTATTCAATCATGTAACTAATATTGTTCGTGCATTAAATTTATTGATAATATCTCACATATGGGAGTTCGGACGATGTCGAACAAAACTATTAGTTTTTCAATGATTTGTCATTGGTGAGATGAATATCTATTGCATCAAAACGTGGTTTCCTCTTTAGGGTTTAATATGACACAATAATACTCCGTAGAGTGCAACAATATCCATATTCTGAAAAGGTACCTAATAGGGCAATAGTATCTAGTAGGACACAATGATATCTCGTAGAGTGCAACAATACCCGGGGACAATAATACCCTGTAGGACACAATAATATCAGATAAGGCGTAATGATACTACAAAGTCTTGTGCTTATTTCTATTACTTTTAATATGAGTTCAATTAATTTCTCTATCTTGATACTTATGAGATAAATTGATATATTTCATTTTGTTATTGGTGATTCGTTATGTTTTAAATTTTTTAATGATGACTTGCTTATTTTTTAATGGTATGATTCGTCAACTTTATTTATAATTCAACATTAAGATCAACTTAATGCTCTCAATAGTTATAAAAATTCTTTATAATTATCATATATTTCTACATCATATTCTATCACACTTATAAAAGGAGGAAATCTAAAACCAAGTCGTCCAAAACATCCACATACTATGTAGTACACATATGAAAAACAATTAAGTGGTTATGTCCATATTACTATTTTCTTAAAGTTTTTAACTTTGTTAAAGAAGTTGTGTCATGATAATTGAGATATAAAAGTCTGTATAATTCATAGAATAATGCAATTTTAGAGTGGGCATGATCGTGTGATTCAAAGACGATGGAAATGGTTTCTCTATTATCTGATGCATACACTGTGAAAGACGCCGAGACAAAGCCTTCTTTTAACGCACTCTTCTTAGACATTCTGCCATTGAGATAGGCAAGGAGAAATCCCAACAAGAGATTCAGCAGCTTCTCGTGGATAACTTTGCTAGTCAAGCACATCATAGAACATTTATTTTGTGGACAATTTAGGACTATATAAAAATAGATTATGACAGAAAAATCAGCTCTCCATTAAAACCTTGTTGTTGCGGATTGTTTTTTCAACAACCTCCTCACTCTCACATTTTATAGATTCTTATGCAGGGAAAGATCCACATTGAGTCAAAGACTTATATAAATAAATGAGAGACACCACATATTTACCTACAACTTTAAAACACTGGTTATATGAATTCTCTCAAATATAAAATACAACCTTCATTTTTTTAAGCAATATCATATTTATACAATCCGCACTTGATTCTCAATATTCTCCCCCTCATGTGTGAGTCCATCCAATATACCCCCTCAAGCAGAAGCTCGTTCATTCACATAAACTTGTACCTTCGTTGACACACTTACCACATATGAGAGTTTGACACGCTTTCTGACTACCACCTTGGCAGGAAGATTTTCGATACAAGAAATCGGTCCCTTACTCGAACCATCAACTTTTATACTACTGAAGGATTGTCATGAGGGAAAATATCTACATTGATTCGTCAGTTATAGTGGTAAAGAAAAACAATTGACAAACATTGTTTTCTAAAAGATTGTTCGTAAGAAAGACATAATCAGATTCATGCAAAGAAGGTTGAAGAAGTAACAACATCCCTCGCCATAATGGTTATGTCAATAAAATCATATGTAGATAACATAATGAGAGAGGAACCACTCGGAGTCCCTTTATCTATAAAAAACTTGACTTGCTTCCCATCTTTCATGTTTCACACAATATCCGGGTGAAAATATTTATGATAGAATAACAACCTATATGAAAGATTAAAGATAAACAAAAATAACAATATTATAAAAAAAACACAAGTAACTTCTTACGAAACCTGATTTAACCTCAGTTAGAGAGACGAAGTAGTGAAGGACGTCATGAAAAGTTGTTATTTTACTCCTCAGTCTAAAAATAACCGATGTGATGGTTGAAATGATCATGTGTTGGATCCTCATGAATAATTTTTTTTATATTTTCCAAATAAGCACCATACACCTCTCAGTTAAATAACAAAACCGAGGGAAAAATTATATTATTGTTTTTTAAAATACTCATTACATTCTTTACATATAATATTAATATATTAATTTATTTAAACAAAATATTACATTGTTTACACGGAATATTAAATTTTGTTCTTTATCGTCATCGCTGTCGGTGAAGAACAAATGCTGGATATCTTGGAGAAAAATAAATGTTGGGGATCCTCGTTTCATTGATCTTGAGGAAGATCAAATGTCTGATATAAAATAAAAATAATGTTAGATACATAAAAAAATATCCAGTTATATATTTATTTAATAACACAAACCTTGAATCCAAATATTTTTCTGCTCTTACAATCCATCCTTGAGAACTTTTTCCAAACAAAATAAACGCATTTTTAAGTTTCAATATTTTTATTATCAATTTTTAATATTCAGAATACTTTTATTATGATGGTTTTAGGTTTTACGAGGATCATTAATGAAAGTGTCTTGAGTGTTGATACTCATTAAATGGACGACAAAGATTTGTTTAAAGACGGTGAAGAAACTGAATAAACATGTTTATACTTTACCTCGGTTATTTACTCAGAATCGAGGTAAAATGTGTTTCTTTTTAAATAAAAAACAATAAAATATATTTCAACTCAAGCGCCACGTACATCTTGATTTCTGTTAAAAATCGAAGGGAAATAATTTTTTTTTATATTTACATTGTTTACATATAATATTAAAATAAATTGTTTAAATATATTAAGATTTTGAGAATAGATTCTTGGAGAATAACATATTTTTTCAAATTTATGATAAATTATATGTTTCAACTAAGAGAATTTTTTTCTGTACTTACAATCCATCCCAGAGATATTTCATTATCTTGAACAAATGCTTTTATGGCAAAGAGAACATGAAAGATAAATAGATTGTGTTTATGAAAAAAATTCTCAATATTGTCAACCATGGAAAACAATAAATTTCTCAATGTTTTCTTTGATTGACAACATAGGAAGGTTATTATAAAAATGCAACATCATTATGGGAGATAGATTGCAAGGACAAAAACTATTTTTTTCAAGATTGAAGAACATTGAAGATTTTTATGTCTTGTGATTCCTCCCAAAGAATGACGCGTAAGACTTTTGAGCGGCTGCATATAAGTTAAGTTTAGGATAAAATATGATTAACGAGGGCTTTTATAGTAAAATATGATAATCTAATCCATTGGTTATTAAATATAATCAAAAGTATAAATCATTAATTTTAAAAAAAATAATAATAATAAAGGCACAATTTTTAAAGAAATAAAAATATGAACTATTGTTGTTGGGATTCAAAGCATGTTCTAAATTATTTTTTCCCTCTATTATATTTAGAAACCGAGAGAATGTGTGATATTTATTAAAAAAAATAACACATGGCGCGCCTTAACCTTTTACCTCGATTTTTGATTGGGTGAGGTGAAAACTTTATCATAAAATATATATTTATAGTAGTTTAAAGACAATGGACACAATCAATCTTTGTTAACACCGTTTTGTCAATGGTGTGCGACTATAGAGAAATTATAGTTTCCTTTATTTCTATCTTATGAAATAATAAGGATTATAGTGTTACAGGCCATATATATAATACTTAGGTTCATTTCACCTAAACCCTAATCCCTAGTTACCATCAACAAACAATTCTCTCTACTCATAATTATCTCAACAATATAATTTATTCTCAATAGTACACGTAATAATCTCAATAATATGAGTCACATTCAACGATTTTATCCCGACGAATATCAAACCCCTATGAATACTTCCTACATGATGATTCATCCTGGAAATTAGGGAGGTACACCTCCTGCTTAGCACTGAGAAACATGTAACAAGTCTAAGCAATGCCTAAACTTGTCAATGATGATTCCTTTGTCAACATATCAGATGCATTCTCTAAAGTATTAACCTTTTCATGTAATATTTATCTAGATGCAAGTAACTCTCTAATCATGTGAAACCTCACACTAATATGTTTGACCCTGACATGATACACCTGATTGTTTCCCAAATAAATAGCATTGTGACTATCACAGTGCAATCGAACTTTAACTTTTTCAACATCCAATTATCTCACCAATCTTGTAATTCATAAGACATCTTTGACAACTTCATCTTCCTCCATGTACTCTGCTTCAGTTTTCAACATGGCCATTATGGATTGAACATCTGATTTCCAACAAATATGTCCTCCTACTAAAGTAAATACATATCATATTATAGACTGTGTATTATCCATATCACCCGAATAGTCTGAATCAACATATCCTACGGAAGAAGGATCTCCATGTTCACTGCTAAGCATGATACCGTAAATCATAATACTTTTTAAGTACTTGAAAATAGACTTGACTGCTTCCTATTGACACTTTCCTGGTTTGGACATAAACTTACAAACTTAACTTACAAGTTATGCCAAATCTGGTATAGTTCTAACCACATTAAACAACCAACAACATTGGCATAAAGGACCTTTACCATATACCAAACTTATGCGTCTCTCTTTGGACACTGATCCAATGACAATTAAAAATAGCTTGCTAATGGAGTACTCACAACCTTCAAATTACTCATGTCAAACTTGTCTAGCACCTTTTAAATATAGATTTTCTAATAGCCATAGTTTTCTAGAAATCATATCTTTGTGAATTTCCAATCCAAGAATCTTCTTAGCAACACCAAGTCTTTCATGTCAAACTCCTTTCTCAACATGATTTTTCAGTTTATTTACATCATGTAAATGATTAGAAATAATCAACATATCATCAACATACAATAACAGAAAAATAAAAGAGTCATCATCAAGTCTCATACCATAAATAAAATAGTTATAGTCACACATTATATAGCCAATCTTAAGCATATGTGAATCGAATCACTTGTACCGTTATATTGGAGATTTTTTTAAACCATACAAAGATCTCTTCAATTTACAAATTAATCTTCCATTTCCAGTGACATTGAAACCCTCTGAGTGCTCCATGTAAATTTGCCCATCTATATTACCGTGAATAAATGATGTCCTAAACTCAATTCGTTTTCAGATTATCAATCAACAATCTTGCTTAATAAGTTATCCAATTCTAACAAAACCTAATGCTTACGTAACAAATGGCTATCAAGAACAAATGATATAATATTAAGGAATTGAAAAACCTAATAATGCAATCACTATAAATTTAAATAAGAGAGAGAGAGAGAGAGAGAGAGAGAGAGAGAGAGAGAGAGAGAGAGGGGAGGGGAGGGAGAAATGACACTGAGATTTATAGTGCTTTGGGATTCATTCTCACTTTGCCTGCATGCACTCTTCAATGGTTTCCCATTAGGACCTGCATAATTCCTTGTTATTTGACAAATATTTCCAAGAGTTCATACAATCACCAATCCATAATACAACTAAGAAAATAAATCTCCTAAAATGGATTTTGACTTGTATACAATATACTTTTTCAAACTCTTATATGTAATCTTTACTCGAATATGTTTCTTGAATATTCCAATGACACCAATCCTGCTCCAAGCTTTCGTGTGTAAAAATCAACCTCTTAATCCTAACAATTCCTTGAGAGGTGAAATTGTCCGAAGATCTGAGAAGAACTCTGCCTTATATGTAGCCTTCCCCACAGTCACTACTAAGACAATTTTGGAGAGAAAAAGCTACTTATTTTCAATGGAATTTGTCACCACCATTGACAATCCCTCAATCTTTCTAACAATCTGAAAAACTCAACAAACTCTCCAAGAACGGTTTATTTCAAGTATGTGCCTCATTCAATCAATCTCATAACTCTCGTTATCAAAATCTGAACTCAATTGAAGTTGAAGATGCAAGAATTTCGTTGCAAGATTTTGAACAGTCAAAATAGATGAAATTGATTTTCATTAAAAATCACACTAAAAAATATGAACAAAATGATAGATGTTTTTCAAATATAATGACAAAAAGGTTTTATATGTGCTTGAGATGAAGCACATAAAATAGTTGAGAAAGTTAGTTAGATTCGAATCAAGAGAAAAATATGGTTTGAATCAAATGAACAAATGAAATGGAATAAAAGAAATAACTGATTTTTGAAAAAATTGGCAGTTGATTCGGATCAGACAAGGGTGGTTCGAATTAAATTCCACGTGATTCAAATCATATTTTAAAATTGATAAGAATCAAATGCCACAAAAACTAACAATGAAATTTTGAAAAATAAATTGATTCGAATCATGTACTAATTTTGATTCTATTCAAACAGAATCCGTCACTTAGAAAATGATTCAGATCAAGTGCAAAATTTGATTTGAATCAAATGGTTGAGTTCCACTTCTATCCAATTTGACAAAGATCAAAGATTCAGTGTAAAACTGAATAATTGAAATTAATACCGTATGCTATTGATCAAAGAACATTTTGATCAATATCAAATCTAACCAAAGTTTTATGCATGATAAAAATGTATCATTTTAAACTTGATACCGAGAAATGCAATCATGAAGGTGACTCAACAAATAGAAATAAAAATAAAGATGAAAGTGATAAGACAAATAACAAAATAGCCAGATATAGAAGCTCCCTCTGAGTGAAGTAGGGACTTGCAACTATAATCTCCCCCTTTTTGATGCTTGACTAGCTTTCACTTGGAATTGAGTCGACCTTTGAGTATAACACGTATGCTCCCCATGGAACATTGCATACAAACTACTCACAACATAAAAACGCATAAAACAATTCTAGACTTATTACAACTTCTCCCCCTTTGACAACATTAAAAAGAGATATTTTGAAATGCGTCTAAAACCAAGGAAACAACCACTAACAGATAATTCCAAAGAAATATGAACTAAACAATTAAGAAGCATATACAACAACAATGATCTAATATACAACAAAGATAGAAATGTCACAAGGAACATAATGCAAATACACACGCAACACCAACATTCAACAACTAGCAATTAAGTGACCAACTTGTAAATCAAGGTATGCAACAATCATAAATAATGCATAAACAAGTAATCAAAAGTCCAAATGCATATAATTAGCAACATGCATTTAAAAAGACTTAAATGAAAATAAGAACAAACAAAGACATAAGCTAGAGATGACTGAGTAAGATCTGGAGGAAAATAAGCAAACCAATGCATAACTCTAGCATAAATTCATAGAATGATACAAGGGTTAGAGACATACCATTGCAGTTTGGTAAAAACTACAATTTATGATAAAATAATGTTATTTAATCATTATATATATAGCAAACGAAATTAAACCAAATCCTCATTCTATTTAAGATATGAAGAGTCTAAGACTCTCAAATCCCTATAAATCTCGTGAAATGATTCCGATGACAATGGTTTTGTAAAAATCTCAGCAAGCTGACTTTTGGTGTCAACGTACTAAAAAACAACATCTCATTTCTCCATATGATCTCTTAGGAAATGGTGTTGGGTCTCAATGTGTTTAGTCTGTGAGTGTAGTATCAAATTCTTAGTAAGACTTATAGCACTAGTACTACTGCACTTAATCGAAATGCAACAAAGTTTTAAATCGTAGTCTAATAATTGTTGCTTAACCGATAGGACTTGTGCACAAAACTACCGGCAAATACATATTCAGCCCCAGCGATAGAAAGAGCAACATTATGTTGTTTCTTACTAAGCCAAGAAACTAAGCAGCTTCCAAATAAGTGGCGGGTACCACTAGTACTCTTCCTGTCTGACTTGCACCCTGTGAAATCCGAATAAGAATACCCTATTAAGCTACAATCACTTCCTTTAGGATACCAAAGACCGTGATTGGAGGTTCCGCTAAGATACCTCAAAATATGTTTAACGATATTAAAGCGGAAATCCTTAGGCGATGTTTGATATCTAGCACACATGCACACACTAAACATGATGTCATGCCTACTTGCGATTAAATAGAGTAAGGATCTGAATATACGTCGATACCTGGTCACATCGAAATCCACTCCTCTTTATCTTTGTCTATGAGCACATTTGAAGCCATTAGTGTTAAGATAGTCTTTGAATCTTTTATCTCGAACTATTTTTAAAAGATCTAGACAATACTTCATTTGACTTATGAAAGTCCCTTCTCTGCCTTGCTTGATTTGAAATCCTAAGTATGTTAACTTTTCCATAAGTGACATCTCAAACTCCCCTGCATCAAACTAGCAAATTCTCAACAAAGAGATTCATTAGTAGACCAAAAAATGATATCATATACATAAATTTGAATTAAGAAAATATGTTTTTTCTTATGTCTTATAAACAAAGTGGTGTCGACTTTCCCACGATTGAATCCTTATTTGATACAAATTAATTATATTATTATTTTTTTAAATTTATAGACGATATAATAATAACTATATAATAATAACTATGACTAAACTCAGAAACTACTATGATGTCGAACTTAAATAATAAATATTACTTAATTTAATAATATTAATACTTATTAATTGAAATAAACTTTAATATTATTATTAAATGTTTAGGCTAAGGCTAAATTATAGTTTTGATTCCTCTTTATGATCCATTTATAAAATCAATCTCCTATTTTATTTTTAAACAATTTTATTCAACATCCTTCCACTTTTGGTCAAAAAGAGTATTGATGTGCAATTTTTTAAAATAGTTGGTGAACATTGAGTGAGATGGACAATGCCACTTGTTCAATCCTCTTTCACATGTCATTTTTATATTATATTTATTAAATTAAATTAAAATAATTAAAACACTAACAAATATTAATTTAAAATTCTAAAATTGATTTATGAATGAAAATAAATACTTCAATCATTAATCTCAAATCAAAACGAGATTGCTAAATCATCGAATTGAGGCAACAATTTATTGCAATGTGATTTAATATTTTTAACACAATCATATTTTTTTTTAAAGTTTTTTATTTTTCCACCATTCTTTTCCTTTTGTTTTTTTAAATTCTTTTTATAGTTTTTTTTGTTGATTCTTCTTCTACAACTTTTTTTATAAGCAATAGGTTGAATATTAAAATTATATATTCTTTGATGTTTTGATTATATCATGGATAGATTTAAGACTAAAAATTATTGGAAAGTCATGGTTTGATTGTTTTTCACGTTGTTAGTTGAAAATGGAATTTCAAAAAGTTGATGGAGTTTACTTTTGAAAAAAAAATTTGATTTTTTAAAAAAGTTTATATAAAAAAAATATTTTTTTAGATTCATTGAAGAATCAATCTTTACCATGATCCATATATATTAATTATTTAATAAATTTAAAGATTTAATTTTCTTTTTTAAATAAAATTAGATGAAATATAAATAAAGAGGGATGGAGTTAAAAAAATTAATATAAAAAAATAAGAGAATACTATTAATATAGTAATATTCTTTTTTAAAAACATCACATTCAAAGGATAATACTATCAATATATTAATATTTTTTATATAAAAATTAGACATTGAAATGGAGAATACTATTAATACTATTAATTAATATAATAATATCCTTTTTAAAAACCATATATTCAATTTGTTAATCAAAATATAATATTTTTCCAATTATAAAATTCCACTATTAAATTTCTAGAAATCAAAGTTAAAAGGAAAGAAAAAAAGATTGAGTGTGACACTAGTTTTGGTACAACCCAAGATCTATGTAATAGAATAAAAAACCTAGATAAATTATTCACTCATTCACCCTATCACGTGCCAAAAACTAAGATTCTCGAATCTCGCAAATATCCAAAAATCTTAACTCAACCAAAAAACTAGGTTTCACCGTTGTGTTTTCCTTTTCCTTTTCCTTTTCCATTCATATTCATCTCTCTATAAATTTCACATTATTGAAATTGAATCCATTGAATCATATCTTGATTGATGACATAAACATTAAAGAAAAGAAAAGAAACTTCCTTATAATTCACCCTTTCTTGTTTCTTTATCTTTTCCTTCTCTTGCTGTGCTGTCACCACAAAACAACAAAACCCTTTTTTTTCTCTCTCTATCTCTATCGCAAATCGTTTTTTTTTTTCATCTGGGTTTTTGTTAAATTGGATAAAGATCTGGTTTTTAGGTTTGATTTGTGTGAAAGGCTTTGTTTTTCGATCTGGGTGGGAGGGAAATTGGTGTGTTGTGTTGATAATGAGGAAAAGAGAGAGGGAAAACCCTTGTGGGGTATGTGGGCACTATCACAAATATGAAGAAGGTGAAGTTTGTCCGATTTGTGGTCATAGGGTTCCTGTTGGATCGGAGAAAAGTTCGATACAAGTTAGTGCTTTTCCTTCTGTGATCTTGCCGGAGTTTCTTTACTTGGGGAGCTATGATAACGCTTCACGCTCTGAGCTTCTCAAGACTCAGGGGATTTCACGTATCCTCAATGTAAGAATCAGTTTTTTGTTTCTTTCAATGATTGAATTGATGATTCAGATTCTGTTTATTCAATGATTGGCTTTTATGTGATGATGATTCTTGTTTCTTTGGTGGTTTTGTATTGAAATCATGGGTGTGTTAATTGTTTTAATGTGGTGGGATTGGGTTTGTGCATTTGGATTGTTGTTTGTTGTTTCGGATTTGGTGTTGTCAATCATCGGATCGTGGAAAATATTGGTTTGATTAAATTTCTATGCTATAGTGAGCCTATAGAAAGATATCTTTGATCGAACATTATTGTATCATTTGATCCAGGTAACCGATTCCACTTAGTTGAATAAAGCTTGGTTGTTGTTGTTGTAGTGCGCCTATAGCACGGCTATAGTGATAGCTGATATTTGACATTGTTTTGTGCTCTAGAAAACTATCTAGAAAACTAATAGCAATTTGTTTGAATTTCGCCATGTTCTGCAACATCATGAAAGCTACAATGTTTTAGATTTGAGTGGTACTCAAATTTTGCCACGTTGCAGCATTGCGACATTACAAAAGCTGCAATATTTGTTTAGGTTTGGGTGGTACTCAATTTTTGCCACGTTGCAGCATTGCAGCGTCACGATACCCACAATTTTTGTTTAGATTTAGGTGGTATTCAAATTTTGCCACGTTGCAGCATTTCAACGTCACAGTAGGTGCGTTAATGGTTAAATTTGGGTGGTATTCAGTTTCACCACATTGCAGCATTGATCATATCAACCTCTAAACGGCACAAATTACTAGCGAGTGATATGTGGATTTTGTCAGTCATTTTAGCTCCAATGCTAGGGATCTTGTAAACTAGTTCGATTCACAAAAGGCATATTTTAGAATCTAATTGACTATTTGCTCTTTTAAAAATATAATGGGGCTCAGTATAGCGTAGCGGAATTTGAAGAAATTTCTGTTGTTATGCGATACCCTATTTAATACAATGTATTGTCGTATAGTGGCTATTTAACTTTGCGTATTAGTCTATTTTTGAGTATATATGTTTATTTTGTACACTGGTGTTTTAGTCTTTGCAATAGTGGCTATCCTTCTATCTGTTATACCGATATAGCATTTTAAGGGTCGTTGCATTTCTGTTTGTACAGACTGTCCCTTCTTGTCAGAATCTCTACAAGAACTCGTTTACATATCACTGCCTCCCGGATGACAAAAGTTTCCAATTTGATGAAGCAAACCAGTTTCTCGGTACGTTCCTTCTCGTCGTCTGAAAATTTATGTCTTGATCATTATATTTGTTATGGTTATGGCAGAGTTTAGTCTTTCACCCTGAACCGTCATCACATATCATGTATCTTATGATTCTCGACGTTCTTTGTTCATGATTTAGAAAACGAGTCTATTTTCTATGCCGTTATTTCCTTTATTTAGTTAAAAGTTAAAACATTTGGCGTTACATTTACACATTATAACGAAACTTAAATCAACACCGCATGGTTTGTTTTGCAGAGCAATGTGAGAAGGATAAGGAGCGTGTTCTGGTTCATTGCATGTCAGGAAAGAGTCGGTAAGATATTGCTGCAATATATGATTGGCCAAATACGTTAGTCCTTAAAGTTTTTATGCAACATATCGGAGTTACATATGCATAACTTGTTGCAGGTCCCCGGCTGTTGTGATCGGCTACCTGATGAAGTCGAGAGGATGGAGACTCGCACAGAGTTATCAGTGGGTAAAGGAACGCAGACCATCCGTCGAATTATCCGGAGGTATTTATTTTCTTAACCGTTAGTTTCGTTTCCGATCGCAACACCGTCTTTCTGACAAGCATTCATATTTTCTGAATATAGCTGCCTACCAGCATCTACAGGAATACGAGAAAACTCTTTTCGGATCAGCCGGAAACTCTTTTCTTCTGCCTTCCGCTTTCTCACCTACAGCAGGGCCATCTTCAATTAGCTTCGGCTTCCCGAAACCCAACGATCTACCTCCACTTCCCGCCTTTCCCGCATTCAACTGCGCCGGAACTCCGTCAATTTTCAGTCGAGCACCCCTCGATATAGCTCCTACCGAGTTCACATTCGGAGCCGGTCAGAATGTTACTGGAAATCCTTTCAATACAAATCCACCTAATCCGAATCCGAATGTTACTGATATTCAAATGGATGGATCTTGATTCTAAACATTTGGATTTATGGTAAGGTTTATTACAGGACCAAACAATTATAAGTGAACTTGTCAATTCTATAGTTTTTTCTTCCCATCATATTTTAAATATTTTCATAGTTATCAATCATTATGATGGTTGTAATATTGAGTTATATCAAAGCTTAGTACTTTATCAAGTTCTTTTCTTTTTTCTGTTACAAGTGAAATTCTATCTATAGAAGTATATACAATTAGACAATGTTGTTGGATTCTTCAGTTTCTTTAATCTCTTTTGAAATTTGGCAGTGGCCAACCTCATTCTCTTTCGAAATTTTCCTGCGCCTGGCCGGGCTGATTTAAGCATTGTTTGAAAACATTGATTTATGACTTTGAACTCGGTCGAAAAACCGAACTGAATCGAACCGAACAATTTAATTTTTCTAGAACCGAATTGGACTAAGTTATTGGTTTGGTATAATGGATATGAACTCTGAATTGTACAAAACTGTATAAGGTAAAACTGTTATATTTTTTTTGAATTTTTTAAAATAAAATACTACCATTTTTATACTTATTTATTTAATTTTGTTTATCAGAATTACTAGTTTAGTTTTTTCATCACTATTATCTTATGTAAAGATCTCCAAATAAATTCAAATTAAAATCACAAATCTATATAAAATTTAAAATAAAAAAGGTAAAATATTATTATGCTGATATTTGGATTGAATTTTAGATTAACTTTTCTAAAACCAAATAAATCAAATTGAATTTTTTAATTTAATTATTTATTAATTATTTATTTTTCTAATATTACTTCTTAATTTAATATAATATTTTTTAAAACTATTTTAGATGTTTTAAATACATGACAATAAATTATATGTAATTTATTTTGGGATTAGATGAATTTTTCTTCAACCCAATTCAAACTTCATTTCAAATACCTTTTGCTATTTTTTTTTGTTGTTTTTTAATTACATTTATATTTAATTGTATTATTTTATATTTTATAATTTTAATATTTATAAGTTAGTGAATATTTTGTTATAACTTGAATCAATACGTTTATCGACTAAACATTCTAAAATATTTAACTTAATTTTAAATTGTTTATCATGTTTATAGACTAAATTGATAGAATTTATTCTCAACAATAGTTTATATATCTAACTCAAAAATAATATAATGAAGTGATAATTAAATATTAATTAAAATAATATATTATTTTTAAAACAACAATTTAGCATTACTCATGCCATTAATTGTGGTTCGATTATTGAATTGTTTGATAAACTATGGTTTAGTTTGTCAAGTATAGAAAATTATTTGATTATTTAACAATAGTTCGATTATATGATTTCATTCGATTTATGATTTTTCTGAAAAGTCCTAATGTAAAAAAAATTGTGTTTTCTGTTTGTATTTTCTTAAAAATAATCAAATATGTTTTGTTTTGGTGTTGTAGAATTGATTTTTATCTCTCAACTTCAATTTGGTTAAAAATCATAATAAGTGATTTTAAAAATAAAGTTTGACAATATTTCAAATATTAACTTTGGTCTCAATTTATCAAATTTGAAATGGACAATTCTACCATTTTTAATCTTAAATAGGAATTTCCAAGACAACATTAAAATTCTATAGAATTCAAGATACAAATGAACTAGGCTCTAGAATTCATCATAGGAATAAAGATGGGAAAACAAAATTGAAAAAGAGAAAAGAAAGGAAAAACACAAGAAAAAATGAAAACAAATGCTATTGATTATTATTCTAACAAGAAAAGCAAATTCATAACATGAAGAAAAACCTCTCTTCAATCTTGAATCCTCATGAAATCAATGTCCCAAAACATCAACATTGTTGTGTGCAACATTAGGAGAATCATCATCAGCATGATTCCTTCCTGAAAAAGGCATATCATGTGTCTCTACTTTCTTACCACCTATTTTCCTAAAAGAATCATCAACGTCAGCATACAATCCAAGGTGATCATCTTCATCAGTGCATTCTTCACCTGCATCTGAATGTTTGCTGTTACATCCAACAGGTACATCTTCATGTGCATGTCCATGACCATGTCCATGACCATGACCATGTCCATGTCCTTTTTCATGTCCATGTCCATGGCCATTCACTTTCATGCACCATAGGCTTACAAGAAGCATTCCAATGCAAAAAACAAGCACATTCTTTGAAGCAATAGCCATGTTTGTTGTTAACTTTTTTTCCCACTAGTTTTTGTGTTGGATGAGAGAATGTTGTGAATTTCAAGAGAGTGTTGGTTGCTTATATATTATAGGAGAGAAATCAAAGTTTTGGTTAAGAATGTTTCTACTTGTGCTACATGAAGAACTAGTCTTAAGGTAATAGAAAATGAATGTCTTAATTTGCTATTTTTAGTTGACATGTGTGTAATAATAATAGGTAAGTAATTTGAAACTATGGTTAAAATTACTTGAGTGATGAAGAATCGGATCCATCTAAAACTAGTTCAACTCATAAATAAATGATGTTGTTGTTACACTTTGTTTTATTAATAGTTTTCTAGTGACATAATGAAATTTAATGATATTTTTGTTATTTTATTAGCTATTATTACTAAGGGTTATTTTATTACTTGAAAAATCTCCCATAAAAAAGGTTTGGTTCCTTCATTGATTTTGGGCTTATAAAAATTCCTCTCAATTAACCAATTATCAAACCCATTTTAATTGACATGACTTTTATTTTCTCTTTATTTTTTTAATATCACATATGCGTTTCTTTCCATTTAAATATTTTTTTAAAGTATTAAAAAAATCCAAAATGACCACCACCAAGATTCAAACACAAGTCTTGAAAGTCAAAGGCAAGGCAATCAATCACTTGATCATTTAATTTTATTGTTCATACTTTCCATCTTAAATACATAAATCAATGGAGTTTCATCATCATAAAAAAAAACACAAAAACACATAAATTTTGAGTTTCATCACCATTAACAATACATAAATTTGGAGTTTTATCACCATCTAACAACATAACAACTCCATCATTTTTATCGTGATCACAACAACACAACAACACAAACTATAGAGTTTCATCATCAAGCAATTGATGGATGCATGCATATATAGACTCCTCTTCAATCCTTAGATTGCCTCTTAGCAGCACTTCGTCTCGTACAACATCCCACAAAGGTGTGGCAACAATGTCTTACCAAAACAACAAATAATACGACATTAAATATTGTAACAACTCTTCACTCTTTTTTCATGAATTGTGCCACGCGTATTGAGAATGTAGCAAATGTGAGTATTGTGAGTAATACTCTTACATTAGTTGGAAATACGGAGACTTGAGCATTTATAAGTGAGAGAACTCACCCACCTATCACCTTAAGATTTTAGGTGAATATGTGGTGCGTCTCTCACAAAGATGTTGCTCTAAAAGAAGAAGTCCCACAATGTTCAATGCTCCCTCATGAAAAACTCCCCCAACACATGGTATTAGAGTCTGGTTCGAGTAAAGGTACCGACTTATCTGTATCAAAAGTCAACGCCGCCACAAGGATGGCGAGGAAGAAACGTTTCGTTGAGGAGTGTCAATGGAGCTACAAGTGTGGTGAGTAAGAAACATTTCATGCAGTACAAGAGTTTGTGGAAGTAAGAAGAGCTTCCACTTGAGGGGGAGTATTGTGTACTCATACTTGAGGGGGACTGTTGAGAATGTAGCAAGTGTGAGTAGTGTAGACAATAGTTCCACATTGATTGGAAATGTGGTATTGAGCATTTATAAATGATAGAACCCACCCACCTATCACCTCAAGGTTTTGAGTGAATATGTGGTATGCCTCTCACAAAGGTGTTGCTCTAAACGAAGAAGTCCTACAATTTTCAATGCTCTATAGTGAAAAACTCCCCCCCCCCCAACAACGCCTAACGAGGATGACGATGAAAATGAAAGAGTATATAGAGACAAAAGACAAACAATGATTGGTTTATATGTTGTTATGATGATGATCAAAATGAGGAGTTGTTAACAAAGATTGGTTTATTTGTCGTTGTGATGATAATGAAAATGAGGAAAATCCAAGATGAAACTCCAAGTTTATGTGTTGTTTATGGTGATGAAACTCCAAGTTTACGTGTTGTTGTGTTGTTGATGATGATGAAACTCCATTGGCTTATGTATTTAACATGACAATCTATTACCAATATAATTAAATGTCCAAGTGGATGATTACCTTGCTTTTGACCTATAGGATCTCTGTTCAAATTCTGGTGGTTGGCGTTTTGGTTTGACATAAATACACTTTTAGTTCTCCTATTTAGACATTTTAAACTTTTTGGTCCCCCTATTTCAGAATTCAGGTTTTTGGTCCCTCAATTTTACTTTATTTGAGATTTGTTTATTTCTTATTCACTTTTGCGCATGTGGCGTCCCCATTTGAGATTTGATCGATGTCAATTTAATTACTCGTTTATTCTTTGATTCATTCTGTCTTTAATTGTATTAATAAAGAAAATAAACAATTATCAGATTCATGGTTTCGTAACCAGGCTCTGATACCACTGAAAAAGAAGGGGGATCCAAAACGCAGCGGAATTTAAAATTCCTCCTTTAATGATCCTTACGAATAGGCATGATCAATGATAGAATCGTTACCTCTTGTGGCGATCACGAACGTTGAACGATGACAACGCCTCTACTTAGTCCACACGAACGGATTTCTTCAATCTCAGTGCTAGCTGCTACGAATGAAGGCTTTGAGTGAGAGAGAGAGAGAGAGAGAGAGAGAGAGAGAGAGAGAAACGAAATTGCAAGAGTGAAAATGCTTCTACCCAAGGGTTCTATTTATAGAACCACTTGTGTGGGCTGCAAGCTAAAAAGCCCACTCAAGTGTATATGACCCATATCTTATAATATGCCAAAATCACTTAAGCTCGTGGTACCTTACCATATTTCGTATTCTACTTAAGTACATCGTTCCTTACGATGTTCTATAATTCACTTAAGGGCACCGTACATTACGGTATTCCTTAATTACTCTATCTCTCATCAATCCGTCCTTTGTGTGTGACCCTATAGGTTTTCGCGGCACTGGTAATTATATTAAATCACGTATTTAACATAATAAATAGTGAGCGGTATCTAGCAACACATCACTGCTATCCAAGACACGAAAATGTCATGTGATCTGACAAATCCTTCTGTGATAATAATTATGTGTATAATTACCCTTTTGCCCTTATGTCTATATTGAACATAAGGCATAGACCGTGTCATCCTTGTCCAGTTCAATATTGGGCCCATAGACATTTATCCTGTTACGCAGAATGGGCAAATTCCATCTAGGTCACTCATGTCCCTTAGCATGCGTCGTGGAGTACCCATCAACTGTCTTTATGGTCATCCAGTTACGGACTACGTTTGATCAGCAATAAAGCACTCGACTCTACATCTAGGGTCCATAGTGGTTTCAGGTCGAAGGGTGGTATACACCATTATCACCATGAGAATAACTTATGACACTTTGCATAACATTCTATATAGTATTCTCATAGCGGGTCAATCCCGTATAAATATTACTCTTAATATTCATACCTATGTTTGAGACTTGATAACTCCTTATCCATGATCCATGAGATGTGATCATCAGTCTATGAACATAATAGTCTTCATGCTTTAATGTTATCCCACTTCACAATAAAGCTCGACTACGGATATTTTAAGAATAGTGTCCTTATGTTTAATGTGCTCTCATGATTAAGTCACACTTGATACATTAAACGGACTATCTATTCCAGGGACTTTATTAAACAAACATAATAAAGAAAAAGCCTTTTATTATTAACAAACAATTCGATACAAGTACCAAAAGTATTGGCCTCTAGGGATTACACCAACATATACACCATGTTCCATTTCCATATTTATTGGCAAAAGTGTTTAATAAAGATTAAGTGTTTTGAATTTGATTAAAAAAGGGGTTTGAAGAAACCGCATGGACAATGACGGCGAGAGCTAAGGTAGGCGAGCCATCCACCTCGAGTCTTAATCTCAGGAGTGCACGGTATACACCATGTTCCATTTCCATCTTTATTGAAAGAGGTTAAGATAGGAATTAAGTATTTTGGAGTTTGAAAGACGAGTACTTGTGACTTGCAAGCTCTTACAGCTTGGGTCTAATACTCGGGACTACGTTTGGATATTCCACCCAGGCAGTCTGTTTCTTTCCCATATTGCTTAAAGAAAAGGTTCAAATATTTACGAATGTTTTAGAGGGAAGACGAATATTTATGGCTTACAAACTCTTACAGCTTGAGCCTAATATTCGAGATTATAACTAGATATTCCATCCAGGATAATCTTTTCCTTCAAATTTTATTAAGAAGATGGTTTGAGATATTTACAGGTATTTTGGAGAGAAGACGAATATTTATGGCTTACAAGCTCTTACAGCTTGAGCCTAATATTCAGGATTATGACTGGATATTCCATCCAGGATAATCTTTTTCTTCAAATTTTAATAATAAAAAAATACGTTTGAACGGAAGGATTAATGTGAAGGTTTGAGGTGTTGCTTAAAAGCAATCGACTTACAAGGGTATGGGGACTCGACGTCGAATCGAGAATTAGGTGATGTTTAACATTATCTTTTGAATGGTTTTTTTTATCAATGAAATTGAGATGATTTGTCATGATTGGAACATACCTCATACATAAAAAGAAGTAATTTACACAAACAAAGTAATAAGCACAAGTATAATAATTCACATAAATCCCCAAGAAAGAATAATCACCTAAGTTATATTTAAAGAATAACAATAAAAAATAATTAAATAAATAATAGAAACACATTAGTTAAGTAGTAAGACAATATAATTAAGTGTGAGAATTAAAGAAAATATGAGAAAATCAAAATGTTGAAGAACCAACATAACACACCCAGGTATCAAACCCAAGACTAAAGAGGAGGTGAACTATCTCCCTCTCCACCCGGCCATGAGTTGCCTTGTACTAGGCTTTGGCCAACGAAACCTAAATGCTAAGAGAGGGAAAAAACAATAAACAAATAAATAAATACAAATGAACCGCTGGATTTAGGTGGTGGAATAGGGAGACACGCTAATGGTTAGCTATCAGTCACCTTGGGAAGAAGCTAGGTGGGACAACCGAAGGGACTGAGTAAATGGTGACGGCACACACGTCACCTTCCCAAGGAAAAATGAAGAATACAAAAATGCCAGGAGTGGAAAGATAAAAGCGGTAAATTTGAACGACTCTTCTTCCTCTCTCAAACCAAACAAAACTTCTCTCAATACAAAATGCAATTTTCTGTTCTTCCCAACAGAAACAAAATCCATTTGGAAAAGGCGAAGAACAACACAAAGATTTGGCAACAAACAAAACCCATACATTTGATTGGCCCTGAAGGGGGGTGGGGTGCATCACGAAATAAGAATGCAATGGGATTGATCAACAAACTTTGACGACCAGGTAAAACGTCCTCTTCAACTCCTCCGAGCGCTCTCCTTTTTTATATTTCGTTAGGGTTTTTAATATCCTCCTCACCGTCTCTAATGATCCTTAGGGTTTATTTTTGAACTGTAGCCGCAAAAATTCTCTAGGGTTTTTTCGTTGCCGCTATCTAACCTCTCCATTTTTTCTACAGTATCCGCCCCCTTTTATACTCACCCTGTTAGGGTTTTTGATTTGGCTATGGAGATCAAAAGGGTATCCTTTGGAAGTCCTTTAGGGTGCTCACAACTTGTCTGTCTCAATTGGTATTTGATCTGGAAAAGGTAATACGATCCATGCACTTTCTTACCTTGAATTCGTCTTGATTCCTTTTTTGGACTTTTACCGCCTTGCTGAGTTAATGTGTCTTTTTACTGCAGTGAAACGCGAGAAAATTAATGGAGAGGGTGTCTTCGCAATGCATTGAGGTTCGGTGTTGCTTTACGACGAGTGCATGTCTTTGGTCGAGTTTGGCTTTGATTTTTTGTGTTAATGCTGTGATTTTGTGTTGAAGTGATGAAGTTGCCTTGTTTGAGTAACGGTTGGGTTATGTATGTTGAAACTTCTGCATCATGATTTTCCATTGGTTATGATGTAGCAGTGTTAATTGATGCAAAATGTTGGCAATGTTGCAGGATGGCGCTATAATGAGAGACCAGATATAACATCTTCGCTTCTTGCTGTTTGTTTCGGGAAAGTGATGTCAGGCAAAATTTGTGAAATTCTAAATGAATTGTTATCATTATTAACCAGTTGGGTCCAGGATTGCTTTTGCAGCCATGAAGAACCTCTGCCGGTTATTTTTGGAGCCGTCTTGTGCTGAGTTTCAGCAGGTTCTTCTAGCACTGGTGAATTGGTAGGTTGAGATTCAGTATGCTCTTCTACCACACGTGCATTGGTAGGTTGAGACTCAGCAGGTTCTTTTGTCACTTGTGCATGGGAAGGTTTAGATTCATCACTTTCCACGTCTTCAGGTTGAGATTCATCACTTTCCATGTCTTCAGATTGGGTTTATGTTTCTCATCAGAATTTGAACGCTTTGAATTGGAAAGTGTAGGTTTGTGGATAGCCACGACATAGAACAAAAAGGGTTAACTTCTTTATCTCTAACCCCACCTTTCATGTGTATTGCAGAGTTGGCGAATTTATCCACAATTGCTGCATTTGATGTTATGCAGGATTTTGAGTCATGACATGTTCTTGTGAGCGACATCCTTAGAAACTTGTACCATGCAACCAGTCCCTTGATGCATGCTTGCTTAGTTCCACTGAAAATGATCACTTTAGAAGTAAAAGTTTTGGTGCACATTGCTAGAAGAACTGCTTCCTGGTTGACGTGGAGTCGGGCACTGCAACCGGTTGTTGAAGATACATACCAGGCAATATAACTATATCTTTTTTCGGTTCAATTAAACCATTGTTCTCCTTTTGTAAACTTAAGATGGCTTTAAACCTTTGTTTTCTGATGATCTCGTCCTCAGATTGAAAGATGTTTTCCTCATTATCGACTTCACTATTCAAACGCTCTCTGGAAGAATGTGAGCCAACTAGGTCAAGCACATGGTCCAAATCTTTGGCATGAAAAGGTTTGCGACAGACAGGGCAGTTTCCAACACCCTCTTCCAATTCTTCATGATTATCCCTGTTACGACGAGCTGTGGCATTATCTGATTTGGTGGAATAATTGGTTGTGTTAATTTCATCTGTTATTGATACTTGCATGACATACATCACGCCGAGTTGAATTTCAGCTGAGGTTACTATCATTGCATAATCTGTTGTAGGAACTTGGTGAAGCAACTATAATGCTTTTCCATGCTGTTTTGGATGTGTCGGTAATATGGACGAATTCAACAGCTAGAAGCTGATCTATCACTCCCATAAGATGCATCAACAACGATGGAACGACACAATAATAGACATATGGGAATAGTAGTGCCATTTCGCCACAGTTGTGCCACCTTTTTCATCAATTTCACAAGAATACCATACTTTGCCATATCATTTATTTTTTTTCAAGAACGGATAATCCCTTGTAACAATAATACTTCTGTGCTTTCTCCATTTACAAAGTCTGCATCTTGTATATACAATTGCATTTTCTCACAGAAGGATTGTAATAGGTGTAGTAGTTTTTTCATTTATGGCACTTGTAGCACTGCTTTGAATTCCGTCATGAAAAATAAAGAACTCTGTTTATGCTCGCAAACTCAATACGACCTCTAGAACGTGGCTGCTGCAAAATCTCTGACCATTATTTTTATCACATTTGATTTTGGGTGTTAACTGCATCAAGCAATCATTACCAACAGGCAATATAGGCCACTTAGAAAAAATTAGAAGATCCTCACAATACGCTTTCAGATAATTCCATAGCAGTTGCAACCATTCTAAACTTGGTTGGCCATGAATGCCAGGAGTCCAACATACTTGTGAAGCATGTTGCCACTCTACAGGAAGTAATTTCACGAGAAGTTTCTCAAGCACATGGCATGTGTGCTATCTGTTGGGGCAATGTAACAGAGTTTTTTTTATGAACTTCTTCTGGAATAGCATTAATTACAAGTTGATGAGGAATGGAATTTTTGAGAAGGCCATATTCATTAACATGTGAAATGTAAACTCTTTCTCCAACTCCCTTCTTATCAACTAATGTAAAGGGACCATTCGCGAATGGCAACAACGACAGGCCAAAGAGTGTGTCAAACTGCAGGGATTCTCGCAAGTCATATAACAATATTCAAGAGCCAAAATCATTGCATCCTTGTTCATAAATTCACGATTCCTTTTGATTAACAAAGTCCTTAATAGCTTAGGTTTCAAAAAATGCAACGATGGACATATTTCCATAAGCCTTTCTAAAAGTGACTCCTCTGGCTTCAGTATATAATAAACGGAGATCAAATTCAGCAACAAATTGATATAGTTTCCGTACTACTGATGCCTAAGGTTCTAAGCTTATTGTTGTTGGCCATAATGAGAAGAATAAATTGCAAGGACCAAATTTCTAGTGCTACCTTCTCAAGCAAACGAGTGATTGATGGGGAAAAATTTTCAGGGTTAAAATCAAGGTATGACAATTGGGTTTCCAACGAGGTTCACCAATGGTTAGATCTGATAATGTACAACTTAGTTTCCATAGCAGAGGGTTCATTCATGGTAATGAACAACACTTAGTTGTTGTGCTAGAGGATGATGAAGAGGAAGACTGCACCAATTTTGTGACGCATGGAAAGGCTTGCAACAATTGGACCGCTGTTGATATTCCTGTTATTATGCATCTATCTAAGTAGTTGCTTTTATTTGTTTTTGAAAATCCTTATCCTATGCCTAAGGGAGAAGTGAACATTGTTGGGCATTTTCAATTAGATCATCAATAAAATATAATTCTATTCATCCACATCTATGATGTTTTGTTTTTACGTTTTGCTTTATTCTGAAAAATGGTAATCACAAAAAACATAAATAAATTATATAATTGTCCATCTGCATAATATTTGGTCACAAATTCACTTCTCTAAAATCAAAATATCAAATCATTATGCTGGTTGGTTGATAACCCCATTGAATACAATGATCCTTCTCCTTCTCCAAATTTTGAATACCTTGTGTTTAAGGCTAAGGAGGAAAGTGATGAACAAATAAGTGATGAATTGTCTTGTCTTCTTAAGCATGAAGGAAAAGCCATTCAGCCGTTTGAAGAGCAGATTAAGCTAGTCCACTTAGGTTCCAAAGACGATGTGATGGAGGTCAAGATTGGGTATCGACTGTGTCCTAATGTTAAGAAGGTGTTGATTGATCTTCTTCGAGAGTATTCAGATGTGTTTGCTTGGTCCTATCAAGACATGCCTGGGTTGGATTCTGAGATTATGGAGCATAGATTATCATTGAAGCAAGAATGCCCACCAGTCAAGCAGAAGTTGAGAAGAACTCATCCTGATATGGAAGTGAAGATTAAAGAAGAAGTGCAGAAGCAGATTGATCCGGGTTTCCTTGTGATTGCTGAGTATCCGCAGTGGGTGGCCAATGTTGTACTTGTGCCGAAGAAGGATGGAAAAGTCCGTATGTGCGTTGATTACAGACATTTGAATAAATCCAGTCCGAAAGATGATTTCCCTCTACCGCACATTGATATGTTGGTAGACAATACAGCTAAATTCAACATCTTTTCGTTTATGGACGGATTTTCCAGATATAATCAGATCAAGATGGCACCTAAAGATATGGAGAAAACCATACCTTGGGGAACATTCTGTTATAGAGTGGTGCCTTTTGCTTTGAAGAATGCTGGTGCAACTTACCAAAGATAAATGACTACTCTTTTTCATGATATGACGCATAAAGAGATCGAAGTCTATGTTGATGATATGATTTCTAAATCCATTGACGAAGAAGAACATGTTGAGCATTTGTTGAAGATATTCCAGCGTTTAAAGAAGTATAAACTCTGCTTGAATCCCAATAAGTGTACTTTTGGTGTTCGTTCTAGTAAGTTATTGGACTTTATTATCAGCGAGAAAGGTATTGAAGTTGATCCTGCCAAGGTCAAAGCAATACAGGAGATGCCGGCGCCCAAGACTGAGAAGAAATTCAGAGGTTTTCTCAGCTGCTTGAATTATATATCAAGATTTATTTCACACATGACTGCCACATGTGCGCATATATTCAAGCTTCTTCGGAATGATCGGTCTTGTGATTGGACCAAAGATTGCAAGAAAGCTTTTGATAGTATCAAAGAGTATCTGCTCAATATATGTTGAATCATACTACTTGGTTGATATCCAAAATGGATCCAATCAAGTACATATTCAAGAAGCCTGCTTTAACTGGGAGGATTGCATGTTGGTAGGTGTTATTATCAGAGTATGATGTCGAATACCGATCTTAGAAGGCAATTAAAGGTAGTGTCTTGGCTGACCATTTGGCTCACCAACCGATTGAAGATTACCAATCAGTGCAGTATGATTTTCCTGATGAAGAGATTTTGTACTTGAAGATGAAAGATTGTGATTAACCATTGCTTGAAGAAGGGCCAAAACCTGGTTCCCGTTAGGGCATGGTATTTGATGTAGCTGTTAAATCAGTATGGTAATGGCATTGGGGCAGTGGTTGTTACTCCTCAAGGCACGCATTTCCTGTTTATAGCCAGATTGACTTTCAAGTGTACAAATAATATGGAAGAATATGAAGCTTGCATTATGGGGCTTGAAGAGGCCATTGTTCTCAGAATCAAGTATTTGGACGTCTATGGAGATTCAACTTTTGTAGTGAATCAAATTAAAGGTGAATGGGAGACGAATCAACCCGGTTTGATACCGTATAAAGATTAGGCGAGGAGGATTTCAAATTTCTTTACAAAGGTTGAGTTTCATCATATCCCTCAAGATGAAAATCGGATGGAAGATGCTCTTGCAACATTAGTTTTAATGATTATGGTGAAATATTGGAATGAATTTCCCAACTTGACTGTAATACGTCTTGATAGGCCAGCTCACGTGTTCTCTTTTGAAGAGATCGAAGATGAGAAGTCGTGGTATTACGACATCAAATGTTTCCTCCAAATTCAGATTGACCCGTTTGGGGCATCTTTGAAAGATAAGAAGACTTTGAGACGATTAGTCGGAAATTTCTACCTGAATGGTGATGTATTATATAAGAGAAACTTCGATATGGTTATGCTCAAATGCGTGGATAGACACGAAGCAGGCCTGTTGATGGTTGAAGTACATGAAGGTTACTTTGGTACTCATTCCAATGGTCATGCAATGACAAAGAATGTGTTGCGAGCAGGTTATTATTGTCTGACAATGGAATCTGATTGTTGCAAGTTTGTGAAGAAATGCCACAAGTTTCAAATATATATAGATAAGATTCATGTTCCTCCGACACTGTTGAACGCTATTTCCTCCCCATGGCCCTTCTCCATGCGGGGAATGGATATGATTGGCATCATCGAGCCCAAAGCTTCAAACGGATATCGTTTGATTTTGGTGGCTATTGACTACATCATAAAATGGGTTGAAGCGACATCGTATGCGAATGTAACCAAGCAAGTTATTACGAGGTTTATCAAGAATTAGATCATATGCCGTTATGGTGTGCCAAGTAAGATCATTACTGATAATGGATCTAACTTGAATAATAATATGGTGGAAGCTCTTTGAAAATACTTCAAGATTGCACACCATAATTCTTCTCCTTACAGACCTAAGACGAATGGGGTTGTTGAAGCTGCAAATAAAACATCAAGAAAATTATTCAGAAGATGGTTGTAATGTATAAGGATTGGCATGAGATACTCTCATTTGCTTTGCACGGGTATCGTACATCCATCCGCACTTCAACAGGGGCTCCCTGTAGAGGTCAGGATCCCATCATTACGTGTGCTGATGGAAGCTAAGTTGACTAAAGTTGAATGGTGTCACACCAGATATGACCAGCTGAATTTGATTGAAGAGAAGAGATTGACTGCCATGTGTCATGGTCAATTATATCAGCAGAGAATGAAGAAAGCTTTTGACAAGAAGGTTAGACCTCGTGTGTTCAGAGAAGGTGACCTTGTTCTCAAGAAGATCTTATCCTTCAAACCAGATTCAAGGGGAAAATGGACTCCTAACTATGAAGCCCATATGTTGTTAAGATAACCTTTTTAGGCGGTGCTTTGATTCTTACAACTATGGATGGTGAAGAGTTCACTCGTCCTGTGAATGTTGATGCAGTCAAGAAATACTAGCCTAAAAAGAAAAGAACAACTCACTAAGGTGAAAACCCGAAAGGGTGGTGTAGCACCTCAAATTTGCACCTTCCATTTTGTACATACATTTTCATGTTAGGTCATAACATTACATTGTCCACTGCATAGCATTGCATTGTCCATTTGCCCAAGTGCAAGTCATTAGGTCAAGACTGGTTAGGAGGATTAGTTGTGCAAGCAAGCAAGTGCAATTCCTACTGAAGCAAAGCCCTAAGGTTGATTCAACAAGTTCATATGATCTAGGGATCATTTTGGAGTGATTTGGCCAAGGATTGGATGATCAAAGCTCAACAGTCAAGCTGAATTTCATCTGAAACCCTAGAAAGTCAACTGTGGTCAACTGTGCATGAATTCATGGATTTGAAGGTGGGAGATGGTTTGAGAGGCCTCATTCATGTCCATACAAGTCTCATTTGAAATTTCAAAGATCAAGATTGAGGAATTTGAGGTCAGATGGAAAGTTTCCAAAAATAGTAAGTGACCTGTAATTTCAAACTGCCAAAAATGGAAAGGTCTTCTCCTCAAATTTACATCATCATACAAGCTTCAAATGAAATTTTGTCCAACATGAAAGTTGAATATCTTGCTCTCAACTTTCCAAAAAGTCCAAGAACATACATTTCTCATTTGTGGTTGGCAAGTTATGATCAAATCATTGTCAAGAAATTTTGAACTTCAAAGTGGGATAACTTTTGCACCAATTGGCCAAATTGAGTGGGGTTTTTGCTACAATCTCCTTTTGACATGCTCTATCATAATCATTCATCACATTTCATCAAAAATCATCACAAAAATATTGCATTTTTCATGTGATTTGAATTTGAATTTTGGTGGGAAAATCTCAATTTTGGAAATAAGCATTTTTCACACTTCCAAGCTTCACATTTGGCTACTACACAACATTTGGAGTGTGTTTGGACAGAGATTGGTGCACTGTTACATCATTCCATGCACATGAGGGGTGAATGGCAAATTTAGCATAAAAACTCATTTCACTAATTATCATTACATTTGGTTAAGTGTGATTAACAAATTCATTAATCCGTCATATATAATCATAATTCTAACAGAATTTCGGATTAATATTTATTCATCTCAGATCTAGATCAAAAATTGCAAAATCTCAAGAACTTTCTCTCTCACTTTTCTGCAAATTTCTTCATAGAAGTTGCATTGTTTCTTCATTGATTCATCATCTGCAAGTGCTAGTGGATCCTTTGCAAGCAAGAATCATCCATTTTCGTGCTGTTTCAAGAGCTATCAAAGTAAGCTTCATCAATGGCAAATGCGAATTTGAGCTACATCCAGCATCATTGAGCTTTGATTCTTCACTCATTCATTTACTGGAGCTTTGAGGATCTTCTGTTTTCACATCACAAGGCCAGAAAAGCGCGATTTCACTACTGCTCTTCAATTAAGGTTGGATTTTGATGCTCTCAATTCATGAAATAGTGATATGCATTGTGTAGATCTTGCATCCATGAGTATTCTGCGCTTTGAATCGTTGATTTTCATTGAGAATTAAGCAAGATATGCTGATTATAAGATTGATGTGCAAAACTTTCTCTGCTCGATCCGTTCATGTTCTTGAGAATTAGATTGAATTGATGTTAGATTGTTAATGTATGTTGCAAGACGAGTTCAACGGTATGCTGTTTGTGATTTTCTGTGCGAAATTGTTCTTGAGTGATGAACTGGATGAATGTGCGTATGAACCCTAAATATTTGATTCCAGAAACTCGTTTGATCCGCCTGGCCTTGGTTTGCATGAATTTCCTTGTTTGTGAGCCATGCGTCCAATTAGATCACGCCATGTACTTTAGTGAAACGCTGCGCTTCACTGTAGCGCGCCAGATTTTGAAAGCATACATGGATCGATTCCATGCTGAGACAATTCCAATTAGCCTTTTTTGTATTTTCTTCATTAAGCTTCATATGTTCACATGCTTTCATCTATCTTTTTTTTTATTTTTTTCTTCTCACTGAAAAATTCATAACTCACAAAATAATGATCCAATTGAGATGAGATTTTTTGTGCCATGTTCCTTGTGATCTCTAGTATTTTTTGGTGATTTTTATGAAAATTGTGCACATGTGGAATCTGTTTGGGCTTAGGGAATGTTCATGCATGTCATTTGTTACACCTTGCTTACCATTTTGATCATGAAATGATGATGCTTAATCCAAAATTCTTGAAATTTTGCATGCATAAATTAGACACCTTTAGGAGCATTTTGGTATAGAGTTTGTGATTTTTGCATTCCTGGTTTGTGAGATATGATATGATCAATATGGGTGTGACAATGTGTGTCACACCATTTCTTGTCCAATTTGTGGAATTTCTTTTCCATGCCATATGAACTTGAAATGACCTGAATTTTTGCATGTTGACTCTTCTGGATGTTAGGTTTGAGTATGAAATTTTGTGGATTTTTTGAGTGCATTTCCAATTTGTTTGAGAATTTCCTTTCTGTTTGACCAATTGTGGACCTTTTGTGAGTCATGATCTTATATGATTTATGAAATTCTTGATGTTATTGGATGGACTTGAAATTTTGTGCAATGATGCTAGACACCTTGAAGTTTGCCATGGCTTTGATTTGGTTCATTTATCTTATGCCAATTCTGTTTTATTCTTGCTTGAAGTTGATGCATGATTTGGTGCCTTGTATGAGCTTGTTTGAACATGCTTTGACTTATGGATTTTAATTGACTTGCTTCCCTTGGTCCAAATGACTTGAAATTGGGTGTGATGATCCTTTAATGAATGCTGTTTAGCCATGATTTTTATTGGGATTTATTGAAATATTTTTGAGTTGATTTGAATTGGATCTTTCTGTTTGCTTCTATGAGCTTCAAATTGCATGCTTTGCCTTCTTAGCCTCATGAAATGAAATTGGTTGATTATATGAATGTGAGACCACTTGGATTTGTTTCTTATTTGATTGAACTTGATTGTGGATAATTTTCATGTTCTGTTTTGGTTTATTGCTCCCATTTTGACCCTAGGCCATGTCCTAGTGGTTAGTGCTTAATGTTTGAGCTTTGTTTCAGGTTAAAAAGCACAATTGCTTATACTTGATGATGTGCACTCAATTGGAGTTGGTTCATTGCTTGTTTATGACTAACCTTGAGTTTGTTTTGTAGGCTTTGAGACTTGTACTTAGGCCTTGTGGCTTGCACCTTTGTGCATTGCTTTGCTTGATTGTTGTGTACAGTTGACTATTGACCATGGTCTGCTTGATTTTTGTTTGAGTTGTGTACTGATTATGTTGGATTGTTTTCAGGTACCTTAGTTGCTATAGTTCCTTTGTGAACTTGCTTTTTGCTTTGCTTGATAGCTTAAGCACTGAGGTATCACATCCTAACTCCAAGTAGTCTGGAAGACCTGGCCTGTTACTTGGCCATGCACCTGTCTGAAGTCCTCCTTAAGAGGCAATGTTTGTGCTTGTTTATATTTGTCCATGTACATATCAAAGACCTTTGATAAGGCAATTGGCAGATACAAGAGATGTGCAATCCATCTCCTGCTATTCAGTTGAGTCATCCCTTTGCTCACACAACTGGTGTTGATGCATTGTGGATATTAACCCAAGATCCTTGTACAGTTGAGTCAGTCATAAGTGTAGAAGGGTTCCCACTTTCTGAACCCACACATTCAGTTGTCTGAAGCTCTCCCAGGCCAGGGATAAGAGCTGTGAGGTACACCCCTCACTTCCTATTTCATCTGCTTCACCCTAACTCTCAATGTTAGGGTTAAGAGCTAACATCACCCTGATACAGTGGCTTGTTTGTCGAGGTTGACATGACCCCTTGACTAAAGCCTAGCCTTGTTTGAGCCCCTCTGTTTGTATATAGTGTGTGTGCTTGCTGTGTGCTTTTGTATGACTGTTGTGCTGTTTAGGATAGCTTGCTCCCTGTGCAAGTTAGATAGCAACCTTGACTTAGGGATGATTTGCATGATAACATCTAGGCTCGAGTCGTAGTCTCCCTAGTTGTGTCTCCCTTTGTTATCTGGTTAGGCTAGTCCTGTGTCCCTGTGTAGGGGAACTACGTCGCCCTGATCCTCATACCAGATGAGGTACGTAGGCAGGAGATGAGCTGATCTCTCCGGGCGCCCTTTTTGTTTTGTCTTTGTGTGTGTTAGGAGATGGATGTAAGGCCAACGATTGGCATTCCGTATCCTCTTGTTGTGTGCTCGGAGTCCGGTATAAGTCCATCAAGTGGCATCTGGTTTCCAGTGTGAGTGTGTTTTGGTTCGGAGTCTGATGTAAGTCCATCGATTGGCATTCGGTTTCCATGTTTGCCTTTTGTGTGGAGTTTGACGTAAGTCCAGCGATTGGCAGTCGATTTCCTGTGTTGTTTTGTCTTGCGTGTGTGAGCCGAGCTACGAGTGCTCTGATTCTTCTTCGTCCAAGAAGATACGTATGCATAGGATGCGATATCCTAGCGAGCATGTGTTTTTCCCAGTCCGAACTACGTCGACTCTGATGTCTATGCCTGATAGACTACGTAGGCCCAGGATGCGATATCCTGCCGAGTCAGTTTCTTTTTTCAGCCAGTGTGTGTGTGTTTATGAGCAGTGTTTAGCAACCATTTTCCTTCCTTTTGTGCGTGGATCCCGTCGAGTATGACGGATGCGTAGGGGTGCTAATACCTTCCCTTCGCATAACCGACTCCCGATTCCATTCTCTTTGGTCGCGAGACCATGTCTTTCCCAGGTTTACTTCGAGCGTTTCCTTTCCCTCTTTTGGGATAAATAACGCACGGTGGCGGCTCTGTTGTTTTGTTTTCCCGCCGGTTTTTTCGCGTAATGCGACAGGTGGCTTAGGCAAAAATGAGCGTCTCGGTGGATTGGTACCCGAAACGGCGATCTAGGCAAAAATTGGAGACATAATACAAAAAGGTTTATCCCTATAAATTGAGTACCCCACCTTGGGGAAATTTATGCAAAAAATAGGGATTTTGGCAAGTAACTACATCCTGCTGATCTTCAGATTTGAAGACATTCTTAAGCACAATGGTTGGTTTTGAATCATCGTCCCCAAAAACAGTCAAGAGCACAGTGGATATCAAGAGGCGGTAGAAGGATTAGTGATCATTGTATTCAATATAACCCTTTTCCATGTAAATTGCCATTTTCAACTTTGTAAAGATCTATGGAGTCTTGTCATTTATAGGCTACCATTCTATTAAATAAAGTTGATCTTTTATCCAATTATTTATACTCTTATTTAATTCGGCCAAATAGTTTTAAATTTTATCATGATCATTTTGAAAATTAATGTTTTAATCAAAAACATATTTTCTTAAACATATAAAAGCATTAACTTTAAGTAATCAATTTCATTTAAAAGGAGTATCAACAATGGTTTGAAAGCAGTAAGGCCTAAGTGTGGAGCATTATTGGTTCTTCCCAAGCAGTAGGCGCAATTTCTCTTTCATCCCTAATAACATTGTTCAACACCCGATGTTTGTTGATTTCTCCGGGCAATGAATTCTCTGTTATCCCCAACGGAGTTGGTGTTTACTCCTCAGCCTAGTTTATATTTGTTCTACAGCAGAGTGCAGACACTCTGTTGCAGCAGTTCACATGATTCCGGTAGAACTTTGGTTCCTCATAAGTCGTCATCAGATTCGCTCCCAGTAAGAATTTACTCCTAGTTTCTGAGCAGCTATTTGCATTTGTTTCCCTGCAAGGTTGTCTCCCATTTGATATGGTGTTGACCTAAAATTCCCCGCAATGTTGGTAGCAATTTCCTCAACAGATCTCCTCTTTTCCTCCCCAGCTAGGGTTGAGCCTTTGGGATGTTGATCTCTCTTCTCCAGTAGTTGTTTCCCTCTTTTGGGGATTGGACGAGAATTGTTTGAACGATTCAAATCTGCGACGTCCATGTATCCTTTGAGATCATATTGTCGCATAATCATCATATACATATATATATATATATATATATATATATATATATATATATATATATATACATATACACTCATATAATTTCATTATTGCATCATTGCACCTGTTAACTCATTCTTGTGATTCTTATTCTCTATTAAGGTGGTACTTTATCCCCATACAGGTTAGGTGAGTCTGTCCTCTTTTCAATTATAGAGTGTCAGTCCCATAAGCAGAAAGACTTTAACCTTTCTCCTTTCCCCACTGAGTTATTTCCTCATGGATGATTATTATTTCAGTTTCCTCCCCAATCGATTATCTGGATGGAACCATCCCCTTGAGTTATATCCTCACCGGGTTGAGTCTTAATTGATCGTTTCTTTATAGATCTTACCTAGATAGATGCTTTTGGTCCCCTGAGAGTTTATTACCCAGTACTGGTGATATTCTTCTTAGTTGGCAGTTTGTTACTTCTTGTCCAATACCCGGCAAAAGTAACCTATCTCTCCACGGCGGATTTGTTTTCACGTTTCCCCAGAAAGTATATCCTTGATATGTTCATCCTAACCGATGACAGATATTTTCTTCCCCTACTTTGAGTCTATCCTTGATATGTTCATCCTAACCAGTGATGGATATTCACATCTTTGGTATTATACCTATTAAAAAGGTAGTTATAATCCCTATTTTGTTTCCCAGAGGGTTAACCCTTGATATGTCCATCCTAACTGATGACAAGTTTTCTTCTCTTTGCGGTCTTCTGCCTAGTAACTGGTAGTTGTAAATCCTGCGTTTTTCTCCCCTTTGCAGAGTTTATCCTTGATATATTCACTTTAACTAGTGACAGATATCCTTTTTATGGTATTCTATCCAGTAACTGATAGATGTAATTCCTATTCTTCCCCTCGGAGTCTATCATTGATATGTTCATCTTAACCGATGACATATATTTCTCTTTGATGGTATTCTATCCAGCATTTGATAGATGTAATTTCTTCTTTTTGTTCAGGTGGTATATCCATGACATGTTCATCTTAACCGATATCCTCCTTAACATCCCCTGGAAAGTCTATCCTTTATATGTTCATCTTAACCGGTGACGGATTTTCTTTCCTTTGAGTCTATCCTTGATATGATCACTTTAAACAGTGACGAATATTTCTCTTTTTGGTCTTCTGCCCAGTAACCGGTAGTTGTAAATCCTATTTTCAGTTTTCCCCAGCAAGTCTATTCTTACCCAGTAACCGGTAATGAATACATCTACTGGCGGCCCTCAGTGAGTCATCCTTGATATGTTTACCCTAACTGGTAACAGATGTCCTCTTTGTCAGATTTTATTATCTCCTTACTTGGTAACAGGTAGTGGATAATATATTTCTGCTCCTCCTGTGTTGAAGTTTATTTCTTCCCCAATTGAGTTGAGTGCGTTTTTTCCTTAGTGAAATCGCTTTTCCTGCATGGTTCGAGTATTTCTGTTTTATTCTGATTTACCTATTCCCCTATAGATGTTGCTTTGTTTCCCCAGCTGAGTCTTTCCATTTTCATGGAATTCCTCGTCCCCCAGCAGTTATTAAGTTGTAGCCTGGCCTATGCATAACCCTTTATCCCCAGAGTCTCTGTCTCCCAAGTGAGTTTTCCTTATGGAATGCATTACCCTCTTGCGGACTTTCGGTCTCTCTGATTTCTTTTCCTTTGTGGCAATATTTCCCCATAAAGAGTTTATCTTAGCATTCATATCATATGCATCATGAGCTCTCTTAGGGACCAATATTTGTTTCTATATGTTGTTATTTAAGCTCATTCTACTGAGTCGATACGAAGATTTTAACCTTCTCCTCCTCAGTTAGAATGTCCTTAAATAGGGGCAGCTGTAAGACCCTAATTTTGACCCTAAGATCCCTCATGCTATCCTCATCATATGCATTGGCATTGAGATCATACATTGGCATCCTCCTTACCCCTTTTAGTCATTGAGTTTGTTTTGGGAGAGTTCACCAAGCACCATGTGATTGTATAATACTTAGTATTTTATCATTTACTAACCAAAATACCAAAAATATGTCTTTGTATTTGTCTAACTCTGTTGTAGGGAGGGCACATGATCACCTTTGATCCATCAAGTTCACATATAGGGTTTAAGACCCTAATTGCTAAGATCTCAACAAAGGAATGATCCATAATGGATCTAGGCATCATATATGAGTCCCCATGAGCTTCACATGTTATTTTGATCAAGCATTCTTCAATAGTTTGGAATTGGTTTGCCTTGGAAACCCTAGTTTATCTGGGTAACTTGAGTAACTTCTTCAACCAGCCTTTTCACCAATTGATCAAATACTCCAAGGGAAACTTCAAAATTCTTCATATTATGCATATATTATATCCCATGAGTCCAAAAAGTCAATAAAATTGCAAGTTAGCAATGTGGTTCATGGTGGTTGACTAGAGGAATTCATTTGATCAAAATTGGGTTCCCCTAGACCATATCTTCTACCATTTTCATCATATGAAAATGATTCCAAGATAAAAGTTACTCTAAATGACATTCCAAACAACTTTCATGTTTAGGTATATAGCTATTTTTTCTTTGAAAGTCATTTCTTATGTTGAAAGATTATAAGTCATTTTATTTAAACCCCAATTTGAAAGTCAACTTCCGAAGGCTATAACTTGCTCAATTTTTATGATATTAAATATTTACAAGTTGCACAATCAAATTCAATGTGTCTAATTAAACTTTTATGTTTGGAGGAAGAGGCAAATTAACTTTTATGAGCATGTGACATGAGGATACATTATAGGTCATTTTGGACCAATACCATTGAACTAGTGATTTTACTCAACTTCAAAAATGCATAATTCATTCATCCCAAGTTCAAATAAGGTCAAATTTGTTACCATTTTAAAGGTTTTTGAAATATCTACAACTTTAATGAAGACACTTTTCTCATTTGAAGGTCACATAAAAAGTTAGCCAAGGTGAAATAATTGAACATATGGCTTAACACTTAGAAAATATTTTGACATGTTGAAATTTCCAAACATCCACCTCAAAATTCATCATGATACAAGCTCCAAATGGAAAAGTGTTCAAAATAATAGTTTTTCCTCTTGATCTAACCTTTCCAAAGAGTCCAAATGCATCCATTTTGGATAAGGTTTGAGGGGTGTGCACATTGCCTAAACTTGGCTGTATCAGTTGGCAAGAATCATTCTTCAAACATCAATACACTTTTTCCTTGCATCACAATCCACATTCAGACACAATCTCACTTACATTTGTACCTATTTGAGTTGCTTCATGGGCTTTTACATGCCAATGCAAACGCACACTCCACATTGCCAACTTTGGAAGAATTTTCAAAGCTGCAAATATCACTTGCATTTGCTATAAATAAAGGTCCATTGCATTAGTTTTGAAAACCCTTGCGCGCCAGCTTTGTCTCCCACATTTGAAACCCTTACAATAGAAAAGAAAACCTGAGAAATTTCACTTGAAATTTGAGTTTGAATCACACTGTTTGGAGATTCGAAAACTCCAGGATCCAAAGCCTTGTACCATTCCTAATCAACTTCTGCAAGATCATTGGATTTAGGAGATTGATGGAATGTACATTCCATCTCCCAAAATGAAAGAATGATCTTAATTTGGTAGAAGTCCTCCTTTGACCAATTTGTGTTTGATCCATTCCCCTTCCCTCTTCATCTTATTCCCCTTCTTTATTCACTCATGTCATGGACCTATAATATGTATATATCCTAAGGCTAGTTGATTGCAAAATCAACATAAGTATGGATGAGATTAGGTCCCCCACTTTGCATATTATTTTTGTGTGTGGTATGTTTCTTGAGCATAGTCCTTTATACTATGTCTCTAACATGCATTAACACCAAAATTCTATTGCCCGATCTCAAATAGTTGTGGCTTCTACATAAGTCCAATTACGATTGCTTAACATAATGCTAAATTTTGACACAAAAAGGCATAGCATTCTAGTTAGTGAGATTGTAAGTCTCTACTCTTTTGTGGTATTGGGTTGAGTGTTCTCCAAGAATGAATTAAACAAAAGAAAAGCAAAAGCAATACTAACTTCTAATTCACTAACAACTAACATTCAATTTCAAGTCATTTACTTTTAATGCACTTTAATTTTTAAGCCTTATTCATTTGCCATTATTCATACCATTCATGTTGTTTACTTTAATGTCATTTTCACTTTGTCCATTTGGACCATATTTTGTGATATTTTGTGTTTGTATCTATTTGTTTATTTGTATGGTTTTTTGACCATAATGTACATAATCAGAATAAAAACCCTAAAAAAACATCTTGTGTGGACTGTTGGTTTGATCTAAGACTATTGGACTTAGAATTTAGGCAAGACTCCCTATGCAAAGGACTTGTCCAATGCCAACATTTATGAAACCAGGTGCTTGTGAAATGAACATTCATCTAATACAATATTAAAGATCCATTTGAGTTCATCTGCAACATGATCATTGTGAAGCTGTTATTTTTAACCAGTGACTTATGCCATCTTTGAAGTCATCTGATACATGGGAAAATTTTGAAGAAGATCATGAAGTTGTTAAGCTTGGATGTGGCTATATTTATTTGAGGCCTTTCTCTTCAACTCGCTATCTGTGTATTGTTTGTTGCTTGATTCTAAAGTCCAAGGGAAATTTGGGTTTCTATATGACATTCTTGTCTATTCGATTGCAGCCGATTGTCACAAAGCGAAAAACAACCGGCGGAAAAAACACAGAGCCGCCACCGACGCTATTCATCCTCTGATGGAAAGGGAGCGCAAAACTAACCTAAGAAAGGGAAAGGAATGGTCTTACGACCAGAGATTGCAAGGTACAGGAGTCGGTTACGCAAGGGGAAGGTATTAGCACCCCTCACGTCCGTCGTACTCGACGGGATCCACGCTCAAAAGAATAGAAAAAGGTTGCTGATAAACTGCTCAAAGAAATGCACACACTCGAATAATAAAAACAGATGAAAGGAGATGGAGGAAGCGGACTCGGCAGGATGTCGCATCCTAGGCCTACGTAGTTTGTCAGAAACAAACATCAGAGTCAACGTAGTTCGGGGATGGGAGACATGCTCGCTAGGACATCGCATCCTATGCCTACGTATCTTCTCTAACCAGAGAAAGAATCAGAGCACTCGTAGCTCGGCTAACGCACGCCGAAACAAAACACTGAAAAGAGACGTTGAGACGTCAAAAGAATAATTCAAAAGGAAACGGAATGCCAATACATGGACTTACATCCAACTCCAAACAACAAACACAAACAAGGAAACAGAATGCCAATAGATGGACTTATATCCGACTCCGAACAAACAAACGCAAACAGGAAACAGAATGCCAATAAATGGACTTACATCCAACTCCTAACAAACTCCAAGGAAACAAGAAATAGAATGCCAATAAATGGACTTATATCCGACTCCAAACAAAAACCAACAAAAAAAGAAAAGGGGGAAAGGGTGGAACACACACAAGAAAACAAAAGGGTGCCCGGAGAGATCTCGCTCAATCTCCTGCCTACGTATCTCATCTGGTATGAGAATCAGGGCGACGTAGTTCCCCTTAACAGGGGAGAAACTCTCTCCTAGCTAGAGACCAGGGAGATAACGAACTAATAGGGAGACTACGACTCGAGCCTAAAAGTTGTCATGCAAACGATCCCTACGTTGAGGTCATTAATCAGAACCTAACTCACACAGGAAGCAAGTCAGCTCAAACAGCAAGTAACATCAATCACCAGTGAACAATTATCACACACTATATGCAAACAAATGGCTCAGACAAATGGTTGGGCTTTAGTCAAGAGGGGTCATATCAACCTCGACAAACAAGCCAAAACTGTAGGGGTATGCTGAAGCTCTTAACCACTAACATTGAGAGTTACGGTGAAGCTAATGAAATTTGGTAATGAGGATAAGACCTCATGCTCTTAACCCTGGCCTGGGTGAGCTCAAATCAAAGAAAGTGTGGGGATCCAGAAAGAGGGACCCTATTCCACTTGACTGACTCTATACAAAGATCTTGGGATATGTTCAAGAGCATCAGCATATAGTGCGAGCATAATGAACGACTCACTGAATAACAGGGGATTGATTGCTAATCCCTTCTATCTGTCAATTGCCTCTTCACTTAGGAGGACTTATCAAGTAACATGCCTCTCTTGATGGTCTTTAGCACAAGTATAAACAATCACAATCATTGCCTCATAAGGAGGACTTCAGCTAAATGCCTGCCAAAAAGGTGACAGGACTTCCAGACTACATGGAGTAAGAGAGTGGTTACCTAGGTGGTATATCAACCACAAACCAAAGCAAAGCTCAAGCAAGAGCTAAAAGCGACTAATGTACCTGTACAAAATCCAAACAGTTAATAGTGCATTCAGAAAACCAAACAGACAACAGTGGAACTTTCCAATATGTACACAATGCAAGTCATAAGTGCAAGCACTCAAGTGAGTTCATCACATCAATAGACCTACAACACAACAAGGGTTAGTAATCAAAGCAACTTGCATCTCAAGTAATGAGACCAAACCAAACATTAGTGCTAAGTGCTCAATACCTGAAATACAAAACACAATTGGTGAGTACAAACCACTAGTACAAAGACTAGGGTCAAAGGCAAGTCAAATGACCAAAACAGAAGTCAATATTTCACATGAAGCACATTCAATCAAACAATAAAGAGTCCTCAAAAGGACCAAAACAAAATCATAAGGTAAAACCATCAAATGATCAAGGTAAAGCAAAGGCAAGCAAAGTGATCAAAGTTGGACATCAAAATGAAAACAGAAAAGCAAATTAAAACAGAAAAGCATCCAATGGTATTTTGGCAAGCAAATTAAAACAGAAAAGCATCCAATGATCATGAATTTTTTTCTACAAGCTTATCATGTTAAGAATGAACATCATGCAAAAAATTAGATCCAGAAGAGCTCAAATGATAGGTGAATGAAAATGCACAAATGCAACATCAAATATGTGACACAAATTGTCACACTATATGTTCATGTGTCCAAAACAGTGATACCAAATGATAAAAATCTCAAACCAAAGCCAAAAAATCACATCACATATTAGGATTAAGCATGTCAAATTTCACATCAATTGGATTAAACATGAGCATTTCACAAACAAATGAATGCAACACATCAATTTGGCATAAGGTGCAATCAACAATTCACAATTAAAAATCCAGAAGCACAAAAATCATGAGATAAATGCTACAAAAATCCAGAGATTAAAACAAGAATGTGAAAAAAAGTTTGGATCAAATTGGACATGTTTACTATTTTCTATGATTTCTGAAAGTTGAATGGATTAATATGAAATAATATGGAAAACATGTGGAAAATAAAATTTGAATGAAAATCAAAAAGTGCATAACAAAGTATTGAACCCACGCTGGCCAGGTCAAAGCGCTCAAGTCAGAAAACAGAAAACATGCGCCAGTGAAGAATCGAACCTATGCATGGACGGTCGAAGAAGCGTTCAAAAACTAAATTCAGAAACAACGTACACAAGGAATCGAACTCAGGCTTGTAAGGTTCAAGGCGCCTTAACATGAAACACAACGTTTCAATAGGAGAAAATAAATGGAATTAAAAAAACGCATGGCAAAGGTTCGAACACAGGTCTGGACGGTTCAAGGCGCGTTTGAAGCAAAACGCAGCGTCTAATACAGAAACCCTAGCATATTTGCAGGCGGCGGTGGACGGTGGTTTCCACCGTCTTCTCCGGTGGATCCACGGCGGAGGCAACAAGAAAAATTTCCAGAAAGTGATGAAACGCATATGGTTCGAACCGTCTTTCAATGAGGAACAAGAATATCACATTCATACAGCCTAATTCTCCATGGATTGAACAGATCGAAGGAAAACATTATGAACATTGAAACTTTAATTCCACATATCTCACTCGTTTCTCATCCATTTCAAGATCTAATTATACCAGTATCATCAGCATCAAAAGATCTACAAGTTTATATACATGAGAAGGCAAAATGTGATGATCGAATTTTCACCTACCTGATGTGCAGTGTGATGAATTCGCGTGCTACAGCTCCCAAACTTTCCAGATCTTCTCCTATAACCTTGTTATGAAGCTTTGTGCACGAATTGACACTTGAATCCACCTGAATGAAGCTTAATTTTCAAGATCCATCTTCATGAGTTTGTGCTCGATCTGCTTGATTCTTGGCCAAATTCTTCAAACCAGATGATGATTCTTCATCAATGATGCATGATAAACATGATTATGCAAGAATTTTGTGGAATTGGATGAAGAAATTTGAAATTTGAAGAGAGAGAAAATTGAGAGGGAAATGAAATTTTGATCCAAATTCTGTTCTTCTTAGCCAAAACAATTATGATTAGGCTTTTATATCATGTGTTAATGACTGTGCTAATCTCAATTGGGCTTGGTTAATTGAGATTAATGAAATGTGAGGTGGAATGCAAAAAATGCAAAATGTGATTATGCATGTACATGTACACGTGAACAGTGCATGCAATGGCTTAAATCTCACTTAAAACCAACCAATAAACATGATGGAATGATCAAATGGCTTGTATAATCCACCAATTTCAAATTATGGATTTTCCCTCCAAAAAGCACATGTATGGGCAAGTGATCATATGAACTTTTTTCAAGCAAGGCAATGATTCATTTGGAAAATATTGGTCATGAGAAGTATTTTGCAAAAAGAGTGGACCAATTTGGAGTTTTGAGTCAAAAGTTATGCCATGTTGAACTTCCATATACACTTTGTGATCATTTGGCCATAACTCCTCAACCATTCATCAGATGGACATGATATAGGACTTTTTGAAAAGAGGAGAGAAATATCTTCAACTTTCATGTTCACCAAAAATCCATTTGAAGCTTCTTTGATGTTGGAAAATCAAGTTGAATGTGGTCCAAAAACTTGCCATTTTTGGAAACTTTTGAATTACAGGTCACTTTCCATTTTGGGAAACTTTTGCTTTGACTTCAAAATCTTCAAGATAGATGTTTGACATGATGAATGGGTGTTGTACGAACATGAATGAGATGCTTCCAATCACTTCCCCATCTCAAAGCCCTCAGTTGACTGCACAGTTGACTTTTATGATCCTCAGATGACCTTAAAATGTACTGATGAATCTGGGCCTCTACGACTTGGTAAAACTGCTTCAAAATGAACCCTAGCTCATATAAGCTCTTTAGAATAATCATGTGGCCTTCATCTCAAGGAAAAACTTGCTCTTTTGCACAAAGGATTCTCTTGATGCCAATTCTGACTGCCATGGTGCAATGCAATATGGAATGATAAATGACCTAAAAAAATAAAATGAATGCATGAATGGGGAGGGCAAATTTGAGGTGCTACAGCTGCCCCTATTCAATCAACTGAGAACCTAAACGGATGAAAGCAACGACTATCATACTTTCAAGGTAAACAGGGATTGAATACCAAAAGAATCGGAGAATTTGCACTCTGCAGGTGACGAGTCAAGGAAAGCGAGGCCATTTACCGATGGCGGCTTCAAAACAGATTGATATTTACCGATATTAAAGAAAGCGAGGCCATTTACCGATGGCGGCCTCAAAACGGATTGATATTTACCGATATTAAAGAAAGCGAGGCCATTTACCGATGACGGCTTCAAAACGAATTGATATTTACCGATATCAAGGAAAGCGAGGCCATTTACCGATGGCGGCTTCAAAACAAGATTGATATTTACCGATATCAAAGAAAGCGAGGCCATTTACCGATGGCGGCTTCAAAATAAGATTGATATTTACCGATATTAAAGAAAGCGAGGCCATTCAAAATGAAAATTGATATTTACTGATATCAAAGAAAGCGAGGCCATTTACCGATGGCGGCTTTACTGGGGAGGAAAAAGATGTTTACAACTGGAACAAGACCAGACGTTTACCGACGACTCTACTGAGGAATTGATATCAGAAAGCACTTCACGACCAGACATTTAACGATGACTGGGAAGGAACTCGACGTTTACCAACATCGAATAAAGAATACACGACCAGACATTTACCGATGACTGGGAAGAAAGGATACACGACCAGACATTTACCGATGACTGGGAAGAAAGGATACATGACCAAACATTTACCGATGACTGGGAAGAAAGGATACATGACCAGACATTTACCGATGACTGGGAAGAAAGGATACACGACCAGACATTTACCGATGACTGGGAAGAAAGGATACATGACCAGACATTTACCGATGACTGGGAAGGAAGGATAGATGACCAGACATTTACCGATGACTGGGAAGGAAGGATACATGACCAGACATTTACCGATGACTGGGAAGGAAGGATACATGACCAAACATTTACCGATGACTGGAAAGGAACTCGATGTTTACCGACATCGAACAAAGATGTTCACAGACACCAAGGAAAGAACACACTTATGATACGGAACCATTTACCGATGGTCGATATTTACGGGTAGTGAATCTGCTGGGGAATCTCAAACAACAAAACCATTTACCGATGGTTAACAAACGGCTGATGTTTACCGACATCGAACAATGATGTTTACCAACATCAAAAGAAAGGACACACACGGGTGTTGACAGAACGATTTTTTTTTGTAGACACCATGAGAGGCATGCCATTTACTGATGGCCAACGATTGGGATTCGATGTTTACCGACATCGAAAGATGATGTTTACCGACACCAAAGAAAAACACAGACATTTATGGGGATCAACGTGACACTTACCGGTATCGCAAGGATGACATCTACATATGTCAAAACAAGGCGAACGCTTGCCGGGGACTAAACTGGGGAGAGAATCAAGCTTTCCTTTCACGGACGGGTGAAGAAATAAATCTCTCTGGGGATTATCGATTCTGAATGCTGCCAAGAGCAACTGCTGCAAATGTGCCATACAAATGTTGAAAAATGATCCGCCTCCGCTGGGGATATGATCCAATCTAGTTTAACACATGTATGCATATGTTTGAGTTTTCTATGGCGTAATGCTCCACACTGAATGGAAATGCTACGCGATTTGAACATGCGAATGTAAATGATGATTACTATATGCAAGATGCAAAGGGAGGAAAACTCCTGTTGGGAAAGCGAACGATCACTTTGCTGAGCACCCAATTCTGATTCGATCTTCCAACTCTGTGGGGACACACAACAATTCTGCTGCGGATACTTACTGACCTGACATTCTCGGAACGGCAGAGAAACCAACTCAACTGGGGAGTCGCTTGTTGGGAAAACACCATCCTCTCGACCATGCTGAGGAATAGCACTGCTGCTGGGGGAAGGATAACCCTCATTGGGGAAGACCTCCACTGAACCCGATCTGCTTGGGGATTTCACTGGGGAAAACAACCAACGCACCCCTCTGTTGGGGAAACAACAACCTTCAGACTTGCTGGGGACATAACACTCTCAACCCTGCTGGGGGAAACAACAAACTTCAGGCCCGGCTGTTGAGGGAAACACCGATCTCGAACCCGCTGGGGAGACAAGTTCTGAACTTTCTTTAGACGACCCAACTTCTTACACTACTGGACAGTGTTGAAACAATAGGGTTTTCCTTCGAACAAACTTTGACTTATCTGCTTCAGCCAGCAATCAAAGATAGTAACCTGCAAAACGGCAAGACATACATGCCCCAGGGGATCGCATGGACAAGATACACTCAAGTGCACTCAACATTCAAAATGATTTTCAAATGTTTTATCTTTCTGCACGTCATTGTTTAGCCTTCATGTTTTTAGATGCAATGTTTATAAAAAATTCGGACGTTTTTTGCAAACAAAACAGTAAAATAAAATACAAGAGAGCAATTTGACTGAATAACGACTTTTATTGATTGAAAATGGCCTATAAAGGCAAATACATCAGGAAGCAATTCCTGGGAAGAGGTAATTGCGCCAAAAAAGGAAATAAACTACCCTATTGGCAATGTGAACACGACGTTCCACTATTTTCCAATTTTGTTATGACTCACAGATCCTCAATTTCCCCCAAATTCCTTGCTTTCTGAGAAGAATGATTGGCTATCATATCCTTCAAGATGGTAGACACTGAAACGCGATGAAGTACAGATAATTCAGACTGTAGTATTCACTTTAATCCCTCTTTTGCCTGGACCGCCTTTTCAGGTTTTCAATCCACCGGGATACCCATTTTTGCCTAAGCCGCCTTTGCAGGTTTTCGACTTACTGGGTGTACACATTATTTTTATTCTTTATCCCTAACTTTTTCCCGAACCTTTTTCTTTTTCTCTTGGTTCGCCGGGATGCCCTTTTTTGCCTGGACTCTTTTTTTTTTATCCAGCGGGTCAATTTATGCGAAGTATTTTTTGACTACATCTGAATTCACAGGGGACGGAAAATCTTCACCATCCATAGTTGTAAGCATCAAGGCTCCCCCAGAAAAGACCTTCTTAACAACATATGGACCTTCATAATTTGGAGTCCACTTGCCCCTGTTATCTGTATCGGGAGGAAGGATCCTCTTCAAAACCAAGTCATCTGTCTGATAGCTTCGAGGAAGTACTTTCTGATCAAAGGCCTTCTTCATCCTTCTCTAATATAGTTGCCCATGGCACACAGCTGCTAATCGCTTTTCCTCGATAAGGCTCAACTCATTGAACCTTGTCCGAACCCATTCGGCTTCGTCTAACTTGACATTCAACAGGACTCTTAGAGAAGGAATCTCCACTTCAACAGGTAGGACTGCTTCCATACCATACACAAGGGAGTAAGGGGTTGCCCCAGTCGACGTACATACTGAGGTACGATACCCATGCAAAGCGAAAGGCAACATCTCGTGCCAATCCTTATACGTCACCACCATCTTTTGCACAATCTTCTTGATGTTCTTGTTTGCCGCCTCTACAACACCATTCATCTTTGGTCTGTAAGGAGAAGAATTTTGGTGTTCGATCTTGAAATCTTTGCAGAGCTCTTTCATCGTCTTGTTATTGAGATTCGAACCATTATCGGTGATGATTCTCTCAGGAACCCCATAACGACAAATAATTTCCTTCTTAATGAATCGAGCAACCACTTGTCTGGTAACACTGGCATAGGAAGCTGCTTCCACCCACTTGGTAAAGTAATCAATCGCAACCAGTATGAAGCGATGTCCATTAGAAGCAGTAGGTTCAATCTTCCCAATCATATCGATGCCCCACATCACGAATGGCCAAGGAGAATTCATAACATTCAGAGGGTTTGGTGGTACATGCACTTTATCTGCATAGATCTGACATTTGTGGCACTTCCGAGCGTATTTGAAACAATCGGATTCCATGGTTATCTAGTAATAACCGGCTCTTAACAACTTCTTGGCCATTGCATGACCACCAACATGGGTACCGAAAGATCCCTCGTGTACTTCCTGCATCAACATGTCTGCTTCGTGTCTATCCACGCATCTGAGCAGAACCATGTCAAAGTTCCTCTTGTACAACACATCATCCTGGTTCAAATAAAAGCTTCCAACTAGCCTTCTCAATGTCTTCTTGTCATTCTTTGACGCTCCTTCAGGATACTATTGGCTTTTGAGGAAATTCTTAATATCATAAAACCACGGCTTCTCATCAATAACAGACTCGATTGCAAACACATACGCAGGCCTCTCGAGTCGATTCACAGCAACGTGTGACACCTGATTCTGCCAATGGACTTTAATCATGGAAGACAATATGGCTAAGGCATCAGCCATTTGATTTTCATCTCGGGGTACATGATACAGCTTTACTGTCTTGAAGAAAGTCAGGATCCTTCTGGTGTAATCTCTATAAGGAATCAAATGCGGCTGATGAGTATTCCAGTCTCCATTGACTTGGTTAATCACTAGAGCGGAATCTCCATAAATGTCCAGAGTTTTGATCCTTAGATCGATGGCTTCCTCAATCCCCATGATACAGGCCTCGTACTCAGCTTCGTTGTTGGTTACTTCAAAAGTTAATCTGGCAGAAAAAGGTATGTGCGCCCCTTTAGGATTGATGAGTACTGCCCCAACACCATTTCCATTCACATTTACCGCCCCATTAAACATCAGCGTCCACTTGTCATCGGGATCCGGTCCTTCCTCGACAAGAGGCTCTTCACAATCTTTCATCTTTAAGTACATGATATCTTCATCGGGGAATTCAAACATCATCGGCTGATAGTCATCAATTGGTTGCTCGGCAAGGTAATCAGACAGAATACTACCCTTGATGGCCTTTTGCGACGTGTACTGGATATCATACTCAGTTAAAATCATCTGCCAATGAGCCACTCGTCCGGTAAGAGCCGGCTTTTCAAAGATATATTTTACTGGGTCCATCTTAGAAATTAACAAGGTAGTATGGTTCAACATATACTGTCTCAGTCGGCGAGAAACCCATGCCAAAGCGCAGCAAGTTTTCTCGAGCTGCGAATATCTTGTTTCACAGTCGGTAAACTTTTTGCTAAGGTAGTATATTGCATGCTCTTTTCGACCAGACTCGTCATGCTGTCCCAATACACACCCCATCGAATTCTCTGTTACTGAAAGGTACATTATCAGAAGCCTGCCAGGAACTGGAGGTATAAGAATTGGAGGTTTCTGCAAATATTCTTTTATCTTATCAAAAGCTTTTTGACAGTCATTGTTCCACCTGATTGCTTGATCTTTTCTTAGCAATTTAAATATCGGTTCGCACGTAGCTGTTAGGTGAGATACGAACCGTGCAATATAGTTCAACCTCCCTAAACACCCACGAACCTGCTTTTCCGTTCTTGGTTCAGGCATTTCTTGAATAGCTTTTACTTTCGCTGGATCAACCTCAATCCCCTTCTCACTGACGATGAACCCTAACAGCTTTCCGGATCTCACTCCAAACGTACACTTGTTTGGATTCAGCCTCAGTTTGAACTTTCTCAGTCTTTCAAACAACTTTTGCAAGTTTACCAAGTGCTCCTCTTCTGTCTGAGACTTCGCAATCATATCATCCACATACACTTCAATTTCTTTGTGCATCATGTCATGAAAGAGAGTCGTCATAGCTCTTTGGTAGGTAGCACCGGCGTTCTTCAACCCAAATGGCATCACCTTATAACAGAACGTGCCCCAAGGTGTAATGAATGTCGTCTTCTCCATGTCTTCTGGCGCCATCTTGATCTGATTATAGCCAGAAAATCCATCCATGAAAGAGAAAACCGAGGACTGAGTAGTGTTATCGACCAATACATCAATGTGAGGTAATGGGAAGTCATCTTTCAGACTGGCTCTGTTTAAATCTCGGTAATCGACACACATCCTGACTTTACCGTCTTTCTTCGGCACGGGTACGATGTTGGCCACCCAAGGGGGATAATTGGTAACTGCCAGAAAACCCGCATCCAACTGTTTCTGAACTTCCTCTTTGATCTTGACAGCCATATCAGGACTAGTTCTGCGAAGCTTCTGCTTTACCGAGGGACAATCTTCTCTGAGAGGTAGCCTGTGCACCACAATATCTGTATCCAAACCAGGCATATCTTGATACGACCATGCGAATATCTCCACATACTCTCGCAGCATTTCAATCAGCCCTCTCTTGACCTTTTCCTCTAAGGCAACCCCTATCTTGATCTCTTTCTTGGCGTCCTCAGTACCAAGGTTAATGACTTCCAACTCTTCCTGATGAGGTTGAATGACCCTTTCCTCCTGTTTCAATAGTCTGGCCAATTCTTTGGGGAGTTCACAATCTTCTTCACTCTCCTCTTCGGCTTGGTAAATGGGATTATCGAAGTCATACTGAGCCATAACAGAACTGTTTTTAAAGGAATCCGCAAGATCAATTCTGCACGAACGATGTTTAATGCTTTATTATAGAAAAGAGTTCAAGGAAGTCACAAAAACAAAAAACATTGCCATTTTTATTGTTTTGAAAATGAAAGTAAAAACAGAAAGACAGTGAGCACAAATTTGATTGCAAAACATCCTTTATTGATGATAATCATTGAAAATTCAAACATGATGTGGCCCTTTAATGTACCACTACGCCCCGGGCAGAGCGTAGGGTTTTTTTGTGCAAAATGAAAAACAAAAGAAAATTACTCTGTCTGAAGAGTAACTTGGACTATTTCTTCAGCGGTCCAATTGTTGATCCTCTCCCCTGGAGCACGCGGGCGCACCCAATTGTCCATATCACAATCACTGTCGTCGTCCTCATTGCCTGTTGCAAAGACATCACCATGATTCATCAATCCAGCACTGGTGAAGGTACACGGCCCTTTCTGATTCTGAACGCCCTGCTCTGATGACTGAAGAGGCTGATAACTAATGCCAAATTTGTCTTCCTTTACGGGCATATCAATTATCTTGCCCCAGCCTTCCGCATTACCTGAATGAATGACCTCCAGAGCTTGCTTATATGACGCAATCGAGGTACCTGGCTTCTTCTGCTCAACAAAAGCCACCTTCTCAATACTGACCGTCTCAAAAGCTTGGCACAGAGTTTCATGAATTTCGCCATCCATCTCCACATATTTGAAGGAGGATAAATGGCTCACAAAGATGTCCTCTTCGCCACACACGGACGCCCCATGTATCCACGGACGCCCCAATAGACAACTATATGCTGGTTGAATATCCATCACATAGAAGACAATATTAAACACTTCCGGGCCGATCTTCACGGGCAACGTGACTTCACCGAAAACTGACCGCTTGGATCCATCAAAAGCACGGACAATGAGATCACTTGGTGTGAGAACAAGCCCTTCAACATCAAGCTTACTCAGAACCTTCTTGGGCAACACATTCAAAGAAGAACCAGTATCGACCAAGACATGCGACAACAACGCGCCTTTGCACTCCATCATGATATGCAGAGCTCTATTGTGATTGTGACCTCAGGTGTCAAGTTGAGATCGGTGAATCCCAAACCATGTCTCGTGTTAACATTTGCAATAACACCTTCGAGCTGGTTAACAGAAATCTCTTGAGGTACATAAGCCATATTCAACATTTTCAACAGGGCATTACGATGTGCCTCGGAACACATTAACAGGGAGAGAATAGAGATTTTTGACAGTGTTTGGTTCAACTGGTCCACGATCTTGTAATCGCTTTTCTTGATAATTCTCATGAATTCCTCCACGTCCTTCTCAAAGGAACCCTCAGGCACTTCTTTTCGCACTGATTCCTCCTCACCCACAACTTGTTTCCCTTTTGCTTTAGCAAGAGCCTCAACATTGTCCTTCGGAACCTGTGATGCAAACAAACGACCACTCCTCGTAAACCCTCTGGGTCCTCCCACATTACCTACAGCCGAACCAACTGTTACGGGAGTCTTATTTGACAAATCAATTGTCACTGGAGCCTGATTTACCGGCCTGGTCTGATTTTCTGATCTTCTGTTACTGCGAAAAGCATTGTCATATTGCCACGAAATTGCTCTACCCTTCTCAAAAAGTCTTCCACTAGAAGCAACAATGGTGGTAGGAGTACCAACAGTCACCGGAGCAGATATGGTCACGGGAGTACCAATAGTCACAGGCGCATTAACAGTTCTGGGAGCACGTCCAGGACCTTCCGACGGTGTAAAATAAATGGTAACAGTTGATACCTCTCCACGGTCTTTCACTACCCGACCAAACTGCAAACAACCTTCATCCATCAATCCCTGGATACCTCTTTTCAACTTCACACAACCATTCTCATGAATGTCACAATCTGAACAAGTCTCATCACAACCCGGGAACACTCCCCCTTTAAGCAGACGTTCCTTCACCACAAACAACGAAGTCTGAACGTCATCGACATCGACTACCAAGTCCAAAGCTTTCTCATCTTCCACACTGTTTACCCTGGGCCCACCATGCTGAGGCATAGGGTTATTCACTACATTTGGAACAGGAGCAAAGTTAATCGTTTTAGCATCAATCAGATCCTAAACTTTGTGATGAAAGGCTCGACAATTCTCAATGTGATGCCCTGGTGCACCAGAATGGAAATCACAACGGACATTAGCATCATACCCAGCGGGAATCCTCGTTAACGGAGCCATAGTGCGAAGTTCAACAAACTTTAATCTGAGCAGTTCAGGAAGTAACTCAGCATAAGTCATTGGCAACGGATCAAAACGACGATCTGGCATTCTCTGTCTTGGTTGGAATTGACGTTGTTGTTGTTGTTGTGGTTGTCCTCTTGGTTGTTGTTGGGGTTGGGTTGCTGGAATAGTCACGACAACAACTTGACGGTATTATTGTCCTCTGTTCATATTTCTCCGATGATGTACAACATTTGTCTCACCCTCTCTCCTTCTGGGTGCCCCCGAAAATGGTTTCTTAGAATTCGAAGAACTTGAAGAACCAGGATCTTGGATTTTTCCTGCTTTGATAAGACTTTCAGTTCTCTCTCCGCAGATCACAACATTTGAAAAGCTACCAAACGGGCAACTTCCCATACGATCCATGAACACACCTTGCAGGGTCCCAATGAACATGTCAGTCAGTTCTCTCTCCAACATCGGAGGTTGCACTCTCGCAGCTAATTCACGCCACCTCTGGGCATATTCCTTGAAGCTCTCACCAGTCTTCTAAAACAAACTCTGCAACTGGGTTCTGCTCGGAGCCATGTCTATATTGTGCTTGTATTGCCTCAGAAAAGCTTCACCCAACTCTCTCCAGCTTCTGACGGATTCTTTCCTCAAGTCCATGTACCAATCCAAGGACGCTCCAGACAAGCTGTCTTGGAAAAAGTACATCCACATTTTTTCATCATCAGTATATGCGGATATCTTCCTGTAGTAAGCCTGCACATGAGTTCGAGGACAAGAAGTGCCATTGTATTTGTCAAAAGATGGCGCTTTGAATTTGTAAGGGATCCTCAATCCATCAACTAGACCCATATTGGTAACATCAAAGCCCAAAGAATTCTGGCCCTCCATGGCTCGAATCTTTTCAGCTAGGGTGTCAACCTTTCTATCCCCCTCTTCCTCCTTTCCCAATTCATCATTGTCACTGAGGACAGTGAACATATCTTCTTGTCTGTCGACCAACTGAGAAGGATGGCGAGCTGGAGCACGCGCCACTCGAGCATTAGCAGCTTCTGCAACGATGGGTTGTCCGTTGATTCTGATACCCCTCAATTCATCACCCACAACATAGTTATTGACAGGGATGGTAGCAGCAGCAGTGTCATTGACAGGGACTACTTCCGGCGAGTTCCGACTGACAGGTGGAATCACGGTTTCTTGTCTCTGGGCCAAGGCTCGAAGTTCCTCTTGCCCATGCACGACCCCTTGCATCATATTCATGAATTGGGCCATGTTGGCCCTCATCTCTGCTAACTCTGCTTGAACCTGATCCATGATCCTCTGTTGATTCAACCTTGTTGCGTAACGGTGCGGACGATGCTCAACAATCCTGCCTAAGTCAGGAACCAGAATGAGAAATCTTCTTCAAGAATATATGTAATGATGCAAGAATGATATGTGCATGATGCGTATGATGCGTATGCTATGTTTTATCATGAGTGAACCTGAAAAAGGATATGCATATGCAGGTTAACTTTTTTCCTTTTTTATGCATTATTTTTTTTTGAAAATAAACATGCTATGATGCAAAATGATGAAGCCATGGCAGGTTGGTTGTGTGTATCACAAGGCATAGGATCAGAACTTCAGCATGAATTCGGAACCGGGAACCATAGAACCTGGTCATCAACTTAGAACCCATACTTCAGAACCAACGGTCACCAACAGAACCATTCATCGTATGAACAAGTATCCTCAAATTCAACCCAGGGATCCGAAATAAATGGAGCCTGCTGATAAATACCACGGACAAACCTCCGGCGTCCCAGAAATAAATATCCATAAATCCGACTGAACCAAAGTCACCATCACAGCATCATTGACAGAACCCGTATCTGTAGGAATCAAACCCTCCCCTCACAGGTGAATTCTAATAAGGTCATCCTAAGGCGGATAATGGTCTCGACAATCGGACAAGATACTCAACGGGTTTGCCCTTTCGGGTGTGCCGTTGTAGCTCTCATAAGATCGTCTAAACCAAAGATCCGAGAAAGAACGGTCACCGAAGTCAACAACTCAAAAGAGATAACCCAACCTGAGTGGAATACTCCAAACGGAAGGACTCTCTCAAATGAACCTCGTCCGGCTGTGGTATGTCATGTCGCAACATCATGTCATATAACATGTGAGGAAACATGAGACCACGCTAATCCTAGGTGTATACTCGGGCCTGGGTTTTAGCCCCACCCAGAACCCCCACCCCAAATCAGAGGAACCAACCTGTACAGAATCCAACACAATGATGATATGATGCATGCAAACACATATGCAAATATATACAATCACAGTATAATGATCAGAAATGCAACAAATAAAACAGTAAAAGCAACCAAAACTATCCTAAAGAGCGCTAGGATTTACTCGCTTAGGGAAAGTATCCCTAGCAGAGTCGCCAGCTGTCGCAACGCGAAAAACAACCGGCGGAAAAAACACAAAGCCGCCACCGACGCTATTCATCCTCTGACGGAAAGGGAGCGCAGGACTAACCTAAGAAAGGGAAAGGAATGGTCTTACGACCAGAGATTGCAAGGTACGGGAGTCGGTTACGCAAGGGGAAGGTATTAGCACCCCTCACGTCCGTCGTACTCGACGGGATCCACGCTCAAAAAAATAGAAAAAGGTTGCTGATAAACTGCTCAAAGAAATGCACACACTCGAATAATAAAAACAGATGAAAGGAGATGGAGGAAGCGGACTCGGCAGGATGTCGCATCCTAGGCCTACGTAGTTTGTCAGAAACAAACATCAGAGTCAACGTAGTTCGGGGATGGGAGACATGCTCGCTAGGACATCGCATCCTATGCCTACGTATCTTCTCTAACCAGAGAAAGAATCAGAGCACTCGTAGCTCGGCTAACGCACGCCGAAACAAAACACTGAAAAGAGACGCTGAGACGTCAAAAGAATAACTCAAAAGGAAACGGAATGCCAATACATGGACTTACATCCAACTCCAAACAACAAACACAAACAAGGAAACAGAATGCCAATAGATGGACTTATATCCGACTCCGAACAAACAAACGCAAACAGGAAACAGAATGCCAATAAATGGACTTACATCCAACTCCTAACAAACTCCAAGGAAACAGGAAATAGAATGCCAATAAATGGACTTATATCCGACTCCAAACAAAAACCAACAAAAAAAAGAAAAGGGGGAAAGGGTGGAACACAAAAAAAAAACAAAAGGGTGCCCGGAGAGATCTCGCTCAATCTCCTGCCTACGTATCTCATCTGGTATGAGAATCAGGGCGACGTAGTTCCCCTTAACAGGGGAGAAACTCTCTCCTAACCAGAGACCAGGGAGATAACGAACTAATAGGGAGACTACGACTCGAGCCTAAAAGTTGTCATGCAAACGATCCCTACGTTGAGGTCTCTAATCAGAACCTAACTCACACAGGAAGCAATTTAGCTCAAACAAAAACTAACATCAATCACCAGTGAACAATTATCACACACTATATGCAAACAAATGGCTCAGACAAATGGTTGGGCTTTAGTCAAGAGGGGTCATATCAACCTCGACAAACAAGCCAAAACTGTAGGGGTATGCTGAAGCTCTTAACCACTAACATTGAGAGTTAGGGTGAAGCTGATGAAATGTGGTAATGAGGATAAGACCTCATGCTCTTAACCCTGGCCTGGGTGAGCTCAAATCAAAGAAAGCGTGGGGATCCAGAAAGAGGGACCCTATTCCACTTGACTGACTCTATACAAAGATCTTGGGTTATGTTCAAGAGCATCAGCATGTAGTGCGAGCATAATGAACGACTCACTGAATAACAGGGGATTGATTGCTAATCTCTTCTATCTGTCAATTGCCTCTTCACTTAGGAGGACTTATCAAGTAACATGCCTCTATTGGAGGTCTTTAGCACAAATATAAACAATCACAATCATTGCCTCATAAGGAGGACTTCAGCCAAATGCCTGCCAAAAAGGTGACAGGACTTCCAGACTACATGGAGTAAGAGAGTGGTTACCTAGGTGGTATATCAACCACAAACCAAAGCAAAGCTCAAGCAAGAGCTAAAAGCGACTAATGTACCTGTACAAAAGCCAAACAGTTAATAGTGCATTCAGAAAACCAAACAGACAACAGTGGAACTTTCCAATATGTACACAATGCAAGGCATAAGTGCAAGCACTCAAGTGAGTTCATCATATCAATGGACCTACAACACAACAAGGGTTAGTAATCCAAGCAACTTGCATCTCAAGTAATGAGACCAAACCAAACATTAGTGCTAAGTGCTCAATACCTGAAATACAAAACACAATTGGTGAGTACAAACCACTAGTACAAAGACTAGGGTCAAAGGCAATTCAAATGACCAAAACAGAAGTAAATATTTCACATGAAGCACATTCAATCAAACAAGAAAGAGTCCTCAAAAGGACCAAAACAAAATCATAAGGCAAAGCCATCAAATGATCAAGGTAAAGCAAAGGCAAGCAAAGTGATCAAAGTTGGACATCAAAATGAGAAAATCCAAATTAAAACAGAAAAGCATCCAATGATCATGAAATTTTGTATACAAGCTTATCATGTTAAGAATGAACATCATGCAAAAAATTAGATCCAGAAGAGCTCAAATGATAGGTGAATGAAAATGCACAAATGCAATATCAAATATGTGACACAAATTGTCACACCATATGTTCATGTGTCCAAAACAGTGATACCCAATGATAAAAATCTCAAACCAAAGCCAAAAAATCACATCACATGTTAGGATTAAGCATGTAAAATTTTACACTAATTGGATTAAACATGAGTATTTCACAAACAAATGAATGCAACACATCAATTTGGCATAAGGTGCAATCAACAATTCACAATTAAAAATCCAGAAGCACAAAAATCATGAGATAAATGCTATAAAAATCCAGAGATTAAAACAAGAATATGAAAAAAAGTTTGGATCAAATTGGACATGTTTACTATTTTCTATGATTTCTGAAAGTTGAATGGATTAATATGAAATAATATGGAAAACATGTGGAAAATAAAATTTGAATGAAAATCAAAAAGTGCATAACCAAGTATTGAACCCACGCTGGCCAGGTCAAAGCGCTCAAGTGAGAAAACAGAAAACATGCGCCAGTGAAGAATCGAACCTATGCATGGACGGTCTAAGAAGCGTTCAAAAACTAAATTCAGAAACAACGTACGCAAGGAATCGAACTCAGGCTTGTAAGGTTCAAGGCGCCTTAACATGAAATGCAGCGTTTCAAGAGGAGAAAATAAATGGAAATAAAAAAACGCATGGCAAAGGTTCGAACACAGGTCTGGACGGTTCAAGGCGCGTTTGAAGCAAAACGCAACGTCTAATACAGAAACCCTAGCATATTTGCAGGCGGCGATGGACGGTGGTTTCCACCGTCTTCTCCAGTGGATCCACGGCGGAGGCAACAAGAAAAATTTCCAGAAAGTGATGAAACGCATATGGTTCGAACCGTCTTTCAATGAGGAACAAGAATATCACATTCATACAGCCTAATTCTCCATGGATTGAACGGATCGAAGGAAAACATTATGAACATTGAAACTTTAATTCCACATATCTCACTCGTTTCTCATCCATTTCAAGATCTAATTATACCAGTATCATCAGCATCAAAAGATCTACAAGTTTATATACATGAGAAGGCAAAATATGATGATCGAATTTTCACCTACCTGATGTGCAGTGTGATGAATTCGCGTGCTACAGCTCCCAAACTTTCCAGATCTTCTCCTATAACCTTGTTATGAAGCTTTGTGCACGAATTGACACTTGAATCCACCTGAATGAAGCTTAATTTTCAAGATCCATCTTCATGAGTTTGTGCTCGATCTGCTTGATTCTTGGCCAAATTCTTCAAACCAGATAATGATTCTTCATCAATGATGCATGATAAACATGATTATGCAAGAATTTTGTGGAATTGGATGAAGAAATTTGAAATTTGAAGAGAGAGAAAATTGAGAGGGAAATGAAATTTTGATCCAAATTTTGTTCTTCTTAGCCAAAACAGTTATGATTAGGCTTTTATATCATGTGTTAATGACTGTGCTAATCTCAATTGGGCTTGGTTAATTGAGATTAATGAAATGTGAGGTGGAATGCAAAAAATGCAAAATGTGATTATGCATGTACATGTACACGTGAACAGTGCATGTAATGGCTTAAATCTCACTTAAAACCAACCAATAAACATGATGGAATGATGAAATGGCTTGTATAATCCACCAATTTCAAATTATGGATTTTCCCTCCAAAAAGCACATGTATGGGCAAGTGATCATATGAAATTTTTTCAAGCAAGGCAATGATTCATTTGGAAAATATTGGTCATGAGAAGTATTTTGCAAAAAGAGTGGACCAATTTGGAGTTTTGAGTCAAAAGTTATGCCATGTTGAACTTCCATATACACTTTGTGATCATTTGCCATAACTCCTCAACCATTCATCAGATGGACATGATATAGGACTTTTTGAAAAGAGGAGAGAAAGATCTTCAACTTTCATGTTCACCAAAAGTCCATTTGAAGCTTCCTTGATGTTGGAAAATCAAGTTGAATATGGTCTAAAAACTTGCCATTTTTGGAAACTTTTGAATTACAGGTCACTTTCCATTTTGGGAAACTTTTGCTTTGACTTCAAAATCTTCAAGATAGATGTTTGACATGATGAACAGGCCTTGTATGAATATGAATGAGATGCTTCCACTCACTTCCCCATCTCAAAGGCCTCAGTTGACTGCACAGTTGACTTTTATGGTCCTCAGATGACCTGAAAATATACTGATGAATCTGGGCCTCTACCACTTGGTAAAACTGCTTCAAAATGAACCCTAGCTCATATAAGCTCTTTAGGATAATCATGTGGCCTTCATCTCAAGGAAAAACTTGCTCTTTTTCACAAAGGATTCTCTTGATGCCAATTCTGATTGCCTTGGTGCAATGCAATATGGAATGATAAATGACCTAAAAAAATAAAATGAATGCATGAATGGGGAGGGCAAATTTGAGGTGCTACACCCATCGGTCAGATCTTTTCAACTCTCAACTTTTAATTTTGTGCTTAGGTTTAGTCTCTTCATATCCTCCCCACTTATTTAATTTCAAAATATCTTCGCCTTTAAAAAAATCTTCTTTGCTTGTGTCTATTTTCTAAACTTTGACCTTATTGCAAACTAGAAACTTTGGCGTTATGCCATTGCATTTTTAAAATCTTTTCTTAATCAAACTTATAAAAAAACTTAACTAGACTTGACTTAATATTTCAAAAGCCAAAAGAACTAACACTCAGTCAAACCATTTTAGTCCCTTGTGCCTTTTAAACTTGAAATTTTGTTAAAAGCAGTGCACTCATTTTGAAATTGTTACCACGAACTACGAGATTTTGATCCCTCGTTTTTATGTTGGTACGTAGGCACATGTCTGAAGGTCTTGTCAATCATAAAAATATAATTAATTAATTCTTCTCTCATACCTCCGTTCTATTTATCGCAAACATCATTTGTACAATAACACATATGCACACAAAAAAGGGCTCCCTAGGAGTACCTAGGACACTTTGGGTGCTAACACATTCCCTTTGTGTAACCAACCCCCTTACCTGAAATCTCTAACATTTTATTAGTTTTGATATGAAAACTTCTTATCTTTTTGGGTTTAGTTCGTACTTTTCTCTTTTCCCTTGGTTACAATAAAAGCGTGGTGGCGACTCTGGTTTTTGTTGACGTCTAGCTTATCCATAGCTTGATGATCATGGATTTCCCGCTACATTGAGCAAATATTTAAAGGGATACATCATTATACATCATCTTATACATATATTATCCACCATGAGTCCAAGAGATCAAGAGAACTTCGATGTTGCATGTTGGTTCATAGTGGTTGAGCAGAGGAAGTCATTTAGTCAAAATTATGGTTCCCTAGACCCTATATCCTACATTTTTTGTGATATGAAAATTATTCCAAGAGAAAAGTTACTACTTATGACATTCTAAACAACTTTCATGTTTAGGTTAAGATTTAGTTTTGCTTGGAAAGTTCTTTTTTATGGTGAAATGTTATAGATCATTTTGTCTAAACCCTAGTTAGGGGGTCGAATTCCAAGGATCATAATTTACTCAATTTTTATTAGATGAAGTCTATACAAGTTTCATGATCAAAATCAAGATGACTTCTACAACTTTTATTCACTATGAAATATAAAATTCTACTTGCAAGGGCATGTGCCAAGAGGAAACAATATAGGTCAGTTTGGGCCATTAACATTGAACAAGCAACTTTCCTCAACTTCTAAAATGCATACCTCCTTCATGCCAAATACAAATAAGGTCAAATTTATGACCAAATTGAATAGGTTTTAAATGGGTACAACTTTTATGATGAAACTAATTACATTTGAATCCCATAGAAAAAGTTATTCAAGGTGGAAGAAGTCAACATTGAACTTGGTACTTTGAAAATTTTGAAATGTTTTTGATTTTCCAATGTGCAAAAAGGACTTGGCCAATGCCAACATTTTAAGACTGAGCTATTGAGAAATATGCTTTCATCTGATACAAGCCTTAGGATTTGTTTCAATTCATCTGATACTCTATCTTTGTGTTAATTCTCATTTTGACCTTGTGTCTGATGTTTTGGTTTGAGTTGATCAAGGAGTATTTCATCTGATACATGGGAAGATAAAGAAAACTTCTAACTATGGGATTTACTTGCTTGGATGTGTAATTTCTTTATTTGATGCCTTGATCTTCATGATGTCTCGATAGTGTTCATTGCTTATTGATTATTGCTTGGTTAATGTCCAAGGGAAAATGGGTTTCTATATGACATTCTTGTATGTTGGATTGCATCCCATTGGTCAGATCTTTTCAACTCTTAACTTTTAATTTTTTGCTTAGGATAGTCTCTTCATCTCCTCCCACTTCTTAAATTTCAAAATCTCTCCCTCTTTTCAAAAAAATTATTTTCTTGTGATTTTTAAACTTAGACTTTGTTTTAATGATTAGAAACTTTGACATTATGCCAATGAATTTTTAAATCTTTTCTTAATCAAATTTATAAATAAACTTAATCGTATTGACTTAAAATTTCAAAAGATAAAAAGAAGTAACAACTTCTTTCAAAGTTTTGGACCTTTATGCCTTTTTATTTAAACTTTTATTAAAAGAAATTCACCCACTTTGAAATATTTACCACAAACTACGAGGTTTTGCTCCCTCATTTATATGTTGGTACGTAGGCACAAGACCAGAGGTCTTATTAAACACAAAAATATAATCAATGAATTCTTTTCTCATCCCCACACTCTATTTTTTTACCAAACATCATTTATACCAAAAACACATACACGCATGAAAAAGGGCTCCCGAGGAGTACCTAGGACACTTTGGGTGCTAACACCTTCCCTTTTTGTAACTGTAAGACCCCAATTTTGGCCCTAAGATCCCTCCTGGCATCATATCATATCATTCATTGCCTCAAGGATCATTGTGCACCTTTGCTTGCCTCTTAGTGGGTGGGTATCTTGTGAGTGTGATTCTTGATCACCAAGCATGTCTTGCATTTGTATATCATTGCTTTTCATTTGTTTACTAACCAAAAGTACAAAAATATTGTCATCTAACCATGTTACTTGCAGCTGAAGCAAATTAGGTCAAACAGTCAAGTCATTCATTGAGCAATGGATGGTGGCCATTCTTGAAGAATTTGGGCACCTTGATCATTCATCAAGAGTTCATATGAGTTGTGACATCATTTGGAATCAAGATCTCAAGTGGTAGAGGCTTGAAATTCATCAGAACATGGCTCAGTCAACCAAAACCCTAACAAAGTCAACTGTGGTCAACTGTGCATTTAATCAGGGATTTGAAGGTGGGAGATGGTTGGAAAGGTCTCATTCATGTCCATACAAGTCTCATATAACATTTCAAAGATCATCATTGAAGGATTTGAGGTCAGGCAAAAAGTTTCCAAAAATAGTAAGTGACCTGTAATTCCAACTGCTAAAAATGGAAAGGTTTTCTCCTCAAATTTACATCATCAAGCAAGCTTCAAATCAAATTGAAATTCTAGTTATCAGACTTTGGATGTCACACTGGTTGTTATGACATCCAATTCTGCACAGACAGGGATTATGCAGAACTTAACAGTAAGTGCAGTAAATAACACAAGTAATTGTTCACCCAGTTCAGTCCAACATGACCTACATCTGGGGGCTACCAAGCCAGGGAGGAAATCCACTATTAGTAGTATCAATTCAAAGCTAAACTCACCCGTTTACAACTTATCACTTAATCCCTACCCAATGCAATTTCAATCTTAATCTAAGATCAGAGTTCCTACTCACTCCCCCTCAATCACCTCAGTGATATTAAAAACACTTTGAAGTCACACTTCAAAAACAACTCTTGGTTATGCTTCACAGCTTAAACCAAGATACACAGCACTCACGCTTAAAAGCTTTGAGTGACACAACACTTACAACTCAATGAACACCCTATGCCAAAGCAATCATCTATTTGATAATGACTTGGCTTACAAGATACGTCTAATTCTAGACTCACAAAAATACAGCAGTGAAGTAAGATGGACACACTAAATCTTCACGCCTCAAAATCCCTGAAACTGAATGGAGGAATGCCTTCCTTTTTATATTGCAGCACCTGGGCTTTTGCACCTGTATTTTCCTGAATTTTAGGTCACATACGTTCCCTCAAATTCAATATTTAGGTTGCTAACAAATAGGCTATTTGTTAGGTTCATTGAATGTAGCTTGGTTGTTGATTTCCTGGATTTTCTCTAAGCTGTTGACTTCCTAAAGAATAGCCTGAGAAAGCTGTAACAGAAAACTGAACAACCTACAATTTAGCATATGCTGTCAGGCATGAATGTCACGACATTCAGCTTGACATCAAGGTCCATATGCTGAGTCTGTTTTCCCAGAAGACAGACTGTACAAATCTGCTGACCTGTACATGATCAATATGACCATACTACAGTACCAGCTTACATTAGTAAATGTCAAAGTGTCCAACTTAACATTTACACAATTGGCCTTAAGTTAGTTCTGCTATTCTCTTGAATAACAAACTAAGTAAAGTGCTGAAGTATAGCAGAACACCACTCTGCCCAATCTTCAGTAGCTGCTGTCAATGATGAATGTCACAACATCCAGTTTGACATTCAATCAGTAGGCCTTATGCCAGGTCTGGTTCTTCCTTGATAACCAGACTGCAAGTGAATACTAAGTTCTAACAGAGCTTCTGTTCCTTAGTATCTGTTGACAGGTATGAATGTCACAGCATTCAATAATCCTGTGTTAGCTAGTCCTGCAGTAACTACAATGTAGTTACATATACATGTCATGACATCAGTCAAGACATTAGTGTTTTACCATACAATGCAGCCAATTAAACACCTACAAACTCCCCCTTTGGCAAATTTTTGGCTAAAACACTTTGATCCCCATAACAGAGTTCATGGCAGCGGAATAAAACTAGCTAATACACTCAGAGTGGCAGCACACTCACACACATGGAAGTTAAATAAAAACTTCACATAGCAGCACGATATGTATTCAGCCTCTGCAGTGGACAGAGAGACACAGTTCTGCTTCTTGCTGAACCACGATATGAGGTTTTCTCCTAAGAAGAAACATCCACCTGATGTGCTTTTTCTGTCATCAGCACTTCCAGCCCAATCAGCATCACAGTACCCAGATAGGACAGGCTCAGACCCATGTGAGTACAGCATCCCATAGTCACATGTCCCATTGATGTACTTGAGGATCCTTTTGACTTGATTCAAGTGACTCACCTTGGGCTCTGCTTGATATCTGGCACACACTCCAACTGCATAGGAAATGTCAGGTCTACTTGCAGTTAGATACAGCAGACTACCTATCATGCTTCTGTACAGGCATTGATCAACACTGGGTCCTCCATCATCCTTGGTTAACTTCAGATGAGTAGGAGCTGGAGTCCTCTTGTGCCTGGCATGATCCATACCAGACTTCTTAACTATGTTCTTGGCATACTTGCTTTGGGAGAGAAACATGGAGTCCTCCATTTGGTTTACTTGCATTCCAAGGAAATAGGTCAGTTCTCCCACTAGACTCATTTCAAACTCAGATTGCATCTGGTGAACAAATTTTTTAACCATTTGTTCTGACATTCCACCAAAGACTATATCATCCACATAGATTTGAGCTATCATGATTTTGCCTTCCTCATCCTTCACAAACAAGGTTTTATCTATGCCACCCTTTCTGTATCCATTTGTGGTCAGAAATTCGGTTAACCTTTCATACCAAGCTCTGGGTGCTTGCTTCAACCCATACAAGGCTTTCTTCAGCTTGTATACATGCTCAGGTTGGTTAGGATCACTAAACCCTTTGGGTTGTTCCACATAGACTTCTTCATTCAAGTAGCCATTCAAGAATGCACTCTTCACATCCATTTGAAATAGCTTAAACTTCAGGATGCATGCTACCCCCAACAGCAATCTGATGGACTCAAGTCTAGCCACAGGAGCAAATGTCTCATCAAAGTCTACTCCTTCAACTTGAGTGTATCCTTGAGCTACTAGTCTTGCTTTATTTCTAGTAATTACTCCTTTCTCATCAGATTTGTTTTTGTAGATCCACTTGGTACCAATGATGTTGGACCCTTCAGGTCTTGGAACCAGCTCCCATACTTCATGCCTTGTGAACTGCTCGAGTTCCTCTTGCATGGCAATGATCCAGTATTCATCAGTCAGGGCTTCTTTCACATTCTTTGGTTCAACCTTGGAAACAAAGCAGGAATTTGAGTTTATTCCCCTTGACCTGGTAGTTACACCACTGGTGGGATCCCCTATGATAAGATCCTTAGGGTGGTCTTTCTGAATTCTGATAGATGGCACTTTGGCAGGTGCTTTTACTTCACATTCAGGAGGAGGTTCCTGTACTTCTTCAGGCTTGACTGGACTGTCAGTTGGACTATCAAGGAATGTTTCAACATCCTCCATGACATCGGTTCCTTCCTCTTTATCATCCACAATGACATTTATGGATTCCATCAGGACATTGGTCCTGTAGTTGAACACTCTATAGGCTCTGCTGTTCGTGGAGTATCCCAGAAATACGCCTTCATCACTTTTGGGATCTAGCTTCCTTCTCTGTTCACGATCTGTGAGAATGTAGCATTTACTTCCAAAAATATGAAAGTACTTCACAGTGGGTTTTCTACCCTTCCATATTTCATACAGAGTGGAGGAGGTTCCTTTTCTCAAGGTGACTCTGTTGTGAACATAGCACGCCGTATTCATTGCTTCAGCCCAAAAGTGCATAGGGAGCTTCTTTGCATGAATCATTGCTCTGGCAGATTCTTGAATAGTTCTATTTTTTCTTTCAACTATTCCATTCTGCTGAGGAGTTATAGGGGAGGAGAACTCATGGCTTATTCCTTCAGATGAGCAGAACTCATCAAACTTGGAATTCTTGAATTCAGTGCCATGATCACTTCTAATCCGGACCACACAACTGTCCTTTTCTCTTTGAAGTCTTATGCACAGATCCTTGAAGACATCAAATGTATCTGACTTCTCTCTGATGAAGTTTATCCACGTGTATCTGGAATGGTCATCAACCACCACGTAGGCATACTTCTTCCCTCCAAGACTTTCCACCTGCATAGGTCCCATTAGGTCCATGTGCAGCAGTTCCAGAACTCTGGAGGTTGTGGAATGTCCCAGCTTTGGGTGTGACATCTTGGTTTGCTTGCCCACTTGGCATTCTCCACAGACTCTACCTTCATCAATCAGAAGCTTTGGCATTCCTCTGACTGCTTCCTTGGATATGATCTTCTTCATTCCACGTAAGTGGAGATGGCCAAGTCTTCTATGCCACAGCTTCACCTCCTGTTCTTCCTTGGCTGAGGAGCACGTTGTGGAAAAGTTAGAGAGGTCAGGTTCCCACAGATAGCAGTTGTCTTTGGACCTGGTTCCTCTCATAACTTCCTGATTGTCACCATTTGTCACAATGCACTGCTCCTTCGTAAACTGAACATGAAAACCTTGATCACACAGCTGACTTATACTGATGAGGTTTGCAGTGAGTCCTCTTACTAACAGCACATTGTTCAGTTTTGGCACTCCAGAATAGTCCAGTTTGCCCACACCTCTGATTTTTCCTTTGGTTCCATCACCTAATGTCACAGACTTGGTGTGAGAGGGATGTAGATTCACCACTAGGTAGTTCATCCCAGTCATATGCCTTGAGCAGCCACTATCAAGGTACCAATCTTGTTTGGTATGTCCTCTTGAAGAAGTGTGAGCAAGGTTAGCAACACACTGTTGATTCTCAGGAGAGAAGTGCATCTTAGATGCCAGCTGCTTAGGATTGACTTGAGGTGTCTGCTTAGCCGCCCATGTTGGTTTCTTAATGGGAGCATTATGAGTAGACACCTTTTTCTTGGGCCTACCTTGAGGGGTCTGGTTTGGGTAACCATGCAGCCTGTAGCAGAATGGTTTTATGTGACCGAATCTACCACAGTAATGACATTTCCATCTCTTGAATTTCTTCTTCTGATGGTTGTTCATTCTGGTTCCTCGATGTTGTGACTTTGAATGAGACATCCCTTTGGACTTCTGAACTTTAGCCTTTGGGCGTTTGCGTTCAGTTGAGGATCTTTTCCCAAAGCCTAGACCAGATGTGTTTCCAGACTTCTGTCCTGTCTTCAGGATTTCTTCCAAGATGTCAGATCCCTTATTCAACATTTTGATGGATTTGGTCATTTGGTCTAGCTTAGAGATTAACAACGAAATCTCACTCTTCAGACCCTCTATGACTTTCAGCTGCTCTAGTTTCTCAGCTTCTAGTTCTTTGATGAGTTTCTTATGCTTTTCTCCTTGGATGCAAACTTCTGCACTTTTAACACATAATTCTTTATATGAAACAGCAAGCTCATCCAATGTGAGTTCATCTCCACTTGAGTTATCCTCTGAGGCACAAACACTAGTCAGAGCATTGACTTGTTTGGCCGATTCTCCTTCAGATTCACTCTCAGAGCCTTCTTCTGACCAGGTGACAGATAACCCTCTCCTTTGCCTCATGAGAAGGGTAGGGCAGTCAGCCTTACTATGACCACATCCTTCACATCCATGGCACTGGATTCCCTTGCCTTGGTTGGCCTTTTCTTTATGAGTTGATCGTTTCTTTATGTCAGATGGGATGTTCGTAACATTAGATTTACCCTGTTGATCAACTTTCTTTCTGAGCTTGTTGAACTGTCTCCCAAGCATGGCTAAGGCTTCTGATATACTTTCATCACCTCCAGTATATCCTTCTCCTATAAGGACTATGCTTTTCTTCTTCTCAGCATACTCACCTAAGCCCATTTCAAAGGTTTGGAGAGAACCAATGAGCTCATCTACCTTCATATTGTTGATGTCCTGAGCCTCCTCTATGGCAGTGACCTTCATAGCAAACCTCTTAGGCAAGGACCTGAGAATCTTTCTTACGAGTTTCTCTTCAGTCATTTTCTCACCTAGTCCACCAGAGGTGTTTGCAATTTCAAGAATATTCATGTGAAAGTCATGAATAGTCTCATCCTCTTTCATCCTCAGATTTTCAAACTTGGTTGTCAACATCTGAAGTTTTGACATCTTCACCTTGGAAGTACCTTCATGAGTTACCTTGAGGGTATCCAAAACTTCCTTAGCTAGTTCACAATGGTGCACCAGCCTGAAGATGTTCTTAGTGATTCCATTGAACAGTGCATTCAAGGCTTTGGAATTTCCAAGAGCTAATGCCTCTTGTTCCTTGTCCCAATCTTCTTCAGGAATCTGTACACTGACTCCATCTTCACCTGTCCTCATTGGATGTTCCCATCCTTTGTTGACAGCTCTCCAGACTTTGCTGTCTAGAGACCTTAAGAAGGCTATCATACGAGGCTTCCAGTCATCATAATTAGAGCCATCCAACATGGGTGGTCTATTTGAGTGTCCTAAATCCTTGTCCATGGTACTAGAAAGTAACTTCCCTAGATCTCACCCAGAACTTCACAGGCAGGGTGCCTGCTCTGATACCAATTGAAATTCTAGTTATCAGACTTTGGATGTCACACTGGTTGTTATGACATCCAATTCTGCACAGACAGGGATTATGCAGAACTTAACAGTAAGTGCAGTAAATAACACAAGTAATTGTTCACCCAGTTCAGTCCAACATGACCTACATCTGGGGGCTACCAAGCCAGGGAGGAAATCCACTATTAGTAGTATCAATTCAAAGCTAAACTCACCCGTTTACAACTTATCACTTAATCCCTACCCAATGCAATTTCAATCTTAATCTAAGATCAGAGTTCCTACTCACTCCCCCTCAATCACCTCAGTGATATTAAAAACACTTTGAAGTCACACTTCAAAAACAACTCTTGGTTATGCTTCACAGCTTAAACCAAGATACACAGCACTCACGCTTAAAAGCTTTGAGTGACACAACACTTACAACTCAATGAACACCCTATGCCAAAGCAATCATCTATTTGATAATGACTTGGCTTACAAGATACGTCTAATTCTAGACTCACAAAAATACAGCAGTGAAGTAAGATGGACACACTAAATCTTCACGCCTCAAAATCCCTGAAACTGAATGGAGGAATGCCTTCCTTTTTATATTGCAGCACCTGGGCTTTTGCACCTGTATTTTCCTGAATTTTAGGTTACATACGTTCCCTCAAATTCAATATTTAGGTTGCTAACAAATAGGCTATTTGTTAGGTTCATTGAATGTAGCTTGGTTGTTGATTTCCTGGATTTTCTCTAAGCTGTTGACTTCCTAAAGAATAGCCTGAGAAAGCTGTAACAGAAAACTGAACAACCTACAATTTAGCATATGCTGTCAGGCATGAATGTCACGACATTCAGCTTGACATCAAGGTCCATATGCTGAGTCTGTTTTCCCAGAAGACAGACTGTACAAATCTGCTGACCTGTACATGATCAATATGACCATACTACAGTACCAGCTTACATTAGTAAATGTCAAAGTGTCCAACTTAACATTTACACAATTGGCCTTAAGTTAGTTCTGCTATTCTCTTGAATAACAAACTAAGTAAAGTGCTGAAGTATAGCAGAACACCACTCTGCCCAATCTTCAGTAGCTGCTGTCAATGATGAATGTCACAACATCCAGTTTGACATTCAATCAGTAGGCCTTATGCCAGGTCTGGTTCTTCCTTGATAACCAGACTGCAAGTGAATACTAAGTTCTAACAGAGCTTCTGTTCCTTAGTATCTGTTGACAGGTATGAATGTCACAGCATTCAATAATCCTGTGTTAGCTAGTCCTGCAGTAACTACAATGTAGTTACATATACATGTCATGACATCAGTCAAGACATTAGTGTTTTACCATACAATGCAGCCAATTAAACACCTACACAAATTTTGTCCAACATGAAAGTTGAAGATCTTGCTCTCACATTTCCAAAAAGTCCAAGAACACTCATTTCTCATGTGTGGTTGGAAAGTTATGATCAAATCATTTTCAAGAATTTTGGAACTTCAAGGAGGCATAACTTTCAAACCATTTGGCCAAATTGTGTGATTCTTTTTTGAGCAAACTCCATTTGACATGTTTTATCATAATCCATCATCACATTTCATCAAAAATCATCACATCAAAAGTCCATTTTTCAAGTGACTTCATTTTAAATTTTGGTGGGAAATTTGAATTTTTGAAAAGGTGCATAATTTTCATTCAAAGCCATTTCCAATGGCCTTGAATCAGATTTTTGGACTTGCTACACATGATTTTCGTACTGTTCCATTGCATGGTGATCATAAGGGCATTTTTGCCAAATTGCATAAACATGTTAAAATCACCTAATCCATTTTTCATTTTGCTAAACATGTTTAGTAGCTGGATTAACAGAGGGTATAAATCCTTAATCATAACAGAAAATCAAGGGGGGAACAATCACAATCTCAGATCCAAAATCAAAAATCATCTCAATTCTCTCAAATTCTCTCAAAATTTTTCAACTTCTTTTGATCAATTGCTGCATTGCTTTTGCATTGTTCTTGGTATATTCATCTTCTACAGGCATCGTTGAAGATCTGTTGAAGGAGAATCGTGGAAAATCTTGAAGAATCACCACTGTTGAACCTTGAACCTTCACATGGCAGTTGAAGTCTTAAAGAGAATCGAGCTGTTTTGAGCCAAAGCATTGCTTTCATTCACCTTCCTCATCGTCATTGAACATCTGTTTTCAACTTCTTGGCCTTGATTCATTCGATTTCACTTCTGTTGCTTCACAAAGGTAAGAATTCGAATCTTCTAATTCATGAAATAATGACATGGATCTTGTAGATCTTAGTTTGTAGATCACACAGAACTTTAGATCGTGAATTTCCATGCTGAATTGAGTGAGTTATCATGATTTGAATCTTGACATGCTAAACTGTTTTTGTTCGATCCATTCGATATGCGTAGAATTAGGACAAATGCTTGTTAGATTAGTGATGTATGTTGAATGCTGGTTTGAATGGTATATGGCTCAATGATTTCTGGAATATTTTGTTCATGTTGATGATGAACACGATGAGTTCATGTTGAAGCTAGGGTTTCTGTTTCCCAGATCGTCTTTGATCCTCTCTCCCGTGTTTTGCATGCGCGTTTGTGTTTTCCCTTCATGTATTCGTCCACTTGTCACGATACGATTGGGGCTGCGTTTCTTTTAATGAAACGCAGCGTTTCATACAGGCGGTAAATTCAAATTGCTTCGCTTAATTACCACAATGCCATTCGTGCCATTTAATTTCATTTTAATTTCCAAATTTTATTTCATTTCTTGATTAAACTTCAAAAAATCATAAATAATTCATGGAGCATCCAAATTGGTTGGGAATTTTTGCATTCATCTCCATTTTTCATCTAGTTTTTTATAGGCATGATAACACAAGTTGTGCACGGTTGATTTTTAATTTTGTCTAATGGTTTTGATCATGTATGCTTTGTGTCTATGTTTTACCATTTTGCTTGTGAAATAATGATGGATGATTATATGAAGCTGAAATTTTACATGCATGATCTAGACTCACTCCTGAACATTTTGGTATATAGTTTGCTAATTTTGCATTCCTGGATTGTGAGATATGATGTAATCTTTGGAGGTGTGACAATGTATGTCACACCATGTCTTGTTCATGTTCTTGATTTTATTTTCCATGCTTGTTGAACTTGAAATGACCTGAAATTTTGCATGTATCTCCCTCTGGATGTTAGGTTTGATCATGATTTTTTTGTAGATTTTTTAGATGCATTTTCAATTTGTTTTATATTTTTCTTTGCTGTTTGGTCATTTGTGAACTCTTATTGAGTGTTGAACTTCCATGCTTTGTAAAATTCTCATGCCTTATCATATGAAGCTGAAATTTTGTGGATTAATTCTTAACATGTTTAACTTCATTTTGGCTTTGGTGTGGTTCATTTATCTTATGCCAATTCTGTTTTGCATTCATTTGAAGTTGATACATGATTTGTGGCCTTGGTTGAGCTTGTTTTTGCATACCATGACTTTATGAATTTAATTTCCATACTTCCACTTATCCAATTGCCATGAAATTTGGTGTGTTGCTCATTGAATGTGTTCTGGTTAAGCATGATTTTCCCTGGAATTTATTGAGCCATTTTGGTATTGATATGCTTGTGTTCATTCTGTTTACATCATTGAGCTTCCAACTTGTCTAGTTTGACATGATTTGCTTATGAAATGCAATTGGTGCATGGTTTTGATATGGGACCAGCTGGATTTTGTTCTTATTTGATTAATCTTGATTTTGACCAAGTTTCATATTCTGTTTTAATTTTTTTCCCCTCCTTTGACCCTAGGCTTTGGCCTAAGGGTTTACTTCTCACATTTGAGTTTGTTTTCAGGTTGAAGAAGCAATTGCTTTAAGGAGATTAAATCAAGTTGTTTGAGTTTGGTTTACTTGATTGTGATGAACTAACTTGGTTTGTTTTGTAGGATGCTATCTCATTTGCTTTGAGTTTGTGATTTGCACATGTGATTGATTGTGTTGACTGTTGGTTCTTATCTTGTCTGTTTTGACTTTGTGATTGGTATACTGATTATATTTGATTGATTTCAGGTACCATAGTTGCTTTAGTTCCTTTGTGAACTTGCTATTGCTTTGCTTGCTAGCATTAGCATTGAGGTAGAATCTCTTGTCTCCATGTAATCTGGAAGACCTGGCTTGTTACTTAGCCAGGCACCTGTCTGAAGTCCTCCCTAAGAGGCAATGTTTGTGATTGTTTAACTTTGTCCCCAAGCAGGAAAAGACCTCATATGAGGCAATTGGTAGACAAAAGAGATATGTAGCCTATCTCCTACTATTCTGTGAGTCACTCACCTTGCTCACACCACATGTGTTGATGCATAGTGAGTAAAAGCCCAAGATCTATCGAGTCATTAACTTGTGGAGAGAGTTCCAACTTTCTGAACTCCCACACCTTCTGATATTCTATGCTCTCCCTGACCAGGGATAAGAGTGATGAGGCACACCCCTCATATCCTTTCATCTGCTTCACCTTGGCTCTCAATATCAAGGTTAAGAGCACCATTTACCCTATTCCAGTTGACTTTAAAGTCTAACCCTTTGATTGAGCCTAATTGCTTGGTTATAGTGTGTGCTAAATGACCTTGTTTAATTAATTGATTGATCCATATGTACATGTTTGCTTGCATGCCTTTGTGCATTTACCATCACTGATTGTTCATTATTGCATGATCATCATTGCATATCTTTGTGACACATTTGTGTTTGCCCATTGAGGACAATTGTAAGACCATGTTCTTTGGCCATTGTTCCTATGATTTGGAAGGGATAGAGTGTAAGACCATTTCATTGGTCACTCATATCCTCTTAGCCTTGTGCTTCTGTTTGTTTGTTGTATGTGAGGATGCAATTGTAATTCCATGTTGTTGGCATTTGTATTCCTATGATCATCTTGTGGAGGTTGGAATAAGTCCAGATAGATTGGCATCTGACATCCATGCTTTGTTTTGTTTGTGAGATTGGAGTAAGACCATTTATTGGCATCCGGTATCATTGTTTTGTTTTAGGAGATTGGTGTAAATCGATTTATTGGTATCCGGTATCCGCTTTTGTTTGTGAGATTGGAGTAAGACCATTTATTGGCATCCGATATCATTGTTGTGTTTTAGGAGATTGGTGTAAATCCATTTATTGGTATCCGGTATCCGCTTTTGTTTGTGAGATTGGAGTAAGTCCATTGAGTGGCATCCGGTATCACCTTGTCTTTTATTTGCTAACTTGCTTTGTTGTTTTATTCCAAAGGACACACTTGACTCATCTTCTATATGATTTCAAGAGGTGAACTTCTAGGAAGTTTTACACTCCATCATCCATGCCCTTTTGTTTCAAAAATCCCTTCTCACTTGTTGACTTTTCAAACTTGTATATACATGTTGTGCAAACATTCTCACCTCTTTCAAATTAGAAACCTGGACCTTAAGTCCTTGATTTTCAAACTTCACTTTTGTTAATACTTCTCTTTGAATCAATTTTAATCATACTTTGACCATACTTTGTGAATACTCATGATCAATTAACTTCACCCATTCAATTGTTTTGTGGCTTTGTCCATTGTTAATATGTTTTCATACATTAGCCATAGGTTTCAATTCTCATAGTGGTTGATGTAAATCTCACCGCATCCTTAGTGAGTCGATTGTAAGTCTTCCATACTTATTATAGGGTTAACCCCTCACTAGTATGTTGAAGCTATCCTTGCATGGTGGATTGTTGGTATTGGTTGAGTTTTCTCTCGTTGAGAATGAAAAGCCTTAGTGCTCTTGTTTTAAAATTGAACCCACTGACAATTTGGGAATCTTTTAGCCGAACTACGGCATTTTGATCCTTACCTTTGATGGAAGGTACGTAGGCAACGGGTTCATCCGTTCAAACACAAAAATAATAAAATTGTACATTCTTTTCTCATCATCCCATTCATGTTTGCACAATATGTCATAAACAAATAACATTTTTCATTCAGCAAGTGTGAAAAGGGCTCCCTAGGAGTACCTAGGACGTGATGGGTGCCTAACACCTTCCCATTGCGTAATTTACCCCTTACCCAAATTCTCTGATCTTTTCATTAGTTTTCTATGTGTAAAACTTCTTAGGCTTTTGTTCGCTTTTTAGCCAGTCCTTTGGATAAATAAAAGTGCGGTGGCGACTCGATTTCTTTGTATACTTTGCTTATGGTTTAATCAATAAATCATATAGTGACGAATACACCGCTACAGTAACCAACCCCCTTACCTATTATAACTGACATTTTATTAGTTTTGATTTGAAAACATCTCATCTTTGGATTTTGTTCGTACTCTAGTTTCATTGACGTCAAGTTTATCCATAGCTTGATGTTCATGAATTTACCGCTACAATCTCACATGAGGCCCATTTGACAATTTTTTAACCATAATTCACATGAATTCATATCTGTTTGGTATTGTAGCGGTAAATTCATGATCATCAAGCTATGGATAAGCTAGAGATCAAATAATAAGAGTCGCCACCGCGCTTTTATTGTTTCCAAGGGAAAATGGAAAAAGTACAAATACAACCCAAAAGTAAGAAGTTTTCAAATCAAAACTAATAAAATGTCAGAGATTACAGGTAAGGGGGTTGGTTACACAGAGGGAAGGTGTTAGCACCCAAAGTGTCCTAGGTACTCCTCGGGAGCCCTTTTTGTATGCATATGTATTTGGTACAAAATGATGTTTACAATCAAATAGAATGGAGGGATGAGAAAAGAATTCATTAATTATATTTTTGTGTTTGGCAGAACATTTGGTCTTGTGCCAACGTACCAACATAAAAATGAGTGATCAAAACCTCGTAGTTTGTGATACAAATTTCAAAGTGGATGCATTACTTTTAACAAAAATTAAGTTTAAAGGCATAAAGGCCTAAAAATGGTTTGAATGAGTTAGTTCTTTTTGGATTTTTGAAAGTTTAAGTCAATTATAGTTAAATTGATTTACAAGTTTGATTTAAGAAAAGAAGTTTGAAAATGCAATGGCATAAGGCCAAAGTTTCTATCTTTTTGCAAAGTGGTCAAAGTTTGGAACAAAATAAGTTCAATCAAAGAAGATTTTGAAAAAAGGAGGGAGAGATTTTGAAATTAAAGAAATGGAAAGAAGATAAAGAGACTAATCCTATGCATAAAATTAAAAGTTAAGAGTTGAAAAGATCTGACCAAATGGGTAGCAATCCAATAGACAAGGATGTCAATAGAAAACTCAGAATTCCCTTGGACATTTAGAATCAAGCAACACACAAATGCACAATTATATTATCTTGAAGAGCAAAGGCATCAAATAAAGATAGCCACATCCAAGCTTTAGCCATTCCAATGATCTTCTTTCAGATTAGCCCATGTAACAGATGAATTCCACAAGTCACGTGTTCAAAATAATAGGTTCACAATGATCATGTTGCAGATGAACTTTTAGAGGGATCTTGAATGATGTATCAGATGAAGTTTCAAATTGCAAGCACTTGGTTCCTCAATAAGTTGGCATTGGCCTCGTCCTTTAGCATAGGAATGTTGCCTAAATTCTAAGTCCATTTGTCCAAGATCAAGCCAACAATCCACACAAAAGTTTTTTAGGGTTTTTGTTGTTATTATTTACATTAATGGTCAAAGACCACACAAACAAGAAAAGCATACACACTACTTCTGCACGTCCATTTTAATTCCATTTGGTATCAGCTTGCAATTCCAATCAGAATTGGTCCCTCCATGCGCCTATACATGCCCATGCATGGAGGCCCTCTTCATCCATGCACATGCTTTGATCATGCTTCTACCTTGCCAATTGCTATATATAGGAGTGCATAGCTTCACAATTACACAACCTGAAGGCACCTGTTAGGCTGCAAGAATCTCTCCATAGCCTCACTTAAAGCAACTTTCTCTTTTTTCTTCAATTTTTCAGATCTGAATTTCAATTGCATTGATTGATTTTCTAGATCTATAGTTCCTTAACCTTGCTCATCTTCATCCTAAGATCACACTATAAGCAAAAGCTTTGAAGAATCGTCCTCTCAAGATCCTCATTTCAGAGGTTTATGCTCAAACTTATTTTCTTCGAAACTCATTGTACATAGCTTATTTCTTGCATTTACTGGGTTGACTGAAGTCCTCTCATCAGAGGCAACATAACTGTGCTTTGAATTTTGTAAATACACTAAGTTTCAGTTGAACACCCCAAATTTCAACCTCTGATTTCTCTCTCTATGGAAGTCTAGAGTGGAATTGGTTGGTACAGGGGTGATGTACATCACCCCAACTTTCATATGATATATGGATCGTGGCATTTGATGGAGGTTGCCATGTCTGCAACTCTCACCGGCGTTGGAGGTCTTGCCGGAGAAGACGGTGGTGTACACCACCGTCCCAACTCCAGATCGAATCCTGGCCACACGATCTTGTTTCCAGATCTAATTTGGACTGCTTCTTTTTATGACTTATTTAATGGCAGTGTGTTACGCATTGACTCGGGTGTATCTTGGACGCGCACATATGATCCATGTGATGTGCTAGCTCAATTAATGAGCTCGATCCAACGCCTCACGTTTTTTCACATTTTTAATTTCTGATTTCTATTTCATTTTATTTCTTTTAGTCCATTTCATTTCAAAAAATCATATCTCACTCATTATTGGTCCAAAAAATGTGAGAACAATTGCATTATTTGTCTTTTAATTTCTAGTTTCTAAAAATGATTTTTAATATTTTTTATTTTATCATTTGATATTTTTTATGAATTTTCTCTTTTCTGGTTCTTATTAATTCATTTAAAATAGTTATTGATATTCAAAAAATACAAAAATATTTTCCCAACCTATTTAAATGATGATGAATCTATGAAAAATATTCTCATCAATTTATTTATTGATTTGAGATTTATTTGAGATTTTAATTCAATTAGGTTTTTTTATGCATTTTTAATTGATTAAAAATATTTTCTGGTTTCTACAAATGCTGAAAGTTTTTGTTAAACTTTGTCTGACCTTGTTGAACTTAGGATGATTCACTTGGACTTTTCAAAGTTGATTGAAAGTGAATTTGAAGTTTGACCTTTAATTGATTATTTTAATTCAAGTATTATTTTAATTTTGAAAAATATCAAAAATATTTTATTTGTTCCTTGACTTCTAATCTTCCTTTTGCTTCTGTTTACTATTGTTTGACCTTGATTTAATCTATCTTTGGTCAATGAATGTTGATTACCTCATTTGGTTTCCATTAATGCACTTTATTCTTCTTCTTCTTCTTCTTCTTCTTTTTCTTTTTTGACCAATGAGTTAAAGATTGGTGGTTAGCCTTGATACATGAGAGGTTTAACCTTCCTAGATTCAAATCTAATTCAACTTGATCATGGATCAAGTGAATGGCTTTGCATTAAGGATAGATTGCTTCCTAATCAAGCAAAGAACCTAAATCAATACAAGATCATTTCTCATATTCTTTTGGCATGGCAAGTTGTAGGAGCTTGATTCACTAATCAAGATCTCAAACTTGTGTTGTTGCCTATATTTTATTGACCGACCTCAAATAGGTGTGACTACTACATTAGTCCACTTACGATTGCTTAACATAGCGCTAAATTGCCTTATGGCACACTAACACTAACCATTAACCATTAACATTTAATTCTTGCACTTTACATTTATTCAATTTACTCTTCTTGTACATATTATTCATTTGCTTTTGCCCTTTGCTCATTTGAGCACATGTTTATGTTAATGCAATTTTCCTTTTGCTCACTTGAGCACATAATTGTGTATATATTATTGTGATTGTATTTTGTTTTGATTGTTGTGACTCAAATGCAAAATGGACAAAAAGGACTTAGATTCTAGGACATTCCCTATGCAAAAAAATGGAGTAAAAAGGCATTAATGTTGAAGATGAATTGGAAGGACCAAATTTCTAAACTCACTCTTGTCTATTCTTGGTTTGCTTCATACAACTTTTTGATGTGTGTGCTTTTTGTGCTAGGGATTCCCATTTGAGCGAAATTGAAGAACCATTGTCATGTGCATATAAAGTGAGAGATACAAGAGCCATTGGAAGATTCCTAAGATCTTTGCTTGATTGATTTGTTGCTTGAGTATACACTTATTTGCTTGCTTATTCCAAAGGATGGGAGCTACTTGGATCATCAATATGATCTCAAGAAGGGAACTCCATTTGTGGTCTTGTTTCTTATCCTTCATCTCTTGTATGTTTAGGACTTAGCCATTCTTCTTCTTCCCTCCACTCTAACCCAAGCCAAACTTTTGTGCAAACATTAACATTTGTTTTCAAACATTAGAAACCTAAGCATTATGCTTTTGATTTTCAAACTTTCTTTTCATAACACTTCTTTTGAATTGAACCTTTAAGTCAACTTTGACCATATTTTGTAAATACTTTTCATTGGTAAATATAACTCATTCAAATGTTTTGTGGTTTCAATGGCCACTTCTTATCAAAAACTTTTCATAACCTTTAGCTATTAGGTTTGAATTATCCTTGAGGTAGATATAGTACTCACCTATATCCTTAGTGATGGACAATGAGTCTTACATGCTTATTATAGGGTTAACCCCTCACTAGCATGTTGGAGCTATCCTCACATGGTGGATTTGTGGTTTTAGGTTGAGTTTTCTCCCTTGGATAACAAAAGACCTTAAGGCTTTTGGACCAATTAATTCACCAACTCATTTTGAGATTTTTACCCGATCTACGAGGTTTTGATCCTAATCTTTTTTAAGATGGTACGTAGGAAGTGGGTTTATCCATTCAAACACAAAATTGTAAATAATTTGTAGATTCTTATCTCATCTCCCCAATCATGTTTGCACAAACAAATTTTCACAAATACCAACCTACCTTACAACAATTGTGACAAGGGCTCCCTAGGAGTACCTAGGATGTTTTGGGTGCTTAAAACCTTCCCATTGCATAACCAACCCCCTTACCCAAATCTCTGACATTTTTATTAGTTTTTGATTCGATAAAACTTCTCGGTTTTTGTTCGCTTTCTAACCTTTCCTTTTGATAAATAGAAGTGCGGTGGCGACTCGACTTATATGGTTTACTTTTGATTTAGTCAATAAATCTAAAGGTAACGAATACCCCGCTACATCCCCCCAAATGAAACCTTGACCATTCAAAGGAAAACCTGAGAATTTTCAACTTGAAAATTGAGTTTGAATCTCACTGCTTGGAGATTCAAAAACTCCAGGATCCAAAGCTCTGTACCATTGCCAATCCTCTTCTGCAAGCATCTCAAGTGTGATCAGATCAAGTTTGAAGCAAGCAAGATCCATTTCTGCGCAACATTGAAGGTAGATTTCAGAAAACTTCTTCTCTTTAATTCTCACTCAATTCTCATCAATTCTTTGGATCTTTGGTTGTCTGAACTCCTACCAATATAGGCAAGAAAATTGAGTTGCTTTGAGGTCGAATCGAAGCAACTCAGTTGACACACCTCAAAATCAACTCCTCATATCTGTCTATATGTGTGGAGTTAGTTAAAATTGAGATTAGATTCGTGCTCTACGCCATTTTTTCTTTCAGACCATGTGCTCTTTTTTTCATTTTCTTGATGGTGATGAGTGAACCAGTCCGGTGAACCTCGCATGAAAAGGTGACCGGTGGTCCTGCGCCGGTGTTGTGTTGGACAGGTTCTGAGCCATTGATCTTGTTTAAATTTTTTTAATCTTGAGCGTTAGTTGTGATTACCACGCGTGTGGCGCGTTGACTGAATTCCACCATGGAACGCGCGTTTCCATCCATTGTATTTGCCACCTCAATTAATGATGGAGTTCAAGTGGTCCAAGTTTTTTTTATTTTCTGTTTTTTATTTCATTTTAATTGATCTTCATTAATTCATATTAATTTTAATATTGATCCAAAAAATATGAGTTTCACCAAAAAAATTTAAATTAATTCTTCTTTTATATTCTGAATTAAAGTTATTTTCTGGATCATTATTAATATTTTTCATGATTTAATTGATTTTGTGAATATTTTTAATTGTTTAAAAATACTTGTAAGTCTCAAAAAATTCTAAATTTTTTTCTCCAAGGTCCTTTGACCTTATTTCACCTATAATAAATCTCATGGCCATTTCTTTGGTCTTTTGATGAGGTTTTAGGAATTTGGCAAACAATAATTAATTTAATGCATTATTTTTATTATTTTTAAATTGAATAAATGCCAAATAATTGTGTTGAGCTATCGTGATGATTTGTATAAGTTTGACTTGTGTTGTTGGGCCTTGGTCAAGGTTGATTTGACTTTACTAGGTTAAGATCATTGGATTTAGGGGATTGATGCAATGTACATTCCATCTCCCAAAATGAATGAATGATCTTAATTTGGTAAAAGTCCTCATTTGACCAATTTGTGTTTTGATCAATTCCCCTCCTTCTTCATCTAATTCCCCTTTTTTATGCATCCATTTCATTTGCCTTATGAGATCTCAAATCCCTAAGGCTAGTTGATTGAAAAATTGACATGAGTATGGATGATATTAGGCCACCTCTTTTGCATATTCTTTTTGTGTGTGGTATGTTTCATGAGCATAGTCCATTATACTATGTCTCTAACATGCATTAACACCAGAATTCTATTGCCCGACCTCAAATAGTTATGACTTCTAAATAAGTCCAATTATGATTTCTTAACATAGTGCTAAATTTTGACAAAAAAGGCATAACATTCTAGTTGGTGAGATTGTAAGTCTCCCCTCTTTCATGGTATTGTGTGGAAACTTGGCCTTTTTTCCTTCCTTTGGAAGATGCCTTGGTTCAAGGATCCATACTTGTGATAAGGGGCTTGAGTGTTCTCCAAAGAATGACTTAAAAAGAAAAAGCAAAAATATTACTAACTTCTGACTTATTAACAACTAACATTTAATTTCAAGTCCTTTATTTTAATGCACTTTAATTTTTAAGCTCTATTCATTTGCCATTATTCATATCATTCTAATTGTTTATGTTAATATCATTTTCACTTTGTCCACTTGGACCATGTTTTGTGATATATTTTGCTTGTGTATATTGTGTTTGTTTATGTGGTATTTGACCATTAATGTACATAATACGAACAAACACCCTAAAAAACTTCTTGTGTGGACTATTGGTTTGATCTTGAACAATTGGACTTAGAATTTAGGAAACATCCCTATGCAAAAATGACCTGGACAATGTCAACTATCATGTAACCAAGTGCTTGTAATTTGAAACTTCAACTGATACATCATTGAAAACCCATCTGAATTCATCTGCAGCATGATCATGGTGAAGCTGTTATTTTGAACTTGTGACCTGTGGAATTCATCTGTTACATAGGCAATTCGAAGAAGATTATGTAGTGGCTAAAGCTTGGATGTGGCAATCTTTATTTGATGCCTTGCTCTTCAAGTTAATATTGTATGCATTGTTTGTTGCTTGATTCTAATATCCAAGAGAAATTGGGGTTTCTATGTGGCATTCTTTCCTATTGGATTACTATCCATCGGTCAAATCTTTTCAACTCTTAACTTTTAAATTTATGCTTAGGATTAGTCTCGTCATCTCCTCCCCATATCTTTAATTTCAAAATCTGTCCCTCCTTTTAAAAACTTCTTTGCTTGAACTTGTTATTTTCTAAACTTAGACCACTTTGCAAACTAGAAACTTTGGTCTTATGCCATTGCATTTTTAAACTTCTTTTCTTAAATCAAACTTAACTATACTTGACTTAAAATTTTAAAAAGCCAAAAATAACTAACTCATTCAAACCATTTTGTAGGCCTTTGTGCCTTTCAAACTTAATTTTTGATTAAAAGCAATGCATCCACTTTGAAATTTGTATCACGAACTACGAGGTTTTGATCACTCATTTTTATGTTGGTACGTAGGCACAAGTCCGAAGGTCTTTTCAAACATAAAAATATAATTAATGGATTCTTTTCACACCCTCTCATTCTATTTGTTTGTAAACATCACTTTATCCAAAATACATATGCACACAAGAAAGGGCTCCCTAGGAGTACCTAGGACACTTTGGGTGCTAACACCTTCCCTCTATGTAACCATCTGTAGCGGTGTATTCGTCACTTTATGATTTATTGACTAAACCAAAAGCAAAGCATACAAAGAATCGAGTCGCCACCGCACTTTTATTTATCCAAAGGAATGGCTAAAAAGCGAACAAAAGCCTAAGAAGTTTTACACATAGAAAACTAATGAAAAGATCAGAGATCTGGGTAAGGGGTTAATTACGCAATGGGAAGGTGTTAGGCACCCAAAACGTCCTAGGTACTCCTAGGGAGCCCTTTTCACAACTTGTTGTATGGAATGTTATTTGTTTATGAAATATTTATTGTGCAAACGTGATTGAAGGGATGAGAAAAAAATGTACAAGTTATTATTTTTGTGTTTGGATGGATAACCATTGCCTACGTACCTTTTCAGGATCAAAACCTCGTAGTTCGGCTAAAATATTTCCAAAGTATGAGTGGGTTGATTTTAAACAAAAGCCCTAAGGTCTTTCATTATCCACGGGAGAAAACTCAACCTATACAACCACAAGTCCACCATGTGAGAATAGCTTCAACTTGCTAGTGAGGGGTTAACCCTATAATAAGCAAGGAAGTCTTACAATTCAATCACTAAGGACAAGGTGAGATTTACATCAACCACTAAGATAATTGAGATCTATGGCTAATGTATGAAAACTTATCAAGAATGGACAAAGCCACAAAACAATTGAATGAGTGAAATTAACCAATTAGGATTATTCACAAAAAGATGGTCAAAGTATGATTAGAATTCAATTCAAAAGAAGTATTATGAAAATGAAGTTTGAAAAAATCAAAGGCTTAAGGCCTAGGTTTCTATCTTCAAAACAAATGAGAATGTTTACACAAAGTTTTCAAGTTTTGGATTAACATGCAGATGGAAGTTAAAGAAGCAAAAGGTGGGAAGGGTGAGGAAGTAAAACTTCTTAGATGTTCACCTCTTGAGATCATATGTAAATGACCCAAGTGATTCCTTTGGAATAGGCAACAATGCAAATAACAGATGAGCAAAGTAAATGGATACCGGATGCCAATCAATGGACTTACACCAATCTCCTAAAACAAAACATGGATACCAGATGCCAATCAATGGACTTACACCAATCTCCTAAAACAAAACATGGATACCAGATGCCAATCAATGGACTTACACCAATCTCCTAAAATAAAATGAAACAATGATACCAGATGCCAATCAATGGACTTATACTAGTCTCACAGGAAAGATCATAGGAAACAAATGCCAATAACTGGACTTACAATTGACTTCTCACAAGAAGCAAATATCAAATGCAATAAGCAAGAGGAAACAAGTTGCCAATAAATGGTCTTACACTCGACTCCAAGGAAAGGAATGCCAATGAATGGTCTTAGTTCCAAATCCTTCCAGATCATAGGAAACAAATGCCAATAAATGGACTTACAATTGACTCCTCAATGGACAAACAAAATGTCACAAAGATATGAACTATGATTATGAAATGATATACAAAAATGATGATAAATGCACAAAGGCACACATAAGCAAATAAGCATAGATGAATCAAGTAAGCAATCAAGCAAGTCAATTAGCACACACTATATACAATCAATTAGGCTCAAGCAAGGTTAGGCTTTACAGCCAACTGGAATAGGGTATTTTGAGCTCTTAACCCTAACATTGAGAGTTAGGGTGAAGCAGATGAAATGGAAATGAGGGGTGTGCCTCATAGCTCTTATCCCTGGCCAGGGAGAGTTTTAAACAATAGAAAGCGTGGGAGTTCAGAAAGTTGGAACTCTTCTCCACAAATGGACTCTATAAGATCTTGGGTTATTATTCACAATGCATCAACACATTGTGTGAGCAAGGTGAATGACACACTGAGTAGCAGGAGATGGATTACACATCTCTTTTATCTGCCAATTGCCTCATAAGAGGACTTTTCCTGCTTGGCACAAAATTAAACAATCACAAGCATTGCCTCTTAGGGAGGACTTCAGACAGATGCCTACCAATAACAGTAGGTCTTCCAGACTACATGAAGAAGAGGGATTATACCTAAGTGGTTAAGAAACCAAGCAAAGCAAAGTTCACAATGAACTTAAAGCAACTTATGTACCTGTGGAAACACTAAACAAATCAGTACAATACTCAGACAATCAGACAACAGTCAATAAGCAACAGACAATCCCAATGTACAAAATGTGTAAGCCAAAAAGCAAACTCAAATGAGTTAACATCAACCTACAAAACACACAAATGTTAGTAATCAAAGGCAAACATCAACACTCAAATGATGGAGCATCATCAACTATGGAACTTGGATGTTCAACCTGAAATCAAAGCTCAAATGTAAGACACAAACCACTAGGTCAAAGCCTAGGGTCAAAGATGGAGAAAAAATTTAAAACAGGAGCTGAAATTTAACATGAATCAACTTCAAACACATCTTGACACATTCCAAAAGGTCTCACACCAAAATCATTAACCAAAAGCATTTCATGATCAAATGAAGTTCAAGGCAATTTTAAAGCTCATATGTGATCAACATGAATGAAAAATCTCAATTAAAACAGAAATGATTCAAATAATTCTGGAAAAATTCATACACAATCAAGACATCTAACATGATCAACATACAAAAAATCAGAAGCATTGGACATCATTTGGTATGGAAATCACATCATACAATTTGAACAAGCAAAGGTGTGACACAAATTGTCACACCAACTTAGCACATTCATAAAACAGAAATGGATCATAGGAAAAATACCAAATCAACACCAAAATGTCAAGCAATGTGTCTAGTTTCATCATGCAAAATTTCACATTCATTGGATAAGAAACAAGCATTTCACAATAGTTTGAACAAGGCAAGGTCAAAACAAGACATATGATCAATCAACCTAGCACCAAATAAAATCCAGCCAAGCACAACTTGTGAAATCATGATCATTAGAAAATAGACATCTCAAGGATCACTATGCAAAAAACCAGGTATTTTTTGGATCAATTTTCAAATTGTTATGATTTTTACAAATTGAGAAAAATTAAAAAAACATGTAAAGTACATAGGGTGAAATAAGGAGGGAAAATGAATAAATGGATGAAGCATTTGAAAATATTGCACAGCCAGGAATCGAAGTCAGTATGCATTCAAATGTGCGCGCCTCAGACAAAACGACGTCGCTTAGCACCTAAACCCTAGCGCGCCAAAAGTTCGTAGCTAAATTTAAATTTTCCTAGCTAATTGGCAGCAGTTTCGTAGCTAATACTGGAAATGAGAAAATTCAAGGTTGAAGATGAAGATCATCATGATCTTCATCTGGATTTTCCAGATTTTTACATAAAGCGTCCAAACATCAAAATCAAGCACATCATCATGCAGTATTTTCCACGTACATCAAAGATCCACAAACAATCCATGCAAAAACATCAAGATAAGCTCGGATCGAAGAAAAGAAAGTTCATCATCAAGACTTTAAACAAGCAGAACTTCATGTACAATGCATCATTTCACACGATTCAAACCTCAAACTCATCAGCATACTAAGATCTACAACAATATCATAATAGATTTTAAAATTAAGAGAATCGAATTGTGACCTCTTGAAGTGCAGAAGCTGGAATTCATGATATCCAAGACTTGAAATGATCAAAAGCTTCTCTGTGATGCTTGTATAGATGATTGGAGGAGAGATTGAAGCTCAAATGCACTCGAATCCAACAGAATTTGAAATCACCATGGATGCTTCAATCTTCAAGTATGCTTCAATATGGCACGGTTTCTCTCTATTCCACGTTCAATCTTGCTCAACAATGCTTCATAACCATGAATCAACCAACAGAAAGTGTTCTTATATGAAGAAATTGGAAGAAAATTTTGAGAGAAAGTTTTGAGAATTTTGGATCTAGATCTGAAAAATGGTTATCTCCCCCTGGAAACAGTTATGCTTATGCTTATATACCTCATGCTAATCATGTTTTAATCAAGTTTAACCCAAAGCCAAAGGTGATTAGCAAGTTTGAAGGTGTAAGTGCAAAATGAGTTTTTCACCCTTCATGCATGGGAAGCACGTGAACAATGCACGAATTTCCTTCATTTCCACTTAAAATCCAATTTTAAAACCAATGGTAATGGCCAAAAGTTCAAACCATGCACCAATTTTAAATTTTGTGAGTTCCCTCCAAAAAACCAATGAATTAACCTGTGATCATGTGATGACAATTCATGTAATGTGATGCATGATTTGGAAATTAGAGGTCAAGAGGAGAATGTTGCAAAAAGAACCACTCATTTTGGAGCTTTGGTTGAAAAGTTATGGCCATTTGAATCTTCAAGTACACTTTGCCATGTTTTGATCATATCTCCTTAACCACACATCATATGCTCATGATCTTGGACATTTTGGAAATGGGAGAGAAATATCTACAACTTTCATGTTCAACAAAATTTCATTTGAAGCTTTCTTGATGATGTAATATTGAGTTGAAGTTGGTCCAAAATCTTTCCATTTTTGAAATGTTCAAATTATAGGTCACTTTCTATTTTTGGAAAGTTTTGACTGGACCTCAAATTCGTCAATGTGAGTGTTTGAAATGTCAAATGAGACTTGTTTGAACATGAATGAAGTATTTCTAGTCACTTCCCACCTCCAAATCCACAGTTGACTTTGCAGTTGACTTTCTAGGGCTTCAGATGACTTGGGAATGTTCTAATGAGATTCAAGCCTCTACCACTTGGGATTTTGCTTCAAAATAACATCATAGCTCATATGAACTCTTGTGAATGATCATGGGGTCCAAATCTCAAGAATGACCACCATCTATTGCTCAATGAATGCCATGAGTTGCCTTGACTGTTAATTGCTTCATCTGCAAGACAAAGGTTAGATGACATATTTTTGTACTTTTGGTTAGTGATAAAAGGAAAAGCAATGACATACAAATGCAAGGAATGCTTGGTGATCAAGAATCACTCTCAAAAAGATGACCCACCCATAGGGAAGGAAGCAAGGTGTCCAATGATTCTTGAGGCAATGTGACGATATGATATGATGCCATGAGGGATCTTAGGGACAAAATTGGGGTCTTACAGATGCCCCTATTTAAGGTCGTTCTAGCCGGAGAGGTGAAGGTTAAAATCTTCATCTCGTCGCGGTAGAATGAGCTTAAATAACAGTAATGAGACAAATTTTGGTCCCTAAGAGACCTCATGATGCAAATGTATGCATGCAAAAGACACAACCTCTGTGGGGAATACTGGTCCACAAAGAAAAGACGATCCATCGGAGTAATACACTCACCAGGAACAGAGACTCTAACAGGACCCTCATGGGGATAAGAACAAGAATGCGTGAGCAGGACACGACTCTGAATTAGGGAAAAATAAGAACTTGACATTGCGTGAACAAGACATGACTGGACTAGAGACCTCACTGGGAAGTAAAGGAATTCCAAAGGAAGACACATCCATTGGAAAGACTCAAGCTGACTCAAACTATCCACAAAGGATACTTCGGATAAAAATCCGGACTCGGACTAGGAAAAAATTCACACAGAACCTCCCTGCCGGGGAAAATTGCATATATTGGGGAAAACGCCAATACAGCAAAAGGGTAAATCACAACAGAAACTCCACTGGGGGATGTCTAACAAAGAGACTCTCCTGGAGAAAATCTGCAAAATGAGGTGTTACCGGTTACTGGGTAACAAGCTCAAAGAGACATGTGATCTAAATCACCGGTTGCTGGGTGAAAGAACAACAAGCTCAGGAAGAATGAATATCTAAGACTGGTATAAGGGTGAGAGATATCAATCAACCAAACATCTAAGAAAGACCTGAAAAAGGTACATCAACTCAGGAAAATCTGACTCCACAGGGGACCAAGGTCATAATAGGGAGTAGCAAGGAAGGAACACCAGGGATACCGGTTACTAGGTATATAATAGGTGACCGACCAAAACGTGAAATGGTATATATGCCAAAACACTCATCATCCGAAAGGAGGGCTTGAAAAAGCAAATCGACTTACAGGATGGACATTTGACTCCGCAACGGGAAAACGAATCTTACTCAGCTGGGGAAAGAAACCCAACGAGCGCATGAGATATAATATCCATTACTGTCAGAACGTGGATAGTATACTCGCATGAGATATATTATCTATTACCGTCAGAACGTAGATAATATACTCGCATGGAAGGAACACCAGGGATACCGGTTACTGGGTATATAATAGGTGACCGACCGAAAAGAGAGACAATCGATACCAACAACAACAGGGTAAACGAAAGATAACTCACAGGGGATAAATTGCAAGCATCCGGCAATCATCCAGGAGACATATCAAATATTCGATTCCACAAAAGGCATACGAATCTTACTCGACTGAGGAAACACAACAGGCTTCGACTGAAGAGTGCATGAGATATACTATCCATTACCGTCAGAACATGGATATTATACTCGCATGGAAGATTATCCACAACCGGCTACTGGGTTAATAAAGGATAAATCAACCAAAAAGAAAGGCATCGGGATACCAAAACTAGGTATATAAAGATGACCGATCAAAGGGAGCAACAATCATTACCAAGCAAAAGGGTAAATGAAAGAGAACTCACTGGGGATGCATTGATAAACATCAATGATCTTGGGAACAAATCACTGTCAAACGCTGAAAAGGACCCACTGAGGATAAAATTGCTAGCATCCGGCAATTATCCTTAAGGAAAGATCTACTGGGGATACAATTGCTATCAAACGGCAAATACCCAGAAGAAAGAGGGAATATCATCATCGAATACTAGATGAAGATAACCACAAAGAGTAACCATCATCGATTAGGATGAACAACAAGGTTAACTCTGAAAAGGAGAGAAATTAGGATTTACAACTACCGAATACTGGGTAGAAGACCAAAACTCTGGCTGAGGATAAAATTGCTAGCATACGGTAATTTATCCACAAGAAAGCACAGACTCCGCTAGGGGAACAACAACAACATAGGATTTACAACTACCGAATACTGGGTAGAAGACCATAAAATCCACCATCAACCAGAATGAACCACAACGGTTACCTCTGCTAGGGGATAAAAGTAGGGTTTATAACTACCGAATACGTGGTAGAAAACCAACAATTCTCTGCGTGGGGAATGAAAGAATCACAACTCCGCACGGGAAACAAAATAGGGTTTATAACAAACCACCAACGGCTGAGAAGCAAGAAAAAAGGAATTACGACTACCGAATACGGGGTAGAAGACCATCGACTCTTGCTAAGGAACAAAGAATGTTCACAAACACCTATTCCACAAAAGGGAAAAAAAAGGTACACAGGATTTACAACTACCGGGTACTAGGTAGAAAACCATCGACTTTCCTGAGGAATAAAAGGTATATAACCACAAATTCCGCCCAGAGGGAAAAGGATCATAGGACTTACAACTACCGGTTACTGGGTAGAGGCCCAACAACTCTCCTGAGGATAAAAAGAATTATTGCCGGTTACTGGGCAATTCATTCATTTATTCCACAGGGAAGCACAAGAGACAGTTGAAAAAATGCCAATTCAGGATCAAACCAAAAAGGAAAACTGAATCAAGACTCGTCTTAATGAGGATATAACTCAATAGGAAGATCCATCCCAATATAAGTGTTGGGAGGAAACAGAAAAAACCGTCATCCACGAGGATATATCTCAGCGGGGAATTGCAGAAGGAAAGACAGACACTTTCTGCTTATTGGGCTGACTCTATATTGAGAATAAACACCCGACATCTGCTTGGGGAGATCTACTGGAGAGATCTACATCACCATTAGCAGGAGACAACAAACAAAAGATATATGGCAAAAATGCAATCATGAATATCTGAATGTTGAAAGTATGCATGAATATGCGTAATTTATGTTTGATGAATGCTGACAAAACAGACATATCTAACACAAACAGGTCCAGGAATCAAACGCCCGGTACTACACTTCCAGAGGGAAAAACCAAGGGAATCCAACTGGAAAGCCAATCTGCCGGAGATCTTCATGCTGAAAAGCAAAGATCTGCTAGAAAGCAAAAGATCAGAGATATCAAAGAAATCACAAAATCTCTGAGTGATGGCTCATCAATCAACCCAACAAAGAAACAAAAGTTCTCATCAGGCAGAAACTACCACAAAAACAAATCTGTTGGGGAGCAGGAGAGATCTCGAGATTTCTGTAGGGGATCCTCAGTATCAACTGGGAAACAAGAGTTCACTGCACAAGCAATAACTGCTGAAGAGAACAGAACACACAAGTAGAATCTAGCCGCACAAGCAACTCTACTGGGGATACTGTCAGCCACTCCAATGGGGATAAACCCACTGAGGGAAAATAGATCACACAGGTAGATTTTGCTACAAGCCACTCTACTGGGGATCAAAAGCCTCAGAAAATCACCAAGTCTAAGGATGATAGATCACCAACCAACCCAACTAGGGAACAGAAGTCTACAACAGGCAGCAACTGCGATAAAAGCAACTCTGTTGAGAATACCAACTCTGTTGGAGATACTGCAGGGAAATCACGAAATTTCTGCAGAGAAACATCTCAGACGCAATCCACCATACCACAAAATCTACTGGAGAGTTATCTGAGGAAGAGAAGGAGAACTGGTGATCAACCACCAAATGCTGAACCTTCTAAGAAGAAACCACCAACCGCTGAGGAGGAAATAATCACTGCTCTGCTGAAGGGATAAGAGGTGAAAGCCTCAACAAGCACTCTGATGGGAAGGGATAGTATAGATGAAGTATATCATACCAACAACTCTTCTGGCGACTATACTGAGAAAACAGCCGAAGTACCGGGATATCAACCCACCGACTACCGAATCTTCCAAAAGGAAAACACCCATGCTGGGGAGAGAACATTGTTGGAGAGGATTGTGGAATTTCCAACAAGCACTCTGCTCTGGGAATACAAAATGTCAACAGAAGCTCTGCTTAGGGAACAACCCCAATTAACAATCTGGAGAAAGAGGATACAACCAATGCCAGGAATATGAACAAATGTCTTACCCTGTTGGAAATCATGCCACCCTTGGGAGAGCACTGAGAAATTCTTAAGTATCCTTTCATCGTTGTGAATGTTCACTTTGTTTAAAACAACACTTTTGAAATTTTTTTATTTGTTTAAACAATGACATTTTATCAATTAAAACATGCAAAACATTTGTTGAATTGAAACAAATAAGAGTGCAAATAATTGGATAAAAGCTCAAATTTATTTGATGGAATGGTAGCCTGCAAATGGCAAGACTCCATAGATTTGTACAAATTTGAAATCAGTGATATATATTGGAAGAGGGCTACATTGAACATAATGATCCTTTCTCTACCAATTTGAATCTCGCTGTATTCGAATCTTCAGTTGACGACGAATCGAAAATCTCTGACGAACAGACGGCTGCGAAGCAGAAAGTCTTGTCAGAATGCAGTTACTTGCCATATCCCTAATTTTTGCCTAGATTGCCCCAGGATGAGGTACTCAATCTAGCGGGATGCAAATATTCTCTTTTTTCCAAGTCTCTAACTTTTGCCTGGATCACCCTTGCGGGTTCTCCACCGAGACGCTCATTTTTGCCTAAGCCGCCCTTTCGGGTTTTCAACTTAGCGAGCTATTCTGTTTTTATTTTACTCTCCTTTTTTTTTAGGCAAAGTATTTCTTGACTGCATCTGAATTCACAGGACGAGTGAAATCCTCCCCATCCATTGTTGTAAGCATCAAAGCACCACCTGAAAAGGCTCTCTTAACAACATATGGACCTTCATAGTTTGGAGTCCACTTGCCCCTGGAATCGGGCGCGAAAGACAAGACTTTCTTGAGCACGAGGTCACCTTCTCGGAACACACGAGGCTTGACCTTATTATCGAATGCTTTCTTCATTCTCTGCTGATATAACTGACCATGGCACATGGCAGTCAATCGCTTCTCTTCAATCAAATTCAGTTGGTCGCAACGACTCTGAATCCATTCAGCATCAGTCAAATTGGCTTCCATCAAGAATCTCATTGATGGGATCTCCACCTCTACTGGGAGAACAGCCTCCATGCCGTAAACAAGAGAAAAAGGGGTTGCCCCTGTTGAAGTGCGGACAGATGTACGATAACCATGCAAAGCAAATGGCAGCATCTCATGCCAATCTTTGTACGTGACTGTCATCTTCTGGATAATCTTCTTGATATTCTTGTTAGCAGCTTTAACAGCCCCATTCATCTCTGGTCTGTAAGGAGAGGAGTTATGGTGTGCAATCTTGAACTCAGCGCACAACTCTTCCATCATCTTATTATTCAGATTAGATCCATTATCAATAATGATCTTATCTGGCACACCATAACGGCAAATCAACTGATTCTTGATAAACTTCACGACCACCTGCCTGGTCACATTCACATACGAAGCGGCTTCAACCCATTTGGTGAAGTAATCAATTGCTACGAGAATAAACCTGTGTCCATTGGACGCTTTCGGTTCAATCATGCCGATCATGTCAATTCCCCACATAGAGAAATACCATGGTGATGAAATCACATTCAGAAGTGTCGGAGGAATATGAATCTTATCCGCATAAATCTGACACTTGTGGCATTTCTTCATATATTTGCAGCAATCAGACTCCATTGTCAGCCAATAGTAGCCTGCTCTAAACATCTTTCTAGCCATGGCATGTCCATTGGAATGAGTACCAAATGAACCCTCATGGACTTCAGTCATCAACAGGTTTGCTTCGTGTCTATCCACGCATCTGAGCAAAACCATGTCAAAATTCCTCTTGTATAGCACTTCACCGCTGAGGTAGAAACTGCCTGACAACCTTCTCAAAGTTTTCCTATCTTTCACAGAAGCCCCAGGCGGGTAGACCTGGTTCTAAAGGAAATTCTTGATATCAAAATACCAAGGCTTGTCATCATTCACTTCTTCAACTGCAAACATGTGAGCTGGTCTATCCAAGCGCATCACGGTGATATTGGGGACTTCATTCCAATATTTGACCATAATCATCGAAGCAATCGTAGCAAGAGCATCTGCCATCCGATTATCCTCACGAGGTATATGATGAAAGTCAACTTCTGTAAAGAACGTTGAAATCCTCCTCGCATAATCTCTGTACGGAATGAGACCGGGTTGATTCGTCTCCTATTCACCCTTGATCTGATTAACAACTAGGGCCGAATCACCATACACATCAAGATGTTTGATTCTCAAATCAATACATTCTTCTAATCCCATAATACAGGCTTCATACTCAGCCATGTTATTCGTGCATTTGAAAGTTAGCCTTGCTGTAAACGGAATATGCGTGCCATGAAGAGTAATGATTACTGCCCCAATTCTATTTCCATACTGATTCACAGCGCCATCAACCACCATCGTCCATCTAGAACCAGGTTCTGGACCTTCATCAAGTGTAGGCTCATCACAATCTTTCATTTTCAAATACAGAATCTCCTCGTCTGGGAAGTCGTACTGAACAGACTGATGATCTTCAATAGGCTGGTGTGGCAAATGGTCAGCCAAGATACTACCTTTGATAGCTTTCTGAGCTCGATACTCGATATCATACTCAGATAACAACATCTGCCAACGGGCAATCCTCCCGGTTAAAGCAGGCTTCTCGAAGATATACTTGATTGGATCCATTATGGATATCAACCAAGTTATATGATTTATCATGTACTGGCATAAACGCTTAGCAGCCCAAGCTAAAGCACAACACGTCTTCTCAAGCATTGAGTATCGAGACTCACAATCGGTGAACTTCTTACTCAGGTAGTAAATAGCAGATTCCTTCTTCCCTGATTCGTCTTGTTGACCGAGTACACAACCCATCGAGTCTTCAAGAACGGTCAAATACATGATCAGAGGTCTTCCTTCTACAGGAGGAGACAAGATCGGAGGTTCAGACAGATATTCTTTGATACTGTCGAAAGCCTTCTGGCAATCCTCGGTCCAATCATGAGATTGATCTTTCCGGAGGAGCTTGAATATCGGCGCACATGTGGCAGTCATGTGGGATATAAATCTGGAAATATAGTTCAAGCGGCCAAGAAAACCTCGGACTTGCTTTTCAGTTTTGGGTGCAGGCATCTCTTGTATCGCTTTGACCTTTGCAGAATCAACCTCAATACCTCTCTCGCTGACAACAAAACCCAACAACTTGCCAGAACGGACTCCAAATGTACATTTGTTCGGATTCAGGCGAAGTCTGAACTTCCTCAATCGCTGAAAAAGCTTCAACAAATGCTCAACATGTTCAACTTCCGTTCGGGACTTAGCAATCATATCATCAACATAGACCTCTATCTCCTTGTGCATCATGTCATGAAACAAGATAGTCATAGCACGTTGATACGTGGCTCCGGCGTTCTTCAAACCGAAGGGCATCACTCGATAACAGAATGTTCCCCAAGGTGTGATGAATGTTGTCTTCTCCATATCTTCGGGTGCCATCTTGATTTGATTATAACCGGAAAATCCGTCCATAAAGGAAAAGACTTTGAATTTAGCTGTATTGTCTACCAACATATCAATATGTGGTAGAGGAAAATCATCTTTCGGACTAGCCTTATTCAAATCTCTGTAATCAACACACATACGGACTTTTTCCGTCTTTCTTAGGCACAGGCACAATGTTGGCCATCCATTGAGGATATGTAGAAGTCACCAGAAACCCCGCATCAATTTGCTTCTGAATTTCCTCTTTGATCTTCACTGCCATATCTGGATGAGTTCTTCTGAGCTTCTGCTTCACAGGCACGCACTCAGGCTTCAAAGGCAGGAAATGTTGCACAATATCTGTATCTAGACCTGGCATGTCTTCATACGACCAAGCAAAGATATCGGAATATTCTCGTAGCAAACTGATCAACTCCTTCTTAATAGACTCTTCAAGAAGTGCCCCAATCTTCACCATACGAACACAATCTTCAGACCCCAAGTTGACTGTTTCCAGATCTTCGAGATGCGGCTGAATGATCTTCTTCTCGTGCTCAAGGAGACGGGTAATCTCGTCAGGAATCCCTTCAACATCATCTTCCTCTGCTTCAAATACAGGGAATTCAAAATTGGGAGATGGTGTTGGATCATTATGTTCAATGGGTTTTAGAATCAACCTGCATAATGATTTTGGATAATAAATCTTTGGAATTTAAACAAGCAAACCATTATGCAGATGAAAAGATTGCTTTTATTCTTGTTCTTAGGGTTTTTTGTGATCACCGATTTCATGCAAAAGCAAAAAGTGAAAACAAATGGAAAACAAATGTTTAACAATGCATTAATTGAATGAAATATCATTGTATAAATGCTGCCAACAATGTCATCACTTCTCCTTTTGGCATGGGAGAAGGGTTTTGAACAAAGTGAACAAATTACGCTGACTTATGAATGACCGTAGGAACATCCACAACGACCCAATTGTGGCAGACACCACCAGGGATAACAAAGTTGCTCAAATCATCTGCATCCTCTTCCAGAATAGCAGCAGCTTCCTCAGCTTGATCAGCATGGATGAAACCTCCACTCTTGAACAACCCTTGCTTGTTGAATGCCCCAGAAGAATAGCCAATGCCAGCCCGGGATTTATTATCTTCAAGCTCAATCATCTTCCCCAAACCAGCAACTGCACCACATTCAATGGCCAGTTTCGCATCACGATAGGAAGCAAATGAAGGAGACTTCTTCTCAATCGGCTCAGCAATAGACAAAGCTTGGAAAGGCGTTCCAACTTCATCCTCAGCATCAATATATGAGAAAGAAGACAAGTGGCTAACCAGGAGAGCCTTTTCTCCCCCTACCACGACCAGTTTCTTATTCTTGACGAATTTCAGCTTCTGGTGTAGGGTGGATGTCACGGCGCCAGCCTCGTGAATCCATGGTCTACCAAGGAGACAACTATAAGATGGGTGGATATCCATAACCTGAAAGGTAACTTGGAAATCACTTGGTCCAATCTTGATTGGGAGATCAACTTCCCCAATCACGGTCTTATGCGACCCATCGAAAGCTTTCACAACAACACCACTCTGCCTCATAGGAGGCCCCTGATATGACAATCTAGAAAGAGTGGTCTTCGGCAATACATTCAGAGATGGCCCAGTGTCCACCAGCACATTGGACATGGCATCAGTCTTGCAATTCATAGAAATATGTAAAGCCATGTTGTGGTCTCTTCCCTCCTCAGGGAGGTCAGCGTCACAGAAACTCAAAGTATTGCAAGTAGTGATGTTTGCAACTATACTGTCAAACTGTTCGATTGTGACATCGTGATCAACATAGGCCAGGTTCAATACTTTCTGCAGAGCTTCCCTATGGGGTTCTGAATTCAGAAGCAACGATAGCACGGATATCTTGGACGGCGTTTGTAGAAGCTGGTCTACAACGTTGTACTCACTCTTCTTGATGAGCCTCAGCATCTCATCACATTCTTCGTTCACGGTGCCACTTGGGCCAACAGAAGAAGTAGGAGTCTTTTGTACAGAGGAGGGTTTGGCAACAACAAGTGCCGGATTCGGAACATTCAGCGCAGTCCCAACTGGATGCTCAGCAGAATCAGAAACAACATGAGTCTTCGGGGGTGCAGAAAACACACGACCACTACGGGTCAACCCACTCACATCATCAATATTTACCACAGAGGTTGAAGGCAACGACACTTCTTTCCCATCTTCTACAGCAACAGGATTGTATCGGAAGGGAACTGCTCTATCTGAAGAATAAGGCACAGGGCCTGCAGGTTTGATCACCAAAGAAGGAGAGACCTTCGGCTTGCTACCATCATAACGGATGACAACAGGCTCAGGAATCTTGAACACAGGAGAAATCACATTTACTTCTGGTTCGTCTTCATCAACATTTCTGTTTTGAAGAATCTCAATGGTACCCTCATCTAGCAGCTCTTGAAGCTCTCTGCGCACTTGGCGGCAACCCAATAGATTGACGGAGCAAATACGGCATCTGTCATGGTCGTGCTCCATATGACTGTAATTACACAGCAGACGATGCAACTCGACCAATGACTGTCGAATATGGCTTACATTTTGACTTTATATTTGCCAGGGCAACCCTGGACCATGTTAACCGACTTCCCATGCTCGGGCAATGGGTTCTTCGTAACATTGGGGCCTGAGTCCTCAAAGCTCAGAATGCCGCATCTCATAAGGTCTTGAACCTTAGTCTTCAATGGATAGCAGTTTTCTATATTATGACCGGGAGCACCGGAATGATAAACACAATGCTGGTCGGGCTTGTACCACCACTGCGGGTTAGCAGGTACAGCCGGAGGATTCCTCGGGGTAATCAGTTTCCGCTCTATTAAAGAGGGATATAGCTCAGCATATGACATAGGAATGGGATCGAAAGTGATCTTCTTCCTATCATAATTCAAATTAGCCTGATTACTGTTGCCACGAGGCTGGTAAGCCTGTTGCTGTGGATGATGTTGCTGTTGATACTGAGGTTGTTGCTGATTATGCTGATTGTTGTCTCTGAAAACAGGTGCTATGAGAGCCACCTGATGCTGATTGCTGGCATGACGCACAGGCTTCCTCTTGGCAGAGGGTCTTCTAGGTTTAGCATGGGATTGCACAGCATGTGCCTCCCCATCTTTCTTCTTAAACGCCCCATATCGTTTAGAAGAGCCTTCATCCTTAGATAAACGTCCTTCCCGGACTCCTTCCTCCAATCGCATCCCCATGTTCACCATTTCGGTGAAATCAGAGGGAGCACTCGCAACCATCCGCTCATAATAAAATGAACTAAGAGTCTTCAAAAAGATCTTAGTCATCTCCTTCTCTTCCAGCGGAGGAGTAATCTGAGCTGCCAGCTCTCGCCACCTTTGGGCGTATTCCTTAAATGTCTTTTTGTCCTTCTGGGACATAGCTCTGAGTTGATCACGGTCAGGAGCCATATCCACATTATACTTATATTGCTTGACGAAGGCTTCGCCAAGATCGTTGAAGGAACGAATGTTTGCACTATCAAGGCTCATATACCAACAAAGAGTTGCACCAGACAAACTATCCTGAAAATAATGAATCAGCAGTTGATCATTATCAGTCTGAGTAGACATTTTCCTGGCATACATAACCAGGTGGCTGAGAGGGCAGGTGTTCCCCTTATACTTCTCAAAGTCAGGGACTTTGAATTTGACGGGTATCTTAACATCGGGAACCAAGCACAGTTCAGCAGCAGACTTGCTGAACAAATCTGGGCCCTCAGACGGCTCAGAATGATAGATGGTGTCGTCTACCCTGGGAGTGGTATGCACGACAGGAGGAGGCATTGCAAGGACCGGGCTAGATGTCGGCATGGAAGCAAATGTAGGAGCTGGAATATCTGGCATGAAACCAGGAGGCATACCCCACGGGAACCCGGCTGGCATGGCTGGCATGAAGTGGGCACTGGCAGCTGGCACAGTTGAAGAAACCACTTCAGATATAACAGTCCTCTAGGGAGGAGTTGTAGGAGGCGGTGACGGTTGATTCTGGGCAGCCAAAAATTGCTCCATCAGAGCGCTCAGTCTGGCAACTTCTTCCTTCAGGTCTCGGTTCTCTTGTTCAAGTTGATCCATCACTCTTGCAGAATTGGCTCGGGTGTAGTACCGATGAGTCAGCTTGTCTTCAAAATAAATGAAGAGCACAAAGTTAGGCCACAGACAAGAAGACCAGAACAACACCTGCTTATGCAAAATGATGCATGCAATGTTTGTGCATATGCTTTGTTTTTATTTCAAGGAACTTTTTAGGGTTGTATTTGTAATTTTGAATATTTAAGCATTTAATAGCATATGGAAAGTATCTCATCGAATATATTCAAGACAAAGAAGTACAACATTGTTGATCATATTACAAGGGAAAAGGAAAGTAAACATCCTATGGATCCCTAGAAACTCGAGATGCCGGAAGACGAGAAACACAAAGCTTCTTGATCTCTCTCTCATATGCTGCTTCCATATCCGCTTTCTCCTTAGCAAGTCGATCATACTTCCTCTTCAAGAACTTGGAAGACTGAGGAAGCAGAGAAGTCCAGGTATCATTCGGATCATCTATCACCTGGTGCTCGGGGAATTCGATCAGAGTGTCCTTCTCTTTAAGTTGTTGAAGCAACTCTTCTCTTTCACGGATCCAGGCACGTGAAAGGTCTTCTTCTCTCAACTCCTCTACGCCTTGGTTATGAAGGGTTGAAGGCCCAGCCACATCCAACGGTGTAGGTCTCGGATAATCATATGGCATAAGATACTCAGAAGCTCTCTGTCTGACCCAAGAAGTATATGGCTCCAAAGCTATGCAGTTCTTCGGACCCAACTCATTTCTACCCTTCTTGTGAATCTTGCGCCAAGCGCGGACCATCCTGGCTTTCAGACCTTGGGGATCTTTACCCTCCTGAAAGAACACACCTTCTAACAGAATGTTATGAGGTTTGTCCTTTAGGGAGAACCCAAGCTGACGACGTGCTAAGATAGGATTGTAATTGATCCCACCACATGTACCAAGAAGAGGCACATTAGGGAATTCACCATAATAATCAATAATCTGAACAGTATCATACACGCGATCATACCATGAGATATCATCATTAGTGAGAGACATAAGTCTCGTAGACCACCGTAGACATCCCTTGTTCTCCTTGAAAGCGACCGTCTGCGGTAAGTGAGAAATAACCCACTTATACAACAGAGGCAAACAACACACAATAACTCCTCCACCCTTCGCATTCCTCAGGTGCAAAGAGAAATAGGCATCACCCAACAGAGTAGGAACGGGATTAAGAACAAAAAAGATCCTAATGGCGTTCACATCCACGAATTTGTCGATGTTGGGGAACAATACCAATCCATAGATGAGCAGCACGAATATGGCCTCAAAGGCATCCTCACTCATGGCCTTCCAATAAACGGTAGCTTGAGCAATGAGGAAATCAGAAGGAAGACCCTGAATTCCACCTTTGGTGGTCATATGCGCTTCAATCAGGGATTCATCTATGTGCAACAAGTCTGCGATCTCTCGAGAAGTCGGAATACTCTCCAAGCCACTGAACGGCACCTGATCCAGAATTGGAATACCCACAAGATGAGCATACTCCTCGAGCGTAGGCAACAGCTGAAAGTCCGGAAAAGAGAAGCAATGATACAGAGGATCATAGAACTGCGCCAAAGTATTCATCAACCCTTCGTCAACCTGAGTAGTCAACAGAGGCAGAAGCTTCCCATAACGAGCTTTGAAACCCAAGGGATCCAATACATAGGATGTCAGATTCCTTAACTCTTTCACATCGGGCTTTCGAAAGCTGTACTTCTTTGTATGCCTTTTTGGTCTTTCCATGTCTGAAAATTTTGCAAACAAACCCTTTAAGTTCCTTGAAAATTTTCTCATTTCTTTTGATGACATGAATGCAGATGAATGCATGAATGCTTGAATGCAGCAATCACACTCAAGGATCAAGCAAAGCACACCAGACAAAGGTCATGGGAAAGCTCATAGTATCCTTAATATCAATCATCCATTTTGGTGGATTACGGTTTTCCTTATCGACACCCAAGTTCCATTGATATTAACAATACATGAACCGGCTCAATCATCCTTAATATCAATCATCCATTTTGGTGGATTACGGTTTTCACCTTATCGACACCCAAGTTCCATTGATATTAAGGATGTCTGAACGACTCAACCATGAATCACGGGTTTGTTGAGAGTCACGAGCATGGAGTCTCGGTTAAGAACCACCCAAAGGGAGTGTACTAGGGTTTAAACCTGCCGAACATGTTCTACAAGAGGTTCCCATAGTCATCATCCCATCTTTCGAATATTATCGGAGGAACGGATACTCGTATTCCAAAAATATTCTCAAGAGAGACTCTTATGAGTGTAGTATCGTGTAACAATCGCATCAGATCTTACATCTGAACGACCTCCACACTACGTCCTAAAAATAGGCCAAGATGGGCTTGGTAAACTAAGGTCCTTGGCTTCTAAGGCACATGATTGAAAGAATAATGCCTAACCATAAATTACTTGTGTGACATTATTAATCCAACATGACCTCCACCAAGTGAATGGACTCGCAAGTCAACTTGCTAAGGAATACTCCACACAGGTTGACAAGACTATGCCATTCTCCTATCCTAAGGTGCACTCGAGTTCGGGTATAGAACTCATCTCACAGAGATCACCAAGCAAACAACAATTGTATATCAAGCAATTCAATCATTACAATCAATACAGTAATCCCAAATTGTACAAAAATATGTCACATAACGAATAAACAATATCATACAACAAGGGTGAAAAGTAGGCAAAACCACCAAGGAAGTTCCCCAGCAGAGTCGCCACTTTTCTATAGCGGTGTATTCGTCACTTTATGATTTATTGACTAAACTAAAAGCAAAGCATACAAAGAATCGAGTCGCCACCGCACTTTTATTTATCCAAAGGAATGGCTAAAAAGCGAACAAAAGCCTAAGAAGTTTTACACATAGAAAACTAATGAAAAGATCAGAGATCTGGGTAAGGGGTTAATTACACAATGGGAAGGTGTTAGGCACCCAAAACGTCCTAGGTACTCCTAGGGAGCCCTTTTCGCAACTTGTTGTATGGAATGTTATTTGTTTATGAAATATTTATTGTGCAAACGTGATTGAAGGAATGAGAAAAGAATGTACAAGTTATTATTTTTGTGTTTGGATGGATAACCATTGCCTACGTACCTTTTCAGGATCAAAACCTCGTAGTTCGGCTAAAAGATTTCCAAAGTATGAGTGGGTTGATTTTAAACAAAAGCCCTAAGGTCTTTCATTATCCACGGGAGAAAACTCAACCTATACAACCACAAGTCCACCATGTGAGAATAGCTTCAACTTGCTAGTGAGGGGTTAACCCTATAATAAGCAAGGAAGTCTTACAATTCAATCACTAAGGACAAGGTGAGATTTACATCAACCACTAAGATAATTGAGATCTATGGCTAATGTATGAAAACTTATCAAGAATGGACAAAGCCACAAAACAATTGAATGAATGAAATTAACCAATTAGGATTATTCACAAAAAGATGGTCAAAGTATGATTAGAATTCAATTCAAAAGAAGTATTATGAAAAAGAAGTTTGAAAAAATCAAAGGCTTAAGGCCTAGGTTTCTATCTTCAAAACAAATGAGAATGTTTGCACAAAGTTTTCAAGTTTTGGATTAACATGCAGATGGAAGTTAAAGAAGCAAAAGGTGGGAAGGGTGAGGAAGTAAAACTTCTTAGATGTTCACCTCTTGAGATCATATGTAAATGACCCAAGTGATTCCTTTGGAATAGGCAACAATGCAAATAACAGATGAGCAAAGTAAATGGATATCGGATGCCAATCAATGGACTTACACCAATCTCCTAAAACAAAACATGGATACCAGATGCCAATCAATGGACTTACACCAATCTCCTAAAACAAAACATGGATACCAGATGCCAATCAATGGACTTACACCAATCTCCTAAAACAAAATGAAACAATGATACCAGATGCCAATCAATGGACTTATACTAGTCTCACAGGAAAGATCATAGGAAACAAATGCCAATAACTGGACTTACAATTGACTCCTCACAAGAAGCAAATAACAAATGCAATAAGCAAGAGGAAACAAGTTGCCAATAAATGGTCTTACACTCGACTCCAAGGAAAGGAATGCCAATGAATGGTCTTAGTTCCAAATCCTTCCAGATCATAGGAAACAAATGCCAATAAATGGACTTACAATTGACTCCTCAATGGACAAACAAAATGTCACAAAGATATGAACTATGATTATGAAATGATATACAAAAATGATGATAAATGCACAAAGGCACACATAAGCAAATAAGCACAGATGAATCAAGTAAGCAATCAAGCAAGTCAATTAGCACACACTATATACAATCAATTAGGCTTAAGCAAGGTTAGGCTTTACAACCAACTGGAATAGGGTATTTTGAGCTCTTAACCCTAACATTGAGAGTTAGGGTGAAGCAGATGAAATGGAAATGAGGGGTGTGCCTCATAGCTCTTATCCCTGGCCAGGGAGAGCTTTAAACAATAGAAAGTTTGAGAGTTCAGAAAGTTGGAACTCTTCCCCACAAATGGACTCTATAAGATCTTGGGTTATTATTCACAATGCATCAACACATTGTGTGAGCAAGGTGAATGACACACTGAGTAGCAGGAGATGGATTACACATCTCTTTTATCTTCCAATTGCCTCATAAGAGGACTTTTCCTGCTTGGCACAAAATTAAACAATCACAAGCATTGCCTCTTAGGGAGGACTTCAGACAGATGCCTACCAATAACAGTAGGTCTTCCAGACTACATGAAGAAGAGGGATTATACCTAAGTGGTTAAGCAACCAAGCAAAGCAAAGTTCACAATGAACTTAAAGCAACTTATGTACCTGTGGAAACACTAAACAAATCAGTACAATACTCAGACAATCAGACAACAGTCAATAAGCAACAGACAATCCCAATGTACAAAATGTGTAAGCCAAAAAGCAAACTCAAATGAGTTAACATCAACCTACAAAACACACAAATGTTAGTAATCAAAGGCAAACATCAACACTCAAATGATGGAGCATCATCAACTATGGAACTTGGATGTTCAACCTGAAATCAAAGCTCAAATGTAAGCCACAAACCACTAGGTCAAAGCCTAGGGTCAAAGATGGAGAAAAAATTTAAAACAGGAGCTGAAATTTAACATGAATCAACTTCAAACACATCTTGACACATTCCAAAAGGTCTCACACCAAAATCATTAACCAAAAGCATTTCATGATCAAATGAAGTTCAAGGCAATTTTAAAGCTCATATGTGATCAACATGAATGAAAAATCTCAATTAAAACAGAAATGATTCAAATAATTCTGAAAAAATTCATACACAATCAAGACGTCTAACATGATCAACATACAAAAAATCAGAAGCATTGGACATCATTTGGTATGGAAATCACATCATACAAGTTGAACAAGCAAAGGTGTGACACAAATTGTCACACCAACTTAGCACATTCATAAAACAGAAATGGATCATAGGAAAAATACCAAATCAACACCAAAATGTCAAGCAATGTGTCTAGTTTCATCATGCAAAATTTCACATTCATTGGATAAGAAACAAGCATTTCACAATAGTTTGAACAAGGCAAGGTCAAAACAAAACATATGATCAATCAACCTAGCACCAAATAAAATCCAGCCAAGCACAACTTGTGAAATCATGATCATTAGAAAATAGACATCTCAAGGATCACTATGCAAAAAACCAGGTATTTTTTGGATCAATTTTCAAATTGTTATGATTTTTACAAATTGAGAAAAATTAAAAAAAACATGTAAAGCACATAGGGTGAAATAAGGAGGGAAAATGAATAAATGGATGAAGCATTTGAAAATATTGCACAACCAGGAATCGAAGTCAGTATGCATTCAAATGTGTGCGCCTCAAACAAAACGACGTCGCTTAGCACCTAAACCCTAGCGCGCCAAAAGTTCGTAGCTAAATTCAAATTTTCCTAGCTAATTGGCAGTAGCTTCGTAGCTAATACTGGAAATGAGAAAATTCAAGGTTGAAGATGAAGATCATCATGATCTTCATCTGGATTTTCTAGATTTTTACAAAAAGCGTCCAAACATCAAAATCAAGCACAACATCATGCAGTATTTTCCACGTACATCAAAGATCCACAAACAATCCATGCAAAAACATCAAGATAAGCTCGGATCGAAGAAAAGAAAGTTCATCATCAAGACTTTAAACAAGCAGAACTTCATGTACAATGCATCATTTCACACGATTCAAAGCTCAAACTCATCAGCATACTAAGATCTACAACAATATCATAATAGATTTTAAATCTAAGAGAATCGAATTGTGACCTCTTGAAGTGCAGAAGCTGGAATTCGTGATATCCAAGACTTGAAATGATCAAAAGCTTCTCTGTGATGCTTGTATAGATGATTAGAGGAGAGATTGAAGCTCAAATGCACTCGAATCCAACAGAATTTGAAATCACCATGGATGCTTCAATCTTCAAGTATGCTTCAATATGGCACGGTTTCTCTCTATTCCACGTTCAATCTTGCTCAACAATGCTTCATAACCATGAATCAACCAACAGAAAGTGTTCTTATATGAAGACATTGGAAGTTTTAATCATGCTAATCATGAACCTCATGCTTATGCTTATATACCTCATGCTAATCATGTTTTAATCAAGTTTAAGCCAAAGCCAAAGGTGATTAGCAAGATTGAAGGTGTAAGTGCAAAATGAGTTTTTCACCCTTCATGCACGGGAAGCACGTGAACAGTGCACGAATTTCCTTCATTTCCACTTAAAATCCAATTTTAAAACCAATGGTAATGGCCAAAAGTTCAAACCATGCACCAATTTTAAATTTTGTGATTTCCCTCCAAAAAACCAATGAATTAACAAGTGATCATGTGATGACAATTCATGTAATGTGATGCATGATTTGGAAATTAGAGGTCAAGAGGAGAATGTTGCAAAAAGAACCACTCATTTTGGAGCTTTGGTTGAAAAGTTATGGCCATTTGAATCTTCAAGTACACTTTGCCATGTTTTGATCATATCTCATAATCTTGGACATTTTGGAAATGGGAGAGAAAGATTTACAACTTTCATGTTCAACAAAATTTCATTTGAAGCTTTCTTGATGATGTAATATTGAGTTGAAGTTGGTCCAAAATCTTTCCATTTTTAGAAAGTTCAAATTATAGGTCACTTTCTATTTTTGGAAAGTTTTGACTGGACCTCAAATTCTTCAATGTGAGTGTTTGAAATGTCAAATGAGACTTGTTTGAACATGAATGAAGTATTTCTAGTCACTTCCCACCTCCAAATCCACAGTTGACTTTGCAGTTGACTTTCTAGGCCTTCAGATGACTTGGGAATGTTCTAATGAGATTCAAGCCTCTACCACTTGGGATTTTGCTTCAAAATAACATCATAGCTCATATGAACTCTTGTGAATGATCATGGGGTCCAAATCTCAAGAATGACCACCATCTATTGCTCAATGAATGCCCTGAGTTGCCTTGACTGTTAATTGCTTCATCTGCAAGACAAAGGTTAGATGACATATTTTTGTACTTTTGGTTAGTGATAAAAGGAAAAGCAATGACATACAAATGCAAGGAATGCTTGGTGATCAAGAATCACTCTCAAAAAGATGACCCACCCATAGGGAAGGAAGCAAGGTGTCCAATGATCCTTGAGGCAATGTGACGATATGATATGATGCCATGAGGGATCTTAGGGACAAAATTGGGGTCTTACACCAACCCCTTTACCTGTAATCTCTAGAATTTTATTAGTTTTGATTTGAAAACTTCTTACTTTTGGGTTTTGTTCGTACTTTTCCCTTCTCCCTTGGAAACAATAAAAGCACGGTGGCGACTCTTGTTATTTGATGTCTTGCTTTTCCATAGCTTGATGATCATGAATTTACGGCTACAACATCCTCTGAAGCTAACTTCTTCTTCACTTTGTATTGAAACCTGTTGCATTGTGCCCCCATTTCTTCCATTATTGACCTTCTATGCCACAAAGGGAAAGGTAGATACGAGTTAAATTCTTGAGCAAACATGTTATCACTCTCTTGGTGTTGTTCCACTTATCAAAATCCATGTCCTACCACTAATTTATCTTTGGTATTAGTCATTTAATTTTTACTTGGAACAGTTAGGGTTCTTCGTGGTCTTGAGCAAAATTCTCCTTGCTGAGAGTCAATCAATGGCTTTAATGTAGAGAGACATGAATGATAATGTGTTGCGAATCTAACTCCATGGTTGGGTGTTGCTAAAAACACGAGTTCATGGATCTGCAAATTCGAATCCAAGGTTGAAGATGAAGTCATGTTGCGTGTGTTTTGGTGCCAATATTGAATTCTAGTGAATTAGACTCTGACATTGTTTTTTTTCAAATTCTAGTAGTCGTAGCACCCTATTTACATTTTACTTTATTTTATTTCTTTCCTATTTAATTTCTCATTCATTTTTAATTTATTTTGATCCAAATTTTTTACACAAAGTCTTTAAGATTATTTTGCATTACATACATTTGTCTCTTAATTTTTTAAATCATTTTTGCATTAAATTTTATTTTTATTTCATTTAAAACCATTTTCAAATTTTTTTGCATCCAACCTTTGATATCTATTCATGTGTAATATTTCTGACTTTGTGTAATTTTTGCAACCATTTTTTAACTATTTTGATCATAGTTTGGGATTTTTGACACTTTGAATCAATGATAGGCTATCCCTTATTGACACATATGTTTAGGTCCCTTGATTTTATTGATAGTGGATCCTAAGTTAAACACTTGAGCTCTCTTTCACTTTTCCCTTTGTTCGTCATCTCCCTTCTTCTTTTGTTTTGGTCATTATGTTACATGTTTTAGGAGATTAACTTGTGTTAATTCTCTAACATATCTAACACATAAATTGTTATTGTCCCACCTCAAATACGTATCTATAAGACCCCAATTTTGTCCCTAAGATCCCTCATCAGCATCATAACATTGCATTGCATAGCCTCAAGGATCATTAAGCATCTTGGTTCCCTTTGCCTTTGGGTGGGACTCCTTGTGAGTGGTTTGAGATCACCAAACATACTTGAATTGTATATAATTGCTTTTATCATTTTGTTTACTAACCAAAAGTACAAAAATATGTCACTAACATCTTTTGTTTGTAGTTTGAGCAATCACACGGTCCAAAGCTTCTAGGAGATCATTGGTACAAAGACATGGCCAAAAGGAGATGAAAGCAAGCATGGTAATGGTTCCCAAAGCTCTCATCCATAAAATATGACTCCATAGCATCTCAATTCATCATTTTGATCAAAACAAGTCAAAGGGTTTGAGGTCTTGTTCTTCAGAGAAACCCTAAATCATCTATGCACCACAATGCCTTGCTCATGAAGCAACCTCAGCCCATGGTCAAATACAATCAAGGGAAGTTCTTTAATTCATCATTTCATGCATATTTGAACTTATTTGAGTGTCCTCAATCATCAATTCATCAAGATATGAGTTGTGGACTTGAAAAGTTGATCAGTCAAATCATTTGACTATTTTGAAATGCATTGAGACCTAACTTTTTATGTGTTGGTCAAATGGAGATGGTTCCAAAAGAAAATATGTTCTTAAGGACAATATGAACAACTTTAATGTTCATCAAGATTTGATTTGAAGCTTGGAAAACCATCTTCCAGTCCAATACATTATAGGTCATTTTGACTGAAACCCTCATTTTAGGGCAACTTACCAAGGACTTAACGCATTCATTTTTTATGTTTTTGAGGTGGGATCAAATGCATTGGAAAGATTAGGATGTCTACTTTAAATGTTATGTTGAACAAAATTTCAAAATCTCAAAGGAAATACATGTGATAATGCAAGACATTATAGGTCCTTTTGGGTCAAAGGCATTAAAAGTCAAAAAAGTCCAACTTGAAGTGCCCATAACTTCTTCATCAAAAATCCAAATGATGCAAAATTTAAGTCCATTTTGGTTGTCTTGAAAATATCTAAAACGTTGGTGTTGAAGGTTTTTTCATTTGAAGCTTGCATCATCAAAACAGAAGGGCTTGAAAGTTGGCCAATTTTAGAAACCTTGCCTTGACATATTTTGCACATCACACTTTAAACTCAAATTTCACAAATTTCCACATTCCAAATGGACTTTTGACCAACATAACATTTGTTCTTCATACAAAGACCTTTCCAACCATTACCCATATGCCTATGCTTGGATTTTCTAAATGGTATTTTCAAAGAGGGAATGATTAGGTTCAATTGTGGAATTCATGTTGAAACCTTGTTGCACAAGCCAATTCAGAGCAAATTACACGTCCAAACCCTTGGCATTCGAACTCAGCTTGCATTTGGCATTGCTTTTCGGCTTTGTGCATGATCATGCAAGCCCATGCAAGTGGTATCCAAATTTATGCACACATATCATTCCACCCTTTCCTTGCCAAATTCTCTATAAATAGAAGCTTCATTCCCTCCATTTGGACACCCACATTCAACCTGAAATGCTGCAGAAATCTTTCCCTAACCATCACTAAAGAAGCAATTGCATTTTTTCTAAAAATTTTCAGATCTCGAATTCAACTACATCTGGTTGTATTCATAGATCTAATGCTTCTAGACCTTTATTATACACTTCATTGAACTTCTGTTTTGATAAAGCAAGCAAGGTTTCAAGCTCAAATCACCAGAACTCAAACTTGAACTCCAACTGGTATTTTCTTCGATTCTCCTAATCCTTGGACCCATTGGCTGTGATTTTGTGTTGGCTGAAGTCCTCTCAATAGAGGCATCATGTTTGTGCTTTCAATTTTTGCAATTCATTGAGTTCATGATGAACACCAGATTTTTCAACTTCTGATTTCTCAAATCATAGAGATCTAGAAGGAAAATGGAGGGTATAGAGATGATGTACATCATCTTAGCTTTCTATTGATGATGAATCTATGAAAAATATTCTCATCAATTTTTGAATTGATTTGAGATTTATTTGAGATTTTAGATTAATTAGGTTATTTTTATTCATTTTTAATTGATTAAAAATAGTTTCTGACTTTTAAAAATGCTGAAATTTTTTGTCAAACTTTGTTTGACCATGTTGAACTTAGGATAAATCACTTGGACCTTTCAAGGTTGATTTGAAGTGATTTTGAAGTTTGACCTTTCCATTTTATTTTAATTCAAGTTTAAATGCCAAAAATATTTTATTCTTTTCTTAACTTCCAATCTTCATCTCACTTCTTTTTTTGATTGTTTGACCTTGACTTTCAATGTTATTGGTCAACATATAAGGATTGGTACATGGTATTTCATTTGATGCACTCTAATTTTGTCATTTCCATTCTTCTTATTCATCTCCTTCTTCTTCTTCTTATTTTTCCTTTTGATTAATAAGTTGAAGGTTGATAAGTTAGCATTGATTAGAGGGATTTAATCTTCCTTGATTCAAATCTAATTCATCTTGATCAATTGATCAAGTGAATGGCTTTGCATTAAGGATAGGTTGTCTTTTAAATCATGCAAAAGGCTTAAACCAATACAAGATCAATTCTCATTTTCCTTTTGGCATGACAAGTTGTTGGGACTTGGTTCACTAATCAAGACTCCTAACTTGTGTTTGTTGCCTATATTATTATTGACCGGCCTCAGATAGTTGTGACTTCTACATAAGTCCAATTACGATTGCTTAACATAGCGCTAAATTTGCCTTATGGCACACTAACTACTAACACTAACTATTGACAATTAACATTTACTTTATGCAATTTATTTTTATGCAATTTACAATTTTTGCACATATTATTCATTTGCTTTTTCCTTTGCTCCTTTGATCCCATGTTTATGTTAATGCCATTTGCCTTTTGCTCATTTGAGCACATAATTGTGTATATATTATTGTGCTTGTGTTCTTTTGATTTGATTGTTGTGGACCTATGCAAAGAAATGGACTTAGTTTCTAGGACTTTCCCTATGCAAAGAAATGGAGAATTGGACTTAGATTTTAGGTCTTTTCCTTATACAAAATTGGAGTAAATGGACCTTAATGATGAAGATGGACTAGAAGGACCAAATCTCTAAACTCACTCTTGTCCATTCTTGTTTTACTTCATGGAACTTTTGATGTGTGTGCTTTTGTGCTAGGAGTTTCCATTTGAGCTTAATTGGATGACCATTGCCATGTTCATCCAAGTGGAATATACAAGATACATTGAGGATCTCTTGTGAGACTTGTTTGATTGCTTATTGCTTTGTGGTTGCTTGTTCCAAAGGATGGGAGCTACTTGGATCATCAATATGATCTCAAGAGAGGAACTCCTAGTGTGGTTTTGATTTCTTATCCCTCACCTTTTATTTTCCTTAGGACTTAGCCATTCTTCTTCTTCTCTCCACTCTCACCCAAGCCAAAACTTTTTGTGCAAACATTTAACTATTGTTTTCCAACATTAGAAACCTAAGCCTTATGCTTTTGATCTTCAAACCTTCTTTTCATAATACTTACTTTGAATTGAACCTTTTAATCTACTTTGACCATTTTTATATATACTTCTAATTGGTAAATATAACCCATTCCAATGTCTTTTGTGGTTCTAATGCCCACCTTCTTAATCAAATTTTCCATAACCTTTAGCTATTAGGTTTGAGTTATCTTTGTGGTAGATGTAATACTCACCTATATCCTTAGTGATGGACAATGAGTCTTCCATGCTTATTATAGGGTTAACCCCTCACTAGCATGTTGAAGCTATCCTCACATGGTAGATTTGTGGTTTGGTTGAGTTTTCTCCCTTTGATAACAAAAGACCTTAAGGCTTTTGGACCAATCAATTCACCAACTCATTTTGAGATTTTTACCCCGAACTACGAGGTTTTGATCCTAATCTCTTTATAAGATGGTACGTAGGCAATGGGTTCATCCATCCAAACACAAAATGTAAATAACTTGTACATTCTATTCTCATCTCTTCAATCATGTTTGCACAAACAAATTTTTCACAAAACAACAACCTTCACAAGTATGAAAAGGGCTCCCTAGGAGTACCTAGGATGTTTTGGGTGCCTAACACCTTCCCATCACATAACCAACCCCCTTACCCAGATCTCTATTCCTTTTACTAGTTTTTGTTAAAACTATTAGGTTTTTGTTCGCTTTCTAACCATTCCTTTGCATAAATAGAAGTGCGGTGGCGACTCGACTTTGTATGATTTACCTTGGATTTAGTCAATATCTCTAATGGTAATGAATACCCCGCTACAGTATCGCTTCTACATAAGCCTACTTACGATTGCTTATCATATCACTAAATTGTCCCGACACACTCAATTAACCATTAACTCTCATCATTAATCATTGACTTTACTTTATTATCATTTAATTTTTGTCATTTAATTCAAGTCATTTACTTTTATGCCTTTACTTTATGCAATTTACTTTTATGTCTCATTACTCATCATCTCACTTAATACATTATTCATCTTGTCTTATTCATATGTTGCTTCTTATATTGTGTTTGATTTGTTTGACATTCTCAATGAATCAAAACATAACAAAATGAATTGATTTGATCCTTAAGGCCTAAGATTGACTTGGAGTGATGATGCCCACCCTTTGAACTTTGGACTTTGGACTTTAGACTTAGCATCTCGAACCTTTGCTTGATCTTGAGTGTTTTGGGACTCAGTGACCTTGGCCATTTTTACCTACTATTGAATTGTTGAGCTTATGGCCTTTCAATCTTGTTTATGGTTCATTTTCCTCATGCATATGCTTATCACATTCTCCTGTTTAGGTTAGCACACTTGCACACACATGGCTTTCTCTTTGGCTACCTAACAATGATACCAAGGCTTAGTACACTCTTACACATACATTCTTTTATGTTGGGCTACCGAACAATGAGACCATAGGCTATTCTTTGTATGATCATACATTTTGTGTTTAATTCATCTCTTTCCCCTCTAATTTAGCTTGATCAAATTCCATGATATCCATTAGATCCTTTGATTTTGCACACTTTCCATTTTTCTCTGTCAAGTGACCATAAGTCCCTTAGTCACTCGATGGGACTTGTCTCTCTTACTTTGGAGGTCTAGCCTCTCAACAAGTGCAAGACCTCAAGCACTATTCAAGGCATGAAGCATTTCATTCATCCCCACATACAATTTATGAGAACCTATTTCAACAACTTGTCAGACATTGACAAGGATTGCATGCAATGGGCCTTGAGTCATATAAGAGAGGTGAGAGGGAGTATTCCTATCCTCATTTTGAATATTTTTGGTATAGCACAAATGACACAGTTGCTCAGAGTATTCACATCTGTCGCAACCCTAAAAAAAGAATGCGAAAAAACAACCGGAGAAAAAAAAAAGACAGAAGAGTCGCCACAGTGCGTTATTTATCCCAAAGGAGGGAAGGGAAACGCTCGAAGAAAACCTGAAGAAAGGAAAGGAAAAGACAAGGTCTCGCAACCAAATCTTGGGGTCGGGAGTCGATTATGCGAAGGGAAGGTATTAGCACCCCTACGCATCCGTAGTACTCTACAAGATCCACTCTCGTTGTTCTTGTCTAATGGGTGTGTGAATATCTAATGTACTATTTACTAAAAGAGAGGTTAAGAGAAAATGACTCGCACGGATGTCGCATCCACTGCATACGTATCTCATCTGAGTATGAGAATCAGAGTCTTCGTAGCTCGACTACCTATGGGTTAAAGAGAAGTGTGCTCGCTAAGACATCGCGTCTTATGCCTACGTATCTCATATTGAATGAGAATCAGAGCAAAACGTAGTTCAGCTAACTACGGGAACAAGGGTCTCGATTGCAACTAGGGAAAGAGAATTGGAAGGTCTCGATCGCAACGAGGGCGAGAGAAAAGAATTGCAACAAGGGCGAAAACAAGCAAGGATTAGTTGTTAGTCGTCAGTCAAAAACTCGGCAAGACATCATATCTCGTGCCTACGTATCTCATCTGGAATGAGAATCAGAGTCGTCGTAGTTCGACTAACTACGGGTTAAGGATTGCCATCTGAACATGGACTTACAAAAGAGGACACCAGTTGTGTCGAAGGAAAATGGGCAATGTGTTCATGTCCTAGCAATAGGTGTCACAGCTCGCTGAATCGAGTCTTAGGCAGTTACCTCTTTGCAATAGAACGATCTGACATGCGACGGGATCGGAGACGCACAGAAGGTCTAAAAGTGGGGAAGTTCTTCCCTAGAGTTGTCATGCAATATGGACCTATGTGTTAGGATTTTAAAAGGGGAACATATACCTAATGTTAGCATGCAAAGAATAAGGGAATTCTACCTATGTTATCATACAAAGAATAAGGGAATCCTACCTATGTTATCATACAAAGGGTTCTACCTAATGGGTGCTACCTAAACGGAACAAGAGTTGACGGATGGAGAAAGGAGAGGAACCAAGGATAAGGGTAGATGGCGATGCACGAAGCAATCGACTTACAGGTAGATGGCAATGCATGAAGCAATCGACTTACAAGAGAAATGGCGATGCATGAAGCAATCGACTTACAAAAGGATGGATGAATACGTGCTGGTTCTATTAAGTTTTGAAAATGATTACTCGACATTGGATCGAGCTTTTGATCTTGTTTTGAAATGGTTATCGGATGTTCGTTTTAATTCTTATATTAACAGATGAATAAAGAATGAGAGAATAAACATTATACACTTCATGGGAGAGGGGTACATTTGTTATGAATGGGGGTTGTTCATGGCAATCAAACAATAAAAATATATGCCTCATACACCATAGAAGTAGGCAACAGTTAATCACACAGATAAGATAAACAAACATATGATCAAATCAAATGAATCAAAGAATGATATAAGGGAGTATTAAATAAGGTATGGGAGTATAAACATGTTAAACAATCAAACAATAGAAAGTATGGATGAAAGAAACAAGTATAAAAGATGACAAATGAATCAGATAGATGAAACTATGCACACAAAGGATCACTGAATAATTTAATCGGGAAATGGTGCAAGGATCAAATAAAATCAAGATGAAAGCCCTCTAATAATGGCATATGAGATGAACAAGGGAGGATCAAAAGATCTCTTCAATTGCCACAAGCAATCCCTAAGTCAAACATCGATCAAAGAAAAGTCGACTGAAAAGTCAAGTCAACTTGAAAATTATCAAATAAATAGTAAATTAATCAAGAAAATTATGAAAAATTAAACTAACTAAGGCGGGGTCAGGACAACATCATCCCCCAAAAATATTTTAAAAATAATGTGAATTAGTGTATAAATTAATTGAAATAAAACAGAAGTCAAATGAAAAGTCAACCATACAAACTAGGTCAAAAATAAATCCAAAATAAATTAAAAATGGGAAATAAAATTCCAAGAAAAGGTCAGGTTGACCATGAGACATTGGTCAACCCTCATCCCAAAAATCAGAACCTAAAAATAATTCTAAGTCATGAAAATAAAATCAAGAAATAAATGTGTATTAAAATGATCCTCTTGAAATAAATAATTGAAATAAAATATTAACATTAAATAAATATGAAAATAAAAATTAAATAAAACATTAAAAAATGTGAAAAATATTTTTTATATTTTTATGAATAAAGAAAATATTTTTAAGAATAAAAAAACAAAACAGAAAAATAAAATGAATTGAGAAAAGGAAAATGAAAAGAGAATGTGATAATGGGCCAGACATGGGGGTGTGAGAAGCAAGAGGGCGGAGGCCCACGATCCAAATGATTTATTTAAGTGTGACACTTAATAAAATATGCATTTTATTAAAAACATGTGACCTGCATATCGATCGGTCCATTCCACTTAAACGCTACAAGACAAAACAATGGTTGGACGGTTAGGATTATAAACGCAGCGAGCGATCCAGCGGTCTTGGAAGAGACACGTCGTCGTCTCCTTCACAAGCCAATGAAACCCTAGGGCCATGCATGCTGAAACGCGTGAAAACACATTATGTTTTGCTCATCTTCCACAACGAAATGCAGCCAACTTAGTGCACCAAATGGCATGGTATAAAAAGCAAAGTTCAAGTATGTGTAGCGGTGTATTCGTCGCTATATGATTTATTGATTAAACCATAAGCAAAGTATACAAAGAAATCGAGTTGCCACCGCACTTTTATTTATCCAAAGGACTGGCTAAAAAGCGAACAAAAGCCTAAGAAGTTTTACACATAGAAAACTAATGAAAAGATTAGAGAGTCTGGGTAAGGGGTAAATTACGCAATGGGAAGGTGTTAGGCACCCATCACGTCCTAGGTACTCCTAGGGAGCCCTTTTCACACTTGTTGAATGAAAAATGTTATTTGTTTATGACATATTGTGCAAACATGAATGGGATGATGAGAAAAGAATGTACAATTTTATTATTTTTGTGTTTGAACGGATGAACCCGTTGCCTACGTACCTTCCATCAAAGGTAAGGATCAAAACGCCGTAGTTCGGCTAAAAGATTTCCAAATTGTCAGTGGGTTCAATTTTAAAACAAGAGCACTAAGGCTTTTCATTCTCAACGGGAGAAAACTCAACCAATACCAACAATCCACCATGCAAGGATAACTTCAACATACTAGTGAGGGGTTAACCCTATAATAAGTATGGAAGACTTACAATCAACTCACTAAGGATGCGGTGAGATTTACATCAACCACTATGAGAATTGAAACCTATGGCTAATGTATGAAAACATATTAACAATGGACAAAGCCACAAAACAATTGAATGGGTGAAGTTAATTGATTATGAGTATTCACAAAGTATGGTCAAAGTATGATTAAAATTGATTCAAAGAGAAGTATTAACAAAAGTGAAGTTTGAAAATCAAGGACTTAAGGTCCAGGTTTCTAATTTGAAAGAGGTGAGAATGTTTGCACAACATGTATATACAAGTTTGAAAAGTCAACAAGTGAGAAGGGATTTTTGAAACAAAAGGGCATGGATGATGGAGTGTAAAACTTCCTAGAAGTTCACCTCTTGAAATCATATAGAAGATGATTCAAGTGTGTCCTTTGGAATGAGGAACAAAGCAAGTTAGCAAATAAAAGACAAAGGTGATACCGGATGCCATCAATGGACTTACTCCAATCTCACAAACAAAAGCGGATACCGGATACCAATAAATGGATTTACACCAATCTCCTAAAACACAACAATGATACCGGATGCCAATAAATTGTCTTACTCCAATCTCACAAACAAAAGCGGATACCGGATACCAATAAATGGATTTACACCAATCTCCTAAAACAAAACAATGATACCGGATGCCAATAAATGGTCTTACTCCAATCTCACAAACAAAACAAAGCATGGATGTCAGATGCCAATCTATCTGGACTTATTCCAACCTCCACAAGATGATCATAGGAATACAAATGCCAACAACATGGACTTACAATTGCATCCTCACATACAACAAACAAACAGAAGCACAAGGCTAAGAGGATATGAGTGACCAATGAAATGGTCTTACACTCTATCCCTTCCAAATCATAGGAACAATGGCCAAAGAACATGGTCTTACAATTGTCCTCAATGGGCAAACACAAATGTGTCACAAAGATATGAAATGATGATCATGCAATAATGAACAATCAATGATGATAAATGCACAAAGGCATGCAAGCAAACATGTACATATGAATCAATCAATCAGTCAAACAAATTCATTTAGCACACACTATAACCAAGCAATTAGGCTCAAACAAGGGTTAGACTTTAGAGTCAACTGGAATGGGGTAAATGGTGCTCTTAACCTTGACATTGAGAGCCAAGGTGAAGCAGATGAAAGGATATGAGGGGTGTGCCTCATGCTCTTATCTCTAGCCAGAGAGAGCTTCAAATGATAGAAGGTGTGGGAGTTCAGAAAGTTGGAACTCTCTCCACAAGTTATTGACTCTATAGATCTTGGGCTTTTACTCACTATGCATCAACACATGTGGTGTGAGCAAGGTGAGTGACTCACAGAATAGTAGGAGATAGGCTACATATCTCTTCTATCTACCAATTGCCTTATCAAAAGGACTTTTCCTGCTTGGGGACAAAGATAAACAAGCACAAACATTGCCTCTTAAGGAGGACTTCAGACAGGTGCCTGGCTAAGTAACAAGCCAGGTCTTCCAGACTACATGAAGAAGAAGATGTATACCTAATTGGTTAAGCAACCAAGCAACAACAAGTTCAAAATGAACTTAGCAACTAATGTACCTGAAATCAATCAAATACAATCAGTATACCAATCACAAAGTCAAAACATACAAGGTATGAACCAACAGTCAACACAATCAATCACATGTGCAAAGCACAAGCTCAAAGAAAATGAGCTAGAGGCATCCTACAAAACAAACCAAGTTAGTTCACAACAATCAAATAAACCAAACTCAATCAACTTGAATTAATCTCCTTAAAGCAATTGCTCCTTAACCTGAAAAACAACTCAAAAATAAGAAGAAAGACCACTAGGACAAAGCCTAGGGTCAAAGGAGGAGAATTGAAACAAAACAGAACATGAAACTTGATCAAAATCAAGATTAATCAAATAAAAACAAAGTCTAATTGGTCTCATGTCAAAACTATGTACCAAAATGATTTCATAAACAAAACATGTCAAACTAGGCAAATTGGAATCACATTGAGCAAACAGAAAGATCACAATCATATCAATACCAAAATGGCTCAATAAATTCCAAGAAAAATCATGCTTAACAAGACCACATTCAATGAGCAACACACCAATATTCATGGCAATTGGACAAGTGGAAGTATGGAAATTAAATTTATGAAGTCATGGTATGCAAAAACAAGCCCAACCAAGGCCACAACTCATGTATCAACTTCAAATGAGTGCAAAACAGAATTGGCACAAGATAAATGAACCACACCAAAGCCAAAATGAAGTTAAACATGTTAAGAATCAACCCACAAAATTTCAGCTTCATATGATAAGGCATGAGAATTTCACAAGTCATGTAAGTTGAACACTTCACAAAATTTCACAAATGACTAACCAGCAAAGAAAATCCAATCAAATAGGAAATGGATCTAAAAATCCTACAAAAAATCATGCTCAAACTAGACATCCAGAAGTGTCATCATGCAAAAATCCAGAGCAATTGGCATAGCATAAGCATGGAAAATAAAATCAAGAACATGAACAAGACATGGTGTGACATACATTGTCACACCTCCAAAGATCACATCATAACTCACAATCCAGGAACTCAAAAATAGCAAACTATATACCAAAATGACCAGGAATGAGTCTAGATCACACATGTAAAATTTCAAACATTTCCAATTAAGCATTAAGATTTCACAATTAAAATGGCAAAACATAGGCAAATAGCATACATGAACAAAATCATTAGACCAAAATAAAAACCAGCCGTGCACAACTTTTGCTATCATGCCTATAAAAAACTAGAGGAAAAACGGAAATCAATGCAAAAATTCCCACTCAATTTGGATCATTCATGAAGTTTTTATGATTTTTTGAAGATTGATTATGAAATGAAATAAACATTTAGAAAATAAAATGAAATTATAATGAGCGAATGACATTTGTGTAATTAAGGCGCGCTAGGATGAAACGCTCCGTTTTATTAACGGACGTGGCAGCGCGTTATTGGATACATGGCAAATAAACACGAATCACATGCAGAAAGAAGGCAAGGCGGATCAAACGATTTTTGAGAATAAAACCTAAGCAAGTTCATCATGAAACTCATCGTGTTCATCATCTCAAGATCCAAAGTTCACAGAAATTCACAATCCACATATCAATCGAAACGTCATGCATCACACATCATTAATCCAGCTTCAATTTGTCCTAATTCTAAACATATCAACCGGATCGAGCAAAGAAATTCTAACATCTAAATGTTCAAATCAGCATAACTTCTTTAATTTCTAACGAAAATGCACGATTCAAGTTGCAGAATGATCTACATGCCAAGATCTACACAAACCACATGATAATTGCAAGAAATGGAGTAGTCGAATTCCAACCTTAATGATGATGCAGCAACTAATTCGTGTGTTTTGAGGCTTGGATTGTGCAAACAGATCTTCAATGATGCTGAGGAAGATGAATGGAAGTGAAGCTTTAGCTCAAAACAGCTCGATTCTCTTTAAACTTCAACTGCCATGTGAATGCATCAATGTTCAACAGTTCCAATTCTTCAAGATTCTTCCACAACTCTTCATCAACAGATCTTCAATAGCATCTACAGATGATGATTAGCACAAGAGGAAACAAAAAGAATGATGAAATTTGATGAAAAAGTGAAAAAAAGTTTGAAGAGAAATTGAGAGAATTTGGAGAATTTTGGATTTTTGATCTGAGATTCTGATTGTTGATCCCAATTTTCTGTTATGATTAATGATTTATAGTCCCTGTTAATCCACTTGGTAAACATGATTAGCAACAAATGAAATGGATTAGTGAAAGCTCATGTTATGTCATTTGGCCAAAATGCCCTTTTTCCAATTGACCCAATGGAACAGTAGAAAACCAGCTGAAGCAAGTCCAAATTCCTGTTTTGAAGTGATTGGAAGTGGTTTGGCATGAAAATTGTGAGTACTTTTGAAAATCACCTTTTTCCCACCAAAATTTAAATGGTTCACTTGAAAAATGACCTTTTTATGTGATGATTTTTGATGAAATGTAATGATGCATTATGATAGTACATGTCAAATGGAGTTTTCTCAAAAAAGAATCACCCAAATTGGCTAAATGGTTTGAAAGTTATGCCTCCTTGAAATTCCAAAATTCTTGAAAATGATTTGATCATAACTTGCCAACCACACATGCGAAATGAGTGTTCTTGGACTTTTTGGAAAGGTGAGAGCAAGATCTTCAACTTTAATGTTGGACAAAATTTGATTTGAAGCTTGCTTGGACATGTAATTTTGAGGAGAAGAACTTTCCATTTTTGGCAGTTTGAAATTACAGGTCACTTACTATTTTTGGAAACTTTTTGCCTGACCTCAAATCCTTCAATGATGATCTTTGAAATGTCAATTGAGACTTATATAGACATGAATGAGACCTTTCCAACCATCTCACACCTTCAAATCCCTGATTAAATGCACAGTTGACCACAGTTGACTTTACTAGGGTTTTGGTTGACTGAGCCATGTTCTGATGAATTTCAAACCTCTTTCTCTTGAGATCTTGATTCCAAATGATGTCACAACTTGTATGGACCCTTGATGAATGATCATGGTGCCCAAATTCTTCAAGAATGGCTACCATCCATTGCTCAGTGAATGATTTGACTGTTTGACCTAGTTTTTCTTCATCTGCAAGTAACATGGTTAGATGACAATATTTTTGTACTTTTGGTTAGTAAATAAATGAAAAGCAATGATATACAAATGCAATACATGCTTGGTGATCAAGAATCACACTCACAAGATACCCACCGACTAGGAGGCAAGCAAAGGTGCACAATGATCCTTGAGGCAATGAATGATATGATATGATGCCAGGAGGGATCTTAGGGCCAAAATTGGGGTCTTACAGATGCCCCTATTTAAGGTCATTCTAGCCGGAGAACTGAAGTTTAGAAATCTTCATCTCGACGCGGTAGAATGGGCTTAAATAACAGTAATGAGACAAATTTTGGTCCCTAAGAGACCTCATGATGCAGATGTATGCATGCAAAAGACACAAACTCTGTGGGGAATAATGATTCACACAGAAGAACAGACGATCCGTCGGAGTAATACACTCACCAGGAACAGAGACTCTAACAAGACCCTTGCGGACTCTTATTGGGGATAATAAAAGAAAAAAGAATGCGTGAGCAGGACACGACTCTGAGTTAGGGAAACAAAACTGACACAACGTGCGCAAGACACGACTCTAATTAGGATAACAGAAATCAGACTGGAGACTTCACTAGGGAAGTAAAGGACTCAAGCCGACTCGCGAAATGCGTGTACTGGGGAGAACACCAATACAGCAACACAAATAGAAACACAACTCCGCTGGGGAAATCTAGAAAAGACTTTCCAGGGGAAGCCAAAGGATGAGATGTTACCGGTTAGTGAGTAACAAACTCAGGAAGAATGAATATCTAAGACCGGTATAAGGGTGAGAGATATCAATCGACCAAACATCTGAGAAAGACCTGAAAAAGGTACATAAACTCAGGAAAATCTGACTCCACAGGGGACCAAGGTCATAATAGGGATCAAACAGGAAGGAAACACCAAGGATACCGAGGTATATAATAGGTGACCGACCGAAACGTGAATTGGTTTATATGCCAAAACACTCATCATCCGAAAGGAGGGCTTGAAAAAGAAAATCGACTTACAGGATGGATATTCGAATCCGCAACGGGAAAACAAATCTTACTCAATTGGGGACACAAACCCACAGAGCGCATGAGATATAATATCCATTACCGTCAGAACATGGATAAAATACTCGCATGAGATATATTATCTATTACCGTCAGAACGTAGATAATAAACTCGCATGGTAAGAAACACCAGGGATACCGAAGTATATAATAGGTGATCTACCGAAAACGTGGATCGGTATATATGCCAAAACACTCATCATCCGAAACACAAACTGGTTAAAGGATGGATATTCGATTCTGCAAAGAATACGAATCTTGCTCAGCTGGGGAATATCAACAAAGACTCCAACCAAAGAGCGCATGAGATATATTATTCATTACCGGCGGACCGTGAATAATATACTCGAAAGGAAAAGACACCAGAGATACCGAAGTATATAATAGGTGACTAACCAAAAAGAGAGACAATCGTTACCAAGCATCCGGGTAAACGAGAGACAACTCAAAAGGATAAATTGCAAGCATCATGAAATTATCCAACAACAAAGAACATTCGACTCCGCAGAGGGAAATAACGAATCTTACTCGACTAGGGAAATACAACAGGTTTCAACTGAAGAGTGCATGAGATATATTATCCATTACCGTCAGAACGTGGATAACACACTCGCATGGAAGATTATCCATAACCGGTTACTGGGTCAACAAAGGATAAATCGACCGAAACGAAAGGCATCGAGATACCAAAACTAGGTATATAAAGATGACCAATCAAAGGGAGCAACAATCATTACCAAGCAAACGGGTAAATGAAAGACGATCCGCTGGGGATGAATTGCAAGCATCCGACAATTATCCACAGGGACTAGCTGGGGATACATTGATAAACAATCAATGATCCGGGGAACAAATCACTAGAAAACGGTGAAAAGACCCACTGGCGACTTCAAAAGGGATAACATTGCGAGCATACGGCAATGATCCAGAAGACTTGCTGAGGACAAATTGCTAGCAACCAGCAATTATCCAAAAGCAAAGAGGAATATCAACATCGAACAACGAATGAAGATAACCACAAAGAGTAACCATCATCGGTTAGGATGAACAACAAGGTTAACTCTGCAAAAGGGGAGAAATTAGGGTTTACAACTACCGAATACGGGGTAGAAGACCACAAATCTGGCTGAGGAAACAAGAGGTTAACACTACCGACTACTGGGTAGAAACCAAAGACTCAGCTGGGATAAAATTGCAAGCATCCGACAATTATCCAACTGTACCACAAGGTACAAAACTCCGATGGGGAGAAAAATCACAACACGGGATTTACAACTACCGAATACGGGGTAGAAGACCACAAACTCCATTGGGGATAGGGTGAATGAAGGCCAAATACTGAGCACTTATTCAACTTATTCCACAGGGAAGCGCAAACTCTGTTGGGGGTAAAAAGCCACAACAACAGAAAATCCACCATCAACCAGAATGAACCACAAAGATTACCTCTAATAGGGGAAAGGAGATAGGACTTACAACTACCGAATACGGGGTAGTAGCCATACTCTGGTGGGGATAACCACCAATTAGGGTTTATATCTACCGAATACTGGGTAGAAAACCAACAACTCTTGCTGAGGAATAAAAGGTATATAACCACAAATTCCGCCAAGAAGCAAGAACATAGGACTTACAACTACCGGTTACTGGGTAGAGGCCCAAAAATCTCCGCTGGGGATAAAAGAATTATTGCCAGTTACTGGGCAGTTCATTCATTTATTCCACAGGGAAGCACAAGAACGGTTGTCAAAATGCCAATTCGGGATTGATCCGAAAAGACAGACTGAATCAAAACACGTCCTATTGAGGATATAACTCAAAAGGAACAATTCGTCCCAATATATATGTTGGGAGGAAACGGAAGAAACCGTCATCCACGAGGATAATCTCAGTGGGGAACTGCAGAAGAAAAGACAAACACTTTCTGCTTATGGGGCTGACTCTATATGGAGAGATTAAAACACCCAACATCCGCTTGTGGAGATCTTTAAAGAGATCTATGAAACCCATAGCAGGAGACAACAAACAAGAGATATATGGCAAACAATGCAATATGAATATCTGAATGTTTTATGATTATGCATGAATATGCGTAATTTATGTTTGATGAATGCTGACAAAACAGACATATCTAACACAACCAGGTCTAGGAATCAAACGCCCGGTACTATACTTCCAGGGGAAAGCCAACTGGAGAGCCAATCTGCGGAGACCCACATGCTATAAAGCAAAGATCTGTGGGTACTGCAGGGGAAACAGAGAGATCAGGATACACTAAATCTCTGAATGATGGATCAACAAAACAACCCAAACAAGGTACAAAAAGTCACAACGGGCAAGCAGCCACCAAGACAAATCTGTAGGGGAACAAGAGAAAATCTCGAGATTCTGCAGGGGATCCCAGTATCAACTGAGAAACAAAAGTTCACGGCACAACCAAGAACTGCTGCAACAGCAACTCCAAACAAATCCGGGGAACAACCCACTGCTGGAGAATCATCCAAATAGAATCTAACTGCACAAGCAACTCTACTAGGGAACAGCTGTCAGCTATCCTCTCAGAGAACAAACCACTGAAGGAGAAAGCACCACACAAATAGATTCTGCAACAAGCCACTCTACTCAGGGAAAGCTATCAGCTACCCTTTCAGAGAACAAACCACTGAAGGAGAAAGCACCACACAAGTAGATTCTGCAACCAGCCACTCTATTGAGGATCAAAAGCAATTCAGGAAATCATCCCAATCTCTGGATGCTAGAGCCACCAACCGACCCTACTGGGGATTGAGAGTTTTCAACAGGCAAAAACTGCCACAACAACCACTCCGCAGACTACGCTGGGGAAAATGGATGAATTACTAGGATATCTACCCATTCAACCACTGAATCCTAAAAAAAAACACAACCATGCTGAAGGGGGAGCATAACAAACTCCGCTCGCGACCGTGCTGAAGAGATAGATAAAGTACGGGGATGTCAACCCACTGACTGAATCTTCCAAAAACAACATCCATGCTGGAGAGAAACTGCTGCTGGAGAAAAACTAAGTCTTCAACAACACTCTGCTCGCGATTATACTAGGGAACAACCCCACCAAAGGAAACCACCATGCTGAGGATAGAATTAACAACTCCGCTGGCGACTGCAATGAGGATAGACTACTGCTGGAGAAGAGAGCTAAGTCTTCGACAACACTCTGCTTGGGTAACAACCCACAACCACAACTCTGCTTGAGGAACAACCCCAACAGCAAAATGGAGAAATAAGGATACCCATGCCAGGAATATGAACAAATGTCTTACCTGTTGGAAATCATGCCACCCTCGGGAGAGCACTGAGAAATTCTTGAGTATCCTTTCATCATCATGAATGTTCACTTTGTTTAAAACAACGAATTTGAAAAAATTTATTTGTTTAAAACAATGACATTTTATAAATTAAACCATGCAATACATTTGTTGAATTGAAACAAATAAGAGTGCAAATAATTGGATAAAAGCTCGAATTTATTTGATGAAATGGTAGCCTGCAAATGGCAAGACTCCATAGATCTGTACAAATTTGAAATCAGTGATATATATTGGAAGAGGGCTACATTGAACATAATGATCCTTTCTCTACCAATTTGAATCTCGATGTATTCGAAGCTTCAGTTGACGACGAATCGAGAATCTCTGACGAACAGACAGCAGCGGAACAGAAAGTCTTGTCAGGACGCAGTTACTTGCCAAATCCCTAATTTTTGCCTAGATTGCCCCAAGGTGAGGTAGTCAATCTAGCGGGATGCAAATATAATTTTTTTCAAGTCTCTAACTTTTGCCTGGATCACCCTTGCGGGTTCTCCACCGAGACGCTCATTTTTGCCTAAGCCGCCCTTTCGGGTTTTCAACTTAGCGAGCTATTCTGTTTTTCATTTGCATATACTTTTTTTTAGGCAAAGTATTTCTTGACTGCATCTGAATTCACAGGACGAGTGAAATCCTCCCCATCCATTGTTGTAAGCATCAAAGCACCGCCTGAAAAGGCTCTCTTAACAACATATGGACCTTCATAGTTTGGAGTCCACTTGCCCCTGGAATCGGGCGCGAAAGACAAAACTTTCTTGAGCACGAGGTCACCTTCTCGAAACACACAAGGCTTGACCTTCTTATCGAATGCTTTCTTCATTCTCTGCTGATATAACTGACCATGACACATGGCAGTTAATCGCTTCTCTTCAATCAAATTCAGCTGGTCATAACGACTCTGAATCCATTCAGCATCAGTCAACTTGGCTTCCATCAAGACTCTCATTGATGGGATCTCCACCTCTACTGGGAGAACAGCCTCCATGCCGTAAACAAGAGAAAAAGGGGTTGCCCCTGTTGAAGTGCGTACAGACATACGATATCCATGCAAAGCAAATGGCAGCATCTCATGCCAATCTTTGTACGTGACAGTCATCTTCTGGATAATCTTCTTGATATTCTTGTAGCAGCTTCAACAGCCCCATTCATCTTGGGTTTGTAAGGAGAGGAATTATGGTGTGCAATCTTGAATTCAGCGCACAAATCTTCCATCATCTTATTATTCAGATTAGATCCATTATCAGTAATGATCTTATCTGGCACACCATAACGACAAATCAGCTGGTTCTTGATAAACTTCACAACCACCTGCCTGGTCACATTCGCATACGAAGCGGCTTCAACTCATTTGGTGAAGTAATCAATTGCTACGAGAATAAACCTGTGTCCGTTGGACGCTTTCGGTTCAATCATGCCGATCATGTCAATTCCCCACAGAGAGAAAGGCCATGGTGATGAAATCACATTCAGAAGTGTCGGAGGAATATGAATTTTATCCGCATAAATCTGACACTTGTGGCATTTCTTCACATATTTGCAGCAGTCAGACTCCATTGTCAGCCAATAGTAGCCTACTCTCAACATTTTTCTAGCCATGGCGTGTCCATTGGAATGAGTACCAAATGAACCCTCATGGACCTCAGTCATCAACAGGTTTGCTTCGTGTCTATCCACGCATCTGAGCAAAACCATGTCAAAATTTCTCTTGTACAACACTTCACCACTGAGGTAGAAACTGCCTGACAACCTTCTCAAAGTTTTCCTATCTTTCCCAGATGCCCCAGGCGGGTAGACCTGGTTCTGGAGGAAATTCTTGATATCAAAATACCAAGGCTTGTCATCATTCACTTCTTCAATTGCAAATATATGAGCTGGTCTATCCAAACGCATCACGGCAATATTGGGAACTTCATTCCAATACTTCACAACAATCATGGAAGCAAGCGTAGCAAGAGCATCTGCCATCCGATTATCCTCTCAAGGAATATGATGAAAGTCAACTTCTGTAAAGAAAGTTGAAATCCTTCTTGCATAATCTCTGTACGGAATGAGACTTGGCTGATTCGTCTCCCATTCACCCTTGACCTGATTAACAACTAGGGCCGAATCACCATATACATCAAGATGCTTGATTCTCAAATCAATACATTCTTCAAGTCCCATAATACAGGCTTCATACTCTGCCATATTATTCGTGCATTTGAAAGTTAGCCTTGCTGTAAACGGAATATGCGTACCATGAGGAGTAACAATCACTGCCCCAATTCCATTTCCATACTGATTAACAGCGCCATCAAACACCATCGTCCATCTGGAACCAGGTTCCGAACCTTCATCAAGTGTAGGCTCATCACAATCTTTCATTTTCAAATACAGAATCTCCTCATCAGGGAAGTCGTACTGAACTGACTGATGATCTTCAATCGGCTGGTGCACTAGATGGTCAGCCAAGATACTACCTTTGATAGCTTTCTGAGCTCGATACTCGATATCATACTCAGACAACAACATCTGCCAACGGGCAATCCTCCCAGTTAAGGCAGGCTTCTCGAAGATATACTTGATCGGATCCATTCTGGATATCAACCAAGTTGTATGATTTATCATGTACTGGCGCAAACGCTTAGCAGCCCAAGCCAAAGCACAACACGTCTTCTCAAGCATAGAGTACCGAGACTCACAATCAGTAAACTTCTTACTGAGGTAGTATATAGCAGATTCATTCTTCCCTGATTCATCTTGTTGACCGAGTACACAACCCATCGAGTCCTCAAGAATAGTCAAATACATAATCAGAGGTCTTCCTTCCACAGGCGGAGACAAGATCGGAGGTTCAAACATATACTCCTTGATACTGTCAAAAGCTTTCTGGCAATCTTCGGTCCAATCAAGGGACTGATCTTTCCGAAGGAGCTTGAATATCGGCGCACATGTGGCAGTCATGTGGGATATAAATCTGGAAATGTAGTTCAAGCGGCCAAGAAAACCTCGGACTTGCTTCTCAGTTTTGGGTGCAGGCATCTCTTGTATTGCTTTGACCTTGGCAGGATCAACTTCAATACCTCTCTCGCTGACCACAAAACCCAACAACTTGCCGGAACGGACTCCAAATGTACATTTGTTCGGATTCAGGCGAAGTCTAAACTTCCTCAGACGCTGAAAAAGCTTCAACAAATGCTCAATATGCTCAACTTCCGTTCGGGACTTAGCAATCATATCATCGACATAGACCTCTATCTCCTTGTGCATCATATCATGAAACAAGGTAGTCATAGCTCTTTGATACGTGGCTCTGGCGTTCTTCAAACCGAAGGGCATCACTCGATAACAGAATGTTCCCCAAGGTGTGATGAATGTTGTCTTCTCCATATCCTCAGGTGCCATCTTGATTTGATTATATCCGGAAAATCCGTCCATAAAGGAAAAGACTTTGAATTTAGCTGTATTGTCTACCAACATATCAATGTGTGGTAGAGGAAAATCATCTTTCGGACTAGCTTTATTCAAATCTCTGTAATCAACGCACATACGGACTTTTCCGTCCTTCTTAGGAACAGGCACAATATGGGCCACCCATTGAGGATATGTAGAAGTCACCAGAAACCCCGCATCAATTTGCTTCTGAACTTCCTCTTTGATCTTCACTGCCATATCTGGATGAGTTCTTCTGAGCTTTTGCTTCACAGGCACGCACTCAGGCTTCAAAGGCAGGAAATGTTGCACAATATCTGTATCTAGACCCGGCATGTCTTCATATGACCAAGCAAAGATATCGGAATATTCTCGTAGCAAACTGATCAAACTCTTCTTGACAGACTCTTCAAGAAGTGCCCCAATTTTTATCAAACGAACACAATCCTCAGACCCCAAGTTGACTGTTTCCAAATCTTCAAGGTGCGGCTGAATGATCTTCTTCTCGTGCTCAAGGAGACGGGTAATCTCATCAGGAATCCCTTCAACATCATCTTCCTTTGCCTCGAATACAGGGAATTCAAAATTGGGAGATGGCGTTGGATCATTATGTTCAATGGGTTTTAGAATCAACCTGCATAATGATTTTGGTTAATGAAAAACTTTAGAATTTAAACAAACAAACCATTATGCAGATGAAAATGTTGTTTTTATTCTTGTTTTATGGGTTTTTTTTGTGATCACTGATTTCATGCAAAAAAGCAAAAAGCAAAAACAAATGGAAAAACAAATGTTTAACAATGCATTAATTGAATGAAAACATCATTGTATATATGCTTTGCCAACAATGTCATCACTTCTCCTTTTGGCATGGGAGAAGGGTTTTAAACAAAGTGAACAATTACTCTGATCTATGGATGACTGTAGGAACATCTACAGCGACCCAATTGTGGCAGACACCACCAGGAATAACGAAGTTGTTCACGTCTTCTGTATCCTCTTCCAAGATAGCAGCAGCTTCTTCCTCAGGTTGATCATCATGGATGAATCCTCCACTCTTGAACAAACCTTGCTCATTATATGCCCCAGAACAGTAGCCAATGCCAGCCCGGGATCTATTGTCTTCAAGCTCGATCACCTTCCCCAAACCAGCAACTGCACCACATTCAATGGCCAGTTTTACATTTCGGTAGGAAGCAAATGAAGGAGACTTCTTCTCAATTGGTTCATCAATAGATAAAGTTTGGAACGGAGTTCCAATTTCATCCTCAGCGTCAATATATGAGAAAGAAGACAAGTGGCTAACCAGGAGATCCTTTTCTCCCCCTACCACAACCAGTTTCTTGTTCTTGACAAATTTCAGCTTCTGGTGTAGGGTGGATGTCACGGCGCCAGCCTCGTGAATCCATGGTCTGCCTAAGAGACAGCTATAAGATGGGTGGATATCCATTACCTGGAAGGTAACTTGGAAATCACTTGCTCCAATCTTGATTGGGAGATCAACTTCCCCAATCACAGTCTTACGTGACCCATCAAATGCTTTCACAACAACACCACTCTGCCTCATGGGAGGACCTTGATACGACAATTTAGAAAGAGTGGATTTTGGCAATACATTTAGGGATGATCCAGTGTCCACCAACACGTTGGACAGGGCATCAGATTTGCAATTCATGGATATGTGTAAAGCCATGTTGTGGTCTCTTCCCTCCTCGGGGAGATCAGCGTCACTAAAACTCAAAGTGTTACAAGCAGTGATGTTTGCAACTATACTGTCAAATTGCTCAATCGTGACTTCATGATCAACATACGCCAGATCCAAAACTTTCTGCAGAGCCTCCCTGTGGGGTTCTGAATTCAACAGCAGAGATAAAACGGAAATCTTGGATGGCGTTTGTAGAAGCTGATCTACAACGTTGTACTCACTCTTTTTGATGAGCCTCAGCATTTCATCAGATTCTTCATTCACAACGCCACTAGGGCCAACTGAAGAAGCAGGAGTCTTTTGTACAGAGGAGGAGGGTCTGGCAACATCAAGTGTCGGGTTCTGAATATTCACAGCTGTCCCCACAGGACGCTCAACGGAGTCAGAAACAACAGGAGCCTTGGGCTTAGGTGTAGAAAACACGCGACCACTACGGGTCAACCCGCTCACATCAGCGATATTGGTTACAGACGTTGAAGGCAAAGGCACTTCTACCCCATCTTGCATAGCAACGGAATTATACCTGAATGGCACAGCTTTGTCAGAAGAGTAAGGCACAGGGCCTGCAGGCTTGATCACCAAAGATGGGGAAACCTTCGGCTTGCTGCTATCGTAATGAATAACAACAGGCTCGGGTAATTTGAACACTGGAGATATGACATTCACCTCCGGCTCATCCTCATCAACATTGCGATTCTGAAGGATCTCAATCGTTCCCTCATCCAGCAACTCTTGAAGTTCTCTGCGCACCTGATTGCAACCCAGACGGTTAACTGAACAAATACGGCACCTGTCGTGGTCATGCTCCATGTGGCTGTACTGACACAGCAACCGATGTAATTCGACCAACGACCGTCTCATATGGCTTACATATTTGACTTTGTATTTCCCAGGGCATCCCTGGACCATATTAACAGATTTCCCATTCGCGGGCAATGGGTTCTTGGTGACATTCGGGCCTGAATCTTCAAAGCTCAAAATTCCACATCTCATAAGGTCTTGAACCTTAGTCTTGAGTGGATAGCAATTCTCAATGTTGTGACCCGGAGCACCAGAATGATAAACACAGTGTTGGTCTGGTTTATACCACCATTGGGGATTTGCAGGCACGGCAGGAGGATCCCTGGGAGAAACCAACTTCCTTTCCAACAAGGAAGGATAAAGCTCTGCATATGACATAGGGATCGGATCGAAGCTGATCTTCTTCCTATCATAATTCAAGTTAGCTTGGTTGGTTGTACTTCCACGAGGCTGGTAGGCCTGTTGCTGTGGACGCTGTTGTTGCTGATACTGAGGTTGTTGCTGATATTGCTGAGAATTGTCTTTGAAGACAGGTGCTATATGAGCCACCTGGTGCTGATTGCTGCGCAGTGCAGGCTTCCTCTGAACAGAGGGTCTTCTGGGCTTGGTATGGGATTGCACAGCATGTGCCTCCCCATCCTTCTTCTTAAACGCCCCATACCGTTTAGAAGAAGAGCTCTCATCCTTTGCTAATCGTCCTTCACGGACTCCTTCCTCCAATCGCATCCCCATGTTCACCATCTCGGTGAAATCAGAGGGAGCGCTTGCTACCATCCGCTCGTAATAAAATGAGCTAAGAGTCTTTAAGAAGATCTTAGTCATCTCTTTCTCCTCTAGGGGGGGAGTAATCTGAGCAGCCAACTCTCGCCACCTCTGGGCGTACTCCTTAAATGTCTCCTTGTCTTTCTGAGACATGGCCCTGAGCTGATCACGGTCAGGAGCCATATCAACGTTGTACTTATACTGCTTGACGAAGGCTTCGCCAAGATCGTTGAAGGATCGGATATTAGCACTTTCCAAACTCATGTACCATCCGAGTGCAGCACCGGACAGACTGTCTTGAAAATAATGGATCAGAAGCTGATCATTATCAGTCTGGGTAGACATCTTTCTGGCGTACATGACCAGATGAGCAAGAGGGCAGGTGTTCCCTTTATATTTTTCAAAGTCAGGTACTTTGAACTTGATCGGTATCTTCACACCGGGAACAAGGCACAACTCGGCAGCAGACTTGCCGAACAAATCTTTACCTCTGAGGGTCTTCAATTCCTTCCTCAGCTCAAGGAATTGGTCATTCATAGCGTCCATCTTTTCATTAACATCCGGGCCCTCAGACGGCTCGGAATGATAGATGGTGTCGTCTACCCTAGGCATGGTATGCACGACAAGAGGAGCAGCAACAGGGACCGGGCTAGATGCCGGCATGTGAGCAAAAGTTGGGGCGGGGATATCAGGCATGAAACCTGGAGGCATACCCCAAGGGAACCCGGCTGGCATAGCATGAGGCACAAAATGAGCACTGGCTGGCACAGTCGAAGCAGCGACCTCTGAAATAACCGTCCTCTGAACAGGAGTTGCAGGCGGTTGAGCAGGTTGATTCTGAGCAACAAGAAGTTGCTCCATCAAAGCGCCAAGTCTGGCGACTTCTTCTTTCAACTCACGGTTCTCTTGCTCTAGCTGATCCATTACTCTGGCAGAGTTTGCTCTTGTATAGTACCGGTGAGTCAGCTTGTCTTCAAAATAAATGAAGAGCACAGAGTTAGGGCAAGAAGACCAGAAACAAGGTACCTGCTTATGTGAATGATGCATGAAATGCTAATGCATATGCTTTATTTTATTTTCAAGGAACCCTTAGGGTATTATTTGCAAATTTTGAATATTTAAAGCATTTTAATTTTTAATGGGAAATATCTCATTCAATATATTCAACAGAGAAGTACAACATTTTGATCAGATTACAAAGAGAAAAGGAAAACAACATCCTATGGATCCCTAGAAGCTCGGGATGCTGGAAGACGAGAAGTACACAACTTCTTGATCTCTCTCTCATAGGCTGCTTCCATGTCCGCTTTCTCCTTTGCAAGTCGATCATACTTCCTCTTCCAGAACTTAGAGGACTGAGGAAGCAGAGAAGTCCAAGTATCGTTCGGATCATCGATCACCCGATGCTCGAGAAACTCAATCAGAGCGTCCTTCTCTTTAATCTGCTGAAGCAACTCTTCTCTTTAACGGATCCAAGCACGTGAAAGGTCTTCCTCTCTCAACTCCTCTACAGGTTGGGTAGGGAGGGTTGAAGGCCCAGCCACATCCAACGGTGTAGGTCTCGGATGGTCATATGGCATCAGGTATACGGCAGCTCTCTGTCTGACCCAAGAGGTATAAGGCTCCAAAGCAATGCAGTTCTTCGGACCTAACTCATTCCTCCTCTTCTTGCAGATCTTGTGCCAAGCGCGGATAAATCTGGCTTTCAGGCCTTGGGGATCTTTACCCTCTAGAAAGAATACACCTTCTAACAGAATGTTATGGGGTTTATCCTTTAGGGGGAACCCAAGCTGACGACGTGCTAGAATGGGATTGTAGCTGATCCCACCACATGTACCAAGAAGAGGCACATTAGGGAATTCACCACAATAATCAATGATCTGCACAGTATCGTACACGCGATCATACCAAGAGATATCATCATTAGTGAGAGACATAAGTCTCTGAGACCACCGTAGACATCCCTTGTTCTCCTTGAAAGCAACTGTCTACGGCAAGTGCAAAATAAACCACTTGTACAGCAGAGGTAGACAGCAGACGATAACTCCTCCACCCTTTGCATTCCTCAGATGCAAAGAGACATAGGCATCACCCAACAGAGTCGGAACAGGATTAAGGACTGAGAAGATCCTAATGGCGTTCATGTCCACAAACTTGTCGAAGTTGGGGAATAAGACCAACCCATAGATGAGCAACACAAATAAAGCCTCAAAGGCATCCTCACTCCTGGCCTTCCCAGAAAAGGTAGCTTGAGCTATGAGGAACTCGGAAGGAAAACCCTGAATTCCGCCTTTGGTAGTCAGATTAGCTTTAATCAAGTCTTCATCTATGTGCAACAAACTTGCAATCTCTCGAGCAGTCGGAATACTCTCTAAGCCACTGAATGGCACTTGATCCAGAATAGGAATCCCAATAAGATGAGAATACTCCTCCAAGGTAGGCAACAGCTGGAAATCCGGGAAAGAGAAGCAGTGATACAGAGGATCATAAAACTGAGCCAAGGTACTCATCAATCCCTCATCAACCTGAGTAGTCAACAGAGGCAGAAGCTTCCCATACCGAGCTTTGAAACCCAAGGGATCTAATACATAAGATGTCAGATTCCTTAACTCTTTCACGTCGGGCTGTCTAAAGCTGTACTTCTTTGTATGCCTTTTCGGTCTTTCCATGTCTGAAAATTTTGCAAATAAACCCTTTTAAGTTCCTTGAAAATTTCTCTTTTTCTGATGACATGAAATGCAGATGAATGCATGAATGCATGAATGCAACAATCACACTCAAGGATCAAGCAAGGCACACCAGACAAAGGTCATGGGAAAGCTCATTGTATCCCTAATATCAATCATCCATTTTGGTGGATTAAGGTTTTCACCTTATCAACACCCAAGTTCCATTGATATTAACGGTACATGAACCGGCTCTGACATCCTTAATATCAACCATCCATTTTGGCGGATTATGGTTTACACCTTATCAACGCCCAAGTTCCATTGATATTAAGGTTGTCCGAACGACTCAACCATGAATCACGGGTTTGCTGAGAGTCACGAGCATGGGGTCTCGGTTAAGAACCACCCAAAGGGAGTGTACTAGGGTTTAAACCTGCCAGACATGTTCTACCAGAGGTTCCCATAATCATCGTCCCATCTCTCGGATATTATCGGAGGAACGAATACTCGTATTCCAAAAATATTCTCGAGAGAGACTCTTATGAGTGTAGTATCGCGTAACAATCGCATCAGATCTGATATCTGAACGACTTAAGGTCCAGGTTTCTAATTTGAAAGAGGTGAGAATGTTTGCACAACATGTATATACAAGTTTGAAAAGTCAACAAGTGAGAAGGGATTTTTGAAACAAAAGGGCATGGATGATGGAGTGTAAAACTTCCTAGAAGTTCACCTCTTGAAATCATATAGAAGATGATTCAAGTGTGTCCTTTGGAATGAGGAACAAAGCAAGTTAGCAAATAAAAGACAAAGGTGATACCGGATGCCATCAATGGACTTACTCCAATCTCACAAACAAAAGCAGATACCGGATACCAATAAATGGATTTACACCAATCTCCTAAAACACAACAATGATACCGGATGCCAATAAATGGTCTTACTCCAATCTCACAAACAAAAGCGGATACCGGATACCAATAAATGGATTTACACCAATCTCCTAAAACAAAACAATGATACCGGATGCCAATAAATGGTCTTACTCCAATCTCACAAACAAAACAAAGCATGGATGTCAGATGCCAATCTAGCTGGACTTATTCCAACCTCCACAAGATGATCATAGGAATACAAATGCCAACAACATGGACTTACAATTGCATCCTCACATACAACAAACAAACAGAAGCACAAGGCTAAGAGGATATGAGTGACCAATGAAATGGTCTTACACTCTATCCCTTCCAAATCATAGGAACAATGGCCAAAGAACATGGTCTTACAATTGTCCTCAATGGGCAAACACAAATGTGTCACAAAGACATGAAATGATGATCATGCAATAATGAACAATCAATGATGATAAATGCACAAAGGCATGCAAGCAAACATGTACATATGAATCAATCAATCAGTCAAACAAAGTCATTTAGCACACACTATAACCAAGCAATTAGGCTCAAACAAGGGTTAGACTTTAAAGTTAACTGGAATGGGGTAAATGGTGCTCTTAACCTTGACATTGAGAGCCAAGGTGAAGCAGATGAAAGGATATGAGGGGTGTGCCTCATGCTCTTATCTCTAGCCAGAGAGAGCTTCAAATGATAGAAGGTGTGGGAGTTCAGAAAGTTGGAACTCTCTCCACAAGTTATTGACTCTATAGATCTTGGGCTTTTACTCACTATGCATCAACACATGTGGTGTGAGCAAGGTGAGTGACTCACAGAATAGTAGGAGATAGGCTACATATCTCTTCTATCTACCAATTGCCTTATCAAAAGGACTTTTCCTGCTTGGGGACAAAGATAAACAAGCACAAACATTGCCTCTTAAGGAGGACTTCAGACAGGTGCCTGGCTAAGTAACAAGCCAGGTCTTCCAGACTACATGAAGAAGAAGATGTATACCTAATTGGTTAAGCAACCAAGCAACAACAAGTTCAAAATGAACTTAGCAACTAATGTACCTGAAATCAATCAAATACAATCAGTATACCAATCACAAAGTCAAAACATACAAGGTATGAACCAACAGTCAACACAATCAATCACATGTGCAAAGCACAAGCTCAAAGAAAATGAGCTAGAGGCATCCTACAAAACAAACCAAGTTAGTTCACAACAATCAAATAAACCAAACTCAATCAACTTGAATTAATCTCCTTAAAGCAATTGCTCCTTAACCTGAAAAACAACTCAAACATAAGAAGAAAGACCACTAGGACAAAGCCTAGGGTCAAAGGAGGAGAATTGAAACAAAACAGAACATGAAACTTGATCAAAATCAAGATTAATCAAATAAAAACAAAGTCTAATTGGTCTCATGTCAAAACTATGTACCAAAATGATTTCATAAACAAAACATGTCAAACTAGGCAAATTGGAATCACATTGAGCAAACAGAAAGATCACAATCATATCAATACCAAAATGGCTCAATAAATTCCAAGAAAAATCATGCTTAACAAGACCACATTCAATGAGCAACACACCAATATTCATGGCAATTGGACAAGTGGAAGTATGGAAATTAAATTTATGAAGTCATGGTATGCAAAAACAAGCCCAACCAAGGCCACAACTCATGTATCAACTTCAAATGAGTGCAAAACAGAATTGGCACAAGATAAATGAACCACACCAAAGCCAAAATGAAGTTAAACATGTTAAGAATCAACCCACAAAATTTCAGCTTCATATGATAAGGCATGAGAATTTCACAAGTCATGTAAGTTGAACACTTCACAAAATTTCACAAATGACTAACCAGCAAAGAAAATCCAATCAAATAGGAAATGGATCTAAAAATCCTACAAAAAATCATGCTCAAACTAGACATCCAGAAGTGTCATCATGCAAAAATCCAGAGCAATTGGCATAGCATAAGCATGGAAAATAAAATCAAGAACATGAACAAGACATGGTGTGACATACATTGTCACACCTCCAAAGATCACATCATAACTCACAATCCAGGAACTCAAAAATAGCAAACTATATACCAAAATGACCAGGAATGAGTCTAGATCACACATGTAAAATTTCAAACATTTCCAATTAAGCATTAAGATTTCACAATTAAAATGGCAAAACATAGGCAAATAGCATACATGAACAAAATCATTAGACCAAAATAAAAACCAGCCGTGCACAACTTTTGCTATCATGCCTATAAAAAACTAGAGGAAAAATGGAGATCAATGCAAAAATTCCCACTCAATTTGGATCATCCATGAAGTTTTTATGATTTTTTGAAGATTGATTATGAAATGAAATAAACATTTAGAAAATAAACTGAAATTATAATGAGCGAATGGCATTTGTGTAATTAAGGCGCGCTAGGATGAAACGCTCCGTTTTATTAACGGACGTGGCAGTGCGTTATTGGATACATGGCAAATAAACACGAATCACATGCAGAAAGAAGGCAAGGCGGATCAAACGATTTCTGGGAATAAAACCTAAGCAAGTTCATCATGAAACTCATCGTGTTCATCATCTCAAGATCCAAAGTTCACAGAAATTCACAATCCACATATCAATCGAAACGTCATGCATCACACATCATTAATCCAGCTTCAATTTGTCCTAATTCTAAACATATCAACCGGATCGAGCAAAGAAATTCTAACATCTAAATGTTCAAATCAGCATAACTTCTTTAATTTCTAACGAAAATGCACGATTCAAGTTGCAGAATGATCTACATGCCAAGATCTACACAAACCACATGATAATTGCAAGAAATGGAGTAGTCGAATTCCAACCTTAATGATGATGCAGCAACTAATTCGTGTGTTTTGAGGCTTGGATTGTGCAAACAGATCTTCAATGATGCTGAGGAAGATGAATGGAAGTGAAGCTTTAGCTCAAAACAGCTCGATTCTCTTTAAACTTCAACTGCCATGTGAATGCATCAATGTTCAACAGTTCCAATTCTTCAAGATTCTTCCACAACTCTTCATCAACAGATCTTCAATAGCATCTACAGATGATGATTAGCACAAGAGGAAACAAAAAGAATGATGAAATTCGATGAAAAAGTGAAAAAAAGTTTGAAGAGAAATTGAGAGAATTTGGAGAATTTTGGATTTTTGATCTGAGATTCTGATTGTTGATCCCAATTTTCTGTTATGATTAATGATTTATAGTCCCTGTTAATCCACTTGGTAAACATGATTAGCAACAAATGAAATGGATTAGTGAAAGCTCATGTTATGTCATTTGGTCAAAATGCCCTTTTTCCAATTGAACCAATGGAACAGTAGAAAACCAGCTGAAGCAAGTCCAAGTTCCTGTTTTGAAGTGATTGGAAGTGGTTTGGCATGAAAATTGTGAGTACTTTTGAAAATCACCTTTTTTCCCACCAAAATTTAAATGGTTCACTTGAAAAATGACCTTTTTATGTGATGATTTTTGATGAAATGTAATGATGCATTATGATAGTACATGTCAAATGGAGTTTGCTCAAAAAAGAATCACCCAAATTGGCCAAATGGTTTGAAAGTTATGCCTCCTTGAAATTCCAAAATTCTTGAAAATGATTTGATCATAACTTGCCAACCACACATGGGAAGTGAGTGTTCTTGGACTTTTTGGAAATGTGAGAGCAAGATCTTCAACTTTCATGTTGGACAAAATTTGATTTGAAGCTTGCTTGGACATGTAATTTTGAGGAGAAGAACTTTCCATTTTTGGCAGTTTGAAATTACAGGTCACTTACTATTTTTGGAAACTTTTTGCCTGACCTCAAATCCTTCAATGATGATCTTTGAAATGTCAATTGAGACTTATATAGACATGAATGAGACCTTTCCAACCATCTCACACCTTCAAATCCCTGATTAAATGCACAGTTGACCACAGTTGACTTTGCTAGGGTTTTGGTTGACTGAGCCATGTTCTGATGAATTTCAAACCTCTTTCTCTTGAGATCTTGATTCCAAATGATGTCATAACTTGTATGGACCCTTGATGAATGATCATGGTGCCCAAATTCTTCAAGAATGGCTACCATCCATTGCTCAGTGAATGATTTGACTGTTTGACCTAGTTTTGCTTCATCTGCAAGTAACATGGTTAGATGACAATATTTTTGTACTTTTGGTTAGTAAACAAATGAAAAGCAATGATATAAAAATGCAATACATGCTTGGTGATCAAGAATCACACTCACAAGATACCCACCCACTAGGAGGCAAGCAAAGGTGCACAATGATCCTTGAGGCAATGAATGATATGATATGATGCCAGGAGGGATCTTAGGGCCAAAATTGGGGTCTTACAGTATGCAATGAGTAGAACATCATGGTGTTTTATTTCAACAAAAATAATGGCTTGAACATAAAGAAATATGGACAAAAAGATGACCATATGCACACGGACATAACAGAAAACAACAGCATAAACTCAAGCTCAATAACAATGCCTCATGGTGAGGGATTCATAGACAAGCATGGCATATTGTTAATATGGGAAACAACATAAAGCAAGCATGTAAACATGGTGAACAAGCATGTAATGAGCATGGAAAACATGATGAGCAAGCATGAATATGGCCATGGAAGAGAGTGATAAAATGCTTACCTAGTGGATGTAAGGTCCACTGCCTCTTGGTATTGGAGAGGATGGAAGGAAATGAGGTGCTGTTTCAATGCTTTTACTTGATAAACTTGTGAAATGGAAATGGAAGGAAAGCAACCTTGTCCACTTGCCTTTGCTCTTTGCTCGAAAATACCAGCCTCTTCCTCTTCAGATTAGGGTTTATGTGCCTTAATTATGTAGGTCTAAAGTGTCTAAATGGGCTGAAATGTTTGGTTTTGATTCATAAGCAAAATGTGCAAAAAGTGAGGTGGTGAAAGCAAGCTCTTGTTTTGGAAAAACTTAAGTGAGTGGAACCAAAAGTACATGGCCAAATGAGGTAAAGAGTGTGTTGGTCGATTTTGCAGCTTAACTTGGTTGTCTTGGTCTGGTAAGGAAACAACCCAACAGGGTAACTTTGAGACTTTGGATCTTGATGAGTATATGACCAAATGGCAAGGCAATGCAAACAATAGGAAGAGTGCATAGAGCTTAACATCTTTCATGTTGGGCACAAGTTGAAATGATGAGTGGAAAGAGGTGAAAAATGGCCATAAAATCGTGTCTCTCCATCTGCAAAATGGCTGGGCCAGTTTGGCCTAAATGCTGCCTAGAAATTCAGTTCATGATGCCAACTTTAGATGAATGCATCTCTCAAACCATGGATCCAAATGAGATGATTACAAAAGGATGTGAAAGAGGACATGGCAAGGTACAATTGTTATGAAGAAAGTATTTTAAAATGATGCCTTGAAGTGCAAGAAAACCGGCCAATAAGTCTTGACAAATTTTGAAGATTTTGGACGTAGAAAATTTTCCAAGTGTCCTAAAATAATGTCTCACTTTGACCAAGCATAACTTTCTCAATATTGATCAAAATGGAGCAAACTTTATATCTCTAGAAAGCTTGGAACAAGAGGAACAACTTTCATGTTGGAGAACTTTTCAAATGGAGCTTTAATCCTGATGGAAAATAGGCTTAAAGTGGGTGCAACAACCATGAAAACTTGCCCTAAATGGAAAGTCAACCATTTCCAAATTTAGTAACTTTTCCAACTCCTGATTAAATGATGAATCCATGATCCAACCTTGATCAAATTTCACATGTAGGCTCCCTTAGGCATGGATTTTCAGATTCCACCCTCAAAATGTCAGGAGTTGACTTTTCTGGCCCCACAGTTGACTTTTCAAACTGTCTGATTCTCGATTCCATTGATCAATTGAAGTACTTCTGGCTCATATAAAGAGATAATTTTTTGTATGTAGACCCTTGTGGACATATGGAGGGCCATGGAAAAGAGTTTCACCCAGAGAATCAGAAATAAACTGATTTTATACCAAACCCTAGTTTATGGCAAAAATGATCAAGAACTGATTGCACTGATTTGCCAATGGATCTTTCTAAGATAACTGTGAATCTTCCTAGGCCAAGATGCCTCTCCAATAATGACATGGATGAGCCCCTCTACTTCAAACCAAACATTGCCTGTTGCAGATAGCCATGAAACCCTAATTTCCTAATTAAATCCAGATGCACACTCGGGGAGCTCTGAATCCTCCATTGATGAACTGTAGCCCACAATAGGATACCTGGACCACCTTGAGATCCTTGAGACTTGTATACTTGGAGAATGAAGCCCAATTCTCAATCTTGCTTTGTGTGGGCTCCTTCTGTTAAGGAGTGATCAATCAAACCCTAATTTCCATGTCACTAATGCAGTATGCAATGAGTATGACCTAGTATGATGCAGTGTGAAACATAATCCCATGCTTCCAAGAAAAATGAAGTGTAAATTTTGGGGTATTACAGCTACCCTTATTCAATCAACTAGAGACTCGAAAGGAAGATAACAACGACTTTCGAGGTATCAAGGGATTGAATACAATAAAAAGCCCGAAAATTTACACCGAAGTGAAATGAAGTAACAATGTCTGTCAGAATCGGCAAAGAGGTGGTCTTGAAAAAGAATCCGTCTGGTACGGTGGGAATCGGTCTGAACACCGAAAAAGGAATGTTAGCTTGAATACCAAAATAAATGGCAACACAAAAATGACCATGGCCTGAATGCCGTTCATTAGTCTGAATACCGGAAATGGCCTCGATCTGAGCATCGAGATTATCAAACATCGGTCTGAACACCAGAAAATTGGCCTGAATGCCACTTCGGTCTGAATACCGGAAACTGGCCTGAATGCCACAAGTTGCATCGACCTGAACGTCAGAAACTTCTTCGATCTGAACATCGGAAAACTGGCCCGAATGCCACTTCGGTCTGAATACCGGAAAACTGGCCTGAATGCCACTTCGGTCTGAATACCGGAAACTGGCCTGAATGCCACAAGTTGCATCGACCTGAACGTCGGAAACTTCTTTGATCTGAACATCGGAAAACTGGCCCGAATGCCACTTCGGTCTGAATACCGGAAAACTGGCCTGAATGCCACTTCGGTCTGAATACCGGAAACTGGCCTGAATGCCACAAGTTGCATCGACCTGAACGTCGGAAACTTCTTTGATCTGAACATCGGAAAACTGGCCCGAATGCCACTTCGGTCTGAATACCGGAAAAACTGGCCTGAATGCCACTTCGGTCTGAATACCGGAAAATTGGCCTGAATGCCACTTCGGTCTGAATACCGGAAAACTGGCCTGAATGCCAGTTCGGTCTGAATGCCACTTCGGTCTGAATACCAGAAAAACTTTCATGCCTGTCAGCATTGGCAGAAATAGGGAATGTGATAATTGTGGCGGCACGTGGGCTAAAGACCCCTGCTGGGAATAATAAGGATAAGTCATGAACAAACTTTCAGTCTGAGTACTGGAAACGAATTTCTAGCCTATCACTTGGGATACCGAGAATGTTTTATGCTTTACATGCGTATGTTTGAATTTTTCGATGGCGTAATGCTCCATGAAAATGGAAATGCTACACGATTTGGGAGGATGTAATGCAATATGATTCTACATGCAGGGATGCAAAATGCTAGGTTAGAGAACGCCAAGCCGAGGCGAGGAATTCTGCTGGGGAAAAGATCACAATCTTCTGGACCCTGGCAATGCTGTTGGAGATACACAACACAATGAACTCTGTGGGGAAATGACCAGCCATGCGGTGTCCTGGCGATAACAAAATATCGAGACTCTGACTGGGGAGAGAATGGCACTGAAAACTTGCTGCTGAGGAAAGCGATAGTGGTTCTGGCAACCATAATCTGCGAGAGAGACGACTCAATAGGGGAAGCAAACACCGATACAGTACCGAGATTCTGCTCCAAGAAAAGAGACCACGGATCTAGCTTCGAGATCATCGATCTGGCATCGAGCTCTGAGGAGCAGCCGCTTCTGCTGGGAAGATACAGTCTGGCACTGTCAACTCCGCTGGGGATATACAGTCTGGCACTGTCAACTCTACTAGGGAGTGTTGTCGCAACTTGAAAAACAACCGGCGGGGAAAATATAGAGCCGCCACCGACGCTATTCATCCTATGACGGAAAGGGAGCGCAGGACTAACCTAAGAAAGGGAAAGGAACGGTCTTACGACCAGAGATTACAGGGTATGGGAGTCGGTTACGCAAGGGGAAGGATTAGCACCCCGTCACGTCCGCCGTACTCGACGGGATTCACGCTCAAAAGATAGCTCAAAGAAAAGGAAAGGGTTGCTGCTAATAAATTGCTCAAAGAAACTGCACAAACTGGAACAATAAACAGGTGGGGGAGAGGAAGAAGACGGAGGAAGTGGACTCGGCAGGATGTTGCATCCTGGGCCTATGTAGTTTGTCAGAAACAAACATCAGAGTCAACGTAGTTTGGGAAAAGGAGACATGCTCGCTAAGACATCGCATCTTATGCCTACGTATCTTCTCTATCCAGAGGAGAATCAGAGCACTCGTAGCTCGGCTAACGCACGCTGAAACAAGCCACCAAAAAGGGACGCTGAGACATGAAAAGAGACACCCAAAAGGAAACAGAATGCCAATACATGGACTTACACCCGACTCCCAACAATAACAAACGCTAACCAGCGAACACCATAGAAAAAGGTTATCAAAACGAACCCCAACAAAGTAACCAAATATCCAGAATAAACTCCCGATATGTATAACCAGTCACCACAAATGAACCCCAAAGATGAACCCTAAACGAATAACAATCATCACAAATGAACCCCGAAGATGAACCCTAAACGAATAATAATCGTCACAAATGAACCCCGAAGATGAACCCCAATATGAATAACAATCGTCATAAATGAACCCCAAACGAATAACAATCGTCATAAATGAACCCCGAAGATGAACCCCAAACGAATAACAATCGTCACAAATGAACCCCGAAGATGACAGATAACCAAAGTGAACCCCAACTAGTGAATAATAGAAGAAATCCCCCAAGTCAATATAGGTGAACCCCGAATAATAACGGGTAACCAAAATGGACCCCAACTAGTGAACCCCGAATAATAACAAAAGAAATCCCCCAAGGTATGAACATACAACACCCACACACCCTGAACAAACGGGTACTCACACCAAAGAAAACAAATGCCAGAAACAAAGACACGAAACGAAGTTGGGAATAAGGATGAACAAACAGAGACTCAACAATGGAAGAGGGAAAGAGGAAACAACATAAATATAAAAGAAAACAACTAAAGGGTGAACACACGCGAAAACAAAGAAAAGGGTGTCTGGAGAGATTGCCCTCAACCTCCTGCCTACGTATCTCATCTGGTATGAGAATCAGGGCGACGTAGTTCCCCTTACCAGGGGTAAAACACTCCACTAACCAGAGACAGGGGAAACAACAAACTAATGGGGAGACTAAGACTCGAGCCTAATAGTTGTCATGCAATCAATATCCCTAAGTTGAGGTCTCTAACAAGAACCTAACTCATCCTGGAAACGAGTCAACTCAAGTCTAAACTCTACATACGTTCAACTCCCTCAGAAGTTAATCGTACGACTCCTACAGAAATGGAGATGAGAAGAGGAAAGAAAATAAACACACCAACGCTAGTAACCAAACATCACACACTATATCCATACAAGAGGCTCAAACAATGGGTGGACTTTAGTCAAGAGGGGTCATATCAACCTCGACAAACAAGCCATGGAAAGGTAATCAAATGGGCTCTTAACCACTGACATTGAACGTCAGGGTGAGCAGATCAAAATGGTAATGAGGATGAGACCTCATAGCTCTTAACCCTGGCCAGGGTGAGCTCATGACACAGAAAGCGTGGGGATCCAGAAAGTGGGATCCTTTTCCACTTGACAGACTCTGGACAAAAGATCTGGGGCACATGTTCAAAAGCATCAGCACGTAGTGCGAGCATAAAGAACGACACACCGAATAACAGGGAATCGGTTACAGATCCCTACCTTCCGTAAATTACCTCTTCTCTTGGAGGTCTTTGGGCACAATTTTAAACAAACACAAACAGAGCCTCTGAAGGAGGACTTGCCAGCAAAATGCCTGCCAAAAAGGTGTGTCAACCACAATCCAATGCTCAAGCAAGAGCTAAAGCAAGTAAGCAACTAAGGTACCTATGCAAAGGCTAAACAGTTAGTACTTCAGTCATAAAACCAGAAGACAAGCAGTGAAACCCTCTAACAGTTACACAATTCAATGCATAAGTGCCCTAGCACTCAAATGAGCTCATGAGCTCACCACATCAATTAAAACCCTGAAACAAAAATAGGTCAGAACTCAATGCATTTTGTATCTCACAAGGTGAGAACAAACCGAATCATCAATGATGAGTATCCAAACTTGAAACAAGAGACAAAGTTAGTTTATGTACATCCAATCAACACAACAAAGCATAAACAAACAATGGCATGAGATGAATTGAATCAAGATCACTCCAAGTCAAAAGTAGGGTCCTTCAAATGACCATCCAATAATCCATACTCCAATGATCCAAAAATCAACCATGTAGGTGTTTAATTGGCTGCATTATATGGTAAAACACTAGCTGGATTCTAATGTCTTGACTGATGTCATGACATGGTGTGTATGTGTGACTGCATTGTAGGTTAGAATATCTAACTGTACTCTGATGTCTTGACTGATGTCATGACACACTTGAGTAGTTACTGCAGGATTAGCTAATACAGGATTTATTGAATGTCAAACTGGATGTTGTGACATTCATCCCTGTCAGCAGATACTAAGGAATAGAACAGTTGGTGTTCTGTTAGAACTTAGTATTTATTTCCAGTCTGGTTATCAAGGAAATACCAGACCTGGCATAAGGCCTACTGACTGAATGTCAAACTGGATGTTATGACATTCATCATTGACAGCATATACTGAACAATAGACAGAGTGGTGTTCTGCTATACTTCAGCATGTTTCTTAGTCTGTTCTTCAAGAGGATAACAGAACTGACTTAAGGCCAAATGTGTAAATGTCAAATTGGATACTTTGACATTTATTAATGTAAGCTGTTACTGTAGTATGGTCATTTTGGTCATATACAGGTCAGCAAAATTGTACAGTCTGTTTTCTGGAAAAACAGACTTAGCATATGATCCTTGATGTCAAGCTGAATGTCGTGACATTCATTCCTGACAGCATATGCTATATTGTAGGTTGTTCAGTTTTCTGTTTCAGCTTTTTCTCAGGCTATTCTTCAGGGATTCAACAACTGAGAGAAAATCCAGGAAATCAACAACCAAGCTACATTTAATGAACCTAACAAATAGCCTATTTGTTAGTAACCTAGATGTGGAATTTAGGGGAACTCGCGTGACCTTAAATTCAGGAGAATACAAGTGCAAAGGCCCAAGTACTGCAATATAAAAGGAAGTCGTTCCTTCATTCAGAACTGGGGATTTTGAGGCGTGAAGATTTAGTGTGTCCATCATACTTCACTGCTGTATTTTTGTGAGTCTTGTATTAGACATATCTTGTAAGCCAAGCCATTATCACGTAGATGATTGCTTTGGCATAGGATGTTCATTGAGTTGTAAGTGTTGTGTCGCTCAAAGCTTTTAAGCGTGAGTGCTGTGTATCTTGATTAAAGCTGTTAAGCACAATCAAGAGTTGTTTGAAGTGTGACTTCAAAATTGTCTTTAATATTGATTAAAGGTAGTAATCACTGAGGTGATTGAGGGGGAGTGAGTAGGAACTCTGATCTTAGAGTAAGATTGAAATTGCATTGGGTAGGGATTAAGTGAAGAGTTGTAAACGGGTGAGTTTAGCTTTGAATTAATACTACTGATAGTGGATTTCCTCCCTGGCTTGGTAGCCCCCAGATGTAGGTCATGTTGGACTAAACTGGGTAAACAATTACTTGTGTTATTTACTACACTTACTTTTAAGTTCTGCATAATTCTTATCTGTGCAGAATTGGATGTCATAACAACCTGTGTGACATCTAAAGTCTGATAACTAGAATTTCAATTGGCATCAGAGCAGGCACCCTGCCTGTTAATTTCTGGGTGAGATCTAGGGAAGTTACTCTCTAGTACCATGGACAAGGACATATGACACTTAAATAGACCACCCATGTTGGATGGCTCTAACTATGATGACTGGAAGCCTCGTATGATAGCCTTCTTAAGGTCTCTAGATAGTAAAGTCTTAAGAGCTGTCAACAAAGGATGGGAACATCCAACAAAGACAGGTGAAGATGGAGTCAGTGTGCAGATTCCTGAAGAAGAGTGCGACAAGGAGCAAGAGGCATTAGCTCTTGGAAATTCCAAGGCCTTGAATGCACTGTTCAATGGAATCAGTAAGAACATCTTCAGGCTGGTGCACCACTGTGAACTAGCTAAGGAAGTTTGGGATACCCTCAAGGTAACTCATGAAGGTACTTCCAAGGTGAAGATGTCCAAACTTCAGATGCTGACCACCAAGTTTGAAAATCTGAGGATGAAAGAGGATGAGACTATTCATGACTTTCACATGAATATTCTTGAAATTGCAAACACCTCTGGTGGACTAGGTGAGAAAATGGCTGAAGAGAAACTTGTAAGAAAGATTCTCAGGTCCTTGCCTAAGAGATTTGCTATGAAGGTCACAGCCATAGAGGAGGCGCAGGACATCTGCAATATGAAGGTGGATGAGCTAATTGGTTCTCTCCAAACCTTTGAAATGGGCTTGTGTGAGAATGCTGAAAAGAAGAACAAAAGTGTAGCTTTTGTATCTAATGCTGAAGAGGAGTCAGAAGCAGGATACACTGGAGGTGATGAAAGCATATCAGAAGCCTTAGCCATGCTTGGGAGACAGTTCAACAAGTTCGTGAAGAAGATTGATCAAAGAGGTAGACCTAATGTCAAGAACATCCCGTCTGACATTAAGAAAAGATCAACTTCTGAAGAGAAGTTCAACCACGGCAAGGGAATCCAGTGTCATGGTTGTGAAGGGTATGGACACGTCAGAGCTGAATGCCCTACTTACCTCAAAATGCAAAATAAGGGGCTAGCTATCACATGGTCTGAAGGAGATTCTGAAAGTGAATCTGAAGGAGAATCTGCTAAACACGTCACTGCACTAACCAGTGTTTGTGCCACTGATGCTGACTCAAGTGCAGATGAACTGACCTTTGATGAACTTGCTGCAGCTTATAAGAAGCTGTGTGTCACCAGTGCAGAAGTACGTGTACAAGGAGAAAAGCAGAAGAAACTCATCAAGGAGCTGGAAGATGAGAGACTGAAGCATCTGACGGCCATAGAGGATCTAAATGGTGAGATAACCCTCCTGACCTCCAAGCTGAATCAGATGACTAAATCCATCAGAATGATGAATAAAGGAACTGACACCTTAGAAGAGATCCTAAAGGTAGGACATAAGTCTTGAACCACATCTGGTTTAGGCTTTGGGAAAAGATCCTCAGCTGAACGCAAACGCCCAAAGGCTAAAGTTCAGAAATTCAAGGGGAAGTCACATCCAATGTCTCAACATCGGGGAACCAGGATGACTAATCATCAGAAGAGGAAATTCCAGAAATGGAAATGTCACCACTGTGGTAGGCTTGGGCATATAAAAGCCTTCTGCTACAGGATTCATGGTTACCCAAACCAAGTCCTTCATGTCAGACCTAAGCATAAGACATTTAGGCACCATGTCTCCAACAAGAAGCGACAATGGTATGCTAGGTTATCCCACATAACTCTAAGAGCTTCTACCAAAGAAGACTGGGACTTTGACAGTGGATGCTCAAGACATATGACTGGTATGGAAAATCTATTGGCAGATATCCAACCTCACACTACCAACTATGTGACCTTTGGTGATGGTGCTAAAGGAAAAATAAAAGGTGTGGGTAAGCTGGACTGCTCTGGAGTTCCAAAACTAAATAATATGTTGTTAGTAAGAGGACTAACTGCAAACCTCATCAGCATAAGCCAGCTGTGTGATCAAGGGTTCTATGTTCAGTTTACTAAGGAGCTATGTATTGTGACGAATGGTGACAATCAGGAAGTTATGAGAGGATCTAGGTCCAAAGATAACTGCTATCTGTGGGAACCTAAAGTCTCAAACTTCTCCACAATATGCTCTTCAGTCAAGGAAGAACAGGAGGTGAAGTTGTGGCATAGACGCCTTGGACATCTCCACTTACGGGGAATGAAGAAGATCATATCCAAGGAAGCAGTCAGAGGAATTCCAAAGCTGCTTATTGATGAAGGAAGAGTCTGTGGAGAATGCCAGGTGGGAAAGCAAACCAAGATGTCACATCCGAAGCTGGGACATCCTACTACTTCCAGAGTTCTAGAACTGCTGCACATGGACTTAATGGGACCTATGCAGGTTGAAAGTCTGGGGGGAAAGAGATATGCATACGTGGTGGTTGATGACCATTCCAGATACACGTGGATAAGTTTCATCAGAGAGAAGTCAAATACATTTGATGTCTTCAAAGACCTGTGCATCAGACTCCAAAGGGAAAAGGACAACTGTGTTGTCCGAATTAGGAGTGATCATGGTACGAAATTCAAGAATTCCAAGTTTGATGAGTTTTGCTCGTCTGAAGGAATAAGTCATGAATTCTCTTCCCCTATAACTCCCCAGCAGAATGGGATAGTTGAAAGGAAAAATAGAACTATCCAAGAATCTGCCAGAGCTATGATTCATGCGAAGAAGCTCCCTATGCACTTTTGGGCTGAAGCTATGAATACCGCGTGCTATGTTCACAACAGAGTCACCTTGAGAAAAGGATCCTCCTCCACTCTGTATGAAATATGGAAAGGCAGAAAACCCAATGTGAAGTACTTTCATATCTTTGGAAGTAAATGCTACATTCTCATAGATCGTGAACAGAGAAGGAAACTGGATCCCAAAAGTGATGAAGGTATATTTCTAGGATATTCCACTAACAGCAGGGCGTACAGAGTGTTCAACTACAGGACCAATGTCCTGATGGAATCCATAAATGTCATTGTGGATGATAAAGAGGAAGGAATCGATGTCATAGAGGATGTTGCAACATTCCCTGACAGTTCAACAGACATTCCAGTCAAGTCTGAAGAAGTACAGGAACCTCCTCCTGAATGTGAAGTAGATGCAACCACCAAAATGCCATCTAGCAGAATTCAGAAAGACCACCCTAAGGATCTTATCATAGGGGATCCCAATAGTGGTGTGACTACCAGGTCAAGTGGAATAAGCTCAAATTCCTGTTTTGTTTCCAAGGTTGAACCCAAGAATGTGAAAGAAGCCCTGACTGACGAATACTGGATCAATGCCATGTAAGAGGAACTTGAGCAGTTCAAAAGGAATGAAGTATGGGAGCTAGTTCCCAGACCTGAAGGGACCAACATCATTGGTACCAAGTGGATCTACAAAAACAAGTCTGATGAGAAAGGAGTAATTAGTAGGAATAAAGCAATACTAGTAGCTCAAGGATACACTCAAGTTGAAGGGGTTGATTTTGATGAGACGTTTTCTCCTGTGGCTAGGCTTGAGTCCATCAGATTGCTGTTAGGTATAGCATGCATTCTGAAGTTTAAACTATTCCAAATGGATGTGAAGAGTGCATTCTTGAATGGCTACTTGAATGAAGAAGTCTATGTGGAACAACCTAAAGGGTTCTGTGATCCTAACCAACCTAAGCATGTATACAAGTTGAGGAAAGCCTTGTATGGGTTGAAGCAAGCACCTAGAGCATGGTATGAAAGGTTGACCGAATTTCTGACCTCAAATGGATACAGAAAAGGTGGAATAGATAAAACCTTGTTTGTGAAGATGAAGACAACAAAATCATGATTGCTCAAATCTATGTGGATGATATAGTCTTTGGTGGTATGTCAGAACAAATGGTAAGACATTTTGTTCAACAAATGCAATCTGAGTTTGAAATGAGTCTGGTTGGGGAACTAACCTACTTTCTTGGAATGCAAGTCAACCAAATGGAGGACTCTATGTTTCTCTCCCAAAGCAAGTATGCCAAAAACATAGTTAAGAAGTTTGGTATGGATAATGCTAGGCACAAGAGGACTCCTGCTCCTACTCATCTGAAGTTAACCAAAGATGATGGAGGGCCTAGTGTTGATCAATGCTTGTATAGAAGCATGATAGGCAGTCTACTATACCTAACTGCAAGTAGACCTGACATTTCTTATGCAGTTGGAGTGTGTGCTAGATACCAAGCAGAGCCTAAAGTGAGCCACTTGAATCAAGTCAAAAGGATTCTCAAGTACATCAATGGGACTTGTGACTATGGGATGTTGTACTCACATGGGTCTGAGCCTGTCCTATCTGGGTACTGTAATGCTGACTGGGCTGGGAGTGCTGATGACAGAAAAAGCACATCAGGAGGATGTTTCTTCTTGGGAGACAATCTCATATCTTGGTTCAGCAAGAAGCAGAATTGTGTATCTCTGTCCACTGCAGAGGCTGAATACATAGCTGCTGGAAGCAGTTGTTCCTAACTGGTTTGGATGAAACAAATGCTCACTGAGTACAATGTCACTCAAAATGTCATGACATTGTTCTGTGATAATCTCAGTGCCATCAATATTTCCAAGAATCCCATCCAACACAGCAGGACCAAGCATATTGACATTAGACATCACTTCATCAGAGATCTGGTGGAAGAGAAGGTGATCACCTTGGAACATGTAGCCACAGAACTTCAACTGGCTGACATATTTACAAAGGCTCTGGATGCTACTCAGTTTGAAAACTTAAGGGGCAAACTGGGAATATGTCTCTCTGAGAACTTATAGCAACCACTGATGTTTGGGATGTATTGTTTAATATCTCTGCCTATTAAACAATTGGAACTATGCTCTGATTGGTCAACAGATCATAGCTATGCAACTTGCAACAAGTGTGGCAACAAGAGGGTAAGGAGACACCCTAACGTGAGAAGGCCTATGCACCTGCAGGAATTCAAGGATGCTGTTCATGCAGGAGTGGTTCTGGATGTCAGAAACAAAGTCATGGCATCTGATATGGCTGTACCTACAGTAAAGCAAAAGTGGGTGATTACTTGATCAAAGTTGTGAAGCAAGATCAAGTGGGTGCTAACTTGGTTGAAACTGTGAAGTAAAACCAAGTCTGTAATTCTGTCATTTTTTCTGTTTATGTTGTTGGCTTTGGCAACATTTTTGACAAAAAGGGGGAGTAACAGGTGATACCCCAGACAACAGATTGGTCTGTTAAAACAAACTTTCATGACAGATTCGAAGATTCCCTCCCCCTACAGCTGATGTGTGTTGAAGTTTTTATTTAACTTTTGTACCTCTGTATGTGTGCTGTGGAAGTGTGCTGTAATTAGAAGTTTTTATTTAACTTCTGTATGTGTGCTGTTATGTGAAGTTTTATTTAACTTCCATGTGTGTGGGTGTGCTGCCAGTCTGAGTGTATTAGCTAGGTCTATTTCCTGCTAGATGTGTGATTCCGCTGCTATGAACTCTGTTATGGGGATCAAAGTGTTTTAGCCAAAAAATTTCCAAAGGGGGAGTTTGTAGGTGTTTGATTGGCTGCATTATATGGTAAAACACTAGTTGGATTCTAATGTCTTGACTGATGTCATGACATGGTGTGTATGTGTGACTGCATTGTAGGTTAGAATATCTAACTGTACTCTGATGTCATGACACACTTGAGTAGTTACTGCAGGATTAGCTAATACAGGATTTATTGAATGTCAAACTGGATGTTGTGACATTCATCCCTGTCAGCAGATACTAAGGAATAGAACAGCTGGTGTTCTGTTAGAACTTAGTATTTATTTCCAGTCTGGTTATCAAGGAAATACCAGACCTGGCATAAGGCCTACTGACTGAATGTCAAACTGGATGTTATGACATTCATCATTGACAGCATATACTGAACAATAGACATAGTGGTGTTCTGCTATACTTCAACATGTTTCTTAGTCTGTTCTTCAAGAGGATAACAGAACTGACTTAAGGCCAAATGTGTAAATGTCAAATTGGATACTTTGACATTTATTAATGTAAGTTGTTACTGTAGTATGGTCATTTTGGTCATATACAGGTCAGCAAAATTGTACAGTTTGTTTTCTGGAAAAGCAGACTTAGCATATGATCCTTGATGTCAAGCTGAATGTCGTGACATTCATTCCTGACAGCATATGCTATATTGTAGGTTGTTCAGTTTTCTGTTTCAGCTTTTTCTCAGGCTATTCTTCAGGGATTCAACAGCTGAGAGAAAATCCAGGAAATCAACAACCAAGTTACATTTAATGAACCTAACAAATAGCCTATTTGTTAGTAACCTAGATGTGGAATTTAGGGGAACTCGCATGACCTTAAATTCAGGAGAATACAAGTGCAAAGGCCCAAGTACTGCAATATAAAAGGAAGTCGTTCCTTCATTCAGAACTGGGGATTTTGAGGCGTGAAGATTTAGTGTGTCCATCATACTTCACTGTTGTATTTTTGTGAGTCTTGTATTAGACATATCTTGTAAGCCAAGCCATTATCATGTAGATGATTGCTTTGGCATAGGGTGTTCATTGAGTTATAAGTGTTGTGTCGCTCAAAGCTTTTAAGCGTGAGTGCTGTGTATCTTGATTAAAGCTGTTAAGCACAATCAAGAGTTGTTTGAAGTGTGACTTCAAAATTGTCTTTAATATTGATTAAAGGTAGTAATCACTGAGGTGATTTAGGGGGAGTGAGTAGGAACTCTGATCTTAGAGTAAGATTGAAATTGCATTGGGTAGGGATTAAGTGAAGAGTTGTAAACGGGTGAGTTTAGCTTTGAATTAATACTACTGAAAGTGGATTTCCTCCCTGGCTTGGTAGCCCCCAGATGTAGGTCATGTTGGACTAAACTGGGTAAACAATTACTTGTGTTATTTACTGCACTTACTTTTAAGTTCTGCATACTTCTTGTCTGTGCAGAATTGGATGTCATAACAACCCGTGTGACATCTAAAGTCTGATAACTAAAATTTCAAACCATAAACCCCTTGAAAACTCAAGTAGAACAAGCTTGCACTCAAAACTTGCTCACACCTCCTCAAGTGGCCTCATAAACTCCTAAATGATGATCATCTCCTAAGTGAATTTGATCCAACTACCCCATCCTCCAAACAACACCATATGAACCCCTAAACATCAATCACCAAGGCCAAAGATCCACCATACTTCAAATACCACTCAATTACTTCAAAAGCTCCAAAATAGGCCTAAATCACTTCAACAAGTCACCACAAGCCTCAAACCATTCCAAAGTTCACAAATCAGTAGGATCATGCTTCTAAAATCTTCTCTAATAAGTCACAAATCCAACTTACAAGCCCATCAAGTCATCTCATACCAATAAGAACCTCCACTCCCTCAATACCTTATAAGTCTCCTTGAGAATTCACTTGTGCTCCCAACCTTCAAATAAGTACCAAATGAAGTATGACTTGAATGAATGTGCCAATCAAATGACTCAAGACTCACAAGTCAGGTCCCAAACCAATGCAAAAGAGGCAAAGGCTCACACTACAAAGAAGACCCCAAACCAAGTCAAAGAATGGACCAAGAGCAAACCCTAAAATTGGGTCAAAACCCTAGTACAAAGACAAGCTTCAAAACCTAACAAAAATGACCAATCCAGGACCCATCCTTTTGCACATCACACATTCAAAAACTCCCTCCAATGTCCTCAAAAAGACCAACATCAAATCAAATATCAAGTGTCTCAACTTGCCTATGTAATGTAATGACCAAAAATATGCACAAAATGAACTTCCAACTTAGAAAATCCATATCAAATCAGAAATGCATGCAATGACTTTGGGATTTTTTGTATAAGTTCCTTATGTCATAAATGTTCAACATGCAAAAGATCAAGTCCAAAATGACGCAAATGCTATGTGAACAAAAATGCACCAATTCAATGTCGAAAATGTGACACAAATTGTCACATTTTTCTTTATGTGTCAAACATGATGATAACATGTGAGAAAAAATCCAAACCAGTGACCAATAATTCATGTCATGTATGAATGTAATTTATGCAAAAGAGTGGATCAAAGGTTCAAAATTGAGGATTTCACAATACATTGAATGCACTAGGTCAATTTGGCACAATATTGATTCAAAAATTCCCACATAAAAAATCTAGACATAAAAAATTCTTGAATTTAACACCATAAAAAAGTAGGCACAAATACAAAACTATGAAAAAAATTGGTACTCAATTGGACAATTTTTGGATTTTTTATGAATTAAAGAAAATGACCAAAATAATTGGAATATAAAATAGAAAAAGGAGGGAAATGAATTATTTGAATTAATCAGGAAAAAACACAGACCACTGGATCTGGCGCGCATCTGAGATCAACGGTCCACGTTCAAACTAGCGAAACGCACTGTTTCACTAATTGAGTCACCCACCCAGTCAGCGTTCAACGCTTGCGTGGCCTCAGTCAAACAACTCTCATCCAATCAACCTTCCACGCACTGAACCACATGGCGCCCACTCATCAAAACCCTAGCTATGACACAGACGCCGGAGCTCCGCTCCGGTCGTCTTCCCCCGCGAGTTCCCGGTGGCTCCCACAGCGGCGCCACCCTAAAAGTTTCCAGAAATTCACCAGACCAACATCATTCCACTCAGATTTCCACGCTGATTCCAAATATCACATTAGATTCTCCTAATTCTTCCTAGGTTTTGCAATTCGAAGAGAATAAGTTTTCAGATCCAAACTTCCAGTCACAATGAAATCCTTAATATCCACTCAATCTCAATTCTAATTATATATTCATGACCTACACAACAAGATCTTCAATCCTATAACCTAAAATCAGCAAAAGGAGAGAGTGAAAATGGAGTCACCTGAAAATGGAGATCTCTGGAATCACGATCTCACGAGCTCAGCTGCTCCAGATCAACTCCTTTGAACTTCCTTAGAAGCTTTATGCAAAAAGAAATGGCTGAAACCTCTTGAATGTGCCTCAATTTCCAAATCCGTTCATCATGATAATGCACTTGATCTGCTTGATTTCTTAAGGAATTACACCAAACGATGGATGATTCTTGCTCAGTGAAGTATGAGGATCAAGAATCTGCAACAATCTTCGAGATTTGTGTGAAGAAAAAGCAAATTCGAAGAGAGAAATTTTGAGAGAGTTTCTTGAATTCTAGATCTGAAAATGCAGTTATGAGGCTTGTGATTAGGGTTTCCCTACTTATACTTCTTGCTAATAACACTGATAATCATTTTTGCCATTTACTAATCATGATTAGCGAGTTGTTATGCAACTTGCAAAAATGCAAATTGAGTGCCCATGGCCATAATACACGTGTTCAGCCCCATGCTAGGATCTTAGTCCACTCAAGAGCAACCAAGGGTCAGGATTTGAAGGTTATTTTGCTTGCATCTTAAGCCAAGAATGAATGGTGAAGATTTGCTTCATTTTGAACATGTGTGAAACAAGGAACATACATGCCTCTTTCATGCATGGCATGGGCTCATTTTTACTCAAATGTAGTCTATGAAGAAAGCTGAAGTGAAGCATTGCCTTGGTTCTTTGTGAATCTTGATTCATATCATGATATCATCCATAGAACAAATGTGAACTAATGTGACTTTTGACCATGATTCCTTGAGGCTTAGCTTGCACAATTGAGTCAAATGATGTCATTTTGAGATGCCTTGAACATGAGAAGCACTTTGCAAAAAGAATGAACCAATTTGAAGCATTATATCAAGAGTTATGCCATTTTGAATTTCCATGCACACTTTGTGATCAAATGACCATAACTCCTCAACCATTCATCACATGGACATGAATTAGGAATTTTTGGAAAGGGGAGACAAAGATTTACAACTTTCATGTTCACCAAAAATCCATTTGAAACTTCTTTGATATTGAAAAGTCAAGTTGAAAGTGGACCAAAAACTTGCCAAATTTGGAAACTTTGAATTATAGGTCATTTTCCATTTTTAGTAACTTTTGCCATGACCTTTGAATCTTCAATATGGATGTTTAGAATGATGAATAGACCCCATTTGAACATGATTGAGGTGTCTCAACTCATTTCCCCACCTCATAGCCCTCAGCTGACTGCACAGTTGACCTTTGATCCTCAGATGACCTTGAAATGTCTTGATCAACTTGGGCCTCTACCACTTGGTGAAATTGCTTCAAAATGAAACCCTAGCACATGTAAGCTCCTTATAATAATCATGTGATCCTCATCCCAAGAAAATACCTCATCTCTTTGAGAAACCCTAGTTGGAAGAACTGCATTGATTAGGGTTGACTAGAGGTCATAACCCTAATCCAGAGGAACTTGAGGATGAACTATGAAACCCTTGATGATGATAGAACCATGATAATGGTGATATGTCCTTGCAGATAAGATGATGCTCAAGACCTTTGAAGAATCAAGAAACCCTAATTGGAGCCCATACCCTCAGATGGCTGATGATCAATTCATAGAGATCCTCATGCTTGAATCACCTAACTTCCCCATCTTTTGAAAAGACTTTGGAGGATGACCTTCTCATTTCATATGAGATGCAAAATGCAATGCCTAATGCACTAAAACATGAAATGCAATGCCCCAAACTAGTATCAAGAAGAGGAGGGCAAATTTTGTGGTGTTACAAGTGTATAGTCTGAAACACATGCTTGGGGAAGTACAGTCGTGAGAGCCTTTTGGGGATTCAAGAATCCAACGCTTGGACCAGCTTTGCAGGGATAAGATACCAACTGTTGAAGAAAACATCCGCGACCGTCTATTGGGAAATTTAAGGAAATGCCCCGAGTGTACCTGTTCTAGTAGATGATCTAAAGCACTCAAAATTTACAGCAATTTTAAATGTTTATTAAGCATGTACCTATAAAGCTCTTATGTTTCATGATGCAATGTTTATCAAAAATTCGGACGTCATTTTTGCAAACAAAACGGTAAAATGAAAATGAAAACAGAGATATACTGAATAACGTGATTTTATTGATTGAATGGCCTCTGAATAGGCATTTACATCAGGAAGCAATCCCCGGAAAGAGGTAATTGCACACAAGCTAAAAACAGAAATTAATCTAATGGCAATGTGAAATGGATTTCCATCGGGTTCCAATCCTGCTATGACTCGCTCGTCTTTAAGATCCTCCAGATGATCAACTTTCTGAAAAAGGTGATTGGACTGTTTCCTATCCTTCGAAAATTTCTAATTATCGACACGGGATGAAATTCAGAACTACTCAGAACGCAGTCATTCGCTTAATCCCTAACTTTTGCCTGGATCGCCCTTTCGGGTTTTCAATCCACCGGGATACCCATTTTTGCCTAAGTTGCCTTTTCAGGTTTTCAACTTACCGGGTCTACAATCTTTTCATTTTTAATCCCTAACTTTTGCCCGAACCTTTTTCATTTTCTTGGTTCGCTGGGATGCCCATTTTTTGCCTGGACTATTCTTTTTATTGTCCAGCGGGTCTATTTTATGCGAAGTATTTTTTAACTGCGTCTGAGTTCACAGGGGAAGTGAACTCTTCACCATCCATAGTTGCAAGCATTAAGGCTCCACCATCAAAAATCTTGGTGACAATATATGGTCCCTCATAGTTAGGAGTCCACTTGCCCTTGTAATCTGTCTGAGGAGGAAGGATCCTTTTCAACACTAAATCTCCGACTTGGAAACATCGAGGACGCACCTTCTGATAAAAGGCTCTCTTCATCCGACTCTGATACAACTGCCCATGACAAATGGCTGCCATTCGCTTCTCTTCGATAATACTCAACTCATTGAACCTTGTCTGAATCCATTCAGCTTCGTCTAACTTGACATCCAACAGGACTCTTAGAGAAGGAATCTCCACTTCGACAGGCAGGACTGCTTCCATACCATACACAAGGGAGTAAGGGGTTGCCCTGGTCGACGTACGCACTGAAGTACGGTACCCATGCAAGGCGAAGGGTAGCATCTCATGCCAATCTCTGTACGTAACGACCATCTTCTGCACAATCTTCTTTATGTTCTTATTTGTTGCCTCAACAACACCGTTCATCTTAGGACGATAAGGGGAAGAATTGTGATGCTGAATGTGGAAGTCCTTGCACAACTCCTTCATCATTTTGTTATTGAGATTAGAACCATTATCAGTGATGATTCTTTCGGGAACCCCATAACGACAAATGATTTCTTTCTTAATGAAATGGGCAACCACATGTCTGGTGACCTTCGCAAATGACGCTGCTTCGACCTACTTAGTGAAATAGTCGATAGCAACAAGGATGAAGCGATGCCCATTGGAAGCAGTCGGCTCAATCTTTCCAATCATATCAATGCCCCACATAGCAAACAGCCACGACAGAGACATCACATTCAGAGGATTTGGCGGCACATGCACCTTATCAGCATAAATCTGGCATTTATGGCACTTCCGAGCATATTTGAAACAATCTGATTCCATGGTCATCTAGTAATAACCCGCTCTCAACAATTTCTTAGCCATTGCATGTTCGTCGGCATGAGTACCGAAGGAGCCTTCATGAACTTCCTGCATTAACATGTCTGCTTCGTGTCTATCCATGCATCTGAGCAAAACCATGTCGAAGTTCCTTTTATATAGCACATCATCTTTGTTCAAGAAGAAACTGCCTGCCAATCTTCTCAAAGTCTTTCTATCATTGTTGGATGCCCCTGCAAGGTACTCTTGGTTCTTCAGAAAACACTTGATGTCGTGATACCAGGGCTTGTCATCGACTACCAGTTCAACAGCAAACACATACGCGGCCCTGTCAAGGCGCATAACATCGATTCTGGGAGCATGGTTCCACCGAATCACCTTGATCATGGAGGATAGAGTAGCAAGAGCATCTGCCATCTGGTTTTCGTCACGAGGTATATGATACAACTTTACTGTTATGAAGAAAGTCAACAATCTTCTCGTGTAATCTCTGTAGGGGACCAGATTAGGCTGGAGAGTATTCCAATCACCATTCACTTGATTGATCACTAGAGTTGAATCTCCCAAGATGTCTAGAGTCTTGATTCTCAAATCAATGGCTTGCTCAATACCCAAGATACAAGCTTCATATTCGGCTTCATTATTGGTGCACTCGAAAGTCAGACGAGCAGTGAAAGGCATATGGGCACCTTTCGGAGTGGTAATGACAACACCAATTCCACTTCCTTTGGCATTGACGGCCCCATCAAACGTTAAAGTCCACTTTTCATCTGGATCAGGTCCGTCCTCAACAACTGGCTCTTCACAGTCTTTCATCTTGAGGAACATGATGTCTTCATCTGGGAAATCAAACTTCATCGACTCATAATCATCAACCGGCTGTTGGGCGAGATAGTCTGACAGAATACTCCCTTTGATGGCTTTCTGGGATGTATACTGGATGTCGTACTCTGTCAGTACCATTTGCCAACGAGCAACCCTTCCGGTGAGAGCTGGCTTCTCAAATATGTACTTGACTGGATCCATCTTAGAGATCAGTAAGGTTGTGTGAGTCAGCATGTATTGTCTCAATCGCTTAGCAACCCATGCAAGTGCACAACATGTCTTCTCAAGCATTGAGTATCTTGACTCGCAATCTGTGAATTTTTTACTCAGGTAGTAGATGGCATGCTCTTTCCTACCTGTCTCGTCGTGTTGACCGAGAACACAACCCATGGAATTAGCAAGTACTGTCAAGTACATAATCAGCGGTCTCCCTGGGACTAGAGGCATAAGGATAGGAGGATTCTGCAAATACTCTTTTATTTTCTCGAAAGCCCTTTGACAATCATCATTCCACCTGATAGCCTGATCTTTTCTCAACAAGTTGAAAATTGGCTCACACGTGACTGTTAGGTGAGAGATGAACCTTGCAATGTAGTTCAACCTCCCTAAGAAACCACAGACTTGTTTCTCTATTCTTGGCTCAGGCATTTCTTGTATCGCTTTCACTTTGGCAGGATCCACCTCAATCCGTTTTTCGCTAACAATAAAACCCAACAGCTTTCCAGATCTCACCCCGAAAGTACACTTGTTTGGATTAAGCCTCAGCTTGAATTTCCTCAAACGCTCGACCAGTTTCCGCAGATTCACCAAATGTTCTTCTTCTGTCTGAGATTTGGAAATCATATCATCCACACAAACCTCAATTTCATGATGAATCATATCATGGAAAAGAGTTACCATAGCTCGTTGGTATGTTGCCCCAACATTTTTTAGACCAAACGGCATCACCTTGTAGCAGAAGGTGCCCCATGGGGTTATGAAAGTTGTCTTCTCTGTGTCTTCTGGTGCCATCTTGATTTGATTATAGCCAGAAAAGCCATCCATGAAGGAGAATACCGAGAAATGAGCCATGTTATCCACCAAAACATCAATGTGAGGTAATGGGAAATCGTCTTTTGGACTAGCTCTGTTCAGATCCCGGTAGTCAACACACATCCGTACCTTTCCATCATTCTTAGGTACGGGAACGATGTTTGCAACCCATGGCGGATAATTGGTAACTGCTAGAAATCCTGCATCCAACTGTTTTTGCACTTCCTCCTTTATCTTGACAACCATCTCTGGTCTCAGTCTTCTGAGCTTCTGCTTGACCGGAGGACAATCCTCTTTGAGAGGCAAACGGTGTACCACAATGTCGGTATCAAGCCCTGGCATATCCTGATAAGACCAAGCGAAGACTTCAACATGCTCTTGCAGCAATTCAATCAACCCCTTCTTCACATCGTATTCCAAAGCAGCCCCTATCTTAATTTCTCTCTTGGCGTCGTCGGTGCCGAGATTAATCACTTCAACAGACTCTTGGTGCGGTTGGATGACCCTTTCCTCCTGTTTTAACAACCTGGCAAGTTCTTCAGGGAGTTCACGGTCTTCTTCACCCTTTTCTTCAGCTTGAAAGATTGGATTTTCGAAGTCAAAGCGAGTCATAGTAGAACTGTTATCAATAGGATCCGGTGATGTGCATCTGCATGAGTGATGGTATGTGCTTATGAGTGTGAAAAAAGTGAAAACTAAACAAAATATTGCGAAAACGTGTTTATTTTTTTTGATTTTTTGAAAACTGCAAAAATAGAAAGACAGTGAACAAAATATTTGAATGCAAAAAGACGTTCTTTATTTATGATAAAAATGCAGGTATTCACATAGATGAGCCATACAATGAGTCATTACGCCCTGGGTGGAACATAAGACTTGGACATGCATGAACAAACAAAGAAAATTACTCTTCAAGAAGAGTGACTTGGATAATCTCCTCAGAACACCAATTGTTGATGACTTCACCCGGGACCCTCGGACGCACCCAGTTGTCCATGTCGCAATCACTATCTCCATCTTCTTCGTTGATTGCGGAGATCTGGCCATACTGAATGATGCCAGTGCTGGAGAAAGTAACCGGCCCCTGACGAGTCTGAGGCGTTGAAGTTATAGGAGTCGGCTGATACCCAATTCCAAACTTGTCTTCTTTCATCAGTAACTCCAACAGACGTCCCCAACCGGGAGCAACACCTGAATTTACCACGACCTGTGCCTCCTTGAAGGATGAAATAGAGGCACCTGCTTTGACCTCTTCCACCGGAGCTGCGTCCTTGACTTGAACTGCCTCAAATGACTGGCACAGGGTCTCATGAATTTCACCTTCTACTTCTACATACTTGAATGTAGACAGGTTACTGACGAGAATGTCCTCCTCACCACAGACAGTGATAATTCTTCCGTTGACCGGGAATTTGATCTTCTGATGCAAGGTTAAGGAGACTGCCCCAGCATTGCAGATCCAAGGATGACCCAGCAGACAGCTATACGAAGGACTGATATCCATCACGTAGAAGACGATGTTGAAGGTTTGGGATCCAATCAGAATTGGCAATTCTACCACTCCAAACACCGACCTCTTAGAACCATCGAAGGCTCTCACCACTAGATCGGAAGGCTTTAAGATCAAACCTTCCACTTCTAACCTTGACAGGGGTCTCTTGGGTAGCACATTGAGAGAGGAGCTTGTCTCCACCAGAACCTGTGATAACACAGTGTCTTTGCATTCCATCGAGATGTGCAAAGCCTTGTTATGATTGCGTCCAACTGGTGTTAGGTCAGAATTTGTAAAACCCAACCCGTTGCTTGCATGAACATTTGCAACGATCCCTTCTAGTTGGTTCACCGAGATCTCCTGAGGTACATATGCAACATTAAGGACCTTCGGAAGTGCCTCCCTGTGTACCTCCGAACACAGCAGGAGTGACATAATAGATATCTTAGACGGCGTCTGAATCAACTGATCGACTACCTTGTAGTCGCTTTTCTTTATAATTCTTAAAAGCTCGTCCACATCCTTCGCAAAAGCAGGCTGAAAGCCAGCCTGTGGTGCAGAGGTACCCTCATTCACAGCTTGCTTGCCCTTGGCCTTCGCCGCGGCGTCCGCACTATCAACTTGGGTAACCGGTGGTGAGAACTGTCTACCACTCCTGGTGAATCGCCCGATTCCACCAACATTGTCCACTGCGGGATCTTTTATTTCCACTTCAGGTTCAGACTTCTGATCCTGCACCTCCTCTATCTTCAGTGGCTGCTCCACTCTATGACCCTGCGTGTATACACTCCCCCCATAATGCCAAGGAATGGTCCTTTCGCTGGTGAAAGGTAAAGGACCAGGGGTAGTGATGGTCATAGTGGATGGTCGCACTGGTGGCACCGGTTGCGCTTCTGGCACACTAATTTGAGCAGTTGGGTAGAAAATGGTGATAGTAGCAACATCACAGTCATACTCAGAAATCTTATTCATTGAAACATAAGCATCCGAAACATCGGAATCAAGTTCAATAGATACATCAGAATTAAACACATTGTTTGGGATATCAGCAATAGCATTAGAAAAATTAAATACATTATCAGGAATTACACAATCAACAGGATCAACATTTGTGAATTCATCAGCAGCATCTTCAAACACCTCTTCATCAACCCCTTCAATAGACTCTCGGGCAGATAAGTCTTCAACTTGGAGGATACCACTGTCAAGCAAGGCCTGGATACCCTGCTGCAACTTCAAACAACCTCCACTATGTGTAGTACAGTCCAAACAAACATTCCCACAACTGGTGAAAACATCGAGCTTCAGCAAGTGTTCTTTAATCTCCAACAGTGGAGTCTTCAACTTCAACACATCCTTGACGGACTTGACTTCCTCTTCCACCACGTTACCATTTGCACCACCATGTTGCGGCATGGGATTGTTGACAACATTAGGAGCCGGTGCAAAGTTAATGGCCTTCGAATCGATAAGGTCCTGAACTACGTGCTTAAAAGCTTTGCAGTTCTCAATATTGTGGCCAGGTGTCCTAGAATGGAAATTACACCTGGCATTGGCGTCATAACCCACTGGAAGCCTACCAACGGGAGGAGCCAGATGTGTAACTGCACAAGTTGTAATTGTTGAAGGCTAGGAAGCAACTAAGCGTATGACATCGGAAGAGTGTCGAAACGCCTGTCCATCGCCTTTTGCCTCTGTTGATAGGCGGGTCTGTTACCCTGTTGTTGTTGTTGGTATTGATTTTGTTGACGCTGTGGTTGTTGTTGTTGCACTGGTGCTGCAGCCGGAATGGTCACAGCTGTGACATAAGGTTGTTGATGATAGTTCTGGAAACTTTTCCTCAGGATACCCCTACTTTGATATGAAGCCAAGGAATTAACATCCCCCTCTCTCCGCTTCTGTCCTCCAATGAACGGCTTCTTTGTCCCTGATGAAGATCCACCTCCACTTAGGATCTTGCACGTCTTCAAGTAGTTCTCCACCCTCTCACCGGTAGAGACTACATCAGCAAAGTTAAAGGCGTTGCAACCCACCAGACGCTCCAAGTAAGACCCGGGCAGAGTGTTCATGAACATGTTGGCCATCTCCTTCTCCAACATAGGAGGTTGAACACATGAAGCTGTCTCTCTCCAACGTTGAGCATATTCTCTGAAGCATTCATTGCTCTTGAGAGACAGATTCTGAAGTTGAGTTCTGTCAGGCGCCATGTCTGCATTGTACTGATACCGCTTTACAAAGGCCTCAGCCAGGTCTCTCCAGCAGCGGATGTGGGCTTTGTCCAGCCTCATATACCAATCCAGAGATGCCCCAGCTAGGTTGTCCTGGAAGAAGTACATAAGTAGCTTCTCATCATCGGAGTATGCAACCATCTTACGAAAGTAGGCTTGCACATGAGTCTTTGGGAAAGAGTTGCCATTGTATTTGTCAAATATCAGAACTCTGAATTTTGGCGGAACTCTCACGCCTGGGACCAGCCCCAAGTCAGCAACATCTACTCCGAGAGTATTCTTCCCCTCTACAGCCTTCAGCCTCTCCTCCAATCTCTTGAACATGGGGTCCATGCCATGGCCCATGCCAAAATATTCCGGCATCAGGGTGAACTGATCCTCCTGATCATCATGAATGGGTTGTTGATCAGGGTTAGCATGTGGGATCAGGGAGACCCTAGTCCACTAGGTCCGTTAACCTCCCCAACTAGAGGATCAATTACCGTCTCTAGTTGAGTAGTGGCGAGATTCCTCTGTATCATTTGTCTGAGCTCTTGCTGTCCTTGAGCCACCCCCTAGACCACATCCATAAACTGGTTCATGCAAATTCTTATCTCGGCGAGCTCTTCTTGTTGGACTTCCATTGCTCTCTCTTGATTTCTTCTAGTACCATATCGGTGAATGCCTGAATCAGCTATCCTGCTAGTGGAACACCAAACAAACTGAGAACCACTGCAGCGGTACCTGTTATGCAAGACATGCAAATGAATATGTAAATGCAATGACATGTTTATCAATTCAAAAAGGTATTCTACCCCCTTGATTCCAGTCTTACATCAGATAGAAAGCGCAAGAAGACCGAGCTATGGATAAACTTCAGAGATCAAGATGCAATAGAGAGAAATCGTCATACAAATGAGTTCAAGGAGAAGGGCCTTAGCTAATTGTACATCAAAAGAGGATCTCCACAACAAGCCTGTGGATCATCACTACAAAGCAACAAGTAAGAATAGGAACAAAAAAAATCAAAAATCAACCTCCCGTATAAAACCCATAAAGACTGCTCCTAACTTCCGCCAGTAGTGCCACCGTGTCAGGATGATTTGGAGATTCTGTCAAACTCCGGATAAGCAAATTCCTCTTGTGAATAATCCCATCCAGTTCGTTGATGTGCTCTCTGTAATAGTCCCCATTATCCTCCCCGAAAACCTCTTCAAGTTTAGACCTCTTCAAAGCCACCAGCACCTTGAGTTCTTCAATCTGTTCTTGAGCATTGTTGAGTTGATCTGTGATGTAACCATTGGTTGAACGGGCACACAGAAGCTCATTATTCTTCTCCTTCAGCTGAGTTTTCAACTTCTCCATCTGATCAGTCAATTCGGCCATCATCTCCTCCTTTTTTGCCTTCCGAGAAGCTGAAAATGCATCCCATTGCTCTTGCCACCCAACTAACTTACCATGAGCTTCTGTTAACTGCTGCTTGACTCGTCTCAACTCAGAACTGGATGACCTTAAGGCTTTGTTTGCCTTCCTAAAGAAGTCCACCTCCACAACCAATTTCTTCTCTGCTTCCTCTTGCAATCTGACAGCTTCCCTCTACTGATATTCTGCCTCATGATACATATGCATAAAGTCTTGCAATTTCACACTCAACTCTGAGTTTTCAGTTTGAAGCTTCTCCATGGCATCCTTTAATTTGTCATACTCCTCTCGACTCACCATTGTTGACTGCTCAATGTAACACCCCAAAATTTGCCCTCCTCATTCATGCATTCATTTTTAGATACATTGCATTTCATCATGTCAATCGGGATTAGCTCCAAGAAGCTTGAACATCATCAAGGACACTTTGTGGGTTCTATTTAGATGAGCTGTCATGCTCGCTAGGCGAGCAAAATGGGTCGCCTAGCGAGTCCCAAGAAAAGCCACCAGAATCACCTACGCTTAGAGGAATTTCTTGAACTGTCATGCTCGCTAGGCGAAGCCCACGTGTTTAAAAAAAAACGAAAAACAAAAAAAAAATAATAATAATAAAAACAATAATAAATAAAATATAATTGAAAATTTTTGGACTTGGGCCTCTCTCATTGGAGCCCACAGGTCCACAAAAATCAGGTTATAAATTCAGAGTTTCAGTGAAACAAAAGGCCATTCTATTCCTATTACCCTGGCTGGGAAAAAGATAGTGAGAGAAGAGCTAACAGAGTTCAGAGCAACCTCCGGACACTGAAGGGAACTCATCTGCAAAGAACCAATTCCCTCTCATATAAACCCTAAGAGTGCTTTGTAAACCCAACTGTGCCATTCAATTTCAATCGATCCTCCCCAATAGGTATGCCATATTTCCACTACTTTATACTTTCAATCTGAAATTTTTGATACCCTTTTAATGCCTTTGTTTGACAAGAGGTTTAGGCCTCCTACCCTTGGTTGCTTTTTGTGAGCTTTTTGCGAATTTTAATGGCATGATTCATGTGGTTACATTTTGATTTGGGGGCAACTCTTGATTACCCTATCTTGTTTCTCTAACCTGTTTGTTGAGTTTTGTTTTGTGAGGGCTCATATGACTCTTGCAGAGATGGCTTGCCTGGTGTTCCACTTTATTTGTGGGATACCACCTGGAGATTTATTTCGATTACCTGTACTGACTCGCTTTCTTTTATGGTGCTAGCTTGAGAGATCTCTGGGTTTCTTATCTCTTTATTTGCTGTTGCTTCGGATCTTTATCCGTGTGGTATATCTCTTAACCCCCTTTATCTTTCCCGCATTTTACTACTTTTTGCCTAAAGACCTCCATGAAGAGGCAATTGACGGATAAAAAGGAGAAAATAATCAATCCCCCTTTATTCAGTGCGTCGTTCTTTAAGATCACACTACGTGTCGATGCTTCAGAACAAAAACCCCAGATCTTTTGTCCGGTCAGTCAGTGGAGAGGGTTCCACCTTTCTGAACCCCCACTTTTTGCCATGAGCTCACCCTGTCCAGGGTTAAGATCTATGAGGTCTTATCCTCATTACCCCTTTTGCATAAGCGTTCCTAAACACCAACAACTCATTGATTTTTCTTCTCCTAAGAACACGTTATCTCCTTCTGCTACAGGCGAGTAAGTCTCCAAAGGTCGAGCATCCAGTAGATTGTGTAGTAACGTCGTTCACCCTAAAACACAACCCTTAACCCGTAGTTAGCCGAACTACGGCTTGCTCTGATTCTCATTCCAGATGAGATACGTAGGCATAAGACGCGACGTCTTCGCGAGCACACTCCTCTTTAACCCATAGGTAGCCGAGCTACGAAGACTCTGATTCTCATATTCAGATGAGATACGTATGCAGTGGATGCGACATCCGTGCGAGTCATTTCCTTTTGACCCTTTTTTTATAGTAAATACTGTCGCATTACGCGAAAAACCGGCGGGAAAACAAAAACAACAGAGCCGCCACCGTGCGTTATTTATCCCAAAAGAGGGAAAGGAAACGCTCAGAGTAAACCTGGAAAAGACGTGGTCTCGCGACCAAAGAGAATGGGATCGGGAGTCGGTTATGAGAAGGGAAGGTATTAGCACCCCTACGCATCCGTCGTACTCGACGGGATCCACGCACAAAAGGAAGGAAAATGGTTGCTAAAACACTGCTCAAAAACAATCATCTACACAGGCTGAAAGAGACACAAGAAAACAGACAGGACTGACTCGGCAGGATATCGCATCCTGGGCCTACTTAGTCTATCAGGCATAGACATCAGAGTCGAAGTAGTTCGGACTGGGGAAACGACACATGCTCGCTAGGATGTCGCATCCTATGCATACGTATCTCCTTTGGACGAAGGAGAATCAGAGCATTCGTAGCTCGGCTGACACGCACACAAACAAACAGACAAAGGCAAACGTGGAGCCTGAATGCCAATCACTGGACTTACATCAGCATCCGAACCAAAAACACACACAGGAAAACAACTGCCAATCGCTGCACTTACGTCGGACTCCAACCAGAAAAGGAGAAACAAACTCACATAAACAAAACAAAAAGGGCGGAAAAAGAAAAAGGGCGCCCGGAGAGATCAGCTCATCTCCTGCCTACGTACCTCATCTGGTATGAGGATCAGGGCGACGTAGTTCCCCTACGGAGGGACAAAGGATGAACACGCGGACTAATAGGGAGACTAGAGCTCGAGCCTAATAGTTGCCACGCAAACAAAAAGAGACGCTGAGACGTCATAAGGAACACAAAGGTTGAAAGGACAAACTAATAGGGAGACTAGAGCTCGAGCCTAATAGTTGCCAAACACACAAAAAAAAAAGAAAAAAGGCGCCCGGAGAGATCTGCTCATCTCCTGCCTACGTACCTCATCTGGTATGAGGATCAGGGCGACGTAGTTCCCCTACGGAGGGAAAAAGGACTAGCCTAACCAGATAACAGAGGGAGACACAACACTAGGGAGACTACGACTCGAGCCTAGATGTTGTCATGCAAAGTCGTCCCTAAGTTAAGGTTTCTAGCTAACTTGCACAGGAAGCAAGCCTATCCTAAACATGACTTGCACAGGAAGCAAGCCACACCAACCCTATCTTGCACAGGAAGCAAGCTAAAGCAAACCTAACTTGCACAGGAAGCAAGCTAAAGCAAACACACAAACACAAGTAGCACACACTATATGCAAGCAATGGGCTCAAACAAGGTTAGGTTTTAGTCGAGGGGTCATATCAACCTCAACAAACAAACCACTGGAACTGGGTAGTGTTAGCTCTTAACCTTGCCATTGAGGGGCTAAGGTGAAGCAGATGAAAGGAGATGAGGGGTGTGCCTCATTGCTCTTATCCCTGGCCTGGGAGAGCTGAAGACAAGAATGTGTGGGTTCAGAAAGGGGAAACCCTTCTACACATTTAAAACTGACTCAACTGTACAATTGTACAAGATCTTGGGTTTGTATCTGCAATGCATCAACACAGTGGTGTGAGCAAAGCAGATGACACACAGAATAGTAGGGGATAGATTGCATATCCCTTGGGTTCTACCAATTGCCTCTTCACTTAGGAGGTCTTTGACTCTATACAAGGACAAATGTAAACAGTCACAAACATTACCTCTTAAGGAGGACTTCAGACAGTTGCCTGGCCAAGTAACAGGCCAGGTCTTCCAGACTACATGAAGTAAAGAAGTTATACCTCAATGCAAATTGCTCTTAAGCAAAGCAAAGCAAAGTTCACAAGGAACTATAAGCAACTAAGAGTACCTGAAACCAGTCAGACAACATCAGTATACAAGTCAAAGTTAAAGCAAAAATGAGATAAGGATCAACAGTCTACACAATCAGTTTAACTGTGCAATGCACAAGGCTCAAGGCATATGAGCTAAGCAAGCTACAAAACAAACAAGTTAGTCATGATAATCAATCAAGCATCAATCAAATTGTATTGATCTCTCTAAGGCAACTGCTTCTTATCCTGAAAAAATGAACTCAAACATGAGCAACAGGACCACTAGGACAAGCCTAGAGTCAAAAGGGGATGATAAAGTCAAAACAGCAAGTGGCAAGTGTCCAAAATCAAATTCAAACAATCAAGAAACAAACTCAATTGGTTTCACAATCATATCATTCATCATCATGATTTCATAAGCAAAATAGGTCAAGGCATGGCATATGGAAGCTCATAGAAGTCAACAGCAAGACTCAACTCAAAACCAATCATAAACAATTCCAAAAATCATCAAATAAATCATTATCAAACATAATCCATATCATGGTAAGCACACCAAATTTCAGCTCAATTGGATCATGGGAAGTAGGGAAATGAAAATCAGAAAGGCAGGGCAAGTTCAAACATGCTCAAAGAAGTCAACCAAACATGCATCAACTTCAATAAATCATAAATCCGTGATAGCAAATGAGAAATGAATGGGACTAAAACCATGATAAACCTTTAGATGTCTACTAATCACATGTCAAATTTCATGTCCATCCAATAATGTATGAGAATTTCACAAATGAAATGGGAACATGTATCACAAAAAGTCAACATATGACCAAACAGGGGAGAAAAATCTCAAACAATTAGGAAATGCCACAAATAATTCCACAAAAAATCACATGTAAACTAGACATTCATAAGTTCAATCATGCAAAAATTCAAAGCAATTTGAGGTCAAGAAGCATGGTAAAGAAAATCATGAAGTTTCACATCAATGGTGTGACACAAATTGTCACACCCTAATTCTAAAAATCATAACTCACAAACCAGAAATGATAAATTCACAAACTCTATAGAAAAATCACTATGAATGTGTCTAGTTTAAGCACAAAAAAATTCAAAGCCATTGGACAAAGCATCATCATTTCACAAATGTTTTGGCAAAGTGTACAAAATATGAGCACATGTCACAAACCCTAGCACCATTAAAAATCCATTCATCAAAAAATTCAGGAAAAATCATGATAAATAAGTAGAGATTGATATGAACAAAATGCAAAAAGTCTCATTAATTTTGGATTAAAGATGAAGACTCTATGATTTTTGTAAGATTGGTATGACAAATGAAATAATTATTGCATATTAAAATGATTTAATTATTTAAATAAGGGACCGATGGCATATTTGTAATTATTGGGACAAGTTAGTGAAACGCTGCGCTTTGAATAGAGACGTGTTGGCCAGGGATTGGTTACATGGTGATAAAACAGTGACTTCATGCAGCCAAAAGCAAAAATACGAATTTCTGGAAATTGCATTTAGGGTTTATGAACAGCGAGAACATTCATCTTCATCATCCAACTCGTGAAAATAATTTTTGCCCAGAAAATGAAATTAAACATATCATTGTAACCAGCAAGCAACCCTCATCAACATTCTACCATTTAAATTCATGAAATCGAGTTAATCAACAAGAAATCATGCAAAACAATAATGACCATCAAACTTAAAAAACAGATTTCTCAACCATCACTCAACCATTTTCAGTAATTCAAAGTTCATCATGTTCATGGCAAGGAGATCTATCTAATGCATAGCATAGTTTTAAGAAATGGGAGATTCGAAAACTGACCAAGATTGAAGTGCAGTCGTGATTCAAGTGTTGTTTGGTAGTTTTTGCTCGAAACAGATGTGCACTCAAGCTTGTAATGATGGATGGTTGAAGAAGTTTAGCTCAGCAAAGCTTGAAATGACCTCAAACCAAATTTGCCATGGATGTGTTCTTGGTGAAACAGTTCTTCTATTTTGCTTACAGTTGAGAAATGGGGTTTGAAAATGGTACCAAGATGATGGTAGATCATGAAACCATCGACCAAAGCTTATGCTCTTTGAAGATTTTTGCAGAAAGTTCAAAAATGGAAGAATGAGCAATTGAGAGAAATGGAATTTTTTCTGTTTAGAATGTGGCTGCTAGGGCTTCTGCCGAGAGAAAATGTGATATATGTATGTTGTTTAAGGTTGGTTAAGTGTGGTTAGTGGAATGTTAAACATAATTTGCTAGAATGACATGTTTTGCAAATTGCTAAAAACCAACTAAGTTTGTGTGAGGTGTAAGAGGCTGCACGAATTTGGGCCTTGAACATGTTCCAAATATCATTTCTGATCAAATACAAGTGGTAAAAAACATTGTAAATGATTATTTCAAAAGTTCATTTTTTTACTACACTTGAATTAATTCATGCCATTCCAAAAATGCCATTTTGATTGGTTGGGTTTTGGTGAATGATGATGACATATTTGGAAAGAGGGCATCAAATTTGACTTGTTGCAAAAAACCCCACCCAATTTGGCCAAATGGTTTGAGAGATATGGCCTTTTGAAGTTCAAAAATTTCTAAAAATGATTTAATCATAACTTGCCAACCATACATGGGAATTGAGTGTTCTTGGACTTTCTGGAAGTGGGAGAACAAGATCTTCAACTTTCATGTTAGGCAAAAATTCATTTGAAGCTTGTATCATGATGTAAGTTTGAGGATCAAGCCTTTCCATTTTTGGCAAATTTCAAATACAGGTCAACTTTCTATTTTTGGAAATTTCTTGTCTGGCTTCAAATTCTTCCATGATGGTGTTTGACATGTTATATGAGGCCTATATGGACATGAATGAGGCCTCTCAAACCAATTCCTACCATCCAATCACTGATTAAATGCACAGTTGACCAACAGTTGACTTTCTAGGGTTTCTGGTAGACTGCACATTGACTGATGACTTCTGAGCATCCAAACCTTGACCAAATCACTTCAAAAGGACCCCTAGGTCATGTGAACGTGTTGGACCAACCCTAGGGCCTTGGCTCAATGAAAATTGCACTTGCTTGCTTGGTTGACTGGCCTCCTGATCAGTTTGACCTAATCTGACTGATAATCTTGCACTTGGGGCAAAGGACAATGCAATGTTATGCAGTGGACCATGTTAATGCTATGACCTAATATGAGAATGTATGTACAATGATAGGTGCAAATTTGAGGTGCTACAGCTGCCCCTATTCAATCAGCTGGGAACCCGAACGGATGATAGCAACGGCTGTCAGACTTTCAGGGTAAACAGGGATTGAATACCAAAGAACCGTAGAAATTTGCACTCTGCTGGATATGATATACGAAGAACCACGTCATTTACCGATGACGACTGCATGACAACTTCAGAAAAAGCGAAACCATTTACCGATGGTTAAAAACTGGAAACTTGACATTTACCGATATCAACTTCAGCGGGACCATTTACCGATGGCTTCTGGGAAACAACTTGATGTTAAAAGGAAGCAAGACCATTTACCGATGGTGGCTTCAAAGCAACTTGATATTTACCGATATCAACTTCCACAAGACCATTTACCGATGGTTGCTGCAACTGGGGATCCGATATTTACCGATATCGAAGAAAAACGGGGCCATTTACTGATGGCGGATAAAACTGGGCCTTCAATATTTACCGATATCGAAGCAAACTGGGCCATTTACCGATGGCGTCTCCACTTGGGGAGGAACAAAATCTTTGTGGTGGAATCAGACAAAACGTTTACCGACGACTCTTGGAGATCTTGATTTTATCAACCAGGAAACAAAGCATGGCCAGACATTTACCGATGACTGGGATGAGACTCGATGTTTACCGACATCGAAAGATGATGTTTACCGACATCCAAAGAAATGACCAGACATTTACCGATGACTGGGGAAAATTTTATTGGGGAGAGACAAACAAATATTCGCAACTGGAAACCAGATAGGACATTTACCGATGACTCTACTGGGGATCTCTAGCTGGGGATTTATCAGACATTTACCGATGACTGAGGGAAAGACTCGATGTTTACCGACATCGAAAAATGATGTTTACCGACATCCAAAAATGACCAGACATTTACCGATGACTGGGGTGAGACTCGATGTTTACCGACACCAAAAGATGATGTTTACCGACATCCAAAGAAGTGACCAGACATTTACCGATGACTGGGATGAGACTCGATGTTTACCGACATCGAAAAATGATGTTTACCGACATCCAAAGAAATGACCAGACATTTACCGATGGCTGGGGAAAAATTTATTGGGGAGAGACAAATAAATATTCGCAACCGGAAACCAGATAGGACATTTACCGATGACTCTACTGGGGGATCTCTATCTGGGGAATTATCAGACATTTACCGATGACTGAGGAAAAGACTCGATGTTTACCGACACCGAAACAATGGTGTTTACCGACACCAAAAATGACCAGACATTTACCGATGACTGGGGTGAGACTCGATGTTTACCGACACCAAAAGATGATGTTTACCGACATCCAAAGAAATGACCAGACATTTACCGATGACTGGGATGAGACTCGATGTTTACCGACATCGAAAAATGATGTTTACCGACATCCAAAGAAATGACCAGGCATTTACCGATGACTGGGGAAAAATTTATTGGGGAGAGACAAATAAATATTCGCAACCGGAAACCAGATAGGACATTTACCGATGACTCTACTGGGGGATCTCTATCTGGGGAATTATCAGACATTTACCGATGACTGAGGAAAAGACTCGATGTTTACCGACACCGAAACAATGGTGTTTACCGACACCAAAAATGACCAGACATTTACCGATGACTGGGGTGAGACTCGATGTTTACCGACACCGAAACAATGGAGTTTACTGACACCAAACAAAGAAACACACGCGGGTGCTGACATGACACTTACCGGTATCACAAGAATGACATCTTAAGATATGTCAAGGCAAGGCTACACACTTGCAGGGGGTCTCACTGGGGATCAAGGTCGCGACAGCGAGCACACAGGAAGGAACACCAAGGATACCGGGTTGTAGGTATGAAACGGGTGGCCGACCAAAGCGTGAATTGGTTTGTGTTCCAAAACACTCAACATCCTGAAGAGGTCTAGAAAAGAGATCTTGTTAAAGGATGGACATCCGATTCCATAGGGAATACGAATCTTACTCTGCTGGAGAAAACAATCAAAAGATTGACCAAAGAGTGCATGAGATATATTACCTATAGCCGTCAAAACGTAGATAATACACTCGCAAGGAAGATTATCCATAACCGGGTTGGTTGTTAAATGGATAGATCGACCGACATCATCCTGAAGAGAGCGAAAGCAAACTTGTTAAAGGATGGACATTCGATTCCGAACAAAGGAATACGAATCTTACTCAACTGGGGAGGACGACTTCGACCCAAGAGCGCCTGAGATATATTATCTATAGCCGTCAAAACGTAGATAATACACTCGCATGGAAGATTATCCATAACCGGGTTGTAGGTTGTTAAATGAATAATCGACCGACAAGAAAGGCATCAGGGTACCAGGCTAGGTATGCAAAAGATGACCAATCAAAAGAGGATAAAGTTGCTTACTTGGAGCAAGTATCCAAAAAGAAGGGGAAGACCCAATGGGGACAATACTGCTTGATCAAGGCAAGTATCTAAAGGGGAAAAGAGTATCAATACCGCAAGCCAGATACTGATAACTGCAAAGAGGGGATTACATCTACCGGTTTGTAGGCAGAAAACCACGGAAAAAGTAACCGTCATCAATCAGGATGAGCGCAAAGTGTAACACCCTTCTAAAATACCCCAAATATTTAATTAAAAATAATAAACATATAACAAATTCAGAGTAATTATGCCATTCAAGGGTGTCACACAATTATTCACACCATTCAACAATATAACGGTCATGCTCTTTTATTAATTCAAAACATGAACATTTGCATAAAACGCAGCGGATAGAGATCTCCTCAATCATGTAAAACATGTAACATTCACATGTAAATTATTCAACAAGGTAAATATCCCATCCCGATGTTACATCTATCAGAGCACGACCCACTAAGGAGACTACACTAGACTCCAAGCATTCGCTTCTACTCAACTCATTTCTCGTTACCTGAAAAATAGTTGTAAGGGTGAGTTCCTCAATCAATATAATAAGCATTATGGAATATAATGTCATGTTAAGTAATTTAACACATTAATCACCCTAATCGCAACATACAATCAGTAACAGCACATCAGCTCAACATCAACATAAAGCACAAGTATAATCTCAAATCATACTCCACAACAACTCAAACACACGTATAATATTGGAACACATCCATTCATATTATACGCCATACATACATTATGCAATGAGACTCCACACATGCGGTACCGACTATTCTTGAACATATAGTTCAAGCTCACCGATCCCTCCAGATACGGCTACTAAGCTCACTAGTTCCACTCATTTGAGACCTAGTGACTCACTCACTAATTCCTCACCATGGGAATTAGCTACAGCCCCGAAGGCTAGACTATGCACACTAATCATCTAGCATGCAAACATCAACAACAAATCCACAATGATTCACTCACTAATTCCTCACCATGGGAATTAGCTACAGCCCCGAAGGCTATGCTATGCACGCTAATCATCTAGCAATGCAGCATCAACAACAATTCACAATGGACATATGCTCACACTCTAAGCCATACAACAGTCCATTTACCAATACATGCATAATATATACATTCATAGCATTATTCATATCATCATACATCATCAACACATGTATCAACACATCATTATCATGTAAATCAATTAAACATAGCATTAGCACACTCCACTAATACCTATACTGCTCAAAACAGCGGGAATAATCCCTATCACATCATACGCCAACATAGGCCAACTCTCAATTATGTACACAACATTAAAAAGCCAATTTTTCCACTCTGCAACAGTGTTAACCGGTTAACGCCCTGGGTTAACCGGTTAACGCAGGCAAAACACATTTTCTGGCAAAACGTAACAGTGTTAACCGGTTAACGCCCTGGGTTAACCGGTTAACGCAGGCAAAACAACACATTTTCACAAATTATAACAGTGTTAACCGGTTAACACCCTGGGTTAACCGGTTAACGCAGACAAAACAGCAGTTCCTGCGCTAACACAAGGCAGAATGCAGAATTCTCCGCATTTTCCGCCGTTGGAGGACTTCCGGACCTCCGATTCCGATTCCGTAAAAAGCTATACGTTCGGAATTTCACAACTAACCCAAACACAGAATCAATTACAGTCTAAATACAATTTATCCAACATAATTCTTCAGCATCAACAATCCCAATTAGGGTCAAATTAACGGCTTATCACTACCCATCACATATTATCCCATAATACCCATTAATCGACGATAAACCCCCCTTACCTGAGTTAATTCGGCGAATCTTTGAGCTCCAAGCTTTTCTCTCTTCAACCTTCAGCCCTTGCTCTGTCTCTTTGCCCTTTTCCTCTTTTACGATCGTTTCTCTGTTTTCACGTGAAACTTTCTTTTTACCAAAATGGGATTCTTTCTCTTATTTCCAACATATATATATTTTCCAAATAATAATAATAATCCAAAAATAATAATAATAAAATTTCCAATTATTTAATTAAATTAATAAATAAATTATTAACTCAATTCAAATAATTATTTTATTATTATCGGGGTGTTACAACTCTCCCCCACTAAAAGAGTTTTCGTCCTCGAAAACATACCTCAAGCGAATAACTCTGGGTAAGACTCCTTCATCTTACTCTCCAGTTCCCAAGTCACATTGCCACCTGCTGGTCCTCCCCAAGCTACCTTCACCAAGGCAATCTCTTTACCCCGCAACTGCTTCAACTCTCGATCCTCAATCCTCATAGGTGATGTTTCAACAGTCAGGTTATCTCTCACCTGTACATCATCTACTTGGACTACATGCGACGGATCATGAATGTACCTCCTCAACTGAGACACATGAAAAACCTCATGCAAATTCGCAAGTGACGGCGGTAAAGCGATACGATAGGCTACCTCCCCTATCCTCTCCAAAATCTGATAAGGACCAATAAATCGAGGTGTCAACTTCTTCGACTTCAAAGCTCGACCAACACCAGTTATCGGAGTAACACGAAGAAACACATGATCTCCCTCTTGGAACTCAAGTGACTTCCTCCTCTTATCATGATAACTCTTCTGACGACTCTGAGCAATTCTCATCTTCTCCTGAATCATCTTAATCTTGTCTGTAGTCTGTTGAACAATCTCCGGTCCAACCACAGCACTCTCACCGGACTCATACCAACATAAAGGCGTCCGACATCTCCTACCATACAAAGCTTCAAACGGTGCCATACCAATGCTCGAATGAAAACTATTGTTGTAGGTAAACTCAATCAAAGGCAAATAACAATCCCAAGCGCCTCCCTTTTCCAAAACACAAGCTCTCAAAAGATCCTCTAATGACTGAATGGTCCTCTCAGTCTGACCATCAGTCTGCGGATGATATGCAGAACTCAATCTCAGCTTAGTTCCCAAAGCTCTCTGCAAACCTTCCCAGAACTTCGATGTAAATCTAGGATCTCTGTCCGAAACAATACTAGACGGAATACCATGCAAACTTACAATTTTCTCAATATACAACTCGGCTAATCTCTCTAACGGATAATCCATTCTGATCGGAATGAAATGAGCCGATTTCGTCAATCTATCAACAATCACCCAAATAGCTTCAAAATTCTTATTTGTCCTCGGCAAACCAGAAACAAAATCCATACTGATACTATCCCACTTCCACTCCGGAATAGCCAACGGTTGCATTAGCCCAGACGGCTTCTGATGCTCAATCTTCGACTTCTGACAAGTCAAACAGGAATAAACAAAACTCGCAATTTCTCTTTTCATTCCCGGCCACCAAAATAACTTCTTCAAATCATGATACATCTTTGTAGCTCCAGGATGAATACTCAAGCCACTACGATGTCCTTCCTCAAGGATACTCTTCTTAAGTTCGGTAACATCCGGAATACACACCCGATTACCAAATTTCAAAACACCATTCTCATCAACTCTGAATTCACCACCTTGACCTTGATTCACTAAAGTCAACTTATCAACCAAAAGCATATCGGATTTCTGACCCTCTCTAATCTCATCCAGAATACCACTCGTTAATTTCAACATTCCCAATTTAACACTATTGTGAGTACTCTCACACACCAAACTCAAATCTCTAAACTGCTCAATTAAATCCAATTCTTTAACCATTAACATAGACATATGCAATGATTTCCGACTCAATGCATCAGCTACTACGTTTGCTTTACCCGGATGGTAATTCAAACCAAAATCATAATCCTTCAGAAATTCTAACCATCTCCTCTGTCTCATATTCAGCTCTTTCTGATCAAACAAATACTTTAAACTTTTATGGTCACTGAAAACCTCAAATCTTGACCCGTACAAATAATGTCTCCATAACTTCAGAACAAATACCACAGCTGCCAACTCTAAATCGTGTGTCGGATAGTTCCTCTCATGAACCCTCAGTTGTCTCGAAGCATAAGCTATAACCTGCTTATTCTGCATCAACACACCACCCAAACCCAACAATGAAGCATCACAGTAAACCTCAAATGGTTCCGACGAACTCGGTAATATCAGAATAGGAGCAGTAGTCAACCTTCTCTTTAATTCTTGGAAACCTTCTTCACATTTTGAGTCCCAAACAAATGCTTGCCCCTTTCTAGTCAACATCGTCAACGGTAACGCCAAGTTAGAAAATCCCTCAATGAATTTCCTATAGTAACCAGCCAAACCAAGGAAACTTCGAATCTCAGCAACAGACTTCGGAGCTTCCCACTTAGACACCGCTTCTATCTTAGAAGGATCAACAGCAACACCACCTCTTGAAATCACATGACCAAGAAAACTAACCTCTTCTAACCAAAATTCACACTTGGATAGTTTAGCAAATAACTTCTTTTCTCGTAGAACTTCTAAAACCACTCTCAAATGCTCAGCATGCTCTTCTTCAGATTTCGAATACACCAAAATGTCATCAATAAACACCACAACAAACTTATCTAGGTACGGATGGAAAATCCTATTCATATACTCCATAAATACTCCAGGCGCATTAGTCACACCAAAAGGCATTACAGAATACTCATAATGTCCATACCTTGTTCTGAAAGCAGTCTTCTGAATATCCTCAGTTTTCACACGTATCTGATGATATCCCGATCTCAAATCTATCTTGCTGAACACACTCGCACAAACCAACTGATCCATCAAATCATCAATCCTCGGCAAAGGATACCGATTCTTGATCGTCACTTTATTCAGTTGCCTGTAATCCACACACAACCTCATAGTACCTTCTTTCTTCTTAACCAATAACACTGGCGCACCCCACGGTGACACACTCGGACGAATAAACTTCTTATCCAACAGATCTTCCAGCTGACTCTTCAATTCTGCTAACTCAACAGCAGACATACGATACGGAGCCATCGATATCGGTCTAGTACCAGGTACCAAATCAATCGAGAACTCAACTTCACGCTCTGGCGGTAATTCATTCACTTCTTCCGGAAATACATCAGGAAAGTCACACACCACGGCTAGATCGCCAATTACCAGTTTATCTTTAGCCTCCAAAGTCGCTAACAGCATAAACAACTCTGCCCCATCTGCGACTTCCTCATTCACCTGTCTGGCTGATAGAAACAAACTCTTTCCTTCTTCAATCTCAGGAAATATCACAGTCTTATCAAAACAGTTAATATAAACTCGGTTAACCACCAACCAGTTCATACCCAAGATAACATCAATCTGCACTAGTGGAAGACACACAAGGTCTATCCCAAAGTCTCTACCAAAAATACTCAAGGGACAATTCAAACAAACTGAAGTAGTAGTCACTGAACCCTTCGCAGGAGTATCAATCACCATACTTCCAAGCATCTCAGATATCTCTAACTTAAGTTTCACAGCACAATCCAAAGATATAAAGGAATGAGTAGCACCGGTGTCAATAATAGCTACAAGAGGAAAGCCATTAATATAACACGTACCTCGGATCAAACGATCATCTGCAGAAGTCTCAGAACCTGATAAGGCAAAGACCTTGCCTCCCGACTGATTCTCTCTCTTTGGCTTAGGACATTGTGGGCTAATATGACCCACCTCTCCACAGTTGAAACAAGTTACAGTCTTCAACCGGCACTCTGCAGCCAAATGACCACCTTTGCCACACTTGAAACACTTCATCTCAGCACTGGTACACTCATGGACACGATGTCCGGCCCGACCACATCTATAACACTTAGCAGGGGCACTAGAGTCTCCCCCACTAGGCCTCTTCATCCCACTCTGCTTCTGGAAACCTTTGCCAGCTGCATACGGTTTCCCACGATCATTCTGATTCTTGCCTTTCCTATCAACCCTTTGCTGATAGCTCTCTGCTCTGGCTTTGGAATCCTGTTCAAAAATCCTGCAACAGTCAACCAAGTCAGAAAACACTCTGATCCGCTGATATCCAATAGCCTGTTTGATCTCGGGACGCAACCCGTTCTCAAACTTCACACATTTCGAAAATTCCCCAGTAGCCTCATCATAGGGAGTATAATACTTTGACAGCTCTGTGAACTTAGCAGCATACTCAGTAACAGACTTGTTACCCTGTTTCAATTCCAAAAACTCTATCTCTTTCTTTCCTCTGACATCCTCTGGAAAGTACTTCCTCAGGAATCTCTCTCTGAACACAGCCCAAGTGATCTCAGCATTTCCAGCAGATTCCAACTCAGTGCGGGTAGCAACCCACCAATCATCAGCTTCTTCTGACAGCATATGCGTACCGAACCTGACCTTCTGGTTATCGGCACACTCAGTTACCCGGAAGATCCTCTCGATCTCCTTCAACCACTTCTGAGCGCCATCTGGATCGTATGCTCCCTTGAACATTGGAGGATTGTTCTTCTGGAACTCACTCAGTTGACGAGCAGCTCCCATTCCCACAACATTCGGATTTCCTCCAAGTACTCCAGCTAGCATACCCAAAGCCTCAGCAATCGCAGCATCATCTCTACCTCTTCCAGCCATCTCTATTCTGAAAACCCAACAAACTAAAACAATGAGTACTGATAGGGTTACACAACACCTATCCCGTACAGGGGAAACAGAATAATTACGACTTGACTCGACCGACTATGCTCTGATACCACTAATGTAACACCCTTCTAAAATACCCCAAATATTTAATTAAAAATAATAAACATATAACAAATTCAGAGTAATTATGCCATTCAAGGGTGTCACACAATTATTCACACCATTCAACAATATAACGGTCATGCTCTTTTATTAATTCAAAACATGAACATTTGCATAAAACGCAGCGGATAGAGATCTCCTCAATCATGTAAAACATGTAACATTCACATGTAAATTATTCAACAAGGTAAATATCCCATCCCGATGTTACATCTATCAGAGCACGACCCACTAAGGAGACTACACTAGACTCCAAGCATTCGCTTCTACTCAACTCATTTCTCGTTACCTGAAAAATAGTTGTAAGGGTGAGTTCCTCAATCAATATAATAAGCATTATGGAATATAATGTCATGTTAAGTAATTTAACACATTAATCACCCTAATCGCAACATACAATCAGTAACAGCACATCAGCTCAACATCAACATAAAGCACAAGTATAATCTCAAATCATACTCCACAACAACTCAAACACACGTATAATATTGGAACACATCCATTCATATTATACGCCATACATACATTATGCAATGAGACTCCACACATGCGGTACCGACTATTCTTGAACATATAGTTCAAGCTCACCAATCCCTCCAGATACGGCTACTAAGCTCACTAGTCCCACTCATTTGAGACCTAGTGACTCACTCACTAATTCCTCACCATGGGAATTAGCTACAGCCCCGAAGGCTAGACTATGCACACTAATCATCTAGCATGCAAACATCAACAACAAATCCACAATGATTCACTCACTAATTCCTCACCATGGGAATTAGCTACAGCCCCGAAGGCTATGCTATGCACGCTAATCATCTAGCAATGCAGCATCAACAACAATTCACAATGGACATATGCTCACACTCTAAGCCATACAACAGTCCATTTACCAATACATGCATAATATATACATTCATAGCATTATGCATATCATCATACATCATCAACACATGTATCAACACATCATTATCATGTAAATCAATTAAACATAGCATTAGCACACTCCACTAATACCTATACTGCTCAAAACAGCGGGAATAATCCCTATCACATCATACGCCAACATAGGCCAACTCTCAATTATGTACACAACATTAAAAAGCCAATTTTTCCACTCTGCAACAGTGTTAACCGGTTAACGCCCTGGGTTAACCGGTTAACGCAGGCAAAACACATTTTCTGGCAAAACGTAACAGTGTTAACCGGTTAACGCCCTGGGTTAACCGGTTAACGCAGGCAAAACAACACATTTTCACAAATTATAACAGTGTTAACCGGTTATCACCCTGGGTTAACCGGTTAACGCAGACAAAACAGCAGTTCCTGCGCTAACACAAGGCAGAATGCAGAATTCTCCGCATTTTCCGCCGTTGGAGGACTTCCGGACCTCCGATTCCGATTCCGTAAAAAGCTATACGTTCGGAATTTCACAACTAACCCAAACACAGAATCAATTACAGTCTAAATACAATTTATCCAACATAATTCTTCAGCATCAACAATCCCAATTAGGGTCAAATTAACGGCTTATCACTACCCATCACATATTATCCCATAATACCCATTAATCGACGATAAACCCCCCTTACCTGAGTTAATTCGGCGAATCTTTGAGCTCCAAGCTTTTCTCTCTTCAACCTTCAGCCCTTGCTCTGTCTCTTTGCCCTTTTCCTCTTTTACGATCGTTTCTCTGTTTTCACGTGAAACTTTCTTTTTACCAAAATGGGATTCTTTCTCTTATTTCCAACATATATATATTTTCCAAATAATAATAATAATCCAAAAATAATAATAATAAAATTTCCAATTATTTAATTAAATTAATAAATAAATTATTAACTCAATTCAAATAATTATTTTATTATTATCGGGGTGTTACACAAAGGGTTAACTCCCCCAAGGGGAGAACGTGGGATTTTACAACTACCAGCTAGTAGGTAGAAAACCACAAAGATAGGACTTACAACTACCGGTTTGTAGGTAGAGGCCAACAAATTCCGCTGAGGATAAGATGAATGAGTGCCGGTTAGTGAGCCACTATTCATTTATGCCCCAGGGAGACACAAGAGACAGTTACAAGGAAGCCAATTTAGGATCGATCCAAAAAGGCAGACTGAAACAAGACTCATCCTAATGAGGAAAGAACTCAATAGGGAACACCCATCCCGTTATGTGTGGGGAGGGAACGGAAACAACCGTCATCCACGAGGATGTATCTCAGTGGGGAAATGGCAGGAAAGGATATACACTTTCTGCTTAAGGGGTTGGCTCTACATGGAGAGATCAGACACACCCATATCTGCTAGGGAGGATCTACTGGAAAGACTTGTATCAACAAATAGCAGGAGACAACCATCAACAGATACACGGCAACAGCTGCATCATGAGTATCCGAATGCTATGATTATGCATGTATGCATTATGCATGATGAATGTATGATGAATGCTGACAAACAGACATGTAAACACACGTCCAGGGATCAACCACCCGGTACTACTCTTTTTCCATAGGGAAGGCCAAAAACACCAGAGAGCAAACGCGATCTACTGGAAACCGGGATATCAAGGAACAACACCATCCTGCGGGGAGAGGAGAAGACTGCTCTGCTGGAGAGACGAACGCTAACGTCTTCAGTAAACACTCTGCTTGGGGAACTGCCCCACAAAAGTATTTCAACAGCAACCTTGCTGGGAATGCCCCACGGTAGGGCTCGAACAATCCTCTACTGGAGATGCCCCACAATAGGGCTCACAGGGACCTGGAGGAAGAAAGTTGTACTGCCGGGAACGTGAAGATAAACAACTTCAACCAACGCTGCACTGAGCAACCCTGCTGTGGAGAAACCAAAAGAGGTTCGACAGGAGAAAGATACAGTTATGCCCGAGATACGAACAAATGTCTTACCTGTTGGTAATCATACCACCCTCGGGAGAGCACTGCGGATCTCTTAAGTATCCTTCCATCATTGTGAACGTTCACTTTGTTTAAGAACAATTTTTTTTGAAAAATTTGTTTATTTTGAAAACAATGATACTTTATCAATTAAAAAAAACATGCAAAACATTTGTTGAGTTGAAACAAATAAGAATGCAAATAATTGGATAAAAGCTCAAATTGATGTGATGGAATGGTAGTCTACAAAGGGCGAGACTCCATAGATCTGTACAAGTTTGAAATCGGTGATATATATTGGAGAGGGCTACATTGAACATAATGACCTTTCCTCTACCATTCCGAATTTTCGATGTATTCGGAGCTTCAGTCGATGACGAATCGAGAATCCCTGACGGATGACAGATTAGAGAGCACAGTCTTGTCAAGATGCAGTTACTTGCCAAATCCCTAATTTTTGCCTAGATTGCCCCAGCGTGAGGTGATCAATCTAGCGGGATGCAAATTCTTTTTTCAATGTCTCTAACTTTTGCCTGGATCGCCCTTTCGGGTTTTCGATCCATCGAGACGCTCCTTTTTGCCTAAGTCGCCCTTTGGGGTGTTCGACTTAGCGAGCTATTTTGCTTTTTTCCCTTTTTTTTTCTTAGGCGAAGTATTTCTTGACTGCACCAGGATTCACAGGACGAGTGAACTTCTCCATCCATTGTTGTAAGTGTCAAAACATTTCCTGAAAAGGCTCTCTTGACAACAAATGGACGTTCATAGCTTGGAGTCCACTTGCCCCTGGACTCGGGCACGAAAGACAAGACTTTCTTGAGCACAAGGTCCCTCGGAACACACGAGGCTTGACCTTCTTGTCGAATGCTTTCATCACTCTCTGCTGATATAACTGACCATGACACATGGCAGTTGATCTCTTCTTTTCGATTCAGCGTCAGTCAACTTGGGACTTTGAGGGTGCTATTTCTCTTTTGTTTTTTTTTTCTTTTCTTTCTTTTGATTTCTTTTGATTTCTTTTGATTTTGTACCCTCCTCTTTTTTTTTTTTTTTATATGCCCCAGTTGGCTGTTCTGCTGATTCTCGAGATGCAGCTGAGTGATCTTCTTTTCTCGCTCAAGAAGTCGGGAAATACCGTCAGGAATCCCTTCAATATCATCTTCGTCCACTTCGAATACAGGGAATTCAAAATTGGGAGATGACGTCCGATCATTATGTTCAATGGGTTTGCGAAACAACCTGCATAAAGATTTTGAGTATAAAAAGCTCTTTGAAAATCAAACAAGGCAATCGTTATGCAGATGAAAAGATTGCTTTTATTCTTGTTTTTAAGGTTTTTTGTGATCACCAATTTCATGCAAAAAGCGAAAAGGGAAAACAAATGGAAAAACAAATGTTTAACATGAATTTATGAAAATATCATTACACAAAATGTTGCCAACAATGTCATCACTTCTCCTTTTGGCATGGGAGAAGGGTTTTTAAACAAAGTGATTATTACTCTAACTTATGAACAACTGTAGGAACGCCCACAGTGACCCAATTGTGATAGATCCCCCCAGGGATGACAAATGTCAGTATCCTTTGCATCAGCAGCTTCTGTTTTCTGAACAACCCTTCTGAAGAAAAGTCGGCGCCAGCCCAGGACTTGTTATCTTCAAGCTTGATTATCACGGGGACCCAAGTCTTCAAAGTTCAGAATACCTGACCTCACGAGGTCTTGAACCTTCATCTTCAACTGAAAGCAACTATCCACGTCATGACCAGGAGCACCTGAATGATACACACAATGCTGCTCAGGCCTATACCACCACCGAGGGTTGACGGGTATAGCCGGCGGGTCTTTGGGAGTAATCAAGTTCCGCTCTATCAACGAGGGATACAGCTCTGTGTATGACATAGGGATCGGATCAAAAATGATCTTCTTCCTCTCATTACTCGTACTGGCTTGCTGGGAAGCCTGCTGCTGAGGACGATGTTGTTGATGCTGATATTGCTGAGTTGGCCTTCTCTGCTGTTGGGGTTGAGTAGCTGGAATAGTCACAGCAGCAGCCTGACGATACTGTCCTCTGTTTGCGCTCCTCCGACGGTGCACAACATTTGTTTCAATCCCTCCCCTTTTGGGTTCCCCAGAGTATGTCTTCTTAGAACTGGAAGAACTTGAAGAGCCAGGATGGCGAACCGGAGCGCGGGTTGCTCTGACATTAACAGTCTCTGCAGCAAAAGGCTGTTCACTGATTCTGATCCCCCTCAATTCATCACCCACGGCATAATCATTGACGAGAATAGTGACAGCAGCATTCTCATGAACGGGTACACCCACTGGTGAAGCACGGTGGACTGGTGGAATCATGGCTTCCAGTCTCTGGGCTAAGGCACGCAGCTCCTCTTGCCCCTGAACAACTCCTTGCATCGTTGTCATGAACTGGGCCATGTTTGCCCTCATCTCGGCCAATTCTGCTTGAACCTGATCCATAATCTTCTAATGATTGAGTCTGGTTGAGTGGCGATGCGGTCGGCGGTCAGCAATCCTGTCTCAGTCAAGAACCAAAGTGAGAAGTCTTGTCCCCAAACATGTCTGCAATGCAAGGATGATATGTGCATGATATGTGTATGATGCAGATGCTATTTTATCATGAATGATTCTGAAAAGGATATGCATATGCGAGTTAACTTTTTTTTTTTTGCACTATTTTTATTATTATTTTTTATTTATTTATTTTTGAAAAATAAACATGCTATGATGCAAATGATGGAGCCAAGACTGGCAGGCTGTGCGTCTCGGCACACCGGATCGGAGCTTTGGCTTGAACTTGGAGTCACAATTCCTCTGAAACCCAAAGTCAATCTGATCAACTGGCATCTGAACCCAAATCTGGAGAACCGAGTCACCATAAATCCGACTTGTGGAGTTCCGAAATAAACGGAACTGGAGATTACATTACTATCATCACAGGATCATCCATTGAATGGATGACAGCCAGATCCTCTGAACAGGTACTCTCGAATTCAACCCGGGGATCCGAAATAAACGGAACCCGCTGATAAACCACGGACAGAACTCCGGCGTCCCAGAAATAAATGTCCATAATTCACAGTCACCACAGTACCGGGAGTCACCAACTGTACCTGTTAAAATGATCAATCCCCCCCACTCACGGGTGTCATCTAGGCCAGGGTAAGGTCGAGAGAAACGCAACATAAATAACCTTTCGCAGAATATCATCCTGTGCACACCCGATGTATGCACCGATAATATCCCACCAGGGTCTGAACTGCTCGTGATATCAATGTTCCGTTAAGTGGCGTACACCACCCGCTTCCCATGAATCACTCTATTCCTAGGTTTCCTAGATTTCACTCATAGCCTGGGTATTGGGCCTTTTACCTCGAGTAACTCCCACCCCAAACAGAGAAACACAGCACAACCAGCAGATGAATATGAATGAATGCAAACATTAATGCAAACAATAAATGCAAACAGTAAATGCAAATATATACAAATGAATGCAATAAATAACAGCACAAAGCAACCAAAGCCCTAACCTAGAGAGAGCTAGGAGAGACTCGCTTAGGGAAGACGGACCAGCACAGGTCAACTTCTCTTGATCCCCAGCAGAGTCGCCAGCTGTTGCATTACGCGAAAAACCGGCGGGAAAACAAAAACAACAGAGCCGCCACCGTGCGTTATTTATCCCAAAAGAGGGAAAGGAAACGCTCAGAGTAAACCTGGAAAAGACGTGGTCTCGCGACCAAAGAGAATGGGATCGGGAGTCGGTTATGCGAAGGGAAGGTATTAGCACCCCTACGCATCCGTCGTACTCGACGGGATCCACGCACAAAAGGAAGGAAAATGGTTGCTAAAACACTGCTCAAAAACAATCATCTACACAGGCTGAAAGAGACACAAGAAAACAGACAGGACTGACTCGGCAGGATATCGCATCCTGGGCCTACTTAGTCTATCAGGCATAGACATCAGAGTCGAAGTAGTTCGGACTGGGGAAACGACACATGCTCGCTAGGATGTCGCATCCTATGCATACGTATCTCCTTTGGACGAAGGAGAATCAGAGCATTCGTAGCTCGGCTGACACGCACACAAACAAACAGACAAAGGCAAACGTGGAGCCTGAATGCCAATCACTGGACTTACATCAGCATCCGAACCAAAAACACACACAGGAAAACAACTGCCAATCGCTGGACTTACGTCGGACTCCAACCAGAAAAGGAGAAACAAACTCACACAAACAAAACAAAAAGGGCGGAAAAAGAAAAAGGGCGCCCGGAGAGATCAGCTCGTCTCCTGCCTACGTACCTCATCTGGTATGAGGATCAGGGCGACGTAGTTCCCCTACGGAGGGACAAAGGATGAACACGCGAACTAATAGGGAGACTAGAGCTCGAGCCTAATAGTTGCCACGCAAACAAAAAGAGACGCTGAGACGTCAGAAGGAACACAAAGGTTGAAAGGACAAACTAATAGGGAGACTAGAGCTCGAGCCTAATAGTTGCCAAACACACACAAAAAAAAGAAAAAAGGCGCCCGGAGAGATCTGCTCATCTCCTGCCTACGTACCTCATCTGGTATGAGGATCAGGGCGACGTAGTTCCCCTACGGAGGGAAAAAGGACTAGCCTAACCAGATAACAGAGGGAGACACAACACTAGGGAGACTACGACTCGAGCCTAGATGTTGTCATGCAAAGTCGTCCCTAAGTTAAGGTTTCTAGCTAACTTGCACAGGAAGCAAGCCTATCCTAAACATGACTTGCACAGGAAGCAAGCCACACCAACCCTATCTTGCACAGGAAGCAAGCTAAAGCAAACCTAACTTGCACAGGAAGCAAGCTAAAGCAAACACACAAACACAAGTAGCACACACTATATGCAAGCAATGGGCTCAAACAAGGTTAGGTTTTAGTCGAGGGGTCATATCAACCTCAACAAACAAACCACTGGAACTGGGTAGTGTTAGCTCTTAACCTTGCCATTGAGGGGCTAAGGTGAAGCAGATGAAAGGATATGAGGGGTGTGCCTCATTGCTCTTATCCCTGGCCTGGGAGAGCTGAAGACAAGAATGTGTGGGTTCAGAAAGGGGAAACCCTTCTACACATTTAAAACTGACTCAACTGTACAATTGTACAAGATCTTGGGTTTGTATCTGCAATGCATCAACACAGTGGTGTGAGCAAAGCAGATGACACACAGAATAGCAGGGGATAGATTGCATATCCCTTGGGTTCTGCCAATTGCCTCTTCACTTAGGAGGTCTTTGACTCTATACAAGGACAAATGTAAACAGTCACAAACATTGCCTCTTAAGGAGGACTTCAGACAGTTGCCTGGCCAAGTAACAGGCCAGGTCTTCCAGACTACATGAAGTAAAGAAGTTATACCTCAATGCAAATTGCTCTTAAGCAAAGCAAAGCAAAGTTCACAAGGAACTATAAGCAACTAAGAGTACCTGAAACCAGTCAGACAACATCAGTATACAAGTCAAAGTTAAAGCAAAAATGAGATAAGGATCAACAGTCTACACAATCAGTTTAACTGTGCAATGCACAAGGCTCAAGGCATATGGGCCAAGCAAGCTACAAAACAAACAAGTTAGTCATGATAATCAATCAAGCATCAATCAAATTGTATTGATCTCTCTAAGGCAACTGCTTCTTATCCTGAAAAAATGAACTCAAACATGAGCAACAGGACCACTAGGACAAGCCTAGGGTCAAAAGGGGATGATAAAGTCAAAACAGCAAGTGGGAAGTGTCCAAAATCAAATTCAAACAATCAAGAAACAAACTCAATTGGTTTCACAATCATATCATTCATCATCATGATTTCATAAGCAAAATAGGTCAAGGCATGGCATATGGAAGCTCATAGAAGTCAACAGCAAGACTCAACTCAAAACCAATCATAAACAATTCCAAAAATCATCAAATAAATCATGATCAACCATAATCCATATCATGGTAAGCACACCAAATTTCAGCTCAATTGGATCATGGGAAGTAGGGAAATGAAAATCAGAAAGGCAGGGCAAGTTCAAACATGCTCAAAGAAGTCAACCAAACATGCATCAACTTCAATAAATCATAAATCCGTGATAGCAAATGAGAAATGAATGGGACTAAAACCATGATAAACCTTTAGATGTCTACTAATCACATGTCAAATTTCATGTCCATCCAATAATGTATGAGAATTTCACAAATGAAATGGGAACATGTATCACAAAAAGTCAACATATGACCAAACAGGGGAGAAAAATCTCAAACAATTAGGAAATGCCACAAATAATTCCACAAAAAATCACATGTAAACTAGACATTCATAAGTTCAATCATGCAAAAATTCAAAGCAATTTGAGGTCAAGAAGCATGGTAAAGAAAATCATGAAGTTGCACATCAATGGTGTGACACAAATTGTCACACCCTAATTCAAAAACTCATAACTCACAAACCAGAAATGATAAATTCACAAACTCTATAGCAAAATCACCATGAATGTGTCTAGTTTAAGCACAAAAAAATTCAAAGCCATTGGACAAAGCATCATCATTTCACAAATGTTTTGGCAAAGTGTACAAAATATGAGCACATGTCACAAACCCTAGCACCATTAAAAATCCATTCATCAAAAAATTCAGGAAAAATCATGATAAATAAGTAGAGATTGAGATGAACAAAATGCAAAAAGTCTCATTAATTTTGGATTAAATATGAATACTCTATGATTTTTGTAAGATTGGTATGACAAATGAAATAATTATTGCATATTAAAATGATTTAATTATTTAAATAAGGGACCGATGGCATATTTGTAATTATTGGGACAAGTTAGTGAAACGCTGCGCTTTGAATAGAGACGTGTTGGCCAGGGATTGGTTACATGGTGATAAAACAGTGACTTCATGCAGCCAAAAGCAAAAATACGAATTTCTGGAAATTGCATTTAGGGTTTATGAACAGCGAGAACATTCATCTTCATCATCCAACTCGTGAAAATAATTTTTGCCCAGAAAATGAAATTAAACATATCATTGTAACCAGCAAGCAACCCTCATCAACATTCTACCATTTAAATTAATGAAATCGAGTTAATCAACAAGAAATCATGCAAAACAATAATGACCATCAAACTTAAAAAACAGATTTCTCAACCATCACTCAACCATTTTCAGTAATTCAAAGTTCATCATGTTCATGGCAAGGAGATCTATCTAATGCATAGCATAGTTTTAAGAAATGAGAGATTCGAAAACTGACCAAGATTGAAGTGCAGTCGTGATTCAAGTGTTGTTTGGTAGTTTTTGCTCGAAACAGATGTGCACTCAAGCTTGTAATGATGGATGGTTGAAGAAGTTTAGCTCAGCAAAGCTTTAAATGACCTCAAACCAAATCTGCCATGGATGTGTTCTTGGTGAAACAGTTCTTCTCTTTTGCTTACAGTTGAGAAATGGGGTTTGAAAATGGTACCAAGATGATGGTAGATCATGAAACCATCGACCAAAGCTTATGCTCTTTGAAGATTTTTGCAGAAAGTTCAAAAATGGAAGAATGAGCAATTGAGAGAAATGGAATTTTTTCTGTTTAGAATGTGGCTGCTAGGGCTTCTGCCGAGAGAAAATGTGATATATGTATGTTGTTTAAGGTTGGTTAAGTGTGGTTAGTGGAATGTTAAACATAATTTGCTAGAATGACATGTTTTGCAAATTGCTAAAAACCAACTAAGTTTGTGTGAGGTGTAAGAGGCTGCACGAATTTGGGCCTTGAACATGTTCCAAATATCATTTCTGATCAAATACAAGTGGTAAAAAACATTGTAAATGATTATTTCAAAAGTTCATTTTTTTACTACACTTGAATTAATTCATGCCATTCCAAAAATGCCATTTTGATTGGTTGGGTTTTGGTGAATGATGATGACATATTTGGAAAGAGGGCATCAAATGTGACTTGTTGCAAAAAACCCCACCCAATTTGGCCAAATGGTTTGAGAGATATGGCCTTTTGAAGTTCAAAAATTTCTGAAAATGATTTGATTATAACTTGCCAACCATACATGGGAATTGAGTGTTCTTGGACTTTTTGGAAATGGGAGAACAAGATCTTCAACTTTCATGTTGGGCAAAAATTCATTTGAAGCTTGTATCATGATGTAAGTTTGAGGATCAAGACTTTCCATTTTTGGCAAATTTCAAATACAGGTCAACTTTCTATTTTTGGAAATTTCTTGTCTGGCTTCAAATTCTTCCATGATGGTGTTTGACATGTTATATGAGGCCTATATGGACATGAATGAGGCCTCTCAAACCAATTCCTACCATCCAATCACTGATTAAATGCACAGTTGACCAACAGTTGACTTTTTAGGGTTTCTGGTAGACTGCACATTGACTGATGACTTCTGAGCATCCAAACCTTGACCAAATCACTTCAAAAGGACCCCTAGGTCATGTGAACATGTTGGACCAACCCTAGGGCCTTGGCTCAATGAAAATTGCACTTGCTTGCTTGGTTGACTGGCCTCCTGATCAGTTTGACCTAATCTGACTGATAATCTTGCACTTGGGGCAAAGGACAATGCAATGTTATGCAGTGGACCATGTTAATGCTATGACCTAATATGAGAATGTATGTACAATGATAGGTGCAAATTTGAGGTGCTACAAATAGTACATTAGATAAACCCACACCCTTTAGACAAGAACTACAAGAGTGGATCCCGTAGAGTACTACGGATGCGTAGGGGTGCTAGTACCTTCCCTTCGCATAATCGACTCTCGAACCCAAGATTTGGTTGCGAGACCTTGTCTTTTCCTTTCCTTTTTCCAGGTTTACTTCGAGCGTTTCCTTTCCCTCCTTTGATATAAATAATGCACGGTGGCGACTCTTCTGTCTTTTCTTTTTCGCCGGTTGTTTTTTTTCGCAGGTAGGTTGCGACAGCTAGCGACTCTGCTGGGGACCCGGTTTCCCTAAGCGAGTCCCTCCTAGCTTTTGTAGGTTGCTTGTTTATTGGGTGTTCATGCTTTTGTACAGTTACTTATTTTTCAGCATTTACTTGCTTTATTGCATTGTGTACGTATGATTGCTATATCTGTTGGTTCTATTTGTTGGGATGGGATGTTCTATGAGAGGTAAAAGGCCCAATACACAGGCTATGAGCGAACTTTAGGACACCTAGGAATAGAGTGATTCATGGGAAGCGGGTGGTATGGCGCCACTTAGCGGAACATGGCATCACGAGCAGTTCAGATTCTGATAGGGTATTATCATTGCATACACCTGGTGTGCATATGATGGTATTCTTGAAAGGATTGTTTATCCTGCGTTTCTCTTGACCTTACCCTGGCCTAGATTACACCCGTGAGTGGGGCGAGAATGAATCATTTACAGGTACTGATGGTGACTTGTTCTGTTGGTGACTATTGTTCGGTTCTTGTTGGTGACCGTTGGTTCTGAAGTATGGGTTCTGAGTTGATGACCGTGTTCTATGGTTCCCGGTTCTGAGTTCATGCCGAAGTGTTGATCCTGTATTATATTACTCAGTGGGTTTCTCTCCAGGCAGTGCAACCGGACAAATGTTCAAGCGGATCCAGCAATCCTGATTGACATACCTTTGCATTGCATAACATCATCTGCATATTTGCATCCAACATCTCATGCTTATTCATTTGCAGGGTATTCCCTTTGAAAAGGGGGATGCCTTAAAATTGAATAAGCAGCACATCGTATACCATGCATATTAACCCTTGTTTGTTTTGCATGTGTCACCGCAGTGTCTAAAGTTTGTTCCCTGTTTCAGACATTATTGGTCCCAAGAGAGTCCATAAGTACCCGACAAAGGAAAATCGTCCGCAACTAGCGATGGACCAGGTACAGAAAGAGCTGGCTGATATGCGTGAAAGGATGGATCGGTTCATGACACTGATGACTGGTATGGCAGAAGGCCAGGAAAAGCTGAGGGAATTGGTTGAGTAACCGAGGCCCGATCCAAAGGTGGAGATACCAAATGCTGAGGGTAACCCTGGTAACCCTGGGAATGCTGATAACCCTATGAACACTGGTAACGCGGGTAACGCAAATGCTGATGGAAACCCGGGTGATGTTGGCAACACGGGGAATGTCGAAAATGGTATTGGCGGAAGGTACAATGTGAATCAAGGAATTCGGATTAACGGGCGCCCCGTTACTGAAGATTATCAGTATGATCAATTCTCTGTGCACGACGAAGCTCACGAGACCACTCGCCGTATGGATGAGCTTGCTGAGAAGCTCAAATCTTTGATGTCACAAATCTTGGTCTGGTGCAGGGAGTAAGGATCCCTCACAAGTTCAAACCCCCTACTTTTGAGAAATACAACGAGGCTTCTTGCCCACACACTCATCTCCAATCTTATTTGGGAAGGTTGGGAGCTCACACTGAAGATGAAAAGTTGTGGATGTACTATTTTGAAGACAGTCTAACTGGAGCTTCTCGTGAATGGTATTCTCATTTGTCTCGTACTACCATCAAGAGATGGAAAGACTTGGCAGAGGCTTTTGTCAAGCAATATCAATACAACTTGGACTTGGCTCCGAATCGGACCTTGTTGCAAGGAATGTCTCAGACTGCCAAGGAGACCTTTAGAGAATATGCTCAGCATTGGAGACAAATTGCTGCGTCCGTCCAACCCCCTATGTCTGAAAGGGAGATGGCAGACATGTTCATGAACACTCTTCAAGGCAATTATATTGAGAGATTGGCTGCTTGCCCGTCAATTAGCTTTGCAGAGATAGTAATTGCTGGAGAAAGAATCGAGAGTCTGTTGAAGATGGGGCGAATTCAAGACAATAGTGCTTCCAAGAAACCGTTTGCTGGTAACGGTCAGCGAAGAAGAGAAGGCGAGACAAGCGTTGTGTATGCCGACAGAGGCAGGGGCAGAGGACACCCTAATTATTATCAAGATCATGTGGCCGCAGTCACTATTCCAACACCTGCTCCTCAACAGCAACAACAACCGCAGTATCAACCGCAACCCGGTAACAATCAACATCAAGGAGGTAACCTGGGTCAGCAGAGACACTATCAACAACGTCCAAGGCAAACGGACCGGGTCATTAAGCCAATCCCAATGCCTTATTCTGTGTTACTTCCTAGGCTGATTGACATGAATCTGGTTACGTTGAGAACTCTGGCCCCACCATTCGATCCTAATAATTTGCCTAGACATTATGATGTCAACGTCAGATGTGCTTTTCACTCCAACGCACCTGGCCATACTACAGATAATTGTAAGGCTCTCCAGCTAAAGGTGCAAGATTTGAGAGACGCCAAGGCTATCAATTTTTCTCTGGTGCCTAATGTTATCCAAAACCCGATGCCAGCCCACGGCGGGCAGAGGATTAATGTTGTTGATAGTGGGGAAACTTTGAATTTGGTTTGTGATGTGACTAAAGTGAAGACTTCGCTATCGGTAGTCAAAGACCGACTTTTGAAAGGACATATTTTCCCGGGCTGTGGGGGAGAGTGCTGAAATTGTCAAGCTGCCGAGAACGGATGTGATAGTCTGAGAAGGGGTATTCAGCAACTGATAGATGAAGGTTGTCTTCAGTTCGATCAGACCCGTCCAGTGAAGAATGATGTGTCGACAGTGACGATTTATTTCACTCCTGAAGAAATAAATGTTCCCGAGAGACCCGTTCCGACAACAATATATTTCCTAGAAAGTACAGAACCAGCAACGGTGAACATCGAAAGTCTAGCACCAGTTACATTTCACTTTGACAGCCCTCAACTGGTTTTGGTTAGTCCGGTCACCATCACGATGCCAGGACCTGTTCCGTATGAGAAAGACAGTGCTATCCCGTGGCACTATGGGGCTGATGTCTACTTCCAGGGGCGGAAAGTTGACGATGAAGACTTTGACATTGGTAGCTCCACTGTAGACAATGTTGGAGGAGTTGGTGGCTTCACCCGCAGTGGACGCCTATTTGCACCATCAACATTGCGTACGAATACTGAAGCTGAGGCAGCTGCCAAGGCCATAGGAAAACAGGTAGCCACCGAAGAGGTTACTACTGAGGAGGCTCCTCCTAAGACCGCATTTGAGAAAGAAGTGGATGAGTTTATGAGGATTATCAAGAAAAGTGACTACAAGGTAGTCGACCAGCTAAATCAGACACCCTCAAAGATCTCCATTCTCTCATTATTGATGTGCTCTGAGGCTCACAGAGCAGCCTTGTTGAATGTACTGAATATGGCCTATGTTCCACCAGAGATAACTGTTAACCAACTGGAGTCGGTAGTTTCAAATGTAAACGCTAGCCATGGGCTAGGTTTCACCGACTATGACCTGACATCTGAGGGAAGGAATCACAACAAAGCCTTGCATATCACAATGGAATGCAAAGGGGTGGTGCTTTCCCATGTGTTGGTTGATACAGGCTCTTCTCTGAATGTTCTTACAAAGAAAGCCTTAATGAAGTTGGATTGCGATGGCATCACCCTGAAGCCAAGTAACTTAGTTGTGAGGGCTTTTGATGGCTCTAAGAAATCGTCTTTGGCGAAGTTGAGTTGCCAGTTAAGATTGGACCGCAGGTGTTCAAGAGCGCCTTTTACATGATGGATATCCAGCCTGCCTATAGTTGTCTGCTAGGTCGCCCCTGGATTCATGCTGCCGGTGCTGTTAATTCTACTCTCCACCAGAAGCTCAAATACGAACTAGAAGGTCAGGTCGTCACTGTATGTGGTGAAGAGGATATTTTTGTTAGCCACCTGTCTACATTTAAGTATGTGGAGATGGATGGCGAGATGCATGAGATGTTGTGTCAGGGCTTCGAAGCCATAAACATCAGTGAGGTCGCGCCCAAAGCTGTCTTTTCACCTAGGTCCGAGGAGGTCGGGACTTCTATCTCTTCATACAAGCAGGTTGTCGAAGTGGTTAAAGCTGGTAATGCCCATGGCTGGGGCAAATTTGTGGAGCCAATCATCAAAGAAGATAAGTTTGGATTGGGGTATACTCCGGGGTCTCAGAAGAATGAAGCCGGTACTTTCTCCAGCGGGGATTTGGTTTCTCCCCACGTCGTCAATGCTGCAGATGAAGACAAGGCTGACAGCGACTGTGACTTAGATAGCTGGATTCGCCTGTGTGTCCCGGGAGAAAAGCTCAACAACTGGTCATCCAAAAAAGTCGTCCGGGTTACTCTACTGAAAGAGTAATTTTTATTGTTTTCCTTTTTACATGCATAATAAAGTCTTACACTTTGCCCAAGGTGTAATGACTCATCTGTAGGGCCATCCATTTACTTGCATTTCACAATTATTTTCATCATCAATAAAGGACAGCTTTTGCAAACAATTTTGTGTTCTCTTTCTTTCAATTATTTTTACTTTTACAAAAAATGGCAATGTTTCTTTTTCGTTTTTTCTTCTTTCCAAAAAATCTCATTCTAAAGTAAAGCATGATCACCCAGATCTCACTGCTAACGACACTGCTATGGCCAAGTATGACTTCGACAATCCTATCTATCAAGCCGGAGAAGGGGTTGAGGAAGATTGTGAATTGCCGGAAGAGTTAGCCAGGTTGTTGAAACAGGAGGACCTAGTTATTACACCTTATTAGGAGGTGATTGAGACCGTCAACATTGGTACCGAAGACGACAGAAAGAGAGGTTCGTGGCTTCCTGGGCAGATTGAACTACATTTCAAGGTTCATATCTAATCTTACAGCCACATGCGAGCCATTGTTCAAAATGATGAGAAAAGAGCAAGAGGTCAGTTGGAATGATGATTGTCAGAAAGTCTTTAAAAGAATAAAAGAGTATTTGCAGGAGCTCCGATTCTAATGCCTCCAGTAGAGGGAAGACCGTTGATCATGTACTTAACTGTGTTAGAAAGGTCAATGGGTTGTGTGCTCGGTCAGCATGACGAGTCAGGTCGAAAAGAGCATGCAATATACTACCTTAGCAATAAGTTTACCGACTGTGAACAAAGATACTCACTGCTCGAGAAAACTTGTTGCGCTTTGGCGTGGGCTGCTCGCCGACTAAGACAGTATATGTTGACTCACACGACTCTATTGATATCAAAGATGGATCCAGTCAAGTATATTTTTGAAAAGCCAGCGCTTACCGGAAGGGTTGCTAGGTGGCAAATGATACTGATGGAGTATGACATCCAATACACTTCACAAAAAGCCATCAAAGGAAGTGTCCTATCAGACTATCTTGCAGAGCAACCGATTGATGATTACCAACCTATGAGGTTCGACTTTCCTGATAAGGACATCATGTTTCTCAAATCGAAAGATTGCGAGGAACCACTCCCGGAGGAGGGGCCTGACCCAGAATCCAAATGGATTATGATGTTTGATGGGGCGATCAACGTCAATGGTCGCGGAGTTGGTGCAGTGTTGATCATGCCGGAGGGGGTTCATATGCCATTTTGTGCCAGAATAACTTTTCCCTGCACCAACAACGAAGCCGAATGCGAAGCTTGTATCCTAGGACTTGAGGAAGCCATCAACTTACGAATTAAAACCCTAGATGTAGTTGAGGAAAAGAGACTAGCAGCTATATGCCATGGCCAACTATATCAGAGACGAATGAAGAGAGCATTTGATCAGAAAGTGCGCCCTCGGGAGTATCAAGTCGGTGAATTGGTACTCAAAAGAATTCTCCCTCCCAACACAGATCACAGGGGCAAATGGACACCGAACTATGAGGGTCATACGTGGTTAAAAGAGTTTTCTCTGGCAGAGCTCTGATGCTAACAACCATGGATGGCGAAGACTTCCCATCCCCTGTCAACTCAGACGCAGTTAAAAAATACTTCGCATAAAATAGACCCGCTGGACAGTAAAAAGAATAGTCCAGGCAAAAAAGGGCATCCCGACGAACCAAAAAAAAGAATAAAGAGGTTCGGGAAAAAATTAGGGATATAAAAAAAAATGTACACCTGGTGAGTCAAAAACCCGAAAGGGCGGCTCAGGCAAAAAAGGGTATCCCGGTGGATTGAAAACCCAAAAGGGCGGTCCACGCAAAAGAGGGAATAAGCGAATGATTGTAGTCTGAGTTCATCCATGTTATATCACCGTTTCATTCAATCCGGTAATCTTCGAAGGTTAAAGATCAACTAATCATCCACTTCAGAAAGCAAGATGAGCAGAGCGTCTTGAGGTCATACGAGCCATAGCAGAGCCGAAACTCAGTGGGACCCCGTATCCACATTGCCATTAGGATAGTTTGTTTCGTTCAATTTATAGCGATCGCCTCTTTTCAGGGATCAGCTTCTTGATGTACTCTCCTATTCCTGGCACAAATTTTTCAGTTAAAGAGCCTCTTTATTTTTCATTTATCAGTTTGTTTGCAGAAGATGTCTAAATTCTTGATTAAACATATTGCATATGAATATAATGGTGGCTTTTGCAGATGATTTGCACAGGAAAACATTTAAAATTGCTTTGAATGTGCCTAATCCCGGACGGTGAATTCAAACCGAATAATTCCCCCAGGACATACGTGTGTGATTGCAGGTCATAGGAACTGGATGCCAAGTCATGAATCCTCATCCCCAAGTGGTTGACAAAGGCTCTCCTCAGCAGAGCATGTCCTCCAGTAGAGTTGCACCTTGTATCCCCAGCAACAGCGGAGTAGTTGCATACTGTAGCGGTGTATTCGTCGCTATATGATTTATCGATTAAACCATAAGCAAAGCATACAATGAATTCGAGTCGCCACCGCACTTTTATTTATCCAAAGGACTGGATAAAAAGCGAACAAAAGCCTAAGAAGTTTTACACGTAGAAAACTAATAAAAAGATCAGAGAGTCTGGGTAAGGGGTAAATTACGCAATGGGAAGGTGTTAGGCACCCACTACGTCCTAGGTACTCCTAGGGAGCCCTTTTCACACTTGTTGTATAAAATTGTTATTTGTTATGACATAAATATTGTGCAAACATGATTGGGATGATGAGAAAAGAATGTACAATTTTTATTGTTTTTGTGTTCGAACGGATGAACCCGTTGCCTACGTACCTTCCATCAAAGGTAAGGATCAAAACGCCGTAGTTCGGCTAAAAGATTTCCAAAAGTTGGTGGATTTAATTTTAAACACAAGCCCTAAGGTCTTACGTTATCCACGGGAGAAAACTCAACCTTATACAAACAACAGGTCCACCATGTGAGAACAGCTTCAACTTGCTAGTGAGGGGTTAACCCTATAATAAGCAAGGAAGACTTACAATTCAATCAACTAAGGACAAATAGGTGAGATTGACATCAACCAACTAAGATAAATCAAACCTATAGCTCATGTATGAAAACTTAACAAGAATGGACAAAGCCACAAAAACATTGAATGGGTGAAGTTAATTGATTATGAGTATTCACGAAAGGAGGGTCAAAGTATGATTAAGATTAATTCAAAGAAGTATTATGAAATGGAGTTTGAAAAAAAAAGTCAAGGACTTGGGTCCAGGTTTTCAGTTTGAAAAGCATGAAGATGTTTGCACAATATCTATCTCAAGTTTGAAAGTAATGTGAAAAGGTTTAGGACATAAGGGGGATGAATGGATGAAGATGGAATGTAAAACTTCTTAGAAAGTTCACCTCTTGAGATCATATAGAAGATGATTCAAGTGTGTCCTTTGGAATGGGCAATAAGCAATAACAAAATAAACAAACAAAATGATACCGGATGCCACTCAATGGTCTTACTCCAATCTCACAAACAAAAAGCGGATACCGGATACCAATAGATGGATTTACACCAATCTCCTAAAACAGAAATGGATATCAGAGGCCACTCAATGGACTTACACTAATCTCCTTAACAAAGAAATGAAAAGAAAGTGGACACTGGATGCCAATCTGTCTGGACTTATACCAATCTCCAACAAAGGAAACAACATTTGGATGTCAGATGCCAATTTATCTGGGCTTACTCTAACCTCCAACATATGATCATAGGAATACAAATGCCAAATTACACGGACTTACAATTGTATCCTCACATACCATCAAACAATGCAACATATGATCATAGGAAAGCAAATGCCAACTTACAGGGACTTATAATTGCATCCTCACATAAAATCAAACAAAAGCAAAACATGGATGTCAGATGCCAATTTATCTGGGCTTACTCTAACTTCCACAGTATGGTCCTGGGAATACAAATGCCACATCACAGGGACTTATAATTGCATCCTCACATACAACAAACAAATGCATCAAGCAAAGATAAGATGAGTGGCCAATGAAATGGTCTTACAACTCACTTCCATATCATAGAAACAATGGCCAAAGGAATGGTCTTACAATTGTTCTCAATGGGAAACAACAATGATATGTCACAAAGACAAATGAGATGATCATGCAATAATGAGCAATTAATGATGATAAATGCATAAAGCATACAAGCAAACATGTGCATATGAAGATAAGCAATCAATGAAGTCATTCAGCACACACTATAACCAAACAAGGAGGCTCATACAAAAGGGTTAGGCATTGAAGCCAACTGGAATAGGGTCAATGGTGCTCTTAACCTTGCCATTGAGGGACTAAGATGAAGCAGATGAAAGGATATGAGGGGTGTGCCTCATTGCTCTTATCCCTGGTCAGGGAGAGCATTTGAATATCAGAAGGTGTGGGAGTTCAGAAAGTAGGAACTCTCTCCACAGATGAGACTCTATAGATCTTGGGCTTGGATCTCAATGCTACAACCATGTAATGGGAGCAAGGAGAAGACTCACAGAATAGTAGGAGATAGGTTGCTTATCTCTTGGATTCTACCAATTGCCTTATTTGAAGGACTTTTCCTGCTTGGGACAAATGTAAACACACACAAGCATCGCCTCTTAAGGAGGACTTCAGACAGTTGCCTGGCCAAGTAACAGGCCAGGTCTTCCAGACTACATGAAGAAAAGGGATTATACCTCAATGCAAATTGCTATAAAGCAAAGCAAAGCAAGTTCTTAAAGAACTAAGCAACTAAGAGTACCTGAAATAGTCAAACAGAATCAGTACACAATTCAAAAGTTAAAGCAAAAGGAGGTAGGAATCAACAGTCAAAACAAACAGACAAATGTGCAATGCACAAGTCTCAAGGCATATGAGCCAAGCAACCTACAAAACAAAGAGGTTAGCTCATGATAATCAAATAAACTCATTCAACTTGTATAAGTTTCTATGAGACAATTGCTTCTCAACCTGAAAACATGAACTCAAACATAAGCAATAAGACCACTAGGACAAGCCTAGGGTCAAATGAGAATGAGAAAGTCAAAACAGCAAGTGACATCCAATCAAAATCAAGTTCAAATATTTAAGAAGCAAACTCAATTGGTTTCATGTTCATATCATGCATCATCATCATTTCATAAGCAAAAGAAGTCAAAGCATGGCAAATGAAAGCTCATAGAAGTCAACAACAAGACTTAACTCAAAACCAATCATAAACAATTCCAAAAATCATCAAATAATTCATGATCAATCATAATCCATAACATGACATGCATATAAAATTTCAGCTCAATTGGATCATGGGAAGATAGTCAATGAAAATCAGAAAGTCAAAACAATTTCAAGCATGCTCAAAGAAGTCAACCAAACATGCATCAACTTCAAAAATTCATAAATCAGTGATAACATATGATAAATGAATGGGATCAACACCATGGCAAAGCTTAAGATGTCTACTAATCACATATCAAATTTCAAGTTCATCCAATTAGGTATGAGAATTTCACAAATGAAATGGGAACATGTATCACAAAAAATCAACATAAGGCCAAACAGGGGAGAAAAATCTCAAACAATTAGGAAATGCCACAAATAATTCCAAGAAAAATCACATGTAAATTAGACATCCAAGAGTACATTTATGCAAAAATTCAAAGCAATTGGAGTTCAAGAAGCATGGTATAGAAAATCATGAAGTTGCACATCAATGGTGTGACACAAATTGTCACACCCTACTTCAAAAAATCATAACTTAATGACCAGAGATGATAAATTCATAACCTCTATACCAAAATCACCATGGATGTGTCTAATTTATGCACAAACAATTTCAAGGCCAATGGATAATGCATCATCATTTCACAAATGTTTTGGCAAAAGGTACAAGAAATGGATACATGTTGCAAACCCTAATACCAATTAAAATCCACTCATCAAAAAAATCAGCAAAAAATATGATAATAAACTAGAGATTGTGATGAATCAAATGCAAAAAATCCCATTAATTTTGGATCCAGCATGATGGACTTATGATTTTTGTAAGATGATAGTCAAAGTGAAATAAATATTGAGAAAAATAAATGAAATAACATGATTTAATTGAATAATTTGGTCACGATTGAAAACTTGTAAATACTTGGCCAACTAAACAAAACACTGCGTACAGGGCCATGGAAACGGAATAATTTGATTGGCTGATGGATGCAACAGTAACATGCACACGTGAACAGGGAAAAATTCTGGGCATGGCAATGAAGAACTAGGGTTTGTATCAACAGTAAACTCATCATCTTCATCCAAATTCGAAAAAATAATTTGGCCCAGAATTACAAATTGAAAGCATCATCGTGATCAGCAAACAACAAACATCAACATTCCAAAAGCCATTTTCTATGAATCAAGCTATCCAAAGAGAAATAAGCAAAACAAGTTTGAATGTGAAACTTTAAAAACCAGATTTCTCAGCCAATATGCAATCATTTTCACCAATTCAAAGTTCATTAGAATCATGGCAAGAAGACCTATCACAATCATGCTATAGTTTGGTAAATGGAGCAAATCGAAAACTCACTTGATTTTGAAGTAACTGATGGAACAGTGAGGATTTGGCTCCAAATGCCTGAAACAGCTGCTCCACGAGCTTCCTGAAGTTGAATGGTGAAAGAAACTTGGCTCAAGAATGTTTGAAATGGCCCAGAACAAAATCTGCCATGTGTGTATTCTTCAATGGAACAGTCGTGTTCTATGATTACAGTTGGTAATTAAGGGTTGGAATTAGCTCAAAGATGATGATAGATGATGAAGCAAACAAGGCAGGGTCGTGTGTTTGAAGTTTGTTGACAGAAATTTTGAAATGAAGGAAGATGAGAAATGAGAGAAAGTGAGAAAATCTGTTTGTAAAGTGGCTGCTAGGGTTGCTTTGAGCAGAAAAAGTGGTATATATTTGTTGTTTAAGGTTGGCTAATGGAATGCTAAACACAATTAACTTAAATGAAGTAATTTTGGTCATTTGCTAAAATTCAACCAAGTTGGTAATGGGGTGTAAGTCTGCACGAAATTGGGCCTCAAACATGTCCTAAACATCATTTCTGAACTTATCCAAATGGCAAAATGTGTTGGAATTGGTTAATTCAAAAGTTCATTTTTCAACCTCACTTGAAATTAATTCATGATAGTTCAAAAATGCCATTTTGATTGGTGATGTTTTGGTGAATGATGATGACATTTTTGGAAAGAGGGGATCAAATGTGACTTGTTGCAAAAAACCCCATCCAATTTGGCCAAATGGTTTGAGAGATATGGCCTTTTGAAGTTCAAAAATTTGTGAGAATGATTTGATCATAACTTGCCAACCATACATGGGAATTGAGTGTTCTTGGACTTTTTGAAAATGGGAGAACAAGATCTTCAACTTTCATGTTGGGCAAAAATTCATTTGAAGCTTGTATCATGATGTAAGTTTAGGATCAAGGAGTTTCCATTTTTGGCAAATTCCAATTACAGGTCAAGTTTCTATTTTTGGAAATTTCTTGTTTGACTTCAAATTCTTCCATGATGATGTTTGACATGATATATGAGGCTTATATGGACATGAATGAGCTCCCTCAAACCAATTTCCACCATCAAATCACTGATTAAATCCACAGTTGACCAAAGGTTGACTTTCTAGGGTTTTGCTTGACTGGGCCATGTTCTGATGAATTCCAAGCCCTAATCCCTTGAGATCTTGATTCCAAATGATATCACAACATATATGAACTCTTGATTATTGATCATGGTGCCCAAATTCTTCAAGAATGGCCACCATCCACTGTTAAATGACTGATTTGACTGTTTGACTGATGATTGCTTCATCTGCAAGTAACATGGTTAGCTGACAATATTTTTGTACTTTTGGTTAGTAGACATATGAAAAGCAAAGATATACAAATGCAATACATGCTTGGTGATCAAGAACCACACTCACAAGGCAAACCACCCACTAGGAGGGAAGCTAGGGCATGCAATGATCCTTGAGGCCATGATATGATATGATATGGGCCATGAGGGATCTTAGGGCCAAAATTGGGGTCTTACACATGCCCCTATTTAAGGTCATTCTAGCCGGAGAAGTGAAGTTTAGAAATCTTCATCTCGACGCGGTAGAATGGGCTTAAATAACAGTAATGAGACAAATTTTGGTCCCTAAGAGACCTCATGATGCAAATGTATGCATGCAAAAGACACAAATTCTGTGGGGAATGTGGTTTACCCAGAAGAAAAGACGATCCATCGGAGTAATATGCTCACCAGGAACAGAGACTCTAACAAGACTCTAGTTGGGGATAGTAAGAGAAAAGAAATGTATGAACAAGACACGACTCTGATTAGAAGAACAGAAAACAGACTGGAGACCTCACTGGGGAAAAGAATTCCAAAGGAAAATAAATCCATTGGAAAGACACGAGCTGACTCCTGGGGAGAAGCAACAAGAAACTTCAAAGAGGAAGTACCAAAGAAATGAGATGTTACCGGTATAAGGGTAACAAGCTCAGGAAGAATGAATATCTAAGACCGGTATAAGGGTGAGAGATATCAATCAACCAACATCTGAGAAAGACCTGGAAAAGGTACATAAACTCAGGAAAATCTGACTCCACAAGGGACCGAGGTCATAATAGGGAGCAGAAAGGAAGGAACACTAGGGATACCGAGGTATATAATAGGTGACCGACCGAAACGTGAATTGGTATATACGCCAAAACACTCATCATCCGAAAGGAGGGCTTGAAAAAGCAAATCGACTTACAGGATGGACATTCGAATCCACAACGGGAAAACGAATCTTACTCAACTGGGGACACAAACCCAAAGAGTGCATGAGATACAATATCCATTACCGGCAGACCGTGGATAAGAAAACTCGCACGAGATATATTATCTATTACCATCAGAACGTAGATAATAAACTCGCATGGTAAGAAACACCAGAGATACCGAGGTATATAATAGGTGATCTACCGAAAACGTGAATTGGTATATATGCCAAAACACTCATCATCCAGAACACAAACTGGTTAAAGGATGGATATTCGATTCTACAAAGAATACGAATCTTGCTCAGCTGGGGAAAATCAACAAAGGATTCCAACTAAAGAGCGCATGAGACATATTATCCATTACCGGCAGACCGTGAATAATATACTCGAAAGGAAAAGACACCAGAGATACCGAAGTATATAATAGGTGACTAACCAAAAAGAGAGAGACAATCGATACCAAGCATCCGGGTAAACGAAAGACAACTCAAAGGGATAAATTGCAAGCATCCGGCAATTATCCGACAACAAAGAAATATTCGATTCCACGAAGGGAAGTAACGAATCTTACTCAACAAAGAAAACACGAAAGGCTTCGACTGAAGAGTGCATGAGATATATTATTCATTACCGGCAGACCGTGAATAACATACTCGAAAGGAAAAGACACCAGAGATACCGAAGTATATAATAGGTGACTAACCAAAAAAGAGAGACAATCGATACCAAGCATCCGGGTAAACGAAAGACAACTCAAAGGGATAAATTGCAAGCATCCGGCAATTATCCAACAAAACAAATATTCGATTCCACAAAGGGAAATAACGAATCTTACTCAACAAAGAAAACACGAAAGGCTTCGACTGAAGAGTGCATGAGATATATTATTCATTACCGGCAGACCGTGAATAATATACTCGCATGGAAGATTATCCACAACCGGTTACTGGGTCAATAAAGGATAAATCAACCGAAAAGAAAGGCATCGGGATACCAAACTAGGTATATAATGATGACCAATCAAGGGGAGCAACAAACATTACCAACAAGAGGGTAAATGAAAGGCGATCTGCTGAGGATTCACTGGCGAAAATCAATGATCCAGGGATGAATTGCATAAACAACAATTATCCACAACAACAGGCTGGGGATATAATGATGACAATCAACTAACCGGGGAACGCAATCACTGACAAAAGGTGAAAGGACCCACTGGGGATAAAATTGCTAGCATACGGCAATTATCCACAAAAGATTTGCTGGGGATATAAGTGCTTATCTGAGCAACTTATCCGAGCAAAAGAAACTCAATCATCAAGAACTAGATGGAGAGAACCACAAATTTAGGGTTTACATCTACCGAATACGGGGTAGAAAACCAACAACTCCGCGTGGGGATAGAACAAATCACAAATCCGCACGGGAAACCAAAATAGGGTTTATAACAAACCACAAACTGCTGGAGAGCAGGAAAGTAGGATTTACAACTACCGACTGAGGTAGAAAACCAACAAATCTGGCTGGGGAATAAAAGGTGTATAACCACAAATTCTGCCAAGAAGCCAGGAAAAAATAGGACTTTTAACTACCGGTATGAGGGTAGAGGCCCGAAAGAATTCCGCTGGGGAAACAACCCACTGGGAAGCACAAGACTTTTGACAAATAGCCAATTCGGGAATAATCCGAAAAGACAGACTGAATCAAGACACATCCTAATGAGGATATAACTCAAATAGGAAAATTCATCCCAATATATGTGTTGGGAGGAAACGGAAGAAACCGTCATCCACGAGGATATATCTCAGTGGGGAACTGTAGAAAGAAAGACAGACACATTTTCTGCTTATGAGGTTGACTCTATATGGAGAGATTTTAAACACCCAACATCTGCTTGGGGAGATCTGTAAAGAAGATCTGTATCACCCAAAAGCAGGGAACAACAAACAAAGGATATGTGGCAAGAAATGCAACATGAATATCTGAATGTTTATGAGTATGCATGAATATGCATGATTTATGTTTGATGAATGCTGACAAAACAGACGGTTCTAACACAAACAGGTCCAGGAATCAGACGCCCGGTATTATACTTCCAGAGGTAAAACCAACTGGAGAGCCAATCTGCGGAGATCTACATGCTGAAAAGCAAAGATCTGCGGGCACTGCTGAAGAAGCAGAGGGTCGGAGATATCAGGAAACAACCCAATCAGGGTACAGAAAGACACAACGGGCAAAGGAGCCACCAAGACAAATCTGTAGGGGAACAAGAGAAAATCCCAAAGATATCTGCAGGGGATCCCAGTGTCAACCGAGAAACAAAAAGGTGCATTGCAAGCAAGAACTGCTGTAGAAGCGAATCCACAAAACTCCACTGGGGAACAACCCACTGGGGGAGAATGACATCATCCAAATAGAATCTAACCGCATAAGCAACTTGTCGCATTACGCGAAAAACCGGCGGGAAAACAAGAACAACAGAGCCGCCACCGTGCGTTATTTATCCCAAAAGAGGGAAAGGAAACGCTCAGAGTAAACCTGGGAAAAAACATGGTCTCGCGACCAAAGAGAATGGGTTCGGGAGTCGGTTATGCGAAGGGAAGGTATTAGCACCCCTACGCATCCGTCGTACTCGACGGGATCCACGCACAAAAGGAAGGATAAATGGTTGCTATAACACTGCTCACACACACACACTGGCTGAAAGAGACACAAGAAAACAAAAGAGACTGACTCGGCAGGATATCGCATCCTGGGCCTACTTAGTCTATCAGGCATAGACATCAGAGTCGAAGTAGTTCGGACTAGGGAAACGACACATGCTCGCTAGGATATCGCATCCTATGCATACGTATCTCCTCGGACGAGAGAAGAATCAGAGCATTCGTAGCTCGGCTGACACGCACACAAACAAACACAGGCAAAGGCAAACGTGGAGCCTGAATGCCAATCACTGGACTTACATCAGCATCTGAACCAAAACACACACAAAGAGGCAAACGTGGAGCCTGAATGCCAATCACTGGACTTACATCAGCATCCGAACCAAACACACGCACACTGGAACCTAACTGCCACTCGATGGACTTACATCAGCTTCCAAGCACACAACAAGACAAAACAAAGACACAGGCGCCCGGAGAGATCAGCTCATCTCCTGCCTACGTACCTCATCTGGTATGAGGATCAGGGCGACGTAGTTCCCCTACAGAGGGAAAAAAGGACTAGCCTAACCAGATAACAGAGGGAGACACAACTAGGGAGACTACGACTCGAGCCTAGATGTTATCATGCAAAATCATCCCTAAGTTAAGGTTTCTAGCTAACTTGCACAGGAAGCAAGCCTATCCTAAACATGACTTACACAGGAAGCAAGCCACACACACACTTAACTTGCACAGGAAGCAAGTCAAACAAACATACAAGCATAGATAACACACACTATACACAAGCAAGTGGCTCAAACAAGGGTTAGGTTTTAGTCGAGGGGTCATATCAACCTCAACAAATAAACCTCTGGAACTGGGTGAATGTGCTCTTAACCTTGCCATTGAGGGGCTAAGGTGAAGCAGATGAAAGGTGAGTGAAGATGAGACTTCACAGCTCTTATCCCTGGCCTGGGAGAGCTTAAGACAAGAATGTGTGGGTTCAGAAAGTGGGAACCCTTCTACACATTTGATACTGACTCAACTGTACAATTGTACAAGACTTGGGTTTGTATCTGCAATGCATCAACACAGTGGTGTGAGCAAAGCAGATGACACACAGAATAGCAGGGGATAGGTTGCTTATCCCTTGGGTTCTGCCAATTGCCTCTTCACTTAGGAGGTCTTTGACTATGTACAGGGACAAGATTTAAACATACACAAACATTGCCTCTTAAGGAGGACTTCAGACAGTTGCCTGACCAAGTAACAGGCCAGGTCTTCCAGACTACATGAAGATAGAAAAGTATACCTCAATGCAAATTGCTTATACAAGCAAAGCAAAGCAAAAGTTCACAAGGAACTAAGCAACTAAAAGCACCTGAAATAGTCAAGCAGACATTAGTATACAACCTCAAACAAAGCAAAAGGAAACAGAAGTCAACAGTCAGTCAGAAGCAAATGAATGTGCAAGGCACAAGGCTTAAGGCTTAAGAGCCAAGCCACCTACAAAACAAACAAGTTAGACAAAGATATTCAAGCAAGCTCAATCAAAAAGAATTGGCCTCATTGGTCATTTGTTGGTCAACCTGAAAACACAAGCTCAAAAGTGAGTAACTGGACCACTAGGGCAAACCTGGGGTCAAAAAGGAATGAAAAAGTCAAAACAGCAAAGGGCAAGCGTCCAAAATCATGTTCAAACAATTAAGAAACACAACCAATTGGGTTCACATTCATATCAATCATCATCATCATTTCATGAACAATTTAGGTCAAAGTGTTGCAAACAGAAGCTCATAGAAGTCAACAGCAAGACTTAACTCAAAAGCAATCTTAAACATTTCCAAAAATCACCAAATAAATCATGACCAATCACAACCCACAGCATGGTAAGCATGTCAAATTTCATCTCATTTGGACAAGTGGAAGGCAGTCAATGAAAATCAGAAAGTCAAAGCAATTTTGGACATGCTCAAAGAAGTCAACCAAACATGCATCAACTTAGAAAAATCATAAGTCAGTGATAGCACATGAGAAATGAATGGGATTAAAACCATGGCAAAGATGAGGATGTCTAGTTATCTCATGTAAAATTTCATGTCCATCTAATACAGTATGAGAATTTCACAAATGAAATGGGAACATGTGTCATAAAAAGTCAACATATGACTAAACAAGGGAGAAAATCTCAAACAATTAGGAAATGCCACAAATAATTCCAAGAAAATTCACATGTAAACTAGACATCCAAGAGTACATTCATGCAAAAATTCAAACCAATTTGAGTTCAAGAAGCATGGTAATGAAAATCATGAAGTTGGACATCAATGGTGTGACACAAATTGTCACACCCTAATTCAAAAATTCATAACTCACAATCCAGATAAGATAAATTCACAAACTCTACACCAAAATCACCATGAGTGTGTCTAGTTTAAGCACAAAAAATTTGGGAGCCATTGGATAAAGTGTCGCCATTTCACAAATGTTTTGGCAAAGTGTACAAAATTTGGTCACATTCTACAAACCCTAATGCCATTTAAAATTTACTCATCCAAAAAATCAGCAAAAATAATGATAAAAAACTAGGGATCATGATGAGGATGATGCAAAAATTCCCATGAAATTTGGAATTGAAATGGATAAGTTATGAATTTTGCAAAATTGATGATCAAAGTGAAATAATTATTGAAATTAAATGAATTATTATGGAATAATTAAATGGAGAATGGCATATTTGTAATTATGAGTGCCACTAAACCAAACGACTGTGTATTGGCCGCGGGAATGAAATAATTTCATTGGTGCGTGGCGCAACAGTGCACATGCACACGTACAAAGCAACAAGTTTCTGGGCAATGCATATGAAGCTAGGGTTTTCTGGGCAGCAACAATCTTCATCCCTTCCAAATCGGGTTTTTACAAAAAGTTCCAGAAATCCAAATTGCATACACAGAAACGTTCAGCATGGCAAGGCAAACAACAATCTAACATCAATTTCCATTAAAACACAACAATAAGCACGAATCAAACCAAAGAAATTCAACATCAAAACTTTGCTCAAGAACAAACATTCCCAGAAATGATCAATGAGTACACCAATAGAACCGTCAGACCATACACATGACAAATCCAAGCACCATTTTCATGGAAACAAACTATTGAGAGAGAATCGAACAAAAAAGCATACGAACATCAACTTTCATTTCCAGATTTCTTGCTAATTACTTAACCAATTTACATGATACAAAGCTCATAATGATCAGCATACTAAGACCTACACTAAGCATGGCAAAGTTTTAAGAAATGAGAGCATCGATTTTTTACCAAAAATGAAGTGCAGTAGTGATTCTGATGTTCTTTGGTCGTGGAAGCTCAAAACAGCTGGCCCTTAGCACCCCAGATGATGAATGGGAGAAGAACTTTGGCTTGAAATGGCTTGGTTTGGATGCAAACAACTTCTGCCATTGATGATGCTTTGCAAAAACAGTCCACAAAAACCCTCTTACAGATGTGGAACAGCGGTTGCAATGAGTCCAAAATATGGTTTAGATGATGAATCGAGCAAGGCAAGGCTCAGTTCTTTGAGAGTTTTTGACAGATTTTGGAAAATGCAAAAAATGAAGTTTGAGAGAATGAGTGAAGTTTTCTGAGTTTGGAGGCAGCTGCTAGGGTTTCCAAGTGACAGAAAATGATGTTTAAATACTCTGTTTAAGAGTACAAATCACAATCCATGAGAAGGTGGGATGTAGTTGTTGAAAAATGTACTTTCTTTCCAATTTTCAAGCAAGTTGGCATGGGTGTATGTACTGCACGAATTTGGGCTCTCAAACATGACACAAACCACATTTCTGAACTATTTCAATTGGCCAAATGGTTTAAAAATGATTATTTTGAAAAGTCAAAATTCAACTCACTTGAAATTAATTAAGGCAAGTTCAAAAAGGCCATTTTGCATGGTAATGTTTTGATGCATGAAAGTTACATTTTTGGAAAGAGGGGATCAAATGTGACTTGTAGGAAAAAACCCCGCCCAAATTGGCCAAATGGTTTGAGAGATATGGCCTTTTGAAGTTCAAGATTTTGTGAAAATGAATCGATCATAACTTGCCAACCATACATGGGAATTGAGTGTTCTTGGACTTTTTGGAAATGGGAGAACAAGATCTTCAACTTTCATGTTGGGCAAAAATTCATTTGAAGCTTGTATCATGATGTAAGTTTGAGGATCAAGACTTTCCATTTTTGGCAGGTTTCAATTACAGGTCCAATTTCCATTTTTGGAAATTTCTGATCTGGCTTCAAATTCTTCCATGATGGTGTTTGACATGATATATGAGGCTTATATGGACATGAATGAGACCCCTCAAACCAATTTCCATCATCAAATCACTGATTAAATGCACAGTTGACCAACAGTTGACTTTTAGGGTTTCTGGCAAACTGTGCATTGACTGATGACTTCTGAACATCCAATCTTTGACCTAAACACTTCAAATGGATCCCCAAGTCATGTGAACATGTTGGACCAACCCTGAGGCCTTGGCTCCTTGAGAAACATACTTGCTTGCTTGGTTGACTGATCTCCTGATCAGTTTGACCTAATTCTCTTGATTGGCTTGCACTCGAGGCAAAGGGACAATGCAATGCTATGCAGTGGACCATGATATGCTATGACCTAATATGAGAATGTATGTACAATGATGGGTGCAAATTTGAGGTGCTACACAACTCTACTGGGGAAAACTGTCGGCTACTCTCTTGGGGAACAAACCACTGAGGGAGGACAGATCAAACAAGTAGATTCTGCAACAAACCAACTCTACTCGGGGAGAATCCACATAGCAAACTGATCACAACAAGTAGATTCTGCAATATAAGCCACTCTACTGGGGATCACAAACAGTCAGGAAATCAATCCGTTCACTGGAGGTCAAAGCCATCATCCGACTATACTGGGGATTGAAGGAGTATTCAACAGGCAAAACTGCCACAACAAACACTTTGCCGACTAAGCTGAGGAAAAGATGGATGCAATACTGGGATGTCAACCCAAATCAACCACTGAGTAGGAAAATAAGTCCTGCTCTACTGAAGAGAATAACTCTGATGGAGAGATAGCAACAATTCCGCAGACGACTTCGCCGGGGAAAAGGTAAAGTACCGGGTATCAAACCACTGACTTACCAAGCCTTTCAAAAGGAAAGCGATCGTGCTGAGGAAACAGACAATTCCGCTGGCAACTGCACTAGGGAGAGCGACAACAACTCTGCTCGCGATTCCGATGGGGATATTAATAACAACTCTACTCGCGACTGTGTTGAGGAGACAAATAAAGTCTGGGAATGTCGACCCACTGGAGAAAGTGACGGGGCACCAAGATGACAAACCATCAACCGCCGAAACTTCCACAAGAAAAGCATCCATGCTAGGGAAGATTGCTGCTGGAGAAAACGAAGTCTTCAACAACACTCTGCTTGCGACTATACTGGGGAACAACCCCAACAACAAATCTTCCTGAGGAACAACCTCAACAAGGATCTGAAGAAAGAAGATACGACCAAACCAGGAATATGAACAAATGTCTTACCTGTTGGAAATCATGCCACCCTCGGGAGAGCACTGAAATATTCTTGAGTATCCTTTCAATCTTGTGAATGTTCACCTTATTTAAAACAACGATTTTGAAACATTTGATTTGTTTAAAACAATGACATTTTATCAATTTAAAACATGCAAAACATTTGTCGAATTGAAACAAATAAGAGTGCAAATAATTGGATAAAAAGCTCAAATTGATTTAATAGAATGGTAGCCTGCAAATGGCAAGACTCCATAGATCTGTACAAATTTGAAATCAGTGATATATATTTGAAGAGGGCTACATTGAACATAATGATCCTTTCTCTACCAATTTGAATCTCGATGTATTCGAAGCTTCAGTTGACGACGAATCGAGAATCTTCTGACGAAATAACGACTGGCGAACAGAAAGTCTTGTCAGGATGCAGTTACTTGCCAAATCCCTAATTTTTGCCTAGATTGCCCCAGAGTGAGGTAGTCAATCTAGCGGGATGCAAATATATTCTTTTTTTTTCAAGTCTCTAATTTTTGCCTGGATTACCCTTGCGGGTTCTCCACCGAGACGCTCATTTTTGCCTAAGTCGCCCTTTCGGGTTTTCAACTTAGCGAGCCATTCTGTTTTTTTTTTTTTTTTTTGCATATACTTTTTTTCTAGGCAAAGTATCTCTTAACTGCATCTGAATTCACAGGACGAGTGAAATCCTCCCCATCCATTGTCGTAAGCATCAATGCTCCGCCTGAAAAGGCTCTCTTAACAACATATGGACCCTCGTAGTTTGGAGTCCACTTGCCCCTGGAATCGGGCGCGAAAGACAAAACTTTCTTGAGCACAAGGTCACCTTCTCTGAACACACGAGGCTTGACCTTCTTGTCGAATGTTTTCTTCATTCTCTGCTGATATAACTGACCATGACACATGGCAGTCAATCTCTTCTCTTCAATCAGATTCAACTGGTCGTAACGACTCTGAATCCAATCAGCATCAGTCAACTAGGGACTTGAGGGTATAATTTTTCTTTTTCTTTTGAAGAAATCTTGAAAAAATTTTGCTGATTTTTTTTTTGATTTTTTCATCTTTTTCACCCTCTTTCTTTTTTTTTTTTACATATTTTTTTTTATTACATTTGTAATGCCCCAGTTTGACTGTCTTGCTGATTCTCATGATACAGCTGAATGAGCTTCCTTTGTGCTCAAGAAGTCGGGTAATCTCATCAGGAATCCCCTTCAACATCATCTTCCTCTGCCTCAAATACAAGGAATTCAAGATTGGGAGATGGCGTTGGATCATTATGTTCAATGGGTTTAGAAATCCCTGCATAATGATTCTGGATAATGAAAAGCTTTTGAATTTAAACAAGCAAATCATTTATGCAGATGAAAAAGTTTTCTTGTTTTTCATGGGTTTTTTGTGATCACTGATTTCATGCAAAAAGCAAAAAGTGAAAACAAATGGAAAAACAAATGTTTTAACAATGCATTAATTGAATGAAAATATCATTGTATATGCTTTGCCAACAACGTCATCACTTCTCCTTTTGGCATGGGAGAAGGGTTTTAAACAAAGTGAACAATTACTCTGATCTATGGATGACTGTAGGAACATCCACAGCGACCCAATTGTGGCAGACACCACCAGGAATAACAAAATTGTTCACATCTTCTGCATCTTCTTCAATGATAGCAGCAACTTCCTCTTCTTCAGGTTGATCAGCATGGATGAATCCTCCACTTGTGAACAAACCTTGCTCATTGCATGCCCCAGAACAGTAGCCAATGCCAGCCCGGGATCTGTTAACCAGGAATAAATCCATCAAAAGTACTTCGTCTGGAAAAATACTCCTCTGAGTTCACAATTCTCTTGCTCTAGATGATCCATAAATCTGGCAGAGTTGGCTCTGGTATAGTACCGGCGAAGTGCGTCTCAAAATAGATGAAGATCGCAGGGTCAGACCACAGGACGGGAGACCGGAACAAAATACCCGTTTATGCAAATGATGCATGAAGTGTTTATGCATATGCTTGTTTTTTATTTCAAAGAAACTCAAGGGTTTTATTTGCAAACTTTGAAATATTAAGCATTTTGATCGTATATGAGAATATCTCATCAGATATATCAGGTGAAAAAATTTTCCCCGTTTTTTCATGTTTTGAAATTTTTTGCAAATAAACTCCTTTGAGTTCCTTGAAAATTTTCTTTTTATCTGATGACATGGATGCAGATGAATGCGTGAATGCATGAATGCAACAATCACACTCAAGGATCAAGCAAAGCACACCAAACAAAGGTCATGGGAAAGCTCTATGTATCCCTAATATCAATCATCCATTTTGGTGGATTTAGGTTTTCACCTTATCAACACCCAAGTTCCATTGATATTAACGGTACATGAACCGGCTCGGACATCCTTAATATCAACCAGCCGCTTTGGTGGATTTTAGGTTTTACACCTGATCCGGGATCCATTGATATTAACGGTGTCTGAACGACTCAACCATGAATCAAGGGTTTGCTGAGAGTCACGAGCATGGAGTCTCGGTTAAGAACCACCCAAAGAGAGTGTACTAGGGTTTAAACCTGCGAGACATGTTCTATTAGAGGTTCCCATAATCATCGTTCCATCTTTCGCATATTATCGGAGGAACGAATACTCGTATTCCAAGAATATTCTCAAGAGAAACTCTTATGAGTGTAGTATCGCGTGACAATCGTATCAGAACTGACATCTGAACGACCTCCGCACTACGTTCCTAAAAATAGGCCAAGATGGGTTTGGTAAACTAAGGTCCTTGGCTTCTGCGGAACATGATTGAAAGAATAATGCCTAACCACAAATAACTTGTGTGACATTATTAGTCCAACATGACCTCCACCAAGTGAATGGGCTCGCAAGTCAACTGGCTAAGGAATACTCCACACCAGTCAACAAGACTATGCCATTCTCCTATCCTAGAGTGCACTCGAGTTCGGGTACAGAACTCATCTCACAGATCACCAAAGCAAACAGCAATTGTATATCAAGCAATTCAAACATTACAATCAATACAGTCATCCCAAATTATACAAAAATATGTCATATAACAGATAACAATATAGCACAACAAGGGTGAAAAGTAGGCAATACCACCAAGGATTCTCTTTACAGATTATCCCCAGCAGAGTCGCCACTTTTCTGTAGCGGTGTATTCGTCGCTATATGATTTATCGATTAAACCATAAGCAAAGCATACAATGAATTCGAGTCGCCACCGCACTTTTATTTATCCAAAGGACTGGCTAAAAAGCGAACAAAAGCCTAAGAAGTTTTACACGTAGGAAACTAATAAAAAGATCAGAGAGTCTGGGTAAGGGGTAAATTACGCAATGGGAAGGTGTTAGGCACCCACTACGTCCTAGGTACTCCTAGGGAGCCCTTTTCACACTTGTTGTATAAAATTGTTATTTGTTATGACATAAATATTGTGCAAACATGATTGGGATGATGAGAAAAGAATGTACAATTTTTATTGTTTTTGTGTTCGAACGGATGAACCCGTTGCCTACGTACCTTCCATCAAAGGTAAGGATCAAAACGCCGTAGTTCAGCTAAAAGATTTCCAAAAGTTGGTGGATTTAATTTTAAACACAAGCCCTAAGGTCTTACGTTATCCACGGGAGAAAACTCAACCTTATACAAACAACAGGTCCACCATGTGAGAACAGCTTCAACTTGCTAGTGAGGGGTTAACCCTATAATAAGCAAGGAAGACTTACAATTCAATCAACTAAGGACAAATAGGTGAGATTGACATCAACCAACTAAGATAAATCAAACCTATAGCTCATGTATGAAAACTTAACAAGAATGGACAAAGCCACAAAAACATTGAATGGGTGAAGTTAATTGATTATGAGTATTCACGAAAGGAGGGTCAAAGTATGATTAAGATTAATTCAAAGAAGTATTATGAAATGGAGTTTGAAAAAAAAAGTCAAGGACTTGGGTCCAGGTTTTCAGTTTGAAAAGCATGAAGATGTTTGCACAATATCTATCTCAAGTTTGAAAGTAATGTGAAAAGGTTTAGGACATAAGGGGGATGAATGGATGAAGATGGAATGTAAAACTTCTTAGAAAGTTCACCTCTTGAGATCATATAGAAGATGATTCAAGTGTGTCCTTTGGAATGGGCAATAAGCAATAACAAAATAAACAAACAAAATGATACCGGATGCCACTCAATGGTCTTACTCCAATCTCACAAACAAAAAGCGGATACCGGATACCAATAGATGGATTTACACCAATCTCCTAAAACAGAAATGGATATCAGAGGCCACTCAATGGACTTACACTAATCTCCTTAACAAAGAAATGAAAAGAAAGTGGACACTGGATGCCAATCTGTCTGGACTTATACCAATCTCCAACAAAGGAAACAACATTTGGATGTCAGATGCCAATTTATCTGGGCTTACTCTAACCTCCAACATATGATCATAGGAATACAAATGCCAAATTACACGGACTTACAATTGTATCCTCACATACCATCAAACAATGCAACATATGATCATAGGAAAGCAAATGCCAACTTACAGGGACTTATAATTGCATCCTCACATAAAATCAAACAAAAGCAAAACATGGATGTCAGATGCCAATTTATCTGGGCTTACTCTAACTTCCACAGTATGGTCCTGGGAATACAAATGCCACATCACAGGGACTTATAATTGCATCCTCACATACAACAAACAAATGCATCAAGCAAAGATAAGATGAGTGGCCAATGAAATGGTCTTACAACTCACTTCCATATCATAGAAACAATGGCCAAAGGAATGGTCTTACAATTGTTCTCAATGGGAAACAACAATGATATGTCACAAAGACAAATGAGATGATCATGCAATAATGAGCAATTAATGATGATAAATGCATAAAGCATACAAGCAAACATGTGCATATGAAGATAAGAAATCAATGAAGTCATTCAGCACACACTATAACCAAACAAGGAGGCTCATACAAAAGGGTTAGGCATTGAAGCCAACTGGAATAGGGTCAATGGTGCTCTTAACCTTGCCATTGAGGGACTAAGGTGAAGCAGATGAAAGGATATGAGGGGTGTGCCTCATTGCTCTTATCCCTGGTCAGGGAGAGCATTTGAATATCAGAAGGTGTGGGAGTTCAGAAAGTAGGAACTCTCTCCACAGATGAGACTCTATAGATCTTGGGCTTGGATCTCAATGCTACAACCATGTAATGGGAGCAAGGAGAAGACTCACAGAATAGTAGGAGATAGGTTGCTTATCTCTTGGATTCTACCAATTGCCTTATTTGAAGGACTTTTCCTGCTTGGGACAAATGTAAACACACACAAGCATCGCCTCTTAAGGAGGACTTCAGACAGTTGCCTGGCCAAGTAACAGGCCAGGTCTTCCAGACTACATGAAGAAAAGGGATTATACCTCAATGCAAATTGCTATAAAGCAAAGCAAAGCAAGTTCTTAAAGAACTAAGCAACTAAGAGTACCTGAAATAGTCAAACAGAATCAGTACACAATTCAAAAGTTAAAGCAAAAGGAGGTAGGAATCAACAGTCAAAACAAACAGACAAATGTGCAATGCACAAGTCTCAAGGCATATGAGCCAAGCAACCTACAAAACAAAGAGGTTAGCTCATGATAATCAAATAAACTCATTCAACTTGCATAAGTTTCTTTGAGACAATTGCTTCTCAACCTGAAAACATGAACTCAAACATAAGCAATAAGACCACTAGGACAAGCCTAGGGTAAAATGAGAATGAGAAAGTCAAAACAGCAAGTGACATCCAATCAAAATCAAGTTCAAACATTTAAGAAGCAAACTCAATTGGTTTCATGTTCATATCATGCATCATCATCATTTCATAAGCAAAAGAAGTCAAAGCATGGCAAATGAAAGCTCATAGAAGTCAACAGCAAGACTTAACTCAAAACCAATCATAAACAATTCCAAAAATCATCAAATAATTCATGATCAATCATAATCCATAACATGACATGCATATAAAATTTCAGCTCAATTGGATCATGGGAAGATAGTCAATGAAAATCAGAAAGTCAAAACAATTTCAAGCATGCTCAAAGAAGTCAACCAAACATGCATCAACTTCAAAAATTCATAAATCAGTGATAACATATGATAAATGAATGGGATCAACACCATGGCAAAGCTTAAGATGTCTACTAATCACATATCAAATTTCAAGTTCATCCAATTAGGTATGAGAATTTCACAAATGAAATGGGAACATGTATCACAAAAAGTCAACATAAGGCCAAACAGGGGAGAAAAATCTCAAACAATTAGGAAATGCCACAAATAATTCCAAGAAAAATCACACGTAAATTAGACATCTAAGAGTACATTTATGCAAAAATTCAAAGCAATTGGAGTTCAAGAAGCATGGTATAGAAAATCATGAAGTTGCACATCAATGGTGTGACACAAATTGTCACACCCTACTTCAAAAAATCATAACTCAATGACCAGAGATGATAAATTCATAAACTCTATACCAAAATCACCATGGATGTGTCTAGTTTATGCACAAAAAATTTCAAGGCCAATGGATAATGCATCATCATTTCACAAATGTTTTGGCAAAAGGTACAAGAAATGGATACATGTTGCAAACCCTAATACCAATTAAAATCCACTCATAAAAAAAATCAGGAAAAAATATGATAATAAACTAGAGATTGTGATGAATCAAATGCAAAAAATCCCATTAATTTTGGATCCAGCATGATGGACTTATGATTTTTGTAAGATGATAGTCAAAGTGAAATAAATATTGAGAAAAATAAATGAAATAACATGATTTAATTGAATAATTTGGTCACGATGGCAAACTTGTAAATACTTGGTCAACTAAACAAAACGCTGCGTACAGGGCCATGGAAACGGAATAATTTGATTGGCTGATGGATGCAACAGTAACATGCACACGTGAACAGGGAAAAATTCTGGGCATGGCAATGAAGAACTAGGGTTTGTATCAACAGTAAACTCATCATCTTCATCCAAATTCGAAAAAATAATTTGGCCCAGAATTACAAATTGAAAGCATCATCGTGATCAGCAAACAACAAACATCAACATTCCAAAAGCCATTTTCTATGAATCAAGCTATCCAAAGAGAAATAAGCAAAACAAGTTTGAATGTGAAACTTTAAAAACCAGATTTCTCAGCCAATATGCAATCATTTTCACCAATTCAAAGTTCATTAGAATCATGGCAAGAAGACCTATCACAATCATGCTATAGTTTGGTAAATGGAGCAAATCGAAAACTCACTTGATTTTGAAGTAACTGATGGAACAGTGAGGATTTGGCTCCAAATGCCTGAAACAGCTGCTCCACGAGCTTCCTGAAGTTGAATGGTGAAAGAAACTTGGCTCAAGAATGTTTGAAATGGCCCAGAACAAAATCTGCCATGTGTGTATTCTTCAATGGAACAGTCGTGTTCTATGATTACAGTTGGTAATTAAGGGTTGGAATCAGCTAAAAGATGATGATAGATGATGAAGCAACCAAGGCAGGGTCGTGTGTTTGAAGTTTGTTGACAGAAATTTTGAAATGAAGGAAGATGAGAAATGAGAGAAAGTGAGAAAATCTGTTTGTAAAGTGGCTGCTAGGGTTGCTTTGAGCAGAAAAAGTGGTATATATTTGCTGTTTAAGGTTGGCTAATGGAATGCTAAACACAATTAACTTAAATGAAGTAATTTTGGTCATTTGCTAAAATTCAACCAAGTTGGTAATGGGGTGTAAGTCTGCACGAAATTGGGCCTCAAACATGTCCTAAACATCATTTCTGAACTTATCCAAATGGCAAAATGTGTTGGAATTGGTTAATTCAAAAGTTCATTTTTCAACCTCACTTGAAATTAATTCATGATAGTTCAAAAATGCCATTTTGATTGGTGATGTTTTGGTGAATGATGATGACATTTTTTGAAAGAGGGGATCAAATGTGATTTGTTGCAAAAAACCCCATCCAATTTGGCCAAATGGTTTGAGAGATATGGCCTTTTGAAGTTCAAAAATTTGTGAGAATGATTTGATCATAACTTGCCAACCATACATGGGAATTGAGTGTTCTTTGACTTTTTGAAAATGGGAGAACAAGATCTTCAACTTTCATGTTGGGCAAAAATTCATTTGAAGCTTTTATCATGATGTAAGTTTAGGATCAAGAAGTTTCCATTTTTGGCAAATTCCAATTACAGGTCAAGTTTCTATTTTTGGAAATTTCTTGTTTGACTTCAAATTCTTCCATGATGATGTTTGACATGATATATGAGGCTTATATGGACATGAATGAGCTCCCTCAAACCAATTCCCACCATCAAATCACTGATTAAATCCACAGTTGACCAAAGGTTGACTTTCTAGGGTTTTGCTTGACTGGGCCATGTTCTGATGAATTCCAAGCCCTAATCCCTTGAGATCTTGATTCCAAATGATATCACAACATATATGAACTCTTGATTATTGATCATGGTGCCCAAATTCTTCAAGAATGGCCACCATCCACTGTTAAATGACTAATTTGACTGTTTGACTGATGATTGCTTCATCTGCAAGTAACATGGTTAGCTGACAATATTTTTGTACTTTTGGTTAGTAGACATATGAAAAGCAAAGATATACAAATGCAATACATGCTTGGTGATCAAGAACCACACTCACAAGGCAAACCACCCACTAGGAGGGAAGCTAGGGCATGCAATGATCCTTGAGGCCATGATATGATATGATATGGGCCATGAGGGATCTTAGGGCCAAAATTGGGGTCTTACACATACCCAACAGACAAGAGGGTGGTGTTCCGAGTGTTCATCTCATTCCCCAGCAGATTATTTTTAACAGATTTGTTTTGATCCTCAACCTGAAGAAGTTTAGCAAGCTCATATCCCCAATAAAGGTCGATTCCTACGATATTTCCCCAGGAAGTGCTTTCCCCACAGACTCTCCTCACAGAGCCTCGCCAAACAAAGTTTCCATAGTTGATACTTCCCCAGCAAGGTCAACTTTCCAGAAAAAAGCCGATTTATTTTCGGTGGCTCCCCGGTCCCGGCAGACGGATCGTTCCCCACAGCGCATTCAAGGATTGATACAGCGATCCGTTCCCTACCGGAGCTTGCTTCCCCAAGAAGATTTCTTTTTTGCACCATGCATAACATTTGCATTTGCATTTGCATGCATATCAAGCATACACATAAGTTGATAAACGGTTTCTTCAAAGCAGACTGAAGAATTACTTTACAACCAAAGTCATGAGATTCAGCCAGAGGATCAAGTGTGTGTGATCCAACATGAGGGTCAATTCGAAGATTCAGCCTGAGAATCGTTTTCCAATGAGCCAGCCTGAGGTTCAATTTGAAGATTCAGCCAGAGAATCGCCTACAAGCGTTATTTCCCCAGCAAACCAGCTAGAAGAGTAGATTGACAATTCAACAGAAAATCAATTTACAAGAGGATCCAGCCCGCGGATCGCAATTTAAAAACAAAAGTCTAATTGAAGGGTCGTTACAGCATGTTCTAGCCTAAAGAATATGTACGAAGCCCAAAAAGTGGAATATTCTCGAAGCTGCATATCTAACATGAAGATTGAGTGTAGATTTCGAAAGGGGGTCAACCAGCGCATGCCTCAGATGCGAGATCCTGATGATAGGAATTTATCATCAAAATAATCCATATCTAGCCATAAGATCGAAGTAGATGTAGCCAGAAGATCGAAGTCAGGTCTAGCCCGAAGACCGGAAATAGATTCAGCCAGAGAATCAAAGAAGATAGATTCAGCCAGAGAATCGAAACAAAGTAGATCTAGCCAGAAGATCGAAGAAGATCTAGCCAGAAGATCAAAGTGGACCTAGCCAGAAGATCGAAGTCAGGTCTAGCCCGAAGACCGGAAATAGATTCAGCCAGAGAATCGAAACAATTCAGATCTAGCCAGAAGATCGAAGAAGATCTAGCCAGAAGATTGAAATCATATCCAGCCCGAGGATCAAAATCGTATCCAGCCCGAGGATCAAAATCGCATCCAGCCCGAGGATCAAAATTAACATCCAACCAGAGGACTAAATTGAGTATAGATTCAGCCAGAGGATCGAAACTCCAGATTAAGTCAAAAGACTGATTCAGATTCAGCCAGAGGATCGGAAGAGAAATAAACTGCGCGGTGTATTTCATCATTTTTGTGGTGTTCTCAGAGCACAAATTTTCGGTCTGTCTTTGGTATTCAATCACAGCTCACCCTGTTTGTCTGATAAGCTGTTCGCTTTCATTCTGCTCGGGTTAGCTGATGACTGAATAGGGGCAGCTGTAACACCCCAAAATTTGCCCTCCTCATTCATGCATTCATTTTTAGGTCATTTAACATTTCACATTGCATTTCATCATTATCCATCAGAATTAGATACATTGCATTTCATCATGTCAATCGGGATTAGCTCCAAGAAGCTTGAACATCATCCAGGACACTTTGTGGGTTCTATTTAGATGATCTGTCAACACAAGGGAAAGACTTGAGTTACTTCCAACAGGGGTCTATTCGTCAGTCAAAACGTTAATCTTGAAGGAGCAAAAGTTTGTTCATGAGTTGTCATGCTCGCTAGGCGAGCAGAATGGGTCGCCTAGCGAGTCCCAAGAAAAGCCACCAGAATCACCTACGCTCAGAGGAATTTCTTGAACTGTCATGCTCGCTAGGCGAAGCCCACGTGTTTAAAAAAACGAAAAATGAAAAAAATAAATAATAATAATAATAATAATAATAATAATAATAATATATATATATATATATATATATATATATATATATATATATATATATATATATAACAGAAAATTTTTGGACTTGGGCCTCTCTCATTTGAGCCCACAGGTCCACAAAAATCAGGTTATAAATTCAGAGTTTCAGTGAAACAAAAGGCCATTCTATTCCTATTACCCTGGCTGGGAAAAAGATAGTGAGAGAAGAGCTAACAGAGTTCAGAGCAACCTCCGGACACTGAAGGGAACTCATCTGCAAAGAAACAATTCCCTCTCATATAAACCCTAAGAGTGCTTTGCAAACCCAACTGTGCCATTCAATTTCAATCGATCCTCCCCAATCAGGTATGCCCTATTTCCACTACTTTATACTTTCAACCTGAAATTTTTGATACCCTTTTAATGCCTTGGTTTGACAAGAGGTTTAGGCCTCCTACCCTTGGTTGCTTTTTGTGAATTTTAATGGCATGATTCATGTGGTTACATTTTGATTTGGGGGCAACTCTTGATTACCCTATCTTGTTTCTCTAACCTGTTTGTTGAGTTTTGTTTTGTGATGGCTCATATGACTCTTGCAGATATGGCTTGCCTGGTGTTCTACTTTATTTGTGGTATACCACCTGGAGGTTTATTCCGATTACCTGTACTGACTCGCTTTCTTTGATGGTGCTAGCTTGAGAGATCTCTGGGTTTCTTATCTCTTTATTTGTTGTTGCTTCGGATCTTTATCCGTGTGGTAGATCTCTTAACCCCCTTTATCTTTCCCGCATTTTACTACTTTTTGCCTAAAGACCTCCATGAAGAGGCAATTGACGGATAAAAGGGATCAATAATCAATCCCCCGTTATTCAGTGCGTCGTTATTTAAGATCACACTACGTGTTGATGCGTCAGAACAAAAACCCCAAATCTTTTGTCCGGTCAGTCAGTGGAGAGGGTTCCACCTTTCTGAACCCCCACTTTTTGTCATGAGCTCACCCTGTCCAGGGTTAAGAGCTATGAGGTCTTATCCTCATTACCCCTTTTGCATGAGCGTTCCTAAACACCAACAACTCATTGATTTTTCTTCTCCTAAGAACACGTTATCTCCTTCTACTACAGGCGAGTAAGTCTCCAAAGGTCGAGCATCCGGTAGATTGCGTAGTAACGCCGTTCACCCTAAAACACAACCCTTAACCCGTAGTTAGCCGAACTACGGCTTGCTCTGATTCTCATTCCAGATGAGATACGTAGGCATAAGACGCGACGTCTTAGCGAGCACACTCCTCTTTAACCCATAGGTTGCCGAGCTACGAAGACTCTGATTCTCATATTCAGATGAGATACGTATGCAGTGGATGCGACATCCGTGCGAGTCATTTCCTTTTGACCTTTTTTTAGTAAATAGTACATTATATAAACCCACACCCTTTAGACAAGAACTACAAGAGTGGATCCCGTAGAGTACTACGGATGCGTAGGGGTGCTAATACCTTCCCTTCGCATAATCGACTCCCGAACCCAAGATTTGGTTGCGAGACCTTGTCTTTTGCTTTCCTTTTTCCAGGTTTACTTCGAGCGTTTCCTTTCCCTCCTTTGGGATAAATAACACACGGTGGCGACTCTTCTGTCTTTTCTTTTTCGCCGGTTGTTTTTTTTCGCAGGTAGGTTGCGACACTCAGGAGTAGGTGGATACAAAGGTTCTTCAATAGGAAACGGCAGACCAAACTCTTCAACTCTTCCCTGAAGCCAATCTTCATACTGAGGGTAAGTCCTGCAGTCTCCTTTTCCAAGCACAATCCTTCCTCTCTTGATCACCTTGAGCCAGGCCTCAACTGCCTTATGGGACACAGTCAGATCAGATGAAGAATGGAAAAACAGAGATTCTTTCATATCTTTTTCCAAAGGCGGAGTCCTTAAAGCGTATCCAAATTGTCTGACTACTAGAGAAGGATTATAGTTAATCCCTCCTCTTCTTCCTACCAACGGTACATTCAGGAAGTTCCCACAACTGTGAATGATATCCGCCCGAAGCAAGTTTTGGTCAGACCACCAAGAAATATCTTTAGCTCTCAACCCCATCAATCTCTTCGACCAACTCAACGAGTCCTTGAAATTAACAAACACTCCTGACTTGGGTAGGTGAGAACTGAACCACTTATAAAACAAGGGTGCATAACAATTCACCACTCCTCCTTTTCTATTCTCATTCCTGTGATGCACTGAATGAAAGAAATCTCCCAACAAAGTCGACACTGGATTTCCCAGCACGAAGAGGCGTATAGCGTCTACGTCCACAAATTTCGCAACATTAGGGAACAAGATAATCCCATACACACAAAGAGCCAACACAACATTGAAACCCCTCTATCACCATCTTCAAGCTTCTTCTTGGCCTCTCCCACTAAGAAACTCAAATGAAAACCACTGACTCCTCCCTTCTAACACATATTAGACTTCAAGACTGATTTCCCCAAATATGTGGCTGAAGCAACCATGATGAGATCGGGCAGAAACTTAGAGCTATAGAATAGCAATTGCGGCTTGATAGGAACTCTGAGAAAACTGGCAACCTCCTCCAAAGTAGGGACCAAAATATAATCTGGGAATGTAAAACACCTCAATGGAGGGTCGTAGAACTGTAGCAGTGTAAAGAGAGCATCGTGTTGATCTTTGGAGAGAACCGTAACGAAACTTAGAATCAACCCATAATCCTTCCGGAACCTTTCTAGAGAATCATGATCCAATAACTTCATCAGTTGTTGAATGGGATCCAAACAGACCACAGGAAACTTGTAGGCGACATGTCTCTTTCTGCCAATATCCATCTTAGGAGAACCAGAGAACCCCGACCGGAATCAAGAAGAAGATATAAACCCGTAGAAATAGATAAACATGTGTTAAATGATATGAATGCAAAATGATGTGATGCAATGCAACGACATGGAAATCAGGACTGCTGTATCTGCTTGAACATCTGTCGGGCCACACTGTCTGAAGAGAAACCCACTGAAGAATATAATACGAGATCAAAACTCTGCTCCAGAAAACCGGGTTGGTTGAAGTTTAAGGTTTCCTAAATTTAGCTCTCCCCTCACTGGTAGGTTCTAAGAACAAAAGTTCGTCAGCTTCTTTCCCTTCAGTCGAATAATACGTTTACCATCGAAGGTTTGGCATTATTATGATACAAAAGACCTCCACTGACTCCCCTCAACAGGACATACTAAAAGCAAGTTCCCAGCCTCAAGGTCCTCGGATTGAGCAACGAGAATGCGCCCACCAGAGCTAACATAAACGCGTCTCGGAGGAGAGGCCTCGACTGAGTTCTCGGGAAATGGTCACTAGAGTCAACGATTTCTAGAGGAACATCTGTCGTTATAGAACACCCATAGGACAGAATATATCCAAAAGAAACCTCGTCTAGGTGTGGGTCTTCATGAACGACTTAACGTAGCAACATGCAACGCAAGCCTCATGACTATCCACTCTAAAACCTGTGTGTACCCTCAAGCCTGGGTAGTGGGCTTATTTCTCATAGAACAACCCACCCCAACAAACAACAAACCCACAGAACCCACAGATACAACAATCATTTACATAATGCAATAAGGTAAAGCAGGTAAATGCTGAAAAATAAATAACTTGTACAAAAGAATAAACACCCAACAAACAAGAAACCTACAAAAGCTAGGAGGGACTCGCTTAAGGAAACCGCGTCCCCAGCAGAGTCGCCAGCTGTCGCAACCCTAAAAAAAGAATGCGAAAAAACAACCGGCGAAAAAAGAAAGACAGAAGAGTCGCCACCGTGCGTTATTTATCCCAAAGGAGGGAAAGGAAACGCTCGAAGAAAACCTAAAGAAAGGAAAGGAAAAGACAAGGTCTCGCAACCAAATCTTGGGTTCAGGAGTTGATTATGCAAAGAGAAGGTATTAGCACCCCTACGCATCCGTAGTACTCTACGGGATCCACTCTTGTTGTTCTTGTCTAAAGGGTGTGTGAATATCTAATGTACTATTTACTAAAAGAGAGGTTAAGAGAAAATGACTCGCACGGATGTCGCATCCACAACATACGTATCTCATCTGAGTATGAGAATCAGATTCTTCGTAGCTCGGCTACCTATGAGTTAAAGAGAAGTGTGCTCGCTAAGACATCGCGTCTTATTCCTACGTATCTCATATGGAATGAGAATCAGAGCAAAACGTAGTTCAGCTAACTACGGGAACAAGGGTCTTGATTGCAACTAGGACAAGAGAATGGGAAGGTCTCGATTGTGAGAAAATTCTTTACTTTGAATAAGTTTTGAATGATAGCAAATTGTGTGATCATTGTCTAATTGTTGGTTGTGCATTATTTTACATGTTTCCTTTGTGTTTTTAGCCTATACTATTGTTTCGTGTCTATACATAAAGATCCACATTGATACATGTCTTAAAAGAACTCATAAAAACTGTTTTGTGTTAGCATGTATCGATACATGTACTTCTGCATCGATACATAAATTTGTTTTAAATCACAAAACGTTCTTGCTTCAGTATGTATCGATCCATACGAGCCTTGCGTCGATACATAAATTTGTTTTAAATCACAAAACGTTTTTGCTTCAGTATGTATCGATCCATACGAGCCTTGTATCGATACATGCTCAGTTAAAATATTCTATGTATCGATACATACGAGCTTTGTATCGATAGATGCTTGTATTAATTCTCAAAAATTAATCAAAGCTACAGTATGTATCGATGCATAACCTTTTATATCAATACATAAGTCAGTTTTGTTTACTAACAGCTTCTGTCTATCACATATAAGAAGTATTTTGACAGCTTAGTGCAGGGCACGAATTCAGAAGTGAAAAACAGTTGTAACACCAATCAAAGGAGTGTGTAGCAGCAATTGTTTTAGCAGTTAGAAACCTGAAAGAGACTTCATCTTCTTCATCTTCTCAATCTCTTTTCTTCAAGAACATCAACACATAATCATTCTTGTTCTTTGGATTAAAGGATCACCGAGATAACGTTTAGTGGAACGATCAAGGATCTAGCTGAAGTGTTCAGTGGAACGATCGAGGATCTAGCTGAGTTGAAAGTTGAAGGTGTTTTCGAGGAAAAACCAATTGGTTTGTCCTCAAGAACTGGAGTGTTCTTGCGGGTTTGTTAGTCACGTTTGCAGAACAGATTTAGCCGCAGCGTAAGGTTTGGAAATTGGGTAATTTCGCAAACAGGTCGTGGAACCAGTGAATTGTTTGCAATTTCTTGCAGGAAATTCTTGATCGAGCTCAGATCAAATGGAGGTTTTATACAAGAAGAAGATCTTGGGATTTATAATTTTGTCTTTGTATTGTAACCTTGTATCAACGAATTCGGCATTATTGATAATTACAGTTCTCAATTTCATTTGAAATTGAGAGGGAGACGTACCCACACGCGAGGACGACTGTGGGGAACTTCCTTACCAAATCTCTGCGTATCGTATTCTTTCCTTATCTCTCTTTACGTTTTCAACAGTTTTGTGATTTCAGTTGGTGTGTTGTGGCTGTACATTTAGTGATACAATAGTGGCAAGAAAACTTCTTTATCTAAACTCCACCATTGTTCATCATTGATTACATACACACCAATTGTTTGACAAAATTGTCAGCTGAGTTTTATTCATTGGTATCAGAATTTAGTGATAAGTGCATTTGATTTGATAAAATTCTGGTGTTAATATTCTCTATCGTTCCTATTCAAATCCAGCAATAAATTCGCGTGTCCGGTTTTCTAGTAGCGGTTTAGAATAGACGGAAGTCGATTCGGGACTGTAATTTTCCGTTAAGTTTCAAAAACTCTGATAAGATTTTTAAATCCGTTTATTTCATAAGAGGTGATCTATTCACCCCCCCCCCTCTCGATCACTGGCCACACCGTCTAACAAGTGGTATCAGAGCACCGGTTCGCTGGTGTTCTGTGGTTGCTTGTAACGATATGGATTCTGAACCAAAGGGGGTGTATAATAGCGCACCGATTTTCAACGGTGAAAATTACGGCTACTGGAAAGACTGCATGCGAGTTCATATAAATTCTGTTGATAAGCTAGTATGGTCCTTTTCAAATTACTATGACAAATGCGGCTGGCGCCATAGTTCCTAAACCAGAAGGTGATTGGAATGAGAAAGATGAGAAAAAGTGGTCAAGTGATTGGAGAGCTCGAAATATGCTAATTTCAGCACTTGGTGTTGATGAGTATTTTCGGGTATCCCATTGCATGACAGCTAAAGAAATGTGGGATGCTTTAGAAGTTTCCCATGAGGGTACTACTGAAGTAAAATAGTCCCGCATTAACACACTCAATCAAGAGTTTGAGCTCTTTCGCATGAAACATGGAGAATCTATCTCCGACATGCAAAAGAGATTTACTCATCTCACTAATCGGTTAAATGCACTTGGAAAACCTGTTTCCAATGAAATAGCTACTAATAAAATTCTAAGATGTCTTAGCAGGGAATGGCAACCTAAAGTAACAGCTATTAAGGAAGCCAACGATCTAACGACACTTACGATTACAACATTGTTTGGAAAGCTGGAAGAACATCAGCAAGCATTAGAAAGTCTTGAAAAGTTTGAGAACAAAAGTAAGAAGGAAAAGGAGAAGAAGAGAGACAAAGAGGGAGAGAAGAAGCCAATAGCTCTTGTGGCCTCTAGCTCTAAGTCCTCACGAAAAGAGCAAAGTGACAATGATTCTAGTAGTGACAAAGATTCGGATGATGAGGAAATAGGACTTTTTGTAAGGAGATATAATAGATTCATTCGAAAGAACGGAGTCAAGCATTCCGACAAAAATCTCATGAAGTTTCGAAGACAATCTACAGATTCAAAACATGAAGAGAATAAGAAGAGTAGAGGAAAAGGATCTTGTTTTAATTGTGGTAAATCTGGACATTATAAAACAGATTGTCCTATGAAGTATAAGGATCAAGGAAAGGCTCCACCAAAAGGGTACAACAAACAAAGAAGAGCTTACATTGCATGGGAAAGTGACAATGATTCATCAAGCATACAAAGCTCAAGTGATAGTGATGAAACCGCAAATCTGTGCCTTATGGCTCACACCAAAAATCTATCCTACCACAAGAAGAAAATCAATGATAAAAAGGTAAAACAAGCCTACTATAATAACTTCTCTTCTATGACTTTTTCTGAACTGAAAATAGCTTTTGAAAAACTGCATAACGAAGTTGTAGATTCTTTTAAAAGATTATCTTCCGATAAACAAATATTTTCATTTCTGGAAGGTAAAGTATACAAAGCTGAAAAAGATTTAGAATCGTTAAAAGCTAGTATTGCAGAAAATTCAAAAGATATTGACATTGATGGATGTAGTAAAGTTAGGTATTGTGAAGCCTGTCATATTTGGCAAAGAGAGGTAAACACTCTCAAGGTCAAATTGGAAAAAGCTTTAAAACCTAAGGTTACTTATGTTGTTGACTCTAGGTTGTTTAAGAAGTCATTAAATCCACCATATGCAAAATACTCTTTTATTCCAAAGGATTCAATGAACAAGAATAAACAAACGCATCATCATGGTTTATGTCATTATTATTGTCATGTTGGCCATACCATTGAGAAATGCAAGTTTAGGAGATTTCTTGTTCCTAAAGGTATTTATCAATGGAAGCCAAAAGGCAACCATGTTAGCACTTACCCACTTGGACCCAATGAAAATCGGGTACCAACTTCTCTCTTTTGATATTGTAGGATGAGTAACTTGCTTCCGTAGACAGGAGATGGTTTCTTGACAGCGGTTGCTCAAGGCACATGACCGGTGACATATCGCTTTTCATAGACTTCAAAGCAAAGAAGAAGGGATATGTTACTTATGGAGACAATAACAAAGGAGTTATACTTGGAAAAGGTAGTGTAAGTAATCCCTCTACCACTACTATTTCTGATGTCCATTTAGTAGAGGGGCTTAAACACAATTTGTTAAGCATAAGTCAATTGTGTGACAAGGGTTATAAAGTATCTTTCATAAAACTTGCTGCATAATTGAACATGCTGAACAGAACGTTGTGTTTAAGGGTGTAAGAGTAAACAATATCTATATGCTTGACCTTTTTTATGTATCTTTAACAAGTACTAAATGTCTAGTTACCTTGAATGGTGATTCTTGGCTTTGGCATAGACGTTTAGCGCATGTTAATTTCGATTTTCTTAATAAGGTTGTATCTAAGGATCTAGTAGTCGGTCTTCCAAAAATAAAATTTTTGAAAGACCAACTATGTGACGTGTGCGAAATGGGAAAACAAACGAGGGTCTCTTTCAAATCTAAAAATGTAATTTCAACTTCACGACCCCTTGAGCTCTCCGTATGGATCTCTTTGGACCTTCTAGGACAAAGAGCTTAGGTGGAAATTATTATGGTTTTGTAATTGTTGACGACTATTCTAGATTTACTTGGACTATATTCCTTCATAGAAAAGATGAAACTTTTTCTGCTTTTAAGAATTTTGCAAATCTGTCCCAAAACAAAATGAATTCCAAAATAGTTACAATTCGTAACGATCATGGTGGTGAATTTCAAAACTATCACTTTGATAAGTACTGTGACAAGTATGGTATTGAGCATAACTTTTCAGCTCCTCGAACTCCACAACAAAATGGCGTTGTGGAGCGTAAAAATCATGTTTTAGAGGAGTTGGTAAGAACAATGCTAAATGAGGGTGGATTACCAAAATATTTTTGGGCTGATGTAGTTAGCACAACTTGTTATGTTTTAAACAGGATCTTAATCCGTCCTATTTTAAATAAAACCCCTTATGAGCTTTTAAAAGGAAGAAAGCCAAACTTGTCACATCTTCACGTATTCGGTTGTAAGTGTTTTGTTTTGAATAATGGTAAGGAAAATATTGGGAAGTTTGATGCAAAAGCGGATGAAGGTATCTTTCTTGGATACTCACATTCAAGTAAAGCATATAGAGTATATAATAAGCGTTTACTTACTATTGAAGGATCTGTCCATGTTTCTTTTGATGAGTCTTATCCGAAAAGTGTCGGAAAAGGTATTTCTTTTGATGACGCATGTGTATCTACAGAAGACATACTCAAGGAAGCTGTTACGGAAACTGATCAGTCCAAAACAATTGCCCATGAGAAGGAGGAAGATACTAGTCATGAAGAAGATAAGGAAGAAAGGACAGCTGAAGTGAATGACCTTCCACCAACTTGGAAATCTTCAAAAGACCATCCTATTGACAACATCTTGGGAGATATTTCAAAGGGAGTAATGACTCGTTCTAAGATAAGTAGTTTTTGTTCTCACTTCGCTTTTGTTTCACAAGTAGAACCTAAAAATGCCAAAGAGGCCTTGATTGATGAATGTTGGCTAATGGCCATGCAAGAAGAGCTTAATCAATTTAAAAGAAATGACGTTTGGGAACTTGTCCCTCGTCCGCGAGATCATCATATCATAGGTACTAAATGGGTTTTTAGTATTAAGCTTGATGAAAACGGAGTGATAACTAGGAACAAGGCACGTTTAGTAGCACAAGGGTATAACCAAGAGGAGGGCATAGACTATGAGGAAACTTATGCTCCAGTTGCTCGCCTTGAAGCTATACGTCTCTTGCTTGCCTATGCGTGTTCTAATAATTTTAAGCTTTACCAAATGGACGTAAAGAGTGCGTTTCTAAATGGTGTCATAAATGAAGAGGTATATGTCTCACAACCTCCTGGTTTTGAGAATGCTGAAAATCCAGATTATGTTTACAAATTAAAACGAGCTTTGTATGGTCTTAAACAAGCCCCTCGGGTTTGGTATGAAAGGCTTAGCAAATTTCTAATTGATCATGGATATTCAAGAGGTAAAGTGGATAATACTCTCTTTATTAAACACAAGGGAAAGCACATTCTTTTAGTTCAAGTTTATGTAGACGATATAATTTTTGGTTCAACTAACACACTTGGTCGAAGAATTTTCTAAGGTTATGCAGGATGAATTTGAGATGAGTCTTATGGGGGAGATAAATTACTTCCTAGGTCTTCAGATAAAGCAATTTGATGAGGGTACAACAGTATGTCAAACAAAGTACTGCAGAGAACTACTCAAGCGCTTTGGAATGAACGACTCAAAATCAATTGACACCCCTATGCCTACCAACGAAAATCTAGATAAAGATGAGCATGGTAAGAGTGTAGATGTCAAAAAGTTTAGAGGTATGATTGGGTCTCTTCTGTATCTTTCTGCTTCTAGACCTGACATAATGTTTAGTGTTTGTATGTGTGCACGATATCAATCAAATCCTAAGGAATCGCACCTGAAAGCTGTTAAGCGTATATTTAGATATCTTCATGGAACATCTAAATATGGGCTTTGGTATTCCAAAGGAAGTGATTATAGCTTAGTAGGTTACTCTGATTCTGATTTTGCTGGCTTCAAATCAGATAGGAAAAGCACGAGTGGTACATGTCACCTGTTTTAAAACTCCTTGGTAAGTTGGCATAGCAAAAAGCAGGTATATGTGGCTTTGTCAACTGCAGAGGCTGAGTACGTTGCAGCCGGTAGTTGTTGCGCTCAGATTTTGTGGCTAAAGCAACAACCACAAGACTTTAACATTCAACTCAAACGTATTCCAATAAAATGTGACAACACTATGTAAGACCCCAATTTTGTCCCTAAGATCCCTCATGGCATCATATCAGAACATTGCATTGCCTCAAGGATCATTGGACACCTTGCTTCCTTCCTTGTGGGTGGGATCCCTTTGAGAGTGGTTCTTGATCACCAAGCATTGCTTTCATTTCTATGTCATTGCATTTCTTTTTATCACTTACCAAAATGTACAAAAATATGTCATTAACCTTTGTTACTTGCAGCTTAAGCAATCAGCAGTCAAGGCAGTTCAAGTGAATCTTGTGTACAAGAGATGAAGTCTCCATTGAGTTATGGACCATGTGATCATTTGATTGAGCTTATTTGAGCTATAGGTTCATTTTGGAGCAAGTTCCCAAGTGGTTGAGGCCCCAAATTCATCAGAACAATTTCAGGTCATCTAAGGGCCAATGCAGTCAACTAAAAAGTCAACTGTGGGTTTTGAATTGAGAAATTGAGTTTCTTCATCCCATTCATGTCCAAATCATGCTTATTCATCTTTTCAAAGATCAAGGTTGAAGAATTTGAAGTCAAGTCAAAAGTTTCCAAAAATGGAAAGTGACCTATAATTTCAACTTTCCAAAAATGGAAAGTTTTTGATCCAACTTCAACTCAACTTTCCAATATCAAATAAGCTTCAAATGAAATTTTGTCCAACATGAAAGTTGAAGATCTCTCTCAACCATTTCCAAAAAGTCCAAGATCATGAGCATCTGATGAATGGTTGAGGAGATATGATCCAATCATTGCCAAGTATACATGGAACTTCCAATGAGCATAACTTTTGAATCAAAGCTCCAAATTGAGTGGTTCTTTTTGCAATATTCTTCTCTTGACCTCTAATTTCCAAATCATGCATCACATTACATAAAATCTCATCACATGATCACTTGCATATCCATGCCTTTTTTGGAGGGAAAATGCAAAATTCAAAAATGGTGCATTGTATGGACTTTCTACCATTGCCAATGTGTTTAAAAGATCATTTTAAGTGACTTTGATGAAGGGAGTCGTACTGTTCACGTGTAATTGGTACATGCACCATGCAAATTTTGATTTTTTGCAAAACACCTTATTTTCATTAACCAAATTAAACATGGATTAGCAAGTTGATTAAGAAGGCATATATATACTAAATCATAACAGAATTTGAAGGAGGTTAATCACAATTCACATTTCTAGATCCAAAATTCTCTCTCCCTCCAAAATTTTCTTCCATTCATAATTCAAATTTTCTTCAAATAGCATTGCAATTTTACTTCATATTCTTGTTCCCTAGCTTTGATTTAGTGCAGATCAAGTGTTAGATTGTTGAATTCGTGCAAGAATTGTGCATAGCAAGCTCATGAAGATGAAGATGGAAATTCAAGATTAAGCTAGATCTACACGTGTTCAAGCTTTCTTTTCTTCACCAAACATCATCACAAGCATTCTGGACTGGATTTGGATCAATACAAGCTGTGGATCGTGCAAAACAAGAACCTGCTCTTCAAGAGGTATGATTTTCGACCTTCATAATTCTCCAATTCATGTACATATTCTGGTAGATCTTGTTTTCCTGAGAATTCTGAGCTAAAAATCGTGTGAAATGGTGTATTATTCATTGAGTTATGCGCGTTTGAAGTTTGAGATCCAAAAATGTTTCTCATCGATTCTCTCTTGTTATGATGATTTATGCTTAGTTGTTTGTTGATCCGTGCTCTATGTTGCATGAGGATTCGTTTGGTATGCGTTTTGTTGAATTCTGGAAGTTTCTGGAATTTCTGGAAATTTGAGGATGAACATTCATCATCTTCATCATGAAGAAGATGAAGATGCATGCATTACGTCGGTTTCTGGTAATTTGCGTCGGTTTTTTTGCACATAGCGACGGTTCTGCGTCCAGGCTAGGGTTCAATATGAAACGGTGTCGTTTTGGCACCTGGCGCACGCTCAATTCAAATTCTTACCTAGTTCGATTCTGGCCGAGTGCAAAATATTCAAATTGTTCATTATTTTCATCTTGTCCCTCCACTTTGCCATGCTTTGTTCATGTTTGATTTTAATTTTTCTTCTAACTTGTAAAAATCATATAAAATTGAAAAATGCTCCAATTCACTCCCAATTTTTTGCAAAATGATCCTTGTTTTGTCTAGTTTTTTATGATGATGAATTTGGAAGTTATGCATGGCTGGAATCTTATTTGCTCTAGGTTGATTGAACACATGTGCATTTGTGACATTGCCTTACTCTTTCTATCATGAAATGCTTGATTTTAATCCAGTGGACCTGAAATTTTACATGATGATTCTAGACACATTGCTGGATGTTGTAGGCTTGGTTTGGTATTTTTATCATTTACCATTTCTGTTTTATGCATGTGTTTGCATTGGTATGACAATTTGTGTCACACATTTGGTTGATCAACTTGTATCATTTAATTTCCATGCCAAATGATCTTGGATGCTCCTAATTTTTTTGTATGTTGATCATGTTAGATGTGTTGAATGCTCATGAATTGTTCCAGAATTATTTGAATTATTTCTGTTTTGTTTTGGAATTTTCATTCATGATGATCATATATGAGCTTTGAAATTGCCTTTGGTTTCTCTTGCTTGATACATGGCCTTGCTTGATGATTTTGCTTTGGTCCTTTCTAGGACATGTTAATATGTGTTTGAAGTTGCATTGTGTTGAATTTCAGCTCCTGTTGTGAATTTTTTCTTCACCTTTGACCCTAGGCTTTGACCTAGTGGTTTGGACTTACATTTGAGCTTTGAATTTCAGGACCAATCACTCAATTTCCATGGTTGATGTTGCTTCATCATTTGAATGTTGATATTTGTTTTTGATTGCTAACATTTGCTGTTTTGTAGGTTGATGTTAACTCATTTGAGTTTTCCTTATGGCTTATGTGTTGTACATTGGGATTGTTTTGTTATTGACTATTGTCTGTTTGACTGAGTATTGTACTGATTGGTTTAGCTGTTTCCACAGGTACTTAAGTTGCTTTAAGTTCATTTGAACTTTGCTTTGCTTTGCTTGTGGTTGGCATACCACTTAGGTATAATCCCTAATCTTCATGTAGTTTGGAAGACCTGCCATGTTACTTTGGCAGGCACCTGTCTGAAGCCCTCCTTAAGAGGCCATGTTTTTGTTTGTTTAATTTTGTACCAAGCAGGTAAAGTCCTCTTAAGAGGCAACTGGCAGATAGAAGGGATGTGCAATCCATCCCCTGCTATTCAGTTGTGTCATTCACTTTGCTCACACCATGTGTTGATGCATTGTGAATAAGAACCCAAGATCTTATAGAGTCCATCACATGTGGAGAAGAGTTCCCTCATTCTGAATTCCCACACCTTCTATTGATTAAAGCTCTCCCAGGCCAGGGATAAGAGCTATGAGGCATAACCCTCATCTTCATTTCATCTGCTTCACCCTAACTCTCAATGTTAGGGTTAAGAGCTCAAAACACCCCATTCCAGTTGGCTTGTTTAAAGCCCAACCTTGATTGAGCCTCTTGATTGTGTATAGTGTGTGCTAACTGACTGCTTGATTGCTTAACTGTGCATCCTTCATGTTTGCTTTTGTATCATTCCATGTGCTTGCCTTTGCTTTTCATAGCATGTTTGTTTATGTGAGGATTCAGATGCAAGGCCCTTGATTGGTTATCTGTTTCCTATGATCATTTTTTGTGGAGTCAGGTGTAAGTCCATAGTTTGGTTACCTGTTTCCTTCTTGTGTTTTGTCCATTGAGGAGTCAATTGTAAGTCCAATTATTGGCAGTTGTTTCCTATGATCTGGTAGGAGTTGGGACTAAGACCATTGATTGGCATCCCATTTCCTTGGAGTCGAGTGTAAGACCATTTATTGGCAACTTTTTTCCTCTTGCTTATTGCATTTGTTTTCTTTGCTTTGTGAGACTAGTATAAGTCCATTGATTGGCATCTGGTATCCATGTTTTCTTTGCTTTGTGAGATTAGTGTAAGTCCATTGATTGGCATCTGGTATCCATATTTTGTTTTGTGAGATTGGTATAAGTCCATTGATTGGCATCTGGTATCCATGTTTTCTTTGTTTTGTGAGACTAGTGTAAGTCCATTGATTGGCATATGGTATCCATGTTTTCTTTGTTTTGTGAGATTGGTGTAAGTCCATTGATTGGCATCTGGTATCCATTTATGTTGGCTTTGCCTGATACTTTGTTTATCTGCCTTGCTTGTTGCCTTATTCTAAAGGAATCACTTGGATCATCTACATATGATCTCAAGAGGTGAACATCTAAGAAGTTTTGCATCCCTTAACCTTCACCCTTTTTGTTCTTTAAACCTCCATTTTGCATGTTAACTCAAACCAGAAAAATATTGTGCAAACATTTTCACTTCTTTTCAAACTAGAAACCTAGGCCTTAAGCCTTTGATTTTCAAACTTCATTTTCATAATACTTCTCTTGAATTGAATTCTAATCATACTTTGACCATCTTTTTGTGAATAATTCTAATTGGTTAATTTCACTCATTCAATTGTTTTGTGGCTCAAGTCCATTCTTGATAAGTTTTCATACATTAGCCATAGATCTCAATTATCTTAGTGGTTGATGTGAATCTCACTTTTGTCCTTAGTGATTGAATTGTAAGACTTCCTTGCTTATTATAGGGCATGGTCCCTCACTAGCAAGTTGAAGCTTTTCTCACATGGTGGACTTGTGGTTGTATAGGTTGAGTTTTCTCTCGTGGATAATGAAAGACCTTAGGGCTTTTGTTTAAAATCAATCCACTCATATTTTGGAAATTATTTAGCCGAACTACGAGGTTTTGATCCTGTAAAGATACGTAGGCAATGGATCTTTCCATCCAAACACAAAAATAATAAAAATTGTACATTCTTTTCTCATCCTCCCAATCAATGTTTGCACAATAAATATTTTCATAAACAATATCTTTTTGCAACAATTTGTGAAAAGGGTTCCCTAGGAGTACCTAGGATGCATTGGGTGCCTAACACCTTCCCTTTGCATAATTACCCCCTTACCCAGATCTCTGACCTTTCATTAGTTTTCTACGTGTAAAACTACTTAGGCTTTTGTTCGCTTTTTAGCCATTCCTTTGGATAAATAAAAGTGCGGTGGCGACTCTATCTTTGCATGCTTTGCTTTTGATTTAGTCAATAAATCATAAAGTGATGAATACACCGCTACAGAAAAGTGGCGACTCTGCTGGGGAAAAGATCCTTTCCTAGTGGGTTTGCCAAATTTTCACAATTGTTGTGATATATTGTTTATGACATATTTTTGTACAAATTTGGGATTACTGTATTGCTTGTAATGATTGATTTGCTTGATATATCAATTGCTTGCTTGTTTGGAGATCTGTGAGATGAGTTCTATACCCGAACTCGAGTGCACCTTATGATAGGAGAATGGCATAGTCTCGTCGACTTGTGTGGAGTTATTCCTTAGCAAGTTGACTTGCGAGTCCATTCACTTGGTGGAGGTCATGTTGGATTAATGATGCCACACAAGTTATTTGTGGTTAGGCATTATTCTTTCAACGTGTGCCGTAGAAGCCAAGGACCTTAGTTTACCAAGCCCATCTTGGCCTATTTTTAGGACGTAGTGCGGAGGTCGTTCAGATGTAAGATCTGATGCGATTGTTACGCGATACTACACTCATAAGAGTCTCTCTTGAGAATATTTTTGGAATACGAGTATTCGTTCCTCCGATAATATTCGAAAGATGGGATGATGACTATGGGAACCCCTGGTAGAACATGTTTGGCAGGTTTAAACCATAGTACACTCCCTTTGGGTGGTTCTTAACCGGGACTCCATGCTCGTGACTCGCAACAAACCCGTGATTCATGGTTGATCCGTTCACCCATCGTTAATATCAATGGAACTTGGGTGTTGATAAGGTGAAAACCATAATCCACCAAAATGGATGATTGATATTAAGGATGTTTGAACCGTTCGTATATCGTTAATATCAATGGGACTTGGGTGTCGATAAGGTGAAAACCCTAATCCACCAAAATGGATGATTGATATTAGGGATAATACGAACCATCCCATGACCTTTGTCTGGTGTGCTTTGCTTGATCCTTGAGTGTGATTGTTGCATTCATGCATTCATGCATTCATCTGCATCCATATCATCAGATAAAAAGAAAATTTTCAAGGAACTTAAGGGGTTTATTTGCAAAAATTTTCAGATATGGAAAGACCAAAAAGGCATACAAAGAAGTACAGCTTTAGACAGCCCGATCTGAAAGAGTTAAGGAATCTGACATCTTATGTATTAGATCCCTTGGTTTTCAAAGCTCGTTATGGGAAGCATCTGCCTTTGCTGACTACTCAGGTTGATGAGGGATTGATGGGAACCCTGGTTCAGTTCTATGATCCTCTGTATCACTGCTTCTCTTTTCCAGACTTTCAGTTGTTGCCTACCCTTGAGGAGTATGCGCATCTTGTGGGTATTCCGATTCTGGATCAAGTGTCGTTCAGTGGCTTGGAGAGTATTCCTACTTCTCGAGAGATCGCAGACTTGTGGCACATAGATGAATCCTTGGTTAAAGCTCATATGACTTCCAAAGGTGGAATTCAAGGTCTCCCTTCTGAGTTCCTCATCGCTCAAGCTACTGTTTATGGGAAGGCCATGAGTGAGGATGCCTTTGAAGCCATAATTGTGCTTCTCATCAATGGATTGGTATTATTCCCCAACATCGACAAATTTGTGGATGTGAACGCTATTAGGATCTTCTCGGTTCTTAATCCCGTTCCGACTCTGTTGGGTGATACCTATTTTTCTTTGCATCTGAGGAATGCGAAGGGTAGTGGTGCTATAGTGTGTTGTTTGCCTCTGTTGTATAAGTGGTTTATTTCTCACTTACCTCAGACGGTCGCTTTCAAGGAGAACAAGGGATGTCTACGGTGGTCCACGAGACTCATGTCTCTCACTAATGATGATATCTCTTGGTATGATCGTGCATATGACGGTGTCCAGATTATTGATTCTTGTGGTGAATTCTCCAATGTGCCTCTTCTTGGTACATGTGGTGGGATTAGCTACAACCCTGTATTAGCACGTCGTCAGCTTGGGTTCCCCTTAAAGGATAAACCTAATAACATTCTGTTAGAAGGTGTGTTCTTCAAGGAGGGTAAAGATCCCCAAGGCCTGAAAGCCAGGATGGTCCGCGCTTGGCGCAAGATTCACAAGAAGGGTAGAAGTGAATTGGGTCCGAAGAACTGCATAGCTTTGGAGTCATACACTGCTTGGGTGAGGAAGAGAGCATCTGAGTATCTCATGCCATATGATTATCCGAGACTTACACTGTTGGTTGTGGCTGGGCCTTCAACCCTCCCTAACCAAGGTGTAGAGGAGTTGAGAGACGAAGACCTTTCACGTGCTTGGATCCGTGAAAGAGAAGAGTTGCTTCAACAGCTGAAGGAGAAAGATGCTATGATCGAGTTTCTCGAGCTTCAGGTCATTGATGATCCTGATGATACTTGGACTTCTCTACTTCCTCAATCTTCCAAGTTCTGGAAAAGGAGGTATGACAGACTCGCCAAAGATAAGGCGGATATGGAAGCAACATATGAGAGAGAGATCAAGAGGCTTCGTGCAACTTATCTTCCAGCATCCCGAGCTTCTAGGGATCCATTGGATGTTTATTTTCCTTCTCTCTTGTAATGTAATTGACAATGCTGTACTTCTTTGTTCAAATATATTTGATGAGATGTTTTCCATATGCGATTAAAATGATTAATATTCAAAAATTGCAAATAGAACCCTAAAAGTTCCTTTGAAAATAAAGACAAATCATCTGCACGAGCATTGCATGCATCATTTTGCATAAGCAGGTGTTGTTCTGGTCTTCTTGTTTGTGGCCTAACTCTGTGCTCTTCATTTATTTTGAAGACAAGCTGACTCATCGGTACTACACCCGAGCTAACTCTGCAAGAGTGATGGATCAACTTGAACAAGAGAACCGTGAGCTGAAGGAAGAGGTTGCCAGACTGAGTGCTCTGATGGAGCAGTTTCTAGCTGCGCAGAATCCACCGCCTGCAACTCCTCCCTAGAGGACTGTTATATCAGAGATTGTCTCCTCGACAATGCCAACTCCCAGTGCCTATTTCATGCCAGCCATGCCAGCCGGGTTTCCGTGGGGTATGCCTCCTGGTTTTATGCCTGATATTCCAGCTCCTACCTTTGCTTCCATGCCGGCATCTAGCCCGGTCCTTGCAATGCCTCCTCCTGTCGTGCATACCACTCCTAGGGTAGACGACACCATCTATCATTTTGAGCCGTCTGAGGGCCCAGATGTTATTGAAAAGATGGATGCTATGAACGACCAATTCCTTGAACTCCGCAAGGAATTGAAGACCCTTCGAGGGAAAGATTTGTTCGGCAAGTCTGCTGCTGAACTCTGCTTGGTTCCCGGTGTTAAGATACCCGTCAAATTCAAAGTCCCTGACTTTGAGAAATATAAAGGGAACACCTGCCCGCTCAGCCACCTAGTTATGTATGCCAGGAAAATGTCTACTCAGACAGATAATGATTAGTTGCTGATTCATTATTTTCATGATAGTTTGTCTGGTGCAGCTCTTCGGTGGTATATGAGCCTAGATAGTGCAAACATTCGTTCCTTCAACGATCTTGGCGAAGCCTTCGTCAAGCAATACAAATATAATGTGGATATGGCTCCCGATCGGGATCAGCTCAGAGCCATGTCCCAGAAGGACAAAGAGACATTTAAGGAATACGCCCAGAGGTGGCGAGAGCTGGCAGCTCAGATTACTCCTCCGCTGGAAGAGAAGGAGATGACCAAAATCTTTTTGAAGACTTTGAGTTCATTTTATTATGAGCGGATGATCACGAGTTCTCCCTCTGATTTCACCGAGATGGTGAACATGGGGATGCGATTGGAGGAAGGAGTCCGTGAAGGACGTTTATCCAAAGATGAAGGCTCTTCAAGCAAGCGATATGGGGCGTTTGCTAAGAAGAAAGATGGGGAGGCACATGCTGTGCAATCCCATGCTAAACCCAAAAGACCCTCTGCCAAGAGGAAGCCTGTGCGTCATGCCAGCAACCAGCATCAGGTGGCTCATATAGCACCTGTCTTCCATGACAATCAGCATCATAATCAACAACAACCTCAGTATCAGCAACAACATCGTCCTCAGCAGCAGGTTTACCAGCCTCGTAACAACATGATCAGGCTAATTTGGGTTATGAGAGGAAGAAGATCACTTTCGATCCAATTCCTATGTCATACGCTGAGTTGTATCCCTCTTTAATAGAGCGGAAAATGATTATCCCGAGGGACCCTCCGGCTGTACCTGCTAACCCGCAGTGGTGGTATAAGCCCGACCAGCATTGTGTTTATCATTCCGGTGCTCCCGGCCACAATGTAGAAAACTGCTATCCATTGAAGACTAAGGTTCAAGACCTTATGAGATGCGACATTCTGAGCTTTGAGGACTCAGGCCCCAATGTTACGAAGAACCCATTGCCCGAGCATGGGAAGTCGGTTAACATGGTCCAGGGTTGCCCTGGCAAATATAAGGTCAAATATGTAAGCCATATTCGACAGTCATTGGTTGAGTTGCATCGTCTGCTGTGTAATTACAGTCATATGGAGCACGACCATGACAAGTGTCGTATCTGCTCTGTCAATCGTCTGGGTTGTCGCCAAGTGCGCAGAGAGCTGCAAGAGCTGTTGGATGATGGGACCATTGAGATTCTTCAAAACAGAAATGTTGATGAAGACGAACCGGAGGTGAATGTGATTTCCCCTGTGTTCAAGATTCCTGAGCCTGTTGTCATTCGTTATGATGGCAGCAAGCAGAAAGTCTCTCCTTCTTTGGTGATCAAGCCTGCAGGCCCTGTGCCTTATTCTTCAGACAAAGCAGTTCCCTTCCGCTATAATCCTGTTGCTGTGGAAGATGGGAAAGAAGTGTTGTTGCCTTCATCCTCTGTTGTTAGTATTGCTGATGTAAGCGGGTTGACCCGTAGTGGTCGCGTGTTTTCAGCACCGAAGCCTCAGGCAAAGGTTGATTCTAATGTTCGTCCGGTGGGGAATGCTGTTAATCCTCCGAACCCAAAACTTGCTATTGCAAAACCCTCCTTTGTACAAAAGACTCCTACTTCTTCTGTTGGCCCGAGTGGCACTGTGAATGAAGACTGTGATGAGATGCTGAAGCTCATCAAGAAGAGTGAGTACAACGTTGTAGACCAACTTCTACAAACGCCGTCCAAGATCTCCGTGTTATCCCTGCTTCTGAATTCCGAACCCCATAGGGAGGCTCTGCAGAAAGTTTTGGACGTGGCTTATGTTGATCATGACGTCACTATTGAACAGTTTGATAGTATTGTTGCAAACATCACTGCTTGCAACACTTTGAGTTTCTGTGACGCTGATCTCCCTGAGGAGGGAAGAGACCACAACATGGCTTTACATATATCCATGAATTGCAAGAGCGACGCCATGGCCAACGTGCTGGTGGACACTGGGTCATCTTTGAATGTATTGCCGAAATCCACTCTTTCTAGATTGTCATATCAAGGGCCTCCCATGAGGCAGAGTGGTGTCGTTGTGAAAGCTTTCGATGGGTCGCGTAAGACTGTGATTGGGGAAGTTGATCTCCCAATCAGGATTGGACCAAGTGATTTCCAAGTTACCTTTCAGGTTATGGATATCCACCCATCTTATAGTTGTCTCCTTGGTAGACCATGGATTCACGAGGCTGGCGTCGTGACATCCACCCTACACCAGAAGCTGAAATTCGTTAAGAATAAGAAACTGGTTGTGGTAGGGGGAGAAAAGGCTCTCCTGGTTAGCCACTTGTCTGCTTTCTCATATATTGACGCTGAGGATGAAGTTGGAACGTCTTTCCAAGCTTTGTCTATTGCTGAGCCGATTGAGAAGAAGTCTCCCTCATTTGCTTCCTATCGTGATGCGAAACTGGCCATTGAATGTGGTGCGGTTGCTGGTTAAGGGAAGATGATTGAGCTTGAAGATAATAAATCCCGGGCTGGCATTGGCTATTCTTCTGGGGTCTTCAATAACAAAGGGTTGTTCAAGAGTGGAGGTTTCATCCACGCCGATCAAGCTGAGGAAGCTGCTGCTATTCTAGAAGAGGATGCAGAGGATACTAGCAACTTTCTTATCCCTGGCGGGATCTGCCACAATTGGGTCGCTGTAGATGTTCCTACCGTCATTCATAGATCAGAGTAATATGTTCACTTTGTTTAAAACCCTTCTCCCATGCCAAAAGGAGAAGTGATGACATTGTTGGCGTCATATATACAATGATATTTCATTCAATAAATTCATGTTAAACATTTGTTTTTCCATTTGTTTTCACTTTTTGCTTTTTTGCATGAAATCGGTGATCACAAAAAACCCTAAAAACAAGAATAAAAGCAATCTTTTCATCTGCATAGTGATTTGTTTGTTTAAAATCTAAAGTTTTTTCGTTATCCAAAATCATTATGCAGGTTGACTCTAAAACCCATTGAACATAATGATCCAACGCCATCTCCCAATTTTGAATTCCCTGTATTCGAGGAAGAGGAAGATGATGTGGAAGGGATTCCTGATGAGATTACCCGTCTTCTTGAGCATGAAGAGAAGATCATTCAGCCGCACCTTGAGAATCTGGAAACAGTCAACTCGGGGTCTGAAGATTGTGTTTGGATGGTGAAGATTGGGGCACTCCTTGAAGAGTCTGTCAAGAAGGGGTTGATCAGTTTGCTACGAGAATATTCCGATATCTTTGCTTGGTCGTATGAAGACATGCCGGGTCTAGGTACAGATATTGTGCAACATTTCCTGCCTCTGAAGCCTGAGTGCGTGCCTGTGAAGCTGAAGCTCAGAAGAACTCATCCCGGTATGGCAGTGAACATCAAAGAGGAAGTTCAGAAGCAAATTGATGCGGGGTTTCTGGTGACTTCTACATATCCTCTATGGGTGGCCAATATTGTGCATGTGCCTAAGAAGGACGGAAAAGTCCGTATGTGCGTTGATTACAGAGATTTGAATAAAGCTAGTCCAAAAGATGATTTTCCTCTACCACACATTGATATGTTGGTAGAAAATACAACTAAATTCAAAGTCTTTTCGTTTATGGACGGGTTTTCCGGTCATAATCAAATCAAGATGGCACCCGAGGATATGGAGAAGACAACATTCATCACACCTTGGGGAACATTCTGTTATAGAGTGATGCCCTTCGGTTTGAAGAACGCCGGAGCCACGTATCAACGAGCTATGACTACCTTGTTTCATGATATGATGCACAAGGAGATAGAGGTCTATGTTGATGACATGATTGCTAAGTCACGAACGGAAGTTGAACATGTTGAGCATTTGTTGAAGCTTTTTCAGCGTCTGAGGAAGTTCAGGCTTCGTCTGAACCTGAACAAATGTACATTTGGAGTCCGTTCTGGCAAGTTATTGGGTTTTGTTGTCAGTGAGAGAGGTATTGAGGTTGATCCTGCAAAGGTCAAACCAATACAAGAGATGCCTGCGCCCAAAACTGAAAAGCAAGTCCGAGGTTTTCTTGGCCGCTTGAATTATATTTCCAGATTTATATCCCACATGACTGCCACATGTGCGCCTATATTTAAGCTCCTCCGGAAAGATCAATCTCATGATTGGACCGAGGATTGCCAGAAAGCTTTCGACAGTATCAAAGAGTATCTGTCTGAACCTCCAATCTTGTCTCTTCCTGTAGAAGGAAGACCTATGATCATGTATTTGACTGTTCTTGAAGATTCGATGGGTCGTGTCCTCGGTCAGCAAGACGAATCGGGGAAGAAAGAATATGCTATCTACTACCTGAGTAAGAAGTTCACTGATTGTGAGTCTCGATACTCTATGCTTGAGAAGACGTGTTGTGCTTTGGCTTGGGGCACTAAGCGTTTGCGCCAGTACATGATAAATCATACAACTTGGTTGATATCCAGAATGGATCCAATCAAGTACATCTTCGAGAAGCCTGCTTTAACCGGGAGGATTGCCCGTTGGCAGATGTTGTTGTCTGAGTATGATATTGAGTATCGAGCTCAGAGAGCTATCAAAGGTAGTATTTTGGCTGACCATTTAGCGCACCAGCCGATTGAAGATCATCAGTCTATTCAGTACGACTTCCCAGATGAGGAGATTCTGTATTTGAAAATGAAAGATTGTGATGAGCCTACACTTGATGAAGCTCCGGAACCTGGTTCCAGATGGACGATGGTGTTTGATGGCGCTGTAAATCAGTACGGAAATGGAATTGGGGCAGTAATCATTACTCCTCAGGGCACACATATTCCATTTACAGCAAGGCTAACTATCAAATGCACGAATAATATGGCGGAGTACGAAGCCTGTATCATGGGATTAGAAGAATGCATTGATCTAAGGATCAAACATCTTGATGTTTATGGTGATTCGGCCCTGGTTGTCAATCAGATCAAGGGTGAGTGGGAGACAAATCAACCCAGTCTTATTCCATACAGAGATTATGCGAGGAGGATTTCAACGTTCTTTACAGAAGTTGACTTTCATCATATTCCTCGAGAGGATAATCGGATGGCAGATGCTCTTGCTACGCTCGCTTCAATGATTGTGGTCAAGTATTGGAATGAAGTTCCCAACATCAACGTGATGCGCTTGGATAGACCAGCTCACGTGTTTGCAGTTGAAGAAGTGAATGATGACAAGCCTTAGTATTTTGATATCAAGAATTTCCTCCAGAACCAGGTCTACCCGCCTGGGGCGTCTGTGAAAGATAGGAAAACTTTGAGAAGGTTGTCAGGCAGTTTCTACCTCAGTGGTGAAGTGCTGTATAAAAGAAATTTTGACATGGTTTTGCTCAGATGCGTGGATAGACACGAAGCAAACCTGTTGATGACTGAGGTCCATGAGGGTTCAATTGGTACTCATTCCAATAGACATGCCATGGCTAGAAAAATGCTGAGAGCAGGCTACTATTGGCTGACAATGGAGTCTGACTGCTGCAAATATGTGAAGAAATGCCACAAGTGTCAGATTTATGCGGACAAGATTCATATTCCTCCGACACTTCTGAATGTGATTTCATCACCATGGCCTTTCTCTATGTGGGGAATTGACATGATCGGCATGATTGAACCGAAAGCGTCCAACGGACACATGTTTATTCTCGTAGCAATTGATTACTTCACCAAATGGGTTGAAGCCGCATCATATGCTAATGTGACCAGGCAGGTGGTTGTGAGGTTTATCAAGAATCAGCTGATTTGCCGTTATGGTGTGCCTGATAAGATCATTACTGATAATGGATCTAACTTGAACAACAAGATGATGGAAGAGTTGTGCGCTGATTTCAAGATTGCACACCATAATTCCCCTCCTTACAGACCCAAGATGAATGGGGCTGTTGAAGCTTCTAATAAGAACATCAAGAAGATTATCCAGAAGATGACAGTGACGTACAAAGATTGGCATGAGATGCTTCCATTTGCTTTGCATGGATATCGTACATCTGTTCGCACTTCAACAGGGGCAACCCCTTTCTCTCTTGTTTACGGCATGGAGGCTGTTCTCCCAGTAGAGGTGGAGATCCCATCAATGAGAGTCTTGATGGAAGCCAAGTTGACTGATGCTGAATGGATTCAGAGTCGTTATGACCAACTGAATTTGATTGAAGAGAAGCGATTGACTGCCATGTGTCATGGTCAGTTATATCAGCAGAGGATGAAGAAAGCATTCGATAAGAAGGTCAAGCCTCGTGTGTTCCGAGAAGGTGACCTCGTGCTCAAGAAAGTCTTGTCTTTCGCGCCCGATTCCAGGGGCAAGTGGACTCCAAACTATGAAGGTCCATATGTTGTCAAGAGAGCCTTTTCAGGCGGTGCTTTGATGCTCACAACAATGGATGGGGAGGATTTCACTCGTCCTGTGAATCCAGATGCAGTCAAGAAATACTTTGCCTAAAAAGAAAAACAGAATAGCTCGCTAAGTTGAAAACCCGAAAGGGCGGCTTAGGCAAAAATGAGTGTCTCGGTGGAAAACCCGAAAGGGCGATCCAGGCAAAAATTAGAGACATGAAAAAAGTATATTTGCATCCCGCTAGATTGAGTACCTCACCCTGGGGCAATCTAGGCAAAAATTAGGGATTCGGCAAGTAACTGCATCCTGACAAGACTTTCTGTTCCGCAGCCGTTTTTTCGTCAGAAATTCTTGATTCGTTGTCGATTAAAGCTTCGAATACATCAGATTCAAATTGGTAGAGAAATGGTCATTATGTTCAATGTAGCCCTCTTCCAATATATATCACCGATTTCAAATTTGTACAGATCTATGGAGTCTTGCCATTTGCAGGCTACCATTCCATCAAATAAATTTGAGCTTTTATCCAATTATTTGCACTCTTAGTTATTTCAATTCAACAAATGTTTTGCATGTTTTAATTGATAAAATGTCATTGTTTTAAACAAATAAATTTTTCAAAATTGTTTTTTTAACAAAGTGAACATTCACAATGATAAAAGGATACTTAAGAATTTCTCAGTGCCCTCCCAAGGATGGCATGATTTCCAACAGGGTAAGACATTTGTTCATATTCCTGGCTTGGTTGTATCCTCTTTCTCCAGACTGTTGTTGGGGTTGTTCGCCAAGCAGAGCTTCTGTTGAGATTTTATGCTCCTAGAGCAGAGTGCTTGTTGGAAACTTCAGTTTCCCTCTCCAGCAGCATTCTCTCCCCGGCATGGATGCTTTCCTTTTGGAAGATTCAGTAGTTGGTGGGTTGACACCCCGTTACTTTGTCTGTTTCCTCAGTAAAGTCGCCAGCAGAGTTGTTAGTATGATGTACTGCATCTATGCTACCTCTCCCTATCAGGGTGCTTGTTGAGGTTTATACCTCTTTTCCCTTCAGCAGAGCAGTGATTCTTGCCTCCTCGGCAGTTGTGATTCCTTTTGGAAGATTCAGTTTTGGTGGTTGATCCCCAGCTCTCCTTCTCTGCCTCAGATAAATCCCCCAGTAGATTGGTGGTGGTAGATTGTATCTGTGAGTGGTTTTCTCCCCTGCAGAGATTGGGTTGATTTCCTGATGCTTTTGATCCCCGGTAGAGTGGCTTGTGTGCAGAATCTATTCGTGTGATCTATTCTCCTTCAGTGGGTTTATCCCCAATGGAGTTGCTGACAGTATCCCCAATAGAGTTGCTTGTGCGGCTAGATTCTACTTGTGTGTTCGGTTCTCTTCAGCAGTTCTTGCTTGTGCAGTGAATTCTGTTTCTCAGCTGAGACTGATGATCCCCCCTGCAGAAATCTCGGGATTTCTCCATTTCCCCAACGGATTTGTGTTTGTGGCAGTTGCTGCTTGTTGTGAACTTTTGTTCCCCAGTTGGGTTGATTGTTGATCCATCACTCAGAGATTTTGTGATTTCTTTGATATCTCTGATCTTTTGCTTCCCAGCAGATCTTTGCTTTTTAGCATTCAGATCTCCAGCAGATTGGCTTTCCAGTTGAATTTCTTGGATTGTTCTCTGGAAGTGTAGACCCGGGCTTTTGATTCCTGGACCTGTTTGTGTTAGAAATGTCTGTTTTGTCAGCATTCATCAAACATAAATCACGCATATTCATGCATACTGTCAACATTTAGATATTCATGTTGCATTTTTTGCCATATATCTTTTGTTTTTTATCTCCTGCTATTGGTGATATAGATCTCTCCAGTAGATCTCTCCAAGTAGAAAGTGTCTGTCTGTCCTTCTGCAGTTCCCCACTGAGATATATCCTCGTGTATGACGGTTGTTTCCGTTCCCTCCCAACACATATATTGGGATGGGTTTTCCCTTTTGAGTTCTTTCCTCATTAGGACGAGTCTTGATTCAGTTTGCCTTTTTGGTTTGATCCTGAATTGGCCTTTTTTCAACTGTCTCCTGTGCTTTCCTGTGGAATAAATGAATAAATTGCCCAAAAACCGGCAATAGTTCATCTTATCCCCAGCAGAGTTTTGGGCCTTCTACCCAGTAACCGATAGTTATAAGTCCTATCTTTGTGGTTTTCTACCCAGTAACTGGTAGTTGTAAATCCTGTATACCTTTTTCCCTTTTGTGGAATCTGTGGTTGTGAACATTTTTGTTCCTCAGCAAGAGTCGGTGGTTTTCTACCCTATATTCGGTAGTCGTAAATCCTATTTTTCTTGCTCTCCAGCAGTTTGTGGTTTTCTACCCAGTAACTGGTAGTTCTGAACCCTATTTTGTTTCCCCGTGCGGAGTTGTGATCCTTTCACTCCCCACGCAGAGGTTTTGGTTTTCTACCCCGTATTCGGTAGTTGTAAACCCTAATGCTTTTTATCCTCATCGGAGTTGTGGCTTCTACCCAGTATTCGGTAGTTATAAGTCCTATCTCTCTTCCCCTAGCAGAGGTAACCTTTGTGGTTCATTCTGGTTGATGGTGGATTTTGCGGTCTTCTACCCAGTATTCGGTAGTTGTAAATCCTACGTTGTTGTTGTCTCCCTAACGGAGTCTGTGCTTGCTTGTGGATAATTGCCGTATGCTAGCAATTTTACCCTCAGCCAGAGTCTTTGGTCTTCTACCCAGTATTCGGTAGTTATAAATCCTTTGTTCTCCCCTTTTGCGGAGTTAACCTTGTTGTTCATCCTAACCGATGACGGTTACTCATCCGTGGTTGTCTACCCAGTATTCGGTAGATGTAATCCCCTCTTTGTGGTTATCTTCATTCAGTATTTCGATGTTGATATTCCCTTTCTTCTGGGTCTTTGCTTTGAGTAAGCACTTGTATTTCCCAGCAAGTTTTTGTGGATAATTGCCGGATGCTAGCAATTTTATCCTCAGCGGGTCCTTTCACCATTTGCCAGTGATTTGTTCCCCGGATCATTGATTTTTATCAATGCATCCCCCGGTGAGTCCTCTTTCATTTACCTTTTTGATTGGTAATGATTGTTTCTCCCTTTGACTGGTCATCTTTATATACCTAGTTTTGGTATCCCGATGCCTTTCTTTTCGGTCGATTTATCCTTTATTAACCCAGTAACCGGTTGTGGATAATCTTCCATGCGAGTATACTATCCACGTTCTGACGGTAATGAATAATATATCTCATGCACTCTTCAAGCGAAGCCTGTTGTGTTTCCCTAGCCGAGTAAGATTCGTAGTTCCTTTGCGGAATCGAATATTCTTTGTTCTCCTTTTTTGAGCGTATCTCCCAGTAGCCGGTGGTATGTCTCCTGGATAATTGGCGGATGCTTGCAATTTATCCTCTGTGAGTTATCTTTCGTCTACCCTATTGTTGTTGGTAACGATTGTTTCTCTTTTTGGTCGGTCACCTATTATATACCCAGTAACCGGTATCTCTGGTGTCTCTTCCTTTGCGAGTATATTATCTATGTTCTGACGGTAATAGATAATATATCTCATGCGAGTATACTATCCACGTTCTGACGGTAATGGATAATATATCTCATGCACTCTTTGATTGAAGTCTTTTGTCCTTCCCCGTTTGAGTAAGATTCGTTTTCCCGTTGCGGAGTCGAATATCCATCCTGTAAGTCGATTTGCTTTTTCAAGCCCTCCTTTCGGATGATGAGTGTTTTGGCATATATACCAATTCACGCTTTGGTCGGTCACCTATTATATACCCAGTAACCGGTATCCCTGGTGTTCCTTCCTCTCTGCTCCCTATTATGACTTTGGTCCCCTGTGGAGTCGGATTTTCCTGAGTTGATGTACCTCTTTCAGGTCTTTCTCAGATGTTTGGTTGATTGATATCTCTCACCCTTATACCGGTCTTAGATATTCTTTCACCCAGTAACCGGTGTTCAGATCACATGTCTCTTTGAGCTTGTTACCCAGTAACCGGTAACACCTCATCTTGCAGATTTTCTCCAGGAGAATCTTTGTTAGACATTCCCAAGTGGAGTTCCTGTTGTGATTTTACCCTCTTGCTATATTGGCGTTTCCCCAATATATGCAATTTTTCCCCAGCAGGGAGGTTCTGTGTGAATATTTCCCCAGTCCGAGTCCGGATTTTCATCCGAGGTATCCTTGGTGGATAGTTTGAGTTAGTTTGAGTCTTTCCAAAGGATGTGTTCCCTTTGGAAACTTCTTCTTTTCCCCAGTTTGAGTCCTTTACTCCCCAGTGAGGTCTCCAGTCCAGTCGTGTCCTGCTCACGCTGTGTCTAGTTCTTGCTTTCCCTAATTCAGAGTCGTGTCCTATTCACGCATTCTTTTTCTTGTTCTTATCCCCATGAGAGTCCTGTTAGAGTCTCTGTTCCTGGTGAGTGTATTACTCTGATGGATCATCTTTTCTTCTTTGTGGACCAGTATTCCCCATAGAGATTGTTTCTTTTGCATGCATACATTTGCATCATGAGGTCTCTTAGGGACCAAAATTTGTCTCATTACTGTTATTTAAGCCCATTCTACCGCGTCTAGATGAAGATTTTAACCTTCACCTCTCCGGCTAGAGTGACCTTAAATAGGGGCATCTGTAAGACCCCAATTTTGTCCCTAAGATCCCTCATGGCATCATATCATAACATTGCATTGCCTCAAGGATCATTGGACACCTTGCTTCCTTCCTTGTGGGTGGGATCCCTTTGAGAGTGGTTGTTGATCACCAAGCATTGCTTGCATTTGTATGTCATTGCATTTCTTTTTATCACTAACCAAAATGTACAAAAATATGTCATTAACCTTTGTTACTTGCAGCTTAAGCAATCAACAGTCAAGGCAGTTCAAGTGAATCTTGTGTACAAGAGATGAAGTCTCCATTGAGTTATGGACCATGTGATCATTTGATTGAGCTTATTTGAGCTATAGGTTCATTTTGGAGCATGTTCCCAAGTGGTTGAGGCCCCAAATTCATCAGAACAATTTCAGGTCATCTAAGGGCCAATGCAGTCAACTGAAAAGTCAACTGTGGGTTTTAAATTGAGAAATTGAGTTTCTTCATCCCATTCATGTCCAAATCATGCTTATTCATCATTTCAAAGATCAAGGTTGAATAATTTGAAGTCAAGTCAAAAGTTTCAAAAAATGGAAAGTGACCTATAATTTCAACTTTCCAAAAATGGCAAGTTTTTGATCCAACTTCAACTCAACTTTCCAACATCAAAGAAGCTTCAAATGAAATTTTGTCCAACATGAAAGTTGAAGATCTCTCTCTCCCATTTCCAAAAAGTTCAAGATCATGAGCATCTAATGAATGGTTGAGGAGATATGATCCAATCATTGCCAAGTATACATGGAACTTCCAATGAGCATAACTTTTGAATCAAAGCACCAAATTGAGTGGTTCATTTTGCAATATTCTTCTCTTGACCTCTAATTTCCAAATCATGCATCACATTACATAAAATCTCATCACATGATCACTTGCATATCCATGCCTTTTTTGGAGGGAAAATGCAAAATTCAAAAATGGTGCATTGTATGGACTTTTTACCATTGCCAATGTGTTTAAAAGATCATTTTAAGTGACTTTGATGAAGGGAGTGGTACTTTTCACGTGTAATTGGTACATGCACCATGCAAATTTTGATTTTTTGCAAAACACCTTATTTTCATTAACCAAATTAAACATGGATTAGCAAGTTGATTAAGAAGGCATATATATACTAAATCATAACAGAATTTGAAGGAGGTTAATCACAATTCACATTTCTAGATCCAAAATTCTCTCTCCCTCCAAAATTTTCTTCCATTCATAATTCAAATTTTCTTCAAATAGCATTGCAATTTTACTTCATATTCTTGTTCCCTAGCTTTGATTTAGTGCAGATCAAGTGTTAGATTGTTGAATTCGTGCAAGAATTGTGCATAGCAAGCTCATGAAGATGAAGATGGAAATTCAAGATTAAGCTAGATCTACACGTGTTCAAGGTTTCTTTTCTTCACCAAACATCATCACAAGCATTCTGGACTGGATTTAGATCAATACAAGCTGTGGATCGTGCAAAACAAGAACCTGCTCTTCAAGAGGTATGATTTTCGACCTTCACAATTCTCCAATTCATGTACATATTCTGGTAGATCTTGTTTTCCTGAGAATTCTGAGCTAAAAATCGTGTGAAATGGTGTATTATTCATTGATTTAAGCGCGTTTGAAGTTTGAGATCCAAAAATGTTTCTCATCGATTCTCTCTTGTTATGATGATTTATGCTTAGTTGTTTGTTGATCTGTGCTCTATGTTGCATGAGGATTCGTTTGGTATGCGTTTTGTTGAATTCTAGAAGTTTCTGGAATTTCTGGAAATTTGAGGATGAACATTCATCATCTTCATCATGAAGAAGATGAAGATGCATGCATTACGTCGGTTTCTGGTAATTTGCGTCGGTTTTTTTGCACATAGTGACGGTTCTGCGTCCAAGCTAGGGTTCAATATGAAACGGTGTCGTTTTGGCACCTGGCGCGCGCTCAATTCAAATTCTTACCTAGTTCGATTCTGGCCGAGTGCAAAATATTCAAATTGTTCATTATTTTCATCTTTTCCCTCCACTTTGCCATGCTTTGTTCATGTTTGATTTTAATTTTTCTTCTAACTTGTAAAAATCATATAAAATTGGAAAATGCTCCAACTCACTCCCAATTTTTTGCAAAATGATCCTTGTTTTGTCTAGTTTTTTATGATGATGAATTTGGAAGTTGTGCATGGCTGGAAATTTATTTGCTCTAGGTTGATTGAACACATGTGCATTTGTGACATTGCCTTACTCTTTCTATCATGAAATGCTTGATTTTAATCCAATGGACCTGAAATTTTACATGATGATTCTAGACACATTGTTGGATGTTGTAGGCTTGGTTTGGTATTTTTCTCATTTACCATTTCTGTTTTATGCATGTGTTTGCATTGGTATGACAATTTGTGTCACACATTTGGTTGATCAACTTGTATCATTTAATTTCCATGCCAAATGATCTCGGATGCTCCTGATATTTTTGTATGTTGATCATGTTAGATGTGTTGAATGCTCATGAATTGTTCCAGAATTATTTGAATCATTTCTGTTTTGTTTTGGAATTTTCATTCATGATGATCATATATGAGCTTTGAAATTGCCTTTGGTTTCTCTTGCTTGATACATGGCCTTGCTTGATGATTTTACTTTGGTCCTTTTTAGGACATGTTAATATGTGTTTGAAGTTGCATTGTGTTGAATTTCAGCTCCTGTTGTGAATTTTTTCTTTACCTTTGACCCTAGGCTTTGACCTAGTGGTTTGGACTTACATTTGAGCTTTGAATTTCAGGACCAAGCACTCAATTTCCATGGTTGATGTTGCTTCATCATTTGAATGTTGATATTTGTTTTTGATTGCTAACATTTGTTGTTTTGTAGGTTGATGTTAACTAATTTGAGTTTGCCTTATGGCTTATGTGTTGTACATTGGGATTGTTTTGTTATTGACTGTTGTCTGTTTGACTGAGTATTGTACTGATTGGTTTAGCTGTTTCCACAGGTACTTAAGTTGCTTTAAGTTCATTTGAACTTTGCTTTTCTTTGCTTGTGGTTGGCATACCACTTAGGTATAATCCCTAATCTTCATGTAGTCTGGAAGACCTGCCATGTTACTTTGGCAGGCACCTGTCTGAAGCCCTCCTTAAGAGGCCATGTTTTTGTTTGTTTAATTTTGTACCAAGCAGGTAAAGTCCTCTTAAGAGGCAATTGGCAGATAGAAGGGATGTGTAATCCATCCCCTGCTATTCAGTTGTGTCATTCACTTTGCTCACACCATGTGTTGATGCATTGTTAATAAGAACCCAAGATCTTATAGAGTCCATCACATATGGAGAAGAGTTCCCTCATTCTGAATTCCCACACCTTCTATTGATTAAAGCTCTCCCAGGCCAGGGATAAGAGCTATGAGGCATAACCCTCATCTCCATTTCATATGCTTCACCCTAACTCTCAATGTTAGGGTTAAGAGCTCAAAACACCCCATTCCAGTTGGCTTGTTTAAAGCCCAACCTTGACTGAGCCTCTTGATTGTGTATAGTGTGTGCTAACTGACTGCTTGATTGCTTAACTGTGCATCCTTCATGTTTGCTTTTGCATCATTCCATGTGCTTGCCTTTTCTTTTCATAGCATGTTTGTTTATGTGAGGAGTCAGATATAAGGCCCTTGATTGGTTATCTGTTTCCTATGATCATTTATGGTGGAGTCAGGTGTAAGTCCATAGATTGGTTACCTGTTTCGTTGTTGTGTTTTGTCCATTGAGGAGTCAATTGTAAGTCCAGTTATTGGCAGTTGTTTCCTATGATCTGGTAGGAGTTGGGACTAAGACCAATGATTGGCATCCCATTTCCTTGGAGTCGAGTGTAAGACCATTTATTGGCAACTTCTTTCCTCTTGCTTATTGCATTTGTTTTCTTTGCTTTGTGAGACTAGTATAAGTCCATTGATTGGCATCTGGTATCCATGTTTTCTTTGCTTTGTGAGACTAGTGTAAGTCCATTGATTGGCATCTGGTATCCATGTTTTGTTTTGTGAGATTGGTATAAGTTCATTGATTGGCATCTGGTATCCATGTTTTCTTTGTTTTGTGAGACTAGTGTAAGTCCATTGATTGGCATCTGGTATCCATGTTTTCTTTGTTTTGTAAGATTGGTGTAAGTCCATTGATTGGCATCTGGTATCCATTTATGTTGGCTTTGCCTGATACTTTGTTTATCTGCCTTGCTTGTTGCCTTATTCCAAAGGAATCACTTGGATCATCTACATATGATCTCAAGAGGTGAACATCTAAGAAGTTTTGCATCCTTTAACCTTCACCCATTTTGTTCTTTAAACCTCCATTTTGCATGTTAACTCAAACCAGAAAAATATTGTGCAAACATTTTCACTTCTTTTCAAACTAGAAACCTATGCCTTAAGCCTTTGATTTTCAAACTTCATTTTCATAATACTTCTCTTGAATTGAATTCTAATCATACTTTGACCATCTTTTTGTGAATAATTCTAATTGGTTAATTTCACTCATTCAATTGTTTTGTGGCTCAAGTCCATTCTTGATAAGTTTTCATACATTAGCCATAGGTCTCAATTATCTTAGTGGTTGATGTGAATCTCACCTTTTGTCCTTAGTGATTGAATTATAACACTTCCTTGCTTATTATAGGGCATGGTCCCTCACTAGCAAGTTGAAGCTTTTCTCACACGGTGGACTTGTGGTTGTATAGGTTGAGTTTTCTCCCGTGGATAATGAAAGACCTTAGGGCTTTTGTTTAAAATCAATCCACTCATATTTTGGAAATCTTTTAGCCGAACTACGAGGTTTTGATCCTGTAAAGGTACGTAGGCAATGGATCTTTCCATCCAAACACAAAAATAATAAAAATTGTACATTCTTTTCTCATCCTCCCAATCAATGTTTGCACAATAAATATTTTCATAAATAATATCTTGTTGCAACAATTTGTGAAAAGGGTTCCCTAGGAGTACCGAGGATGCATTGGGTGCCTAACACCTTCCCTTTGCATAATTACCCCCTTACCCAGATCTCTGGCCTTTCATTAGTTTTCTATGTGTAAAACTACTTAGGCTTTTGTTCGCTTTTTAGCCATTCCTTTGGATAAATAAAAGTGCGGTGGCGACTCTATCTTTGTATGCTTTGCTTTTGATTTAGTCAATAAATCATAAAGTGATGAATACACCGCTACACACTAGTGCCATAAACCTTACTAACAATCCTGTTTTACACTCACGCACTAAACACATAGAGATTAGACATCACTTTCTTCGCGATCATGTTGAAAAAGAAGACATTGTATTTGAGCATGTTGAATCTAAAAACCAGCTTGCTGACATTTTCACTAAACCTTTGGCAACGGAACCGTTCTTCAACATTCGTCGTGAATTAGGGATCTTAGATCTATCTCCATTGTTGTCTTAAGCATGTTTGTTCTTATTTATATTATACCTCACCTTGGTTGATGAGTTTTGTTTTAGATTTCACTTATACCTCACAAGGTTACATCAACTGAGGTAATATCACTCCTTTCTATATCTCTTTTAGAACTATGTGTTTGTGTATGTTAGAACAAAATTCCTTATTTTCGTTTATGTGAATTTCTTTGCATATATTGTTTGAACATTAATATCTGATTTGTGAATTATACTTGGGCATCATTATCATGACATACTTCATAATGCATAACCATACTGCATAAAAATTAATTAAAATTTGGTTTGGCATCAGTATTTATCGATTCAAAGATGTATGTGTCGATTCATGTCTTCTTTATTTCACATCTGTCAAAATTGGTTCAGTATGTATCGATTCATCCGTCGTTTGTATCGATACATAGACCCTTTAAAAACAACAAATGTGTGACATGGATCGATCCATTCCCATATGCATCGACACATACAGATTGTTATTGGATTAAATGCATTTTATTTCACTCATGGATCGACACATCAACAATTCTTACAACATCTTCTCACAACCTTAGTATCAGCAGCTCTCCTACCTCTCAAAACCTGCGGCTAACCCTAATCTCCTTCATCATCATTCTCTCCAAAACCCTAAATTCATCTCACTTTTCTTTAATTTTTCATCACAATGCCTCCAAGAACCATTTCGGCTAGAGCAAAGGGAAAAGGAAAAGGAAAGGATCCGGTTGGCACTTCTCAGTAGTGTAAGACCCCAATTTTGTCCCTAAGATCCCTCATGGCATCATATCATATCATTGCATTGCCTCAAGGATCATTGTGCACCTTGCTTCCTTCCCTATGGGTGGGTTACCCTTTTGAGAGTGGTTCTTGATCACCAAGCATGTTTTGCATTTGTATATCATTGCTTTTCCTTTTATCACTAACCAAAAGTACAAAAATATGTCATCTAACCTTTGTCTTGCAGATGAAGAAATCACAGGTCAAGACAGTCAAAGGCAGTCATTGAGCAATAGATGGTGGCCATTCTTGAGAATTTGGACCCCACAATCATTCACAAGAGTTCATATGAGCTATGATATCATTTTGAATCAAAGTCCCAAGTGGTAGAGGCTTGAATCTCATCAGAACATTGTCAAGTCATCTGAAGACCTAGAAAAGTCAACTGTCAAGTCAACTGTGGATTTGGAGGTGGGAAGTGATTAGAAATACTTCATTCATTTTCAAACAAGTCTCATTTGACATTTCAAACATCAACATTGAAGAATTTAAAGTCAGGTCAAAACTTTCCAAAAATAGAAAGTGACCTTAATTCAAACTTGCCAAAAATGGAAAGGTTTTAGCCTAACTTCAACTTCAAATTACATCATCAAGAAAGCTTCAAATGAAATTTTGTTGAACATAAAAGTTGTAGATCTTTTTCTCCCATTTCCAAAAAGTCCAAGATTATCAATTTCTCATGTGTGGTTAAAGAGATATGATCAAAACATGGCAAAGTGTACTTGAAGATTCAAATGGCCATAACTTCTCAACCAAAGCTCCAAAATGGATGGCTATTTTTGCATTCTTCTCCTTTTGACCTCTAGTTTCCAAACCATGCATTGCATTGCACAAATTATCATCACATGAGCACTTGCTAATTCATTGGATTTTTTGAGGGAAAACATGAAATTCAAATTTGGTGCATTGTTTAAACATTTGACCATTACCATTGGCTCCAAAATGGATTTTTAAGTGAAAATAGTTGGATTTCATGCACTGTTCATGCATGCACTTCATGCATAGAGTGAAAAAGCCAATTTGCACTTACACCTCATTTTTGTTAATTCCATTTGCATATGGGCTAAACATGATTAAAGAGTGATTAGCATGGCATATATAAACAAAAACCCTAACTGTTTTTCAGATTAACAACCATTTTTTCAGATCTAGATCAAAACTCTCAAAAAATTTCTCTCAAAATTTTCTTGCAAATTCTTCACATCCAAGCCATTTCTCTTGCTTGATCCTTGTTCCTGAGGTATTATTAAGAAGATTTGCACGTGGAATTGAAGAAAACAGAGCCACATTGAAGCATTCTTGAAGATGGAAGCAACCATGGTGATTCAAAATTCTGTTGGATTCGTGCACAATTAAGCTCCATTTTCTTCTCCAATCACTTGTACAAGCATCATAAAGGAGTATTGAAGCCATTACAAGCCTCGAATCCATCCAATTCCAGATCTGCTCTTCAAGAGGTTACAAATCAACTCTCTTATTTTTGATTTTCCTTGCCATGATATTATAGATCTTGTTATGCTGATGAATTTGAGCTTTGAATCATGAAAATCCATGCTGTTTTGAGTGAGATACGATTGATTAAAGTTTTGATGATGAATTTTCTTCTCTTCGATCCATGCGTATTTGATTGTTTCTTGATGAAATGTTTGTGGATTATTGATGTATGTTGAAGGCACTACACGATTCTAGGCTTGATTTTCATTTCTGGAGCATTTGAATTTTTCTGGAAAATTCTGGATGAAGATCTTCATGATCTTCATCATGTTCATGTGCGTTTCCAGGTTTCCTGCGAATTTTGTTAGGAAACGCATGAGGTTTCCTGCGGATTTAGCCACGAGTTCATGTGGTTTTGCTGCGGATTTTGAAATTCATGCATGAGCGCGCGTTAGGGTTTAAGTGTCCAAACGCAGTCGTTTTGGCTGTTGGCGCGCTGAGGATTTCAAATGCATACATGGTTCGAATCCGGTTGAGGACATTTTCCATTTTGCCTTGCATTTTTCTCCTTTTCTTCATTATTTCATGTTTGGCTTCACATTTTCATTTTCAATTTTTCTCAAACTTCCAAAATTCATAACAATTTGAAAACTCATCCAAATTCATCCCAATTTTTTGCATTGTGATCCTTATCTTGTCTATTATTTTTTGATCATTAATTTCAAAGTTGTGCTTGGCTGAATAATTTTTGGTGCTAGAATGTTTGAACATGTATGCTATTTTGACCTTGCCATGCTTATACATTTGTGAAATGCTGGTCTTTGATCCAATGATTCTGAAAATTTGCATGATGAAACTAGACTCATTGCTTGACATTTTGGTGTTGATTTGGTATTTTTATCAATTGTCATTTCTGTTTTATGATCATGTTAAGTTGGTGTGACAATTTGTGTCACACCTTTTGATGTTCAACTTATATGATGTGTTTGCCTTGCCAAATGATCTCCAATTGTCCTGATTTTTTGTGTGATGCATGTTATGAATGTTGTGATTGATCATGAATTTTGTTGGATTTATTTGAATCATTTCTGATTTAATTGAGATTTTTCATTCTGGTTGGTCACATTTGAGCCTTAAAATTGCCTTGAACTTCAATTGATCATGAAATGCTTTTGGTATATGATATTGATGTGAGACCTTTTGGATTGTTTCAAGATGTGTTTGAAGTATATTCATGTTAATTTTCAGCTTCTGTTTTGAATTTTTTCTCCATCTTTGACCCTAGGCTTTGACCTAGTGGTTTGCCTCTCACATTTGAGCTTTGATTTCAGGTTGAACATCCAAGTTCCATAGTTGTTGATGCTCCATCATTTGAGCATTGATGTTTGCCTTTGATTAATAATCTTTGTGTGTTTTTTAGGTTGATGTTGACTCATTTGAGTTTGACCTTTGGCTTATACATTGTGTATATTGGGATTGTTTGTTGCTTATTGACTGTGGTTTGATTGTCTGAACTTTGTACTGATTTGTTTGATGTTTCCACAGGTACATAAGTTGCTTTAAGTTCATTTTGAACTTTGCTTTGCTTGGTTTCTTAACCACTTAGGTATAACCTCTAATCTTCATGTAGTCTGGAAGACCTGTCCTGTTATGTGGGTAGGCACCTGTCTGAAGTCCTCCTTAAGAGGCAATGCTTGTGATTGTTTATTTTTTGTGCCAAGCAGGAAAAGTCCTCTTATGAGGCAATTGGCAGATAAAAGAGATGTGTAGTCCATCTCCTAATATTCAGTGTGTCATTCACCTTGCTCACACCATGTGTTGATGCATTGTGGATAATAACCCAAGATCTTATAGAGTCAAATCACTTGTGGAGAAGAGTTCCAACTTTCTGAACTCCCACACCTTCTATTGTTTAAAGCTCTCCCAGGCCAGGGATAAGAGCTATGAGGCACACCCCTCATCTCCATTTCATATGCTTCATCCTAACTCTCAATGTTAGGGTTAAGAGCACAAATCACCCCATTCCAGTTGGCTGTGAAGCCTAACCTTGTTTGAGCCTAATTGATTGTATATAGTGTGTGCAAATTGACTTGCTTGTTTGCATATTTGATTCATTTGTGCATATCTGCTTATGTGGGCCTTTGGGCATTTATTATCATTAATTGTACATCATTGCATGATCATTGTTCATATCTTTGTGACATCTTTTGTTTGTCCATTGAGGAGTCAATTGTAAGTCCATTTATTGGCATTTGTTTTCCTATGATCTGGAAGGAGTTCGGACTAAGACCATTTATTGGCATCCTATTTCCTTGGAGTTGAGTGTAAGACCATTTATTGGCAACTTGTTTCCTCTTGCTTATTGCATTTGTGTTGATTGTTGTATGTGAGAAGTCAATTATAAGTCCATTTATTGGCAGTTGTTTCCTGTGATCATTCTTTTGGAGATTGGTATAAGTCCATTGATTGGCATCTGATATCCATGTTTTGTTTTAGGAGATTGGTGTAAATCCATTGATTGGTATCCGGTATCCATCTTTGTTTGTGAGATTTGTGTAAGTCCATTGATTGGCATCCGGTATCCATCTTTGTTGTTTATCTGTTATTGCTCATTGCCTATTTCAAAGGAATCACTTGGATCATCTACATATGATCTCAAGAGGTGAACATCTAAGAAGTTTTACATCCCTCACCTTCCACCTTTTGTTTCTTTAAACCTCCATCTTTGCATGTTAGCCCAAACCAGAAAAATATTGTGCAAACATTTTGACATGATCTCAAATTAGAAACCTAGGCCTTAAGCCTTTGATTTTCAAACTTCATTTTCTTAATACTTCTTTTGAATTGAATTCTAATCATACTTTGACCATCTTTTGTGAATAATCCTAATTGGTTAATTTCACTCATTCAATTGTTTTGTGGCTTTGTCCATTCTTGATAAGTTTTCATACATTAGCCATAGATCTCAATTATCTTAGTGGTTGATGTTAATCTCACCTTTTGTCCTTAGTGATTGAATTGTAAGACTTCCTTGCTTATTATAGGGCTAACCCCTCACTAGCAAGTTGAAGCTTTTCTCACATGGTGGACTTGTTGTTTGTATAAGGTTGAGTTTTCTCCCGTGGATAATGAAAGACCTTAGGGCTTTTGTTTTAAAATGAATTTATTCATATTTTGGAAATCTTTTAGCCGAACAACGAGGTTTTGATCCTGTAAAGGTACGTAGGCAATGGTTTTCCATCCAAACACAAAAATAATAACTTGTATATTCTTTTCTCATCCCTTCAATCCATGTTTGCACAATAAATATTTCATGACCAATAACCTTTCGTACAACAAGTGTGAAAAGGGCTCCCTAGGAGTACCTAGGACGTTTTGGGTGCCTAACACCTTCCCATTGCGTAATTTACCCCTTACCCCGATCTCTGATCTTTTCATTGGTTTTCTATGTGTAAAACTTCTTAGGCTTTTGTTCGCTTTTTAGCCATTTCTTTGGATAAACAAAAGTGCGGTGGCGACTCGATTCTTTGTATACTTTGCTTTTGGTTTAATCAATAAATCATAAAGTGACGAATACACCGCTACAGAAAAGTGACGACTCTGCTGGGGAATAAAGTCCTTGGTGGTATTGCCTACTTTTCACCCTTGTTGTGTGATATTGTTATTTGTTATATGACATATTTTTGTACAATTTGGGATTACTGTATTAATTGTGATGTTTGAATTGCTTGATATACAATTGCTGTTTGCTTGGTGATCTCTGTGAGATGAGTTCTATACCCGAACTCGAGTGCACCTTAGGATAGGAGAATGGCATAGTCTTGTCGACTTGTGTGGAGTATTCCTTAGCAAGTTGACTTGCGAGTCCATTCACTTGGTGGAGGTCATGTTGGATTAATAATGTCACACAAGTTATTTGTGGTTAGACATTATTCTTTCAATCATGTGCCTTAGAAGCCAAGGACCTTAGTTTACCAAGCCCATCTTGGCCTATTTTAGGATGTAGTGCGGAGGTCGTTCAGATGTCAGATCTGATGCGATTGTTACGTGATACTACACTCATAAGAGTCTCTCTTGAGAATATTTTTGGAATACGAGTATTCGTTCCTCCGATAATATCCGAAAGATGGGATGATGACTATGGGAACCTCTGGTAGAACATGTTCGGCAGGTTTAAACCCTAGTACACTCCCTTTAGGTGGTTCTTAACCGAGACTCCATGCTCGTGACTCTTAACAAACCCGTGATTCATGGTTGAGTCGTTCAGACAACCTTAATATCAATGGAACCTGGGTGTCGATAAGGTGTAAATCCTAATCCACCAAAACGGATGATTGATATTAAGGATGATTGAGCCGGTTCATGTATTGTTAATATCAATGGAACTTGGGTGTTGATAAGGTGAAAACCACAATCCACCAAAATGTCTGATTGATATTAAGGATACTATGAGCTTTCCCATAACCTTTGTCTGGTGTGTCTTGCTTGATCCTTGAGTGTGATTGTTGCATTCATACATTCATGCATTCATCTGCATTCATGTCATCAGAAAAATGAGAAAATTTTCAAGGAACTTAAAGGGTTTATTTGCAAAATTTTCAGACATGGAAAGACCAAAAAGGCATACAAAGAAGTACAACTTTAGACAGCCCGATGTGAAAGAGTAAAGGAATCTGACATCCTATGTATTAGATCCCTTGGGTTTCAAAGCTCGTTTTGGGAAGCTTCTACCTTTGTTGACCACTCAGGTTGATGAAGGGTTGATGAGTACTTTGGCGCAGTTCTATGATCCTCTGTATCACTGCTTCTCCTTTCCGGATTTCCAGTTATTGCCTACGCTCGAGGAGTATGCTCATCTTGTGGGTATTCCTATTCTGGATCAGGTGTCGTTCAGTGGCTTAGAGAGTATTCCGACTTCTCGAGAGATCGCAGACTTGTTGCACATAGATGAATATTTGATTAAAGCTCACATGACTACCAAAGGTGGAATTCAGGGTCTTCCTTCTGAGTTCCTCATCGCTCAAGCTACCGTTTATGGGAAGGCCAGGAGTGAGGATGCCTTTGAGGCTTTATTTGTGCCGCTCATCTATGGTTTGGTATTGTTCCCCAACATCGACAAATTTGTGGATGTGAACGCCATTAGGATCTTTTCTGTTCTTAATCCCGTTCCGACTCTGTTGGGTGATGCCTACTTCTCTTTGCATCTGAGGAATGCAAAGGGTGGAGGAGTTATTGTGTGCTGTTTGCCTCTGTTGTATAAGTGGTTTATTTCTCACTTACCGCAGACGGTTGCTTTCAAGGAGAACAAGGGATGTCTACGATGGTCTACGAGACTTATGTCTCTCACTAATGATGATATCTCTTGGTATGATCGCGTGTATGATACAGTTCAGATCATTGATTATTATGGTGAATTCCCTAATGTGCCTCTTCTTGGTACATGTGGTGGGATCAGCTACAATCCCATCTTAGCACGTCGTCAGCTTGGGTTCCCCCTAAAGGATAAACCTCATAACATTCTGTTAGAAGGTGTGTTCTTTCAGGAGGGTAAGGATCCCCAAGGCCTGAAAGCCAGGATGGTCCGCGCTTGGCGCAATATTCACAAGAAGGGTAGAAATGAGTTGGGTCCGAAGAACTGCATAGCTTTGGAGCCTTATACTTCTTGGGTCAGACAGAGAGCTTCTGAGTATCTTATGCCTTATGATTATCCGAGACCTACACCATTGGTTATGGCTGGGCCTTCAACCCTCCCTAACCAAGGCGTAGAGGAGTTGAGAGAAGAAGACCTTTCACGTGCCTGGATCCGTGAAAGAGAAGAGTTGCTTCAGCAAATCAAGAAGAAGGATGCTCTGATTGAGTTCCTCGAGCATCAGGTGATAGATGATCCGAATGATACCTGGACTTCTCTGCTTCCTCAGTTTTCCAAGTTCTGGAAGAGGAAGTATGATCGACTTGCTAAAGAGAAAGCGGATATTGAGGCAGCCTATGAGAGAGAGATCAAGAAGCTTTGTGTTTCTCGTCTTCCAGCATCTCGAGCGTCTAGGGATCCATAGGATGTTTATTTTCCTTATCCCTTGGAATAATCAACAATGTTGTACTTTTTTGTCTTGAATATATTTGATGAGATATTTTTCATATGCTATTAAATGCTTAAATATTCAAAAAATTGCAAATAGAACCCTAAAAGTTCCTTAAAATAAAACAAAGCATATGCACGAGCATTGCATGCATCATTTTGCATAAGCAGGTGTTGTTCTGGTCTTCTTGTCTGTGGCCTAACTATGTGCTCTTCATTTATTTTGAAGACAAGCTGACTCACCGGTATTATACCAGAGCCAATTCTGCAAGAGTGATGGATCAATTGGAACAAGAGAACAAAGAGCTGAAGGAAGAGGTCGCTAGACTGAGTGCTCTGATGGAGCAATTTTTGGCTGCTCAGAATCAACCATCTCCACCTCCTGCAACTCCTCCCCAGAGGACCGTTATATCTGAAGTGGTTTCTTCAACTAGGCCAGCTGCCAGTTCCCACTTCATGCCAGCCATGTCAGCCGAGTTTCTGTGGGGTATGCCTCCAGGTTTCATGCCTGATATTCCAGCTCCTACCTTTGCTTCCATGCCGGCATCTAGCCCGGTCCTTGCTGTTCCTCCTCCTGTCGTGCATACCGTTCCTAGGGTAGACGACACCATCTATCATTCTGAGCCGTCTGAGGGTCCAGACGTCAATGAGAAGATGGAAGCTATGAATGACCAATTCCTCGAGCTCCAAAAGGAATTGAAGACCCTCCGAGGGAAAGATTTGTTCGGCAAGTCTGCTGTTGAACTATGCCTGGTTCCCGGTTTGAAGATTCCGGTCAAGTTCAAAGTTCCTGACTTTAAAAAATATAAGGGGAACACCTGCCCTCTCGCTCACCTGGTCATGTACGCCAGGAAAATGTTGACTCAGACTGATAATGATCAACTGCTGATTCATTATTTTCAGGATAGTTTGTTTGGTGCAGCTCTTCGTTGGTATATGAGCCTTGATAGCGCAAACATCCGATCCTTCAACGATCTTGGCGAAGCCTTCGTCAAGCAGTACAAGTATAATGTTGATATGGCGCCTGACCGTGATCAACTCAGGGCCATGTCTCAGAAGGATAAAGAGACATTTAAGGAGTACGCCCAGAGGTGGCGAGAGCTGGCAGCTCAGATTACTCCTCCGCTGGAAGAGAAGGAGATGACTAAGATCTTTTTGAAGACTCTTAGTTCATTTTATTATGAGCGGATGGTTGCGAGTGCTCCCTCTGATTTCACCGAGATGGTGAACATGGGGATGCGTTTGGAGGAAGGTGTCCGTGAAGGACGGTTGTCTAAGGATGAGAGCTCTTCTAAACGATATGGGGCGTTTAAGAAGAAAGACGGGGAGGCACATGCTGTGCAATCTCATGCTAAACCTAGAAGACCCTCTACTAAGAGGAAGCATGTGCGTCATCAGCATCAGGTGGCTCATATAGCACCTGTTTTCAGAGATAATTCTCAGCAATATCAGCAGCCTAATCATCAGCATCAGCAACAACCTCAGTATCAGCAGCAACATCGTCCACAACAACAGGCTTACCAGCCTCGTGGCAGTACCAGTAATCAGGCCAATTTGAATTATGATAGGAAGAAGATCAATTTCGATCCCATTCCTATGTCATATGCTGAGCTATATCCCTCTTTGTTAGAGCGGAAACTGGTTACTCCTAGAGAGCCTCTGGCTGTGCCTGCTAACCCGCAGTGGTGGTACAAGCCTGACCAATATTGTGTTTATCATTCCGGTGCTCCGGGACACAATATAGAGAACTGCTATCTGTTGAAAACCAAGGTTCAAGACCTTATGAGATGCGGCATTCTGAGCTTTGAGGACTCAGGCCCGAATGTTATGAAGAACCCATTGCCCGAGCATGGAAAGTCGGTTAACATGGTCCAGGGTTCCCTGGAAAATATAAACTCAAATATATGAGCCATATTCGACAGTCGTTGGTCGAGTTGCATCGTTTGCTGTGTCAGTACAGTCACATGGAACATGACCATGACAGATGCCGTATCTGCTCCGTCAATAGATTGGGTTGTCGCCAAGTGCGTCGAGAGCTTCAAGAACTGTTGGATGAGGGTACTATTGAGATTCTGCAGAATCGAAATGTTGATGAAGACGAACCAGAGGTGAATGTGATTTCTCCTGTGTTCAAGCTTCCTGAGCCTGTTGTCATCCGTTATGATGGTAGCAAGCCGAAGGTTTCTCCTTCTCTGGTCATCAAGCCTGCAGGCCCTGTGCCTTATTCTTCGGATAAAGCGATTCCCTTCCGATACAATCCAGTTGTTGTGGAAGATGGGAAAGAAGTGTCGTTGCCTTCGACCTCTGTGGTTAATATTGCTGACGTGAGTGGATTGACCCGTAATGGTCGCGTGTTTTCAGCACCTAAGCCTCAGGCTAGAGCTGTTGTTTCTGATTCTGCTGAGCGTCAGGTGGGGACTGTGGTGAATGTTTTGAATCCGACACCTGTTGCCAAACCCTCCTTTGTACAAAAGACTCCTGCTTCTTCTGTTGGCCCGAGCGGCATTGTGAATGAAGAATGTGATGAGATGCTGAAGCTCATCAAGAAGAGTGAGTACAACGTTGTAGACCATCTTCTACAAACGCCGTCCAAGATCTCCGTTGTAGACCATCTTCTGCAGAAAGTTTTGGACCTGGAGTATGTTGATCACGACGTCACTATCGAACAGTTTGATAGTATAGTCGCAAACATTACTGCTTGCAACACGTTGAGTTTCTGTGACGCTGATCTCCCTGAGGAGGGAAGAGACCACAACATAGCTCTACATATTTCTATGAATTGCAAGACTGATGCAATGTCCAACGTGCTGGTGGACACTGGGTCATCTTTGAATGTACTGCCGAAAACCACTCTTTCGAGATTGTCATATCAGGGGCCTCCCATGAGGCAGAGTGGTGTCGTTGTGAAAGCTTTCGATGGGTCGCGTAAGACCGTGATTGGGGAAGTTGATCTCCCGATCAAGATTGGACCAAGTGATTTCCAAGTTACCTTCCAGGTTATGGATATCCACCCATCTTATAGCTGTCTCCTTGGCAGACCATGGATTCACGAGGCTGGCGCCGTGACATCCACCCTACACCAGAAGCTGAAATTCGTCAAGAATAAGAAATTGGTTGTGGTAGGGGGAGAAAAGGCTCTCCTGGTTAGCCACTTGTCTTCTTTCTCGTATATTGATGCTGAGGATGAAGTTGGAACTCCTTTCCAAGCTTTATCTATTGCTGAACCGATTGAGAAGAAGTCTCCTTCATTTGCTTCCTATCGTGATGCGAAACTGGCCATTGAATGTGGTGCAGTTGCTGGTTTAGGAAAAATGATCGAGCTTGAAGACAACAAATCCCGGGCTGGCATTGGCTATTCGTCTGGGGCATTCAACGAGCAAGGGTTGTTCAAGAGTGGAGGTTTCATCCATGCTGATCAAGCTGAGGAAACTGCTGCTATTCTGGAAGAGGATGCAGAGGACTTGAGCAACTTTGTCATACCTGGTGGTGTCTGCCATAATTGGGTCGCTGTGGATGTTCCTACGGTCATTCATAAGTCAGCGTAATATGTTCACTTTGTTCAAAACCCTTCTCCCATGCCAAAAGGAGAAGTGATGACATTGTTGGCAGCATTTATACAATGATATTTTATTCAATTAATGCATTGTTAAACATTTGTTTTTCCATTTGTTTTCACTTTTTGCTTTTGCATGAAATCAGTGATCACAAAAAACCCTAAAAAACAAGAATAAAAGCAATTTTTTCATCTGCATAATGGTTTGCTTGTTTAAATTCTAAAGCTTTTTATTATCCAAAATCATTATGCAGGTTGATTCTAAAACCCATTGAACATAATGATCCAACGCCATCTCCCAATTTTGAATTCCCTGTATTCGAGGCAGAGGAAGATGATGTTGAAGAGATTCCTGATGAGATTACCCGTCTCCTTGAGCACGAGAAGAAGATCATTCAGCCGCATCTCGAAGATCTGGAAACCGTCAACTTGGGGTCTGAGGATTGTGTTTGTATGGTGAAGATTGGGGCACTTCTTGAAGAGTCTGTCAAGAAGGGGTTGATCAGTTTGCTACGAGAATATTCCGATATCTTTGATTGGTCGTATGAAGACATGCCAGGTCTAGATACAGATATTGTGCAAAATTTCCTGCCTTTAAAGCCTGAGTGCGTGCCTGTGAAGCAGAAGCTTAGAAGAACTCATCCAGATATGGCAGTGAAGATCAAAGAGGAAGTTCAGAAGCAGATTGATGCTGGGTTTTTGGTGACTTCTACATATCCTCAATGGGTGGCCAACATTGTGCCTGTGCCTAAGAAGGACGGAAAAGTCCGCATGTGTGTTGATTATAGAGATTTGAATAAGGCTAGTCCGAAAGATGATTTCCCTCTACCACACATTGATATGTTGGTAGACAATACAGCTAAATTCAAAGTCTTTTCGTTTATGGACGGATTTTCCAGATATAATCAAATCAAGATGGCACCCGAAGATATGGAGAAGACAACATTCATCACACCTTGGGGAACATTCTGTTATCGAGTGATGCCCTTCGGTCTGAAGAACGCCGGAGCCACGTATCAACGTGCTATGACTACCTTGTTTCATGATATGATACACAAGGAGATAGAGGTCTATGTTGATGATATGATTGCTAAGTCCCGAACGGAAGTTGAACATTTTGACCATTTGTTGAAGGTGTTTCAGCGTTTGAGGAAGTTCAGACTTCGCCTGAATCCAAACAAGTGTACATTTGGAGTCCGTTCCGGCAAGTTGTTGGGTTTTGTTGTCAGCGAGAGAGGTATTGAGGTTGATTCTGCAAAGGTCAAAGCAATACAAGAAATGCCTTCACCCAAAACTGAGATGCAAGTCCGAGGTTTTCTTGGCCGCTTGAACTATATTTCCAAATTTATATTCCACGTGACTGCCACATGTGCGCCGATATTCAAGCTCCTCCGGAAAGATCAGTCTCATGATTGGACCGAGGATTGCCAGAAAGCTTTCGACAGTATCAAGGAATATCTGTCTGAACCTCCGATCTTGTCTCCGCCTATAGAAGGAAGACCTCTGATTAGGTATTTGACTGTTCTTGAAGACTCGATGGGTTGTGTACTCGGTCAACAAGACGAATCGGGGAAGAAAGAATCTGCTATCTACTACCTCAGTAAGAAGTTTACTGATTGTGAGTCTCGATACTCTATGCTTGAGAAGACGTGTTGTGCTTTGGCTTGGGCTGCTAAGCGTTTGCGCCAGTACATGATAAATCATACAACTTGGTTGATATCCCGAATGGATCCAATCACGTTTTTTTTTCGAGAAACCTGCTTTAACTGGGAGGATTTCCCGTTGGCAGATGTTGTTGTCTGAGTATGATATCGAGTATCGAGCTCAGAAAGCTATCAAAGGTAGTATCTTGGCTGACCATTTAGCGCACCAGCCGATTGAAGATCATCGGTCTGTTCAGTACGACTTCCTAGATGAGGAGATTCTGTATTTGAAAATGAAAGATTTTGATGAGCCTACACTTGATGAAGGTCCAGAACCTGGTTCCAGATGGACGATGGTGTTTGATGGCGCTGTGAATCAGTACGGAAATGGAATTGGGGCAGTAATCATTACTCCTCATGGCACGCATATTCCGTACAGCAAGGCTAACTTTCAAATGCACGAATAATATGACTGAGTATGAAGCCTGTATTATGGGATTGGAAGAATGTATTGATTTGAGAATCAAGCATCTTGATGTGTATGGTGATTCGGCCCTAGTTGTCAATCAAATCAAGGGTGAATGGGAGACGAATCAGCCAGGTCTCATTCCGTACAGAGATTATGCGAGGAGGATTTCAACGTTCTTTACTGAAGTTGACTTTCATCATATTCCTCGAGAAGATAATCGGATGGCAGATGTGCTCGCTACGCTTGCTTCCATGATTGTGGTCAAGTATTGGAATGAAGTTCCCAACATTACCGTGATGCGCTTGGATAGACCAACTCACGTGTTTGCTGTTGAAGAAGTGAATGATGACAAGCCTTGGTATTTTGATATCAAGAATTTCCTCCAGAATCAGGTCTACCCGCCTGGAGCATCTATGAAAGATAGGAAAACTTTGAGAAGGTTGTCAGGCAGTTTCTACCTCAGTGGTGAAGTGCTATATAAGAGAAATTTTGACATGGTTTTGCTCAGATGCGTGGATAGACACGAAGCAGACCTGTTGATGACTGAGGTCCATGAGGGTTCATTTGGATCTCATTCCAATGGACATGCCATGGCTAGAAAGATGCTGAGAGTAGGCTACTATTGGCTGACAATGGAATCTGACTGCTGCAAATATGTGAAGAAATGCCACAAGTGTCAGATTTACGCGGATAAGATTCATATTCCTCCGACACTTCTGAATGTGATTTCATCACCATGGCCTTTCTCTATGTGGGGAATCGACATGATCGGCATGATTGAACCGAAAGCGTCCAATGGACACAAGTTTATTCTCGTAGCAATTGACTACTTCACCAAATGGGTTGAAGCCGCTTCGTATGCGAATGTGACCAGGCAGGTGGTTGTGAAGTTTATCAAGAACCAGTTGATTTGCCGTTATGGTGTGCCAGATAAGACCATTACTGATAATGGATCTAATCTGAATAATAAGATGATGGAAGAGTTGTGCGCCGAATTCAAGATTGTACACCATAATTCCTCTCCTTACAGACCAAAGATGAATGGGGCTATTGAAGCTGCTAATAAGAATATCAAGAAGATTATCCAGAAGATGACAGTTACGTACAAAGATTGGCATGAGATGCTGCCATTTACTTTGCATGGATAACGTACATCTGTCATCACTTCAACAGGGGCAACCCCTTTCTCTCTTGTTTACGGCATGGAGGTTGTGCTCCCAGTAGAGGTGGAGATCCCATCAATGAGAGTCTTGATGGAAGCCAAGTTGACTGATGCTGAATGGATTCAGAGTCGTTATGACCAGCTGAATTTGATTGAAGAGAAGAGATTGACTGCCATGTGCCATGGTCAGTTATATCAGCAGAGAATGAAGAAAGCATTCGATAAGAAGGTCAAGCCTCGTGTGTTCCGAGAAGGTGACCTCGTGCTCAAGAAAGACTTGTCTTTCGCGCCCGATTCCAGGGGCAAGTGGACTCCAAACTATGAAGGTCCATATGTTGTTAAGAGAGCCTTTTCAGGCGGAGCTTTGATGCTTACAACAATGGATGGGGAGGATTTCACTCGTCCTGTGAATTCAGATGCAGTCAAGAAATACTTTGCCTAAAAAAAAGAATATATAAAGAAAAACAGAATAGCTCGCTAAGTTGAAAACCCGAAAGGGCGGCTTAGGCAAAAATAAGCGTCTCGGTGGAGAACCCGAAAGGGCGATCCAGGAAAAAGTTAGAGACTTGAAAAAAAAGAAATGAATTTGCATCCCGCTAGATTGAGTACCTTACCCTGGGGCAATCTAGGCAAAAATTAGGGATACGGCAAGTAACTGCATCCTGACAAGATTTTTTGTTCCGCAACTGTCTTTTCGTCAGAGATTCTCGATTTGTCGTCGACTGAAGCTTCGAATACATTGAGATTCAAATTGGTAGAGAAAGGATCATTATGTTCAATGTAGCCCTCTTCCAATATATATCACTGATTTCAAATTTGTACAGATCTATGGAGTCTTGCCATTTGTAGGCTACCATTCCATCAAATAAATTTGAGCTTTTATCCAATTATTTGCACTCTTATTTGTTTCAATTCAACAAATGTTTTGCATGTTTTAATTGATAAAATGTCATTGTTTTAAACAAATAAAAATTTTCAAATTGTTGTTTTAAACAAAGTGAACATTCACTATGATGAAAGGATACTTAAGAATTTCTCAGTGCTCTCCCAAGGGTGGCATGATTTCCAACAGGTAAGACATTTGTTCATATTCCTGGCATGGTTGTATCCTCTTTCTCCAGATTTTGTTGTTGGGGTTGTTCCCTAAGCAGAGTTTTTGTTGGGGTTGTTCCCCAAGCAGAGCGTTTGTTGAGAACTTCACAGTCCTCTCCAAGAGTATTCTCTCCTCAACATGGGTGCTTTCCTTTGGAAGATTCAGTGATTGGTGGGTTGATATCCCGGTACTTCGTTCTTTCCTCAGCGCAGTCGTCTGCAGAGTTGTTGATATGATATACTGCATTTGTGCTACCTTTCCCATCAGAGCGCTTGTTGAGGTTTTCACCTCTTATCCCTTCAGCGGAGCAGTGATTATTTCCTCTTCAGCTTGTTGGTTTCTTCTTGGATGGTTTAGCATTTGGCGGTTTGTATCTGTGATGTTTCCCTACGGAATCCCCGCCAGAGTTGGTATCCTCAACAAAGTTGCTTTTTATGGCAGTTTCCGCTTGTTGAAGATCTCTGTTTCCCCAGTTGGGTCGGTTGGTGATCTATCATCCAGGGATTTGGTTGATTCCCTGATGCTTTTGATCCCTAGTAGAGTGGCTTGTTGTAGAATCTACTTGTGTGATCTATCTTTCCTCAATGGGTCTATCCCTAATGGAGCGGCTGACAGTATTCCCAGTAGAGTTGCTTGTACGGCTAGATTCTACTTGTGTATTCTGTTCTTTTCAGCAGTTTTTGCTTGTGCAGTGAATTCTTGTTTCCCAGTTGATACTGAGAATCCCCCTGCAGATATCTCGGGATTTCTCCATTTCCCCAACAGATTTGTCTTTGTGGCAGTTTCTGCCTGTTGTAACTTTCTGTTCCCCAGTTGGGTTGATTGTTGATCCATCACTCAAAGATTTTGTGATTTCCTTGATATCTCTAATCTCTTTTGCCTCCCCACAGATCTTTGCTTTTTAGCTTGAAGATCTCCAGCAGATTGGCTCTTGGTTGTTTTCCTCTGGAAGTGTAGTACCGGGCGTTTGATTCCTGGGCCTGTTTGTGTTAGAAATGTCTGTTTTGTCAGCATTCATCAAACATAAATTACACATATTCATGCATACTTTCAACATTTAGATATTCATGATTGCATTTTTGCCATATATCTTTTTTTTGTTGTCTCCTGCTAATGGGTGATACAGATCTCTCTAGCAGATCTTCCCAAGCAGATGTCGGGTGTTTAATCTCTCAATATAGAGTCAGCCCCATAAGCAGAAAGTGTCTGTCTTTCCTTCTGCAGTTCCCCACTGAGATATATCCTCATGGATGACGGTTTCTTCCGTTTCCTCCCAACACATATATTGGGATGGATCTTCCTATTGAGTTATATCCTCATTAGGACGAGTCTTAATTCAGTTTGCCTTTTCGGTTTGATTCCGAATAGGCTATTTGTCAACTATTTCTTGTGCTTCCCTGTGGAATAAATGAATAATTTGCCCAGTAACCGGCAAAAATTCTTTTTATCTCCCAGCGGAATCTTTTGGGCCTCTACCCTTATATCGGTAGTTATAAGTCCTATGTTCCCCTTGCCTCTTGGCGGAATTTGTGGTTATATACCTTTTATTCCTCGGCAAGAGTCGTTGGTCTTCTACCCCGTATTCGGTAGATGTAAACCCTATCTTTTTATCCTCATCAAAGTTGTTGGCTACTACCCAGTATTCGGTAGTTGTAAGTCCTATCTCTTTTCCCCTAGCAGAGGTAACCTTGGTGGTTCATTCTGGTTGATGGTGGATTTTGTGGTCTTCTACCCCGTATTCGGTAGTTGTAAATCCTATGTTGTTGTGGTTTTTATCCCCAACGGAGTTTGTGCTTTCTTGTGGATAATTGCCGTTTGCTAGAAATTTTATCCTTAGCCAGAGTTATGGTCTTCTACCCCGTATTCGATAGTTGTAAACCCTAATTTCTCCCCTTTGCAGAGTTAACCTTGTTGTTCATCCTAACCGATGATGGTTACTCTTTGTGTTTATCTTCATTCAATATTCGATGTTGATATTCCCTCATTGCTTCTGGGTAATTGTCGTTCGCTAGCAATTATATCCCCAGCAAGTCCTCTGGATAATTGCCGGATGCTAGAAATTTTATCCTCAGCAGGTCCTTTCACCGTATGCCAGTGATTTGTTCCCCGGATCGTTGATGTTTATCAATGCATCCCTTGTGAGTCTTCTTTCATTTACCCTTTTTCTTGGTAATGATTGTTGCTCTCTTTGATCGGTCATCTTTATATACCTAGTTTTGGTATCCCGATGCCTTTCTTTTCGGTTGATTTATCCTTTATTAACCCAGTAATTGGTTGTGGGTAATCTTCCATGCGAGTATACTATCCATGTTCTGACGGTAATGGATAATATGTCTCATGCACTCTTCAGTCGAAGCCTGTTGTGTTTCCCCAGTCGAGTAACATTCGTTATTCCTTTGTGGAATCGAATATTTGTATGTCTCTTGGATGATTGCCGGATGCTTGCAATTTATCCCCTGTGAGTTATCTTTCGTCTACCCTGTTGTTGTGGTATCGATTGTCTCTCTCTTTTTGGTTGGTCACCTATTATATACCCTGTAACCGGTATCTCTGGTGTCTCTTCCTTTCGAGTATATTATTCACGTTCTGACGGTAATGAATAAAATGTCTCATGCACTCTTCGGTTGGAATCCTTTGTTGATTTTCCCCAGCGGAGTAAGATTCGTATTCTTTGTAGAATCGAATATCCATCCTTTGATAAGTTTGCGTTTTGCTCCTTCAGGATGATGAGTGTTTTGGCATATATACCAATTCACGTTTCGGTAGGTCACCTATTATATACCCAGTAACCGGTATCCCTGGTGTTTCCTTCCATGCGAGTATATTGTCTACGTTCTGACGGTAATAGATAATATATCTCATGCGAGTATACTATCCACGTTCTGACGGTAATGGATATTATATCTCATGTACTCTTTGGGTTTGTTCCCCAGCTGAGTAAGATTCGTTTTCCCGTTGCGGATTCGAATGTCCATCCTGTAAGTCGATTTGCTTTTTCAAGCCCTCCTTTCGGATGATGAGTGTTTTGGCATATATACCAATTCACGTTTTGGTCGGTCACCTATTTTATACCCAGTAACCGGTATCCCTGGTGTTCCTTCCTTTCTACTCCCTATTATGACATTGGTCCCCTGTGGAGTCAGATTTTCCTGAGTTGATGTACCTTTTTCAGGTCTTTCTCAGATGTCTGGTTGATTGATATCTCTCACCCTTATACCGGTCTTAGATATTCATTATTCCTGAGCTTGTTACCCTTATACCAGTGACACCTCATTTCTTTGTTGCTTCCCCAGGAGAGTCTTTTTGTTAGACCTTCTCCAGTGGAGTTTCCCGTTGTGATTTTTCCCTTTTTGCTGTATTGACGTTCCCTAATATATGCAAATTTTCCCCAGCAGGGAGGTTCTTTGTGAATAGTTTGAGTCAGTTTGAGTCTTTCCAAGGGATGTGTCCTCCTTTGGAATTCTTCTTTTCCTAGTTTGAGTCCTTGCTCCCCAGTGATGTCTCTAGTCCAGTCGTGTCTCGTTCACGCCGCGTCAGTTTTACCATAATTCAGAGTCGTGTCTTGCTCACGCATTCTTTTTCTTTTTCCCCATAAGAGTCCTGTCAGAGTCTCTGTTCCTGGTGAGTGTATTACTCCGATGGATTGTCTTTTCTTTGTGGACCATATTCCCCACAGAGTTTTGTGTCTTTTGCATGCATACATTTGCATCATGAGGTCTCTTAGGGACCAAAATTTGTCTCATTATTGTTATTTAAGCCCATTCTACCGCGTCGAGATGAAGATTTCTAAACTTCACTTCTCCGGCTAGAATGACCTTAAATAGGGGCATCTGTAAGACCCCAGTTTTGTCCCTAAGATCCCTCATGGCATCATATCATATCATTGCATTGCCTCAAGGATCATTGTGCACCTTGCTTCCTTCCCTATGGGTGGGTTATCCTTTTGAGAGTGGTTCTTGATCACCAAGCATGTTTTGCATTTGTATATCATTGCTTTTCCTTTTATCACTAACCAAAAGTACAAAAATATGTCATTTAACCTTTGTCTTGCAGATGAAGAAATCACAGGTCAAGACAGTCAAAGGCAGTCATTGAGCAATAGATGGTGGCCATTCTTGAGAATTTGGACCCCACAATCATTCACAAGAGTTCATATGAGCTATGATATCATTTTGAATCAAAGTCCCAAGTGGTAGAGGCTTGAATCTCATCAGAACATTGTCAAGTCATCTAAAGACCTAGAAAAGTCAACTGTCAAGTCAACTATAGATTTGGAGGTGGGAAGTGATTAGAAATACTTCATTCATGTTCAAACAAGTCTCATTTGACATTTCAAACATCAACATTGAATAATTTAAAGTCAGGTCAAAACTTTCCAAAAATAGAAAGTGACCTATAATTCAAACTTGCCAAAAATGGAAAGGTTTTAGCCTAACTTCAACTTCAAATTACATCATCAAGAAAGCTTCAAATGAAATTTTGTTGAACATGAAAGTTGTAGATCTTTTTCTGCCATTTCCAAAAAGTCCAAGATCATCAATTTCTCATGTGTGGTTAAAGAGATATGATCAAAACATGGCAAAGTGTACTTGAAGATTCAAATGGCCATAACTTCTCAACCAAAGCTCCAAAATGGATGACTCTTTTTGCATTCTTCTCCTTTTGACCTCTAGTTTCCAAACCATGCATTGCATTGTGTCGCAACCTGAAAAATACAGTGCGCGAAAAAACAACCTGCAACATGAATCCAAGGCCGACCTAGCAGACAGCTGTAGGCAGGCTGGATATCCATCACATAAAAGGTGCTCTTGAACACCTGCGGTCCAATCTTAACTGGCAACTCAACTTCGCCAAAGACTGCTCTCTTAGAGCCATCAAAAGCCCTCACAACTAAGTTACTTGGCCTCAGGATGATGCCATCGCAATCCAACTTCATTAAGGCTTTCTTTGGAAGAACATTCAGAGAAGAGCCTGTATCAACCAAAACATGGGAAAGCATCACCCCTTTGCACTCCATTGTGATATGCAAGGCTTTGTTGTGATTCTTGCCCTCAGATGTCAGGTCATTATCGGTGAAACCTAGCCCCCGGCTAGCGTTTACATTGGAAACTACCGACTCTAGCTGGTTAACAGTTATCTCCGGTGGAACATAGGCCATATTCAGTACTTTCAACAAGGCTGCTCTGTGCGCCTCAGAGCACAACAATAGTGAGAGAATGGAGATCTTTGAGGGTGTCTGATTTAGCTGGTCGACTACCTTGTAGTCACTTTTCTTGATAATCCTCATAAACTCATCCACTTCCTTCTCGAATGCGGTCTTAGGAGGATCTTCCTCAGTAGTAACCTCTTCGGTGGATACCTGTTTCCCTTTAGCCTTGGCAGCTGCCTCGGCTTCAGTATTCGCGCGTAATGTTGATGGTGCAAATAGGCGTCCACTGCGAGTGAAGCCACCAACCCCTCCAACATTGTCTACAGCGGAGCTACCAATGTCAATGTCTTCTTCGTTAACTTTCTGCCCATGGCAATAGATATCAGCCCCATAGTGCCACGGGATAGCACTGTCTTTCTCATACGGAACGGGTCCTGGTATTGTGATGGTGATCGGACCAACCAAAGTCGGTTGAGGGCTGTCAGAGTAAATTGCAACTGGTGCTGAACTTTCGATGTTCATCGCTGCTGGTTCTGTACTTTCTGGGAAATATATTGTTGTCGGAGCGAGTCTCTCGGGAACATATATTTCTTCAGGAGTGAAATAAAACGTCACCGTCGATACATCATTCTTCACCGGACGGGCCTGATCGAACTGAAGACAACCTTCATCTATTAGCTGCTAAATACCCCTTCTCAAACTGTCACATCCGTTTTCGGCAGCTTGACAATTTCTGCATTCTTCCCCACAGCCCGGGAAAATCTGTCCTTTCAGAAGTCGGTCTTTAACCACCGATAGCGAAGTCTTCACCTTAGTCACATCAGAAACCAAATTCAAAGTTTCCCCACTATCAACAGCATTAATCCTCTGCCCTCCGTGAGCCGGCATCCGGTTCTGGATAACATTAAGCACCGAAGCAAAATTGATAGCCTGGGCATCTCTCAAATCTTGTACCTTTAACTGGAGAGCCTTGCAATTATCTGTAGTATGGCCAGGTGCGTTGGAGTGAAAAGCACATCTGGCGTTGACATCATAACCTCTAGGCAAATTATTGGGATCGATTGGTGGGGCCAGAGTTCTCAATGTAACCAGATTCATGTCAATCAGCTTGGGAAGTAATACTGAATAAGGCATTGGGATTGGCTCGATGACCCGGTCCGTCTGCCTTGGACGTTGTTGATAGTGTCTCTGCTGACCCGGATTACCTCCTTGTTGTTGATTGTTGTACCTGGGTTGTTGTTGCGGATGATATTGCGGTTGAGGAACAGGTGTTGGAATAGTGACTGCGGCCACTTAATCTTGATAATAATTAGGGCGTCCTCTGCCCCTGCCTCTGCCGGCATACACAACGCTTGCCTCGCCTTCTTTTCTTCGCTGACCGTTACCAGCAAACGGTCTCTTGGGACCTAATGAGTTGGAAGCACTATTGTCTTGAATTCGGCCCATCTTCAACAGACTCTCGATTCTTTCTCATGCAATTACTATCTCTGCAAAGCTGATTGACGGGAAAGCAACCAATCTCTCAATATAATTGCCTTGAAGAGTGTTCATGAACATGTCCGCCATCTCCCTTTCAGACATAGGGGGTTGGACGGACGCAGCAATCTGTCTCCAACGCTGAGCATATTCTCTAAAGGTCTCCTTGGCAGTCTGGGACATACCTTGCAACAAGGTCTGATTTGGAGCCATGTCCAAGTTGTATTGATATTGCTTGATAAAAGCCTTTGCCAAGTCTTTCCAGCTCTTGATGGTAGTACAAGACAAATGAGAATACCATTCACGAGAAGCTCCAGTTAGACTGTCTTCAAAATAGTACATCCACAGCTTTTCATCTTCCGTGTGAGCTCCCAACCTTCCCAAATAAGATTGGAGATGAGTGCGTGGGCAAGAAGCCCCGTTGTATTTCTCAAAAGTAGGGGGTTTGAACTTGTGAGGAATCCTTACTCCCTGAACCAGACCAAGATTTGTGACATCAAAGCCTAAGGAATTTTGAGACTCCAAAGATTTGAGCTTCTCAGCAAGCTCATCCATACAACGAGTGGTCTCGAGGGCCTCGTCGTGCAAAGAAAATTGATCATATTGATAATCTTCAGTAACGGGGTGCCCGTTAATCCGAATTCCTTGATTCACATTGTACCTTCCGCCAATACCATTTCCAACATTCCCTGTGTTGCCAACATTACCCGGGTTTCCATCAGCATTTGCGTTACCCGCGTTACCAGTGTTCACAGGGTTATCAGCGTTCCCAGGGTTACCAGGGTTTCCCTCAGCATTTGGTATCTCCACCTCCGGATCGGGTCTCGGTTGCTCAACCAATTCCCTCAGCTTTTCTTGACCTGCTGCCATACCAGTCATCAATGTCATGAACTGATCCATCCTTTCACGTATATCAGCCAGCTCTTTCTGTACTTGGTCCATCGCTAGCTGTGGACGATTTTCCTTTGTCGGGTATCTGTGAACTCGCTTGGGACCAATAACTGCCTGATACAGGGAACAAACATTAGACACTGCGGTGACACCTGCAAAACAGACAAGGGTTAATATGCATGGTATGCGATGCACTGCTTGTTCAGTTTTAAGGCACCCCCGTTTTGAAAGGGAATACCCTCCAAATGAATAAGCATGAGATGTTGGATGCAAATATGCAGATGATGTTATGCAATGCAAAGGCATGTCAATCAGAATTGATGGATCCGCTTGAACATCTGTCAGGTTGCACTGCCTGGAGAGAAATTCACTGAGGAATATAATACAAGACCAAAACTCTGCTCCAGAAAACCGGGTTGGTTGGACGTTAAGGTTTCCTGAATTTAGCCCACCCCTCACTGGTAGGTTCTAAGAGCAGAAGTTCGTCAGCTTCAGCCCTTCAGTCGCGAATAATACGTTTACCACTGAAGGTTTGGCATTATTACGGGATAAAAGACCTCCACTGACTCCCCTCAACAGGACATCCTAAAGCAAGTTCCCAGTCTCGGGGTCCTCGGATTGATCAGCGAGAATGCGCCCACCAGAGCTAACATAATCACGTCTCGGAGGAGAGGCCTCGACTGAGTTCTCGGGAAATGGTCACCAGAGTCGACGATTTCTAAAGGAACACCATGTCGTTACGGAACATCCGTAGGACATAATATATCCAAAAGAAACCTCGTCTGGGTGTGGTTCTTCACGAACGACTTAACGTAGCAACATGCCACGCAAGCCTCATGATCATCCACTCTAAAACCTGTGTGTACACTCAAGCCTGGGTAATGGGTTTATCTCTCATAGAACATCCCATCCCAACAAACAAACAAATAGATCCAATAGATACAACAGATGCAAGCAGGTAAGCAAATAAATGTACAAAAGCATGAACACCCAATAAACAAGAAATCACACAAGCTAGGAGGGACTCGCTTAGGGAAGATGGACAAGCAAGAGGTCAACTTCTTATGTCCCCAGCAGAGTCGCCAGCTGTCGCAACCTGAAAAATACAGTGCGCGAAAAAACAACCGGCGAAAGAAAAAGACAGAAGAGTCGCCACCGTGCGTTATTCATCCCAAAGGAGGGAAAGGAAACGCTCGAAGTAAACCTGAAAAAGGAAAGGACAAGACGGGGTCTCGCAACCAAATCTTGGGTTCGGGAGTCGGTTATACGAAGGGAAGGTATTAGCACCCCTACGCATCCGTAGTACTCTACGGGATCCACTTTTGTGGTTTTTGTCTAAAGTGTGTGGGTTTATCTAATGTACTATTTACTAAAAAAAAGGGTTAAATGAAAATGACTTGCGCGGATGTCGCATCCACTGCATACGTATCTCATCTGAATATGAGAATCAGAGTCTTCGTAGCTCGGCTGACCTATGGGTTGGGGGATGTGTGCTCGCTAAGACATCGCGTCTTATGCCTACGTATCTCATCTGGCCTGAGAATCAGAGCAAAACGTAGTTCGGCTAACTACGGGGTTATGGATTGGGTTTTGGACGAACAACGTTACTACGCAATCTACCGGATGCTCGACCTTTGGAGACTTACTCGCCTGTAGTAGAAGGAGTTAACGTGTTGCTTTGGGTTTTAGGGTTTGGGATGCTCAAGGGCAAAAAGGCAGTCCTTGATGAAGGAACCGCGCTACCTGCAGGGATACGATCACATACAAAACAAACATGTATAAAATAAATGTGCCAACAAGGGGCTCAGAAGTAAATAAACAAAAGAAAACAAATGCCTCCTATCGAGGTCTTCCAGCTAAGAAAGCGATAAAATGCGGAAAAGAGGTAAAAGTACCACACGGATGAAGATCCGAAGTAACAACAATTAAAGGAGTAAGAAACCCAAGGACCTCCCAAGCTAATGCCATCAAAGAAAAGTGAGTCAGTACATGTAATCGGAATGAACCTCCAGGGGGTATCCCACAAATAAATTGGGAAAACCACGCAAACCATCTCTGCAAGAGTCTGTGAGCCCTCACAAAAACTCAACAAAAGGGTTAGTGAAACACGATAAGCATTTTTTTCATGAATAACAGTATGGTTTCAGAAACCTCAAACCCTGTGGCATACACTTCAGAAATCATGTGATTAAACATTCAAGGCATAGGTTTCACCCATTCATAATACATCACACATTTAAAACATTCAAATTGAAGGCGTAAAATAATGGGAATAGGGCAAACCTGATTGGAGAGCTTGATTGAAATTGAGTTGCACCCGTGAGGCCCTTCAGGGTTTGGAGGCTGCTCTGAATTCTCTATCAGGTTTCTCTTCAGGTTTTGTCCAGGGTTTTGTTCCAAGGAAACCTCTGAGTATTTTGCTTTTCATCCTTTTTCTCAAGTGAAGCCTTGGTATTTATAGACTGAATTTCATGGTTTTGTGGGCTCAAATGAGAGAGACCCAAGTCCAAAATTTTTATTATATTTTATTTATTTTTTATTATTATTTTTATTTATTTATTTTTTTTGTACAAAATTATTATTATTATTTTTTTTTTCGTTTTTTTTTTTTTTTTTTTCGTTTTTTTTTTTTTTTTCGTTTTTTGTTTTTTTGTTTTTTTGTTTTTTTTTTCGGATCTAATTCTGATTGACATGATGAAATGCAATATGAAATGAATGCATGAATGAGGAGGGCAAATTTTGGGGTGTTACACATTGCACAAATTATCATCACTTGCACAAATTATCATCACTTGACCATTACCATTTTGGGGTGCTATTTCATTGGATTTTTGAAGGGAAAACATGAAATTCAAATTTGGTGCATTGTTTAAACATTTGACCATTACCATTGGCTCCAAAATGGAGTTTTAAGTGAAAATAGTTGGATTTCATGCAATGTTCATGCATGCACTTCATGCATAAAGTGAAAAAGCCAATTTGCACTTACACCTCATTTTTGCTAATTCCATTTGCATTTGGGCTAAACATGATTAAAGAGTGATTAGCATGGCATATATAAACAAAAACCCTAACTGTTTTTCAGATTAACAACCATTTTTTCAGATCTAGATCAAAACTCTCAAAAATTTTCTCTCAAAATTTTCTTGCAAATTCTTCACATCCAAGCCATTTCTCTTGCTTGATCCTTGTTCCTGAGGTATTATTAAGAAGATTTGCACGTGGAATTGAAGAAAACAGAGCCACATTGAAGCATTCTTGAAGATGGAAGCAACCATGGTGATTCAAAATTCTGTTGGATTCGTGCACAATTAAGCTCCATTTTCTTCTCCAATAACTTGTACAAGCATCATAGAGGAGTATTGAAGCCATTACAAGCCTCGAATCCATCCAATTCCAGATCTGCTCTTCAAGAGGTTACAAATCAACTCTCTTATTTTTTATTTTCCTTGCCATGATATTATAGATCTTGTTATGCTGATGAATTTGAGCTTTGAATCATGAAAATCCATGCTGTTTTGAGTGAGATACGATTGATTAAAGTTTTGATGATGAATTTTCTTCTCTTTGATCCATGCGTCTTTAATTGTTTCTTGATGAAATGTTTGTGGATTATTGATGTATGTTGAAGGCACTACACGATGCTAGGCTTGATTTTCATTTCTGGAGCATTTGAATTTTTCTGGAAAATTCTGGATGAAGATCTTCATGATCTTCATCATGTTCATGTGCGTTTCCAGGTTTCCTACGAATTTTGTTAGGAAAGGCATGAGGTTTCTGTAGCGGTGTATTCGTCACTTTATGATTTATTGATTAAACCAAAAGCAGAGTATACAAGGAATCGAGTCGCCACCGCACTTTTATTTATCCAAAGGACTGGCTAAAAAGCGAACAAAAGCCTAAGAAGTTTTACACATAGAAAACTAATGAAAAGATCAGAGAATCTGGGTAAGGGGTAAATTACGCAATGGGAAGGTGTTAGGCACCCAAAACGTCCTAGGTATTCCTAGGGAGCCCTTTTCACACTTGTTGAATGAAAATGTTTATTTGTTTATGACATATTGTGCAAACATGATTGGGAAGATGAGAAAAGAATGTACAAGTTAATTATTTTTGTGTTTGAACGGATGAACCCGTTGCCTACGTACCTTTCCATGAAAAGGTAAAGGATTAAAACGCCGTAGTTCGGCTAAAAGATTTCCAAATTATCAGTGGGTTCATTTTAAAACAAGAGCACTAAGGCTTTTCATTCTCAACATGAGAAAACTCAACCAAGACCAACAATCCACCATGCGAGGATATCTTCAACATACTAGTGAGGGGTTAACCCTATAATAATTATGGAAGACTTATAATCAAATCACTAAGGATGTGGTGAGATTTACATCAACCACTATGAGAATTGAAACCTATGGCTAATGTATGAAAACATATTAACAATGGACAGAGCCTCAAAACAATTGAATGAGTGAAGTTAATTGATTATGAGTATTCACAAAATATGGTCAAAGTATGATTAAGATTCAATTCAGAAAGAAGTATTATGAAAAGTGAAGTCTGAAAAGTCAAGGACTTAAGGTCCAGGTTTCCAATTTGAAAAGACATGAAAATGTTTGCACAATAAGTCAAAGTTTTAAAAGTCAACAAGTGAGAATGGGTTTGAAACAAGAAGGATATGAATGAAGGAGTGTAAAACTTCCTAGAAGTTCACCTCTTGAAATCATATAGAAGATGATTCAAGTGTGTCCTTTGGAAGGAGGAAACAAAGAAAGTAAGCAAATAAAAAGCAAGGTGATACCGGATGCCAATCAATGGACTTACACCAATCTCACAAACAAAGGTGGATACCGGATACCAATAAATGGATTTACACCAATCTCCTAAAACAAAACCATGATACTGGATGCCAATAAATGGACTTATACCAATCTCACAAACGAAAGCGGATACCGGATACCAATAAATGGATTTACACCAATCTCCCAAGACAAAACAAAACATGGATATCAGATGCCAATCTCTCTGGACTTATTCCAATCTCCACAGGATGATCATAGGAAGACAAATGCCAACAACATGGACTTACAATTGAATCCTCACATACAACCAACAAACAAAAGCACTAGACTAAGAGGACATGAGTGGCCAATGAAATGGTCTTACACTCAATCCCTTCCAAATCATAGGAATACTGGCCAATGAATGGACTTACAGTTGATTCTTCAATGGGCAAACACAGATGTGTCACAAAGATATGAAATGATGATCATGCAATAATGAGCAATTAATGATGATAAATGCACAAAGGTATGCAAACAAACATGTACAGGTGAATCAACCAATCAAGTCAAATAGCACACACTATATACAAGCAATTAGGCTCAAGCAAGGGTTAGACTTTAAAGTCAGCTGGAATGGGGTAAATGATGCTCTTAACCTTAACATTGAGGGTTAAGGTGAAGCAGATGAAAGGGTATGAGGGGTGTGCCTCATTGCTCTTATCCCTGGTCAGGGAGAGCTTCAAATGATAGAAGGTGTGGGAGTTCAGAAAGTTGGAACTCTCTCCACAAGTTAATGACTCTATAGATCTTGGGTTAAGATCCACAATGCTTCAACATGTAATGTGAGCAAAGGGATGACACACAGAATAGTAGGAGATGGACTACACATCTCTTTTATCTACCAATTGCCTTATCAAAAGGACTTTTCCTGCTTGGGGACAAAGATAAACAATCACAAACATTGCCTCTTAAGGAGGACTTCAGACAGGTGCCTGGCCACATAACAAGCCAGGTCTTCCAGACTACATGAAGAAGAGAAAGTATACCTAATTTGTTAAGCAACCAAGCAACAACAAGTTCAAAATGAACTTAAGCAACTAATGTACCTGAAATCAATCTAATTCAATCAGTATACAAGTCACAAAAGTCAAACAGATAGACCAACAGTCAACAGACAATACACAATCAACAATCAAAGCTACATTGTGCAAGGCACAAGCTCAACTCAAAAATGAGCTAAAGCATCCTACAAAACAAGTCAATGTTAGTTCATAACAATCAAGCAAACCAACTCAAGCTATGTGAATTAATCTCCTTAAAGCCATAAGCTTCTTAACCTGAAAACAAGCTCAAACATGAGAAGGAAACCACTAGGACAAGGCCTAGGGTCAAAGAAGGAGAAATAGACCAAAACAGAACATGAAAATTGGTAAGAATCAAGATTTATCAAATAAGAACATCATCCAATTGGTCTCATATCAAAACTATGCACCAAATCCATTTCACAAAGCAACTAGGGCAAAGCATGCATATTGGAAACTCATAAAGGCAAACAGAATGAACCAACTTAAATCAAATAAAAAATGGCTCCATAAATTCCAAGAAAAATCAGGCCTAAACAGAACACATCAAAGGATCAACACACCAAAAATCCTGGCATTTGGATAAGTGGAAGCATGTCAATTAAAATCATCAAGTCAAGGTAAGCATAAACAAGCACAAACAAGGCCATGAATGGTGCATCAACTTAAGGCAATCCTCAAAACAGAAATGACATAAGATAAATGAACCAAACCAAAGCCAAGATACACTTAAACATGTTAAGAATCAATGTACAAAATTTCAAGCTCATATGATAAGGCACAAGAATTTCACAAATCATGGAAGTTCAATACTCAACAAATGTTCCCAAATGACCAAAAAGCAAAGAAAATCTCAAAAAAATTGGAAATGGATCCAAAAATTCCACAAAAAATTCATGCTCAAACCTAACAACCAGAAGTAACATCATGCAAAAATTCAGATCATTTGGCATTTATTTGGCATGGTAAATAAAATCAGCACATTAGACAAGAAATGGTGTGACACACATTGTCACACCTTCATTAATCACATCATATCTCAACATCCAGAAATGAAAATAATGCAAACTATATACCAAAATTGCCATCAAGGTGTCTAGTTTATGCATGTAAATTTTCAGCTTCATTGGATCAATCATCATTATTTCATGAAGGAAATGGCAAGCAAGGTGCATGAATGTATAAGCATGAACAAACCTAGCCAATTTAAAAATCCACCCGAGCACAAATTCTGTAAAAATATCCATAAAATAGTAGACATCATGAAGATCATTGTACAAAAAATCTCATGTGAATTGGATCATTATTTTAGGAGTTATGAATTTTTGAATGGAAAGAAAAATAACAAAAAAACATGGAATAAGCATGTGAACATGGAAAGCATACAAGAGAAAATAGACAAGGCAATTTTGGAAATGGCTGAGCCAGGAATCGAAGGGGGGCGAAGTTTGAAATGAAAGCGCGCCAACGACCAAAACGCGGTCGTTTTTGCCTCAAACCCTAGGCGCATGCACAACCATGCAAAGCCAGAATCCGCAGGAAAAACTCCTGGATCCGCAGGAAAAGTCACAGCAATCGCGATGAAGGTTGCGGTAAAATCCGCAGGAAATTTCCAGCAATCTATGAACACGATGAAGATCCTCATGATCTTCATCATCATTTTTCCAGAAAAAATCAAAATCACCAGAAACACAAATTGAGCATATAATCACGTAGCTTACACATCATACATCACGAATCAACATACATTTCATCAAATAACAACATCATAAGCATGGATCGAGCAAATCAACTTTTGGACATGAGACTTTAAATCCACGAAACTCTCTCAATATAGCATGGAATCAAATGATTTTTGGCTCAGAATCACCACACAAGCAAGCTCTACAAATATCACATGATGAATTTAAGAAAAGAGAGGATCGAATTTACACCTCTTGTAGAGCAGCTTTCGATTTCAAGTGTTCCAGGTCCTGGCAATGCTCCAATCGTATCCTAGCAACCTTGTATGAGTGAATGGAAGGATCTTTGATGCTTAATTGGCTTTGAATCCACGGATTTGAGATTTCACCATTGATGAACTCTTGCTTGAAACAGCTTCGATATGCACGGATTCACCTGGATCTAGCTTGAATTCTACTCAGTGATGATGCTTGATGATGAACAGAGCAAGAACAATGCAAGTTGCTTCAAGAATTGAGAGAAAAAATTGAGAGAAAATTGAGAGCAAAAATTTGAGATCTCAATTTGTGAAGTGTGGTTGCTGAATTTCTGTTAGGATTTGGCTTAAATACCCTCTACTAATCACCCTCTAAACATGTTTAATTAATTGATTAAGTGAATTAGCAAAAAGAGGTGTTTTGGCCAAAATTGCATTTCACCCTTATGCATGTGCATGGTGCATGAACAGTGCGAATTTGGCTTGGAAATGCATTGCAAATTCTGTTTTGATGCATATGAAATTGGTTTGAAGTGAAAATAATGCATATTTTTCAAATGGATATTTTCCCTCCAAAAATTCAAATTAATTCAAGTGAAAAATGAAATATTTTTCTGATGAGATTTGGTGAAATGTGATGCATGATTATGATAGTAGGGATCAAGAGAGAAATGCTCCAAAAAGAACCACATGAATTGGCCTTTTGATGCAAAAGTTATGCCTTGTTGAAGTTCAAAATTTCTTGGCAATGATTTGATCATAACTTGCCAACCACACATGAGAAATGGATGTTCTTGGACTTTTTGGAAAGGTGAGAGCAAGATCTTCAACTTTCATGTTGGGCAAAATTTGATGACTTTTTGGATAGGTGAGAGCAAGATCTTCAACTTTCATGTTGGGCAAAATTTGATTTGAAGCTTTCTTGGACATGTAAATTTGAGGAGAAGACCTTTCCATTTTTGGCAGTTTGAAATTACAGGTCACTTACTATTTTTGGAAACATTTTGTCTGACCTCAAATTCTCCAATGATGATGTTTGACATGTTATATGAGGCTTGTATGGACATGAATGAGGCCTCTCCAACCATCTCACACCTTCAAATCCATGATTGAATGCACAGTTGACTTATGTTGACTTTTCTAGGGTTTCAGTTGTCCTAGCTGTGATCAGATGAAATCCAAGCCTCTACCACTTGAGATCTTGATTCAAAATGATGTCATGGTTCATATGAACTCTTGTGAATGATCAATGGTGCCCAAATTCTTCAAAATGGCCACCATCTATGGCTCAATGAATGCCTTTGACTGGTTTGACCTAATGTTGCTCCATCTGCAAGTAACAAGGTTAGATGACAATATTTTTGTACTTTTGGTTAGTAAACAAATGAAAAGCAATGATATACAAATGCAAAACATGCTTGGTGATCAAGAACCACCCTCAAAAGATAACCCACCTACAAGGAAGGAGGCAAGGTGCACAATGATCCTTGAGGCAATGATATGATATGATATGAATGCCATGAGGGATCTTAGCGATAAAATTGGGGTCTTACAGTTTCCTATGGATTTAGCCACGAGTTCATGTGGTTTTGCTGCGGATTTTGAAATTCATGCATGAGCGCGCGTTAGGGTTTAAGTGTCCAAACACAGTCGTTTTGGCTGTTGGCGCGTTGAGGATTTCAAATGCATACATGGTTCGAATCCGGTTGAGGACATTTTCCATTTTGCCTTGCATTTTTCTCCTTTTCTTCATTATTTCATGTTTGGCTTCACATTTTCATTTTCAATTTTTCTCAAACTTCCAAAATTCATAACAATTTGAAAACTCATCCAAATTCATCCAAATTTTTTGCATTGTGATCCTTATCTTGTCTATTATTTTTTGATCATTAATTTCAAAGTTGTGCTTGGCTGAATAATTTTTGGTGCTAGAATGTTTGAACATGTATGCTATTTTGACCTTGCCATGCTTATACATTTGTGAAATGCTGGTCTTTGATCCAATGATTCTGAAAATTTGCATGATGAAACTAGACTCATTGCTTGAAATTTTGGTGTTGATTTGGTATTTTTATCAATTGTCATTTCTGTTTTATGATCATGTTAAGTTGGTGTGACAATTTGTGTCACACCTTTTGATGTTCAACTTATATGATGTGTTTGCCTTGCCAAATGATCTCCAATTGTCCTGATTTTTTGTGTGATGCATGTTATGAATGTTGTGATTGATCATGAATTTTGTTGGATTTATTTGAATCATTTTTGATTTAATTGAGATTTTTCATTCTGGTTGGTCACATTTGAGCCTTAAAATAGCCTTGAACTTCAATTGATCATGAAATGCTTTTGGTATATGATATTGATGTGAGACCTTTTGGATTGTTTCAAGATGTGTTTTAAGTTGATTCATCTTAATTTTCAGCTTCTGTTTTGAATTTTTTATCCATCTTTGACCCTAGGCTTTGACCTAGTGGTTTGCCTCTCACATTTGAGCTTTGATTTCAGGTTGAACATCCAAGTTCCATAGTTGTTGATGCTCCATCATTTGAGCATTGATGTTTGCCTTTGATTACTAATCTTTGTGTGTTTTGTAGGTTGATGTTGACTCATTTGAGTTTGACCTTTGGCTTATACATTGTGTATATTGGGATTGTTTGTTGCTTATTGACTGTGGTTTGATTGTCTGAACTTTGTACTGATTTGTTTGATGTTTCCACAGGTACATAAGTTGCTTTAAGTTCATTTTGAACTTAGCTTTTCTTGGTTTCTTAACCACTTAGGTATAACCTCTAATCTTCATGTAGTCTGGAAGACCTGTCCTGTTATGTGGGCAGGCACCTGTCTGAAGTCCTCCTTAGGAGGCAATGCTTGTGATTGTTTATTTTTTGTGCCAAGCAGGAAAAGTCCTCTTATGAGGCAATTGGCAGATAAAAGAGATGTGTAGTCCATCTCCTGTTATTCAGTGTGTCATTCACCTTGCTCACACCATGTGTTGATGCATTGTGGATAATAACCCAAGATCTTATATAGTCAAATCACTTGTGGAGAAGAGTTCCAACTTTCTGAACTCCCACACCTTCTATTGTTTAAAGCTCTCCCAGACCAGGGATAAGAGCTATGAGGAACACCCCTCATCTCCATTTCATCTGCTTCACCCTAACTCTCAATGTTAGGGTTAAGAGCACAAATCACCCCATTCCAGTTGGCTGTGAAGCCTAACCTTGTTTGAGCCTAATTGATTGTATATAGTGTGTGCAAATTGACTTGCTTGTTTGCATATTTGATTCATCTGTGCATATCTGCTTATGTGGGCCTTTGGGCATTTATTATCATTAATTATACATCATTGCATGATCATTGTTCATATCTTTGTGACATCTTTTGTTTGTCCATTGAGGAGTCAATTGTAAGTCCATTTATTGGCATTTGTTTTCCTATGATCTGGAAGGAGTTGGGACTAAGACCATTTATTGGCATCCTATTTCCTTGGAGTCGAGTGTAAGACCATTTATTGGCAACTTGTTTCCTCTTGCTTATTGCAATTGTGTTGATTGTTGTATGTGAGGAGTCAATTATAAGTCCATTTATTGGCAGTTGTTTCCTGTGATCATTCTTTTAGAGATTGGTATAAGTCCATTGATTGGCATCTGATATCCATGTTTTGTTTTAGGAGATTGGTGTAAATCCATTGATTGGTATCCAGTATCCATCTTTGTTTGTGAGATTGGTGTAAGTCCATTGATTGGCATCCGATATCCATCTTTGTTGTTTATCTGTTATTGCTCATAGCCTATTCCAAAGGAATCACTTGGATCATCTACATATGATCTCAAGAGGTGAACATCTAAGAAGTTTTACATCCCTCACCTTCCACCTTTTGTTTCTTTAAACCTCCATCTTTGCATGTTAGCCCAAACCAGAAAAATATTGTGCAAACATTTTGACATGATCTCAAATTAGAAACCTAGGCCTTAAGCCTTTGATTTTCAAACTTCATTTTCTTAATACTTCTTTTGAATTGAATTCTAATCATACTTTGACCATCTTTTGTGAATAATCCTAATTGGTTAATTTCACTCATTCAATTGTTTTGTGGCTTTGTCCATTCTTGATAAGTTTTCATACATTAGCCATAGATCTCAATTATCTTAGTGGTTGATGTTAATCTCACCTTTTGTCCTTAGTGATTGAATTGTAAGACTTCCTTGCTTATTATAGGGCTAACCCCTCACTAGCAAGTTGAAGCTTTTCTCACATGGTGGACTTGTTGTTTGTATAAGGTTAAGTTTTCTCCCGTGGATAATGAAAGACCTTAGGGCTTTTATTTTAAAATGAATTTATTCATATTTTGGAAATCTTTTAGCCGAACTACGAGGTTTTGATCCTGTAAAGGTACGTAGGCAATGGTTTTCCATCCAAACACAAAAACAATAACTTGTATATTCTTTTCTCATCCCTTCAATCCATGTTTGCACAATAAATATTTCATGAACAAATAACCTTTCGTACAACAAGTGTGAAAAGGGCTCCCTAGGACTACCTAGGATGTTTTGGGTGCCTAACACCTTCCCATTGCGTAATTTACCCCTTACCCCGATCTCTGATCTTTTCATTGGTTTTCTATGTGTAAAACTTCTTAGGCTTTTGTTTGCTTTTTAGCCATTTCTTTGGATAAATAAAAGTGCGGTGGCGACTCGATTCTTTGTATACTTTGCTTTTGGTTTAATCAATAAATCATAAAGTGACGAATACACCGCTACAAGCAGTTACCAGAAATTCCTCCAAATGCCTTAGATTTGCTTCATCCTGCAATTGCTACTGAGTTTGAGGATTCTTTCAAGACAAGGTTAGTTATGAAACCCCATGTCTTCGATAAACATGATGCTTTTCGCCTGCATCTCAATGATGTGGTTGAACTCCTCAATGCACAAAAACTTGGTTCATTTTTGACTACAAAGGATGATTACCATGAGGATTTTATCCGTGCATTTTATGCTGGCTTACAATCTGGTAAAGGATATATGTTTAAGTGTTCTATTGGTGTCAGAACCTATACCTTTGAAGCTAGTGATTGGGAAACAGTATTTCAAATTCCGCTTCCGTCGCATAATTTCAAGAATTGGCATGACTTGAAGTTTGATACTGACTTTAACCTGAAGGAGTTTACTCTATCTATCCTGAAATTGGACAGACCGTTGGGTAAGGATGAACAGGTTACATCTGGTATGATTAAGAAAATTCCTCGTATACTTCATTGGATTATCTCGCACATTCTGCATCCAGCAAACAGTGGACATTCTAGGTTAGACAGGGCAGCCATTCATCTCTTGTATATTCTTCAAAATAAGGTTCCCTTGAATTGGGCAAATTACTTTGTGAAGCGTCTCTTTTTTGTGCGTAACAGTGCCAAGAATGTTGCTCTTGGTTATGCGTCTCAAATCATGAAAATTCTTACGTTCTGGAATGTTGCAATCCCTTTAGTTCCTCTCATATATCTATCTGCTGCTCAAGAGTTTGACTCTTCCACTTTATCTCATATGGGTTATCGGTGGGACAAGGAACGTCAATGTTTCTATTTCTTTGAAAGGAAATCCAAAACAAGGATATATAATTTTGATGTGCCTTCTGAACAAATTCATGTAGTTGAAGACCAACCTGATGAAGAAATGCATGATGTGAACGAAGCAGATGTGCCTGCAGCTGATGACAATGCTGGTTGGGGTGATTGGGTGCCACAAAGGTGGTCTCCAACCAACTATGTACCTGAACCAACGACTCCTCCGTTCTCCGGCGGTGCTTCATCTTCAACACCTACTACGCACCTAACTCAAATGCTTCAACAAATGGAGCTTGCCAACCAAGAACGTCATGAAGAGGCACGGTCTTGGCATGTACAACAAAGTGAGTGGCATAAGGAGCATCGTGAGTGGCATGATGATCATACACGAATGTACCATAACCAACACTCTTGGCACACGGACTTGGTTAAGTGGCACCAAGTTTTCTACAATGAAATGTCTGGTTTTATGGACGACTGCCGTGCCAATCCTTGTATTATGGACAGATTCAGAAGTGTTGAAGTTCAGGACCAGTTCAGGCACTACACCTTCATGGGCCACAATCCAGATGCAATGCCTCCTCCTCCGCCTCCGCCAAGCTTCAGAGATCCTGATAGAGATGACGAGGATTCCTGTGGTGGCTATAATCCGCATTAAACCATCATCATTTCATTTCACTGCTTTTCATTGCATGTTGCTTGAGTTTTCTTTCAGATTAGTTGCACATTATATGTCTTGGCTTATGTAATTTTTTAAAACACTTTCTACTAGTTAAATGCTTATTTCCTTTTGCTTACTTCTGGTGTTATTGCCCTTATTTGTCATTCTTTGTGAGTGATTCTTTACTTTTTAAGCTTCCTTCTTTGTGATTGTTAGCTTCTTTATCATTTTTGTTGTATCCTGCTACAACATGTTGCCTTGATAAAACTGTTTTTTTTTCTTTTTGATGTTGACAAAGGGGGAGAAATGCAGATGTTGACAGATATGCACAAACTCAGCGGGAGTATCACACATCTTGCTAAAAATTTGCCATCATCAAAAAGGGGGAGTTTGTGAGCAAATTCTTTACTTTGAATAAGTTTTGAATGATAGCAAATTGTGTGATCATTGTCTAATTGTTGGTTGTGCATTATTTTACATATTTCATTTGTGTTTTTAGCCTATACTATTGTTTCGTGTCTATACATAAAGATCCACATTGATACATGTCTTAAAAGAACTCATAAAAACTGTTTTGTGTCAGCATGTATCGATACATGTACTTCTGTATCGATACATAAATTTGTTTTAAATCACAAAACGTTCTTGCTTCAGTATGTATCGATCCATACGAGCCTTGCATCGATACATAAATTTGTTTTAAATCACAAAACGTTTTTGCTTCAGTATGTATCGATCCATACGAGCCTTGTATCGATACATGCTCAGTTAAAATATTCTATGTATCGATACATTCGAGCTTTGTATCGATACATGCTTGTATTAATTCTCAAAAATTAATCAAAGCTACAGTATGTATCGATGCATAACCTTTTGTATCAATACATCAGTCAGTTTTGTTTACTAACAACTTCTGTCTATCACATATAAAAAGTATTTTGACAGCTTAGTGCAGGGCACGAATTTAGAAGTGAAAAATAGTTGTAACACCAATCAAAGGAGTGTGTAGCAGCAATTGTTTGAGCAGTTAGAAACCTGAAAGAGACTTCATCTTCTTCATCTTCTCAATCTCTTTTCTTCAAGAACATCAACACATAATCATTCTTGTTCTTTGGATTAAAGGATCAACGAGATAACGTTCAGTGGAACGATCAAGGATCTAGCTGAGGTGTTTAGTGGAACGATCGAGGATCTAGCTGAGTTGAAGGTTGAAGGGGGTTTTGAGGAAAAACCAATTGGTTTGTCCTTCAAGAACTGGAGTGTTCTTGCGGGTTTGTTAGTCACGCTTGCAGAACAGATTCAGCCGCAACGTAAGGTTTGGAAATTGGGTAATTTCGCAAACAGGTCGTGGAACCGGTGAATTGTTTGCAATTTCTTGCAGGAAATTCTTGATCGAGCTCAGATCAAGTGGAGGTTTTATACAAGAAGAAGATCTTGGGATTTAGAATTCTGTCTTTGTATTGTAACCTTGTATCAACGAATTCGGCATTATTGATAATTACAGTTCTCAATTTCATTTGAAATTGAGAGGGAGACGTACCCACACGCGAGGACGACCGTGGGGAACTTCCTTACCAAATCTCTGCGTATTGTATTCTTTCCTTATCTCTCTTTACGTTTTCAACAGTTTTGTGATTTCAGTTGGTGTGTTGTGGTTGTACATTTAGTGATACAATAGTGACAAGAAAATTTCTTTATCTAAACTCCACCATTGTTCATCATTGATCACATACACACCAATTGTTTGACAAAACTGTCAGCTGAGTTTTATTCATTGGAATCAGAATTTAGTGATAAGTGAATTTGATTTGATAAGATTCTGGTGTTAATATTCTCTATCGTTCCTATTCAAATCCAGCAATAAATTCGCGTGTCCGGTTTTCTAGTAGCGGTTCAGAATAGCCGGAAGTCGATTCGGGACTGTAATTTTCTGTTAAGTTTCAAAAACTCTGATAAGATTTTTAAATCCGTTTATTTCATAAGAGGTTATCTATTCACCCCCCTCTCGATCACTAGCCACACTGTCTAACATCGATCACAACGAGGGCGACAGAAAAGAATCGCAACAAGGGCGAAAGCAAGCAAGGATTAGTTGTTAGTCGTCAGTCAAAACCTCGGCAAGGCATCGCATCTCGTGCCTACGTATCTGTCGCAACCTGAAAAATACAGTGTGCGAAAAAACAATCGGCGAAAGAAAATGACAGAAGAGTCGCCACCGTGCGTTATTTATCCCAAAGGAGGGAAAGGAAACGCTCGAAGTAAACCTGAAAAGAGGAAAGGAAAAGACAAGGTCTCACAACCAAATCTTGGGTTCGGGAGTCGGTTATGCGAGGGGAAGGTATTAACACCCCTACACATCCGTAGTACTCTACGGGATCCACTTTTGTAGTTCTTGTCTAAAGGGTGTGAGTTTATCTTGTGTTGTTTACTAAAAAAGGGGTTAAATGAAAATGACTCGCGCGGATGTCGCATCCACTGCATACGTATCTCATCTGAATATAAGAATCAGAGTCTTCGTAGCTCGGCTGACCTATGGGTTGGAGGGATGTGTGCTCGCTAAGACATCGCGTCTTATGCCTACGTATCTCATCTGGAATAATAATCAGAGCAAGTCGTAGTTCGGCTAACTACGGGGTTAAGGATTATGTTTTGAGGGCGGACGACGTTACTACGCAATCTACCGGATGCTCGACCTTTGGAGACTTACTCACCTGTAGTAGAAGGAGTAAACGTGTGTTTAGGAGAAGAAAAATCAATGAAGGGTTAGGGTTTGGGATGCTCATGCAAAAAGGCAGTCCTTGACGAAGGAACCGCGCTACCTGCGGGGATACGAACACATACAAAACAAACATGTATAAAGTAAATGTGCCAACAAGGCAATCAGAATAAATCTCCCAAATGGTATCCCACAAGAAAAGTGGAATATCCAGCGAGTTATCCCTGCAAAAGTCATGTGAGCCTTCACAAAAACTCAACAAAAGGGTTAGTGAAACAAGATAAGGATTAGGAGAAAACATGCTATGACAAACGTAAGTCAGATTAGAGCAAAACAGTATGGTTTTTCATGGATAACAGTATGGTTTCAGAAACCTCAAACCCTGTGGCATACACTTCAGAAATTAAACGATTAAGCATTCAAGGCATTATTTATACATTCATACATAATTATGAACCCGTGGGCAAAAACCTAATGAAATTCATCCATCATACCTCAAACATTCAGAGTATTCAACTTCAAAGCACAAAGGTAATGGGAATAAGGGCAAACCTGATTGGAGAGATCGGTTGAAATCAAATGGCACGGCTGGATTTGCAAACCAATGTTAGGGTTTGCTTGAGCTGAAAGTGTGTGAGTCAGAATGAACCTTTCAGAGTTGCCCTGAGGTTGCTCTGAACTCTGTTAGCTCTTCTCTCACTATCTTTTTCCCCAGGGTTCTTCTCTCACTATCTTTTTCCCAAACAGGGTAATAGGAATAGAATGCCTTTTGTTTCACTGAAACTCTGAATTTATAACCTGATTTTTGTGGACCTGTGGGCTCAAATGAGAGAGGTTCAAGTCCAAGATTTTTCTTTTATTTATTTATTTATTATTATTTTTATTTTATATATATATATATATATATATATATATATATATATATATATTCAAAACACGTGGGCTTCGCCTAGCGAGCATGACAGCTCATGAACAAACCTTTGCTCCTTCAAGATTAACGTTTTGACTGACGAATAGACCCCTATTGGAAGTAACTCAAGTTTTTCCCTTGTGTTGACTGATCATCTAAATAGAGCCCACAAAGTGTCCTGGATGATGTTCAAGCTTCTTGGATCCGATTCCGATTGCCATGATGAAATGCAAATGCTAAATGACCTAAAAATGAATGCATGCATGAGGTGTAAAGCGTATGCTTCCAGGAAAAATGAAGGGTAAATTTTGGGGTATTACAGTATCTCATCTGGAATGAGAATCAGAGTCGTCGTAGTTCGACTAACTAGGGGTTAAAGATTGTCATCTGAACATGGACTTACAAAAGAGGACACCAGTTGTGTCGAAGGAAAGTGGGCAATGTGTTCACGTCCTAGCAATAGGTGTCGCAGCTCGCTGAATCGAGTCTTAGGCAGTTACCTCTTTGCAATAGAACGGACTGACATGCCACGGGATCGGAGACGTACGGAAGGTCTAAAAGTGGGGAAGTTTTGCCCTAGAGTTGTCATGCAATGTGGACATATGTTTTAAGATTTACAAATGGGAACATCTACCTAATGTTAGCATGCAAAGAATAAGGGAATTCTACCTATGTTATCATACAAAGAATAAGGGAATCCTACCTATGTTATCATACAAAGGGTTCTACCTAATGGGTGCTACCTAAACGGAACAAGAGTTGACGGATGGAGCAAGGAGAGGAACCATGGATAAGGGTAGATGGCGATGCACGAAGCAATCGACTTACAGGTAGATGGCGATGTATGAAGCAATCGACTTACAAGAGAAATGGCGATGCATGAAGCAATCGACTTACAAAAGGATGGATGAATACGTGCTGGTTCTGTTAAGTTTTGAAAATGATTACTCGACGTTGGATCGAGCTTTTGATCTTGTTTTGAAATGGTTATCGGATGTTCGTTTTAATTCTTGTATTAACAGATGAATAAAGAATGAGAGAATAAACATTATACACTTCATGGGAGAGGGGTACATTTGTTATGAATGGGGGTTGTTCATGGCAATCAAACAATAAAAATATATGCCTCATACACCATACAAGTAGGCAAGACTTAATCACACAGATAAGATAAACAAACATATGATCAAATCAAATGAATCAAAGAATGATATTAGGGAGTATTAAACAATGTATGGGAGTATAAACATGTTAAACAATCAAACAATAGAAAGTATGGATGAAAGAAACAAGTATAAAAGATGACAAATGAATCAGACAGATGAAACTATGCACACAAAGGATCACTGAATAATTTAATCGGGAAATTGTGCAAGGATCAAATAAAATCAAGATGAAAGGCCTCTAATACATGGCATATGAGATGAAAAAGGGAGGATCAAAATATCTCTTCAATTGCCATAAGCAATCCCTAAGTCAAACATCGATCATAGAAAAGTCGACTGAAAAGTCAAGTCAACTTGAAAATTATCAAATAAATAGTAAATTAATCAAGAAAATTATGAAAAATTAAACTAACTAAAGTGGTGCCAGGACATCATCATCCCCTAAAAGTATTTTAAAAATAATGTGAATTAGTGTATAAATCAATTGAAATAAAACAGAAGTCAAATCAAAAGTCAACCAAACAAACTAGGTCAAACATTAATCCAAAATAAATTAAAAATGGGAAATAAAATTCCAAGAAAAGGTCAGGTTGACCATGAGACATTGGTCAACCCTCATCCCAAAAATCAGAACCTAAAATTAATTCTATGTCATGAAAATAAAATCAAGAAATAAATGTATATTAAAATGATCCACTTGAAATAAATAATTGAAATAAAATATTAACATTAAATAAATATGAAAATAAAACATTAAAAAATGTGAAAAATATTTTTTATATTTTTATGAATAAATAAAATATTTTTAAGAATAAAAAAACAAAACAGAAAAATAAAATGAATTGAAAAAAGGAAAATGAAAAGAGAATGTGATAATGGGCCAGGCATGGGGGTGTGAGAAGCAAGAGGGCGCAGGCCCACGATCCAAATGATTTATTTAAGTGTGACACTTAATAAAATGTGCATTTTATTAAAAACATGTGACCTGCATATCGATCGGTCCATTCCACTTAAACGCTACAAGACAAAACAATGGTTGGACGGTTAGGATTATAAACGCGGCGAGCGATCCAGCGGTCTTGGAAGAGACACGTCGTCGTCTCCTTCAGAAGCCAATGAAACCCTAGGGCCATGCATGCTGAAGCGCATGAAAACGCAATATGTTTTGCTCATCTTCCATAACGAAATGCAGCCAACTTAGTGCACCAAATGGCATGGTATAAAAAGCAAAGTTCAAGTATGCAATGAGTAGAACATCATGGTGTTTTATTTCAACGAAAATAATGGCTTGAACATAAATAAATGTGGACAACAAGATAACCATATGCACACGGACACAACAGAAAACAATAGCATAAACTCAAGCTCAATAACAATGCCTCATGGTGAGGGCTTCATAGACAAGCATGGCATATTGTTAACATGGGAAACAACATAAAGCAAGCATGTAAACATGGTGAACAAGCATGGAATGAGCATGGAAAACATGATGAGAAAGCATGAATATGGCCATGGAAAAGAGTGATAAAATGCTTACCTAGTGGATGTAAGGTCCACTGCCTTTTGGTATTGGAGAGGATGCAAGGAAATGAGGTACTGTTTCAATTCTTTTACTTGAGAAACTTGTGAAATGGAAATGGAAGGAAAACAACCTTGTCCACTTGCCTTTGCTCTTTGCTCGAAAATACCAGCCTCTTCCTCTTCAGGTTAGGGTTTATGTGCCTTAAATATGTAGGTCTAAAGTGTCTAAATGGGTTGAAATGTTTGGTTTTGATTCATAAGCAAAATGTGCAAAAAGTGAGGTGGTGAAAGCAAGCTCTTGTTTTGGAAAAACTTATGTGAGTGGAACCAAAAGTACATGGCCAAATGAGGTAAAGAGTGTGTTGGTCGATTTTGCAGCTTGACTTGGTTGTCTTGGTCTGGCAAGGAAACAACCCAACAGGGTAAGTTTGAGACTTTGTATCTTGATGAGTATATGACCAAATGGGAAGGCAATGCAAATAGTAGGAAGAGTGCATGGAGCTTAACATCTTTCATGTTGGGCACAAGTTGAAATGATGAGTGGAAAAAGGTGAAAAATGGCAATAAAATCGTGTCTCACCATCTGCAAAATGGTTGGGCCAGTTTGGCCTAAATGTTGTCTAGAAATTCAGTTCATGATGCCAACTTTAGATGAATGCATCTCTCAAACCATGGATCCAAATGAGCTGATTCCAAAAGGATATGAAAGAGGACATGTCAAGGTACAATTGTTATGAAGAAAGTATTTTCAAATGATTCCTTGAAGTACAAGAAAACTGGCCAATAAGTCTTGACAAATTTTGAAGATTTTGGACTTAGAAAATTTTCTAAGTGTCCTAAAATAATGTCTCACTTTGTCCAAGCATAACTTTCTCAATATTGATCCAAATGGAGCAAACTTTATATCTCTAGAAGGCTTGGAACAAGAGGAAAAACTTTCATGTTGGAGAAATGTTAAAATGGAGCTTGAATCTTGATGGAAAATAGGCTTAAATAGGCTTAAAGTGGCATGAAAACTTGCCCTAAATGGAAAGTCAACCATTTCCAAATTTAGTAACTTGTCCAACTCCTGATTAAATGACTAATCCATGATCCAACCTTGATCAAATTTCACATGTAGGCCCCCTTAGGCATGGATTTTGAGATTCCACCCTCAAAATGTCAGGAGTTGACTTTTCTGGCCCCATAGTTGACTTTTCCAAACTGTCTGATTCCCGATTCCATTGATCAATTGAAGTACTTCTGGCTCAAATAAAGAGGTGATTTTTTGTATGTAGACCCTTATGGACATATGGAGGGCCATGGAAAAGAGTTTCACCCAGAGAATCAGAAATAAACTGATTTTATACCAAACCCTAGTTTAGGGCAAAAATGATCAACAACTGATTGCACTGATTGCCAATGGATCTTTCTGAGATAATTGTGAATCTTCCTAGGCCAAGATGCCTCTCCAATCATGACATGGATGAGCCCCTCTACTTCAAACCAAACATTGCCTGTTGCAGATATCCATGAAACCCTAATTTCCTAAATAAATCCAGATGCACACTCGGGGAGCTCTAAATCCTCCATTGATGAACTGTAGCCCACAATAGGATACCTGGACCACCTTGAGATCATTGAGACTTGTATACTTGGAGAATGAAGCCCAATTCTCAATCTTGCTTTGTGTGGGCTCCTTCTGTTAAGGAGTGATCAATCAAACCCTGATTTCCATGTCACTAATGCAGTATGCAATGAGTATGACCTAGTATGATGCAGTGTGAAACATAATCCCATGCTTCCAAGAAAAATGAAGGGTAAATTTTGGGGTATTACAACATCTATTAATAGACTTTAGTGAAATTCATGTCATTTAACTATCATGTCTTCAACTAGCCCCGTTGGCTCCTATTTCCAACTCTTTTTTGGTTTGAATACCATTGTAACTTCCTTTTTAGGACACACCTTTATTGATAACCCCCTTTCGTTTCTTGGTTTTGACACCACAATTCTGGTTGACACCTTCATTGGTTATATACATTTGTTTCCTTGTGGGACACACCTTTATGGTTAACCCCCTTCCTCTTAGGAAACACTTTTATGGTTAACCCCCTTCCTTTTGGGATACACATTTATGGTTAACCCCCTTTCCATTTTGGGCACACATTTACGGTTGAACTCCCTACTTTTGAGGCACACCTTTATGGGTAACCTCCTTCCCTTGTGAGACACATATTTATGCTTAACCCCCTTCCTTTTGGGACATACTATTATGTTTAATCTCCTTCCTTTACGCGACACACCTTTATGGTTAACCCCCTCCCTTTCCTGGTAATGACACCACTTTTACCTTTCTATTTTTGGTTATGACACCACAATTCGGGTTGACACCTTCATGGTTATACACCCATTTTCTTGGTTTTGACACCATTCCCTTATTTTATTTTTCTTTGGTTTAAACCCCGCTTTAGTCTGTTTCTAGCCTTCGTTTTGGTTTAGACACCACCCCCGATCATATCTTTATTTCAAGCTTAGCACTCCAAACTACGGAGCTCTGACTTCCTCATTGTACTATGAGGATACGTAGGCACAAGGATGTGAATCCTTGGTGAGCACTTTTCTTTCTTTTCCCTCTTTCTATCTTTGGTTCCACAAACTACGAGGCTCTGACTTTCTCATTGCACTACGAGAATACGTATGCATGAGGGCCCCAATCCTCCTCGAGCACTCACTTTGTAACCCATTTTCTATTTTTCAGGTACATGAAGATTGTAACACCCATCCAAGAAGGTGCATTCAAAACGGTTCTCATGGAGTACCATGGATATGAGGCGTGCTAATACATCCCCCTTGCATAACCAACTTCCTTATCCGTTTATGTGTTTCCCCTTAGGTTTTAACGATATTTTCCTTTCCCACATTTGGAATAAATATAGTTTAGTGGTGACTCTTATGTATGTTCGATCGTGTGACGTGTTAGAGTATATTCCATTCGGCTTCACACGTCTTGTTTCGTCTTCTCATTGTTTACTTTTATTGCCTTTGATGTAACATTCTACTTTATTAACCATATCCAATAACAAGAGTGATGGTCTATGGGCGAGAGACTCGTTGAAGTTTCCCCCCTTAAAATCATTTTGGAATACCCCCACAAACAATTTTTTTGTTTAGGGGGATGACCTTGATGGTAGCTTCATTGAATCAGGAAACATAGTCTCTTATTTTATTTTTCTTTGGTTTAAACACCGCTTCAGTCAGTTTTTAGCCTTCGTTTTGGTTTAGACATCATCCCCGATCATATCTTTATTTCAGGCTTAGCCCTCCAAACTACGGAGCTCTGAGTTCCTCATTGTACTATGAGGATACGTAGGCACAAGGATGTGAATCCCTGGCGAGCACTTCTCTTTCTTTCCCCCCTTTCTATCTCTGGTTCCCCGAACTAAGAGGCTATGACTTTCTCATTGCACTATGAGAATACGTATGCATGAGGGCCCCAATTCTCCTCGAGCACTCTCTTTGTAACCCATTTTCTATTTCTCAGGTACATGAAGATTATAACACCCATCCAAGAAGGAGCATTCAAAACGATTCCCATGGAGTAGCATGCATGTGAGGGGTGCTAATACCTCCCCCTTACATAATCGACTTCCTTATCTGTTTCTCTGTTTCCCCTTGGGTTTTATCGATATTTTCCTTTCCCTCTTTTGGGATAAATAAAGTTAAGTGGTGACTCTTATGTATGTTTGATCGTCCTACGCGTTAGAGTATATTCCATTCGGCTTCACACGTCTTGTTCCCTCTTCTTAGTGTTTCTTTTATTGCCTTTGATGTAACATTCTACTCTATTAACCATATCCAATAACGAGATTAATGGTTTATGGGCGAGAGACTCATTGAAGATTCCCAACTTAAAATCATTTTGGAATACCCGCACAAACAATTTTTTGTTTAGGGGGACGACCTTGATGGTAACTTCATTGAATCAAGAAAGATGGTCCCTCAGTGACTCTGATGGACCATGGCTTATGGTGAAAATGTTGGTAGTTGACATTTTTATTTGGCGGTTGGCAGAGAACTGGTGTAAGAGTTTATTCACTAGTTCCTGATAGCTAGGGATGAAAGCTCGAGGTATATCTATATACCATCGCAAGGTGGAATCCATGAAGGTTCTAGAGACTAATTTGCACTTTAGGGAGTCAAACATTTTGATGATGTCCATTTTAGTGTTGATGGAGGTGACATGCTTGTAAGGGTCAATTTTCCCATCAAACATGGCAAGAGAGGGATGCTTGAATTTTTTAAGGGAAGTTGCTTCCCATATTTTTTTCACGTTGGCATCAACAACTAATTTTGCTTGGAAAGTCATTTTTTTATGGTGAACGATTATAGGTCATTTTGTCTGTGCCTAGATGGAAGGTCAACTTCCAATAATTATAACTTGCTCAAATTTTATGATATGAAATCCATCCAAGTTGAATTATTAATTTCAAGATGTCTTATCTAAATTTAATTGTTTGAGAAATGTAAAATTCTACTTGTAAGGGCATGTACATAGAGGAAACATTATAGGTCATTTTGGGCCCGTCATCATTGAACAAGCAATTTTCCTCAACTTATAAAATCCATAAATCCATCATGCAAGATTCAAATGGTTTTAAATTTGTGACCAAATTGAATAAAAATGAAAGAGATACAATTTTGGAGAAGGAACCATTTTCATTTGAAGCTCATAGCAAAAGTTTATCAAGGAAGAAAAAGTGATCATTTGACTTTTAACTTAGAAAAGTTTCAACTATGTTTGATATCTCCTACTTCAACCTTAAATTTCATCATGATCCAAGCTCCAAATGGAAAAAGTTTCAATATCTAAGTTTCTCACCTTCATGTTACCTTTCCAAAGAAGCTAAGAAAATGGCATTTGGAGCATTTTTGAGTGACTTGCACATGGCTGCAATGCATGGGCCTATTTGGAATATTTTAATGACCAATTTCCATTTCACATTGCATGCCCTCATGTTAAGGTTTCAACATCACTTGCGCATGATTTTTGACTCATTTCGATCATCCTCTGGGCCTTACGCATGCCCATGCAAACATACACCATAGCATTTCTATTTTTGGAAAAAGTTTGAAAATGTGTGGAAAGCAATTGATAGCCTATAAATACATGGTCCTTTAGCTCAAAATGAGGATCCTCTTGCCCAAGCTTTGACCTGCTTCTTCCCTAACCTCCATTAAAGGATAAACTTGAACATTTATCTTGAAATCTAGTTTGAATTCTCATTTTGTTTTGGAATTGAAACTCCAAGAGTCCAAGCCCTTTAATCATCCATTTCACTTCCTACAAGTTGTTAGAGACGAGCCAAGGCAAATTGGAAGCAAGCTCAAGCTCAATTGAAGCAAACCGAAGGTGAATTTTCTATATTTTATCTTCTTTGATTCTCCCTCAATTATCCATTATTTTACTTCTTCTTTGGTTGTCTGAAGACCTACCAATATAGGCAACAAGATTGAGTTGCTTTGAGGTCAAATCGAAGCAACTCAATTCATACTCCTCAATTTGTGATGTTTGACCTTCTTTTTGACCTTGATCATGGTTGATTTGAACTTCCATTTGATCAATATTATTGGATTTAGGGGGTTGATGAAATATACATTTAATCCCTTTGATGGACTTTGTGATGTTTGACCTTCTTTTTGACCTTGATCATGGTTGATTTGAACTTCCATTTGATCAATATTAATGGATTTAGGGGGTTGATGAAATATACATTTAATCCCTCAAAATGAATGAATAGTATTGATCACATGAAATTCCTCCTATGATCAATTTGGGTTCCTAATTCCCCTTTCCTCTTCATCTTCATCCATATTCTTTCCCAATCCATCACTGACCAATGAATTCTCTTCAAGTCTAATACTAGTTGATTCATCAATGACTTTGTGTCAGATGAATCAACATGAGCCTGACTGAGATAGGTCATGCCCACTTGATTTTTGTGTGTGGTATGTTTTATGAGCTTGGTTCTTTGAACCAAGTCTCTAACATGCATTAACACCAATATCTTTATTGCTCGACCTCATATAGTTGTGACTTCTATATAAGTCAAATTATGATTGCTTCATAAAGAGCTAAATTTGTCCCAAAAGGCATAGCATTCTTGTAAGTGAGATTGTAAGTATCCCATTCTTCATGGAATTTTGTGAATACTTGACCTTTTTTCCATTCATGAGAGCTAGTAACATACTTGTTGTTTTGTCCAAGTTGGAGCCCTTTTCATGGATGATGTCTTGGTTCATGTCTTCATAATTGTGAATGGATGGTTGAGTATTCTCCAAAGAGTGATTTAAACAATTCAAATTAATCACTAATATTTGATTAATTCCTTAATAATTTTTCTTTACTTTCAAGTCATTTACTTAATGAAATTTAAATTTCAATACCTTTATCATTCATTGCCATTTACATTTTATGTAACTTGTTTATTTTGCAGTCCTTTTCACTTTGCTCACTTGAGCCATATCTTGTGATTGTATATATTGTGTCCTTGTGATTTTGTTTTGTTTGTGGTCTTAGGACCTTAAAATACCTAATAACATCAAAAACCCTAAAAAATATCTTGGTGGACTTTTGGACTAGATCTGAGCTTTTGGATTGAGAATAGGCAACTTCCCTATGCTTTGAGGACTTGACCAAAGCCATTATGTGAGACTGAGTTATCCTTGATTGTGCCTTTCATCAGATGCAAACCTTGAAGTTGTCTTCGTTCATTTGTGACTTTGTCTCTATACTTAATTATTATACTATTATTATTGTTGATGTCTTAAGATTGTCTCTGAGAGTTTCCTAAGGAATATTTTATCAGATACATTGGAAGACATTCAAGACTGCTAGCTATTGGAGTGCTTGCATAGATGTTATGGTATCTTTATTTTATACATTGATATTTGAAATTCTGGTATCAGATATGAGATGTCGAAGATAATGTCACGACACTAATATCTAAGTAAAACAAGCAGGATAAAGATAAAGAATGGTAATGCAAAAGACACAAGAAATTGTTAACCCAGTTCGGTGCAACTCGCCTACGTCTTGGGGCTACCAAGCCAGGAAGGAAATCCACTAAATAGAATCAGTTCAAAGACTCTCAATACACTTCAACAAGTTACAATCTTTCTCACCTAATCTCTACCCGTGCAATTTCTACCTAAGCACTCTCAGATATGAGAACCCACTCACTTCCCCTCAATCACACCTGTGATTTTAAACAACAATTCCTTGTGACAAGAAGACGCTTTTCAATAACACACACTTGATCTTACTTAGCAGTTTCAATCAAGTAGACACACACTTGATCTTGCTTAACAGCTTTGATCAAGTAGACACACACATGATCTTGCTTAATAACTTTGATCAAGTAGACACACACTTGATCTTGCTTAACAACTTTGATCAAGTAGACACGCACTCTTGCTTACAAGATTAGAGTGACAAATTACAACTCACAAATCAAACTAATTCAATCATCTATGGATGAATTGAATGGCTTACAAGTCTCACGACTAAACAAGACACTAACCCTTATATTCTCTCAATATTTCGCTCAGCATTGGTTGTGTATCAAATCAGGTTTTCCAAGTCCTTTTTTATAGAAGCTTTCAGTTGGGCTTGGACATATTGAAAACCCTAAAACTATTTTCCAATTAAATCTTCTTATAACAGCTGGTTAGATCTCTTTGGAAAATAAGTAAATCAAGTTGTAATCAATGATTGAATGCGCCTGCAAATCAGATCTTCAATCATACATAGATTTCCATTAAATGCACAATCACATAACACATAACATTCACCCTGAATGTTCTGTGTACAGGATGTCATGACATCGGGTCTGACATCCTGAAACAATCCTGCAAAATTCCATTTATAATTTCCAGCAGGTACATAATATCTGATGTCATGACATCGTGTATGACATCCTAAAACAATCCTGCATAATTATGTTTTTAAACTCCAGTAGGTACATATATATCTTATGTTAAGACATCACATACAACATCTTGTGAACACTCTTTGTTTTACCAAAATTGCTGCCAACACTTAGAACCAACAAACTCCCCCTTTGGCAAATTTTGGCTAAAACATATATCTGTCGTTTTTGTTCACAAGAAAAACTATCAGCAGTTCAACAACAGTTTAAGCAGCAGCAGAAGCAAACACGGAATTACTAGCTATAATAGCAACTTGTAAAACACAAAAATTCACAAGGGTACTTCTTCTCCCCCTAAATCTGTGCAACACAAACATCTCCCTTAATAATAATAGCACCTGTAACCACAACACCTGTAACAGTCAGAATCACCCTCTGACATCTGCTTCAACATCACTTGTGACATCTGTAAACAGAACAACATTCTGTCTTAAATTAAACACATCTCCTTCAATAATAGTTGTTCATCTGTTCAGCTACACCAGCACATACATTGTTCATCTGTTCAGCTACACCAACACATACATCTCCTCACAGCTCCACATACATCTCCACACAGCTCCACATAATCACTTCTCCCTTATTTTAGTCAAAATTGACCAAAGGTGACCAATTAGACAAAATAAATATCAATTAGCCTAGCAGATAATGTCACAACAGATGTTATAACATATAACATGTTAAAACATAATTGTTAGGAGATACAAACCATCATTATACATAGCTGTGATAGCTGAGATAATGAGAAATCCATGGAACTCATTAAGAGCCCAAATATTACATAAAGGCATCAGTAAGGACTGCCACAAATTACACACATTTTAACAAAAACAATCAAACATTCAAGCTTCCAAAACAGCCAAATCATCATCCAGAACAGCTCACAGAACAACCTTCATATCAGGGGGACCTTTACTACTCAGACTAAGGAAGTAACATCTTCTTCTTACAACCACCTTGCAAAAATCCTTGCTATTCTGTCAGAAATATCCTCTGGGATATTAGCCACAAACTCCTTTGATTGCTATAGATTCTCATGAATACAAATCCCCAATTTCCCTCTTAAACATTCAAATTGATTGGCATCCAAAGCTTTTGCGAATATGTCAGCTAATTGATTTTCAGTAGTAACATGCTCCAGTGCTATGATCTTCTCTTCCATAAGTTCTCTAATGAAGTGATGACGAATATCAATGTGCTTTATCCTGTTGTGCTGAATAGGATTTTTGGAAATATTTATAGCACTCAGGTTGTCACAGTATAATGTCATGACTTCTTGTGTGACATTGTATTCAGACAACATTTGTTTCATCCAGACAAGTTGAGAACAACTACTCCAAGCTGCTATGTATTCAGCTTCAGCAGTGGATAAAGATACACAATTCTGTTTCTTACTAAACCATGATATCAGATTGTTCCCCAAGAAGAAACATCCTCCTGATGTGCTCTTCCTATCATCAGCACTTCCATCCCAGTCAGCATCACAGTGACCAGTCAGCATAGATCCAGATCCATGAGTATATAACATCCCATAGTCACTGGTGCCATTGACATATTTCAGTATTCTCTTCACTTGGTTTATGTGATTGACTTTTGGTTCAGCTTGATATCTAGTTAAAACACCTAAAGCAAATGCAATGTCAGGTCTGCTTGCTGTGAGATATAGCAGACTACCTATCATGCTTCTGTATAGACTTTGATCTACACTAACACCATTTTCACCTTTGGAGATTTTCACATGTGTAGGAGCAGGTGTCCTTTTATGGCTTGCATTCTCCATGCCAAACTTCTTAACAATGTTCTTGGCATACTTGCTTTGAGATAGAAAGATAGAGTCTTCCATCTGCTTGACTTGTAGCCCAAGAAAGTAGGTCAGTTCTCCAACAAGGCTCATCTCAAACTCATACTGCATTTGTCTAACAAAATGTTTAACCATCTGATCCGACATCCCACCAAACACAATGTCATCTACATATATTTGTGCCACCATGAGCTTCCCTCCTTCATTCTTCAGAAAGAGAGTTTTGTCAATACCTCCTTTCCTGTATCCATTGTTAGTGAGGAACATTGTGAGTCTCTCATACAAAGTCCTGGGAGCTTGCTTCAACCCATAAAGGGCTTTCTTCAATCTGTACGCATGATGTGGAAGATTTGGATCTGTAAATCCTTTAGGCTGTTCAACATATACTTCCTCATTTAAGTAGCCATTCAAGAAGGCACTTTTTACATTCATTTGAAACAGTTTGAATTTCAGAATACATGCCACTCCAAGCAATAATCTAATGGACTCAAGGCGAGCTACAGGAGCAAATGTTTCATCAAAGTCCACTCCTTCAACTTGAGTATATCCTTGTGCTACTAATCTTACTTTGGTTTTAGTAACAACCCCTTGTTCATCGGATTTTTTCTTATATACCCACTTTTTACCTATGATATTTACTCCTTCAGGTCTAGGAACCAGTTCCCATACTTCATTCCTCTTGAATTGACCTAACTCCTCCTGCATGGCATTGATCCAGAACTCATCAGTCAAGGCTTCCTTCACATTCCTAGGTTCAATCTTTGACACAAAGTAGCCATGTGAGATCACTTCCCTTGCTCTAGTAGTGACCCCTTTATTTGGATCTCCTATAATGAGATCTTTGGGATGATCCTTCTGAATTCTGATAGAGGGTCCCTTGTTGATTTTGTCATCTTCAGGTTCAACTTGAGAAGGTTCACTTTCCTTATTTTTTTTTGAGAAGTCAGCTGGGGAATCATTCAGAGATGTCTCAACATCGTCTGTGACATCAGTCTGTTGGTCATCAACCACAACATTAATAGATTCCATCAATACATTAGTTCTGGAATTAAAGACTCTATAAGCTCTGTTGTTTGTTGAATAGCCCAGAAATATTCCCTTATCACTTTTGGGATCCATCTTCCTTCTTTGTTCACGATCAACCAAGATATAACATTTACTACCAAATACATGGAAGTATTTGACTGTAGGTCTTCTTCCTTTCCAGACTTCATATAGGGTTGTAGGAGTCCCTTTCTTCAATGTCACTCTGTTGTGAACATAGTAGGTTGTGTTCATGGCTTCAGCCCAAAAAAGGTAGGGCAATTTCTTAGCATGAATCATAGCTCTGGCTGATTCTTGAAGAGTTCTATTTTTTCTTTCCACCACACCATTTTGCTGGGGAGTAATGGGAGATGAGAACTCATGATGAATTCCTTCTGAAGAACAAAATTCAGAAAATTTATTGTTCTCAAATTCCTTCCCATGATCACTTCTGATTTTGATAACGGGACTTTCCTTTTCTCTTTGTAGTTTTAGACAAAGCTCCTTGAAGACTTCAAAAACATCAGATTTTTCTCTTATAAAATTGATCCAGGTGTATCTGGAGAAGTCATCTACCACTACATATGCATACTTCTTCCCACCAAGGCTTTCCACTTGCATGGGTCCCATTAAATCCATATGGAGGAGTTCCAAAACTTTGGTAGTGGTGTCATGTCTGAGGTTCTGGTGTGACATCCTAGTCTGTTTTCCAATCTGACATTCTCCACAGATTTTTCCTTCATCAATCTTCAAGTTGGGAATTCCTTTGACAACTTCAACATATATGATCCTCTTCATACCTTTAAGATTCTGATGGCCCAATCTTTGATGCCATGTCTTTATTTTCTTCCTCTTTGGCCAACGTACACTTTGAAGAGTAACCAGTTTCTTGAGAACTCCACATGTAGCAGTTGTCTTTAGACCTAACTCGTTTCATGATCACTTCATTTTCCTTGTTAGTAATCAGACATTCAGTTCTAGTGAAGTTTACATTTATACCTTGGTCACACAGTTGATTGATGGTTATTAGATTAGCAGTTAATCCCTTAACAAGTAGGACAATGTCAAGGTCAAGCACTCCAGGGAAATCAAGCTTACCAATTCCTTTGATTTCACCCTTTGCTCCATCATCAAAGGTTACATAAATTGTGGCATGGGGATGAAGTCCAATTAGCAGGTTTTTGTTTCCAGTCATGTGTCTGGAGCAACCACTGTCAAAATGCCAATCTTCTTTGGCTGAAACTCTAAAGGAAGTGTGAGCTATTAGACTTGAAACATTTGTCTTAGGAACCCATAGCTTCTTGTTGATTGGCCTGTGATGGTTGGGTCTTGGTTGTTGGTGAGTCTGATGATGAACAAGGCTAGGATAACCATACAGCTTATAGCAAAAGGGCTTCAGGTGGCCAAATTTTCCACAGTAATGGCATCTCCATCTTTGGTGTTTCCCTTTCTACTGTCTTCCCTTCTGATGATGTGACATGTGATATGACATTGTAGGTTTGTTATCAATATGGTTGCTCTTAGGTTTGGATTTAGGTTTGCCATTTTTGTAACTGCTATCAGCCTTAGATTCATTGAACCCAATGCCAGATTTGTCTCCTGTTGGTTGACTAGTCTGGAGAATCTTGTCTGAGAGGTCAGATCCATTGTTAAGCATTCTTACATACTTGGTCATCTTATCTAGTTTGGAATTCAAGAGTACAACTTCAGTTTTCAACTTGGAGATGGTTCCCACATGTTCCCCCTTTTCACTTTCCAGCTGAGCTATCACTTTCTTCTGGTTTTCAACTTGTCTGTACACTTCTGCACTTTTCTGACACAACTCTCTGTAGGTAGTGGCCAGCTCTTCAAAGGTTACTTCATCATCACTTGTCTCTTCATCAGAACCTCATCTTCCTGTCAATGGAGTCACAAGATTTGCAACTTCATCTGTTTCACTTTCATCAGACCAAGAGGCAGTAAGACTCCTCTTATGTTTCTTGAGATAGGTCCCACATTCAGTTTTAACGTGACCGTACCCATCACATTCATATCACTGAACTCCTTTTCCTTCTTTGGGATTTTCTTCTGGCCTTGATCTTCTTCCAATATTGTTGGATCTACTGATGTCAGATGCGATGTTCTTGACATTTGCCTTAGATCTTTCATCCATCTTTTTCATAAGTCTGTTGAACTGTCTTCCCAGCATTGCTACCTCATTTTCCAGATCTTCATCAATCTCTTGACCACCTTCCTCGTCTTCCCCTACATTGTTTGACATAAAGGCTATGCTTTTGGCTTTCTTTTCAGATCCATCGCCTATTCCCATCTCAAATGTTTGGAGGGATCCAATTAGCTCATCAACTCTCATATTTGAGATGTCTTGAGATTCTTCTATGGTTGTCACCTTCATAGCAAATCTATTAGGGAGTGACCTGAGTATTTTCCTTACTAGCTTCTCATATGACATCTTCTCTCCCAGAGCTCCAGAAGCATTGGCAATTTCAAGGATATTCATGTGAAATTCATGAATATTTTCATCTTCTTTCATCCTTAAATTTTCAAACTTGGTAGTGAGCAGCTGTAGTCTAGACATCTTCACTCTAGAGGTGCCTTCATGAGTGGTTTTGAGAATGTCCCAAGCATCTTTAGCCACCTCACAATTGTTTACCAATCTGAAGATATTCTTGTCTACTCCATTGAATATGGCATTCAATGCTTTAGAGTTTCCAAGGGCTAGATCATCCTCCTCTTTGGACCATTGTTCTTCAGGCTTCTTGTCAGTTGTGGCTTCTCCTTCCTTAGTGATTACTGGATGTACCCAGCCTGTTAACACATCCTTCCAAGCCTTATTATACAGAGATTTTAAGAAAGCTACCATTCGAGGTTTCCAATAATCATAGTTAGATCCATCCGAAATTGGTGGCCTGTGAACAAATCCTCTATCTCTCTCTATTGTACCAGAAGGTATTGTCCCTAGATCTCACCCAGAATCAGAGTAGGATGCCTGCTCTGATACCAATTGAAATTCTGGTATCAGATATCAGATGTTGAAGGTAATGTCACGACACTAATATCTGAGTAAAACAAGCAGGATAAAGATAAAGAATGGTAATGCAAAAGACACAAGGAATTGTTAACCCAGTTAGGTGCAATTCACCTACGTCTGGGGGCTACCAAGCCAGGAAGGAAATCCACTAAATAGAATCAGTTCAAATACTCTCAGTACACTTCAACAAGTTACAGTCTTTCTCACCTAATCTCTACCCGTGCAATTTCTACCTAAGCACTTTTAGATATGAGAACCCACTCACTTCCCCTCAATCAGACCTATGATTTTAAACGTCAATTCCTTGTGAAAAGAAGACACTTTTCAATAACACACACTTGATCTTACTTATCAATTACAATCAAGTAGACACACACTTAATCTTGCTTAACAACTTTGATCAAGTAGACACACACTTGATCTTGCTTAACAGCTTTGATCAAGTAGACACACACTTGATCTTTCTTAACAGCTTTGATCAAGTAGACACACACTCTTGCTTACAAGCTTAGAGTGACAAATTACAACTCACAAATCAGACCAATTCAATCATCTATGGATGAATTGAATGGCTTACAAGTCTCACGACTAAACAAGACACAAACCCTTATATTCTATCAATATTTCGCTCAGTATTGGTTGTGTATCAAATCAGGTTTTCCAAGTCCCTCTTTATAGAAGCTGTCAGCTGGGCTTGGACATCTTGAAAACCCTAAAACTATTTTCGAATTAAATCTTCTCATAACAGCTGGTTAGATCTCTTTGGAAAATAAGTAAATCAAGTTATAATCAATAATTGAATATGCCTGCAAATTAGATCTTCAATCATACATAGATTCCCATTAAATGCGAAATCACATAACACATAACATTCACCCTGAATGTCATGACATCGGGTCTGCCATTCTGAAACAATCCTGCATAATTCCATTTATAATTTCCAACAGGTACATAATATCAGATGTCATGACATCGTGTATGACATCCTGAAACAATCCTACATAATTATGTTTTTAAAGTCCAGCAGGTACATAGATATCTTATGTTAAGACATCACATGCAACATCTTGTGAACACTCTTTGTTTTACCAAAATCACTGCCAACACTTAGAACCAACAATATTTTTTAGAATTTGCTTGGATGTTTGCTTATGCTTATTGCTTGGTCAAAAGTCTAGAGGAAATGGATTTCTATCTGACGTTCTTGTCTTGTGGATTATATCCCATTGGTCAGATCTTTTCAACTCTTAACTTTTAATTTTTGTCTAGTGTAGTTTCTTCATCTTCTCGCACTTATTTAATTTCAAAATATCTCTCGTATTTAAAAACTTTCTTTGCTCTTAATTTCGACTTAGACATGTTTCAATGAGTAGATACTTTGGCCTTATGCCAATGGATTTTCAAACTTCTTTTCCTAATCAAACTTGCAAATTAATTTAACCATATTGACTTTAATTTCAAAACACAAAAAGAACTAACAAACCTCATTCAAATCTTTGGCCATTTTTTATGCCTTTTCTTTCAAAACCATTGATAAAATCAATTCACCGACTTCTTTAAAATTTTAACCACGTACTACGGGTGTTTGATCCATCATTTTTATGTTGCTACGTAGGCATAAGGCCAAAGGTCTTGTCAAACACAAAATTATAATTAATGAATTCTTTTCTCATCCCCCAATTCCCTTTTTTATCAAACATCTTTTTGAACAAAACACTTGCACACAAAAAAGGGCTCCTTATGAGTACCTAGGAAACTTTAGGCGCTAATACCTTCCCTATGTATAATCACCCCCTTACCTGTAATCTCAGAAATTTTATTAGTTTTAATTTGAAAATTTCTTATCTTTCGGTTTTGTTCGAACCTTTTCTCTTTCCCTTGGAAATAATAAAAGCGCGGTGGCGACTAGGATTTTATTGACGTTGAGTTAACCAATAGCTCAGTGTCATGAATTTACCGCTATAATATTCATAAAACTTCAAAGGTTTTGAAAAGTTTAGAATGGTTAGGGCTTGACCACGACGGTGAGAAATTATGTATGTTGATGTTATGGTGTTTATGGTGGTATGAGAGGTAACCTCACGTGAGGTGGGAAACTTTGTCTATTATAGGATATATGATTCAGTAATGTCAGGTCCCTTTCTCCATTAGAGGAGATATGTTCATAAAGTTCCTTGGACTTAAAACTTACGAAACCCGAATAGGTGATCATTACCCCTCTTTGCTTGAGGGAGGTTATTGACTACCTATTATTCAAGGAGTCGTTGTAAGACTAAGTTTGCGTGACTGATGGAGGAAAATTGGCATTGTGCATGTATCTTATTTGAAGGGCGAACCCAATAAAACACAAAGGTAACACTTAGGCGTCATCTCATAGGCCGAGAACCCTTGCATCACCTTTATGTGGGAACTCTCAAATATATATCACCAAAAAATACATTAAAGAATACATAATACTCATATATATATATATATATATATATATATATATATTCATATATATATATATATATATATATATATATATATATATATATATATATATATATATATATTGCATCACCCTTATGTGGGAACTCTCACATATATATATATTTACATGAGAATGCGAGAATTTAATACCAACAATGGATTTAAATTAAAGGTTATTATCAAAATATAATTTTAAAAATTGATTAGTGATTTTTCTTTCCTCTTTGAAACGTACAATTTTTTTTTGTTCCTCTATAATTGTATGTGTAATTTTAATTTTTGGTACATGAATCAGATAAATTTATGATTTAATCTCAACCCTTCATTTTAATCTGATCGTTCTTATTCATTCTCACATTCTCATATAAGTTACCCATTCTCATTAGTATATATATATATATATATATATATATATATATATATATATATATATATATATATATATATATATATATATATATAATTTATTGATAAGAATAACTAATAAATGAAAATATTAAAATTCATTTGGTCACAATAAAATTAGGCTTCCATACCTCCTACATGATAATAGGTACAATCTGTAACAACTTCATTTATGAGTTGAATTAGTTTTAATTGAAACCTACTCTTTACCACTCAAGTAAAATTTTACTATAATTACAAATTTGTTAGCTAATATAATTAAACATGTCAACTAAAAATAGCAAGTTAAAAAATTAACATTATTGTTTGGTATCTTAAGACTAGGTCTTTGTGTAACACAAATAAAAACATTATTAACCACAAGTTTGACTTCTTTCCTATACTATATAAGCAACCAACATTCTCTTGAAATTCACAACATTCTCTCATCAAACACAAAAAGTAGTGATAAAAAGTTATCAACAGACATGGCTAAGTATTCAAAGAATGTGCTTGTTTTTTGCATTGGAATGCTTCTTGTAAGCTTATGGTGCATGAAAGTGAGTGGCCAAGGAGAAGGAAAAGGACATGAAGGTGCTCCTGTTGAATGTAAAAGCAAAACTCCAGGTGGAGATTGCACAAATGATGTTACTATTCAACCCATGAAGAAAGACGGTGGAGGTGGAGAGAAACATGAAAATCCTTTTACAAGATGGTTTCGTAGTGATAAGCCAACCTAATTATGTTCATCAAAACAAAATGAAATAAAGTAATAAGGACATAAATATCTCACATTAGTTATCATATGTCTATAAGTTTAGTATTTATGTTGTAATACACTATATGAAATGCATTGTATTGTGTATGTAGCATTACATAATAAAATAGTTGTCAGGTTACATTTTAAAAATAGAAATTTATAATTTATGTTATTTATAATTTATGTATTAAATAATATTTACTGAATAATTATTAGTGTCATATGTCTAAGAATGACTTACTAACGAATTTTGACCATTTTTTTAGAAGATCCTTTTAGAAGATGAAAAACCTTTTAGAAGATGATTTGGTAATGCTAAGTCAACCTTATTATTCTTGTCAAACTAAAATGAAATAAATTATTGAGAACATAAATATCTCAGAAATGGTATAGTGACTTATAATGTGTGTATAAGTTTAGAACTTTATTAAATGGATTTTTGTCTCTATTAATTTTTTTAATATTTTAATTCATGTTTAAAAAATTAGATTTTGGATCTCTTATTCATAATTTTTTGGGATTTTCTTATTCAACATGAAAAACTGGACGATGATAAATCAACTTAATTATACTTATCATAATAAAATGAAATAAAGTAATAATAATTTAAATATCTCACAAATAGTGAGGTGAGTTATGATGTTTAATAATTCTAATAGTTTTATTGCAACACACTATATTGTACATATCGGCTTAAATACATTGCTCCTTTTGTTTTTATTTTCTTAATTTATTTTATTTTATGTTAAAAAAAATCTATTTTTTTGGTTTCTCTTGTACTTATTGGTGTTTTAGTCAAAAATCATGAGCTCTAGTTCACTTGCATATCAAACTTGAAAATCCTAAGTGTCACTTTGTGTTAAACATTCAAGAAAATGAAATTGTGTTAAAATGATTTCTAATGTAAATTACAAAAGTGTTTAAATTAACAAAAGCAAGTAAATAAGGAAATAATCATAAAGCAATTGAAATGCTTTAACAAAAAATTAAAGGCAGGTTCACAGATTTCTCACAGACTCATTATCTCGGTTAATCAGACGTATGAGTTTGAAAGAGAAAAAAATGAATTGTGACCCCTGACTACAGAGTCGAAATTTGCTTATATACTAGGTACACTATCAAATGCCGACAACTCTTCGAATTCCAACATGTGTACTACTACATGGGCTTTCACCTTCTAATTTAGTTTCGACACGTGCTAGGCACTTAAACCATTTAAAATCGCCATTGCTATCGAACACGTCTTTAAGTCATTCAACCACATCTATTGAAAAGGTTAACATATTGAGTTTGTGACTTGATGTCAAAAATATGACTATGTTATATTCACCTAGCATTTTTATATATCTTATATCACACATTCAAATTGAAATGCTACGCTAAATATCTCAGGCTAATAATTACCCCCCAAAAATGTCATTTTTCGATCATATTTGCAATAAGGCAGAAAATGGTGTTTTTAGTCAAACTCATAATACTATTCAAACTATTATGCATACATCACTTCCATCATGAATTCCCTCATTCAACTATCCTGTATGCAACATGCAGGTAATAGTCATCATGGCTCCAGTTCCCAAGGCCATGGTTGAAGGTGATAAGAACACAATAAGGGAGGTTGAATTGTGTTGATTTTTCTTTACTCTTGAAAACTCTTAGTCAGATTCTAAACTCTTGTGGATATAAAATTGCAGTCACAAGATTTGCAGCTTCTTCTGTTTCACTTTCATCAGACCATGAGGGAGCAAAACTCCTCTTTGTTTCTTGAGATAGGTCCCACATTCAGTTTTAACGTGACCATACCCATCACATTCATAGCACTGAACTCCTTTTCCTTCTTTGGGCTTTTCTTCTAGCCTTGATCTTCTTCTGATATTGTTAGATTTACTGATGTCAGATGCGATATTCTTGACATGTGCCATAGATCTTTCATCCATCTTTTTCATATGTCTGTTGAAGTGTCTTCCCACCATTGCTACCTCATTTGCCAAATCTTCATCAATCTCTTGACCACCTTCCTAATCTTCCCCTACAGTGTTTGACATGAAGGCTATGCTTTTGGCTTTCTTTTCAGATCCCACCTATTCCCATCTCAAATATTTGGAGGGATCCAATTAGCTCATCAACTCTCATATTTGAGATGTCTTGAGATTCTTCTATGGTTGTCACCTTCATAGCAAATCTCTTGGGGAGTGACCTGAGTATTTTCCTTACTAGCTTCTCATCTGACATCTTCTCTCCCAGCGCTCCAGAGGCATTGGCAATTTCAAGGATATTCATGTGAAATTCATGAATATTTTCATCTTCTTTCATCCTTAAATTTTCAAACTTGGTAGTGAGCAGTTGTAGTCTAGACATCTTCTCTCTAGAGGTGCCTTCATGAGTGGTTTTGAGAATGTTCCAAGCATCTTTAGCCACCTCACAGTTGTTTACCAATTAGAAGATATTCTTGTCTACTCCATTGAATATGGAATTCAATGCTTTAGAGTTTCCAAGGGCTAGATCATCCTCCTCCTTGGACCATTGTTCTTTAGGCTTCTTGTCAGTTGTGGCTTCTCCTTCCTTAGTGATTACAGGATGTACCCATCCTGTTAACACAACCTTCCAAGCCTTATTATCCAGAGATTTTAAGAAAGCTACCATTTGAGGTTTCCAATAATCATAGTTAGATCCATCCAAAATTGGTGGCCTGTGAACAGATCCTCCATCTCTCTCCATTGTACCAGAACCAGAGCAGGATGCCTGCTCTGATACCAATTGAAATTCTGGTATCAGATATGAGATGTCGAAGGTAATGTCACGACACTAATATCTGAGTAAAATAAACAGAATAAAGATAAATAATGGTAATGCAAAAGGCAAAAGCAATTGTTAACCCAGTTTGGTGCAATTCACCTACGTCTGGGGGCTACCAATCCAGGAAGGAAATCCACTAAATAGAATTAGTTCAAAGACTCTCAGTACACTTCAACAAGTTACAGTCCTTCTCACCTAATCTCTACCTGTTCAATTTCTACCTAAGCACTCTTAAATATGAGAACCCACTCACGTTCCCTCAATCACACGTGTGATTTTAAACAACAATTCCTTGTGAAAAGAAGACACTTTTCAATAACACACACTTGATCTTACTTAGCAGTTTCAATCAAGTAGACACACACTTGATCTTGCTTAACTGCTTTGATCAAGTAGACACACACTTGATCTTGCTTAACATCTTTGATTAAGTAGACACACACTTGATCTTGCTTAATAGCTTTGATCAAGTAGACACACACTCTTGCTTACAAGCTTAGAGTGACAACTCACAACTCACAAATTAGACCAATTCAATCATCTATGGATGAATTGAATGGCTTACAAGTCTCACGACTAAACAAGACACAAACCCTTATATTCTCTCAATATTTCGCTCAGTATTGGTTGTGTATCAAATCAGGTTTTCCAAGTCCCTTTTTATAGAAGCTTTCATCTAGGCTTGGACATCTTGAAAACCCTAAAACTATTTTCCAATTAAATCTTTTCATAACAGCTGGTTAGATATCTTTGGAAAATAAGTAAATCAAGTTGTAATCAATGATTGAATATGCCTGCAAATCAGATCTTCAATCATACATAGATTGCCATTAAATGCACAATCACATAACACATAACATTCACCCTGAATGTTTTGTGTACAGGATGTCATGACATCGGGTCTGTCATTCTGGAACAATCCTGCATAATTCCATTTATAATTTCCAGCAGGTACATAATATCAGATGTCATGACATCGTGTATGACATCCTGAAACAATCCTGCATAATTATGTTTTTAAACTTCAGCAGGTACATAAATATCTTATGTTAAGACATCACATGCAACATCTTGTGAACACTCTTTGTTTTACCAAAATCGTTGCTAACACTTAGAACCAACAATATTTTTTAGGATTTGCTTGGATGTTTGCTTATGCTTATTGCTTGGTCAAAAGTCTAGAGGAAATGGATTTCTATCTGACGTTCTTGTCTTGTGAATTGCATTCCATTGGTCAGATATTTTCAACTCTTAACTTTTAATTTTTGTCTAGTGTAGTCTCTTCATCTTCTCCCACTTATTTAATTTCAAAATTTCTCCCGCATTTAAAAACTTTCTTTGCTCTTGATTTCGACTTAGACATGTTTTAATGAGTAGATACTTTGGTCTTATGCCAATGGATTTTCAAACATCTTTTCCTAATCAAACTTGTAAATTAATTTAACCATATTAACTTTAATTTCAAAACACAAAAAGAACTAACAACCTCATTCAAATCTTTGGCCATTTTTTGTGCCTTTTCTTTCAAAACCATTGATAAAATCAATTCACCAACTTCTTTAAAATTTTAACCACGAACTACGGGTGTTTGATCCATCATTTTTATGTTGGTACGTAGGCATAAGGCCAAAGGTCTTGTTAAACACAAAATTATAATTAATGAATTCTTTTCTCATCCCCCAATTCCCTTTTTTATCAAACATCTTTTTGAACAAAACACTTGCACACAAAAAAGGGCTCCTTATGAGTACCTAGGAAACTTTAGGCGCTAATACATTCCCTATGTATAATCACCCCCTTACCTGTAATATCCTAAATTTTATTAGTTTTAATTTTTAAACTTCTTATCTTTCGGTTTTGTTCGAACCTTTTCCCTTTCCCTTGGAAATAATAAAAGCGCGGTGGCGACTATGAATTTATTGACGATGAGTTAACTAATAGCTCAGTGTCATGAATTTAGCGCTACAATATTCATAAAACTTCAATGGTTTTGAAAAGTTTAGAATGGTTAGGGCTTGACCACGACGGTGAGAAATTATGTATGTTGATGTTATGGTGTTTATGGTGGTATGAGAGGTTAACTCACGTGAGGTGGGAAACTTTGTCTATTATAGGATATATGATTAAGTAATATCAGGTCCCTTTCTCCATTAGAGGAGATATGTTCATAGAGTTCCTTGGACTTAAAACTTAAGAAACCCGAATAGGTGATCATTACCCCTATTTGCTTGAGGGAGGTTATTGACTACCTATTATTCAAGGAGTCATTGTAAGACTAAGTTTGTGTAACTGATGGAGGAAAAATGGCATTGTGCATGTATCTTATTTGAAGGGCGAACCCAATAAAACACAAAGATAACACTTAGGCGTCATCTCATAGGGTGAGAACCCTTGCATCACCCTTATGTGGGAACTCTCACATATATATCACCAAAAAATACATTAAAGAATACATAATACTCATATATATATATATATATATATATATATATATATATATATATTGTTACGTGAGAATGCGAGAATTTAATAACAACAATGGATTTAAATTAAAGGTTATTATCAAAATATAATTTTAAAAAATGATTAGTGATTTTTCTTTCCTCTTTAAAACGTATAATTTTTTTTCGTTCCTCTATAATTATACGTGTAATTTCAATTTTTGGCACATGAATAAGATAAATTTATGGTTTAATCTCAACCCTTCATTTTAATCTAACCGTTCTTATTCATTCTCACATTCTCATATAACTTACCCATTCTCATTAGGTCGACCACATATATATATATATATATATATATATATATATATATATATATATATATATATATATATATATATATATATATATATAATTTATTGATAATAATAACTAATAAATGAAAATATTAAAATTCATATGGTCACAATAAAATTAGGCCTCCATACCTCCTACATGATAGGTACAATCTGTAACAACATCATTTATGAGTTGAATTAGTTTTTATTAAAACCTACTCTTTACCACTCAAGTAAACTTTTACTATAATTACAAATTTGTTAGCTATTATTACTACACATGTCAACTAAAAATAGCAAGTTAAGAAATTAACATTATTGTTTGGTACATTAAGACTAGGTCTTTGTGTAACACGAATAAAAACATTATTAACCACAACTTTGACTTCTTTCCTATACTATATAAGCAACCAACATTCTCTTGAAATTCACAACATTCTCTCATCAAACACAAAAAGTAGTGATAAAAAGTTATCAACAGACATGGCTAAGTATTCAAAGAATGTGCTTGTTTTTTGCATTGGAATGCTTCTTGTAAGCTTATGGTGCATGAAAGTGAGTGGCCAAGGAGAAGGAAAAGGACATGAAGGTGCTCCTGTTGAATGTAAAAGCAAAACTCCAGGTGGAGATTGCACAAATGATGTTACTATTCAACCCATGAAGAAAGACGGTGGAGGTGGAGAGAAACATGAAAATCCTTTTACAAGATGGTTTCGTAGTGATAAGCCAACCTAATTATGTTCATCAAAACAAAATGAAATAAAGTAATAAGGACATAAATATCTCACATTAGTTATCATATGGCTATAAGTTTAGTATTTATGTTGTAATACACTATATGAAATGCATTGTATTGTGTATGTAGCATTACATAATAAAATAGTTGTCAGGTTACATTTTAAAAATAGAAATTTATAATTTATGTTATTTATAATTTATGTATTAAATAATATTTACTGAATAATTATTAGTGTCATATGTCTAAGAATGACTTACTAACGAATTTTGACCATTTTTTTAGAAGATCCTTTTAGAAGATGAAAAACCTTTTAGAAGATGATTTGGTAATGCTAAGTCAACCTTATTATTCTTGTCAAACTAAAATGAAATAAATTATTGAGAACATAAATATCTCAGAAATGGTATAGTGACTTATAATGTGTGTATAAGTTTAGAACTTTATTAAATGGATTTTTGTCTCTATTAATTTTTTTAATATTTTAATTCATGTTTAAAAAATTAGATTTTGGATCTCTTATTCATAATTTTTTGGGATTTTCTTATTCAACATGAAAAACTGGACGATGATAAATCAACTTAATTATACTTATCATAATAAAATGAAATAAAGAAATAATAATTTAAATATCTCACAAATAGTGAGGTGAGTTATGATGTTTAATAATTCTAATAGTTTTATTGCAACACACTATATTGTACATATCGGCTTAAATACATTGCTCCTTTTATTTTAATTTTGTTAATTTTTTTTATTTTATGTTAAAAAAAATCTATTTCTTTGGTTTCTCTTGTACTTATTGGTGTTTTAGTCAAAAATCAAGAGCTCTAGTTCACTTGCATATCAAACTTGAAAATCCTAAGTGTCACTTTGTGTTAAACATTCAAGAAAATGAAATTGTGTTAAAATGATTTCTAATGTAAATTACAAAAGTGTTTAAATTAACAAAAGCAAGTAAATAAGGAAATAATCATAAAGCAATTGAAATTCTTTAACAAAAAATTAAAGGCAGGTTCATAGATTTCTCACAGACTCATTATCTCGGTTAATCAGACGTATGAGTTTGAAAGAGAAAAAAATGAATTGTGACCCCTGACTACCGAGTCGAAATTTGCTTATATACTAGGTACACTATCAAATGCCGACAACTCTTTAAATTCCAACATGTGTACTACTACATGGGCTTTCACCTTCTAATTTAGTTTCGACACGTGCTAGGCACTTAAACCATTTAAAATCGCCACTGCTATCGAACACGTCTTTAAGTCATTCAACCACATCTATCGAAAAGGTTAACATATTGAGTTTGTGACTTGATGTCAAAAATATGACTTGGTTATATACACTTAGCATTTTTATATATCTTATATCACACATTCAAATTGAAATGCTACGCTAAATATCTCAGGCTAATAATTACCCCCCAAAAATGTCATTTTTCGATCATATTTGCAATAAGGCAGAAAATGGTGTTTTTAGTCAAACTCATAATACTATTCAAACTATTATGCATACATCACTTCCATCATGAATGCCCTCATTCAACTATCTTGTATGCAACATGCAGGTAATGGTCATCATGGCTCCAGTTTCCAAGGCCATGGTTGAAGGTGATAAGAACACAATAAGGGAGGTTGAATTGTGTTGATTTTTCTTTACTCTTGAAAACTCTTAGTCAGATTCTAAACTCTTGTGGATATGAAATGCAAGAAAGAAGAATAACACACAAATTTATCCTGGTCCCTCTTACAAATCGAGAGTAATCCACGCCCCTTGTACATAGCGAGATTTTCACTCTAATCACACAGTATTATAATTTGCACAATCACACAAGAAAGAGACTTCCTTTTCTCAAACCCTAAAATAAGAAACTTATATGCACAAGCACACAAGAAAGAGACTTATATGCTCTAGCACACAATCAAGAGACTTTATTGTCTCAAACTGTTAGTACGATACTTCTAACAATCTACCTAAAAGATAAATGGTTGTTTGGAAAATACACTTGATATACTATCATAGGTGTATAAAGAATCAAACAAAATATCCTCTTTTAACACTTAGATATTACTAAGATATAAAAGGATATGAAATCCTAAGTTCAACTTGTGCTTTTGTGTTAAAAGAGTAACTTCTCTTTTAATATCTATTGGTATTTTTTCTCCATGTCTTTAACTCCTTAAATTGAATAGAGAAGAGTCGTTGAAGATCTAACACAGTGAAGCTATTTGAGAAGCTCCAAAAGAGATATTGGGATATTTCACTAAATAGTAAGGGTAGGTGAAGGCTAGTTTGAAAACCCTTGGCTACAAAAGGAATTAGTAGTTGTATCCCATCAGACATTGTGAAGAAAATAGAGTTTAGGTCTTCATGTGAGAAAGTATACTTAATGGTTGATAATGACCTAAAAGAGTTACCTTGATCCTTGCGCTTTGATTGACTCAGGTTCTAATCCTCAGAAGCATACTTCTTTAATTTATGGTATTCAAAGACTGACTCCTTCAAATCTTGACCTTCTGACGTTGATCTCTTCATAAGTTGATTTCTCCATAGTTTTGTCTTTAGCTTTTGATCCATCAGATTTTGGTCTTTAAGTTTCTCATTGAATGTTCATAGTCAGAACCAATACTTTGATTCTATATGAAACATTAATCAATGGTCCTACACACTTGAACAAGCATTAGTCTCATACCCTTAAATATACCCTACCTTCACACAATCCTCATAACCCTAATACATGAGCATACACCCCTCATACATTATCTCGTTTGAATCTACACCCATAATGATCCACAAATTCAAAGCATGATGGTTCATATATGAAGCTTCAAGATCCGCTAATCATATGGAGGTGTGCCCAAGCCACCTTAACCCTAATCTTCATCGCCAAGCATCCCACAACCTTGGAGGATAATTCAAGACATCTCACTCTCCAAAACCTCAAATTGGATGGTGATCCCTCATTGAAGACATGTGAAGATTCATTTGGTCACCCAAGGACCTCAACCCTAGTTCTTGACCCTTAATGGCTTGTCCAAGTCACGATTCACTTTGTACCTTGGCCATGCCTTTGAGGACCCCTATTATCCAAACTTTTTCATACCATAACCCTTTAAATCACCTCAATACACGTCTTGCACCCCAAAACCCTAATTTATCTGGCTATGGTTCTTGATGAAAGAAACCCTAATTTGTGCATCCTTTGATTATATGCCTTGCCTCATTTGAATATACTATCTTTCAATAATTCATTCACCTTCAATTCAAGTCATTTTCAACTAGAATTGTTCAAGCAATCATCCATTTAACCAATGGTACAAGTCTTAGGTTTGATCATGAATGTTGAACTTTCAATGCATTGATTTCACCCATGGACCTGACCTAAAATCATCCCACAAGGAACCAAGCCTCATTTTCCATCAAGCTAGGACCGTATGATCTTCAAACATCCATCACGGTGCCTTAAAAATCAAGAAATCTAAAAATTGCATTTCTAGGTCATGTTGGTTGGTCACGTTTTGGCATGAATGGCCTACCATTTGGTCGAAACCTGTAGCGGTAAATTCACGACCATGAAGCTATGGATAAACTTAATGCCAATAAATCCAGAGTCGCCGCCGTGATTTTATTATTTCCAAGGGAAAAGGGAAAAGTACGAACAAAACCCAAAGATAAGATGTTTTGAAATCAAAACTAATAAAATGACAGAGATTACAAGCAAGGGGGTTGGCTACACAGAGGGAAGGTGTTAGCCTCCAAAGTGTCCTAGGTACTCCTAGGGAGCCCTTTTTATGTGTGTATGTGTTTTTTGGTATAAAAGATGTTTGAGAAAAATAGAGTATGGGGATGAGAAAAGAATTTATTAATAATATTTTTGTGTTTGACAAGACCTTCGGACTTGTGCCTACCTACCAACATAAAAATAAGGGATCAAAACCTCGTAATTTGTGGTAACAATTTTTAAATGAGTGGATTGCTTTTAATTAAAAGTTAAGTTTTAAAAGAGGCACAAGGGACCTAAAAGTTTGAATGAGTGTTAGTTATTTTTGTCTTTTGAAATTTTAAGTCAATATGATTAGACTTATTTACATATTTGATTTAAGAAGAGAGTTTAAAAACGCAATGGTATAAGGCCAAAGTTTTTAATTTGAAATAAGGTCTAAGTTTTGAAATCACAAGCAAATAAGATTTTTGAAAAGGGGGAGATATTTTGAAATTTAAGAAGTGGGAGAAGATGAAGAGACTAACCTAAGCATAAAATTAAAAGTTAAGAGTTGAAAAGATCTGACCAGTGGGATGCAATCCAACAGACAAGAATGTCATATAGAAAACCTAATTTCCCTTTGGACTTTGAATCAAGCAATAACCCGAAAGTAATTAGCAATATCAGACATCATGGGGATCAATGCATCAAATAAAGAAGGCCACATCCAAACAACAAATCCCACAACTAGTAGTCTTCTTAGTTTTCTCATGTATCAGATGAAATACTCCTTGATTAACTCAGAATAAAGCACTAGGCATGAGGTCAGAATAACAGTTCCATCAAGATCATGTAACAGATGAATTCAAGTTAATCCTAATACATGCATCAGATGAAGGCTCAAATCACAATAACTTAGTCTCATAAATGTTGGCATTGGCCAGGTCATTTTGCACATGGAATTTTCCTAATCCTAAGTCCAAAAGTTCAGATCAAACTCATTAGTCCACACAAACATTTTTCGGGTTTTTGTTGTTTATTAGGTATCTTAAAGTCCTAGAACCATGAACACAAACATAATACACGAATAGAATGTACAGTCACAATATATGGCTCTAATGAGCAAAGTGAAAATGACATAAACATAAACACGTTTAATGATATCTAAATGACCATGAATGGTAAATGACTAGAAATTAATTTGCTCAAAGTAAATGACTTGAAAGTAAAGCAAACTTGTTAAGATTTAGTCAAATGTTAGTGAAGGTTAATCATGTGTTAGTGATGTTTTGCTTCTCAATTGATTAAGTCATTCTTTAGAGAACACTAAACCATATACTCACAAGCATGGATCCTTGAACCAAGACATATTCCAAGGGAAGGAAAAAAGGCCGAGGTACCACATAATACCATGAAAGATGGGAGACTTACAATATCACTTAGTAGAATGCTATGCCTAAAGTGTCAAAATTTAGCTCTATGTTAAGAAATCGTAATTGGACTTGTGTAGAAATCACAACTATCTGAGGTCGGGCAATAAAGCTTTAGGTGCTAATGTATGTTAGAGATTTGGTATAATGAACCAAACTCCTAAAACATACCACACACTAAAAGAAAAGTTAAAAAGGGATGGACCTATCTCATCCATACTTGTATTGGTTCATCTGACACAAAGTCATTGATGAACGAATTAGCCTTAGGATGTTTAGATTTCCTTGGTCAATGAAAGGGATCGGAAAGAATGGTAATAAAGGGGATTAATGAAATGTACATTTCATCTCCCAAAATGAATGAATGATTTTAATTTGATAAAATTCCTCCCATGACAAATTTGTGTTTCTCTCATCTCCCCTCCCTCTTATCTTCAATCCCATTCTCTCCCATCCTTTTCATTGACCAAGGAAGTCTCAATATCCTAAGGCTAATTGGTTCATCAATAACCTTGTGTTAGATGAACCAATACAAGTATGGATGAGATAGGTCCATCCTTTGTTTCCTTTTTCTTTTTGTGTGTGGAATGTTTTAGGAGTATGGTTCATTATACCATATCTCTAACATGCATTAACACCAAAATTTCTATTCCTCGACCTTAGATAGTTGTGACTTCTACATAAGTCCAATTACGATTGCTTAACATAGAGCTAAATTTTGAACCAAAGACATAGCATTCTAGTAAGTGAGACTGTAAGTCTCCCCCCTTTTTTAGTGTAGTAATCACCCTTCTTCTGTTTGCTTTGGGAGCCACACGAATTTGTTCTTGTTGAGGATTTTCTTTTGATTCCTCTTTCTGTTTTTTCATTTCTGTATTTTTGCTGGATTGGTTCAGATTTACAATCCACAGGGATGCCCTAATTGTTGCCTAAGTCACTCGTTTTTGAGTTTTTGAATCAGCGAGCTTTCTTTCTTTTTGTTTTGATCTTCTTATTTCTCTTTTGTCGAAATAAATTGTGTGACATATGTTTGTTTGATTTGAAAGGGTAGTGACTGCCTCATTCCTCTATTGGTTAGGGACAACCATTATGAATTTGTGGTTTCTGACCTCTTGTGAGGGGTAAAATTTGGTTGGTCTTTAGATCCCTTTTTTTAGGAATTTGAACGCATGGTCAAATTGGCAGACGAATACCCAGCCCCAATTTAAATTGGAAAGAAACTCTTACTCATTGGCTCGAAGGGGTTAACTAGGGATTATCTTCCTTATATCTATGGTATTTGGGATTTGAAAAAATGCCTTACATTATCAACAGAGTTTTATTCAAAAGCGTACGTGCAATGATCTCTTGTTTTTTAAATTTCATCCTCCTCCTTTTTATTTTGATTAAAAAAAGTTAGATATCGACAAAATAAAGTATGAGTGAACACGAATGGATTGATTCAAAAACATGCATATTCATTTAAATGTCATTATTATTCAAAAACAAACGAGTTTCTTACAAATGACAATCAAGAAAATTACACATGAACATGGTTAAACAAAATAAGTGACTGCTGGAGTAATCAGCCTCATACTAGAAATTATAAATTTATCAGCATAACACGACAATCTTCAAGGAGATCCTTCTCAAATTCTTCCCACAGATGCAGAATCTTCATATCTACCCTAGCTTCCACTTGCAATGATCACGACATTGCAGATATGCCCTCTTGTGGATACATGGGAATGTTCACTATATTCAAGTCTTGCGGTGTGAACACGATGACTCTTGAATCAATCAAATCTTGTACCTTGTACTTAAGGCTCTTAGAGTCTTCGATTGGGTGCCCAGGTGTCTAGAATGGAAGTCGCATCTAGCATTGATATCAAAATCTGGAGGGAAAGGTGTTGGAAGTGCCATAGCTTCTCTCAGCTGCACCAATGAGCTATTAAGCAACAGGGGTAGAAGTCGACCATATGACATAGGTGCTGGATCAAAATGCTTTGGAAGCCTCCTTGGTCCTTGTCTTCCTTGTTGAGAAAAGTTCTGTTGCTAATTTGGATACAGGTTCGGCATCGGGTTCCTCCTTTCAGTGTGGCAATCACCCTTTTTCTGTTTGGTTTGGTAGCCAAACGAATTTGTTCTTGTTGAGGATTTTCTTTCGATTCCTCTTTCTGTTTTTTCATTTTCTTATTTTTGCTGGATTGGTTCAGATTTACAATCCACAGGGTGTAGCGGCGTATTCGTTACAATTACAGATATTGACTAAATCCAAGGTAAACCATACAAGTCGAGTCGCCACCGCACTTCTATTTATCCAAAGGAATGGTTAGAAAGCGAACAGAAACCTAAATGTTTTATCGAATCAAAAACTAGTAAAAATGTCAGAGATCGGGGTAAGGGGGTTGGTTATGCAATGGGAAGGTTTTAAGCACCCAAAACATCCTAGGTACTCCTAGGGACCCCTTTTCATACTTGTTGTAAGGTTGGTATTTTGTGAAAATTTGTTTGTGCAAACATGATTGAAGAGATGAGAAGAGAATATACAAGTTATTTACATTTTGTGTTTGGATGGATAAACCCATTGCCTACGTACCATCTTAAAAAAGATTAGAATCAAAACCTCGTAGTTCGGGGTAAAAATCTCAAAATGAGTTGGTGAATTGATTGATCAAAAAGCCTTAAGGTCTTTTGTTATCCAAGGGAGAAAACTCAACTTAAAACCACAAATCCACCATGTGAGGATAACTTCAATATGCTAGTGAGGGGTTAACCCTATAATAAGCATGGAAGACTCATTGTCCATCACTAAGGATATAGGTGAGTATTACATCTACCTCGAGGATAACTCAAACCTAATAGCTAAAGGTTATGAAAAGTTTTGATTAAGAAAGTGGCCATTGAAACCACAAAAGAAAGATTTGAATGGATTATATTTACCAATGAAAAGTATTTATAAAATATGGTCAAAGTGTGAGAGAATTCTTTACCTTGAATTAATTTTTAATGATAGCAAAATGTGTGATCATCATCCAAATGTTGGTTGTGCATTGCATTACATGATACATGTGTGTTTTATTATAATTTTCATCCCACTCTATTGTTGCATAACTGTACATATAGACCTACACTGATACTTCCCTCTAAATAACAATTAAAATGCATTTGGTGTCAGTATGCATCAATACATAAACCTCTGCATCGATACACACAGCATGTGATAAATCACAAAACATTTCTGTTCAGTATGCATCGATGCATACGAGTCATGCATCAATACATGAAAGGCAAAAGACTCTATGCATCGATCCACACGATCCCTGCATCGATACATGACTAATTGAAACAGTCTGTGTATCAACACATACGCATCAGGCATCCATACATACTAGTGTAATAATCACATGCATCGATACACACGACTTCTGCATCGATACATGAATAATCAATTTCACCAAAAATTCACATATCCTACAGTATGCATCGATGCACACTATTATGTATCAATACATAAAGCTGTTTTGTGGTATAACAGCAACTGTTTTTGCAGCATATAAAAGACAGGTTACAACAGCAGTGCAAAAGACGAATTCATTGAGGGAAAACAATTGAACACAGATCAAAAGCAGTGTTGGAGCAATTGTTTGAGAGCAATTAGAAACCTGAAAGAGACTTCATCTTCTTCATCTTCTCAATCACTTTTCTTCAAGAACATTTACACATAACCATTCTTGTTCTTTGGATTAAAGAAGCATCGAGATAACGTTCAGTGGTACGATCAAGGATCTAGCTGTGGTTTGCAGTGGAACGATCGAGGATCTAGCTGAGTCGAAGATTGAAGGGGGTTTCTAGGAAAAACCTACTGGTTTGTCCTTCAAGAACTGGAGTGTTCTTGAGGGTTTGGGAGTCACATTTGCAGAACATATTCAGCCGCAGCGTTGCGTTTGGAGATCGGGGGATTTCGCAAGCAGGTCGTGGAACCGGTGAATTGTTTGCAATTTTATGCAGGAAAATCTTGATCGTGCTCAGATCAAGTGAAGGTTCATACAAGAAGAGGTTCTTAGAGTTTAGAATTCTGTCTTTGTATCATAACCTTGTATCAACGGATTCGGCAATAATTGATAATCAAAGTTCTCAATTTCATTTGAAATTGAGAGGGAGACGTACCCACACGCGAGGACGACGTGGAGAACTTCCTTACCAAATCTCTGCGTATCGTACTCTTACCTTACTCCTCTTTACGTTTTTCAAACTGTTTTCGCAATTTCAGTTAGTGTGTGGTGATTGCTTCTTTTTCAAGACAGCAGTGGCAAGAAAACTTTAATCAAACTCCATTGTTGTTTATCATCGATCACATACACACCAACTGTTTGATAAAACGGTTAGCTAGATTTTATTCATTGGAAATAGACTTTAATGATAAGTGCATTCAATTAGTTAAAATTCTGGTGTGAACTGTTTCTGTCATTCTCATTAAAATCCAGCAATTTAACTTGTGTGTCCGGCTTTCTAGTAGAGGTTCAGAATAGACGGAAGTCGATTCGGGACTGATTTTTCCGCCAATTTTGAAAACTCTGATTAAATTTCAAATCCGTTAAATTTAAAAGAGGTGATCTATTCACCCCCCCTCTCGATCACTAGCCACACCGTCTAACAAGTGGTATCAGAGCGCCGGTTCGCTGGTGCTCTGTGGCTGCCTGTAACAGTATGGATTCTGAACCAAAGGGGGCGTATAATAGAGCGCCTATTTTCAACGGTGAAAATTATGGCTACTGGAAAGACTGCATGCGAGTTCATATAAATTCTGTGGATAGGTTGGTATGGGCTGCCATTGAAAACGGTCCGTTTCAAATCACTATGACAAATGCGGCTGGCGCCATAGTACCTAAACCAGAAGATGATTGGAATGAGAAAGATGAGAAAAAGTGGTCGTGTGATTGGAGAGCTCGAAACATGTTAATTTCAGCACTTGGTGTTGATGAGTATTATCGAGTATCCCATTGCACGACAGCTAAAGAAATGTGGGACGCTTTAGAAGTTGCCCATGAGGGTACTACTGAAGTAAAACAGTCCCGCATTAACACACTCAATCAAGAGTTTGAGCTCTTTCGCATGAAACAAGGAGAATCCATCTCCGACATGCAAAAGAGATTCACTCATCTAACTAACCGATTGAATGCTCTTGGAAAACCTATTTCCAATGAAATTGCTACTAATAAAATTCTCAGGTGTCTTAGCAGGGAGTGGCAACCTAAATTTACAGCAATCAAGGAAGCCAACGATCTTACAAGACTTACGATTACAACTCTGTTTGGAAAGCTGGAAGAACATCATCAAGCTTTGGAAAGTCTTGAAAAATATGAGAATAAAACTAAGAAGGAAAAGGAGAAGAAAAGAGACAAAGAGGGAGAGAAGAAGCCAATAGCTCTTGTGGCCTCTAGCTCTAAGTCCTCACGAAAAGAGCAAAGCGACAATGATTCAAGTAGTGACAAAGACTCGGATGATGAAGAAATGGGACTGTTTGTAAGAAGATACAATAGATTCATTCGAAAGAATGGAGTCAAGCATTCCGACAAAAATCTCATGAAGTTTCGAAAACAATCTACAAATTCGAAACAAGAAGAGAACAAGAAGAGTAGAGGAAGAGGATCCTGTTTTAATTGTGGTAAATCCGGACACTATAAAACGGACTGCCCTATGAAGTATAAGGATCAAAGAAAAGATTCGCCAAAAGGGTACAACAAACAAAGAAGAGCGTATATTGCATGGGAAAGTGATAGTGATTCATCAAGCACACAAAGCTCAAGTGATGATGATGAAGCTGCAAATCTGTGCCTTATGGCTCACACAAAAAATCTGTCCTACCACAAGAAGAAAAACAATGACAAAAAGGTAAAACAAGCCTATTACAACAATTTCTCCTCTATGTCTTTTTCGGAACTAAAAATAGCTTTTGAAAAACTGCATAACGAAGCTGTAGATGCTTTTAAAAGACTATCTTCCGACAAACATATCTTCTCATTTTTGGAAGGTAAAGTAAACAAAGCTGAAATTGATTTAGAAGCATTGAAAACTAGTATTGCAGAAAATTCAAAAACTATTGAGATTGACGGATGTAGTAGAGTTAGGTATTGTGACGCTTGTTATATTTGGCAAAAAGAGGTAAACACTCTTAAGGTCAAATTAGAGAAAGCGCTACAACCTAAAGTTACTTATGCCGTTGACCCCAAGTTGTTTAAGAAGTCATTGAATCCTCCATATGCAAAATACTCTTTTATTCTAAAGGATTCAATGAACAAGAAACAACAAACACATCATCATGGTTTATGTCATTATTGTTGCCATGCTGGCCATATCATTGAGAAATGCAAATTTAGGAGATTTCTTGTCCCTAAAGGCATTTATCAATGGAAGCCAAAAGGCAACCATGTTAGCACTTACCCACTTGGACCCAATGAAAATTGGGTACCAACTTCTCTCTTTTGATGTTGTAGGATGAGTGCCTTACCTCCGCAGATAGAAGGTGGTTTCTTGACAGCGGCTGCTCGAGGCACATGACCGGTGACATATCTCTCTTTATAGACTTCAAGGCAAATAAGAAAGGATATGTCACTTATGGAGACAACAACAAAGGAGCTATACTCGGCAAAGGTAGTGTAGGTAATCCCTCCACCACTACTATTTCAAATGTCCATTTAGTTGAGGGACTTAAACACAATTTGTTAAGCATAAGTCAACTATGCGACATGGGCTATAAAGTGTCGTTTACAAAAACTTGCTGCATAATTGAACATGTTGAACAAAACATTGTGTTTAAGGGTGTAAGAGTAAACAACATCTATATGCTTGACTTGTTTGATGTACCTTTAACAAATACTAAATGTCTAGTCACCTTGAATGATGACTCTTGGCTTTGGCATAGACGTTTAGCGCATGTTAACTTCGATTTGCTAAATAAGGTTGTATCTAAGGATCTAGTAGTCGGTCTACCAAAAATAAAATTTTCAAAAGACCACCTATGCGACGCGTGCCAAATGGGAAAGCAAACAAGGGTGTCCTTTAAATCTAAAAATGTAATTTCAACTTCACGACCTCTTGAGCTTCTCCATATGGACCTCTTTGGACCTTCTAGGACAAAGAGCCTAGGTGGAAATTACTATGGTTTTGTAATAGTTGATGACTACTCTAGATTCACTTGGACTATATTCCTTCATAGCAAAGATGAAACTTTTTCTGCTTTTAAAAATTTTGCAAATTCGTCCCAAAACAAGATGAATTCCAAAATAGTTACAATTCGTAGCGATCATGGTGGTGAGTTTCAAAATTACCACTTTGAGAAGTTTTGTGACAAGTATGGTATTGAGCATAACTTTTCAGCCCCTCGCACTCCACAACAAAATGGCGTTGTGGAGCGTAAAAATCGTGTTTTAGAGGAGTTGGCAAGAACAATGCTCAATGAGGGTGGATTACCAAAATACTTTTGGGCTGATGCTGTCAGCACGGCCTGTTATGTTCTAAACAGAATCTCAATTCGCCCTATTTTAAACAAAACTCCTTATGAACTTTTGAAAGGAAGAAAACCAAACTTGTCACATCTTCACGTATTCGGTTGTAAATGTTTTGTTTTAAATAACGGTAAGGAAAACATTGGGAAGTTTGATGCAAAAGCGGATGAAGGTATCTTTATTGGTTACTCACTGTCAAGTAAAGCATATAGAGTGTATAATAAGCGTTTACTTACTGTTGAAGAATCTGTTCATGTTTCCTTTGATGAGTCTTATCCGAAAAATGTCGGAAAAGGTATTTCTTTTGATGACGCAGGTGTATCTACAGAAGACATACTCAAGGAAGCTGTTGAGGAAACTGATCAAGCCAAAACAGCTGCCCATGAGAAGGAGGAAGATAGTAGTCATGAAGAAATTGAGGAAGAAAAGACAGCTGAAGTGAATGATCTTCCAACAGCTTGGAGATCCTCAAAAGACCATCCCATTGACAACATCTTGGGAGACATTTCAAAGGGAGTATTGACTCGTTCTAAGATAAGTAATTTTTGTACTCACTTCGCGTTTGTTTCACAAGTAGAACCTAAGAATGCCAAAGAGGCCTTGATTGATGAATTTTGGCTAATGGCCATGCAAGAAGAGCTTAATCAATTTAAAAGAAATGACGTTTGGGAACTTGTCCCTCGTCCGCGAGATCATCATATCATAGCCACTAAGTGGGTTTTTAGGAACAAGCTTGATGAAAACGGAGTGATTACTAGGAACAAGGCACGTTTGGTAGCACAAGGGTATAACCAAGAGGAGGGCATAGACTATGAGGAAACTTATGCTCCAGTTGCTCGCCTTGAAGCTATACGTCTTTTGCTTGCCTATGCGTGTTCTAAGGATTTTAAGCTTTACCAAATGGACGTAAAGAGTGCCTTTCTTAATGGTGTCATAAATGAAGAAGTATATGTTTCACAACCTCCCGGTTTTGAAAATGCTGAAAATCCAGATCATGTTTACAAATTAAAACGAGCTTTGTATGGTCTTAAACAAGCCCCTCGGGTTTGGTATGAAAGGCTTAGCAAATTCCTAATTGATCATGGATATTCAAGAGGTAAAGTGGACAATACTCTCTTTATTAAACACAAAGGGAAGCACACTCTTTTAGTTCAAGTTTATGTCGACGATATCATATTTGGTTCAACTAACATTCACTTGGTCGAAGAATTTTCTAAGGTTATGCAGGGTGAATTTGAGATGAGTCTAATGGGGGAGCTGAACTACTTCCTAGGACTGCAAATAAAGCAACTTGATGAGGGTATAGCAGTATGTCAAACAAAATACTACAGAGAACTACTCAAGCGCTTTGGAATGAATGATTCAAAATCAATCGACACCCTAATGCCTACCAACGGAAATCTAGATAAGGATGAGCACGGTAAGTGTGTAGATGTCAAAAGGTTCAGAGGTATGATTGGATCTCTCTTATATCTTTCTGCTTCTAGACCAGACATCATGTTTAGTGTTTGCATGTGTGCACGCTATCAATCAAATCCTAAGGAATCGCACCTAAAAGCGGTGAAGCGCATATTTAGATATCTTCACGGAACACCTAAATATGGGCTTTGGTACTCCAAAGGAAGTGATTGTAGCTTAGTAGGGTACTCCGATTCTGATTTTGCTGGCTGCAAATCAGATAGGAAAAACACAAGTGGCACATGTCACCTGTTTTCAAACTCCTTGGTCAGTTGGCATAGCAAAAAGCAAGTTTCTGTGGCTTTGTCAACTGCAGAGGCAGAATACGTTGCAGCCGGTAGTTGTTGCGCTCAGATTTTATGGCTGAAACAGCAACTACAAGACTTCAACATTCAACTCAAACGTATTCCTATCAAATGTGACAACACTAGTGCCATAAACCTTACTAAAAACCCTGTTTTACACTCACGCACTAAACACATAGAGATAAGACATCATTTCCTTCGTGATCATGTTGAAAAAGAAGACGTTGTCTTTGAGCACGTTGATTCCAAAAATCAGCTTGCTGATATTTTCACTAAACCATTGGCAACGGAGCCTTTCTTCAACATTCGTCGCGAATTGGGAATCCTAGATCTTTCTCAATTGATGTCATAAGCATGTTACCTCTTAATTATACTATGCCTCACCATGGTTGATAAGAGCTATGTTAGATGTCAATTATCCATCACAAGAGTTCTCCAACAGAGGTAATATCAATCCTTTCTACAATTTTCTTATTGCTAAGTGATTGTGTATGCTAGAACAAATGTTGTTACTCTAGTTGATATAAAATTTGTTTGCATATACTCCTTGTCCATATTGTGTGCACATTAACACTTTGACTTCTGAATCTCTGTTGAGCATAATCATCATGACATAGTGCATAATGCATATTCATACTGCATTAAAACTCATTAAAAGCTAGTTCAACATCAGTATGCATCGACACAAACGAAGCATGCATCGACCCATACATTCTGAAATTCAAATTTTTAAAAACTGCTTCAGGATGCATCGATGCATCCATCGCATGTATCGATACACATGCCAATTGTGAATATTCGGCATCGACGCATGACCCTTTGCATCGATACATACTGATGCTATCTGAATTAAATGCATTTCTTTCTCTCTCATGCATCGACACATCAGCCAATCATATCACTTCCTATCTCATTACTTCATATCATCTGCCCTCAAAAACCCCAAAACCAGTGGCTAACCCTAATCCTCCTCTTCTTCACTCTCTCTCTAAAACCCTAAATCTCACATCACCATGCCTCCACGCCTATTCCAGCCAGAGCCAAAGGAAAAGGAAAGGGAAAGGAAACAGCCGGTACATCTCACCAACCACCTGAAGTTCGTTCAAATGCCTTAGAGCTACTTCATCCTGCTGTTGCTGCTGAATTTGAAGAGTCCTTCAAGACAAGGTTAGTCATGAAACCTCACGTCTTTGATAAAACAGATGCTATTCACCTACACCTAAATGAAGTAGTTGAACTCTTACAAGCACAAAGACTTGGGTCGTTTCTGTCCACAAAGGATGATTATCATGAGGATTTCATTCGGATCTTTTATGCTGGGTTACAAACTGGTAGAGGCTATATGTTCCGGTGTTCTATCGGGGTCAGAACATATACCTTTGAAGCCTCTGATTGGGAAACGGTATTTCAAATGCCGTCTCCGTCGATGGTTTTCAAGTGCTGGCATGACCTGCATTTTGATCCTGAATTTGACATGAAGGACTTTACAACTTCTATCCTAAAGATTGATAGACCGTTGAGTGAGGATGAACACGTCACGTCAGGTATGATCAAGCAAACTCCGCGTATTCTTCACTGGATTATCACACATATTCTGCGTCCAACAAACAGCGGACACTCTCGGTTGGATAGGCCTAGCATACATCTTCTCTACATCCTGCAAAATAAGGTTCTCTTAAATTGGGCGAACTACTTTGTAAAACGTCTATTCTTTGTGCGAGACAACTCCAAGAATGTGGCTCTAGGTTATGCCTCTCAGATAATGAAAATTCTTAAGTTTTGGAAAGTTGCAATACCTATTGTGCCTCTCCTATCTCCATCTGCAGCTCAAGAGTTTGACTCTGCCACTCTATCGCATATGGGATATCGGTGGGACAAGGACCGCAAATGCTTCTATTTCTTCGAAAGAAAATCCAAAATCCAGACACAATGCCTCCTCCTCCGCCTCCGCCAAGCTACCGAGATCCTGACAGACATGATGAGGAGTCCTGTGGTGGCAACAATCCAAATTAACCCACCTGCATTTCATCTCATAGCATTTCATCTCATATTGCTCTAGTTTTTCTTTTGTTGAACACTATGGTTTAGCTTATGTAACTCTTAAACTCGTTCGTATCTTTAAAACGCTTTTCCAATTCTGTTTATCTCTATTGTTATTGCCCTTATTCTTCATTCTTTGTGAATGATTCTTTACCTTGATGCTTCCTTCTTTGTGATTGATAGTCCGTTATCCATTGTTTGCCATGTCCTGCTACACTATGCTACCTTGATAAATTTGTTTCTTCCTCTTTTTGATGTTGACAAAGGGGGAGAAAATGCAGATATGCACAAACTCAGGGGGAGTATCACACATCTTGACAAGAATTTGCCATCATCAAAAAGGGGGAGTTTGTGAGAGAATTCTTTACCTTGAATTAATTTTTAATGATAGCAAAATGTGTGATCATCATCCAAATGTTGGTTGTGCATTGCATTACATGATACATGTGTGTTTTATTATAATTTTCATCCCACTCTATTGTTGCATAACTGTACATATAGACCTACACTGATACTTCCCTCTAAATAACAATTAAAATGCATTTGGTGTCAGTATGCATCAATAAATAAACCTCTGCATCGATACACACAGCATGTGATAAATCACAAAACATTTCTGTTCAGTATGCATCGATGCATACGAGTCATGCATCAATACATGAAAGGCAAAAGACTCTATACATCGATCCACACGATCCCTGCATCGATACATGACTAATTGAAACAGTCTGTGTATCAACACATACGCATCAGGCATCGATACATACTAGTGTAATAATCACATGCATCGATATACACGACTTCTGCATCGATACATGAATAATCAATTTCACCAAAAATTCACATATCCTACAGTATGCATCGATGCACACTATTATGTATCAATACATAAAGCTGTTTTGTGGTATAACAACAACTGTTTTTGCAGCATATAAAAGACAGGTTACAACAGCAGTGCAAAAGACGAATTCATTGAGGGAAAACAATTGAACACAAATCAAAAGCAGTGTTGGAGCAATTGTTTGAGAGCAATTAGAAACCTGAAAGAGACTTCATCTTCTTCATCTTCTCAATCACTTTTCTTCAAGAACATTTACACATAACCATTCTTGTTCTTTGGATTAAAGAAGCATCGAGATAACGTTCAGTGGTACGATCAAGGATCTAGCTGTGGTTTGCAGTGGAACGATCGAGGATCTAGCTGAGTCGAAGATTGAAGGGGGTTTCTAGGAAAAACCTACTGGTTTGTCCTTCAAGAACTGGAGTGTTCTTGAGGGTTTGGGAGTCACATTTGCAGAACATATTCAGCCGCAGCGTTGCGTTTGGAGATCGGGGGATTTCGCAAGCAGGTCGTGGAACCGGTGAATTGTTTGCAATTTTGTGCAGGAAAATCTTGATCGTGCTCAGATCAAGTGAAGGTTCATACAAGAAGAGGTTCTTAGAGTTTAGAATTCTGTCTTTGTATCATAACCTTGTATCAACGGATTCAGCAATAATTGATAATCAAAGTTCTCAATTTCATTTGAAATTGAGAGGGAGACGTACCCACACGCGAGGACGACGTGGGGAACTTCCTTACCAAATCTCTGCGTATCGTACTCTTACCTTACTCCTCTTTACGTTTTTCAAATTGTTTTTGCAATTTCAGTTAGTGTGTGGTGATTGCTTCTTTTTCAAGACAGCAGTGGCAAGAAAACTTTAATCAAACTCCATTGCTGTTTATCATCGATCACATACACACCAACTGTTTGATAAAACGGTTAGCTAGATTTTATTCATTGGAAATAGACTTTAATGATAAGTGCATTCAATTAGTTAAAATTCTGGTGTGAACTGTTTCTGTCATTCTCATTAAAATCCAGCAATTTAACTTGTGTGTCCGGCTTTCTAGTAGAGGTTCAGAATAGACGGAAGTCGATTCGGGACTGATTTTTCCGCCAATTTTGAAAACTCTGATTAAATTTCAAATCCGTTAAATTTAAAAGAGGTGATCTATTCACCCCCCCTCTTGATCACTAGCCACACCGTCTAACACAAAGTTGACTTAAAAGTTCAATTCAAAATAAGTGTTATGAAAAGAAAGTTTGAAAATCAAAAGCATAAGGCTTATGTTTCTAATGTTTGAAAACAAATGTTAAATGTTTGCACAAAAAGTTTTGGCTTGGGTTAGAGTGGAGGAAAGAAGAAGAATGGCTAAAGTCCTAATCATACAAGAGATAAGGGATAAGAAACAATACCACAAATGGAGTTCCTCTCTTGAGATCATATTGAAGATCCAAGTAGCTCCCATCCTTTGGAATATGCAAGCAAAATAAGTGTAAGCTCAAGCAATCAACATAATCAAACAATCTCTTAGAAGATCCCAATGCCTCTTGTATCTTTAAGTTTGGATGAACATGGCAATGATTCTTCAATTTGATCTCTCATAGGATCCCCTAGCTCAAAAGCACACACATGAAAGAGTTTTATGAAGCAAACCAAGAATGGACAAGAGTCAGTTTAGAGGTTTGGTCCTTCTAATCCATCTTCAACATTAAGGTCCTCTTACTCCAATTTTGCATAGGGAATGTCCTAGAAACTAAGTCCATTTGTCCATTTCTTTTCATTTAGTCCACAACAATCAAAACAAAACACAAGCACAATAATATATACACAATTATGTGCTCAAGTGAACAAAAGGCAAATTGCATTAACATAAACATGTGCTCAAGTGAGCAAAGGGCAAAACAAATGAATAATATGTACAAGAATAGTAAATTGCATAAATATAAAGTGCAAGAAGTAAATTTTAATGGTCAATAGTTAGTGTTAATAGTTAGTGAGCCATAAGGCAAATTTAGCGCTATGTTAAGCAATCATAATTGGACTTATGTAGAAGTCACAACTATCTGAGGCCGGTCAATAATAATGTAGGCAACAACACAAGTTAGAGGTCTTGATTAGTGAATCAAACTCCAACAACTTGCCATGCCAAAGACAAGATGAGAAAATGATCTTGTATTGATTTAGGTTCTTTGCATGATTTAGGAAGCAATCTATCCTTAATGCAAAGTCATTCACTTGATCTATGATCAAGATGAATTAGATTTGAGTCAAGGAAGATTAAACCTCCATAATAAATGCTAACCACCAATCTTTAACTCATTGATCAAAAAAAAGAAAAAGAAGAAGGAGAAGAAGAAGAATTAAAGTGCATTAATGGAAATGGTATGTATTAATCAACAATCATTGGCCAAAGATAGAGAAGATCAAGGTCAAACAATAGAAAACAGAAGCAAAATGAGAATTAAAAGTCAAGAAACAAATAGAATATTTTTGGCATTTTTTAAAATTAAAATAAAACTTGAATTAAAATAATAAAGAAAGGTCAAACTTCAAACTCACTTCAAATCAACTTTGAAAAGTCCAAGTGAATTATCCCAAGTTCAACAAGGTCACACGAAGTTTGACAAAAAAATTCAGCATTTTTAGAAGTCAGAAACTATTTTAAATCAATAAAAAATGCATAAAAATAACCTAATTGAACTAAAATCTCAAATAAATCTCAAATAAATTAATAAATTGATGAGAATATTTTTCATAGATCTATCATCATTCAAAGAGGTTGGAAAAATATTTTTGTATTTTTTGAATATCAAAAACTATTTTAAATGAATTAAAAATAACCAGAAAAGAGAAAATTACTAAAAAATATCAAATGATAAAATAAAAAATATTAAAAATCATTTTCAGAAAGTAGAAATTAAAAGGAGAAGAATGAAATTGGTCCCATAATTTTTGGACCAATAATGAGAGAGTTATGAATTTTTAAAATAAAATGGAATTAAAAGAAATAAAAGAAATTAAAATCAGAAATTAGAAAATAGGAAAAAGCGCGAGCCATTGGATCATCCTTCATTTATTGACGTGAATCATCATACGGCCTAGAAGCGCGCGTTCACCAAACTCCTTAGTCAAATGAGACACACCCCAACCTTTAATGAAGTCATAACAATGGATGCACGAGATTTAATCTGGAAAAACAAATGGAAGGTCTTGATTGAATCTGGAGACCAGACGGTGGTCAGCGCCACCGTCTTCTCCGGCCAACTTCCGGCCAAACCAAAATTTACATAAATTAAAATGGCAACCAAAATGCATGATCCAGGCATCAATCGAAAGCTGGGGTGATGTACATCACCCCTGTACCACTCAATTCCATTCTAGATCTCTAGATTGAGAGAAATCAGAAGTGGAAATTTTGTGGTGTTCATATGAACTTCATGATTTTTGAAAATTGAAAGCACAATAATGTTATCTCTATGCAGAGGACTTCAGATCACACAACAACAAAGCAAATGGAACACTATACAAGCTGGTTCGAAGCAAATAACAGTTGAAGTAAACCTTTGAATTGCAAGGATTTGGGTCAAGATCTTTGGATGCTTTTGAAAATAGTAGGTACTATGGATCAAGAAGAGAAGGTTTAGGAACTTTGAGATCTGAAGATTGATCAATGAAATCAAAATTCAGATCTGAAAAATTTGAAGAGAAATGAAATAGTTTCTTTAGTGATGGCTAGGATTTCAGTTCAGCAGCAATTGAGGCGCCTTAAGGTTGTGAAATTATGAAGCCAAGGCCTTGTATTTATAGCTGAAGCAATGCTGAATGCATGAATCAAAACTTGCATGAATGGAAAAGGCCTCCATGCATGTGCCTGTACAGGCGCATGGAGGGCCCAATTCCAACTGGAAATGGAAGCTTATGCATGATGTAAGTAGAATGGATGTGCAGATTGGACTGTATTAGCTCATGCATGGCAATTGAAATGATTTTCCAAAAATGCACTATTACATTGAAGTCTTCGAAAATGCCATGTCTAAAATTGAAATGCAACTTTATGAGTAATGGTTGGAAAGCTTATTGCATAAGGAACAAATTTTATGTTGATCAAAACTCCATTTGGGCCTTGGAAATTAATGAAAATTGAACTTGAAGTGTAGGGTGCAAAACATGCATATCTGAGATTTTCCAAATTGGCCAAAGTTCAAGCCCTTCTGTCTTAATGATGCAAGCTCCATATGACAAAATCTTCAACATGAAAGTTGTAGATATTTTCAAGGTAGTCAATTTGGACTTAAATTTTGCATCATTTGGAGTTTTGATGAAGACGTTATAGGCACTTGAAGTTGGACTTTTTCACATTTCAATGCATTTGGTCCAAAGTGACCTATAATGTTTTGCATTATCACATGTATTTCTTTTGAGATTATGCAATTTTTCTCAACATAACATTTGAATTAGACATCTTAAGCTTTCCAATTCATTTTATCTCACCTCAAAATCATGAAAAATGAAGGAGTTATGTCCTTGGGAACTTGACCCAAAATTAGAATTTCATTCAAAATGACCTATAATATATTGGAATGGATGATGAAATAAATTTTTTATGAACATGAAAGTTGTTCATATGGTCCTTAATAACCTTTTTTCTCTTGGGGTCATCTCCATTTGACCAACACATAAAGAGTTAGGTCTCAGTGTATTTCAAAATAGTGAGATGAATTGACTGATCAACTTCTCAAGTCCAAATCTCATATCTTGATGAATTGATGATTGAGGGCACTTAAATAAGCTCAAATATGCATGAAATGATGAATTAAATAACTCCCCTTGATTGTATTTTACCATGGGCTGAGGTTGCTTCATGAGCAAGGCACAATTGATGAACAGATGAATTAGGGTTCCCTTGGGAAACAAGCCTCAAACCCTTTGATTTGCCTAGGTCAAAATGATGAATTGAGATACTTGAGAGGCATATTTGATGGATGAGAGCTTTGAGAACCATAGCAATGCTTGCTTTCATCTTCTCTTGACCATATCAATACATATAAGATCTCCTAGAAGCTTTTGACCTTGTGAATGCTCAAGCTACAAACAAGGGATGTTAGTGACATATTTTGTGCTTTTGGTTAGTAAATCCAATGAGAAAAGCAATAATATACAATTCAAATATGCTTGGTGATCTCAAACCACTCACAAGAGAGATCCCACCCAAAGGTAAGAAGCAAAGATGCTTATGATCCTTGAGGCAATATAAATGCAATGTTATGATGCCATGAGGGATCTTAGGGTCAAAATTAGGGTCTTACAGATGCCCCTATTTATGGTCATTCTAACCGGAGAAGTGAAGGTTAAAATCTTCGTCTCGACGAGGTAGAATGGGCTTAAATAATAACAAAGAGACAAATTTTGGTCCCTAAGAGACCTCATGATGCAATTGTATGTATGCAAAAAGGAAATACTCTGTGGGGATATGTGTCCACAAAGAAGAAAAGAAACTGGAGAAATTGACAATCCATATGAGTAATACACTCCATGGGACAGAGACTCTGGGGACTCTAACGGGGATAAGAAAGGGAAAAAATTGCATGAGCAGGTCATGACTTAGAACTTGTTGAGACATGAGAGGAATTCCAAGAAAATAAATCAATGGAAAGACTCGAGCTGACTCAAATGCACATGTATTGGGGAATATGCCAATCTAGCGGAACTATCCACAAAGGATACTTCTGATGAAAATCCGGACTCAGATGGGGAAAATCCACTAAGGGACTTCGCTGGGGAAGGTCCAAACAGGACTCATTTGAGGAAACAATAGGGTGAGGTATTACCGGTTACCAGGTAATAAGCTCAAGGAGACATGTGGTCGAAACACCGGTATGAGGGTGAAAGAACAACATGCTCGGGGAGAATGAATATCTAAGACCGGTATAAGGGTGAGAGATATCAAACAACCAAAATCATCTGAGGAAAACCTAAAAAGGTATATTCAACTCAGGAAATCTGACTCCGCAGGGGACAAAAGTCATAAAAGGGAGCAGAAAGGAAGGAACACCAGGGATACGAGTTACTGGGCATATAATAGTTGACCAACCAAAGCATGAATTGGGGAATACTTCCAAGACACTCATCATCCAAAAGAGGGCTAAAAAAAGCAAACTCAATTATAGGATGGACATTCGACTCCGCAAAGGGGATACGAATCTTACTCGATTGGGGAAGAGAAAAAGACTTCGACCAAAGAGTGCATGAGATATATTATCTATTACCGTCAGAACGTATATAACATACTCGCATGGATGATTATCCACAACCGGTTACTGGGTTAATAAAGGATAAATGGACCGAAAGAAAAGGCATCGGGATACCAAATACTAGGTATAAAGATGATGACCAAATCAAAGGGAGAAACAATCATTACCGACAATCGGTAAATGAAAGATGACTCGCTGGGGATACATTGACAAAGGCAATGATCCGGGAGATATATCACTGGTTACTGGGAGATATACTCAAAAAGGTGAAGGAATATCAATACCGAATATTGGATAAGGATAACCGTCAAGGAGGGGATTACATCTACCGAATACTAGGTAAATAACCACGGAAGAGTAACCGTCATCGGTTAGGATGAACAAAAATAAGGTTACCTCTGCAAGGGGATAGAAATAGGGTTTACATCTACCGGTATGAGGGTAGAAAACCACATACTAGGACTTATAACTACCGATATGAGGGTAGCAAGCCACAGACTTCGCCGGGGAAAAGATGGACAATTACTGGTTACTGAGCAATCATTCATCTAAACTACGGGGAAGCACCGGGAAAATCTCAAGAAGCCAATCTAGGAACAAACTAGATAGGCACGATGAAACAAAACTCATCCCTATGAGGGTATAACTCAGGGGAAACTCCATCCCAATATATGTGTTGGGAGGAAACAGAAACAACAATCATCCACGAGGACATAACTCAGTGGGGAATATGGATTAAAGGATAAACACTTTCTGCTTATGGGGCTGACTCTACATGGGGAGATCAGACAGAAACAGCTGCTTAGTGAAATGTGTATCACCGAATAGCAGGAGACAACAAACAAAGGTATTTATGGCAAATAATGCAACATGAATATTTGAATGTCAAAATTATATGCATATATGTGTGGTTTATGTATGATGAATGCTGACAAAACAAACATATCTAACACAAACAGGTCCAACGATCAATGAACAAACATCCGAAACTACATCTCGAGAGAGAAAGCCAAGCCCACTAGAGAACATCCTATCTGATGGGGACCAGAGATACCAGGGAACAAAGATCTCTACAGGGGAATGAGCATCAGTCATTCCAGTTGGGGACAGGTGCCAGACATGGATAAAATCCGTCGTGGAAGCAACTCTACTGGGGAAATTTACCAGAGGAGATAATGGAACTCTGTGGGGAACAATCAATCGATCAGAATGTTCCAGTGTCATCATATTCTTTGTACTGCTGAAGAAAGCACATCTGCTGAGGAGGAAAGGTGGATATCTTCACCAACCAATCTGCTTGGGAAGAAAATACAAACGGGCTCTGAAGGAAGAAGATACAATCATGTTGGGAATATGAACAAATGTCTTACCCTGTTGGGAATCATACCATCTTCGGGAGAGCACTGAAGACCTCCTAAGTATCCTTTTGTCATTGTGAATGTTTACTTTGTTTAAAAACAAATTATGAAAAATTTATTTATTTAAAACAACGATATTTCTCAATTAAAACATGCAAAACATTTGTTGAATAGAAACAAATAAGAGTGTAAATAATTGGATAAAGGCTCAAATTTATTTGATGGGATGGTAGTCTGCAAATGGCAAGACTCGATAGATCTTTACAAATTTGAAATTGGTGATATATATTGGAAAAGGGCTATATTGAACATAATGACCATTTCTCCACCAACTCTGAATCCAATGTATTTGAAGCTTCAGTTGATGATGACTGAGCGAGAACCTTCGACAGATGACAGTTTGTAGAACAAAGTCTTGTTAGGACGTAGTTACTTGCCAAATACCTAATTTTTTCCTAGATTTCCCCAGGGTGAGGTGCTCAATCTAGCGGGATACATATTCATTTTTTATGTCTCTAACTTTTGCCTGGACCGCCCTTTCGGGTTTTCAGTCCACCGAGACGCTCATTTTTGCCTAAGCCGCCATTTCGGGTTTTCAACTTAGTGAGCTATTCTGTTTTTATTTTTAGGCGAAGTATTTCTTGACTGCATCTGAATTCACAGGACGAGTGAAATCCTCCCCATCCATAGTTGTAAGTATCAAAGCACCTCCTGAGAAGGCTCTCTTGAAAACATATGGACCTTCATAGCTTGGAGTCCACTTGCCCCTGGAATCGGGCGCGAAAGACAAAACTTTCTTGAGCACAAGGTCACCTTCTCGAAACACACGAGGCTTGACCTTCTTATCAAAGGCTTTCTTCATCCTTTGCTGGTATAGCTGACCATGGCACATGGTAGTCAATCTCTTCTCTTCTATCAAATTCAGTTGGTCATAACGACTCTGAACCCATTCAACATCAGTCAACTTGGCTTCCATCAAGAATCTCATTGATGGGATCTCCACCTCTACTGGGAGCACAACCTCCATGCCGTAAACAAGAGAGAAAGGGGTTTCCCCTGTTGAAGTGCGGACATATGTACGATAGCCATGCAAGGCAAATGGCAGCATCTCATGCCAATCTTTGTACGTAACAACCATCTTCTGGATAATCTTCTTGATATTCTTATTAGCAGCTTCAACAACCCCATTCATCTTGGGTCTATAAGGAGAAGAATTACGGTGTGCAATCTTGAACTCGCTACATAGCTCTTTCATCATTTTGTTGTTCAAGTTAGATCCATTGTCAGTAATGATCTTATCCGGCATACCATAATGGCATATGAGTTGATTCTTGATAAACTTCACAACCACCTTCCTGGTCACATTTGCATATGACGCTGCTTCGACCCACTTGGTGAAGTAATCAATTGCTACGAGAATAAATCTGTGACCGTTGGACGCTTTGGGCTCTATCATGCCAATCATGTCAATTCCCCACATAGAGAAAGGCCATGGTGATGAAATCACATTCAGAAGTGTCGGGGAAATATGAATCTCATCCGCATAAATCTGACACTTATGGCATTTCTTCACATATTTGCAACATTCAGACTCCATTGTCATCCAATAGTAGCCTGCTCTCAACATCTTTCTAGCCATGGCATGTCCATTAGAATGAGTACCAAATGAACCCTCATGGACCTCAGTCATTAGCAGGTCTTCTTCGTGTCTATCCATGCATCTGAGCAGAACCATGTCAAGGTTTCTCTTATAAAGCACTTCACCATTGAGGTAGAAACTGCCTGATAAACTTCTCAAAGTCTTCCTATCTTTCACAAATGCCCCAGGCGGGTAAATCTGGCTCTGAAGAAAGCACTTGATATCATAATACCATGGCTTATCATCTTGCACCTCCTCTACTGCAAATACATGAGCTGGTCTATCAAAGCGCATCACAGTGATATTGGGGACTTCATTCCAAAGTCTAACCACAATCATTGAAGCAAGTGTAGCAAGAGCATCTGCCATCCGATTCTCATCTCGAGGAATATGATGGAAGTCAGTTTCAATAAAGAACGTTGAAATCCTCCTCGCATAATTTCTATATGGGATGAGGCCAGGCTGATTCGTCTCCCATTCACCCTTTATCTGATTAACAACAAGGGCCGAATCACCATATACATCAAGATGCTTGATCCTAAGATCAATACATTCTTCCAAACCCATAATACAGGCCTCATACTCAGCCATATTATTCGTGCATGTGAAAGTTAGCCTTGCTGTAAAAGGAAAATGTGTGCCCTGAGGAGTAATAATCACTGCCCCAATATCATTTCCATATTGATTTATAGCGCCATCAAACACCATGCTCCATCGGGAACCAGGTTCTGGCCCTTCATCGAGCGTAGGCTCATCACAATCTTTCATTTTCAAATACAGAATCTCCTCCTCTGGGAAGTCATACTGAACTGACTGATAATCCTCGATAGGTTGATGTGCCAAGTGGTCAGCCAAGATACTACCTTTAATAACCTTTTGAGCTAGATACTCAATATCATACTCAAGTAACAACATCTGCCAACGGGCAATCCTCCCAGTTAAAGCAGGCTTTTCAAAGATATACTTGATTGGATCCATTTTGGATATCAACCAAGTCGTATGATTCAACATATATTGGCGTAAGTGCTTAGCAGCCCAAGCCAAAGCACATCATGTTTTCTCAAGCATCGAGTATCGAGAATCACACTCGGTGAAATTCTTACTCAGGTAGTAAATAACATATTCTTTCTTCCCTGATTCGTCTTGCTAACAAAGGACACAACCCATTGAATCTTCAAGAACTGTCAGATACATAAGCAACGGTCTCCCTTCCACAGGTGGAGACAGAATTGGAGGCTTGGAAAAATACTCTTTAATACTGTCAAAGGCCTTCTGGCAATCCTCGGTCCAATCATGAGACTGATCTTTCCGGAGGAGCTTGAATATCGGAGTACATGTGGCAGTCATGTGGGATATGAATCTAGAAATATAATTCAAGCGGCCAAGAAAACCTCGGACTTGCTTCTCAGTTTTGGGCGCAGGTATCTCTTGTATTGCTTTGACCTTCGCAGGATCAACCTCAATACCTCTTTCGCTGACAATAAAACCTAATAACTTGCCGGAACAGACTCCAAATGTACACTTGTTAGGATTCAGACGAAGCTTATACTTCCTCAAACGCTGATGTAAGACCCCAATTTTGTCCCCAAGATCCCTCATGGCCCATATCATATCATATCATGGCCTCAAGGATCATTGCATGCCCTAGCTTCCCTCCTAGTGGGTGGGTATCTTGTGAGTGTGGTTCTTGATCACCAAGCATGTTTTTGCATTTGTATATCATTGCTTTTCATCTGTTTATCAACCAAAAGTACAAAAATATTGTCATCTAACCATGTTACTTGCAGATGAAGCCAGCTAGGTCAAATCAGTCAGAACAGTCATTGAACAGTAGATGGTGGCCATTCTTGCAGAATTTGGGCACCATGATCATTCATCAAGAGTTCATATGAGTTGTGACATCGATTTGAATCAAGATATCAAGTGGTAGGGGCTTGGAATTCATTAGAGCATGGTTCAGTCAAGAAAAACCCTAGCAAAGTCAACTGAAGTCAACCTTGGTCAACTGTGCATTTAATTAGTGATTTGATGGTGGAAATTGGTTTGAGAGGTCTCATTCATGTCCATATAAGCCTCATATAACATGTCAAACATCCACAGTGAAGAATTTGAAGTCAGACAAGAAATCGCCAAAAATAGAAAGTTGACTTGTAATTGGATTTTGCCAAAAATGGAAAGTTCTTCTCCTCCAAATTACATCATCATACAAGCTTCAAATGAATTTTTGCCCAACATGAAAGTTGAATATCTTGTTCTCCCATTTCCAAAAAGTCCAAGAACACTCATTTATCCTTTATGGTTGGCAAGTTATGATCAAATCATTCTCAAATATTTTTGAAGTTCAAAGTGGCATATCTTCCAAACCATTTGGCCAATTTGGGTGGGGTTTTTTGCTACAAGTCCTATTTGATGTGCTCTATCCAAATCTTTCATCACAATTCACCAAAAATATTCCAATCAAAATGGCATTTTTTTAAGTAGCATGAATTAAAATAAGTGAGGTGAAAAAATGACCTTTCAAAATAACCATTTGCAACAACTTCTACCAATTGAACTTGACTAAAAATTGCATTTTGGATGTGCTTTGGGCCCAAATTCGCACTGTAGAACCATACACCTTGCCATTTGAGTAAATTCCACCAATTAGCAAAAACACTCCATTATGCAAATTGTGATTAACACTTCCATTAACCAACTTAAACAAATGCTAAACAGACTATATATGTTTCATTTCCTGCTGAAAAGCCCTAGCCACAATACACAAAACCAGACCAAAAAACTCATTTGCTCTAAAAACATTCATCTTCTTCATTTTGAACTTTTGCTAAAAAAATCTCAAGGAACTCGTGCCCTGTTGGTTGCTTCATCACCTACCAACATTCTTGGAGCATTTGTGAGCATCATTTTCCAGCTGTAAGCAAGGGATCTACCACTGTTACATCAAAGCATTTCCATGGCAGTTTTCGATTTGAGCTAGAATCAAGGTTGCTGAGCTAAAATCCTTCTTCCATTCACCTTCTAGGACCTCCTTGTACATCTGTTTCAGCTGTTTGAGGCCAAACAACCACGAATTCCATACTGCCTCCTCAAGTCAGGTAAAATTCGAATCTCTCCATTCTCAAAATGTTGATATGCTTTGGATAGAGCTTGCTTTGCTGGTCACAATGAGCTTTGAGTCATTAAAAATGGTTGCATATTGAGAGAGATACATGGATTCAAAGTTTCATATGTGAATGTGTTTTTGCTTGGTTCTTTCTTGATAGCTCGATTTAGTGGAAATTATGGTTGGATTTGTGATGTGCATCATTTGCTTGTTTGATTGGTATGCGTGTTTTCCATTTCTGAGAAAAAAGTTCATCACGATTTGGTGATGATGATGAACAGTAGGACACAAACCCTAATTTCAAGTCCAGAACGTGTTTGGTCGTTGGTTGCTCGCGTTTTGCATGTTTGATCACTGTACCATTGCCATGCACGAATCAGAGCTTGCCACCTCCTTAAGTGAAACGGTGCGTTTCACTTAAGGGATCACTTATTTACCATATTGCCATTCCGTGTTTATTTATTTAATTAATTCATTTTCTTTCTCAATTTTATTTCATTTTGTGACACCATCTTACAAAAATCATAGCACACTCAATTTTGATCCAAATTTCATGGGATTTTTTGCAAAATGTTCATCTTGATCTCTAGTTTTTTATCATGTTTTTTCCAGATTTTTTGCATGAGTGGATTTTTAAATTGTGCTAGGGTTTGTCATATGTGTCCATTTTGTGTATGTCTCACCAAATTGATTGTGAAATGATGATACTTTATCCAATGCTTCCCAAATGTTTTGTGCTTAAACTAGACATGTTCCTGGTGATTTTGGTGTAGAGTTTGTGAATTTATTATTGCTGGTTTGTGAGTTATGATTTTTTGATTAGGGGTGTGACAATCTGTGTCACACCATTCATGTCCAACTTCATGATTTTTATTACCATGCTTAATGAACTCAAATTGGTTTGAATTTTTGCATGAACATACTTGTGGATGTCTAGTTTATATGTGAATGTTTTTTGGAATTATTGATGGCATTTCCTAATTGTTTGGGATTTTCTCCCCTGTTTGGTCATATGTTGACTTTTTGTGACACATGTTCTCATTTGATTTGTGAAATTCTCATACTTAATTGGATGGACTTGAAATTTGACATGTGATTAGTAGACATCTTAAGCTTTGTCATGGTTTTAGTCCCATTCATTTCTCATATGTTGTCACTGATTTATGATTTATTGAAGTTGGTGCATGTTTGGTTGACTTCTTTGAGCATGCTTGAACTTGCCTTGCCTTTCTGATTTTCATTGACCAACTTCCCTTTATCCAAATGAGCTGAAATTTGATATGCTTATCATGTTATGGATGATGTTTGATCATGAATTATTTTATAATTTATTGAGATGTTTGAGATTGGTTTTGAGCTGAATCATTCTGTTGACTTCTTTGAGCTTCTATATGCCATGCTTTGACTTAATTTGCTTATGAAATGATGATGATGAATGATATGAACATGAAACCAATTGAGTTTGTTTCTTGATTGTTTGAACTTGATTTTGGACACTTGTCACTTGCTGTTTTGATTTTCTTATCTCTTTTTGACCCTAGGCTTGTCCTAGTGGTCATGTTGCTGATGTTTAAGTTTGTTGTTTCAGGTTAAGCAACAAATACCCAAAGAGATCAATACAAATTGATTGAGCTTGATTGATTATCATGACTAACTTGTTTGTTTTGTAGGTTGCTTGGTTCACATGCCTTGAGCCTTGTGCATTGCACACTTAACTGATTGTATTGATTGTTGATCTCTATCTTATTTTGGTTTGACTTTGAGTTGTGTACTGATTCTGTTTGACTGGTTTCAGGTACCCTTAGTTGCTTAGTTCTTTAAGAACTTGCTTTGCTTTGCTTTAATAGCAATTTGCATTGAGGTATAATTCCTTATCTTCATGTAGTCTGGAAGACCTGGCCTGTTACTTGGTCAGGCAACTGTCTGAAGTCCTCCTTAAGAGGCAATGCTTGTGTGTGTTTACATTTGTCCCAAGCAGGAAAAGTCCTTTGAATAAGGCAATTGGTAGACAAAAGAGATATGCAACCTATCTCCTACTATTCTGTGAGTCACTCACATTGCTCACACTACTTGTGTTTGATGCATGTTGAGTAAATACCCAAGATCTATAGAGTCTAACTTGTGGAGAGAGTTCCATCTTTCTGAACTCCCACACCTTCTGATATTCAATGCTCTCCCTGATCAGGGATAAGAGCAATGAGGCACACCCCTCATATCCTTTTATCTGCTTCACCTTATCCCCTCAATGGCAAGGTTAAGAGCACCATTAACCCTATTCCAGTTGGCCTCAGTGCCTAACCCTTTTGTATGAGCCTGATTGCTTGGTTATAGTGTGTGCTGAATGCCTTTGATTGATCGATTGCTTGCTTCATATGCACATGTTTGCTTGCATGCTTTATGCATTTATCATCATCAATTGCTCATTAGTGCATGATCATTTCATCGGTCTTTGTGACATATCTTTGTTGGTTGCCCATTGAGGACAATTGTAAGACCATCCTTTGGCCATTGTTCCTATGATATGGAAGTGAGTATAAGACCATCTCATTGGCCACTCATCTTCTCTTTGCTTGATGCATTTGCATTTGTTGTATGTGAGGATGCAATTGTAAGTCCCTGCAAGTTGGCATTTGTTTTCCTATGATCATATGTTGGATATTGGTATAAGCCCAGACAGATTGGCATCCGGTATCCAAGTTTCGGTTTATTTTAGGAGATTGGAATAAGTCCAGCTATTGGCTTCCGACATCCTTGTTTCTTTGTTTAGGAGATTGGTGTAAATCCATCTATTGGTATCCGGTATCCGCTTTTGTTTGTGAGATTGGAGTAAGACCATTGAGTGGCATCCGGTATCACTTGTTTGCTTATTTTGCTATCGCTCACTACCTATTCCAAAGGACACACTTGAGTCATCTTCAATATGATTTCAAGAGGTGAACATTCTAGGAAGTTTTACAATCCATTTTCATCCATTCATCCCCATTATGTCCTAAACCTTTTCACACATTGCTTTCAAACTTGAGATAGATATTGTGCAAACATCTTCATGCTTTTAAATCAAAAACCTGGACCCAAGTCCTTGACTTTTTCAAACTCCCTTTCATAATACTTCTTTGAATCAATCTTAATCATACTTTGACCCTGCTTTCATGAACACTCATAATCAATTAACTTCACCCATTCAATTGTTTTGGCTTTGTCCATTCCTGCTAAGTTTTCATGCATTAGCCATAGGTTTCAATTATCATTGTGGTTGATGTAAACCTCACCCTATCCTTAGTGAGTCGACTATAAGACTTCCGTACTGAAAACAGGGTTAACCCCTCTAGTACGTCGAAGCTATCCTCGCATGGTGGATGTTGGTCTTGGTCGAGTTTTCTCCCATTGATAATGAAGAGCCTCAGTGCTATTGTTTAAAATTGAATCCACTAACTTTTGGAAATCTTTTAGCCGAACTACGGCGTTTTGATCCTTACCTTTAATGGGAGGTACGTAGGCAACGGGTTCATCCGTTCGAACACAAAAACAATAAAAATTGTATATTCTTTTCTCATCATCCCAATCATGTTTGCACAATAAATATTTCATAACAAATAACAATTTTATACAACAAGTGTGAAAAGGGCTCCCTAGGAGTACCTAGGACGTAGTGGGTGCCTAACACCTTCCCATTGCGTAATTTACCCCTTACCCAGACTCTCTGATCTTTTTATTAGTTTTCTACGCGTAAAACTTCTTAGGCTTTTGTTCGCTTTTTAGCCAGTCCTTTGGATAAATAAAAGTGCGGTGGCGACTCGAATTCATTGTATGCTTTGCTTATGGTTTAATCGATAAATCATATAGCGACGAATACACCGCTACAGAAAAGTGGCGACTCTGCTGGGGAGAAATCGATCCTTGGTGGTATTGCCTACTTTTCACCCTTGTTGTGTGATATATTATTACTTGTTATATGACATATTTTTGTACCATTTGGGATAACTGTATTGATTGTAATGATTGAATTGCTTGATATACAATTGCTGTGTGCTTTGGTGATCTGTGAGATGAGTTCTATACCCGAACTCGAGTGCACTCTAGGATAGGAGAATGGCATAGTCTTGTCGACTGGTGTGGAGTATTCCTTAGCCAGTTGACTTGCGAGTCCATTCACTTGGTGGAGGTCATGTTGGATTAATAATGTCACACAAGTTATTTGTGGTTAGGCATTATTCTTTCAATCATGTGCCGCAGAAGCCAAGGGCCGTAGTTTACCAAACCCATCTTGGCCTATTTTTAGGAACGTAGTGCGGAGGTCGTTCAGATGTAAGTTCTGATGCGATTGTTACGCGATACTACACTCATAAGAGTTTCTCTTGAGAATATTCTTGGAATACGAGTATTCGTTCCTCCGATAATATTCGAAAGATGGAACGATGATTATGGGAACCTCTGGTAGAACATGTTTGGCAGGTTTAAACCCTAGTACACTCCCTTTGGGTGGTTCTTAACCGAGACTTCATGCTCGTGACTCTCAACAAACCCGTGATTCGTGGTTGAGTCGTTCAGACAACCTTAATATCAATGGAACCTGGGCGTTGATCAGGTATAAAACCTAAATCCCCCAAAAAGGATGGTTGATATTAAGGATGTTCGAGCCGGTTCATGTACCGTTAATATCAATGGAACTTGGGTGTCAATAAGGTGAAAACCTAAATCCACCAAAATGGATGATTGATATTAGGGATACAATGAGCTTTCCCATGACCTTTGTTTGGTGTGACTTGCTTGATCCTTGAGTGTGATTGTTGCATTCATGCATTCATGCATTCATCTACACTTCATGTCATCAGAAAAAAAGAAAATTTTCAAGGAACTTAAAAGGGTTTATTTGCAAAATTTTCAGACATGGAAAGACCAAAAAGGCATACAAAGAAGTACAGCTTTAAACAGCCCGATGTAAAAGAGTTAAGGAATCTGACATCTTATGTATTAGATCCCTTGGGTTTCAAAGCTCGATATGGGAAGCTTCTACCTCTGCTGACTACTCAGGTTGACGAAGGGTTGATGAGTACTCTGGCTCAATTTTATGATCCGCTGTATCATTGCTTCTCATTTCCGGATTTCCAGCTGTTGCCAACCTTGGAGGAGTATTCTCATCTCATTGGGATTCCGATTCTGGATCAAGTGTCGTTCAGTGGGCTAGAGAGTATTCCGACTGCTCGAGAGATTGCCAGCTTGTTGCACATAGATGAAGATCTGATTAAGGCTAATCTGACTACCAAAGGCGGAATTCAGGGTTTTCCTTCCGAGTTCCTCATTGATCAAGCTACCTTTTATGGGAAGGCCATGAGTGAGGATGCCTTTGAGGCCTTGTTTGTGCTGCTCATCTATGGATTGGTGTTGTTTCCCAACTTCGACAAGTTCGTGGACATGAACGCCATTAGGATCTTCTCAGTTCTTAATCCCGTTCTGACTTTGTTGGGCGATGCCTATGTCTCTTTGCATTTGAGGAATGCAAAAGGTGGAGGAGTCATTGTCTGTTGTCTACCCCTGCTATACAAGTGGTTTATTTCGCACTTGCCGCAGACAGTTGCTTTTAAGGAGAACAAGGGATGTCTACGTTGGTCTCAGAGACTTATGTCTCTCACCAATGATGATATCACCTGGTATGATCGTGTGTATGATACCGTCTAGATCATTGACTATTATGGTGAATTCCCTAATGTGCCTCTTCTTGTCACATGTGGTGGGATCAGCTACAATCCTATTCTCGCACGACGTCAGCTTGGGTTCCCCCTGAAGGATAAACCTAATAACATTCTGTTAGAAGGTGTGTTATTCCAGGAGGGTAAAGATCCCCAAGGCCTGAAAGCCAGATTTGTCCGTGCTTGGCGCAGTATTCACAAGAAGAGTAGGAACGAGTTGGGTCCAAAGAACTGCATTGCTTTGGAGCCATACACCTCTTAGGTCAGACAAAGAGCTGCCGTGTACTTGATGCCGTATGATCATCCGAGACCTACACCGTTGGATGTGGCTGGGCCTTCAACCCTCCCTACCCAACGTGTAGAGGAGTTGAGAGAAGAAGACCTTTCACGTGCTTGGATCCGTGAAAGAGAAGAATTGCTTCAGCAGCTCAAGGAGAAGGACGCTATGATTGAGTTCCTCGAGCATCGAGTGATTGACGACCCGAACGACACTTGGACTTCTCTGCTTCCTCAGTCTTCCAAATTCTGGAAGAGGAAGTATGATCGACTTGCAAAGGAGAAAGCAGATATGGAAGCTGCCTATGAGAGAGAGATCAAGAAGCTGTGTACTTCTCGTCTTCCAGCATCCCGAGCTTCTTGGGATCCATAGGATGTTTATTTCCCTTTTCTCTTCGTAATGATCAAAAAATGCTGTACTTCTTTGTCTTGATATATTTGAATGAAATATTTTCCATGAGAAATTAAAATGCTTTAACCATTCAAAATATCGCAAATAATACCCTAAGGGTTCCTTGAAAATAAACAAAGCATCTGCACAAGCATTTCATGCATCATTTTTGCATAAGCAGGTACCCTTTGTTTCTGGTCTTCTTGTCCTAACCCTTTGCTCTTCATTTATTTTGAAGACAAGCTGACTCACCGGTATTATACGCGAGTCAATTCTGCGAGAGTCATGGAGCAACTAGAACAAGAGAACCGAGAATTGAAAGAAGAGGTCGCCAGACTTGGCGCTTTGATGGAGCAACTCCTCACTGCTCAGAATCAACCTGCTCAGACGCCTGCAACTCCTGCTCAAAGGACAGTCATCTCAGAAGTAGCCACTTCGACTCTGCCAGTCAGCGCTCATGCGCCCAATGCTATGCCGCCCGGGTTCCCTTGGGGAATGCCTCCAGGTTTTATGCCTGATCTGCCAGCGCCAACATTTGCTCACATGCCGGCATCTAGCCCGGTCCCTGTTCCCGCTCCTCCTGTCGTGCATACCATGCCAAGGGTAGACGACACCATCTATCACTCCGAGCCATCTGAGGGCTCAGATGTTCATGAAAAGATGGACGCCATGAACAACCCATTCCTTGAGCTAAGAAAGGAATTGAGGACTCTTCGAGGCAAAGATTTATTCGGCAAGTCTGCAGCCGAGTTGTGCCTTGTTCCCGATGTGAAGATACCGATCAAATTCAAAGTACCTGACTTTGAAAAGTACAAAGGGAACACCTGTCCACTTGCTCACCTGGTCATGTACGCCAGGAAGATGTCCACACAGACTGATAATGATCAACTTCTGATTCATTATTTCTAGGACAGCTTATCCGGTGCCGCGCTCAGATGGTACATGAGCTTGGACAGTGCCAATATCAGATCTTTCAACGACCTTGGCGAAGCTTTCGTCAAGCAATATAAGTACAACGTCGATATGGCGCCTGACCGAGATCAACTCAGGTCCATGTCGCAGAAGGACAAGGAATCGTTCAAAGAGTACACCCAGAGATGGCGAGAGCTGGCAGCTCAGATCACTCCACCGCTTGAGGAGAAGGAAATGACCAAGATCTTTCTGAAGACTCTTGGCTCATTCTATTATGAGCGGATGGTAGCAAGCGCTCCCTCTGATTTCACCGAGATGGTGAACATGGGGATGCGTCTCGAAGAAGGTGTCCGTGAAGGACGGTTGGCAAAGGATGATGGTTCTTCTTCTAAACGATATGGGGCATTTAAGAGGAAATATGGGGAAGCACATGCTGTGCAATCCCAGCCCAAGCATAGAAGACCCTCTGTTCAGAGGAAGCCTGCACGTCGTGCCGGTCATCAGCACCAGGTGGCTCATATAGCACCTGTTTTCAAAGACAATGCTCAGCAACATCAACAGTATCAGCATCAGCAACAATATCAACAACCTCAGTACCAACAACAACAGTCTCGTCCACAGCAACAGGCTTACCAGCCTCGTGGTAGCACAAGTAATCAGGCGAATGTGAGTTATGATAGGAAGAAGATCAGTTTTGATCCGATTCCCATGTCTTACGCAGAGTTATATCCCTCTCTAATAGAGCGGAAGCTGATTACTCCAAGAGATCCTCCGGCTATACCGATCAACCCTCAGTGGTGGTATAAGCCTGACTTGCACTGTGTCTATCATTCTGGCGCTCCGGGCCACGATATAGAGAATTGTTTTCAGCTGAAGACCAAGGTTCAAGACCTTGTAAGATGTGGTATTCTGAGTTTTGAAGATTCAAGCCCGAATGTCACCAAGAACCCATTGCCTGCGCATGGGAAATTTGTCAATATGATTCAGGAATGCCTTGGGAAGTACAAGGTCAGATATGTGAGCCACATCAGGCAATCGTTGGTTGAATTACACCGTTTGCTGTGTCAGTACAGCTACTTGGAGCATAACCACGACAAGTGCCGCGTCTGTTCGGTTAACCGCTTGGGTTGCAATCAAGTACGCAGAGAACTTCAGAAGCTATTGAATGAGGGTACCATTGAGATTCTGCAGAATCGCAATGTTGATAAAGACGAGCCTGAAGTGAACGTCATCTCACCAGTGTTCAAGTTACCCGAGCCTGTTGTTATTCGGTACAATAGCAACAAGCCGAAGGCTTCCCCTTCCTTGATCATTAAACCTGCCGGCCCTGTGCCTTATTCATCTGATAAAGCTGTACCATTCAGATATAACCCTGTTGCTGTCCAAGATGGGGTAGAAGTGCCTTTACCTTCCACTTCCGTAACCACTGTCGCTGATGTAAGTGGGTTGACCAGAAGTGGTCGTGTATTTTCTGCACCTCCTAAGGCTGTTGCTTCTGATACTGTTAAGCGTCCGGTTGGGACCGCTGTAAATGTTCAGAATCTGGCACTTGATGTTGCCAAACCATCCTCCTCCGTACAAAAGACTCCCGTTTCTTCAGTTGGCCCGAGCGGCATTGTAGATGAAGAATCTGATGAGATGCTGAAGCTCATCAGAAAGAGTGAGTACAACATTGTAGATCAGCTTCTACAAACGCCATCCAAGATTTCTATTCTTTCTTTGCTGCTGAATTCAGAACCCCATAGGGAGGCTCTGCAGAAAGTCTTGGATCTGGCGTATGTTGATCACGACGTCACCATTGAGCAATTTGATAGTATTGTTGCAAACATCACCGCTTGCAACACTTTGAGCTTTTGTGACGCTGATCTCCCTGAGGAGGGAAGAGACCACAACATGGCTTTACATATCTCCATGAATTGCAAATCTGATGCAATGTCCAATGTGTTGGTGGATACTAGATCTTCTCTAAATGTATTGCCAAAGACCACACTCTCTCGATTGTCATATCAAGGGCCTCCTATGAGGCAGAGTGGGGTCGTTGTGAAAGCATTTGATGGGTCGCGCAAGACCGTGATTGGGGAAGTTGATCTCCCAATCAAGATAGGACCAAGTGATTTCCAAGTTACTTTTCAAGTAATGGATATCCACCCATCTTATAACTGTCTCTTAGGCAGACCATGGATTCACGAGGCTGGCGCCGTGACATCCACCCTACACCAGAAGCTGAAGTTTGTCAAAAACAAGAAATTGGTTGTGGTAGGGGGAGAAAAGGCTCTCCTGGTTAGCCATTTGTCTTCTTTCTCGTACATTGACGCTGAGGATGAAGTTGGAACTCAGTTCCAAGCTTTATCTATTGATGAACCAATCGAGAAGAAGTCTCCTTCATTCACTTCCTACCGTGATGCGAAGCTGGCCATTGAATGTGGTGCAGTTGCTGGTTTGGGGAAGGTGCTTGAACTTGAAGACAATAGATCCCGGGCTGGCATTGGCTACTGTTCTGGGGCATGTAATGAGCAAGGTTTGTTCACAAGTGGAGGATTCATCCATGACGATCAACCTGAAGAGGAAGCTGCTGCTATCTTAGAAGAGGATACAGAAGACGTGAACAACTTCGTTATTCCTGGTGGTGTCTGCCACAATTGGGTCGCTGTAGATGTTCCTACGGTCATCCATAGATCAGAGTAATTGTTCACTTTGTTTGAAACCCTTCTCCCATGCCAAAAGGAGAAGTGATGACATTGTTGGCAAAGCATATATACAATGATGTTTTCATTCAATTAATGCATTGTTTAACATTTGTTTTTCCTTTGTTTTCACTTTTTGCTTTTGCATGAAATCGGTGATCACAAAAAACCATAAAAAACAAGAATAAAAGCAAATATTTTTCATCTGCATAATGGTTTGCTTGTTTAAATGCTAAAAATTTTCATTAACCAAAATCATTATGCAGGTTGGTCCTAAAACCCATTGAACATAATGATCCAATGCCATCTCCTAATTTTGAATTCCCTGTATTTGAGGCAGAAGAAGATGACGTTGAGGGGATTCCTGATGAGATTACCCGTCTCCTTGAGCACGAAGAGAAGATCATTCAGCCGCATCTCGAAGACTTGGAAACAGTCAACTTGGGGTCTGAGGATTGTGTTCGCCTGGTGAAGATTGGGGCACTTCTTGAAGGGTCTGTCAAGGAAGATTTGATCAGCTTGCTACGAGAATATTCAGATATCTTTGCTTGGTCCTATGAAGACATGTCGGGTTTAGATACAGATATTGTGCAACATTGCCTGCCTTTGAAGCCTGAGTGCGTGCCTGTGAAGCAGAAGCTCAGAAGAACTCATCCAGATATGGCAGTGAAGATCAAAGAGGAAGTTCATAAGCAAATTGATGCGGGGTTTCTGGTGACTTCTACATATCCTCAATGGGTGGCCAATATTGTGCCTGTTCCTAAGAAGGACGGAAAAGTCCGTATGTGCGTTGATTATAGAGATTTGAATAAGGCTAGCCCGAAAGATGATTTTCCTCTACCACACATTGACGTGTTGGTAGACAATACAGCCAAATTCAAAGTCTTTTCCTTTATGGACGGATTTTCCGGATATAATCAAATCAAGATGGCACCCGAGGATATGGAGAAGACAACATTCATCACACCTTGGGGAACATTCTGTTATCGAGTGATGCCCTTCGGTTTGAAGAACGTCGGAGCCACGTATCAACGAGCTATGACTACCTTGTTTCATGATATGATGCACAAGGAGATAGAGGTCTATGTTGATGATATGATTGCTAAGTCCCGAACGGAAGTTGAGCATATTGAGCATTTGTTGAAGCTTTTTCAGCGTTTGAGGAAGTTCAAGCTTCGCCTGAATCCGAACAAATGTACATTTGGAGTTCGTTCCAGCAAGTTGTTGGGTTTTGTGGTAAGTGAAAGAGGTATTGAGGTTGATCCTGCAAAGGTCAAACCAATACAACAGATGCCTGCACCCAAAACTGAGAAGCAAGTCCGAGGTTTTCTTGGCCGCTTGAATTACATCTCCATATTTATATCCCACATGACTGCCATATGTGCGCCGATATTCAAGCTCCTCCGGAAAGATCAGTCTCATGATTGGACCGAGGATTGCCAGAAAGCTTTCGATAGTATCAAAGAATATCTGTCTGAACCTCTGATATTGTCTCCGCCTGTAGAAGGAAGACCTCTGATCATGTACTTGACAGTTCTTGAAGACTCGATGGGTTGTGTACTCGGTCAACAATATGAATCAGGGAAGAAGGAATTTGCTATATACTACCTCAGTAAGAAGTTCACTGATTGTGAGTCTCGGTACTCTATGCTTGAGAAGACGTGCTGTGCTTTACTTGAGCTGCTAAGCGTTTGCGCCAGTACATGATAAATCATACAACTTGGTTGATATCCAGAATGAATCCAATTAAGTATATCTTCGAGAAGCCTGCTTTAACCGGGAGGATTGCGTGTTGGCAGATGTTGCTGTCTGAGTATGATATTGAGTATCGAGCTCAGAAAGCTATCAAAGGTAGTATCTTGGCTGACCATTTAGCGCACCAGCCGATTGAAGATCATCAGTCTGTTCAGTATGACTTCCCTGATGAGGAAATTCTGTATTTGAAGATGAAAGATTGCGATGAGCCTACACTTGATGAAGGTCCGGAACCCTGTTCCAGATGGACGATGGTGTTTGATGGCGCTGTTAATCAATATGGAAATGGAATTGGGGCAGTGATCATTACTCCTCAAGGTTCACACATTCCGTTTACAGCAAGGCTAACTTTCAAATGCACGAATAACATGGCGGAGTATGAAGCCTGTATTATGGGACTTGAAGAATGCATTGATTTGAGAATCAAGTATCTTGATGTCTATGGTGATTCAGCCCTGGTTATCAATCAGATCAAGGGAGAATGGGAGACGAATCAACCTGGTCTCATCCCATACAGAGATTATGCAAGGAGAATTTCAACATTCTTTACAGAAGTTGATTTTTATCACATTCCTCGAGAAGATAATCGGATGGCAGACGCTCTTGCTACGCTTGCTTCCATGATTGTGGTCAGATGGTGGAATGATGTCCCCAACATTACTATGATGCGCTTGGACAGACCAGCTCACATATTTGCAATCGAAGAAGTGAAAGATGACAAGCCTTGGTATTTTGATATCAAGAATTTCCTCCAGAACCAGGTCTACCCGCCTGGGGCATCTGTGAAAGATAGGAAAACTTTGAAAAGGTTGTCAGGCAGTTTCTACCTCAGTGGTGAAGTGCTGTATAAGAGAAATTTCGATATGGTTTTGCTCAGATGCGTGGATAGACACGAAGCAAACCTATTGATGACTGAGGTCCATGAGGGTTCATTTGGTACTCATTCCAATGGACATGCCATGGCTAAGAAGATGTTAAGAGTAGGCTACTATTGGCTGACAATGGAGTCTGACTGTTGCAAGTATGTGAAGAAATGTCACAAGTGTCAAATTTATGCGGATAAGATTCATATTCCTCTGACACTTCTGAATGTGATTTCATCACCATGGCCTTTCTCTATGTGGGGAATCGACATGATCGGTATGATTGAGCCGAAAGCGTCCAACGGACACCGGTTTATTCTCGTAGCAATTGATTACTTCACCAAATGGGTTGAAGCCGCTTCGTATGCGAATGTAACCAGACAGGTGGTTGTGAAGTTTATCAAGAACCAGCTGATTTGCCGTTATGGTGTGCCAGAGAGGATCATTACTGATAATGGATCTAATCTGAATAATAAGATGATGGATGAGTTGTGCGCTGAATTCAAGATTGCACACCATAATTCCTCTCCCTACAGACCTAAGATGAATGGGGCTGTTGAAGCTGCCAATAAGAATATCAAGAAGATCATCCAGAAGATGACTGTCACGTACAAAGATTGGCATGAGATGCTGCCATTTGCTTTGCATGGATATTGTACGTCTGTACGCACTTCAACAGGGGCAACCCCTTTCTCTCTTGTTTACGGCATGGAAGTTGTTCTCCCAGTAGAGGTGGAGATCCCATCAATGAGAGTCTTGATGGAAGCCAAGTTGACTGATGCTGAATGGATTCAGAGTCGTTACGACCAACTGAATTTGATCGAAGAGAAGCGTTTAACTGCCATGTGTCATGGTCAGCTATATCAGCAGAGAATGAAGAAAGCATTCGATAAGAAGGTCAAGCCTCGTGTATTCCGAGAAGGTGACCTCGTGCTCAAGAAAGTTTTGTCTTTCGCACCCGATTCCAGGGGCAAGTGGACTCCAAACTACGAGGGTCCATATGTTGTTAAGAGAGCCTTTTCAGGCGGTGCTTTGATGCTTACAACAATGGATGGGGAGGATTTCACTCGTCCTGTGAATTCAGATGCAGTCAAGAGATACTTTGCCTAAAAAAAAAATAAAAAAAAAAGTATATGCAAATAAAAAACAGAATAGCTCGCTAAGTTGAAAACCCGAAAGGGCGGCTTAGGCAAAAATGAGCGTCTTGGTGGAAAACCCGCAAGGGCAATCCAGGCAAAAATTAGAGACTTGAAAAAGAAGAATATTTGCATCCCGCTAGATTGAGTACCTCACCCTGGGGCAATCTAGGCAAAAATTAGGGATTTGGCAAGTGACTGCATCCTGACAAGACTTTCTGTTCACCAGTCGTCATTTTGTCAGAAGATTCTCGATTCGTCGTCAACCGAAGCTTCGGATACATCGAGATTCAAATTGGTAGAGAAAGGATCATTATGTTCAATGTAGCCCTCTTCCAATATATATCACTGATTTCAAATTTGTACAGATCTATGGAGTCTTGCCATTTGCAGGCTACCATTCCATCAAATCAATTTGAGCTTTTTATCCAACTATTTGCACTCTTATTTGTTTCAATTCAACAAATGTTTTGCATGTTTTAAATTGATAAAATGTCATTGTTTTAAACGATCAAATTTTTCAAAAAATTGTTGTTTTAAACAAAGTGAACATTCACAAGGTTGAAAGGATACTCAAGAATATCTCAGTGCTCTCCCGAGGGTGGCGTGATCTCCAACAGGTAAGACATTTGTTCATATTCCTGGTTTGGTTGTACCTTCTTTCTTCAGATCTTTGTTGGGGTTGTTCCTCAAACAGAGTTGTTGATGGGGTTGTTCCCCAAGCAGAGTGTTGTTGAAGACTTCGTTTTCTCCAGCAGCAATTTTCCCCAGCATGGGTGCTCTTCTTAAAGAAGATTCGGCGATTGATGGTTTGTCATCTTGGTGCCCCGTCACTTTCTCCAGTGGGTCGACATCCCCAGACTTTATTTGTCTCCTTAGCATATGCGCAAGCAGAGTTGTTGTCACTCTCCCCAGTGCAGGTGCCAGCAGAGTTGTCTGTTTCCTCAGCACGGTCGTTTTCCTTTTAAAAGACTCGGTAAGTCAGCGGTTTGATACCCGGTACTTTACCTTTTCCCCGACGAAGTCGTCTGTAGAGTTGTTGCTGTCTCTCTATCAGAGTGTTTGTTCTCCTCAGCAGAGCAGGATTTATTTTCTTATTCAGTGATTGATTGGGTTGACATCCCAGTATTTCAACCATCTTTTCCTCAGCATAGTCTGCAGAACGTTTGTTGTGGCAGTTTCGCCTGTTGAATACTCCTTCAATCCCCAGTATGGCCGGATGATGGCTCCAGCATTCAGAGAACGGATTGATTTCCTGACTGCTTGTGATCCCCAGTAGTGTGGCTTATATTGCAGAATCTACTTGTTGCGATCAGTTTGCTTTGTGTATTCTCCCCAAGTAGAGTGGCTTGTTGCAGAATCTACTTGTGTGGTACATTCTCCCTCAGTGGGTTGTTCCCCAGCGGAATTATGTGGAGTTGCTTCTACAGCAGTTCGTGCTTGTGCAATGCACCTTTAGTTTCTCAGTTGACACTGGGATCCCCTGCAGATATCTTGGGATTTCTCTTGTTCCCTAACAGATTCGTCTTGGTGGCTGTTTTGCCTGTTGTGACTTTCTGTGCCTAGATCGGTTTGTTTGTTGATCCGTCACTCGGAGATTTGGTTTCCTGATATCTTTGATTCTCTGCTTCCTCAGCAGTACCCACAGATCTTTGCTTCTCAGCGTATAGATCTCCCGCAGATTGTCTTTCCAGTTGGTTTTCCCCTGGAACTATAATACCGGGCGTTTGATTCCTGGACCTGTTTGTGTTAGAATTGTCTGTTTTGTCAGCATTCATTAAACATAAAATCATGCATATTCATGCATATTCACAAACATTAAGATATTCATGTTGCATTGTTTGCCATATATCTTTTGATTATTGTGTCTCCTGCAACGGGTGATGCAGATCCCTAATAGATCTCCCCTAGCAGATGTCGGGTGTCTAAATCTCTCCATATAGAGTCAGCCCCGTAAGCAGAAAGTGTCTGTTATCTGTCCTTCTGCAGTTCCCCACTGAGATATATCCTCGTGGATGACGGTTTCTTCCGTTTCCTCCCAACACATATATTGGGATGGATTTTCCTATTTGAGTTACATCCTCATTAGGACATGTCTTGATTCAGTCTGTCTTTTCGGATTATTCCCGGACTGGCTATTTGTCAAAAGTCTTGTGCTTCCCAGTGGGTTGTTCCCCAGCGGAATAGTTTTGGTTTTCTACCTAACAGTCGGTAGTTGTAAATCCTATTTTCCTGCTCTCCGGCAGTTTGTGGTTTGTTATAAGCCCTATTTTGGTTTCCCGTGCGGATTTGTGATTTGTTCTATCCCCACGCGGAGTTGTTGGTTTTCTACCCCGTATTCGGTAGATGTAAACCCTAATTTTGTGGTTATCCCCACCAGAGTTTGGCCTTCTGCCTACAAACCAGCAGTCGTAAGTCCTATCTTTGCGGTTTTTCTACCTACGAACCGGTAGTCATAAACCCTGTTTTCTCCACTTGTAGAGTTAATTTTGTTGTTCATCCCAACCGATGACAATCCCCTCTTTGTGGTTATCTTCATCTAGTGCTTGATGTTGATTCTACTTTGCTTGGATAAGTTGCTCAGATAAGCACTTATATCCCCAGCAAATCTTTTGTGGATAATTGTCGTATGCTAGCAATTTTATCCTCAGCGGGTCCCTTCACCGTTTGTCAGTGATTGTGTTCCCCAGATCATTGATTTTTCATCATTTGTATCCCAGCGAGTCTTCTTTCATTTACCCGCTTGTTGGTAATGTTGTGACTCCTTGTTGATTGGCCATCATTATATACCCAGTTTGGTATCCCGATGCATTTCTTTTCGGATTTTATCCTATAAACAACCTACAACCCGGTTAAGGATAATCTTCCATGCGAGGTTATTATTCGCGTTTTGACGGCTATGAATAATATATCTCATGTACTCTTCAGTCGAAGCCTTTCGTGTTTCCCTGGTCGAGTAAGATTCGCTTTTTCCCTTTGCGGAATCGAATATTTCTTTGTTGTCGGATAATTGCCGGATGCTTGCAATTTATCCTTTGAGATTGTCTTTCGTTTACCCGTATGCTTGGTATCGATTGTCTCTCTTTTTGGTTAGTCACCTATTATATACCTCGGTATCTCTGGTGTCTTTTCCTTCCGAGTATATTATTCACGGTTTGCCGGTAATGAACAATATGTCTCATGCGCTCTTTGGTTGGAGTCCTTTGTTGATCTTCCCTAGTCGAGTAAGGTTCGTATCCCTTGTGGAATCGAATATCCGTCCTATAAACAAGTCTGCTGTTCTAGCTTTCTTCAGGATGATGAGTGTTTTGGAACACAAACCAATTCACGTCTTCGGATTTTATCCTATAAACAACCTACAACCCGGTTCAGGATAATCTTCCATGTGAGTATTCTATCCACGTTCTGACGGCAATGGATATTATATCTCGTTCACTCTTGGGTCAATCTTTTGATTGTTTTCTCCGCAGAGTAAGTTTCGTATTCCTTGTGGAATCGAATGTCCGTCCTATAAACAAGTTTGTTGTTCTAGCTTTCTTCAGGATGATGAGTGTTTTGGAACACAAACCAATTCACGATTTCGGATCTTATCCTATAAACAACCTACAACCCGGTTCAGGATAATTTTCCATGCGAGTACATTATCTACGTTTTGACGGCTATAGATAATATATCTCATGCACTCTCTTGTCGAACACTTTGTTTGTCTTCCCAACTGAGTAAGATTTGCATTCTTTATAGAATCAAATATCCATCCAATAAACAAGTTTGCTTTCGCTCTCTTCAGGATGATGAGTGTTTTGGAACACACACCAATTCACGTCTTTGGTCGGTCACCTGTTACATACCTACAACCCGATATCCTTGGTGTTCCTTCCTTTCTGCTCCCTATTATGACCTCGGTCCCTTGCGGAGTCAGATTTTCCTGAGTTTATGTACCTTTTTCAGGTCTTTCTCAGATGTTTGGTCGATTGATATCTCTCACCCTTATACCGGTCTTAGATATTCATTTCTTCCTGAGTTTGTTACCCTTATACCGGTAACACCTCATTTCTTTGGTACTTCCTCAGTGAAGTTTTCTGTTGCTTCTCCCTAGGAGTCAGCTTGTGTCTCTCCAATGGATTTATTTTCCTTTGGAATTCTTTTCCCCAGTGTGAGTCCTTCACTCCCCAGTGAGGTCTCCAATCTGATTTCTGTTATCTCCGAACCAGAGTCGTGTCTCGTTCACGCTGTGTCAGTTTTGTTTTTCCCCAACATGAAGTCGTGTCCTGCTCACGCATTCTTTTTCTTTTTCTATCCCCAACAAGAGTCTTGTTAGAGTCTCTGTTCCTGGTGAGTGTATTACTCCGATGGATCGTCTTTCTTCTGTGTGAACCATATTCCCCACAGAGTTTGTGTCTTTTGCATACATACATTTGCATCATGAGGTCTCTTAGGGACCAAAATTTGTCTCATTACTGTTATTTAAGCCCACTCTACCGCGTCGAGATGAAGATTTCTAAACTTCACTTCTCCGGCTAGAATGACCTTAAATAGGGGCATCTGTAAGACCCCAATTTTGTCCCCAAGATCCCTCATGGCCCATATCATATCATATCATGGCCTCAAGGATCATTGCATGCCCTAGCTTCCCTCCTAGTGGGTGGGTATCTTGTGAGTGTGGTTCTTGATCACCAAGCATGTTTTTGCATTTGTATATCATTGCTTTTCATCTGTTTATCAACCAAAAGTACAAAAATATTGTCATCTAACCATGTTACTTGCAGATGAAGCCAGCTAGGTCAAATCAGTCAGAACAGTCATTAAACAGTAGATGGTGGCCATTCTTGCAGAATTTGGGCACCATGATCATTCATCAAGAGTTCATATGAGTTGTGACATCATTTTGAATCAAGATATCAAGTGGTAGGGGCTTGGAATTCATCAGAGCATGGTTCAGTCAAGCAAAACCCTAGCAAAGTCAACTGAAGTCAACCTTGGTCAACTGTGCATTTAATCAGTGATTTGATGGTGGAAATTGGTTTAAGAGGTCTCATTCATGTCCATATAAGACTCATATAACATGTCAAACATCCACAGTGAAGAATTTGAAGTCAGACAAGAAATTGCCAAAAATAGAAAGTTGACCTGTAATTGGATTTTGCCAAAAATGGAAAGTTCTTCTCCTCCAAATTACATCATCATACAAGCTTCAAATGAATTTTTGCCCAACATGAAAGTTGAAGATATTGTTCTCCCATTTCCAAAAAGGCCAAGAACACTCATTTATCATTTATGGTTGGCAAGTTATGATCAAATCATTCTCAAAAAATTTTGAACTTCAAAGTGGCATATCTTCCAAACCATTTGGCCAATTTGGGTGGGGTTTTTTGCTACAAGTCCAATTTGATGTGCTCTATCCAAATCTTTCATCATAATTCACCAAAAATATTCCAATCAAAATGGCATTTTTTTAAGTAGCATGAATTAAAATAAGTGAGGTGAAAAAATGACCTTTCAAAATAACCATTTGCAACAACTTCTACCAATTGAACTTGACTAAAAATTGCATTTTGGATGTGCTTTGGGCCCAAATTCGCACTGTAGAACCATACACCTTGCCATTTGAGTAAATTCCACCAATTAGCAAAAACACTCCATTATGCAAATTGTGATTAACACTTCCATTAACCAACTTAAACAAATGCTAAACAGACTATATATGTTTCATTTCCTGCTGAAAAGCCCTAGCCACAATACACAAAACCAGACCAAAAAACTCATTTGCTCTAAAAACATTCATCTTCTTCATTTTGAACTTTTGCTAAAAAAATCTCAAGGAACTCGTGCCCTGTTGGTTGCTTCATCACCTACCAACATTCTTGGAGCATTTGTGAGCATCATTTTCCAGCTGTAAGCAAGGGATCTACCACTGTTACATCAAAGCATTTCCATGGCAGTTTTCGATTTGAGCTAGAATCAAGGTTGCTGAGCTAAAATCCTTCTTCCATTCACCTTCTAGGACCTCCTTGTACATCTGTTTCAGCTGTTTGAGGCCAAACAACCACGAATTCCATACTGCCTCCTCAAGTCAGGTAAAATTCGAATCTCTCCATTCTCAAAATGTTGATATGCTTTGGATAGAGCTTGCTTTGCTGGTCACAATGAGCTTTGAGTCATTAAAAATGGTTGCATATTGAGAGAGATACATGGATTCAAAGTTTCATATGTGAATGTGTTTTTGCTTGGTTCTTTCTTGATAGCTCGATTTAGTGGAAATTATGGTTGGATTTGTGATGTGCATCGTTTGCTTGTTTGATTGGTATGCGTGTTTTCCATTTCTGAGAAAAAAGTTCATCACGATTTGGTGATGATGATGAACAGTAGGACACAAACCCTAATTTCAAGTCCAGAACGTGTTTGGTCGTTGGTTGCTCGCGTTTTGCATGTTTGATCACTGTACCATTGCCATGCACGAATCAGAGCTTGCCACCTCCTTAAGTGAAACGGTGCGTTTCACTTAAGGGATCACTTATTTACCATATTGCCATTCCGTGTTTATTTATTTAATTAATTCATTTTCTTTCTCAATTTTATTTCATTTTGTGACACCATCTTACAAAAATCATAGCACACTCAATTTTGATCCAAATTTCATGGGATTTTTTGCAAAATGTTCATCTTGATCTCTAGTTTTTTATCATGTTTTTTCCAGATTTTTTGCATGAGTGGATTTTTAAATTGTGCTAGGGTTTGTCATATGTGTCCATTTTGTGTATGTCTCACCAAATTGATTGTGAAATGATGATACTTTATCCAATGCTTCCCAAATGTTTTGTGCTTAAACTAGACATGTTCCTGGTGATTTTGGTGTAGAGTTTGTGAATTTATTATTGCTGGTTTGTGAGTTATGATTTTTTGATTAGGGGTGTGACAATCTGTGTCACACCATTCATGTCCAACTTCATGATTTTTATTACCATGCTTAATGAACTCAAATTGGTTTGAATTTTTGCATGAACATACTTGTGGATGTCTAGTTTATATGTGAATGTTTTTTGGAATTATTGATGGCATTTCCTAATTGTTTGGGATTTTCTCCCCTGTTTGGTCATATGTTGACTTTTTGTGACACATGTTCTCATTTGATTTGTGAAATTCTCATACTTAATTGGATGGACTTGAAATTTGACATGTGATTAGTAGACATCTTAAGCTTTGTCATGGTTTTAGTCCCATTCATTTCTCATATGTTGTCACTGATTTATGATTTATTGAAGTTGGTGCATGTTTGGTTGACTTCTTTGAGCATGCTTGAACTTGCCTTGCCTTTCTGATTTTCATTGACCAACTTCCCTTTATCCAAATGAGCTGAAATTTGATATGCTTATCATGTTATGGATGATGTTTGATCATGAATTATTTTATAATTTATTGAGATGTTTGAGATTGGTTTTGAGCTGAATCATTCTGTTGACTTCTTTGAGCTTCTATATGCCATGCTTTGACTTAATTTGCTTATGAAATGATGATGATGAATGATATGAACATGAAACCAATTGAGTTTGTTTCTTGATTGTTTGAACTTGATTTTGGACACTTGTCACTTGCTGTTTTGATTTTCTTATCTCTTTTTGACCCTAGGCTTGTCCTAGTGGTCATGTTGCTGATGTTTAAGTTTGTTGTTTCAGATTAAGCAACAAATACCCAAAGAGATCAATACAAATTGATTGAGCTTGATTGATTATCATGACTAACTTGTTTGTTTTGTAGGTTGCTTGGTTCACATGCCTTGAGCCTTGTGCATTGCACACTTAACTGATTGTATTGATTGTTGATCTCTATCTTATTTTGGTTTGACTTTGAGTTGTGTACTGATTCTGTTTGACTGGTTTCAGGTACCCTTAGTTGCTTAGTTCTTTAAGAACTTGCTTTGCTTTGCTTTAATAGCAATTTGCATTGAGGTATAATTCCTTATCTTCATGTAGTCTGGAAGACCTGGCCTGTTACTTGGTCAGGCAACTGTCTGAAGTCCTCCTTAAGAGGCAATGCTTGTGTGTGTTTACATTTGTCCCAAGCAGGAAAAGTCCTTTGAATAAGGCAATTGGTAGACAAAGAGATATGCAACCTATCTCCTACTATTCTGTGAGTCACTCACATTGCTCACACTACTTGTGTTTGATGCATGTTGAGTAAATACCCAAGATCTATAGAGTCTAACTTGTGGAGAGAGTTCCATCTTTCTGAACTCCCACACCTTCTGATATTCAATGCTCTCCCTGATCAGGGATAAGAGCAATGAGGCACACCCCTCATATCCTTTTATCTGCTTCACCTTATCCCCTCAATGGCAAGGTTAAGAGCACCATTAACCCTATTCCAGTTGGCCTCAGTGCCTAACCCTTTTGTATGAGCCTGATTGCTTGGTTATAGTGTGTGCTGAATGCCTTTGATTGATCGATTGCTTGCTTCATATGCACATGTTTGCTTGCATGCTTTATGCATTTATCATCATCAATTGCTCATTAGTGCATGATCATTTCATCGGTCTTTGTGACATATCTTTGTTGGTTGCCCATTGAGGACAATTGTAAGACCATCCTTTGGCCATTGTTCCTATGATATGGAAGTGAGTATAAGACCATCTCATTGGCCACTCATCTTCTCTTTGCTTGATGCATTTGCATTTGTTGTATGTGAGGATGCAATTGTAAGTCCCTGCAAGTTGGCATTTGTTTTCCTATGATCATATGTTGGATATTGGTATAAGCCCAGACAGATTGGCATCCGGTATCCAAGTTTCGGTTTATTTTAGGAGATTGGAATAAGTCCAGCTATTGGCTTCCGACATCCTTGTTTCTTTGTTTAGGAGATTGGTGTAAATCCATCTATTGGTATCCGGTATCCGCTTTTGTTTGTGAGATTGGAGTAAGACCATTGAGTGGCATCCGGTATCACTTGTTTGCTTATTTTGCTATCGCTCACTACCTATTCCAAAGGACACACTTGAGTCATCTTCAATATGATTTCAAGAGGTGAACATTCTAGGAAGTTTTACAATCCATTTTCATCCATTCATCCCCATTATGTCCTAAACCTTTTCACACATTGCTTTCAAACTTGAGATAGATATTGTGCAAACATCTTCATGCTTTTAAATCAAAAACCTGGACCCAAGTCCTTGACTTTTTCAAACTCCCTTTCATAATACTTCTTTGAATCAATCTTAATCATACTTTGACCCTGCTTTCATGAACACTCATAATCAATTAACTTCACCCATTCAATTGTTTTGGCTTTGTCCATTCCTGCTAAGTTTTCATGCATTAGCCATAGGTTTCAATTATCATTGTGGTTGATGTAAACCTCACCCTATCCTTAGTGAGTCGACTATAAGACTTCCGTACTGAAAACAGGGTTAACCCCTCTAGTACGTCGAAGCTATCCTCGCATGGTGGATGTTGGTCTTGGTCGAGTTTTCTCCCATTGATAATGAAGAGCCTCAGTGCTATTGTTTAAAATTGAATCCACTAACTTTTGGAAATCTTTTAGCCGAACTACGGCGTTTTGATCCTTACCTTTAATGGGAGGTACGTAGGCAACGGGTTCATCCGTTCGAACACAAAAACAATAAAAATTGTATATTCTTTTCTCATCATCCCAATCATGTTTGCACAATAAATATTTCATAACAAATAACAATTTTATACAACAAGTGTGAAAAGGGCTCCCTAGGAGTACCTAGGACGTAGTGGGTGCCTAACACCTTCCCATTGCGTAATTTACCCCTTACCCAGACTCTCTGATCTTTTTATTAGTTTTCTACGCGTAAAACTTCTTAGGCTTTTGTTCGCTTTTTAGCCAGTCCTTTGGATAAATAAAAGTGCGGTGGCGACTCGAATTCATTGTATGCTTTGCTTATGGTTTAATCGATAAATCATATAGCGACGAATACACCGCTACAGTTGAAAAAGCTTCAACAAGTGCTCTACATGTTCAACTTCCGTTCTTGACTTTGCAATCATATCATCAACATATACCTCAATCTCCTTATGCATCATATCATGAAACAAGGTAGTGATAGCTCGTTGATACGTGGCTTCGGCATTCTTAGAACCGAAGGGCATCACTCGATAATAGAATGTTCCCCAAGATGTGATGAATGTTGTCTTCTCCATATCCTCGGGTGCCATTTTAATTTGATTATATCCAGAAAATCCGTCCATAAATGAGAAGAGATTGAATTTAGCCATATTATCTACCAACATATCAATATGTGGTAGAGGGAAATCATCTTTCGGACTAGCTTTATTCAAGTCTCTATAGTCCACACACATTCAGACTTTTCCATCTTTTTTAGGCACGGGCACAACATTGGCCACCCATTGAGGATATGTAGAAGTCACCAGAAACCCTGCATCAATTTGCTTCTGAACTTCCTCTTTGATCTTCACTGCCATATCGGGATGAGTTCTTCTGAGCTTCTGCTTCACAGGCACGCACTCAAGCTTTAAAGGCAGGAAATGTTGCACGATATCAGTATCCAGACCAGGCATGTCTTCGTATGACCAGGCAAAGACGTCGACATATTCTCGTAGCAACTCAATCAACCCCTTCTTAACAGATTCTTCCAGGAGTGCTCCAATCTTCACTTCTCTAACACAATCTTCAGACCCCAAGTTGACTGTTTCCAGATTCTCAAGATGCGGCTGAATGATCTTCTCTTCGTGCTCGAGTAGACGGGTAATCTCGTCAGGAATCTCTTCAACATCATCTTCTTCCGCTTCAAATACAGGGACCTCAAAGTTCGGAGATGGTGTTGGATCATTATGTTCAATGGGTTTGATCAACCTGCATAATGATTTTGGATATAAAAGCGTTTTTAGAATTCAAACAAGGCAAATTATTATGCAGATGAAAAGATTGATTTTATTTTTATTTTTTAGGGTTTTATGTGATCACCAATTTCATGTAAAAAAGCGAAAAGTGAAAATAAATGGAAAAATAAACATTTAACATGAATTTATTGAATGAAAATATCATTGTATTTATGAGCCAACAATGTCATCACTCCTCATTTTGGCATGGAAGAAGGGTTTTTTAAACACAATGAACATTACTTTGACTTATGGATACATGTTGGAACATCGACAATGACCCCGTTGTTGCAGACCCCTCCAGGGATGACAAAGGTGCCAGAATCCTCCCTTGCATCCTCTTCCAAAATAGCAGCAACTTCCTCATCTTGATCGGTGTGGATGAATCCACCATTCTTGAACAGCCCATGCTCATTGAAAGCGCCTAAAGAATACCATATGCCATCCTGGGATTTGTTGTCTTCTAGCTTAATCATTTGCTCCAATCCAGCTGTTGCACCATGCTCTATGGCCAACTTAGCATCTCTATAGGATGCAAATGAAGAAGTTCCTTTCTTAATAGGCTCACCAATAGATAAACCTTGGAATGGAGTTCCAACTTCATCCTTAGCGTCTATATAAGAGAAGGAAGATAAATGGCTAACTAGGAGAGCCTTTTCTCCCCCTACCACCACTAGCTTCTTGTTTTTAACAAACTTCAATTTCTGGTGTAGGGTGGATGTCACGGCGCCTGCCTCGTGAATCCACGGTCTGGCCAAGAGACAACTATACGATGGGTGAATATCCATGACCTGGAAGGTGATCTGGAAATCACTTGGTCCAATCTTGACTGGGAGCTCAACCTCTCCAATCACAGTTTTACGGGACCCATCAAAAGCTTTCACTATCACTCCACTTTGCCTCATGGGAGGCCCTTGATATGACAATTTTGCAAGAGTGGACTTTGGCAACACATTCAATGATGACCCAGTATCCATCAGCACATTGGACATGGCATCATCTTTGCAGCTCATAGATATGTGTAATGCCAAGTTGTGGTCTCTTCCCTCCTCGGGGAGATCAGCATCACAAAAACTTAAATTGTTACAAGTGATGATGTTTGCAACAATACTGTCAAATTATTCTATTGTGATGTCATGATCCACATACGCCATATCCAACACCTTCTACAGAGCTTCTCGGTATGGTTCTGAATTCATCAACAATGATAGTACAGAGATCTTTGATGGGGTTTGTAGAAGCTGATCTACCACGTTGTACTCACTTCTTCTGATGAGCCTCAGCATCTTATCACAGTATTCTTTTGCATTGCCACTCTGGCCAGCAGAAACAGGAGCTCTTACAACGGAGGTAGGTTTGGCGACAAGTGTCGAATTCGGAGCATTAACAACATTCCCAGTCGGGCGTTTAGCATAATCAACAACATCAGCCCTTCGAACATCAGCTTGAGGTTTCAGCGGAGCCGAGGAGACATGACTGCTACGGGTCAGGCCGCTGATGTTAGCAATATTAACAACAGAGGTAGAGGGAAGGGGCACCTCTTTCCCATCCTCCAATGCCACAACATTGTAGCGATAGGGGACCGCTTTCTCATAAGAGTATGGCACAGGGCCAACGGGTTTAATGGTCAAAGAAGGAGAAGCCTTTTGCTTGCTACCATCGTACTTGATAATAACAGGCTCAGGGATCCGAAACACCGGAGAAATTACATTGACTTCATCAGCATCTTCATCAACATTTCTGTTTTGAAGTATCTCAATGATTCCTTCATCCAGCATTTCTTGAACATCTTTGTGGACTTGGCAACATCATCTTTGATTGACAGTGCAAACTCGGCATCTGTCATGGTCGTGCTCGTAATGACTGTACTCACACAACAATCTATACATCTCGACCAGAGATTGTCGAATATGGCTGACATATTTGACTTTGTATTTACCAGGGCAGCCCTGGACCATGTTGATAGACTTCCCATGCTGGCGCAATGGGTTCTTCTTCACATTAGGACCTACGTCCTCGAAACACATAATACCACATCTCACAAGGTCTTAAACCTTGGTATTTAGTGGGTAGCAGTTTTCCACGTCATGTCCGGGAGCACCAGAATGATAAACACAGTGTAATTTGGGCTTATACCACCATTAAGGGTTGGTAGGTATAGCCGGTGGGTCTCGTGGAGTAATCAATTTCCTCTCTATCAAAGAGGGATATAACTCGGCATAGGTCATGGGAATAGGATCGAGGTGACCCTCTTCCTCTAATAGCTTGTACTGGCTTGATTACTGTTTCGAGGCTGGTAGGCCTGTTGTTGAGGACGGTGTTGTTGTTGATATTGCGGATGTGGTTGTTGCTTATTATTATTGTGATGCTGATACTGCTGATTGTCTCTGAAAATGGGTGCTATTTTAGCCACCTGGTGCTGGTTACCGACAGGACACATGGTCTTCCTCCTCACAGAGGGTCTTCTTGGTTTAGCATGGGAGGTTACAACATGTGTCTCGCCATCTTTCTTCTTTCCAAACGTCCCATACCGTTTGGAAGAAGAGCCATCTTCTCTGGTCAGACGCCCTTCCCTGACTCCCTCTTCCAGACGCATCCCCATGTTCACCATCTCGGTGAAGTCAGAAGGAGCACTGGAAATCATTCGCTCGTAATAAAAAGAACTCGAGGTCTTCAGAAAGATCTTGGTCATTTCTTTCTCCTCCAGCGGGGGCACAATCTGTGCTGCTACCTCTCGCCACCTCTGGGCGTACTTTTTAATAGTTTCCTTGTCCTTCTGGGACATGCCTCTCAATTGATCCCTATCGGGATCCATATCCACGTTATACTTGTATTTCTTGACGAAGGCCTCGCCAAGGTCATTGAAGGATCGGATGTTCGCGCTATCAAAGCCCATATACCATCTTAGGGAAGCACCGGACAAACGGTCCTGGAAGTAGTGAATGAGAAGTTGACCATTATCGGTATGAGTCGACATTTTCCTGGCATACATGACCAGGTGACTGAGAGGACAAGTATTTCCCTTGTACTTTTAAAAGTCAGGTACCTTGAACATTACATGGATTTTGACATTAGGGACCAAATAGAGTTCAGCAGCAGACTTGCCGAAAAAGTCTTTTCCTCGGAGAGTTTTGAATTCCTTGCGAAGCTCAAGAAATTGGTCATTCATAGCATCCATCTTTTCATAGACATCTGGGCCCTCAGACGGCTCAGAATGATAGATGGTGTCGTCTACTTTGGGCATAGTATGCACAACAGGAGGAGGAACAGCTAGAACCGGGCTAGATGCCGGCAGAGAAGCAAAGGTGGGTGCAGGACCCTCAGGCATTAAGTTGGGAGGTGTCCCCCACGGAAATCCGGATGGCATGGCTATTGGTGCGAAGTGGGCGCTGGCCGCAGGCACAGTTGAAGAGACAATCTCGGAGATAACTGTCCTCTGGGAAGGAGTTGAAGGTGTCGGAGACGACTGGCTCTGGGCAGCCATGAATGACTCCATCAGGGCAGCCAATCTGGATACTTCCTCCTTAAGCTCGCGGCTCTCTTATTCCAAATGATCCATTAGTCTTGATGCGTTGGCTCGGGTGTAGTACCGATGAGTCAGCTTGTCTTCAAAATAAATGAAGAACACAGAGTTAGACCATAGATCAAGAAGCCTGGAGCAAAACCTGCTTATGCACATGATGCATGCAATGCATATGATTTGTTTTTTTATTTATTAGAGGAACTTTAGAGTTCTATTTGCAGATACTGGAAGTATTAAACATTTGTCACATATGGAAACATCGCATCAATAATATTTGGAAATATTTTTACACCAAAGAAGTACAGTATTGGTAACCAAATACAATACAAGAGAGAAGGAAAATGAACATCCTATGGAACCCTAGAAGCAATCATCTAAAGCTCTGGAGACTGGAAGATAAGATGCACGAAGCCTCTTCACCTCCCTCTCGTAGGTTGCCTACATGTCTGCCTTCTCTTTGGCGAGTCGATCGTACTTCCTCTTCCAAAAATTGGAAGATTGAGGAAGTAGAGAAGTCCATGCATCATCAGGCTCATCAATAACCTGGTACTCAAGGAACTCTATCAAATCATCCTTCTTCTTGATCTGCTGAAGCAACTCCTCTCGTTCACGGATCCAAGCACGCGAGTGGTGTTCGTCTCTCAACTTCTCTACTCCTTGGTCAGGGAGGGTTGAAGGCCCAGCCACAACCAAAGGTGTAGGTCTTGGATACTCATAAGGCATGAGGTACTCGGAAGCTCTCCTCCTAACCCAAGAGGTATAGGGTTCCAAAGCGATACAGTTCTTTGGACCTAGCTCATTCCTTCCTTTCCTATGGATCTTGTACCAAGCACGGACCATCCTGCCCTTCAAGACTTGGGGATCTTTACCCTCCTGAAAGAACACACCCTCTAACAGAATGTTATTGGGTTTATCCTTTAGGGGGAACCCAAGCTGACGACGTGCCAAAATAGATTTGTAGTTAATCCCACCACATGTACCAAGAAGAGGCACATTGGAGAATTCACCACAAGAGTCAATAATCTGCACACCGTCATATACACGGTTGTACCAAAAGATATCATCATTAGTGAGAGACATAAGTCTCATGGACCACCGTAGACATCCTTTGTTCTCCTTGAAGGCGGCCGTCTATGGAAAGTGCGAAATAAACCACTTGTACAACAGAGGCAAACAGCAGACAATGGTACCACCACCCTTTGCATTCCTCATATGCAAAGAAAAGTAAGTGTCACCCAATAGAGTCGGAACGGGATTAAGAGTAGAGAAAATCCTAATAGCATTCACATCCACAAACTTGTCGATGTTGGGGAATAACACTAGCCCATAGATGAGAAGTACAAATATGGCCTCAAAGGCGTCCTCACTCATAGCCTTCCCATACATAGTAGCTTGAGCAATGAGGAACTCAGAAGGGAGACCTTGAATTCCACCTTTGGTAGTCATATGAGCACCAACCAGAGATTCATCTATATGCAACATATCAACTATCTCTTGAGAAGTAGGAACACTCTCTAAGCCACTGAACGACAACTGGTCTAGAATAGGTATACCCACAAGGTAGGCATACTCCTCAAGCGTGGGCAAAAGCTGAAAATCCGGAAATCTTAAGCAACGGTACAAGGGATCATAAAACTGCATCGATACGCTCATCAATCCTTCATCCACTTGAGTAGTCAGAACAGATAGAAGCTTTCTAAAACGAGCCTTGAAACCCAAGGGATCTAATACATAGGATGTCAAATTCCTTAACTCTTTCAAGTCGAGTTGTCTGAAACTGTACTTCTTTGTATTCCTTCTTTGTCTTTCCATGTCTGAAAATTTGCAAATAGACCTCTTAAGTTCCTTGAAAACTTTCTCATTGTTGATGATATGGATGCAAATGGGTGCATGAATGCATGAATGCAACAATCACACTCAAGGATCAAGCAAAGCACACCAAACATAGGTCATGGGATGGATCATGTAATCCTTAATATCAATCATCCAATTTGGTGGATTATGGTTTACACCTTATCAACACCCAAGTTCCATTGATATTAAGGATACAGGAACGGATCACCCAAAGGGAGTGTATTAGGGTTTAAACCTGCCAAACATGTTCTACAAGAGGTTCCCATAGTCATCATCCCATCTTTCGGATATTATCGGATAAACGACTAATCGTATTCCAAAAATATTCTCAAGAGAGACTCTTATAAGTGTAGTATCGTGTAACAATCGTGTCAAATCTTACACTTGAACGACTTTCTCACTACATCCTAAGAATATGCCAAGATGGGCTTGTAAACTAAGGTCCTTGGCTTCTAAGGTCTATATTGGAAATGGTAATGTCTAACCACAACTACTTGTGTGACATTATTGATCCCAACATGACCTCCACCAAGTGAATGGGCTTGCAAGTAAACTTGCTAAGGAATAACTCCACACAAGTCAACAAGACTATGCCATTCTCATATCCTAAGTGCACTCGAGTTTGGGTATAGAACTCATCTCACATAGATCACCAAGCATACAATGAATTAATATTCAAGCAATTCAATCATTACATACAATACAGTAATCCCAAAAGGCACAAAAATATGTCACGAAATAATATACAATACAACACAACAAATATGAAAAGTAGGCAAAACCCACTAGGCAAATGGTCTTCCCAGCAGAGTCGCCACTTTTCTGTAGCGGGGTATTCGTTACCATTAGAGATATTGACTAAATCCAAGGTAAACCATACAAGTCGAGTTGCCAACGCACTTCTATTTATCCAAAGGAATGGTTAGAAAGCGAACAAAAACCTAAAAGTTTTATCAAAACAAAAACTAGTAAAAATGTCAGAGATCGGGGTAAGGGGGTTGGTTATGTAATGGGAAGGTTTTAAGCACCCAAAACATCCTAGGTACTCCTAAGGAGGCCTTTTCATACTTGTTGTAAGGTTGGTATTTTGTGAAAAGTTGTTTGTGCAAACATGATTGAAGAGATGAGAAGAGAATATAGAAGTTATTTACATTTTCTGTTTGGATGGATAAACCCATTGCCTACGTACCTGTAAGACCCCAATTTTGTCCCTAAGACCCCTCATGGCATCATATCATATCATCACATTGCCTCAAGGATCATTGGACACCTTGCCTCCTTCCCTATGGGTGGGTTATCTTTTTGAGAGTGATTCTTGATCACCAAGCATCCTTGCATTTGTATGTCATTGCTTTTCTTTTTATCACTAACCAAAAGTACAAAAATATGTCATCTAACCTTTGTCTTGCAGATGAAGCATTAACAGGTCAAGGCAATTCAAGGCATTCATTGAGCAATAGATGGTGGTCATTCTTGATATTTGTACCCCACAATCATTCACAAGAGTTCATATGAGCTATGATGTCATTTTGAAGCAAAATCCCTAGTGGTAGAGGCTTGAATCTCATCAGAACATTGTCAAGTCAACTGAAGACCTAGAAAGTCAACTGCAAAGTCAACTGTGGATTTGGAGGTGGGAAGTGATTAGAAATACTTCATTCATGTTCAAACAAGTCTCATTTGAAATTTCAAACACTCACATTGAAGAATTTGAAATCAGGTCAAGAATTTCCAAAAATAGAAAGTGACCTATAATTTGAACTTTCCAAAAATGGAAAGATTTTGGACCAACTTCAACTCAATATTACATCATCAAAAAAGCTTCAAATGAAATTTTGTTGAACATGAAAGTTGTAGATCTTTCTCTCCCATTTTCAAAATGTCCAAGGTCATGAATTTCTCATATGTGGTTAAGGAGATATGATCAGATCATTGCCAAGTGTGCATGGAACTTCAAATGAGCATACCTTTTCAACCAAAGCTCCAAAATGAGTGGTTCTTTTTGCAATATTCTCCTCTTGACCTCTAATTTCCAAATCATGCATCACATTACATGAATTGTCATCACATGATCACTTGTTAATCCATTGGTTTTTTGGAGGGAAATTACAAAGTTTAAAATTGGTGCATTGTTTGAACTTTTGGTCATTTCCATTGATTTTAAAATTTGGTTTTAAGTGAAAATGAATGAAATTCGTGCACTGTTCACGTGCTTCCCATGCATGAAGGGTGAAAAACTCATTTTGCACTTACACTTTCAAACTTGCTAATCACCTTTGGCTTTGGCTTAAACATGATCTAAACATGATTAGTAGGAGGTATATAAGGATAAGCATAACTGTTTTCAGCATTAACATTCATTTTTTCAGATCTAGATCCAAAATTCTTCGAACTTTTCTCTCAAATTTTTCTTGCAAATCTTCACACAAGAAGCTCTTCTATTGCTTGATTCATGATCCTGAAGTGTTCTTGAGAAGAATTGGACGTGGAATTGAAGCAAACCGTGCCATATTGAAGCATATTCGAAGCTTGAAGCATCCATGGTGATTTCAAATTCTGTTGGATTCGAGTGCAATTGAGCTTCAATCTCTCCTCCAATCATCTGTACAAGCATCACAGAGAAGCTTTTGATCATTTCAAGTCTTGGATAGCACGAATTCCAGCTTCTGCACTTCAAGAGGTTACAATTCGAACCTCTTATTTTTTAAATCCATGGCCATATTATTGTAGATCTAAGTATGCTGATGAATTTGAGCTTTGAATCGTGCGATTTGGTGCTGTTTTGAGCTAGATATGATTGATTGAAGTTTTGATGTTGAACTTTATTTTCTTCGATCCGAGCTTATCTTGATGTTTTTGCATGAATTGTTTGTGGATCTTTGATGTACGTGGAAAATACTGCATGATGCTGTGCTTGATTTTGATTTTTGGACGTGTTTTGAAAAATCTGGAAAATCCAGATGAAGATCATGATGATCTTCATCTTCAACCTTGAATGTTCTTCATTTCCAGAACCAGCCACGGTTTCGCTACCATTTAGCTACGAAATTTCAAAATTAGCTACGAACTTTTGGCGCGCTAGGGTTTGGATCAATGCGGTGCCGTTTTGATTGAGGCGCCACTTTTGAATTTGCGCTTGGTTCGATCCCTGGCGAGTGAATTATTTCAAATGCTTCACATGTTTATCCACTTTCCCTCTCATTTTTATGCTATGTCCATTTTTTTGAATTTCAATATTTTCTTCAACTTAGAAAAATCATATAAAATTGAAAATTGATCCAATTTGATCCCAATTTTTTGCATCTCGTTCCTCTGTTTGTCTATTTTCTGATGATCATGATTTTACAAGTTGTGCTTGGCTGGATATTATTTGGTGCTAGGATGATTGATGATATGTCTCATTTTGACCTTGCCTTGCTTATCTCTTTGTGAAATGCTTGTTTCTTATCCAATGAATGTGAAATTTTGCATGATGAAACTAGACACATTGCTTGACATTTTGGTGTTGGTTTGACATTTTTCTCAATTACCATTTCTGTTTTGTGATTGTGCTAACTTGGTGTGACATTTTGTGTCACACCTTTGCTTGTCCAACTTGAGCCATGTGATTTCCATACTAAATGCTGTCCAATGCTTCTAATTTTTTGTATGTGGATCATGTTAGATGTCTTGATTGTGCATGGATTTTTCCAGATTTATTTGAATAATTTCTATTTTGATTTGAATTTTTTTATTCATGTTGATCACATATGAGCTTTGAAATTGCCTTGAACTTCACTTGATCATGAAATGCTTTTAGTGATTGATTTTGATGTGAGACCTTTTGGAATGTGTCAATATGTGTTTGAAGTTGCTTTGTGTTAAATTTCAGCTCTTGTTTTAAATTTTTTCTCCATCTTTGACCCTAGGCTTTGACCTAGTGGTTTGTGGCTTACATTTGAGCTTTGTTTTCAGGTTGAGCATCCAAGTTCCATAGTTGATGATGCTTCATCATGTGAATATTGATATTTGCTTTTGATTACTAACACTTGTGTGTTTTGTAGGTTGATGCTAACTCATTTGAGTTTGCCTTTTGGCTTACACATTTTGTATATTGGGATTGTCTGTTGCTTATTGACTGTTGTCTGTTTGTCTGAGCATTGTACTGACTTGTTAGTTGTTTCCACATGTACTTAAGTTGCTTTAAGTTCATTTGAACTTTGCTTTTGCTTGGTTGCTTAACCACTTAGGTATAATCTCTAATCTTCATGTAGTTTGGAAGACCTACTGTTATTGGTAGGCACCTGGCTGAAGCCCTCCTTAAGAGGCCATGTTTTTGTTTGTTTAACTTTGTGCCAAGCAGGAAAAGTCCTCTTATAAGGCAATTGGCAGATAAAAGAGATGTGTAATCCATCTCCTGCTACTTAGTGTGTCATTCACCTTGCTCACACAATGCGTTGATGCATGTTGAATAATAACCCAAGATCTTATATAGAGTCAATCATTTGTGGAGAAGAGTTTCAACTTTTTGAACTCCCACACTTTCCATTGTTTAAAGCTCTCCCAGGCCAGGGATAAGAGCTATGAGGCACACCCCACATCTCCATTTCTTCTGCTTCACCCTAACTCTCAATGTTAGGGTTAAGAGCACAAAATACCCCATTCCAGTTGGTTGTAAAGCCTAACCTTGCTTGAGCCTAATTGATTGTATATAGTGTGTGCTAATTGACTTGTTTGTTTACTTACTTGATTCATCTATGCATATTTTCTTGAGTGTGCCTTTGTGCATTTATCATCATTACTTGTATATCATTTCATAATCATAGCTCATTGCTTTGTGACATTTTTGTTTGTCCATTGAGGAGTCAATTGTAAGTCCATTTATTGGCAGTTGTTTCCTATGATCTGGTAGGGATTTGGAATTAAGACCATTCAATTGGCATTCCTTTCCTTGGAGTCGAGTGTAAGACCATTTATTGGCAACTTGTTTCCTCTTTCTTATTGCATTTGTTGTTTGTTTCTTGTGAGGAGTCAATTGTAAGTCCAGCTATTGGCATTTGTTTCCTATGATCATTCCCGTGAGACTAGTATAAGTCCATTGATTGGCATCTGGTATCCATGTTTCTCTTTGTTTTAGGAGATTGGTATAAGTCCATTGATTGGCATCTGATATCCATTTTGTTTTAGGAGATTGGTGTAAGTCCATTGATTGGCATCTGGTATCCATGCTCCATTTCATTCTGTGAGATTGGTGTAAGCCCATTGATTGGCATCCGGTATCCATTTACTTTATTCATTTGTTATTTGCTTGTTGCCTATTCCAAAGGAATCACTTGAACCATCTACATATGATCTCAAGAGGTGAACACCTAAGAAGTTTTACATCCCTTAACCCTCCTACCTTTTGTTTCTTTAAACCTCCATTTGCATGTTAACCCAAAACTTGAAAACTATTGTGCAAACATTTTCACCTCTTTTCAAAATTAGAAACCTAGGCTTTAGGCCTTTGATTTTCAAACTTCATTTTCATAATACTCCTTTTGAATTGAATTCTAATCATATCTTGACCACTTTTGTGAATAATCCTAATTGATTTATTTCACTCATTCAATTGTTTTATGGCTTTGTCCATTCTTGATAAGTTTTCATACATTAGCCATAGGTTTGATTTATCCTAGTTGGTTGATGTTAATCTCACATTTTGTCCTTAGTGATTGAATTGTAAGACTTCCTTGCTTATTATAGGGTTAACCCCTCATTAGCAAGTTGAAGCTATTCTCACATGGTGGACTTGTTGTTTGTATAAGGTTGAGTTTTCTCCCGTGGATAACGAAAGACCTTAGGGCTTTTGTTTTAAAATCAATTCATTTACTTTTGGAAATCTTTTAGCCGAACTATGGCGTTTTGATCCTTACCTTCCATGGAAAGGTACGTAGGCAGTGGGTTCATCCGTTCAAACACAAAAATAATAACTTGTATATTCTTTTCTCATCCCTTCAATCCATGTTTGCACAATAAATATTTCATAAACAAATAACACTTTGTACAACAAGTTGTGAAAAGGGCTCCCTAGGAGTACCTAGGACGTTTTGGGTGCCTAACACCTTCCCATTGCGTAATTAACCCCTTACCCAGATCTCTGATCTTTCCATTAGTTTTCTATGTGTAAAACTTCTTAGGCTTTTGTTCGCTTTTTAGCCATTCCTTTGGATAAATAAAAGTGCGGTGGCGACTCGATTCTTTGTATGCTTTACTTTTGATTTAATCAATAAATCATAAAGTGACGAATACACCGCTACAGAAAAGTGGCGACTCTGCTGGGGATACTGACTAAGTCCTTGGTGGTTTTGCCTACTTTTCACCCTTGTTGTGTGATATTGTTTATTTGTTATATGACATATTTTTGTACAATTTGGGATTACTGTATTGATTGTAATGATTGAATTGCTTGATATACAATTGCTGTTTGCTTGGTGATCTCTGTGAGATGAGTTCTATACCCGGACTCGAGTGCACCTTAGGATAGGAGAATGGCATAGTCTCGTCAACTTGTGTGGAGTATTCCTTAGCAAGTTGACTTGCGAGTCCATTCACTTGGTGGAGGTCATATTGGATTAATAATGTTACACAAGTCATTTGTGGTTAGGCATTATTCTTTCAATCATGTGCCTTAGAAGCCAAGGACCTTAGTTTACCAAGCCCATCTTGGCCTATTTTTAGGACGTAGTGCAGAAGTCGTTCAGATGTAAGATCTGATGCGATTGTTACGCGATACTACACTCATAAGAGTCTCTCTTGAGAATATTTTTGGAATACGAGTATTCGTTCCTCCGATAATATTCGAAAGATGGGATGATGACTATGGGAACCTCTGGTAGAACATGTTCGGCAGGTTTAAACCATAGTACACTCCCTTTGGGTGGTTCTTAACCGAGACTCCATGCTCGTGACTCTCAACAAACCCGTGATTCATGGTTGAGTCGTTCAAACACCCTTAATATCAATGGAACTTGGGTGTCGATAAGGTGAAAACCATAATCCACCAAAATGGATGATTGATATTAAGGATGAGTGAGCCAGTTCATGTATTGTTAATATCAATGGAACTTGGGTGTTGATAAGGTGAAAACCATAATCCACCAAAATGGATGATTGATATTAAGGATACTATGTGCTTTCCCATGACCTTTGTCTGGTGTGATTTGCTTGATCCTTGAGTGTGATTGCTGCATTCATGCATTCATCTGCATTCATGTCATCAGAAAAATCAGAAAATTTTCAAGGAACTTAAAAGGTTTATTTGCAAAATTTTCAGACATGGAAAGACCAAAAAGGCATACAAAGAAGTACAGCTTTAGACAACCCGATGTGAAAGAGTTAAGGAATCTGACATCCTATGTATTAGATCCCTTAGGTTTCAAAGCTCGTTATGGGAAGCTTCTACCTCTGTTGACTACTCAGGTTGATGAAGGGTTGATGAGTACTTTGGCGCAGTTCTATGATCCTCTGTATCACTGGTTCTCTTTTCCAGACTTTCAGCTGTTGCCTAAGCTCGAGGAGTATGCTCATCTTGTGGGTATTCCTATTCTAGATCAGGTGTCGTTCAGTGGCTTGGAGAGTATTCCGACTTCTCGAGAGATTGCAGACTTGTTGCACATAGATGAATCCCTTATTGAGGCGCACATGACCACCAAAGGTGGAATTCAGGGTCTTCCTTCTGATTTCCTCATCGCTCAAGCTACCGTTTATGGGAAGGCTATGAGTGAGGATGCCTTTGAGGCCATATTTGTGCTGCTCGTCTATGGATTGGTATTTTTCCCCAACATCGAAAAATTTGTGGATGTGAACGCCATTAGGATCTTCTCTGTTCTTAATCCCGTTCCTACTCTGTTGGGTGATGCCTATTTCTCTTTGCATATGAGGAATGCAAAGGGTGGAGGAGCTATTGTGTGCTGTTTGCCTCTGTTGTATAAGTGGTTTATTTCTCACTTACCGCAGACGGTCGCTTTCAAGGAGAACAAGGGATGTCTACGGTGGTCTACGAGACTTATGTCTCTCACTAATGATGATATCTCTTGGTATGATCGCGTGTATGATACTGTTCAGATCATTGATTATTGTGGTGAATTCCCTAATGTGCCTCTTCTTGGTACATGTGGTGGGATCAGCTACAGTCCTATCTTAGCACGTCGTCAGCTTGGGTTCCCCCTAAAGGATAAACCTCATAACATTCTGTTAGAAGGTGTGTTCTTTCAGGAGGGTAAAGATCCCCAAGGCCTGAAAGCCAGGATGGTCCGCGCTTGGCGCAAGATTCACAAGAAGGGTAGAAATGAGCTGGGTCCGAAGAATTGCATTGCTTTGGAGCCGTACACTTCTTGGGTCAGACAGAGAGCTTCTGAGTATCTTATGCCATATGATTATCCGAGACCTACACCGTTGGTTGTGGCTGGGCCTTCAACCCTCCCTAACCAAGGTGTAGAGGAGTTGAGAGAAGAAGACCTTTCACGTGCCTGGATCCGTGAAAGAGAAGAGTTTCTTCAGCAAATCAAGGAAAATGATGCTCTGATCGAATTCCTCGAACATCAGGTGGTAGATGATCTGAATGATACCTGGACTTCTCTGCTTCCTCAATCTTCCAAATTCTGGAAGAGGAAGTATGATCGGCTTGCTAAGGAGAAAGCGGATATGGAAGCAGCATATGAGAGAGAGATCAAGAGGCTTTGTGCATCTCGTCTTCCAACATCTCGAGCTTCTAGGGATCCATAGGATGTTCATTTTCCTTTTCCCTTGTAATAATCAACAATGCTGTACTTCTTTGTCTCAAATATATTTGATGAGATGTTTTCCATATGCTATTAAATGCTTTAAATTTCAAAATTTGCAAATAGAACCCTAAAAGTTCCTTGAAATAAAAACAAAGCATACGCACGAGCATTGCATGCATCATTTTGCATAAGCAGGTGTTGTTCTGGTCTTCTTGTCTGTGGCCTAACTTTGTGCTCTTCATTTATTTTGAAGACAAGCTGACTCATCGGTACTACACCCGAGTTAATTCTGCAAGAGTGATGGATCAGTTAGAACAAGAGAACTGAGAGCTGAAGGAAGAGGTCGCCAGATTGAGCGCTCTGATGGAACAGTTTTTAGCTGCACAGAACCAACCATCTCCACCTCCTGCAACTCCTCCCTAGAGGACCGTTATATCTGAAGTGGTTTCTTCAACTGTGCCAGCTGCCAGTGCCCACTTCATGCCAGCCATGCCAGCCGGGTTTCCGTGGGGTATGCCTCCAAGTTTCATGCCTGATATTCCAGCTCCTACCTTTGCTTCTATGTCGGCATCTAGCTCGGTCCTTGCAATGCCTCCTCCTGTCGTGCATACCACTCCCAGGGTAGACGACACCATCTATCATTCTGAGTCGTCTGAGGGCCCAGATGTTAATGAAAAGATGGATGCGATGAACGACCAATTTCTTGAACTTCGCAAGGAATTGAAGACCCTTAGAGGGAAAGATTTATTCGGCAAATCTGCTGCTGAATTATGCTTGGTTCCCGGTGTTAAGATACCCGTCAAATTCAAAGTCCCTGACTTTGAAAAGTATAAGGGGAACACTTGCCCTCTCAGCCACCTGGTTATGTACGCCAGGAAAATGTCTACGCAGACTAATAATGATCAACTGCTGATTCATTATTTCCAGGATAGTTTGTCTGCTGCAGCTCTTCGTTGGTATATGAGCCTTGATAGTGCAAACATCCGTTCCTTCAACGATCTTGGCGAAGCCTTCGTCAAGCAATACAAATACAATGTTGATATGGCTCCTGACCGTGATCAACTTAGAGCTATGTCCCAGAAGGACAAAGATACATTTAAGGAGTACGCCCAGAGGTGGCGAGAGCTGGCAGCTCAGATTACTCCTCCGCTGGAAGAGAAAGAGATGACTAAGATCTTTTTGAAGACTCTTAGATCATTTTATTATGAGCGGATGGTTGCGAGTGCTCCCTCTGATTTCACCGAGATGGTGAACATGGGGATGCGATTGGAGGAAGGAGTCCGGGAAGGACTGTTATCTAAGGATGAAGGCTCTTCTAAACGATATGGGGCGTTTAAGAAGAAAGATGGGGAAGCACATGCTGTGCAATCCCATGCTAAACCCAGAAGACCCTCTGTCAAGAGGAAGCCTGTGCGTCATGCCAACAGTCAGCATCAGGTGGCTCACATAGCACCTGTCTTCAGAGACAACAATTAGCATAATCAGCAACAACCTCAGTATCAACAGCAAGATCGCCCACAACAACAGGCTTACCAGCCCCGTGGCAACAGTAATCAGGCTAATTTGAATTATGATAGGAAGAAGATCACTTTCGATCCTATTCCTATGTCATACGCTGAGCTATATCCCTCTTTAATAGAGCGGAAATTGATTACCCCGAGGGATCCTCCGGCTGTGCCTGCTAACCCGCAGTGGTGGTACAAGCCTGACCAGCATTGTGTTTATCATTCCGGTGCTCCGGGTCACAATATAGAGAACTACTATCCATTGAAGACTAAGGTTCAAGACCTTATGAGATGCGGCATTCTGAGCTTTGAGGACTCAGGCCCCAATGTTACGAAGAACCCATTGCCCGAGCATGGGAAGTCAGTTAACATGGTCCAGGGTTGCCCTGGCAAATATAAGGTCAAATATGTAAGCCATATTCGACAGTCATTGGTTGAGTTGCATCGTCTGCTGTGTGATTACAGTCATATGGAGCACGACCATGACAAATGTTGTACCTGTTCTGTTAATAGATTGGGTTGTCGCCAAGTGCGCAGAGAGCTGCAAGAGCTGTTGGATGAAGGGACTATTGAGATTCTTCAAAACAGAAATGTTGATGAAGATGAGCCAGAAGTAAATGTGATTTCGCCTGTGTTCAAGTTACCCGAGCCTGTTGTCATCCGTTATGATGGTAGCAAGCCAAAGGTCTCTCCTTCATTGGTGATCAAACCGGCAGGCCCTGTGCCTTATTCTTCGGATAGAGCAATTCCTTTTCGCTATAATCCCATTGCTGTTGAAGATGGGAAAGAAGTGTCGTTGCCTTCAACCTCTGTGGTAAATATCGCTGATGTGAGCGGGTTGACCCGTAGTGGTCGTGTATTTTCTGCACCCCCGAAGCCTCATGTTGTTTCTGATTCCGCTGAGCGTCCGGTTGGGACTGCAGTGAATGTTCCGAATCCGGCACTTGCTGTTGCCAAAACCTCCTCTGTACAAAAGACTCCTACTTCTTCTGTTGGCCCGAGTGGCACTGTGAATGAAGACTGTGATGAGATGCTGAGGCTCATCAAGAAGAGTGAGTACAACGTTGTAGACCAGCTTCTACAAACGCCGTCCAAAATCTCCGTACTATCTTTGCTTCTGAATTCAGAACCCCATAGAGAGGCTCTGCAGAAAGTTTTGGATCTGGCTTATGTTGATCATGACGTCACTATTGAACAGTTTGACAGTATTGTTGCAAACATCACTGCTTGCAACATTTTGAGTTTCTGTGACGCTGATCTCCCTGAGGAGGGAAGAGACCACAACATGGCTTTACATATTTCCATGAACTGCAAGACTGATGCCATGTCCAACGTACAGGTGGACACTGGGTCATCCCTAAATGTATTGCCGAAGACCACTCTTTCGAGATTGTCATATCAAGGGCCTCCCATGAGGCAGAGTGGTGTTGTTGTGAAAGCTTTCGATGGGTCGCGTAAGACCGTGATTGGGGAAGTTGATCTCCCAATCAAGATTGGACCAAGTGATTTCCAGGTTACTTTTCAGGTTATGGATATCCACCCATCTTATAGCTGTCTCCTTGGTAGACCATGGATTCACGAGGCTGGCGCCGTGACATCCACCTTACACCAGAAGCTGAAATTCGTCAAGAATAAGAAACTGGTTGTGGTAGGGGGAAAAAAGGCTCTCCTGGTTAGCCACCTGTCTTCTTTCTCATATATTGATGTTGTGGATGAAGTTGGAACGCCTTTCCAAGCTTTGTCTATTGCTGAGCCGATTGAGAAGAAGTCTCCTTCATTTGTTTCCTATCGTGATGCGAAACTGGCCATTGAATGTGGTGCAGTTACTGGTTTAGGGAAGATGATTGAGCTTGAAGACAATAAATCGCGGGCTGGCATTGGCTATTCTTCTAGGGCATTCAACAAGCAAGGGCTGTTCAAGAGTGGAGGTTTCATCCATGCTGATCAAGCTGAGGAAGCTGCTGCTATTCTGGAAGAGGATATAGAAGATTTGAGCAACTTTGTTATCCCTGGTGGTGTCTGCCATAATTGGGTCGCTGTGGATGTTCCTACGGTCATTCATAAGTCAGCGTAATTTGTTCACTTTGTTCAAAAATCCTTCTCCCATGCCAAAAGGAGAAGTGATGACATTGTTGGCAGCATTTATACAATGATATTTCATTTAATTAATGCATTGTTAAACATTTGTTTTTCCATTTGTTTTCACTTTTTGCTTTTGCATGAAATCGGTGGTTACAAAAAACCCTAAAAACAAGAATAAAAGCAATTTTTTCATCTGCATAATGGTTTGCTTGTTTAAATTCTGAAGTTTTTTATTATCTAAAATCATTATGCACGTTGATTCTAAAACCCATTGAACATAATGATCCAACGCCATCTCCCAATTTTGAATTCCCTGCATTCGAGGCAGAGGAAGATGATGTTGAAGGGATTCCTGACGAGATTACCCGTCTCCTTGAGCACGAGAAGAAGATCATTCAGCCGTATCTCGAAGATCTGGAAACAGTCAACTTGGGGTCTAAAGAGTGTGTTCGTATGGTGAAGATTGGGGCACTCCTTGAAGAGTCTGTCAAGAAGGGGTTGATCAGTTTGCTACGAGAATATTCCGATATCTTCGCTTGGTCGTATGAAGACATGCCAGGTCTAGATACAGATATTGTGCAACATTTCCTGCCTTTGAAGCCTGAGTGCGTACATGTGAAGCAGAAGCTCAGAAGAACTCATCCAGATAAGGCAGTGAAGATCAAAGAGGAAGTTCATAAGCAAATTGATGCGGGGTTTCTGGTGACTTCTACATATCCTCAATGGGTGGCCAATATTGTGCCTGTGCCTAAGAAAGACGGAAAAGTCCGTATGTGTGTTGATTACAGAGATTTGAATAAGGCTAGTCCAAAACATGATTTTCCTCTACCACACATTGATATGTTGGTAGACAATACAGCTAAATTCAAAGTCTTTTCCTTTATGGACGGATTTTCCGGTTATAATCAAATCAAGATGGCACCCGAAGATATGGAGAAGACAACATTCACCACACCTTCACCACACCTTGGGGAACATTCTGTTATCGAGTGATGCCCTTCGGTTTGAAGAACGCCGGAGCCACGTATCAACGAGCTATGACTACCTTGTTTCATGATATGATGCACAAGGAGATAGAGGTCTATGTTGATGATATGATTGCTAAGTCCCGAACGGAAGTTGAACATGTTGAGCATTTGTCGAAGCTTTTTCAGCGTTTGAGGAAGTACAAGCTTTGTCTGAATCCGAACAAATGTACATTTGGAGTCCGTTTCGGCAAGTTGTTGGGTTTTGTAGTCAGCGAGAGGGATTATTGAGGTTGATCCTGCAAAGGTCAAAGCAATACAAGAGATGCCTGCACCCAAAACTGAGAAGCAAGTCCAAGGTTTTCTTGGCCGCTTGAATTATATTTCCAGATTTATATCCCACATGACTGCCACATGTGCGCCGATATTCAAGCTTCTCCGGAAAGATCAGTCTCTTGATTGGACCGAGGATTGCCAGAAAGCTTTTGACAGTATCAAAGAGTATCTGTCTGAACCTCCGATCTTGTCTCCGCCTGTAGAAGGAAGACCTCTGATCATGTATTTGACTGTTCTTGAAGACTCGATGGGTTGTGTACTCGGTCAGCAAGATGAATCAGGGAAGAAAGAATCTGCTATCTACTACCTCAGTAAGAAGTTTATTGATTGTGAGTCTCGATACTCAATGCTTGAGAAGACGTGCTGTGCTTTGGCTTGGGCTGCTAAGCGTTTGCTCCAGTACATGATAAATCATACAACTTGGTTGATATCCAGAATGGATCCAATCAAGTATATATTCGAGAAGCCTGCTTTAACTGGGAGGATTGCCCGTTGGCAGATGTTGTTATCTGAGTATGATATCGAGTATCGAGCTCAGAAAGCTATCAAAGGTAGTATCTTAGCTGACCATTTAGCGCACCAGCCGATTGAAGATCATTAGCCTGTTCAATACGACTTCCCAGATGAGGAGATTCTGTATTTGAAAATGAAAGATTGTGATGAGCCTACACTTGATGAAGGTCCAGAACCTGGTTCAAGATGGACGATGGTGTTTGATGGCGCTGTAAATCAGTATGGAAATGGAATTGGGGCAGTAATCATTACTCCTCATGGCACGCATATTCCATTTACAGCAAGGCTAACTTTCAAATGCACGAATAATATGGCTGAGTACGAAGCCTGTATTATGGGACTGGAAGAATGTATTGATTTGAGAATCAAACATCTTGATGTGTATGGTGATTCAGCCTTGGTTGTCAATCAGATCAAGGGTGAATGGGAGACGAATCAGCCTGGTCTCATTCCATACAGAGATTATGCGAGGAGGATTTCAACGTTCTTTACAGAAGTTGACTTTCATTATATTCCTCGAGAGGATAATCGGATGGCAGATGCGCTTGCTACGCTTGCTTCCATGATTGTGGTGAGGTATTGGAATGAAGTTCCCAATATTACCGTGATGCGCTTGGATAGACCAGCTCACGTATATGCAGTTGAAGAAGTACATGATGACAAGCCTTGGTATTTTGATATCAAGAATTTCCTCCAGAACCAGGTCTACTCGCCTGGGGCATCTGTGAAAGACAGGAAAACTTTGAGAAGGTTGTCAGGCAGTTTCTACCTCAGTGGTGAAGTGCTGTATAAGAGAAATTTTGATATGGTTTTGCTCAGATGCGTTGATAGACACGGAGCAAACCTGTTGTTGACTGAGGTCCATGAGGGTTCATTTGGTACTCATTCCAATGGACATGCCATGGCTAGAAAGATGTTGAGAGCAGGCTACTATTGGCTAACAATGGAGTCTGACTGCTGCAAATATGTGAAGAAATGCCACAAGTGTCAAATTTATGCGGATAAGATTCATATTCCTCTGACACTTCTGAATGTGATTTCATCACCATGGCCTTTCTCTATGTGGGGAATCGACATGATCGGCATGATTGAACCGAAAGCGTCCAACAGACACAGGTTTATTCTCGTAGCAATTGATTACTTCACCAAATGGGTTGAAGCCGCATCATATGCGAATGTGACCAGGCAGGTGGTCGTGAAGTTTATCAAGAATCAGATTATTTGCCGTTATGGTGTGCCAGATAAGATCATTACTGATAATGGATCTAATCTGAATAATAAGATGATGGAAGAGTTGTGCGCTGAGTTCAAGATTGCACACCATAACTCCTCTCCTTACAGACCAAAGATGAATGGGGCTGTTGAAGCTGCTAACAAGAATATTAAGAAGATTATCTAGAAGATGACAGTTACGTACAAAGATTGGCATGAGATGTTGCCATTTGCTTTGCATGGATATCGTACATCTGTCCGCACTTCAACAGGGGCAACCCCTTTCTCTCTTGTTTACGGCATGGAGGTTGTTCTCCCAGTAGAGGTGGAGATCCCATCAATGAGAGTCTTGATGGAAGCCAAGTTGACTGATGCTGAATGGATTCAGAGTCGTTATGACCAATTGAATTTGATTGAAGAGAAGAGATTGACTGCCATGTGCCATGGTCAGTTATATCAGCAGAGAATGAAGAAAGCATTCGATAAGAAGGTCAAGCCTCGTGGGTTCCGAGAAGGTGACCTCGTGCTCAAGAAAGTCTTGTCTTTCGCGCCCGATTCCAGGGGCAAGTGGACTCCAAACTATGAAGGTCCATATGTTGTTAAGAGAGCCTTTTCAGGCGGAGCTTTGATGCTTACAACAATGGATGGGGAGGATTTCACTCGTCCTGTGAATTCAGATGCAGTCAAGAAATACTTTGCCTAAAAAGAAAAAAAGGTATATAAAAGAAAAACAGAATAGCTCGCTAAGTTGAAAACCCGAAAGTGCGGCTTAGGCAAAAATGAGCGTCTCGGTGGAAAACCCGAAAGGGTGATCCAGGCAAAAATTAGAGACTTGGAAAAAAAGTAATTTGCATCCCGCTAGATTGAGTCCCTCACCCTGGGGCAATCTAGGCAAAAATTAGGGATTTGGCAAGTAACTGCATCCTGACAAGACTTTCTGTCCCACAGCTGTCTTTTCGTCAGAGATTCTCGATTCGTCGTCAACTGAAGCTTCAAATACATCGAAATTCAAATTGGTAGAGAAAGGATCATTATGTTCAATGTAGCCCTCTTCCAATATATATCACCGATTTCAAATTTGTACAGATCTATGGAGTCTTGCCATTTGCAGACTACCATTCCATCAAATCAATTTGAGCTTTTATCCAATTATTTGCACTCTTATTTGTTTCAATTCAACAAATGTTTTGCATGTTTTAATTGATAAAATGTTATTGTTTTAAACAAATAATTTTTTCAAATTATTGTTTTAAACAAAGTGAACATTCACAATGATGAAAGGATACTTAAGAATTTCTCAGTGCTCTCCCAAGGGTGGCATGGTTTCCAACAGGGTAGGACATTCATTCATATTCCTGGCATGGTTGTATCCTCTTTCTCCAGATTGTTGTTGGGGTTGTTCCCTAAGCAGAGCTTCTGTTGAGATTTGGTTCCCTAACCAGAGTGTTTGTTGAGAACTTCACAGCCCTCTCCAACAATATTATCTCCCCAACATGGGTGCTTTCCTCTGGAAGATTCGATGGTTGGTGGGTTGATATCCCGGTACTTCGTCTGTTTCCTCAGTACAGTCGCCAGCGGAGTTGATGGTATGATGTACTTCATCTATGCAATCTATCCCCATCAGAGTGCTTGTTGAGGTTTTCACCTCTTATCCCTTCAGCAGAGTAGTGATTATTTCCTCCTCATCAGTTGTTGGTTGCCTCTTGGAAGGTTCAGTATTTGGTGGTTGATCCTCAGTCTCCTTCTCATCCTCAGATAAATCCCCAGTAGATTTGTGGTACGGTGGATTGTGTCTGAGATGTTTCCTGTAGAAGTTTCGTGATTTCCCTGCAGTATCCCCAACGGAGTCAGAATCCCCGCCAGAGTTGGTATCCTCAGCAGAAATGGTTGGTTGGTGTTCTATCATCCTTAGACTTGGTTGATCTCCTGATGTTTTTGATCCCCAGTAGAGTGGCTTGTGTAGCAGAATCTACTTGCGTGATCTATTTCCCTTCAGTGGGTTTATCCCCATTGGAGCGGCTGACAGTTTCCCCAGTAGAGTTGCTTGTGCGACTAGATTCTACCTGTGTGTTCTGTTCTCTTCAGCAGTTCATGTCTGTGCAGTGAACTCTTGTTTCCCAGTTGATACTGAGAATCCCCCTGCAGAAATCTCGGGATTTCTCCTTTTCCCCAACAGATTTGTCTTTGTGGCAGTTTCTGCTTGTTGTGGACTTCTGTTCCCCAGTTGGGTTGATTGTTGATCCATCACTCAGAGATTTTGTGATTTCTTTGATATCTCTGATCTTTTGCTTTCCAGCAGATCTTTGCTTTTAGCATTCAGATCTCCAGCAGATTGGCTTTCCAGTTGGATTTTTTGGATTTTTCTCTGGAAGTGTAGTACCGGGCGTTTGATTCCTGGACCTGTTTGTGTTAGATATGTCTGTTTTGTCAGCATTCATCAAACATAAATTACGCATATTCATGCATACTCTCAACATTCAGATATTCTTGTAGCATTTTTTTGCCATATATCTTTTGTTTGTTGCTTCCTGCTAATGGTGATATAGATCTCTCCAAGCAGATGTCGGGTGTTTAATCTCTCCATATAGAGTCAACCCCATAAGCAGAAAATGTCTGTCATTCCTTCTGCAATTCCCCACTGAGATATATCCTCGTGGATGATAGTTTTTTCCGTTTCCTCCCAACACATATATTGGGATGGATCTTCCTATTGAGTTATATCCTCATTAGGATGAGTCTTGATTTCAGTTTGCCTTTTTGGTTTGATCCTGAATTGGCATTTGTTCAACTGTCTCTTGTGATTCCCTGTGGAATAAATGGATGAATTGCCCAGTAACCGACAATAATTCTTTTTATCCCCAGCGGAGTTTGGGCCTCTACCCAGTAACCGATAGTTGTAAGTCCTATGTTCCAGTTTCCCTCTTGACGGAATTTGTGGTTATATACCTTTTATTCCTCAGGAGAGTTGTTGGTTTTCTACCCTGTACCCGGTAGTTGTAAATCCTGTATACCTTTTTCCCTTTTGTGGAATAGGTGTTTGTGAACATCTTTGTTCTTCAGCAAGAGTCGTTGGTTTTCTACCCAGTATTCGGTAGTCGTAAATCCTTTGTTATTTTCTTGCTCCTCAGCAGTTGGTGGTTTGTTATAAACCCTATTTGTGTTTTCTCGTGCGAAGTTGTGATTCTTTCATTCCCCACGCAGAGAGTTGTTGGTTTTCTACCATGTGTTCGGTAGTTATAAACCCTACTTTTATCCCCTAGCAGAGGTAACCTTTGTGGTTCATTCTGGTTAATGGTGGATTTTGTGGTCTTCTACCCAGTATTCGGTAGTTGTAAATCCTATGATGTTGTTATCTCCCTAGCGGAGTCTGTGCTTTCTTGTGGATAATTGCCGTATGCTAGCAATTATATCCTCAGCCAGAGTTTTTGGTCTTCTACCCCGTATTCGGTAGTTGTAAATCCTAATTTCTCCCCTTTGCAGAGTTAACCTTGTTGTTCATCCTAACCGATGATGGTGACTCTTTGTGGTTATCTTCATCCAGTATTCGATGTTGATATTTCCTCTCTCTTCTGGGTAATTGCCGTTTGATAGCAATTTTATCCCCGACAGATCTTTCCTTGTGGATAATTGCCTGATGCTAGCAATTTTATCCTCAGTGGGTCCTTTCACCGCATGCCAGTGATTTGTTCCCTGGATCATTGATGTGTATCAATGTATCCCTAGTGAGTTTCTCTTTCATTTACCCTTTTATTGGTAATGATTGTTGCTCCCTTTGATCAGTCATCTTTATATACCTAGTTTGGTATCCCGATGCCTTTCTTTTCGGTTGATTTATCCTTTATTAACCCAGTAACCGGTTGTGGATAATCTTCGATGCGAGTATGTTATCCACGTTCTGACGGTAATGGATAATATATCTCATGCACTCTTCAGTCGAAGCCTGTTGTGTTTCCCCAGTCGAGTAAGATTCGTATTCCTTTGTAGAATCGAATATTTGATATGTCTCTTTGATAATTGCCGGATGGTTGCAATTTATCCCCTGTGAGTTATCTTTCGTTTACCCTGTGGATGTTGGTATCGATTGTCTCTCTTTTCGGTTGGTCACCTATTATATACCCAGTAACCGGTATCCCTGGTGTTCCTTCCATACGAGTGTATTATCTATGTTCTGACGGTAATAGATAATATATCTCATGCGAGTATACTATCCATGTTCTGACGGTAATGGATATTATATCTCATGCGCTCTTTGGTTGTTTTCCCAGCTGAGTAAGATTCGTTTTCCCGTTGCGGAGTCGAATGTCCATCCTGTAAGTCAATTTGCTTTTTCAAGCCCTCATTTCGGATGATGAGTGTTTTGGCATATATACCAATTCACGCTTCGGTCGGTCACCTATTATATACCCAGTAATCGGTATCCCTGGTGTTCCTTCCTTTCTGCTCCCTATTATGACCTTGGTCCCCTGTGGAGTCAGATTTTCCTGAGTTGATATACCTTTTGCAGGTCCTTCTCAAATGTTTGGTTGATTGGTATCTCTCACCCTTATACCGGTCTTAGATATTCATTCTTCCTGAGCTTGTTGTTCTTTCACCCGGTAGCCGGTGGTTAGATCACATGTCTCTTTGAGTTTGTTACCCAGTAACCGGTAACACCTCATCTTGCAGGTTTTCTTCAGGAGAGTCTCTTTGTTAGACATTCCCCAGTGGAGTTTCCGTTGTGATTTTGCCCTTTTGCTGTATTGGCATTTTCCCCCAATATGTGCAGTTTTCCCCAGCAGGGAGATTCTGTGTGAATCTTTCCCCAGTCCGAGTCCGGATTTTCATCCGAAGTATCCTTCGTGGATAGTTTGAGTCAGCTTGAGTCTTTCCAATGGATGTGTCTTCCTTTGGAATTTTCTTTTCCCTGGTTTGAGTCCTTTACTCCCCAGTGAGGTCTCTAGTCCGGTCGTGTCTTGTTCGCGCTGTGTCAGTTTCCCCTAATTCAGAGTCGTGTCATGCTCACGCTTTCTTTTTTTCTTTTTCTTACCCCCATGAGAGTCCTGTTAGAGTCTCTGTTCCTGGTGAGTGTATTACTCCGATGGGTCGTCTTTTCTTTGTGGACCGGTATTCACCACAGAGGTTGTTTCTTTTGCATGCATACATCTGCATCATGAGGTCTCTTAGGGACCAAAATTTGTCTCATTACTGTTATTTAAGCCCATTCTACCGCGTCGATATGAAGATTTTAACCTTTACTTCTCCGACTAGAATGACCTTAAATAGGGGCATCTCTAAGACCCCAATTTTGTCCCTAAGATCCCTCATGGCATCATATCATATCATCACATTGCCTCAAGGATCATTGGACACCTTGCCTCCTTCCCTATGGGTGGGTTATCTTTTTGAGAGTGATTCTTGATCACCAAGCATCCTTGCATTTGTATGTCATTGCTTTTCTTTTTATCACTAACCAAAAGTACAAAAATATGTCATCTAACCTTTGTCTTACAGATGAAGCATTAACAGGTCAAGGCAATTCAAGGCATTCATTGAGCAATAGATGGTGGTCATTCTTGAGATTTGGACCCCAAAATCATTCACAAGAGTTCATATGAGCTATGATGTCATTTTGAAGCAAAATCCCCAGTGGTAGAGGCTTGAATCTCATCAGAACATTGTCAAGTCAACTGAAGACCTAGAAAGTCAACTGCAAAGTCAACTGTGGATTTGGAGGTGGGAAGTGATTAGAAATACTTCATTCATGTTCAAACAAGTCTCATTTGACATTTCAAACATTCACATTGAAGAATTTGAAGTCAGGTCAAGAATTTCCAAAAATAGAAAGTGACCTATAATTTGAACTTTCCAAAAATGGAAAGATTTTGGACCAACTTCAACTCAATATTACATCATCAAAAAAGCTTCAAATGAAATTTTGTTGAACATGAAAGTTGTAGATCTTTCTCTCCCATTTCCAAAATGTGCATGGAACTTCAAATGAGCATAACTTTTCAACCAAAGCTCCAAAATGAGTGGTTCTTTTGGCAATATTCTCCTCTTGACCTCTAATTTCCAAATCATGCATCACATTACATGAATTGTCATCACATGATTACTTGTTGATCCATTGGTTTTTTGGAGGGAAATTACAAAGTTTAAAATTGGTGCATTGTTTGAACTTTTGGCCATTTCCATTGATTTTAAAATTTGGTTTTAAGTGAAAATGAATGGAATTCGTGCACTGTTCACGTGCTTCCCATGCATGAAGGGTGAAAAACTCATTTTGCACTTACACCTTCAAACTTGCTAATCACCTTTGGCTTTGGCTTAAACATGATCTAAACATGATTAGTAGGAGGTATATAAGGATAAGCATAACTGTTTTCAGCATTAACATTCATTTTTTCAGATCTAGATCCAAAATTCTTCGAACTTTTCTCTCAAATTTTTCTTGCAAATCTTCACACAAGAAGCTCTTCTATTGCTTCATTCATGATCCTGAAGTGTTCTTGAGAAGAATTGGACGTGGAATTGAAGCAAACCGTGCCATATTGAAGCATATTCGAAGCTTGAAGCATCCATGGTGATTTCAAATTCTGTTGGATTCGAGTGCAATTGAGCTTCAATCTCTCCTCCAATCATCTGTACAAGCATCACAGAGAAGCTTTTGATCATTTCAAGTCTTGGATAGCACGAATTCCAGCTTCTGCACTTCAAGAGGTTATAATTCGAACGTCTTATTTTTGAAATCCATGGCCATATTATTGTAGATCTAAGTATGATGATGAATTTGAGCTTTGAATCGTGCGATTTGGTGCTGTTTTGAGCTAGATATGATTGATTGAAGTTTTAATGTTGAACTTTATTTTCTTCGATCCGAGCTTATCTTGATGTTTTTGCATGAATTGTTTGTGGATCTTTGATGTACGTGGAAAATACTGCATGATGCTGTGCTTGATTTTGATTTTTGGACGGGTTTTGAAAAATCTGGAAAATCCAGATGAAGATCATGATGATCTTCATCTTCAACCTTGAATGTTCTTCATTTCCAGAACCAGCCACGGTTTCGCTACCATTTAGCTACGAAATTTCAAAATTAGCTACGAACTTTTGGCGCGCTAGGGTTTGGATCAATGCGGTGCCGTTTTGATTGAGGCGCCACTTTTGAATTTGCGCTTGGTTCAATCCCTGGCGAGTGAATTATTTCAAATGCTTCACATGTTTATCCACTTTCCCTCTCATTTTTATGCTATGTCCATTTTTTTGAATTTCAATATTTTCTTCGACTTAGAAAAATCATATAAAATTGAAAATTGATCCAATTTGATCCCAATTTTTTGCATCTCGTTCCTCTATTTGTCTATTTTCTGATGATCATGATTTTACAAGTTGTGCTTGGCTGGATATTATTTGGTGCTAGGATGATTGATCATATGTCTCATTTTGACCTTGCCTTGCTTATCTCTTTGTGAAATGCTTGTTTCTTATCCAATGAATGTGAAATTTTGCATGATGAAACTAGACACATTGTTTGACATTTTGGTGTTGGTTTGACATTTTTCTCAATTACCATTTCTGTTTTTTGATTGTGCTAACTTGGTGTGACATTTTGTGTCACACCTTTGCTTGTCCAACTTGAGCCATGTGATTTCCATACTAAATGATGTCCAATGCTTCTGATTTTTTGTATGTGGATCATGTTAGATATCTTGATTGTGCATGGATTTTTCCAGATTTATTTGAATAATTTCTGTTTTGATTTGAATTTTTTTATTCATGTTGATCACATATGAGCTTTGAAATTGCCTTGAACTTCACTTGATCATGAAATGCTTTTAGTGATTGATTTTGATGTGAGACCTTTTGGAATGTGTCAATATGTGTTTGAAGTTGCTTTGTGTTAAATTTCAGCTCGTGTTTTAAATTTTTTCTCCATCTTTGACCCTAGGCTTTGACCTAGTGGTTTGTGGCTTACATTTGAGCTTTGTTTTCAGGTTGAGCATCCAAGTTCCATAGTTGATGATGCTTCATCATGTGAATATTGATATTTGCTTTTAATTACTAACACTTGTGTGTTTTGTAGGTTGATGCTAACTCATTTGAGTTTGCCTTTTGGCTTACACATTTTGTATATTGGGATTGTCTGTTGCTTATTGACTGTTGTCTGTTTGTCTGAGCATTGTACTGACTTGTTAGTTGTTTCCACAGGTACTTACGTTGCTTTAAGTTCATTTGAACTTTGCTTTTGCTTGGTTGCTTAACCACTTAGGTATAATCTCTAATCTTCATGTAGTCTGGAAGACCTACTGTTATTGGTAGGCACCTGGCTGAAGCCCTCCTTAAGAGGCCATGTTTTTGTTTGTTTAACTTTGTGCCAAGCAGGAAAAGTCCTCTTATGAGGCAATTGGCAGATAAAAGAGATGTGTAATCCACCTCCTGCTACTCAGTGTGTCATTCACCTTGCTCACACAATGTGTTGATGCATGGTGAATAATAACCCAAGATCTTATATAGAGTCAATCATTTGTGGAGAAGAGTTTCAACTTTCTGAACTCCCACACTTTCCATTGTTTAAAGCTCTCCCAGGCCAGGGATAAGAGCTATGAGGCACACCCCACATCTCCATTTCTTCTGCTTCACCCTAACTCTCAATGTTAGGGTTAAGAGCACAAAATACCCCATTCCAGTTGGTTGTAAAGCCTAATCTTGCTTGAGCCTAATTGATTGTATATAGTGTGTGCTAATTGACTTGTTTGTTTGCTTACTTGATTCATCTGTGCATATTTGCTTGAGTGTGCCTTTGTGCATTTATCATCATTACTTGTATATCATTTCATAATCATAGCTCATTGCTTTGTGACATTTTTGTTTGTCCATTGAGGAGTCAATTGTAAGTCCATTTATTGGCAGTTGTTTCCTATGATCTGGTAGGGATTTGGAATTAAGACCATTCAATTGGCATTCCTTTCCTTGGAGTCGAGTGTAAGACCATTTATTGGCAACTTGTTTCCTCTTGCTTATTGCATTTGTTGTTTGTTTCTTGTGAGGAGTCAATTGTAAGTCCAGCTATTGACATTTGTTTCCTATGATCATTCCCGTGAGACTAGTATAAGTCCATTGATTGGCATCTGGTATCCATGTTTCTCTTTGTTTTAGGAGATTGGTATAAGTCCATTGATTGGCATCTGATATCCATTTTGTTTTAGGAGATTGGTGTAAGTCCATTGATTGGCATCTGGTATCCATGCTCCATTTCATTCTGTGAGATTGGTGTAAGCCCATTGATTGGCATCCGGTATCCATTTACTTTGTTCATCTGTTATTTGCTTGTTGCCTATTCCAAAGGAATCACTTGAATCATCTACATATGATCTCAAGAGGTGAACACCTAAGAAGTTTTACATCCCTTAACCCTCCCACCTTTTGTTTCTTTAAACCTCCATTTGCATGTTAACCCAAAACTTGAAAACTATTGTGCAAACATTTTCACATCTTTTCAAAATTAGAAACCTAGGCTTTAGGCCTTTGATTTTCAAACTTCATTTTCATAATACTCCTTTTGAATTGAATTCTAATCATATCTTGACCACTTTTGTGAATAATCCTAATTGATTAATTTCACTCATTCAATTGTTTTGTGGCTTTGTCCATTCTTGATAAGTTTTCATACATTAGCCATAGGTTTGATTTATCCTAGTTGGTTGATGTTAATCTCACCTTTTGTCCTTAGTGATTGAATTGTAAGACTTCCTTGCTTATTATAGGGTTAACCCCTCACTAGCAAGTTGAAGCTATTCTCACTTGGTGGACTTGTTGTTTGTATAAGGTTGAGCTTTCTCCCGTGGATAACGAAAGACCTTAGGGCTTTTGTTTTAAAATCAATTCATTTACTTTTGGAAATCTTTTAGCCGAACTACGGCGTTTTGATCCTTACCTTCCATGGAAAGGTACGTAGGCAACGGGTTCATCCGTTCAAACACAAAAATAATAACTTGTATATTCTTTTCTCATCCCTTCAATCCATGTTTGCACAATAAATATTTCATAAACAAATAACACTTCGTACAACAAGTTGTGAAAAGGGCTCCCTAGGAGTACCTAGGACGTTTTGGGTGCCTAACACCTTCCCATTGCGTAATTAACCCCTTACCCAGATCTCTGATGTTTTCATTAGTTTTCTATGTGTAAAACTTCTTAGGCTTTTGTTCGCTTTTTAGCCATTCCTTTGGATAAATAAAAGTGCGGTGGCGACTCGATTCTTTGTATGCTTTGCTTTTGATTTAATCAATAAATCATAAAGTGACGAATACACCGCTACATTACCATCTTAAAAAAGATTAGGATCAAAACCTCGTAGTTCGGGGTAAAAATCTCAAAATGAGTTGGTGAATTGATTGATCCAAAAGCCTTAAGGTCTTTTGTTATCCAAGGGAGAAAACTCAACCTAAAACCACAAATCCACCATGTTAGGATAGCTTCAACATGCTAGTGAGGGGTTAACCCTATAATAAGCATGGAAGACTCATTGTCCATCACAAAGGATATAGGTGAGTATTACATCTAACTCAAGGATAACTCAAACCTAATAGCTAAAGGTTATGAAAAGTTTTGATTAAGAAAGTGGCCATTGAAACCACAAAATAAACATTTGAATGGGTTATATTTACCAATGAAAAGTATTTACAAAATATGGTCAAAGTTGACTTAAAAGTTCAATTCAAAATAAGTGTTATGAAAAGAAAGTTTGAAAATCAAAAGCATAAGGCTTAGGTTTCTAATGTTTGAAAACAAATGTTAAATGTTTGCACAAAAAGTTTTGGCTTGGGTTAGAGTGGAGGGAAGAAGAAGAATAGCTAAAGTCCTAATCATACAGGAGATAAGGGATAAGAAACAAGACCACAAATGGAGTTCCTTTCTTGAGATCATATTGATGATCCAAGTAGCTCCCATCCTTTGGAATATGCAAGAAAAATAAGTGTAAGCTCAAGCAATCAACATAATCAAACAAGCTCTTAGAAGATCCCCAATGCCTCTTGTATCTTTCACTTTGGATGAACATGGCAATGATTCTTCCATTTGATCTCTCATAGGATCCCCTAGCACAAAAGCACACACATCAAAGAGTTTTATGAAGCAAATCAAGAATGGACAAGAGTGAGTTTAGAGGCTTGGTCCTTCTAATCCATCTTCAACATTAAGGTCCTCTTACTCCAATTTTGCATAGGGAATATCCTATAAACTAAGTCCATTTGTCCATTTCTTTGCATTTAGTCCACAACAATCAAAACAAAACACAAGCACAATAATATATACACAATTATGTGCTCAAGTGAGCAAAAGGCAAATTGCATTAACATAAACATGTGCTCAAGTGAGCAAAGGGCAAAACAAATGAATAATATGTACAAGAATAGTAAATTGCATAAATGTAAAGTGCAAGAAGTAAATGTTAATGGTTAATAGTTAGTGTTAATAGTTAGTATGCCATAAGGCAAATTTAGCGCTATGTTAAGCAATCGTAATTGGACTTATGTAGAAGTCACAACTATCTGAGGCCGGTCAATAATAATGTAGGCAACAACACAAGTTAGAGGTCTTGATTAGTGAATCAAACTCCAACAACTTGCCATGTCAAAGAGAAGATGAGAAAATGATCTATCCTTAATGCAAAGCCATTCACTTGATCTATGATCAAGATGAATTAGACTTGAATCACGGAATATTAAACCCCCATAATCAATGCTAACCACCAATCTTTAACTCATTCATCAAAAAAAAGAAAAAGAAGGAGAAGAAGAAGAATTAAAGTGCATTAATGGAAATGGTATGTATTAATCAACAAGCATTGACCAAAGATAGAGAAGATCAAGGTCAAACAATAGAAAAGAAAAGCAAAATGAGAATTAAAAGTCAAGAAACAAATAGAATATTTTTGGCATTTTTTAATATTAAAATAAAACTTGAATTAAAATAATAAAGAAAGGTCAAACTTCAAACTCACTTCAAATCAACTTTGAAAAGTCCAAGTGAATTATCCCAAGTTCAACAAGGTCAAACAAAGTTTGACAAAAAAATTCAGCATTTTTAGAAGTCAGAAACTATTTTAGATCAATTAAAAATGCATAAAAATAACGTAATTGAACTAAAATTTCAAATAAATCTCAAATCAATTAATAAATTGATGAGAATATTTTTCATAGATCTATCATCATTCAAAGAGGTTGCAAAAATATATTTGTATTTTTTGAATATCAAAAACTATTTTAAATGAATTAAAAATAACCAGAAAAGAGAAAATTAATAAAAAATGTCAAATGATAAAATAAAAAATATTAAAAATCATTCTCAGAAAGTAAAAATTAAAAGGAGAAGAATGAAATTGGTCCCATAATTTTTGGGCCAATAATGAAAGAGATATGAATTTTTGAAATAAAATGGAATTAAAAGAAATAAAAGAAATTAAACTCAGAAATTAGAAAATAGGAAAAAGCGTGAGCCATTGGATCATCCTTCATTAATTGACGTGGATCATCACACGGCCTAGAAGCGCGCGTTCACCAAACTCCTTAGTCAAATGAGACACACCCAACCTTTAATGAAGTAATAACAAAGGATGCACGAGATTTAATCTGGAAAACCAAATGGAAGGTCCTGATTGAATCTGGAGACCAGAAGGTGGCCAGTGCCACCGTCTTCTCCGGCTAACTTCCGGCCAAACCAAAATTTTCAGAAATTAAAATTGCAACAAAAATGCACGATCCAGGCATCAATCGAAAGCTGAGGTGATGTACATCACCCTTGTACCACTCAATTCCATTCTAGATCTCTAGATTGAGAGAAATCGGAAGTGGAAATTCTGTCGTGTTCATATGAACTTCATGATTTTTGAAAATTGAAAGCGCGATAATGTTGCCTCTATGCAGAGGACTTCAGATCACAGAATAACAAAGCAAATGGAACACTATACAAGCTGGTTCGAAGCAAATAACAGTTGAAGTAAACCTTTGAATTACAAGGATTTGAGTCAAGTTCTTTGGATGCTTTTGCAAACAGTAGGTACTGTGGATCAAGAAGAGAAGGTTTAGGAACTTTGAGATCTGAAGATTGATCAATGAAATCAAAATTCAGATCTGAAAAATTTGAAGAGAAATGAAATAGTTCCTTTTGTGATGGCTAGGATTTCAGTTCAGCAGCAATTGGGGCGCCTTAAGGTTGTGAAATTATGAAGCCAAGGCCTTGTATTTATAGCTGAAGCAATGCTGAATGCATGAATCAAAACTTGCATGAATGGAAAGGGCCTTCATGCATGGGCCTGTACAGGCGCATGGAGGGCCCAATTCCAACTGGAAATGAAATCTTATGCATGATGTAAGTAGAATGTACGTGCAGATTGGATTGTATTAGCTCATGCATGGCAATTGAAATGATTTTCCAAAAATGCACTATTACATTGAAGTCTTCGAAAATGCCATGTCTAAAATTGAAATGCAACTTTATGAGTAATGGTTGGAAAGCTTATTGCATAAGGAACAAATGTTATGTTGATCAAAACTCTATTTGGGCCTTCGAAATTAATGAAAATTGAACTTGAAATGTAGGGTGCAAAACATGCATATGTGAGATTTTCCAAATTGGCCAAAGTTCAAGCCCTTCTGTATGAATGATGCAAGCTCCAAATGACAAAATCTTCAACATGAAAGTTGTAGATCTTTTTAAGGCAGTCAATTTGGACTTACATTTTGCATGATTTGGATTTTTGATGAAGAAGTTATGGGAACTTGAAGTTGGACTTTTTCACATTTCAATGCATTTGGTCCAAAGTGACCTACAATGTTTTGCATTATCACATGTATTTCTTTTGAGATTTTGCAATTTTTCTCAACATAACATTTGAATTAGAAATCTTAAGATTTAAAGTTCATTTGATCTCACCTCAAAATCATGAAAAATGAAGGAGTTATGTCCTTGGGAAGTTGACCCAAAATTAGGGTTTCAGTCAAAATGAGCTATAATATCTTGGAACGGATGATGATCTTCCAAGCTTCAAATAAATTTTTGATGAACATGAAAGTTGTTCATATGGTCTTTAAGAACCTTTTTTCTCTTGGGGTCATCTCCATTTGACGAACACATAAAAAGTTAGGTCTCAGTGTATTTCAAAAAAGTTAGATGAATTGACTGATCAACTTCTCAAGTCCAAATCTCATATCTTGATGAATTTATGATTGAGGGCACTCAAATAAGCTCTAATATGAATGAAATGATGAATTAAAGAACTCCCCTTGATTGTATTTGACCATGGGTTGAGGTTGCTTCATGAGCAAGGCACAATTGATGAATAGATGAATTAGGGTTCCGTTGGGAAACAAGCCTCAAACCCTTTGATTTACTTTGGTCAAAATGATGAATTGAGATACTTGAGAGGCATATTTTATGTATGAGAGCTTTGAGAACCATAGCCATGCTTGCTTTCATCTTCTCTTGACCATATCAATGCATATAGGATCTCCTAGAAGCTTTTGACCTTGTGATTGCTCAAGCTACAAACAAGAGATGTTAGTGACATATTTTGTACTTTTGGTTAGTAAATCCAATGAGAAAAGCAATAATATACAATTCAAGTATGCTTGGTGATCTCAAACCACTCACAAGAGAGATCCCACCCAAAGGTAAGAAGCCAAGATGCTTATGATCCTTGAGGCAATGTAAATGCAATGTTATGATGCCATGAGGGATCTTAGGGTCAAAATTAGGGTCTTACACAGGGATGCCCTAATTGTTGCCTAAGTCACTCGTTTTTGAGTTTTTGATTTAGCTGGCTTTCTTTCTTTTTGTTTTGATTTTCTTATTTCTCTTTTGTTGAAACAAATCGTGTGACATATGTCCATTTGATTTGAAAGGGTTGTGATTGCCTCATTCCTCTGTTGGTGGGGGAACACCATTAAGAATTTGGGGTTTCTGACCTCTTGTGAGGGGTAAAATTTGGTTGGTCTTCAGATCCCTTTTTTTAGGAATCTGAACGCATGGTGAAATTAGATGACGACTACCCTGTCCCGGTTTAAATTGGAAGGTTTTATGTATAGAAAGAAACTCCTACTCCTTAGCTCGAAGGGGTTAACTAGGGATTATCTTCCTTATATCTCTGGTGTTTGGGATTTGAAATAATGCCTTACATCATCAACAAAGTTTTATTCAAAAGCGTACGTGCAATGATCTCGTTTTTTTAAAATTTCATCATCCTCCTTTTTATTTTGATAAAAAAAAGTTAGATATCGACAAAATAAAGTATGGCTGAACACGAATGGATTGATTCAAAAACACGCATATTCGTTTCAATGTCATTATTATTCAAAAACAAACCAGTTTCTTACAAATGACAATCAAGAAAATTACACATGAACATGATTGAACAAAACAAGTGACATTGCATATTTGCCCTCTTGTGGAGACATATGAATCTTCATTATATTCAAGTCTTGCAGTGTGAACAGGATGTCTCTTGAATCAATTAAATCGTGTACCTTGTACTTAAGGCTCTTATAGTCTTCGATTGGGTGCCAAGGTGTCCTAGAATAGAACTCGCATCTAGCATTCATATCATAATCTAGAGGGAGAGGTGTTGGAAGAGCCATAACTTCTCTCAGCTACACCAATGAGCTATTAAGAAACAGGGGTATAAGTCGACCATACAACATAGGCACTAGATCAAACTGTTTTGGGAGCCTCCTTGGTCCCTGTCTTTGTTGTTGAGCAAAGTTCCACTGATGATTTTGATACTGGTTCGGCATTTGGATACTTGGCCTTTTTTCCTTACTTTGGAAGATGTCTTGGTTCAAGGATCCATGTTTGTGAATAGAGGGTTGAGTGTTCTCCAAAGAATGACTTAATCAATTGAAAATCAAAACATCACTAACATCTAATCAACTAACAGTTGACTAAATTTTTATTAATCTTGCTTTTATATTCAAGTCATTTACTTTATGCAATTTAAATTCAAGTCATTTACCATTTCATTTGTCATTTACATATCATTTAACTTGTTTATGTTTATGTCATTTTCACTTTACTCATTTGAGCCATATATTGTGATTGTATATATTTGTTTGTGTATTTTGTTTGTGTTTGTGGTCTTAGGACCTTAAAATACTTAATAAAGAACAAAAAACCCTAAGAAATGTGTGTGTGGTCTGTTGGTTTGATTTGAGCTTTTGGACTTAGAATTAGGCAACATTTCCTTTGCAAAAGGACTTTTTAAATGCCAATATATCGGACACCAAGTTATTGTGATTTGAGCTTTCATTTGATGTAAGTATTGGGGTTCACATGAATTCATCTGCTACATGGTCTTGATACAACTGTTACTTTGAACCTGTGTCTAATGCCTTATTTTGAGCTAATCAAGGAGTACATCATCTGATACATGAGAAGATTAAGAAGACTGTTAGTTGTGAAGTTGCTTTTTTGGATGTGGATATCTTTATTTAATTCCTTTCTCTTCATATTACTATTTTCTTGTTGATTTTGCTTGATTTAAATTCCAAAGGGTAAGCGGGTTTTCTATATGACATACTTGTCTGTTGGATTGCATCCCATTAGTCAGATATTTTCAACTCTTAACTTTTAATTTTATGCTTACGATTAGTCTCTTCATCTCCTCCCATTTCTTAAAATTTAAAATCTCTCCCTCTTTTCAAAATCTTTCTTTTCTTGTCATTTCAAATTTAGACCTTATTGCAAATTAGAAACTTTGGCCTTATGCCATTGAAATTTTAAACACTTTTCTTAAATCAAACTTGTAAATGAATCTAATCATATTGACTTAAAATTTCAAAAGACAAAAATAAACTCACTCCCATTCAAACCTTTAGGCCCTCTGTTCCACTTTTAAACTTTAAATTTTTTATTAAAAACGATCCACTCATTTTGAAATTGATACCACGAACTACGAGGTTTTGATCCCTCATTTTTATGTTGGAACGTAGGCACAAGCCCGAAGGTCTTGTCAAACACAAAAATATAATTAATGAATTCTTTTCTCATCCCCACACTCTATTTATTGCAAACATCTTTTATACCAAAAACACATACACACATAAAAAAGGGATCCCTAAGAGAACCTAGGACACTTTGGGTGCTAACACCTTCCCTCTATGTAACCAACCCCCTTACCTGTTATCTCTGGCATTTTTTTAGTTTTGATTTGAAAACTTCTTATCTTTGGGTTTTGTTAGTACTTTTCCCTTTTCCTTTGGAAACAATAAAAGCGCGGCGGCGACTCTGGTTTTAGTGACGTTGAGTTTATCCATAACTTAATGGTCATGAATTTACCGCTACAGAAATTAAGGGGCGACTCTACTGGGGATGAATGACTTACGCATGGGTGCAAATTGAAGAACCATTTGGATGATTTCCACTTCCACTTTTCGTACACAATTGCATTGCTTTGTAACATGGTTTTAGCATGATTCACACGTAATTATCTATCAAATTACATCACTTGATAGGCCTAGCACACGCCCGTGCAAGCATGAAAGGGAATTTCTCAATGTTTGCCGAAATTGGAAGTGTGTGGAAATTAATCTCATGGCCTATAAGTAAGGTGGAATATTGAGATATATGACTTGACACTTAGAGAATTTTTTAACATGTTGAAATTTCCGAACTTCCACCTTAAAACTTTCCATGTTCCAAGATCCAAATTAAAAAGTGTTTAACATCAAAAATTTTCCCCTTGATCTTAGCTTTCCAAAGAACCCAAGTTCATGCATTTTGGGCAAAGATTTCTAGGTTTGCGCATGGCTTTAACAAGGCTACACCATTGAAAAGAATCAATTGTACAAACTTTAGTTCATATTACCTTGCCATTCAAGCTTTATTCAGACTTCAATATGAATCATTTTGGACCTTAATGCATTGCATCATGGGCCTGTACATGCCCATGCACTCGTGCCATCCATATTGCCAACTTTGGACAAATTTTGAAGTGTGCAAATATCACTCCCTTTGGCTATAAATAGAAAGCTTCTGAGCTCATTTGAACAACACTTTGCGCGCAAGCTTTTCCCCCATTGAAACCCTCTCATTCTAAAGGAAAACCTGAGAAATTTCAATTTGAAATTTGAGTTTGAATATCAACTATTGGAGATTCAAGAACTCCAGGATCCAAAGCCTTGCAACCTCTCCAATCACTTCCTGCTAGCTTCTCAATTGTGATCAGATCGTGTTTGGAGCAAGCAACATCAAGAACTTCATAGCATTTAAGGTAATTTTCAAAAAACTTCATATCTTCGATTCTCACTCAATTCTACTCAAGTATCTTTGATCTTTGGTTGTCTGAAGTCCTACCAATGTAGGCAAGAAGATTTAGTTTCTTGGAGGTTAAATCGAAGCAACTCAGTTGACACACCTCAAAATTCAACTCCTCATATCTTTTTATATATTTGGAGTTAGTTAAAATTGAGGTCAGATATGTGCTCTACGTCATTTTTTCTTTCAGATCATGTTCTCCTTTTTAATTTTGGTCATGGTTGAGGGTGGACCAGTTCGGTGAGGTCCGCCGGAGAAGAAGATCGCAGCTACAGCTCCGGCCGTGTGTTGGCACGTCTTAGACCATAGGATCCTTGCAACATGTTTTAATCTCGTGCGTTGGTTTTAAATACCATCCCTGCAGCGCATTGACTAATGTCCATTGTGGAACGCGCGCTGAGGACCACTTGATCTGCCACCTCAATTAATGAGTGAGATTAAGTGGTCCACGTTTTTTTCTTTCTATTTTCTGATTTTCATTTTAATCCTTTATTTTCATTAATTCATATTAATTTTAATATTGATCCAAAAAATATGAGGGTTTCACCAAAAATATTTAAATAATTTCCTCTTTCATATTTTGAATGAAAAATATTTTTTGGATCATTATTAATATTTTTTATGATTTAATTGATTTTGTATTTGTTTTTAATTGTTTAAAAGTACTTTTAAGTCTTTAAAAATTCTGAAATTTTTTCTACAAGGTCCTTTGACATTGTTTGACCTATGATAAATCTCATGGCCATATCTTTGGTGTTTTTATGAGGTTTTAGGAATTTGACAAACTTTATTTAGTTTAAAAGTATTATTTTCGTCTTTTTAATTTGAATAAATGCCAATTAATTGTGTTGACCATTTGTGATGACTTGTTTGAGTTTGACTCTTGTTGTTGGGCCTTGGACAAGGTTGATATGACTTTGTCAAGTTAATATCATTGCATTTAGGGGATTGACAAAATGTACATTCCATCTCCCAAAATGAATGGATGATATTAATTTGGTAAAAGTCCTCCTTTGGCCAATTTGAGTTTTCATCCACCCCCTCCCTCTTCATCTCATTCCCATTCTTTATGAATTCATCTCATTTGGCCTATGATATCTCAAAGTCCTAAGGCTAGTTGATTGAAAAATCAACATAAGTATGGATGAGATTAGGCCACCTCTTTTCCATATTGTTTTTGTATGTGGTATGTTTCATGAGCATAATCCATCATATTATGTCTCTAACATGCATTAACACCAAAATTCTATTGCCCAGCCTCAAATAGTTATGACTTCTACATAAGTCAAATTACGATTGCTTAACATAGCGCTAAATTTGTGATACAAAAGGCATAGCATTCTAGTTAGTGAGATTGTAAGTCTCCCCTCTTTCATGGTATTGTATGGAATCTTGGCCTTTTTTCCTTCCTTTGGAAGATGTCTTGGTTCAAGGATCCATGCTTGTGATAAGTGGGTTGAGTGTTCTCCAAAGAATGACTTCAACATGATCATTGTGAAGCTGTCATTTTGAACCTATGAATTGTGGAATTCATCTGTTACATGGGCTATCTTGAGGAAGATCATGGAATGGCCAAGTTTGGATATGTCTATCTTTATTTGATGCCTTGCTCTTCAAAGATAATATAATTGTGCATTTGTGTGTTGCTTGATTCTAAATGTCCAAGGGAATTTGGGTTTCTATTGACATTCTTGTCTATTGGATTGCTACCCATTGGTCAGATCTTTTCAACCCTTAACTTTTAATTTTATGCATAAGATTAGTCTCTTCATCTTCTCCCCATTTCTTAAATATCAAAATCTCTCCCTCCCTTTTTAAAATCTTCTTTGGTTGAACTTATTTTGTTCTAAAGTTTGACCAATTTCCAAAAAGATAGAAACTTTGGCCTTATGCCATTGCATTTTAAAACTTCTTTTCTTAATCAAAATTTCTAAATAAACTTAACTATACTTGACTTTAACTTTCAAAAGCCAAAAAGAACTAACTCATTCAAACCATTTTTAGGCCTTTCTGCCTTTCAAACTTAATTTTTGTTAAAAGCAATTCACTCACTTTGAAATTTGTATCACGAACTACGAGGTTTTGATGTCTCATTTTTATCTTGGTACGTAGGCACAAGTCCGAAGGTCTTGTCAAACACAAAAATATAATTAATGAATTATTTTCTCATCCCCCCATTCTATTTATTTGTAGACATCCATTTGTACAAAATACATATGCACACGAAAAAGGGCTCCCTATGAGTACCTAGGACACTTTGGGTGCTAACACCTTCCCTTTGTGTAACCAACCCCCTTAATTGTAATCTCTGACATTTTATTAGTTTTGATTTGAAAACTTCTTACTTTTGGGTTTTGTTCTTACTTTTCCCTTTTCCCTTGGAAATAATAAAAGCGTGGTGGCGACTCTGGTTTTATCGATGTCTTGCTTGTCAATAGCTTGATGTTCATGAATTTACAGCTACATCATCCGATTGAGTTGTTCCTTATCAGTATAATGCTACAATGGTGGAGAATGGACAAGAGGTTACGTTTCCTACGACCAATTCTATTGTGAACATTACAGATATTGCAAAGGTGACCCGTATTGGTTTTCTATTTGGTCATGTTTTTCCAAAAGAGGTGGTAGAGGATGTTTTTGTTGGTAAGAAGGTGGATGTACCTTGGGAAAATAATTGCGCTAGGGGCCATAAGTGTTTCATTATGTATATTGATGCATGTGAGAGACGATTTATATGATAAAAAAGCCGATGAGATCAGAATAATTGAAAATTCCATCAAATTAATAATTAAGTTTATGCTTTCCAAGATTTAGCACACATCAAGACTAGTATCGAATAATGTAGGTTTCGCCTACGCGAGGTGCATATTCTATATTAGTAAGGTGCGATGGGATGATTGTAATATCCAATTGCTAAAACAATGGGTAAAAGTTAACTAAACAAATTATAATAAGATTATATATGTTTGGAAGCAAGAATTAGAAATGATCCATGTGATGGATTGGAATAAGGAGTTATTTACCGAACTAAAATATTCGAGAGTTGTATTACATACAATTGGAAGGAGTTCCTACCTAAATAGCCTAGTTTTGTGTAATCCTCCTATGCGGACTTAAAACAAAGTGAAATGTGGATCTCGACCCACTAGAAAATCTTCCAACGGGATTTTCTGAATCAAATGTTGAGGGTCATTTGTTTTGAGTAAAATAGTGGGAGCATATTTAATTAACGGCCTAATTAAATATGTTATTGATACTTATATTTTCATTATTTTCATGTAGATTACCATGACAACAAATACCTCTAACAACATTTTGTGATCAATCCTTGACAAGGAAAAATTGTCTCGGACAAATTTTCTGCATTGGCACCGAAATATGAGGATTGTCCTCAAACATGATAGAAAGTTGTATATCTTGGAGAAACCTGGTCCTGAAGAGGAACCTCCTAGTTCTGCACCTAAGGCAGAAAGAGATGCTTATAAGAAGCATGTCGATGATTCGAATGAAACTGCTTGCCTTATGCTAGCTACCATGAACTCAGAGTTGCAAAAGCAACATGAGAACATGGCAGCGTTTGATACGATCGAACACCTGAAGATGCTCTATAAAGAGCAAGTAGGCATGAAAGGTTTGAAGTTTCAAAATCCCTTTTTCAAGGTAAGTTGGCTGAGGGAGCCCCTGTAGGTCCCCATGTGCTCAAGATGATTGGGTATGTGGAGAACCTTGAGAGGTTGGGTTTTCCCCTCGGAAAGGAACTTGTGATTGATTTGATCTTGCAATTGTTGCCAGGTAGATTCAGCCAATTTATCCTTAATTTAAATATGAACGATATGGACAAATATCTTCATATACTGCTAGCCATGTTAAGAACTGCTAAGCCGAATCTGAAGTCAAAAGGGAAGTCCATTCTGATGATCAGAAATGGAAAGAGACAGAACAAAAGACCCAGCAAGCAGGCTGATAAAGGGAAAGGCAAGGAAGTTGTGAAACCCAAACCCACTGCTCCTGCTTTGAAGCCTAGTGGAGGCATAACAAAGGAAGGCACCTGCTTCCATTACGGTAAGACCGAACACGGGAAGAGAAACTACCCAAAGTACCTGGAAGATAATAAGAATGGAGTAGAGACTTCAACTTCAGGTATTTTTGTTATTGAAATTAATTTATCTACTTCTGCATCATGGGTATTAGATACTGGGTGGGGTTCTCATATTTGTACCAATGTGCAGGGGCTGAAAAGGAGTAGAGATTTGGCAAAACATGAAGCTGACCTACGAGTTGGCAATGGAGCAAAGGTTGCTGCTTTAGCCATAGGAACTTATGTATTGACTTTACCTAGTGGTTTAATAATTCAGTTAGAGAACTATTATTATGTACCTGCGATTAGCAGGAATATCATTTCCATTTCTTGTTTAGACAAGTTTGGTTTTTCATTTATAATAAAGAACAATTGTTGCTCCATTTATTTGAATGATATATTATATGCTACTGCACAAATGAACAATGGACTATATCTCCTTGATCTTGAAATGCCTATTTATAACATTAATACTTAAAGGATGAAACTTAATGAGTTAAATCCAACTTACCTTTGGCATTGTCGATTAGGCCATATAAATGAGAAACGCACTTCCAAACTCCATAAAGATGGACTCTTGGACTATTTTGATTATGAATCATATGAGACATGCAGATTTTATTTAAGTGGAAAGATGAAAAAGTCTCCATTCACATGAAAAGGTAAAAGAGATAATGATATTTTGTCCCTCATACATACTGATGTATGTGGACCACTAAACATACCATCCAGAGGAGGTTTTTAGTATTTCATCACATTTACTGATGATTTCAGTAGATATGGTTATGTGTATTCAATGAAACACAAATCAAAGTCCTTTGAAAAGTTCAAGGAATTCAAGAATGAAGTACAAAACCAACTAGGTAAGAATATTAAAACTCTTTGATCAGATCGAGGTGGTGAGTATTTAAGCATAGAGTTTGATGACCATCTGAAAGAGTGTGGGATCCTATCCTAACTTACTCCTCCTGGAACACCCCAATGGAACGGTGTATCTGAGAGAAGAAATCGAACCTTGTTAGACATGGTCCGATCCATGATGAGTCATGCCGATCTTCCAAACTCCTTTTGGGGACATGCACTATTGACAGCAGCTTACACACTTAATCATGTTCCATCCAAAAAGGTTGAGAAGACACCATATGAGATATGGAGTGGTAAGAAATCACATATGTCTTACATGAAGATTTGGGGTTGCGAAGTTTATGTGAAACGACAAATTTCAACTAAGCTTGAGCCTAAATCTGACAAATGGTTATTTGTGAGGTATCCTAAAGAAACAAGAGGGTATTACTTCTATAATCCTTCTGAGGGAAAAGTGTTTATCGCTCGAACAAGAGTTTTCCTAGAAAAGGATATTATTTCCAATGGAATCTGTGGGAGGAAAGTAGAGCTTAAAGAAATTCAAGAATCACAAAGCATTGATACACCTATGGAGGAATTAGAGCAAGAAACAGAAGTAGTTGTGGAAGAGCAACTTACTCAAGTAGAACAAGACCAGCGTAGGTTAAGTAGGATACGTCACCTACCTGAGAGATATGGATGTCTCTTAACTGATCAAGGTGATGTATTACTCATGGATCATGATGAGCTTGTGACCTACTAAGAGGCCATAAATGGTCCCGAGTCTGAGAAGTGGCTAGTGTAGCGGGAAATTCATGATCATCAAGCTATTGACAAGCTAGAGATCAAATAACAAAAGGCGCCACCGCGCTTTTATTGTTTCCAAGGGAAAAGGGAAAAAGTATGAACAAAACCCAAAAGTAAGATGTTTTCAAATCAAAACTAATAAAAAGTCAGAGATCACAGGTAAGGGGGTGGGTTACACAGAGGGAAGGTGTTAGCACCCAAAGCGTCCTAGGTACTCCTAGGGAGCCCTTTTTGTGTGCATATGTGTTTGGTATAAAGTGATGTTTACAAACAAATAGAAGTTTTCCCCACTGAGTTTGTCTCCTCGTGGATGATTAGTATTTCAGTTTCCTCCCCAGTTCATCATCTGGATGGAATCACTCCTCTTGGGTTATGTCCTCAATGGGTTGAGTCTTGATTGACCGTTTCTTTCTAGCTCTTACCTAGATAGATGCTTTGGTCCCCTAAGAGTCTATTACCCAATAACTGGTAATATTCTTCTTAGTTTGTAGTTTGTTACTTCTTGCCCAATACCCGACAAAAGTACCCTTTTTTCCTCAGTAGAGTCCCCAGGAAGTATATCCTTCATATGTTCATCCTAACCGGTGACGAATATCTTTCTTGCCCCTGCCTGATTCTATCCTTGATATGTTCACTTTAACCAGTGATGGATATTCTCATTTTCGGTATTCTACCCATTAAAAAGGTAGTTGTAATCCCTATTTTGTTCCTCAGAGAGTTAATCCTTGATATGTTCATCTTAACCGATGACGGGTTTTCTTCTCTTTGTGGTTTTCTACCCAGTAACCGGTAGTTGTAAATCCCACTTTATCCCCTTTTCAGAGTCTATCCTTGATATGTTCATCTTAACCGGTGATGGATTTTCTCTTTGATTGGTCTGCTACGCAGTGCCCGGTAGTTGTAAATCCTACTTTTCCCCCTCACAGAGTTAATCCTTGATATGTTCATCCTAACCGGTGTTGGATTTTCTCTCCGACGGTTTTCTATCCAGCTTTCGATAGATATAATTCCTACCCTTTTTTTCAGTTGGTATATCCTTGATATGTTCATCCTAACTGATGATGGGTATCCTCCTTGGCATTTCTAGGCAAGTCTATCCTTGATATGCTCATCTTAACCGGTGACGGATTTTCATCCCTGTTGAGTTTATCTTTGATATGTTCATCCTAACCGATGACGGATACTCTCAGCCTTGGTCTTCTACCCAGTAATCGGTAGTTATAAATCCTATATTTTCTGCAGTTTTTCCCAACAAGGCTATTCTCACCCAGTAACTGCTAATGAATACTCCCTGTTGGTTCCTCAGTGAGTCATCCTTGATATGTTCATCCTAACCGATGATAGATGTTCTCTTTGTCAGATCTTTATTATCTCCTTGCCTAGTAACAGGTAGTAGATAATAGCTTTCTGCTCCTCCTCGCCCAGTCACATTGGTAAAAAAAAAGGGTACTTTTGTCGGGTATTGGGCAAGAAGTAACAAACTGCAAACTAAGAAGAATATTACCAGTTACGGGGTAATAGACTCTTAGGGGATCAAAGAATCTATCTAGGTAAGAGCTAGAAAGAAACGGTCAATCAAGACTCAACCCATTGAGGACATAACCCAAGAGGAGTGATTCCATCCAGCTGATTAACTCGGGAGAAAATTGAAATAATAATCATCCACGAGGAGACAAACTCAGTGGGGAAAATTTCTATTTGTTTTTAAACATCACTTTATACCAAGTACATATGCACACAAAAAGGGCTCCCTAGGAGTACCTAGGACACTTTAGGTGCTAACACCTTCCCTCTGTGTAACCAACCCCCTTACCTGTTATCTCTGACTTTTTATTAGTTTTGACTTGAAAACTTCTTACTTTTGGGTTTTGTTCGTACTTTTTCCCTTTTCCCTTGGAAACAATAAAAGCGCGGTGGCGACTCTTGTTATTTGATCTCTCGCTTGTCAATAGCTTGATGATCATGAATTTCCCGCTACAGAAATTAAGTGGCGACTCTGTTGGGGATCTAGTCTCCAGTAGGTTTAGCCTACTTTTTGTGTGAATATATTTGTATATATGTGATGTTTGTATATATGTATGTGTGATATAATCTGCTTGTTGTGCTTGGTGATCTCTGAGTGGTGAGATAAGTTCTAACCCGAACTTGAGTGCAATTAAGATAGGAGGATGGTATAGTCATGTTCGACTTGTGTGGAGTAGTCCTTAACAAGTTGGCTTGAGATCCATCTTCTCAATGGAGACTCCTTTGGATTTGGAAATGTCACACAAGTATTTGTGGTTAGGCATTACTATCTCTAATTGGGTCTGAGAAGCTGAGGACCTTAGAATATTTAACCCATCTTGGCCTATTTAGGACGTAGTGCAGAAACTGTTCAAGTGTAGACTTGATAACAGTTGTTACACAATACTACACTTAGATGAGTTTCTCTTGAGAATATTATGGGTCGATGAGTCAATCATCTTAACCTGTAATATCCGATAGATGGAATTAAGACTCTAGGAACTTTTTAGAACATGATCTACAGGTTTTTATCCTTAGTTCACACCTTTGGGATGGTTCTTACCCAGACTCCATGCTCGTGACTTACAACAAACCCTTGATTCTTGTTTGATCCAATCAAGTCATGTCAATATCAATGGAACTTGGGTGTTGATAAGGTGAAAACCATAATCCACCAAAATGGATGATTGATCTTGACAATGACTTGATTCATCCCTTGACCTGTATTTGCCTTGTGTGTGATCCATTATTTGTGATTGTTGCATTCATGCATTCATGCGCATCATAACATTCATCACACAAAAATTTCAAGGAACTAAGGTATCATTTGTAAATATTTTCAGACAATGGATTATGGACGAAGGAACACTAAGAAGTACAGTTTCAGATGTCCCGACTTGAAAGAGTTAAGGAAGCTAGCATCTTTTGTATTAGATCCCTTGGACTTCAAACAACGTCATGTGAAGCTTCTATCCATCTTGTTTGCTGAAGTAGTTGAAGGACTTTTGAGTGTATTGGTGCAGTTCTATGATCCTTTCTACCATTGTTTCACTTTCCCAGATTTTCAGCTTGTGCCTATCTTGGAGGAGTATGCTCACCTTTTGGGGATACCTATTTCTAGTAGAGTGCCATTCAGTGGATTGGAGGAGATTCCCCGATCTAGTATTATTGTTGAAGCTCTTCACATGAAGAAATTTGAGATATAGGCTCATTGGGTGAAGAAAGGAGGGTTATTTGGGTTGTCATTTGTTTTCCTCATCAAGGAAGCTGCTACTTTTGCTCAAGCTGGTAGTGTGGACACTTTTGAAGCTATCTTTGTGTTGCTCATCTATGGATTAGCCTTGTTCCCAAACATTGACGGTTTTGTTAATGTTAACGCTATTAGACTATTCTTGATTGGGAATCATGTGCCTACTTTATTGGGTGATATGTATTTCTCAATGCATCTAAAGAATTCTAAAGGTGGTGGAACAATTGTCTGTTGCATTCCTCTTCTGTACAAGTGGTTTATTTTGCATTTGCCTCAAACACCTACTTTTGTGGAGAACAAACAATGTCTAAGGCGGTCTCAGAGACTTATGTCTCTCACTAATGATGATATAGTTTGGTATGATCCTTCTTTGAGCAGTTTGGAGATTATTGATAGTTGTGGTGAATTCTTTAATGTGCCTCTCATTGGTACATAATGAGGAATTAACTACAACCCTGCTTTGGCTCGTCGTCAACTTGGGTTCCCCTTGAGAGACAAACCTAATGACATGTTGTTAGAAGGTATTTTCTATCAAGAGGGTAAAGTTTCCCAACATTTGAAGCAGAAGATTGTTCATGCTTGGCATAATGTGCATAGGAAAGGAAGCTCCGAGCTTGGTCCGCGCAATTGTGTAGCTTTGGAAGCTTACACTCTTTGGGTATAGAAGAGAGCTATGGAGCTGAAGATGCCTTAGCCTTGTGAAAGACCTATGTTTATGGTTGTGGTTAAGCCATTAACTCTCCCTAACCAAGATGTATAGGAGTTGGAAGGCGCACTCACCAAGATGAAACAAGAGAAGGACATGTGGGAAGAGCGTTTTTGTGTTTTGAGCAAGAAGCATGAAGAGTTGCAGTTGGAGTCTAAGGACAAAGATGCACTTATCGAGCTACTTGAGGACCGAGTGACGAAGATACAGAGAGAGCCAGAGGTTTCATCTTCTAGCATGCCTCAACCTTCCTTTGCTTAGAAGAAGATTGTTGATCAGCTTGTCCTCGAGAAGACTCAGATGAAGGTTTCTTTTGAGTCTGAGATCCGTCGCACTCGAAGGAAGTGCGCACCTATAGTCAGATCTTCTGACATTGTTGTTAGGGATCCTTAGGATGACTAGTCTCCTTTTCTCTTGTATCTTTCTCATTTGGTTTCTGAAATTGTACTCAGTGTAATCCTTATAATTTATATAAATTAAAATAGATTTTTGGTCATATCAAATTGTTGCAATTTCCATTTAAATATTATATATATTTGCAAATGATATAGTAAGTTCCTTGAAAATAAAAATAATCAAGCATTGCATTTCAGGCATCATTTGCATAAGCATGTTTTCGCCAGATGTCTGATTGGTGTTTCGTTTGTGCTTTAGCCAAGCTAACTCACCGCTATAATACCCGAGCCAATCATTAGAAAATCATGGAACATTTGGAGCAAGAGAACAGAGAACTGAAGGACGAGATCGCCCGCCTGAATGCCATGATGGAGTCAGTTCTTGCTGCTCAGAACCAAGCTTCTCCAACACCTGCATCTCCACCCGCGACGAGTGTTACTTCAGAGGTGACTACCTCTACCGTTCCTGCTGCTACCGCCCATTTCGCGCCGAATATGCCTGCCGGATTCCCGTGGGGAATGCCGCTCAACTTTGTTCCCGAAGGCTTTACGCCTACATTTGCTTCCATGTCGGCATCTAGCTTGGTCATGTTCATGCCACCTCCCGTTGTGCACACCTTGCCTCGCGTAGAGGATACCATCTATCATTCCGAGCCATTTGAGGGTTCGGATGTTTATGAGAAGATGGACGAAATGAAGGATCAGTTTCTTGAGCTGCACAAGGAATTGAAGACGCTGAGAGGTAAAGATCAGTTAGGGAAGAGTGTTGTCGAGTTGTGTTTGGTGCCCAATGTCAAGATCCCGATGACGTTCAAAGTGCCTGACTTTGAAAAGTATAAGGGGAACTCTTGTCCACTCAGTCATCTTGTGATGTATTCTCGCAAGATGTCCACTCAGACCGACAATGATCAATTACTTATTCACTACTTCCAGGATAGTCTAACTGGTGTTACACTCCGTTGGTACATGGGGTTGGATAGTGGAAGCATTCACACTTTCAATGACTTGGGAGAGGCTTTTGTGAAGCAATACAAGTATAATATGTACATGGCGCCGGATAGAGACCAGTTGAGGTCTATGTCTCAGAAAGACAAAGAGACATTTAAAGAGTACACGCAAAGATGGAGGGAGTTGGCTGCCCAGATCACTCCTCCTTTGGAGGAGAAAGAAATGACAAAGATCTTCTTGAAAACTCTGAGTTCATTTTATTATTAACGCATGATTGCTAATGCCCCAAGTGATTTTACCAAAATGGTAAACATGGGGATGAGACTTGAGGTAGGAGTCCGTGAAGGACGGTTGTCAAGAGATGAGGCGTCAACAAGCAAGAGATATGATAACAACTTTGGTAAGAAGAAGGAAAGTGAGACCAACACATTAATCAGTGGGAGGCAGAGGAGGCCTCAGATCAGAAGAAATCCACCATCCCATCAACATCTTCATCATCAAGCGTCATCAGTAATTCCGATATTTTCTAATCAACAAGCAACACCATTTCAACAACAACAACAATATCAACTCAACAACAACAACCGCAACAAAGAACGAACACCTACAACAACAACAATCATCATCAACAGAACTTTGAAAGGAATAAGGTCGCTTTTGACCCGATTCCTATGTCGTATGCAGAGCTGTATCCCTTGCTAGTTCTCAAGAACTTAATTCAATTGAGGAACCCACCGCAGATCCCAGAATCACCTTCCTGGTGGTATAAACCTGAACTCCGTTGTGCTATTCACCAAGGAGCACCCGGACACGATATTGAAAATTGTTATCAATTGAAGTATGAGGTTCAAAAGCTTATGAAGAGTGGTATGGTGTCCTTTGAGGACCGCGCGCAAAATGTAAAAGAAAACCCTTTGCCCGCTCATGGGAACTCTTCAGTGAATATGGTGGACGGTTGTCTTGGAGAATTCAAGGTTTTTGACATCCGGTTTATCTGAAGATCTTTGGTGCAGATGCACAAGGATATCTATTTGGTGAGTGACTGTGAACATGACCATGATGGTTGTGTTGTTTGTAGTGTGAATCCAAGAGGGTGCGATGTAGTGAAAAGGGACATCCAACGTCTGATGGATGAAGGCATGATTCAAATTGTTCAATCTCGTCAGGTAGATGACGACGTCAATGTCATAGTGCCCGTTTTCAAGCAACAAGAGTGGTTGGTAATTCAATATGATAACAGCAACAATAATAAAGCCAGTCAAAGATCACAATCGCCATTGGTAATACGATTAGCGGGTCGAGTATCGTATTCATCTGATAAGGCTGTACCGTACCAGTACAATGCTACAATGATAAAGAATGGTCAAGAGGTCCCGTTACCTATGACTAGTTCAGTAGTGAGCATTGCCGATGTAACGAAGGTGACCCGTAGTGGTCGAGTGTTTGGGCCAGTGTTCCCAGAAAACAAAGAGGAAACGATTGTTGGTAAGAAGGTGGAGGTGCCTAATGTAGATCCAATTGGTTGTTCAAAAGATATGTCTGGTGAATCCAGCAACTTGAAAGCCAGTGATGATAATGAGGTACTCCGATTGATAAAAAGGAGCGAGTTTAATGTGGTTGAGCAGCTGCTCCAGACTCCCTCAAAAATCTCAGTGTTGTCTTTGCAAATGAACTCCGAAGCGCACAGAGAAGCACTACAGAGAGTTCTTAGACAAGCATATGTAGAGCATGATGTTACTGTGGATCAGTTTGATCACATCATGCAATAATTTGAGCTTCTGTGATGAAGAATTCCCTGAGGAGGGAAGATATCACAACCTGGCTTTGCATATTTCAATGAACTCTAAGGAGGATGCTTTGTCAAATGTGCTTGTTTACACCGGTTCGTCACTCAATGTGCTTCCAAAGTCAACTTTGTCAAAACTATCTTACCAAGGAGCGCCTATGAGGTATAGCGGTGTAATCGTCAAAGCCTTTGATGGTTCGCGCAAGACAGTAATTGGTGAAGTGGACCTTCTAGTCAGGATATGTCCGAGTGATTTTCAGATTACTTTTCAAGTAATGGATATCCACCTGGCCTACAGTTGTTTATTGGGAAGGCCAAACTTGTGATTGTTGGAGGAGAGAAGGCGTTGTTGGTTAGCCATCTGTCATCTTTCTCGTATGTTGAAGCTAAGGATGAGGTTGGAACTCCGTTCCAAGCCTTGTCTATTGTTGCTGAGAAGAGAGTTGGGACACCTATGTCCTCGTTGAAAGAAGCCAAGAAGATTGTGGAAGAAGGTGCTATTGATCAGTGGGGGCGCATGGTAGAGGTCTCCGACAATAAAGGCAGAACCGGTTTGGGGTTCTAGAAAGGCTCATCAATTGCAAGATCTGAAGATATACAACTTAGCTTCCATAGCGGAGGGTTCATTCATGGCAATGAACAACACTTAGCTTATGTGCTAGAGGATAGCGAAGAGGAAGACTGCACCAACTTTGTAACGCATGGAAAGACATGCAACAATCGGACTGCCGTTGATATTCTTGTTATTTTGCATCGATCTAAGTAATTGATTTTATATTTTAAAATCCTTCTCCTATGCCTATTTTAAAATTCTTGTTAAGTAATCGATCTAAGTAATTGATTTTATATTTTAAAATCGATCTAAGTATTTTTTGGGCATTTTAAATTGATCATCAATAAAATTAATTCTATTCAACCACGTCTTTGATGTTTATTTTTACTTTTTGCTTTATTCTGAAATGGTAATCACAAAAAACATAAATAAACAAAATATTTGTCCATCTGCATAATATTTGGTCACAAATTCACTTCTCTAATATCAAAATATCAAGTCCTTATGCAGGTTGGTTCCTAACCCCATTGAATACAATAATCATTCCCCTTCTCCAAATTTTGAATTCCCTGTGTTTGAGGTCGAGGAGGAAAGTAATGTAGAAGTGAGTGATGAATTATCTCATCTTCTTGAGCTAGATGCAAAGATTATTCAGCCGTTTTAATAGCACATTGAGCTAGTCAACTTGGGTTCCGAAGATGATGTGAAGGAAGTCAAGATTAGCTCTCGACTGTGTCCATATGCTAAGAAGGGGTTGATTGATCTTCTTCGAGAATATTCAAATGTGTTTTCTTGGTCCTATTAATACATTCCTGGGTTGGATTCTAAGATTGTGGAGCATAGATTACCATTGAAGCCAGAATGACTGCCACTCAAGCAGAAGTTGAGAAGAACGCATCCTGATATGGCTGTGAAGATCAAAGAGGAAGTGCAGAAGCATATTGATGCCGGTTTCCTTGTGACAGCTGAGTATCTGCAATGGGTGGCCAATATTGTGCCAGTGCCGAAGAAAGATGGAAAAGTGCACATGTGTGTTGACTATAGAGATTTGAATAAAGCTAGTTCAAAAGATGATTCCCCTCTGTCACACATTGATATGTTGGTAGACAATACTGCTAAATTCAAAGTCTTTTCATTTATGGATGGATTTTCCGAATATAATCAGATCAAGATGGCACCCGAAGATATGGAGAAGACCACATTCATTACACCCTAGGGAACCTTCTGTTATAGAGTGATGCCTTTCAGTCTAAAGAATGCTGGTGCGACTTACCATAGAGTAATGACTACTCTTTTTAATGATATGATGCATAAAGAGATGGAAGTATATGTCAATGACATGATTGCTAAATCAATTGATGAAGAGGAACATGTTGAGCATTTTTGAAGCTATTCTAGCGTTTGAGGAAGTATAAACTCCGATTGAATCCCAATAAGTGTACTTTTGGTGTTCGTTCTGGTAAGTTGTCAGGCTTCATTGTCAGCGAGAAGGGTATTGAAGTTGATCCTGCCCAAGTCAAAGCAATACAAGAAATGTTTGCGCCCAAAACTAAGAAGCAAGTCAGAGGTTTTCTCGGTCGCTTGAATTATATTTCCATATTCATTTCCCACATGACTACCACATGTGCACCTATATTCAAGCTTCTTCGGAAAGATCAGTCTTGTGATTAGACCGAAGACTTCCAGAAAGCTTTTGACAGTATCAAGGAATATTTGCTTCAACCTCTGATTTTGTCTCCACCTGTTGAATGAAGATCGTTGATCATGTATTTGACTATGCTAGAAGATAGTATGGGTTGTGTTTTAGGTCAGCAAGGTAAGACTTGAAGGAAAGAATTTGCAATTTACTACCTCAGTAAGAAGTTCACCGACTATGAGACTCGGTATTCTATGCTTGAGAAAACTTGTTGCGCATTGGCTTGGGCTGCTAAGAGTCTGCGCCAGTATATGTTGAATCATACCACTTGGTTGATATCTAAAATGGATCCAATCAAGTATATTTTTGAGAAGCCTGCTTTAATTGGGAGAATTGCCCGTTGGAAGATGTTGTTATCAGAGTATGATATCAAATACCGATCTCAGAAAGCGATCAAAGGTAGTATCTTGGCTGACCATTTGGCTCACCAACCAATTGAAGATAATCAGTCAGTGCAATATGACTTCCCTGATGAATATATCTTGTACTTGAAAACGAAAGACTGTGATGAACCATTACTTGAAGAATGGCCAGAACCTGGTTCCTGTTGGGGCATGGTATTTAATTGAGTTGTTAATCAATATGGAAATGGCATTGGGGCAGTGATTATTACTCCTCAAGGCACGCATCTACCATTTACATCTAGATTGACTTTCAAATGTACAAACAACATGGCAGAATATGAAGCTTGCATTATGGGGCTTGAAGAGGCCATGAATCTCAGAATCGAGTATTTGAATGTCTTCGGTGATTCGGATTTGGTTGTGAATCAGATCAAAGGAGAAAGGGAGACAAATCAACCAGGTTTATACCATATAATGATTATGAGAGGAGGATTTCAACTTTCTTTACAAAGGTTGAGTTTCATCATATCCCTCAAGATGAGAACCGGATGGCAGAAGCTCTTGCAACGTTGGCATCAATGATTGTAGTGACGTATTGGAATGAAGTTCCCAATTTATCTATGATGCATCTTGATAGGCCAACTCATGTGTTTGTTGTTGAAGGGCTCAAAGACGAGAAGCCATGGTATTACGACATCAAATGTTTCCTCCAAAGTCACCTGGGGCATCTTTGAGAGATAAGAAGACTTTGAGAAGATTATCCGACAATTTCTACTTGAATGGTGATATACTGTACAAGAGAAACTTTGACATGGTTTTGCTTAGATGCATGGATAGACACGAAGTAGACTTATTGATGACTGAAGTGCATGAGGGTTCCTTTTGTACTCATTCCAATGGACATGCTATGGCGAAGAAGATGTTACGAGCAGGTTACTATTGGCTCACAATGGAATCTAACTGTTGAAAATTTGTGAAGAAGTGCCACAAGTGCCAAATTTATGAAGATAAGATTCATGTTCCTCCGACACTATTGAATGTTATCTCTTCCCCATGGCCTTTTGTAACGGGGTATTCATTACCTTATGATTTATTGACTAAATCAAAAGTAAGCATACAATTCGAGTCGCCACCGCACTTCTATTTATCCAACGGAAAGGTTAGAAAGCGAACAAAAACCAAGTAAGAAGTTTTATCAAATCAAAAACTAATAAAAATGTCAGAGATCTGGGTAAGGAGGTTGGTTATGAAATGGGAAGGTTTTAAGCACCCAAAACATCCTTAGTACTCTAAGGGAGCCCTTTTTGCAAATGTGTATTGTAGGTTGGTATTTATGAAAAGAATTGTGCAAACAAGATTGGGGAGATGAGGAAAGAATATACATTATATTTACAATTTTGTTGTTTGAATGGATGAACCCATTGCCTATGTACCATCACAAAGGTAGGATCAAAACCTCGTAGTTCGGGGTAAAAATCTCAAAACATCAGTGAATTGATTTGGTCAAAATCCTTAAGGTCTTTTGTTATCAAAGGGAGAAAACTCAACCTAACCCAACAATCCACCATGTGAGGAAAAATTCAACATACTAGTGAGGGATCCACCCTATAACAAGTATGGAAGAATTATAGTCCAATCACTAAGGATAAGGTGAGGTTTACATCAACCACTATGATAACTCAAACCTATGGCTAATGTTTATGAAAAAGGTTTCAACAAAGGTGGCCATTGGAACCACAAAAATCACTTAAAGTGAGTTCTATTTACAAATTAGAAGTATTCACAAAATGAAGTCAAAGTATGATTATGATTTATTCACAATGAGTTTTAATGAAAAGAGTTTGAAAAAACAAAGGCATAAGACCTAGGTTTCTAATTTTTGAAAACAATGTCAAAGTTTGCACAAAAATGAGTTTGGCTTGGGTTAGAGTGGAGAGAAGAAGAGAAGGGCTAGTCCTAAAGCATGCAAAGATGAGAGAAGAGATAAAACCCTTGGAGTTCCTTTCTTGAAATCATAGAGATGATTCAAGATGCTCCTTTCGTTTGGACTTAGCAAATACTCAAGCAATCAAAACAAATATACATTCAAGCTCCTAGGATCTCCATTTGGCTTGTCTTTCTTAACTTGGCTATTCATGACAATGGTCCTTCTTACTATCTCAATATTAGATCCCTATCACACAAGAACAAATAATCAAAAAGTTCACAACATAATAAGAGGAATGTGTAACACCTCAAATTTGCACCTCCCATTTGTACATTCATTTCATTTTTAGGTCATTGACATTACATTCACATTGCATAGTCCTTTGCATTGCATCAGTCAAGACTGGCATCAGGAGAAGTCAACTGTGCAAAGGAGCAAAGCATTTCGTTGAGATGAAGGCCCTATGGTTGTTCTAGATAGCTTGTGTGAATCAAGGATCATTTTGAAGCAAATTGACCAAAGGCTAGAAGCTCAAAGTCCACAATGCAGTTTCAAGTCATCTAAGGCCCATAAAAGTCAACTGCAAGTCAACTGAGGGCTAGGAGATGGAGAAATGGTTTGAGACACTTCATTCATGTCCCAAAGAGGTTTATTCAACATGTCAAACATCTATCTTGAAGATTTTGAAGCCAGATCAAAAGTTTCCAAAAATGGGAAGTTTTTGGACCAACTTCAACTCAACTTTCCAACATAAAAGAAGCTTCAAATGAATTTTTGTCCAACATGAAATTTGAAGATCGTTCTCTCCCATTTCCAAAAAGTCCAAGATCATGAATTTATGATGAATGGTTAAAGAGTTATGATCAAATCATTGCAAAGTGTGCATGGAACTTCAAATGGCCATATCTTTTGAACCAAGACTCCAATTTGAGTGCTCCTTTTTGCACATTTCTCCTCATGACATGAATTTTCCAAATACCTCATCACATTGCATGAAATTGGAATATATGATCACTTGCTTATTCATGAAGTTTTTGAAGGAAAATTGCCAAAATCAAAATTGGTTGATCACATGCATGTAATTCCATTTCCAATGTGTGCATGGGCTGATTTGGAGTGAATTTGGGCCAGCTTGGTGTACTGTTCGCGTGTGCTTCCCATGCATGAGGTGAAAATGAAAATTGGTGCATACACCTTGGTTTATTCTAATCTCAATTAGCTTTGGCCTAATCATGATTTCAGATTAACTAGCAAGGCATATATAAGCTTAATCACAACTGAATTGAAGGAACACACATTTTCAGATCTAGATTTAGAGTTTTGATCAAAATTTTCTCTCACAAAGAACTTCAAGATTCCTCACATAAGCCTCATTTCTCTTGGTGAATTCTTAATCCTGGTGAAGTTTTGAGTGAGATTGAACGTGCCATTGGTGATTTTCTGCTCAAAATCGTGCATACCAAAGCTTGAAGGTGTTCATGGCAATTTCAAATTGAGCTGGATTTACATGTTTCTAAGCTTCCAATTCTTCATCAATCATCTCTACAAGCATTCTGGAACTGATCTGGATAGTTGCAAGTGCTGAATCATGCGAATCCATAACCTGCTCTTCAAGAGGTGAGTTTTTCGACCTTCACAATTCTCAAATTCATGTACATATTTGTGTAGATCTTGTGTTGCTGATCATTCTTGTAGAAAAATCACATGAAATGATGCACTATTCACTGAGTTATGCATGATTGAAGTTTGATGCACATAAATGATTTTGCTCGATTCTCTCTATTCTTTACGATTTGTGCTTAGCCATTGCTTGATCCGTGTTCACCATGAAAAGATCTTTAGAATGATGTTCTTGTTTTTGATTTCTGGAAATTTCTGGAAAACGCGTATGAAGCTTTTCACTGTTCATCATCTTCTTCATGAAGAAGATGAAGATCATCCATGTTAGCGTCGGATTCTGCATATTAGCGACGGACCTGGTTTTGTGCATGCGTGGCTTAGGGTTTCATTTTTACTGGTCCACGTCCTTTCCTTGCTTGCGTTTTGTTTGGTTCACAATGCCTTGACCGTGTACACATCAGCATTGACTGCCTCGCCGTTTAATGAAACGGTGTGTTTAATGTGTAAACGCGCGCTTCATTCAAATCTCTACCCGGTTCGATCCTTGGCGCATCCACATTTTCAAATGTTCATTCATTTTAATGTTTTCCCTCCACTTTTTATGCCATGTGATCATTTTGATTTCAAACTATTTTGCCAACTTCTAAAAATCATAACAATTGGAAAATTGATCCATAAAATACCTGGTTTTTTGCTATTTGTTCCTTGAGTTGTCTTCTATTTGATAATAATGAATTTGGAAGTTGTGCATGGCTGGAATTTGGGTTTGCTCTAGGTTGATTGATCATAGGTGTATTTGTGACCTTGCCTTATTCATCTTGTTGTGAAATGCTTGATTTTAATCCCATGAACATGAAATTTTACATGATGCTTCTTGACATGTTGCTGGACCTTTGAGAATTAATTGTGCATTTTTTCCATGTGCCATTTCTGTGTTATGCATATGTTTGCATGGTGTGACAATTTGTGTCACACATTTGGTTGATCAAATTGTGCCATTTAATTTTCATACCAAATGATCTCTGATGCTTCTGATTTTTTGTAGGATGGATGTTTTGGATGTGTTGAATGCTCATGAATTTCTCCAGAATTATTTAAATCATTTCTGTTTTGATTTGGATTTTTCATTCATAATGATCATATGTATGCCTTGAATTAGTCCTTGACTTCTCTTGCCTATTACATGAACTTGCTTGATTATTTTGCTTTGGTATTTTTTAGGACTTGTTCTTGATTGATTAAATATGATTCATGCTGAATATCAAGTTCTGTTTTGGGTTTTTGATCAACTTTTGACCCTAGGCTTTGACCTAGTGGTTTGGACTTACCATTTGAGTTGTGAGTTTCAGGTTCAAGAATTCATCTCCATGATTGATGTTGCTCCTTCATTTGAGCTTGGTCATTTGTTATTGTTGGCTAACATTTGCTTGTTTTGTAGGCTTTGAGGACAATTCACTTGTGTTTGCCTTATGGCTTATATGTTGCATATGGGATTTGCCTGTCTGTTTGATATTGACTGTTGATTATTGTCTGAATTCTGTACTGATTGGTTTAGCTGTTTCCACAGGTACTTAAGTTGCTTTAAGTTCATTTGAACTTTGCTGTGCTTTGCTTGTGGTTGGCATACCACTGAGGTATAATTCCTTGATCTTCATGTAGTCTGGAAGACCTGTAATGTTACTTTGGAAGGCACCTGTCTGAAGCCCTCCTTAAAAGGCAATGTTTGTGCTTGTTTAATTTTGTGCCAAGCAGGTTAAGTCCTCTTATGAGGCAATTGGCAGATAAAAGGGATGTGCAATCCATCCCCTGCTATTCAGTTGTGTCATTCATCCTGCTCACACTATGTGTTGATGCACTTTGAATACAAACCCAAGATCTTGTTGTGTCAGTCATGTGGAGAAGAGTTCCTACATTCTGAACTCCCATACTTTCTATTTGATTCAAGCTCTCCCAGGCCAGGGATAAGAGCTATGAGGCATAACCCTCATCTCCATTTCATCTGCTTCACCCTAACTCTCAATGTTAGGGTTAAGAGCTAACAACACCCTTTTCCAGTTGGCTTGTTTGTCGAGGTTGACATGACCCCTTGACTAAAGCCCAGCCTTGTGTGAGCCAATTGTTTGCATATAGTGTGTGCTACTTGTGCTTGTGTTTGCTTTTTTGCTGTTTAGGCTAGCTTGCTTCCTGTGCAAGTTAAGATAGAGACCTCAACATAGGTATCGTATGCATGACAACTTCTAGGCTCGAGTCGTAGTCTCCCTAGTAGCTTGTTATCTCCCTTGTCTCTGGTTAGGATAGAAGTTCTTTCCCTGTTAAGGGGAACTACGTCGCCCTGATCCTCATACCAGATGAGGTACGTAGGCAGGAGATGAGCTGATCTCTCCGGGAACCCGCTTTCTTTTCTTTTTGTGTGAGTCCCTTTCTGGTAGGAGTCTGACATAAGTCCAGCGATTGGCAGTCGGTTTCCTATGTCGGTTTGTTTGTGTGGAGTCTGACGTAAGTCCAGCGATTGGCAGTCGGTTTCCGCTTGTGTTTTGTTTGTCGTGCGTTAGCCGAGCTACGAGTGCTCTGATTCTTTCTCTGGTTAGAGAAGATACATATGCATAGGATGCGACATCCTAGCGAGCACATTTCCCTTTTCCCCGAACTACGTCGACTTTGATGTTTGTGTCTGACAAACTACGTAGGCCCAGGATGCGACATCCTGCCGAGTCCGCTTCTCCCGTCTTTCATCTGTGTTTCCTTCCAGCGTGTGTGCAGCGTTTTGAGCAGTTATTCAGCAACCTTCCTTCTATTCTTTCTGAGCGTGGATCCCGTCGAGTACGACGGATGCGTAGGGGTGCTAATACCTTCCCTTCGCATAACCGACTCCCGATCCTTGCATCTCTGGTCGCGAGACCATGTCATTTCCAGGTTTACTTCGAGCGTTTCCTTTCCCGCCTTTGGGATAAATAACGCACGGTGGCGGCTCTGTGTTTCTTTTTCCCGCCGGTTTTTCGCGTAATGCGACAGAATGGACAAAGAATGAGTTTAGATTAGGGGTCCTTTCAAGTCAACTTTAAGATTAAGCTTTCTAAAGGCATGAGGCCTAGTTGCTCTTCAACAAATTTAGCATTCTAAAGGCATGGGGCCTAGTTTCTCTTGAACTCCTTTAAGCATAGGTAAGGTCATAATTCTAAGTCTTTTCTCCTTTTTGCATTGGGTTCACACAAACAAAGACAAAATAATCACAAAGCAACAATATATTTACACAATAATGAGCTCAAATGAGCAAAAGGAAAATGACATAAACATAAAATATAAGCTCAAGTGAGCAAAGGGAAAAGCAATATGAATAAATGATCAAGAAAGTAAATTGCATTAAAGTAAATTGCAAGAATTAAATGCTCAAATTAAAGTTAGTAATTAGTAGTTAATGTTAGTGTGTCATAAGACAATTTAGCGCTATGTTGAGCAATCGTAAGTGGACTAATGTAGTAGTCACACCTATCTGAGGTCGGTCAATAAAACTATAGGCAAATAAACACAAGTTAGAGATCATGACTAGTAAGCCAAGCTCCTACAACTTGCCATGCCAAAAGAAAAGAGGAAAGACATTGTATGGATTTTAGGGTTTTTGCTTGACCAAGAAGCTGTCTATTTTGGACACCAAGCAACTCACTTGATCTTTGATTAAGTTGAGTTTGATTTGGACCAAAGAAGGTTAAGCCTCTCATATTTCAAAGACTAATCACAGATCATTAACTCATTGGCCAAAATAAAAAGAAGAAGATAAAGTATAAATGAAATGGATAAAAGAAGAATTCAAATGACATATACAATTGGTCAAAATAGAATCAAATCATCATCAACCAATGTAAAATAGAAGAGAAAGGAAGATTAGAAGTCAACAAAGTCAAACATATTTTTTGGTATTTTTGAATTTAAAATAAATGCAAAATTAAAATGGAAAAAATATGGTCAAACTTCAAATTAAATTCAAACCAACTTCAACAAGTCCAATGGAATCATCATAAGTCTAACATGGTTAAACAATGTTTGAAAAATTTTCTCAACATTTTTTGAAAACAGAAACTATTTTAAAATCAATTAAAACAATAAAAGATAACACAAATGAATTATAATCTCAAATTAATCTCAAATCAATAAAGAAATTGATGAGAATATTTTTTATAGACTTATCATGATCCATATGTGTTAAGAAAATATTTTTGGATATCAAAAAGTATTTAAAATGAATTAAAAAATTATTAAAAACAAAATAATTCACAAAAAATATTAAATGAAGTCACAAAAATAATTAAAAATTCAGATTATGAAACTAGATTTGTCAAGAAATTTTTTGCCATTGGTCTCATTTTTTTATGACTTCAAATAAAATAGTTATGAATTTTTGAAATAAAAAGGAATTAAAAGAAAATAAAACAGAAAAATAGAAAATGTCAAAAATCCAGGGCGCTTGGATCTGCTTCATTAAATGACGTGGACACATCAAGTGGTCCAGAAGCGCGTTCCCACCATGGTCACGAGTCAAACGTATTACACAATGAATTAAAAAAAGTAAACATAACGCATGGTTGAGATTATAACATTGGAGAGAGATCTGAAGGTCATGATGCATCCACGCGGGGATGGTGGTGGAAACCACCATCTTCTCCGGTGGACCAACCCACTCCGGCCACCAGTTGCAGGTTTTTGAACCTCAACCAAAATGAACGAACCAGGTACCAAATGAAGTTGGGGTGATGTACATCACCCATGTAACCTTGGATTGTCCTTAAGATTTCTATTAAGGGAGAAATCTGAGCTTGAAAATCCAGTTATGCAAACTGAAAAACATCAACACATAAAATCAAGACCACCACTGGCCCGCCTATTGCTCGAGGACTTCAGAAAGCAGTTTGAACACATGCAATTCACATCATGGAGCAAGATATAGATCAAAATAGTTAGATGATAAACCTTTGAAGAGCAGCTTTGATCAACACGATTCCTTCCAACTTTTGCTTCCAATTTGATCTTGAGATGTGATATGAATGCAAGGCTAAGAAATAAGTCTTGAAGATTAACTGATTTCGTTGAAATTAAAGCTTGAATTAAGAAAATAAAAATCAGAATTCCTTTGGTATGGTTGGGTTTTGATTTCAGCAGAGCTTCAGGTTGCCTTAAGGATTTTATTTTGAATGTGCAAGGCATTGTATTTATAGCTGAGATAGATGCAAGCAAGTGAAGAACTCATTTGCATGAAGCTTTGGATCCTCCATGCATGGGCCTATACAGGCGCATGTGAGGCCCAAAATCAAATCGAAATGCAAGCTGATATCACAATGAGTTGAAATGGACTTGCATTCTGAGCTGCATTGGCTTGTGCATGAAATTATAAAGTGAATTGCACAATTGGTCATAAATGTTCCCCTCTTTGAAAGTCACACATAGAAAATCCAAACATAGGAATGTGAGTAATGGTTAGAAAGGTCTTGACATAAGGAACAAAATCTATGTTGGGCAAAAATCCATTTGGAGTTTGGAAATTTGTGAAAACGGGCCTTGAAGTTTGAGGAACAAAACATGTCTTTGAAAAAATTGCCAAAAGTGACCAACTTCAAGCCCTTCTGATTCAATGATTCAAGCCTCTAATGGAAAAACCTCTAACATCAAAGTTGTATATATTTCCAAGATGATCAATTTCGACTTAAATTTTTCATCATTTGGATTTTTAATAAGAAATTTATGGGCACTTGAAGTTGGATATTTTTCAAATTCAATGGTTTTGGTCCAAAGTGACCAATAATGTTTTGTAATATCACATGTGTTTCTTTTAGGATTATGAAATTTTGTCCAACATAACATTTTAATTAGACATCTTAAGATTTCCAATTCAATTGTTCTCACCTCAAAATCATAAAAAATGAAGAAGTTAGGTTCTTGGGAAGTTGACCCAAAATTAGGGTTTCAGTCAAAATGACCTACAATGTTTTGAAATTAATGATGACCTTAAAAGTTTCAAATATATTTTTTATGAACATGAAAGTTGTTCATATGGTTCTTAAGAACATATTTTATCTTGGGGTCATCTTCATTTAACAAATATATCAAAAGTTGTGTCTCAGTGGGTATCAGCTTGGTCAGATGACTTGACTGGTCAACTTCTCAAGGCCAAACTTCAAATCTTGATGAATGAATGATTGATGATACCCGCATAAGCTCATATATGCATAAAATAATGAATTAAATAACTTCCCTTGATTTAATTTGATCATAGGTTGAGGTTGCTTCATGAGCAAGGCACAGTCAATGCAGAGTTGAATTAGGGTTTCGTTGGGAAACAATCCTCAAGGCCGTTGGTTTATCTTGATCAAATTGGAAAATTGAGATACTTGGGAGACATATATGATGATTAGGAACACTGTGGACCATTGTCATGCTTGTTTTCATCTTCATCTAGCCACTTCATTGAGCATAGGAGCCTCCTAGGAGCAAGGGATCTCATGATTGCTTGAGCTTCAAAACAAAAGAGGTTAGTGAAATATTTTTGTGCTTTTGGTTATTAAAAAAATAAGATAAGCAATAATATACAATACAAGCATGCTTAGTGATCTCAAACCAACTCACACAAGTCCCAACCCTAGGGTTAAGGAGCTAAGATGTTATGATCCTTGAGGCAAATGCATTAAGCAATGATATGATGCCATGAGGGATCTTAGGGTCAAAAGTAGGGTCTTACAGATTCCCCTATTTAAGGTCATTCTAGACGGAGATATCAAGGTTAAAATCTTTGTCTCGACGAGGTAGAATAGGCTTAAATAATAACAAAGAGATGAATTTTGGTCCCTAAGAGACCTCATGATGAAGATGTATGCATGCAAAAATTAATACTTTGTGGGGAAATATGGCCACAAAGGAAAAAGAAATCAGAGAAAGACTGAAAGTCCATAGGAGTACTACACTCACTAGGGAGACAAAGATCTAGGGAGAAATAAAGGGTAAAAATGCGTGAGCAGGTCACGACTTGAAAAATTGTTGGGAGACACGAAGGGATTCCATGAAAATAAGTCAATGGAAAGACTCGAGCTGACGCAAAGATGCATGTATTGGGGAATATGCTAATACAGCAAAACTATCAGAGAAGGATACTTCGGGTAACAATCTGGACTCGGATGGGGAATATCCAACAAAGGATTCAGTCGAGGAAGAAAAACGAGATATTACCAACATCTGGGTAATAAACTCAAAAGGGAGACATGTTATCAAACACCGGTATAAGGGTGAGAGAAAAACACGCTCAGGGAGAAAGAATATCTAAGACCGGTATAAGGGTGAGAGATATCAATCATCCGAAACATCTGAGGAGGACCCCAAAAGGTACATCTCATCTCATGAAAATCTGACTCCACAGGGGACAACAAGTCATAATAGGGAGCAGAAGGAAGGAACACCAGGGATACCGGTTATTGGGCATATAATAGGTGACCAACCAGGCGTGAATTGGGAACATATCCAAGACACTCATCATCCGAAAAGTAGGGCTGAAAAAGCAAACTCAATTTATAGGATGGGCATCTGATTCCACAAGGAAAAACGAATCTTACTCAATTGGGAAGATATATAAAAAAAAATAATAAATAAATAAATAAATAATAAATAAATAAATAAATAAATAAATAAAATATAACAAAAAAAAATTGGACTTGGGCCTCTCTCATTTGAGCCCACAGGTCCACAAAAACCAGGTTAGAAATTCAGAGTTTCAGTGAAACAAAAGGACATTCCATTTCTATTACCCTGGCAGGAAAAAGAAAGTGAGAGAAGAGCTAACAGAGTTCAGAGAAACCTCCAAACCCTGAAGAGAGCTCATCTGCACAGAATCACCTCTGCCTCATATAAACCCTCAGATTGCTCTGCAAACCTCACGGGTGTAACTCAATTTCAATCGATCCTCCCCAATCAGGTATGCCCTATTTCCACTACTTTATACTTTCAACCTGAAATTTTTTGATACCCTTTTAATATATGTGTTTGACAAGAGGTTTAGGCCTCCTACCCTTGGTTGCTTTTTGTGAGCTTTTTGTGAATTTTAATGGCATGATTCATGTGGCTACATTTTGATTTGGGGGCAACCATTGATTACCCTATATTTTTTTCTCTAACCTGTTTGTTGAGTTTTTTTTGTGAGGGCTCACATGACTCTTGCAGAGATGGTTTGCGTGGTTTCCCACTTTATTTGTGGGATACCCCCTAGAGGTTCATTCCGATTACCTATGCTTAATGGCTTGAGATATTTGTTTGTGACTACTTATTCCAAAGGATGGGAGCTACTTGGATCATCAATATGATCTCAAGAGGGGAACTCCCAATATGGTTTTATTTTCTTTTCCCTTATCTCTTGTATGTTTAGGAATTTAACCCTTCTTTTTTTTCTTTTTTTCCCCATTCTAACCCAAGCCAAAACTTTTTGTGCAAACAATAACTTTTGTTTTCAACATTAGAAACCTAAGCCTTATGCTTTTGATTTTCAAACTTATTTTTTCATAACATTTATTTTGAATTGAACCTTTTAATCCACTTTAACCATATTTTTGTAAATACTTTTAATTGGTAAATATAACCCATTCAAATACTTTTCGTGGTTTCAATGGCCACCTTCTTAATCAAACCTTTTTTTATAACCATTAGCTATTAGGTTTGAGTTATCCTTTAGGTAGATATAATACTCACCTTTATCCTTAGTGATGGACAATGAGTCTTCCATGCTTATTATAGGGTTAACCCCTCATTAGCATGTTGAAGCTATCCTCACATGGTGGATTTGTGGTTTTAGGTTGAGTTTTCTCCCTTTGATAACAAAAGACCTTAAGGTTTTTGGATCAATCAATCCACTCACTTATTTTGAATTTTTCTACCCCGAACTACGAGGTTTTGATCCTAATATTTTTTAAGATGGTACGTAGGCAATGGGTTCATCCATTCAAACACAAAATGTAAATAAATTTGTATATTCTTTTCTCATCCCTTCAATCATGTTTGCACAAATAAATTTTCACAAAAAAAAAACAACAACGTTACAACAAATGTGAAAAGGGCTCCCTAGGAGTACCTAGGATGTTTTGGGTGCCTAACACCTTCCCATTGCATAACCAACCCCCTTACCCAGATCTCTGACATTTTTACTAGTTTTTGATTCGATAAAACTTTTAGGTTTTTGTTCGCTTTCTAACCATTCCTTTGGATAAATAGAAGTGCGATGGCGACTCGACTTGTATGATTTACCTTGGATTTAGTCAATATCTCTAATGGTAACGAATACCCCGCTACAGAAAAGCGGCGACTCTGCTGGGGAAGATAAATCCTAGTGGGTTTTGCCTACTTTTCATATTCGTTGTATTGTATTGTATATTTTTTTTTGTGACATATTTTTGTGCAATTTGGGATTACTGTATTGTATGTAATGATTGAATTGTTTGAATATTAATTTCTTGTATGCTTGGTGATCTTCGTGAGATGAGTTCTATACCCGAACTCGAGTGCACTTAGGATAGGAGAATGACATAGTCTTGTCGACTTGTGTGGAGTTATTCCTTAGCAAGTTGACTTGCAAGCCCATTCACTTGGTGGAGGTCATGATGGGATCAATAATGTCACAGAAGTAAGTTGTGGTTAGGCATTACTCTTTCCAATATAGACCTTAGAAGCCAAGGACCTTAGTTTTCCAAACCAATCTTGGCCTATTCGTAGGATGTAGTGCGAAAGTCGTTCAAGTGTAAGATTTGATACGATTGTTATGCAATACTACACTCATAAGAGTCTCTCTTGGGAATATTTTCGGAATACGAGTAGTCGTTTATCCGATAATAACCGAAAGATGGGATGATGACTATGGGAACCTTTTGTAGAACATGTTTGGCAGGTTTAAACCTTAGCACACTCCCCTTTGGGTGGTTCTTAACCTAAACTCCACGCTCGTGACTTGCAACAAACCCTTGATTCATGGTTGATCCGTTCAGGTATCCTTAATATCAATGGAACTTGGGTGTTGATAAGGTGTAAACCATAATCCACAAAATGGATGGTTGATATTAAGGATAACATGATCCATCCCATGACCTTTGTTTGGTGTGCTTTGCTTGATCCTTGAGTGTGATTGTCGCATTCATGCATTCATGCACCCATTTGCATTCATATCATCAAAATAAATAAGAAAATTTTCAAGGAACTTAAGGGGTTTATTTGCAAAATTTTCAGACATGGAAAGACAAAGAAGGAATACAAAGAAGTACAGATTCAGACAACCAGACTTGAAAGAGTTAAGGAATTTGACATCTTATGTATTAGATCCTTTGGGTTTCAAGGCTCGTTTTGGGAATCTTCTTCCTCTTCTTACCACTCAGGTGGATGAAGGATTGATGAGTGTATTGGTGCAGTTTTACGATCCTTTATACCGTTGCTTCACGTTTCCGGATTTCCAGCTTCTGCCTACCCTTGAGGAGTATGCTTACCTTGTGGGTATACCTATTCTAGATCAGTTGCCGTTCAGTGGCTTGGAAAGGGTTCCCACTTCTCAAGAGATAGCATACATGTTACACATAGATGAATCTCTGGTTGATGCTCATATGACTACCAAAGGGGGAATTCAAGGTCTCCCTTCTGAGTTCCTCATTGCTCAAGCTACTATGTATGGGAAGGCCATGAGTGAGGACGCCTTTGAAGCCATATTTGTACTTCTCATCTATGGGTTGGTATTGTTCCCCAACATCGACAAGTTTGTAGATGTGAACGCTATTAGGATCTTCTCTACTCTTAATCCCGTTCCGACTCTGTTGGGCGATACATACTTCTCTTTGCATATGAGGAATGCAAAGGGTGGTGGCGCCATTGTGTGTTGTTTGCCTCTGTTGTATAAGTGGTTTATTTCTCACTTACCTCAGACGGTCGCTTTCAAGGAGAACAAGGAATGTCTACGGTGGTCCACGAGACTTATGTCTCTCACTAATGATGATATCTCTTGGTATAACCATGTGTATGATGGTGTGCAGATTATTGACTCTTGTGGCGAATTCTCCAATGTACCTCTTCTTGGTACATGTGGTGGGATTAACTACAATCCTGTTTTGGCACGTCGGCAACTTGGGTTCCCCTTAAAGGATAAACCCAATAACATTCTGTTAGAGGGTGTATTCTTTCAGGATGGTAAAGATCCCCAAGGCTTGAAAGCTAGGATGGTCCGCGCTTGGCGCAAGCTTCATAGGAAAGGAAGGAAAGAGTTGGGTCCTAAGAATTGCATCGCTTTGGAGCCTTACACTGTTTGGGTTAGGAAGAGGGCGTCTGAGTATCTCATGCCTTACGAGTATCCGAGACCTACACCTATGATTATGGCTGGGCCTTCAACCCTCCCTAATCAAGGAGTAGAGGAGTTGAGAGACGAAGACCGTTCACGTGCCTGGATCCGTGAACGTGAAGAGTTGCTTCAGCAGATTAAGGAGAAGGATACGTTGATTGAGTTTCTTGAGCATCAAGTTATTGATGACCCTGATGATGTATGGACTTCTCTACTTATTCAGTCTTCTATGTTCTGGAAGAGGAAGTATGATCGACTCGCCAAAGAGAAAGCCGATATGGAGGCAGCCTACGAGAGGGAGGTGAAAAGGGTTCGTGTGTTCCGAGCTTTAGAGGATTGTTTCTAGGGATCCACAGGATGATTATTTTCCTTTTCTCTTGTACATGATTGACGATGCTGCACTTCTTTTCCCTGATATTATTTGACGAGATATTTCCATAGGTGATAAAATGCTTAATATTTCCAGAATTTGCAAATAAAACTCTAAAGTTCCTTTGAAATAAAAAACAAATCATATGCACAAACATTGCATGCATCATATGCATAAGCAGGTTTTGTTTCCGGTCCCTTGCCCTGTGGTCTAATTCTGTGTCCTTCATTTATTTTGAAGACAAGCTGACTCACCGGTACTACACTAGAGCCAATATTTCAAGACTAATGGGTACTTTCAACAAGTAAGGGTTATTCAAGAGTGGAGGTTTCATCCACACTGGTCTAGATGAGGAGGCTGCTGTCATTTTAGAAGAAGATACAAAGGATTCTGGCAATTTCATCATCCCTGGAGGGGTCTGCAACAATTGGGTCACTGTGGATATTCCAACAGTTGTCCATAAGTCAACGTAATGATCACTTTGTTTAAAAACCCTTCTCCCATGCCAAAAGGAGGAGTGATAACACTGTTGGCAACATAAATACAATGATATTTTCATTCAATAAATTCATGTTAAATGTTTGTTTTTCCATTTATTTTCCCTTTTCGCTTTTGCATGAAATTGGTGATCACATAAAACCCTAAAAAATAGAATAAAATCAATCTTTTCATCTGCATAATGATTTGCCTTGTTTGAATTATAAATCTTTTCATATCCAAAAATCATTAAGCAGGTTGTTTTCTAAACCCATTGAACATAATGATCCAACACCATCTCCCATTTTTGAATTCTCTGTATTTGAGGCAGAGGAAGATGATGTTGAAGAGATTCCCGATGAGATTACCCGTCTACTTGAGCATGAAGAGAAGATCATTCAGCCGCATCTTGAGAATCTGGAAACAGTTAACTTGGGGTCTAAGGATTGTATTCGTGAAGTGAAGATTGGGGCACTCCTGGAAGAATCTGTTAAGAAGGGGTTGATTGAATTGCTACGAGAATATGTTGACATGCCTGGTCTAGATACTGATATTGTGCAACATTTCCTACCTCTAAAGCCTGAGTGCATGCCTGTAAAGCAAAAGCTCAGAAGAACTCATCCTGATATGGCAGTGAAGACCAAAGAAGAAGTTCAAAAGCAAATTGATGCGGGGTTTCTGGTGACTTCTATATATCCTCAATGGGTGGCCAATATTATGCCCGTGCCTAAGAAAAATGGAAAAGTCCGAATGTGTGTGGACTATAGAGACTTGAATAAAGCTAGTCCGAAAGATGATTTCCCTCTACCACATATTGATATGTTGGTAGATAATACAGGTAAATTCAAAGTCTTCTCATTTATGGACGGATTTTCCGGATATAATCAGATTAAAATGGCACCCGAGGATATGGAGAAGACAACATTCATCACACCTTGGGGAACATTCTGTTATCGAGTGATGCCCTTCGGTTTGAAGAACGCCGGAGCCACGTATCAACGAGTTATGACTACCTTGTTACATGATATGATGCACAGGGAGATCGAGGTATGTTGACGGTATGATCACTAAGTCAAGATGGAGGTTGTAGTCCCGGTAGAGGTGGAGATCCCATCAATGAGAGTCTCGATGGAAGTTGTTATTACCTTAGGATTGACATTAATTTTGTAAAACAAATAATGTAATCATCTCTGTTGTTTTAATATGTTGGGTTGAAGAAGTTCAACATCTGGACCAACATGTCATGTACGATGTCATGACATCAGGCCTGTGACATCGTACATGTGTAGAAAACTGAATTAATTAATTCAGTATATATTCTGGGATTAGCAAGGATATCTGGTGAATATCCTAACTCCCATGTGGAGGTCTTAAAGACTTAATCAGAATATATATAGGCTCTAAATATGGAGATATATATGGAGAGATTCTAGGATTGAAGACCTTGTAACAGCAAAGAACAAGTCTGCTGCGATTTCTGAAGGCCCAAATCCAGTTGGGTGATTAGGTTATAAATAGCTAATTGTAACCTAGTTTTTGTAAGCCTCTTAGAATGAAAATTTAGGGGTGTGTGTGAGGTAAACCTCCCAATCTGTGGGAAGGTTACCATGTGTTTCTCAGTGGTCAAAGCTAAGAATATTTGTAACTCAAAGCCTGTAGGCAAGAGTGATTTTGTTCTTGAATGAAGCTGTGAAGCAAGTTCAAGTTGTGGTAACATTATATTGTATTTGTAGTGATAGGAATGGAAACTGGAGGTTTCTATCTAGGAGTTCCTAGGTATAGATTGCATTGGGTAGGGATTAAGTGAAGAGTTGTAAACGGGGGAGTTTAACTCTGAATTAATACTGCTGATAGTGGATCTTCTTCCTGGCTTGGTAGCCCCCAGATGTAGGTCATGTTGGACTAAACTGGGATAACAATTTCCTGTGTTTGTTTTCCTTCTGCATGTGTTTTTGTTACTGTCATAACTCAGCTGGTATTCCAGTAAGCTTATCAAGATGATAACAGACCTGGTATATAGCCTTCTGTTTGAATGTCAATCAGAAGGTTGTAACATTCATCAGTGACAGTGTATACTGAACAATAAGCAGTTGATACTGAAGGCTGATACTGAAGTAGAGACTAGTTGGTCTTTTACAGTACTGCAAACTTAGCACAGCATAGTTCCAAGAACATAACAGAATCAACATATGTTCTGACTGTCGAACTGAATGTTGTGACATTCATTCTCACCAGCATGTGCTAAAGTTTAGGATGATTGGTTTTTCTGTTTCGGTATTTTTCTCAGGCTATTCTTCAGGGATTCAACAGTTGAGCTAAAATCCAGGAAACCAACTACTTACCTACAATTAATGAACCTAACAAATAACCTAGTTGTTAGCAATCTAATAAGTGGAAATTAGATTAACGTGTTCAACCTTTAATTCAGGAAATACAAGTAAAAGACAAACACACTGGAACAATGTAACAGATGATGTCCAAAATCAACAGTAAGACATCATGCTGATAACTATGTAAGAAAACAACAGAAGTGAGTGCTAAGATTGATCTCTGTTGAGTCTTTCTTCCTGATGCACAGAACCAGGAGTTCATCCATTCTAGGGTGACATAGAATGAGATGTCGTGACATCTGTGAACGTGTGCACATTAGTATAGTGGTTAATAACTGTCTTGTTGTATTAGTTACAATGTTAGATCAGATGTCATGACTTGGAGTAGAACATCTGAATTCTGTCTACACCAGAATTTCAAATGGTATCAGAGCAGGCATCCTGTTCTGTTTCTGGATGAGATCATCGGCTGATACTTTCTGGTATCTGGCAAGAGGTTATGTTAGTACTGATGTTGGCACCTGTAGATGGTTCTGTGGTTTCCCTGAATGGTCCCTTGAAGTAGGTGGATGGACTATTCACGACTGGAACTGTGTGCACCTGCCTCTGGAGATTGGCAATTGGCCGTTGTGTGGGACAGCTGTGCAAGTATTGAATCATATTCAAACTTGGTATGCTCTTGGAGGCTGATCTGATGAAGTGTGTGTTCATTGATTGAGTTGTATTATGATTTCCGCTGCATAATACCTGGCAAAACTCAAACTCTGATGTAGTTTCCCCTCATGTGGATGAAAGGTTGTTGTATTCAAGACTTCATCATAACCTCTAAAGATGTCAAAGATACTTGAGTCCCCTCAAGTCCACTCATCATGATGTTCTCACGTCAGGATAGTAAGAATCTTCTGATCACTGATTCTTTTACACTCTTGGGTAGTGTATATGAAGACCTTGAAGACTTTCAAGGAGGGTTGTTCCAAGGAGGTGGAACCAATGTTCTATGTGATGTTAGAACATGTTGTTCAACAAGTATGCAGCTGCTGGTTGAAGAACAGATGGTTTTAGGTGTCAAACAAAGGGATACTCTTGTTTGGAACCTACTCCTGACCTGGAAGAGGAGACATCTGTGTGTGCTCAGTTGACAAGGGCAGGGTCAACCGGGTGTGTGCTCAAGAAGGTCACTCATAGAAGTCTGATCTCTAGAAGTGGAGCTGGTTGAGGTGTGACATTGTGCAATTTCCTGCTGGTTGTCTTACTCTTGTAGATTGATCAGGGTGGGATAGTTGTTCCCTGAAGTACTATGTAGTGGTGGAAGACAAGTCCCCTGAATGTTAGAAGTCAATATTGGGGTAACCTGACTACTATATCATTTAAGAGGATTGGAACCATGAATCTTGTTGTTCAAACACCACGTTCAGAAGTGGCAGTTCTTTCAAGGAGTGAGAATATGAAGATTCAGAGGTTGGTTGAGGTAGTGTGCTCTGGAAATGCATATCTACTATGGACTGGTGTTGATGTCTTTCACTAGTACTTAAGGTCAGCTGAAGTCTGATTGGTGTAATTGGAGTATGTATAGGTATAACTCATAGAGTTAGGTGCCACCGGTAGGGATGGTGTATGTCATGTTGAGACATGTCTGTACAATGCATGGATATTGGTGTGAAGCTTCCATGATTGTTAATTTGAGGGGGAGTTTTAGTTAACCTCCTCACATTTGGTCAGCCTAAAGTATGGTTGGCTGTTAACCTGTGTCACATGGGTTCTGGTGGTTGTGTGACACACTTGTAAGGAAGAATTCATCTCTCTCATTCCTAAGGGTGAATTTAATCTGAGAAGATTTTCAAAACTGTTGAAGTGCTTGCAAGCAGAAGATGTTGACACTAGAAGAGTATGTTCAAAGTAGTCTTATGGTGGAAGTATCTGAAAGGAATATTGGGAAAGGATTTAAGATCAATGTCAGCTTGTGCCAAGTACAAGTATTTAATTGATTATCCTTGGAGCTCAAGATATCTGATGTTCTTAACGATGTTGGAACATCTCTTCTTCAAGACCCTGTGCATAATCACAGGAAGGATAGTACATCGGCTTATGATCTATCTCTTTGGTGGCAGCAAAAGCATATGATCTCTGAAAAGGTTTCCTGGCAAGAAACATGTTCAGCCTTGGTATGTACAAGAAGAAGAAGACATCATAGTCTTGATGGTGGTTACTTGGATCAGTTTATTCCTGATCTAGGTAAGGAAGTGCATTGGCTAATGCACACTATGAAGTTAAGAACAAGTGGCAGCTTTCTTAACATCATGGAAACAGTCGTGCCTCAGGAAGTAGAATCCTTGGTATAGCTGAAGGGTTAGTTGCTAACTGGTCCTTCTGAAGACTCATGCACCAGAGTGTCTGATGTCTTTGGAGAAGAAGCAGGAATTCATCAAGGTGTGAACTTGGATGACTTAACTGCAAACCTGCAGGATGGAGGTTGTTTACTCAAACTTGGTTCCACAATCAAGTCTATGAGAACATTGAACTCTTGTTCTGTGAAGGGAGGAAGCTCTTTCAAGTGGCATAAGAAGGAGTTGAATTCAACAGCCGGATGTCAAAACACAATGTTGTGACATTTGGTTCAACATTAGATTCTTAGTTGGTGAAGTGGCACATCAACTTGAGATAGAAGGGTCTGCAGGGTTGTAGATTGGACACTTCAAAAGGCTTGAAGTTCAAATCTCACTTGGAAGGTCAGAATATCTTTGGGAGAAGTCTGATAAACTTGGAGAGGTCAAAAGGTGGCATTTGACTTTTTCATATGAGGATTCATGAAGGAGGTAATCAACCAGTGGCATTTGGTCTATCTCAGAAGTGAGTTCGAAGAATCAAGATAATCAACTTATGGCAGCTGATTATCCTTGAGGGAAGTCTGAGACAAATTACTTTTGAGCAGAAAAGTAGTAAGTTGAAGACAAAAGGAGGTGTTTTCTATTCATCTCTTGGAGCTTGTGGTAGGAGTTCTGAGCTATCTATGGAAGATTATCTCTTGCAATGGGATGAGAATGTATATGTCCCAATGTATGTATGGGTTCTTCTGGATCAAGCCGGTGACTCAGTGATATTTGAAGACTATCAGATGGTGTTCCTTGTCATGTTATGAAGGATGTCCCAGCTGATGTTAGAACATCTTGTGAAGTGGTCTTCTGTTCTGATTAGAAGAGAGATTGACACAGAGTGTGAATATGTTTAACTAAGAGGGTTGAACAGAGGGTGTGCTCTTGAAGACATGAAGATGCGTCTTATGTTTTCCATTCATCAAGTGGTCTGGATTCTCTTTGAATCAGGAAGTATGTGAAGGTCCAACTTTGGGGTGTTGGATATGCTCAGGTGTGACCTCCAAGTTTCAAGAGGAGAGTAGGGTGTCCATGACAGGGGGAGTTCTGTCTTTGAAGCTGCAAGTAATCATCAAGCTTGTGGTCTATGTGTACTCAGATAACTAGGTATGGCACCTTGTCAGTTATCAGGATGCTGTGATGTATGTCAAGGCTGAGTGAGTAGAAGAATGTCTGACCGGATGTCATGACATTGCCCTGGACAATGCTGCTAATTCCTTCTGAATCTTTAGGAATTATGAAGGTGATGTGTCTAAGTCTGATACATCAGAATAAGCCTGATGGCTACAGCTGTGTGGTACAGGGGGAGTAACCATCTGCTGAAGTGTGGGAATTTGACTGTGGCAGTGCCAGATGTCAAGACTCTACTGGAGGTATGACAGGAACCTTGGGAAATGTTGAATACTGGCAGAATGCAAGAAAAAGCCGCGTGGAATGTTAAGACATCGCGTGTAACGTGTCTAACTGCATATATGGAATAGTCTTCATGCACTGGAACTGCTGTTTTGGAAAAGAAACAGTCAAGAGCTATAAAAGGTATTCAAAGATAGTCTGAGATTTTATTGGTGATTCTCTGACTGTTTCTCAGCAAAAATTAATGAATCTTGACCAAGCATTAATTCCTACCGTTAATTCCTAAGCACGGGTTGGACTATTTAAAGGATGTAATAGCCCTCTTCTTCTCACAAGAGAAACACTCCATTCCCTCAGAATCATGGGGTATGTTAAGGTTTGGGCAAGCTGCGCCTGGATCTGGTTTTGTGAGGGGTGCCTTTACAAATGTTCAGCTAAAAAGGGGGAGAGAAATACACTCCTGGGGTTGAGAATGTACCAGAAGCAAGCTAACTGTAACTATGGTAGCAAACAGAAGTTGGTGTCAGGCACAAAATCCACCAACTGGGTATACCACTTGTGTCTTGTGATCTGAGTTAAGAGGACAGTTGTGTCTTGTGATCTGAGTTACATTATCTATGTACTCAGCATTACATACTCTTCAGGAAGCTCTCCTGTTGAAGGGAAGGGTTCTGGTACAACTGATCCGTGTACCTCTACTTCCTCATGTACACCAACTTTGGTGGTTGTGGTGGTGGAGTCAATGACAGAGATGAAGAGCATACCAATATTGGGATGTTTTGTCCAGTGTAATGTTTATTTGTTTTAGCTAAAATTTGCCAAAGGGGGAGATTGTTATTACCTTAGGATTGGCATTAATTTTGTAAAACAAATAATGTAATCATCTCTGTTGTTTTAATATGTTGGGTTGAAGAAGTTCAACATCTGGACCAACATGTCATGTACGATGTCATGACATCAGGCAAGAGTGATTTTGTTCTTGAATGAAGCTGTGAAGCAAGTTCAAGGTGTGGTAACATTACATTGTATTTGTAGTGATAGGAATGGAAACTGGAGGTTTCTATCTAGGAGTTCCTAGGTATAGATTGCATTGGGTAGGGATTAAGTGAAGAGTTGTAAACGGGGGAGTTTAACTCTGAATTAATACTGCTGATAGTGGATCTTCTTCCTGGCTTGGTAGCCCCCAGATGTAGGTCATGTTGGACTGAACTGGGTTAACAATTTCCTGTGTTTGTTTTCCTTCTGCATGTGTTTTTGTTACTGTCATAACTCAGCTGGTATTCCAGTCAGCTTATCAAGATGATAACAGACCTGGTATATAGCCTTCTGTTTGAATGTCAATCAGAAGGTTGTAACATTTATCAGTGACAGTGTATATTGAACAATAAGCAGTTGATACTGAAGGCTGATACTGAAGTAGAGACTAGTTGGTCTTTTACAGTACTGCAAACTTAGCACAACATGGTTCCAGGAACATAACAGAATCAACATATGTTCTGACTGTCGAACTGAATGTTGTGACATTCATTCTCACCAGCATGTGCTAAAGTGTAGGATGATTGATTTTTCTGTTTCGGTATTTTTCTCAGGCTAGGGATTCAACAGCTGAGCTAAAATCCAGGAAACCAACTACTTACCTACAATTAATGAACCTAACAAATAACCTAGTTGTTAGCAATCTAATAAGTGGAAATTAGATTAACGTGTTCAACCTTTAATTCAGGAAATAAAGTAAAAGACAAACACACTGGAACAATGTAACAGATGATGTCCAAAATCAACAGTAAGACATCATGCTGATAACTGTGTAAGAAAACAACAGAAGTGAGTGCTAGGATTGATCTCTGTTGAGTCTTTCTTCCTGATGCACAGAACCAGGAGTTCATCCATTCTAGGGTGACATAGAATGAGATGTCGTGACACCTGTGAACGTGTGCACATTAGTACAGTGGTTAATAACTGTCTTGCTGTATTAGGTACAATGTTAGATCAGATGTCATGACTTGGAGTAGAACATCTGAATTCTGACTACACCAGAATTTCAGAAGCCAAGTTGATTGATGCTGAATAGGTTCAAAGTCGTTATGACCAGCTGAATTTGATTGAAGAGAAGAGATTGACCGCCATGCGCCACGGTCAGTTATATCAGCAAAGGATGAAGAAAGCTTTTGATAAGAAGGTCAAGCCTCGTGTGTCCCGAGAGGGTGACCTTGTGCTCAAGAAAGTCTTGTCTTTCACGCCCGATTCCAGGGGCAAGTGGACTCCAAACTATGAAGGTCCATATGTTGTTAAGAGAGCCTTTTCAGGCGGTGCTTTGATACTTACAACTATGGATGGGGAGGACTTCACTCGTCCTGTGAATTCAGATGCAGTCAAGAAATACTTCGCCTAAAAAAATAAAAACTGAATAGCTCGCTAAGTTGAAAACCCGAAAGGGCGACTTAGGCAAAAATGAGCGTCTCGGTGGATTGAAAACCCGAAAGGGCGGTCCAGGCAAAAATGAGTGTCTCGGTGGATTGAAAACCCGAAAGGGCGGTCCAGGCAAAAGTGAGAGACATGAAAAAAAATGAATGAATATATGTATCCCGCTAGATTGAGTACCTCATCCTGGGGCAATATAGGCAAAAATTAGGGATTTGGCAAGTAACTGCATCCCGACAAGACTTTGTTCTACAACTGTCATCCGTCAGAGATCCTTGCTCATTATCAGCCAAAGCTTCAAATACATCGGATTCAGAATTGGTGGAGAAATGGTCATTATGTTCAATGTAGCCCTTTTCCAATATATATCACCAATTTCAAATTTGTAAAGATCTATGGAGTCTTGCCATTCGCAGACTACCATTCTATCAAATAAATTTGAGCCTTTTATCCAATTATTGGCACTTTTATCTGTTTCTATTCAACAAATGTTTTGCATGTTTTGAGTAAGAAAATATCATTGTTTCAAACAATAAAATTTTTTATAATTTGTTTTTAAACAAAGTGAACATTCACAATGACGAAAGGATACTTAGGAGATCCTCAGTGCTCTCCCAAGGGTGGTACGATCCCCAACAGGGTAAGATTTTTGTCCATATTCCTGGCATGATTGTATCTCCTCCCTCCGGAACCCCTTGTGGTTTATCCTACCAAGTGGATTGCTTGTTGAGAGTCACCTCTCTTTCCTTCAGCAGAGTAGCAATCTTTCTTCCTCAGCAGCTTGGATCTCTTTGGGCAAGAGCGGTATTTGGTGGTTGATCCCGATAAATCCTTTATCTCCTCGGGTAGATTCCCCAGTAGAGTTGTTGGTGTGGTGGACCTTGTCTGTGATAACTCTCGTCCCCAGCAGGAATGATTGATGATTCATCCCCTGCAGAGTTCTTTGCTTCCTGGTATCTCTGATCCCCAGCAGATTGGATACTCCCCGGAGAACTTGGCTTTCTCTCTTGAGATGTAGTACCGGGTGGTTGATTCCTGGACCTGGTTGTGTTAGATATGTCTGTCTGTCAGCATACATCATACATAAACCACGCATATACATGCATAATTATAACATTCAGATATTCATGCTGCATTCTTTGCCATATATCGTTGTTTGCTGTCTCCTGCTATTTGGTGATATACTTCCCCGAGCAGATGTATGTGTCTGATCTCTCCATATAGCGTCAGCCCTATAGGCAGAAAGCGTCTATCCTTTCTTCCATATTCCCCACGGGTTATATCCTCGTGGATGTTGATTGTTTTTGTTCCTTCCCAACACATATACTAGGATGGTTTTCCCCATTAAGTTATATCCTCACCGGGACAAGTCTTGATTTGGTGTGCCTATCTAGTTTGATCCTAGATCGGTCTCTTGAGACTCTTTTCCTGTTTCCCCGTGGTAAATGAATAATTGCTCAATAATTAGTAATTATTATCCCGGCGGAGTCTGTGGTTCTCTACCCTCATACCGGTAGTTGTAAGTTATATTTCTGTGGTCTACTACCCAGTAACCGATAGTTGTAAACCCCATTTTGTCCCCGTGCAGAGTTAAACCTTGATTGTTGTTCATCCTAACCGATGACGGGTACTCTCTTTTGTGGTTCTCTACCCTCATACCGGTAGATGTAATTCCCTCCTTGTTCGTTATCTTTATACAAAATTCGATATTGACATTCCTTAATTTAGTATACCATTCAGTAACCGGTGATATATCTCTTGGATAATTGCTCTAATTACGCAATTTATCCCTAGCGGGTCATCTCTCTTCTATCTTGTTGTTGTTAGTAACGATTGTTCCTCCCCTGAATTGGTCATCATTATATACCTAGTTTCGGTATCCCAATGCCTTTTCTTTTCGGTCGATTTATCCTTTATTAACCCAGTAACCGGTTGTGGATAATCGTCCATGCGAGTATATTATCTATGTTCTGACGGTAATAGATAGTATATCTCATGCACTCTTCGGTCGAAGCCTTTCGTTCTTCCCCAGTTGAGTAAGATTCGTACCCCCTTTTCGGAGTCGAATGTCCATCCCATAATCGAGTTTGCTTTTTGCCCTCTTTTTGGATGATGAGTGTTTTGGGAATATTCCCCAATTCACACCTTGATTGGTCATCATTATATACCTAGTTTCGGTATCCCGATGCCTTTTCTTTTCGGTCGATTTATCCTTTATTAACCCAGTAACCGGTTGTGGATAATCGTCCATGCGAGTATATTGTCTACGTTCTGGCGGTAATATATAGTATATCTCATGCACTCTTTGGTCGAAGCTTTTGTTCTTCCCCAGTCGAGTAAGATTCATACCCCCTTTACGGAGTCGAATATCCATCATGTCATCGAGTTTGCTTTTAGCCCTCTTTTGGATGATGAGTGTTTTGGGAATATTCCCCAATTCCCGCCTTAGTTGGTCACCTATTATATGCCCAGTAACCGGTATCCCTGGTGTTCCCTCCTCTCTGCTCCCTATCATGACTTTTTGTTCTCTGTGGAGTAAGATTTTCCTGAGTTGAGATATACCTTTTTAGGTCTTTCTCAGATGATTTGGTTGATTGATATCTCTCACCCTTATACCGGTCTTAAATATTCACTCTTCCCGAGCATGAATATCTAAGACCGGTATAAGGGTAATCCCTGGGGGCAACCCTTGATTACCCTATATTTTTTTCTCTAACCTGTTTGTTGAGTTTTTTTTTATGAGGGCTCACATGACTCTTGCAGAGATGGTTTGCGTGGTTTCCCACTTTATTTGTGGGATACCCCCTGGAGGTTCATTCCGATTACCTATGCTTAATGGCTTGAGATATTTGTTTGTGACTGCTTATTCCAAAGGATGGGAGCTACTTGGATCATCAATATGATCTCAAGAGGGGAACTCCCAATATGGTTTTATTTTCTTTTCCCTTATCTCTTGTATGTTTAGGAATTGAACCCTTCTTTTTTTTTTCTTTTTTTCCCCATTCTAACCCAAGCCAAAACTTTTTGTGCAAACAATAACTTTTGTTTTCAACATTAGAAACCTAAGCCTTATGCTTTTGATTTTCAAACTTATTTTTCATAACACTTATTTTGAATTGAACATTTTAATCCACTTTAACCATATTTTTGTAAATACTTTTAATTGGTAAATATAACCCATTCAAATACTTTTCGTGGTTTCAATGGCCACCTTCTTAATCAAACCTTTTTTTTATAACCATTAGCTATTAGGTTTGAGTTATCCTTGAGGTAGATATAATACTCACCTTTATCCTTAGTGATGGACAATGAGTCTTCCATTCTTATTATAGGGTTAACCCCTCACTAGCATGTTGAAGCTATCCTCACATGGTGGATTTGTGGTTTTAGGTTGAGTTTTCTCCCTTTGATAACAAAAGACCTTAAGGTTTTTGGATCAATCAATCCACTCACTTATTTTGAATTTTTCTACCCCGAACTACGAGGTTTTGATCCTAATCTTTTTTTAAGATGGTACGTAGGCAATGGGTTCATCCATTCAAACACAAAATGTAAATAAATTTGTATATTCTTTTCTCATCCCTTCAATCATGTTTGCACAAATAAATTTTCACAAAAAAAAATAACAACCTTACAATAAATGTGAAAAGGGCTCCCTAGGAGTACCTAGGATGTTTTGGGTGCCTAACACCTTCCCATTGCATAACCAACCCCCTTACCCAGATCTCTGACATTTTTACTAGTTTTTGATTCGATAAAACTTTTAGGTTTTTGTTCGCTTTCTAACCATTCCTTTGGATAAATAGAAGTGCGGTGGCGACTCGACTTGTATGATTTACCTTGGATTTAGTCAATATCTCTAATGGTAACGAATACTCGCTACAGGGGTGCTATTACCTTCCCTTCGCATAATCGACTCCCGAACCCTAGATTTGGTTGCAAGACCTTGTCTTTTCCTCTCTTCAGGTTTTCTTCGATCGTTTCCTTTCCCTCCTTTGGGATAAATAACGAACGGTGGCGGCTCTTTTATTTTTTCCCGCCGGTTGTTTTTCACGTGCGACAGCTGGCGACTCTGCTGGGGACCCAGTTTCCCTATGCGAGTCCCTCCTAGCTTTTATGAGTTTCTTGTTTGTTGGGTGTTTATTCTTTTATACAGTTATTTACTTTCAGCATTTATCTGCTTTATCTTATTACATTGTGTACATATGATTGTTGTATTTGCTGGATCTGTTGGGTTGGTTGTTTATTGGGGTGGGTTGTTCTATAAGAGATAAGCCCACTACCCAAGCTTGAGCGTACACACAGGTTTTAGAGTGGATAGTCATGAGGCTTGTGTAGCATGTTGCTACGTTAAGTCGTTCAGTAGACCCACACTCAAATGAGGTTTCTTTTGGATATATTCTGTCCTATGGGTGTTCCGTAACGATAGGATGTTCCTTTAGAAATCGTCGACTCTGGTGACCATTTCCCGGGGACTCAGTCGAGGCACTCCTCTGAGACGCAATTATGTTAGCTCTGGTGGGTGCATTCTCGCTGCTCAATCCGAGGACCCAAGGCTAGGAACTTGCTTTTAGGATGTCCTGTTGAGGGGAGTCAGTGGAGGTCTTTTGTCTCGTAATAATACCAAACCTTCAGCGGTAAACATATTATTCTCGACTGAAGGGCTAGAAGCTGACGAACTTCTGTTCTTAGAACCAACCAGTGAGGGGCGGGCTAAATTCATGAAACCTTAACCTTCAACCAACCTGGTTTTTCGGTATTCTTGTTGGAGCAGAGCTTTGATCTCTTATATGTTCCTCAGTGGTTTTCTCTTCAGACAGTGCGACCCGACAGTTGAAGGTGAGAAAAACAAGAAAGGGGGGTTTGAATTGTTTTGGAAAATAAGCGCTTTTTCAGAATAAGTACACACAGGATTTTATACTGGTTCGCTTATAACACAAAGCTACTCCAGTCAACCCGGCCAAGGTGATTTCGCCTTCAAAAAGGACTTAATCCACTAATCTTGAAAGATTATTACAACCAACGTCTAAGAGAAAGATCTCTTAGTCCTCCCAAGTATACAGACTGCGCAGAGTCACTTGAGGAACAATCAAAAACAATTTAGGCAAAACAGAGTTTGTAATCTATAGTGCTTCTAGGATAAAGCAAATATTACAGCAATTTGAGCAAGTAAAAGGTTTCACGTTATGAGCAAAAGCTCGTGAAAGACTTAGAGAGAGAGTGGAATGTTTCTGTGCGTTCAGGTCTTCTTCTCAATGATGTTTGCCGTCCTTTAAATAGAGGTGGAAGAACCGTTGTAGTGATGGCAGAATATTTGACTTTGATTTGAGTTTAATGCCATTACTTCTGTGTTTCTTGCCATAGCAAGTTTGTCTCCTTGAATAACTTCTTTCCAAATATACTTTCTTTCCATTTGAAGTTGTAGTTTCCGTTACTCTTTCTGGATAAGGATATTCTTCGTCAGAATCTGCGTTAACTCTGTTACTCTGAGATGTTGTGATGTGACATCAGAGCTTCTGATAGTCCTGGTCTTTTAGATCATCAGTGTTGACTTCAGAGGAAGTTGAGAGCTTCTGGTATTCTGATATGTTGTTGTGCTCAGAGTCAGAGCTTCTCGAGCGCATTTCCACTTCAGATGCTTCTGATCTTCTGGTATGCTATTTTGCTCAGAGTCAGAACTTCTACAGCGCGTTTCCACTTCAGATGCTTCTGATCTTTTGGTACTTTATATCTGATTTGATTCTGTATCTGATAAAGCGATCAGATTCCTTTGTTAGAGTCCTGCACATTTAGAGACTTTTCGTTAGAGTGCCATTTTTGGTTTCATCCTTTGTTATCATCAAAATCCTGGAATCTGTTGTAGAACTATTTTTGTTCTTACAATCTCCCCCTTTTTGATGATGACAAAACAAACTTAAATGACAGATGAAATATTCAGATATAAGAGTTTATCGGATCAGATAGAAGTGAGCTCCCCCTGAGATAGGTTAGGGAGTTCAGAAGTTCTTACGAGAGCTGTTTTATTAGTATGTTAGATAGATTTTTATTGAATAGTATGTTTCCAGAGTACTTAAGGAATTAGACAATTTTTCATCAGAGCTGTTTGATTTTCTCCCCCTTTTTGTCAGAATCAAAAAGACTTAAAGAAATAATAAGCAGGAAGAAAATATATATATATATATATCTAGATACGCGCAAAAATCATCAGAGACAAAACAAAAGGCAACAAAAAAATCCTAGGTGCTTAAGGGTTGGGAGGAGGAGGCATCCTCTGAAGCAGTTGGGTCAGCAGATTCTAGATGTTGGCATTGACTGTGTCCTGTTGATCCAGTCTGGCTCAGACTTTCTTCTGTTCTTTCTGAAGCTCCTCGAGGGTCTTGAGAACCAGAGGGGCAAAAGTAGAAGACTCCCCCTGAGTCAGAGCATTCTGTTCTTCAGCACGGAGAGCTTCAGCTTCAGCAGCGGTTTTAGCTTCAGCTTCAGCAGCAGCAGCAGCATTAGCTAGAGCTTTGGCTTCAGCTTCCCTTACACTTTGAAGTTCTTCTTGTCTTGCTCTTTCTTCTGCTTCCCTTCTGGCCTGTTCCTCAGCTTCTCTGGCTAAGGGCTCCTGTAGTCTTGCCTCTGCGTCTCTGATAAAGTCGTTTCTGACTTATTCAGAGAGGTGTTTCAGCTTGAAGGCCTCAGAGGTCATCCAGCCAATGACTTTGTTCCAGTGTGTCCTAATAGAGGAAGGATCATCACTGATGCCAGAGTTAATGGTCAGAGACTTGACCTTTTCAATTGATGCTCCTGCAAACAGCATAATTGCTTCCTCTAGGGTTGGCATGGAGTTTTCTGGTTCAGATGGTGGAGGTGAAGAGTTTGGAGGGCTTAGGTTGAGACTTTGAGGTTCAGCGGAAGTGTTTGGAGGGGTAATGTCAGAGGTGTTGGGGTCAGAGGGTTGAACGTCAGATGGAGTGATGGTTGGTTGTTCTGTGGGTGGTGAGGTTACTTCAGGTTCAGATGGAGGTTGTTATGGTTGTTGTGAGGCAAGGTTTTGAGTCTGAAGTTGGGCTAGAGTGGGAGAAGCGGGGTCAGAGAATTCTGTGTCAGATGAGATGATACAGTAAGGAGGTGATTCTGGGGCTGAAGATGAGGACGTGGTTTCATTCATTTGTTCAGCTTCAGATAGGGGTAGGGAGGTATTGGTGAGGTTAAATTTTGGGAATGGTTGAGATGTTCTGGTTGTTGAAGGAGGGGTTTTAGATGGGGTGTATAGAGGTGTTGTTAGAGGAATAGAAGAAGCAAGTTGTTGTACAGAGGGAGCAGGAGAGGCAGACTTACCAGAAGACTCATGCAGAGGTGTTGGAGGTCTTGATCCAGAGGATTCTCCTAGCTTCACTTTCTTCGCCTTTGATATCTTCTCAGATGGACCTCTTTTATGCCTCATGAAGTTGAGAGCTTTATCTGGCAGTTCGCTCAACTTGAATTCTGAGATATCTACTCCTTCATCCTTCAGACCTTGGAGATAGTGGAGAATTGCCTCTTTGGGTTCTTCCTTAGAGAATAGATATAGACCATGGGGAATTTTCCTCTGATCTTTTAAGGCTTCCCAAGAGGTGTCCAGAGTAGGTCTAACGTTGACCTTCTCCAGAATCCCCATGCTCTTCAGATTCCTGGAGTTCAGAGGCTTTCCAGTGTCTATTGCCATGTCTTCCATGAGCCTGAGCTTTACCAGATGGTCCACGAGACCACTTTCTATTAGTACATCTGAGATGAGTCTTCCCAGAGGAATGTAAGTTCTGGGCTTCATGTGATTTCTGGTTTCTCGTACCGAATCTCTGAGGTATTTGAAGAGAAGTGCTAGGAGGCATAGCTTCAGACCTTTATGAATGCAGTACAAAATACATTTATGATTTGTATTAATGTAATCTGATGAATTTGACGCTGGGCGATGATGGATTGTACCCAGAATGATTTTGAGCCACACCCGAAGGTTCTGAAGTAGTTCCTTGTTCTTTGAGGGGTTGCCTTCTGCATTTTGTTTGAAGATTGTTGGATTGATTTTCTTGAGATATGTATTTCGCCTTGGGATTGATGTTGTAAATTCTTCTTCCTCCATCTTTCTCCATGTTTAGAAGAGCATCGATGGATTTTTCAGTTATCACCATCTTTACTCCCAGAACATAAGAGACGATGAAGTGATCGTCAGCATCAGCAAATCTCCAGAATTTATTAATGAGATTTGGGTAAACTGGACCGTAGAGGCGTTTAAAGTAGTTTCCCCAACCTTGTTTGCGAAGTTCTTTAGTGAGGTCTACGCCATTTCTTCTCATGTTATCAAAATCCACCAGGGATTCACATAACACTTCTAGTTTGTCAAAGGGCGTTGCAAGATGAATGTGGGGTCTCGATCAAGAATGTGAGGCTCCTTGTATACTGGTGTTGTAACTACGCCTGTAACCGTTGGAGTAGGGTTGCTTGTGCTTGGAACTTGATTGCTTGAATCCATTTGCTGAGAGTAGTTGAACACAACTTATTGTTGAGTATCCATGGTGTGAATGAAGAACTGAGATGAAGATGAACTGTTTGCAGAAATTCCTTGAGAGAACTGGGGTTTAGAGTGTGAGTGAGAGTGAAATGTGTGCAAAGTGAGAAAAGAGTGTTTAAATACCCAAAATAGGGCGCATGCAAAACGACACACAAATCAGAGTTTTAGCACAAAAACCAAGTTAGCACGTTTAGAGGGAGAAATGATTATAGCTCATAAATGATGTCTAATCCCAACAGTTTGCACACTGCTCGAGGAGATCTCAAGAGTCTGTTCCTTGATCACTGATGGACAGCTGTCTAGAAGTTCCAAGGTTGGACGCAAGTCACTCCACGTGTTTTGATTTATCTGATCTTCAAGAATACCAAACGATTGGTTCCTGGAGATTTCTAACTCAGATAACTTCTAACTAGGTAGAAGTATCAGAGTCAGAGGCAGAGTCCATTTGTTTATGTCAGAGTCTCATTTAACAACTTCAGAGGCAGATTTTATTCAGGGCAGTTTTGAATGTTCAGATTTTCTAAGATAAAGAGGAATCTATCTTCAGCTAAGGGTTTAGTAAAGATATCTGCCCATTGATGATCTGTATCAATGAACTTCAATGTTATTATTCCTTTCTGAACATAGTCTCTAATAAAATGATGTTTTATTTCAATGTTCTTAGCTCAGGAGTGTAAAATCGGATTCTTACTTAAATAAATGGCAGCAGTGTTGTCACAAAAGATAGGAATGTTACTCTCGAAGATTTGCAGATCTTCTAACTGATTCTTCATCCAGAGCATCTGAGTCGTGCACAGTGATGCTGAGATGTATTCTGCTTCTGTCGTGGACAGGGCGATAGTTGATTGTCTTTTGCTGGCCCATGATATCAGATTGTTTCCCAAGAGCTGACAATTTCCAGATGTGCTTTTTCGTTCCAATCTATCTCCTGCGTAATCTACATCACAATAACCAGAAAGTCTATACTCTGATGTTTTCTCATACATCAGGCCCAGGTTAGGAGTTCCTTTCAGATATTTGAAAATGCTCTTAACTACAGTTAAGTGAGTTTCTCTAGGATCTAATTGGAATTTGGCACAGAGACAAACACTGAAGAGAATATCAGGTCGAGTAGCAGTCAGATAGAGAAGAGAGCCTATCATACCACGATAGAGCTTCTGACAAACCTTTTTATTGACTTCTTCCTTTTCAAGAATGCATGTTGGATGCATGGGAGTCTTTGCAGAATTACATTCAGCCATGTCAAATTTCTTCAGAACATCTTTTATGTATTTGCTTTGATGAACGTACGTGACTTCTGAGGTTTGGTTAATTTGAATTCCTAGAAAGAACTTTAGTTCTTGCATTAAGCTCATTTCAAATTCTGCCTGCATTAACTCAGAGAATTCTTGACAAACAGAGGCGTTAGCTGAACCAAAAATGATATCATCAACGTATATTTGGCATATCATGAGATCATTATTAAGGTTTTTACAGAAGAGTGTGGAGTCAACTTTCCCTCTGATAAAATTATGTTCCAGAAGAAAGTTACTTAACCGTTCATACCAAGCTCTGGGAGCTTGTTTAAGTCCATATAAAGATTTTTTAAGTTTAAAAACATGTTCTGGATAATTTGGATTTTCAAAGCCTGGAGGTTGGTTGACATACACTTCTTCTGATATATAACCATTAAGGAATGCACTCTTGACATCCATTTGATATAATTTGATAGAATGATTTATAGCGAAAGATACAAGAAGACGAATAGATTCTAACCTGGCGACTGGAGCAAAGGTTTCATTGTAGTCAATACCTTCTTGTTGACTGTAACCTTGAGCCACCAATCGAGCTTTGTTTCTTACGACTTCTCCTTTCTCAATCAGCTTGTTTCTGAATACCCATCTGGTTCCGATAACGTGAGTGCCTCTGGGCTTAGGAACAAGATCCCAGACATCATTCTTTCTAAATTGATCTAGCTCTTCTTGCATGGCTAGAACCCAGTCGTTATCTTGAAGTGCCTCATCACAAGACGTAGGCTCGATCAGAGACACTAGTCCCAGAGGAGTCTCTTCAGAGGTCCTGAAGGTAGATCTGGTTCTGACAAGTTCGTCCTTGTTACCCAGAATCAATTCTTCATATATGTTGAGGCAACTTTTAGCTTTCTTTGGGATTAATGGAAGATTAATTTCCTTATGATTTTGAATGGAAGTTGCTTCTGGAGTTTTGTCAGATCCTGCAAGAGAGATTTCTAAATCTGCAAAATTCTCAACTAGCTTTGACTTTTCAGGGTCAAGCTTATCGTCAAATCTGACATGAATTGATTCTTCCACAATTTTGGTTTTTGTATTGTATACTCTAGAGCCTTTAAAGCGTTCTGAGTATCCTAACATAATACCTTTCTGTGCTTTGGAATCAAACTTGTTCAGATGTTCTTTAGTGTTTAAAATAAAACAGGAGCATCCAAAAGTATGAAAATATGAAATGTTTGGTTTTCTTCCTTTACACAGTTCATAGGGAGTCTTTTCCAGAATAGGTCTTATGGAGATTCTATTATGAATATAACACGTTGTATTTACAGCTTCGGCCCAAACGTGCTTAGCCACATTTGTTTCATTTATCATAGTTCTTGCCATCTCTTGGAGTGTCCTATTCTTCCTCTCTGCAACTCCATTTTGTTGTGGAGTTCTAGGGAAGGAGAAATCATGGGATATTCCATTAGAGTCAAATAATTCCTCAAAAAATTTGTTTTCAAATTCCCCTCCATGATCACTTCTGACTCTTACAATTTTAGAGTCAAATTCTTTTTGCACTTTGGAACAGAAGCTAGTGAATACAGAGTGAGACTCACTCTTGTGCTTTAGGAATTTCACCCATGTCCAGCGACTGAAATCATCAACAATGACTAGTCCATACTTCTTTCCATTTACTGATGCTGTTTTCACAGGACCAAATAAATCAATGTGAAGAAGTTCCAGAGGCCTAGAGGTAGTAATAATAGTTTTCTTTTTGAAAGATGTTTTTGAAAATTTTCCTTTCTGACATGCTTCACATAGAGCGTCTGAAGAGAACTTCAGTTTAGGTAGGCCTCTGACTAACTCGAGTTTATTTAGCTGGGATAATTTCCCCATGCTAATGTGGCCCAAGCGTCTATGCCATACCCATTTCTCTTCGTGAACGGACATCAGACACTTCACATTTTATTCTTTTAAATCAGACAGATTAATTTTATAAATATTGTTTTTCCTCTTGCCTGCGAATAGGACAGAACCATTGTTTTGATTTATGACTTTACATGCTTTTTGATTAAAGATCACATCATAACCGTTATCACTTAATTGACTTATGGATAACAGGTTATGCATTAATCCTTCTACGTAAAGGACATCAGATATAGAGGGAAGAGTACCATTACCAATAGTTCCGGAGCCTCTGATCCTTCCTTTCTGATCTCCTCTGAAACCTACGAATCCAGCATCTTTAAGTTCCAGGCTTTGGAACATAGACTTTCTTCCCGTCATGTGTCGCGAGCATCCAGAGTCCAGGTACCATGACTGGTGTTTGAACTTTGCTGCATAAGATATTTGCAACATAAACAATCTTATCTTTTGGTACCCAGAGTCTCTTAGGTCCTTTATGACTAGTTTTCCCAGAGTTTCTTATTACCTTGGGTTTTCTAGCATTATCAAATTTTTGCTCTTGTGTGTGTGTATAGTGATATGAAAATGGAGATTTAGGTTGGTCACTAGTAGATGTTTTATCTTCCTTAGGATCATACCCAATTCCTCTTCTATTGTTCTGACTGACTCCATAAATCATGGATGCCATTACACTTCTTCCTATCCCATTTTTCAGAAACTTTTGAAAGGCTTTTTCGTATTTATAAATTATCGTGTTTGAAGTTTGTGGAGCTTGAGATAACGCTTCTTCTAGTTTTAAACAATTTTTCTTTGCTGCATCTCTTAGTGATGTTAAAACTTTGTTTTCATCTTTTAGTTCTAGAATTGTCATCTCAAGTTGGCCACATTCTTCAAATTTTCTTCAAGACATCCTTTTATTGCTTTAAATTTTTGTTTTAGTTTCTGATATGAGCTAAGGGTTTCAGACAAGCATGATTCTAGGTCAGATCGAGAGAGTTCAGAAAATACCTCTTCTGATTCAGATTCTTCATCTGAATTGTTCCTGGATGTGGTAGCCATGAACGCCACATTGGCCTGTTCATCAGAGTCAGATTCTGATGAGTCAGATTCACTATCATCCTAGGTGGCCATCAATCCCTTCTTGGTTCTGAGGGAGTTTTTCTTGAAGCTCTCTTTTCTGGAGCTGTCTTTCTTTAATTTGGGGCATTCGTTCCTGTAGTGACCTGTTTCTTTACATTCATAACAAGTAACATCTTTGTTAGTTTTACCTTTTGAGGTTGATTCTGATCGATCCCCTCTGGGTCTTGGTCTCCTGAAGTTATTGTTCCTCTTTTTCCAGAGTTGTTTAACTCTTCTAGTTAGGAGGGACAATTCTTCTTCATCATCAAAATCTTCCTGTTCAGAGTCATCAGCATCTTCTGTTTCGGCCTGGAATGCTTTGTTTCTGTCAGATTTGCGTCTTTCAGATCTGGACTTTAATGCTACAGACTTGTTCTTCTTCTGAGGCTCATCTTCCTCTAGTTCTATCTCATGACTTCTGAGTGAACTGACAAGCTCTTCAAGACTGATGTTGTTCAGATCCTTTGAAAGCTTTAAGGCAGTGACCATGGGTCTCCACTTCTTTGGCAAGCTTCTGACTATCTTTTTGACATGGTCTGCAGTTGTGTATCCTTTGTCTAGAACTTTGAGTCCTGCAATAAGAGTTTGGAATCTAGAGAACATTACCTCTATGGCTTCGTCATCCTCCATTTTGAAGGCTTCGTATTTCTGGATTAGAGCCAGAGCCTTTGTTTCTTTGAACTGAGAGTTTCCTTCATGAGTCATCCTCAGGGAGTCGAGTATGTCTTTAGCTGTTTCTCTGTTGGTAATTTTTTCATACTCGTTGTAAGATATGGCATTGAGAAGTATCGTTTTGGCTTTGTGATGATTCTTGAATTCTCGCTTCTGATCGTCTGACATCTTACTTCTGGGAACTTCAACTCCAGCATCTGTTACAGGAGGTTTGTATCCATCTGTGACAATGTCCTAGAGATCAGCATCATAGCCTAGAAAGAAACTTTCAATTCTATCTTTCCAGTAATCGAATTTCTCTCCATCAAAGACAGGAGGCTTAGCATTGTAACTGTCTCTTTCATTTGTGTGGGCCATAGTTTTTCTCGTTCTGGATCTCTCTACACTGTTAAGTGTTTGATTAGAAAATCAATAACAGAGCCGAAGCTCTGATACCAATTGAAGGTGAGAAAAACAAGAAAGGGGGGTTTGAATTGTTTTGGAAAATAAGCGCTTTTTCAGAATAAGAACACATAGAATTTTATACTGGTTCGCTTATAACACACAGCTACTCCAGTCCACCCGGCCAAGGTGATTTCGCCTTTAAAAAGGACTTAATCCAGTAATCTTGAAAGATTATTACAACCAACGTCTAAGAGAAAGATCTCTTAGTCCTCCCAAGTATACAGATTGCGCAGAGTCACTTGAGGAACAATCAAAAACAATTTAGGCAAAACAGAGTTTGTAATCTAGAGTGCTTCTAGGATAAAGCACATATTACAGCAATTTGAGCAAGTAAAAGGTTTCACGTTATGAGCAAAAGCTCGTGAAAGACTTAGAGAGAGAGTGGAATATTTCTGTGCGTTCAGGTCTTTTTCTCAATGATGTTGGTCGTCTTTTAAATAGAGGTGGAAGAACCGTTGTAGTGATGGCAGAATATTTGACTTTGATTTGAGTCTAATGCCATTACTTCTGTGTTTCTTGCCATAGCAAGTTTGTCTCCTTGAATAACTTCTTTCCAAATATACTTTCTTTCCATTTGAAGTTGTAGTTTCCGTTACTCTTTCTGGATAAGGATATTCTTCGTTAGAATCTGCGTTAACTCTGTTACTCTGAGATGTTGTGATGTGACATTAAAGCTTCTGATAGTCCTGGTCTTTTAGATCATCAGTGTTGACTTCAGAGGAAGTTGAGAGCTTCTGGTATTCTAATATGTTGTTGTGCTCAGAGTCAGAGCTTCTAGAGCGCGTTTCCACTTCAGATGCTTCTGATCTTCTGGTATGCTGTTTTGCTCAGAGTCAGAACTTCTACAGCGCGTTTCCACTTCAGATGCTTCTGATCTTTTGGTACTTTATATCTGATTTGATTCTGTATCTGATAAAGCAATCAGATTCCTTTGTTAGAGTCCTGCACATTTAGAGACTTTTCGTTAGAGTGCCATTTTTGGTTTCATCCTTTGTTATCATCAAAATCCTGGAATCTGTTGTAGAACTATTTTTGTTCTTACAACAGTTGTTCAAGCAGATACAGCAATCTTGATTCCCATGTCACTGCATTGCATTACATCATTTTGCATTCACATTATTTAACACATGTTTATCTATTTCTAGGGGTTTATATCTTCTTCTTGATTCTAGTCGGGGTTTTCTGGTTCTCCTAAGATGGATATTGGCAGAAAAAGACATGTCGCCTACAAATTTCCTGTGGGTTGTTTGGATCCCATTCAACAGCTGATGAAGTTAAGGGATCATGATTCTCTAGAAAGATTCCGGAAGGATTACAGGTTGATTCTAAGTTTCGTTACGGTTCTCCCCAAAGATCAACACGATGCTCTCTTTACATTGTTGCAGTTCTATGACCCTCCATTGAGGTGTTTTACATTCCCTGACTATATCTTGGTCCCTACTTTGGAGGAGATTGCCAATTTTCTCAGAGTTCCTATCAAGTCGCAGTTGCTATTCTACAGTTCCGAGTTTCTGCCCGATTTCAGCATGGTTGCTTCAGCCACGTATTTGGGGAAATCAATCTTGGAGTCTAGTATGTTTTAGAAAGGACGAGTCAGTGGTTTTCATCTCAGTTTCTTAGTGGGAGAAGCCAAGAAGAAGCTTGAGGATGGTGATCAGAGGTGTTTCAATGCTGTGTTGGCTCTTTGTGTGTACAGGATTGTCTTGTTCCCTAATGTTGCAAAATTTGTGGACGTAGTCGCAATATGCCTCTTCGTGTTGGAAAATCCAGTGCCGACCTTGCTGGGAGATTTCTTTCATTCAGTGCATCACAAGAATGAGAATAGAAAAGAAGGATTGGTGAATTATTATGCACCCTTGTTTCATAAGTGGTTCAGGTCTCACCTACCCAAGTCGGGAGCGTTCGTTGATTTCAAGGACTCGTTGAGTTGGTCGAAGAGGTTGATGGGGATAAGAGCTAAAGATATTTCTTAGTGGTCTGACCGGAACTTGCTTTGGGCGAATATTATTCATAGTTGCGGGAACTTCCCGAATGTGCCGTTGGTAGGAAGAAGAGGAGGAATCAACTATAATCCTTCTCTAGCAGTCAGATAGTTTGGGTATGCTTTAAGAACTCCACCTTTGGAAAAAGATGTGGAAGAATCTCTGTTTTTCCATTCTTCATCTGATCTGACTGTATCCCATAACGCAGCTGAGGCCTGGCTCAAGGTAATCAAGAGAGGAAGGACTGTACTTGGAAAAGGGGATTGCAGGACTTATCCTCAATATGAAGATTGGCTTCGGGGAAGAGTTGAAGAGTTTAGTCTGCCATTTCCTATTGAAGAACCTTTATATCCACCTACTCCTGAGCAGTCAACAATGGTGAGCCGAGAGGAGTATGAAAAATTGAAGGATACCATGGAGGAACTTCAAACTGAAAACTCGGAGTTGAGTGTGAAGTTGCAAGACTTTATGCATCTATACCATGAGGCAGAATATCAGAAGGGGGAAGTTGTCAGATTGCAAGAGGAAGCAGAAAAGAAATTGGCTGTGGAGGTGAACTTCTTCAGGAAAACTGACAAAGCCTTGGGGTCATCCGGTTCTGAGTTGAGGTGAGTCAAGCAGCAGTTAACAGATGCCCGTGGTAAGTTGGCTGGGTGGCAAGAACAATGGGATGCATTTTCAGCTTCTTGGAGGGCAAAAGAGGAGGAGATGGTGGCCCAATTGACTTGTCAGATGGAGAAGTTGAAGACTCTGCTGAAGGAGAAGAACAATGAGCTCCTGTGTGCCCGTATAACCAATGGTTACATCACAAATCAACTCGACAAGGCTCAAGAACAGATTGAAGAACTCAAAGCGCTGGCGGGTTTGAAGAAATCTAGACTTGAAGACGTATTCGGGGAGGATGATGGGGATTATTACATAGAGCACATCAAAGAACTGGATGGGATTATTCACAAGAGGAATTTGCTTATCCGGCGTTTGACAGAATCTCCAGATCATCCTGACATAGTGGCACTACTGACTGAAGTTAGGAGCAGTCCTTATGGGTTGTATACAAGAGGCTGATTCCTGATTTTTGTTCCTCTTTTTTACTAGTTGTGTTTCTTTGTTTCTTTGTAGTAATGATCCACAGGCTTGTTGTGGAGATCCTCTTTTGATGTACTGTTGGCTAAGGCCCTTCTCTTTGAACTCATTTGTATGACGGTTTTTCTTTATTGCGTCTTGGTCTCAGAAGTTTATCTGCGACTCAATCTTCTTACACTGTTTATCTGATGTGAGACTGGAATCAAGGGGTAGAATACCCTTTGGAATTGATAAACATGTCATTACATTTGCATATCCATTAGCATGTCTTGCATAACAGGTATCGCCGCGGTGTTCTCATTTTGTTTGGTATTCCACTAGCAGGATAGCTGACTTAGGCATTCACCGATATGGTACCCGAAGGAATCAACGCAGAGCAATGGAAGGCCTACAAGCAGAGCTCGCTGAGATGAGGATTCACATGAATCAGTTCATGGAATTGGTCCAAGGAGTGGCTCAGGGACAGCAGGAGCTTAGACTGTTGGTACAAAGGAATCCCCCTACTATTCAACCGGAGATTGTGATTGATCCTCTAGCTGGAGAGACTAATGGACCCAATGGACCGGGGCCTATCCCTATCCCACGAGTCAACCTCGATCAACAACCCATCCATGATGATCAGGAGGATCAGTTCACCCTGCTTCAGGAAGACTTTGGCATGGGCCATGGTGTAGACCCTATGTTTCGGAGATTGGAGGAGAGGTTGAAAGCTGTGGAAGGGCAGAATGCTCTTGGTGTGGATGTTGCTGACTTGGGGCTGGTCCCAGGTGTGAGAGTTCCACCAAAGTTCAAAGTTCCAGTTTTTGATAAGTACAATGGCAACTCTTTCCCGAAGACTCACATGCAAGCTTACTTCCGCAAGATGATTGCATATTCCGATGATGAGAAGCTGCTCATGTACTTCTTCCAGGACAGCCTAGCTGGGGCATCTTTGGAGTGGTATATGAGGCTAGACAGAGCCCATATTCACTGCTGGAGAGACTTGGCTGAAGCTTTTGTGAAGCAGTATCGGTACAATACGGATATGGCACCTGACAGGACCCAACTCCAGAATCTGTCTCTCAAGAGCAATGAGTGCTTCAAAGAGTATGCTCAACGCTGGAGAGAGATGGCTTCCCGTGTTCAGCCTCTGATGTTGGAAAAAGAGATGGCCAACATGTTTATGAACACACTGCCCGGGTCTTATTTGGAGCGTCTGGTGGGTTGCAACACCTCAAATTTTGCTGATGTGGTCTCTACCAGTGAGAGGGTGGAGAACTACTTGAAGATGTGTAAGATCCAAAGTGGGGTTGGATCATCCTCGGGGTCGAAGAAGCCGTTCATAGGAGGACAGAAGAGGACAGAAGGGGATGCAAATTCCGTGTTTTCTTATCAGAGCAGGGGTGACCGAAGGAACAATTTTCAAAATTACCATCAGCAACCCTATGTTGCAGCTGTGACCATTCCGACTGCAACACTAGTGCAACAACAACAACCCTAGCGTCAAAAAAAATCAGTACCAACAACAACAGGGTAACAGACCTGCCTACCAACAGAGACAAAGGATGATCGATAGGTGTTTCGACACTCTTCCGATGTCGTACCCCCGGTTGCTTCCCAACCTTCAACAGTTGCAACTTGTGCAGTTATGCACTTTGGCTCCTCCTATTGGCAGGCTTCCAGTGGGTTATGACGCTAATGCTAGGTGTGAGTTCCGCTCTAGGGCACCTGGCCACAACACTGAAAACTGCAAAGCTTTTAAGCACGTAGTTCAGGACCTTATTGACTCAAAGGCCATTAACTTTGCGCTGACTCCTAATGTTGTCAACAATCCTATGCCGCAGCATGGTGGAGCAAATGTTCATATGGTTGAAGGAGAAGTCAAACCAATCAAGGATGTGTTGAAACTGAAGACTCCGCTGTTAGAAATTAAAGAATACTTGCTAAAGGCAGATGTTTTCCCCGGTTGCGGAAGCGGTTGTTTGGGTTATGTTGCACAGAGCGGGGGTTGTGTGAGGCTGCAGCAAGGTATCCAGGCCTTGCTTGACAATGGTATCCTCCGAGCTGAAGACCTATCTGCCTAAAAGTATGTTGAAGGGGTTGTTGAAGAGGTATTTGAGAATGCAGATGTTGATCCTCTCTTTTCTGAAGATGTCTTTGATGTTGAAGAATTTATGAATGTTGTTCCTATTGATTTTATAATTCCTAATGATGTAATTAATTTTCCTGATGTTGTTGCTAATATTCCAAACATTGTGTTTGATTTTGATGTATTTGTTGAACTTGATTCTGATGTTTCGGATGTTTGTAGTTCAATGAATGAGATTTATGAGTATGACTGTGACGTTGCCACTATTACAATTTTCTACCCGACCGCTCAAATCAGTGTGCCAGTAGCATAACCGGTACCACTAGTGTGACTGCATCAATCCACTATGACCATCACGACCCCTGGTCCTTTACCTTTCACCAGCGAAAGGGCCATTCCTTGGCATTACGGGGGGAGTGTGTACACGCATGATCATAGAGTGGAGCAACCACTGGAAATAGAAGAGGTGCAGGATCAGAAATCTGAACCTGAAGTTGAAATAAAAGATCCCGCAGTGGACAATGTTGGTGGAATCGGGCGATTCACCAGAAGTGGTAGACTGTTCTCACCACCAGTTACCCAATCTGATAGTGTTGATGCCGCGACGAAGGCCAAAGGCAAGCAAGTTATGAATGAGAGTACCTCCGCACCATAGGCTGGCTCTGAGCCTGCTTTCGGGAAAGATGTGGACGAGCTCTTGAGAATCATAAAGAAAAGCGACTACAAGGTAGTCAATCAGTTGATTCAGACGCCGTCCAAGATATCTATTCTCTCACTACTACTGTGTTCGGAGGCACATAGGGAGGCACTTCTGAAGGTCCTTAATGTTGCGTATGTGCCTCAGGAGATCTCACTGAACAACTAGACGGGATCGTTGCAAATGTTCATGCAAGAAACGGGTTGGGTTTTACTGATTCTGACTTGACGCCAGCTGGACACGATCATAATAAGTCTTTGCACATTTCGATGGAGTGCAAAGACACTATGCTATCCCATGTGTTGGTGTATAGAGGTTCCTCTCTCAATATGCTACCCAAGAGAGCCCTATCAAGGTTAGAGGTAGAAGGTTTGATATTGAAGCCTTCCGATCTTATTGTGAGAGCCTTCGATGGTTCTAAGAGGTCGGTATTCGGAGAGTTAGAATTGCCAATTCAGATTGGATCACAAACCTTCAACATCGTCTTCTATGTGATGGATATCAGTCCTTTGTATAGCTGCTTGCTGGGTCGTCCTTGGATCCACAATGTTGGGGCAGTCTCCTCGACCTTGCATCAGAAGATCAAGTTCCCGGTCAACGGAAGAATTGTCACTGTCTGTGGTGAGGAGGATATTTTGGTCAGTCACCTGTCTACATTCAAGTATGTAGAGGTAGAAGGTGAGATTCATGAGACCCTATGTCAGGCCTTTGAGGCAGTTCAAATCAAAGTTGCAGCTCCAATGGAGGAGGCTAAAGCAGGCGTCTCTATTTCGTCCTTTAAGCAGGCACAGGCCTTAGTAAATTCAGGTGTTTCTCCCGGTTAGGGACGTCTGTTGGATTTACCTATAAAGGAAGACAAGTTTGGGATTGGGTATCAGCCAACATTGACTTCTACAACTTCAACGCCTCAGACTCGTCAGGGGCCAATTACTTTCTCCAGTGCTGGCATCATTCAGTATGGCCAGATCTCTGCAATCAACGAAGAAGATGGGGATAGTGATTGCGACGTTGACAACTGGGTGCGTCCAAGGGTCCCGGGTGAAGTTCTCCGCAATTGGTCTTCTTAAGAGATTATCCAAGTCACTCTTCTTGAAGAGTAATTTTCTTTGTTTATTTGTGCATATCCAAGTCTTACGTTCCGCCCAGGGCTGAATGACTCATTGTAGGGCTCATCTATGTGAATACCTGCATTTTTTATCGTAAATAAAGGACGTCTTTTTGCATTCAAATACTTTGTTCATTGTCTTTCTATTTTTGTAGTTTTCAAAAATCAAAAAAATATATTTGGCAATGTTTTGTTTAGTTTTCACTCCTTGTTCACGCTCATAAGCACATACCATCACTCATGCAGATGCACGTCATCGAATCCTATTGATAACAGTTCTGCTATGGCTCACTTCGACTTTGAAAATCCAATCTTTCAAGCTGAAGAAGAGGGTGATGAAGACTGTGAACTCCCTGAAGAACTTGTCAGGTTGTTAAAATAGGAGTAAAGGGTCATTCAACCGCATCAAGAGTCTATTGAAGTGATTAATCTTGGCACCGAGGACGTCAAGAGAGAAATCAAGATAGGGGCTGCTTTGGAAGATAATGTGAAGAGGGGGCTGATCGAATTGTTGCAAGAGTATGTTGACATCTTCGCTTGGTCTTATCAGGACATGCCAGGGCTTGACGCAGACATTGTGGTACACCGTTTGCCTCTCAAAGAGGATTGTCCTCCGGTCAAGCAGAAGCTCAGAAGAACAAGACCAGAGATGGTTGTCAAGATAAAGGAAGAAGTGCAAAAACAGTTGGATGCAGGGTTTCTAGTGGTTACAAATTATCCACCATGGGTTGCAAATATCGTTCCAGTACCTAAGAAGGATGGAAAGGTACGGATGTGTGTTGACTACAGGGATCTAAACAGAGCTAGGCCTAAAGATGATTTCCCATTACCTCACATCGATATTTTGGTGGATAACACGGCTCAGTTCTCGGTATTCTCCTTTATGGATGGCATTTCTGGCTATAATCAAATTAAGATGGCACCAGAAGACATGGAGAAGACAACTTTCATAACCCCATGGGGCACCTTCTGCTACAAGGTGATGCCGTTTGGTCTGAAAAATGCTGGGGCAACATATCAACGAGCTATGGTAACTCTTTTCCACGATATGATTCATCATGAAATTGAGGTTTATGTTGATGGCATGATTGCCAAATCTCAGACGGAAGAAGAACATTTGGTGAATTTGCAAAAACTGTTTGAGCGTTTGAGGAAATTCAAGCTGAGGCTTAATCCGAACAAGTGTACTTTCGGGGTGAGATCTGGAAAACTGTTGGGTCTTATTGTTAGTGAAAAAGGTATTGAGGTGGATCCTGCCAAAGTAAAATCAATACAAGAAATGCCTGAGCCAAGAACAGAAAAACAAGTCAGTGGTTTCTTAGGGAGGTTGAACTACATTGCAAGGTTCATCTCTCACCTAACAGCCACGTGTGAGCCAATATTCAAATTGTTAAGAAAAGATCAGGCTATTAGGTGGAATGATGATTGCCAAAGGGCTTTTGAAAAAATAAAAGAGTATTTGCAGAATCCCCCAATCCTTATGCCTCCAGTCCCAGGGAGACCGCTGATTATGTATTTGACAGTACTTGATAATTCCATGGGTTGTGTTCTCGGTCAACACGACGAGACAGGTAGGAAAGAGCATGCCATCTACTACCTGAGTAAAAAATTCAAAGATTGCGAGTCGAGATACTCAATGCTTGAAAAGACATGTTGTGCACTTGCATGGGCTGCTAAGCGATTGAGACAATACATGCTGACTCACACAACCTTACTGATCTCCAAAATGGATCCAGTTAAGTATATATTTGAGAAGCCATCTCTCACCGGAAGGGTTGCTCGTTGGCAAATGGTATTGACAGAGTACGACATCCAGTATACATCCCAGAAAGCCATCAAAGGGAGCATTTTGTCAGACTATCTTGCTCAGCATCCGATTGATGATTATGAGCCGATGAAGTTTGATTTTCCAGATGAAGACATCATGTTCCCAAGATGAAAGATTGTGAAGAGCCAGTTGTTGAGGAGGGACCTGATCCAGAAGAAAGTGGACTTTAATGTTTGATGGGGCCGCCAATGCCAAAGGAAGTGGAATTGGTGTTGTCATTACCACTCCGAAAGGTGCCCACATGTCTTTCACCGGTCGTCTGACCTTTGAGTGCACCAATAATGAAGCTGAGTATGAGGCATGTATCTTGGGTATTGAGCAAGCCATTGATTTGAGAATCAAGACTCTGGACATCTTCGGAGATTCAACTCTAGTGATCAATCAAGTGAATGGTGATTGGAATACTCTCCAGCCTAATCTGGTCCACTATAGAGATTACACGAGAAGACTGTTGACTTTATTCACAACAGTAAAGCTGTATCATATACCTCGTGATGAGAACTAGATGGCAGATGCTCTTGCTACTCTATCCTCCATGATTAAGGTGATTCGGTGGAACCAGGTTCCCAGGATCGATGTTATGCGCCTTGATAGGGCCGCATATGTGTTCGTTGCTGAACTGGTAGTGGATGACAAGCCCTGGTATCACGACATCAAGTGCTTTCTGAAGAATCAAGAGTACCCTGCAGGGGCATCCAACAATGATAGAAAGACTTTGAGAAGATTGGCAGGCAGTTTCTTCTTGAACAAAGGCGATGTGCTGTATAAGAGGAACTTCGACATGGTTTTGCTCAAATGCGTGGATAGACACGAAGCGGACATGTTAATGCAGGAAGTTCATGAAGGCTCCTTCGGTACTCATGCCGGCGGACATGCAATGGCTAAGAAATTGTTGAGAGCGGGTTATTACCGGATGACCATGAAATCTGATTGTTTCAAATATGCTCGGAAGTGTCATAAATGCCAGATTTATGCTGATAAGGTGCATGTGCCGCCAAATCCTCTAAATGTGATGTCTTCGTTGTGGCCGTTGGCTATGTGGGGCATTGATATGATTGGAATGATTGAGCCGACTACTTCCAATGGGCATCGCTTCATCCTTGTTGCCATCGACTATTTCACCAAGTGGGTCGAAGCAGCGTTATTTGCGAAGGTCACCAGACATGTGGTTGCCCGATTCATTAAGAAAGAAATCATTTGTGGTTATGGGATTCCCGAAAGAATCATTACTGATAATGGTTCTAATCTCAAAAACAAAATGATGAAGGAGTTGTGCAAGAACTTCAACATTCAGCATCACAATTCTTCCCCTTATCGTCCTAAGATGAATGGTGTTGTTGAGGCAGCAAATAAGAACATAAAGAAGATTGTGCAGAAGATGGTCATTACGTACAAAGATTGGCATGAGATGCTACCCTTTTCCTTGCATGGGTAACGTACTTCAGTACGTACATCGACCGGGGCAACCCCTTACTCCCTTGTGTATGGTATGGAAGCAGTCCTACATGTTGAAGTGGAGATTCCTTCTCTAAGAGTCCTGTTGGATGTCGAGTTAGACGAAGCTGAATGGATTCAGAAAAGGTTCAATGAGTTGAGTCTTATCGAAGAGAAGCGAATGGCAGCCATTTGTCATGGGCAGTTGTATCAAAGTCGGATGAAGAGAGCCTTTGATCAGAAAGTGCGTCCTTGATGCTTCCAAGTCGGTGATTTGGTGTTGAAAAGGATCCTTCCTCCTTAGACAGATCACAGGGGCAAGTGGACTCCTAACTATGATGGACCATTTATTGTCACCAAGATTTTTGATGGTGGAGCCTTAATGCTTGCAACTATGGATGGTGAAGACTTCGCTTCCCCTGTGAACTCAGACGCAGTTAAAAAATACTTCGCATAAAATAGACCCGCTGGACAATAAAAAGAATAGTCCATGCAAAAATGGGCATCCCGGCGAACCAAGAAAATGAAAAAGGTTCGGGCAAAAGTTAGGGATTAAAAATGAAAAGATTGTACACCAGGTAAGTTGAAAACCTGAAAAGGCAACTTAGGCAAAAATGGGTATCCCGGTGGATTGAAAACCCGAAAGGGCGATCCAGGCAAAAGTTAGGGATTAAGCGAATGACTGCATTCTGAGTAGCTCTGAATCTCATCTCGTGTCGATAACTGGAAACTTTTGAAGGATAGGAAACAGTCCAATCACCTTTTTTAGAAAGCTGATCATTTGGAGGATCTTGAAGAAGAGCGAGTCATAGCAGAATTCGAACCCGATAGAAATCCATTTCACATTGGCATTAGATTAATTTCTGTTTATCTTTTGTCCAATTACCTCTTTCCAGGGATTGCTTCCTGATGTAAATGCCTATTCAGAGGCCATTCAATTAATAAAATCATGTTATTTAGTATATCTCTGTGTTCATTTTCATTTTACTGTTTTGTTTGCAAAAATGACGTCCGAATTTTGGATAAACATTGCATCATGAAACATAAGAGCTTTACAGGTACATGCTTAATAAACATTTAAAATTGCTGTGAATTTTAAGTGCTTTGGATCGTCTATTCAGAACAGGTACACTTGGGGCATTTCCTTAAGGTTCCCAGCAGATGATTGCGGATGTTTTTCTTTAACAATTGGTATTTAGTATCTTATCCCTGCAAAGTTGGTCCAAGCATTGGATTCTTCAATCCCCGGCAGGTTCTCACTACTGTACTTCCCCAAGCATTTGTTTCAGATTATACATTCACCAGTAGAGTCGATAGTGTTAGACTGTATCTTCCCAGCAGAAGTGGCTGCCCCTCAGAGTTCGATGCCAGATCAATGATCTCGACACTAGATCCATGGTCTCTTTCCTTGAAGCAGAATCTTGGTACCGTATCGGTGTTTGCTTCCCCTACTGAGTCGTCTCTCTCGCAGATTGTGGTTGCCATAACCACTGTCGCTTTCCTCAGCAGCAAGCTTCTAGTGCCATTCTCTCCCCAGTCAGAGTCTCAGTATTTTGTTATTGCCAAAACACCGCGTGGCTGGTCATTTCCCCACAGAGTTCATTGTGTTGTGTATCTCCAACAGCATTGTCAGGGTCCAAAAGATTGTGATCATTTCCCCAGCAGAATTCCTTGCCTCGGCTTGGCGTTCTCTCTAACCTAGCATTTCGCATCCCTGCATGTAGAATCATATCGCATTGCATCCTCCCAAATTGCGTAGCATTTCCATTTTCATGGAGCATTACGCCATTGAAAAATTCAAACATACGCATGTAAAGCATAAGACATTCTCGGTATCCCAAGTGATAAGCTAGAAGTTTGTTTCCAGTACTTAGACTGAAGGTTGTTCATGACTTATCCTTTATTATTCCCAGCAAGGGTCGTTGGCCCACGCGCCGCCTCAATTATCATTTTCCCTATTTCTGCCGATACTGACAAACATGCAGGTTTCCGGTATTCAGACCGAAGTGGCATTCAGGCCAGTTTTCTGATGTTCAGATCGAAGAAGTTTCCGACGTTCAGGTCGACGCAACTTGTGACATTCAGGCCAGTTTCTAGTATTTAGACCGAGGTGGCATTCAGGCCAGTTTTCCGATGTTCAGATCGAAGAAGTTTCCGACGTTCAGGTCGACACAACTTGCGGCATTCAGGCCAGTTTCTGGTATTCAGACCGAAGTGGCACTCAGGCCAGTTTTCCGATGTTCAGATCGAAGAAGTTTCTGACGTTCAGGTCGACGCAACTTCTGGCATTCAGGCCAGTTTCCGGTATTCAGACCGAAGTGGCATTCAGGCCAGTTTTCCGATGTTCAGATCGAAGAAGTTTCTGACGTTCAGGTTGACGCAACTTATGGCACTCAGGCCAGTTTCCGGTATTCAGACCGAAGTGGCATTCAGGCCAGTTTTCCGATGTTCAGATCGAAGAAGTTTCCGACGTTCAAGTCGACGCAACTTGTGGAATTCAGGCCAGTTTTCTGGTATTCATACCGAAGTGGCGCTCTGGCCAGTTTCTCGGTGTTCAGACCGATGTTTGATAATCTACTATCTTCCAATGCTCAGATCGAAGCCATTTCCAGTATTCAGATTTATGAGCGGCATTCAGGCCATGGTTATTTCTGTGTTACCATTTGTTTTGGTATTCAAGCTAACATTCTTTTTTCGGTGTTCAGACTGACTCTCACCGTACAAGATGGATTCTTTGTTGATGCTTAGATCAATTTCCCACTCTCTTTCAAGACCACCTCTTTGCCGATCTTGGCAGGCAATATTACTTTATTTTTCACTTTCCTACATCAGTGTAAATTTTTGGGCTTTTATCGTATTCAATCCCTTGATACCTCGAAAGTGCGAAAGTCGTTGCTATCTTCATTTCAGGTTTCTAGTTGATTGAATAGGGGCAGCTGTAATACCCCAAAATTTACCCTACAATTTTTTCCTGGAAGCATGGGATTATGTTCCACACTTCATTGGCATCATACTAGGTCATACTCATTGCATACTGCATTAGTGACTTGGAAATCAGGTTTTGATTGATCACTCCTTAACAGAAGGAGCCCACACAAAGCAAGATTGAGAATTGGACTTCATTCTCTAAGTATACAAGTCTCAAGGGTCTCAGGGGGGGCCAGGTATCTTGTTATGGTCCTCAGTTCATCAGTGAAAGATTCAGAGCTATTATTTTGTTCATCTGGATTTAATCATGGAATTAGGGTTTCATGGCTACCTGCAACAAGCCATGTTTGGTTGGAAGTAGAAAAGCTCATCCATGTCATGATTGGAGAGGCATCTTGGCCTATGAAGACTCACAATTAACTCAGAAAGATCCAGTGGCAAGCAGTGCAATCAGTTCTCGATCAATTTTGCCCTAAAATTAGGATTTGGTATAAAATCAGTTTATTTCCGATTCTTTAGGTGAAACTCTTTTCCATGGCCCTCCATATTTCCGCAAGGGTCTACATACAAAAAATCAGTTTTTAATTTGACCCATAAGTGCTTCAATTGATCACTGGAATCGGGAATCAGACAATTTGGGAAAGATCAACTGTGGGGCCAGAAAAGTCAACTCCTAACTTTTTGAGAGTGGAATCTCAAAATTCATGCCTATGGGAGCCTACATGTGAAATTTGATCAAGTTTGAATCATTAATGCATCATTTAATCAGGAATTGGAAAAGTTACTTAATTTGGAAATGGTTAACTTCTAGAAATATTTCCAATTTTCCATCAGGTTAAAAGCTCCATTTGAAAATTTCTCCAGCATGAAAGTTGTTCATCTTGTTCCAAGCTTTCTAGAAATATAAAGTTTGCTCCATTTGGATCAAAATTGAGAAAGTTATGCTGGGTCAAAATAAGGCTTATTTTTAGGACACTGGGTCAAAATAAGGCTTATTTTTAGTCTAAAAATCTTTAAATTTTATCAAAACTTTTTAGCCAGTTTGCTTGCACTTCAAGGCACCAATTCAAAATATTTTCTTCACAACAATTATACCTTGTCATGTCCTCTTTCACCTACCTTTGGAGTCATCTCATTTGGATCCATGGTTTGAGAGATGCACTCACTTAAAGTCAGTACCATGACTTGAAAATTCTAGGCAAATTTCAAGTTACCTTGGCCAGCCTTGCATTTTTTCAGTTTTGCTCAACTTTAGGCCTTTTTTTAGGTTGCTTATACTCACCATTTCTTTTAACTTTAAACATCAAAGATACTCTCCAATATGCCATATTTCATATGCCTTTGGAATGAGATTCATAGGATGTTTCATTTGCAAGATATTAACCTTTAAAGTCATCACTTAGACATGATTTTTGTGCCCAGCATTTATGCCTAACTTGCCCAACCAATCTTGTAGTGGTGTGACATGATCTTGAGGTCCCTTTTTCACCTTCTTCCATTCATTATTTCCACCCATGCTCAACATGAAACATGCCATAATCCATATTATCTCTCAACTGTTTGCATTATCTCCTCAATTGGTGATTTGCTCATCAAGATATGTTGCCACAAAGTCATCACCTTGAACTGATTCCTTGCTTGCTGCCAGACCAAGCCATGTTGCACAAATGCAAGACTGCACAACCAATGTTTTGCTTTCCTTATTTGGCCATGCACCATATTTCCATTCACTTAGAAGTTTTACCAAAATAAGAAACATTGTTTTTTTGTCACACAAAACCTTGTCATACAGCATCTCACGTGCCCTCTTTCTAATACACCTCCCCAAATGCACATCACTTGCTCATGGATAAACAGATTGTTTTAGAGACCATTAAGGAGTTTGACCCACAATACTTAAAAGCTAGAAACCCTAAGCATGAAAGGAGGCCAGTGGATTTTCGAGCAAGAAAGAGAAAGGTTCATTAGAGATCAGATTTTATTTCTCAGCAAGTTCTTGAGGTGAAGCTTTTGAAGCACCAAGGAAGCATCATCTTCTTCTAGTCTCTCCACAGTCAAGAAGCAGTGGACTAGACTTCCACTAGGTAACTCTCTTTCTCCATTTCCATAGCCATTTTATTGCTACATTTTGTACTCAGTATCATGCTTGTTTCACTACCATTCTAATCATGCTCTTATGCTTACTTCTGAAGCCCTCAGTACGAGGCGTTGTTCATGGTATTGATTTGTGTTGTTGATTTTTTGCTCATGTCCGTGTTCATATTGACACCTTGCTGCTAACGTTTCTCCATGAATAAGCTACCATTTCACCTAAAAGAAGTTACGACGTTAATCATCGCATTTTGTACTTGAGATCTGGGCTTTGTTTCATGTTTTTTGATGCACTATGGTGTTCGTATTTGTGTGTTGAAGTTGAGAAAAACATATTGCATTTCCTGCATTTCTGCATGATCATGGATAGGGTTTGGCTCAAGGAAGAAGACGACCACGTGTTGTCTTGAGAGCCATTGGATCCAACACTTTTGTTTTAATCTTGTCCGTCCGTTGTTTTTTGTCTTTTAGTAACTTAAATGAGAGTGACCGATTGACAAAGGTTCACATAATTATTTTAATTAAAATGTTCATTTAAGATGTCACCCCCTGATTTAAGTTTGGTTTGGATCGTGGGCTTCCACTGTTTGCTTTTGACACCCTGCGTTTATGGCCCATTAGCGTATCACTCATTTCCCAGTTGAGTCATAAATGCTAATACACCCCTCTTTTCATGTTCTTCTTTTAATTCCCAATTTATTTCTGTTTTAATTTTAATTAATTTAAAATGTTTTCTTCAATCATAAAAATATTTTCCATATTGCTTGATGCCTTATTTAATTTTATTTAATTTTTATTTTCGAATTTATTCAGTATTAATATTTTATTTTAATTATTCATTCCAAGTGTTCTATTTTAGCATACATTTGATTCTTGATTTTATTTTTATGACTTCAAATTATTTTCAGCTTCTGTTTTTGGGATGAAGGTTGACCACTGCCCCATGGTCAACCTGACTTTTCCTTAGATTTTTATTTCACATTTTTAATTTATTCTTGATTTAATTTTAACCTAGTTTTGTTGATTGACTTTTGGTTTGACTTCTGTTTTATTTCAATCAATTCATGTACTAATTTTCATTATTTTTAAAATCTTTTTGGGGGATGATGATGTCCTAACCCCACCTTACTTAGTTTAATTTTTCATAATTTTCCTGATTAATTTCCTATTTATTTGATATTTATTAAGTTGGCTCAAATTTTCAATTGACTTCTTTATGATCAATGTTTGACTTAGGGATTGCTTATGGCAATTGAAGAGATCTTTTGATCCTCCATTGTTCATCTCATAGGCCATGCATTAGAGGCCTTTTATCTTGATTTTATCTGATCCTTACCTCATTTCTTGATTTAATTATTTCAGTGGACCCTTTTTGTGCATCTTTTCATCTGTCTGATTCATATGTTATCTGTTATACTTGTTTCTTTCATCCATGCTTACTATTGCTTGATTGTTTAACATGTTCATACTTCTCATCCCTTATTTAATGCTCCGTTATATCATTCTTTGATTCTTTGATTTGATTATATACTTGTTTACTTATCTGACTTGATTGATAATTGTTGCCTACTTGTATGATAATTGAGGCATATATTCTTATTGTTTGATTTCCATGAACCATCCCCATTCATAACAAATGTACCCCTATCCCATAAAGTGTATAATATTTATTCTTTCATTCTTTATTCATCTGTTAATACAAGAATTAAAACGAACATCTGATAATCATTTCAAAACAAGATCAAAATCTCGATCCAACGTCGAGTAATCATTTTCAAAACTTAACAAAACCACCACACATTCATCCATCCTCTTATAAGTCGATCGCCTCAGGCATCGCCATCTACCTGTAAGTCGATCGCCTCAGGTATCGCCATCTACCCTTATCTGTGGCTCCTCTCCTTGCTCCATCCGTCGACTTTTGTTCTGTTTAGGTAGCACCCATTAGGTAGAACCCTTTGTATGGTAACATAGGTAGAATTCCCTTATTCTTTGCATGCTAACATTAGGTAGATGTTCCCCTATGTAAACCCTAACACATAGGTCCATATTGCATGACAACTCTAGGGCAAAGCTTCCCCACTTTTAGACCTTCCGTGCGTCTCCGATCATGTGGCATATCAGTTTGTTCTATTGCAAAGAGGTAACTGCCTAAGACTCGATCCAACGAGCTGTAACACCTACTGCTAGGACGTTGAACACATTGCCCACCTTCCTTTGACACAGCTGGTGTCCTCTTTAGTAAGTCCATGTTCAGATGGCAATCCTTACCCCCTAGTTATCCGAACTACGACAACTCTGATTCTCATGTTCAGATGAGATACATAGGCACGAGACGCGATGTCTTACCGAGTTTGACTGATGACTAATAACTAATCCTTGCTTGCTTTCGCCCTTGCTGCGATTCTTTTCTCTCACCCTCGTTGCGATCGAGACATTCCCTTTCTCTTGCCCTAGTTGCAATTGAGACCCTTTTGTTCCCGTAGTTAGCTGAACTATGTTTTGCTCTGATTCTCATTCTAGATGAGATACGTAGGCATAAGACACGATGTCTTATCGAGCACACTTCTCTTTCGCCCATAGGTAGCCGAGCTACGAAGACTCTGATTCTCATACTCAGGTGAGATACGTAGGCAGTGGGTGCGACATCCTTGCGAGTCATTTTCTTTTGACTTTCTTTTAGCAGAGTGTACCTTAGATATACCTACACCCTTTAGACTAGAACAACAAGAGTGGATACCGTAGAGTACTACGAATGCGTAGGGGTGTTAATACCTTCCTTTCGCATAATCGACTCCCGAACCCTAGATTTGGTTGTGAGACCTTGTCTTTTCCTCTCTTCAGGTTTTCTTCGATCGTTTCCTTTCCCTCCTTTGGGACAAATAACGAACGGTGGCGGCTCTTCTGGTGCTGGAGAGAGCTTGCAACTCGTGTACAACCTCCTCTTCTTGATAAGGAATTAATTGATATGTTTATGGGAACTCTGCACATCTAGTTTATGGAGAAAGTGGTAGGATCCAGCTTCCCATCTTTTGTTGAGGTCTCCGTGGGAGAACAAATTGAGAGCCAGATCAGGAAAGAAAGCTACCTTGCACCGCCATTGCTTCTGGTGGGATGAAGAAACCCTATCCCAATCTCCCTAAGAAGCCAGAAGGTCAGACCAATGCCATAATGGGAGGAGGAGGATATAAGAATCATCCATACGTTCCTGTACCTTATCACCAGATTGTCGCGGTCATCCCGACACCATATCATCCACCATATCAGCCATCATATCAACAACCATATCAGCAGTCATATCAACAGCCAGCCTACCAACAGCCACACCAAAATCAACAGCAACGTGCTCCACAACAACGTCAACCTAACCAGCAGAGGGAAAGGAGGCCAAAAAGACATTTTGATCCTTTGCCAATGCCATACAGCAAGATCCTCCCCTACCTGTTAAAGGATGGATCAATTGTCTTAAAGGAGCTAACACCTGCAACTCCGCTCTATCCACCAGGCTACAACACCAATGCTCACTACGAGTATCATATGGGTGCCCCGTGGCAGTTTCTTTCACGCCAATTAGGCTAAATGTTGCAACAAACCCCATGTGGCGCATGCGGAGCAGAGTGAAGCTCGAAGTTAAAGCTTCTCACCGGCCTGAACAAGCAGAACAATTCCTAACGACATATCAAGAGATGAAGGAATGTCTCTTTGAATAAAGGCGATCATTATGCCATTTTTACCGTTTTGCATTCTTGTAATTTGTTCTTGTTTGTTCAAGTACTATATGCTTTAAACAATTTTATTTGTATTTGGTTTTGTTAATGGAATGATTATGCATGTTCTGAATCAATCTTTCATATTCACTCATATTATCGCATTTGCAAAGCACAAGCACATACTTTTGTAAGAACAAAATTGGTTCAAAAGCTTAATCAGGGGCAAATTACTCGAAGAGTATAGTGAAAACTAACTCCTAAGGATCAATTGATTAAAGAAAACCGTTTCAAGAATCGGCTAATCAGGGGCAAGACAAGTCGCAAGGGGCAAATTCCCTTCATATCTTCAAGTCAATCAAGCAGATCGCGTCAGACACTAGAAACTGCTTGAATTTACAACAAAAACGTCGAAAGTTCATGTTAGCGCAACGTCATATCTTGACATGATACCTTAGAGCACGTCAAAGGCATACTTATCTTGCGTTGATCACGTCGCTATGCTCAGTTACAGGCTGGCCAAACATCTCAAAAAAATAAGTCGAAATAGCCTTAGGGGCAAAGACACAACGTATTAGCAAGAGATCAAACTTGGGGCACCAGAAGTATCCATATCCATTGCGTGGCCATCACATCGTCAACTACCGAGTGTCGGGAAGTCAGATCTTTCCACCAACCAACAGTCCAACCCACGTTGACCGTTACCAGAAAAGCCAAAGTCCACCTCACTGGCACCCACAAAAAAACTAAATCCAACCAGCATTGGTTTCCAGAAAATACATCGCCTTTAAAAAGGGAGATCAATCCCAGATAACCAAACATTTTTACACTCAAACATGCATCGCACGCATCACCTCATACATCTATGCATACATATCATTTATGCACATAAACACGAATCAAGATCCAAGGTTTAGTCGTAGGCATACAGGCCAACCCTCGGTTGAATCATTGCCACTTCCTCTAAGTGAGTTCCCACCCTACTATCGGGCATTCCCCATTAAGTTACATCCTATAGCCTTTTGTTGATAAGATCTTATCCTCAGCTAAGTCAAACGGTTTTTCTTCAAACACCTACCTTGTTTCTTGTTGAGCATTCCTCAATGAGTTGTTTCCCGTAACCTTTTGTTGATCGGAAATTATAGATTTCCAGAGAATATCTTTCTGCAACCTTTTGTTATCGATACCCCCAAGCAAATCTTACCCAGCGATGTTCCAATACTACCCAACAGGTCAGTTCTATTTGAACTTTAGTCGGTAGTCCGATTTTCCAACAGGTTTTCCCTAAACATCATCCTTTTGATGAAAGTACCTTAATGAATTATGATCATCGTCCTGTTTACAATAACCATTATCCTTTTGGTAATGGTAAATCCCCGAAATTTGTGATCTTACCGTCATCCTTTTGGTGTCGGCGATCCTTGTGGTGATAGGGTTCCTTGTCATTTTGGTTCAACCATCATCCTTTTGTAGATGGTGATCTCTATTATTATGTCTAATCATCATCCTTTTGGTGATGGCATCCAGTTTGATCTAAACATCATCCTTTTGGTGATAGAAGTTATGGAGTTTGGTTTAAGCTATCATCCTTTTGGTGATTGTGGCATTAGGAAAGTTCATACCCTACTGTCATCCTTTTGGTGTCAGTAGTATTTGAAGTTATTATGACTTATTATCATCCTTTTAGTGGTAACAAGTTTGGAAGTTTTGATCTCACCCTCATCCTTTTGGTGACAGTAATTATCAACTTATTATCATCCATTTGGTGGTAACAAGTTTTATTTGGATCTTACCTTCATCCTTTTGGTGATGGTGATCATTTGAGTCGTTGTAACTTATTATCATCCTTTTGGTGGTAACAAGTTTTGTTGTTTAATTTTACCTTCACCCTTTTGGTGATGGTGATTGTTGACTTATTATCATCCTGTTGGTGGTAACAAGTTTTGTTGTTTAATTTTACCTTCATCCTTTTGGTGATGGTGATTTTTTACTTATTATCATCCTTTTGGTGGTGGTAACAGGTTTTGTTCTATTCTTACCTTCATCCTTTTGGTGATGGTGATTGTCGACATATTATCATCCTTTTGGTGGTAACATGTTTTGTTGTTTAATAGTACCTTCATCCTTTTGGTGATGGTGACTGTCGACTTATTATCATCCTTTAGGTGGTAACAAGTTTTTGTTTTAATCTGACCTTCGTCCTTTTGGTGACGGTGGTCATTGATTTGTTGACTTAGTATCGTCTTTTTAGTGGTAACAAGTTTTGTTAGTTATGATCTCACCTTCATCCTTTTGGTTATGGTGATCATTGAAGTGGTTATGACTTATTATCATCCTTTTGGTGGTAACAAGTTTTGTTTTGATCTTATCTTCATCCTTTTGATGATGGTGATCATTGGTGATTGTTGACTTATTATCATCCTTTTGGTGAAAACAAGTTTTGTTGTTTAATCTTACCTTCATCCTTTTGATGATGGTGGTCATCAGAATTTTGTGACTTATTATCATCTTTTTGGTGATAGTAAGTTTCGCTTGTTTGATCTCACTGTCATCCTTTTGGTGTCAGTGATATTTAAAGTTATCGACTTATTATCATCCTTTAGGTGGTAACAAGTTATGTTTTTTATCTTTCCTTCATCCTTCTGGTGATGGTGATCATTTAAGTCGTTGTGAGTTATTATCATTCTTTTGGTGGTAACATGTTTTTGTTTTGATCTTATCTTCATCCTTTTGGTGATGGTGATCATTAAAGTTGTTATGACTTATTATCATCCTTTTGGTGATAACCAATTTTGTTATTGGTCTCACCTTCATCCTTTTGGTGATGGTGATTTTTGACTTATTATCATTCTTTCGGTGGTAAGAAGTGTTGTTGTTCGATCGTACCTTCATCCTTTTGGTGATGGTGATCATTGGTGATCGTTGACTTATTATCATCCTTTTGGTGATAACATGTTTTGTGGTTAGATCTTACCCTCATCCTTTCGGTGATGGTGATCTTTGAAATTGATGAGTTAACTATCATCCTTTTGGCGGTAGTCTTGATGTTATGCCATTAGTAATAGAAAGCTTTGTCAGAATAACCATCATTCTTTTGGTGATGGGAATCATCCGTTTGGTGATGGAAATCTTTGGATTTTATCACGTCTGACTTTCATCTTTTTGGTGACAACAAGTTTGGTTATTAATCTTACCATCATCCTTTTGGTAATGACTACCTCTGAAGCTTGGTATTCCATCATCCTTTTGGTGATGACAATTCTAAAAACCCTGGAAAATTACTATCATCCTTTTGATGGTGTCCATTAACTCTATTGTCATCCTTTTGTGCCAGAAACCCTTTCGATTTTAGTCCCACATTTATCTCTACATCTATAACGGCCTTTGCAAGATTTGAATGTCGACTCAAGGGTTGGCATTGACTTGACATTCTACCCCTAATATCTGGGTGCTATTAGAACTCGTTGCATTTTCTTTCTGCATTTCTCCATTGCATCTCAAAGGACAAAATTCGGGTCTTTTCGTATTTAATTATCTTCCACCATGAACGTATGAAGACTGTCGTCATTCTTACCTTCTTATTCAAGTTAGTTGAATAGGGGCAGCTGTCATACCCCAATTTTGTCCGGGCATTTTTAAATCTTCGTAAATTTGATTTCATTTTTAATTTGCATCATATGCATAGCATTACATGCATTTCATCATAAATAATACCTAAAATATCAGTCAGAATAAACTATTGAAAATACAAACAAATTGATTAATTCGTCTCTCAAGAACGTGCAAAATCAGCGGATAAAAAGTTACAAAATTAAAATTGCAGACACCAGTATTATTGATCTACGGTTCATGTAGTTTAACCTGGTGTGCTCGTTGTATTTTTCAGCGAATTTTTTCAGTTGCATTTTGACCCGTCTGAGTCTTTCAACCGGTGAAAATTTATTTCAGAATTTGAAGAAACGCTGTATATTTTCAAAAAGTATATTTCGTGCTGATCGTTTTAGTGTATCCAATTTAATTTTTCGAGCAAATTTTCATCCGACTTCTATTTATAATCAGTCCTTTTATTTCTTTGTTCAAGTATCCCAATTAGAGATCGTTTTATTATTGTTATTATTTAAATTGAAATGGTATTTAGAAATTTTTAATAAGTATTTTTCTTTAATAATAGATAATAATAATTATTGAGAAATAAAATATATGTTGGCATTGGATCCTTTTTTCCTCAGAAAAGCCAGCTAGCATTAAAAATCTTGAGAGATTTCTTTGAAAAGTTGGCAAAGCCACATGATTCCTCACTCCCAACGGTCATCTCTCTCTTAATCCTCCCTCTCTCCGCTCACAATAAGGGGCCAAGACAAAAAAGAAATAAAAAGGAAAAGGACCCACTCCAAAATTGGGACCCCACTCATAACTAACCCCACGCGTCCCCTCTCACTTCATAGGATATCTCTCTCTCTGATAAAAAAGAAAAAGCTAAAAACGAAAAAAGGGAAGAAACCAAAAAAAGCTGATACACCTCACCAATTCAACCTCTCACTCTCACAAAAAAAAACAAAAAAACGAAAATAGAAAATGGAGAGAAGACCCTCTTTGTTTTCCTGTTCATCTTCCTCGTGACTTCGCTCTCTGAAACCAATCAAAAATCACTGTCTCCTTTCCATCTTCTTCATCGCCGACAAACCCTCACCGTCACACCGGAGTCGATCGTTTCCGACACAACCTTTTCTTTCAACCCCACCTTGTTCTCCCTTTCACCTCACCTACATAAAGCGCCTTCAGACCCTCCTTCCCACAAAACTCCGACGAGTTCCTTCGGCGACGAACCTTTGCAAAACCGCACTGTTCATCTCCTTCACTCACCCTCCGGCGAACCACCCTCTGCAACCCCATCCACCGCCGTGAATAACCACCTTCGTCCAACCAATGGATTCACCGCCGATAACAACTTTATCTCTGCCTATTTCACCCTTCAACATGACACTCCGACCACACGACCGTCGCCAGCAGTTCAAACACCCGACGACAAAAAGACAGAGAGAATCGGATGTTTCATCTTCTTCTAGCATGCCTAAACCATCCATTGCTTGGAAGAAGATTGTTGATCAGCTTGTCCTCGAGAAGACTCAGATGAAGGCTTCTTTCGAGACCGAGATTCGACGCATTCGAAGGAAGTACGCGCCTATAGCCCGACCTTCTGATATTATTGTTAGGGATCCTTAGGATGACTAGTCTCCTTTTCTCTTGTATTTTCATTTGCTTTCTGAAATTGTACTCAGTATAATCCTTCCAATTATATAAATGAAAAGAGATTTTTTTGTCATATCAAATTGTTGCAATTGTTGCTAAATATATATATATATTTGCAAAATAAACAAGCATTGCATTCCATGCATCATTTGCATAAGCACGTTTCTCTTTCTCTAGATGTCTCATTGGTGTTTCTTCTGTGCTTCATCTAAGCTGACTCATCGGTACAACACTCGCGCCAATCATCTTAGAATCATGGAACATCTTGAGCAAAAGAATAGAGAGCTGAAGGACGAGATTGCCCTCCTGACTGCCATGATGGACTCAGTGGTAGCTACTCAGAGCCAGTCGTCTCTAACACCGGCAACTCCTCCTCCTCAAAGGACTGTTATTTCAAAGGTGGCTACATCTACCATGCCTGCTGTTAACGCTCATTTTGCGCCTTCCATGCTGTCGCATCCTGCGAAAAATCAACCGGCGAGCCTAAAAATAAAAACACACAGAGCCGCCACTAAACGTTATTTATCCCAAGATAGGGAAAGGAAACGCTCAGAGAAACCTGGAAAGACATGGTCTCGCGACCAGAGAGAAAAGGTTCGGGAGTCGGTTACGCAAGGGGAAGGTATTAGCACCCCTCACGTCCGTCGTACTCGACGGGATCCACGTCCTAGAATAAAGAATAGGTTGCTAAACATCACACACACACACGGGGAACGCAGGTGGGGTTAAGAGGAACGAGCTCGATAAGGTATCGCACCTTATGCCTACATATCTTGTCTGGAACAAGAATCAGAGCCACTGTAGTTCGGCTTACGCACGCCAAACAACACAAAACATACAAACAAACAAGAGTGGCAAACATGGAGCCCGACAACCACTGGATGGAATTACGTCGGCATCCGAACCAAAACACACTCAAAAGGGCAAACATGGAGCCCGACAGCCAATTCTGGGCTTACGTCAGCATCCGAACCCAAAACATACTCAAAAGGGCAAACATGGAGCCCGACAGCCAATTCTGGGCTTACGTCAGCATCCGAACCCAAAACATACTCAAAAGGGCAAACATGGAGCCCGACAGCCAATTCTGGGCTTACGTCAGCATCCGAACCCAAAACAAGACAAACAGCACATAACAAGCAAACAAACAAACAATAACTGGCTAAAGAGTCGGAGACTCGAGCCTAGCATTTGTCAAACAACACACACAAATAAATAAAAAGGCGCCCGGAGTGGTCTCGCACGACCACCTGCCTACATACCTCGTCTGGAACGAGGATCAGGGCGATGTAGTTCCCCTGAAAGGGACTAAATTGCTAACCAGAAACCGGGGAAAGATACACAACTAGGGAGCTGAGACTCGAGCCTAATGTTGTCATGCATCGTTAACCCTAAGTTCGGTTTTCTATCCTACTTGCATAAGCAAACTAACCTAACCAGGAAAGAAGCTAGCACACAAGCATACAATCATATATCATCAAATGAGAACAGGTATCTCAAACAAGCATGTCAATCAGATATCCACATAACACGCACTATAGCCAAACAAGGGGCTCAATCAATCAGGTTTGACTGCCTAAGCAATCGTCTGTACAGGCTGTGTTTGCTCTTAACCTTGCCATTACGAGGCTAAGGTGAAGCAGATGATGGGATGAAGTGAGGATCAGACCTCACAGCTCTTATCCCTAACCAGGGAGAGCTGACAAATGAGCATGGGTCCAGAATAGGGGAACCCTTCTATACTCGATGACTCTGACTCAATGTGCACTGCACAGATCTTGGGCTTTTGATCTCAATGCTACAACCATGTAATGGGAGCAAGGAGAAGACTCAACTGAATAGTGGGGGACAGACTGCTTGTCCCTACCTTCCACCAATTGCCTTACTTGAAGGACTTTTCCTGCTTGGGCTTAAAAATAAACATACACAAGCATTGCCTCTTAAGGAGGACTTCAGTCAATTTGCCCGGCCCGGTAACAGCCGGGTCTCCAGACTACATGAAGTTTTAAGAAGTTACCTCAATGCAAGTTGCTTAAGCAAAGCAAAGCAATAGTTCACAAGGAACTGAGCAACTAAAGTACCTGGAAACAATCAAACTCAGTCAGTATTCAATCAGACAAATTGTACGGCAAACAATCAAACAGTTTAAACAATACAACACAAAGCAAGCTCAAGGCTTAAGCCCAAGCTCCAACACCTACAAAACAATGTTATGTTAGTGTACAAACATCCACAACATCAATTAAAATCAACTTGTATCATTCTCCATGTACATTATGCTTTTGATCCTGAAAAACCAAGCAAATATTAGTAACTAGACCACTAGGCCAAGCCTAGGGTCCAAAAGCAAGAAAAAATCTAAAACAGCAAGGTGTTCATCAACCAACATCAAATTAACATCAAACAAGAGCAAACATCATTGGTCTCATGTTTATATCATCCATCATGTTCAATTCATGCACAAAACAATCCATATGAGGTCAAATGAACCACCAAGCATACAAACAGAAGTATTGCATTCAAATCCCTATCAAAATACATCAAAAAATTCTCAAATTAAATACACCTAAACAGGGGTCAATCAAGGTCTACCATGTCAAATTTGAGCTTAATTGGGCAAATGAAACCATGTCAATGAAAATCCATAAAAACAGACACAATTACATGCTTCAATTCACACTATCAATGCATACATCCAATTCAAAAATTCATATCTCATTGAAAACAAAAAAGAAATGGATGAGACCAAAACAGGGAGGTCACACAATGTGTCTAGTTCATGCATATCAAATTTCATGGCCATACAATACAATATGAGGATTTCCCAATCAATCTACCAACATGTATCACATGAGCTTGCAATTTCAACAACCAGAAATGAAAAATCATGATCAATTAGAAAAGGCAGTGAAAAATTCTACAAAAATTCATACAACATCCTAACATATCAACAAGTCATCATGCAAAATTTCAGCCAATTCCAACATGCATAGGTCATCCAATTAAATTCAACAATTTGACATCAAGAGGTGTGACACAAATTGTCACACCTAAGTTCCAGAATTTGCTGCTCTCTAACCAGGTATCAAAAATTCATGAAATTTACATATAAATAATCCTCAATGAGTCAAGAACCACCACAAAAATTTTCAACCATTTATCTTATGATATGAGTATTTCATGATCAAATTGCCAAAATGTATCAAAATGTGACATACATTAGAAAAGCCTATGCCAAATAAAATATTTGCCAAGCACAACTTTGACCAATAGGTCAAAAAAATCCTACACAAGTCAACAAAGTCAAGGAAAAAATCTCCATATTTTTAGGAATTTTTTACTATTTTTGGTGAATTATTTAAGGTGTTAATAATTTGGATAATATTATTTAGAATTAAGATTAATTAATTAATTTTCAGTAATGGCAGTTTTGTAAATCTTCAAACAGTGGCGCGGCAAACACTACTTTTGAAAGTTCAAACGAAAACACGGATCTAATACTGCTCTTTCATCGTTTCCACCGCGTTTTCCAAGTTTCACGTGAGCATCGAGAATCATCAAAGTTCAACCAAAATCAACATGCGAATATCCGTTGGAATCGTCTCACCGCGTGGAGTATGAATATGTCCTCGATTTTACCTAATTCCTAACGTATAAACCGGATCGACAACTTAAAGTTTCTCATTCATACTTTCAAATCAAGATTGCGTAGCCTACGGTTCATCATTCTCAAAACTAAACACATCACTGAATTCTACATGAAACGCACTACACAAAGCACCTATCAATCGAACAAAACAGGAGATTCGAATTTTCGACATACCGGCAATGGCGGTGCTGCAATCGGTGTTCTTCACGCGTTTAAGTCCAAAACAGATGTGAAACAAGCTTCAATGAGTTGAATTCCAGGTTCAGGTTCAATTGATTCCACCTCTAGCGCGCGAAAACTCAACTTGCCATTGATGGAACTCGTATGTGCAGTCGTGATTCAAGGCCTTTTCCACTCCAAATACCACAAACAGTTCTAGAGGATGATGCAAGGAGTTCAAACCAAAAAGAATTTCGAGATTTGGTGTAGAATTGATGGAGAATTTTGGAAATGAAGGTTTTTGTGTTCTTGAGGGTTTGGAGAGAATGAAGAGTTTCTTGATCTGGTTTTTGGTGAATGAGTTTTCTGTTAGGATTAGGAGATGATTTGGAATATATACCAGCCCTTAATCCATCACTAATCATGTTAATTAGCATTTTGGCTTAATTAGTGAAATTGTAATTTTGCAAATGGAGGGTAAAATGGTCAATTCCTTTAGACAGCTCATGCCACCTCAATGACAGCACATACACCTTCTAAATATCATATGTGAACTGTAGAAACTTGTTTCATGCTCATTGGTTGCTCCATTCTCAAATTCACCATATGTATGCATTTGGTCCATTTTTGTCATTTCCATTTTTCAAGACGAAATCCAAATTAAAAGCCTTATGCATGAAATGAAAATTCAAACACATTCTAAATGCCATTCCTGAGGTGTTGGAAAAAGTCCCATTCAAAAATTCCAATTATTTTGACATTTGGACGATTTTGCCCCTGGTCCAATTCAGCTGTCCAGTTGAAAAGTGACTTTTTGCCTTGGCCATTTTTGGGAAAATCCAATGATGCACCCTCAAAGTACATGTCAAATGGAGTTTGTGCATATAAAGAACTTGTAATTTGGACAAAGTATGTGGTAGTTATGGCCTCCTGATTACGGGTCTTTTCTAAAATTCACTGAGCCATATTTTGCAAACCGTACATCGGATTTTCAAGTTCTTGGACTTTTTGGAAAGGTGAGAACAAGATCTACATCTGTCATGTTGAACAATTTTTCATTTGAAGCTTCCTTGGACATCTGTTTTTGAGGTCAAAAACTTTCCATTTTTGGAAACTTCAGTTACAGGTCACTTGCTATTTTTGGCAGTTTTTGTCCTGACTTGATTTTCTTCATTCTTAAGCTTTGAGATGTCATTTAACACTTGTTCCAACATGAATGAAGTGTCTTCGACTCATTTCCACCTCCAAATCCATCAGATCATGTACAGTTGACCACAGTTGACTTTTCATCTGACAGATGAATCTGGCAATGCATAGATCAATTTGAACCCCAATCTCCAACTGAAATGGCTCAAGGGTGAAACCCTAGCCTCAATAATCACCATATAATCACAAAATGAAACTCATAACCATCAGAAACCTCATCTCCTGATCCAGCCCTGATTGGCCCAATACAGCTGATTAGGGTTGGCCAGTGGTCAAAACCCTAATCTCAAGGAACGTTCTTCAATCTCCTGATGACATCCAACCATGATGATGATGATGTATCACTTCAATCAAGATGAAGACCAATATCCTTTGAGAATCATGAAACCCTGATTCACAGCCCAATCCTCAGATGGCCCATGATCAATCAATAAAACCCTGGCTTGCACCTTTGACTTCCTCATCTCCTGATCAAGACTTGGGAAGATGGCTTGCACTATGTAACCACATGTTATGCAATATGAAATGCCTAATGACCTAAAATGATATGCAAAAAATGTTAATGCTAGTCCCAAGAGAGGAGGGCAAATTTTGAGGTGTTACAGCTGCCCCTATTCAATCCACTGTGAACCTGTCGATACGAAATAGCCTCGGCTTTCGGATGATCAGGATGAAGAGTGATTGAATACCAAGAACAGACGAACAATTTACACTCTGATGGGATATAATTAACAACGCCCGTCAGCATCGGCGAAGAAACAAACTCTGAACGTCGACCTGGATACCAAAATAAATGGTAACACAGGGATAACCATGGTCTGATCACCACATCCACTCGGGATTCTCATTCCTTTTTTTGCTTTTCTTGAACCCCGAAAATTTTTCTCTTCTTCTACCTGGTCCGAAAACCACTTCGGTCTGAACTCCGAAAAACTGGCCTGAATACCATAAGTGCTTCAACCTGATAGTCGGAAACTTCACTAATCACCACTCTAAGGGCAACACGTCAGAGGGTACACCTTCAACCAGACACTGACTGATGACTGGGAAGAAACTCGACGTTTACTGAACATCGGACGATGATGTTTACTGACACCAAAAAAAGCTCGACCAGACATTAACCAATGACCGGGAGGAAACTCGATGTTTACAGGCACCGAACAATGATGTTGACATGACATCAAACAATGATGCGGACAGACATCAAACAATGATGCGGACAGACATCAAACAATGATGCGGACAGACATCAAACAATGATGCGGACAGACATCAAACAATGATGCGGACAGACATCAAACAATGATGCAGACAGACATCAAACAATGATGCGGACAGACATCAAACAATGATGCGGACAGACATCAAACAATGATGCGGACAGACATCAAACAATGATGCGGACAGACATCAAACAATGATGCGGACAGACATCAAACAATGATGCGGACAGACATCAAACAATGATGCGGACAGACATCAAACAATGATGCGGACAGACATCAAACAATGATGCGGACAGACATCAAACAATGATGCGGACAGACATCAAACAATGATGCGGACAGACATCAAACAATGATGCGGACAGACATCAAACAATGATGCGGACAGACATCAAACAATGATGCGGACAGACATCAAACAATGATGCGGACAGACATCAAACAATGATGCGGACAGACATCAAACAATGATCGACCAAACACTTACTGATGTCTGGGAAGAAACGGTGGTTCCAAACTCCCAATGCTGAACTCCTCGGAGCATCGTCTTCGCTGTCAGACAAAACCAAACCTCAAGCGGTAATCACGGCTTGAATCGCGCTGATCGCGTAACGTCTTCTGACTGTATCCCTATCTCTGTCCGACGGGAACATTTCCTCCAATATCGCACTACTGGGGAACATTGCTGATCTGACGTTGTGATGCTAATCTCCTCAGAGTAACATCTTCACCTTTGGTGAACCCCAAATCTTCAAGCGGTAACCACAGTTTGGGTTGCGTTGAATACATCCCTTTTCCATCTCCGTCCGACGGAAGGAGTCTTCTCCAGTGTCGTACCACTGGGACAATACCTGTGATCCAATCATGAGGCTATACTACTCGGAGCAACACTTTCATTTTCTGGCAAAATACCTCTCAAACAGTAACCACGGCTTGAGACTAGCTGACGTTTGCAATGATGCATGCTTGATTTCTTCTGCGTAATGCTCCATAATTATGGAAATGCTACGCGATTATTTATTTTTCTATGCAATATGCAATGCTTATTCTACATGATGAATGCATAAAAATATCCCCCTCAAGGGAATTTTCTGGGGAAAACGAGACTCTCTGCTGAGGAACTCGCCACTGCTCCGATTTCCACCCTGCCGGGGATAGCACTGCTGCTAGGAAATAGACAACCCTTGCTGGGGATACAGATCCTTTGCACCCAACCCTCTCGAGGACATGCTGGGGAATACCTCCTTTGCACCCCACCCTCTCGAGGACATGCTGGGGATACAGATCCTTCACAGCACTCTGTGGGAATACCACAGTCTTTGACTTGCTGGGGATATAGATCCCAACTCTGCTTTGGGAACCCTCACAGATACTCCCGCTGGGGAAAAGAGCAATCTTCAACCTGCTGGGGGAATACCATCCAGACCCTGCTAGGGGAACGACAACTACTCCGCTGGGGAGGACCCAATCAATCAACATGTAGGATACCCTCGGCTGGGGATGCAGATATTCGTCTGCTACAGAAACTCGTTCAATCCACTGGTAGGATGGACACTGTTGGAGATATACTTCTTTGAAAAAGACCCGCTCCACTCGGGGAACTGCTGGAGATATATTTCATTGAAAAAGACCCGCTCCACTCGGGGAACTGCTGGAGATATATTTCTTTGAACCCGCTCCACTCGGGGATAACAACCTTCAGACTTGGCTGCTGAGGAAACAACATCGTTGTAAACCTGCCGGGGATAACCTTCCTGACTCGGCTGGAGAAGCTCACAGACATTGGATCTGCTGGGGAGCTAGTCTTATGACTCTGCTTGGGGACCTAGCTGAGGAAATGAGAAAAGTTGGTACAGAACACCCGTCGACTCGTCGAACCACGGTATCCACCTCCCAATCTCGTATCAGCTTTCCACTATAGAGAATTCCCAGACTCATCTGGACCTTTTCTGCTCCATCATCTTGTATTCCAAGTCGCTCCGCGCTCGACGGGAAGCGTACTCCTGGGATTAATACAGAAATTCGATTTTCCGACTTTGAAGAGTCTTCTTGGTTAATTTCAAAGGTCGTCGACCGTCTCAACGTCGTCTCTCCGTTCCTCCTTCACACACTCGTCCCTGATCGAACTCTGCGGGGAATCGCATACTTTCAAGTCTTCCGACTTTGAAGAGTCTTCTTGATTATCATTCAAGGATCGTCGTACGTCTCAACGTCTTCATCCTTCTTTCATATTCATTCGTCCCTGGTCGGACTCTCTGGGGACCTGTTTTGTCAAAGCTTCCACATCACAACCTGCAAGTGAGTGAAGAATATCTAACAGTTCCTGCAAAACAGATCGTTAGATAAAACCGTGCCCCAGGCGTGTCAAGATTTCAACACTTGGGTCACTCAACCTTCCAAATAAGATTTCAAGCTTTCAATCTTATAAACATGCATCGGAAGGAAACCTGTATGTGTTAAAAATGCAAGATTCTTTATCAAAAATAATTGGATGTTTTTGCAATCAAAGCGGTTCTGAAAAACAAAAACAAAATTGTTTGACTGAATATGCATTTTATTGATTGGAAAAAGTGTGGCTCAAATGAGCAATACAAAGGAAGCAATCCCTGAAAAGAGGTAATTGCACAAAAGGAAAAATCTATCCTAATGGCAATGTGAAACCCGTGATCTCATCGAGTTCCAACTCGGTTACACCCCATATGTCCTCAGACTTTCCATGCTCTCTGCCTTCTGAACAAGACGATTCCAACTGATCCCTACCGGGTATTATCCATGATGCTTTAACCAAAGCGCAAACGATCATGCTAGACGCAATTGTTCGTTTCAATCCCTCTTTTGCCTGGACCGCCCTTTCGGGTTTTCAGTCCACCGGGATACCCTTTTTTGCCCAAGTCGCCTTTTCAGGTTTTCGACTTGCCGGGTGTACAGTTTTCATTTTTATCCCTAATTTTTGCCCGAACCTTTTTCTGATTTTGGTTTGCCGGGATGCCCCTTTTTGCCTGGACTATTTTATTCTTTTCGTCCAGCGGGTCTATTACACGAAGTATTTTCTAACTGCGTCCGCATTCACAGGGGATGGAAAATCTTCGCCATCCATGGTCATTAACAACAAGGCTCCGCCAGAGAAAACCTTCTTGACCACGAATGGACCTTCATAATTCGGCGTCCATTTGCCCCACGATCGTCTCGAGGAGGAAGGATCCTTTTCAGCACCAAATCACCGATGTGATATACCCGAGGTCGCACATTCTTGTCAAAAGCACGCTTCATTCGCTGCTGGTACAACTGCCCATGACGGATGACTACCAGCCTTTTTTCTTCAATCAGGCTTCCTGAGTGAGAAAGGCGTGTGCCCCAGCAGACGTACGTACCGCGGTATGGTACCCAGGATACCAGCTTCGTACTCGGTCGCCATTGTTGGTACATTCCATCGTGCCCCAGGAAGCACTACCTCATCCACCTTATCCTCCCCATCAGACATCAGTACCCGTTCGGATTCAGGGTCAGACCCCTCCTCCGGGATCGGTCACTCTCAATCTTTCGATTTGAGCACCTCGAGATGTCCTCATCAGGGAACTTCAAACTTCATTGGTTGATAACCCTCAATGGGTTGCGGAGCAATGTAATCAGACAATACACTCCTTGATTGCTTTCTGAGAGTATTACAAACCAGTCAACATTCTTTTGCTCCTCTCACGACCCATCCGGCCAATGCTGGATTCTCAAACCCATACTTAATCGGATCCATCTTGGAAATCCACAAAGTGGTATGATCCAGCATACACTGTCTCAGTCGGCGAGCAGCCTATGCCAAAGTACAGCAAGTTTTCTCGAACGGTGAATGTACTGCTTCACAGTCGATAAACTTTTTGCTAAGGTAAATTGCATGCTCTTTTCGACAAGACTTGTCATGCTGACCCAATACACCTCGTAGACCCCTTGAAGGCCGTCGAGTACAGATTTGACAATTGCTCCTTCCACAAAGGTATCAGAATCAAAGGTCCCTGCAACTTATTCTTTTATTTTTTCCAATGCCCCTTGGCAATCATTATCCACCTGACCGTTTGATCTTTTCTTTTCAACATTTTGAATATGGATTTACACGTGGTTGTCAGATGAGATGTGAACCATGACAGATAGTTCAATCTTTCCAAGAAACCACGAACCTTTCTTTTCTTTTTCTCGGTCCAGGCGTTTTTTTTTTTTTTTTTTTTTTTTTTTTTGGGCAGGATCAACCTCGATTCCTCTCTTACAATGAACCCCAATCATCTTACCGGACCGCACTCTGACAGTGCACTTATCTGAATTCAACCTCAGTTTGAATTGTCTCAAACCGGTCAACCGACTTGCCCCGGTCAACCAGATGCCCCATTTCCGCACGGGACTTTGCAATCATGTCATCAACATAGCAATTGATTCCACGATGAATCATATCATGAAACAAAGTCACCATGGCTACAGGCACTGGCGTTCTGCTTCTCTGGAGGACAGTCTCCTCTCCACGGTAGCTTGCGCACAACGTCATCGGTATCCGACCCTGGCATATCCTGACATGACCAAGTGAAGGTATCCACATACTCCTTCAACAAGGCTACCATTCTGCTCTCGACTTGCCTCTGAAGCGGCCTCAATTTTATTTCCTTCCTGACCTCGGCGGTGCTTGGAATAACAACCTCAACCCGCTCCTCGTGCGGCTGAATCACCTTCTCCTCTTGTTTAAACAACCTGGCTAATTCCAGCAGATCACAATCTTCTTCGTCTTCTTCTTCGGCGTGATTGCTCGGTTTGTCGAAGTCATATGAGGTGTAACCAAATTGTGATCAACGAGATCCGGAGAATATTTTTGTATTTGGGACGAGACAAATCAAAAAGAAAAATGAAAACAAACATTGCCATTTTTATTTGTTTTTAAACTGCAAAAATAAATGAAAAACATGGAACACCGCTTTTTGACTGAAAAACATCCATTTATTAATGATGCAGAAAATGCAAATTTATGAACATGAGGTGGCCCTTACAATGGACCATTACGTGTCGGGCAACACATAAGGCTTCCATGCATATAAACTGAAAACAAGAAATCATTACTCTTCCGGACGAGTGTCAGTGCTGATCTCTTTAAGCCTTCCAGCTTCCTGGTACGCACGGCTTTATCCAACCACTGAACTTGCAGTCATTGTCAGTCTCTCCACCTACTGCACAGGCGTGATCCGAATCTTCACCAATTGCACCCACCATCGCCTGTCCATGCGCCGGCATGGGATTGGCATCAGCATTCGGAGATGGTGCGAAGTTAATAGCCTTTGAATCCACCAGGTCTTGGACTACGTGCTTAAAAGCTTTGCAATCCTCAACATGATGTCCGGGTGCCCCAACGTGGAACTCACACCTGACATTCTCATCATAACTGGCAACCCTCTGATCTGGTTTCCCTGGAACCAATATCCTCGGCTGCACCAACCCAAGATCCTCCAACCTCTTGAACAGAGAGGCGTAAGTCACAGGCGGCTTATTGAAATGACGATCTGTCGTCCTCCTTCTCACTTGGCCCACAACTCTCTGTGTCCTCTGTTGAGGTGGTGATTGTCGCTGTTGTGCAGATCGATTACCAACAGGAATGGTTACGGTGGCAGCATAAGGGTGGTAACGATCCTTACCGCATTCTCTTTTAGTCTGTGCACCACCTGATTCAACCTCCTTCCTGGGCTGACCACTGTCAAGGGATTTCTTCACCACAGAGCCAGAGGGATTTGCTACTTCGGATGACAGAGCCTTTCCCTGAACTTTCTCCTTGATCATCCAGCCCTCAATCCTTTCTAATCTCTCGGCCATGGCTTTCTGCCCCAAGGCAAGCCCTTGCACAACACTGAACAAATCCCTCACCATCTCTTTCAGTTCGAGGATGTCGGCGTTGAGAGGATCCATCAGTTTGGATTTGTTGCCCCTAGCAGGATATCTGAGCAAACAGGCTATGCGCACCGGTCGACACCTACAAAACAGCAAATGGGTTAATATGCATGAATGCAACATCTATCCATATGAGGAAGATTTCGTCCTTTGATTCTGGTTTCATCGAGACAGATAATATTTCACCAATAACATTTTGACATCCAGATGTCTCTCAACCAGATTCTCAATCCATAATACTCCCCATATGGCTAGACGTAGTTTAGGTGCAGATGAATGCAAAATGAGAATGATGCAGATGAATGAATGCAGTGCATTGCCATCCCCCAAGTCATCTGATCATCTGTTGCTCTGAACTACAACTCGGATCCCTGGACTGATCACAACCATCTGAGGAATATGTAACCACAAATCTGACCCACGGGTTCCGAAATAAACGGAAGACAGATACATCATCATCATCATCAGTCTCTGAGCAGACCCTCACAACCATCTGAATCGGCCCGGGGAATCCTGAAATAAACGGATCCCCACTGATAAATAACTCGGCCCGGGGAATCCTGAAATAAACGGATCCCCACTGATAAATCTCGCGGACAGCACTCCGGCGTCTCGGCAATAAATAGCCATAAATCCGACTTATAAATATGTCTCTGAACCACAGATCAAAAAGTCACCATCTGAGCTCATCTGATTATGCATCTGAAAGATTCACCCTCCCCTCACAGGTAAATTCTAATCAGGTCACCCTAAGGCGGATAATAGTCTCGACAATCGGGCAGAGATACTCAATGGGTTTGCCCTTTCGGGTGTGCCATTGTAGCTCTCTTAAAATCGTCTAAACCAAAGATCCGGGAATGATCGGTCACCAGAGTCAACAGCTCAGAAGCAGTAACTAAGCCACCGTGAAATGTTCCACAATGGAAAGCACTATCGACTGAACCTCGTCCGGCTTGTGGTATGTCACGTCGCAACATCATGCCCAACCGACATGTGAGGTACGCGAGACCCACACTAATCCTAGGTGTACACTCGGGCCTGGGTTTTAGCCCCACTCAGAACACCCACCCCAAACAACAGAACCACCTGCAGAGGAAGATGGCAACATGACAGTAATGATGCATGCACATATTTAATGCAAATATAAACAAGGGTTAGTATAATAAATGCAATAAATAAACAACACAAGCAACCAAACCCATCCTAAAGCGCTAGGAGAGACTCGCTTAGGGACCATGGACCAGCATAGGTCAACATGTTAGCAAAGTCCCCAGCAGAGTCGCCAGCTGTCGCATCCTGCGAAAAATCAACCGGCGAGCCTAAAAATAAAAACACACAGAGCCGCCACTAAACGTTATTTATCCCAAGATAGGGAAAGGAAACGCTCAGAGAAACCTGGAAAGACATGGTCTCGCGACCAGAGAGAAAAGGTTCGGGAGTCGGTTACGCAAGGGGAAGGTATTAGCACCCCTCACGTCCGTCGTACTCGACGGGATCCACGTCCTAGAATAAAGAATAGGTTGCTAAACATCACACACACACACGGGGAACGCAGGTGGGGTTAAGAGGAACGAGCTCGATAAGGTATCGCACCTTATGCCTACATATCTTGTCTGGAACAAGAATCAGAGCCACTGTAGTTCGGCTTACGCACGCCAAACAACACAAAACATACAAACAAACAAGAGTGGCAAACATGGAGCCCGACAACCACTGGATGGAATTACGTCGGCATCCGAACCAAAACACACTCAAAAGGGCAAACATGGAGCCCGACAGCCAATTCTGGGCTTACGTCAGCATCCGAACCCAAAACATACTCAAAAGGGCAAACATGGAGCCCGACAGCCAATTCTGGGCTTACGTCAGCATCCGAACCCAAAACATACTCAAAAGGGCAAACATGGAGCCCGACAGCCAATTCTGGGCTTACGTCAGCATCCGAACCCAAAACAAGACAAACAGCACATAACAAGCAAACAAACAAACAATAACTGGCTAAAGAGTCGGAGACTCGAGCCTAGCATTTGTCAAACAACACACACAAATAAATAAAAAGGCGCCCGGAGTGGTCTCGCACGACCACCTGCCTACATACCTCGTCTGGAACGAGGATCAGGGCGATGTAGTTCCCCTGAAAGGGACTAAATTGCTAACCAGAAACCGGGGAAAGATACACAACTAGGGAGCTGAGACTCGAGCCTAATGTTGTCATGCATCGTTAACCCTAAGTTCGGTTTTCTATCCTACTTGCATAAGCAAACTAACCTAACCAGGAAAGAAGCTAGCACACAAGCATACAATCATATATCATCAAATGAGAACAGGTATCTCAAACAAGCATGTCAATCAGATATCCACATAACACGCACTATAGCCAAACAAGGGGCTCAATCAATCAGGTTTGACTGCCTAAGCAATCGTCTGTACAGGCTGTGTTTGCTCTTAACCTTGCCATTACGAGGCTAAGGTGAAGCAGATGATGGGATGAAGTGAGGATCAGACCTCACAGCTCTTATCCCTAACCAGGGAGAGCTGACAAATGAGCATGGGTCCAGAATAGGGGAACCCTTCTATACTCGATGACTCTGACTCAATGTGCACTGCACAGATCTTGGGCTTTTGATCTCAATGCTACAACCATGTAATGGGAGCAAGGAGAAGACTCAACTGAATAGTGGGGGACAGACTGCTTGTCCCTACCTTCCACCAATTGCCTTACTTGAAGGACTTTTCCTGCTTGGGCTTAAAAATAAACATACACAAGCATTGCCTCTTAAGGAGGACTTCAGTCAATTTGCCCGGCCCGGTAACAGCCGGGTCTCCAGACTACATGAAGTTTTAAGAAGTTACCTCAATGCAAGTTGCTTAAGCAAAGCAAAGCAATAGTTCACAAGGAACTGAGCAACTAAAGTACCTGGAAACAATCAAACTCAGTCAGTATTCAATCAGACAAATTGTACAGCAAACAATCAAACAGTTTAAACAATACAACACAAAGCAAGCTCAAGGCTTAAGCCCAAGCTCCAACACCTACAAAACAATGTTATGTTAGTGTACAAACATCCACAACATCAATTAAAATCAACTTGTATCATTCTCCATGTACATTATGCTTTTGATCCTGAAAAACCAAGCAAATATTAGTAACTAGACCACTAGGCCAAGCCTAGGGTCCAAAAGCAAGAAAAAATCTAAAACAGCAAGGTGTTCATCAACCAACATCAAATTAACATCAAACAAGAGCAAACATCATTGGTCTCATGTTTATATCATCCATCATGTTCAATTCATGCACAAAACAATCCATATGAGGTCAAATGAACCACCAAGCATACAAACAGAAGTATTGCATTCAAATCCCTATCAAAATACATCAAAAAATTCTCAAATTAAATACACCTAAACAGGGGTCAATCAAGGTCTACCATGTCAAATTTGAGCTTAATTGGGCAAATGAAACCATGTCAATGAAAATCCACAAAAACAGACACAATTACATGCTTCAATTCACACTATCAATGCATACATCCAATTCAAAAATTCATATCTCATTGAAAACAAAAAAGAAATGGATGAGACCAAAACAGGGAGGTCACACAATGTGTCTAGTTCATGCATATCAAATTTCATGGCCATACAATACAATATGAGGATTTCCCAATCAATCTATCAACATGTATCACATGAGCTTGCAATTTCAACAACCAGAAATGAAAAATCATGATCAATTAGAAAAGGCAGTGAAAAATTCTACAAAAATTCATACAACATCCTAACATATCAACAAGTCATCATGCAAAATTTCAGCCAATTCCAACATGCATAGGTCATCCAATTAAATTCAACAAGTTGACATCAAGAGGTGTGACACAAATTGTCACACCTAAGTTCCAGAATTTGCTGCTCTCTAACCAGGTATCAAAAATTCATGAAATTTACATATAAATAATCCTCAATGAGTCAAGAACCACCACAAAAATTTTCAACCATTTATCTTATGATATGAGTATTTCATGATCAAATTGCCAAAATGTATCAAAATGTGACATACATTAGAAAAGCCTATGCCAAATAAAATATTTGCCAAGCACAACTTTGACCAATAGGTCAAAAAAATCCTACACAAGTCAACAAAGTCAAGGAAAAAATCTCCATATTTTTAGGAATTTTTTACTATTTTGGTGAATTATTTAAGGTGTTAATAATTTGGATAATATTATTTAGAATTAAGATTAATTAATTAATTTTCAGTAATGGCAGTTTTGTAAATCTTCAAACAGTGGCGCGGCAAACACTACTTTTGAAAGTTCAAACGAAAACACGGATCTAATACTGCTCTTTCATCGTTTCCACCGCGTTTTCCAAGTTTCACGTGAGCATCGAGAATCATCAAAGTTCAACCAAAATCAACATGCGAATATCCGTTGGAATCGTCTCACCGCGTGGAGTATGAATATGTCCTCGATTTTACCTAATTCCTAACGTATAAACCGGATCGACAACTTAAAGTTTCTCATTCATACTTTCAAATCAAGATTGCGTAGCCTACGGTTCATCATTCTCAAAACTAAACACATCACTGAATTCTACATGAAACGCACTACACAAAGCACCTATCAATCGAACAAAACAGGAGATTCGAATTTTCGACATACCGGCAATGGCGGTGCTGCAATCGGTGTTCTTCACGCGTTTAAGTCCAAAACAGATGTGAAACAAGCTTCAATGAGTTGAATTCCAGGTTCAGGTTCAATTGATTCCACCTCTAGCGCGCGAAAACTCAACTTGCCATTGATGGAACTCGTATGTGCAGTCGTGATTCAAGGCCTTTTCCACTCCAAATACCACAAACAGTTCTAGAGGATGATGCAAGGAGTTCAAACCAAAAAGAATTTCGAGATTTGGTGTAGAATTGATGGAGAATTTTGGAAATGAAGGTTTTTGTGTTCTTGAGGGTTTGGAGAGAATGAAGAGTTTCTTGATCTGGTTTTTGGTGAATGAGTTTTCTGTTAGGATTAGGAGATGATTTGGAATATATACCAGCCCTTAATCCATCACTAATCATGTTAATTAGCATTTTGGCTTAATTAGTGAAATTGTAATTTTGCAAATGGAGGGTAAAATGGTCAATTCCTTTAGACAGCTCATGCCACCTCAATGACAGCACATACACCTTCTAAATATCATATGTGAACTGTAGAAACTTGTTTCATGCTCATTGGTTGCTCCATTCTCAAATTCACCATATGTATGCATTTGGTCCATTTTTGTCATTTCCATTTTTCAAGACGAAATCCAAATTAAAAGCCTTATGCATGAAATGAAAATTCAAACACATTCTAAATGCCATTCCTGAGGTGTTGGAAAAAGTCCCATTCAAAAATTCCAATTATTTTGACATTTGGACGATTTTGCCCCTGGTCCAATTCAGCTGTCCAGTTGAAAAGTGACTTTTTGCCTTGGCCATTTTTGGGAAAATCCAATGATGCACCCTCAAAGTACATGTCAAATGGAGTTTGTGCATATAAAGAACTTGTAATTTGGACAAAGTATGTGGTAGTTATGGCCTCCTGATTACGGGTCTTTTCTAAAATTCACTGAGCCATATTTTGCAAACCGTACATCGGATTTTCAAGTTCTTGGACTTTTTGGAAAGGTGAGAACAAGATCTACATCTGTCATGTTGAACAATTTTTCATTTGAAGCTTCCTTGGACATCTGTTTTTGAGGTCAAAAACTTTCCATTTTTGGAAACTTCAGTTACAGGTCACTTGCTATTTTTGGCAGTTTTTGTCCTGACTTGATTTTCTTCATTCTTAAGCTTTGAGATGTCATTTAACACTTGTTCCAACATGAATGAAGTGTCTTCGACTCATTTCCACCTCCAAATCCATCAGATCATGTACAGTTGACCACAGTTGACTTTTCATCTGACAGATGAATCTGGCAATGCATAGATCAATTTGAACCCCAATCTCCAACTGAAATGGCTCAAGGGTGAAACCCTAGCCTCAATAATCACCATATAATCACAAAATGAAACTCATAACCATCAGAAACCTCATCTCCTGATCCAGCCCTGATTGGCCCAATACAGCTGATTAGGGTTGGCCAGTGGTCAAAACCCTAATCTCAAGGAACGTTCTTCAATCTCCTGATGACATCCAACCATGATGATGATGATGTATCACTTCAATCAAGATGAAGACCAATATCCTTTGAGAATCATGAAACCCTGATTCACAGCCCAATCCTCAGATGGCCCATGATCAATCAATAAAACCCTGGCTTGCACCTTTGACTTCCTCATCTCCTGATCAAGACTTGGGAAGATGGCTTGCACTATGTAACCACATGTTATGCAATATGAAATGCCTAATGACCTAAAATGATATGCAAAAAATGTTAATGCTAGTCCCAAGAGAGGAGGGCAAATTTTGAGGTGTTACACATGCTTGTCAGATTCCCATGGGAAATGCCGCCGAACTTCATGCCTGAAGGCTTTGCGTCTGCTTTTGCTTCCATGCCGACATCTAGCCCGGTCATGTCTGTGCCACCTCCCGTTGTGCACACCTTACCTCGTGTAGAGGACAACATTTATCATTCCGAGCCATCTAAAGGCCCAGATGTTTATGAGAAAATGGACGAAATAAAGGATCAATTTCTTGAGCTGCGCAAGGAATTGAAGACGTTGAGAGGGAAGGACATGTTTGGGAAAAGTGTTGTTGAGTTATGTCTGGTGCCAAATCTGAAGATTCCGGTGAAATTCAAAGTGCATGACTTTGAAAAATACATAGGGAACTCATGTCCGCTCAATCATTTGGTGATGTATGCCCGTAAATGTCTACCTAAACAGATAATGTCTACCTAAACAGACAATGATCAACTGCTGATTCATTACTTCCAAGACAGTCTGACCGGTGCTGCACTCAGATGATATATGGGGTTGGACAGTGCAAGCATCCGCACTTTCAACGATTTGGGAGAAGCTTTTGTCAAGCAGTATAAATATAATGTGGATATGGTGCCTGATAGAGACCAGTTGAGGTATATGTCTCGGAAGGATAAGGAAACATTCAAAGAGCATGCGCAGAGGTGTAGAGAATTAAATGCTCAAATCACCCCTCCTTTAGAAGAGAAAGAGATGACAAAGATCTTTTTGAAGACCATGAGTTCATTTTACTATGAACGCATGATCACCAGTGCCCCTAGTGACTTTAACGAAATGGTAAATATGGGGATGAGGCTTGAAGAAGGTGTCCGAGAAGGACGATTGTCAAAGGAGGAAGCATCATCAAGTAAGAGATACGGCAGCAGTTTCGGGAAGAAGAAAGACAGCGAAGCTAATGCAATCTCCAGTGGGAGGCAGAGGAGGCCTCCGATCAGAAAGAGTCAACCATCCCGTCAACACCATCATCAAGTATCCTCAATAATTCCAGTATTTTCGAATAGTCAATCAACACCAATTCAACAACAACAACAACGTCAACAGCAACAACCATAACAATGAGCAAACTTTCGAGAGGAAGAAGGTCTCTTTCGACCCAATTCCTATGACTTATGTAGAACTGTATCCGTGTTTGGTTCTCAAGAACCTACTCCAACCGAGAAACCCGCCACAAATTCCACAACCACTTCCATGGTGGTACAAACCAGAACTCCATTGTGCTTTTCATCAAGGGGCACCCGGACATGACATTGAGAACTGTTATCCGCTCAATTACGAAGTTCAGAAGCTGATAAGGAGTGGAATGGTATCCTTCGAGGATCATGCTCCGAACGTGAAAGCAAACCCACTGCCAGCCCATGGGAATTCTTCAGACAACATAGTAGACGGCTGTCTTGGGGAGTTCAAACTGTTTGATGTTTGTTTCATCCTTTGGTCCTTAGTCGCAATGCATAAGGACATTTGTATGGTAAGTGATTGTGAGCATGACCATGACGATTGTGCTATCTGCAGTGTCAACCTGAGGGGTTGTATGGTAATGAAAAGGAACATCCAGCGGTTGATGGATGAAGGCATGATCCAAATTGTTCAATCTCGTCATGTAGATGACGATGTGAATGTCATAGTGCCCATTTTCAAGAATCCAGAGAGAATGGTAATTTCATACGAGCAGTAATAGTAACAGCAACAGTCAAAGATCGGTGTCACCATTGGTCATACGGTTAGCGGGCCCAGTTCCGTACACATCTGTTAAGTTGTTTCGTATTAGTACAATGCGATGATGTTGAAAGATGGTCAAGAGGTTCCATTGCCTATGACCAGTTCTGTAGTGAGTATTGATGATGTTACTAAGGTGACCTATAGCGGTTGAGTGTTTGGGATGGTGTTCTCAAAAGATATAGAAGATTCAACAGTTGATAAGAAGGTGGAAGTGCCTGCTATAGATTCGGCTAGTGCTCTAATGTGTCAGTCTAGTGAAACCAGCAATTTGAAGGCTAATGATGATGATGAGGTACTTCGTCTAATAAAGAAGAGTGGGTTTAATATGGTGGAGCAGCTGCTCCAAACCCTCTCAAATATTTCAGTGTTGTCTCTGCTAATGAATTCAGAAGCGCGCAGAGAAGTACTATAAAGAGTTCTAGAGCAAAAGTTTGTGGAACATGATGTTACGGTGGATCAGTTTGATCATATAGTAGCTAACATCATTTCTTGCAATAACCTCAGTTTTTGTGATGAGGAACTCCCTGAGGAGGGTAGGAATCATAATCTGGATTTACATATTTCCATGAATTGCAAAGATGATGCTTTATCCAATGTATTGGTTGACACCGGATCATCGTTGAATATTCTTCCGAAGTCAACTCTTTTAAAGTTGTCATATAAAGGAGCGCCTATGAGGTATAGTGGTGTAATCATCAAAGCTTTTGACGATTCATGCAAAACAGTGATAGGCGAAGTGGATCTTCCAGTGAAGATAGGTCTGAGTGATTTTCATGTTACTTTTCAAGTAATGGATATCCACCCGGCCTATAGTTGTCTTTTGGGAAGGCCATGGATCCATGAGGAGGGAGATGTTACCTCCACATTGCATCAGAAGCTCAAATTTTTCAAGAATGGAAAGCTTGTTATCGTTGGCGGGGAAAAGGCGTTGTTGGTTAGCCATCTGTCATCTTTCTCTTATGTTGAAGTTGAGGATGAGGTTGGAACTCCATTCTAAGCCTTATCTATTGTTGTTGAAAAGAGAGTTGAGGCACATATGTCCTCATTGAAAGATGCAAGGAAGATTGTTGAAGAAGGCAATGTTGATCAATGGGGGCGCATGGTAGAGGTCTCCGACAACAAAGGTTGAACTGGTCTGGGTTATCAGCAAGGATTGTCTACTGCTAGGTCAGAGGATATACAACTTAGCTTCAGTAGCGGATGATTTTTTCATGGCAATAAACAACACTTAGTTGTTCTGCTAGAGATGACGAAGAGGAAGACTGCACAGATTTTGTGACACATGGAAAGGCTTGCAAGAATTTGACTGTTGTTGACATTCCTATTATTTTGCATCGATCTAAGTAATTACTTTTATATGTTTTAAAAATCCTTCTCCTATGCCTAAGGGGGAAGTGAACATTGTTATGAATTTAAAATTTGATCATCAATAAAATTAATTCTATTCATCCACATCTATGATGTTTTTTTTCTTTAATCTGAAAATGGTAATCACAAAAAACATAAATAAACAATATAATTGTCCATCTGCATAATATTTGGTCACAAAAGTCACTTCTCTAAATTCGAAATATCAAATCATTATGCAAGTTGGTTTCTAACCCCATTGAATACAATGATCCTTCTCTTTCTCCAAATTTTGAATTCCCTGTGTTTGAAGTTGAGGAAGAAAGCGATGAAGAAGTGAGTGATGAATTGACTCGTCTTCTTAAGCATGATGAAAAAGCCATTTAGCCGTTCGAAGAGCAGATTGAGTTAGTCAACTTGGGTTCTGAGGATGATATGAAGGAAGTCAAGATTGGGTCTCGACTATGTCCAGATGCAAAGAAGGGGTTGGTTGATCTTCTGCAAGAGTATTTAGATGTGTTTTCTTGGTCCTATCAAGACATGCCTAGTTTGGATTCTGAGATTGTGGAGCATAGATTGCCGTTAAAGCCAGAATGCCTGCCAGTCAAGCAAAAGTTGAGAAGAACGCATCTTGATATGGCACTAAAGATCAAAGAAGAAGTGTTGAAGCAGATTGATACCGCTTTCCTTGTGACCACTGAATATCCGTATTGGATGGCCAATATTGTGCTTGTGCCAAAGAAAGATGGAAAAGTCTACATGTGTGTCGATATAGAGATTTGAATAAAGCCAGTCCGAAAGATGATTTCCCTCTGCCACACATTGATAAGCTGGTAGACAATACTGCTAAATTCAAAGTCTTTTCGTTTAGGGATAAATTTTCCGGATATAATCAGATCAAGATGGAACCCGAAAATATGGTGAAGACCATATTCATTACACCCTGGGGAATATTCTGTTATAGAGTGATGCCTTTCGGTTTAAAGAATGTTGGTGCAACTTACCAAAGAGCAATGACTAATCTCTTTCATGATATGATGCATAAAGAGATTGAAGTTTGTGTCGATGGCATGATTGCTAAATCTATTGATGAAGAGGAACATGTTGGGCATTTGTTGAAGCTATTCCAGAATTTGAGGAAGTATAAACTCCGCTTGAATCCCAATAAGTGTACTTTTGGTGTTCGTTCTGGTAAGTTGTAGGGTCTTATTGTCAGCGAGAAGGGTATTGAGGATGATCCTGCCAAGGTCAAAGCGATACAAGAGATGCCTGCGCCCAAAAATGAGAAGCGAGTCATAGGTTTTCTCGGCCGCTTGAATTATATTTCTAGATTCATTTCACACATGACTGCCACATGTGCGCCTATATTCAAGCTTCCTCAGAAAGATCAGTCTTATGATTGGATCGAAGATTGCTAGAAAGCTTTTGACAGTATCAAAGAATATTTGCTTGAACCATCGATTTTGTCTCCACATGTTGAAGGAAGACCGTTGGTCATGTATCTGACAAGGTACCTTTTAATGGATTGGAGGAGATTCCAAGATCTCATGTTAGAGCTGAAGCTCTTCATCTGAAGAAATATGAGATTGAGCTCATTTGGTTAAGAAATGAGGTATTCTTGGGTTAACTTTTGAGTTCCTCATTAATAAATCTATTGTTTTTGCTCAAGTCGGGAGTATGGATGATTTTCGACCCTCGATGTTTTGCTCATCTATGGTCTAACTTTGTTCCCTAACATTGACGGTTTTGTTGATGTTAACACCATTAGAATTTTCTTGATTGGGAATCATGTTCCTACTCTGTTGGGTGACATGTATCTCTCTTTGCATTTGAGAAATTCTAAAGGTAGTGGGACTATTGTGTGTTGCGTTCTCCTTCTGTACAAGTGGTTTATTTCGCACTTGCCTCAGACGCCTACTTTCTTGGAGAATAAATAATGTCTACGGTGGTCTTAGAGACTTAGGTCTCTCACTAATGATGATATTGTTTGGTATGATTCTGCATTGAGTAGTGTCGATATTATTGACAGTTGTGGTGAATTCTCTAATGTGTCTCTTATTGGTACATAAGGGGGAATCAACTACAACCCTGCTTTGGCTTGTCATCAACTTGGGTTCCCCTTCAGAGACAGACCTAATAACACTCAGTTAGAAGGTATTTTCTATCAAGAGGGTAAAGATCCCCAACATTTAAAGTAGAGGATGATACATGCTTGGCATAATGTGCATAGGAAAATTCGAGCATGGTCCGCGCATATGTGTAGCTTTAGAAGCTTACACTATTTGGTTGAAGAAGAGAGCTCTGGATTTGAAGATGTCGTATGCCTGTGAAAGACCTATGTTTTTGGTTGTGGTTGAGCCATCAATTCTCCCTAACAAAGATATAAAGGATTTGGAAGACGCATTCACCAAGATGAAGCAAGAAAGAGATATGTGGGAAGAATGGTTCCATGCTTTGAGCCAAAAGCATGAAGAGTTTCAACTTGAGTCGAAATACAAGGAAGCACTTATAGAGATTCCTGAGGATTAAGTAGTGAAGAGACAGAGAGATCCAGAGGGCCTAGCCACCTTTAGCATGCCTCAACCTTCTTGTGCTTGGAAGAAGATTGTTGATCAGCTAGTCCTTGAGAAGGCTCAAATGAAGCATCCTTTGAGTCCGAGCTTCGACGCATCCGAAGGAAGTACATGCCCACAGCCAGATCATCTAATATAGTTGCTAAGGGATCCTTAGGATGATTAGTTTCCCTTTCTCTTGTATTTGTATTTTGGTTTCTTAAATTTCACTGAGTGTAATCCTTCCAAATTCTATGAATAAAAAGAGATTTTATGGTCAATCAAATTATTGTTATTATATATATTTGCAAATAGAACTTCATATGTTCCTTGAAAAGCTGAAGGGTATGCTTTTGTGCTTCAGCCAAGCTGACTCAACGATACAACACTCGCGCTAACCAACTGAGGAGAATGGAGCATATAGAGCAACAAAACAGAGAGATGAAGGATGAGATTGCAAGGTTAATGGCGCTGATGGAATTTGTCATTACTACACAAAACCAATCTTCACCAACTCTTGCAACTTTTCCCAACAGGATTGTCATTTATGAGGTTGCTACCTCAACTGTTCCTTTTGTTTCCAGTCAATTCGGTCCTTATATGCCTGCTGGATTCCCTTGAGGAATGCCACCCAACTTTATGCCTGAAGGGTATGCACCCACTTTTATCTCTCTATCAGCATCTAGCTCGATCATGTAAATTCTACCTCTAGTTATTCACACTCTCCCTCGTGTTGAGGACACCACCTACCACTCTGAGCCATTTGAGGGTCCCAACATTTATGAGAATATGGACGAGATGAAGGATCAGTTCCTCGAGCTAAGCTAAGAGTTAAAGACTTTAAGAGGAAAGGACTTGTTTGAAAATAATGTTGTTAAGCTCTGCTTGGTCCCCAATGTGAAAATCCCGATGAAGTTCAAGGTCCCCGACTTTGAAAAGTATAAAGGGAACACTTGTCCGCTGAGCGATCTTATGATGTATGCCAGGAAAATGTCTACTGAAACTGATAATGATCAGTTGTTGATTCACTATTTCCAAGATAGTTTAACTGGTGCCGCTTTGAGATGGTACATGGGTTTAGAAAATGTAGGTGTCTGTATGTTCAATGACTTAGGCGAGGCCTTTGTCAAGAAGTAAAAGTACAACTTGGCTATGGCGCCCGGTAGAGACCAACTGAGGTATATGTCTTAGAAGGATAAAGAAACGTTCAAGGAGTATGCTCAGATATGGAGGGATTTGGCTGCCCAAATTAGTCCACCATTAGAGGAAAAAGAAATGACGAAGATCTTTCGGAAGATGTTAAGTTTGTTTTATTACAAACGTATGATTGCGAGTTCCCCCATTGACTTTACTGAAATGGTAAATATGGGGATCAAGCTAGAAGAAGGAATTTATGAAAGACGTTTGTCTAAAGAAGAAGCATCGTCTAGCAAGAAATATGGTGGGAGTTTCTCCAAGTGGAAGGAGGGAGAAAATAACTCAGTATTATTGGAGAGGCAGAGGAGGCGTCATATTGAAAAGAGTTCTCAACCTCTACAACATCAACATTAAGTTTCATAAGTGATTCATGTATTTTCCAACGATTCCAACAATCAATCAGTTCTGATTCAGCAACTATAACAATAACAATAATATTCAACAAGGCTTTGAGAGGATGAAGGTCTCCTTTGACCCTATTCCTATGTCGTATGCAGAATTATACCCGTCCTTGCTTCTCAAGAACCTCATTCAACCCAAAAATCCTCCGCAAATTCATCAGTCACTTCCATGGTGGTTCAAACCTGAAATTCATTGTGCTTTTCACCAGGGAGCCCTTGGCCATGACATAGAAAACTGCTATCCATTGATGTATGAAGTAAAAAAGCTTATAATGATTGGGATGTTTTCCTTTGAGGACAGAGCACCTACTGTTAAAGCTAATCCATTGCATTCCCATGGTAATGCTTCGCCATATCAGAAAATCTTCATTGGCAATTCATAACGACATCTGTTTGGTCAGTGAATGTGAGCATGACCATGATGGTTATGTCATCTACAGTGTGAACCCTCGTGAGCAGCAACATCAACAATGTCAAAAGATAGGTATTGCCATTGGTTATACGGTTAGTAGGCCCTGTTACGTATATGTCTGATAAAGTTGTGCCTTATCAATACAACGCCACAATGATTGAAAATGGTTGAGAGGTCCCTCTACAAATTGTAGAATCTGTGGTGAATTCTCTAATCTTCCTCTCATTAGTACATAAGGAGGAATTAACTACAACCCTGCTTTAGCTCGTCGTGAACTTGGGTTCCCCTTGAGAGACAAACCTAATAACACTTTGTTAGAAGGACTTTTCTATCAAGAGGGTAAAGATTCCCAACATTTGAAGCAGAAGATTGTGCATGCGTGGCATAACGTGCATAGGAAAGGGAGATATGAGCTTGGTCCGCATAATTGTGTAGCTTTGGAAGCTTACACTTTTTGGGTGAAGAAGAGAGCTTTGAAGTTGAAGATGCCTTATCCTTGTGAGAGACCTATGTTTATGGTTATGGTTGAGCCATTAACTCTCCCTAACCAAGATGTAGAGGAGTTGGAAGATGTGCTCGTCAAGATGAAACAAGATAAGGATATGTGGGAAGAGCGGTTCCATGCTTTGAGCAAAAAGCATGAGGAGTTGCAGCTTGAGTCTAAGGATAAAAATGCACTTATTGAGCTACTTGAAAACCGAGTGACAAAGAGACAGAGAGAGTCAGAGGTTTCATCTTCCTCTAGCATGCCTTAGCCTTCCGTTGCTTGGAAGAATATTGTTGATCAGCTTGTCCTTGAGAAGACTTAGATGAAGGCTTCTTTTGAGACCGAGATCTGACGCACTTGAAGGAAGTACGCGCCTACAACCATATCTTCTGACGTTGTTGTTAGGGATCCTTAGGAGGATTAGTCTTTTTTTCACTTGTATTTTTTCATTTGGTTTCTGAAATTGTACTAAGTATAATCCTTCCAATTATATAAATAAAAGGGATTTTTTATGATCATGATCATATAAAAACAATCAAGCATTGCATTTCATGCATCATTTGTATAAGCAGGTTTCTCTTTCGCCAGATGTCTCATTGCTCTTTCTTCTGTACTTCAACCAAGCTGACTCATCGATAGAATACTCGCGCCAATCACTCTAGAATCATGGAACATAATGAGCAAGAGAATAGAGACTTGAAAGAGGAGACCGCCCACCTGACTGCCATGATGGAGTCAATTTTAGCTATGTAGAGCCAGTCTTCTCCAATGCCCGCAACCCCTCCTCCTCAGAGGATTGTCATTTCAAAGGTGGCTACTTTTACGGTTCCCTCAACTACTGCTCATTTTTCACCCAACATGCCTGCCGGATTCTCGTGGGGAATGCCGCCAAACTTTGTGCCCGAAGGCTTTACGCATACATTTGCTTCTATGCCGGCATCTAGCCCGGTTATGTCAGTGCCACCGCCTGTTGTGCATACCTTGCCTCGTGTGGAAGACGCCATCTATCATTCTGAGCCATCTGAGGGCTTGGATGTGTATGATAAGATGTATGAGATGAAACATCAATTTCTTGAGCTGCGCAAAGAGTTGAAAACTTTGAGAGGTAAGGACCTATTTGGAAAGAGTGTTGCTAAACTGTGTTTAGTGTCGACTGTGAAGATTACAGTGAAGATTACAGTGAAGTTCAAAGTGCCTGAATTTGAAATATACAAAGGGAACACATGTCCACTCAATCATTTGGTGATGTGCGCCCGCAAGATATCTACGCAAATAGATAATGATCAGCTCTTGATCCATTACTTTCAAGACAGTCTGACAGGTGCTATGTTGAGATGGTATATGGGGTTGGGTAGTGCGAGCATCCTCACTTTCAACGATTTGGGTGAAGCATTTGTAAAGCAGTACAAGTACAACGTTGATATGGATCCTGATAGAGATCGGTTGAGATCACTATCTCAGAAGGACAAGAAGACATTTAAGGAGTATGCTTAGAGGTGGAGAGAACTCGTTGCTCAAATCACCCCTCCTTTAGAGGAAAAGGAGATGACTATGATTTTTCAAAAGATCCTAAGCTCATTTTATTATGAGCGGATGATTTCCATTTCCCCTAGTGATTTTACCGAAATGGTAAACATGGGGATGAGCCTCGAAGAAGGTGTCTGAGAAGGACGGTTGTCTAGAGAGGAGGTGTCTTCCAGCAAGAGATATGACAACAATTTTGGTAAGAAGAAGAAGAGTGGAGCTAATGCAATTTCAAGTGGGAGGAAAAGAAGGCCTCATATTAGAAGAAATCAACCATCTCGTCAACATCATCATCAAGTATCTTCTGTAATTCATGTGTTTTCAGCAAACCAATCAGCACCAATTCAACAACAACAACGTCAACAACAACAACCACAGCAATATACAAACACCTACAACAACAACAATATCAACAATCATCAACAACAAAATTTTGAGAGGAAGAAGGCCTCTTTCGACCCTATTCCCATGACGTATGCAGAACTATATCCATCATTGGTTCTCAAGAACCTGCTACAACCAAGAAATGCTCCACAAATTCCTGAACCGCTTCCATGGTGGTACAAGCCAGAACTCCACTGTGCTTTTCATCAAGGAGCTCCCGGACATGATATTGAGAACTGCTACCCCCTCAAATATGAAGTTCAGAAGCTGGTAAAGAGTGGAATGGTGTCCTTTGAGGACCACGCACCCAATGTTAAAGTTAACCCACTACCTGCCCATGGAAATTCATCTGTTAATATGGTGGACAGTTGTCCAGAGGAGTTCAAAGTATTCGATATACGCTTCATTAGAAGGTCCTTGGTAACGATGCACAAGGATATTTGCTTGGTAAGTGATTGCGAGCATGACCACGATGGTTGTGCTATCTATAGTGTCAACTCTAGAGGTTGTATGATATTGAAGAGGGACATCCAGCGGTTGATGGATGAAGGCTTGATTCAAATTATTCAATCCTGTCACATAGATGATGATGTCAATGTAATAGTGCCAGTATTCAAGACACCAGAGAGAGTGGTGATTCAGTATGATAGCAGCAACAACAATAGTATCAGCAAGAGATCGGTATCATCATTGGTCATTATTCGTTGTAATTTTAGTTGTCGGGTTTTTGTTATCGTATCCACAGGGATTGTAAGATATCACCGCCGTTCGATGGTTGTATTAATTCTAGCTCAATGTAACAATAGGGTTTTGGTTGGTTGTCACGTTATCTTGCATAAAAAGGTAATAAATTGCGGTAAAAGTTTTGGTTTGAATAAATGAGAAATATTGCCAAAGTTAGGGTTCGATGATCACTTTGCATGTATTTGTTCGGTCAACAATCTTATAAACTCCTTTAGATGATAAATCATTTCATAAAGTCCTCCCACTATGTTTCTCTCGAACACACATTGTGAGTTTTCCCATTTTGATCCATTGTTTCTCTCGAACACAATCTATCAAAATGACAACTTTTTGGTTCAACCTTATGGTGAACAAAATCATTCATTACTATCTCTAGCTAACAAACAATATTGGATGAAAACCTAGGTCAAGAGTTGGTAAACATCTCTCGATCATAAACCAACACAAAGAGTTTTAAATAGAAACAAAGTTTTCATCATATACTCACCATTAAAGAGTTTACACATGAAGATCCTTACATTTACACACAAAGCTAGTAATCACCTACATCTAACCTTGACAAATGGATGACTTAGCTACTCATTTTCATGGTAGCTAGGTCGGCAAGTTTCGGAAGAAGGTTGATCAACATCCAAGTTGGATAATCGAGATTGGATGGGAATCCACCTTCTTTTTGTAGAAGATGGTTACTAGATGAAGAGAAATGAAATCTAGGGCATAAAAGATCCTAAGAACAATGCTGGAAAATATCTCTAAGAAAGTACAAAAGTGGAAAAATTAGGTAAAACTAAGGTATGGCTCTCAAAAGTGGCACTTGCTACTTATAGAGCTGTACTGGGCTATCATGCTCGCTAGGCGAGCAGAATGGCTCGCCTAGCGAGGGTCAAATTGAGGCACAAGAGGCACCTGCGCCCAGAGACACAGCCTATCTCAGACTGTCATGTTCTCCTAGCGAACACAACCTTCGCCTAGCGAAGGGCACGCTTCAACCCTCGCTCCAGCGAGGTTGAAAGGTTTGGCTACTGGAATCCTCGCTGGGAACTCGTTAGAGCCTCGCCTAGCGAGTGAGTGCTGGCTGCGTTTTTCACCAAAACTGAACGAACTCGCTACCACCTTCGCTAGCAGCTCGCCTAGCGAATTTATTGATATTTTACTGGAGCTTTTCGCTGGGCGCTCTCCTAGCGAGTGCTTCGCCACAGCCCTCGCCTAGCGAGCAGGCTGATGAATGCTTGATTTCTTTGGTTCCTTTGCTAACTTTCTTGTGTCTTCATTTTTAATTATTTCATGCCTTCTTCCTGCACAATAACACACAAATCAAAGGTACCAAGATCATTTATCAATGTATTGCATTTCATGTTAAAACAAAGGTGGTTTTGACAATTTAGCAAGGAAATAGAGTGAAAGATACCCTTAATTGATAGCTCAAATAAGCACTTTTGGGTATCTAACAGTCATACGGTTGGCGGATCCAGTCCCGTACGCATCCGATAAATCTGTTCCTTATCAGTACAATGCAACTATGGTGAAAGATGGTCAAGAGGTTCCATTACCTACGACCAGTTCTGTCGTAAGCATTGTTGATGTTACTAAGGTGACCCGCAGTGGTCAAGTGTTTGGGTCGGTGTTCCCAAAAGATATAGAAGATAGTTCAGGTTGTAAGAAGGTGGAAGTGCCTGTAGTAGATCCAGTTAGTGCTTCAAAGCGTTAGTCTGGTGAATCCAGAAATTTGAAGACTAACGGCGATGATGAGATGCTTCAGTTGATAAGGAAAAGTGAGTTCAATATGGTGGAGCAGCTCCTCCAAACCCCCTCAAAGATTTCAGTATTGTCTCTGCTAATGAATTCCGAAGCACACAGAAAAGCACTACAAAGAGTTCTTGAGCAAGCCTTTGTGGAACATGATGTTACGGTGGATCAGTTTGATCATATTGTGGCTAACATCACTTCCTGTAATAATCTCAGTTTTGGTAATGAGGAGCTCCCTGAGGAGGGTAGAAATCATAACTTGGCTTTGCATATCTCCTTGAATTGCAAAGATGACGCTTTGTCAAATGTGTTGGTAGACAGCGGGTCTTCGTTGAATGTATTACCAAAGTCGACGCTTTCCAAGCTGTCATACCAAGGAGTGCCTATGAGATATATCAGCGTGATCGTCAAAGCCTTGGACGGTTCGCGCAAGATTGTGATTGGTGAAGTGGGCCTTCCAGTGAAGATAGGTCTGAGTGACTTCCAAATTACTTTTCAAGTAATGGATATCCACCCGGCCTACAATTGTCTGTTGGGAAGGCCATGGATCCACGAGGCAGGAGTTGTTACTTCCATATTGCCTCAGTAGCTTAAATTTGTCAAGAATGGGAAGTTAGTCATCATTGGAGGGGAGAAGGCATTGTTGGTTAGCAACCTATCATCTTTCTCTTATGTTGAAGCTGAGGATGAGGTTGGAACTCCGCTCCAAGCCTTATCTATTTCTGCTGAAAAGAGAGTTGGGGCACCTATGTTCTCATTAAAAGATGCAAGGAAGATTATTGAAGAAGGAAGTGTTGATCAGTAGGGGACAAATGGTAGAGTTCTCTGATAATAAGAGCCGAGTCGACTTGGGTTTCTAGCAAGGTTCGTCAGCTGTTAGATCAGAGGATATGCAACTCAGCTTTCGTAGCGGAGGGTACATTAATGGAAATGAACAACACTGAAGTGTTGTGCTAGAGGATGACAAAGAGGAAGACTGCACCAATTTTGTGACGCATGGAAAGGCTTGCAACAATTGGACTGCGATTGATATTCCTGTTATTTTGCATCAATCTAAGTAATTGCTTTTATATGTTTTTAACATCATTCTCCTATGCCCAAGGGAGAAGTGAACATTGTTTGGGCATTTTCAAATTGATCATTAATAAAATTAATTTTATTCATCTACATCTATGATGTTTTGTTTTTACTTTTTACTTTATTTTGAAAATGGTAATCACAAAAAACATAAATAAACAATATAATTTTCTATCTGCATAATATTTGGTCACAAATTCACTTCTCTAAAATCAAAATATCAAATCATTATGCAGGTTGGTTTCTAACCCCATCGAATACAATGATCCTTCTCCTTCTCCAAATTTTGAATTCCTTGTGTTTGAGGCTGAGGGGGAAAGTGATGAAGAAGTGACTGATGAATTGCCTCGTCTTCTTGAGCATGAAGGAAAATCCATTCAGCCATACTGTACTGACTGATAATCTTCAATTGGTTGGTCAGCCAAATGGTCAGCCAAGATACTACCCTTGGTTGCTGTCTAAGATCGATATTCGATATCATACTCTAATAACAACATCTGCCAACGGGCAATCCTCCTAGTTAAAGCAAGCTTCTCAAATATATACATGATTGGATCCATTTTGGATATCAACCAAGTGGTATGATTTAATATATACTGACGCAGACGCTTAGCAGCCCAAGCCAATGCACTACAAGTTTTCTCAAGCATAGAATATTGAGTCTCCTCTTGCTGACGAAGAACACAACCCATACTATCTTCAAGCACAGTAAAATACATGATCAACGGTCTTCCTTCCACAAGTGGAGACAAAATCGGAGGTTCAAGCAAATATTCCTTGATACTGTCAAAAGCTTTCTGGAAATCTTCGGTCCAATCATAAGACTGATCTATCCGAAGAAGCTTGAATATAGGTGTACATGTGGCAGTCATGTGGGAAATGAATATGGATATATAATTCAAGCGGCCGAGAAGACCTCTGACTTGCTTCTCAGTTTTGGGTGCAAGCATCACTTGTATTTCTTTGACCTTGGCAGGATCAACTTCAATACCCTTCTCGCTAACAATAAAGCCCAACAACTTACCAGAACGAACACCAAAAGTGCACTTATTGGGATTCAAGCGGAGTTTATATTTCCTCAAACGCTGGAATTGCTTCAACAAATGCTCAACATGTTCCTCTTCATAAATTGATTTAGCAATCATATCATCGACATATACTTCAATCTCTTTATGCATCATATCATGAAAAAAAGTAGTCATTGCTCTTTGGTAAGTTGCACCAGTATTCTTTAGACTGAAAGGCATCACTCTATAACAGAATATTCCCCAAGGTGTAATGAATATGGTCTTCTCCATCTCTTCGGGTGCCATCTTGATCTGATTATATCCAGAAAATCCATCCATAAACGAAAAGACTTTGAATTTAGAAGTATTATCTACCAACACATCAATGTGTGGCAGAGGGAAATCATCTTTCGGACTGGCTTTATTCAAATCCCTATAGTCAACACACATGCAGACTTTTCCATCTTACTTCGGCACAGGCACAATATTGGCCACCCGTTGCGGATACTCAGCGGTTAAAAGGAAACCGACATCAATACGCTTTTTCACTTCCTCTTTGATCTTTACAGCCATATCAGGATGCGTTCTTCTCAACTTCTGCTTGACTGGCGGGCATTCTGGCTTCAACGATAATCTATGCTCCATAATATCTGAATCTAAACCAGGCATATCTTGATAGGACCAAGCAAACACATCTGAATACTCTCGAAGAAGATCAATCAACCCCTTATTGACATCTGGACACAGTCGAGACCCAATCTTGACATCCTTCACATCATCCTCAGAACCCAAATTGACTAACTCGACCTGCTCTTGGAACGACTGAATGGTCTTTTCATCTTGCTCAAGAAGACGAGATAATTCATCACTCACTTCTACATCACTTTCCTCCTCGGCCTCAAACATAGGGAATTCAAAATTTGGAGAAGGAGAAGGATCATTGTATTCAATGGGGTTAGGAACCAACCTGCTTAATGATTTCTTATTTTGATTTTAGAGAAGTGAATGTGTGTCCAAATATTATGCAGATGGACAATCATATTGTTTATTTATGTTTTTTGTGATTACCATTTTCAGAATAAAGCAAAAAGTAAAAACAAAACATCAGAGATGTGGATCTAGCCAACCACCATCAACCAACTTGCTAACCTTCAATCCTCGTGAGATAGCTTGTTGGAGAAGTTACTCAAAATACCTATCAAACTAATGTTTCCAAGGCAAATCACCCTCAAACTCTTGAAGAATACTTGATCAATATGACATGTAGAGATCATTGGGACTCATATATGATATTTATGACCATCCTTGAATCAATCCATGGTTGTCCTCTTGGTCATGAGGGTCCTAAACCCTAGATGTGAACTTGATAGATCAATGAAGATCATGCCCTACCTACAAAAGAGTTAGGCAAATGCAAAGACATATTTTTGGAATTTTGGGTAGTGAAATGATAGAATATAAGTATGATACAATCACATAGTGCTTGGTGATCTCTCCCAAAACAAACCCAATGAAAAAGGGGTAAGGAGGATGTCAAGGTATGATCCCAATGCTAATGCATATGATGGAATTGCATGAGGGATCTTAGGGTCAAAATAGGGGTCTTACAGCTGCCCCTATTTAAGGACATTCTAACTGAGGAGGCGAAGGTTAAAATCTTCATGTCGACTCAGTAGAATGGGGTTAAATAACAACATATAGAAACAAATTTTGGTCCCTAAGAGATCTCATGATGCATATGATATGAATGTAAAAGCTAATGCTTTGTGGGGAAATACTGCCACAAAGGAAAAGAAATGAGAGGGACCGAAAATCCGCAGGAGTATAATGAATTCCGTAAGGAAAACTCACTAGGGAGACAGAGACTCTAAGGGGATAAAAAGGAGTTATGTGTAGGCCAGGGTACGACTTAAAACTAACTGGGGTACTTGAGGGATTCCATGCAAACATGGAAAAGACTCAGCCGGGGAACTAAAAGCATCTGTAGGGGATATGAGTAAGTCGGGAGAAAACTGAAGTACTTGAATCATGCTGGGAAAACGATTTCACTAAGGAAATGTGCACTCAATTCAACTGGGGAAGAAATAAACTTCAACACAGGAGGAGTAGAAATCTATTATCTACTACCTGTTACTGGGTAAGGAGATAATAAAGATCTGACAAAGAGGACATCCGTCACCGGTTAGGATGAACATATCAAGGATTACTCGTTGAGGATTCCAGGAGGGAGTATTCATTACCAGTTACCGGGTAAGAATAGCCTTGCTGGGAAAAACTGTAGAAAAATAGGATTTACAACTACCAGTTACTGGGCAGAAGACCAAAGGTGAGAATATTCGTCATCGATTAGGATGAACATATCAAGGATAAACTCAACAGGGAAGAAAATCTGGCATCGGTTAGGATGAACATATTAAGGATAGACTTGCCTAGGAAATGTCAAGGAGGATATCCGTCATTGGTTAAGATGAACATATCAAGGATATACCAACTGAACAAAGAGTAGGAATTATATCTATCGAATGCTAGATAGAATACCATCAAAGAGAAAATTCATCACCAGTTAAGATGAACATATCAAGGATAGACTCTGTGAGGAGATATAATAGGAATCATATCTATCAGTTAGTGGATAGAACACCAAGAGAGAGAATCCTTCACTGGTTAAAGTGAACATATCAAGGATAAACTCTACGGAGGGAACAAAGGCAGGATTTACAACTACTAGTTACTGGGTAGAAGACCGCAAAGAGAAGGAAACCCGTCATCGATTAGGATGAACAAATCAAGGATTAACTCTCTAGGGAACAAAAATAGGGATTACAACTACCTTTTTACTGGATAGAATACAAAAAAGAGAATATTTGTCATCGGTTAGGATGAACATATCAAGGATAAACTCAAGCAGGGGAGAGAAAGATACCTGTCACCGGTTAGGGTGAACATATCAAGGATATAATACCTAGGGAAACAGATCCACTGGGGACTCCACTACTGGGAAAGTTGGGGTACTTTTGCGGGGCATTGTGCAAGAAGTAACAAACTGCAAACTAAGAAGACTATTTCCAGTTACTGGGCAATAGACTCTTGGGGGACTCAAAGCATCTATCTAGGTAAGAGCTAGAAAGAAACGGTCAATCAAGACACAGCCCATTGAGGACATAACCCAAGGGGAGTGATTCCATCTAGATAATTAACTGGGGAGGAAACTGAAATAATAATCATCCACGAGGAAACAAACTCGGAGGGGAAAGGAGAAAGGTTAAAGTCTTTCTGCTTAAGGGGCTGACACTCTATAATTGAAGGAGGACAGACACCAGATTTTGTATAGGGATAGAGTATCGCGATAACAAGGAATAATCTCGAACGAATCAATCAAATATGATACTGCAAATCATGAAATTATATGAATGTGTACGTATATGTATATATGATGATTATGCTAACAACACGATCACAAAGGATACAAAGGTGTCGCAAAGAATTTGAATCATTGGTACAATCCTTGGTCAATCCACAAAATATGGAGACAACTGCTGGAGAACAGAGAGATCAACATCCCAAAGGCTCAACCCTAGTTGGGGAAGGAGGAGATCTGCTGAGGAAAGAACATCAAATTTGTGTGGAATTTTAGGTCAACACCATAAAAATGGGAGACAACCCTATAGAGAATAATCAAAAGCTGCACAGAAACCAAGAGAAAACTCTAATTGGGAGCAAGTTGAATGGCGATTGACGAGGAAACCAATGCGATCTACTGGGGAAGATCAACCATCTCTGCTGAAGATCCACCTTGCTGAGTAAATATAAACTCCGCTGGGGAAGGCCGAAACTCCATCAGGGATAGGGTATCTGAATCAACCAACTCAGCTGAGGACAAGGAACAAAGCTCCACTGGGATCAAACACTCCGCCGAGGAACTGAATCAACACAAACGTCTAGGGATACCTGAAGGGTTAACTGCTTGGGGAACCTTCGATGTTTCGCACTTAAGGACTTGCTATCCATCAAAATGATGTTGATATTTATTTTTAATTGCTTTTATATATTGAAGAAAAACTGATTTTGATTAAAAATTTAATTCCAAAATGATCATAATAAAATTTTAAAACTATTGGATAAAAGCTCAACTTTAGTTAATGGAATGGTAGTCTATAAATGACAAGACTCCATAGATTTTTACAAAGCTGAAAATGGTAATTTGCATGGAAAAGGGTTACATTGAATACAAATGATCCTTAATCCTTGTACCAACTCTTGATATCCATTGTGCTCTTAACCGCTGCTAGGTTGAGCTGGTGTTGGCCCTTGTGCTCAAACAAGTCTTCGAAACCTTGAAGATCAGTAGAGTTCAGTTACTTGCCACAATCCCTAATTTTTGCATAAGTTGCCCCAAGGTGGGGTACTCAACTTATCGGGAAATTCTTTCTGTTTTATGTCTCTAATTTTTTCTTGGATCGCCCTTTCGAGTTTTCAATCCACCGAGACGCTCATTTTTGCCTAAGCCGCCCTTTTGGGTTTTCAACTTAACGAGTCGTTCTTTTCTTTTTAGGCGAAGTATTTCTCGACTGCATCTGGGTTCACAGAACGAGTGAACTCTTCACAATCCATAGTTGTAAGAATCAAAGCACCGCCTGAAAAGGCTTTCTTAGCAATACATGGGCCTTCATAATTAGGAGTCCATTTTCCCCTAGAATCTGGTTTGAAAGATAGAATCTTCTTGAGCACAAGGTCACCTTCTCTGAACACACAAGATCTGACCTTCTTTTCAAAGGTTGTCTTCAGTCTCTGCTGGTATAACTGACCATGACACATGACAGTTAACCTTTTCTCTTCAATTAAATTCAACTGGTCAAACCTGGTCTGACACCATTCAGCCTTAGTCAACTTGGCTTCCATGAGCACATGCAATGAAGGAATCTCAACCTCTATAGGGAGCACTGCTTCCATATCATAGACAAGAGAGAAAGGGGTTGTCCCTGTTGCAGTGCGGATGGATGTACGATACCCATGCAAAGCAAATGGGAGCATCTCATGCCAATCCTTGTACGTGACAACCATCTTCTAAATAATCTTCTTGATGTTCTTGTTCGCAGCTTCAACAACCCCATTCATCTTAGTTCTGTAGGGAGAAGAGTTATGATGTGCAATCTTGAAGTATTTACAAAGAGCTTCCACCATATTGTTATTCAAGTTCGATCCATTATCAATAATGATTTTGCTTGGCACACCATAACGGCATATAATCTGATTCTTAATAAACCTTACAACAACTTGCTTGGTTACATTTGCATACGATGTCACTTCAACCCACTTTGTGAATTAGTCAATTGCCACCAAAATGAAACGATGTCCATTCGAAGCTTTGGGCTCGATCATCCCAATCATATCAATTCCCCACACGGAGAAGGGCCATGGGGAAGAGATAACATTCAATATGTCGGAGGAACATGAATCTTATCAACATATATTTGACACTTGTGGCATTTTCTTCACAAACTTGCAACAGTCAGATTCCATTGTCAGCCAATAGTAACCTGCTCGCAACATCTTCTTCTCCATTGCATGTCCATTGGAGTGAGTACCAAAGGAACCTTCATGCACTTCGGTCATCAACAAGTCTTCTTCGTGTCTATTCACACATCTGAGCAAAACCATGTCGAAGTTTCTCTTGTACAGTATATCACCATTCAAGTAGAAATTGTCGGCTAATCTTCTCAAAGTCTTCTTATCTTTCAAAGATGCCCCAGGTGGGTAAATCTGACTTTAGAGGGAACATTTGATGTCGTAATACCACGACTTCTCGTCTTTGATTTCTTCAACAACAAACACATGAGTTTGCCTATCAAGACGCATTACAGATATATTGGGAACTTCATTCCAATAATTCACCTTAATCATTGATGCCAATGTTGCAAGAGCATCTGCCATCCGATTTTCATCTCGAGGGATATGATGAAATTCAACTTTTGTAAAGAAAGTTGAAATCCTCCTCGCAAAATCTCTGTATGGTATTAAACCGGGTTGACTTGTCTCCCATTCACCTTTGATTTGATTCACAACCAAAGTCGAATCACCGAAGACATCCAAATACTTGATTCTGAGATTCAAGGCCTCTTCAAGACCCAAAGGCACAACAGAGTTCCGGTTTGTACCATCATGAAAGTGGTTCAAGAATCTGCGAAGGTGTTCTTGGTTGCAACAGGTTCTTGAGAACCAACGAGGGATAAAATTCTGCATATGTCATCGGAATTGGGTCAAAAGAGACCTTCTTCCTCTCAAAATTTGATTGCTGATGATTATTGGTATTGTTGTTGTTGTAGGTGTTTGTTCATTGTTGTGCTTGTTGTTGTTGGCGTTGTTGTTAAATTGGTGTTGACTGATTAGCTGAAAATACCAGGAATATTGATGATACTTGATGATGATATAGACGGGGTGGTTGATTTCTTCTTACATGAGGCCTTCTTTTCCTCCCCACGGAAACTGAATTAGTTTCACTCTCTTTCTTCTTACTGAAATTGTTACCATATCTCTTTCTAGACGACGCCTCCTCTTTGGATAACCGTCCCTCTCAGACACCTTCTTCGAGCCTCATCCCCATGTTTACCATCTCGATAAAATCACTAGGGGCACTGGAAATCATGCGCTCATAGTATAATGAGCTCAGGGTCTTGAGGAAGATCTTGGTCATCTCCTTTTCTTCCAAAGGAGGGATAATCTGAGCGGCAAGCTCTCTCCATCTCTGAGCATACTCCTTGAATGTATCCTTATCCTTCTGACATAATGGTCTTAACTGGTCTCTATCTAGAGCCATATCAAAATTATATTTGTACTGCTTCACGAATGCTTCGCCCAAATCATGGAACGTGCGGATGCTTGCACTATCCAATCCCATGTACCACCTCAGAGCGGCACCGGTCAAGCTGTCTTGAAAATAATGGATCACTAACTGATGATTATCGGTTTGAGTATACATATTTCTGGCATACATCACCAAATGACTGAGTGGACATGCATTCCTCTTGTACTTTTCAAATTCAGGCACTTTGAACTTCACCGAGATCTTCACATTTGGAACCAAACAAAGTTCCGCAGCATTCTTCCCAAACGGATCCTTACCCCCACAATGTTTTCAATTCCTTACGCAGCTCAAGGAACTGGTCCTTCATTTCGTCCATCTTCTCATACACATCAGAGCCCTTAGACGACTCAGAATGATAGATTGTGTCTTCTACACGGGGCAATCTCGTCCTTCAAGACTGGCTATGAGCAGCTAGGACTGACTTCATCATGGCAGTTGTAAGACCCTAATTTTGACCCTAAGATCCCTCACGGCGTCATAACATTGCATTTGCATAGCCTCAAGGATCATAAGCATCTTGGTTCCCTTTGCCTTTGGGTGGGACCTCTTGTGAGTGGTTTGAGATCACCAAGCATGCTTGAATTGTATTATTGCTTTTCTCATTTTTATTTACTAACCAAAAGCATAAAAATATGTCACTAACATCTTTTGCTTGTAGCTTGAGCAGTCACAAGGTCTAAAGCTTCTAAGAGATCCTTTGTGCAATGATATGGTCAAGAGAAAATGAAAGCAAGCATGGTAATGGTTCCCAAATATCTCATCCATCAAATATTCCTTCCGATTATCTCAATTCATCATTTTTATCAAAGCAAATCAAGGGGTTTGAAGTTTGTTTCCCAAGGAAACCTTCATTCATTTGTTCATCAATTGTGCCTTGTTCTTGAAGCAACCTCAGCCCATGGTCAAATACAATCAAGGGAAGTCCTTTAATTCATTATTTCATGCATATTTGAACTCATTTGAGAGTCCTCAATCATCCATTCATCAAGATATGAGGTGTGGACTTGAGAAGTTGATTAGTCAAATCATTTGACTATTTTGAAATGCACTGAGACCTAACGTTTTATGTGTTGCTCAAATAGGGACGACCCCAAGACTTAAGGACAATATGAATACCTTTCATGTTTATCAAAAATTAATTTGAAGCTTGGAAGGTCATCATCCACTCCAAGACATTATAGGTCATTTTGACTGAAACCCTAATTTTGGGTCAACTTCCCAAGAACATAACTCATTCATTTTTCATGATTTTGAGGTGAGACTTAATGAATTGGAAATATTAATGTGTCTACTTCAAATGTTATGTTTAGAAAAATTGCAAAATCTCAAAATAAATACATGTGATAATGAAAAACATTATAGGTCACTTTGGACCAAATGCATTGAAATGTGAAAAAGCCCAACTTCAAGTACCCATAACTTATTCATTAAACATCCAAATGATGCAAAATTTAAATCCAAATTGATTGTCTTGAAAATATCTACAACTTTCATGTTTAAGATTTTATCATTTGGAGCTTGCATCATTGAGACAGAAGGGCTTGAACATTGGCCAAATTTGGAAATTTTACATATGTATGTTTTGCACCCTACACTTCAAGCTCAAATTTCATTAAATTCAAAGGCCCAAATGAAGTTTTGATCAACATGACATTTGTTTCTTATGCAACAAGCTTTCCAACCATTACTCATAAGGTTGCATTTGGATTTTAGACATGGCATTTTCGAAAGCTTCAATGAAATAGTGCATTTTGTGAAAATCATTTCAAACACACTGCATGAGCTCATGAATTCATTTATGCACGTCCATTCCATCTAATTGTGATATAAGCATTCAATTCCATTCAGAATTGGGCCCTCTATACGCATGTACAGGCCCATGCATGGAGGCCATCTTCTCCCATGCACACTTTGTTCATGCATATCAGCTGGCTTTGGCTATAAATACATTGCATTGGAGCTTCATTTCTTCAACCTGAAGGCGCCTGAACCTCTGCTGAATTGAATCCACACCCTACCCAAAGGAACTTTCTCTTTCTTTCAAAAAAATTCAGATCTGAATTTCAATTGCATCGATTGATTTTCAAGATCCATAGTTCCTAAACCTCTTCACCTTGATCCATAGAAGCTTCTGTTTGCAAAAGAACTCAAGGATCGTGACTCAATTCTTCACAATTCAAAGGTTTTACTCAACTGCATTTTGCTTCGAAACAGCTCATATATTGTTCTGTTTGCCTTGATTGTGTGTGATCTAAAGTCCTCTGCATAGAGGCAACATTATTGTGTTCTTAATTTTTGAAATCAAGCAAGTTCAGTTGAACACCACCAAAGTTCCGTCTCTTATTTCTCTCTCAATAGGGATCTAGAGTGGAATTGAGTGGCATAAGAGTGATGTACATCACTCCACCTTTCGAATGGTACCTGGATCGTGGCTTTTCATGCACATTTTTTCTTCTGCAATTTTGAACCCTCACCGGAGCTAGCCGGAGAAGACGGTGGCGCTGGCCACCGTCTGTTTGCCATTTTCAATATGGGTTGTTGGATCATGCTTCCAGATCTAATCAGATCCATTGGATGTTATGACTTTCTTTTAATATTTGTGTTTCTCATTGACTGAGGTTAATGGTGCGCGTGCATGCCATTGCCATTGGATCTTCCACGTCATTTAATGAAGTTCAATCCAACGCGTGTGGATTATTGTTATTTCTGAATTAATCCATTTTATTTTCTAAATTCCCTTTTATTTTTAAAATTCATATCTCTTTCATTATTGGTCCAAAAATTATGGGACCAATTCCATTATCTCTCTTTTAATTTCTAGTTTCTGAAAATGATTTTTAATATTTTTTATTTTGTCATTTGTTATTTTTTAATAATTTTCTCTTTTCTGGTTATTTTTAATTCATTTTAATTAGTTTTTGATATCCAAAAAATACAAAAATATTTTTCTAACCTCTTTGAATGATGATAGATCTATGAAAAATATTCTCACCAATTTATTAATTGATTTGAGATTTATTTGAGATTTTAGTTCAATTAGGTTATTTTTATGCATTTTTAATTGATTAAAAATAGTTTCTGACTTTAAAAAATGATGACATTTTTTGTCAAACTTTGTTTGATCTTGTTGAACTTTTCAAAGTTGATTTGAAGTGAATTTGAAGTTTGACCTTTCTTTTTATTTTTAATTCAAGTTTTATTTTAAATATTAAAAATGCCAAAAATATTTTGTTTATTTCTTGACTTCTAATCTTCATTTTGCTTCTGTTTTCTATTGTTTGACCTTGAACTTCTCTATCTTTGGTCATAGCTTGTTGATTATCTCATTCCATTTCACTTAATGCACTTTAATTCTTCTTCTTCTTTTTCTTTTTTTGATCAATGAGTTAAAGATTGGTGGTTAGCATTGATTAGGGAGGTTTAATCTTCTTTGATTCAAATCTAATTCATCTTGATCATGGATCAAGTGAATGGCTTTGCATTAAGGATAGATTGCTTTCTAAATCATGCAAAGAACCTAAATCAATACAAGATCATTTCTCATCTTCTTTTTGGCATGGCAAGTTGTTGGAGTTTGATTCACTAATAAAGACCTCTAACTTGTGTTGTTGCCTACATTATTATTGACCGGCCTCAGATAGTTGTGACTTCTACATAAGTCCAATTACGATTGCTTAACATAGCACTAAATTTGCCTTATGAAACACTAACTACTAACACTAACCATTAACCATTAACATTTAATTCTTGCTCTTTACATTTATGCAATTTACTATTCTTGTACATGTTATTCATTTGCTTTTCCCCCTTTGCTCACTTGAGCACATGTTTATGTTAATGCAATTTGTCTTTTGCTCACTTGAGCATATAATTGTGTATATATTATTGTGCTTGTGTTTTGTTTTGATTGTTGTGGACCAAATGCAAAGAAATGGACAAATGGACTTAGTTTCTAGGACCTTCCCTATGCAAAATTGGAGTAAAATGACCCTAACGTTGAAGATGGATTAGAAGGACCAAACCTCTAAACTCACTCTTGTCCATTCTTGATTTACTTCATAAGACTCTTTGATGTGCGTGTGCTTTTATGCTAGGGGAACCTATGAGAGCTCAACTTGAAGAACCATTACCATTTTTCATCCAAAGAGAAAGATACAAGATACATTGGGGATCTCCTAAGAAGCTTGTTTAATTATGTTGATTGCTTGAGCTTACTATTATTTTGCTTGCATACTCCAAAGGATGGGAGCTACTTGGATCATCAATATGATCTCAAGAGAGCAACTCCATTTGTGGTCTTGTTTCTTATCCCTTATCTCTTGTATGATTAGGACTTTAGCCATTCTTCTTCTTCCCTCCACTCTAACCCAAGCCAAAACGTTTTGTGCAAACATTTAACACTTCTCTTCAAACATTAGAAACCTAAGCCTTATGCTTTTGATTTTCAAACTTTCTTTTCATAACACTTATTTTGAATTGAACTTCTAAGTCAACTTTGACCATATTTTGTACATACTTTTCATTGGTAAATATAACCCATTCAAATGCTTTTTGTGGTTTCAATGGCCACTCTCCTTAATCAAAAAAAAATTCATAACCTTTAGCTATTAGGCTTGAGTTATCCTTGAGGTAGATGTAATACTCACATATATCCTTAGTGATGGACAATGAATCTTCCATGCTTATTATAGGGTTAACCCCTCACTAGCATGTTGGAGCTATCCTCACGTGGTGGATTTGTGGTTTTAGGTTGAGTTTTCTCCCTTGGACAACAAAAGACCTTAAGGCTTTTGGACCAATAAATTCACCAACGAGGTTTTGATCCAGAACTACGAGGTTTTGATCCTAATTTTCTTTAAGATGGTACGTAGGTAATGGGTTTATCCATCCAAACACAAAATGTAAATAGTCTTGTGTAAGACCCCAATTTTGACCCTAAGATCCCTCATGGCCACATAACATTGCATTTGCATAGCCTCAAGGATCATGAGCATCTTGGTTCCCTTTGCCTTTGGGTGGGACTCCTTGTGATTGGTTTGAGATCACCAAGCATGCTTGAATTATACATCATTGTTTCTCTTACTTTTGTTTACTAAAAAAAAAAATAATAATAATAATAATAATAAAAAAAAATTAAAAAAAATAAATAAATTAATAAATAAATAAATAAAATATAACAAAAAAAATTGGACTTGGCCTCTTTCATTTGAGCCCACAGGTCCACAAAAACCAGGTTATAAATTCAGAGTTTCAGTGAAACAAAAGGATATTCCATCCCTATTACCCTGGCAGGAAAAAGAAAGTGAGAGAAGAGCTAACAGAGTTCAGAGCAACCTCCAGAGACTGAAGGGAACTCATCGGCAAAGAACCAATTCCCTCTCATATAAACCCTAAGACTTCTTTGCAAACCCAACCGGGTAATTCAATTTCATTCGATCTCTCCAGTCAGGTTTGCCTTATATCCATCATCTTTATGCCTTCAATTTGAATTTTCTGAATATATGAGGTATTATGGGTGAATTTGATACCCTTTTGATACATGTGTTTGACAAGAGGTTTAGGCCTCCTACCCTTGGTTGCTTTTTGTGAGCTTTTTGTGAATTGAAAGGGCATGATTCATGTGGTTACATGACTCTTGCAGAGATGGTTTGCGTGGTTTCCCGCTTTATTTGTGGGATACCCCCTAGAGGTTCATTCCGATTACCTGTACTGACCCACTTTCTTTGATGATGTTAGCTTGGAAGGATCTCAGGGTTTATCATTCCTTTAAGTGTTGTTACCTCGGATCTTCATCCGTGTGGTACTTTTACATTTTTCCCGCATTTTACTGCTTTCCTAGCTGGAAGACCTCGATAGGAGGCAATGTTTTTGTGTTTACTTTATGCAGGTTCTTTTGTCCAGGACTCCTTTTGCATGAGCGTTCCTATAACGCGAATAACCTATTGATTTTTCTTCTCCATAAAAACACGTTTACTCCTTCTACTACAGGCGAGTAAGTCTCCAAAGGTCGAGCATCCGGTAGGTTGCGTTGTAACGTCGTTCAACCCTTACCCCGCAGTTGGTCGAACTACGTTTTGCTCTAATTTTCATCCCATATGAGATACGTAGGCATAAGACCCGATGTCTTAGCGAGCACACTTCCCCTTAAACCCATAGGTAGCCGAGCTACGAAGACTCTAATTCTCAGATTCAGATGAGATACGTATGCAGTGGATGCGACATTCGTGCGAGTCATTTTCTTTTGATCCTTCTTTTAGTAAGTAGTACATTAGATAAACATACATGCTTTCCTCATCCCTTCAATCATGTTTGCACAAATAAATTTTCACAAAAAAAAACAACAACCTTTGCAACAAATGTGAAAAGAGCTCCCTAGGAGTACCTAGGATGCTTTGGGTGCCTAACACCTTCCCATTTCATAACCAACCCCCTTACCCAGATCTCTGACATTTTTACTAGTTTTTTATTCGATAAAACTTTTAGGTTTTTGTTCGCTTTCTAACCATTCATATGCATAAATAGAAGTGCGGTGGCGACTCGACTTGTATGATTTACCTTGGATTTAGTCAATATCTCTAATGGTAACGAATACCCCGCTACAGAAAAGTGGCGACTCTGCTGGGGAAAAATAATTTCCCTAGTGGGTTTTGCCTACTTTTCATATTTGTTGTATTGTATTGTATATATATTTTTTTTTGTGACATATTTTTGTGCAATTTGGGATTACTGTATTGTATGTAATGATTGATTTGCTTGATATTAATTCCTTGTATGCTTGGTGATCTTTGTGAGATGAGTTCTATACCCGAACTCGAGTGCACTTTGTGTGGAGTTATTCCTTAGCAAGTTGACTTGCAAGCCCATTCACTTGGTGGAGGTCATGTTGGGATCAATAATGTCACACAAGTAAGTTGTGGTTAGACATTACTCTTTTCAATATAGACCTTAGAAGCCAAGGACCTTAGTTTACCAAACCCATCTTGGCCTATTCGTAGGATGTAGTGCGAAAGTCGTTCAAGTGTAAGATTTGATACGATTGTTACGCGATACTACACTCATAAGAGTCTTTCTTGAGAATATTTTTGGAATACGAGTAGTCGTTTATCCGATAATATCCGAAAGATGGGATGATGACTATGGGAACCTTTTGTAGAACATGTTTGGCAGGTTTAAACCTTAGTACACTCCCCTTTGGGTGGTTTTTAACCTAAACTTCATGCTCGTGACATGCAACAAACCCTTGATTCATGGTTGATCCGTTCAAGTATCCTTAATATCAATGGAACTTGGGTGTTGATAAGGTGTAAACCATAATCCCCAAAAATGGGTGGTTGATATTAAGGATAACATGATCCATCCCATGACCTTTGTTTGGTGTGCTTTTCTTGATCCTTGAGTGTGATTATTGCATTCATGCATTCATGCACTCATTTGCATTCATATCATCAAAAAAAATCATATGCATAAGCAGCTTTTGTTTCCGGTCCCTTGCCCTGTGGTCTAACTCTGTGTCCTTCATTTATTTTGAAGACAAGCTGACTCACCGGTACTACACTAGAGCCAACATTTCAAGACTGATGGATCAACTAAAACAAGAAGCTGGTGGTGGTAGGGGGAGAAAGGGCTCTCCTGGTTAGCCATTTGTCTTCTTTCTCTTACATAGATGTTGAGGTTGAAGTTGGAACTCCTTTCCAAGTGTTATATATTGCTGAGCCTATTGAGAAAAGAGCTCCTTCATTTGCTTCCTACAAAGATGCAAAGTTGGCCATTGAGCGTGGTGCAACCACTGGTTTAGGAAAAATGATTGAGTTAGAAGACAACGAGTCCCGGGCTGGCATAGGTTTTTCTTCTGGTACTTTCAACAAGCAAGGGTTATTCAAGAGTGGAGGTTTCATCCACACTGGTCTAGATGAGGAGGCCGATGCCGTTTTAGAAGAAGATACAAAGGATTCTGGCAATTTCGTCATCCCTGGAGGGGTCTGCAACAATTAGGTCGCTGTGGATATTCCAACAGTTGTCCATAAGTCAACGTAATAATCACTTTGTTTGAAAACCCTTCTCCCATGCCAAAAGGAGGAGTGATAACACTGTTGGCAACATAAATACAATGATATTTTCATTCAATAAATCCATGTTAAATGTTTGTTTTTCCATTTATTTTCCCTTTTCGCTTTTGCATGAAATTGGTGATCACATAAAACCCTAAAAAATAGAATAAAATCAATCTTTTCATCTGCATAATGATTTGCCTTGTTTGAATTATAAATCTTTTCATATCCAAAAATCATTAAGCAGGTTGTTTTCTAAACCCATTGAACATAATGATCCAACACCATCTCCCATTTTTGAATTCCCTGTATTTGAGGCAGAGGAAGATGATGTCGAAGAGATTCCTGATGAGATTACCCGTCTACTTGAGCATGAAGAGAAGATCATTCAGCCGCATCTTGAGAATCTGGAAACAGTCAACTTGGGGTCTGAAGATTGTGTGCGAGAGGTAAAGATTGGGGCACTTCTGGAAGAATCTGTTAAGAAGGGGTTGATTAAGTTGCTACGAGAATATGTTGACATGTCTGGTCTAGATACTGATATTATGCAACATTTCCTACCTCTAAAGCCTGAGTGCATGCCTGTAAAGCAAAAGCTCAGAAGAACTCATCCTGATATGGCAGTGAAGATCAAAGAAGAAGTTCAGAAGCAAATTGATGCGGGGTTTCTGGTGACTTCTATATATCCTCAATGGGTGGCCAATATTGTGCCCGTGCCTAAGAAAAATGGAGAAGTCCGAATATGTGTGGACTATAGAGACTTGAATAAAGCTAGTACGAAAGATGATTTCCCTCTACCACATATTGATATGTTGGTAGATAATACAGCTAAATTCAAAGTCTTCTCATTTATGAACGGATTTTCCGGATATAATCAGATTAAAATGGCACCCGAGGATATGGAGAAGACAACATTCATCACACCTTGGGGAACATTCTATTATCGAGTGATGCCCTTCGATTTGAAAAACGCCGGAGCCACGTATCAACGAGTTATGACTACCTTGTTACATGATATGATGCACAGGGAGATCGAGGTATGTTGACGGTATGATCACTAAGTCAAGATGGAGGTTGTACTCCCGGTAGAGGTGGAGATCCCATCAATGAGAGTCTCGATGGAAGCCAAGTTGACTGATGCTGAATGGGTTCAAATTTGTTAGGACCAGCTAAACTTGATTGAAGAGAAGAGATTGATTGCCATGTGCCATGGTCAGTTATATCAGCAGAGACTGAAGAAAGCTTTTGATAAGAAGGTCAAGCCTCGTGTGTTCCGAGAAGGTGACCTTGTGCTCAAGAGAGTGTTGTCTTTCGCGCCCGATTCCAGGGGCAAGTGGACTCCAAACTACGAAGGTCCATATGTTGTTAAGAGAGCCTTTTCAGGCGGTGCTTTGATACTTACAACTATGGATGGGGAGGATTTCACTCGTCCTGTGAATTCAGATGCAGTCAAGGAATACTTCGCCTAAAAAAATAAAAAAACTGAATAGCTCGCTAAGTTGAAAACCCAAAAAGGCGACTTAGGCAAAAATGAGCGTCTCGGTGGATTGAAAACCCAAAAGGGCGATCCAGGCAAAAGTTAGAGACATGAAAAATGAATATAGGTATCCCGCTAGATTGAGTACCTCATCCTGGGGCAATCTAGGCAAAAATCAGGGATTTGGCAAGTAACTGCATCTTGACAAGACTTTGTTCTACAACTGTCGTCCGTCAGAGATCCTTGCTCATTATCAGCCAAAGCTTCAAATACATCGGATTCAGAATTGGTGGAGAAATGGTCATTATGTTCAATGTAGCCCTTTTCCAATATATATCACCAATTTCAAATTTGTAAAGATCTATGGAGTCTTGCAATTCGCAGACTACCATTCTATCAAATAAATTTGAGCCTTTTATCCAATTATTGGCACTCTTATCTATTTTTATTCAACAAATGTTTTGCATGTTTTGATTAAGAAAATATCATTGTTTCAAACAATCAAATTTTTTATAATTTGTTTTTAAACAAAGTGAACATTCACAATGACGAAAGGATACTTAGGAGATCCTCAGTGCTCTCCCAAGGGTGGTACGATCCCCAACAGGGTAAGATTTTTATCCATATTCCTGGCATGATTGTATCTCCTCCCTCCGGAACCTCTTGTGGTTTATCCTACCAAGTGGATTGCTTGTTGAGAGTCACCTCTCTTCCCTTCAACAGAGTAGCAATCTTTCTTCCTCAGCAACTTGGATCTCTTTGGGCAAGAGCAGTATTTGGTGGTTGATCCCGATAGATCCTTTATCTCCTCGGATAGATTCCCTAGTAGAGTTGTTGGTGTGGTGGACCTTGTCTGTGATAACTCTCGTCCCTAGCTGGAATGATTGTTGATTCATCCCCTGTAGAGTTCTTTGCTTCCTGGTATCTCTGATCCCCAGCAGATTGGATACTCTCCCTTGCACTTGGCTTTCTCTCTGGAGATGTAGTACCGGGTGGTTGATTCCTGGACCTGGTTGTGTTAGAAATGTCTGTCTGTCAGCATACATCATACATAAACCATGCATATACATGAATAATTATAACATTCAGATATTCATGCTGCATTCTTTGCCATATACCGTTGTTTGTTGTCTCCTGCTATTTGGTGATATATTTCCCCAAACAGATGTGTGCGTCTGATCTCTCCATATAGAGTCAGCCCTATAGGCAGAAAGCGTCTATCCTTTCTTCCATATTCCCCACGGGTTATATCCTCGTGGATGTTGATTGTTTTTGTTCCTTCCCAACACATATACTGGGATGGTTTTCCCCATTGAGTTATATCCTCACCGGGACAAGTCTTTATTTGGTGTGCCTATCTAGTTTGATCCTAGATCGATCTCTTGAGACTCTTTTCCTATTTCCCCGTGGTAAATGAATAATTGCTAAATGATTAGTAATTATTATCCCGGCGGAGTCTGTGGTTCTCTACCCTCATACCGGTAGTTGTAAGTCATATTTTTGTGGTCTACTACCCAGTAACCGGTAGTTGTAAACCCCATTTTGTCCCCGTGCAGAGTTAAACCTTGATTGTTGTTCATTCTAACCGATGACGGGTACTCTCTTTTGTGGTTCTCTACCCTCATACCGGTAGATGTAATTCCCTCCTTGTTGGTTATCTTTATACAAAATTCGATATTGAAATTCCTTCATTTTTTAGTATACCACCCAGTAACCGGTGATATATCTCTTGGATAATTGCTCTAATTATGCAATTTATCCCCAGCGGGCCATCTCTCGTCTACCTTGTTGTTGTTAGTAATGATTGGTCACCCCCTGAATTGGTCATCATTATATACCTAGTTACGGTATTCCGATGCCTTTTCTTTTCGGTCGATTTATCCTTTATTAACCCAGTAACCGGTTGTGGATAATCGTCGATGCGAGTATATTATCTACGTTCTGACGGTAATAGATAGTATATCTCATGCACTCTTTGGTCGAAGCCTTTTGTTCTTCCCAGTTGAGTAAGATTCGTACCCCCTTTTCGGAGTCGAATGTCCATCCCATAATCGAGTTTGCTTTTTGCCCTCTTTTTGGATGATGAGTGTTTTGGGAATATTCCCCAATTCACGCCTTGATTGGTTATCATTATATACCTAGTTTCGGTATCCCGATGCCTTTTCTTTTCGGTCGATTTATCCTTTATTAACCCAGTAACCGGTTGTGGATAATCGTCCATGCGAGTATATTATCTACGTTCTGACGGTAATAGATAGTATATCTCATGCACTCTTTGGTCGAAGCTTTTGTTCTTCCCCAATCGAGTAAGATTCGTACCCCCTTTACGGAGTCGAATATCCATCCTATCATCGAGTTTGATTTTAGCCCTCTTTTGGATGATGAGTGTTTTGGGAATATTCCCCAATTCACCCCTTGGTTGGTCACCTATTATATGCCCAGTAATCGGTATCCCTGGTGTTCCCTCCTCCCTGCTCCCTATTATGACTTTTTGTCCTCTGTGGAGTCAAATTTTCCTGAGTTGAGATATACCTTTTTAGGTCTTCCTCAGATGATTTGGTTGATTGATATCTCTCACCCTTATACCGGTCTTAGATATTCATTCTTCCCGAGCATGTTGTATCTCACCCTCATACCGGCGATCAGATCACATGTCTCCTTGAGCTTATTACCCAGTAACCGGTAATACCTCGTCCCGCTGCTTCCCCAGGAATGTCCTTTTAGGCATCCCCAGTGAAGTCTCTTAGTGGATTGTTTTCATCCGGATTTTTATCCGAAGTATCCGTTTCGGATAGTTTTTGCTGTATTGGCATATTCCCCAATACCTGCATCTTCGAGTCAACTCGAGTCTTTCCATTGGATTTTTTCCCTTTGGAATTTTGTTCCCTAAGCGTTGAGTCGTGACCTGCTCACGCATTTTATTCCCTCTCATATCCCCATAAGAGTCCCAAGAGTTTCTGTCCCATTGAGTGTATTTCTCATATGGATTGTCAGTTTCTCCGGATGTCTTTTCTTCTTTGTGGACACATATCCCCATAGAGTTCGTACTATTTGCATACATACATCTGCACCATGAGGTCTCTTAGGGACCAAAATTTGTATCTTTGTTATTATTTAAGCCCATTCTACCTCGTCGAGACGAAGATTTTAACCTTCACTTCTCCGGCTATAATGACCTTAAATAGGGGCATCTGTAAGACCCCAATTTTGACCCTAAGATCCCTCATGGCATCATAACATTGCATTTGCATAGCCTCAAGGATCATGAGCATCTTGGTTCCCTTTGCCTTTGGATGGGACTCCTTGTGATTGGTTTGAGATCACCAAGCATGCTTGAATTATACATCATTGTTTCTCTTACTTTTGTTTACTAAAAAAATAAAAAAAATAAAAAAATAAAAAGAAAGAAAAAAAATAATAATAATAATAAAAAAAAAATTAAAAAAAAAATTAAATAAATAAATAAATAAATAAAATATAACAAAAAAAAATTTGGACTTGGGCCTCTCTCATTTGAGCCCACAGGTCCGCAAAAACCAGGTTATAAATTCAGAGTTTCAGTGAAACAAAAGGATATTCCATTCCTATTACTCTGGCAGGAAAAAGAAAGTGAGAGAAGAGCTAACAGAATTCAGAGCAACCTCCAGAGACTGAAGGGAACTCATCGGAAAAGAACCAATTCCCTCTCATATAAACCCTAAGAGTGCTTTGCAAACCCAACCGGGCAATTCAATTTCATTCGATCTCTCCAGTCAGGTTTTCCTTATATCCATCATCTTTATGCCTTCAATTTGAATTTTCTGAATATATGATGTATTATGGGTAAATTTGATACCCTTTTGATGCATGTGTTTGACAAGAGGTTTAGGCCTCCTACCCTTGGTTGCTTTTTGTGAGCTTTTTGTGAATTGAAAGGGCATGATTCATGTGGTTACATTTTGATTTGGGGGCAACCCTTGATTACCCTATTTTTTTCTCTAACCTTTTTGTTGAGTTTTTTTTTGTGAGGGCTCACATGACTCTTGTAGAGATGGTTTGCGTGGTTTCCCGCTTTATTTGTGGGATACCCCCTGGAGGTTCATTCTGATTACCTGTACTGACCCACTTTCTTTGATGATGTTAGCTTGAAAGGATCTCAGGGTTTATCGTTCCTTTAATTGTTGTTACCTCGGATCTTCATCCGTGTGGTACTTTTACATTTTTCCCGTATTTTACTGCTTTCCTAGCTGGAAGACCTCGATAGGAGGCAATGTTTTTGTGTTTACTTTATGCAGGTTCTTTTGTCCAGGACTCCTTTTGCATGAGCGTTCCTATAACGCGAATAACCTATTGATTTTTCTTCTCCATAAAAACACGTTTACTCCTTCTACTACAGGCGAGTAAGTCTCCAAAGGTCGAGCATCCGGTAGATTGCGTAGTAACGTCGTTCAACCCTTACCCAGCTGTTGGTCGAACTATGTTTTGCTCTGATTTTCATCCCATATGAGATACGTAGGCATAAGACGCGATGTCTTAGCGAGCACACTTCCCCTTTAACCCATAGGTAGTCGAGCTACGAAGACTCTGATTCTCAGATTCAGATGAGATACGTATGCAGTGCATGCGACATCCGTGCGAGTCATTTTCTTTTGACCCTTCTTTTAGTAAGTAGTACATTAGATAAACATACATGCTTTCCTCATCCCTTCAATCATGTTTGCACAAATAAATTTTCACAAAAAAAAACAACAACCTTTGCAACAAATGTGAAAAGGGCTCCCTAGGAGTACCTAGGATGCTTTGGGTGCCTAACACCTTCCCATTGCATAACCAACCCCCTTACCCAGATCTCTGACATTTTTACTAGTTTTTGATTCGATAAAACTTTTAGGTTTTTGTTCGCTTTCTAACCATTCCTTTGGATAAATAGAAGTGCGGTGGCGACTCGACTTGTATGATTTACCTTGGATTTAGTCAATATCTCTAATGGTAACGAATACCCCGTTACACCTTGTATATTCCCTTCTCATCTCTCCAATCATGTTTGCACAAACAAAATTTCACCAAATACCAACCTTACAATAAGTGTGAAAAGGGATCCCTAGGAGTACCTAGGATGTTTTGGGTGCTTAAAACCTTCTCATTGCATAACCAACCCCCTTACTCCAATCTCTGACATTTTTACTAGTTTTTGATTCGATAAAACTTTTAGGTTTTTGTTCGCTTTCTAACCATTCCTTTGGATAAATAGAAGTGCGGTGGCGACTCGACTTGTATGGTTTACCTTAGATTTAGTCAATATGTCTAATGGTAACGAATACCCCGCTACAGAAAAGTGGCGACTCTTCTCGGGATACATTTGCCTAGTGGGTTTTGCCTACTATTCATAATTGTTGTATTGTTGTGTATATTATTTTGTGACATATTTTTGTGCAATTTGGGATTACTGTATTATATGTAATGATTGAATTGCTTGAATATTAATTCCTTGTATGCTTGGTGATCTTTGTGAGATGAGTTCTATCCCCGAACTCGAGTGCACTTAGGATAGGAGAATGGCATAGTCTTGTTGACTTGTGTGGAGTTATTCCTTAGCAAGTTGACTTGCAAGCCCATTCGCTTGGTGGAGGTCATGTTGGGATCAATAATGTCACACAAGTAGTTGTGGTTAGACATTACTCTTTCCAATATAGACCTTAGAAGCCAAGGACCTTAGTTTACCAAGCCCATCTTGGCCTATTCTTAGGATGTAGTGCGAAAGTCGTTCAAGTGTAAGATTTGATATGATTGTTACACGATACTACACTCATAAGAGTCTCTCTTGAGAATATTTTTGGAATACGAGTAGTCGTTTATCCGATAATATCCGAAAGATGGGATGATGACTATGGGAACCTCTTGTAAAACATGTTTGGCAGGTTTAAACCCTAGTACACTCCCTTTGGGTGGTTCTTAACCAAGACTCCATGCTCGTGACTTGCAACAAACCCTTGATTCATGGTTGATCTGTTCTTGTATCCTTAATATCAATGGAACTTGGGTGTTGATAAGGTGTAAACCATAATCCACCAAAATGGATGATTGATATTAACGATAACATGATCCATCCCATGACCTTTGTTTGGTGTGCTTTGCTTGATCCTTGAGTGTGATTGTTGCATTCATGCATTCATGCACCCATTTGCATCCATATCAACAATGAGAAAATTTTCAAGGAACTTAAGAGGTCTATTTGCAAATTTTCAGACATGGAAAGACAAAGAAGGAATACAAAGAAGTACATTTTCAGACAACCCGACTTGAAAGAGATAAGGAATTTGACATCCTATGTATTAGATCCCTTGGGTTTCAAGGCTCGTTTTGGGAAGCTCCTATATGTTCTGACTACTCAAGTGGACGAAGGATTGATGAGTGTATTGGTGCAGTTTTATGATCCCTTGTATCGTTACTTCACATTTCCAGATTTTCAGCTTTTGCCCACGCTTGAGGAGTATGCCTACCTTGTGGGTATACCTATTCTAGACCAGTTGTCATTCAGTGGCTTAGAGAGTATTCCTACTTCTCAAGAGATAGCTTCTATGTTGCATATAGATGAATCTCTGGTTGGTGCTCATATGACTACCAAAGGTGGAATTCAAGGTCTCCCTTCTGAGTTCCTCATTGCTCAAGCTACTATGTATGGGAAGGCCATGAGTGAGGACGCCTTTGAGGCCATATATGTACTTCTCATCTATGGGCTAGTGTTATTCCCCAACATCGACAAGTTTGTGGATGTGAACGCTATTAGGATTTTCTCTACTCTTAATCCTGTTCCGACTCTGTTGGGTGACACTTACTTTTCTTTGCATATGAGGAATGCAAAGGGTGGTGGTACCATTGAATGTTGTTTGCCTCTGCTGTACAAGTGGTTTATTTTGCACTTGCTGCAGACGGTTGCCTTTAAGGAGAACAAAGGATGTCTACGGTGGTCCACGAGACTTATGTCTCTCACTAATGATGATATCTTTTGGTACAACCGTGTGTATGATGGTGTGCAGATTATCGACTCTTGTGGTGAATTCTCCAATGTGCCTCTTCTTGGTACATGTGGTGGGATTAACTACAACCCTATTTTGGCACGTCGTCAGCTTGGGTTCCCCCTAAAGGATAAACCTAATCACATTCTGTTAGAGGGTGTGTTCTTTTAGGAGGGTAAAGATCCCCAAGGCTTGAAGGGCAGGATGGTCCGCGCTTGGCGCAAGATCCATAGGAAAGGAAGGAAAGAGCTAGGTTCGAAGAATTGTATCGCTTTGGAGCCTTATACTTCTTGGGTTATGAGGAGAGCTTCTAAGTACCTCATGCCTTACGAGTATCCAAGACCTACACCTTTGGTTGTGGCTGGGCCGTTAACCCTCCCTGACCAAGGAGTAAAGGAGTTGAGAGACGAAGACCGTTCACGTGTTTGGATCCGTGAACGAGAGGAGTTGCTTCAGCATATCAAGGAGAAGGATGCTTTGATAGAGTTCCTTGAGCACCAGGTCATTGATGATCCTAATGATTCATGGACTTCTCTACTTCCTCAGTCTTCCAAGTTTTGGAAGAGGAAGTACGACCGACTCGCCAAGGAGAAGGCGGACATGGAGGCAGCCTACGAGAGAGAGGTAAAGAGGCTTCGTGCATCTTATCTTCCTGTGTCCATAGCTTTAGATGATTGCTTCTAGGGATCTATAGGATGTTCATTTTCCTTTCCTCTTATATTTGGTTACCAAGACTGTAATTCTTTGGTGTAAAAATATTTTCCAAATGATGTGATATTCCATATGTGGTAAATGTTTAATATTTCCAATATTTGCAAATAGAACTCTAAAGTTCCTCTAACAATAAAAATAAATCATATGCACAAGCATTGCATGCATCATGTGCATCAACAGGTTTTGCTCCAGGTTTCTTGGTTTATGGTCTAACTCTGTGTTCTTCATTTATTTTGAAGACAAGTTGACTCACCGGTACTACACCAGAGCCAACATTTCAAAACTGATGGATCATTTGGAACAAGAGAACCGTGAGCTTAAGGAGGAAATAGCCAGATTGACTGCCCTGATGGAGTCATTCATGGCTGCCTAGAGCCAGTCGTCACCGACACTTTCAACTCCTCCCCAGAGGACAGTCATCTCTGAGATTGTCTCTTCAACTGTGCCTGCGGCCAGCGCACACTTTGCTCCAACAGCCATGCCCGCCGGGTTTCCGTGGGGGATGCCTCCTAATTTCATGCCTGAAGGTCCTGCACCCACTTTTGCTTCTCTATCGGCATCTATCCTGGTCCTTGTTGTTCCTCCTCCTGTCGTGCATACTATGCCCAGAGTAGACGACACCATCTATCATTCTGAGCCGTCTGAAGGCCCAGATGTCTATGAAAAGATAGATGCTATGAACGATCAGTTTCTTGAGCTCCGCAAGGAATTGAAGACTCTTCAAGGAAAGGATCTTTTTGGCAAGTCTGTTGCCGAACTCTGCTTGGTCCCGAATGTGAAAATCCCTGTAAAGTTCAAGGTCTCTGACTTTGAAAAGTACAAGGGAAATACTTGCCCTCTCAGCCACCTGGTCATGTATGCCAGGAAAATGTCGACTCAGACCGACAACGACCAACTGCTCATCCACTACTTTCAGGACAGTTTGTCCGGTGCTGCCCTACGTTGGTATATGGGCTTGGACAGTGCGAACATCCGATCCTTCAACAACCTTGCCGAGGCCTTCGTCAAGCAATACAAGTATAACATGGATATGGCTCCCGATAGGGATCATTTGAGAGCCATGTCCCAAAAGGACAAGGAAACATTCAAAGAGTACGCCCAGAGGTGGCGAGAGGTAGCAGCACAGATTGTGCCCCCGCTGGAGGAAAAAGAGATGACCAAGATCTTTCTGAAGACCTTGAGTTCTTTTTATTATGAGCAGATGATTGCCAGCGCTTCTTCCAACTTCACCGAGATGGTGAATATGGAAATGCGTCTGGAAGAAGGTGTCAGGGAAGGGCGCCTGACCAGAGAAGAAAGCTCTTCTGCCAAACGGTATGGGACGTTTGGGAAGAAGAAAGATGGTGAGGCACATGCTGTGACCTCCCATGTGAAACCACGAATACCCTCCGTGAGAAGGAAGACCGTGCGTCCTGCCGGTAACCCGCACCAGGTGGCTCACATAGCACCTGTCTTCATAGATAATCAACAGTATCAGCATCACAATAATAATCAGCAACAACAACATCCGTAATATCAACAACAACAGCACCGTCCGCAACAGCAGGCCTTCCAGCCTCGAAATAGTAATCAAGCCAGCACAAGCTACGAGAGGAAAAGGGTCACCTTTGATCCTATTCCGATGACATATGCAGAATTGTATCCCTCTTTGATAGAGAGGAAGTTGATTACTCCACGAGACCCGCCGATTATACCTACCAACCCTCAGTGGTGGTATAAGCATGAATTACACTATGTTTATCATTTCGGTGCTCCCGGACATGACGTGGAAAACTGCTACCCTTTGAAGACCAAGGTTCAAGACCTTGTGAGATGTGGTATTCTGTGTTTCGAGGACGTTGGTCCTAATGTAAAGAAGAACCCATTGCCCGAGCATGGGAAATTTGTCAACATGGTCCAGGGCTGCCCTGGCAAGTATAAAGTCAAATATGTCAGCCATATTCGACAATCTCTGGTCGAGATGCATAGACTACTGTGTGACTACAACCATTACAAGCACGACCACAATAGGTGTCGAGTTTGTTCTGTCAACCAAAGAGGGTGTCGCCAAGTGCGCAAAGATGTTCAAGAAATGTTGGATGAAGGAGTCATTGAGATACTTCAAAACAGAAATGTTGACGAAGATGCTGATGAAGTCAATGTAATTTATCCAGTATTCCGGATCCCTGAGCCTGTTATTATCAAGTACAATGGTAGCAAGCAGAAGGCTTCTCCTGCTTTGATCATTAAGCCAACCGGCCATGTACCGTATTCTTCAGAGAAAGCGGTCCCCTATCGCTACAATGTTGTGGCATTGGAGAATGGGAAAGAGGTGCCCCTGCCCTCTTCATCTGTTGTTAATATTGCCGACGTCAGCGGCCTGACCCACAGCGGTCGTGTTTTCTCGCCTCAATCGAAACCGCAAGCTGATGTTCGAAGGAATGATACTGCTGATTATGCTGAACGCCCGATTGGGAACGCTGTGAATGCTCCGAATCCGGAACTTGTTGCCAAACTTGCCTCTACGTTGAAAACTTCTGTCTCTGTTGGCCCGAGTGGTAATACAAAAGAAGACTGTGATGAGATGCCGAAGCTCATCAAGAGAAGTGAGTACAACGTTGTAGATCAACATCTACAAACGCCATCCAAAATCTTTGTACCATCCTTACTGATGAATTCAGAACCACACCGAGAAGCTCTGTAGAAGGTGTTGGATGTGGCGTATGTGGATCACGACGTCACGATTGAACAATTCGATAGTATTGTTGCAAACATCATCGCTTGTAACAATTTAAGTTTTGTTGATGCTGATCTCCCCGAGGAGGGAAGAGACCACAACTTGGCATTACACATATCTATGAGTTGCAAAGATGATGCCATGTCCAATGTGCTGGTGGACACTGGGTCATCATTGAATGTGTTGCCAAAATCCACTCTTGAAAAGTTGTCATATCAAGGGCCTCCCATGAGGCAGAGTGGAGTGGTTGTGAAAGCTTTCGATGGTTCACGTAAAACTGTGATTGGAGAGGTTGATCTCCCAGTCAAAATTGGACAAAGTGATTTCCAGATTACCTTCCAGGTTATGGACATTCACCCATCGTATAGCTGTCTCTTGGGCAGACCATGGATTCACGAGGCAGGCGCCGTGACATCCACCCTACACCAGAAACTGAAGTTTGTCAAGAATAAGAAGTTGGTGATGGTAGGGGGAGAAAAGGCTCTCCTGGTTAGCCATTTGTCTTCCTTCTCTTATATAGATGCTGAGGAGGAAGTTGGAACATCGTTCCAAGCTTTATCTATTGTTGAACCTGTTAAGAAGGGAACTTCTTCATTTGCTTCCTATAAAGATGCAAAGTTGGCCATTGAGCATGGTGCAACTGCTGGATTGGGGCAAATGATTAAGCTAGAAGACAACAAATCCTGGGCTGGCATAGGGTATTCTTCTGGTGTCTTCAATAAGCAAGGGTTGTTTAAGAGTGGTGGATTCATCCACACTGGTCGAGATGAAGAGGCTGCTGCCATTTTGGAAGAGGATGCAGAAGAGGATTCTGGCAACTTTGTCATGCCTGGAGGGATCTGCAATAATTGGGTCGCTGTGGATATTCCAACAGTTATCCATAAGTCAAAGTAATGTTCATTGTGTTTAAATTCTCCCATGCCAAAAGGAGGAGTGATGACATTGTTGGCTCATAAATACAATGATATTTTCATTCAATAAATTCATGTTAAATGTTTATTTTTCCAATTATTTTCCCTTTTCGCTTTTTGCATGAAATTGGTGATCACATAAAACCTTAAAAATAAGAATAAAATCAATCTTTTCATCTGCATAATGATTTGCTTTGTTTGAATTCTAAAATCTCTTTATATCCAAAATCATTATGCAGGTTGATCAAACCCATTGAACATAATGATCCAACACCATCTCCCAACTTTGAATTCCCTGTATTTGAGGCAGAAGAAGATGATGTTGAAGAGATCCCTGACGAGATCACTCGTCTACTTGAGCATGAAGAGAAGATCATTCAGCCGCATCTTGAGAATCTGGAAACAGTCAACTTGGGGTCTGAAGATTGTGTGCGAGAAGTGAGGATTGGGGCACTCTTGGAAGAATCTGTTAAGAAGGGGTTAATTGAATTGCTACGAGAATATGTCGACGTCTTTGCCTGGTCATATGAAGACATGTCTGGTATGGATACTGATATCGTGCAACATTTCCTGCCTTTGAAGCCTAAGTGCGTGCTTGTGAAGCAGAAGCTCAGAAGAACTCATCCTAATATGGCAGTAAAGATCAAAGAGGAAGTTCAGAAGCAAATTGACGCGGGGTTTCTGGTGACTTCTACATATCCTCAATGGATGGCCAATATTGTGCCCGTGCCTAAGAAAGATGGACAAGTCCGAATGTGTGTGGACTATAGAGACTTGAATAAAGCTAGTCCTCAAGATGATTTCCCTCTACCACATATTGATATGTTAGTAGATAATACAGCTAAATTCAATGTTTTCTCATTTATGGACGGATTTTCCGGATATAATCAGATTAAGATGGCACCTGAGGATATGGAGAAGACAACGTTCATCACACCTTGGGGAACATTCTGTTATCGAGTGATGCCCTTCGGTTTGAAGAACGCTGGAGCCACATATCAACGAGCTATGACTACCTTGTTTCATGGTATGATGCACAAGGAAATCGAGGTATATGTTAATGATATGATTGCGAAGTCAAGAACAAAAGTTGAACATGTACAACACTTGTTGAAGCTTTTTCAACGTTTGAGGAAGTATAAGCTTCATCTGAATCCTAACAAGTGTACATTCAAAGTCCGTTCCGGCAAGTTATTGAGCTTTATTGTCAGTGAAAGAGGTATTGAAGTTGACCCTGCCAAGGTCAAAGCAATACAAGAAATGCATGCGCCCAAAACTGAGAAGCAAGTCCGAGGTTTTCTTGGCCGCTTGAATTATATTTCCAGATTCATATCCCACATGACTGCCACATGTGCGCCGATATTCAAGCTCCTCCGGAAAGATCAGTCTCATGATTGGACCGAGGATTGCCAAAAAGCCTTTGACAGTATCAAAGAGTATCTGTTTGAGCCGCCAATTCTGTCTCCGCGTGTGGAAGGGAGACCATTGATTATGTACCTGACGGTTCTTGAAGACTCAATGGGTTGTGTTCTTGGTCAGCAAGATGAGTCGGGAAAGAAAGAGTATTCTATCTACTACCTGAGTAAGAAGTTCACTGATTGTGAGTCTCGATACTCGATGCTTGACAAAACATGTTATGCTTTGGCTTGGGCTGCTAAGCGCTTACGCCAGTATATGTTGAATCATACAACTTGGTTGATATCCAAAATGGATCCAATTAAGTACATTTTTGAGAAGCCTGCTTTAACTGGGAGGATTTCCCGTTGGCAGATGTTGTTGTCTGAGTATGATATTGAGTATCGAGCTCAGAAGGCGATAAAAGGTAGTATCTTGGTTGACCACTTGGCACATCAACCAATTGAGGATTATCAGTCAGTTCAGTATGACTTCCCGGATGAGGAGATTTTGTATTTGAAAATGAAAGATTGTGATGAGCCTACGCTTGATGAAGGGCCAGAGCCTGGTTCCCGATGGAGCATGGTGTTTGATGGCGCTGTAAATTAGTACGGAAATGGTATTGGGGCAGTGATTATTACTCCTCAGGGCACACATTTTCCTTTTACAGTAAGACTAACTTTCAAATGCACGAATAATATGGCTGAGTATGAGGCCTGTATTATGGGATTGGAGGAATGTATTGATCTTAGGATCAAGCATCTTGATGTTTATGGTGATTCGGCCCTTGTTGTTAATCAGATTAAGGGTGAATGGGAAACGAATCAGTCTGGCCTCATCCCATATAGAGATTATGCGAGGAGGATTTCAACATTCTTTACTGAGGTTGATTTCCATCATATTCCTCGAGATGAGAATCGGATGGCAGATGCGCTTGCTACACTCACTTCAATGATTGTGGTAAGGATGTGGAATGAAGTTCCCAATATCACTGTGATGCGCTTGGACAAACCAGCTCATGTATTTGCAGTAGAGGAAATGCAAGATGATAAGACATGGTATCATGATATCAAGTGTTTTCTTCAAAGCCAGATTTACCCGCCTGGGGCATCTGTGAAAGATAGAAAGACTTTGAGGAGGTTGTCAGGAAGTTTCTACCTCAATGGCGATGTGCTTTATAAGAGAAACTTTGACATGGTTCTACTCAGATGCGTGGATAGACACGAAGCAGCCCTGTTAATGACGGAGGTCCATGAGGGTTCATTTGGTACTCATTCCAATGGACATGCCATGGCTAGAAAGATGTTGAGACCAGGCTACTATTGGCGGACAATGGAGTCTGATTGCTGCAAATATGTGAAGAAATGCCATAAGTGTCAGATTTATGCGGATAAGATTCATATTCCTCTGACACTTCTGAATGTGATTTCATCACCATGGCCTTTCTCTATGTGGGGAATTGACATGATTGGCATGATAGAGCCGAAAGCGTCCAATGGTCACAGATTTATTCTCGTAGCAATTGGTTACTTCACCAAGTGGGTTGAAGCGGCATCATATGCGAACGTAACCTGTCAGGTGGTTGTGAAGTTTATTAAGAATCAACTTATATGCCGATATGGTGTGCCAGATAAGATCATTACTAGTAATGGATCTAACTTGAACAACAAGATGATGAAAGAGCTGTGTAGAGAGTTCAAGATTGCAAATCATAATTATTCTCCTTACAGACCCAAGATGAATGGGGTTGTTGAAGCTGCTAATAAGAATATCAAGAAGATTGTCTAGAAGATGGTTGTTACGTATAAGGATTGGCATGAGATGTTGCCATTTGCTTTGTATGGATATCATACATCTGTCTGCACTTCAACAGGGGCAACCCCTTTCTCTCTTGTTTATGGCATGGATGTTGTGCTCCCAGTAGAGGTGGAGATCCCATCAACGAGAGTCTTGATGGAAGCCAAGTTAATTGATGCTGAATGGATTCAGAGTCATTATGACCAACTGAATTTGACTGAAGAGAAGAGATTGACTGCCATGTGCCACGGTCAGTTATATCAGCAAAGGATGAAGAAAGCCTTTAATAAGAAGGTCAAACCTCGTATGTTCCGAGAAGGTGACCTTGTGCTCAAGAAAGTCTTGTCTTTCGCGCCCGATTCCAGGGGCAAGTGGACTCCAAACTATGAAGGTCAATATGTTGTCAAGAGAGCCTTTTCAGACGGTGCTTTGATACTTACAACTATGGATGGGGAGGATTTCACTCGTCCTGTGAATTCAGATGCAGTCAAGAAATACTTCGCCTAAAAAAATAAAAACAGAATAGCTCGCTAAGTTGAAAACCCGAAAGGGCGGTTTAGGCAAAAATGAGCGTCTCGGTGGATTGAAAACCCGAAAGGGCGATCCAGGCAAAAGTTAGAGACATAAAAAAATGAATATGTATCCCGCTAGATTGAGTACCTCACCCTGGGGAAATCTAGGCAAAAATTAGGGATTTGGCAAGTAACTGCATCCTGACAAGACTTTGTTCTACAAACTGTTGTCTGTCAGAGATTCTCGCTCAGTCATCGTCAATTGAAGCTTCAAACACATCAGATTCAGAGTTGGTGGAGAAATGGTCATTATGTTCAATGTAGCCCTTTTCCAATATATATCACCAATTTCAAATTTGTAAAAATCCATGGAGTCTTGCCATTTGTAGACTACCATTCCATCAAATAAATTTGAGCCTTTATCCAATTATTTGCACTCTTATTTATTTCTATTCAACAAATGTTTTGCATGTTTTAATTGAGAAATGTCATTGTTTTAAATAAATAAATTATCATAACTTGTTTTTAAACAAAGTGAGCATTCACAATGACAAAAAGATACTTGGGATGTCTTCAGTGCTCTCCCGAAGATGGTATGATTCCCAACAGGGTGAGACATTTTTTCATATCCCTGGCATGCTTGTATCCTCTTCCTTCAGAGCCCTTTGTGGTTTTTCTCCCGAGCAGAGTGTTTGGTAAACATATTCATCCCTCTTGCCTTCAGCAGAGTAGTGATCCTTCCTCCTCGGCAGATGTGGCCTATGGGTAGGGCAGTATTTGGTGATGACCTTGGAAGCTTCTAATTTGGTGGTTGTTCCCCACAGAGTTCCATTTTTCCCTCTGATAATTTCCCCAGTAGAGTTGCTTCTACAGCAGATTTTATCTGAGCGATGATCATATCCTCAGCCGGAATGATTGATGTTCATTCCCCGGCCGAGATCTTTGTTTCCTGGTATCTCTTGCCCCCATCAGATTGGATGTTCTCCACTGGGCCTGGCTTTCTCTTTTGAGATGTAGTACCGGATTTTTATTCATTGATTCTTGGACCTGTTTGTGTTAGATATGTCCGTTTTGTCAGCATTCATCATACTTAAACCACGCATATGTGCATATAATTTTAACATTCAGATATTCATGTTACATTCTTTGCCATATATCTTTGTTTGTTATCTCCTGCTAGTTGGTAATATATTTCCCCAAGCAGATGTTGTGTCTGATCTCCCAATGTAGAGTCAACCCCATAAGCAGAAAGTGTTTATCCTTCCTTCCATATGCCCCACTGAGTTATGTCCTCGTGGATGATGGTTGTTTCTGTTTCCTCCCAACACATATATTAGGATGGAGTTCCCCCTGAGTTATATCCTCATAGGGATGAGTCTTGTTTCATCGCGTCTCTCTAGTTTGTTCCTAGATTTGGCTTCTTGCAATTATCCTTGCGCTTCCCCTTAGTTCAGATGAATGATTGCTCAGTAACCAGTAATTGTCCATTTTTTCCTCGTCTGAGTCTGTGGTTTTCTACCTTTATACCGGTAGTCGTAAACTCTATTTTTATCCCCTTGCAGAGTTAAACCTTTTGTTCATCCTAACCGACGACGGTTACTCTTCCGTGGTTTTCTACCTGAAATTCTGGTATCAGATATAAGATGTCGAAGGTAATGTCACGACACTAATATCTGGTAATACACAATGGATAAACAAAAACAGAATGGTAAAGCGAATAACACAAGCAATTGTTAACCCAGTTCGGTGCAACTCACCTACGTCTGGGGGCTACCAAGCCAGGAAGGAAATTCACTAAAATAGAATTAGTTCAAAGACTCTCCGTACACTTCAACAAGTTACAGTCTTTATCACCTAATCTTTACCCGTGCAATTTCTACCTAAGCACTCTTAGATATGAGAACCCATTCACTTCCCTACAATCACACTGTAGCATCCGCGAAAAAAAACCGGCGGGAAAAAAACAAACAAACAGAGCCGCCACCGTGCGTTATTTATCCCAAAGGAGGGAAAGGAAACGCTTGAAGTAAACCTGGAAAGGAAATGGTCTTACGACCGGAGATTACAAGGATCGGGAGTCGGTTACGCAAGGGGAAGGTATTAGCACCCCTCACGTCCGTCGTACTCGACGGGATCCACGCTCAAAAGAATAGAATAAGGTTGTTGATAAAAAACTGCTCAAAGAATGCACACACACTGGAATCAAACACAGATGGAAGAAGACGGAGGAAGGTGACTCGGCAGGATGTCGCATCCTGGGCCTACGTAGTTTGTCAGAAACAAACATCAGAGTCAACGTAGTTCGGGGAAATGGGAAACGTGCTCGCTAGGACATCGCATCCTATGCATAAGTATCTTCTCTAACCAGAGTAAGAATCAGAGCACTCGTAGCTCGGCTAACGCACGCCAAAACGAAACGCTGAAAGAAAACGCTGAGACGTCAAACAAAACACACAACAGGAAACGGAATGCCAATCGCTGGTCTTACATCCAACTCCAGACAAACAAACACAAACGGGAAACTGAATGCCAATCGCTGGACTTACATCAGACTCCAAACAAAACAAACAAACGGGAAACGGAATGCCAATGGCTGGACTTACATCAGACTCCAAGCACACAACAAATAGGAAACAGAATGCTAATCGCTGGTCTTACATCCAACTCCTAACACACACAAAAAGGTTATCAAACAGACAAGCTAATAGGGAGTCTGGAACTCGAGCCTAATAGTTTTCACACAAACACACACGAAAAAGAAAAGGTTGCCCGGAGAGATCTCGCACGATCTCCTGCCTACGTACCTCATCTGGTATGAGGATCAGGGCGACGTAGTTCCCCTTAACAGGGGAGAAAATTTCTCCTAACCAGAGACCGGGGAAATAACAAACTAATAGGGAGACTGACTCGAGCCTAAAAGTTGTCATGCAATCCACAATAGTCCTAGGTTGAGGTATCTAAACAGAACCTAACTCGCACAGGAAGCAAGTTGAAACAGCAAATAAACAGCAAGAAAAACATGACAGGTGAACAGTTATCACGCACTATATGCAAACAAGCGGCTCATACAAGGCTGAGCTTTAGTCAAGGGGTCATATCAACCTCGACAAACAAGCCAACTGGAAGGGATGTCAAGAAGCTCTTAACCACTGACATTGACCGTCAGGGTGAGCAGATGAAAGGTAATGAGGGTAAGACCTCATAACTCTTAACCCTGGCCTGGGTGAGCTTAAATCAATGAAAACGTGGGAGTCCACAATGGGGGACTCTACTCCACTTGACTGACTCTATGTACAAGGATCTTGGGTTACATGTCCAAGAGCATCAGCACGTAGTGCGAGCATAATGGACGATTCAAACGACTAGCAGGGGATTGATTGATAATCCCTTCTATCTGCCAATTGCCACTTCACTTAGGAGGACTTGAAGTACATGGCACAAATATAAACAATCATAGACATTGCCTCTTAAGGAGGTCTTCAGCCAAATGCCTGCCAAACAGAAACGATAGGGCTTCCAGACTACATGGAGTTAGAGGATGATTACCTAGGTGGTATGCCAACCACAAGAAAAGCAAAGCTCAAGCAATGAGCTAAAGCTACTAAAGTACCTGTAAGAAAATCAAACAAGTCAATATTCACATTCAGACAAATCAAACAGACAGTCAACAGTGGTTCTATGTGTACACAAGTCATGCTCTATGTGCAAGCATTCAAGGGATTCCACCACACTCAATGAACCTACACACAACAAAGGTTAGTGGACAAAGAATTTGCATCTCAAGTCATGAGATCAACATAAACCATTAGAACTAGAAGCTTGAACCTGAAATGCAAAACTCAAAAAGGTGAGTACAAACCACTAGCACCAAGGCTAGGGTCAAAGGGAAAGTAAAAAGTCAAAACAGAAGTTGATTTTCAACACAAAGCACATTTATTCAATCATGAACATGTCATAAAAAGGACCAAACTCAAATCACAAGGCAAGGTCATCTAATGGACATGCTAAGGCAAAGACATACAAGGTGATCACCAATTGGACATTCAAATAAGAAAATGCACATTAAATCAGAAACACCTCCAATGATCATGAAAATTTATATACAAACTCAATATGTCAAACATAATCATGATGTAAAAAAATTGGGATCAGAGAAGCTTAATTGGCATGTCAATGAAAATGAACAAGATCAACATCAAATTGTGTGACACACATTGTCACACCCTACATTCATGTGTCCAAAACATAAATGACAAATGATAAAAATGTACAACCAAGCCTCAAAAATCATGCAACATGTTGGGAATCAGCATACCAAATTTCAAATCAATTGGCCTATGTATCAGCATTTCACAAAAGAATTGGTACAACATGTCACACTTGCATACATGTTCAAATAACAGTCCACAATTAAAAATCCAGAAATGATAAAATCATGAAATCACAACCACAAAATAATAGACATCCATATGAACATGTAGCAAAAAATTGGAAGTGATTTGGATTAATTTTCAATTTATTATGATTTTTCAAAGTGTGATGAAAATATTATGAATTAATGAACTAATGCACATGATAATTGGAGGGAAATGAAATGATTGAAACAAATTTGAAAAAGCGCTGGCAGAAGGAATCGAACCATGTATCACAAAAATAGAGGCGCATGAGAAATAAAATAGCAAAGTGTTGCCAATGGGAATCGAACCGTGTTCAAATGTGCGCTTAGCAAAACACGGTCGTTTAACTAATTGATGTGGCAAGCCACATCACCGGTCCAAGGTACGCGTGGACGAGTCAACGAACAACAGCCATTCATTTAGACAATAGGACGCTCGTGTGGCAATGACAAGGCAAACCCTAACATGAAAACCAGGTGGCGGTTCTACTGTTCCCACGCGGTGGTTTCCACCGTCTCCTACCTTGAGACGGTGGCTCTACAGTAGCGCGCATAATTTTTTTTGCAGAATTTTAAAACAAGTACATCAATCGAGCCGTTTCATTACGTAGAACACGAAAATCATATCATCTAAGCCTAAAACATCATGTATCAAGCAGATCGAAAGAAATAAGTTTCACCACTCAAACTTCAATTCAATATAACTCATTCAATTTCCATCCAAATCAAATTCTATTTATATCAGGATGATCAGCAATGAAAGATCTACCATAACATGTCCATAAAGTTAAGAATTAAGAGCTTCGAATTTTCACCAACCTGGAATGGCCGTGATGAAAACAGCGTGTTCAAGGCCTCAAAAGTGTGTAGATCTTCTCCTTTGCTCTTGTTATGAAGCTTGATGTAGAAATGGATGCTTGCCACGACCTAGATCTTGCTTAATTTGCACTTGCAATTGATGTGTTCATATGCTTGGCATGCTTCAAACCTTGCTCAATTTCCACAAAAAATGGATGAATCATGCTCCAAATGCCATGACGATGATGGATCTATCAAGAAAATTTGTGTTTGTGTGGAGAAAATTTGAATTCCAATGAGAGAGAAATTTGGAGGGAAGAGAAAATTCTAGATCTGGAAGTTGTGATTCTGAACAATTTTGTTATGATTTATCTTATATACCATGTGCTAATTACATTGTAATCACAATTAGACATGTGCTAATCATAATTAAGGAGATTAGAGGTGTTTTGCAAAAAATGAAAAATGAAGGTGCATGGCTAATTTTGGACGTGAACAGTAACATGCTAGCATCCAAATCCACTTAAAATCACCTAATGAACACAATGGGATTGGAATTAGGCTTGTAGCTTGCACCAAATTTAAATTCCCCAATTTCCCTCCAAAATGCATATGAATGAACACATGGTCACATGAACCTTTTTCATGCAGTGCAATGCTTGATTTGGAAAATATAGGTCATGAGAAAAAATTTGCAAAAAGAGTGGCTTCATTTGGAGTTTTGAGTCAAAAGTTATGGCTTGTTGAAGTTTCATGTGCACTTGGTGATCATTTTCTCATATCTCCCCAACCATTCATCAGATGCCCATGATCTTGGACTTTTTGGAAATGGGAGAGAAAGATCTTCACCTTTCATGTTGTACAAAATTTCATTTGAAGCTTATTTGATGATGTAAGATCAAGTTGAATTTGAACCAAAATCTTTCCATTTTTGGAAACTTTCAATTATAGGTCACTTTCCATTTTTGGAAACTTTTGATCTGGCTTCAAAATTTTCAAGGTATGTGTTTGACATGACAAATGAACCCCTTTTGAACATGAATGAAGTGTCTCAAACCATTTCTCCCCCTCTTAGCCCTCAGTTGACTTTCTGTTGACTTTTATGGGGCCTAGATGACTTGAAAATGCACTGTGGACTTTGAGCCTCTACCACTTGGCCTACTTGCTCCAAAATGAACCTTGGCTCATATAAGCTCAATAGAATGATCATGTGATCCTCATTCCATAAAAATAGCTCATCTCCTTGAAAATCCCTGGTTGGAAGAATGCAATTGATTAGGGTTGACCAGTGGTCAAAACCCTAATTCAGAGGAACCTGAGCATGAATCATGAAGCCCTTGATGATGACATAACCATGATGATGGTGACATATCCTTGCACACAAGATAATACTCAACCTCCTTGAAGGATCAGGAAACCCTAATTGAAGCATATGCCCTCAAATAATTGATCACCAATTCATGGAGATCCTTAGGCTTGAACCACACAACTTCTCCTTCTCTGAAAAGACTTTGGAGGATGACTTGTTTATTTTCACATGATATGCAATATGCAAATGCCTAATGCCCTAATATAAGGAATGCAAAATGCTAAACTAGTCCCAAGGAGAGGAGGGCAAATTTTGAGGTGTTACAGCTGCCCCTATTCAATCCACTATGAACCTGTCGATATGAATAGCCTCGGCTTTCAGATGATCAGAGTGAAGAGTGGTTGAATACCAAGAACAGACGAACAATTTACGCTCCGTTGGGGATTATTCTCTCTTTTTTTTTTGCTTTTCTTCTTTTCTTGAACCCCGAACAAATATTTTCTTTCGCGCGGATGATCCCGGATCACCGTATTTGAACCCCGACACCTTCATACTACTCTCGTTTGCCAAATCGTGAACCCCATTCTCCAGTTGAACCCCAGTCGCCTGACGATAACTCGCGATCGCCGTTGTGAACCCCGCTCTCCAGAAAACACCCCGTGTCCCCCTTTCTCCATTTGAACCCCGTTCTCCAGAAAATGCCCAGCACTTCCTTCTCTCCACTTGAACCCCGTTCTCCATTTTCTTGTGATAATTCCGCTGGCAACGTCGGAAATAACACCAAAACACCACTCTGATGGCGACTTCCTCAACAGGAAGGTAATCATGTGCATTTCTTCCTCCGAAGATACCCATAACGACTTCTGTTGGCCTCGCCAAAGTCTAAGGTGACACATGATCGGAAGACAATCCTGAGGACCTCATCCCGGATATAATCTTCACCTCCAATCTCCATTTGAACCCCGTTCTCCAGAAAATGCCGCAACACTTCCTTTTCTCCATTCTTCGATTTTCGCGTTGATCGCGTAATGTTCTTTGATCTTTATTTCCATCTCCGCTCGACGGAAAATTTTCCCATATCGCACTACTGGGGAACATTGTTGCTCCAACGTCATGATGCTAAACTCCTCAGAGTAACATCTTCCAACTTCCATCTCGCACGACAGAAATCTCCTCCAGTATCGCATTACTGGGGAATATTGTTGACTTAACAACACGATGCTAAACTCCTCAGAGTAACATCTTCACCATCCGGCAAAACAAATTCTCAAGCGGTAACCACGACTCGAGACTAAATGATGCTCGCAATGCTGATGCTGATCTTCCAACCAGCGAAACCACTTCTCAAACGGTAACCACGGCTTGAGTAGCATCTTCACCAACTGGCGAAACCAAATCTCAAACGGTAACCACGGCTTGAGACTAGCTTATGCTTGCAATGATGATGCATGATTTTTTTTCAACGTAATGCTCCATAATCATGGAAATGCTACGCAATTAGGTATGCAATATGCTATGCTTATCTAAATGATGAATGCATAAAAAATATCCCCCTCAAGGGACTCTTCTGGGGAGCTCGAGGCACTCTGCTGAGGAACTCGACAACACTCCAATCTCCACCCTGCTGGGGAATAGCACTACTGCTGGGGAAAGAACAACCCTCACCAGGGATGACCTCCACTGAACTTGATCCGCTTGGGGACTTCACTGGGGAAGAAACCACCAACACGCTCTGCGGGGGAAAACAACAATCTTCGACTTGCTGGGGAAATAACAATCTCCACCCTGCCAGGGGAAACAACAACCTTCAGGTCTGACTGCCGAGGAAATACCGGTCTCGAACCCGCTGGGGAGGTACGGAATATCTGGCACAGAACACCTGTCGACTCGTTGAACTCGGGTATTCACCATCTAACCACAGTATCAATTTTCTATTTTTCCAGACTTTGAAGAGTCTTCTTGATTAACACTCAAGGATCGTCGTACGTCTTTCGCCGTCTTTTCACCATTCTTCTACCCCTCGTCCCTGATTGGACTCCACGGGGATCTTTTGTCAAAAGGCTCCATATCACAACCTGCAAGTGAGTGAAAATATCTAACAGTACCTGCAAAAGAGATCGTTAGATAAAAACGTGCCTAAGGCGTGCCAAAGTTTCAACACCTGAGTCACTCAACCTTCCGAATAAGATTTCAAGCTTTCAATCTTATGAACATGCATCGGAAGGGACCTCCATATCTCAACATGAAAAGATTCTTATCAAAATAAACGGATGTTTTTGCAATCAAAGTGGTAATGAAAACAAAAACAAAATTATTTGACTGAATATGCATTTTATTGATTGAAAAAGGTGGCTCGTGAATGAGCAATACACAAGAATAAATTCCTGAAAAGAGGTAATTGCGCACAAAAGGAAAATCTATCCTAATGGCAATGTGAAGTCGTGATCTCATCGAGTTCCAACTCGGTTACACCCCATATGTCCTCAAGACTCTCCGTGCTTTCCGCCTTCTGAACAAGACGATTCCGACTGATCCCTGCTGGGGATTATCCATGGTGTCTTTAACCAAAGTACAAACGATCATGCTAGACGCAGTTGTTCGTTTCAATCCCTCTTTTGCCTGGACCGCCCTTTCGGGTTTTCAGTCCACCGGGATACCCTTTTTTGCCCAAGCCGCCCTTGTGGGGTTTTCGACTTGCCGGGTGTACATTTTTCCTTTTATCCCTAATTTTTGCCCGAACCTTTTTTCATTTTTTTTTGGTTCGCCGGGATGCCCATTTTTGCTTGGACTATTTTATTCTTTTCGTCCAGCGGGTCTCTTTATACGAAGTATTTTTTAACTGCGTCCGCATTCACAGGGGATGGAAAATCCTCGCCATCCATGGTCATCAACAACAAGGCTCCGCCAGAGAAAACCTTCTTGACCACGAATGGACCTTCATAATTGGGTGTCCACTTGCCCCTACGATCGTTTTGAGGAGGAAGGATCCTTTTCAACACCATATCTCCTACGTGATACACACGAGGTCGCACCTTTCGTTCAAAAGCGCGTTTCATCCGCTGCTGGTACAACTGTCCATGACAAATGGCCGCCAACCTCTTTTCCTCAATCAGGCTCAACTCTTCGTACCGAGTCCTTACCCATTCAGCCTCTTGCAATTTCACGTCCATCAGGACTCTCAACGAAGGAATCTGAACCTCAACCGGTAGCACGGCTTCCATTCCATACACAGGTGAGAATGGCTTTGCCCTAGTAGACGTACGCACCGAGGTTCGATACCCGTGCAATGCAAACGGAAACATCTCGTGCCAATCCTTATAGGTCACGACCATTTTCTGCACAATCTTCTTAATATTCTTATTAGCTGCCTCAACCGCCCCATTCATCTTCGGACGATAAGGAGAAGAATTGTGATGCTCGATCTTGAATTCCCGGCACAACTCTGCCATCATCTTATTGTTGAGATTAGAACCATTATCAGTAATGATTCTCTCGGGAACCCCATTGTAGCGGTGTATTCGTCACTTTATGATTTATTGACTAAATGAAAAGCAAAGCATACAAAGAAATCGAGTCGCCACCACACTTTTATTTATCCTAAGGAATGGCTAAAAAGCGAACAAAAGCCTAAGAAGTTTTACACATAGAAAACTAATGAAAAGATCAGAGATCGGGGTAAGGGGTAAATTACGCAATGGGAAGGTGTTAGACACCCAAAACGTCCTAGGTAATCCTAGGGAGCCCTTTTCACACTTGTTGTACGAAAGGTTATTTGTTATGAAAATATTTATTGTGCAAACATGGATTGAAGGGATGAGAAAAGAATATACAAGTTATTATTTTTGTGTTTGAACGGATGAACCCGTTGCCTACGTACCTTTCCATGAAAGGTAAGGATCAAAACTCCGTAGTTCGGCTAAAAGATTTCCAAAATATGAGTGGGTTCATTTTAAAATAAAAGCCCTAAGGTCTTTCGTTATCCACGGGAGAAAACTCAACCTTATACAAACAACAAGTCCACCATGTGAGAAAAGCTTCAACTTGATAGTGAGGGGTTAACCCTATAATAAGCAAGGAAGTCTTACAATTCAATCACTAAGGAAAAAATGTGAGATTAACATCAACCAACTAGGATAAATCAAACCTATGGCTAATGTATGAAAACTTATCAAGAATGGACAAAGCCACAAAACAATTGAATGAGTAGAATTAACTGTTTATGAGTATTCACAAAATATGGTCAAAGTATGATTAGGATTCAATTCAAGAAGTATTATGAAAAATGAAGTTTGAAAAGTCAAAGGCTTAAAGCCTAGGTTTCTAATTTGAAAAAAAAAGGTGAAAATGTTTGCACAATATTTTCAAGTTTGGTTTAACATGCAAATGGAGGTTTAGGAAACAAAAGGATGGAAGGTGAGGGAGCGTAAAACTTCTTAGATGTTCACCTCTTAAGATCACATATAGATGATCCAAGTGATTCCTTTAGAATAGGCAATGAGCAAATAAATAATCAAAGCAAATGGATACCGGATGCCAATCAATGGACTTACACCAATCTCACAAACAAACTAGATACCGGATACCAATCAATGGATTTATACCAATCTCCTAAAACAAACAAACAAGGATACCAGATGCCAATATATGGACTTATACCAATCTCCTAAAACAAAGGTGGATACCGGATACCAATTAATGGATTTACACCAATCTCCAAAAAGATGATCATAGGAAACAACTGCCAATAAATGGGCTTACAATTGACTCCTCACATACTACAAACAAAACAAATGCAATAAGCAAGAGGAAACAAGTTGCCAATAAATGGTCTTACACTCGACTCCTAGGAAATAGGATGCAAATAAATGGTCTTAGTCCCAACTCCTTCCAAATCATAGGAAAACAATGGCCAACAAATGGACTTACAATTGATTCCTCAATGGACAAACAAAGATGTCACAAAGATATGAACAATGATCATGCAATGAAGTACAATTAGTGATAAATGAGAAAAGGCACACATAAGCAAATATGCACAGATGAATCAAGCAATCAACAACCAAGTCAATTAGCACACACTATATACAAGCAATTAGGCTCAAGCAAGGTTAGACATTACAGTCAACTGGAATGGGGTATGTTGTGCTCTTAACCCTAACATTGAGAGTTAGGGTGAAGCAGATGAAATGGAGATGAGGGGTGTGCCTCATAGCTCTTATCCCTGGCCTGGGAGAGCTTTGAATAATAGAAAGTGTGGGAGTTCAAAAAGTAGGAACTCTTCTCCACAAGTGATTGACTCTATAAGATCTTGGGTTAATATCCACAATGCATCAACATGTAATGTGAGCAAAGGGATGACACACTGAATAGCAGGAGATGGATTACACATCTCTTTTATCTGCCAATTGCCTCATAAGAGGAATTTTCCTGCTTGGCACAAAAATAAACAAACACAAGCATTGCCTCTTAAGGAGGACTTCAGACAGGTGCCTGCCCACATAGCAGGACAGGTCTTCCAGACTACATGAAGATTAGAGGTTATACCTAAGTGGTTAAGCAACCAAGCAAAATCAAGTTCAAAGTGAACTTAAGCAACTTATGTACCTGTGGAAACATCAAACACATCAGTATACAACTCAGACAACTAAACACCAGTCAATATCAATAGTCAAACCCAATAAGCAAAGGCATAAGCCATAAGTCAAGATCAAATGAGTTAACAACCCTACAAAACACACAATGTTAGTAGTCAAAAGTAAACATCAAATTCTCAAGTGATGGAGCATCATGAACCATATAACTTGGATGTTCAACCTGAAATCAAAGCTCAAACATGAGAGGCAAACCACTAGGTCAAAGCCTAGGGTCAAAGTTGGAGAAAAAATTCAAAACAGAAGCTGAAAATTAACATGAATCAACTTCAAACTCATCTTGAAACAATCCAAAAGGTCTCACATCAATATCATTAACCAAATCCATTTCATGATCAATTGAAGTTCAAGACTATTTTAAAGCTCAAATGTGATCAACCAGAATAAAAAATCTCAATTAAATCAGAAATCAATCAAATAATTCCAAGAAAATTCATGTTCATTCACAACATCCATAACATGCATCATGCAAAAAATCAGAACAATTGGAATTCATTTGGCAAGGCAAACACATCACATAAGATGAATAAGCAAAGGTGTGACACAAATTGTCACACCTATTTTAACATGAACATAAAACAGAAATGACACATGATAAAAATACCAAATCAACACCAAAATGTCAAGTAATGAGTCTAGTTTCATCATGTAAAATTTCAGAAGCATTGGATAAAAGCTCAGCATTTCACAAATGATATGGCAAAGAAAGGTATAAAATGCATACATGTTCACATACCCTAGCACAAATTATTTTCCAGCCAAGCACAATTTATGGAAAAATGATCAAAAAATAATAGACAGAAAATGTGACACAATGCAAAAAACCACATAATTTTTGGAGCAATTTTCAATTAGATATGAATTTTGTAAGATGAAGAGAAAATAAAAAAATGCATGAAGCAAGGCACATGAATACATGGAGGGAAAAGAAAAATAAGGCATGGCATTTGAATTAAATGGAAGCGCGGAGAATCGAACCACAAGCGCATTTTAAATGAATCAGGCGCCAAGCTGCAAAACGCAGCGTTTCATTTAAACGTTGGCTTGGTCAATGCAAGTCAACACGAGGAGCCAATAGGAATGCAGCATGGTAAAGTGCATGGACCAATCAGAAGCGAGTTTTAGGAAAACACATGCAAGCGCAGGAAAAGTGTTTCAGAAAGATCAAAAACGTTGCCAAATGATGAACATCATCATCTTCATCGTGCAACCATGTACAGTTCCAATCATCAAGAACAAAAATCTCAGAAATCAAAATTAAACATATCATCATGTAGATCTTGCATTCCAGGTCACGAATCCATGCATGGTTTAACCTAATTCCAACTATCATGAGAAAATCGAAGCCAAGAACATTCATGCACAAAACTTCAAATCGACCTAACTAACTCAATTCTACATGGAATTTAATGATTTAAAGCTCAGAATACTCAGCAACACAAGATCTACAACAATAGCATAATGAATTTGAGAAATAAGAAATTCGAATCAATGACCTCTTGAAGAAGCAGAACTGGAATTGGTGTGTTTCAGGCTTTGCAATGCTCCAAACCTCCTCTACAATGCTTGTACAGATGATTGGAAGAGAGATTGAAGTTTAACTGTGCACGAATCCTCCAAAATTTCAAATCACCATTGATAAGTTCAAGCTTCAAGCTGCTTCAAACAGGCACGAATTGCTATGGATCCTTCTTCAATCTTGCTCAATGATGCTTCAGAATCATGAATTGATCAAGAAAAGTGGAGTGTGTTTGAAGAATTTGAAAGAAAAAAGTGAGAGAAAAATTTGGTATTTGGATCTAGATCTGAAAATTGTGATTGTTGTTAGCTGAAAACAGTTAGGGTTTGTGTTATATACTTCTCCCTAATCATGCTTCTAATCATGTTTAAGCAAATGGTAATTGGATTAGCAAGAATGTGGTGTATGTGCAAATTAGCAATTTCACCTCATGCATGATATGCATGCATGAACAGTACACGAATTCACTTTAATTTCACTTAAAAATCCATTTTGGAGCTATTGGCAATGATAGAATGTTCAAATAATGCACCAATTTTAAACTTTAAAAATTCCCTCCAAAAATCATGTGAATTGGCACATGTTCATATGATGACAATTGATGAAATGCAATGCATGTTTTGGAAGCTAGAGGTCAAGAGAAGAATGTACAAAAATAAGTCATCCAATTTGGAGCTTTGGTTGAGAAGTTATGCCCATTTGAATCTTCATGTACACTTGGCCATGTTTTGATCATATCTCCTTAACCACACATGAGAAATTGATGATCTTGGACTTTTTGGAAATAGGAGAGAAAGATCTACAACTTTCATGTTCAACAAAATTTCATTTGAAGCTTTCTTGATGATGTAATTTGAAGTTGAAGTTAGGTTAAAACCTTTCCATTTTTGGCAAATTTGAATTATAGGTCACTTTCTATTTTTGGAAAGTTTTGACCTAACTTTATTTTCTTCAATTTTGATGTTTGAAATGTCAAATGAGACTTGTTTGAACATGAATGAAGTATTTCTAATCACTTCCCACCTACAAATCCACAGTTGACTTGGCAATTGACTTTTCTAGGTCTTTAGATGACCTGGCAATGTTCAGATGAATTTCAAGCCTCTACCACTTGGGATTTTGCTTCAAAATGACATCATGGCTCATATGAACTCTTGTGAATGATTGTGGTATCCAAATTCTCAAGAATGGCCACCACATATTGCTCAATGACTGCCTTTGATTGTCTTTACCTGTGGTTGCTTCATCTGCAAGACAAGGGTTAGATGACATATTTTTGTACTTTTGGTTAGTGGCAAAAAGAAAAGCAATGATATACAAATGCAAAACATGCTTGGTGATCAAGAACCACTCTCAAAAGATAACCCACCCACAGGGAAGGAAGCAAGGTGCACAATGATCCTTGAGGCAATGAAATGATATGATATGATACCATGAGGGATCTTAGGGACAAAATTGGGGTCTTACACCCATATCTGCAAATGATGTCTCTCTTGAGGAATTTGGCCACGACCTACTTCGTCACATTCGCATAAGAGGCTGCTTCCACCCACTTAGTGAAGTAATCGATAGCCACTAATATGAATCGGTGCCCATTCGAAGTCGTAGGCTCAATCTTCCCAATCATATCAATGCCCCACATAGAAAACGGCCACGGGGACGACATCAAACTCAACGGGTTTGGAGGCACGTGCACCTTATCAGCATAAATCTGGCATTTATGACATTTTCGCACGAAGTTGAAACATTGGGCCTCCATTGTCATCCAATAATACCCAGCTCGTAACAACTTTTTCACCATTGCATTCCCACTAGCATGGGTACCAAACGACCCCTCATGAACCTCCTTCATCAATTGGCTTGCTTCTCTGTCATCGACACATCTAAGCAAAACCCAATCGAAATTCGGCTTGTACAAAACCCCATCCTTGTTCAGATAGAACACCATGGCCAACCTCCTCAGAGTCTTTCGGTCCTTCTTGGATGCTCCCTCAGGATACTGTTGGGTTTCCAAATACCGCTTAATGTCATAGTACCACGGCTTCTCATCATCAGGCGTTGTGTCAACAGCAAACACATAAGCCGGTCTATCCAGACGTCCCACCTCAACACTAGGGAACTGATTCCACCACTGCACCTTAATCAAGGCGGCCAGAGTAGCCAAAGCATCCGCCAACGGATTCTCTTCTCTAGGCACATGGTGTAATACCACCTTGGTGAAAAACGTCAACAATCTCCTCGTATAGTCCCGGTATGGAATTAAATGAGATTGATGCGTATACCATTTTCCGTTAACCTGGTTCACAACCAAAGCTGAATCTCCATATATAACAAGGTTCTTGATCCGCAAATCAATCGCCTCTTCGATCCCCAAGATACAAGCTTCGTATTCAGCCACATTGTTGGTGCACTGAAATGTTAGCCGGGTAGAAAAAGGAATGTGGGATCCTTTCGGCGTAACCAAAACAGCACCAACTCCACTACCATTCACGTTAACGGCCCCATCAAACATCAGAAACCATTCGGATTCAGGGTCAGGCCCCTCCTCCGGGATTGGTTCCTCACAATCTTTCGATTTGAGAAACATGATTTCCTCATCAGGGAATTCAAACTTCATTGGTTGATAATCCTCAATGGGTTGCTGGGCAAGGTAATCAGACAATACACTCCCCTTGATTGCTTTCTGAAAGGTATACTAAATATCATACTCGATTAAAATCATCTGCCATCTCGCAACCCGTCCGGTCAATGCTGGCTTCTCAAAAATATACTTGATCGGATCCATCTTGGAAATCAACAAAGTGGTATGAACCAGCATATACTGTCTCAGTCGACGAGCAGCCCAGGCCAAAGCACAACAAGTTTTCTCGAGCAGTGAATATCTTGTTTCACAGTCAGTAAACTTTTTGCTAAGGTAATAGATGGCATGCTCTTTTCGACCAGACTCGTCATGCGGCCCCAGTACACACCCCATAGACCCCTCGAGGACCGTCAAGTACAGAATTAACGGTTGTCCCTCCACAGGAGGCATCAGAATCGGAGGCTCCTGCAAATATTCTTTTATCTTTTCAAATGCCGCTTGGCAATCATTATTCCACCTGACCGTTTGATCTTTTCTCAACAATTTGAATATAGGTTCACACGTGGCTGTTAGATGAGATATGAACTGTGAAATGTAGTTCAATCTACCTAAGAAACCACGAACTTCTTTTTCTGTTCTCGGTTCAGGCATTTCTTGTATTGCTTTTACCTTAAGAGGATCAACCTCGATTCCTCTTTCGCTTACAATAAACCCCAGCAACTTACCGGACCGCACTCCGAAAGTGCACTTATTCGGATTCAACCTCAGTCTGAATTGTTTCAACCGGTCAAACAACTTGGCCAGATCTACCAAATGCCCCTCTTCTGTTTGGGACTTTGCTATAATGTCATCAATATAGCATTCAATTTCATGATGAATCATATCATGAAACAAAGTCACCATAGCTCTCTAATAAGTAGCACCGGCGTTCTTGAGACCGAATGGCATCACCTTATAACAAGAAGTGCCCCACAGTGTGATGAACGTTGTTTTCTCCATATCATCTGGCGACATTTTCATTTGATTATAGCCAGAAAAGCCATCCATGAAGGAAAACACCGAGAATTGAGTTGTATTATCTACCAACACATCGATGTGAGGTAATGGGAAATCATCGTTCGGGCTAGCTCTGTTCAAATCCCGATAGTCCACACACATTATCACCTTCCCATCCTTCTTTGGCACCGACACAATGTTCGCGACCCAAGGCGGATAATTAGTGACAGCGAGGAACCCAGCATCCAACTGCTTCTGCACTTCCTCTTTAATTTTCATGGCCATCTCAGGTCGAGTTCTGTGCAATTTCTGCTTCACTGGAGGACAATCTGCTCTCAATGGTAACTTGTGCACAACGATATCGGTATCCAACCCTGGCATATCTTGATAAGACCAGGCGAAGATATCAACATATTCTTTCAACAATGCTACCATTCTGCTCTTGACTTTTGCCTCCAAAGCAGCCCCAACTTTCACTTCCTTTCTGACCTCGTCGGTGCCCAGGTTCACAATCTCAACTTGCTCCTCGTGCGGCTGAATCACCTTCTCCTCTTGTTTCAACAACCTGGCTAATTCCTCCGGCAGTTCACAATCTTCTTCGCCTTCTTCTTCGGCATGATAGATCGGATTGTCGAAGTCATATGAGGGTGTAACAGGATTGTTATCAATGAGATCCGGAGAATGATCGCATCTGCATGAATGTTGATTCATGCATTGCTTTAGAACCAGAGCGAAGCAAATTAAAAGAAAAGTGAAAACAAACATTGCCATTTTTATTTTTGTTTTTAAACTGCAAAAATAAATGAAAAACAGGGAACACTGCTTTTAATGAAAAACATCCTTTTATTTATGATGCAAATATTGCAAAATGAAACACATGAGGTGGCCCTTACAATGAACCACTACGTTTCGGGCAAAACGTATGGTTTTCATGCAGACAAAATTGAAAAACAGGAAATATTACTCTTCACGTAGAGTGACAGTGATGATCTTTTCGGCCTTCCAGTTTTGGATCTCCATCCCTGGTACGCACGGTTTTATCCACTGATCAAGCTCACAATCACTGTCGACCTCATCACCCACCACACAGATGTGATATGGATCCAGCATTCCAGCATTGGTGAACGTGAATGGCTGACGACGTCCTCTGCTCTGACCAGACGACCCTCGGCCTGGCTGATAACCAACCCCAAATCTGTCTTTCTTGGTGGCGATGTCCATCATATTTCCCCAACCTGGGGCCTCTCCACTCTTCACCACCTCAGCGGCCTGCTTGTACGAAGAAATGGATGGCTTCTTTTCTTCTTTGGCAAAAAGGGCATTTTCCACCTTGACGGTTTCGAATGCTTGACTTGGCGTTTCAACAATTTCACCGTCCATTTCAACATATTTGAACGATGATAGGTGGCTGACGAAGATATCTTCTTCCCCATAAACGGTGACGACCTGCCCGTCCCAGATGTACTTCAGTTTCTGGTGCAAAGTCGAAGTCACTGCCCCAGCAGCATGTATCCATGGGCGACCCAACAGGCAACTGTATGCCGGCTGAATATCCATGACATAGAGTACGGACTTAAACACCTCGGGCCCGATCTTCACAGGGAGCTCCACTTCCCCAAACACAGCCCGCTTAGAACCATCAAAGGCTCTCACCACCAAATCAGTTGGCCTCAGAACCAATCCTTCACAGTCCAACTTCGCCAGGGCCTTGTTTGGAAACACATTGAGCGACGAGCCGGTATCCACCAATACGTGCGAAAGCACTGCTCCTTTACACTCCATTGCAATGTGTAATGCCCTATTATGATTACGCCCATCCACAATCAAATCCAGATCAGTGAAACCCAGCCCATGGCTGGCATTGATGTTGGACACCACCGTCTCTAGCTGATTGATTGTGATCTTCTGGGGAACATAGGCTCTCTTCAGTATTTTCAACAACGCCTCTCTATGCCCCTCTGAGCTCAACAGCAATGACAGTATTGAAATCTTAGACGGCGTCTGCTGCAGATGGTCAACAAGCTTTTATTCTGACTTCTTGATGATCCTCAGAAATTCTTCGGCTTCATCATCAAGTTCTTTTTCCGACCCGCCAGGCGCCGGTGTCGCCACAGGAGTACCCTCGCTCACTACCTGCTTCCCTCTTGCCCTGGCTAAAGCCTCGGCCTTATCTTTCTTTTCTTTTTCTCCCTCCCCACTCCTTAAAGTGTCTGGTGCAAACAACCTTCCACTGCGAGTGAAACCACTAAGTCCGGCATTATCCACCTTTGAAACGGTGGTTTCACCTGCAGCCTGATCCTCCAACTTCTCGCCTTTACAGTATGCTTCTCCACCATAATCCCATGGCACCGCATCGTTATTGTCATAAGGAATTGGCCCAGGTACCGTGATGGTAACTGGAGCCGCATCTGCCAGCGTCGACAAATCGATCGGGTCAAAGTAAATGGTTATGGTGGAGACATCCTCCCTCTCCAAATCCACCTTCTCAAATCTGAGGCTTCCCTCATCCATCATCCTCTGGACAGCCTCCCTCAATAAAACACACCCATTAGGAGCAACGGTGCAAGCAACACAACAGTCATCACAGCCCAGAAAGACCCCATTCTTCAACAGTTGTCTTTTGACTTCAGCCAAAGGAGTTCTCAATTGATCTACATTCATCAACCCAACTGTCCTCCCATTCTCAAAAATTGCATTCACCCCCATTTGACCATGCGCGGGCATGGGATTAGCATTAACATTTGGAGATGGAGCAAAATTGATTGCCTTGGAATCCACCAGGTCCTGAACCACATGCTTAAAAGCTTTACAATTCTCCACATTGTGTCCAGGGGCACCAGAATGGAACTCGCACTTGGCGTTCTCATCATAGTTGCCAGGCCTCTGGTCCGGTCTCAACGGAGCCAAAGTCCTCAACTGAACCAACCCCAAGTCTTTTAACTTTTTTAGCAAGAATGAATATGTCACAGGCGGCCTATCAAATTGATGATCAGTCATTCGCCCTCTCACCTGATACCCGGTCCTCTGCGGTCTCTATTGAAATGGTTGTCGTTGCTGTTGCGGTTGTTGTTGTTGCTGTTGTTGATGTGCATGTTGATTGTCAGCCGGAATGGTTACCGCAGCAGTGTGCTGGTAGTAACGATCCCTACTTTGTCCCCTCTGGGCATACACAGCACTTGTATCACCCTCCTTCTTTCGTTGGCCATTACCAAAGGGTTTCTTCGATCCAGACGACGAAGCACTACCCTGTATCTTCCCCATCTTCAACCAGCTCTCAATTCTTTCCCCAGCCACCACTATGTCTGCAAAGTTGGTAACCGGGCATCCTACCATTCTTTCTGCAAACGTCCCCTGAAGGGTACCCATAAACAGATCAGACATTTCCCGGTCTCCCAACGGAGGTTGGACTCGGGCAGCCAACTCCCTCCATCTCTGCGCGTATTCTTTAAACCCTTCATTAGGCTTCTGAGACATACCCTGCAATTGGGTACGGCTAGGAGCCATATCAGCATTAAATTGATATTGTTTAAAGAACGCATCCCCGAGATCCTGCCAGCTCTTGACATCAGATGACCTCAGCTTGGTATACCACTCCAAAGACCCACCAGACAGACTGTCTTGGAAGAAGTACATCCAAAGCTTCTGGTCCATTGTATAAGCAGAAATCTTTCAGAAAAAAGCCTGGAGATGAGTTTCCGGGCAAGAACTCCCATTGTATTTGTCAAACGCAGGCGCTTTAAACTTTTGCGGGATCACAATCCCCTCAACCAGCCCCATGTTCGACATGTTGACAACCCCCGGAGTAGCATAGCTTTCTAGAGCCCTGATCTTCTCCGCCAGCACCTGAATCTCTTTATTCGGAGGTTGGACACCATATTGACCAAATTGTTCATTCAGCACGGAGATCTGGTCTTCTTCTCTATCCTCCTCGGCCCCAAAGAAAGAAGGGAAGAGACTATCCTTCAGATTGTTGCCCACCGGACCTAATCCACTGCCTGCGGCAACACCAAAACCACCCCCATTGTTGATAACCACACCAGCAGTAGTTGCCTTTTTCCTGGGATCCCCACCATCCCTTGAACCACCGAGACCGTTGTTGGAGACACCTTCCTGATTATTACCACTGTTGGCAGCCGAAGCCCGCTCGAGCTTCTCCACTTTATCAGCAAGTGCTTTCTGCCCCAAGGAAAACCCTTGCATAACATTCATCAGTTCACTCATTTTCTCCTTCAGCTCGAGAATATCTGCGTTGGGTAGATCCATCAGCTTGGATTTGTTGCGCCTAGTAAAGTATCTGTGTGGACGTGCTACGTGCAAGGGAATGATTCTACGTGCGTGAGCAATGATTCCTGAAACAATCAAGCACGTTAGAAACCGACACCTGCAAAATAGAAGACAAGTTATTATGATTCATGCATGAATGCAATGTCTATCCATATGAGGAACACTCTGTCTTTCGATCCTGGTTTCTTCGAGACAAATAATAATTTGACAGCAATATTCTGACATCAATCATTGGTTTCACCATATAGATTAGAGAGTTATGATTTAGCAAAGATATCACCCGACCATGTGTGTGCTATGTGAGTGCATACAGGAAAGCAAATAAAGCTTGAAGATCGATCAATGAATGACAATAACCACTGTATACCAAAAGTGCACTACACGTGCAAGAGTCATACATCAAGTCTGATACAAATCAAATTACAATTCTCCAGAATCAGAAAGAAAATACAAGCAAGTGAATTCTGTCAACAGGCCTGACGATAATCCACACATAATAATAACTGCCACAAGAGTCTAATCTGAAGACGGTCCCATAGAAGGCCCGACATTATTAACCATCTTGGTAAACTTCACGGCAAACCTGAGCTCAGTGTTCTCCTACTGAAGTCTTCCTATCTCCTTATGGTGAATCTTCATCTGTCGGAAATAATGGTCCCTCTCAGCAAGATAATGATCTCTCTCAGCCCTAATCTTCACTTTCTCCGCTTCCCATTCTGTGGCAAGGACTTTGGCTCTAGCTTCCCTCTGAGTCTTCACAAGGATCTATCTCCTCTTCTCATCCTCAATGATCTTCAAAGCTCTAGCCAACCTCTCCTTGGTGATGTCGTGCTCCTTTGTAGATGACTCCAAAGCTTGGCTGATCTTGCAATAATAAGCGGTGTCCATCTCAAAACGCTTCACCTCCATGGCATGTCTCTTATCCTGGTCTTCTATTTTCCCTTTGATTTCCTGATTAGCCATTTGAATTCTAGCAACACTCATCTCCAATTCAGTCTTCTCTGTTTGCAGCTGATCTCTGGCTTTCTTCATCTCAAGGAACTCTTCCATGCTGACAGAAGAACATGGCCCCTCAATCAATGGATACCAAGGATCACCCCTAGGAAATGGTAGATGCGTGAGCTCAATCCTCTTCCTAAGCCAATCATCAAATGGAGGAAAAGACCTGCTATTAACCCTACCAAAAGGAACCTTGCCCTTCCTTTGAATGTCGCGCCACTCATCAGACACTTGCCTCAACTTTGGCTGATTACCCTTAATCGGGAAGTAGAAAGACTCCTGAATCTCGCGCCCAATGGGAGGACCCTCCCCAACAAATCCCATCTGTCTCCTAAGAAGCACCGGGTTGTAATTAATGCAACCTTGAACTCCTATAAGAGGCACATTGGGAAGACTCCCACAACTGTAAATGAAATCTCGTCCAGCCCGACCATTGTGAGTCCAAGCTATGTCCTTGGCTCCCAAACCCATCAACCTGATTGACCATTTGACAGTAGGATCAAGAAAGACAAAGGCCCCTCTGGAAGGCAAATATCCCATGAACCATTTGTGTAACAGTTGAGCACAACATCTGATCAAACCTCCACGACGCTTCTCATTCCGGTTATGGACCGATTAATAAACGTCCCCAACAAGGGTAGGAATAGGATTCCTCTGCACAAACAACCGAATGGCATTAATGTCCACAAAGTTCTTCTGGTTAGGGAACAGGATGATCCCATAGATACTAACAGCAAGCAAAGCACAAACGGCCCTCCAATTACCCACAACAGCATGCTCCTTGGCTTTAGCCTCCAAGAAACTCAGATGAAAACCGGGTAACTTTCCCTTCTCCTTCAAACCCCCCTTAGTCACTTCGGGGCTCAAATAAAGAGTACGAGAAATCTCAGCAACATCAGGTTCTCCTCTAGTGACATAGAATGGAATCTGGTCCCTGATCGGAAGACCCAGGATGCTGGCATAGTCCTCCATCAAAGGCCCCAACAAGTAATCCGGGAAAACGAAGCATCTCAAACCCGGGTCATAAAACTGGAGAAGAGTATGGATGGCACTCCTATTTGTATCTGTAAGCCTGAAAACCACTTTCAGAATACCACCATAAGTCTCACGGAACATCCCCACACGGTCAGGTGTAATCAATGCTATCATATCCTTCAACACATCAATCTCTGGATTGAAGAAACTGTAGACGACGTCATCTTTCAAGCCAGACCTCATATCTGGAACAAAGAAGTCTCTCAACCAGGATTTCAATCAAGAATGTCCCCTGTATATGGATAAACATGAGTTAGATGCATATAAATGCAAAATGTGAATGATGCTGATGTATGAATGCAATGCACTGTGCCATCCTCCAAGTCATCTGATCATCAACATGTACTGGATTCCGGTCTCTGAACTGATCACAACCATCTGAGGTACTGAGCAACCATAAATCCAACTCGGGAGTTCCGAAATAAACGGACCCTGAGGATATACCACCATCATCACTGGAAAGCCACTGATTTGATAACCACAAAATCATGTGTACTAACCCAGGGAATCCTGAAATAAACGGATCCCCACTGATAAATACCACGGACAGAACTCCGGCGTCTCAGAAATAAATCCATAAATCCGACTTATAAATAGGACTCTGATCAATAACTGAACCATTAGTCACCATCAGAAAGTCACCATCAGAACATGCATCTGTAGGAATCAAACCCTCCCCTCACAGGTGAATTCTAAACAAGGTCATCCTAAGGCGGATAATGGTCTCGACAATCGGACAAGATACTCAACGGGTTTGCCCTTTCGGGTGTGCCGTTGTAGTTCTCATAAGATCGTCTAAACCAAAGATCTGGGAAAGATCGGTCACCGAAGTCAACAGTTCAGAATGGATAACTCAACCAAAGTGGATACTCCACAAAGGAAGAGCTCTCTCAAAAGAACCTCGTCCGGCTTGTGGTATGTCACGTTGCCAAAAACATGTTGAACTAACATGAGAGGCAACATGAGACCACACTAATCCTAGGTGTATACTCGAGCCTGGGTTTTAGCCCCACTCAGAACACCCACCCCAAATCAGAGGAACCAAACCTGTATAGAGTCAGCACAGTGATAATATGATGCATGCAAACATATATGCAAATATATACACAACATAATAATCATAAATGCAATAAATAAAGCAATAAAAGCAACCAAAACTATCCTAGAGAGGGCTAGGGTTGACTCCCTTAGGGAAGATGGACCAGCAAGAGGTCAACTTCTTATAGTCCCCAGCAGGGTCGCCAGCTGTAGCATCCGCGAAAAACAACCGGCGGGAAAAAAAAACAAACAGAGCCGCCACCGTGCGTTATTTATCCCAAAGGAGGGAAAGGAAACGCTCGAAGTAAACCTGGAAAGGAAATGGTCTTACGACCGGAGATTACAAGGATCGGGAGTCGGTTACGCAAGGGGAAGGTATTAGCACCCCTCACGTTCGATATACTCGACGGGATCCACGCTCCAAAGAATAGAATAAGGTTGCTGATAAAAAACTGCTAAAAGAATGCACACACACTGGAATCAAACACAGATGGAAGAAGACGGAGGAAGGTGACTCGACAGGATGTCGCATCCTGGGCCTACGTAGTTTGTCAGAAACAAACATCAGAGTCAACGTAGTTCGGGGAAATGGGAAACGTGCTCGCTAGGACATCGTATCCTATGCATAAGTATCTTCTCTAACCAGAGTAAGAATCAGAGCACTCGTAGCTCGGCTAACGCACGCCAAAACGAAACGCTGAAAGAAGACGCTGAGACGTCAAACAAAACACACAACAGGAAACGGAATGCCAATCGCTGGTCTTACATCCAACTCCAGACAAACAAACACAAACGGGAAACTGAATGCCAATCGCTGGACTTACATCAGACTCCAAACAAAACAAACAAACGGGAAACCGAATGCCAATGGCTGGACTTACATCAGACTCCAAGCACACAACAAATAGGAAACGGAATGCCAATCGCTGGTCTTACATCCAACTCCTAACACACACAGAAAGGTTATCAAACAGACAAGCTAATAGGGAGTCTGGAACTCGAGCCTAATAGCTGTCACACAAACACACACGAAAAAGAAAAGGTTGCCCGGAGAGATCTCGCACGATCTCCTACCTACGTACCTCATTTGGTATGAGGATCAGGGCGATGTAGTTCCCCTTAACAGGGGAGAAAATTTCTCCTAACCAGAGACCGGGAAAATAACAAACTAATAGGGAGAGTGACTCGAGCCTAAAAGTTGTCATGCAATCCACAATAGTCCTAGGTTGAGGTATCTAAACAGAACCTAACTCGCACAGGAAGCAAGTTGAAACAGCAAATAAACAGCAAGTAAACATCACAGGTGAACAGTTATCACGCACTATATGCAAACAAGCGACTCATACAAAGCTGAGCTTTAGTCAAGGGGTCATATCAACCTCGACAAACAAGCCAACTGGAAGGGATGTCAAGAAGCTCTTAACCACTGACATTCACCGTCAGGGTGAGCAGATGAAAGGTAATGAGGGTAAGACCTCATAGCTCTTAACCCTGGCCTGGGTGAGCTTAAATCAATGAAAACGTGGGAGTCCAGAATGGGGGACTCTACTCCACTTGACTGACTCTATGTACAAGGATCTTGGGTTACATGTCCAAGAGCATCAGCACGTAGTGCGAGCATAATGGACGACTCAAACGACTAGCAGGGGATTGATTGATAATCCCTTCTATCTGCTAATTGCCTCTTCACTTAGGAGGACTTGAAGTACATGGCACAAATATAAACAATCACAGACATTGCCTCTTAAGGAGGTCTTCAGCCAAATGCCTGCCAAACAGAAACGATAGAGCTTCCAGACTACATGGAGTTAGAGGATGATTACCTAGGTGGTATGCAAACCACAAGAAAAGCAAAGCTCAAGCAATGAGCTAAAGCTACTAAAGTACCTGTAAGAAAATCAAACAAGTCAATATTCACATTCAGACAAATCAAACAGACAGTCAACAGTGGTTCTATATGTACACAAGTCATGCTCTATGTGCAAGCATTCAAGGGATTCCACCACACTCAATGAACCTACACACAACAAAGGTTAGTGGACAAAGAATTTGCATCTCAAGTCATGAGATCAACATAAACCATTAGAACTAGAAGCTTGAACCTGAAATGCAAAACTCAAAAAGGTGAGTACAAACCACTAGCACCAAGGCTAGGGTCAAAGGGAAAGTAAAAAGTCAAAACAGAAGTTAATTTTCAACACAAAGCACATTTATTCAATCATGAACATGTCATAAAAAGGACCAAACTCAAATCACAAGGCAAGGTCATCTAATGGACATGCTAAGGCAAAGACATACAAGGTGATCACCAATTGGACATTCAAATAAGAAAATGCACATTAAATCAGAAACACCTCCAATGATCATGAAAATTTATATACAAACTCAATATGTCAAACATAATCATGATGTAAAAAAATTGGGATCAGAGAAGCTTAATTGGCATGTCAATGAAAATGAACAAGATCAACATCAAATTGTGTGACACACATTGTCACACCCTACATTCATGTGTCCAAAACATAAATGACAAATTATAAAAATGCACAACCAAGCCTCAAAAATGATGCAACATGTTGGGAATCAGCATACCAAATTTCAAATCAATTGGCCTATGTATGAGCATTTCACAAAAGAATTGGTACAACATGTCACACTTGCATACATGTTCAAATAACAGCCCACAATTAAAAATCCAGAAATGATAAAATCATGAAATCACAACCACAAAATAATAGACATCCATATGAACATGTAGCAAAAAATTGGAAGTGATTTGGATTAATTTTCAATTTATTATGATTTTTCAAAGTGTGATGAAAATATTATGAATTAATGAACTAATGCACATGATAATTGGAGGGAAATGAAATGATTGAAACAAATTTGAAAAAGCGCTGGCAGAAGGAATCGAACCATGTATCACAAAAATAGAGGCGCATGAGAAATAAAATAGCAAAGTGCTGTCAATGGGAATCGAACCGTGTTCAAATGTGCGCTTAGCAAAACACGGTCGTTTAACTAATTGATGTGGCAAGCCACATCACCGGTCCAAGGTACTAGTGGACGAGTCAACGAACAACAGCCATTCATTTAGACAATAGGACGCTCGTGTGGCAATGACAAGGCAAACCCTAACATGAAAACTAGGTGGCGGTTCTACTGTTCCCACGCGGTGGTTTCCACCGTCTCCTACCTTGAGACGGTGGCTCTACAGTAGCGTGCATAAATTTTTTTTGCAGAATTTTAAAACAAGTACATCAATCGAACCGTTTCATTACGTAGAACACGAAAATCATATCATCTAAGCCTAAAACATCATATATCAAGCAGATCAAAAGAAATAAGTTTCACCACTCAAACTTCAATTCAACATAACTCATTCAATTTCCATCCAAATCAAATTCTATTTATATCAGGATGATCAGCAATGAAAGATCTACCATAACATGTCCATAAAGTTAAGAATTAAGAGCTTCGAATTTTCACCAACCTGGAATGGCAGTGATGAAAACAGCGTGTTCAAGGCCTCAAAAGTGTGTAGATCTTCTCCTTTGCTCTTGTTATGAAGCTTGATGTAGAAATGGATGCTTGCCACGACCTAGATCTTGCTTAATTTGCACTTGCCATTGATGTGTTCATATGCTTGGCATGCTTCAAACCTTGCTCAATTTCCACAAAAAATGGATGAATCATGCTCCAAATGCCATGAGGATGATGGATCTATCAAGAAAATGTGTGTTTGTGTGGAGAAAATTTGAATTCCAATGCGAGAGAAATTTGGAGGGAAGAGAAAATTCTAGATCTGGAAGTTGTGATTCTGAACAATTTTGTAATCATGTGCTAATCATAATTAAGGAGATTAGAGGTGTTTTGCAAAAAATGAAAAATGAAGGTGCATGGCTAATTTTGGACGTGAACAGTAACATGCTAGCATCCAAATCCACTTAAAATCACCTAATGAACACAATGGGATTGGAATTAGGCTTGTAGCTTGCACCAAATTTAAATTCCCCAATTTCCCTCCAAAATGCATATGAATGAACACATGGTCACATGAACCTTTTTCATGCAGTGCAATGCTTTATTTGGAAAATATAGGTCATGAGAAGAAATTTGCAAAAAGAGTGGCTTCATTTGGAGTTTTGAGTCAAAAGTTATGGCTTGTTGAAGTTTCATGTGCACTTGGTGATCATTTTCTCATATCTCCCCAACCATTCATCAGATGCCCATGATCTTGGACTTTTTGGAAATAGGAGAGAAAGATCTTCACCATTCATGTTGTACAAAATTTCATTTTAAGCTTATTTGATGATGTAAGATCAAGTTGAATTTGAACCAAAATCTTTCCATTTTTGGAAACTTTCAATTATAGGTCACTTTCCATTTTTGGAAACTTTTGATCTGGCTTCAAAATTTTCAAGGTATGTGTTTGACATGACAAATGAACCCCTTTTGAACATGAATGAAGTGTCTCAAACCATTTCTCCCCCTCCTAGCCCTCAGTTGACTTTCTGTTGACTTTTATGAGGCCTAGATGACTTGAAAATGCACTGTGGACATTGAGCCTCTACCACTTGGCCTACTTGCTCCAAAATGAACCTTGGCTCATATAAGCTCAATAGAATGATCATGTGATCCTCATTCCATAAAAATAGCTCATCTCCTTGAAAATCCCTGGTTGGAAGAATGCAATTGATTAGGGTTGACCAGTGGTCAAAACCCTAATTCAGAGGAACCTGAGCATGAATCATGAAGCCCTTGATGATGACATAACCATGATGATGGTGACATATCCTTGCACACAAGATAATACTCAACCTCCTTGAAGGATCAGGAAACCCTAATTGAAGCATATGCCCTCAGATAATTGATCACCAATTCATGGAGATCCTCAGGCTTGAACCACACAACTTCTCCTTCTCTGAAAAGACTTTGGAGGATGACTTGTTTATTTTCACATGATATGCAATATGCAAATGCCTAATGCCCTAATATATGGAATGCAAAATGCTAAACTAGTCCCAAGGAGAGGAGGGCAAATTTTGAGGTGTTACAACTGCCCCTATTCAATCCACTATGAACCTGTCGATATGAATAGCCTCGGCTTTCAGATGATCAGAGTGAAGAGTGGTTGAATACCAAGAACAGACGAATAATTTGCGCTCCGTTAGGGATTATTCTCTCTTTTTTTTTTGCTTTTCTTCTTTTCTTGAACCCCGAACAAATATTTTCTTTCGCGCGGATGATCCTGGATCACCGTATTTGAACCCCGACACCTTCATACTACTCTCGTTTGCCAAATCATGAACCCCATTCTCCAGTTGAACCCCAGTCGCCTGACGATAACTCGCGATCGCCGTTGTGAACCACGCTCTCCAGAAAACACCCCGTGTCCCCCTTTCTCCATTTGAACCCCGTTCTCCAGAAAATGCCCAGCACTTCCTTCTCTCCACTTGAACCCCGTTCTCCATTTTCTTGTGATAATTCCGCTGGCAACGTCGGAAATAACACCAAAACACCACTCTGATGGCGACTTCCTCAACAGGAAGGTAATCATGTGCATTTCTTCCTCCGAAGATACCCATAACGACTTCTGTTGGCCTCGCCAAAGTCTAAGGTGACACATGATCGGAAGACAATCCTGAGGACCTCATCCCGGATATATTCTTCACCTCCAATCTCCATTTGAACCCCGTTCTCCAGAAAATGCCGCAACACTTCCTTTTCTCCATTCTTCGATTTTCGCGTTGATCGCGTAACGTTCTTTGATCTTTATTTCCATCTCCGCTCGACGGAAAATTTTCCCCCAATATCGCACTACTGGGGAACATTGTTGCTCCAACGTCATGATGCTAAACTCCTCAGAGTAACATCTTCCAACTTCCATCTCGCACGACAGAAATCTCCTCCAGTATCGCACTACTGGGGAATATTGTTGACTTAACAACACGATGCTAAACTCCTCAGAGTAACATCTTCACCATCCGGCAAAACCAATTCTCAAGCGGTAACCACGACTCGAGACTAAATGATGCTCGCAATGCTGATGCTGATCTTCCAACCAGCGAAACCACTTCTCAAACGGTAACCACGGCTTGAGTAGCATCTTCACCAACTGGCGAAACCAAATCTCAAACGGTAACCACGGCTTGAGACTAGCTTATGCTTGCAATGATGATGCATGATTTTTTTTCAACGTAATGCTCCATAATCATGGAAATGCTACGCAATTAGGTATGCAATATGCTATGCTTATCTAAATGATGAATGCATAAAAAATATCCCCCTCAAGGGACTCTTCTTGGGAGCTCGAGGCACTCTGCTGAGGAACTCGACAACACTCCAATCTCCACCCTGCTGGGGAATAGCACTACCGCTGGGGAAAGAACAACCCTCACCAAGGATGACCTCCACTGAACTTGATCCGCTTGGGGACTTCATTGGGGAAGAAACCACCAACACACTCTGCGGGGGAAAACAACAATCTTCGACTTGCTGGGGAAATAACAATCTCCACCCTGCCAGGGGAAACAACAACCTTCAGGTCTGACTGCCGAGGAAATACCGGTCTCGAACCCGCTGGGGAGGTACGGAATATCTGGCACAGAACACCTGTCGACTCGTTGAACTCGGGTATTCACCATCTAACCACAGTATCAATTTTCTATTTTTCCAGACTTTGAAGAGTCTTCTTGATTAACACTCAAGGATCGTCGTACGTCTTTCGCCGTCTTTTCACCATTCTTCTACCCCTCGTCCCTGATTGGACTCCACGGGGATCTTTTGTCAAAAGGCTCCATATCACAACCTACAAGTGAGTGAAAATATCTAACAGTACCTGCAAAAGAGATCGTTAGATAAAAACGTGCCTCAGGCGTGCCAAAGTTTCAACACCTGAGTCACTCAACCTTCCGAATAAGATTTCAAGCTTTCAATCTTATGAACATGCATCGGAAGGGATCTCCATATCTCAACATGCAAAGATTCTTATCAAAATAAACGGATGTTTTTGCAATCAAAGCGGTAATGAAAACAAAAACAAAATTATTTGACTGAATATGCATTTTATTGATTGAAAAAGGTGGCTCGTGAATGAGCAATACACAAGAATAAATTCCTGAAAAGAGGTAATTGCGCACAAAAGGAAAATCTATCCTAATGGCAATGTGAAGCCGTGATCTCATCGAGTTCCAACTCGGTTACACCCCATATGTCCTCAAGACTCTCCGTGCTTTCCGCCTTCTGAACAAGACGATTCCGACTGATCCCTGCTGGGGATTATCCATGGTGTCTTTAACCAAAGTACAAACGATCATGCTAGACGCAGTTGTTCGTTTCAATCCCTCTTTTGCCTGGACCGCCCTTTCGGGTTTTCAGTCCACCGGGATACCCTTTTTTGCCCAAGCCGCCCTTGTGGGGTTTTCGACTTGCCGGGTGTACATTTTTCCTTTTATCCCTAATTTTTGCCCGAACCTTTTTTCATTTTTTTTTGGTTCGCCGGGATGCCCATTTTTGCTTGGACTATTTTATTCTTTTCGTCCAGCGGGTCTCTTTATACGAAGTATTTTTTAACTGCGTCCGCATTCACAGGGGATGGAAAATCCTCGCCATCCATGGTCGTCAACAACAAGGCTCCGCCAGAGAAAACCTTCTTGACCACGAATGGACCTTCATAATTGGGTGTCCACTTGCCCCTACGATCGTTTTGAGGAGGAAGGATCATTTTCAACACCATATCTCCTACGTGATACACACGAGGTCGCACCTTTCGATCAAAAGCGCGTTTCATCCGCTGCTAGTACAATTGTCCATGACAAATGGCCGCCAACCTCTTTTCCTCAATCAGGCTCAACTCTTCGTACCGAGTCCTTACCCATTCAGCCTCTTGCAATTTCACGTCCATCAGGACTCTCAACGAAGGAATCTGAACCTCTACCGGTAGCACGACTTCCATTCCATACACAAGTGAGAATGGCTTTGCCCTAATAGACGTACGCACCGAGGTTCGATACCCGTGCAATGCAAACGGCAACATCTCGTGCCAATCCTTATAGGTCACGACCATTTTCTGCACAATCTTCTTATTATTCTTATTAGCTGCCTCAACCGCCCCATTCATCTTCGGACGATAAGGAGAAGAATTGTGATGCTCGATCTTGAAATCCCGGCACAACTCTGCCATCATCTTATTGTTGAGATTAGAACCATTATCAGTAATGATTCTCTCGGGAACCCCATTGTAGCGGTGTATTCGTCACTTTATGATTTATTGACTAAATCAAAAGCAAAGCATACAAAGAAATCGAGTCGCCACCACACTTTTATTTATCCTAAGGAATGGCTAAAAAGCGAACAAAAGCCTAAGAAGTTTTACACATAGAAAACTAATGAAAAGATCAGAGATCGGGGTAAGGGGTAAATTACGCAATGGGAAGGTGTTAGGCACCCAAAACGTCCTAGGTAATCCTAGGGAGCCCTTTTCACACTTGTTGTACGAAAGGTTATTTGTTATGAAAATATTTATTGTGCAAACATGGATTGAAGGGATGTGAAAAGAATATACAAGTTATTATTTTTGTGTTTGAACGGATGAACCCGTTGCCTACATACCTTTCCATGGAAGGTAAGGATCAAAACTCCGTAGTTCGGCTAAAAGATTTCCAAAATATGAGTGGGTTCATTTTAAAATAAAAGCCCTAAGGTCTTTCGTTATCCACGGGAGAAAACTCAACCTTATACAAACAACAAGTCTACCATGTGAGAAAAGCTTCAACTTGATAGTGAGGGGTTAACCCTATAATAAGCAAGGAAGTCTTACAATTCAATCACTAAGGAAAAAAGGTGAGATTAACATCAACCAACTAGGATAAATCAAACCTATGGCTAATGTATGAAAACTTATCAAGAATGGACAAAGCCACAAAACAATTGAATGAGTAGAATTAACTGTTTATGAGTATTCACAAAATATGGTCAAAGTATGATTAGGATTCAATTCAAGAAGTATTATGAAAAATGAAGTTTGAAAAGTCAAAGGCTTAAAGCCTAGGTTTCTAATTTGAAAAAAAAAAGGTGAAAATGTTTGCACAATATTTTCAAGTTTGGTTTAACATGCAAATGGAGGTTTAGGAAACAAAAGGATGGAAGGTGAGGGAGCGTAAAAATTCTTAGATGTTCACCTCTTAAGATCATATATAGATGATCCAAGTGATTCCTTTAGAATAGGCAATGAGCAAATAAATAATCAAAGCAAATGGATACCGGATGCCAATCAATGGACTTACACCAATCTCACAAACAAACTAGATACCGGATACCAATCAATGGATTTATACCAATCTCCTAAAACAAACAAACAAGGATACCAGATGCCAATATATGGACTTATACCAATCTCCTAAAACAAAGGTGGATACCGGATACCAATTAATGGATTTACACCAATCTCCAAAAAGATGATCATAGGAAATAACTGCCAATAAATGGGCTTACAATTGACTCCTCACATACAACAAACAACACAAATGCAATAAGCAAGAGGAAACAAGTTGCCAATAAATGGTCTTACACTCGACTCCTAGGAAATAGGATGCCAATAAATGGTCTTAGTCCCAACTCCTTCCAAATCATAGGAAAACAATGGCCAATAAATGGACTTACAATTGATTCCTCAATGGACAAACAAAGATGTCACAAAGATATGAACAATGATCATGCAATGAAGTACAATTAGTGATAAATGATAAAAGGCACACATAAGCAAATATGCACAGATGAATCAAGCAATCAACAACCAAGTCAATTAGCACACACTATATACAAGCAATTAGGCTCAAGCAAGGTTAGACTTTACAGTCAACTGGAATGGGGTATGTTGTGCTCTTAACCCTAACATTGAGAGTTAGGGTGAAGCAGATGAATTGGAGATGAGGGGTGTGCCTCATAGCTCTTATCCCTGGCCTGGGAGAGCTTTGAATAATAGAAAGTGTGGGAGTTCAGAAAGTAGGAACTCTTCTCCACAAGTGATTGACTCTATAAGATCTTGGGTTAATATCCACAATGCATCAACATGTAATGTGAGCAAAGGGATGACACACTGAATAGCAGGAGATGGATTACACATCTCTTTTATCTGCCAATTGCCTCATAAGAGGAATTTTCCTGCTTGGCACAAAAATAAACAAACACAAGCATTGCCTCTTAAGGAGGACTTCAGACAGGTGCCTGCCCACATAGCAGGACAGGTCTTCCAGACTACATGAAGATTAGAGGTTATACCTAAGTGGTTAAGCAACCAAGCAAAATCAAGTTCAAAGTGAACTTAAGCAACTTATGTACCTGTGGAAACATCAAACACATCAGTATACAACTCAGACAACTAAACACCAGTCAATATCAACACTCAAACCCAATAAGCAAAGGCATAAGCCACAAGTCAAGATCAAATGAGTTAACAACCCTACAAAACACACAATGTTAGTAGTCAAAAGTAAACATCAAATGCTCAAGTGATGGAGCATCATGAACCATATAACTTGGATGTTCAACCTGAAATCAAAGCTCAAACATGAGAGGCAAACCACTAGGTCAAAGCCTAGGGTCAAAGATGGAGAAAAAATTCAAAACAGAAGCTGAAAATTAACATGAATCAACTTCATACTCATCTTGAAACAATCCAAAAGGTCTCACATCAATATCATTAACCAAATCCATTTCATGATCAATTGAAGTTCAAGACTATTTTAAAGCTCAAATGTGATCAACCAGAATAAAAAATCTCAATTAAATCAGAAATCAATCAAATAATTCCAAGAAAACTCATGTTCATTCACAACATCCATAACATGCATCATGCAAAAAATCAGAACAATTGTAATTCATTTGGCAAGGCAAACACATCACATAAGATGAATAAGCAAAGGTGTGACACAAATTGTCACACCTATCTTAACATGATCATAAAACAGAAATGACACATGACAAAAATACCAAATCAACACCAAAATGTCAAGTAATGAGTCTAGTTTCATCATGTAAAATTTCAGAAGCATTGGATAAAAGCTCAGCATTTCACAAATGATATGGCAAAGAAAGGTATAAAATGCATACATGTTCACATACCCTAGCACAAATTATTTTCCAGCCAAGCACAATTTATGGAAAAATGATCAAAAAATAATAGACAGCAAAATGTGACACAATGCAAAAAACCACATAATTTTCGGAGCAATTTTCAATTAGATATGAATTTTGTAAGATGAGGAGAAAATAAAAAAATGCATGAAGCAAGGCACATGAATACATGGAGGGAAAAGAAAAATAAGGCATGGCATTTGAATTAAATGGAAGCGCGGAGAATCGAACCACAGGCGCATTTTAAATGAATCAGGCGCCAAGCTGCAAAACGCAGCGTTTCATTTAAACGCTGGCTTGGTCAATGCAAGTCAACACGAGGAGCCAATAGGAATGCAGCATGGTAAAGTGCATGGACCAATCAGAAGCGAGTTTTAGGAAAACACATGCAAGCGCAGGAAAAGTGTTTCAGAAAGATCAAAAACGTTGCCAAATGATGAACATCATCATCTTCATCGTGCAACCATGAACAGTTCCAATCATCAAGAACAAAAATCTCAGAAATCAAAATTAAACATATCATCATGTAGATCTTGCATTCCAGGTCACGAATCCATGCATGGTTTAACCTAATTCCAACTATCATGAGCAAATCGAAGCCAAGAACATTCATGCACAAAACTTCAAATCGACCTAACTAACTCAATTCTACATGGAATTTAATGATTTAAAGCTCAGAATACTCAGCAACACAAGATCTACAACAATAGCATAATGAATTTAAGAAATAAGAAATTCGAATCAATGACCTCTTGAAGAAGAAGAACTGGAATTGGTGTGTTTCAGGCTTTGCAATGCTCCAAACCTCCTCTACAATGCTTGTACAGATGATTGGAAGAGAGATTGAAGTTTAACTGTGCACGAATCCTCCAAAATTTCAAATCACCATTGATAAGTTCAAGCTTCAAGCTGCTTCAAACAGGCACGAATTGCTATGGATCCTTCTTCAATCTTGCTCAATGATGCTTCAGAATCATGAATTGATCAAGAAAAGTGGAGTGTGTTTGAAGAATTTGAAAGAAAAAAGTGAGAGAAAAATTTGGTATTTGGATCTAGATCTGAAAATTGTGATTGTTGTTAGCTGAAAACAGTTAGGGTTTATGTTATATACTTCTCCCTAATCATGCTTCTAATCATGTTTAAGCAAATGGTAATTGGATTAGCAAGAATGTGGTGTATGTGCAAATTAGCAATTTCACCTCATGCATGATATGCATGCATGAACAGTACACGAATTCACTTTAATTTCACTTAAAAATCCATTTTGGAGCTATTGGCAATGATAGAATGTTCAAATAATGCACCAATTTTAAACTTTAAAAATTCCCTCCAAAAATCAAGTGAATTGGCACATGTTCATATGATGACAATTGATGAAATGCAATGCATGTTTTGGAAGCTAGAGGTCAAGAGAAGAATGTACAAAAAAGAGTCATCCAATTTGGAGCTTTGGTTGAGAAGTTATGCCCATTTGAATCTTCATGTACACTTGGCCATGTTTTGATCATATCTCCTTAACCACACATGAGAAATTGATGATCTTGGACTTTTTGGAAATGGGAGAGAAAGATCTACAACTTTCATGTTCAACAAAATTTCATTTGAAGCTTTCTTGATGATGTAATTTGAAGTTGAAGTTAGGTTAAAACCTTTCCATTTTTGGCAAATTTGAATTATAGGTCACTTTCTATTTTTGGAAAGTTTTGACCTGACTTTATTTTCTTCAATTTTGATGTTTGAAATGTCAAATGAGACTTGTTTGAACATGAATGAAGTATTTCTAATCACTTCCCACCTCCAAATCCACAGTTGACTTGGCAGTTGACTTTTCTAGGTCTTTAGATGACCTGGCAATGTTCAGATGAATTTCAAGCCTCTACCACTTGGGATTTTGCTTCAAAATGACATCATGGCTCATATGAACTCTTGTGAATGATTGTGGTATCCAAATTCTCAAGAATGGCCACCACTTATTGCTCAATGACTGCCTTTGATTGTCTTTACCTGTGGTTGCTTCATCTGCAAGACAAGGGTTAGATGACATATTTTTGTACTTTTGGTTAGTGGCAAAAAGAAAAGCAATGATATACAAATGCAAAACATGCTTGGTGATCAAGAACCACTCTCAAAAGATAACCCACCCACAGGGAAGGAAGCAAGGTGCACAATGATCCTTGAGGCAATGAAATGATATGATATGATGCCATGAGGGATCTTAGGGACAAAATTGGGGTCTTACACCCATATCTGCAAATGATGTCTCTCTTGAGGAATTTGGCCATGACCTGCTTCGTCACATTCGCATAAGAGGCTGCTTCCACCCACTTAGTGAAGTAACCGATAGCCACTAATATGAATCGGTGCCCATTCGAAGTCGTAGGCTCAATCTTCCCAATCATATCAATGCCCCACATAGAAAACGGCCACGGGGACGACATGAAACTCAACGGGTTTGGAGGCACGTGCACCTTGTCAGCATAAATCTGGCATTTATGACATTTTCGCACGAAGTTGAAACATTGGGCCTCCATTGTCATTCAATAATACCCAGCTCGTAACAAATTTTTCACCATTGCATTCCCACTGGCATGGGTACCAAACGACCCCTCATGAACCTCCTTCATCAATTAGCTTGCTTCTCTGTCATCGACACATCTAAGCAAAACCCAATCGAAATTCCGCTTGTACAAAATGCCATCCTTGTTCAGATAGAACATCATGGCCAACCTCCTCAGAGTCTTTCGGTCCTTCTTGGATGCTCCCTCAGGATACTCTTGGGTTTCCAAATTTCGCTTAATGTCATAGTACCACGGCTTCTCATCATCAGGCGTTGTGTCAACAGCAAACACATAAGTCGGTCTATCCAGACGTCCCACCTCAACACTAGGGAACTGATTCCACCACTGCATCTTAATCAAGGTGGCCAGAGTAGCCAAAGAATCCGCCAATGGATTCTCTTCTCTAGGCACATGATGTAATACCACCTTGGTGAAAAACGTCAACAATCTCCTCGTATAGTCCCGGTATGGAATTAAATGAGATTGATGCGTATACCATTTTCCGTTAACCTGGTTCACAACCAAAGTTGAATCTCCATATATAACAAGGTTCTTGATCCGCAAATCAATCGCCTCTTTGATCCCCAAGATACAAGCTTCGTATTCAGCCACATTGTTGGTGCACTCAAATGTTAGCCGGACAGCAAAAGGAATGTGGGATCCTTTCGGCGTAACCAAAACAGCACCAACTCCACTACCATTCACATTAACGGCCCCATCAAACATCAGAATCCATTCGGATTCAGGGTCAGGCCCCTCCTCCGGGATTGGTTCCTCACAATCTTTCGATTTGAGAAACATGATGTCCTCATCAGGGAATTCAAACATCATTGGTTGATAATCCTCAATGGGTTGCTGGGCGAGGTAATCAGACAATACACTTCCCTTGATTGCTTTCTGAGAGGTATACTGAATATCATACTCGGTTAAAATCATCTGCCATCTCGCAACCCGTCCGGTCAATGCTGTCTTCTCAAAAATATACTTGATCGAATCCATCTTGGAAATCAACAAAGTGGTATGAACCAGCATATACTGTCTCAGTCGGCGAGCAGCCCAAGCCAAAGCACAACAAGTTTTCTCGAGCAGTGAATATCTTGTTTCACAGTCGGTAAACTTTTTGCTAAGGTAATAGATGGCATGCTCTTTTTGACCAGACTCGTCATGCTGCCCCAGTACACACCCCATAGACCCCTCGAGGACCGTCAAGTACAAAATTAACGGTCGTCCCTCCACAAGAGGCATCAGAATCAGAGGCTCCTGCAAATATTCTTTTATCTTTTCAAATGCCGCTTGGCAATCATTATTCTACCTGACCGTTTGATCTTTTCTCAACAATTTGAATATAGGTTCACACGTGGCTGTTAGATGAGATATGAACTGTGAAATGTAGTTCCATCTACCTAAGAAACCACGAACTTCTTTTTCTGTTCTCGGTTCAGGCATTTCTTGTATTGCTTTTACCTTAGCAGGATCAACCTCGATTCCTCTTTCGCTTACAATAAACCCCAGCAACTTACCGGACCGCACTCCGAAAGTGCACTTATTCGGATTCAACCTCAGTCTGAATTGTCTCAACCGGTCAAACAACTTGGCCAGATCTACCAAATGCCCCTCTTTTGTTTGGGACTTTGCTATCATGTCATCAATATAGCATTCAATTTCATGATGAATCATATCATGAAACAAAGTCACCATAGCTCTCTCATAAGTAGCACCGGCGTTCTTGGGACCGAATGGCATCACCTTATAACAAAAAGTGCCCCACGGTGTGATGAACGTTGTTTTCTCCATATCATCTGGTGACATTTTGATTTGATTATAGCCAGAAAAGCCATCCATGAAGGAAAACACCGAGAATTGAGCTGTATTATCTACCAACACATCGATGTGAGGTAATGGGAAATCATCCTTCGGGCTAGCTCTGTTCAAATCCCGGTAGTCCACACACATTCTCACCTTCCCATCCTTCTTTGGCACCGACACAATGTTCGCGACCCAAGGCGGATAATTAGTGACAGCGAGGAACCCAGCATCCAACTACTTCTGCACTTCCTCTTTAATTTTCATGGCCATCTCAGGTCGAGTTCTACGCAACTTCTGCTTCACTGGAGGACAATCTGCTCTCAATGGTAACTTGTGCACAACGATATCGGTATCCTACCCTGGCATATCTTGATAAGACCAGGCGAAGATATCAACATATTCTTTCAACAATGCTACCATTCTGCTCTTGACATTTGCCTCCAAAGCAGCCCCAACTTTCACTTCCTTTCTGACCTCGTCGGTGCCCAGGTTCACAATCTCAACTTGCTCCTCGTGCGGCTGAATCACCTTCTCCTCTTGTTTCAACAACCTGGCTAATTCCTCCGGCAGTTCACAATCTTCTTCGCCTTCTTCTTCGGCATGATAGATCGGATTGTCGAAGTCATATGAGGGTGTAACAAGATTGTTATCAATGAGATCCGGAGAATGATCGCATCTGCATGAATGTTGATTCATGCATTGCTTTAGAACCGGAGCGAAGCAAATTAAAAGAAAAGTGAAAATAAACATTGCCATTTTTATTTTTGTTTTTAAACTGCAAAAATAAATGAAAAACAGGGAACACCGCTTTTAATGAAAAACATCCTTTTATTTATGATGCAAATATTGCAAAATGAAACACATGAGGTGGCCCTTACAATGAACCACTACGTTTCGGGCAAAACGTATGGTTTTCATGCAGACAGAATTGAAAAACGGGAAATATTACTCTTCACGTAGAGTGACAGTGATGATCTTTTCGGCCTTCCAGTTCTGGATCTCCATCCCTGGTACGCACGGTTTTATCCACTGATCAAGCTCACAGTCACTGTCGACCTCTTCACCCACCACACAGATGTGATCTGGATCCAGCATTCCAGCATTGGTGAACGTGAATGGCTGACGACGTCCTCTGCTCTGACCAGACGACCCTCGGCCCGGCTGATAACCAACCCCAAATCTGTCTTTCTTGGCGACGATGTCCATCATCTTTCCCCAACATGGGGCCTCTCCACTCTTCACCACCTCAACGGCCTGCTTGTACGAAGAAATGGACGGCTTCTTTTCTTCTTTGGCAAAAAGAGCATTCTCCACCTTGACGGTTTCGAATGCTTGACTTGGCGTTTCAACAATTTCACCGTCCATTTCAACATATTTGAACGATGATAGGTGGCTGACGAAGATATCTTCTTCCCCATAAACGGTGACGACCTGCCCGTCCCAGATGTACTTCATTTTCTGGTGCAAAGTCGAAGTCACTGCCCCAGCAGCATGTATCCATGGGTGACCCAACAGGCAACTGTATGCCGGCTGAATATCCATGACATAGAATACGAACTTAAACACCTCGGGCCCGATCTTCACAGGGAGCTCCACTTCCCCAAACACAACCCGCTTAGAACCATCAAAGGCTCTCACCACCAAATCAGTTGGCCTCAGAACCAATCCTTCACAGTCCAACTTCGCCAGGGCCTTCTTTGGCAACACATTAAGTGACGAGCCGGTATCCACCAATACGTGTGAAAGCACTGCTCCTTTACAATCCATTGCAATGTGTAATGCCCTATTATGATTACGCCCATCCACAGTCAAATCCAGATCAGTGAAACCCAGCCCATGGCTGGCATTGACGTTGGACACCACCGTCTCTAGCTGATTGATCGTGATCTTCTGGGGAACATAGGCTCTCTTCAGTATTTTCAACAACGCCTCTCTATGCCCCTCTGAGCTCAACAACAATGACAGTATTGAAATCTTAGACGGCGTCTGCTGAAGATGGTTAACAAGCTTATATTCTGACTTCTTGATGATCCTTAGAAATTCTTCGGCTTCATCATCAAGTTCTTTTTCCGACCCGCCAGGCGCCTGTGTCGCCACAGGAGTACCCTCGCTCACTACCTGCTTCCCTCTTGCCCTGGCTAAAGCCTCGGCCTTATCTTTCTTTTCTTTTTCTCCCTCCCCACTCCTTAAAGTGTCCGGTGCAAACAATCTTCCACTGCGAGTGAAACCACTGAGTCCGGCATCATCCACCTTTGAAACGGTGGTTTCACCTGCAGCCTGATCCTCCAACTTCTCCCCATTACAGTATACTTCTCCACCATAATCCCATGGCACCGCATCGTTATTGTCATAAGGAATTGGCCCAGGTACCGTGATGGTAACTGGAGCCGCATTTGCCAGCGTCGACAAATCGATCGGGTTAAAGTAAATGGTTATGGTGGAGACATCCTCCCTCTCCAAATCCACCTTCTCAAATCTGAGGCTTCCCTCATCCATCATCCTCTGGACAGCCTCCCTCAATAAAACACACCCATTAGGAGCAACGGTGCAAGCAACACAACAGTCATCACAGCCCAGAAAGACCCCATTCTTCAACAGTTGTCTTTTGACTTCAGCCAAAGGAGTTCTCAATTGATCTACATTCATCAACCCAATTGTCCTCCCATTCTCAGAAATTGCATTCACCCCCATTTGACCATGCGCGGGCATGGGATTAGCATTAACATTTGGAGATGGAGCAAAATTGATTGCCTTGAAATCCACCAGGTCCTGAACCACATGCTTAAAAGCTTTACAATTCTCCACATTGTGTCCAGGGGCACCAGAATGGAACTCGCACTTGGCGTTCTCATCATAGTTGCCAGGCCTCTAGTCCGGTCTCAACGGAGCCAAAGTCCTCAACTGAACCAACCCCAAGTCTTTTAACTTTTTCAGCAAGAATGAATATGTCACAGGCGGCCTATCAAATTGATAATCAGTCATTCGCCCTCTCACCTGATACCCGGTCCTCTGCGGTCTCTGTTGAAATGGTTGTCGTTGTTGTTGCGGTTGTTGTTGTTGCTGTTGTTGATGTGCATGTTGATTGTCAGCAGGAATGGTTACCGCAGCAGTGTGATGGTAGTAACGATCCCTACTTTGTCCCCTTTGGGCCTACATAACACTTGTATCACCCTCCTTCTTTCGCTGGCCATTACCAAAGGGTTTCTTCGATCCAGACGACGAAGCACTACCCTGTATCTTCCCCATCTTCAACCAGCTCTCAATTCTTTCCCCAGCCACCACTATGTCTGCAAAGTTGGTAACCGGGCATCCTATCATTCTTTCTGCAAATGTCCTCTGAAGGGTACCCATAAACAGATCAGACATTTCCCGGTCTACCAACGGAGGTTGGACTCGGGCAGCCAACTCCCTCCATCTCTGCGCATATTCTTTAAACCCTTCATTAGGCTTCTGAGACATACCCTGCAATTGGGTACGGCTAGGAGCAATATCAGCATTAAATTGATATTGTTTAAAGAACGCATCCCCGAGATCCTGCCAGCTCTTGATATCAGATGACCTCAGCTTGGTATACCACTCCAAAGACCCACCAGACAGACTGTCTTGGAAGAAGTACATCCAAAGCTTCTGATCCATTGTATAACCACACCAGCAGTAGTTGCCTTTTTCCTGGGATCCCCACCATCCCTTGAACCACCGAGACCGTTGTTGGAGACACCTTCCTGATTATTACCACTGTTGGCAGCCGAAGCCCGCTCGAGCTTCTCCACTTTATCAGCAAGTGCTTTCTGCCCCAAGGCAAACCCTTGCATAACATTGATCAGTTCACTCATTTTCTCCTTCAGCTCGAGAATATCTGCGTTGGGTAGATCCATCAGCTTGGATTTGTTGCGCCTGGTAAAGTATCTGTGTGGACGTGCTACGTGCAAGGGAATGATTCTACGTGCGCGAGCAATGATTCCTGAAACAATCAAGCACGTTAGAAACCGACACCTGCAAAATAGAAGACAAGTTATTATGATTCATGCATGAATGCAATGTCTATCCATATGAGGAACACTCTGTCTTTCGATCCTGGTTTCATCGAGACAGATAATAATTTGACAGCAATATTCTAACATCAATCATTGGTTTCACCATATAGATTAGAGAGTTATGATTTAGCAAAGATATCACCCGACCATGTGTGTGCTATGTGAGTGCATACAGGAAAGCAAATAAAGCTTGAAGATCGATCAATGAATGACAATAACCACTGTATACCAAAAGTGCACTACACGTGCAAGAGTCATACATCAAGTCTGATACAAATCAAATTACAATTCTCCAGAATCAGAAAGAAAATACAAGCAAGTGAATTCCGTCAACAGGCCTGACGATAATCCACACATAATAATAACTGCCACAAGAGTCTAATCTGAAGACTGTCCCACAGAAGGCCCGACATTATTAACCATCTTGGTAAACTTCACGGCAAACCTGAGCTCAGTGTTCTCCTACTGAAGTCTTCCTATCTCCTTCTGGTGAATATTCATCTGTCGGAAATAATGGTCCCTCTCAGCAAGATAATGATCTCTCTCAGCCCTAATCTTCGCTTTCTCCGCTTCCCATTCTGTGGCAAGGACTTTGGCTCTAGCTTCCCTGTGAGTCTTCACAAGGATCTGTCTCCTCTTCTCATCCTCAATGATCTTCAAAGCACTAGCCAACCTCTCCTTGGTGATGTCGTGCTCCTTTGTAGATGACTCCAAAGCTTGGCTGATCTTGCAATAATAAGCGGTGTCCATCTCAAAGCGCTTCACCTCCATGGCATGTCTCTTATCCTGGTCTTCTATTTTCCCTTTGATTTCCTGATTAGCCATTTGAATTCTAGCAACACTCATCTCCAATTCAGTCTTCTCTGCTTGCAGCTGATCTCTGGCTTTCTTCATCTCAAGGAACTCTTCCATGCTGATAGAAGAACATGGCCCCTCAATCAATGGATACCAAGGATCACCCCTAGGAAATGGTAGATGCGTGAGCTCAATCCTCTTCCTAAGCCAATCATCAAATGGAGGAAAAGACCTGCTATTAACCCTACCAAAAGGAACCTTGCCCTTCCTTTGAATATCGCGCCACTGATCAGACACTTGCCTCAACTTTGGCTGATTACCCTCAATCGGGAAGTAGAAAGACTCCCGAATCTCGCGCCCAAGGGGAGGACCCTCCACAACAAATCCCATCTGTCTCCTAAGAAGCACCGGGTTGTAATTAATGCAACCTTGAACTCCTATAAGAGACACATTGGGAAGACTCCCACAACTGTAAATGAAATCTCGTCCAGCCAGACCATTGTGAGTCCAAGCTATGTCCTTGGCTCGCAAACCCATCAACCTGATTGACCATTTGACAGTAGGATCAAGAAAGACAAAGGCCCCTCTGGAAGGCAAATATCCCATGAACCATTTGTGTAACAGTTAAGCACAACATTTGATCAAACCTCCACGACGCTTCTCATTCCGGTTATGGACCGAGTAATAAACGTCCCCAACAAGGGTAGGAATAGGATTCCTCTGCACAAACAACCGAATGGCATTAATTTCCACAAAGTTCTTCTGGTTAGGGAACAAGATGATCCCATAGATACTGACAGCAAGCAAAGCAATAACGACCTTCCAATTACCCACAACAGCATGCTCCTTGGCTTTAGCCTCCAAGAAACTCAGATGAAAACCGGGTAACTTTCCCTTCTCCTTCAAACCCCCCTTAGTCACTTCTGGGCTCAAATAAAGAGTACGAGAAATCTCAGCAACATCAGGTTCTCCTCTAGTGACATAGAATGGAATCTGGTCCCTGATCGGAAGACCCAGGATGCTGGCATAGTCCTCCATCAAAGGCCCCAACAAGTAATCCGGGAAAACGAAGCATCTCAAACCCGGGTCATAGAACTGGAGAAGAGTATGGATGGCACTCCTATCTGTATCTGTAAGCCTGAAAACCACTTTCAGAATACCACCATAAGTCTCACGGAACATCCCCACACGGTCAGGTGTAATCAATGCTATCAAATCCTTCAACACATCAATCTCTGGATTGAAGAAACTGTAGACGACGTCATCTTTCAAGCCAGTCCTCTTAACCAGGATTTCAATCAAGAATGTCCCCTGCATATGGATAAACATGAGTTAGATGCAGATAAATGCAAAATATGAATGATGCTGATGTATGAATGCAATGCACTGTGCCATCCTCCAAGTCATCTGATCATCAACATGTGCTGGATTTCGGTCTCTGAACTGATCACAACCATCTGAGGTACTGAGCAACCATAAATCTAACTCGGGAGTTCCGAAATAAACAGAACCTGAGGATATACCACCATCATCACTGGAAAGCCATTGATCTGAAAACCACAAAATCATATGTACTAACCCAGGGAATCCTGAACTAAACGGATCCCCACTGATAAATACCACGGACAGAACTCCGGCGTCTCAGAAGTAAATCCATAAATCCGACTTATAAATAGGACTCTGATCAATAAATGAACCATTAGTCGACATCAGAAAGTCACCATCAAAACATGCATCTGTAGGAATCAAACCCTACCCTCACAGGTGAATTCTAAACAAGGTCATCCTAAGGCGGATAATGGTCTCGACAATTGGACAAGATACTCAACGGGTTTGCCCTTTCGGGTGTGCCGTTGTAGTTCTCATAAGATCGTCTAAACCAAAGATCCGGGAAAGATCGGTCACCGAAGTCAACAGTTCAGAATGGATAACTCAACCAAAGTGGATACTCCACAAAGGAAGAGCTCTCTCAAAAGAACCTCGTCCGACTTGTGGTATGTCACGTTGCCAAAAACATGTTGACCTAACATGAGAGGCAACATGAGACCACACTAATCCTAGGTGTATACTCGGGCCTGGGTTTTAGCCCCACTCAGAACACCCACCCCAAATCAGAGGAACCAAACTTGTACATAGTCAGCACAGTGATAATATGATGCATGCAAACATATATGCAAATATATACACAACATAATAATCATAAATGCAATAAATAAAGCAATAAAAGCAACCAAAACTATCCTAGAGAGGGCTAGGGTTGACTCCCTTAGGGAAGATGGACCAGCAAGAGGTCAACTTCTTATAGTCCCCAGCAGAGTCGCCAGCTGTAGCATCCGCGAAAAACAACCGGCGGGAAAAAAACAAACAAACAGAGCCGCCACCGTGCGTTATTTATCCCAAAGGAGGGAAAGGAAACGCTCGAAGTAAACCTGGAAAGGAAATGGTCTTACGACCGGAGATTACAAGGATCGGGAGTCGGTTACGCAAGGGGAAGGTATTAGCACCCCTCACGTCCGTCATACTCGACGGGATCCACGCTCAAAAGAATAGAATAAGGTTGCTGATAAAAAACTGCTCAAAGAATGCACACACACTGGAATCAAACACAGATGGAAGAAGACGGAGGAAGGTGACTCGACAGGATGTCGCATCCTGGGCCTACGTAGTTTGTCAGAAACAAACATCAGAGTCAACGTAGTTTGGGGAAATGGGAAACGTGCTCGCTAGGACATCGCATCCTATGCATAAGTATCTTCTCTAACCAGAGTAAGAATCAGAGCACTCGTAGCTCGGCTAACGCACGCCAAAACGAAACGCTGAAAGAAGACGCTGAGATGTCAAACAAAACACACAACAGGAAACGGAATGCCAATCGCTGGTCTTACATCCAACTCCAGACAAACAAACACAAACGGGAAACTGAATGCCAATCGCTGGACTTACATCAGACTCCAAACAAAACAAACAAACGGGAAACCGAATGCCAATGGCTGGACTTACATCAGACTCCAAGTACATAATAAATAGGAAACGGAATGCCAATCGCTGGTCTTACATCCAACTCCTAACACACATAAAAAGGTTATCAAACAGACAAGCTAATAGGGAGTCTGGAACTCGAGCCTAATAGCTGTCACACAAACACACACAAAAAAGAAAAGGTTGCCCGGAGAGATCTCGCACGATCTCCTGCCTACGTACCTCATCTGGTATGAGGATCAGGGCGACGTAGTTCCCCTTAACAGGGGAGAAAATTTCTCCTAACCAGAGACCGGGGAAATAACAAACTAATAGGGAGACTGACTCGAGCCTAAAAGTTGTCATGCAATCCACAATAGTCCTAGGTTTAGTTATCTAAACAGAACCTAACTCGCACAGGAAGCAAGTTGAAACAGCAAATAAACAGCAAGTAAACATCACAGGTGAACAGTTGTCACGCATTATATGCAAACAAGCGGCTCATACAAGGCTGAGCTTTAGTCAAGGGGTCATATCAACCTCGACAAACAAGCCAACTGGAAGGGATGTCAAGAAGCTCTTAACCACTGACATTGACCGTCAGGGTGAGCAAATGAAAGGTAATGAGGGTAAGACCTCATAGCTCTTAACCCTGGCCTGGGTGAGCTTAAATCAATGAAAACGTGGGAGTCCAGAATGGGGGACTCTACTCCACTTGACTGACTCTATGTACAAGGATCTTGGGTTACATGTCCAAGAGCATCAGCACGTAGTGCGAGCATAATGGACGACTCAAACGACTAGCAGGGGATTGATTGATAATCCCTTCTATCTGCCAATTGCCTCTTCACTTAGGAGGACTTGAAGTACATGGCACAAATATAAACAATCACAGACATTGCCTCTTAAGGAGGTCTTCAGCCAAATGCCTGCCAAACAGAAACGACAGGGCTTCCAGACTACATGGAGTTAGAGGATGATTACCTAGGTGGTATGCCAACCACAAGAAAAGCAAAGCTCAAGCAATGAGCTAAAGCTACTAAAGTACCTGTAAGAAAATCAAACAAGTCAATATTCACATTCAGACAAATCAAACAGACAGTCAACAGTGGTTCTATATGTACACAAGTCATGCTCTATGTGCAAGCATTCAAGGGATTCCACCACACTCATGGAACCTACACACAACAAAGGTTAGTGGACAAAGAATTTGCATCTCAAGTCATGAGATCAACATAAACCATTAGAACTAGAAGCTTGAATCTGAAATGCAAAACTCAAAAAGGTGAGTACAAACCACTAGCACCAAGGCTAGGGTCAAAGGGAAAGTAAAAAGTCAAAACAGAAGTTAATTTTCAACACAAAGCACATTTATTCAATCATGAACATGTCATAAAAAGGACCAAACTCAAATCACAAGGCAAGGTCATCTAATGGACATGCTAAGGCAAAGACATACAAGGTGATCACCAATTGGACATTCAAATAAGAAAATGCACATTAAATCAGAAACACCTCCAATGATCATGAAAATTTATATACAAACTCAATATGTCAAACATAATCATGATGTAAAAAAATTGGGATCAGAGAAGCTTAATTGGCATGTCAATGAAAATGAACAAGATCAACATCAAATTGTGTGACACACATTGTCACACCCTACATTCATGTGTCCAAAACATAAATGACAAATGATAAAAATGCACAACCAAGCCTCAAAAATCATGCAACATGTTGGGAATCAGCATACCAAATTTCAAATCAATTGGCCTATGTATGAGCATTTCACAAAAGAATTGGTACAACATGTCACACTTGCATACATGTTCAAATAACAGCCCACAAATAAAAATCCAGAAATGATAAAATCATGAAATCACAACCACAAAATAATAGACATCCATATGAACATGTAGCAAAAAATTGGAAGTGATTTGGATTAATTTTCAATTTATTATGATTTTTCAAAGTGTGATGAAAATATTATGAATTAATGAACTAATGCACATGATAATTGGAGGGAATTGAAATGATTGAAACAAATTTGAAAAAGCGCTGGCAGAAGGAATCGAACCCTGTATCACAAAAATAGAGGCGCATGAGAAATAAAATAGCAAAGTGCTGCCAATGGGAATCGAATCGTGTTCAAATGTGCGCTTAGCAAAACACGGTCGTTTAACTAATTGATGTGGCAAGCCACATCACCGGTCCAAGGTACACGTGGACGAGTCAACGAACAACAGCCATTCATTTAGACAATAGGACGCTCGCGTGGCAATGACAAGGCAAACCCTAACATGAAAACTAGGTGGCGGTTCTACTGTTCCCACGCGGTGGTTTCCACCGTCTCCTACCTTGAGACGGTGGCTCTACAGTAGCGCGCATAAATTTTTTTTGCAGAATTTTAAAACAAGTACATCAATCGAACCGTTTCATTACGTAGAACACGAAAATCATATCATCTAAGCCTAAAACATCATGTATCAAGCAGATCGAAAGAAATAAGTTTCACCACTCAAACTTCAATTCAACATAACTCATTCAATTTCCATCCAAATCAAATTCTATTTATATCAGGATGATCAGCAATGAAAGATCTACCATAACATGTCCATAAAGTTAAGAATTAAGAGCTTCGAATTTTCACCAACCTGGAATGGCAGTGATGAAAATAGCGTGTTCAAGGCCTCAAAAGTGTGTAGATCTTCTCCTTTTCTCTTGTTATGAAGCTTGATGTAGAAATGGATGCTTGCCACGACCTAGATCTTGCTTAATTTGCACTTGCCATTGATGTGTTCATATGCTTGGCATGCTTCAAACCTTGCTCAATTTCCACAAAAAATGGATGAATCATGCTCCAAATGCCATGAGGATGATGGATCTATCAAGAAAATGTGTGTTTGTGTGGAGAAAATTTGAATTCCAATGAGAGAGAAATTTGGAGGGAAGAGAAAATTCTAGATCTAGAAATTGTGATTCTGAACAACTCTGTTATGATTTATCTTATATACCATGTGCTCATTACATTGTAATCACAATTAGACATGTGCTAATCATAATTAAGGAGATTAGAGGTGTTTTGCAAAAAATGAAAAATGAAGGTGCATGGCTAATTTTGGACGTGAACAGTAACATGCTAGCATCCAAATCCACCTAATCACCTAATGAACACAATGGGATTGGAATTAGGCTTGTAGCTTGCACCAAATTTAAATTCCCCAATTTCCCTCCAAAATGCATATGAATGAACACATGGTAACATGAACCTTTTTCATGCAATGCAATGCTTGATTTGGAAAATATAGGTCATGAGAAGAAATTTTCAAAAAGAGTGGCTTCATTTGGAGTTTTGAGTCAAAAGTTATGGCTTGTTGAAGTTTCATGTGCACTTGGTGATCATTTGCTCATATATCCCCAACCATTCATCAGATGCCCATGATCTTGGACTTTTTGGAAATAGGAGAGAAAGATCTTCAACTTTCATGTTGGACAAAATTTCATTTGAAGCTTCTTTGATGATGTAAGATCAAGTTGAATTTGAACCAAAATCTTTCCATTTTTGGAAACTTTCAATTACAGGTCACTTTCCATTTTTAGAAACTTTTGATCTGGCTTCAAAATATTCAAGGTATGTGTTTGACATGAAAAATGAACCCCTTTTGAACATGAATGAAGTGTCTCAAACCATTTCTCCCCCTCCTAGCCCTCAGTTGACTTTCTATTGACTTTTATGGGGCCCAAATGACTTGAAAATGCCTTGTGGACTTTGAGCCTCTACCACTTGGCCAACTTGCTCCAAAATGAACCTTGGCTCATATAAGCTCAATAGAATGATCATGTGATCCTCATTCCATAAAAATAGCTCATCTCCTTGAAAATCCCTGGTTGGAAGAATGCAATTGATTAGGGTTGACTAGTGGTCAAAACCCTAATTCAGAGGAACCTGAGCATGAATCATGAAGCCCTTGATGATGACATAACCATGATGATGGTGACATATCCTTGCACACAAGATAATACTCAACCTCCTTGAAGGATCAGGAAACCCTAATTGAAGCATATGCCCTCAGATCATTGATCACCAATTCATGGAGATCCTCAGGCTTGAACCACACAACTTCTCCTTCTCTGAAAAGACTTTGGAGGATGACTTGTTTATTTTCACATGATATGCAATATGCAAATGCCTAATGCCCTAATATATGTAATGCAAACTGCAAAACTAGTCCCAAGGAGAGAACGGCAAATTTTGAGGTGTTACACACACACCAGTGATTTTAAACAACAATCCCTTGTGAAAAGAAAATACTTTTCAATTACACACTCTTGATTTTACTTCACAGTTTCAATCAAGAAGACACACTCTTGATCTTGCTTCACAGCTTTGATCAAGAAGACACACACTCTTGCTTAACAGCTTTAGAGTGACAAATTACAACCACAAACCAGTCCAATTCAATCATCAATGGATGACTTGAATGACCTACAAGTCTTACGACTAAACAGACACAAACCCTAGCTCTCTCTCTATATATTTCGCTCAGTCTTGGTTGTGTGTTCAAACAGGTTTTCTAAGTCCCTTTTTATAGAAGCTTTCAGCTGGGCTTGGACATCTTGAAAACCCTAAATCTATTTTCCAATCAAATCTTTTTATAACAACTGTATATATCTTCTTGGAAAATAAGTAAATCTGGTTGTAATCCATGATTGAATGCGCCAGCTAATCATATCTTCAATCATCCAAAGATTTCCATTAATTGTGCAATCACAAAATACCAGACATTCATACTGAATGTTCTATGTACAGGATATCATGACATCGGGTCTGACATCCTGGAAAAATCCTGCATAATCCAATAATTCCTTTTATAACTTCCAGCAGGTACAGCCATATCAGATGCCACGACATTGTGTATGTCATCTGAAACAATCCTGCATGAACATGTCTTTCAATTAAGCTCCAGCAGGTACATCCAATATCAGAAGCCTTGTCATTGTATGTGGCATTCTGAAACAATCCTGCATGCACATGTTCTTGAACTCCAGCAGGTACATAGGATATCTCATGTTAAGACATCACACATGACATCTTGTGAACACTCTTTGTTTTACCAAAATTGCTGCCAACACTTAGAATCAACAAACTCCCCCTTTGGCAAATTTCGGATAAAACATATATTTGTCCTTTTTGTTCACAAGGTAAACTATCAGCAGTTAAACAACATAACAGTAGTTTAATCAGCAACAGAAGCAAAACAATTACTAGCTATGGCTACTAGTAATACACATATGCACAAGGGTACTTCTCCTCCCCCTAAATTTATGCAACAAACAGAATTACTAGTTATGGATGCAACTAGTAAGACACACAAATGCATAATGCACAAGGATACTCCTTCTCCCCCTAAATCTGTGCATACAACAAACATAACAGCTACTGAACTCCAGCACCTGTACCAGCCAGAATGTCATACTGACATTTACTTCAACATCAACACCTGTGCACCATATCAGACATCCTCTTTGACATCTGTAAACATCTATGAACAGAACAACATTCTGTTTTAGCACCTGTGCACTTCTTTCAATAATAGTTGTCCTTCTGTCCAGCCACACACAACTTCCACAATAGTTCCATATCAAGCACTTCTCCCCCTTTTTAGTCAAAATTGACCAAAGGTGACCTTATATAAAACTTCAAACTTTCAAACATCAGCAACAAAATAGCTTCCAGCCACACAGTCTAGTCCTTGCCACAACACAATTTTCCCAGGCAGAAATATCCTCTGGGATAACCACACACTCCTTTGCTTGCTATAGGTTCTCATGAACACAGATCCCCAACTTCCCCCTTAAACATTCAAATTGATTGGCATCCAGAGCTTTAGTGAAAATGTCTGCTAATTGCTTTTCAGTAGTAACATGCTCCAGAGTTATGATCTTCTCTTCTACTACTTCTCTGATGAAGTGATGACGAATGTCAATGTGTTTTGTCCTGCTATGTTGAATCGGATTTTTGGAAATATTTATGGCACTCATGTTATCACAGTATAATTTCATGACTTCTTGTGTGACATTGTATTCAGACAACATCTGCTTCATCCAGACCAGTTAAGAACAACTACTCCCAGCTGCTATGTATTCAGCTTCAGTAGTGGATAAAGATACATAGTTTTGTTTCTTGCTAAACCATGGAATCAGATTGTTCCCCAAAAAGAAGCATCCCCCAGATGTGTTTTTCCTATCATCAGCACTTCCAGGCCAGTCAGCATCACAGTAACCAGTCAACATGGATCCAGATCCATGAGTATACAACATCCCATAGTCACTGGTACCATTGACATATTTCAGTATTCTCTTCACTTGGTTTATGTGACTGACTTTTGGTTCAGCTTGATACCTAGCACAAACACCTACAGCAAATGCAATGTCAGGTCTACTTGCTGTGAGATATAGGAGACTTCTTATCATGCTTCTGTATAGACTCTGATCTACACTTACACCATTTTCGTCTTTGGAGATTTTCACATGAGTAGGAGCAGGTGTCCTTTTATGGCTAGCATTTTCCATTCCAAACTTCTTCAAAATGTTTTTGGCATACTTGCTTTGAGATAGAAAGGTAGAGTCTTCCATCTATTTGACTTGTAGCCCAAGAAAGTAGGTCAGTTCTCCAATAAGGCTCATCTCAAACTCAGATTGCATTTGTCTAACAAAATGTTCAACCATCTGTTCTGACATCCCACCAAAAACAATGTCATCTACATATATTTGTGCCACCATGAGCTTTCCTCCTTCATTCTTCACAAATAGAGTTTTGTCAATACCTCCCTTTTTGTATCCATTGTTAGTGAGGAACACTGTGAGTCTCTCATACCAAGCCCTGGGAGCTTGCTTCACATGTTGTGGAAGATTTGGATCTGTGAATCCTTTAGGCTGTTCAACATATACTTCTTCATTTAAGTAGCCATTTAGGAAGGCACTTTTTACATCCATTTGAAACACCTTGAATTTCAGAATACATGCCACTCCAAGCAATAGTCTAATGGACTCAAGGCGAGCTACAGGAGCAAATGTTTCATCAAAGTCCACTCCTTCAACTTGAGTATATCCTTGGGCTACTAATCTAGCTTTGTTTTTAGTAACAACCCCTTGTTCATCAGATTTATTCTTGTAAACCCACTTTGTTCCTATGACATTTACTCCTTCAGGTCTAGGAACCAATTCCCATACTTCATTCCTCTTGAATTGGCATAACTCCTTCTGCATTGCATTGATCCAGAACTCATCAATCAAGGCTTCCTTGATATTTCCGGGTTCAATCTTTGACACAAAGCAGCCATGTGAGATTACTTCCCTTGATCTAGTAGTGACTTCTTTATCTGGATCTCCTATGATATGGTCTTTGGGATGATCCTTCTGAATTCTTATAGAGGGCCCCTTGTTTATTTTGTCATCTTTAGGTTCAGCTTGAGGAGGTTCTTCTTCCTTATTTTTGTCTGAGTGGTCAACTGGAGAATCATTCAGAGATGTCTCAACATCGTCTGTGACATCCGTCTGTTGGTCATCAACCACAACATTAATGGATTCCATCAATACATTAGTTCTGGAATTAAAGACCCTGTAAGCTCTACTGTTTGTTGAATAGCCCAAAAATATTCCTTCATCACTTTTGGGATCCATCTTCCTTCTTTGCTCACGATCAACCAGGATATAGCATTTGCTACCGAATACATGGAAGTATTTGACTGTGGGTTTTCTTCCTTTCCAGACTTCATAAAGGGTTGTGGGAGTTCCTTTCTTCAATGTCACTCTGTTGTGAACATAGCAGGCTGTGTTCATGGCTTCAGCCCAAAAATGATAGGGCAACTTCTTAGCATGAATCATAGCTCTGGCTGATTCTTGAAGAGTCCTATTTTTTCTTTCCACCACACCATTTTGCTGGGGAGTGATGGGGGATGAGAACTCATGATAAATTCCTTCTGAAGAGCAGAATTCAGCAAATTTGCTGTTCTCAAACTCCTTCCCATGATCACTTCTGATTTTGACAACATGACTTTCTTTTTCCCTTTGAAGTTTCAAACAAATCTCCTTAAAGACTTCAAATACATCAGATTTTTCTCTTATGAAATTGATCTAGGTGTATCTGGAGAAATCATCTACCACCACATATGCATATTTCTTCCCACCAAGACTTTCAACTTGCATGGGTCCCATCAAGTCCATATGAAGTAGCTCCAGGACTCTCGTAGTTGTGTCATGTCTAAGCCTTTGGTGTGACATCCTTGTTTGTTTTCCAATCTGACATTCTCCACAGATTTTTACCTCATCAATCTTTAAGTTGGGAATTCCTCTAACATCTTCAACAGATATGATCCTTTTCATACCTTTAAGGTGCAGATGGCCCAATCTTTGATGCCATATCTTCACCTCTTCTTCTTTGGCTAAGATACACATTGAGGAGTATCCAGTTTCTTGAGAGCTCCACATGTAGCAGTTGTCTTTGGACCTAACTCCCTTCATGATTACTTTATTTTCTTTGTTAGTAATCAGACATTCAGTTTTGGTGAAGTTTACATTCAGACCTTGATCACACAGTTGACTGATGCTTATAAGATTAGTAGTTAATCCCTTAACAAGTAGGACATCATCAAGGTCAGGAACTCCAGGGCAATCCAGCCTACCCATTCCCTTTATTTCTCCCTTTGCACCATCACCAAAGGTAACATAACTCATGGCATGAGGATGAAGTTCAGTTAGCAGATTTTTGTTCCCAGTCATATGTCTGGAGCAACCACTGTCAAAATACCAATCTTCTTTGGCAGAAACTCTGAGGGAAGTGTGAGCTATGAGACTTGTGACCTTTGTCTTAGGAGCCCATTGCTTTTTGTTGACAGTCTTGTGATGCTTGGACCTTGATTGGTATTGAGACTGAACAGGGCCAGGATAGCCACATACCTTATAGCAAAAGGGCTTCAGGTGGCCAAATTTTCCACAGTATTGGCATTTCCATCTTTGATGCTTCCCTTTTTGCTGTTGTGACATCTGTTGTGACATCTCAGGTTTGCTTTTAACATGGCTGCACTTAGGTTTGGATTTTGGTTTGCAACCAGTGTAACTGTACTCAGCCTTGAATCCAATACCAGATTTGTTTCCTATTATTTGGCCAGTCTGGAGAATCTTGTCTAAGATGGCAGATCCATTGTTAAGCATTCTTACATACTTAGTCATCTCATCTAGTTTGGAATTCAAGAATACAGCTTCCACCTTTAATTTTGAGATGGTTTCCACAAGCTCTTCCTTTTCATTTTCTAGTTGATCTATCACTTTCTTCTGGCTGTCAACTTGTCTGCACACTCCTGCCCTTCTGTGGCACAATTCTTTAAGGGTTCTTTCATCATCAATTGACTCTTCCTCAGACCCCCATCTTCCTGTCAATCCAGTCACATGGTTTGTGGCTTCTTCTGTTTCACTTCCATCAGACCAAGAGGCCACAAGACTCCTCTTTTGTTTCTTGAGGTAGGTCCCATATTCAGTTTTAATATGACCATACCCATTACACTCATAACACTGAACTTCTTTGGGCTTTTCTTCAGACTTTGGTTTCTTACCAAAGCTGTTGGATTTGTCAGATGTGATGTTCTTGACATTTCCCTTTGCTCTCACATCTACCCTTTTTATCAGTCTGTTGAACTGTCTTCCCAGCATTGCTATCTCATTTGTCAGGTCTTCATCAATATCTTGACCACCTTCCTCATCTTCCTCTTCAGTGTTTGACATAAATGCTATGCTCTTGGCTTTCTTTTCAGCTCCATCACATATTCCCATCTCAAATGTTTGGAGGGATCCAATTAGCTCGTCAACTCTCATATTTGAGATGTCTTGTGATTCTTCTATGGTTGTTACTTTCATAGAAAATCTCTTGGGGAGTGATCTGAGTATTTTTCTTACTAACTTTTCATCTGACATCTTCTCACCCAAGGCTCCAGAGGCATTGGCAATTTCAAGGATACTCATGTAGAACTCATGAATATTTTCATCTTCTTTCATTCTTAAGTTTTCAAACTTGGAGGTGAGCAGCTGAAGTCTAGACATCTTTACCCTAGAGGTGCCTTCATGAGTGGTCTTGAGAATGTCCCAAGCTTCTTTGGCCACTTCACAGTTGTTTACCAGCCTGAAAATATTCTTGTCTACCCCATTGAATATTGCATTCAAGGCTTTAGAGTTTCCAAGAGCAAGATCATCCTCCTCCTTGGACCATTGTTCTTCAGGCTTCTTAGTGGTGGCTTCTCCTTCTTTAGTAATGACAGGATGTACCCAACCTGTTAACACAACTTTCCAAGCCTTGTTATCAAGGGATTTCAGAAACGCTACCATTTTAGGTTTCCAATAGTCATAGTTAGAACCATCCAAAATTGGTGGCCTATGAACAGATCCTCCATCTCTCTCCATTGAACCAGAAAGTATTGCCCCTAGATCTCACCTAGAACCAGAGCAGGATGCCTGCTCTGATACCAATTGAAATTCTGGTATCAAATATAAGATGTCGAAGGTAATGCCACGACACTAATATCTGGTAATACACAATGGATAAACAAAAACAGAATGGTAAAGAGAATAACACAAGCAATTGTTAACCTAGTTCGGTGCAACTCACCTACGTCTGGGGGCTACCAAGCCCGGAAGGAAATTCACTAAAATATAATTAGTTCAAAGACTCTCCGTACACTTCGACAAGTTACAGTATTTATCACCTAATCTCTACCCGTGCAATTTCTACCTAAGCACTCTTAGATATGAGAACCCACTCACTTCCCTACAATCACACACCAGTGATTTTAAACAACAATCCCTTGTGAAAAAAAAATACTTTTCAATTACACACTCTTGATTTTACTTCACAGTTTCAATCAAGAAGACACACTCTTGATCTTGCTTCACAGCTTTGATCAAGAAGACACACACTCTTGCTTAACAGCTTTAGAGTGACAAATTACAACCACAAATCAGTCCAATTCAATCATCAATGGATGACTTGAATGACCTATAAGTCTTACGACTAAACAGACACAAACCCTAGCTCTCTCTCTATATCTCGCTCAGTCTTGGTTGTGTGTTCAAACAGGTTTTCTAAGTCCCTTTTTATATAAGCTTTCAGCTGGGCTTGGACATCTTGAAAACCCTAAATCTATTTTCTAATCAAATCTTTTTATAACAGTTGTATAGATCTCCTTGGAAAATAAGTAAATCTGGTTGTAATCCATGATTGAATGCGCCAACTAATCATATCTTCAATCATCCAAAGATTGCCATTAATTGTGCAATCACAAAACACCAGACATTCATACTGAATGTTCTGTGTACAGGATGTCATGACATCGGGTCTGACATCCTGGAAAAATCCTGCATAATCCAATAATTCCTTTTATAACTTCCAGCAGGTACAGCCATATCAGATGCCATAACATTGTGTATGTCATCTGAAATAATCTTGCATGAACATGTCTTTCAATTAAGCTCCAGCAGGTACATCCAATATCAGAAGCCTTATCATTGTATGTGGCATTCTGAAACAATCCTGCATGCACATGTTCTTGAACTCCAGCATGTACATAGGATATCTCATGTTAAGACATCACACATGACATCTTGTGAACACTCTTTGTTTTACCAAAATTGCTGCCAACACTTAGAATCAACACTACCCAGTATCTGGTAGATGTAATCCCCTCCTTGACGGTTATCTTTATCCAATATTCGGTATCGATATTCCTTCACCTTCTGAGTATATCTCCCAGTAACTGGTGATATCTCTTCCGGATCATTGCCTTTGTCAATGTATCCCCAGCGGGTCATCTTTCATCTGCCTTTTGTCGGCAATGATCGTTTCTCCCGTGTGATCGGTCATTATTTTATACCTAGTTTTTGGTATCTCGATGCCCTCTTCTTTCGGTAGATTTATCCTTTATTAACCCAGTAACCGATTGTGGATAATCTTCCATACGAGTGTGTTATCTACGTTCTGACGGTAATAGATAATATATCTCATGCACTCTTTGGTCAAAGTTTTTTGCTCTTCCCCAGTCGAGTAAGATTTGTATCCCCTTTTGTGGAATCGAATGTCCATCCTGTAATCGAGTATGCTTTTTAGCCCTCTTTTGGATGATGAGTGTTTTGGAAATATTCCCCAATTCACTCTTGGTCAGTCACCTATTATATGCTCAGTAACCGGTATCCCTGGTGTTCCTTCCTCTCTGCTCCCTATTATGACTTTTTGTCCCCTGTGGAGTGTTAGTTGTAAATTTACATGTCGGGTTTTTGTTATCGTATCCACAGGGATTGTAAGATATCACCGCCGTTCGATGGTTTTATTAATTTTAGCTCAAGTAACAATAGGGTTTTGGTTGGTTGTCACGTTATCTTGCATAAAAAGGTAATAAAATGCGGTAAAAGTTTTGGTTTGAATAAATGAGAAATATTGCCAAAGTTAGGGTTCGATGATCACTTTGCATGTATTTGTTCGGTCAACAATCTTATAAACTCCTTTAGATGATAAATCATTTCACAAAGTCCTCCCAATATGTTTCTCTCGAACATACATTGTGAGTTTTCCCATTTTGATCCATTGTTTCTCTCGAACACAATCTATCAAAATGACAACTTTTTGGTTCAACCTTATGGTGAACAAAATCATTCATTACTATCTCTAGCTAACAAACAAGATTGGATGAAAACCTAGGTCAAGAGTTGGTAAACATCTCTCGATCATAAACCAACACAAAGAGTTTTAAATAGAAACAAAGTTTTCATCATATATTCACCATTAAAGAGTTTACACATGAAGATCCTTACATTTACACACAAAGCTAGTAATCACCTACATCTAACCTTGACAAATGGATGACTTAGCTACTCATTTTCATGGTAGCTTGGTCGGCAAGTTTCGGAAGAAGGTTGATCAACATCCAAGTCGGATAATCGAGATTGGATGGGAATCCACCTTCTTTTTGTAGAAGATGGTTACAAGATGAAGAGAAATGAAATCTAGGGCATAAAAGATCCTAAGAACAATGCTGGAAAAATATCTCTAAGAAAGTACAAAAGTGGAAAAATTAGGTAAAACTAAGGTATGGCTCTCAAAAGTGGCACTTGCTACTTATAGAGCTGTACTGGGCTGTCATGCTCGCTAGGCGAGCAGAATGGCTCGCCTAGCGAGGGTCTAATTGAGGCACAAGAGGCACCTGCGCCCAGAGACACAGTCTATCTCAGACTGTCATGTTCGCCTAGCGAACAAAACCTTTGCCTAGCGAAGGGCACGCTTCAACCTTCGCCCCAGCGAGGTTGAAAGGTTTGGCTACTGGAATGCTCACTGGGAACTCGCTAGAGCCTCGCCTAGCGAGTGAGTGCTGGCTGCGCTTTTCATCAAAACTGAACGAACTCGCTACCACCTTCGCTAGCATCTCGCCTAGCGAATTTATTGATATTTTACTGGAGCTTTTCGCTGGGCGCTCGCCTAGCGAGTGCTTCGCCACAGCCCTCGCCTAGCGAGCAGGCTGATGAATGCTTGATTTCTTTGGTTCCTTTGCCAACTTTCTTGTGTCTTCATTTTCAATTATTTCATGCCTTCTTCCTGCACAATAACACACAAATCAAAGGTACCAAGATCGTTTATCAATGTATTGCATTTCATGTTAAAACAAAGGTGGTTTTGACAATTTAGCAAGGAAATAAAGTGAAATATACCCTTAATTGATAGCTCAAATAAGCACTTTTGGGTATCTAACATGGAGTCAGATTTCCCTGAGTTGAAATATACCTTTTTAGCTTTTCCTCAGATGATTTCGGATGTTTGATATCTCTTACCTTTATACCGGTCTTAGATATTCATTCTCCCCGAGCATATTGTTCTCTCACCCTTATACCGGTGTTCGGATCACATGTCTCTTTGAGCTTATTACCCAGTAGCCGGTAATACCTCATTTTGTGGTTTCCTCAGCTGAGTTCTCTTTGGACATTGCCCCATCAGGGTCCTTTGTGGTTTTTCCCCAGCGAAGCCCCTTAGTGGATTCTCCCAACCTGAGTCCGAATTTTTATCCGAAGTATCCTTTGTGGATAATTTTGTTGTATTGGCATATTCCCCAATACATGCATTTTTGAGTCAGCTCGAGTCCTTCCATTGATTTATTTCTAATGGAATCCCTCTCGTATCTCAGCAAGTTCCAAGCCGTGACATGCTCACGCAATTTATCTCCTTCCTTATCCCCATAAGAGTCCTAGAGTCTCTGTCCCATGGAGTGAATTACTCATATGGATTGCCAGTTGCTCCAGATTTCTTTTCTTCTTTGTGGACACATATCTCCATAGAGTATTACCTTTTGTATACATACATCTGCATCATGAGGTCTCTTAGGGACCAAAACTCGTCTCTTTGTTATTATTTAAGCCCATTCTACCTCGTCGAGACGAAGATTTTAACCTTCACTTCTCCGGCTAGAATGACCTTAAATAGGGGCATCTGTAAGACCCTAATTTTCACCCTAAGATCCCTCATGGCATCATAACATTGCATTTGCATAGCCTCAAGGATCATAAGCATCTTTGTTCCCTTTGCCTTTGGGTGGGACCTCTTGTGAGTGGTTTGAGATCACCAAGCATGGGAAACCTTAATTCATATGTTCATCAATTGTGCCTTGTTCTTGAAGCAACCTCAGCCCATGGTCAAATACAATCAAGGGAAGTCCTTTAATTCATCATTTCATGCATATTTGAACTCATTTGAGTGTCCTCAATCATCCATTCATCAAGATATGAGGTGTGGACTTGAGAAGTTGATCAGTCAAATAATTTGACTATTTTGAAATGCACTGAGACCTAAATTTTTATGTGTTGGTCAAATGGGGATGACCCCAAAATAAAAAATGTTCTTAAGGACAATATGAACAACTTTCATGTCTATCAAAAATTTATTTAAAGCTTGGAAGGTCACCATCCATTCCAAGACATTATAGGTTATTTTGACTGAAACCCTAATTTTAGGTCAACTTCCCAAGAACATAACTCGTTCATTTTTCATGATTTTGAGTTGATACTTAATGCATTGGAAAGTTTAATTTGTCTAATTCAAATTTTATGTTGATCAAAATTGCAAAATCTCAAAATAAATACATGTGATAATGCAAAACATTATAAGTCACTTTGGACCAAATGCATTGAAATGTGAAAAAGTCCAACTTCAAGTGCCCATAACTTCTTCATTAAAACTCCAAATGATGAACAATTTAAGTCCAAATTGATTTTATTGAAAATATATACAACTTTTATGTTGAAGATTTTATCATTTGGAGCTTGCATCATTGAGACAGAAGGGCTTGAACATTGGCCAAATTTGGAAATTTTACATATGTATGTTTTGCACCCTACACTTCAAGCTCAAATTTCATTAATTTCAAAGGTCCAAATGAAGTTTTGATCAACATGACATTTGTTCCTTATGCAACAAGCTTTCCAACCATTACTCATAAGGTTGCATTTGGATTTTAGACATGGCATTTTCGAAAGCTTCAATGAAATAGTGCATTTTGTGAAAATCATTTCAAACACATTGCATGAGCTCATGATATCACTTATGCACGTCCATTCCATCTAATTGTGATATAAGCATTCAATTCCATTCAGAATTGGGCCCTCCATGCGCCTGTACAGGCCTATGCATGGAGGCCCTCTTCTCCCATGCACACTTTGTTCATGCATATCAGCTGGCTTTGGCTATAAATACATTGCATTGGAGCTTCATTTCTTCAACCTGAAGGCGCCTGAACCTCTGCTGAATTGAATCCACACCCTACCCAAAGGAACTTTCTCTTTCTTTCAAAAAAAATTTAGATCTGAATTTCAATTGCATCGATTGATTTTCAAGATCCATAGTTCCTAAACCTCTTCACCTTGATCCATAGAAGCTTCTGTTTGCAAAAGAACTCAAGGATTGTGACTCAATTCTTCACAATTCAAAGGTTTTACTCAACTGCATTTTTCTTCAAAACAGCTCATATATTGTTCCGTTTGCCTTGATTGTGTGTGATCTGAAGTCCTCTGCATAGAGGCAACATTATTGTGTTCTTAATTTTTGAAATCAAGTAAGTTCAGTTGAACACCACCAAAGTTCCATCTCTTATTTCTCTCTCAATAGGGATCTAGAGTGGAATTGAGTGGCATAGGAGTGATGTACATCACTCCACCTTTCGAATGGTACCTGGATCGTGGCTTTTCATGCACATTTTTTCTTCTGCAATTTTGAACCCTCACCGGAGCTAGCCGGAGAAGACGGTGGCGCTGGCCACTGTCTGTTTGCCAATTTCAATATGGGTTGTTGGATCATGCTTCCAGATCTAATCAGATCCATTGGATGTTATGACTTTCTTTTAATATTTGTGTTTCTAATTGACTGAGGTTCATGGTGCGCGCGCATGCCATTGCCATTGGATCCTCCACGTCATTTAATAAAGTTCAATCCAACGCGTGTGGATTTTTGTTATTTCTGAATTAATCCATTTTATTTTCTAAATTCCATTTTATTTTTAAAATTCATATCTCTTTCATTATTGGTCCAAAAATTATGGGACCAATTGCATTATCTCTCTTTTAATTTCTAGTTTCTGAAAATGATTTTTAATATTTTTTATTTTGTCATTTGTTATTTTTTAATAATTTTCTCTTTTCTGCTTATTTTTAATTCATTTTAATTAGTTTTTGATATCCAAAAAATACAAAAATATTTTTCTAACCTCTTTGAATGATGATAGATCTATGAAAAATATTCTCACCAATTTATTAATTGATTTGAGATTTTAGTTCAATTAGGTTATTTTTATGCATTTTTAATTGATTAAAAATAGTTTCTGACTTTTAAAAATGATGAAATTTTTTGTCAAACTTTGTTTGATCTTGCTGAACTTGGGATAATTCACTTGGACTTTTCAAAGTTGATTTGAAGTGAATTTGAAGTTTGACCTTTCTTTTTATTTTTAATTCAAGTTTTATTTTAAATATTAAAAATGCCAAAAATATTTTGTTTATTTCTTGACTTCTAATTTTCATTTTGCTTCTGTTTTCTATTGTTTGACCTTGATCTTCTCTATCTTTGGTCATAGCTTGTTGATTATCTCATTCCATTTCACTTAATGCACTTTAATTCTTCTTCTTCTTCTTCTTCTTTTTCTTTTTTTGATCAATGAGTTAATGATTGGTGGTTAGCATTGATTAGGGAGTTTTAATCTTCTTTGATTCAAATCTAATTCATCTTGATCATGGATCAAGTGAATGGATTTGCACTAAGGATAGATTGCTTTCTAAATCATGCAAAGAACCTAATCAATACAAGATAATTTCTCATCTTCTTTTTGGCATGGCAAGTTGTTGGAGTTTGATTCACTAATCAAGACCTCTAACTTGTGTTGTTGCCTACATTATTATTGACCGACCTCAGATACTTGTGACTTCTACGTAAGTCCAATTACGATTGCTTAACATAGCGCTAAATTTGCCTTATGGCACACTAACTACTAACACTAACCATTAACCATTAACATTTAATTCTTGCTCTTTACATTTATGCAATTTACTATTCTTGTACATATTATTCATTTGCTTTTCCCCCTTTGCTCACTTGAGCACATGTTTATGTTAATGCAATTTGCCTTTTGCTCACTTGAGCATATAATTGTGTATATATTATTGTGCTTGTGTTTTGTTTTGATTGTTGTGGACCAAATGCAAAGAAATGGACAAATGGACTTAGTTTCTCGGACCTTTCCTATGCAAAATTGGAGTAAAAGGACCCTAATGTTGAAGATGGATTAGAAGGACCAAACCTCTAAACTCACTCTTGTCCATTCTTGATTTACTTCATAAGACTCTTTGATGTGTGTGTGCTTTTGTGCTAGGGGATCCTATGAGAGCTCAACTTGAAGAACCATTACCATTGTTCATCCAAAGAGAAAGATACAAGATACATTGGGGATCTCCTAAGAAGCTTGTTTGATTATGTTGATTGCTTGAGCTTACTATTATTTTGCTTGCATACTCCAAAGGATGGGAGCTACTTAGATCATCAATATGATCTCAAGAGAGTAACTCCATTTGTGGTCTTGTTTCTTATCCCTTATCTCTTGTATGATTAGCACTTTAGCCATTCTTCTTCTTCCCTACACTTTAACCCAAGCCAAAACTTTTTGTGCAAACATTTAACACTTCTCTTCAAACATTAGAAACCTAAGCCTTATGCTTTTGATTTTCAAACTTTCTTTTCATAACACTTATTTTGAATTGAACTTCTAAGTCAACTTTGACCATATTTTGTACATACTTTTCATTGGTAAATATAACCTAATCAAATGCTTTTTGTGGTTTCAATGGCCACTCTCCTTAATCAAATTTTTTTCATAACCTTTAGCTATTAGGTTTTAGTTATCCTTAAGGTAGATGTAATACTCACCTATATCCTTAGTGATGGACAATGAGTCTTCCATGCTTATTATAGGGTTAACCCCTCACTAGCATGTTGAAGCTATCCTCACATGGTGGATTTGTGGTTTTAGGTTGAGTTTTCTCCCTTGGATAACAAAAGACCTTAAGGCTTTTGGACCAATCAATTCACCAACTCATTTTTAGATTTTTACCCCGAACTACGAGGTTTTGATCCTAATCTTCTTTAAGATGGTATGTAGGCAATGAGTTTATCCATCCAAACACAAAATGTAAATAACCTTGTATATTCTCTTCACATCTCTTCAATCATGTTTGCACAAACAAATTTTCACAAAATACCAACCTTACAATAAGTGTGAAAAGGGCTCCCTAGGAGTACCTAGGATGTTTTGGGTGCTTAAAACCTTCCCATTGCATAACCAACCCCCTTACCCCGATCTCTGAAATTTTTACTAGTTTTTGATTCGATAAAACTTTTAGGTTTTTGTTCGCTTTCTAACCATTACTTTGGATAAATAGAAGTGCGTTGGAGACTAGACTTGTATGGTTTACCTTAGATTTAGTCAATATGTCTAATGGTAACGAATACCCCGCTACAGCAGTCAGACGGGTAATCTCGTCCTTCAAGTCTTTGTTCTCTTGCTCTAGATGTTCCATGATTCTTGAGTGATTGGCGCGGGTATTTTATCGATGAGTCAGCTTGGCTAAAGCACAGAAGAAACACCAATGAGACATCTGGAGAAAGTGAAACCTGCTTATGCAAATGATGCATGAAATACAACGCTTGTTTGTTTTAATTTTCAAGGAACTTACTATATATATATATATATATATATATATATATATATATATATATATATATATATATATATATAAATATATATATAAAATATATATATATATATATATATATATATATATATATATATATATATATATATATATATATATATATATATATATATATATATAACAACAATTGCAACAAATTGATATGACCACCAAAATCTCTTTTATTTATATAATTGAAAGGATTACACTGAGTACAATTTCAGAAACCAAATAAAAATACAAGAGAAAAGGAGACTAGTCATCCTAAGGATCCCTAACAACAATGTCAAATGGCCTGACTGCAGACACGTACTTCCTTTGAATGCGTCGGATCTCGGTCTCAAAAGAAGCCTTCATTTGAGTCTTCTCGAGGACAAGTTGATCAACAATCTTCTTCCAAGCGACAAAATGCTGAGCCATACTAGAGGAAGATGAAACCTCCGGTTCTCTCTGTCTTTTTGTCACCCGGTCTTCAAGTAGCTCAATAAGTACATCTTTGTCCTTAGACTCAAGCTGAAACTCCTCATGCTTTCGGCTTAAAGCATGGAAATGCTCTTCCCACATATCCTTCTCTCGCTTCATCTTGGCGAGCGCGTTTTCCAACTCCTCTACATCTTGTTTTTGGAGAGTTAATGCCTCAACCATAACCACAGAAATAGGTCTTTCACAAGCATAAGGCATTTTCAACTCCATAGTTTTCTTCTTCACCCAAGTAGTGTAAGATTCCAAAGCTACATAATTGCACGGACCAAGTTCGGATCTTCCTTTCCTATGCACATTATGCCAAGCATGCACAATCTTTTGCTTAAAATGTTAGGGATCTTTACCCTCTTGATAGAAAAGAACTTCTAACAAAGTGTTATTAGGTTTGCCTCTCAAGGGGAACCCAAGTTGACAACGAGCCAAATAAGGGTTGTAGTTAATTCCTCCTTGTTTACCAATGAGAGGCACATTAGATAATTCACCACAACAATCAATAATCTCCAAACTTCTTAATGTAGGATCATCCCAAACTATATCATCATTACTGAGTTACATAATTCTCTGAGACCACCATAGACATTATTTGTTCTCCACAATAGCAGGTGTCTTAGGAAAGTGAAAAATAAACCACTTGTACAAAAGAGGAATGCAACAAACAATAGTTCCACCACCCTCAGAATTCCTTAGATGCAAAGAGAAGTACATATCACCTAACAGAGTAGGCACATGATTCCCATTCAAGTAAATTCTAATGGCGTTACATTCAACAAAATTGTCAATGTTAGGGAACAAAGCTAAACCATAGATGAGCAACACAAAGATAGCTTCAAAAGCATCCACACTACCGACTTGAGCAAAGGCAGTAGCTTTCTTGATGTGGAATTCAGAAGTCAACCCAAACAAACATCCTTTCTTCACCTAATGAGCCTCAATCTCAGACTTCTTCAAGTGAAGAGCTTCAGCAATAAGATGAGATCTAGGAATCTCTTCCAATCCACTAAAGGGCACTTTTCTAGAAACTGATATTCCCAAGAGATGGGCATGCTCCTCTAACATAGGCACAAGCGGATAATCGGGAAAAGTGAAGCAATGGTAGAGAGGGTCATAGAACTGAACCAACATGCTCAAGAGTCCTTCAACCACATCAGTAGACAAGATACACAGAAGCTTCCCATGAGGTTGTTTGAAGTCCAAGGGATCTAATACAAAATATGCTAGCTTCCTTAACTCTTTCATGTATGGACATCTTAAACTGTACTTCATAGTGTTACTTCGTCCATAATCCATGGTCTGAAAATATTTGCAAATAACACCTCAATTCCTTGAAATTTTCGTGTGATGAATGTTATGATGCGCATGAATGCATGAATGCAACAATCACAAATAGGGATCACACACAAGGCAAACAAACAAAGGTTAAGGGATGAATCGAGTCATTGTCAAGATCAATCATCCATTTTGGTGGATTATTGTTTACACCTTATCAACACCCAAGTTCCATTGATATTGATAAGACTTGATTGGATCAACAAAGAATCAATGGTTTGTTGTGAATCACGAGCATGGAGTCTGGGTAAGAACCATCCCAAAGGAGTGTATTAAGGATAAAACATGTTGATCATGTTCTAAAAAGTTCTCAGAGTCTTAATTCCAGCTATCGGATATTACAGGTTAGGATGACTGACTCATCAACCCATAATATTCTAGAGAGAAACTCGTCTGAGAGTAGTATTGCGTAACAACTATTATCAAGTCTACACATGGACAGCCTCCGCACTACGTCCTAAATAGGCCAAGAGGGGTTAAATATTCTACGATCCTCATCTTCTTGGACCCCAAATCAAAGATAATAATGTCTAACCATGAATACTTCTGTGACATTCCTAACTCCAAAAGGGTCTCAAGTGAGTAGATGGGTCTCAAGCCAACTTGTTAAGTACTACTCCACACAAGTCGAACATGACTATACCATCTTCCTATCTTAATTGCACTCATGTTAGGGTTAGAACTTATGTTTCCACTCAGAGATCACCAAGCATAACAAGTAGATTATATCATACAAACAAATATACAAACATCAAATATACAATTATATACACACAAAAAGTAGGCTAAACCCACTTGAGACTACTCCCCAGCAGAGTCGCCACTTAATTTCTGTAGCGGTGAATTCATGACCATCAAGCTATAGATAAGCTAGACGTCAACAAAACTAGAGTCGCCACCACACTTTTATTGTTTCCAAGGGAAAAGGGAAAAGTACAATCAAAACTCAAAATATAAGAAGTTTTCAAATCAGAACTAATAAAATGCCAGAGATTACAGATAAGGGGGTTAGTTACACAGAGGGAAGGTGTTAGCAACCAAAGTGTCCTAGGTACTCCTAGGGAGCCCTTTCTTGTGTGCATATGTGTTTTGGATAAATGATGTTTCCAAATAAAACAGAGTGTGGGGATGAGAAAATAATTCATTAATTATATTTTTGTGTTTGACAAGACCTTCAGACTTGTGCCTACATACCAACATAAAAATGAGGGATCAGAACTTCGTAGTTCGTGGTATCAATTTAATAGTCAGTGTATTGCTTTTAACAAAAAATTTAAGTTTAATCAAAGGCACAAAAGGCCTAAAATTGTATGAATGAGTGTTCGTTTTTTTGGCTTTTGAAAATTTAAGTCAAGTATAGTTAAGTTCATTTAAAAGCTTGATTAAGAAGAAATTTGAAAATGCAATGACATAAGACCGAGGTTTCTAATTTGCAACACGGTCAAAGTTTAGAAAACAGATACAACCAAAGAAGATTTTTAAAAGGAGGTGGAGATTTTGAAATTAAAGAAGTGGGGAGGAGATGAAGAGACTAATCGTAAGCACAAATTTAGAAGTTAAGAGTTGAAAAGATCTAACCAATGAGTTACAATCCAATAGACAAGAATGTCATATAGAAACCCAAATTTCCTTTGGAATTTAGGATCAAGCAACAAACAATACACAAATAGCAAGTTGAAGATCAAGGCATCAAATAAATATAGCCACATCCAAGCTTAGCAACTCCATATTCTTCTTCAAAATTTACCCATGTATCAGATGACTTCAAAGATGGTATTAGGCATATGTTCTAAATAACAGCTTCACAGTGATCATGTTGCAGATGAACTCAAATGGATCTTCAATATTGTATCATATGAATGTTCTTTCCACAAGCACTTGGTTTCATGAAAGTTGGCATTTGCCAAGTCCTTTGCATAGGGAGTGTTGTCTAAATTCTAAGTCCAATAGTCTCAGATCAAACCAACAGTCCACACAAGATGTTTTTTAGGGTTTTTGTTTTTATTATGTACATTAAGGTCAAAAGACCATACAAACAAACAAGTATATACAAACACAATATATCACAAAAATATGGTCCAAATGGACAAAGTGAAAATGACATTAAAATAAACAACTTGAATGGTATGAATAATGGCAAATGAATAAGGCTTAAAATTAAAGTGCATTAAAATTAAATGACTTGAAATTAAATTTTAGTTATTAGTTGATTAGAAGTTATCATTGTTTTTGCTTTGCTTTTGTTTTAAGTCATCCATTGGAGAATACTCAACCCACTTATCACAAGCATGAATCCTTGAACCAAGACATCTTCCAAAGGAAGGAAAAAAGGCCAAGCTTCCACAGAATACCATGAAAGAGGGAAGACTTGCAATCTCACTAACTAGAATGCTATGCCTTTTTTGTGTCAAAGTTTAGGGCTATGTTAAGCAATCGTAATTGGACTTATGTAGAAGTCACAACTATTTGAGACTGGACAATAGAATTTTGGTGTTAATGCATGTTAGAGACATAGTATAATATACTATGCTCATGAAACATACCACACACAAAAAGAATATGCAAAGTGGGGGGCCTAATCTCATCCATACTTATGTTGATTTTGCAATCAACAAGCCTTAGGATATAGAGATATCATAGGTCCATGATATGAATGCATAAAGAAGGGGAATGAGATGAAGAGGGAGGGGGAATGGATTCAACACAAATTAGTCAAAGGAGGACTTTTACCAAATTAAGATCATTCATTCATTTTGGGAGATGGAATGTACATTCCATCAATCCCCTAAATCTAATGATCTTAACCTAGCAAATTCAAATCAACCTTGACCAAGACCCAACAACATAAGCCAAACTCACAAAGTCATTTAAACAATTAAAAAGTCATTTAAACAATTTATTTGGCATTTAAACAATTAAAAATAATAAAATTATGCATTAAATTGAATTATGGTTGGTCAATTTCCTAAAACCCCATCAAAACACCAAAGATATGGCCATGAGATTTATCATAGGTCAAACAAGGTCAAATGACCTTGGAGAAAAATTTTCAGAATTTTTGGAAACTTAAAAGTGTTTTTAAAAAATTAAAAATATTCACAAAATCAATTAAATCATAAAAAATATTAATAATGATCCAAAAAATAATTTTAATTTAGAAAATGAAAGAGGATTTTATTTAAATTTTTTTGGTGAAACTCTCATATTTTTTAGATCAATATTAAATTTAATATGAATTATTGAAAATAAAACAAATAAAATGAAAATCAATTAATCAGAAAAAATGTGGACCACTTGATCTCCCTCATTAATTTAAGTGGAAGATCAAATGTATGAAAACACGAGTTCCATGGTGTACATTTGTCAGCACGCCACACAGTTGGTAATCTAAAGGAATGCTCAAGATTAAAACGCAAAGGCTCGATCATGTGGCTCAGAACCTGTCCAGCACACCGCCGGGGCAAACCATAGGTCATCTTCTCCGATGACCTTGGCCGGACTGGTTCTCTCATCACCATCACAAAAATGAAAAAGAAGGACATGATCTTAAAGAAAAAATAGCACTAAGCACGTATCTGACCTCAATTCAAACTAACTCCATGTATATTGAGAGATACATGGAGTTAAAATTTGAGGTACATGGACTGAGTTGCTTCGATTTGACCTCAAAGCAACTCAATTTTCTTGCCTACATTGGTAGGACTTCAGACAACCAAGGATCCAAGATAATTGATGAGAATTGAGAGAGAATCGAAGAGAAGAAAAAATATGGAAAATACCTTTAATGTTGTGTAGAACTTGATCTCTCTTGCTTCAATTCGTGTTTGATCTTGCTCAGGTAGCTTGCAGAAGTTTCTTAGGATTGGTACAAGGCTTTGGATCCGGAACCTTTTGAATCTCCAAACAATGTGATTCAAACTCAATTTTCAAGTAAAAATTATCAGGTTTTCCTTTCAAATGTGTGGGAGGCAAATCTCGCGCGCAAGGGTCCTCAAATCTGATGCAAGGGCCTCTTATTTATAGCTCAAGTAAGTGTTATTTGCACCTTTCAAAATGTTTCCAATTTTGGCAATTGCATGATGCATGCTTGCATGGGCGTGTAAAGGCCCATGAAACTACCTAGTTAAGTCTATAATTACATGAAATGGAGTCTGAATGTGAAATGGAGTGCAAGGCAAAAGTGTGCAACTGTTTGAAGACTAATCTTTGCCAAATGATGCATCCATGTTCAAACCTTGTGCAGGCTCCTCAAACCTTATCCAAAATGAATGAATTTGGACTCTTTAGAAAGGTTACATCAAGAGGAACAACTCTTATGTTGAACACTTTTCCATTTGAAACTTGTATCATGATGAATTTTGAGGTGGAAGTTTGGAAATTTCAACATGTCAAAATGTTTTCTAAGTGTCAAGCCATATGTTCAATTATTCCACCTTGGCTAACTTTTTATGTGAGCTTCAAATGAGAAAAGTTTCTTCATAAAAGTTGTATCTCTTTCAAAAACCTTCAAAATTGTCACAAATTTGACCTATATTGGATTTGGGATGAATGATTTATGCATTTTTGAAGTTGAGGAAAATCACTTGTTCAATGGTATTGGTCCAAAATGACCTATAATGTATCCTCATATCACATGCTCATAAAAGTTGAATTATCTCTTCCTCCAAACATCAAAGTTGAAGTAGACACCTTGAATTTGATTGTGAAGCTTGGAAATATTTCATCTCATAAAAATTGATCAAGTTATGGCCTTGGGAAGTTGACCTCCAAATTAGGGTTTAGACAAAATGACCTATAATCTTTTAACATAAACAATGACTTTCCAAGTAAAACTAGCTCTAGACCTCAACATGAAAGTTGTTTTGAATGTCATTTATAGTAACTTTTCTCTTGGAATCATTTTCATATGATAAAAATGGTAGGAGATAGGGTATAGGAGACCCCAGTTTTGATCAGATGAATTCCTCTAGTCAACCACCATCAACCACCTTGCGAACTTGCAATTATCTTGACTTTTTGGACTCATGGAAGATCATATATGCATAAGATGATGAAATTTTGGATTCCCCTTGAAATATTTGATCAATTGGTGAAAAAGCTTGTTGAAGAAGTTATACAAGATACCCAGATGAACTAGGGTTTCCAAGGCAAACTAATTCCAAACTCTTGAAGAATTCTTGATCAAAATAACATGTAGAGATCATGGGGACTCATATATGATTCCTAGAGCCATTTTGGATCATTCCTTGGTCGAGATCTTAGCAATGAGGGTCTTAAACCCTAGATGTGGACTTGAGAGACCAAAGGTGATCATGTGCCATACCTACAAAAGAGTTAGACAAATGCAAAGACATATTTTTGGTATTTCGGTTAGTAAATGATAAAATACAAAGTATGATACAATCACATGGATCTTGGTGATCTCTTCCAATGTAAAGCAAAAGAAGGAGGGGTAAGGAGGATGCCAAAGTGTGATCCCTAAGCCAATGCATATGATGATATAACATGAGGGATTTTAGGGTCAAAATTGGGGTCTTACAGCAACTTACATCATAACCGATAAATGTTGAATTTGAATTTCCTTGCAGCTTCCCATGATGAAGGGTTGTCTTTGAATGATGAAAAGGCTTGTTAATCAACTTGAATCGAGTTGTGCTAAAGCCTATGAATAGAGGGAAATACAATGAGCAAATGGGTCATTCGTCCCGCACCCAAAGATATTCAGAATGGTGGTAGGAATTTTTCAGTCCCATTCCTTCTCTATTACTTAAGACTCATGACACACAACTTGTCTCATGGTTAACAAGTGTTAATTCTAATTAATTCTAATCTAGTTAATATTCAATTTAAATCCTAAAACCTACCTAATACAACCCTAAATATAATTATCAGAACAAAGTAATGGGACTTGATTATGGGGGTATAAGCCCATAGTGGAGGTGTGTATCGGAACTGCTCGTTGCTTAGGCCAAGGCCCAAATCAGATGGTTGAGATGGTACGTGTAGAGGTTGAAAAGAAACTGATGGAAGATTCTTGAAAAGCCTCATTCTGATAAACATTTCTAACTGCGAGAGCTATCCACAATTGCATTCTTATATCTTCTTTGCAGGGTGATTTTCATAGTCTGTGCAGCAGAAAACTGTTTACTTTCTAGCGAGTATGAGAAGGTTAGCTAGTCGAGATATAGGAGACAAAGTTTTTGATCTCTTAAACTCCTCAAATGCCATATCAAATCTCTTCCATGGTTTATCAGGACATGGATGCGTCCATGTGGTTGTTCTAGTATTGTGGTCAATAAAATATGTTTCTCTTTCGGTCACTCCATCAGATCGCTTGTCCCATCCGGGTGGCGGTGGAGCTGTTGTATAAACTTTAAATGTTATAGTTAATGGGCTTTTAATAATAAGTTAGTGGAGAGAATTGGAAGGTCAATAGACAGTGGGAAAATTAAGAGTATTTACTATTTATCATAATTAGTAGAATAGCTAAAGTTTGTTTTGTATGTATAAAGTCCAAAATTGCATTCCAATAAAATACAGAAGTTTATAAAACTACTCGCTTCTTTCTGTCAAATTGGCATCAGAGCTAATGGCAAATATGATGAATCAAATGCCGTTACCACGGCTAACGAAGTTGAATTACAAAAACTGGAGTATCCAGATGAAAGCTCTTCTCGGATCTCTAGACGCGTGGGAGGTGACCAAAGATGGGTTTGAAGAACCAACAGATGTTGAGGGATATACGGCAGCTCAAAACAAGTCGTTGAAAGAGACGCGATCGAAGGATAAAACGGCACTTTACATGCTGTTTAGGGCTGTTGATGAATCAGGCTTCGAAAAGATTGCCGGTTCGACTACGTCGAAAGAAGCGTGGGACACACTGGAGAAAGTATTCAAAGGAGCAGATCGAGTAAAGCAAGTTCGACTCCAAACACTTCGTGGCGAATTGGAGAGGATGCAGATGAAGGAGTCAGAAAATGTATCTGACTACATCACGCGTGTACAAAAGGTGGTGAACCAACTTACCAGAAATGGCGAAACAGTAACTGATGCCCGAGTTGTCGAAAAGATTTTGAGATCTTTAACAGATAAGTTTGAGAATATTGTGTGTGCAATAGAAGAGTCGAAGGACCTTTCGACGCTCGCAGTCGAAGAGCTCGCAGGTTCCCTCGAAGCACACGAACAACGTAAAATGAAAAAGAAGGAAGAAGGAGTAGAGGATGCAAATCAAACCAATGAGCAAATCAAAGACGAAAAGGTACTCTTTTCTCAAAACTTTCGAGGAAGAGGACGTGGTCGTGGAGGACGTGACAATGGTCGAAGTGGTAGAGGCAGCAACTTCGACAGAGGACAGTCGATCCAGCAAAATTGGCGTGGCAGAGGACGTGGTCAAAGAGGTGGTAGGTCGAACCATTCCAACTTTGAATGCTACAAGTGTGGGAAGTATGGCCATTATGCGAAGGATTGTAACTCATTCAAATGCTATAACTGTGATAAAGTGGGACATCTTGCAAAAGATTGTCGAATCGAAAAGAAGGTAGAAGAAACAACCAATCTAACCATGGAAGCTGAAGCAAATGAAGGTTTTCTCTTGATGGCTCAAAATGAGATCAACACAAATGACAACGTTTGGTATCTTGATTCAGGAGCAAGTAACCATATGTGTGGTCACAAACACTTGTTTAAAGAAATGAGAAAGATTGAAGATGGAAATGTGTCTTTCGGAGATGCATCGAAAGTGAAGGTCGAAGGCAAAGGAACGATTCGTTACCTGCAGAAAGATGGGCTGATTGGATCAATTCAAGATGTCTATTATGTACCAAATCTTAAGACCAACATCTTGAGTTTGGGACAACTTACAGAAAAAGGTTATTCGATACTGATGAAAGAACGGATACTGTATTTGAAGGACAAGCTGGGACATCTGATTGCTCGTGTCGAAATGGAGAGAAATCGAATGTACAAACTGAATCTGATAAACGTTCGAGAAAAATGTTTACAAGTAAATGTCGAAGACAAAGCGTCACTATGGCATCTACGCTTTGGTCATCTACATCATGCTGGTTTAAGAAGGTTGGCGAAAAAGAACATGGTGCATGGACTACCAGATATGGATTATGAAGGAAAGTTCTGTGAAGAATGTGTGCTGAGCAAACAAACAAGAACTTCATTTCAAAAGAAGGCAGAATATCAAGCTAAGCATATCCTTAATTTGATTCACACCGACATATGTGGGCCAATCACGCCAGAATCTTTCAGTGGCAAAAGGTACTTTATTTCCTTTATCGACGATTACTCACGGAAGACATGGGTCTATTTCTTGAAAGAAAAGTCTGAAGCATTCGAGGTGTTCAAAAGGTTCAAAGTAATGGTGGAGAAGGAGACTGACAGACACATTAAAGCAGTTCGATCAGATAGAGGTGGTGAGTATACTTCGACAGCCTTTATGAAGTATTGTGAAGAGCAGGGTATAAGGAGATTTCTAACTGCAGCATACTCACCTCAACAAAATGGGGTGGCTGAAAGGAAGAATCGAACAGTCCTTGACATGGTTCGTTCAATGCTTAAAAGCAAGAACATGCCAAAGGAGTTTTGGGCAGAAGTTGTAAAATGTGCCATTTATGTTCAAAATCGATGTCCACATTCGAAGTTAGAAGATCAAACACCACAAGAAGCATGGAGCGGACAAAAGCCAACAGTCTCTCATCTCAAAGTATTTGGAAGTGTTGCTTACACACACGTACCAGATCAACGAAGAACGAAACTTGAAGACAAAAGTCAGAAATACATACTCATTGGGTATGATGAGAAAACAAAAGGGTACAAGCTATTTGATCCCATAAGAAAGAAGGTGATAGTGAGTAGAGACGTTCGAATAAACGAAGCAAGTAAGTGGGACTGGAACAGTTCGACAGAAGCTGTTATCGAAGTTGAAGAACCATCTGTCGCTGTACCATCAAACATTTCGACAAAACTTGAAGATTCTGACGATGAAGATGAACCTACACAACCCAGAATGTGAAGTTTGCAAGATCTGTATGATTCGACAAGTGAAGTGCATCTTGTATGTCTCTTGGCAGATGCTGAAAACATCAGTTTTGAAGAAGCAGTACGAGACAAGAAGTGGAAAAGTGCCATGGACGAAGAGATGAGGGCGATTATCCACAACAACACTTGGGAGCTAGTTGAATTGCCAAAAGGTAGTCAACCCATTGGTGTAAAGTGGGTATTCAAGAAGAAGATGAACGCTCAAGGAGAAATAGAACGATACAAAGCGAGACTTGTTGCGAAGGGATACAGACAGAAAGCAGGAGTTGATTATGACGAAGTATTTGCACCTGTTGCTAGAATAGAGACAATTCGACTACTCATATCTCAAGTTGCTCAATTCAAATGGCCAATATCTCAAATGGATGTAAAAACAGCTTTTCTGAATGGTGTACTAGAAGAAGAAGTCTATGTCGAACAACCACTCGGGTACATGAAAGCTGGAGAAGAGAAGAAGGTACTGAAATTGAAGAAAGCGCTATATGGGCTGAAGCAAGCACCTCGGGCATGGAACACACGTATCGACACATATTTCAAGGAGAACGGGTTCGAGCAATGTCCGTACGAACATGCCCTCTATGTGAAGAAAAAAGGAATGAATGTATTACTTGTTGCTCTCTATGTTGATGATCTTATTTTTCTGGGCAGTAATGATGAGATGATAGAAGAATTCAAAAGCACAATGACACGTGAATTCGAGATGACAGATTTAGGCCTGATGAGATTCTTTCTTGGTCTGGAAGTTCGACAAGAAGAAACAGGAATCTTCATTTCACAAGAAAAATATGCAAAAGAAATCTTGAAAAGATATAAGATGGAAAGCTGTAATCCGGCTTCGACGCCAATGGAACCAGGAACAAAACTGTCGAAATTTGATGGAGGAGAACGTGTCGAAGCAGTAAAATATCGAAGTTTGGTAGGAAGTCTTCGCTATCTCACATGTACAAGACCAGATATCTCATTGAGTGTAGGCATTGTAAGTCGATTCATGGAGGAGCCAGTTTACACACATTGGAAGGCATTGAAGCGAATTCTGAGGTACATCCAAGGAACAATGTCACTTGGGATGTTTTACTCGAATTCAGAGAAATACAAGTTGGTTGGTTACTCCGACAGTGATTGGTGCGGAGACATAGACGATCGAAAAAGCACTTCTGGATATGTGTTTTTCATGGGAAATACTGCATTCACTTGGCTTTCTAAAAAGCAGCCAATAGTAACACTTTTGACATGTGAAGCAGAATATGTAGCAGCATCCTGGTGTGTTTGTCATGCAATATGGCTCAGAAGATTGATGAGTAAAATGGAGATAGAACAGAAAGATGCTACAATAATACAAGTTGACAACAGGTCAGCAATTGAGTTAGCAAAGAATCCAGTAAACCATGAAAGGAGCAAACACATTGACGTTCGTTTTCACTTTATTCGAGAACACGTGAAGGAAGGAAGTGTCGAATTGAAGCATGTAGCAAGTAAGGACCAAGCAGCAGACATTTTCACAAAACCACTATCAAAAGAAATCTTCGACAGAGGCAAGAAGTTGATAGGAATGATGAATGGGAGAAACATTTAAGTTTACAGAGGAGTTTTGTTGAATAAACTTTAAATGTTACAGTTAATGGGCTTTTAATAATAAGTTAGTGGAGAGAATTGGAAGGTCAATAGACAGTGGGAAAATTAAGAGTATTTACTATTTATCATAATTAGTAGAATAGCTAAAGTTTGTTTTGTATGTATAAAGTCCAAAATTGCATTCCAATAAAATACAGAAGTTTATAAAACTACTCGCTTCTTTCTGTCAGGAGCACCATATCCCCATTATTATTCATCTAAAAATAACCACGTGTTGCGTTGCTATCAAGTGATACGTCAACTCGTCTATATTGCTCCGTGAAGACTTTGAGGCAACCAGAAAGCTAGCAGCATTACTCCTGTTCATAGAATCGGCACAATTTAAACGAACAGTCCTATCTTGACGTGTTCTTAAGCATAATGCACCTTCAAAATCACCGTTGTAGATTACTTTCCCCTTTGCACTCATTTATTCGTCGTCGTGAAGGCAGATAATCTCCTTCAGATATGCCTATTGATATAGTGGTTGCTTCGTATTGGTTGTCAATTGTGTGACGTAAAACTTCACTTGCTGAAATTTGTATTGATATAATGGGTGCTTCGTATTGGTTTGATTGTTGCAGGTTTATTACCGTAAGGAATTCCATCAACAGGGCCTCCAACACGCATGCTAGCACTTTATCACACAAGTCCTCCCGAGGCATAATATCAAGTAGGAAATCAAAAGGATCAGTTCTGGTGATGGTTGCCGCAATATCAATATTTTAGAGTGTTCGCCTTTTGTTCTCTTTAGTATGAGTCCAAGAATGTAGCATTTTGCACACCTTTGCGAATACAATCGGCACCCGAACTGATAACGTATTCTCATCATAATTTTCTTGATTCTTTCCAAGGGAAGGCTATGGTTTTTGAAATCGGTTACCTTCTCAATTCCTTGGTATTGGTTTCTTCAAAAAGGGTTGGGGTTGTTATTGTCGCTGTAGAATTTGTGACGGTGGGTTTATCATGATTTAATTTTAGGCTTGAAAGGGTTCAGGTTATGTTTGTAATTCTGTTAGAAACTTTGAAGTGAGTTATATCATTGCTGGACTTGACTAATGATGCTAATTTGATTTTAAATTTCAATTCGTTCAGGAGACAACCCTATGAATCTAGCAGTACTCTTGCCCTTGACTTCGTTGAATCACAGTACGAGCTTTATTCCGAAAATCCTCTCCGCATTGGCGTTGCAAGTTAATTCGTGACAGAAGGAGTTGATGATGCAGGTAATTCATGAAGCTTCATATTGGGCACTTTCAGAACAATATACTTGTCGATGTTCATATGCTTTGGAGCTGATATCAACTATCCATGAATTTTGTAGGTCATGCCGCGAGGATCAAAGATATCCGGTAAGGTTCAATCCTTAAATTTTGGGGATGTATAACTGAGGAGCCAGAACAAGCTACTCCTGTCCAATACTCTTCACCCAGATCACCACCGTTCCATCCATGCAGTACTTGAGGGTTGTTTAGGCTCCTGGAGGGCTGTAACGTCAAATGGATTGGTGAATACGCAGCAGTAAGAAATCAAAGCTGCTGAGAATGCGACGAGGAATGGATTCACGTCATGAGTCATTTTCTTCGTTTTTTTTTGTATACTGTTTGAATAAAAAAGGCCCCATGTATTTCTAAGGTCAGAAGATAACATTCGAGTTGTTTGATCTTCAGATTGATTGTCAGATTTTGGTGTTGTCACTATAGCAATTTCTGCCAGGATGGCAGATGAGTCCACAACAGTGCATCTTAAGTCAAGATAGAAAAAAACATGAGATGGTCTTCTTTGGGGTTATGTGATACGGGTTCAGAGCCCCCTTCAAACCAAAGTTCTATTATTGGGCCTAAAGAGGTTGGAGGCCCAGTGTTGAGAAAGAGTCAAAGGGCTAGAAAGCAACCCATTTGGATGCAAGAATTTGCCTAAGGGAAATTTTTACTGTGCTGCCGTCACTTTCTGTTTTCCTTTTTACCTTTCCTTTTAATTACGTACTAGAAGCTTCCACTTGTATTGGTCATGTAGCAGATACCATGTGACCCGGAAATCTAGGGAATTTGTTAGAATGATTTCCTTTTCTTTATAACCATCTTTTACATGAATGAAAGGTAGCCAAAATTTTATCCCAATTTCACATTGGATTCTAACCTCTTTCTTATTTTCTGGAGTTGCTCTAACTCGAATAGAGCCGATAGGTTAATACCCTATCATTATGGCCTTTAGTTAATGGCACTAGTTGGCTGAAAAAGTGGTTGAGCAGTGAAGAAGTCTATTTCAAGCTTCATTGCCTCATAATAAAGCTTTTCAATGACGTCGAGTTCTTCGCTAGTCAAAGAGATACTTAGTTTGTCGAGCACATCTTCGATTCGCAAAGCAGATGCATGGAAACCATCAGAGGAATAGTTATAAATCTATATGCTATACGGGTGAGTACTTTCATTGGAGACTGGAAGTTTCTTGATCTTTTCACCAAGAAAGGCATGAAGCCTCATGCAAGGATTCATGGCACCTAAAGTGTAAGCAACAATCTCGGGTTTCTCAAATGGTGTTGCGAGTTCCCAGAACTTTTCAATCCTTCAATCTTTCCAGAGGCAGTAGCCAACAGGAAGTTTGGATACTTAATTGTTGCAGAGCTAATACAATGCTCTTTGGCAAGGTCCAATCCCCATTTCCTTTACTAGGGAGTCGTGCAGCTTCAGCTACCCTAAGACTTCCTTCATCAACTGAGATAGTCCAAGCTTATCATCATCATCGTCAGCATACTCTTCCTCCGATTCATACACTTTAGCAAAAGAACGAAGAAAATGAGTATCTTGAGCGATGTAATGACGGAAGGAATCGGTCTTCAAGTTACCAGAGGCTAAAGAGACGACAAAAGGTGTGAACATAGCAAAGATTGATTCACGGTTGAACTTGATCCATAAACGCTTTGCAAGTATAGCTTCGCATGGTGAGGAATAGCTGTCATTTTCTTTGAATCAGGTCGTTGTTAATTTCTATTCATTCCTATGAATTTCGTTAGCTCTATCGGCGTGATACTGATGTTGTTCTTGTTGTCGCAGGATTAATGCAGCCGGTATTTGGCACGACTATTGAGAAAGGTTCGGCTGCAACAAAGATTGTTGTTTAAGAGACGAAGGCTGATGATGTTGCAGTATTTATAAGAGAAAATGCATTCGCACTGTTGGAGTCTGTGTGTTTATAATGTTGCACCTCATTTGAATGTATCATCTTGAAACCAGGAGATGGACTTCGTCATTACAATGCACTGGTGTGTGATATTGTTAGATGAGATGAAAAAAAAGCAACCTACTGCAACAACAATTACAGCAAGGCGAGAATTCTCCTGAGGGTAAGGGTAAATATAGTTCTGACCCTCTCCATCTTGAGCGTATCAAGAAGACCTGTAGGCTGCTTATCAGAGCCCGTTTCCAATCTTTCAAAGAACAACGACAGAAGAATCGTTGTTGCGTTGGTGCAGTTTTTCGACCATTTCTGCTTCTATCGGCGATCGGTTTTTGTCGCCCACGTTTGGATCCGGCTTGTGCCTCATTGGCAGCATCCTGCCATGCCTCTTTCTAAAATGCCATTTGCTTTTCATTTTCACTTGTCTGGACATGTATGTTTGGATATGGGTTTTTAGAGATTTGATTTGATTTATACATTGACAAATGAATTGAAGTAATAGAATTTGGTTTTGAAAAATTGGATATGTCATTGTTTTGAATTGAATAGAATTATTGAATGTAAATTGGGAGAAATTTGGGTGAGATGAAAAATCTTGGTCAGTTGACTTTGGTCAACCGTTAACCAAAAAGTCCACAGTTGACCAAAAGTCAACTCGGGTAAAAAATGTATTTTTTGTTATAGAATTGGATTTTTTGTAGGGATTTTGTAATGTAATGCTTGTATTTTGAAATGAAAATGAATTGGAATGCAAATGTGTATGGTGAAAATGAAACTTGTGTTCTAAGTAGCACATTTTCCCTTCAAACCATGGTTTGAAACCATCTTAAATCAAAGGATAAATCTTGAATGAAGCATGAAGGGCTTTTTATTGTGATGTGTATGTAGGGACTTGTGCGAATAATCTGATGAAATGTAATGTGAATGAATGAAGACTTGGTTTAGGTGAGACGACGGTTCATATTCAAATGAAGAGAAATAGTGAATTATCCTTGACTTAATAGATTATTCCGCATGGATGAACCACTATTGAATGACCTAAAAAGGGGCTAAGAACCTCAATGGACCAAAGACAAACCAACAATCAAGGACTAATGCACTAATAGCAAGTATGAACCTAAGAATCAATTTAAACAACCCTGACCTAAGGTTTAATAGTCACGATTCTAAGTTAAGAAACAACTAGGAACTCAAACCAAGAAACAACTCACACAAACCATCTATCAATGCCATAACCCGACTTAAGGTTTCCAACCATCCAAAACAAACCACAAGGTTTGCCCAATCCAAGGTCACAAATTAGGGTTTCAACTCAACCACCAAGCTCCATAAGCAACATTTCAAACCAAGGGCCCACCATTAGAATTTAAAAGTCAAGTCAGATACCACCAGAAGGTCAAACACATGATCCTATAGTAGCATAGTCAAGAATTAGGGTTGCAACCCGCACGATGAACAATACCAAAATCTTCAATCCAAGCCTACTTTGTTAACCAAAAACCTTGAATCTATGACGTTTGTTAGTCAATGTTACCCATGAATGAATGATGAACATGAATGAGACATGAATGAGGTTAGAATCATGGGTTAGGTAAAAAGCAAAAATGGAGGGAAAATTTTGGGGTATGACAAGAGGAACATTAGCGAATTCACCACAACAATCAATAACATCCACACTACTCAATACAGAATCATACCAAACTATATCATCACTAGTGAGGGACATAAGTATCTGAAACCACCATAGACATTGCTTGTTCACCACAAAAGTAGACGTCTAGGGCAAGTGAGAAATAAACCACTTTTACAAAAGAGGAACACAGTACACAAGATTTCCACCACCTTTAGAATTCCTCAAGTGCAAAGAGAAGTACATATCACCCAATAGAGTAGGCACAGGATTCCAAATTAAGAAAATTCTAATGGCGTTAACATCAACAAAACCGTCAATGTTAGGGAACAACGCTAAACCATAGACGAGCAACACAAAGATGGCTTCAAAAGTCCCAAGTCAAATGTTCACTTCTTCCACCTTGAATAATGGCATGGTATTTGATGGAACTGTTAATCAGTATGGTAATGGCATTGGGGCGATGATTATTATTCCTCAAGGCACGCATTTTCCATTCACAGCTAGATTGAATTTCAAGTGTACAAACAATATGGCAGAATACAAAGCTTACATTATGGGGCTCGAAGAGGCCATTATTCTCAGAATCAAATATTTAGATGTCTTTGGAGATTCGGCTTTGGTTGTGAACCAGATCAAAGGTGAATGGGAGACGAATCAACCTGGTTTGGTACCATATAGAGATTATGCGAGGAGGATTTCAACTTTCTTTACAAAAGTTGAGTTTCGTCATATCCCTCGAGATGAAAATAGGGTGGCAGATGCTCTTGCAACGTTGGTTTCAATGACTATAGTGAGATATTGGAATAAGGTTCCCAATTTGACTGTGATGCGTCTTGATAGGCTAACTCATGTGTTTGCTGTTGAAGAGGTCAAAGATGAAAAACAATGGTACTACAACATCAAACGTTTCCTCCAAAGTCAGATTTACCCGTAAGGGGCATCTTTGAAAGATAAGAAGACTTTGAGAAGATTAGTCGGCAACTTCTACCTGAATGGTGATGTGTTGTATAAGAGAAATTTCGATATGGTTTTGCTCAGATGCGTGGATAGACACGAATCAGACTTGTTGATTACTGAAGTCCATGAAGGTTCCTTTGGTACTCATTCCAATGGACATGCAATGGCAAAGAATACGTTGCGAGCAGGTTACTATTGGATGACAATGGAATCTGACTGTTGAAAGTTTGTGAAGAAATGCCATAAGTGTCAAATATATGGGAATAAGATTCATGTTCCTCCGACACTGTTGAACGTCATTTCCTCCCCATGGCCCTTCTCCATGTGGGGAATTGATATGATTGGCATGATTGAGCCCAAAGCTTCAAATGGACATCGTTTCATTTTGATGGCAATTGACTACTTCACAAAATGGGTTGAAGCGGCAACATATGCGAATGTAACCAAGCAAGATGTTGTAAGGTTTATCAAGAATCATATTATATGCCGTTATGGTGTGCCAAGTAAGATCATTACTGATAGTGGATCAAACTTGAATAATAATATGGTGGAAGCTCTTTGTAAAGACTTCAAGATTACACATCATAATTCTTCTCCCTACAGACCCAAGATGAATGGGGCTGTTGAAGCTACAAATAAGAACATCAAGAAGATTATTCAGAAGATGGTTGTGACGTATAAGGATTGGCATGAGATGCTCCCATTTGCTTTGCACGGGTATCGTACATCCATCCGCACTTCAACAGGGGCAACCTCTTTCTCACTTGTTTATGGTATGGAAGCAGTGCTCCTCGTAGAGGTTGAGATTCCGTCATTGCGTGTGCTCAAGGAAGCAAAGTTGATTGAGGCTGAATATTGTCAGACAAGGTTTGATCAATTGAATTTAATAGAAGATAAGAGATTGACGGCCATGTGTCATGGTCAGTTATATCAGCAAAGGATGAAGAACGCTTTTGATAAGTGTAGCGGTGTATTCGTCGCTATATGACTTATTGATTAAACCATAAGCAAAGCATACAATGAATTCGAGTCGCCACCGCACTTTTATTTATCCAAAGGACTGGCTAAAAAAGCGAACAAAAGCCTAAGAAGTTTTACGCGTAGAAAACTAATGAAAAGATCAGAGAGTCTGGGTAAGGGGTAAATTACGCAATGGGAAGGTGTTAGGCACCCACTACGTCCTAGGTACTCCTAGGGAGCCCTTTTCACACTTGTTGTATAAAATTGTTATTTGTTATGAAATATTTATTGTGCAAACATGACTGGGATGATGAGAAAAGAATATACAATTTTTATTGTTTTTGTGTTCGAACGGATGAACCCGTTGCCTACGTACCTTCCATCAAAGGTAAGGATCAAAACGCCGTAGTTTGGCTAAAAGATTTCCAAAAAGCTAGTGGATTCAATTTTAAACACAAGCCCTAAGGTCTTACGTTATCCACGGGAGAAAACTCAACCTTATACAAACAACAAGTCCACCATGTGAGAACAGCTTCAACTTGCTAGTGAGGGGTTAACCCTATAATAAGCAAGGAAGACTTACAATTCAATCAACTAAGGACAAATAGGTGAGACTGACATCAACCAACTAGGATAAATCAAACCTATGGCTAATGTATGAAAGCTTAACAAGAATGGACAAAGCCACAAAACAATTGAATGGGTGAAGTTAATTGATTATGATTATTCTCAAAAGGAGGGTCAAAGTATGATTAAGATTGATTCAACAGAAGTACTATGAAATGGAGTTTGAAAAAGTCAAGGACTTGGGGTCCAGGTTTTTAATTTAAAAGCATGAAGATGTTTGCACAATATTTATCTCAAGTTTTGAAAGTAATGTGTGAAAAGGTTTAGGACAAAGTGGATGAATGGACGAAGATGGAATGTAAAACTTCCTAGAAGGTTCACCTCTTGAAATCATATAGAAGATGACTCAAGTGTGTCCTTTGGAATAGGCAATGAGCAATAACAAACAAGCAAAGGAAGAAAGTCAACAAAAGCGGATATCGGATGCCAATCACTGGACTTATACCAATCTCCTAAAACAAAACCGGATATCAGAGGCCACTCTATGGACTTATACCAATCTCCTCAACAAAGAAATAAAAAGTGGATACCGGATGCCAATCTATCTGGGCTTATACCAATCTCCAACAACAAAGCAAACACTTGGATGTCAGATGCCAATCTATCTGGGCTTACTCTAACCTCCAACATATGATCATGGGAAAACAAATGCCAAATTACATGGACTTACAATTGTATCCTCACACACAACAAACAAATGCATCAAGCAAAGAGAAGATGAGTGGCCAATGAAATGGTCTTATACTCACTTCCATATCATAGGAACAATGGCCAATGAATGGTCTTACAATTGTCCTCAATGGGCAAACAACAAAGATATGTCACAAAGACAAATGAAATGATCATGCACTAATGAGCAATTAATGATGATAAATGCATAAATCATACAAGCAAACATGTACAAATGAACTAAGTAATCAATCAACCAAAGTCATTCAGCACACACTATAACCAAACAATAAGGCTCATACAAAGGGTTAGGCATTAAAGCCAACTGGAATAGGGTTAATATTGCTCTTAACCTTGACATTGAGAGCCAAGGTGAAGCAGATGAAAGGATATGAGGGGTGTGCCTCATGCTCTTATCCCTGGTCAGGGAGAGCATTGAATATCAGAAGGTGTGGGAGTTCAGAAAGTAGGAACTCTCTCCACAAGTTAGACTCGATAGATCTTGGGTTTTTACTCACTATGCATCAACACAAGTAGTGTGAGCAAGGTGAGTGACTCACAGAATAGTAGGAGATAGGCTACATATCTCTTTTGTCTACCAATTGCCTTATTCAAGGACTTTTCCTGCTTGGGACAAAAGTAAACACGCACCAACATCGCCTCTTAAGGAAGACTTCAGACAGTTGCCTGGCCAAGTAACAGGCCAGGTCTTCCAGACTACATGAAGAAAAGAGATTCTACCTCAATGCAAATGCTATCAAGCAAAGCAATGCAAGTTCTCAAAGAACTATTAGCAACTAATGGTACCTGAAATCAATCAAATAAAATCAGTACACAACTCAAAGTCAAAAAACCAATATAAGATAAGGATCAACACAATCAGTCAAATGTGCAATGCACAAAGCTCAAAGCATATGAGCTAAGCATCCTACAAAACAAACAAGTTAGTTCATGATAATCAATCGAACTCAAGCAACTTGCATTAATCTCCTTGAAGCATTTGCTTCTTAACCTGAAAAACCAAACTTAAACATGAGCAACAAGACCACTAGGACAAGCCTAGGGTCAAAAAGAGATAAGAAATCCAAAACAGCAAGTGAAAGATATCCAAAATCAAGTTCAAACAATTAATAAACAAACCCAAGTGGTTTCATATTCATATCATTCATTATTATCATTTCACAAACAAATTAGGTCAAGGCATGTCATATAGAAGCTCAAAGGAGTCAACAGAATGATTCAACTCAAATCCAATCACAAATATTTCAATAAATCCTCAAATACTTCAAGATCAAACATCCTCCATAACATGATAAGCATACCAAATTTCAGCTCATTTGGATCAAAGGAAGTAGGTCAATGAAAATCAGAAAGTCAAAGCAAGTTCAAGCAAACTCATACAAAGCATCAAAACATGCACCAACTTCAATAAATCATAAAACAGTGACAACACATGATAAATGAATGGGACTAAAACCATGACAAACTTTAAGGTGTCTACAATTCACATGTCAAATTTCAAGTCCATCCAATAATGCATGAGGATTTCACAAATCATATAACATCATGTGTCACAAAAAGTCAACAAATGACCAAACAGGGGAGAAAATTCCAATCAAATAGGAAATGCCATCAATAATTCCAGGAAAAATCACATGTATTCTCAACAACCACAAGTAAGTTCATGCAAAAGTCCAGACCAATTTGAGTTCAATAAGCATGGTAAATAAAATCATGAAGTTGGACATGAATGGTGTGACACAAATTGTCACACCTCTATTCAAAAAATCATATCTCATCAACCAGCAATGATAAATTCACAAACTCTACTCCAAAATCACCATGAACATGTCTAGTTTAAGCACAAAACATTTCAGAGGCATTGGATTAAGCATCATCATTTCACAAGCAAATTGGCATAGCATACATAAAATGGACAACATGAACAAACCCTAGCACATTTTAAAATCCACACATGCAAAAAATCTGGAATAATCATCATAAAAAACTAGAGGTCAAGAGGAGCATTCCACAAAAAATCCCATCAAATTTGGATTAAAAATGAGTGACTTATGATTTTTTCTAAGTTGCCAAGCCAAATGAAATAAAATAGAAAAAAGAAATGATTTAATTGAAATAATAAAACCGGGAATGGCAAAACGGTAAATAAGGGAGTCGCTAAGTGAAACGCCGCGTTTCACTTAGTGAGGTGGCGTCCGGCTAATGGTCACATGGCTAATGAAACAGTGGATTCATGCAAAACACGGGTTCCATGGATCAAAACAGATTCTGGGTTTTCAAAAACTAGGGTTCCAAGCTACAGTACATGTTCATCATCGTGATGAACAAAATCTCCCAGATTTTGGCAATGAACATACCATTCGAATCAGCTAAACATGCTCATCAACATTCTAACCTTAATTTTCGCTAACTCATGCTAACAAAAGAGAAATAAGCAAGAACATATTTGAATATCAAACTTTAAATCCATGTTTCTCTCTCAATAATCAACCATTTTTCACGATTTAAGTTTCATTGCAATCAGCATGGCAAGACCTTTAATAAGCATAGCACGATTTCAAAAAATAAGAGAGTCGAAAACCAACCTCTTGGAAGATGCAGTTTCGAAATAGTGGTTCTTTGGCCTTGTTGAGCTGAAACAGATGCACAAATATGTTCTAGATGATGAATAGACAAGTATTGTAAGCCCAGTTGTCTCAATTCCAGCTCAAACATCCAACTGCCATGGAAGGTATGTGAATGCAACAGTGTCGAAATGGCTTTACAGTTATGAGATAGTGCTTGCAAAGGTCTCCAAAATGATGGTAAATGATGGAACAATGCTCAAGAACACGGGTCCTTTTGAGATTTTCAGAAAAAGTTCAAGTGAGGAAAATGAGAGTTTGAGAGAAAATGGATTTCTGATCTGTTTTGGCAAAGTGTGACTAGGGTTTTCTATCAGAAAATGAGCAATATATACTCTGTTTAATGAAGCATAAGCTTGGTTAAGGAAGTGGTAATTGCATTAGTTCAAAATGAAGTGTTTTGCCAATTAATGAAATTCACTCAAATGTTGCATGTGCATGTGCTACAGTGCGAAATTGGCCCAAACCACTCTCCAAATGTGATTTCTGAACACTTGCAAATGGTAAAATGCATTGGAAATGGTTAATTTGAAAAGTCACTTTTTCACCTCCTCTTTTTAAATTCAAGCCACTTGAAAAAGGCCATTTTGATTGGTTGTTTTTTGGTGAATTGTGATGAAGGATTTGGATAGAGCACATCAAATATGACTTGTAGCAAAAAACCTCACTCAATTTGGCCAAATGGTTTGGAAGATATGCCACTTTGAAGTTCTAAAATTTTTGAGAAAGATTTGATCATAACTTGCCAACCACACATGAGAAATGAGTGTTCTTGGACTTTTTGGAAATGGGAGAACAAGATCTTCAACTTTAATGTTGGACAAAAATTCATTTGAAGCTTGTATGATGATGTAATTTTGAGGAAAAGAACTTTCCATTTTTGGCATATTCCAATTACAGGTCAACTTTCTATTTTTGGAAATTTCTTGTCTGACCTCAAATTCTTCACTGTGGATGTTTGACATGTTATATGAGGCTTATATGGACATGAATGAGACCTCTCAGACCAATTCCCACCATCACATCACTGATTAAATGCACAGTTGACCACAGTTGACTTCAGTTGACTTTGCTAGGGTTTTGGTTGACTGAACCATGTTCTGATGAATTCCAAGCCCCTACCACTTGATATCTTGATTCAAAATGATGTCACAACTCATATGAGCTCTTGATGACTGATCATGGTGCCAAAATTCTTCAAGAATGGCCACCATCTATTGCTCAATGACTGTTTTGACTGATTTGACCTAGTTTGCTTCATCTGCAAGTAACATGGTTAGATGACAATATTTTTGTACTTTTGGTTAATAGACAGATGAAAAGCAATGATATACAAATGCAATACATGCTTGGTGATCAAGAACCACACTCACAAGATAACCCACCCATTATGAAGGAAGCAAAGGTGCACAAAGATCCTTGAGGCAATGGTATGATATGATATGATGCCATGAGGGATCTTAGGGACAAAATTGGGGTCTTACAGATGCCCCTATTTAAGGTCATTCTAGCCGGAGAAGTGAAGTTTAGAGATCTTCATCTCGACGCGGTAGAATGGGCTTAAATAACAGTAATGAGACAAATTTTGGTCCCTAAGAGACCTCATGATGCAAATGTATGCATGCAAAAGACACAAACTCTGTGGGGAATATGGTTCACACAGAAGAAAAGACGATCCATCGGAGTAATACACTCACCAGGAACAGAGACTCTAACAAGACTCTTGTTGGGGATAGTAAAAGAAAAAGAATGCGTGAGCAGAACACGACTTCAAGTTGGGGAAAAACAAAACTGACACAGCGTGAACAAGACACGACTCTGATTAGGGAATGACAGAAATCAGACTGGAGACCTAACTGGGGAGTAAAGGACTCACACTGGGGAAAAGAAAATTCCAAAGGCAGAACATCCATTGGAGAGACACAAGCTGACTCCTGGGAAAAGCAATAGGAAACTCCACTGAGGAAGCACCAAAGAATGAGATGTTGCCGGTATAAGGGTAACAAACTCAGGAAGAATGAATATCTAAGACCGGTATAAGGGTGAGAGATATCAATCAACCAAACATCTGAGAAAGACCTGGAAAAGGTACATAAACTCAGGAAAATCTGACTCCACAAGGGACCAAAGTCATAATAGGGAGCAGAAAGGAAGGAACACCAGGGATACCGAGGTATATAATAGGTGACCGACCAGAACGTGAATTGGTATATATGCCAAAACACTCATCATCCGAAAGGAGGTCTTGAAAAAGCAAATCGACTTACAGGATGGACATTCGAATCCACAACGGGAAAACGAACCTTACTCAACTGGGGACACAAACCCAAAGAGTGCATGAGATATAATATCCATTACCGGCAGACCGTGGATAAGAAAACTCGCATGAGATATATTATCTATTACCGTCAGAACGTAGATAATAAACTCGCATGGTAAGAAACACCAGAGATACCAAGGTATATAATAGGTGATCTACCGAAAACGTGAATTGGTATATATGCCAAAACACTCATCATCCGAAACACAAACTGGTTAAAGGATGGATATTCGATTCTACAAAGAATACGAATCTTGCTCAGCTGGGGAAAATCAACAAAGGATTCCAACTAAAGAGCGCATGAGACATATCATTCATTACCGGCAGACCGTGAATAATATACTCGAAAGGAAAAGACACCAGAGATACCGAAGTATATAATAGGTGACTAACCAAAAAGAGAGACAATCGATACCAAGCATCCGGGTAAACGAAAGACAACTCAAAGGGATAAATTGCAAGCATCCGGCAATTATCCAACAACACAGAATATTCAATTCCGCAAAGGGATATAACGAATCTTACTCGACCAGGGAAACACAAAAGGCTTCGACTGAAGAGTGCATGAGACATGTTATTCATTACCGGGAGACCGTGAATAACATACTCACATGGAAGATTATCCATAACCGGTTACTGGGTTAATAAAGGATAAATCAACCGAAAAGAAAGGCATCGGGACACCAAACTAGGTATATAATGATGACCAATCAAAGGGAACAACAACATTACCAACACAAGGGTAAATGAAAGGAGACCCGCTGGGGATAAATTGCAAGCATCCGGCAATTATCCAACTGTACCACAAGGCACAAACTCCGCTGGGGAGAAACAAACAACAATTGGGATTTACAACCTACCGAATACGGGGTAGAAGACCACAAACTCAATTGGGGATAGAAATCACCACAGGGAGACACCAACTCTGTTAGGGATAAAACCACTACAACAGGAATCCACTTACAATCAGGACGAACCACAAAGGTTACCTCTGTTAGGGGAAAAGAGATAGGACTTACAATTACCGAATACGAGGTAATAGCCATACTCTGGTGGGGATAACCATGAATTAGGGTTTACATCTACCGAATACTGGGTAGAAGACCAACAACTCTGCGTGGGGATAGAACAAATCACAAATCCGCACGGGAAACCAAAATAGGGCTCATAACAAACCACAAACTGCTGGAGAGTAGGAAAAAAGGATTTACAACTACCGATTGCTAGGTAGAAAATCAAAACTCTTGTCGCGGAATAAAGGTATATAACCACCAATTCCATCAAAAGGGCAAGGAAAAATAGGACTTACAACTACCGGTATAAGGGTAGAGGCCCGAAAAACTCCGCTGGGGGACAACCCACTGGGAAGCACAAGACAGTTGACAAATAGCCAATTCGGGAATAATCTGAAAAGACAGACTGAATCAAGACACGTCCTAATGAGGATATAACTCAAATAGGAAAATCCAATCCCAATATATATGTTGGGAGGAAACGGAAGAAACCGTCATCCACGAGGATATATCTCAGTGGGGAACTGCAGAAGGAAAGACAACAAACACTTTCTGCTTATGGGGTTGACTCTATATGGAGAGATTTAACACCCGACATCTGCTAGGGGAGATCTATTGGGGATCTGCACCACCATAGCAAGGAACAATCAACAAAAGATACATGACGAGAAATGCAACATGAATATCTGAATGTTTATGAATATGCACGAATATGCGTGATTTATGTTTGATGAATGCTGACAAAACAGACATATCTAACACAAACAGGTCCAGGAATCGAACGCCCGGTATTATTTTTCCAGGGAAAAACCAACTGGAAAGTCAATCTGCGGAGATCTACATGCTATAAAGCATAGATCTGCGGGTACTGCTGGAGAGCAGAGGATCAGAGATATCAGGAAACACCAAATCTTTGAGTGTTGGATCAGCAAACAACCCAATCAGGGTACAGAAAGTCACAACGGGCAAAACAGCCACCAAGACGAATCTGTTGGGGAACAAGAGAAAATCTCGAAGATCCGCAGGGGATCTCATCATCAACTGAGAAACAAAGAGCTTTGCAACTCCAAACAAATCCGGGGAACAACCCACTGAAGGAGAAGAACATCATCCAAGTAGAATCGAACTGCATAAGCAACTCTACTGGGGAAAACTGCTGCTGGAGAAAACTGAGTCTTCAACAACACTCTGCTTGCAACTATGCTGGGGAACAACCCCATCACAAGATCTGGAGAAAGAAGATACAACCAAACCAGGAATATGAACCAAATGTCTTACCTGTTGGTGATCATGCCACCCTTGGGAGAGCACTGAGATATTCTTGAGTATCCTTTCAACCTTATGAATATTCACTTTGTTTAAAACAACAAATTTTGAAAAATTTGATTTGTTTAAAAACAATGATATTTTACCAATTAAACATGCAAAAAATTTGTTGAATTGAAACAAATAAGAGTGCAAATAATTGGATAAAAAGCTCAAATTGATTTGATGGGATGGTAGCCTGCAAATGGCAAGACTCCATAGATCTGTACAAATTTGAAATCAGTGATATATATTGGAAGAGGGCTACATTGAACATCATGATCCTTTCTCTACCAATTTGAATCTCAATGTATTCGAAGCTTCAGTTTGACGACAAATCGAGAATCCTCTGACGAAATGACAGCTGTGGAACAGAAAGTCTTGTCAGGATGCAGTTACTTGCCAAATCCCTAATTTTTGCCTAGATCGCCCCAGAGTGAGGTACTCGATCTAGCGGGATGCAAATATTTCCTTTTTTTCAAGTCTCTAATTTTTGCCTGGATTACCCTTGCGGGTTTTCCACCGAGACGCTCATTTTGCCTAAGCCGCCCTTTCGGGTTTTCAACTTAGTGAGTTATTCTGTTATTTTCATTTGCATATACTTTTTTTTCTAGGCAAAGTATTTCTTGACTGCATCTGAATTCACAGGACGAGTGAAATCCTCCCCATCCATTGTTGTAAGCATTAAAGCACCGCCTGAAAAGGCTCTTTTAACAACATATGGACCCTCGTAGTTTGGAGTCCACTTGCCCCTGGAATCGGGCGCGAAAGACAAAACTTTCTTGAGCACGAGGTCACCTTCTCGGAACACACGAGGCTTGACCTTCTTATCGAATGCTTTCTTCATTCTCTGCTGATATAACTAACCATGACACATGGCAGCTAACCGCTTCTCTTCAATCAAATTCAATTGGTCGTAACGACTCTGAATCCATTCAGCATCAGTCAACTTGGCTTCCATCAAGACTCGCATTGATGGGATCTCCACCTCTACTGGGAGAACAACCTCCATGCCATAAACAAGAGAGAAAGGGGTTGCCCCTGTTGAAGTGCGTACAGACGTACGATATCCATGCAAAGCAAATGGCAGCATCTCATGCCAATCTTTGTATGTAACAGTCATCTTCTGGATAATCTTCTTGATATTCTTATTAGCAGCTTCAACAACCCCATTCATCTTAGGTCTGTAGGGAGAGGAATTATGGTGTGCAATCTTGAATTCAGCGCACAACTTATCCATCATCTTATTATTCAGATTAGATCCATTATCAGTGATGATCCTCTCTGGCACACCATAACGGCAAATCAGCTGGTTTTTGATAAACTTCATAACCACCTGCCTGGTTACATTTGCGTACGAAGCGGCTTCAACCCATTTGGTGAAGTAATCAATTGCTACGAGGATAAACCGGTGTCCGTTGGACGCTTTCAGCTCAATCATGCCGATCATGTCGATTCCCCACATAGAGAAAGGCCATGGTGACGAAATCACATTCAAAAGTGTCGGAGGAATATGAATCTTATCCGCATAAATTTGACACTTGTGACATTTCTTCACATACTTGCAACAGTCAGACTCCATTGTCAGCCAATAGTAGCCTGCTCTCAACATCTTCTTAGCCATGGCATGTCCATTGGAGTGAGTACCAAATGAACCCTCATGGACCTCAGTCATCAATAGGTTTGCTTCGTGTCTATCCACGCATCTGAGCAAAACCATATCAAAATTTCTCTTATACAGCACTTCACCACTGAGGTAGAAACTGCCTGACAACCTTCTCAAAGTTTTCCTATCTTTCACAGATGCCCCAGGCGGGTAGACCTGGTTCTGGAGGAAATTCTTGATATCAAAATACACGGGCTTGTCATCTTTCACTCCTTCCATTGCAAATATGTGAGCTGGTCTATCCAAGCGCATCACAGTAATATTGGGGACATCATTCCACCATCTGACCATAATCATGGAAGCAAGCGTAGCAAGAGCATCTGCCATCCGATTATCCTCTCGAGGAATGTGATAAAATTCAACTTCTGTGAAGAATGTTGAAATTCTCCTTGCGTAATCTCTGTACGGAATGAGACCAGGTTGATTCGTCTCCCATTCACCCTTGATCTGATTAACAACCAGGGCCGAATCACCATACACATCAAGATACTTGATTCTCAAATCAATGCATTCTTCAAGTCCCATAATACAGGCTTCATACTCCGCCATGTTATTCGTGCATTTGAAAGTTAGCCTTGCTGTAAACGGAATGTGTGAACCTTGAGGAGTAATGATCACTGCCCCAATTCCATTTCCATATTGATTAACAGCGCCATCAAACACCATCGTCCACCTGGAACCAGGTTCCGGACCTTCATCAAGTGTAGGCTCATCGCAATCTTTCATTTTCAAATACAAAATTTCCTCATCAGGGAAGTCATACTGAACAGACTGATGATCTTCGATCGGCTGGTGCGCTAAATGGTCAGCCAAGATACTACCTTTGATAGCTTTTTGAGCTCGATACTCGATATCATACTCAGACAACAACATCTGCCAACGGGCAATCCTCCCAGTTAAAGCAGGCTTCTCGAAGATATACTTAATCGGATCCATTCGGGATATCAACCAAGTTGTATGATTTATCATGTACTGGCGCAAACGCTTAGCAGCCCAAGCCAAAGCACAACACGTCTTCTCAAGCATAGAGTACCGAGACTCGCAATCAGTAAACTTCTTACTGAGGTAGTATATAGCAAACTCCTTCTTCCCTGATTCATCTTGTTGACGGAGTACACAACCCATCGAGTCTTCAAGAACTGTCAAATACATGATCAGAGGTCTTCCTTCCACAGGCAGAGACAATATCGGAGGTTCAGACAGATATTCTTTGATACTGTCGAAAGCTTTCTGGCAGTCCTCGGTCCAATCATGAGACTGATCTTTCCGAAGAAGCTTGAATATCGGCGCACATGTGGCAGTCATGTGGGATATAAATCTGGAAATGTAATTCAAGCGGCCAAGAAAACCTCGGACTTGCTTCTCAGTTTTGGGTGCAGGCATCTCTTGTATTGCTTTGACCTTTGCAGGATCAACCTCAATACCTCTTTCACTTACCACAAAACCCAACAACTTGCCGGAACGGACTCCAAATGTACATTTGTTCGGATTCAAGCGAAGTATGAACTTCCTCAGATGCTGAAAAAGCTTCAACAAATGCTCAACATGCTCAATTTCCGTTCGGGACTTAGCAATCATGTCATCAACATAGACCTCTATCTCCTTGTGCATCATATCATGAAACAAGGTAGTCATAGCTCGTTGATACGTGGCTCCGGCTTTCTTCAAACCGAAGGGCATCACTCGATAACAGAATGTTCCCCAAGGTGTGATGAATGTTGTCTTCTCCATATCCTCGGGTGCCATCTTGATTTGATTATATCCGGAAAATCCGTCCATAAACGAAAAGACTTTGAATTTAGCTGTATTGTCTACCAACATATCAATGTGTGGTAGAGGAAAATCATCTTTCGGGCTAGCCTTATTCAAATCTCTATAATCAACGCACATACGGACCTTACCATCCTTCTTAGGAACAGGCACAATATTGCCACCCACTGAGGATATGTAGAAGTCACTAGAAACCCCGCATCAATTTGCTTCTGAACTTCCTCTTTGATTTTCACTGCCATATCTGGATGAGTTCTTCTGAGCTTCTGCTTCACAGGCACGCACTCAGGCTTCAAAGGCAGGAAATGTTGCACAATATCTGTATCTAAACCCGGCATATCTTCATAGGACCAAGCAAAGATATCTGAATATTCTCGTAGCAAACTGATCAAATCTTCCTTGACAGACCCTTCAAGAAGTGCCCCAATCTTTACCAGGCGAACACAATCCTCAGACCCCAAGTTGACTGTTTCCAAGTCTTCGAGATGCGGCTGAATGATCTTCTCTTCGTGCTCAAGGAGACGGGTAATCTCATCAGGAATCCCCTCAACGTCATCTTCCTCTGCCTCAAATACAGGGAATTCAAAATTGGGAGATGGCGTTGGATCATTATGTTCAATGGGTTTTAGGATCAACCTACATAATGATTTTGGTTAATGAAAAATTTAAACATTTAAACAAGCAAACCATTATGCAGATGAAAAGGATTGTTTTTATTCTTGTTTTTTTATGGGTTTTTTGTGATCACTGATTTCATGCAAAAAAGCAAAAAGTGAAAACAAAGGAAAAACAAATGTTTAACAATGCATTAATTGAATGAAAACATCATTGTATATATGCTTTGCCAACAATGTCATCACTTCTCCTTTTGGCATGGGAGAAGGGTTTTAAACAAAGTGAACAATTACTCTGATCTATGGATGACTGTAGGAACATCTACAGCGACCCAATTGTGGCAGACACCACCAGGAATAACGAAGTTGTTCACGTCTTCTGCATCCTCTTCCAAGATAGCAGCAGCTTCCTCCTCAGGTTGATCATCATGGATGAATCCTCCACTTGTGAACAAACCTTGCTCATTACATGCCCCAGAACAGTAGCCAATGCCAGCCCGGGATCTATTGTCTTCAAGTTCAATCACCTTCCCTAATCCAGCAACTGCACCACATTCAATGGCCAGCTTTGCATCACGGTAGGAAGTGAATGAAGGAGACTTCTTCTCGATTGGTTCATCAATAGATAAAGCTTGGAACGGAGTTCCAGCTTCGTCCTCAGCGTCAATGTACGAGAAAGAAGACAGATGGCTAACCAGGAGAGCCTTTTCTCCCCCTACTACAACCAATTTCTTATTTTTGACAAATTTCAGCTTTTGGTGTAGGGTGGATGTCACGGCGCCAGCCTCGTGAATCCATGGTCTGCCTAAGAGACAGCTATAAGATGGGTGGATATCCATTACCTGGAAGGTAACTTGGAAATCACTTGGTCCAATTTTGATTAGGAGATCCACTTCCCCAATCACGGTCTTACGCGACCCATCGAATGCTTTTACAACAACCCCACTCTGCCTCATAGGAGGACCTTGATATGACAATCTGGAGAGTGTGGTTTTTGGCAATACATTTAGAGAAGATCCAGTGTCCACCAGCACATTGGACATTGCATCAGATTTGCAATTCATGGAGATATGTAAAGCCATGTTGTGGTCTCTTCCCTCCTCAGGGAGATCAGCGTCACAAAAGCTCAAAGTGTTGCAAGCGGTGATGTTTGCAACAATACTATCAAATTGCTCGATGGTGACGTCGTGATCAACGTACGCCAGGTCCAAGACTTTCTGCAGAGCCTCCCTATGGGGTTCTGAATTCAGCAGCAGAGAAAGAATGGAAATCTTGGATGGTGTTTGTAGAAGCTGGTCTACAATGTTGTACTCACTCTTTCTGATAAGCCTCAGCATCTCATCAGATTCTTCATCTACAATGCCACTCGGGCCAACTGAAGAAGTAGGAGTTTTTTGTACAGAGGAGGATGGTTTGGCAACATCACGTGCCTGATTCTGACTATTAACAGCGGTCCCAACCGGACGCTCAACCGTATCAGAAGCAACAGCCTTAGGAGGCGCAGAAAACACACGGCCACTTCGGGTCAAGCCACTTACGTCAGCGACGTTGGTCACGGAAGTTGAAGGCAAAGGCACTTCTACCCCATCTTGCACGGCAACAGGGTTGTATCTGAATGGTACGGCTCTGTCAGATGAATAGGGCACAGGGCCGGCAGGTTTAATGACCAAAGAAGGGGAAGCCTTCGGCTTGCTGCTATCATAGCGGATAACAACATGCTCGGGCAGCTTGAACACTGGTGAAATCACATTCACTTCAGGCTCGTCTTCATCAACATTGCGATTCTGCAGAATCTCAATGGTACCCTCATTCAACAACTTTTGGAGTTCTCTTCGTACTTGATCGCAACCCAAGCGGTTAACCGAGCAGACGCGGCACTTGTCGTGGTTATGCTCTAAGTAGCTGTACTGACACAGCAAACGATGTAATTCAACCAACGACTGCCTAATGTGGCTTACATATCTGACCTTGTACTTCCCAAGGCATTCCTGAACCATATTAACTGATTTCCCATGCGCAGGCAATGGGTTCTTGGTGACATTCGGGCCTGAATCTTCAAAACTCAAGATTCCACATCTCATAAGGTCTTGAACCTTAGTCTTGAGTGGGTAGCAATTCTCGATGTCGTGGCCCGGAGCACTGGAATGGTAAACACAATGTTGATCTGGTTTGTACCACCATTGTGGATTTGCAGGAATGGCAGGAGGATCCCTGGGAGAAACCAATTTCCTTTCCAACAAGGAAGGATAAAGCTCTGCATACGTCATAGGAATTGGATCGAAGCTAATCTTCTTCCTATCATAACCCAAGTTAGCTTGATTGGTTGTACTGCCACGAGGCTGGTAAGTCTGTTGCTGTGGACGATGTTGTTGTTGGTACTGAGGCTGTTGATATTGTTGCTGATAACATGAAATTATATCATATTTTAGGACTCAATTCAATTAAATTTTATCATTATTTATTTCAGTTCACTTCATTTTATTAGATATTACGCAGTATTTTCTTCCTATTTGTCTCAGGTGGCTTATTTTGAAGCACAAGTAAAAATGGAAGAAAAGGAGGTGCAAAAAGGAGAGAAAATGAACCAAATATCAAAGCCCAGCCCAAAGTACAAGAACACAGGTGCTGTGCCTGTGACGGACGTAACAGAGGTTGTGACGAGCGTCACGCCTTGCACACTCCTGTGACGAACGTCACACATGGTGTGACGAACGTCACACCAGTCCCCTACATTTTTGGCTCAAGGAACGCTTCAGAGACGTTGAGGGAGAGTTGAAGCCGATATCCACGCCTAAGTACTTTGCACGTTGAAGACCTTTGGAAGCGGAAGCAGTTACTCAAGGCACCAATATAAATAGCCACTTTCCAAACCTAAAAGGGTTCCACGTTTTTTTTTCCATATTCTTCCTTTTGCCGTTTTCGCTTTTGCCTTTTTCTCTTCCAGCAACTTAAGCATTATCTTTACAGCATTGCTTTTACGAGTTTTACACTATTTCCCTTGCAATTTCTATTTCCTTTTTAGCATTTAGTTAATTCTTTTCGCACAATAGTTTCTACACCGGAAACTATTGTGTACCTTTTTATCGGATCTAACCTTACGTTAGAATCCAGTTTTTATTTCCTTCGTTTTAATTTGTTGTTTAATTGAAGAATCCAAGAACAAATCCTACCGGCTTGTGGTGGAGTGTTCAAGACTACTGTTTAACTTATTCAAGACTACTGTTTAACTTATTCAGGTTCTTTAATTATTATTTAATGATTTTTTTTATTATTTATTTATATTATCTGCCTGGGATGAGTCTGTTTATGCATGATAAGTATTTAAGTTTGTTTAGCATGTCTGGCTAATTCGCTTAGATATCGGTATGTAAAGTAAGCGGAATAAGGAATCAAAAACTAAGTCGGTTTAATTAAATTTAAAATTAAAATCACTCTTTTTACGGTCTCAATTTACAAGGTTAATAACAAAGGTTTTTTTTTACGAAAGTAAAAGACATAAAGAAGTTAAAATCAATAGAGCGAGAGTTTGAGGTTTTAACTGGACAGTGTAAATTAGACATTGATTCTAGATCAGGGCGAGAGCAAGCTTTAGAGTTAATTAAATTCCGATCTTTTCCAAAAAGTATTTTTAAAGATTGAATGTGAGGACGAGAGTTAAGCATTCGAATTTAATTATAAAACCTAAGTCAACAGAGCGAGAGTTTGAGATAAGGGTGTTTAAACGGTCAGTGTTTTCTTGAAAAGAGTTTCTATGGACTGTATTGCTTTCAAAAAATGGTTTTTTGACTTTATTATAAGTGACAGCTACATTAACATAAAATCATGGTTTATTCAACAGAGCGAGAGATTGAGATAAAACTTTTAATCAATAAAGTCAACTGAAAAGATTTATTTTAAAACCAAGAAACCGACAAAGAATTGATTCCCTAATTACGACGAACTACATACCGATATCCGCTTTATTAATATTTAATTTAGATTCTATTTTTAGTTTTAGCTTTTCCCCCAAAAAATCAAACATTATCCATCTTAGCTTTACGAAGTAACCTTAGATAACGGTATATCGATTCATAAGTCCCTGTGGGATCGATATCTTTTAAAACTACGCGATAGAACTGTGCACTTGCAGTTTGTACCCCAAATTCGACTCACGAAGTCGAGCGATCAAGTTTTTGGCGCCGTTGCCGGGGATTTTTATTTAATCGATATCGTAACTCTTCCGTTACGCTGTAGAGACTAAGGTTTTTTTTTCTTCTGTTCTTTCTTTCGTTGATTTGTATGCCACGCACTCGCTCACAAGGCGAACCGCTCTATTTACGAATCAACGATATCGAACTATATCTCCGAGTCCTACGACGAATTCGGGAATATCGTGCTGCAAACAATCTCCCTCCTGTAGAACTTCCTGATTTCAAAAACATTTTTCCTTCGATACCCGAGATGGCAGAACCAGCTCGTGCTCTTAGAGATTACGCCGCCCCATCGCAAGATGAACCGCATTCAAGTATTGCTCCATCCGCAATCGAAGCAAACAACTTCGAACTTAAACCTTCGCTGTTGCAGGCTGTGCAACAGAACCAATTCTCTGGAAATCCTACCGAGGATCCAAACCTTCATTTATCCGTATTTGTCCAATACGCTGATACTGTTAAAGCTAATGGTGTCACTTCAGAGGCAATTCGACTTCGTCTTTTTCCTTTCTCATTAAGAGATAGCGCTAGAAGATGGCTTCAGTCTCTCCCTTCCAACTCTGTCACCACATGGAACGAGTTGAAGAAAGTTTTTCTTGCCCGATACTTTCCTCCAAGCAAAACAGCTATGTTAAGAGCCCAGATAAACGGATTTAAACAGAAAGACAACGAGTCTCTTTTCGAAGCATGGGAAAGATACAAAGACATGATGAGACTTTGCCCACACCATGGTTTGGAAGACTGGTTAGTAATTCACACATTTTATAATGGTCTCTTGTACAACACAAGGTTAACAATAGACGCCGCTGCAGGTGGTGCACTAATGAACAAACCTTATGCTGATGCTTACCAGCTTATCGAGAGCATGGCCCAAAACCACTATCAGTGGGGAACCGAACGAACAATGGTGGAAAAACCTCAAACAAAAATTGGCATGTACGAGATAAGTAACCTTGATCACGTCAATGCAAAAGTGGATGCTTTGGTCCAGAAAATTGAAAGTTTAAATGTATCACCTCCAGCCGCCGTGGTTGCTATAACTCAGAATTGCGAGGTCTGTGGAATCCAAGGTCACACTCCTACGGATTGTCAACTCTTAACAGGAATCCAAGCAGAGCAAGTAAACTACGCTCAAGGAAGCCCCTACTCGCATACCTATAACTCAAATTGGAAGAACCATCCAAACTTTTCATATAAAAGTAATAATGCTTTGTACGCACCTGGACAATCTCTAAATCAAGCCCCAGCTATACCTCCGGGATATCAGAAACCGAACCCATCCATGCCTAACAATAACGCCCCTAGGAAATCCAACTTGGAAATCATGATGGAAAACTTTTTAGCTTCCCAACAACAAACCAATAAAGATTTCTTAAACCAGAATGTACACACTGGCGAACAACTTAAACAACTAGCAAGCAAAGTAGATGCCCTGGCTACCCATAACAAAATGCTGGAAACACAAATATCACAAGTAGCTCAACAACAAGCGCCTACTGCTGCCCCAACTGGTACATTCCCTGGACAGCCCCAACCTAACCCGAGAAGCCACGCTCATGCAATCATATTAAGAAGTGGAACGGAAGTGGAAGGACCGTCTGATCCAAGGATAGAAAACCAAAACCCTAAAAAATCAACTTAGGAAAGCGAACCTAAGGAAAAGGAAGAGAGTAATAAGGAAACCATAGAAAAGAAGGAACCTTATGTACCTCCACCACCTTACAAACCACCTATCCCTTACCCTCAAAGGCTTGTTAAAACCAAAGATGCGGGCCAATTTAGAAAATTTGTTGATCTCCTTAAACAATTAAACGTTACAATTCCGTTCACCGAAGCTATTACGCAGATGCCCTCATATGCTAAATTCTTAAAAGAAATTCTTTCTAATAAGAGGAAACTTGAAGATAGCGAAACCGTTACACTCCCTGCCGAATGTAGCGCTATAATCCAAAACATGCCTCCTAAACTCAAGGATCCGGGTAGTTTCTCTATACCCTGTCACATAGGAAAATTTGTCATCGACAAAGCCTTATGCGATTTAGGAGCCGGAATTAGCGTTATGCCTTTATCCATATGTAAGAAACTGGAAATGGGAGAATTAAGACCAACCAAAATGTCTGTGCAACTAGCAGATCGTTCCATAAAATATCCTGTAGGAATTCTTGAAAACGTTCCCGTACGCATAGGTCAATTCTACATTCCAACTGATTTTACAATTATGGACATTAGAGAAGATGATATTACACCCATTATACTGGGAAGACCGTTCTTAGCAACTGCCGGTGCAATCATAGACGTAAAACGAGGACGACTCACCTTCGAAGTAGGTGAAGAGAAAATTGAGTTCATTCTTTCCCAATTCTTGAAAGCACCTGCAATAGAAGATACATGTTACTTCATGGATATCATCGATGAATGCATAAAAGAAGCAGAGTTAGGAGAAGACAAATCATCCGACTACCTTGTAGAAGACAAATCTAACCAATGTTTAGCAATAACACCGGACCCTACGCAATGTCTTAACAAACCAACCCTTGACCTGAAAACACTTCCCAAAAATCTGAGATATGAATTCCTAGACTTAGAACTTGAACAACCTGTGATAGTCAATGCAGACCTAGGAAGACTCGAAACAGAAAAACTCCTACATATCTTAAGAAAGTATCCAACCGCACTAGGTTACCACATCACCGATCTTAAAGGAATAAGTCCTTCTATTTGTATGCACCGCATCATGCTAGAAGAAGACTGTAAAACCTCTAGAGAACACCAGAGGAGACTAAATCCGATCCTGAGTGAGGTAGTAAAGAAGGAAATAACCAAGTTATTAGAAGCAGGCATTATATATCCTATATCTGATAGCAAATGGGTTAGTCCTGTACACGTAGTACCAAAGAAAGGAGGCATAACCGTTATTGAAAATGAAAAAGGGGAAACTATAACTAAACGAATCGAATCGGGATGGAGAATGTGCATCGACTATAGGAAACTAAACAAAGCAACCTGAAAAGATCATTTCCCTTTACCATTCATTGACCAGATGTTAGAACGATTAGCAAAACGTTCACATTTCTTTTATCTAGACGGTTATTCAGGCTTCTTTCAAATACCAATTCACCCTGATGACCAAGAAAAGACAACGTTCACGTGCCCTTTTGGTACCTTCGCTTATAGACGAATGTCGTTTGGCCTGTGTAATGCTCCTGCAACCTTTCAAAGATGCATGATGGCAATTTTCGCCGACTTTCTCGAAAACATCATGGAAGTATTTATGGATGACTTTTCCGTATACGGACAAAGTTTTGAAGAATGCCTTGAAAACCTAGAAAGAGTTCTTGAGCGATGTGTAAAAGTAAACTTAGTACTTAACTGGGAGAAGTGCCACTTTATGGTACAAGAAGGAATTGTTTTAGGACACATCATCTCGAACAGAGGAATCGAAGTAGACAAAGCCAAAATAGAGGTAATCGAAAATCTTCAACCCCCAAGAACCGTGAGAGAAGTACGAAGCTTTTTAGGACACGCCGGTTTTTACCGACGATTCATCAAAGACTTCTCTAAGATAACTAAACCTTTAACCGGAATATTGATGAAAGATGCTGAATTCATATTCGACGATAACTGTTTAAAAGCATTCCAAACGCTTAAGCAAGCATTGATCTCCGCACCCATAATGCAGACACCCGACTGGAATGAACCATTCGAAATAATGTGTGATGCCAGTGATTATGCTGTAGGTGCTGTTTTAGGACAACGAAAGGATAAAAAGCCTCACGTTATATATTACGCAAGTAGGACCCTAGATGAAGCGCAGATGAATTACGCCACTACCGAAAAAGAACTCCTAGCAGTGGTATTTGCGCTAGATAAATTTCGTTCCTACTTGGTCGGAGCCAAAATAATAGTTTACACTGATCACGCCGCTACCAAGTACCTCTTAACAAAAAAGGATGCTAAACCTAGACTCCTAAGATGGATCTTGTTGCTACAAGAGTTCGATTTAGAAATCAAAGACAAGAAAGGAACTGAAAACGTAGTAGCAGACCACCTCTCTAGACTTGAGAACCTTGAACCGGAAAGAACATCAATTAATGATGATTTCTCGTACGATAAACTTATAGCTACTTTGGAAGAGAATAACTCTGACAAGCAAGTAGAAACTACCTTAGCTATATCTGTCACACCATGGTACGCTGATCTCGTCAATTATTTAGCCGCCGGAATAGTTCCACCTACTTTATCCTACCAGCAGAAGAAACGATTCTTCTACGACATAAAACACTATTACTGGGATGATCCCTTACTTTTCAAAAGAGGCCCCGATGGTATCTTCCGTCGATGTATACCCGAAGAAGAGGTAGAAAATATAATCCAACACTGCCACTCCGCTCCTTATGGTGGACACACAAGTACATCCAAGACCTGCTCTAAAATCCTACAAGCCGGCTTTTATTGGCCAACTATATGGAAGGACGTACATGCGGCTATCAAGGAATGTGACAGATGCCAACGCACAGGAAACATATCTAGACGTGACGAGATGCCACAAAAGGGTATTTTCGAAGTAGAGATTTTCGACGTGTGGGGAATAGACTTCATGGGACCTTTTCCATCCTCTTTCGGTAACAAATACATACTCGTGGCAGTCGACTACGTATCAAAATGGATCGAAGCTATAGCTTCTCCAACAAATGACACCCGAGTAGTAACTAGACTCTTTAAGAATATAATATTTCCGAGATTTGGCATCCCAAGAATAGTAGTCATAGATGGTGGATCGCACTTTATATCCAAGGTACTCGAAAAACTATTGTTTAAATACGGCGTGAGACATAGGATAGCGACACCTTACCACCCTCAGACCAGTGGGCAAGTGGAAGTGTCCAATAGAGAGATTAAACAAATATTAGAGAAAATAGTCGCCACTTCAAGGAAAGATTGGTCATTAAAATTACCAGAAGCTTTGTGGGCATACCGAACTGCTTATAAAACCCCCATAGGGACGACCCCATTTAAGCTCATTTATGGAAAATCCTGTCACCTCCCGGTAGAGTTAGAGCATAAGGCCTATTGGGCTATTAGAAATCTGAATTTAAACTATAAGGTCGCCGGCGAAAAGAGAATCCTTGACATAAACGAATTAGAGGAACTCAGAAGAGACGCCTATGAAAATTCCAGAATCTACAAAGAAAGAACAAAACAATGGCATGACAAGCGTATATCAAGGAAAATCTTCAAGCAAGGCGACGCAATCCTTTTATTTAACTCTAGACTAAAGCTATTCCCGGGAAAACTACGATCCAGATGGTCAGGTCCTTTTCATATCACTAACATCTTTCCCAGTGGAGCGATAGAAATTAAAGGCAAATCCACAGAACCGTTCACTGTAAACGGGCAACGTCTAAAACACTATCACTATGCGGAAACCAACGAAGATTCGCAAATCCTACACTTAGACGAATTGCCTCCAGGATCAATAGATAATACTTAACAGTTTCTTTGTCGAGCTTGCGACATTTAAACAAAGCGCTTAGTGGGAGACAACCCACAATTATTTTATTATTTTCTTATTTTATTATTATCATTTTCCTATTTCTTCCTTAATTATTCTTTTAATTTCTGTTTAGTATTCATTCTTAATTTATGTTAACTTAAAAAAAAAAAAAAACCTTTTTCTTCTTTCGGCATTTGGCCAAATCCTAACTAAAACTCATGTTTTCTTTTCTCTAGCTAACACTAACCAGATGGGACATACTGATCGTATGGGTATCAAATTCAGAGGAATGGCTCAGAAACAAAAGTTTGACGAACTAGCCACTAGAGAGATGCTACCTAGTTTATATGCTGATGATTGGGCTATGACTGCCCTTGGACTAAGAGAAAGTGTCCTGTATTTGCTGAATCAGATAGGATGGGAGACATCCCCTATCCTAAGACATTTCGCCACCTATCGGAGACTCACACTAGAATTCCTTAGCTCATTAATCTATCTACCCAGCCATGGAAAAGGAATTAGCAGAGGTTTTATCCAGTTCAGAATGTTCAACATGGAGTACCAATTTAATATTAGAGACTTTACAAACCTATTGGGTTTTCCTACCTCCTTCGACACATTCACAATAAGCCAGGAAGAACTTCTTGAATATAGAGAACTTGAACACTTTTGGGGTAGTTTGACTGGAAATGATGAACCCGAGGACCATGAGTATCTCCCGGGAAACATTCACAACCCGGCCTTCCGTTATTTCCATGGGATCCTCACCCACACCTTATTTGGAGAGAAGCCAAACAGCACTTCAGTTTCACGTGATGAACTCTTCATCCTATTCTGTGCTTCTCAGAACCGTCCAGTAAACGGTGCCACCTTTATGCTAGCAAATTTAGACCACCTTATCCAAGATGAGCGAGCACCTATTAGAATAGGCGGTTTGATAACCATGATTGGTAACGCTATCGGGTTACGTCAGTCGATTCTCGACCTAAGCCCTTTTTGTGGCATTACTACTATGAGTATACCCTTCCTCTTCAACACCTTGTTTATAGCAAACCTAGGATCTGATGAGTTTGAGCTTATTATTAATAACCAGGTTCTTTGCCTATTTACCTTACCCGATCCTAGGACTAGTGTTTATAACCGCAACAACTGGCTCTACAATCTGAACGAAACCCCCACTCCCGCTAGATCCACTGAATCCATCCAGGACTATGAGATTTATAATGACCAGATCCCTTATGCCGAATCCGACCCTCGGACACCATCCGGCTATTATGATATTAACCCTCCTCCTCAGCCTGTTCAGACCGAAGAATCAGCAATATCCGACCTCCGGCATCATATGCCCGGAGCTGATTATAACACCGCCATTGAAGCTTTGATGTCAGAACAAGATGCCCTCAGAGAAGAATTTACTAACATGAGACACGAAGTTCTAGGATACATGAGCAGTATGACAGATCAGTTTCACGAGTTGCTACACCGTGTTAACTCTTTTTCTCCTCCGGCCAGAGATAGTGCAGATGGATAGAATTTATTTATTTTTCTTAGTTATTCAGTTTTAAGATTATTCATTAATGTTATTTGAATTCATGTTCGCATTTGTTTCCTTTTCACATTTCTTTTGTTTTTTTTTCTTTCCAATATTACATTATGATCATTTTATTGAAGCTATTTATTTAATTTTATTATGCAATAGCTATTATATTCTCTACTGTTGCTGCCTATAACTTATTGAATTATTCATGCAATATTATGCAAAGTAGAATAGCATGCAAGATAAATTAATTCGCAAGATAAAACAATCTAAAAACAAAACAAAATAATAAAAATAAATCCATTACCAAAGTAATTCTGTAGAACGCTACTGAAGCCTTGCCAAAAAGAATGTGTGACGAGCGTCACACAATCTATGACGAACGGCACGCCAAGAGCCTGTTACGACCGTCACACCCCTGTGACGAGCGTAACACCTTTCTGACTAGGTGAACGTTACATAGCCGTTGGAGACGAACGTTACACCCTTCAAATTTTTTATCTTCCCCATTTATTCACATTTACCCACATTTACTTTTCAACCATTTTCTTTTCCAACTTCCAAATTCTTTTCCTATAAATACCCATCAAAACCTCCCTTCATTCACCACAAACCATTCTCTCCCATCCAATACATTTCTTTTCTCTCCAAAATTACTCCTTCAAATTCATTCATCACTATGGCGGGAAATCAGAATTTCGGAAATATCATCTTCCGATCCGAAGACGAATATTATCAAAGGGAGCAATTCGAGCGTTTCCAACAGCGAGGCGTCGTCTCCACCAGGTACCCTGATTTTACTTGTTTACACCAATTAGGATTACTCCAAGGTATCGAATGGATGCTCCGTCAAGCCGACTTAACCTTCCTATGCACCCATAACCAACCAACATACCCCTCCCTAACCTTAGAATTCTTAAGTTCATACGCATACACCACTTCCGCCGGTGAAGATGAATTTTTAACCGGCACCGCAACCTTCCGAATGTTCAACACCGAGTACTCCTTAACCCAAAACCAATTGAGTACCATGCTACAATTTCCCACAGAAGGTCAAGTCTACCCTAGAATCCCTCCCGAAATAAACTGGAGCACAGTTGCCATTTCCACCCTTTTTAAGAAAATATCCGGTCTAGATGCCTACAACTGGGAAGAACACCTTCTTTCCCACATACATAACCCCACCATCCGATATTTTCTCCGGATCCTACAAAACACAGTTTTTGGAAGACCAAACAACAGTAAGGTCAACGCAAAAGAACTATTCTTCCTCGAATGCGTCTTCGAACCGACTACTAAGGTAAACGCTGCCTCTTTTCTGTTTCATCATATCCGCACCTTATGTGCTAGAGGCCTCCAACCCTTTGTAATTGGTGGATTAATCACCACCATTGCACTTGGCTTAAACTTAGGGGACCGACTCCAAACCTTAGAATCTCTACCTCCCCTATTTATGGACATCAACTACTGTCGATCCAGCCGCATGATTAAGAATAGAGTAGGAGGAGGATATTATCTTATGGTGAACAACCAAGCCATCCCAAGCGTTGTCCTACCCAACATGGCCCTGACCGATGTCACAAACCGCAACCGCCTCCTCTATGATCTACATGCTCCCGAAGCCACCGAGCCTTCACAAGCAAACCCGCCCACAGACGAGTTTGAGGAAATGGAGCAAGGTGATCAGCCTCCCGCACAACAATCCGTCCCGCTCAACCCTTCCGATAATGCAACTGGCCCATCCTCCCACCGTCGTCGACGAAGAAGGCCTGCAACCAACGACGACATCATGGATGCTATTGATGGTATGCAGGCACAGAATGTCGAGATGATGCAGATGATGCGTCAAATGCAACAACAACAGGATGCTAGGAATGCCATTACCGACCAGCGGTTTACTGAGTTGTTCAGCAGGTTCGACAACTTAGACTTACGTCAGAGATCACCTGGCCCAAGAACCAGAGGCGGTAGGCAGCCTTAGTTGTAGTTTCTTTTTCCTTTCCTTACAACATTGGGGACAATGTTTAGTTTAAGTATGGGGGGGGGGGGGGGAAACCATGTTCTTTCTATTTCCATATTTCAAGTATGTACCTTTCCCTTCATTGTTATTTTAATTATATAAAAAAAAAATCTATTATTTTAAGTTAAGTCCCGAGTGTGAACAAATTTCTATTATCTATTCCCTCAAATTTCCATGAGCCACAATAAAAATTCAACACCCAATAAGTATAAAGGTTGCTCACCTTATCGATCTTGAGACGAATTAAGACAAAGACCACTACCGCCAAACACTCTAAACGAACCTTAACATGTTAGATCAGATAAGTACCTATTATACCAATCCCTTGAACTTTTAGTTTTATAGTAACCCCGAGTAGTTTATACAAGAAGTCAGCACCATCCTAATAGCAAACTACGTGGAGAGCCGATGAATATAAGTGAATGATTCCCAAAGTAACAAAAAAAAAAAAATATATCAGGAAATGCATTAATTAAGTTAGGTGATCCCTACCAGATCATTTAATCTAAAGGTTGCAGATCATACAAAAGCATAAGATGAAAGATCCATTACGAGTTGGTTCAGCAAGTATCTGGTACTGAACTTGGTAGAGCGGACTACGGTCCGATCCCCCGCAATTTGCAATGGACTGAATAACGAAGTTATCCGACTTATGTACCAGAACTTCTAGATAAAAGGGAATCAGAATCACTAACCGGTTACTCCACTATGTGCGCGAAAAGATAAAGGGCTTAATGTGATTTCGCTTGAATGAAAACGGGTGAAATAAGAGTGAAGGAACTAGGATAGCTATCGTAGTGTACTTGAACCGATTTGCATAAGGTGGGGTTATCTAGGTTGTAGCGGTGGTCGTTGATGTCAAGATTTAACTCAAGTTACTTCTAAACAAAGTTTACATGCAGCCTAATACGAATTGACGTGTGTTTTGAAATTTCATCTGGCTAAAAATCTTAACAAGTTCTATATTGTATTTTGCTTGAGGACAAGTAAAGATCTAAGTATGGGGGAGTTTGATAACATGAAATTATATCATATTTTAGGACTTAATTCAATTAAATTTTATCATTATTTATTTCAGTTCACTTCATTTTATTAGATATTACGCGGTATTTTCTTCCTATTTGTCTCAGGTGGCTTATTTTGAAGCACAAGTAAAAATGGAAGAAAAGGAGGTGCAAAAAGGAGAGAAAATGAACCAAATATCAAAGCCCAGCCCAAAGTACAAGAACACAGGTGCTGTGCCTGTGACGGACGTAACAGAGGCTGTGACGAGCGTCACGCCTTGCACACTCCTGTGACGAACGTCACACATGGTGTGACGAACGTCACAGCAGTCCCCTACATTTTTGGCGCAAGGAACGCTTCAGAGACGTTGAGGGAGAGTTGAAGCCGATATCCACGCCTAAGTACTTTGCACGTTGAAGACCTTTGGAAGCGGAAGCAGTTACTCAAGGCACCAATATAAATAGCCACTTTCCAAACCTAAAAGGGTTCCACGTTTTTTTTTCCATATTCTTCCTTTTGCCGTTTTCGCTTTTGCCTTTTTCTCTTCCAGCAACTTAAGCATTATCTTTACAGCATTGCTTTTACGAGTTTTACACTATTTCCCTTGCAATTTCTATTTCCTTTTTAGCATTTAGTTAATTCTTTTCGCACAATAGTTTCTACACCGGAAACTATTGTGTACCTTTTTATCGGATCTAACCTTACGTTAGAATCCAGTTTTTATTTCCTTCGTTTTAATTTGTTGTTTAATTGAAGAATCCAAGAACAAATCCTACCGGCTTGTGGTGGAGTGTTCAAGACTACTGTTTAACTTATTCTAGACTACTGTTTAACTTATTCAGGTTCTTTAATTATTATTTAATGCTTTGTTTTATTATTTATTTATATTATCTGCCTGGGATGAGTCTGTTTATGCATGATAAGTATTTAAGTTTGTTTAGCATGTCTGGCTAATTCGCTTAGATATCGGTATGTAAAGTAAGCGGAATAAGGAATCAAAAACTAAGTCGGTTTAATTAAATTTAAAATTAAAACCACTCTTTTTACGGTCTCAATTTACAGGGTTAATAACAAAGGTTTTTTTTTACGAAAGTAAAAGACATAAAGAAGTTAAAATCAATAGAGCGAGAGTTTGAGGTTTTAACTGGACAGTGTAAATTAGACATTAATTCTAGATCAGGGCGAGAGCAAGCTTTAGAGTTAATTAAATTCCGATCTTTTCCAAAAAGTATTTTTAAAGATTGAATGTGAGGACGAGAGTTAAGCATTCGAATTTAATTATATAACCTAAGTCAACAGAGCGAGAGTTTGAGATAAGGGTGTTTAAACGGTCAGTGTTTTCTTGAAAAGAGTTTCTATGGACTGTATTGCTTTCAAAAAATGGTTTTTTGACTTAATTATAAGTGACAGCTACATTAACATAAAATCATGGTTTATTCAACAGAGCGAGAGTTTGAGATAAAACTTTTAATCAATAAAGTCAACTGAAAAGATTTATTTTAAAACCAAGAAACCGACAAAGAATTGATTCCCTAATTACGACGAACTACATACCGATATCCGCTTTATTAATATTTAATTTAGATTCTATTTTTAGTTTTAGCTTTTCCCCCAAACAATCAAACATTATCCACCTTAGCTTTACGAAGTAACCTTAGATAACGGTATATCGATTCATAAGTCCCTGTGGGATCGATATCTTTTAAAACTACGCGATAGAACTGTGCACTTGCAGTTTGTACCCCAAATTCGACTCACGAAGTCGAGCGATCAGTTGCTGATGCTGATATTGCTGATGTTGCTGAGCATTGTCTTTAAAGACAGGTGCTATATGAGCCACCTGGTGCTGATGACCGGCACGGCGTGCAGGCTTCCTCTGAGCAGAGAGTCTTCTATTGGTGGGATGGGATTGCACAGCATGTGCTTCCCCATCCTTCCTCTTAAACGCTCCATATCGTTTAGAGGAAGAGCTCTCATCCTTCGCCAATCGTCCTTCACGGACACCTTCCTCAAGACACATCCCCATGTTCACCATCTCGGTGAAATCAGAGGGAGCGCTTGCTACCATCCGCTCATAATAGAATGAGCCAAGAGTCTTCAAAAAGATCTTGGTCATTTCTTTCTCCTCAAGCGGTGGAGTGATCTGAGCTGCTAGCTCTCGCCATCTCTGGGCCTACTCCTTGAAGGTTTCCTTGTCCTTCTACGACATGGACCTGAGTTGATCTCGGTCAGGCGCCATATCGATGTTATATTTATACTGCTTGACGAAGGCTTCGCCAAGGTCGTTGAAGGATCTGATATTGGCACTGTCTAAGCTCATGTACCATCTGAGCGCGGCACCGGACAGACTATCTTGGAAATAATGAATCAGAAGCTGATCATTATCAGTCTGGGTAGACATCTTCCTGGCGTACATGACCAGGTGAGCGAGTGGACAGGTGTTCCCTTTATACTTTTCAAAGTCAGGTACTTTGAATTTAATCGGTATCTTCACACCGGGAACAAGGCACAACTCGGCAGCAGACTTGCCGAATAAATCTTTGCCTCGAAGAGTCTTCAATTCCTTTCTCAGCTCAAGGAACTGGTCGTTCATGGCGTCCATCTTTTCATAAACGTCCGGGCCCTCAGATGGCTCGGAGTGATAGATGGTGTCGTCTACCCTTGGCATGGTATGCACGACAGGAGGAGCGGGAACAGGGACCGGGCTAGATGCCGGCATATGAGCAAAAGTTGGAGCAGGCCGATCAGGCATAAAACCTGGAGGCATCCCCCACGGGAACCCGACTGGCATAGCATTGGGCACCGGAGCACTGGTTGGCACAGTCGAAGTGGAGACCTCTGAAATAACCGTCCTCTGGGTAGGAGTTGCGGGAGGTTGAGCAGGTTGATTTTGAGCAGCGAGGAGTTGCTCCATCAAAGCGCCAAGTCTGGCGACCTCTTCCTTCAATTCTCTGTTCTCTTGTTCTAGCTGCTCCATTACTTTCGCAGAATTGACTCGAGTATAATACTGGTGAGTCAGCTTGTCTTCAAAATAAATGAAGAACAAAGAGTTAGGACAAGAAGACCAGAAACAAAGGGTACCTGCTTATGCAAAAATGATGCATGAAATGCTTGTGCAGATGCTTTATTTATTTTCAAGGAACCCTTAGGGTATTATTTGCAATATTTTGAATAGTTAAAGCATTTTAATTTCTCATGGAAAATATTTCATTCAATATATCAAGACAAAGAAGTACAGCATTTTTTGATCATTACAAAGAGAAAAGGGAAATAAACATCCTATGGATCCCTAGAAGCTCGGGATGCTGGAAGACGAGAAGTACACAGCTTCTTGATCTCTCTCTCATAGGCCGCTTCCATATCTGCTTTCTCCTTTGCAAGTTGATCATACCTCCTCTTCCAGAATTGTGAAGACTGAGGAAGCAGAGAGGTCCAAGTGTCGTTCGGGTCGTCGATCACTCGATGCTCGAGGAACTCAATCATAGCGTCCTTCTCCTTAAGCTGCTGCAGTAATTCTTCTCTTTCACGGATCCAAGCACGTGAAAGGTCTTCTTCTCTCAACTCCTCTACACGTTGGGTAGGGAGGGTTGAAGGCCCAGCCACATCCAACGGTGTAGGTCTCGGATGATCATACGGCATTAAGTACACGGCAGCTCTCTGTCTGACCCAAGAGGTGTATGGCTCCAAAGCAATGCAGTTCTTCGGACCCAACTCGTTCCTACTCTCCTTGTGAATACTGCGCCAAGCACGGACAAATCTGGCCTTCAGGCCTTGGGGATCTTTACCCTCCTGGAAGAACACACCTTCTAACAGAATGTTATGAGGTTTATCCTTTAGGGGGAACCCAAGCTGACGTCGTGCTAGAATGGGATTGTAGCTGATCCCACCACATGTGCCAAGAAGAGGCACATTAGGGAATTCACCACAATAGTCAATGATCTGGACGGTATCATACACGCGATCATACCAAGTGATATCATCATTGGTGAGAGACATAAGTCTCTAAGACCACCGTAGACATCCCTTGTTCTCCTTGAAAGCAACTGTCTACGGCAAGTGCGAAATAAACCACTTGTACAACAGGGGTAAACAGCAGACAATAACTCATCCACCCTTTGCGTTCCTCAGATGCAAAGAGACATAGGCATCGCCCAACAAAGTCGGAACGGGATTAAAAACTGAGAAGATCCTAATGGCGTTCATGTCCACGAACTTGTCGAAGTTGGGAAATAACACTAATCCATAGATGAGCAGCACAAACAAAGCCTCAAAGGCATCCTCACTCATGGCCTTCCCATAAAAGGTAGCTTGAGCAATGAGGAACTCAGAAGGAAAACCCTGAATTCCGCCTTTGGTAGTCAGATTAGCCCTAATCAAATCTTCATCTATGTGCAACAAGCTGGCAATCTCTCGAGCAGTCGGAATACTCTCTAGGCCACTGAACGGCACTTGATCCAGAATCGGAATCCCAATGAGATGAGAATACTCTTCCAAGGTTGGCAACAACTGGAAGTCCGGAAAGGAGAAGCAGTGGTACAGAGGATCATAAAACTGAGCCAGAGTACTCATCAACCCTTCGTCAACCTGAGTAGTCAGCAGAGGTAGGAGCTTCCCATAGCGAGCTTTGAAACCCAAGGGATCTAATACATAAGATGTCAGATTCCTTAACTCTTTTACATCGGGCTGTTTAAAGCTGTACTTCTTCGTATGCCTTTTTGGTCTTTCCATGTCTGAAAATTTTGCAAATTAACCCTTTTAAGTTCCTTGAAAATTTTCTCTTTTTTCTAATGACATGAAGTGCAGATGAATGCATGAATGCATGAATGCAACAATCACACTCAAGGATCAAACAAGTCACACCAAACAAAGGTCGTGGGAAAGCTCATTGTATCCCTAATATCAATCATCCATTTTGGTGGATTTAGGTTTTCACCTTATCGACACCCAAGTTCCATTGATATTAACGGTACACGAACCGGCTCGAACATCCTTAATATCAACCATCCGTTTTGGGGGATTTAGGTTTTATACCTGATCAACGCCCAGGTTCCATTGATATTAAGGTTGTCTGAACGACTCAACCACGAATCACGGGTTTGTTGAGAGTCACGAGCATGGAGTCTCGGTTAAGAACCACCCAAAGGGAGTGTACTAGGGTTTAAACCTGCCAGACATGTTCTACCAGAGGTTCCCATAATCATCGTTCCATCTTTCGAATATTATCGGAGGAACGAATACTCGTATTCCAAGAATATTATCAAGAGAAACTCTTATGAGTGTAGTATCGCATAACAATCGCATCAGAACTTACATCTGAACGACCTCCGCACTACGTTCCTAAAAATAGGCCAAGATGGGCTTAACTACGGTCCTTGGCTTCTGCGGCACATGATTGAAAGAATAATGCCTAACCACAAATAACTTGTGTGACATTATTAATCCAACATGACCTCCACCAAGTGAATGGACTCGCAAGTCAACTGGCTAAGGAATACTCCACACCAGTCGACAAGACTATGCCATTCTCCTATCCTAGAGTGCACTCGAGTTCGGGTATAGAACTCATCTCACAGATCACCAAAGCAAACAGCAATTGTATATCAAGCAATTCAAACATTACAATCAATACAGTCATCCCAAATGGTACAAAAATATGTCATATAACAAATAATAATATATCACACAACAAGGGTGAAAAGTAGGCAATACAACCAGGGATCATAATCCCCAGCAGAGTCGCCACTTTTCTGTAGCGGTGTATTCGTCGCTATATGACTTATTGATTAAACCATAAGCAAAGCATACAATGAATTCGAGTCGCCACCGCACTTTTATTTATCCAAAGGACTGGCTAAAAAAGCGAACAAAAGCCTAAGAATTTTTACGCGTAGAAAACTAATGAAAAGATCAGAGAGTCTGGGTAAGGGGTAAATTACGCAATGGGAAGGTGTTAGGCACCCACTACGTCCTAGGTACTCCTAGGGAGCCCTTTTCACACTTGTTGTATAAAATTGTTATTTGTTATGAAATATTTATTGTGCAAACATGATTGGGATGATGAGAAAAGAATATACAATTTTTATTGTTTTTGTGTTCGAACGGATGAACCCCTTGCCTACGTACCTTCCATCAAAGGTAAGGATCAAAACGTCGTAGTTTGGCTAAAAGATTTCCAAAAAGTTAGTGGATTCAATTTTAAACACAAGCCCTAAGGTCTTACGTTATCCACGGGAGAAAACTCAACCTTATACAAACAACAAGTCCACCATGTGAGAACAGCTTCAACTTGCTAGTGAGGGGTTAACCCTATAATAAGCAAGGAAGACTTACAATTCAATCAACTAAGGACAAATAGGTGAGATTGACATCAACCAACTAGGATAAATCAAACCTATGGCTAATGTATGAAAGCTTAACAAGAATGGACAAAGCCACAAAACAATTGAATGGGTGAAGTTAATTGATTATGATTATTCTCAAAAGGAGGGTCAAAGTATGATTAAGATTGATTCAACAGAAGTACTATGAAATGGAGTTTGAAAAAGTCAAGGACTTGGGGTCCAGGTTTTTAATTTAAAAGCATGAAGATGTTTGCACAATATTTATCTCAAGTTTTGAAAGTAATGTGTGAAAAGGTTTAGGACAAAGTGGATGAATGGACGAAGATGGAATGTAAAACTTCCTAGAAGGTTCACCTCTTGAAATCATATAGAAAATGACTCAAGTGTGTCCTTTGGAATAGGCAATGAGCAATAACAAACAAGCAAAGGAAGAAAGTCAACAAAAGCGGATATCGGATGCCAATCACTGGACTTATACCAATCTCCTAAAACAAAACCGGATATCAGAGGCTACTCTATGGACTTATACCAATCTCCTCAACAAAGAAATAAAAAGTGGATACCGGATGCCAATCTATCTGGGCTTATACCAATCTCCAACAACAAAGCAAACACTTGGATGTCAGATGCCAATCTATCTGGGCTTACTCTAACCTCCAACATATGATCATGGGAAAACAAATGCCAAATTACATGGGCTTACAATTGTATCCTCACACACAACAAACAAATGCATCAAGCAAAGAGAAGATGAGTGGCCAATGAAATGGTCTTATACTCACTTCCATATCATAGGAACAATGGCCAATGAATGGTCTTACAATTGTCCTCAATGGGCAAACAACAAAGATATGTCACAAAGACAAATGAAATGATCATGCACTAATGAGCAATTAATGATGATAAATGCATAAATCATACAAGCAAACATGTACAAATGAACTAAGTAATCAATCAACCAAAGTCATTCAGCACACACTATAACCAAACAATAAGGCTCATACAAAGGGTTAGGCATTAAAGCCAACTGGAATAGGGTTAATGGTGCTCTTAACCTTGACATTGAGAGCCAAGGTGAAGCAGATGAAAGGATATGAGGGGTGTGCCTCATGCTCTTATCCCTGGTCAGGGAGAGCATTGAATATTAGAAGGTGTGGGAGTTCAGAAAGTAGGAACTCTCTCCACAAGTTAGACTCGATAGATCTTGGGTTTTTACTCACTATGCATCAACACAAGTAGTGTGAGCAAGGTGAGTGACTCACAGAATAGTAGGAGATAGGATACATATCTCTTTTGTCTACCAATTGCCTTATTCAAGGGCTTTTCCTGCTTGGGACAAAAATAAACACGCACCAACATCGCCTCTTAAGGAGGACTTCAGACAGTTGCCTGGCCAAGTAACAGGCCAGGTCTTCCAGACTACATGAAGAAAAGAGATTCTACCTCAATGCAAATGCTATCAAGCAAAGCAATGCAAGTTCTCAAAGAACTATTAGCAACTAATGGTACCTGAAATCAATCAAATAAAATCAGTACACAACTCAAAGTCAAAACCAATATAAGATAAGGATCAACACAATCAGTCAAATGTGCAATGCACAAAGCTCAAAGCATATGAGCTAAGCATCCTACAAAACAAACAAGTTAGTTCATGATAATCAATCGAACTCAAGCAACTTGCATTAATCTCCTTGAAGCATTTGCTTCTTAACCTGAAAAACCAAACTTAAACATGAGCAACAAGACCACTAGGACAAGCCTAGGGTCAAAAAGAGATAAGAAATCCAAAACAGCAAGTGAAAGATATCCAAAATCAAGTTCAAACAATTAAGAAACAAACCCAAGTGGTTTCATATTCATATCATTCATTATTATCATTTCACAAACAAATTAGGTCAAGGCATGTCATATAGAAGCTCAAAGGAGTCAACAGAATGATTCAACTCAAATCTAATCACAAATATTTCAATAAATCCTCAAATAATTCATGATCAAACATCCTCTATAACATGATAAGCACACCAAATTTCAGCTCATTTGGATCAAAGGAAGTAGGTCAATGAAAATCAGAAAGTCAAAGCAAGTTCAAGCAAACTCATACAAAGCATCAAAACATGCACCAACTTCAATAAATCATAAAACAGTGACAACACATGATAAATGAATGGGACTAAAACCATGACAAACTTTAAGGTGTCTACAATTCACATGTCAAATTTCAAGTCCATCCAATAATGCATGAAGATTTCACAAATCATATAACATCATTTGTCACATAAAGTCAACAAATGACCAAACAGGGGAGAAAATTTCAATCAAATAGGAAATGCCATCAATAATTCCAGAAAAAATCACATGTATTCTCAACATCCACAAGTAAGTTCATGCAAAAGTCCAGACCAATTTGAGTTCAATAAGCATGGTAAATAAAATCATGAAGTTGGACATGAATGGTGTGACACAAATTGTCACACCTCTATTCAAAAAATCATATCTCATCAACCAGCAACGATAAATTCACAAACTCTACACCAAAATCACCATGAACATGTCTAGTTTAAGCACAAAAAATTTCAGAGGCATTGGATTAAGCATCATCATTTCACAAGCAAATTGGCATAGCACATATAAAATGGACAACATGAACAAACCCTAGCACATTTTAAAGTCCACACATGCAAAAAATCTGGAAAAATCATCATAAAAAACTAGAGGTCAAGGGGAGCATTCCACAAAAAATCCCATCAAATTTGGATTAAAAATGAGTGACTTATGATTTTTTCTAAGTTGCCAAGCCAAATGAAATAAAATAGAAAAAAGAAATGATTTAATTGAAATAATAAAACCGGGAATGGCAAAACGGTAAATAAGGGAGTCGCTAAGTGAAACGCCGCGTTTCACTTAGTGAGGTGGCGTCCGGCTAATGGTCACATGGCTAATGAAACAGTGGATTCATGCAAAACACGGGTTCCATGGATCAAAACAGATTCTGGGTTTTCAAAAACTAGGGTTCCAAGCTATAGTACATGTTCATCATCGTGATGAACAAAATCTTCCAGATTTTGGCAATGAACATACCATTCGAATCAGCTAAACATGCTCATCAACATTCTAACCTTAATTTTCGCTAACTCATGCTAACAAAAGAGAAATAAGCAAGAACATATTTGAATATCAAACTTTAAATCCATGTTTCTCTCTCAATAATCAACCATTTTTCACGATTTAAGTTTCATTGCAATCAGCATGGCAAGACCTTTAATAAGCATAGCACGATTTCAAAAAATAAGAGAGTCGAAAACCAACCTCTTGGAAGATGCAGTTTCAAAACAGTGGTTCTTTGGCCTTGTTGAGCTGAAACAGATGCACAAATATGTTCTAGATGATGAATAGACAAGTATTGTAAGCCCAGTTGTCTCAATTCCAGCTCAAACATCCAACTGCCATGGAAGGTATGTGAATGCAACAGTGTCGAAATGGCTTTACAGTTATGAGATAGTGCTTGCAAAGGTCTCCAAAATGATGGTAAATGATGGAACAATGCTCAAGAACACGGGTCCTTTTGAGATTTTCAGAAAAAGTTCAAGTGAGGAAAATGAGAGTTTGAGAGAAAATGGATTTCTGATCTGTTTTGGCAAAGTGTGGCTAGGGTTTTCTATCAGAAAATGAGCAATATATACTCTGTTTAATGAAGCATAAGCTTGGTTAAGGAAGTGGTAATTGCATTAGTTCAAAATGAAGTGTTTTGCCAATTAATGAAATTCACTCAAATGTTGCATGTGCATGTGCTACAGTGCGAAATGGGCCCAAACCACTCTCCAAATGTGATTTCTGAACACTTGCAAATGGTAAAATGCATTGGAAATGGTTAATTTGAAAAGTCACTTTTTCACCTCCTCTTTTTAAATTCATGCCACTTGAAAAAGGCCATTTTGATTGGTTGTTTTTTGGTGAATTGTGATGAAGGATTTGGATAGAGCACATCAAATATGACTTGTAGCAAAAAACCTCACTCAATTTGGCCAAATGGTTTGGAAGATATGCCACTTTGAAGTTCAAAAATTTTTGAGGAAGATTTGATCATAACTTGCCAACCACACATGAGAAATGAGTGTTCTTGGACTTTTTGGAAATGGGAGAACAAGATCTTCAACTTTCATGTTGGACAAAAATTCATTTGAAGCTTGTATGATGATGTAATTTTGAGGAGAAGAACTTTCCATTTTTGGCAAATTCCAATTACATGTCAACTTTCTATTTTTGGAAATTTCTTGTCTAACCTCAAATTCTTCACTGTGGATGTTTGACATGTTATATGAGGCTTATATGGACATGAATGAGACCTCTCAGACCAATTCCCACCATCACATCACTGATTAAATGCACAGTTGACCACAGTTGACTTCAGTTGACTTTGCTAGGGTTTTGGTTGACTGAACCATGTTCTGATGAATTCCAAGCCCCTACCACTTGATATCTTGATTCAAAATGATGTCACAACTCATATGAGCTCTTGATGACTGATCATGGTGCCCAAATTCTTCAAGAATGGCCACCATCTATTGCTCAATGACTGTTTTGACTGATTTGACCTAGTTTGCTTCATCTGCAAGTAACATGGTTAGATGACAATATTTTTGTACTTTTGGTTAATAGACAGATGAAAAGCAATGATATACAAATGCAATACATGCTTGGTGATCAAGAACCACACTCACAAGATAACCCACCCACTAGGAGGGAAGCAAAGGTGCACAAAGATCCTTGAGGCAATGGTATGATATGATATGATGCCATGAGGGATCTTAGGGACAAAATTGGGGTCTTACAGATGCCCCTATTTAAGGTCATTCTAGCCGGAGAAGTGAAGTTTAGAGATCTTCATCTCGACGCGGTAGAATGGGCTTAAATAACAGTAATGAGACAAATTTTGGTCCCTAAGAGACCTCATGATGCAAATGTATGCATGCAAAAGACACAAACGCTGTGGGGAATATGGTTCACACAGAAGAAAAGACGATCCATCGGAGTAATACACTCACCAGGAACAGAGACTCTAACAAGACTCTTGTTGGGGATAGTAAAATAAAAAGAATGCGTGAGCAGGACACGACTTCAAGTTGGGGAAAAACAAAACTGACACAGCGTGAACAAGACACGACTCTGATTAGGGAATGACAGAAATCAGACTGGAGACCTAACTGGGGAGTAAAGGACTCACACTGGGGAAAAGAAAATTCCAAAGGCAGAACATCCATTGGAGAGACACAAGCTGACTCTTGGGAAAAGCAATAGGAAACTCCACTGAGGAAGCACCAAAGAATGAGATGTTGCCGGTATAAGGGTAACAAACTCAGGAAGAATGAATATCTAAGACCGGTATAAGGGTGAGAGATATCAATCAACCAAACATCTGAGAAAGACCTGGAAAAGGTACATAAACTCAGGAAAATCTGACTCCACAAAGGACCAAAGTCATAATAGGGAGCAGAAAGGAAGGAACACCAGGGATACCGAGGTATATAATAGGTGACCGACCAGAACGTGAATTGGTATATATGCCAAAACACTCATCATCCGAAAGGAGGGCTTGAAAAAGCAAATCAACTTACAGGAATGACATTCGAATCCACAACGGGAAAACGAACCTTACTTAACTGGGGACACAAACCCAAAGAGTGCATGAGATATAATATCCATTACCGGCAGACCGTGGATAAGAAAACTCGCATGAGATATATTATCTATTACCGTCAGAATGTAGATAATAAACTCGCATGGTAAGAAACACCAGAGATACCAAGGTATATAATAGGTGATCTACCGAAAACGTGAATTGGTATATATGCCAAAACACTCATCATCCGAAACACAAACTGGTTAAAGGATGGATATTCGATTCTACAAAGAATACGAATCTTGCTCAGCTGGGGAAAATCAACAAAGGATTCCAACTAAAGAGCGCATGAGACATATCATTCATTACCGGCAGACCGTGAATAATATACTCGAAAGGAAAAGACACCAGAGATACCGAAGTATATAATAGGTGACTAACCAAAAAGAGAGACAATCGATACCAAGCATCCGGGTAAACAAAAGACAACTCAAAGGGATAAATTGCAAGCATCCAGCAATTATCCAACAACACAGAATATTCGATTCCGCAAAGGGATATAACGGATCTTACTCGACCAGGGAAACACAAAAGGCTTCGACTAAAGAGTGCATGAGACATGTTATTCATTACAGGGAGACCGTGAATAACATACTCACATGGAAGATTATCCATAACCGGTTACTGGGTTAATAAAGGATAAATCAACCGAAAAGAAAGGCATCGGGACACCAAACTAGGTATATAATGATGACCAATCAAAGGGAACAACAACATTACCAACACAAGGGTAAATGAAAGGAGACCCGCTGGGGATAAATTGCAAGCATCCGGCAATTATCCAACTGTACCACAAGGCACAAACTCCGCTGGGGAGAAACAAACAACAATTGGGATTTACAACCTACCGAATACGGGGTAGAAGACCACAAACTCAACTGGGGATAGAAATCACCACAGGGAGACACCAACTCTGTTAGGGATAAAACCACTACAACAGGAATCCACTTACAATCAGGACGAACCACAAAGGTTACCTCTGTTAGGGGAAAAGAGATAGGACTTACAATTACCGAATACGAGGTAATAGCCATACTCTGGTGGGGATAACCATGAATTAGGGTTTACATCTACCGAATACTGGGTAGAAGACCAACAACTCTGCGTGGGGATAGAACAAATCACAAATCCGCACGGGAAACCAAAATAGGGCTCATAATAAACCACAAACTGCTGGAGAGTAGGAAAAAAGGATTTACAACTACCGATTGCTAGGTAGAAAATCAAAACTCTTGCCGCAGAATAAAGGTATATAACCACCAATTCCATCAAAAGGGCAAGGAAAAATAGGACTTACAACTACCGGTATAAGGGTAGAGGCCCGAAAAACTCCGCTGGGGGACAACCCACTGGGAAGCACAAGACAGTTGACCAATAGCCAATTCGGGAATAATCCGAAAAGACAGACTGAATCAAGACACGTCCTAATGAGGATATAACTCAAATAGGAAAATCCAATCCCAATATATATGTTGGGAGGAAACGGAAGAAACCGTCATCCACGAGGATATATCTCAGTGGGGAACTGCAGAAGGAAAGACAACAGACACTTTCTGCTTATGGGGCTGACTCTATATGGAGAGATTTAACACCCGACATCTGCTAGGGGAGATCTATTGGGGATCTGCACCACCATAGCAAGGAACAATCAACAAAAGATACATGGCGAGAAATGCAACATGAATATCTGAATGTTTATGAATATGCACGAATATGCGTGATTTATGTTTGATGAATGCTGACAAAACAGACATATCTAACACAAATAGGTCCAGGAATCGAACGCCCGGTATTATACTTCCAGGGAAAAACCAACTGGAAAGTCAATCTGCGGAGATCTACATGCTATAAAGAATAGATCTGCGGGTACTGCTGGAGAGCAGAGGATCAGAGATATCAGGAAACACCAAATCTCTGAGTGCTGGATCAGCAAACAACCCAATCAGGGTACAGAAAGTCACAACGGGCAAAACAGCCACCAAGACGAATCTGTTGGGGAACAAGAGAAAATCTCGAAGATCCGCAGGGGATCTCAGCATCAACTGAGAAACAAAGAGCTTTGCAACTCCAAACAAATCCGGGGAATAACCCACTGAAGGAGAAGAACATCATCCAAGTAGAATCCAACTGCATAAGCAACTCTACTGGGGAAAACTGCTGCTGGAGAAAACTGAGTCTTCAACAACACTCTGCTTGCAACTATGCTGGGGAACAACCCCATCACAAGATCTGGAGAAAGAAGATACAACCAAACCAGGAATATGAACCAAATGTCTTACCTGTTGGTGATCATGCCACCCTTGGGAGAGCACTGAGATATTCTTGAGTATCCTTTCAACCTTATGAATATTCAGTTTGTTTAAAACAACAAATTTTGAAAAATTTGATTTGTTTAAAAACAATGATATTTTACCAATTAAACATGCAAAACATTTGTTGAATTGAAACAAATAAGAGTGCAAATAATTGGATAAAAAGCTCAAATTGATTTGATGGAATGGTAGCCTGCAAATGGCAAGACTCCATAGATCTGTACAAATTTGAAATCAGTGATATATATTGGAAGAGGGCTACATTGAACATAATGATCCTTTCTCTACCAATTTGAATCTCGATGTATTCGAAGCTTCAGTTTGACGACAAATCGAGAATCCTCTGACGAAATGACAGCTGTGGAACAGAAAGTCTTGTCAGGATGCAGTTACTTGCCAAATCCCTAATTTTTGCCTAGATCGCCCCAGAGTGAGGTACTCGATCTAGCGGGATGCAAATATTTCCCTTTTTTTCAAGTCTCTAATTTTTGCCTGGATTACCCTTGCGGGTTTTCCACCGAGACGCTCATTTTTGCCTAAGCCGCCCTTTCGGGTTTTCAACTTAGCGAGCTATTCTGTTTTTTTTCATTTGCATATACTTTTTTTTCTAGGCAAAGTATTTCTTGACTGCATCTGAATTCACAGGACGAGTGAAATCCTCCTTATCCATTGTTGTAAGCATTAAAGCACCGCCTGAAAAGGCTCTTTTAACAACATATGGACCCTCGTAGTTTGGAGTCCACTTGCCCCTGGAATCGGGCGCGAAAGACAAAACTTTCTTGAGCACGAGGTCACCTTCTCGGAACACACGAGGCTTGACCTTCTTATCGAATGCTTTCTTCATTCTCTACTGATATAACTGACCATGACACATGGCAGCTAACCGCTTCTCTTCAATCAAATTCAATTGGTCGTAACGACTCTGAATCCATTCAGCATCAGTCAACTTGGCTTCCATCAAGACTCTCATTGATGGGATCTCCACCTCTACTGGGAGAACAGCCTCCATGCCATAAACAAGAGAGAAAGGGGTTGCCCCTGTTGAAGTGCGTACAGACGTACGATATCCATGCAAAGCAAATGGCAGCATCTCATGCCAATCTTTGTACGTAACAGTCATCTTCTGGATAATCTTCTTGATATTCTTATTAGCAGCTTCAACAGCCCCATTCATCTTAGGTCTGTAGGGAGAGGAATTATGGTGTGCAATCTTGAATTCAGCGCACAACTCATCCATCATCTTATTATTCAGATTAGATCCATTATCAGTAATGATCCTCTCTGGCACACCATAACGGCAAATCAGCTGGTTTTGATAAACTTCACAACCACCTGCCTGGTTACATTCGCGTACGAAGCGGCTTCAACCCATTTGGTGAAGTAATCAATTGCTACGAGGATAAACCGGTGTCCGTTGGACGCTTTCGGCTCAATCATGCCGATCATGTCGATTCCCCACATAGAGAAAGGCCATGGTGACGAAATCACATTCAGAAGTGTCGGAGGAATATGAATCTTATCCGCATAAATTTGACACTTGTGACATTTCTTCACATACTTGCAACAGTCAGACTCCATTGTCAGCCAATAGTAGCCTGCTCTCAACATCTTCTTAGCCATGGCATGTCCATTGGAATGAGTACCAAATGAACCCTCATGGACCTCAGTCATCAATAGGTTTGCTTCGTGTCTATCCACGCATCTGAGCAAAACCATATCAAAATTTCTCTTATACAGCACTTCACCACTGAGGTAGAAACTGCCTGACAACCTTCTCAAAGTTTTCCTATCTTTCACAGATGCCCCAGGCGGGTAGACCTGGTTCTGGAGGAAATTCTTGATATCAAAATACCAAGGCTTGTCATCTTTCACTCCTTCAATTGCAAATATGTGAGCTGGTCTGTCCAAGCGCATCACAGTAATATTGGGGACATCATTCCACCATCTGACCACAATCATGGAAGCAAGCGTAGCAAGAGCATCTGCCATCCGATTATCCTCTCGAGGAATGTGATAAAATTCAACTTCTGTGAAGAATGTTGAAATTCTCCTTGCGTAATCTCTGTACGGAATGAGACCAGGTTGATTCGTCTCCCATTCACCCTTGATCTGATTAACAACCAGGGCCGAATCACCATACACATCAAGATACTTGATTCTCAAATCAATGCATTCTTCAAGTCCCATAATACAGGCTTCATACTCCGCCATATTATTCGTGCATTTGAAAGTTAGCCTTGCTGTAAACGGAATGTGTGAACCTTGAGGAGTAATGATCACTGCCCCAATTCCATTTCCATATTGATTAACAGCGCCATCAAACACCATCGTCCATCTGGAACCAGGTTCCGGACCTTCATCAAGTGTAGGCTCATCGCAATCTTTCATCTTCAAATACAAATTTCCTCATCAGGGAAGTCATACTGAACAGACTGATGATCTTCGATCGGCTGGTGCGCTAAATGGTCAGCCAAGATACTACCTTTGATAGCTTTTTGAGCTCGATACTCAATATCATACTCAGACAACAACATCTGCCAACGGGCAATCCTCCCAGTTAAAGCAGGCTTCTCGAAGATATACTTAATCGGATCCATTCTGGATATCAACCAAGTTGTATGATTTATCATGTACTGGCGCAAACGCTTAGCAGCCCAAGCCAAAGCACAACACGTCTTCTCAAGCATAGAGTACCGAGACTCACAATCAGTAAACTTCTTACTGAGGTAGTATATAGCAAATTCCTTCTTCCCTGATTCATCTTGTTGACCGAGTACACAACCCATCGAGTCTTCAAGAACTGTCAAATACATGATCAGAGGTCTTCCTTCCACAGGCGGAGACAATATCGGAGGTTCAGACAGATATTCTTTGATACTGTCGAAAGCTTTCTGGCAATCCTCGGTCCAATCATGAGACTGATCTTTCCGAAGAAGCTTGAATATCGGCGCACATGTGGCAGTCATGTGGGATATAAATCTGGAAATGTAATTCAAGCGGCCAAGAAAACCTCGGACTTGCTTCTCAGTTTTGGGTGCAGGCATCTCTTGTATTGCTTTGACCTTTGCAGGATCAACCTCAATACCTCTTTCACTTACCACAAAACCCAACAACTTGCCGGAACGGACTCCAAATGTACATTTGTTCGGATTCAGGCGAAGTTTAAACTTCCTCAAACGCTGAAAAAGCTTCAACAAATGCTCAACATGCTCAACTTCCGTTCGGGACTTAGCAATCATATCATCAACATAGACCTCTATCTCCTTGTGCATCATATCATGAAACAAGGTAGTCATAGCTCGTTGATACGTGGCTCCGGCGTTCTTCAAACCGAAGGGCATCACTCGATAACAGAATGTTCCCCAAGGTGTGATGAATGTTGTCTTCTCCATATCCTCTGGTGCCATCTTGATTTGATTATATCCGGAAAATCCGTCCATAAACGAAAAGACTTTGAATTTAGCTGTATTGTCTACCAACATATCAATGTGTGGTAGAGGAAAATCATCTTTCGGGCTAGCCTTATTCAAATCTCTATAATCAACGCACATACGGACTTTTCCGTCCTTCTTAGGAACAGGCACAATATTGGCCACCCATTGAGGATATGTAGAAGTCACCAGAAACCCCGCATCAATTTGCTTCTGAACTTCCTCTTTGATCTTCACTGCCATATCTGGATGAGTTCTTCTGAGCTTCTGCTTCACAGGCACGCACTCAGGCTTCAAAGGCAGGAAATGTTGCACAATATCTGTATCTAAACCCGGCATATCTTCATAGGACCAAGCAAAGATATCTGAATATTCTCGTAGCAAACTGATCAAATCTTCCTTGACAGACCCTTCAAGAAGTGCCCCAATCTTCACCAGGCGAACACAATCCTCAGACCCCAAGTTGACTGTTTCCAAGTCTTCGAGATGCGGCTGAATGATCTTCTCTTCGTGCTCAAGGAGACGGGTAATCTCATCAGGAATCCCCTCAACGTCATCTTCCTCTGCCTCAAATACAGGGAATTCAAAATTGGGAGATGGCGTTGGATCATTATGTTCAATGGGTTTTAGGATCAACCTGCATAATGATTTTGGTTAATGAAAAATTTAGAATTTAAACAAGCAAACCATTATGCAGATGAAAAAGATTGTTTTTATTCTTGTTTTTTATGGGTTTTTTGTGATCACTGATTTCATGCAAAAAGCAAAAAGTGAAAACAAAGGAAAAACAAATGTTTAACAATGCATTAATTGAATGAAAACATCATTGTATATATGCTTTGCCAACAATGTCATCACTTCTCCTTTTGGCATGGGAGAAGGGTTTTAAACAAAGTGAACAATTACTCTGATCTATGGATGACTGTAGGAACATCTACAGCGACCCAATTGTGGCAGACACCACCAGGAATAACGAAGTTGTTCACGTCTTCTGCATCCTCTTCCAAGATAGCAGCAGCTTCCTCCTCAGGTTGATCATCATGGATGAATCCTCCACTTGTGAACAAACCTTGCTCATTACATGCCCCAGAACAGTAGCCAATGCCAGCCCGGGATCTATTGTCTTCAAGTTCAATCACCTTCCCTAATCCAGCAACTGCACCACATTCAATGGCCAGCTTTGCATCACGGTAGGAAGTGAATGAAGGAGACTTCTTCTCGATTGGTTCATCAATAGATAAAGCTTGGAACGGAGTTCCAACTTCGTCCTCAGCGTCAATGTACGAGAAAGAAGACAGATGGCTAACCAGGAGAGCCTTTTCTCCCCCTACTACAACCAATTTCTTATTTTTGACAAATTTCAGCTTCTGGTGTAGGGTGGATGTCACGGCGCCAGCCTCGTGAATCCATGGTCTGCCTAAGAGACAGCTATAAGATGGGTGGATATCCATTACCTGGAAGGTAACCTGGAAATCACTTGGTCCAATTTTGATTGGGAGATCAACTTCCCCAATCACGGTCTTACGCGACCCATCGAATGCTTTCACAACAACCCCACTCTGCCTCATAGGAGGACCTTGATATGACAATCTGGAGAGTGTGGTTTTTGGCAATACATTTAGAGAAGATCCAGTGTCCACCAGCACATTGGACATTGCATCAGATTTGCAATTCATGGAGATATGTAAAGCCATGTTGTGGTCTCTTCCCTCCTCAGGGAGATCAGCGTCACAAAAGCTCAAAGTGTTGCAAGCGGTGATGTTTGCAACAATACTATCAAATTGCTCAATGGTGACGTCGTGATCAACATACGCCAGATCCAAGACTTTCTGCAGAGCCTCCCTATGGGGTTCTGAATTCAGCAGCAGAGAAAGAATGGAAATCTTGGATGGCGTTTGTAGAAGCTGGTCTACAATGTTGTACTCACTCTTTCTGATGAGCCTCAGCATCTCATCAGATTCTTCATCTACAATGCCACTCGGGCCAACTGAAGAAAGGGAGTTTTTTGTACAGAGGAGGATGGTTTGGCAACATCACGTGCCTGATTCTGACTATTAACAGCGGTCCCAACCGGACGCTCAACCGTATCAGAAGCAACAGCCTTAGGAGGCGCAGAAAACACACGACCACTTCGGGTCAACCCACTTACATCAGCGACGTTGGTCACGGAAGTTGAAGGCAAAGGCACTTCTACCCCATCTTGCACAGCAACAGGGTTGTATCTGAATGGTACGGCTCTGACAGATGAATAGGGCACAGGGCCTGCAGGTTTAATGACCAAAGAAGGGGAAGCCTTCGGCTTGCTGCTATCATAGCGGATAACAACATGCTCGGGCAGCTTGAACACTGGTGAAATCACATTCACTTCAGGCTCGTCTTCATCAACATTGCGATTCTGCAGAATCTCAATGGTACCCTCATTCAACAACTTTTGGAGTTCTCTTCGTACTTGATCGCAACCCAAGCGGTTAACCGAGCAGACGCGGCACTTGTCGTGGTTATGCTCTAAGTAGCTGTACTGACACAGCAAACGATGTAATTCAACCAACGACTGCCTAATGTGGCTTACATATCTGACCTTGTACTTCCCAAGGCATTCCTGAACCATATTAACTGATTTCCGATGCGCAGGCAATGGGTTCTTGGTGACATTCGGGCCTGAATCTTCAAAACTCAAGATTCCACATCTCATAAGGTCTTGAACCTTAGTCTTGAGTGGGTAGCAATTCTCGATGTCGTGGCCCGGAGCACCGGAATGGTAAACATAATGTTGATCTGGTTTGTACCACCATTGTGGATTTCAAGGAATGGCAGGAGGATCCCTGGGAGAAACCAATTTCCTTTCCAACAAGGAAGGATAAAGCTCTGCATACGTCATAGGAATTGGATCGAAGCTAATCTTCTTCCTATCATAACCCAAGTTAGCTTGATTGGTTGTACTGCCACGAGGCTGGTAAGCCTGTTGTTGTGGACGATGTTGTTGCTGGTACTGAGGCTGTTGATATTCTTGCTGATGCTGATATTGCTGATGTTGCTGGTACTGAGGCTGTTGATATTGTTGCTGATGCTGATGCTGATTGTCTTTAAAGACAGGTGCTATATGAGCCACCTGGTGCTGATGACCGGCACGGCGTGCAGGCTTCCTCTGAGCAGAGGGTCTTCTATGCGTGGGATGGGATTGCACAGCATGTGCTTCCCCATCCTTCCTCTTAAACGCTCCATATCATTTAGAGGAAGAGCTCTCATCCTTCGCCAATCGTCCTTCACGGACACCTTCCTCAAGACGCATCCCCATGTTCACCATCTCGGTGAAATCAGAGGGAGCGCTTGCTACCATCCGCTCATAATAGAATGAGCCAAGAGTCTTCAAAAAGATCTTGGTCATTTCTTTCTCTCAAGCGGTGGAGTGATCTGAGCTGCCAGCTCTCGCCATCTCTGGGCGTACTCCTTAAAGGTTTCCTTGTCCTTCTGCGACATGGACCTGAGTTGATCTCGGTCAGGCGCCATATCGACGTTATATTTATACTGCTTGACGAAGGCTTCGCCAAGGTCGTTGAAGGATCTGATATTGGCACTGTCTAAGCTCATGTACCATCTGAGCGCGGCACCGGACAGACTATCTTGGAAATAATGAATCAAAAGCTGATCATTATCAGTCTGGGTAGACATCTTCCTGGCGTACATGACCAGGTGAGCGAGTGGACAGGTGTTCCCTTTATACTTTTCAAAGTCAGGTACTTTGAATTTAATCGGTATCTTCACACCGGGAACAAGGCACAACTCGGCAGCAGACTTGCCGAATAAATCTTTGCCTCGAAGAGTCTTCAATTCCTTTCTCAGCTCAAGGAACTGGTCGTTCATGGCGTCCATCTTTTCATAAACGTCCGGGCCCTCAGATGGCTCGGAGTGATAGATGGTGTCGTCTACCCTTGGCATGGTATGCACGACAGGAGGAGCGGGAACAGGGACCGGGCTAGATGCCGGCATATGAGCAAAAGTTGGAGCAGGCCGATCAGGCATAAAACCTGGAGGCATCCCCCACGGGAACCCGGCTGGCATAACATTGGGCACCGGAGCACTGGCTGGCACAGTCGAAGTGGAGACCTCTGAAATAACCGTCCTCTGGGTAGGAGTTGCGGGAGGTTGAGCAGGTTGATTTTGAGCAGCGAGGAGTTGCTCCATCAAAGCGCCAAGTCTGACGACCTCTTCCTTAAATTCTCTGTTCTCTTGTTCTAGCTGCTCCATTACTCTCGCAGAATTGACTCGAGTATAATACCGGTGAGTCAGCTTGTCTTCAAAATAAATGAAGAACAAAGAGTTAGGACAAGAAGACCAGAAACAAAGGGTACCTGCTTATGCAAAAATGATGCATGAAATGCTTGTGCAGATGCTTTATTTATTTTCAAGGAACCCTTAGGGTATTATTTGCAATATTTTGAATAGTTAAAGCATTTTAATTTCTCATGGAAAATATTTCATTCAATATATCGAGACAAAGAAGTACAGCATTTTTTGATCATTACAAAGAGAAAAGGGAAATAAACATCCTATGGATCCCTAGAAGCTCGGGATGCTGGAAGACGAGAAGTACACAGCTTCTTGATCTCTCTCTCATAGGCCGCTTCCATATCTGCTTTCTCCTTTGCAAGTCGATCATACCTCCTCTTCCAGAATTTGGAAGACTGAGGAAGCAGAGAGGTCCAAGTGTCGTTCGGGTCGTCGATCACTCGATGCTCGAGGAACTCAATCATAGCGTCCTTCTCCTTAAGCTGCTGCAGCAATTCTTCTCTTTCACGGATCCAAGCACGTGAAAGGTCTTCTTCTCTCAACTCCTCTACACGTTGGGTAGGGAGGGTTGAAGGCCCAGCCACATCCAACGGTGTAGGTCTCGGATGATCATACGACATTAAGTACACGGCAGCTCTCTGTCTGACCCAAGAGGTGTATGGCTCCAAAGCAATGCAGTTCTTTGGACCCAACTCGTTCCTACTCTCCTTGTGAATACTGCGCCAAGCACGGACAAATCTGGCCTTCAGGCCTTGGGGGTCTTTACCCTCCTGGAAGAACACACCTTCTAACAGAATGTTATGAGGTTTATCCTTTAGGGGGAACCCAAGCTGACGTCGTGCTAGAATGGGATTGTAGCTGATCCCACCACATGTGCCAAGAAGAGGCACATTAGGGAATTCACCACAATAGTCAATGATCTGGACGGTATCATACACGCGATCATACCAAGTGATATCATCATTGGTGAGAGACATAAGTCTCTGAGACCACCGTAGACATCCCTTGTTCTCCTTGAAAGCAACTGTCTGCGGCAAATGCGAAATAAACCACTTGTACAACAGGGGTAAACAGCAGACAATAACTCCTCCACCCTTTGCGTTCCTCAGATGCAAAGAGACATAGGCATCGCCCAACAAAGTCGGAACGGGATTAAGAACTGAGAAGATCCTAATGGCGTTCATGTCCACGAACTTGTCGAAGTTGGGAAATAACACTAATCCATAGATGAGCAGCACAAACAAAGCCTCAAAGGCATCCTCACTCATGGCCTTCCCATAAAAGGTAGCTTGAGCAATGAGGAACTCAGAAAGAAAACCCTGAATTCCGCCTTTGGTAGTCAGATTAGCCCTAATCAAATCTTCATCTATGTGCAACAAGCTGGCAATCTCTCGAGCATCGGAATACTCTCTAGGCCACTGAACGGCACTTGATCCAGAATCGGAATCCCAATGAGATGAGAATACTCTTCCAAGTTTGGCAACAACTGGAAGTCCGGAAAGGAGAAGCAGTGGTACAGAGGATCATGAAACTGAGCCAGAGTACTCATCAACCCTTCGTCAACCTGAGTAGTCAGCAGAGGTAGGAGCTTCCCATAGCGAGCTTTGAAACCCAAGGGATCTAATACATAAGATGTCAGATTCCTTAACTCTTTTACATCGGGCTGTTTAAAGCTGTACTTCTTCGTATGCCTTTTTGGTCTTTCCATGTCTGAAAATTTTGCAAATAAACCCTTTTAAGTTCCTTGAAAATTTTCTCTTTTTTCTGATGACATGAAGTGCAGATGAATGCATGAATGCATGAATGCAACAATCACACTCAAGGATCAAACAAGTCACACCAAACAAAGGTCGTGGGAAAGCTCATTGTATCCCTAATATCAATCATCCATTTTGGTGGATTTAGGTTTTCACCTTATCGACACCCAAGTTCCATTGATATTAACGGTACACGAACCGGCTCGAACATCCTTAATATCAACCATCCGTTTTGGGGGATTTAGGTTTTATACCTGATCAACGCCCAGGTTCCATTGATATTAAGGTTGTCTGAACGACTCAACCACGAATCACGGGTTTGTTGAGAGTCACGAGCATGGAGTCTCGGTTAAGAACCACCCAAAGGGAGTGTACTAGGGTTTAAACCTGCCAGACATGTTCTACCAGAGGTTCCCATAATCATCGTTCCATCTTTCGAATATTATCGGAGGAACGAATACTCGTATTCCAAGAATATTATCAAGAGAAACTCTTATGAGTGTAGTATCGCGTAACAATCGCATCAGAACTTACATCTGAACGACCTCCGCACTACGTTCCTAAAAATAGGCCAAGATGGGCTTGGTAAACTACGGTCCTTGGCTTCTGCGGCACATGATTGAAAGAATAATGCCTAACCACAAATAACTTATGTGACATTATTAATCCAACATGACCTCCACCAAGTGAATGGACTCGCAGGTCAACTGGCTAAGGAATACTCCACACCAGTCGACAAGACTATGCCATTCTCCTATCCTAGAGTGCACTCGAGTTCGGGTATAGAACTCATCTCACAGATCACCAAAGCAAACAGCAATTGTATATCAAGCAATTCAAACATTACAATCAATACAGTCATCCCAAATGGTACAAAAATATGTCATATAACAAATAATAATATATCACACAACAAGGGTGAAAAGTAGGCAATACAACCAGGGATCATAATCCCCAGCAGAGTTGCCACTTTTCTGTAGCGGTGTATTCGTCGCTATATGACTTATTGATTAAACCATAAGCAAAGCATACAATGAATTCGAGTCGCCACCGCACTTTTATTTATCCAAAGGACTGGCTAAAAAAGCGAACAAAAGCCTAAGAAGTTTTACGCGTAGAAAACTAATGAAAAGATCAGAGAGTCTGGGTAAGGGGTAAATTACGCAATGGGAAGGTGTTAGGCACCCACTACGTCCTAGGTACTCCTAGGGAGCCCTTTTCACACTTGTTGTATAAAATTGTTATTTGTTATGAAATATTTATTGTGCAAACATGATTGGGATGATGAGAAAAGAATATACAATTTTTATTGTTTTTGTGTTCGAACGGATGAACCCGTTGCCTACGTACCTTCCATCAAAGGTAAGGATCAAAACGCCGTAGTTTGGCTAAAAGATTTCCAAAAAGTTAGTGGATTCAATTTTAAACACAAGCCCTAAGGTCTTACGTTATCCACGGGAGAAAACTCAACCTTATACAAACAACAAATCCACCATGTGAGAATAGCTTCAACTTGCTAGTGAGGGGTTAACCCTATAATAAGCAAGGAAGACTTACAATTCAATCAACTAAAGACAAATAGGTGAGATTGACATCAACCAACTAGGATAAATCAAACCTATGGCTAATGTATGAAAGCTTAACAAGAATAGACAAAGCCACAAAACAATTGAATGGGTGAAGTTAATTGATTATGATTATTCTCAAAAGGAGGGTCAAAGTATGATTAAGATTGATTGAACAGAAGTACTATGAAATGGAGTTTGAAAAAGTCAAGGACTTGGGGTCCAGGTTTTTAATTTAAAAGCATGAAGATGTTTGCACAATATTTATCTCAAGTTTTGAAAGTAATGTGTGAAAAGGTTTAGGACAAAGTGGATGAATGGACGAAGATGGAATGTAAAACTTCCTAGAAGGTTCACCTCTTGAAATCATATAGAAAATGACTCAAGTGTGTCCTTTGGAATAGGCAATGAGCAATAACAAACAAGCAAAGGAAGAAAGTCAACAAAAGCGGATATCGGATGCCAATCACTGGACTTATACCAATCTCCTAAAACAAAACCGGATATCAGAGGCCACTCTATGGACTTATACCAATCTCCTCAACAAAGAAATAAAAAGTGGATACCGGATGCCAATCTATCTGGGCTTATACCAATCTCCAACAACAAAGCAAACACTTGGATGTCAGATGCCAATCTATCTGGGCTTACTCTAACCTCCAACATGTGATCATGGGAAAACAAATGCCAAATTACATGGACTTACAATTGTATCCTCACACACAACAAACAAATGCATCAAGCAAAGAGAAGATGAGTGGCCAATGAAATGGTCTTATACTCACTTCCATATCATAGGAACAATGGCCAATGAATGGTTTTACAATTGTCCTCAATGGGCAAACAACAAAGATATGTCACAAAGACAAATGAAATGATCATGCACTAATGAGCAATTAATGATGATAAATGCATAAATCATACAAGCAAACATGTACAAATGAACTAAGTAATCAATCAACCAAAGTCATTCAGCACACACTATAACCAAACAATAAGGCTCATACAAAGGGTTAGGCATTAAAGCCAACTGGAATAGGGTTAATGGTGCTCTTAACCTTGACATTGAGAGCCAAGGTGAAGCAGATGAAAGGATATGAGGGGTGTGCCTCATGCTCTTATCCCTGGTCAGGGAGAGCATTGAATATCAGAAGGTGTGGGAGTTCAGAAAGTAGGAACTCTCTCCACAAGTTAGACTCGATAGATCTTGGGTTTTTACTCACTATGCATCAACACAAGTAGTGTGAGCAAGGTGAGTGACTCACAGAATAGTAGGAGATAGGCTACATATCTCTTTTGTCTACCAATTTCCTTATTCAAGGACTTTTCCTGCTTGGGACAAAAGTAAACACGCACCAACATCGCCTCTTAAGGAAGACTTCAGACAGTTGCCTGGCCAAGTAACAGGCCAGGTCTTCCAGACTACATGAAGAAAAGAGATTCTACCTCAATGCAAATGCTATCAAGCAAAGCAATGCAAGTTCTCAAAGAACTATTAGCAACTAATGGTACCTGAAATCAATCAAATAAAATCAGTACACAACTCAAAGTCAAAACCAATATAAGATAAGGATCAACACAATCAGTCAAATGTGCAATGCACAAAGCTCAAAGCATATGAGCTAAGCATCCTACAAAACAAACAAGTTAGTTCATGATAATCAATCGAACTCAAGCAACTTGCATTAATCTCCTTGAAGCATTTGCTTCTTAACCTGAAAAACCAAACTTAAACATGAGCAACAAGACCACTAGGACAAGCCTAGGGTCAAAAAGAGATAAGAAATCCAAAACAGCAAGTGAAAGATATCCAAAATCAAGTTCAAACAATTAAGAAACAAACCCAAGTGGTTTCATATTCATATCATTCATTATTATCATTTCACAAACAAATTAGTTCAAGGCATGTCATATAGAAGCTCAAAGGAGTCAACAGAATGATTCAACTCAAATCCAATCACAAATATTTCAATAAATCCTCAAATAATTCATGATCAAACATCCTCCATAACATGATAAGCATACCAAATTTCAGCTCATTTGGATCAAAGGAAGTAGGTCAATGAAAATCAGAAAGTCAAAGCAAGTTCAAGCAAACTCATACAAAGCATCAAAACATGCACCAACTTCAATAAATCATAAAACAGTGACAACACATGATAAATGAATGGGACTAAAACCATGACAAACTTTAAGGTGTCTACAATTCACATGTCAAATTTCAAGTCCATCGAATAATGCATGAGGATTTCACAAATCATATAACATCATGTGTCACAAAAAGTCAACAAATGACCAAACAGGGGAGAAAATTCCAATCAAATAGGAAATGCCATCAATAATTCCAGAAACAATCACATGTATTCTCAACATCCACAAGTAAGTTCATGCAAAAGTCCAGACCAATTTGAGTTCAATAAGCATGGAAAATAAAATCATGAAGTTGGACATGAATGGTGTGACACAAATTGTCACACCTCTATTCAAAAAATCATATCTCATCAACCAGCAATGATGAATTCACAAACTCTACACCAAAATCACCATGAACATGTCTAGTTTAAGCACAAAACATTTCAGAGGCATTGGATTAAGCATCATCATTTCACAAGCAAATTGGCATAGCATACATAAAATGGACAACATGAACAAACCCTAGCACATTTTAAAATCCACACATGCAAAAAATCTGGAAAAATCATCATAAAAAACTAGAGGTCAAGAGGAGCATTCCACCAAAAATCCCACCAAATTTGGATTAAAAATGAGTGACTTATGATTTTTTCTAAGTTGCCAAGCCAAATGAAATAAAATAGAAAAAAGAAATGATTTAATTGAAATAATAAAACCGGGAATGGCAAAACGGTAAATAAGGGAGTCGCTAAGTGAAACGCCGCGTTTCACTTAGTGAGGTGGCGTCCGGCTAATGGTCACATGGCTAATGAAACAGTGGATTCATGCAAAACACGGGTTCCATGGATCAAAACAGATTCTGGGTTTTCAAACACTAGGGTTCCAAGCTACAGTACATGTTCATCATCGTGATGAACAAAATCTCCCAGATTTTGGCAATGAACATACCATTCGAATCAGCTAAACATGCTCATCAACATTCTAACCTTAATTTTCGCTAACTCATGCTAACAAAAGAGAAATAAGCAAGAACATATTTGAATATCAAACTTTAAATCCATGTTTCTCTCTCAATAATCAACCATTTTTCACGATTTAAGTTTCATTGCAATCAGCATGGCAAGACCTTTAATAAGCATAGCACGATTTCAAAAAATAAGAGAGTCGAAAACCAACCTCTTGGAAGATGCAGTTTCGAAACAGTGGTTCTTTGGCCTTGTTGAGCTGAAACAGATGCACAAATATGTTCTAGATGATGAATAGACAAGTATTGTAAGCCCAGTTGTCTCAATTCCAGCTCAAACATCCAACTGCCATGGAAGGTATGTGAATGCAACAGTGTCGAAATGGCTTTACAGTTATGAGATAGTGCTTGCAAAGGTCTCCAAAATGATGGTAAATGATGGAACAATGCTCAAGAACACGGGTCCTTTTGAGATTTTCAGAAAAAGTTCAAGTGAGGAAAATGAGAGTTTGAGAGAAAATGGATTTCTGATCTATTTTGGCAAAGTGTGGCTAGGGTTTTCTATCAGAAAATGAGCAATATATACTCTGTTTAATGAAGCATAAGCTTGGTTAAGGAAGTGGTAATTGCATTAGTTCAAAATGAAGTGTTTTGCCAATTAATGAAATTCACTCAAATGTTGCATGTGCATGTGCTACAGTGCGAAATGGGCCCAAACCACTCTCCAAATGTGATTTCTGAACACTTGCAAATGGTAAAATGCATTGGAAATGGTTAATTTGAAAAGTCACTTTTTCACCTCCTCTTTTTAAATTCAAGCCACTTGAAAAAGGCCATTTTGATTGGTTGTTTTTTGGTGAATTGTGATGAAGGATTTGGATAGAGCACATCAAATATGACTTGTAGCAAAAAACCTCACTCAATTTGGCCAAATGGTTTGGAAGATATGCCACTTTGAAGTTCAAAATTTTTTGAGAAAGATTTGATCATAACTTGCCAACCACACATGAGAAATGAGTGTTCTTGGACTTTTTGGAAATGGGAGAACAAGATATTGAACTTTCATGTTGGACAAAAATTCATTTGAAGCTTGTATGATGATGTAATTTTGAGGAGAAGAACTTTCCATTTTTGGCAAATTCCAATTACAGGTCAACTTTCTATTTTTGGAAATTTCTTGTCTGACCTCAAATTCTTCACTGTGGATGTTTGGCATGTTATATGAGGCTTATATGGACATGAATGAGACCTCTCAGACCAATTCCCACCATCACATCACTGATTAAATGCACAGTTGACCACAGTTGACTTCAGTTGACTTTGTTAGGGTTTTGGTTGACTGAACCATGTTCTGATGAATTCCAAGCCCCTACCACTTGATATCTTGATTCAAAATGATGTCACAACTCATATGAGCTCTTGATGACTGATCATGGTGCCCAAATTCTTCAAGAATGGCCACCATCTATTGCTCAATGACTGTTTTGACTGATTTGACCTAGTTTGCTTCATCTGCAAGTAACATGGTTAGATGACAATATTTTTGTACTTTTGGTTAATAGACAGATGAAAAGCAATGATATACAAATGCAATACATGCTTGGTGATCAAGAACGACACTCACAAGATAACCCACCCACTAGGAGGGAAGCAAAGGTGCACAAAGATCCTTAAGGCAATGGTATGATATGATATGATGCCATGAGGGATCTTAGGGACAAAATTGGGGTCTTACAATAAGAAGGTCAGACCTCGTGTATTCAGGGAAGGTGACCTTGTGCTCAAAAATATTTTATCTTTCAAGCTAGATTCTAGGGGCACATGGACTCCTAATTATTAAGGCCCATATGTTGTTAAGAGAGCCTTTTCAGACGGTGCTTTGATTCTTACAACTATGGATGGTGAAGAGTTCATTCGTCCTGTGAACGCAGATGCAGTCAAGATATACTTCACCTAAAAAAGAAAAGAACAACTCGCTAAGTTGAAAACCCGAAAGGGAGGCTTAGGCAAAAATGAGCGTCTCGGTGGATTGAAAACCCGAAAGGGCTATCCAGGAAAAAGTTAGAGACATAAAACAGAAAGAATTTTCCCGATAAGTTGAGTACCCCACCTTGGGGAAACTTATGCAAAAATTAGGGATTTTGGAAAGTAACTGCATTTTGTTGATCTTCCAGTTTTTGAGAAACTTTATTGAGCACAAGGGTTGACATCTATTCATCGTCCCCAGTAGCGGCCAAAAGCACAGTGGATATCAAGAGTTGGTAGAAGGATTAGTGGTCTATTGTATTCAATGTAACCCTTTTCCATATAAATTACCATTTTCAACTTTGTAAAGATCTATGAAGTCTTGTCATATACAGACTACCTTTATATTAAATAAAGTTGAGGTTTTATCCAATTGTTCCCACTCTCATTTGTTTCAGCCAAATAAAACATATAAAAGCAAGAATTTTAAAGCAATATCAACAACATTTCGAAAAATATCAAGTCCTAAGTGTGAAGCATTATTGGTTCCCGAGCAGTTAACCCTCAGTTATCCTCAGCTGAGTTGGTCGATTCAATTCCCCTGTGGAGTGTTTGTCCCCAACGAAGTTTGTGCATAAGTTCCCAGCAGAATCGGTAATCATCCAGCTAGTTTTGATCTCCAGCAGAGTGAGGAGGGTTTCCTTAGTAGTTTGCATGATGGTAGTAGAACTTTGTTTTTCCCACCAGTTGCCATCCGACTCACCCCCAGTCAGAGTTTCCTTCTGGTTTTTGAGCAGCTATTTGCGTTTATCCTCTGTATGGTTGTCTCCCCATTCAATATGGTGTTTACTTAAAATTCCCCGCAGATTCGATAACATTTCCTTTCCTCAGCAGATCTCCTCCTTCCCCGGTTAGGACCCCAATTTTGACCCTAAGATCCCTCATGCAATTTCATCATAAGCATAAGCATTGGGATCATATCTTGGCATTCTCCTTACCCCTTTTTATTGCGTTTGTTTTAGGAGAGATCACCAAGCACTTTGTGATTATATCATACTTGTATTATATCATTTCTCTAACCAAAATACCAAAAATATGTCTTTGCATTTGTCTAACTCTTTTGTAGGAAGGGCATGATCTCAATTGATTCATCAAGATCACATCTAGGGTTTGATACCCTCATGAACAAAGAGCACAACCAAGAATTGATTCAAGAATGGTTAAGAACATCATATATGAGTCCCAATGTTCTCCACATGTTATATTGATCAAGTTTTCTTCAAGAGTTTGAGGGTGATTTGCCTTGGAAGCCCTAGTTTGACTGGGTATCTTAAGTAACTTCTTCAACAAGCTATCTCACCAATTGATCAAATTTCTCAAGGGACACCTAAAATTTCATCATCTTATGCATATATGATCTACCATGAGCCAATAAAGTCAAGAGATTTGGAAATTAGCAAGTTCGTTGATGGTGGTTGGCCAGATGAATTCATCTGATCAAAACTGGGTCTCCCTAGACCCTATCTCCTACAACTTCACCATATGAAAATGATTCCAAGAGAAAAATTACTCTAAGTGAAATTATAAACAACTCTCATGTTGATACCTAGAGCTAGTTTTGCTTGGAAAATCATTTTCTATGTTGAAACATTATAGGTCATTTTGTCTAAACCCTAATTTGAAAGTCAACTTTCCAAGGCCATAACTTGCTAAATTCTTATGAGATGAAATATTTCCAAGTTTCATAATCAAATTAAATGTGTATACTTCAACTTTTATGTTTGGAGTGAGAGCTAATTCAACTGTTTTGAGCATGTAATATGAGGCTACATTATAGGTCACTTTTGACCTATACCATTGATCAAGTGATTTTTCCAAACTTCAAAAATGCATACCTCTATAATTTCAAATCCAAATTACATGATATTTGTGACCATTTTGAAGGCGTTTGATAGAGATACAACTTTGATGAAGACACTTTTCTCATTTGAAGCTCCTATAAAAAGTTAAGCAAGGTGGAATATTGAGACATATCGCTTAACACCTAGAAAATTTTTGATATGTCAATTTTTTCCAAACTTCCACCTCAAATTTCTCCAAGTTCCAAGCTCCAAATAAAAAAGTGTTCAACATCAAACTTGTTCCTCTTGATCTCACCTTTCTAAAGAGCTATAATTCATTCATTTTGTACTTGAAAGGCATAGGTTGCGCATGGCTTAAACAGGCTGATATCATTTGGCATGGATCCAACTTCAAGCAACAATGCACATGTGCCTTGCAATCTAAGCTAACTCCAACACATCTAATCATTCATTTTGGACCTTCAGCTATCATTTCATGGGCCTATGCGCGTCCATGCAGCTTTGCATCATCATTTTGCCAATTTTGGAAAGTGGAAGAGAGTGTGCAAATATCACATGATTTGGCTATATATAGAGCTGCATTTGCTTAGAATTAACACACACATTGCGCCAGCTTTGATCCCCCATTGAAAACCCTTCACTCTCATAGGATAAACCTGATAAATTCATTTGAATTTGAGCTTGAATCTCCACTGTTTTGGAATTCAATTCTCCAGGAATCCATTGCTTCTAAACCTTTCCATTCCTCTCCTGCAAGTAATTAGAGTGAGTCCAAGTGCAAGCAAGCTCAAGATCCATCAAGATCAGACCTCCATTGAAGGTAATTTGCAAAAAAATTCAACTCTTCGATTCATTCAATTTATTTCTCAATTCCATCGATTCTTTGGTTGTCTGAAGTCCTACCAATGTAGGCAAGAAGATTGAGTTGCTTTGAGGCCAAATCGAAGCAACTCAGTTCATGTACCTCATATTTTAATTCCACATATCTCTTAATATATTTGGAATTGGAGTAACTGGAGGTTAGATTCGAGCTCGGTGCCATTTTCTCTTTAAGATCATGTCCTTGTTTCTTTTTTTGGTGATGGTTTATCTTGACCAGTCCGGTGAGTGCCACCGAAGAAGATGACCGGAGCTCTGGCTCCGGCGATGATCTGGACAATCTCTGAACCATAGGATCCATCCTCCACGTTTTAATCTTGATAGTCCCTTGTGAATACCATTTGTGCCACGCGGTTGACTCAGGTCTTTGTGGAACGCGCGTTTTGGATCATCAGATCTACCACCTCAATTAATGAGGGAGATCTGATGGTCTACGTATTTTTGAAATTCTGATATTTTGTTTTAATTGTATTTTCTTCAATAATTCATATTAAATTCAATATTGATCCAAAAAATATGGGACTTTCACCAAAAAATTTCAAATATTTTTCTCTTTCATATTCTGAATTAAAACAATTTTTTGGATCATTATTAATATTTTTCATGAATTAATTGATTTTGCATTTGTTTTTAATTGTTTAAAATTATTTTTAAATGTCTAAAAATTATGAAATTTTTTCTCCAAGGTTCTTTGACCTTGTTTGACCTATGATAAATCTCATGACTATTTCTTTGGTGTTTTGATGAGATTTTAGGATTTGGACAAAACATATTTGAATTAAATGCATTATTTTATTATTTTTAATTGAATAAATGCCATTTTAACTGTGTTGACCATTTGTATTGACTTGTTTGAGTTTATTGTTTATTGTTGGGCCTTGGTCAAGGTTGATTTGACTTTGTCAAGTTAATATCATTGGATTTTGGGGATTGATGGAATGTACATTCCATCTCCCAAAATGAATGAATGATATTAATTTGGTAAAAGTCCTCCTTTGACCAATTTGTGATCTCATTCACCCCCTTCCCTCTTCATCTAATTCCCCTTCTTCATCCATTCATTTCCATTTGGCCTATGACATCTCAAAGTCCTAATGCTAGTTGATTGAAAAATTGACATGAGTGTGGATGAGATTAGGCCACACCCTTTGTATATTTTTGGTGTGTGGTATGTTTTATGAGCATAGTTCATTATATTATGTCTCTAACATGCATTAACACCAAAATTCTATTGCCCGACCTCAAATAGTTGTGAGTTCTACATAAGTTCAATTACGATTGCTTAACATAGCGCTAGATTTGTGACACAAAAGGCATACGCATTCTAGTTAGTGAGATTGTAAGTCTCCCCACTTCCATGGTATTGTGTGGAAACTTGGCCTTCTTTCCTTCCTTTGGAAGATGTTTTGGTTCAAGGATCCATGCTTGTGGCAAGTGAGTTGAGTGTTCTCCAAAGAATGTCTTGAAATGAAAAGCAAAACAAAACTAACCTCTAACTTACTAACCATTAACCTTTAATTTCAAGCCTTTACTTTAATGCAATTTATTTTTATCACTTTATTTCATTTGCCATTATACATATCATTCTAATTGTTTATGTTAATATAATTTTCACTTTTCCATTTGGTGAAAGTTCCATATTTTTTGGATCAATATCAAATTTATTATGAATTATTGAAGAAAATGGAATTAAAATGAAATTCGGAAAATTCAAAAATATGTGGACCATCAGATCTCCCTCATTAATGGGAGCTTCAAATGAGAAAAGTGTCATCATCAAAGTTGTAGCTCTCTCAAAGACCTTCAAAACGGCCACCAATTTCATGTCATTTGGATTTGAAATGATAGAGTTATGCATTTTTGAAGTTTGGAAAAATCACTTGATTAATGGTATAGGTCAAAAGTGACCTATAATTTAAAAGTTTAAAGTTGAAAATATCTGACCAAATGGGAGCAATCCAATAGACAAGTATGTCAATAGAAACCAAGAATTCCCTTGGACTTTTTAGAACCATGCAACACACAAATGCACAATTAAATCAATCTTGAAGAGCAAAGGCATCAAATAAAGATGGCCTCATCCAAGCTTATCCACTTCATGATCTTCTTCAAGATAGCCCATGTAGCAGATGGATTCCACAAGTCACAGGTTCAATATAACAACTTATCAATGATCAATGTTGCAGATAAACTGGAGAGATCTAAGCATAGTTCAGCAGCACTCTTCCTAAACAGATCTTTGCCTCTCAGCGTTTTCAGTTCCTTGCACAACTCAAGAAATTGGTCTTTCATTTCATCCATCTTCTCATAGATGTCCGGGCCCTCAGATGGCTCGAAATGATAGATGGTGTCTTCTACACGCGACAAAGTATGCACAACGGGAGGTGGCACAGACATGACCGGGCTAGATGCCGGCATGGAAGAAAAAGTGGGAGCGAAACCTTCTGGCACAAAATTAGGTGGCATTCCCTAAGGGAATCCAGCAGGAAGATTGGGAGCGAAGTGGGCGGTGACAGCAGGCACAATAGAGGCAACCACTTCAGAGATGACAGTCCTCGCGGGAGGAGTTGCAGGAGTTGGAGAAGCTTGGCTCTGGACAGCAAGAACTGACTCCACCATGGCAGTCAGTCGAACAATCTCCTCTTTCAAGTCTCAGTTCTCTTGCTCAAGGTGTTCCATGATCTTTGGATGATTAGCTCTGGTGTTGTACCGGTGAGTCAGCTTGGCTAAAGCACAAAAGAACACCAATCAGACACCTGGCAAAAACCTGCTTATGCAAATGATGCATGAAATGCAATGCTTGATTATTTTTATTTCCAGGGATCTTACTATATCATTTGCAAATATATAAATTGAAATGGAAATTGCAATAATTTTGATACGACCAAAAAATCTCTTTTTATTTATATAAATTGGAAGGATTACACTGAGTACATTTTCAGAAAACAAAATGAAAAGATACAAGAGAAAAGGAGACTAGTCATCCTAAGGATCCCTAATAACAGTGTCAGAAGATCTGGCTGAAGGCGCGTACTTCCTTCGAATGCGATGGATCTCGGTCTCAAAAGAAGCCTTCATCTGGGTCTTCTCGAGGACAAGCTGGTCGACAATCTTCTTCCAATCAACGGAAGGCTGAGGCATGCTAGAAGATGAAACCTATGGCTCTCTCTGTCTCTTCGTCACTCAGTCTTCAAGTAGCTCAATTAGTGCATCTTTTTCCTTAGACTCCAATTGCAACTCTTCATGCTTCTTGCTCAAAGCATGGAAACGCTCTTCCCACATATCCTTCTCTTGCTTCATCTTGATGAGCGCATCTTCCAACTCCTCTACATCTTGGTTAGGGAGAGTTAATGGCTCAACCACAACCATAGACATAGGTCTTTCACAAGGATAAGGAATCTTCAACTCCAAAGCTCTCTTCTTCACCCAAAGAGTGTAAGCTTCCAAAGGTACACAATTGCGCAGACCAAGCTCGGATCTTCCTTTCCTATGCACATTATGCCAAGCATGTACAATCTTCTGCTTCAAATGTTGGGGATCTTTACCCTCTTGATAGAAAAGACCTTCTAAAAACAGGTTATTAGGTTTGTCTCTCAAGAGGAACCCAAGTTGACGCCGAGCCAAAGCAGGGTTGTAGCTAATTCCTCCTTGTGTACCAATGAGAGGCACATTAGAGAATTCACCACAACTATCAATAATCTCCAAACTGCTTAACGACAGGTCATACCAAACTATATCATCATTAGTGAGAGACATAAGTCTCTGAGACCACCTTAGACATTGTTTGTTCTCCACAAAAGCAGGCGTCTGAGGCAAGTGGGAAATAAACCACTTGTACAGAAGAGGAGTGCAACAGACAATCGTTCCACCACCCTTAGAATTCCTTAGATGCAAAGAGAAATACATGTCACCCAACAAAGTAGGCACAAGATTCCCAATCAAGAAAAGTCTAATGGCGTTAACATCAATAAAACCATCAAAGTTAGGGAACAAAGCTAATCCATAAATGAGCAACACAAAGATAGCTTCAAAAGCATCCACACTACCAGCTTGAGCAAAATTAGTAGCTTCCTTGATGAGGAAAACAGATGGCAACCCAAATAACCCACCTTTCTTCACCCAATGAGCCTCTATCTCAAACTTCTTCAAGTGAAGAGCTTCAACAATAATACTAGATCGCGGAATCTCCTTCAATCCACTAAAAGGCACTCTACTAGAAACAGGTATTCCCAAAAGATGAGAATACTCCTCCAAGGTAGGCACGAGCTGAAAATCTGGGAAAGTGAAACAATGGTAGAGAGGATCATAGAACTGCACCAATACACTCAAAAGTCCTTTAATTACATCAACAGACAAGATGGACAAAAGCTTCCCATGATTTTGTTTGAAGTCCAAGGGATCTAATACAAAAGATGCTAGCTTCCTTAACTCTTTCAAGTCGGGACATCTGAAACTGTACTTCTTAGTGTTCCTTCGTCCATAATCCATGGTCTGAAAATATTTGCAAATGATACCTTAGTTCCTTGAAATTTTATGTGATGAATGTTATGATGCGCATGAAATGCATGAATGCAACAATCACAAGTAAGGGATCACATACAAGGAAAACAAAGGTCAAGGGATGAATCAAGTCATTGTCAAGATCAATCGTCCATTTTGGTGGATTATGGTTTACACCTTATCAACACCCAAGTTCCATTGATATTGACAAGACTTGATTGGATCAACCAAGAATCAAGGGTTTGTTGCAAGTCACGAGCATGGAGTCTGGGTAAGAACCATCCCAAAGGAGTGAACTAAGTATAAAAACCTGTAGATCATGTTATAAAAAGTTCCCAGAGTCTTAATTCCATCTATCGGATATTATAGGTTAAGATGACTGACTCATCGACCCATAATATTCTCAAGAGAAACTCGTCTGAGTGTAGTATCGCGTAACAACTGTTATCAAGTCTACACCTGAACAGTTTCTGCACTACGTCCTAAATAGGCCAAGATGGGTTAGGTGTTCTAAGGTCCTCAGCTTCTCAGACCCAATTAGAAATAGTAATGCCTAACCACAAATACTTGTGTGACATCTCCAAATCCAAAGGGGTCTCCACTGAGCAGATGGATCTCAAGCCAACTTGTTAAGGACTACTCCAAACAAGTCGAACATGACTATACCATCCTCCTATCTTAATTGCACTCAAGTTCGGGTTAGAACTTATCTCACAACTCAGAGATCACCAAGCACAATAAGCAGATTATATCACATATACATATATACAAACATCACATATATACAAATATATTCACACGAAAAGTAGCGGGAAATTCACATATATACAAATATACTCTCCAGCAGAGTCACCACTTCATTTCTGTAGCGGGAAATTCATGATCATCAAGCTATTAACAAGGTAAAGATCAATTAACAAGAGTCGCCACCGCGCTTTTATTGTTTCCAAGGGAAAAGGGAAAAAGTACGAACAAAACCTAAATAGTAAGAAGTTTTCAAATAAAAACTAATAAAAGTCAGAGATCACAGGTAAGGGGGTTGGTTATACAGAGGGAAGGTGTTAGCACCCAAAGTATCCTAGGTACTCCTAGGGAGCCCTTTTTGTTTACATATGTATTTTGTACAAAGTGATGTTAACAAACAAATAGAATGAGGGGATGAGAAAAGAATTCATTAATTATATTTTTGTGTTTGACAAGACCTTCGGTCTTGTGCCTACGTACCAACATCTAAATGAGGGATCAAAACCTCGTAGTTCGTGCTATAAATTTCAAAATGAGTGTGTTGGTTTTAACAAAATTTAATTTTGAATGGCACAAAGGCCTAAAATGATTTGAATGAGTTAGTTCTTTTTTGGATTTTTGAAAGTTTAAGTCAAGTATGATTAAGTTTATTTACCAGTTGATTTAAGAAAATAAATTTGAAAATGCAATGGCATAAGGCCAAAGTTTTTATCTTTTGCAAAAGTGGTCAAAGTTTATAACGAAAATGGTTCATACAAAGAAGGTTTTGAAAATGGAGGGAGAGATTTTGAAATTAAAGAAATGGGGAGAAGATGAAGAGACTACCCTATGCACAAAAATTTAAAAGTTTAAAGTTGAAAAGATCTGACCAAATGGGAGCAATCCAATAGACAAGTATGTCAATAGAAACCCAGAATTCCCTTGGACTTTTTAGAATCATGCAACACACAAATGCACAATTATATCAATCTTGAAGAGCAAAGGCATCAAATTAAGATGGCCTCATCCAAGCTTACCCACTTCATGATCTTCTTCAAAATAGTTCATGTAGCAGATGAATTCCACAAGTCACAGGTTCAACATAACAACTTATCAATGATCAATGTTGCAGATGAAATGGAGAGATCTTGAATGATGTATCATATGAATTCAAATTACAATCACTTGGGTCTTCACAAATTGGCATTGGCCAAGTCTATTAGCAAAGGAATGTTGCCTAAGTTCTAAGTCCAATCGGGCAAGGTCAAATCAACAGTCAACTCAAAAAGTCTTTTAGGGTTTTTGTTATTATTATGTGCATTAATGGTCAAATACCAAACAAACAAGCAAACGAAATAATATCACACAATATGGTCCAAGTGGACGAAGTGAAAATTACATTAACATAAACAATTAGAATGATATGTATAATGGCAAATGATATAGAGTGCTAAAAGTAAATTGCATTAAAGTAAAAGCTTGAAATTAAAAGTTAATAGTTAGTAAGTTAGTAGTTAGCTTTGTTTTTTGATTTCAAGACATTCTTTGGAGAACACTCAACCCACTTGCCACAAGCAAGGATCCTTGAACCAAAACATCTTCCAAAGGAATGAAAGAAGGCCAAGTTTCCACACAATACCATGGAAGATGGGAGACTTACAATCTCACTAACTAGAATGCTTATGCCTTTTGTTCACAAATTTAGCGCTATGTTAAGCAATCGTAATTGGACTTATGTAAAAGTCACAACTATTTGAGACCGGGCAATAAACTTTTGGTGTTAATGCATCTTGGAGACATAGTATTAAGAACTATGCTCATTAAACATACCACACACAAAAAGTATGCAAAAAGTGAGGCCTAATCTCATCCATACTCATGTTAATCTTTTAATCGACTAGCATTAGGACTTTGAGATGTCATTGGCTAAATGGAAATGAATGGATGAAGAAGGGGAATTAGATGAAAAGGGAAAGGGATGAATGAGATCACAAATTGGTCAAAGGAGGACTTTTACCAAATTAATATTATTCATTCATTTTGGGAGATGGAATGTACATTCCATCAATCCCCTAAATCCAATAATATTAACTTGACAAATTCAAATCAACCTTGACTGTAGCGGGGTATTCGTTACCGTTAGAGATATTGACCAAATCCAAGGTAAACCATACAAGTCGAGTCGCCACCGCACTTCTATTTATCCAAAGGAATGGTTAGAAAGCGAACAAAAACCTAATAGTTTTAACAAAAACTAATAAAAGAGAACAGAGATCTGGGTAAGGGGGTTGGTTATGCAATGGGAAGGTGATAGGCACCCAAAACATCCTAGGTACTCCTAGGGAGTCCTTTTCACACTTGTGAAGGTTGTTGTCTTGTGAAAATTTGTTTGTGCAAACATGATTGAAGAGATGAGAAGAGAATATACAAGTTTATTTACGTTTTGGTGTTTGGATGGATAAACCCATTGCCTACGTACCATCTTATCAAAAGATTAGGATCAAAACCTCGTAGTTCGGGGTAAAAATTTCAAAATGAGTTGGTGAATTGATTGGTCCAAAAGCCTTAAGGTCTTTTGTTATCAAAGGGAGAAAACTCAACCAAACCACAAATCCACCATGTGAGGATAGCTTCAACATGCTAGTGAGGGGTTAAGCCTATAATAAGCATGGAAGACTCATTTTCCATCACTAAGGATATAGGTGAGTAGTACATCTACCACAAGGATAACTCAAACCTAATAGCTAAAGGTTATGGAAAATTTGATTTAAGAAGTGGTCATTGGAACCACAAAGAAACATTTGAATGAGTTATATTTACCAATTAGAAGTATATACAAAAGTGATCAAAGTTGACTTAAAGATTCAATTCAAAATAAGTGTTATGAAAAGAAAGTTTGAAAATCAGAAGCATAAGGCTTAGGTTTCTAATGTTTGAAAACAATAATTAAATGTTTGCACAAAAATGGTTTTGGCTTGGGTTAGAGTGGAGAGATGAAGAAGAAGGGCTAAGTCCTAAGGAAAACAAAAAAAGATGAGGGATAAGAAATGAAACCACACTAGGAGTTCCTCTCTTGAGATCATATTGATGATCCAAGTAGCTCCCATCCTTTGGAATAAGCAAGCACAAAGTATAAGCAACCAAACAAGTCTCACAAGAGATCCTCAATGTATCTTGTATCTTCCACATGGAATGAACATGGTAATGATCCTCCAATTAAGCTCAAATGGGAACTCCTAGCACAAAAGCACACACATCAAAAGTTCCATGAAGTAAACAAGAATGGACAAGAGTGAGTTTAGAGATTTGGTCCTTCTAATCCATCTTCATCATCAAGGTCTATTTACTCCAATTTTGCATAAGGAAAGGCCCTAGGAACTAAGTCCAATTATCCATTTCTTTGCATAGGGGAAGTCCTAGAAACTAAGTCCATTTCTTTGCATTTGGTCCACAACAATCAAAACAAAACACAAGCATAATAATATACACAATTATGTGCTCAAGTGAGCAAAAGGCAAATGGCATTAACATAAACACGTGCTCAAGTGAGCAAAGAGAAAATCAAATGAATAATATGTGCAAGAATAGTAAATTGCATAAAAGTAAATTGCATAATGTAAGACCCCAATTTTGTCCCTAAGATCCCTCATGGCATCATAACATTGCATTGCATAGCCTCAAGGATCATTGAGCATCTTGGCTTCCCTTACCTTTGGGTGGGATCTCTTGTGAGTGGTTTTAGATCACCAAGCATGCTTGAATTGTATATCATTTCTTTTCTTGTTTCATTTAATAATCAAAAGCACAAAAATATGACACTAACATCTGTTGTGTGTAGCTCAAGCAATCATCAGGTCAAGAGCTTCAAGGAGATCCTTTGTGCAAGAGATGAGGTATTTTCTTGAGATGAGGATCACATGCTTATCATAAAGAGCTTACATGAGCTAGGGTTTCGTTTTTGAAGCAATTCCACCAAGTGGTAGAGGCCCAAGTTCATCAGGGCATTTCAAGGTCATCTGAGGACCAAAAAGTCAACTGTGCAGTCAACTGAGGGCTATGAGGTGGGGAAATGAGTTAAGACACCTCAATCATGTTCAAATAAGGCCTATTCATCATTCTAAACATCTATCTTGAAGATTCAAAGGTCATGGCAAAAGTTACTATAAATGGAAAATGACCTGTAATTCAAAGTTTCCAAAAATGGCAAGTTTTTAGTCCATATTCAACTTGATTTTCAAACATCAAAGCAGTCTCAAATGGATTTTTGGTGAACATTAAAGTTGTGGATCTTTGTCTCCCCTTTTCAAAAAGTCCTAATTCATGTCTATATGATGAATGGTTGAGGAGTTATGGTCATTTGATCACAAGGTGTGCATGGAAATTCAAAATGGCATAACTTTTGATGCAAAGCTCCAATTTGGTCCATTCTTTTTGCAAAATACTCCTCATGATCAAGACCTCTCAAAATATCCTTTTTCATGCATGGTAAAAGTGTGTATGCTCATAATTTCTCATGTGATCATTTTGGAGGGAATTTCCATAATTCAAATTTGGCTTATGATACAAGCAAGATAACAATTCCATGATGATCCTTGGTTGATTTTAAGTGGATTCAAAGCCTTGCATGAGGAAGAGCACGTGGGACATGGCCATGCTATCTCAATGTGCAATTTTTCAAATGGCTTCAAATCTCCTTAATCATGATTAGTGGATGGAAGTTGTGATTAGCAGCATCATTAGCATGGCATATAAAAGCTGAAACCCTAATCTCAATTGCCATAACAGAATTTTCAAATCTGAAATTTCAAAGTTCCCTCCAAAATTCTCTCTCTTCGAATTCTTCTTTTCTTCACACAAACACCAAAAATTCTTGCATAATCTTGTTCATCATGCTTCATTGAGCAAGAATCAACCATTGGTTTGAGCAATTCAGTCCACATTCGTGCAGTTCAAGTGCAAACTCATAGCAATGGAAGTTGGAAATTGAGCTAGATCCAGGTGGTTTCAATTGTTTCTTTATGCACAAAGCTTCAAGGAAAGTTCAGTGGAGTAGATCTGGAGCTTTTGAGACCTTAAGCACATGTGAAAAGAGAACTGCATTTCCAAGTGAGTTGAAATTCATCATCTCTTTTTGATGTTTTCTTGTTATAGTTGTGTAGATCTCACTGTGTAGAGCTTGTGCATGTGATTAGATTTGAATTTGGCTTAGAATTGAGCATGTATGGTTGAATGAAAGTTTTGATCCACAAAATGTTTTGCTTCGATCTGGAAATTTTAGGAGGAATTAGATGAAATTAATATGATATTTGGATTCCTTGTGAGAGAGCGGTTCGATTGATGTATGGTTTGTGCATTTCTGCAAATTTCCACGGCGGCGCCACCGCCTGGTTGGTCGGAGAAGACGACCGGAGCTACAGCTCCGGCGTCTGGTTATTTGCTAGGGTTTGCCCTGCTGGGTCCACGTATGTGCCTTGCGTGTACAAGCGATTGACTCTGTTTCCTTTGACCTTGGCCATGTGTATGTTGAATGCTGAGTGTGCTGATGACTAGATTTTATGAAACGCATCGTTTCATTTAGCTGATTGTGATGCCATGTGTTTGCCTTGCGTGTCCAATTGATTGGTTGTGTATGCTTTGACCGCGCCACGCTTGCCTTTGATTGCTGATGTGTATGCTGAAGTGTATTAGTGAAACGGTGTGTTTTAATGTTTGAATCTGAACCGTTTGATTGCCATGCGCGCCAAGATCAATGGTTGATGTTTTTTATGAATTTATTTCAAATATTCATTTCCCTCCATATTTTCCATGTATTCCCATTTATTTTAGTCACTTTGAAAAATTCATAAAAAATAGAAAAAAGATCCAAATTAACTCCAATTTTTTTTCATAGTTTTGTTTTAATGTCTAGTTTTATATGGTATTATTTTCATGATTTGTTGATTGCTGGATTTTTATTTGTGAATTCTTGAGTCAACCTTGTGCTAATTTGACATGTTGTGATCAATGCTTTGTGAAATTCTATATGTTGAGCCATTTGATCCAATTTTTTGTGTGATTGATCTTCATATATGATGTGAACTTTTGATCACTGGTTTGGATTTTTTCTCATATGCTATCATTGTTTTTGACACATGAAGATGTATGTTACAATTTGTGTCACATTTTTGACATTGGATTGTTGCCTTTTTTGTTCATCTATCATTTGAACCTTTCTGGATTTCATCTTTTGCATATTGATCATTCATAACATGAGAAACTTGCATAAAATATCTCAAGGTCATTGCATGCATTTCTGTTTTGATTTGGATTTTCTAAGTTGGAAGTCCATTTTGTGCATATTTGTTTGTCATTGCATAACATAGACCATTTGAGACATTTGCTTTGTGATTTGATGCTGGTCCTTTTGAGGACATTTTATTGATTGTTTGAATGTGCTTTGTGTGAAAGATTGGGTTCTGTTTTGATCATTTGGTTTAGTTTTGAACTTAGTCTTTGTACTAGTGTTTTGTGCATAAACTAACTGTGCTTTGTGTTTCAGGTTTGGACATTTAGCATTGATGGTTGATTTGTTCTCACTTTCTGAGATACAAATGCTGAGTTCTAACTTTTGTTTGTTTTGTAGGATTCTAAGTGATGTGCTTGAGCTCATGAGTTCATTCGAATGCTTGAGCATTGTTCATTGAGTTATGTAACTGTTGAATGGTTTCACTGTTTGTCTGTTGGTTTCATAATTGAAATATTAACTGTTTAGCTTTTGTACAGGTACCTTAGTTGCTTGCTTGCTTTTGCTTTTGCTTAAGCTTTGGATTATGGTTGATACACCACTTAGGTAGTTATCCTCTTACTTCATGTAGTCTGGAAGTCCTGTCACCTTTTTGGCAGGCATTTTGCTGGCAAGTCCTCCTTCAGAGGCTCTGTTTGTGTTTGTTTACAATTGTGCCAAAGACCTCCAAGATGAGGCATGTGCTACTTTATAAGACCTCCAAGAGAAGAGGCAATTGACAGATAGAAGAGATTAGTAGCCAGTCCCCTGTTATTCAGTGAGTCGTTCTTTATGCTCGCACTACGTGCTGATGCTTCTGAACATGTACCTAAGATCTTTGTCTAGAGTCTGTCAAGTGGAATAGGGTCCCTCTTTCTGGATCCCCGCGCTTTCATTGTCATGAGCTCACCCAGGCCAGGGTTAAGAGCATGAGGTCTCATCCTCATTTACCATCTTTGATCAGCTTCACCCTAACTCTCAATAATAGTGGTTAAGAGCTTCAGATTACCCTTTTACAGTTTGGCTTGTTTGTCGAGGTTGATATGACCCCTCTTGACTAAAGCCCACCCATTGTTTGAGCCCTCTTATATGTATATAGTGTGTGCTTGCTTGTTTACTTGTGAACTTTTGATATGTTTGCTTTTGATGTTTGTTTGTTATGGTTGGGAGTCGGATATAAGTCCATGTATTGGCATTCTGTTTCCTTTTTTGTTGTTAGGAGTCGGGTGTAAGTCCATGTATTGGCATTCTGTTTCCTTTTTGTTGTTAGGAGTCGGGGGTAAGTCCATGTATTGGCATTATGTTTCCTTTATTTGAGGTTCTCTTATGAGACTTGTTGATTGCTTTTGCCTTTTGCCTGTTTATTCGAAAGGATAGGGACTTACTTGGATCATCTATATGATCTCAAGAGAGGAACTCCTAGTGTGTTTCATTTCTTATCCCTCACCTGTTTGTTTCCTTTAGGACTTAGCTTCCTTTTTCATCCCTAACCCAAACCAAAAACCTTTTTGTGCAAACATTTGACATTGTTTTCAAATTAGAAACCTAGGCCATATGCCTTTGCTTTTTTCAAATTCTTTTCACTAATACTCATTGTAAATGAACTCTAATTCATACTTTGACCTCATTTTGTGAATACTTCTAATTGGTAAATTCAACTCACTTCAAATGTGCTTTTGTGGTTTCAATGATCACTTCTTAATCAAAATTTTCATAACCTTTTGCTATTAGGTTTGAGTTATCCTTGTGGTAGATGTAATACTCACCTATGTCCTTAGTGATGGACGATAAGCCTTCCATGCTTATTATAGGGTTAACCCCTCACTAGCATGTTGAAGCTATCCTCACATGGTGGACTTTTGGCTTTTCAGGTTGAGTTTTCTCCCTTTGATAACAAAAGACCTTAAGGCTTTTGGACCAATCAATCCACTCATTTGTTTTGAAATTTTTTACCCGAACTACGAGGTTTTGATCCTAATCTTTTCATAAGAGGGTACGTAGGCAATGGGTTCATCCATCCAAACACAAAATGTAAATAACTTGTATATTCTCTTCTCATCTCTTCAATCATGTTTGCACAAATAATTTTCACAAAAACAATAACCTTTTGCAACAAGTGTGAAAAGGGCTCCCTAGGAGTACCTAGGATGCTTTGGGTGCCTAACACCTTCCCATTGCATAACCAACCCCCTTACCCAGATCTCTGTTTCTTTTACTAGTTTTTAGTTACAACTTTTTTAGGTTTTTGTTCGCTTTCTAACCATTCCTTTGGATAAATAGAAGTGCGGCGGCGACTCGACTTTGTATGATTTACCTTGGATTTAGTCAATATCTCCAATGGTAACGAATACACCGCTACACATAAAGTAAAAGTTAGGTGTTAATAGTTAATGTTAGTAGTTAGTGTGCCATAAGGCAAATTTAGCGCTATGTTAAGAAATCGTAATTGGACTTATGTAGAAGTCACAACTATCTGAGGCCGGTCAATAATAATGTAGGCAACAAACACAAGTTAGGAGTCTTGATTAGTGAACCAAGTCCCAAAAACTTGTCATGCCAAAAAGAAGAAGAAATGATCTTGTATTGGTTTAAGCCTTTTGCATGATTTAAAAGACAACCTATCCTTAATGCAAAGCCATTCACTTGATCAATTGATCAAGATGAATTAGATTTGAATCAAGGAAGGTTAAATCTTCCTAATCAATGCTAAGTTATCAACCTTCAACTCATTGATCAAAAGGAAAAGAAGTAGTAGAAGAAGAAGAGAAATGGAAATGACAAAATGGTAAAAGAAGTATAAATGCATCAAATGAAACATCATGTACCAATCCTCATATGTTGACCAATAACATTGAAAGTCAAGGTCAAACAATCAAAAATTGAAGTGAGATGAAGATTGGATGTCAAGAAATGAATAAACTATTTTTGGCATTTTTTAATATTTAAAATAAACTTGAATTAAAATAAATGGAAAGGTCAAACTTCAAAATTACTTCAAATCAACCTTGAAAGGTCCAAGTAATTTATCCTAAGCTCAACAAGGTCAAACAAAGTTTGACAAAAAATTTCAGCATTTTTAAAAGTCAGAAACTATTTTTAATCAATTAAAAATGAATAAAAATAACCTAATTGAACTAAAATCTCAAATAAATCTCAAATCAATTCAAAAATTGATGAGAATATTTTTCATAGATCCATCATCATTCAAATAGATTAGGAAAATATGTTTGCATTTTTTGAATATGAAAAACTATTTAAAATGAATTAAAAATAACCAGAAAAGAGAAAATTCACAAAAAATATCAAATGACAAAATAAAAAAATTAAAAATCAGAAATAGAAACTAGAATTTATTTGGGAAATAATGCAATTGGTCCCATATTTTTTGGATTAAAAATGATGAAGATATTGATTTTTGAAAGCTATTGGAATTAAAGAAATTAAATCAGAAATTCAGAAAATGGAAAAAACCACAAGCGTCTGATCAAGCTTCATTAATTGACGTGGCTGATCAGACGGATGTGAGATGCGCGCGCATGAAAGGCATGAGTCAACAGCGAAGCATCTAGCATTATTGAAAGTCATAAGATCCAAAGGACACTATTCAATCTGGAAATAGGATCAAACTGCCTGGATTTAAACTGGGCATGATGAAGCCACCGGAGCCACCGTCTTCTCCGGTGAGCTTCCAGATTCCGGCCAAAATGCAGAAACTCAAAAGGCAACCAAAACGTGCGATCTATACATCAATAGAAAGCTGGGATGATGTATAACATCCCTATACCATTCATTTTCATTCTAGATCTCTATGATTTGAGAAATCAGAAGTTGAAAATTCTGGTGTTCATCATGAACTCAATGAATTGCAAAAATTAAAAGCATAAACATGATGCCTCTATTGAGAGGACTTCAGCCAACACAAAATCACAGCCAATAGGTCAATGGATTAGGAGAATCGAAGAAAATATCAGTTGGAGTTCAAGCTTGAGTTCTGGTGATTTGAGCTTGAAACCTTGCTTGCTTTATCAAAACAGAAGTTCAATGAAGTGTATGGTGAAAGTCTAGAAGCATTAGATCTATGAATACAACTAGATGTAGTTGAATTCGAGATCTGAAAATTTTAAGAGAAATGAAACTTGCTTCTTTAGTGATGGTTAGGGAATGAATTCTACAGCATTTCAGGTTGAAAATTGGGTCTGAAATGGAGGGAAAGAAGCTTTTATTTATAGAGGAATTGGCAAGGGAAGTGTGAAGGAAATTCGTGTGCATGGCATGTGAAGCTTCATTGCATGGGCTTGCATGACCATGCACAAGGCCCAAAAATAATGCCAAATGAACTCTGAGCAATGACCAAAGGGAATTGGACGTGTGAAATGCAAAGGCAAATGCTCATGTAGCAAGATTTCATGTGAATTCTCCAATTGTACCTAATCAATCATCTCTTCGAAAGTATCAATTAGAAAATCCAAGCATAGGCATATGGGTAATGGTTGGAAAGGTCTTGATGTAAGGAACAATTGTTATGTTGGTAAAAAATCCATTTGAAATGTGGAAATTTATGAAATTTGAGTTTAAAGTGTGATATGCAAAACATGTCAAGGCAAGGTTTCTAAAATTGGCCAAGTTTCAAGCCCTTCTGTTTTGATGATGCAAGCTTCAAATGAAAAAACCTTCAACACAAAAGTTGTATATCTTTTCAATACAATCAAAATGGACTGAAAGTTTCCATCATTTGGATTTTGGATGAAGAAGTTATGGGCACTTGAAGTTGGACTTTTTTGACTTTTAATGCCTTTGACCCAAAAGGACCTATAATATCTTGCATTATCACATGTATTTCCTTTGCAATTTTGAAATTTTGTTCAACATAACATTTGAAGTAGACATCTTAAGCTTTCTAATGCATTTGATCCCACCTCAAAATAATAAAAAATGAATGAGTTATGTCCTTGGGAAGTTGACCCAAAATTAGGGTTTCAGTCAAAATGACATATAATGTATTGGAATGGAAGATGGTTTTCCAAGCTTCAAATCAAATTTTGATGAACATGAAAGTTGTTCATATTGTCCTTAAGAACATATGTGCTTTTGGAACCATCTCCATTTGACCAACACATAAAACGTTAGGTCTCAGTGCATTTCAAAATAGTCAGATGAATCGACTGATCAACTTCTCAAGTTCACAACTCATATTTTGATGAATTGATGATTGAGGACACTCAAATGAGTTCAAATATTCATGAAATTATGAATTAAAGAACTTCCCTTGATTTTATTTGACCATGGGCTGAGGTTGCTTCATGAGCAAGGCATTGTGGTGCACAGATGGATTAGGGTTTCTCTGGGGAACAAACCTCAAATCTTTTGACTTGCTTTGATAAAAAATGATGAATTGAGATTCTAGGGAGGCATATTTGATGGATGAGAGCCTTGGGGACCACTACCATGCTTGCTTTCATCTCCTCTTGGGCATGTCTTTGTACCAATGATCTCCTATAAGCTTTGGACTTTGTGATTGCTCAAGCTACAAACAAAAGATGTTAGTGACATATTTTTGTGCTTTTGGTTAGTAAACAAAATGAGAAAAGCAATGATATACAAATCAAGCATGCTCGGTGATCTCAAACCACTCACAAGGGGTCCCACCCAAAGGTAAAGGGAACCAAGATGCTAATGATCCTTGAGGCTATGCAATGCAATGTTATGGTGCCATGAGGGATCTTAGGGACAAAATTAGGGTCTTACATTAACCAAGGCCCAACAACAAATGAGAAACTCAATTAAGTCAATACAAATGGTCAACACACTTAAAATGACATTTATTCAATTAAAAATATTAAAATAATGCATTAAATTCAAATATGTTTTGTCCAAATCCTAAAATCTCATCAAAACACCGAATAAATGACCATGAGATTTATCATAGGTCAAACAAGGTCAAAGGACCTTGGAGAAAAAATTTCATAATATTTGAACACTTAAAAATATTTTTAAACAATTAACAACAAATGAAAAATCAATTAATTCATGAAAAATATTAATAATGATACAAAATATAATTTTAATTCAGAATATGAAAGAGAAAAATATTTGAATTTTTTTTGTGAAAGTCCCAATGTTTTTGGGATCAATATTGAATTTAATATGAATTATTGAAGAAAATGCAATTAAAACAAAATATTAAAAATTCAAAAATACGTGGATCATCAGATCTCCCTCATTAATTGAGGTGGCAAATCTGATGATCCAAAACGCACGTTCCACCAATGCCTTAGTCAACAGCGTTGTAACATGAGTAATCACAAGGAACGACTATGATTAAAACGTGGAGCACGGATTACACGGTTCAGACTCAAGGCACATCATGACCAGAGCCAGAGCCCCGATTGTCTTCTCCGATGAGCTTCACCGGACTAGTCAACCTGAACCATCACCAAAATTCAAAACAGGGACATGATTTTAAACAGAAAACATCACTGAGTACGAATATCACCTCCAATTCCTCCAATTCCAAATATATTAAGAGATATGTGGAATTGAAAAATGAGGTTCATGATCTGAGTTGCTTCGATTTGGCCTCAAAGCAACTCAATCTTCTTGCCTACATTGGTAGGACTCCAGACAACACAAGAATCAATGGAATTGAGCAAGAATCAAGGAGAATCGAAGAGTTTAAAATTTCTGCAAATTACCTTTAATGGAGGCTTGAGTTTGCTAGATCTTGATCTGAATCGTTCTTGGCTTCACTTAACTTGCTTGCAGGAGAGGAATGGAAAGGCTTAGAAGCAATGGATCCATGGAGAATTGAATTCCAAAACAGTGGAGATTCAAGCTCAAATTCAAATGAATTTATCAGGGTTATCCTGTTAGTGTGAAGGGTTTTCAATGGAGATTCAAAGCTGGTGCAATGTGTGTGTTAATTCTGAGCATAAGGGCCTCAATTTATAGGGAAATCAAATGATATTTGCACACTCTTTCCACTTTCCAAATTTGGTGAAATGATGATGACATGTTGCATGGGCGCGCATAGGCCCATGGAATAATGGTTTGAAAGTCCAAATGAACGATCAGATGCTTTGAAGATGGATTGGATTGCAAGGTACATGTGCATTATCATTTGAAGATTGATTCATGCCAAATGATATCATTTTGTTTAAGCCATGCGCAGCCTATGCATTTCTCATCCAAAATGAATGAATTTGAGCTCTTTAGAAAGGTGAGATCAAGAGGAACAAGTTTGATGTTGAACAATTTTTCATTTGGAGATTGGAACTTGGAGATATTTGACGTGGAAGTTTGGAAAAATTTGACATATCAAAAAAATTCTAAGTGTCAAGCCATATGTCTCAATAATCCACCTTGCTTAACTTTTTATAGGAGCTTTAAATGAGAAAAGTGTCTTCATCAAAGTTGTATCTCTCTCAAAGACGTTAAAAATGGTCACCAATTTCATGTAATTTGGATTTGAAATGATAGAGTTATGCATTTTTGAAGTTTGGAAAAATCACTTGATCAATGGTATAGGTCAAAAGTGAGCTATAATGTAGCCTCATATCACATGTTCAAATAAGTTGAATTAGCTCCCACTTCAAACATAAAAGGTGAATTAGACACATTGAATTTGATTGTGCAACTTGGAAATCTTTCATCTCATAAAAATTTAGCAAGTTATGGCGTTGGGACGTTGACTTTCAAATTAGGGTTTCGACAAAATGACCTATAACGTTTCAACAAAGAAAATGATTTTGCAAGAAAAACTAGCTCTAGGTATCAACATGAAAGTTGTTTATAATGTCATTTATAGTAAGTTTTCTCTTGGAATCATTTTCTTATGGTGAAAATTGTAGGAGATAGGGTCTAGGGAGACCTAGTTTTGATTAGATAAATTCATCTGGCCAACTACCATCAACCAACTTGCTAACTTCCAATTCTCTTGACTTTCTTGGCTCATGGTAGATCATATATGCATAATATGATGAAATTTGAAGTTTCCCTTGAGAAATTTGATCAATTGGTGAGATAGCTTGTTGGATAAGTTACTCAAGGTACCCAGTCAAACTAGGGTTTCCAAGGCAAATCACCCTCAAACTCTTAAAGAAATCTTGATCAATATGACATGTAGAGATCATTGGGACTCATATATGATGTTCATAACCATTATTGAATCAATTCTTGATTGTGCTCTTTGTTCATGAGGGTCTCAAACCCTAGATGTGATCAATGAATCAATGAGATCATGCCCTACCTACAAAAGAGTTAGATAGATACAAAGACATATTTTTGGTATTTTGGTTAGTAAAATGATAATATACAAGCTTGATATAATCACAAGGTGCTTGGTGACTCTCCCAAAACAAACCCAATGGAAGAGGGGTAAGGAGAATGCAAAGGTGTGATCCAAATGCTTATGCTTATGATAAAATTGCATGAGGGATCTTAGGGTCAAAATTGGGGTCTCATAGCTGCCCCTATTTAAGGACATTCTAACTGAGGAGGTGAAGGTTAAAATCTTCGGCTCGACACATTATAATGGGCTTAAATAACAACATATAGAAACAAATTTTGGTCCCTAAGAGACCTCATGATGCATATGATATGAATGCAAAAGTTAATGCTCTGTGGGGAAATATTGCCACAAAGGAAAAGAAATCAGAGAGACTGAAAGTCCATAAGAGTATAATGCATTCCATAAGGAAAAATCACTGGGGAGACAGAGACTCTGGGGGACAAAAGAGGTTATGCGTAGGCCAGGCTACGACTTAAAACTGCTGGGGGACTAGAGGGAATCCATACAAAATGGAAAGACTCAGCCGGGGAAATAAACATCATCTGCAGGGGATACGAATAAGTCAGGATAAAACTGAAATACTCGACTCGTGCAGGGAAAAGCGATTTCACTAAGGAAATGCACACTCAACTCAACTGGGGAGAAATAAAATTCAACATAGGAGTAGCAAAAATATATTATCCACTACCTGTTACTGGATAAGAAGATAATAAAGATCTGACGGAGAGAACATCCATCATCTATTAAGATTAACATATCAAGGATGACTCGCCGGGAACCGTCAGGAGGAAGTATTCATTACCGGTTACTGGGTAAGAATAACCTTGCTGGGGAAACTGCAGAAAGGATTAGGATTTATAACTACCAGTTACTGGGTAGAAGACCAAAGGTGAGAGTATCTGTCATCGGTTAGGATGAACATATCAAGGATAAACTCGACTGGGAAGAAAATCCGTCACCGGTTAAGATGAACATATCAAGGATAGACTTGCCTGGGGATGTCAAGGAGGATACCCGTCATCGGTTAGGATGAACATATCAATGATATACCAACTGAACAACAAAGGGGGAATTACATCTATCGAAAACTAGATAGAAAATAGTCGAAGAGAAAAATCCGTCACCGGTTAGGATGAACATATCAAGGATTCATTCTGCGAGGGGACAAAGTAGGATTTACAAATATCGGTTACTGGGTAGAAGACCAATCAAAGATAAAATCCATCACCGATGAAAGTGAACATATCAAGGATAGACTCTGAAAAGGGGAATGAAAGTAGGGATTACATCTATCAGTTACTGGATAAAATACCACAGAAGAGAAAATTCGTCACCGGTCAAAGTGAACATATCAAGGATAGACTCCGCTCAGGGGGACAATAGGAAACAACTACCGGTTACTGGGTAGAAGTCCAACAAGGAGAAGAAAACCCGTCATCGATTAAGATGAACATATCAAGGATTAACTCTCTAAGGAACCAAAATAGGGATTACAACTACCTTTTTACTGGGTAGAATACCAAAGAAGAGAATATCCACCATTGGTTAAAGTGAACATACCAGGGATAGACTCTACGGGGGAAGAAAAGATATCCATCACCAGTTAGGATGAACATATCAAGGATATACTTTTCGAGGAATAGATCCACTAGGGGATACTGCTGAGGATAAAAAGGGTACTTTTGCCGGGTATTGGGCAAGAAATAACAAACTGCAAACTAAGAAGAATATCACCAGTTGCTGGGTAATAGACTCTTAGGGTGCCAAAATATCTATCTAGGTAAGAGCTAGAAAGAAAATGGTCAATCAAGACTCATCCCAATGAGGACATAACTCAAGGGGAGTAATTCCACCAGAAAATTTGCTGGAGAGGAAACTGAAATAACAATCATCCACGAGGAAACAATCTCAATGGGGAAACAGAGAAAGGTTAAAGTCTTTTCTGGTTAGGGGCTGACACTCTACAATAAAAAGAGGACAGACACCAGATTTGGTATGGGGATAAAGTACCGCCATAACAGAGAATGAAAATCTCAAATAAATCAAATAGGAAGACGCAGGATATGCAAAACATATATTTATATGAATGTATATGTATATGCATTTATGGTGATTATGCTGACAAAATGATCGCAAAGGATACAGAGGAGTCATAAAGAAATTGAACCACCGGTACAATCCTCGGTCAATCCACAAACCATGGAGACAAACTGCTGGAGAACAGAGAGATCAACAACCCAAAGGCTCAACCCTTGCTAGTGAAGGAGATCCGCTGAGGACAAAACATCCAACTGTAGGGAATTGTAGGTCAACACCATAAAATGGGAGATAACCCTACATGGGAAAATCAACAAAAAGCTGCTCAGAAACCAGGAGAACACTCTAATTGGGAGCCAAGATAGAACGATTGGTGGGGACACCGAAGCGATCTATTAGGGAAAGATCAAACATCTTCTGATGACGATCTCTCTGCTGAGGAAACATGAACTCCGCTGTGGAAGGCTGAAACTCTTGTTGGGGACAAGGACATGCCGCAAACAACTCAGCTAGAAAAAGAAATAAGCTCTACTGGGGATCAAACAACTCCACCGAGGAACTGAGACAACACAAACGTCTAGGGATACCCGAAGAGTTAACTGCTTGGGGAACCTCAGATGCTTCGCACTTAAGAACTTGCTTTGGGAAAGTTCTTGCTTATATATATTTTTAAAAAACTTGATTTTGATTTAAAAATGTTGATTCTAAGTGTTGGCAACAATTTTGGTAAAACAAAGAGTGTTCACAAGATGTCATGTGTGATGTCTTAACATGAGATATCCTATGTACCTGCTGGAGTTCAAGAACATGTGCATGCAGGATTGTTTCAAAATGCCACATACAATGCCATGGCTTCTGATATTGGATGTACCTGCTGGAGCTTAAATGAAAGACATGTTCATGCAGGATTGTTTCAGATGACATACACAATGTCATGGCATCTGATATGGCTGTACCTGCTGGAAGTTATAAAAGGAATTATTGGATTATGCAGGATTTTTCGAGGATGTCAGACCCGATGTCATGACATCCTGTACACAGAACATTCAGTGTGAATGTCTGGTGTTTTGTGATTGCACAATTAATGGCAATCTTTGGATGATTGAAGATATGGCTAGCTGGCGCATTCAATCATGGATTACAACCAGATTTACTTATTTTCCAAGGAGATCTAAACAGCTGTTATAAAAAGATTTGATTGGAAAATAGATTTAGGGTTTTCAAGATGTCCAAGCCCAGCTGAAAGCTTCTATAAAAAGGGACTTAGAAAACCTGTTTGTACACACAACCAAGACTGAGCGAAATATAGAGAGAGAGCTAGGGTTTGTGTCTGTTTAGTCGTAAGAATTGTAGGTCATTCAAGTCATCCATTGATGATTGAATTGGACTGATTTGTGGTTGTAATTTGTCACTCTAAAGCTGTTAAGCAAGAGTGTGTGTCTTCTTGATCAAAGCTGTGAAGCAAGATCAAGAGTGTGTCTTCTTGATTGAAACTGTGAAGTAAAATCAAAAGTGTGTAATTGAAAAGTATTTTCTTTTCTCAAGGGATTGTTGTTTAAGATCACTGGTGTGTGATTGTAAGGAAGTGAGTGGGTTCTCATATCTAAGAGTGCTTAGGTAGGAATTGCACGGGTAGAGATTAGGTGAGAAAGACTGTAACTTGTTAAAGTGTACGGAGAGTCTTTGAACTAATTCTATTTTAGTGAATTTCCTTCCTGGCTTGGTAGCCCCCAGACGTAGGTGAGTTGCACCGAACTGGGTTAACAATTACTTGTGTTATTTGCTTTACCATTCTGCGTTTGTGTATCCATTGTTTATTACCAGATATTAGTGTCATGACATTACCTTTGACATCTTATATCTGATACCAGAATTTCAAAAAAGTTTAATTTCAAAACGATCATAATAAAATTTAAAACTATTGGCTGAAGTAAATAAGACTAGAAACAATTGGATAAAAGCTCAACTTTATTTAATAGGACGGTAGTCTGTAAATGACAAGACTCCATAGATTTTACAAAGTTGAAAGTGGTAATTTACATGGAAAAGGGTTACATTGAATACAAATGATCCTTAGTCCTTCTACCAACTCTTGACAGCCACTATGCTTTTGACCGCTGCTGAAGATGAATCGATGTCAATCCTTGTGCTCAAACAAGTCTCCAAAAATCACTGAAGATCAGCAGAATAAAGTTACTTGCCATAATCCCTAATTTTTGCATAAGTTTCCCCAAGGTGGGGTACTCAACTTATCGGGAAATTATTTTCTGTTTTTATGTCTCTAATTTTTGCCTGGATCGCCCTTTCGGGTTTTCAATCCACCGAGACGCTCATTTTTGCCTAAGTCGCCCTTTCGGGTTATCAACTTAGCGAGCTGTTCTTTTCTTTTTTATGCGAAGTATTTCTTGACTACATCTGCGTTCACAGGACGAGTGAACTCTTCACCATCCATAGTTGTAAGAATCAATGCACCGCCTGAAAAGGCTCTCTTAACAACATATGGGCCTTCATAATTGGGAGTCCATTTTCCTTTGGAATCTGGGTTGAACGATAAAATCTTCTTGAGCACAAGGTCACCTTCTCTAAACACTCAAGGTTTGACCTTCTTATCAAAAGATTTCTTCATTCTCTGTTGATATAATTGACCATGACATATGGCAGTCAACCTCTTCTCTTATATTAAATTCAACTGGTCAAACCTGGTCTGACACCATTCAGCTTCAGTCAACTTGGCTTCCATGAGCACATGCAATGAAGGAATCTCAACCTCTACGGGGAGCACCGCTTCCATACCATACATGAGAGAGAAAAGGGTTGCCCCTGTTGAAGTGCGGACGAATGTACAATACCCATGCAAAGCAAAAGGGAGCATCTCATGCCAATCCTTATATGTGACAACCATCTTCTGGATAATTTTCTTGATATTCTTGTTCGCAGCTTCAACAGCCCCATTCATCTTGGGTCTGTAGGGAGAAGAATTATGATGTGAAATCTTGAAGTCTTTGCAAAGAGCTTCTACCTTATTGTTATTCAAGTTCGATCCATTATCAGTAATTATCTTACTTGGCACACCATAACGACATATAATCTGATTCTTGATAAACCTCACAACAACTTGCTTGGTTATATTTGCATACGATGCTGCTTCAACCTATTTTGTGAAGTAATCAATTGCCACCAAAATGAAACGGTGTCCATTTGAAGCTTTGGGCTCAATCATCCCAATCATATCAATTCCCCAAATGGAGAAGGGCCACGGGGAAGAGATAACATTCAATTGTGTCGGAGGAACATGAATCTTATCAGCATAAATTTGACACTTGTGGCATTTCTTCACAAACTTACAAAAGTCAGATTCCATTGTCAGCCAATAGTAACCTGCTCGCAACATCTTCTTCACCATTGCATGTCCATTGGAATGAGTACCAAAGGAACCTTCATGCACTTCGGTCATCAACAAGTCTGCTTCGTGTCTATCCACGCATCTGAGCAAAACCATGTCAAAGTTTCTCTTGTACAGTACATCACCATTCAAGTAGAAATTACCGGCTAATCTTCTCAAAGTCTTCTTATCTTACAAACATGCCCCAGACGGGTAAATCTGACTTTGGAGGAAACATTTGATGTCGTAGTACCACGACTTCTCGTCTTTGATCTCTTCAACAGCAAACACATGAGATGGTCTATCAAGACGCATCACAGTCAAATTGGGGACTTCATTCCAATACTATACTACAATCATTGATCCCAACGTTGCAAGAGCATCTGCCATCCGGTTTTCATCTCGAGGGATATGATGAAATTCAACCTTTGTAAAGAAAGTTGAAATCCTCCTCGCATAATCTCTATATGGTATCAAACCGGGCTGATTTGTCTCCCATTCTCCTTTGATTTGATTCACAACCAAAGATGAATCACCGAAGACATCCAAATACTTTATTCTGAGATTCATGGCCTCTTCAAGCCCCATAATGCAAGCTTCATATTCTGTCATGTTGTTTGTACACTTGAAAATCCAATCTAGCTGTAAATGGTAGATGCATGCCTTGAGGAGTAATAATCACTGCCCAAATGCCATTTCCATATTGATTAACAGCTCCATCAAATACCACGCCTCAACGGGAACCAGGTTCTAGCCCTTCTTCAAGCAATGGTTCATCACAATCTTTCATTTTCAAGTACAAAATCTCTTCATCAGGAAAATCATATTGCACTGACTAATAATCTTCAATTGGTTGGTGAGCCAAATGGTCAGCCAAGATACTACCTTTGATCGCTTTCTGAGATCGGTATTCGATCTCATACTCTGATAAGAACATCTGCCAACAGGAAATCCTCCCAGTTGAAGCAGGCTTCTCAAATATATACTTGATTGGATCCATTTCGGATATTAACCAAATGGTATGATTCAACATATACTGACGCAGACGCTTAGCAGCCCAAGCAAATGCGCAACAAGTCTTCTCAAGCATTGAATACCGAGTCTCAATGTCGGTGAACTTCTTACTAAGGTAGTAAATTGCAAATTCTTTCTTCCCAGCCTCATCATGCTAACCAAGAACACAACCCATACTATCTTCGAGCACAATCAAATACATGATCAATGGTCTTCCTTCAACAGGTGGAGACAAAATAGGAGGCTCAAGCAAATATTTTTTGATACTGTCAAATGCTTTCTGGCAGTCTTCGGTCCAATCACAAGACTGATCTTTCCAAAGAGGCTTGAATATAGGCGCACACATGGCAGTCATATGGGAAATGAATATGGAAATATAATTCAAGCGGCCGAGAAAACCTCTGACTTGCTTCTCAGTTTTGGGCGCAGGCATCTCTTGTATTGCTTTGACCTTGGCAGGATCAACTTCAATACCTCTCTCGCTGACGATAAAGCCCAACAACTTACCAGAACGAACACCAAAAGTACACTTATTGGGATTCAAGCGGAGTTTATACTTCCTCAAACGCTGAAATAGCTTCAACAAATGCTCAACATGTTGCTCTTCATCAATCGATTTAGCAATCATGTCATCGACATATACTTCTATCTCTTTATGCATCATATCATGAAAGAGAGTAGTCGTTGCTCTTTGGTAAGTTGCACCAGCATTCTTTAAACCGAAAGGCATCACCCTATAACAGAATGTTCCTCAGGATGTAATGAATGTGGTCTTCTTCATATCCTCGGGTGCCATCTTGATTTGATTATATCCGGAAAATCCATCCATAAACGAAAAGACTTTGAATTTAGCAGTATTGTCTACCAACATATCAATGTGTGGTAAAGGGAAATCATCTTTCAGACTGACTTTATTCAAATCTCTATAGTCAACAGACATGCGGACTTTTCCATCTTTCTTCGGCATAGGCACAATATTGGCCACCCATTACGGATACTCAACAGTTACAAGGAAACCAACACCAATTTGCTTCTGAACTTCCTCTTTGATCTTCACAGCCATATCAGGATGCGTTCTTCTCAACTTTTGCTTGACTGGCGGGCATTCTGGCTTCAAGGGCAATCTATGCTCCACAATCTCAGAATCCAACCCAGGCATGTCTTGATAAGACCAAGCAAACACATCTGAATATTCTTGGAGAAGATCGATCAACCCCTTCTTAGCATCTGGACACAGTCGAGACCCAATCTTGACTTCCTTCACATCATCTTCGGAACCCAAGTTGACAAGCTCAATCTGCTCTTCAACTGGATGAATAATCTTCTCATCTTTCTCAAGAAGACGAGATAATTCATCACTCACTTCTACATCACTTCCCTCATCGGCTTCAAACATAGGGAATTCAAAATTTGGAGAAGGAGAAGGATCATTGTATTCAATGGGGTTTGGAACCAACCTGCATAATGATTTGATATTTTGATTTTAGAGAAGTGAATTTGTGGCCAAATATTATGCAGATGGACAATGATATTGTTTATTTAGGTTTTTTGTGGTTACCATTTTCAGAAATAAGCAAAAAGTAAAAATAAAACATCAGAGATATGGATGAATATAATTAATTTTATTGATGATCAATTTAAAATGCCCAACAATGTTCACTTCTCCTTTAGGCATAGGAGAAGGATTTTAAAATATAAAAGCAATTACTTAGATCGATGCAAAATAACAGGAATATCAACGGCAATCTTATTGTTGCATGTCTGTCCATGCGTCACAAAGTTGGCGCATTCTTCCTCTTCACTATCCTCTAGCACAGCAGCTAAGTGTTGTTCATTCCCATGAATGAACCCTCCGCTATGGAACCTGAGTTGCATCTCTTTAGATCTAACGGTTGACGAGCCCTTCTGGAACCCAAAACCAGTTTTTCCCTTGTTGTTAGCGACCTCTACCACGCGCCCTCACTGATCAACAGGAGCTTCTTCAACAATTCTCTGCGCATCTTTCAAAGAGGACATAGGTGCTCTAACTCTCTTCTCAGCAGCAATAGATAAGGCTTGGAACGGAGTTCCAACCTCATCCTCAGCTTCTACATATGAGAAAGATGACAGATGGCTATCCAACAACGCCTTCTCACCTCCCACAATTACCAGCTTGCTATTCTTGACAAATTTGAGCTTCTGATGCAGAGTGGAAGTAACAGCTCCTGCTTCATGAATCCATGGCCTTCCCAACAAATAGCTGTAGGCCGGGTGAACATCAATTACCTGGAAAGTAATCTAAAAATCACTCGGACCTATCTTGATTGGAAGGTCCACTTCTCCAATGACTGTCTTGCGCGAGCCATCAAAGGCTTTGACAATTACTCTACTATACCTCATGGGAGCTCCTTGATAAAATAACTTTGACAATGTTGACTTTGGAAGCACATTGAGTGACGACCCAATGTCAACTAGCACATTTGACAAAGCATCTTCTTTGCAATTCATCAAAATATGCAAAGCCAGATTGTGATTTCTTCCCTCCTCAGGGAGTTCTTCATCGTAGAAGCTCATATTATTGCATGAAGTGATGTTAGCCACAATGTGATCAAACTGATCCACAGTAATATCCTGCTCCACGTATGCCTGTTCAAGAACTCTCTAGAGTGCTTCTCTATGCGCTTCAGAATTCAAAAGCAGAGACAACACAGAAATCATTGAAGGAGTCTGGAGCAACTGCTCAACCACGTTGAATTCACTCCTTTTAATCAGCCGGAGTACCTCATCATCATCACTATTGGCTTTCAAATTGCTGGACTCACCAGACTTATCCTTTGAACAGCCCACAGGATCAACAATAGGCACCTCCGCCTTTTTACCAACAATCAACTCTTCCTTATTCTCCGAGAACACCGGTCCAAAAACTCGACCACTACGGGTCACCTTCGTAACGTCTGCAATGCTTACTATTGAACCGGTAGTAGGAAATGGGACCTCTTGACCATTCTCCATCATCATAGCATTGTATTGATACGGTACAGCCTTATCAGATGCATACGGGACTGGGCCCGCTAACCGTATTACCAACGGCGAAACTGATCTACTGCTGATGTTCTGGTTATTGCTTCTATCATACTGAACCACTAACCGATCTTGTTTCTTGAAAACGGGAACAATGACATTAACATCATCATCTACATGACGAGATTGAACAATCTGGATCAAGCCTTCATCCATCAAACCCTGGATGTCCCTCTTCACAACAGCACACCCTCTTGGGTTCACGCTACAAATATAACAACCATCGTGATCATGTTCACAGTCACTCACAAAAACAGATATCTTTGTGCATTTGCACCAAAGATCTTTGGATAAACCGTACATCAAAAACCTTGAATTCACCTAGACAGTCGTCCACCATGTTCACTACGGTATTCCCATGAGCGGGCAAAGGATGAGCTTTCACATTAGGCGTGCGGTCTTCAAAAGACACCATGCCACTCTTCATAAGCTTTTGCACCTCATACTTCAGCGGATAACAGTTCTCAATATTTTGCCCAGGTGCACCCTGATGAAAAGCACAGCGAAGTTCAGGTTTATACCACCAAGGAGGTGGTTCTGGGATTTGCGGCGGGTTCCTTGGTTGAATCAATTTTTTGAGGACCAGGGATGGATACAATTCTGCATATGACATAGGAATTGGGTCAAAAGAGACCTTCTTCCTCTCGAAATTTTGTTGCTGGTGATGATTGTTGTTGGAATTGTTGTTGTTGTAGGTGTTTGTTCTTTGTTGCGGTTGTTGTTGTTGATGTTGATTTTGATATTGTTGTTGTTGTTGAATTGGTGTTGTTTGGTGATTTGAAATTACTGGAATGACGGAAGATACTTGGTGATGATGATGTTGACGGGGTAATGGATTTCTTCTTGCTTGAGGCCTCCTATGCCTCCCACTAGAAATTGCATTGGTCACATTATCTTTCCTCATACTGAAACTACTCCCATACTTCTTGCTGGTTGATGCCTCCTCTTCTGACAATCGTCCTTCACTGACCCCTTCTTCAAGTCTCATCCCCATGTTTACCATTTTGGTAAAATCACTAGGGGCATTGGAAATCATGCGTTCATAGTAAAGTGAACTCAGGGTTTTCACAAAGATTTTTGTCATCTCCTTCTCCTCCAAAGGAGGAGTGATCTGGGCAACCAATTCTCTTCAACGCTGGGCATACTCCTTGAATGTCTCCTTATCTTTCTGAGACATGGACCTTAGCTGGTCCCTATCTGGTGCCATATCCACGTTGTATTTATACTGTTTCACGAAAGCCTCTCCTAGATCATTGAAAGTGCGGATGCTTGCACTATCTAGCCCCATATACCAATGTAGTGCAACACCTGTCAGGCTATCCTGGATGTAGTGAATAAGCAATTGGTCATTATCTGTCTCGGTTGACATCTTGCGGGCATACATCACAAGATGATTGAGTGGACACGAGTTTCCCTTATACTTCTCAAAGTCAGGCACTTTGAATTTTATTGGGATTTTCACATTGGGCACTAAGCATAGTTCAACATCACTCTTCCCAAACATATCTTTGCCTCTCAGCATTTTTAGTTCCTTGCGCAGCTCAAGGAATTGGTCTTTCATTTCATTCATCTTCTCATAGACGCCCGGGACCTCAGATGGATCGAAATGATAGATGGTGTCTTCTACACGCGGCAAAGTATGCACAACGGGAGATGGCACAGACATGACCGGGCTAGATGTCGGCATGGAACAAAAGTGGGAGCGAAACCTTCTGGCACAAAATTAGGTGGCATTCCCCAAGGGAATCCAGCAGGAAGATTGAGAGCAAAGTGGGCAGTGGCAGCAGGCACAGTAGAGGCAACCACTTCAGAGATGACAGTCCTCGCGGGAGGAGTTGCAGGAGTTGGAGAAGCTTGGGTATGGGCAACAAGAACTGACTCCATCATGGCATTCAGTCGGACAATATCCTCTTTCAAGTCTCGGTTCTCTTGCTCAAGGTGTTCCTTGATCTTTGGATGATTAGCTTTGGTGTTGTACCGGTGAGTCAGCTTGGCTAAAGCACAGAAGAACACCAATCAGACACCTGACAAAAACCTGCTTATGCAAATGATGCATGAAATGCAATGCTTGATTATTTTTATTTCCAAGGAACTTACTATATCATTTGCAAATATATAAATTGAAATGGCAATTGCAATACTTTTGATACGACCAAAAAATCTCTTTTTATTTATATAAATTGGAAGGATTACACTGAGTACATTTTTAGAAACCAAAATAAAAAGATACAAGAAAAAAGGAGACTAGTCATCCTAAGGATCCCTAACAACAGTGTCAGAAGATTTGGCTGAAGGCATATACTTCCTTCGAATGCGACGGATCTCGGTCTCAAAAGAAGCCTTCATCTGGGTCTTCTCTAGGACAAGTTGGTCGACAATCTTCTTCCAAGCAACGGAAGGCTGAGGCATGATAGAAAATGAAACCTATGGCTCTCTCTGTCTCTTCGTCACTTGGTCTTCAAGTAGCTCAATTAGTGCATCTTTGTCCTTAGACTCTAATTGCAACTCTTCATGCTTCTTGCTCAAAGCATGGAAACGCTCTTCCCACATATCCTTCTCTTGCTTCATCTTGATGAGCCCATCTTCCAACTTCTCTACATCTTGGTTAGGGAGAGTTAATGGCTCAACCACAACCATAGACATAGGTCTTTCACAAGGATAAGGAATCTTCAACTCCAAAGCTCTCTTCTTCACCCAAAGAGTGTAAGCTTCCAAAGGTACACAGTTGCACGGACCAAGCTCGGATCTTCCTTTCCTATGCACATTATGCCAAGCATGCACAATCTTCTGCTTCAAATGTTGGGGATCTTTACCCTCTTGATAGAAAAGACCTTCTAAAAACAAGTTATTAGGTTTGTCTCTCAAGGGGAACCCAAGTTGACGCCGAGCCAAAGCAGGGTTGTAGCTAATTCCTCCTTGTGTACCAATGAGAGGCACATTAGAGAATTCACCACAACTATCAATAATCTTCAAACTCCTTAATGACGGGTCATACCAAACTATATCATCATTAGTGAGAGACATAAGTCTCTGAGACCACCTTAAACATTGTTTGTTCTCCACAAAATCAGGCGTCTGAGGCAAGTGCGAAATAAACCACTTGTACAGAAGAGGAGTGCAACAGACAATCGTTCCACCACCCTTAGAATTCCTTAGATACAAAGAGAAATACATGTCACCCAACAAAGTAGGCACAAGATTCCCAATCAAGAAAAGTCTAATAGCGTTAACATCAACAAAACCATCAATGTTAGGGAACAAAGCTAATCCATAAATGAGCAACACAAAGATAGCTTCAAAAGCATCCACACTACCGGCTTGAGCAAAAGTAGTAGCTTCCTTGATGAGGAAAACAAATGGAAACCCAAATAACCCATCTTTCTTCACCCAATGAGCCTCTATCTCAGACTTCTTCAAGTGAAGAGCTTCAGCAATAATACTAGATCGGGGAATCTCCTCCAATCCACTAAAAGGAACTCTACTAGAAACAGGTATTCCCAAAAGATGAGAATAGTCCTCCAAGGTAGGCACAAGCGAAAAATTTGGGAAAGTGAAACAATGGTAGAGAGGATCATAGAACTGCACCAATACACTCAAAAGTCCTTCAACTACATCAGCAGACAAGATGGACAGAAGCTTCCCATGATGTTGTTTGAAGTCCAAGGGATCTAATACAAAAGATGCTAGCTTCCTTAACTCTTTCAAGTCGGGACATCTGAAACTGTACTTCTTAGTGTTCCTTCGTCCATAATCCATGGTCTGAAAATATTTGCAAATGATACCTTAGTTCCTTGAAATTTTGTGTGATGAATGTTATGATGCGCATGAAATGCATGAATGCAACAATCACAAGTAAGGGAACACACACAAGGAAAACAAAGGTCAATGGATTAATCAAGTCATTGTCAAGATCAATCATCCATTTTGGTGGATTATGGTTTACACCTTATCAACACCCAAGTTCCATTGATATTGACAAGACTTGATTGGATCAACCAAGAATCAAGGGTTTGTTGCAAGTCACGAGCATGGAGTCTGGGTAAGAACCATCACAAAGGAGTGAACTAAGGATAAAAACCTGTAGATCATGTTATATAAAGTTCCCAGAGTCTTAATTCCATCTATCGGATATTATAGGTTAAGATGACTGACTCATCCACCCATCATATTCTCAAGAGAAACTCGTCTGAGTGTAGTATCGCGTAACAACTGTTATCAAGTCTACACCTGAACAGTTTCTGCACTATGTCCTAAATAGGCCAAGATGGGTTAGGTGTTCTAAGGTCCTTAGCTTCTCATACCCAATTTGAAATAGTAATGCCTAACCACAAAAACTTGTGTGACATTTCCAAATCCAAAGGGGTCTCCACTGAGCAGATGAATATCAAGCCAACTTGTTAAGGACTACTCCACATAAGTCGAACATGACTATACCATCCTCCTATCTTAATTGCACTCAAGTTCGGGTTAGAACTTATCTCACCACTCAGAGATCACCAAGCACAATAAGCAGATTATATCACATATACATATATACAAACATCACATATATACAAATATATTCACACGAAAAGTAGTGGGAAATTCACATATATACAAATATACTCCCCAGCAGAGTCGCCACTTCATTTCTGTAGCGAGAAATTCATGATCATCAAGCTATTGACAAGCTAAAGATCAATTAACAAGAGTCTCCACCACGCTTTTATTGTTTCCAAGGGGAAAAGGGAAAAAGTACGAACAAAACCTAAATAGTAAGAAGTTTTCAAATAAAAACTAATAAAAGTCAGAGATCACAGGTAAGGGGGTTGGTTATATAGAGGGAAGGTGTTAGCACCCAAAGTATCCTAGGTACTCCTAGGGAGCCCTTTTTGTGTGCATATGTATTTTGTACAAAGTGATGTTCACAAACAAATAGAATGAGGGGATGAGAAAAGAATTCATTAATTATATTTTTGTGTTCGACAAGGCCTTCGGTCTTGTGCCTACATACCAACATATAAATGAGGGATCAAAACCTCATAGTTCATGCTATAAATTTCAAAATGAGTGTGTTGGTTTTAACAAAACATAAGTTTGAAAGGCACAAAGGCCTAAAATGATTTGAATGAGTTAGTTCTTTTTTGGCTTTTTGAAAGTTTAAGTCAAGTATGATTAACTTTATTTACCAGTTGATTTAAGAAAATAAATTTGAAAATGCAATGGCATAAGGCCAAAGTTTCTATCTTTTGCAAAAGTGGTCAAAGTTTAGAACGAAAATGGTTCATACAAAGAAGGTTTTGAAAATGGAGGGAGAGATTTTGAAATTAAAGAATTGGGGAGAAGATGAAGAGACTACCCTATGCACAAAAATTTAAAAGTTTAAAGTTGAAAAGATCTGGCCAAATGGGAGCAATCCAATAGACAAGTATGTCAATAGAAACCAAGAATTCCCTTTGACTTTTTAGAATCATGCAACACACAAATGCACAATTATATCAATCTTGAAGAGCAAAGGCATCAAATAAAGATGGCCTCATCCAAGCTTACCCACTTCATGATCTTCTTCAAAATAGCCCATGTAGCAGATGAATTCCACAAGTCACAGGTTCAACATAACAACTTATCAATGATCAATGTTGTAGATGAACTAGAGAGATCTTGAATGATGTATCATATGAATTCAAATTACAATCACTTGGGTCTTCACAAATTGGCATTGGCCAAGTCCATTAGCAAAGGAATGTTGCCTAAGTTCTAAGTCCAATAGGGCAAGGTCAAATCAACAGTCCACTCAAAAAGTCTTTTAGGGTTTTTGTTATTATTATGTACATTAATGGTCAAATACCAAACAAACAAGCAAACAAAATAATATCACACAATATGGTCCAAGTGGACAAAGTGAAAATTACATTAACATAAACAATTAGAATGATATGTATAATGCCAAATGATATAGAGTGCTAAAAGTAAATTGCATTAAAGTAAAAGCTTGAAATTAAAAGTTAATAGTTAGTAAGTTAGTAGTTAGCTTTGTTTTTTGATTTCAAGACATTCTTTGGAGAACACTCAACCCACTTGCCACAAGCATGGATCCTTGAACCAAAACATCTTCCAAAGGAAGGAAAGAAGGCCAAGTTTCCACCCAATACCATGGAAGAGGGGAGACTTACAATCTCACTAACTAGAATGCTTATGCCTTTTGTTCACAAATTTAGCGCTATGTTAAGCAATCGCAATTGAACTTACGTAGAAGTCACAACTATTTGAGACCGGGCAATAAACTTTTGGTGTTAATACATGTTGGAGACATAGTATTAAGAACTATGCTCATTAAACATACCACACACAAGAAATATGCAAAAAGTGAGGCCTAATCTCATCCATACTTGTAGCGGGGTATTCGTTACCATTAGAGATATTGACTAAATCCAAGGTAAATCATACAAGTCGAGTCACCACCGCACTTCTATTTATCCAAAGGAATGGTTAGAAAGCGAACAAAAACCTAGAAGTTTTATCGAATCAAAAACTAGTAAAAATGTCAGAGATCTGGGTAAGGGGGTTGGTTATGCAATGGGAATGTGTTAGGCACCCAAAGCATCCTAGGTACTCCTAGGGAGCCCTTTTCATACTTGTTGCAAAGGTTGTTGTTTTTTTTTTGAAAATTTATTTGTGCAAACATGATTGAAGGGATGAGAAAAGCGTGTATGTTTATCTAATGTACTACTTACTAAAAGAAGGGTCAAAAGAAAATGACTCGCACGGACGTCGCATCCACTGCATACGTATCTCATCTGAATCTGAGAATCAGAGTCTTCGTAGCTCGGCTACCTATGTGAGCAAAAGGCGAAAAACCGGCGGGAAAACGAAACAACAGAGCCTCCACCGTGCGTTATTTATCCCAAAAGAGGGAAAGGAAACGCTTGAAGTAAACCTGGAAAAGACATGGTCTCGCGACCAAAGAGAGATGGGATCGGGAGTCGGTTATGCGAAGGGAAGGTATTAGCACCCCTACGCATCCGTCGTACTCGACGGGATCCACGCACAAAAGGAAGGATAAAGGTTGCTAAACACTGCTCAAGCAAACATCAAATACTGGCTGAAAAGAGACACAGAAAACAAAAGAAACTAACTCGGCAGGATATCGCATCCTAGGCCTACGTAGTCTGTCAAGCACAGACATCAGAGTCGACGTAGTTCGGGACAGGGGGAAACGTGCTCGCTAGGATGTCGCATCCTATGCATACGTATCTTCTCTAACTAGAGAAGAATCAGAGCACTCGTAGCTCGGCTAACGCACGCTAAACAAAACCCTACAGGAAACCGACTGCCAATCGCTGGACTTACGTCAGACTCCACACAAACAAACACACACTGGAAATCAACTGCCAATCGCTGGACTTACGTCAGACTCCAACAAGCAAACTGGAAACCGAATGCCAATCGCTGGACTTACATCGGACTCCAACTAGAAAAGGAGAAACAACTCACACAAACAAAACAAAAGGGCGCCCGGAGAGATCAGCTCATCTCCTGCCTAGGTACCTCATCTGGTATGAGGATCAGGGCGATGTAGTTCCCCTACGCAGGGAAAAAGGACTAGCCTAACCAGATACAAAGGGAGACACAAACTACTAGGGAGACTACGACTCGAGCCTAGAAGTTATCATGCATACGATCCCTAAGTTAAGGTTGCTATCTAACTTGCACAGGGAGCAAGCTATCCTACACAGCACAGGCAAAGCAATCATACACACAATTAGCACACACTATATACAAACAAAGTGGGCTCACACAAGGCTAGGCTGTGAAACACAAGCCAACTGGAATCGGGTGTAGTTAGCTCTTAACCCTAACATTGAGAGTTAGGGTGAAGCAGATGAAATGGGAAGTGAGGGGTGTGCCTCACAGCTCTTATCCCTGGCCTGGGAGAGCTTCAAACAAATGAAAGTGTGGGAGTTCAGAAAGTTGGAACTCTTCTCCACATATGACTGACACAACAAAGATCTTGGGTTAATATCCACAATGCATCAACATGTAATGTGAGCAAAGGGATGGCACATTGAATAGCAGGAGATGGATTGCACATCTCTTTTATCTGCCAATTGCCTTATCAAAGGTCTTTTCCTGCTTGGCACAAAAATAAACAAACACAAGCATTGCCTCTTAAGGAGGACTTCAGACAGGTGCCTGCCCAAGTAACAGGACAGGTCTTCCAGACTACATGAAGTCCGTGAATTATACCTATAATGGTTAAGCAACCAAGCAAATCAAAAGTAAGTTCACAATGAACTTAAGCAACTAATGTACCTGAAAACAATCCAGCTTAATCAGTACACAACTCAAAAAGTCAAACGGACAGTTAATGGTCCACAGTCAACAGACATAGTCAAACAAGCAGTGCTACAATGTGCAAGGCACAAGCTCAACTCAAATGAGCTAAAAGCCACCTACAAAACAAGTCAAGATTAGTCAACATCAACCAAATAATCCCACTAAAGCAAACGAATCAATCCCCTCATGGCCATATGCTTCTTATCCTGAAAACAAAGCTCAAACATAAGCACAAACCACTAGGACAAGGCCTAGGGTCAAAGAGGGAGAAATAATTCAAAACAGAACATGAGAATTGACATGAAGAAACTTCAATCAAATAAGAACATCATCCAAAAGGTTCCATGTCAATAGCATCAACCAAACTCATTTCACAAATCAATCATGGCAAGGCATGCAAGTTGGAAGCACATTGAAGCAACAGAATGAACAAATGCACATTAATTCCAAAATGGTTCAATTAATCTCAAGAAAAATCATGGCTAAACAGAACACATAACATGATCAACACACCAAAAATCAAGGCATTTGGACAAGTTTAAGCATGGTAATCAAATTCCATAAGTCAAGGTAAGCACAAACAAGCTCAAATAGGACACAATTTGATACATCAACTTAGCACAAGCCTAAAACAGAATTGACAAATGGTAAAGACCTCAAACCAAAGCCACAATAAACTTCAATGTGTCCAAAAACAATGTGCAAAAGTTCACATTCATAGGATACACAACCAGCATTTCACAAATCATTGAAGTTCAAGACTATTCAAAAGTACACAAATGGCAATCCAGAAGGAAAAATCCCAAACAAATCAGAAATCAATCCAAAATTTCCAATAAAATTTATGAACAATCGCAACATCCATATCAAGTGTCATGCAAAAAATCACATCAATTGGACTTCATTTGACTAGGCAAAGAAAATCATCAAATTGAGCAAGAAATGGTGTGACACACATTGTCACACCCACATTCAAAGGATCATAACTCAACAACCACAAATGCTAAAAATGCAAACTCAACACCAAAATGACCAGCAAGATGTCTAGTTTAAGCATACCAAATTTAAAAAGCATTGGATGAAAACTCATCATTTCACAAAGCATATGGCAAGCAAGGTACAAATTGGACATGCATACACAAACCCTAGGTCAAATTAAATTCCATCCATGCACAATTTCTGGAAAAATAGTCAAAAAATAGTAGACACAATGAGGAACAAGATGCAAAAAATCTCATGTCATTTGGATGCATATTTATTTATTTATGAATTTTTGAAGTGAATGGAAAAATAAAAAAAAACATGATGAAGCTAGTACATGAATGGCATGGATAAAAGGAAATAATATGCAAATGGCATTTGGAAAAGTCCACAGCCAGGAATCGAATAGAGCGCTTATTTCAAATTGGGTGCCAGTTAAGTGAAACGCACCGTTTCACTTAACTGAGGTGGCACGGCCAAGCGCTTTCGTCCACTCATATTGCCACACACGCGCTGACTTGGACCAATGCATGGACATAAACAACCAAACGCATGCAAAACAGGCGAGGGAGGATCAAATGGACTTCTGGACACGAAAACCTAACAATCTTCATGCGTATTCATCATGTTCATCATCCTCAAGAACACACGTTCACAGAAATTAACAATAAACATATCATTGTGTTCATCTTCCATCACACATCACTAATCCAGATCCAATTTGACCTAATTCTACACATGTTCAAAGAATCGAGCAAGAGAATGTTCATGCATCAAACTTCCAATCACTATATCTATCTCATTTCTTCATGAAAATTAATGATCTAAAGCTCAGTTTAATCACCAATGCACGATCTACAATCAACACCTAACTATTTCATGAATTATGGAACTCGAATTCTAACCTTCAAGAAGATGCAGAAGTGAATCTGGTGATTTCAGGTCTTGAAAAGCAAAAACAGATCTTCCTCAACGCTTATATGGATGAATGGATGAAGAATGATAGCTCAATCGTGCTTGATCTTGCTTGAATCTCCAACTGCCATGGATGAGTGTGAGCTTCAACAGTCTTCAAATCTGCACGATTCTTGATGGATCTTGCTTCTATAATACTCCAATGTGCTTCTAGGTCATGAATCAATCCAGAACAAGGCAATGCTTTTGAAGAAAATTGATGAAAAGTGAGAGAGAAAATTGGAAGAGATTTTTCAAATCTGGAAATTATGAAGTGTTCATCCCATTTTCTGTTATGCTTTAGCTTATATATGATGTACTAATCATGTTTGTTAATCACAATTAAGCAATGCAAGTGTAATTAGCTAAAACCAAGGTGTAATGCAAATTGGCCAATGCACCTCATGTGTGGAAAAGCAATGGAACAGTGCACGAAATTCTGTTTTAATCCACTTGAAATGCCATTTTGGAGCCAAAGCAAGTGTTGCCATGTGAAAACAATGAGCCAAATTCAAATTATAACTTTCCCTCCAAAATTCAAATGAAAAGTCAAATATTTTTGTGATGGAAATGCATGGCATGTGATGCATGTTTTGGATAGTGCATGTCAAGAGAGAAATTTTGCAAAAAGAACCACTTCATTTGGCCTTATGGTTTTAAAGTTATGCATGTTTGAAGTTCAAATTCATTTGGCCATGATTGATCCATATCTTTTCAACCACACATGAGAAATTCATGTTCTTGGACTTTTTGGAAAGGGGAGAGAAAGATCTTCAACTTTCATGTTGGACAAAATTTCATTTGAAGCTTTCTTACTGATGTAATCTTGAGGAGAAAACCTTTCCATTTTTGGCAATTTCAAATTACAGGTCACTTACTATTTTTGGAAACTTTTCATCTGACCTCAAATTCTTCATTGTTGATGTTTGAAATGTCAAATTAGAATTGTATGAACATGAATGAGGCCTCTCTAACCATCTCCCACCTTCAAATCCATGATTGAATTGACAGTTGACTTTGGTTGACTTTCTAGGGTTTCAGATGAATTGCATCTTGATTGATGAGTTTTGAGCATCCAACCTTTGGCCAAACCACTTCAAAATGATCCTTGAATCATATGAACTCATTGTATCAACCCTAAGGCTTTGATTCCATGGAAAATTCACTTGCTTGCTTGCACCACTAGATCTCCTGACCAGTTGACTGATCTTGCCTGATGACTGTTGACTATGCAAATGACAATGCAATGAGCTATGCAAATGTTAATGACCTAAAATGAAAATGAATGTACAAATGGGAGGTGCAAATTTGAGGTGCTACACTATGGGTTAAAGAGGAGTGTGCTCGCTAAGACATCGCGTCTTATGCCTACGTGAGCTTCGCCTAGCGAGCATGACAGTTCAAGAAATTCCTCTGAGCGTAGGTGATTCTGGTGGCTTTTCTTGGGACTCGCTAGGCGACCCATTCTGCTCGCCTAGCGAGCATGACAGCTCATGAACAAACTTTTGCTCCTTCAAGATTTACGTTTTGACTGCCGAATATACCCCATTTGAACCTGTTGGAAGTATCTCAAGCAATTCCCTTGTGTTGACTGATCATCTAAATAGAACCCACAAAGTGTCTTGGATGATACTCAAGCTTCAAACAAAAGATGTTAGTGACACATTTTTATGCTTTTGGTTAGTAAACCAAAGTAAGAGAAACAATGATGTATAATTCAAGCATGCTTGGTGATCTCAAACCAATCACAAGGAGTCCCACCCAAAGGCAAAGGGAACCAAGATGCTAAAGATCCTTAAGGCAATGCAAATGCAATGTTGTGATGCCATGAGGGATCTTAGGGTCAAAATTGGGTTCTTACAGATGCCCCTATTTAAGGTCATTCTAGCCGGAGAAGTGAAGGTTAAAATCTTCGTCTCGACGGTGTAGAATGGGCTTAAATAATAACAAAGAGACGAATTTTGGTCCCTAAGAGACCTCATGATGCAAATGTAGGTATGAAAAATGGTAGCACTCAGTGGAGATATGTGTCCACAAAAGCAAAGAAATCAGAAGCCACTGATAATCCATATGAGCAATTCACTCCATGGGACCAAGACCCTGGGGACTCTCCTGGGGCTAGAAAAGGGATAAAAATGCGCGAGCAGGTCACGACTCAAAGCGTGGGGAACAAAATTCCAAAGGGAAAAGATCCAATGGAAAGACTCGAGCTGACTCGAAGATGCATGTATTGGGGAATATGCCAATACAGCAAAAAACTATCCACAGCAGATACTTCGGATGAAATCCGGATGAAAACAATCCACTAAGGGACTTCGCTGGGGATGTCCACAAGGACACTCCTGGGGAAGCAGCGGGACGAGGTATTACCGGTTACTGGGTAATAAGCTCAAGGAGACATGTAATCTGAACGCCAGGTATGAGGGTGAGAGATACAACATCCTCATGAAGAGATGAATATCCAAGACCGGTATAAGGGTGAGAGATATCAAAACTTCAAAACGTCTGAGGAAAACCTAAAAGGTATACTTCAACTCAGGGATTCTGACTCCACAGGGGACAAAAAGTCATAATAGGGAGCAGAGAGGAAGGAACACCAGGGATACCGGTTACTGGGCATATAATAGGTGACCAACCAAGGCGTGAATTGGGGAATATTCCCAAAACACTCATCATCCAAAAGAGGGCTAAAAGCAAACTCGATTACAGGATGGATATTCGACTCCACAAAGGGGATACGAATCTTACTCAACTGGGGAAGAACAAAAGGCCTCAGACCCGAGAGTGCATGAGATATACTATCTATTACCGTCAGAACGTAGATAATATACTCGCATGGACGATTATCCACAACCGGTTACTGGGTTAATAAAGGATAAATCGACCGAAAAGAAAAGGCATCGGGATACCGAAACTAGGTATATAATGATGACCAATTCAGGGGAGAAACAATCGTTACCAACAACAACAAGGTAGACGAGAGATGACCCGCTGGGGATAAATTGCGTAATCAGGGCAATTATCCAAGCAGATGAGGGGATATCATCACCGAATATTGGATGAAGATAACTGTCACCAATTAAAGATGAGCAAAAATAGTTACTCTGCAAAAAGGGAAGAAATAGGGTTTACAACTACCGGTATGAGGGTAGAGAAACACAGACTCCGCCGGGGATAATAATTACTAATTATTGAGCAATTATTCATTTACCACGGGGAAACAGGAAAAGAGTCTCAAGAGACCGATCTAGGATCAAACTAGATAGGCACACCAAAGCAAGACTTGTCCCGGTGAGGATATAACTCAATGGGGAAAACCATCCCAGTATATGTGTCGGGAAGGAACAAAAACAATCAACATCCACGAGGATATAACCCGGTGGGGAATATGGAAGAAAGGATAGACGCTTTCTGCTTATGGAGCTGACTCTATATGGAGAGATCAGACACACACATCTGCTCGGGGAAGTATATCACCAAATAGCAGGAGACAGTAAACAACGATATATGGCAAAGAATGCAACATGAATATCTGAATGTTATAATTATGCATGTATATGCGTGGTTTATGTATGATGTATGCTGACAGACAAACATATCTAACACAACCAGGTCCAGGAATCAACCACCCGGTACTACATCTCAAGAGAGAAATCCAAGTTCACCGGAGAGTATCCGATCTGCTAGGGATCAGAGATACCAGGAAGCAAAGAACTCTGCAGGGGATGAATCATCAATCATTCCAGCTAGGGACGAGAGTTATCACAGACAAGGTCCACCACACCAACAACTCTACTGGGGAATTTATCTGAGGAGATAAAGGATTTATCGGGATCAACCACCAAATACCGCTCTTGCCTAAAGAGATCCAAGCTGCTGAGGAAGAAAGATGGCTACTCTGCTGAAGGGAAGAGAGGTGACTCTCAACAAGCAACCCACTTGGTAGGATAAACCACAAGGGGTTCCGGAGGGAGGAGATACAGTCATGCCAGGAATATGGACAAAAATATTACCCTGTTGGGGATCGTACCACCCTTGGGAGAGCACTGAGGATCTCCTAAGTATCCTTTCGTCATTGTGAATGTTCACTTTGTTTAAAAACAAATTATAAAAAATTTGATCGTTTAAAACAATGATATTTTCTTAATCAAAACATGCAAAACATTTGTTGAATAGAAACAGATAAGAGTGCCAATAATTGGATAAAAGGCTCAAATTTATTTGATAGAATGGTAGTCTGCGAATGGCAAGACTCCATAGATCTTTACAAATTTGAAATTGGTGATATATATTGGGAAAGGGCTACATTGAACATAATGACCATTTCTCCACCAATTCTGAATCCGATGTATTTGAAGCTTTGGGTGATAATGAGCAAGGATTTCTGACGGACGACAGTTGTAGAACAAAGTCTTGTCAGGATGCAGTTACTTGCCAAATCCCTAATTTTTGCCTAGATTGCCCCAGGATGAGGTACTCAATCTAGCGAGATACATATATCATTATTTTTTATGTCTCTAACTTTTGCCTGGATCGCCCTTTCGGGTTTTCAATCCACCGAGACGCTCATTTTTGCCTAAGCCGCCCTTTCGGGTTTTCAACTTAGCGAGCTATTCAGTTTTTATTTTTTTAGGCGAAGTATTTCTTGACTGCATCTGAATTCACAGGACGAGTGAAATCCTCCCCATCCATAGTTGTAAGTATTAAATCACCACCTGAAAAGGCTCTCTTAACAACATATGGACCTTCATAGTTTGGAGTCCACTTGCCCCTGGAGTCGGGCGCGAAAGACAAGACTTTCTTGAGCACAAGGTCACCTTCTCGGAACACATGAGGCTTGACCTTCTTATCAAAAGCTTTCTTCATTCTCTGCTGATATAACTAACCATGGCACATGGCAGTCAATCTCTTCTCTTCAATCAAGTTTAGCTGGTCATAACGACTCTGAACCCATTCAGCATCAGTCAACTTGGCCTTCATCAAGACTCTCATTGATGGGATCTCCACCTCTACTGGGAGTACAACCTCCATGCCATAAACAAGAGAGAAAGGGGTTGCCCCTGTTGAAGTACGAACAGATGTACGATAGCCATGCAAAGCGAATGGTAGCATCTCATGCCAATATTTATACGTAACAACCATCTTCTAGATAATTTTCTCGATATTCTTGTTAGCAGCTTCAACAGCCCCATTCATCTTGGGTCTGTACGGAGAAGAATTATGATGTGCAATCTTGAATTCACTACATAGCTCTTTCATCATCTTGTTATTCAAGTTAGATCCATTATCAGTAATGATCTTATCTGGCACACCATATCGGCATATGAGTTGATTCTTGATAAACTTCACGACCACCTGCCTGGTCACATTTGCATACGACGCCACTTCAACCCACTTGGAGAAGTAATCAATTGCTACGAGAATAAATTTGTGTCCATTGGACGCTTTCGGCTCTATCATGCCAATCATGTCAATTCCCCACATGGAGAAAGGCCATGGTGATGAGATCACATTCAAAAGTGTCGGGGGAATATGAATCTTATCAGCATAAATCTAACACTTGTGGAATTTCTTCACAAATTTGCAGCAGTCAAACTCCATTGTCAGCCAATAGTAGCCTGCTCTCAACATCTTTCTAGCCATGGCATGTCCATTGGAATGAGTACCAAATGAACCCTCATGGACCTCAGTCATCAACAGGTCTGCTTCGTGTCTATCCACGCATCTGAGCAGAACCATGTCAAAATTTCTTTTGTAAAGCACTTCGCCATGGAGGTAGAAACTGTCTGACAATTTCCTCAAAGTCTTCCTATCTTTTACAGATGCCCCAGGCGGGTAAATCTGGCTCTGAAGGAAACACTTGATATCATAATACCACGGCTTATCATCTTTTACTTCTTCTACTGCAAATACATGAGTTGGTCTGTCCAAGCGCATCACGGTGATATTGGGGACTTCATTCCACAATTTAACCACAATCATTGAAGCGAGCGTAGCAAGAGCATCTGCCATCCGTTTCTCATCTCGAGAAATATGATGGAAGTCAACCTCAGTAAAGAACGTTGAAATCCTCCTCGCATAATCTCTGTATGGAATGAGGCCAGGCTGATTCGTTTCCCATTCACCCTTAATCAGATTAACAACGAGGGCCGAATCACCATATACATCAAGATGCTTGATCCTTAGATCAATACATTCCTCCAATCCCATAATACAGGCCTCATACTTAGCCATATTATTCGTGCACTTGAAAGTTAGCCTTGCTGTAAAAGGAATGTGTGTGCCCTGAGGCGTAATGATTACCGCCCCAATACCATTTCCATACTGATTTACAGCGCCATCAAACACCATACTCCATCTGGAACCAGGCTCTGGCCCTTCATCAAGTATGGGTTCATCACAATCTTTCATTTTTAAATACAGAATCTCCTCATCCGGGAAGTCATACTGAACTGACTAATAATCTTCAATAGGCTGATGTGCCAAATGGTCAGCCAAGATACTACCTTTAATAGCCTTCTGAGCTCGATACTCAATATCATACTCAGATAACAACATCTGCCAACGGGCAATTCTCCCTGTTAAAGCAGGCTTCTCGAAGATGTACTTGATTGGATCCATTCTGGATATCAACCAAGTCGTATGATTTATCATATACTGGCGTAAGCGCTTAGCAGCCCAAGCCAAAGCACAACATGTCTTTTCAAGCATTGAGTATCGAGACTCACAATCAGTGAACTTCTTACTCAGGTAGTAAATAGCATACTCCTTCTTCCCTGATTCGTCTTGCTGACCAAGGACACAACCCATCGAGTCTTCAAGAACAGTCAGATACATGATCAAAGGTCTTCCCTCTACAGGCGGAGACAGAATCGGAGGCTCAGACAAATATTCTTTAATACTGTCGAAAGCTTTCTGGCAATCCCCGATCCAATCATGGGACTGATCTATTCGGAGGAGCTTGAATATCGGTGCACATGTGGCAGTCATGTGGGATATGAATCTGGAGATATAATTCAAGCGGCCAAGAAAACCTCGGACTTGCTTCTCAGTTTTGGGCGCAGGCATCTCTTGTATTGCTTTGACCTTTGCAGGATCAACCTCAATACCTCTTTCACTAACAATGAAGCCCAATAACTTGCCAGAACGGACTCCAAATGTACACTTGTTGGGATTCAGGCGAAGCTTATATTTCCTCAAACGCTGGAAAATCCTCAATAAATGCTCTACATGTTCAACTTCCTTTCTTGACTTAGCAATCATATCGTCAACATATACCTCAATCTCCTTGTGCATCATATCATGAAACAAGGTGGTCATAGCTCGTTGATACGTGGCTCCGACGTTCTTCAAACCGAAGGGCATCACTCGATAACAGAATGTTCCCCAAGGTGTGATGAATGTTGTCTTCTCCATATCCTCGGGTGCCATTTTAATCTGATTATATCTGGAAAATCCATCCATAAACGAGAAGACCTTGAATTTAGCTGTATTATCTACCAACATATCAATATGTGGTAGAGGGAAATCATCTTTCGGACTAGCTTTATTCAAATCTCTATAATCCACACACATTCGGACTTTTCAATCTTTCTTAGGCACGGGCAAAATATTGGCCACCCATTGAGGATATATATAAGTCACCAGGAACCCCACATCAATTTGCTTCTGAACTTCCTCTTTGATCTTCACTGCCATATCAGGATGAGTTCTTCTGAGTTTCTGCTTCACAGGCACGCACTCAGGCTTTAAAGGTAGGAAATGTTGCACAATATCAGTATCTAGACCAGGCATGTCTTCATATGACCAGGCAAAGACGTCAACATATTCTCGTAGCAATTCGATCAACCCCTTCTTAACAAACTCTTCCAGGAGTGCCCCAATCTTTACCTCTCGCACACAATCCTCAGACCCCAAGTTGACTGTTTCTAGATTCTCAAGATGCGGCTGAATGATCTTCTCTTCATGCTCAAGTAGACGGGTAATCTCATCAGGAATCTCTTCAACATCATCTTCCTCTGCCTCAAATACAGGGAATTCAAAATTGGGAGATGGCGTTGGGTCATTATGTTCAATGGGTTTGATCAACCTGCATAATAATTTTGGATATGAAAAGCTCTTAGAATTCAAACAAGGCAAATCATTATGCATATGGAAAGATTGATTTTATTCTATTTTTTAGGGTTTTATGTGATCACCAATTTCATGCAAAAAGCAAAAAGGGAAAATAAATGGAAAAACAAACATTTAACATGAATTTATTGAATGAAAATATCATTGTATTTATGCGCCAACAATGTCATCACTCCTCCTTTTGGCATGGGAGAGGGGTTTTCAAACAAAGTGATTATTACGTTGACTTTTGGACAACTGTTGGAATATCCACAGCGACCCAATTGTTGCAGACCCCACCAGGGATGATGAAGTTGGTAGAATCCTTTGTATCTTCTTCTAAAACGGCAGCGGCCTCCTCATCTAGACCAGTGTGGATGAAACCTCCACTCTTGAATAACCCTTGCTTATTGAAAGTACCAGAAGAAAAACCTATGCCAGCCCGGGACTCGTTGTCTTCTAACTCAATCATTTTTTCTAGACCAGCAATTGCACCAAGCTCGATGGCCAGCTTTGCATCTTTGTAGGAAGCAAATGAAGGAGCTCTTTTCTCAATAGGCCCAACAATAGATAACGCTTGGAATGTTGGCTCTAGTGTAGTACCGGTGAGTCATCTTGTCTTCAAAATAAATGAAGGACACAGAGTTAGACCACAGGGCAAGGGACCGGAAACAAAACCTGCTTATGCATATGATGCATGCAATGCTTATGCATATGATTTGTTTTTTATTTCAAAGGAACTTTAGAGTTTTATTTCCAAATTTTTGGAAATATTAAGCATTTTATCACATATGGAAATATCTCATCAAATAATATCAGGGAAAAGAAGTGCAGCATCGTCAATCATATACAAGAGAAAAGGAAAATAATCATCCTATGGATCCCTAGAAACAATCATCTAAAGCTCGGGACACAGGAAGATAAGATGCGCGAAGCCTCTTCACCTCCCTCTCATAGGCTGCCTCCATATCGGCCTTCTCTTAGGCGAGTCGATCATACCTCCTCTCCCAGAACTTAGATGACTGAGGAAGTAGAGAAGTCCATACATCATCAGGGTCATCAATAACCTGATGCTCAAGAAACTCAATCAACGCATCCTTCTCTTTAATCCGCTGAAGCAATTCTTCACGTTCACGGATCCAGGCACGTGAACAGTCTTCGTCTCTCAACTCCTCTACTCCTTGATTAGGGAGGGTTGAAGGCCCAACCATATTCATAGGTGTAGGTCTCGGATACTCGTAAGGCATGAGATACTCAGACGCTCTCTTCCTAACCCAAGTAGTGTAAGGCTCCAAAGCGATGCAATTCTTAGGACCCAACTCTTTCCTTCCTTTCCTATGAATCTTGCGCCAAGCGCAGACCATCCTAGCTTTCAAGCCTTGGGGATCTTTACCATCCTGAAAGAATACACCCTCTAACAAAATGTTATTGGGTTTATCCTTTAAGGGGAACCCAAGCTGCCGACGTGCCAAAATAGGGTTGTAGTTAATCCCACCACACGTACCAAGAAGAGGTACATTGGAGAATTCGCCACAAGAGTCAATAATCTGCACACCATCATACACACGGTTATACCAAGAGATATCATCATTAGTGAGAGACATAAGTCTCGTGGACCACCGTAGACATTCCTTGTTCTCCTTGAAAGCGACCATCTGAGGTAAGGGAGAAATAAACCACTTATACAACAGAGGCAAACAACACACAATGGTGCCACCACCCTTTGCATTCCTCATATGCAAAGAGAAGTAGGTATCGCCCAACAGAGTCGGAACGGGATCAAGAGTAGAGAAGATCCTAATAGCGTTCACATCCACAAACTTGTCGATGTTGGGGAACAATACCAATCCATAGATGAGAAGTACAAATATGGCCTCAAAGGCGTCCTCACTCATGGCCTTACCGTATATAGTAGCTTGAGCAATGAGGAACTCAGAAGGGAGACCTTGAATTCCACCTTTGGTAGTCATATGAGCACCAACCAGAGATTCATCTATGTGTAACATGTCAGATATCTCTTGAGAAGTAGGAATACTCTCCAAGCCACTGAACGACACTTGGTCAGGTATACCCACAAGATAAGCATACTCCTCAAGTGTAGGCAAAAGCTGAAAATCCGGAAACGTGAAGCAACGGTACAAGGGATCATAAAACTGCACCAATATACTCACCAATCCTTCATCCACCTGAGTAGTCAGAAGAGGAAGAAGCTTCCCAAAATGAGCTTTGAAACCCAAGGGATCTAATACATAAGATGTCAAATTCCTTAACTCTTTCAAGTCTGGTTGTCCGAAACTGTACTTCTTTGTATTCCTTCTTTGTTTTTCCGTGTCTGAAAATTTTGCAAACAAAACCCCTTAAGTTCCTTGAAAATTTTCTTATTTATTGATGATATGGATGCAAATGGGTGCATGAATGCATGAATGCCACAATCACACTCAAGGATCAAGCAAAGCACACCAAACAAAGGTCATGGGATGGATCATGTTATCCTTAATATCAACCATCCATTTTGGTGGATTATGGTTTACACCTTATCAACACCCAAGTTCCATTGATATTAAGGATAACTGAATGGATCAACCATGAATCAAGGGTTTGTTGTAAGTCACGAGCATGGAGTTTAGGTTAAGAACCACCCAAAGGGAGTGTACTAAGGTTTAAACCTGCCAAACATGTTCTACAAAAGGTTCCCATAGTCATCATCCCATCTTTTGGATATTATCTAAGAAACGACTACTCGTATTCCAAAAATATTCTCAAGAGAGACTCTTATGAGTGTAGTATCGCGTAACAATCGTATCAAATCTTACACTTGAACGACTTTCGCACTACATCCTAAGAATAGGCCAAGATGGGTTTGGTAAACTAAGGTCCTTGGCTTCTAAGGTCTATATTGGAAAAATTAATGTCTAACCACAACTACTTGTGTGACATTATTGATCCCAACATGACCTCCACCAGGTGAATGGGCTTGCAAGTCAACTTGCTAAGGAATAACTCCACACAAGTCGACAAGACTATGCCATTCTCCTATCCTAAGTGCACTCGAGTCCGGGTATAGAACTCATCTCACAAAGATCACCAAGCACACAAGGAATTAATATTCAAGCAATTCAAACATTACATACAATACAGTAATCCCAAATTGCACAAAAATATGTCACAAAAAAAATATACAACACAATACAACAAGTATGAAAAGTAGGCAAAACCCACTAGGATCTATATATCTCCCCAGCAGAGTCGCCACTTTTCTGTAGCGGGGTATTCGTTACCATTAGAGATATTGACTAAATCCAAGGTAAATCATACAAGTCGAGTCGCCACCGCACTTCTATTTATCCAAAGGAATGGTTAGAAAGCGAACAAAAACCTAAAAGTTTTATCGAATCAAAAACTAGTAAAAATGTCAGAGATCTGGGTAAGCTGGTTGGTTATGCAATGGGAAGGTGTTAGACACCCAAAGCATCCTATGTACTCCTAGAGAGCCCTTTTCATAGTTGTTGCAAAGGTTGTTGTTTTTTTTTTTGAAAATTTATTTGTGCAAACATGATTGAAGGGATGAGAAAAGCGTGTATGTTTATCTAATGTACTACTTACTAAAAGAAGGGTCAAAAGAAAATGACTCGCACGGACGTCGCATCCACTGCATACGTATCTCATCTGAATCTGAGAATCAGAGTTGTCGTAGCTCGGCTACCTATGGGTTAAAGAGGAGTGTGCTCGCTAAGACATCGCGTCTTATGCCTACGTGGGCTTCGCCTAGCGAGCATGATAGTTCAAGAAATTCCTCTGAGCGTAGGTGATTCTGGTGGCTTTTCTTGGGACTCGCTAGGCGACCCATTCTGCTCGCCTAACGAGCATGACAACTCATGAACAAACTTTTGCTCCTTCAAGATTAACGTTTTGACTGCCGAATAGACCCCATTTGAACCTGTTGGAAGTATCTCAAGCCATTCCCTTGTGTTGACTGATCATCTAAATAGAACCCACAAAGTGTCTTGGATGATACTCAAGCTTCAAACAAAAGATGTTAGTGACACATTTTTGTGCTTTTGGTTAGTAAACCAAAGTAAGAGAAACAACGATGTATAATTCAAGCATGCTTGGTGATCTCAAACCAATCACAAGGAGTCCCACCCAAAGGTAAAGGGAACCAAGATGCTAAAGATCCTTGAGGCAATGCAAATGCAATGTTATGATGCCATGAGGGATCTTAGGGTCAAAATTGGGGTCTTACAATACTCATGTTAATCTTTTAATCAACTAGCATCAGGACTTTGAGATGTCATTGGCCAAATGGAAATGAATGGATGAAGAAGGGGAATTAGATGATGAGGGAAACGGATGAATGAGATCACAAATTGGTCAAAGGAGGACTTTTACCAAATTAATATTATTCATTCATTTTGGGAGATGGAATGTACATTCCATAAATCCCCTAAATCTAATAATATTAACTTGACAAAGTCAAATCAACCTTGACCAAGGCCCAACAACAAATGAGAAACTCAATTAAGTCAATACAAATGATCAACACAATTAAAATGACATTTATTCAATTAAAAATATTAAAATAATGCATTAAATTAAAATATGTTTTGTCCAAATCCTAAAATCTCATCAAAACACCGAATAAATGGCCATGAGATTTATCATAGGTCAAACAAGGTCAAATGACCTTGGAGAAAAAATTTCATAATGTTTGAACACTTCAAAATATTTTTAAACAATTAAAAACAAATGAAAAATCAATTAACTCATGAAAAATATTAATAATGATCCAAAAAATAATTTTAATTCAAAATATGAAAGAGAAAAATATTTGAATTTTTTTGGTGAAAGTCCCATATTTTTTAGATCAATATTGAACTTAATATGAATTATTGAAGAAAATGCAATTAAAACAAAATATTAAAAATTCAAAAATACGTGGACCATCTGATCTCCCTCATTAATTGAGGTGGCAGATCTGATGATCCAAAACGCGCGTTCCACCAATGCCTTAGTCAACAACGCTGTAACATGAGTAATCACAAGGAACGAGTATGATTAAAACGTGGAGCACGGATCACATGGTTCAGACTCAAGGCACATCATGACCGGAGCCAGAACTCCGATTGTCTTCTCCGATGAGCTTCACCGGACTGGTCAACATGAACCATCACCAAAATTCAAAACAGAGACATGATTTTAAAGAGAAAACATCACTGAGTACGAATATCACCTCCAATTCCTCCAATTCCAAATATATTAAGAGATATGTGGAATTGAAAAATGAGGTTCATGATCTGAGTTGCTTCGATTTGGCCTCAAAGTAACTCAATCTTCTTGCCTATATTGGTAGGACTTTAGACAACACAAGAATCAATGGAATTGAGGAAGAATTAAGGAGAATCGAAGAGTTTAAAATTTATGCAAATTACCTTCAATGGAGGTCTGAGCTTGTTAGATCTTGATCTGAATCGCTCTTGGCTTCACTTAACTTGCTTGCAGGAGAGGAATGGAAAGGCTTAGAAGCAATGGATCCCTGGAGAATTGAATTCCAAAACAATGGAGATTCAAGCTCAAATTCAAATGAATTTATCAGGGTTATCTTGTTAGTGTGAAGGGTTTTCAATGGAGATTGAAAGCTGGCGCAATATGTGTGTTAATTCTGAGCATAAGGGCCTCAATTTATAGGGAAATCAAATGATATTTGCACACTCTTTCGACTTTCCGAATTTGGTGAAATGATGATGCCATGCTGCATGGGCGCGCATAGGCCCATGGAATGATGGTTTGAAAGTCCAAATAAACGATCAGATGCTTTGAAGATGGATTGGATTGCAAGGTACATGTGCATTGTCATTTGAAGATTGATCCATGCCAAATGATATCATCCTGTTTAAGCCATGCGCAGCCTATGCATTTCTCATCCAAAATGAATGAATTTGAGCTTTTTGGAAAGGGAGATCAAGAGGAACAAGTTTGATGTTGAACAATTTTTCATTTGGAGATTGGAACTTGGAGATATTTGAGGTGGAAGTTTGAAAAAATTTGACATATCAAAAAAATTCTAAGTGTCAAGCCATATGTCTCAATAATCCACCTTGCTTAACTTTTTATAGGAGCTTTAAATGACAAAAGTGTATTCATTAAAGTTGTATCTCTCTCAAAGACCTTCAAAATGGTCACAAATTTCATGTAATTTGGATTTGAAATGATAGAGTTATGCATTTTTGAAGTTTGGAAAAATCACTTGATCATTGGTATAGGTAAAATGTGACCTATAATGTAGCCTCATATCACATGTTCAAATAAGTTGAATTATCTCCTGCTTCAAACATAAAAGTTGAAGTAGACACATTGAATTTGGTTGTGAAACTTTGAAATATTTCATCTCATAAAAATTTAGCAAGTTATGGCGTTGTGAAGTTGACTTTCAAATTAGGGTTTAGACAAAATGACCTATAATGTTTCAACATAGAAAATGATTTTCCAAGAAAAACTAGCTCTAGGTATCAACACGAAAGTTGTTTATAATGTCATTTAGAGTATGTTTGCTCTTAGAATCATTTTCTTATGGTGAAAATTGTAGGAGATAGGGTCTAGGGAGACCCAATTTGGATGAGATAAATTCATCTGGCCAACCACCATCAACCAACTTGCTAACTTCCAATTCTCTTGACTTTCTTGGCTAATGGTAGATCATATATGCATAAGATGATGAAATTTGAAGTGTCCCTTGAGAAATTTGATCAATTGGTGAGATAACTTGTTGGAGAAGTTACTCAAGGTACCCAGTCAAACTAGGGTTTCCAAGGAAAATCACCCTCAAACTCTTGAAGAAATCTTGATCAATATGACATGTAGAGATCATTGGGACTCATATATGATGTTCATAACCATTATTGAATCAATTATTGATTGTTCTCTTTGTTCATGAGGGTCTCAAACCCTAGATGTGAACTTGATGAATCAATGAGATCATGCCCTTCCTACAAAAGAGTTAGACAAATGCAAAGACATATTTTTGGTATTTTAGTTAGTTGAAATGATAAAATACAAGTATGATATAATAACAAGGTGCTTGGTGATCTATCCCAAAACAAACCCAATGAAAAAGGGGCAAGGAGAATGCCAAGGCATGATCCCAATGCTAATGCTTATGATAGAATGCATGAGGGATCTTAGGGTCAAAATTAGGGTCTTACAGCTGCCCCTATTTAAGTACATTCTAACTAAGGAGGTGAAGGTTAAAATCTTCGACACGACTTAATATAATGGGCTTAAATAACAACATAGAGAAACAAATTTTTGTCCCTAAGAGACCTCATGATGCATATGTTATGAATGTAAAAATCAATGCTCTCTGGGGAAATATTGCCCCAAAGGAAAAAGAAATCAGAGAAACCGAAAATCCGCAGGAGCATAATGCATTCCATAAGGAAGACTCGCTGGGGATACAGAGACTCTGGGGGGAAAAGGAGGTATGCGTAGGCCAGGCGACGACTTAAAACTGCTGGGAGACAAGAGGGATTCCACACAAAAATGGAAAGACTCTGTTGGGGAAACAAACACACTCTACAGGGAAAACGAATAAGTCAGGATAAAACTGAAGTACTCAACTCGTGTAGGTGAAAGCGATTTCATTAAGGAAATGCGCACTCAACTCAACTGGGGAGAAATAAAATTCAACATAGGAGGAGCAGAAATATACTATCTACTACCTGTTACTGGGTAAAGAGATAATAAAAATCTGACAGAGAGACCATCCGTCATCGGTTAGGATGAACATATCAAGGATGACTCGCTGGGAACCGCCAGGAGGGAGTATTCATTACCAGTTATTGGGTAAGAATAGCCTTGCTGGGGAAAACTGCAGAAATTAGGATATACAACTACCAGTTACTGGGCAGGAAACCAAGGGTGAGAGTATCCATCATTGGTTTGGATGAACATATCAAGGATAAACTCGACAAAGAAGAAAATCTGTCACCGGTTAAAGTGAACATATCAAGGATAGACTTTCCTGGGGATGTTCAGGCGGATATCCGTCATCGATTAGGATGAACATATCAAGGATATACCAACTGAACAAAAAGGGGAATTACATCTATCGAAAATTGGATAGAAAAACCGTTGAAGAGAAAATCCGTCACCGGTTAGGATGAACATATCAAGGATTAACTCTGCAAGGGGACAAAGTAGGATTTACAACTATCGATTACTGGGCAGAAGACCAAATCAAAGAGAAAATCCGTCACTAGTTAAAGTGAACATATCAAGTATAGACTCTGAAAGGGGAGAAAATAAAGTAGGAATTACATCTATCAGTTATTGGATAGAATACCGAAGAAGAGAAAATCCATCACCGGTTAAAGTGAACATATCTAGGATTGACTCCGCACAGGGGAAAAAGTAGGATTTACAACTACAGGTTACTGGGTAGAAAACCAGCAAGGAGAAGAAAACCCGTCATCGGCTAAGATGAACATATCAAGGATTAACTCTCTGAGGAATAAAATAGGGATTACGACTACCTTTTTACTGGGTAGAATACCAAAGGAGAGAAAATCCGTCACTGGTTAAAGTGAACATATCAAGGATAGACTCCACGGGGGAAGAAAATATATCCGTCACCGATTAGGATGAACATATCAAGGATATACTTTCCAGGGAATAAATCCACTAGGGATACTGATGAGGAGAAAAAGAGTACTTTTGCCGGGTATTGGGCAAAAAGTAACACATTGCAAGCTAAGAAGAATATTACCAGTTACTGGGTAATAGACTCTTAGGGGACCAAAATATCTATCTAGGTAAGAACTAGAAAGAAAACGATCAATCAAGACTCCACCCAATGAGGACATAACTCAAGGGGAGTAATTCCATCCAGAAAATTTGCTGGAGAGGAAACAAATATTACAATCATCCACGAGGAAACAAACTCATTAGGGAAACGGAGAAAGGTTAAAGTCTTTCCGCTTAAGGGGCTGACACTCTATAATTGGAGGAGCCCAGACACCCGATTTGGTATGGGGATAGACTACCACCATAACAGAGAATGAGAATCTCAAACAAATCAAATATGAAGATGCGAGATGTGCAAATTATGAAATTATATGAATGTATATATATATATGATGATTATGCTGACAACCCTCGGTCAATCCTCGGTCAATCCACAAAACATGGAGACAAACTGCTGGAGAACAGAGAGATCAATATCTCACGTGCTCAACTCTGACTGAGGAAAGAGGAGATCTGCTGAGAATGGAACAACATCAACTCTGTGGGGAATTTTAGGTCAACACCATAAAATTGGAAACAACCCTACAGAGGAAATAGGAGATCTGCTGCTCAGAAACCAGAAGGAAACTCTGACTGGGAGCAAAGATACAGCGATTGGTGGGGACACCAAAGCAATCTATTGGGGAAACATCAAATATCTCTGATGACAATCCACCTGCTGAGGAAACACGAACTCCGCTAGGGAAGGCCTAAACTCTGATGGGGATGGAGAAAGAAACTCCACTAGGATGTACAAACATCCTGGCGACTTCACTAGGGAAAACAATATGCCACAAAGTACCTGAATCAATCAACTCAGCTGGGGAAGAAGAAAGAAACTCCATCGGGGATCAAACACTACACCGAGGAACTGAATTCGTTAGCTGAGGAACAACAACAATCCATTGAGGAAATGAATCAACACTAAATGTCTAGGGATACCCGAAGAGTTACTGCTTGGGGAACCATAGATGCTTCGCATTTAAAGACTTGCTATCCATTCAAAATGCTGTTGATATTACTGTCACTTGCTTTGGAAAAGTTCTTGCTTTTATATTTTAAAGAAAACTTGATTTCGACTTAAAACTTTTAATTTTAAAATGATCATAATAAAATTTAAAACTATTGGCTAAAGTAAATAAGAGTAGAAAAATTGGATAAAAGTTCAACTTTATTTAATAGGATGGTAGTCTGTAAATGACAAGACTCAATAGATTTTACAAAGTTTAAAATGGTAATTTACATGGTAAATGTTACATTGAATATAAATGATCCTTAATCCTTCTACCAATTCTTGATATCCACTGCCTTCTTGACCGCTGCTGGAGATGAACCGATGTCAACCCTTGTGCTCAAACAAGACTTCAAAACACTGAAGATCAACAGAATGCAGTTACTTGCCATAATCCCTAATTTTTGCATAAGTTGCCCCAAGATGGGGTACTCAACTTATCGGGAAATTCTTTCTATTTTTATGTCTCTAATTTTTTCCTGGACCGCCCTTTCGGGTTTTCAATCCACCGAAACGCTCATTTTTGCCTAAGCCGCCCTTTTAGAATTTCAACTTAGTGAGCTGTTCTTTTCTTTTTAGGCGAAGTATTTCTTGACTACATCTGCGTTCACAGGACGAGTGAACTCTTCACTATCCATAGTTGCAAGAATCAATGCACCACCTAAAAAGGCTCTCTTAACAACATATGGGCCTTCATAATTGGGAGTCCATTTTCCTCTGGAATCTGGCCTGAACGTCAAAATCTTCTAGAGCACAAGATCACCTTCTTTGAATACAAAAGGTTTGACCTTCTTATCAAAAGCTTTCTTCATTCTCTGCTGATACAACTGACCATGACACATGGCAGTTAATCTCTTCTCTTCAATTAAATTCAAATGGTCAAACCTGGTCTAACACCATTCAGCTTCATTCAACTTGGCTTCCATGAGCACACACAATGAAGGAATCTCAACCTCTATGGGGAGCACTGCTTCCATATTATACACGAGAGAGAAAGGGGTTTCCCCTGTTGAAGTACGGGCGGATGTACGATACCCATGCAAAGCAAATGGGAGCATCTCATGCCAATCCTTTAATGTGACAACCATCTTCTGGATAATCTTCTTGATATTCTTGTTCGCAAGTTCAACAACCCCATTCATCTTGGGTCTATAGGGAGAAGAATTATGATGTGCAATCTTGAAGTCTTCGTAAAGAGCTTCCACCATATTGTTATTCAAGTTTGATCCATTATCAGTAACGATCTTACTTGGCACACCTTACCGGCATATAATCTGATTCTTGATAAACCTTACAACAACTTGCTTGGTCACATTGGCATATGATGCCACTTCAACCCATTTTGTGAAGTAATCAATTGCCACTAGAATGAAACGATGTCCATTCAAAGCTTTGGGTTCAATCATCCCAATCATATCAATTCCCACATTGAGAAGGGCCATGGGGAAGAGATAACATTCAAAAGTGCCGGAGGAACATGAATCTTATCAGGATAAATTTGACACTTGTGGCACTCCTTCACAAATTTGCAACAGTCAGATTTCATTTTCAGCCAATAGTAACCTTCTCGCAACATCTTCTTCGCCATTGCATGTCCATTAGAATGAGTACCAAAGGAACCTTCATGCACTTCGGTCATCAATAAGTCTGCTTCGTGTCTATCCACGCATCTGAGGAAAACCATGTCGAAGTTTCTCTTGTATAGTATATCATCATTCAAGTAGAAATTACCGGTTAATCTTCTCAAAGTCTTCTTATCTTTCAAAGATGCCCTAGGCGGGTAAATCTGACTTTGGAGGAAACACTTGATGTCATAATACCACGACTTCTCATCTTTGATCTCTTCAACAGTAAACACATGAGCTGGCCTATCAAGATGCATCACAGATAAATTGGGAACTTCATTCCAATACTTTACCGCAATCATTGATGCCAATGTTGGAAGAGCATCTTCCATCCGGTTTTCATCTCGAGGGATATGATGAAATTCAACCTTTGTAAAGAAAGTTGAAATCCTCCTCGCATAATCTCTATACAGTATCAAACCGGGTTGATTTGTCTCCCATTCTCCTTTAATTTGATTCACAACCAAAGCCGAATCGCCGAAGACATCTAAATACTTGATTTTGAGATTCATGGCCTCTTCAAGCCCCATAATGTAAGCTTCATATTCTACCATGTTGTTTGTACACTTGAAAGTCAATCTAGCTGTAAATGGTTAACATCTCCATCAAATACCCTGCCCCAACGGGAACCAAGTGCGTGCCTTGAGGAGTAATAATCACTGCCCCAATGCCATTTCCATAATGATTAACATCTCCATCAAATACCCTGCCCCAACGGGAACCAGGTTCTGGCGGTTCTTCTAGCAATGGTTCATCACAATCTATCATTTTCAAGTACAAAATCCCTTCATCAGGAAAGTCATACTGCACTGACTGATAATCTTCAATTGGTTGGTGAGCCAAATGGTCATCCAAGATACTACCTTTGATCGCTTTCTGAGATCGGTATTCGATATCATACTCTGATAACAACATCTGCCAACAGGCAATCCTTCCAGTTAAAGCAAGCTTCTCAAATATATACTTGATTGGATCCATTTTGGATATCAACCAAGTGGTATGATTCAACATATACTGGCGCAAACGATTAGCAGCCCAAGCCAATGCGCAACAAGTCTTTTCAAGCATTGAATACCGAGTCTCACAATCGGTGAACTTCTTACTGAGGTAGTAGATTGCGAATTCTTTCTTCCTAGTCTCATCTTGCTGACCAAGGACATCACCCATACTATCTTCGAGCACATTCAAATACATGATCCATGGTCTTCCTTCAACAGGTGGAGACAAAATCGGAGGTTCAAGCAAATACTCCTTGATACTATCAAAAGCTTTCTGGAAATCTTCGGTCCAATCACAAGACTGATCTTTCCAAAGAAGTTTGAATATAGGCGCACATGTGGCAGTCATGTGGGAAATGAATCTAGAAATATAATTCAAGCGGCTGAGAAAACCTCTGACTTGCTTCTCAGTTTTGGGCGCATGCATCTCTTGTATTGCTTTGACCTTGGCCAGATCAAATTCAATACCCTTCTCGCTGACAATAAAGCCCAACAACTTACTAGAACGAACACCAAAAGTACACTTATTGGGATTCAAGCAGAGTTTATACTTCCTCAAACGCGGGAATAACTTCAACAAATGCTCAACATGTTCCTCTTCATCAATTGATTTAGCAATCATGTCATCGACATAAACTTCAATCTCTTTATGCATCATATCATGAAAAAGAGTAGTCATTGCTCTCTGGTAAGTTGCACCAGTATTCTTTAGACCAAAAGGCATCACTCTATAACAAAATGTTCCCTAGGGTGTAATTAATGTGGTCTTCTCCATATCCTCGGGTGCCATCTTAATCTGATTATATCCGGAAAATCCATCCATAAACGAAAAGACTTTGAATTTAGCAGTATTGTCTACCAACATATCAATGTGTGGTAAAGGGAAATCATCTTTCGGACTGGCTTTATTCAAATCTCTATAGTCAACACACATGCGGACTTTTCCATCTTTCTTCGGCACAAGCACAATATTGGCCACCCATTGCGGATACTAAGCAGTCACAAGGAAACCGGTATTAATCTGCTTCTGAACTTCCTCTTTGATTTTCACAGCCATATCAGGATGCGTTCTTCTCAACTTCTGCTTGACTGGTGGGCATTCTGGTTTCAACGACAATCTATGCTTCACAATCTCAGAATCCAAACCAGGCATTTCTTGATAGGACCAAGCAAAAACATCTTAATACTCTCGAAGAAGATTAATCAACCCCTTTTTAGCATATGGATACAGTCGAGACCCAATCTTGACTTCCTTCATATCATCTTCGGAACCCAAGTTGACTAGCTCAATTTGTTCTTCAAATGGCTGAATAATCTTCTCATCTTGCTCAAGAAGACGAGTTAATTCATCACTCAATTCTACATCACTTTCCTCCTCGGCCTCAAACACAGGGAATTCAAAATATGGAGAAGGAGAAGGATCATTGTATTCAATGGGGTTAGGAACCAACCTGCATAATGATTTGATATTTGGATTTTAGAGAAGTGAATTTGTGACCAAATATTATGCAGATGGACAATTATATTGTGTATGTTTTTTATGATTACCATTTTCAGAATAAAGCAAAAAGTAAAAATAAACATAAAAAATGTGGATGAATAGAATTAATTTTATTGATGATCAATTTAAAATGCCCAAAAAATGTTCACTTCTCCCTTAGGCATAGGAGAAGGATTTTAAAATATAAAAGTAATTACTTAGATTGATGCAAAATAACATGAATATCAACGACAATCCAATTGTTGCATGTCTTTCCATGCGTCACAAAGTTGGTGCAGTCTTCCTCTCCATTGTCCTCTAGCACAGCAGCTAAGTGTTGTTCATTCCCATGAATGAACCCTCCGCTACGGAAACTGAGTTTCATCTCTTCAGATCTAACGGTTGACGAGCCCTTCTGGAACCCCAAACCAATTTTTCCTTTGTTGTCGGCGACCTCTACCATACGCCCCCACTGATCAACAGGACCTTCTTCAACAATTCTCTACGCATCTTTAGGAGAGGACATAGACAAGGCTTGAAACGGAGTTCCAACCTCATCCTCAGCTTCCACATATGAGAAAGATGACAGATGGCTAACCAACAACGCTTTCTCTCCTCCAATAATTACAAGCTTGCCATTCTTGACAAATTTGAGCTTCTGATGCAGAGTGGAAGTAACAGCCCCTGCCTCATGAATCCATGGCCTTCCCAATAAAGAACTGTAGGCTAGGTGAATATCCATTACCTGGAAAGTAATCTGAAAATCACTCGGACCTATCTTGACTGGAAGGTCCACTTCTCCAATAATTGTCTTACGCGAGCCATCAAAGGCTTTAACAATTACCCCACTATACCTCATGGGAGCTCCTTGATAAGATAACTTTCACAATGTTGACTTTAGAAGCACATTGAGTGATGACCCAATGTCAACTAGCACATTTGACAATGCATCTTATTTGGAATTCATCAAAATATGCAAAGCCAGGTTATGATTTCTTCCCTCCTCAGGGAGTTCTTCATCGCAAAAGCTCAAATTATTGCATGAAGTGATGTTAGCCACAATGTGATCAAATTGATCCACAATAACATCTTGCTCCACGTATGCCTGTTCAAGAACTCTCTAGAGTGCTTCTCTGTGCGCTTCAGAATTCAAAAGCAGAGACAACACAGAAATCTTTGAGGGGGTCTGGAGCAAATCCTCAACCATATTAAATTCACTCCTCTTAATCAATCGGAGTATCTCATCATCATCACTATTGGCTTTCAAATTGCTGGATTCACCTGACTTATCTCTTGAACAACCAACTAGTTCTACATTAGGCACCTCCGTCTTCTTACCAACCACTGCTTCTTCTAGGACCACTGGCCCAAACACTTGACCAATCCGGGTCACCTTCGTAACATCTGCAATGCTCACCACTGAATTGGTCGTAGGCAACGGGACCTCTTGACCATTCTCCATCATTGTAGCATTGTATTGATACGGTACAACCTTATCAAATGCATACGAGACTGGGCCCGTTAAGCGTATTACCAACGGCGAAACTGATCTGTTGCTGATGCTCTTGTTACTCCTGCTATCATACTGAATCACCAACCGCTCTGGTTGCTTGAAAATAGGTACTATGACATTGACATCATCATCTACATGACGGGATTGAACAATCTCGATCATGCCTTCATTCATCAAACGCTGGATGTCCCTTTTCACAACAACACACCCCCTTGGGTTCACACTACAAATATCACAACCATCGTGATCATGTTCACAGTCACTCACAAAACAGATATCTTTGTGCATCTACACCAAAGATCTTCGGATAAACCGGACATCAAAAACCTTGAATTCACCTAGACAACCGTCCACCATGTTCATTGAAGAATTCCCATAAGCGGGCAAAGGATTAGCTTTCACATTAGGCGCGCGGTCTTCAAAAGACACCATGCCACTCTTTATAAGCTTTTACACCTCATACTTCAGCAAATAACAGTTCTCAATATTTTGCCCAGGTGCACCCTGGTGAAAAGCACAGCGAAGCTCGAGTTCATACCACCAAGGAAGTGGTTCAGGAATTTGCGGTGGGTTCCTTGGTTGAATCAAATTTTTGAGGACTAATGATGGGTACAGTTCTGCGTATGACATAAGAATTGGGTCAAAAGAGGCTTTCTTCCTCTCAAAATTCTATTGTTGGTGATGATTGTTGTCGGAATTGTTGTTGTTGTAGGTGTTTGTTCTTTGTTGCGGTTGTTGTTGTTGACATTGATTTTGATATTGTTGTTGTTGTTGTTGTTGTTGAATTGGTGTTGTTTGCTGATTTGAAAATACTGGAAAGATGGATGATACTTGATGATGATGATGTTGATGGGGTGGTGTATTTCTTCTTGTTTGAGGCCTCCTCTGCCTCCCACTAGAAATTGCATTGGTCTCATTATCCTTCCTCTTACTGAAACTACTTCCATACTTCTTGCTGGTTGACGCCTCCTCTTTTGACAATCGTCCTTCACGGGCCCCCTCTTCAAGTCTCATCCCCATGTTTACCATTTCGGTAAAATCACTGGGGGCACTGGCGATCATGCGTTCATAGTAAAATGAACTCAGGGTTTTCAGAAAGATTTTCGTCATCTCTTTCTCCTCCAAAGGAGGAGTGATCTGGGTAGCCAACTCCCTCCAACGCTGGGCATACTCCTTGAATGTCTCCTTATCTTTCTGAGACATGGACCTTAGCTGGTCCCTATCCAGCGCCATATCCATGTTGTACTTGTACTGCTTCACAAAAGCCTCTCCAAGGTCATTGAAAGTGCGGATGCTTGCACTATCTAGCCCCATATACCAACAGAGTGCAGCACCTGTCAGGCTATCATGGAAATAATGAATCAACAACTGATCAATATCTGTTTGAGTCGACATCTTGCAGGCATACATCACAAGATGACTAAGCGGACAAGAGTTCCTTTTGTATTTCTTAAATTCTGGCACTTTGAATTTCACTGGGATTTTCACATTGGGCACTAAGCACAATTCAGCAGCACTCTTCCCAAACAGATCTTTGCCTCTCAGCGTCTTCAATTCCTTGCACAACTCAAGAAATTGATCCTTCATTTCGTCCATCTTCTCATAGACATCCAGGCCCTTAGACGGCTCAGAATGATAGATGGTGTCCTCTACACGAGGCAAAGTATGCACAACTAGAGGTGGCATAGACATGACCGGGCTAGATGCCGACATGGAAGCAAAAGTAGGAGTGAAACCTTCTGGCACAAAATTCGGAGGCATTCCCCACGGGAATCCAGCAGGCAAGTTCGGAGCGAAGTGGGCGGTGGCAGCAGGCACAGTAGAGGTAACCACTTCAGAAATGACAGTTCTCGTGGGAGGAGTTGCAGGTGTTGAAGAAGCTTGGCTCTGGGCAGCAAGAACTGACTCCATCATGGCAGTCAGCCGGGCAATCTCCTCTTTCAAATCTCTGTTCTCTCTCTCAAGGTGCTCCATGATTCTTGGACCATTAGCTCGAGTGTTGTACCGGTGAGTTAGCTTGGCTAAAGCACAGAAGAACACCAATCAAACACCTGGCACAAACCTGCTTATGCAAATGATGCATGAAATGCAATGCTTGATTATTTTCATTTCGAAGGAACTTACTATATCATTTGCAAATATATAATATTTAAATGGTAATTGTAATAATTTGATACGACCAAAAATCTATTTTTATTTATATAAATTGGAAGGATTACACTACGTACATTTTCAGAAACCAAAATAAAGAGATACAAGAGAAAAGGAGACTAGTCATCCTAAGGATCCCTAACAATAGTGTCAGAAGATCTGGCTAAAGGCGTATACTTCCTTCGAATGCGACGGATCTCGGTCTCAAAAGAAGCCTTCATCTGAGTTTTCTCGAGGACAAGCTGGTCAACAATCTTCTTCCAAGCAACGGAAGGCTGAGGCATGCTAGAAGATGAAGCCTCTAGCTCTCTCTGTCTCTTTTTGACTCGGTCTTCAAGTAGCTCAATCAGTGCATCTTTGTCCTTAGATTCCAACTGTAACTCTTCATGCTTCTTGCTTAAAGCATGGAAACGGTCTTCGCACACATCCTTCTCTTGCTTCATCTTGATGAGCGCATCTTCCAACTTCTCTATATCTTGGTTAGGGAGAGTTAATGGCTCAACCACAACCCTAGACATAGGTCTCTCGCAAGGATAAGGCATCTTCAACTCCAAAGCTCTCTTCTTCACCCAAAGAGTGTAAGCTTCCAAAGCTACACAATTGCGCGGGCCAAGCTCAGATCTTCCCTTCCTATGCACATTATGCCAAGCATGCACAATCTTCTGCTTCAAATGTTAGGGATCTTTACCCTCTTGATAGAAAAGACCTTCTAACAACATGTTATTAGGTTTGTCTCTCAAGGGGAAGCCAAGTTGACGACGAGCCAAAGCAGGGTTGTAGCTATTTCCTCCTTGTGTACCAATGAGAGGCACATTAGAGAATTCACCACAGCTATCAATAATCTTCAAACCGCTTAAAGACGGATCATACCAAACTATATCATCATTAGTGAGAGACATAAGTCTCTAAGACCACCTTAGACATTGTTTGTTCTCCACAAAAGCAGGTGTCTGAGGCAAGTGCAAAATAAACCACTTGTACAGAAGAAGAATGCAACAGACAATAGTTCCACCACCTTTAGAATTCCTTAGATGCAAAGAGAAATACATATCACCCAACAAAGTAGGCACAAGATTCCCAATCAAGAAAAGTCTAATGGCGTTAACATCAACAAAACCATCAATGTTAGGGAACAAAGCTAATCCATAGAAGAGCAACACAAAGATAGCTTCAAAAGCGTCCACACTACCAGCTTGAGCAAAAGTGGTAGCTTCCTAGATGAGGAAAACAGATGACAACCCAAATAATCCTCCTTTCTTCACCCAATAAGCCTCTATCTCAGACTTCTTCAAGTGAAGAGATTTAGCAATAATACTAGACCGGGGAATCTCCTCCAATCCACTAAAAGGCACTCTACTAGAAACAGGTATCCCTAAAAGATGAGAATACTCCTCCAATGTAGGCACAAGCTGAAAATCTGGGAAAGTGAAACAATGGTAGAGAGGATCATAGAACTGCACCAATACACTCAAAATTCCTTCAACTACATCACCATAAGATGGAAAGAAGCTTCCCATGGCGTTGTTTGAAGTCCAAGGGATCTAATACAAAAGATGCTAGCTTCCTTAACTCTTTCAAGTCGGGACATCTGAAACTGTACTTCTTAGTGTTCCTTCGTCCATAATCCATGGTCTGAAAATATTTGCAAATGATACCTTAGTTCCTTGAAATTTTGTGTGATGAATGTTATGATGCGCATGAATGCATGAATGCAACAATCACAAATAAGGGATCACACACAAGGCAAACAAAGGTCAAGGGATGAATCAAGTCATCGTCAAGATCAATCATCTATTTTGGTGGATTATGGTTTACACCTTATCAACACCCAAGTTCCATTGATATTGACAAGACTTGATTGGATCAACCAAGAATCAAGGGTTTGTTGCAAGTCACGAGCATGGAGTCTGGTTAAGAACCATCCCAAAGAAGTGAACTAAGGATAAAAACCTGTAGATCGTGTTCTAAAAAGTGCCCAGAGTCTTAATTCCATCTATAGGACATTACATGTTAAGATGACTGACTCATCGACCCATAATATTCTCAAGAAAAACTCGTCTGAGTGTAGTATCGTGTAATAACTGTTATCAAGTGTACACCTGAACAGTTTCCGCACTACGTCCTAAATAGGCCAAGATGGGTTAGGTGTTCTAAGGTCCTCATCTTCTCAGACCCAATTAGAAATAGTAATGCCTAACCACAAATACTTGTGTGACATTTCCAAATCCAAAGGAGTCTCCACTGAGCAGATGGATCTCAAGCCAACTTGTTCAGGACTACTCCACACAAGTCGAACATGACTATACCATCCTCTTATTTTAATTGCACTCAAGTTCGGGTTAGAACTTATCTCACCACTCAGATATCACCAAGCACCACAAGCGGATTATATCACACATACATATATACAAACATCACATACATACAAATATATTCACACAAAAAGTAGGCTAAACCCACTAGATAATACTCCCCAACAGAGTCGCCACTTAATTTCTGTAGCGGGAAATTCATGATCATCATGATATTGACAAGCTAGAGATCAATTAACAAGAGTCGCCACCGCGCTTTTATTGTTTCCAAGGGAAAAGGGAAAAAGTACGAACAAAACCCAATTAGTAAGAAGTTTTCAAATAAAAACTAATAAAAATCAGAGATCACAGGTAAGGGGGTTGGTTACACAGAGGGAAGGTGTTAACACCCAAAGTGTCCTAGGTACTCCTAGGGAGCCCTTTTTGTGTGCATATGTATTTTGTACAAAAATGATGTTTACAAACAAATAAATGGGGGGATGATAAAAGAACTCATTAATTATAGTTTTGTGTTTGACAATACCTTCGGTCTTGTGCCTACGTACCAACATAAAAATGAGGGATCAAAACCTCGTAGTTCGTGCTATAAATTTCAAAATAAGTGTGTTGGTTTTAACAAATTTTAAGTTTGAAAGGCACAACGACCTGAAAATGATTTGCATGAGTTAGTTCTTTTTGGATTTTTGAAAGATTAAGTCAAGTATAGTTAGATTTATTTACAAGTGTGATTTAAGAAAATAAGTTTGAAAATGCAATGACATAAGGCCAAAGTTTCTATCTTTTTGAAAGTGGTAAAAGTTTAGAACAAAAGTAATTCAAACAAAGAAGGTTTTGAAAATGGAGGGAGAGATTTTGAAATTAAAGAAATGGGGAGAAGATGAAGAGACTACCCTATCCATAAAATTTGAAAGTTTAAAGTTGAAAAGATCTGACCAAGTGGGTAGCAATCCAATAGACAAATATTTCATAAGAAACCCAAAATTCCCTTGGACTTTTAGAATCAAGCAACATACAAATGCAAAATTATATAAATCTTGAAGAGCAAAGGCATCAAATAAATGTGGCCTCATCTAAGCTTATCCACTTCAATGAACTTCTTCAGAATAACCTATGTAGCGGATGAATTCCACAAGTCACAGGTTCAACATAACAGCTTAACAATGATCAATATGGCAGATGAATCTGGAGAGATCTTGAATGATGTAACCGATGAATTCTAATTTTCAAGCACTTGGTTCTTCACAAATTGGCATTGGCCAAGTCCATTAGCAAAGGAATGTTGCCTAAGTTCTAAGTCCAATTGGGCAAGATCAAACCAACAGTCCACTCAAAAGTTTTTTAGGGTTTTTGTTATTATTATGTACATTAGTGGTCAAAGACCAAACAAGCAAGCAAAGTATATACAAACAAAATAGTATCACACAATATGGTCCATGTAAGACCCTAATTTTGACCCTAAGATCCCTCATGGCATCATATCATTGCATATTGCATTTGCCTCAAGGATCATGGCATCTTGACTCCTTACCCTAGGGTGGGACTTGCGTGAGTTGGTTTGAGACCACCAAGCATAATTGAATTGTATATTATTGCTTTTCTTATCTTTTTTACTAATCAAAAGCACAAAAATATGTCACTAACATCTTTTGTTTTGTAGCTTGAGCAATCATGTGAATCCAAGGCTCCTAGGAGACCCTATGCTCATTGATATGACCAGATGAAGGTGAAAGCAAGCATGACAATGGTTCACAAGGCTCTCATTAATAATATATGCCTCCCAAGTATCTCAATTTGTCAATTTGATCAAAGCAAACCAAAGGGCTTGAGGCTTGTTTCCCAAGGAAACCCTAATTCATCTGTGCATCAACTGTGCCTTGCTCATGAAGCAACCTCAACCCATGATCAAATAAAATAAAGTTAAGTTATTTTATTAATCATTTCATGCATATTTTATCTTATTTGAGTGTCCTAAATCATTAATTCATCAAGGTTTGAAGTTTGGACTTGAGAAGTTGATTATTCAATTCATCTGACTATTTTGAAATCCACTGAGACGTAACTTTTAATATGTTTGTCAAATGAAGATGATCCCAAGATCCACAATGTTATTAAGAACCATATGAACAACTTTCATTTTCATCAAAAATTGATTTGGAGCATGGAAGGTCATCATCCATTTCAAAACATTATAGGTCATTTTGACTGAAACCCTAATTTTAGGCCAACTTCCCAAGGACATAACTCATTCATTTTTCATGATTTTGAGGTGGGATCAAATGAATTGGAAAGTTTAAGATGCCTAATTAATTTGTTATGTTGAAAAAGGTTTCATAAGCCTTAAATAAATACATGTGATAATGTAAAACATTATAGGTCACTTTGGACCAAAGGCATTGAAATGTGAAAATGTCTAACTTCAAGTGCCCATAACTTTCTCAAAAAAATTCCAAATGATGAAAACTTTGAGTCCAAATTGATTTTATTGAAAAGATCTAAAATTTTAATGTTGAAGGTTTTGTTATTTGGAGCTTGCATCATTGAACCAGAAGGGTTTGAAGTTGGCCCATTTTGGAAAATTTCACATGCACATGTTTTGCACTTTGAACTTTATGACCAATTTTCACTAGTTTCCCAATTCCAAATGGACTTGTGTTCAACATAACAATTGTTCCTCATGTCAATACCTTTCCAACCGTTACATACAAGGCCATGTTTCGTTTTTGGAATATGCATTTTCGAAGAGGAGAAGATTTTGGTGCATTTATGGAAACGATGTTCAAACTTCATGCACACTCATTTGCAATCATATTTGCACGTCCCTTTCCACTTAATATGAGTTCAGCATGCCAAAACAATAGGATTTGGGCCCTACATGCGCCTGTACAGGCCTATGCATGAAGGCTCTCATCACTCATGCACACGATTTTCCCATGCTTGCCTTGCCTTTTGCTATAAATAAGCATGCTCAGCTTCACCATTTTCCAACCTGAAGGCGCCTTAGATGTTGCAGAATTGAATCCAAAACCTCACCTAAAGGAATTTCTCTCTTTCATTTCAAAATTTCAGATCCAATTTTCAACTTCATTGGTTGAGTATTGGACTTAAAATTCCTTGGCCTTGCTTCATCTTCATCTCAATAGCAAACTGCAATCTAGAATTGTGAAGAATCGTGCTCCATAGATATACATTTCAGAGGTGGATGTTCAAACTTTTTTCAATCGAAACTCATTGATTATTGCTTGTTTCTTGTGTTTATTGGATTGGCTGAAGTCCTCTCATCAGAGGCATTTGAATTGTGTTCTTAATTTTGCAAATCCATGAAGTTCAGATTGAACACCATGATTTTCTCTCTCTGGTTTCTCTTCATATGAGAGTCTAGAGGAGAAACCAATGGTACAGGGGTGATGTACATCACCCCAGCTTTCCAATGATATTAGGATCACTTCATTTGGTTAAGTTTCCATGTCTGCAACTTTGGCCGGAATCCCTGAGCTCGCCGGAGAAGACGGTGGTGTACACCACCGTCTGTTTGCCAGTTTTAATCTGAGTCGTGTGATCATGCTTCTAGATCTAATCAGGTCCATTGGATGTTATGACCATTTTTAATTCATTGTACTTCTCATTTGACCTTGGCCTATGATGCGCGCGCACTCCATTGCCCTCAGATCCTCCATGTCATTTAATGAGACTGGATCTAACGCACCAGCTTTTTTCTATTTTCTGATTTAATCCATTTTATTTCCCTTTTTGATTCTAGTTTCCGAAAATGATTTTTAATATTTTTTATTTTGTCATTTGATATTTTTTATGAATTTTCTCTTTTCTGGTTATTTTTAATTCATTTTAAATAGTTTCCAATATTCAAAAAATACCAAAATATTTTCTTAACCTCTTTGAATGATGATGAATCTATGAAAAATATTCTCATCAATTTATTAATTGATTTGAGATTTATTTGAGATTTATTTGAGTTTTTAATTCAATTAGGTTATTTTTTATTCATTTTTAATTGATTAAAAATAGTTTCTGGTTTCTAAAAATGCTGAAATTTTTTGTCAAATTTTGTTTGACCTTGTTGAACTTAGGATGATCCATTTGGACTTTTCAAAGTTGATTTGAAATGGATTTGAAGTTTGACCTTTAATTGTTTATTTTAATTCAAGTATTATTTTAATTTTCAAAAATTTCAAAAATATTTTATTTGTTTCTTGACTTCTAAGTATCATTTTGCTTCTCTTTACTATTGTTTGACCTTGATTCCATTTATCTTTGGTCAATGTACTTTGCTTATTTCATTTGAATTTCAATTCATGTACATTCTTATTCATCTTCTTCTTCATCTTTTTCTTTTTTGATCAATGAGTTAAAGATTGGTGGTTAGCCTTGATATATAGGAGGTTTAACCTTCCTTGATTAAAATCTAATTCATCTTGATCAAAGATCAAGTGAATGGCTTTGCATTAAGGATAAGTTGCTTCTTGATCAAGCAAAAAACCTAAATCAATACAAGATCATTCTTCTTTTCTTTTGGCACGGCAAGTTGTAGGAGCTTGGCTTACTAGTCAAGATCTCTAACTTGTGTTTGTTGCCTATATTTTATTGACCGGCCTCAGATAGGTGTGACTACTACATTAGTCCACTTACGATTGATTAACATAACGCTAAATTGCCTTATGGCACACTAACCCTAACTATTGAACACTAACTTTTTAATTCTTGCACTTTACATTAATGCAATTTAATATTCTTGTACATTATTTCATTTGCTTTTGCCCTTTGCTCACTTGAGCTCATGTTTATGTTAATGCCATTTGCCTTTTGCTCACTTGAGCACATAATTGTATATATATACTATTGTGCTTGTGTTTTATTTTGATTGTTGTGAACCAAATGCAAATGGACAAAAGGACTTAGACTTTAGGATATTCCCTATGCAAAATGGAGTCAAAGAGCAACTAGGCCTCATGCCTTTAGAGTGCTATAAATGTCAAAGAGCAACTAGGCCTCATGCCTTTAGAATGCTTAATGTTGAAGATGAATTGAAAGGACCTAATCTCTAAACTCACTTTTGTCCATTCTTTGTTTGCATTATAGAACTTTTTTATGTGTGTGTTCTTGTGCTAGGGATACCAAACTTGAGCCAAATTGAAGAACCATTGTCATGAGCATCCAAAGTGAGAGATACAAAAGCCATTGGAAGATTCATAGGAGCTTGTTTGATTGTGTGCTTGATTGCTTGAGTATTTGCTTATTTGCTTGCTTATTCCAAAGGATGGGAGCTACTTGGATCATCACTATGATCTCAAGAAGGGAACTCCATTGTGGTTTTATTTCTCTTCCTTCATCTTTGTATGTTTAGGACTTAGCCATTCTTCTTCTTCCCTCCACTCTAACCCAAGCCAAAACTTTTGTGCAAACATTAACATTTGTTTTCAAAATTAGAAACCTAAGCACTATGCTTTTGATTTTCAAACTTATTTTCATAACACTTATTTTGAATTGAACTCTAAGTCAACTTTGACCATACTTTGTAAATACTTTTCATTGGTAAATACAACTCACTCAATTGTTTTTTGTGGTTTCAATGGCCATTTCTTGCCAAAGCTTTTCATAAACATTAGCTATTAGGTTTGAGTTATCCTTGAGGTAGATATAATGCTCACCTATATCCTTAGTGATGGAAAATGAGTCTTCCATGCTTATTATAGGGTTAACCCCTTACTAGCATGTTGAATCTATCCTCACATGGTGGATTTGTGGTTTTAGGTTGAGTTTTTTCCCTTTTATAACAAAAGACCTTAAGGCTTTTGGACCAATCAATTCACCAACTTCTTTTGAGATTTTTACACCAAACTACGAGGTTTTGATCCTAATCTTTTTTAAGATGGTACGTAGGCAGTGGGTTTATCCATTCAAACACAAAAATTGTAAATAATTTGTACATTCTTCTCTCATCTCCCCAATCATGTTTGCACAAATAATTTTCACAAAATACCAACCTACCTTACAACAATTGTGAAAAGGGCTCCCTAGGAGTACCTAGGATGTTTTGGATGCTTAAAACCTTCCCATTGCATAACCAACCCCCTTACCCCGATCTCTGACATTTTTATTAGTTTTTGACTTGATAAAACTTCTCGGTTTTTGTTCGCTTTCTAACCTTTCCTTTGGATAAATAGAAGTGTGGTGGCGACTCGAATTGTATGATTTACTTTTGATTTAGTCAATAAATCAAAAGGTAACGAATACCCCGCTACAGTCCAAATGGACAAAGTAAAAATTACATAAACATAAACAATTAGAATGATATGTATAATGGAAAATGATATAAAGTGCTAAAAGTACATTGCATCAAAGTAAATACTTGAAGTTAAAAGTTAATAGTTAGTAAGTTAGTGATTAGTTTTGGTTTTCTTTTTGATTTCAAGACATTCTTTGGAGAACGCTCAACCAACTTTCCACAAGCATGGATCCTTGAACCAAAACATCTTCCAAAGGAAGGAAAGAAGGCCATGTTTCCACACAATACCATGGAAGAGGGGAGACTTACAATCTCACTAACTAGAATGCTTATGCCTTTTATGTCACAAATTTAGCACTATGTTAAGCAATCGTAATTGGACTTATGTAGAAGTCACAACTATTTGAGGTCGGACAATAAACTTTTGGTGTTAATGCATGTTGGAGACATAGTATTAAGAACTATGCTCATTAAACATACCACATACAAAAATATGCAAAAGATGTGGCCTAATCTCATCCATACTCATGTTAATCTTTCAATAAACTAGCATTAGGACTTTGAGATGTCATTGGCCAATTGGAAATGAGTGAATGAAGAAGGGAGATTAGATGAAGAGGGAAGGGGATGAATGAGATCACAAATTGGTCAAAGGAGGACTTTTACCAAATTAATATTATTCATTCATTTTGGGAGATGGAATGTACATTCCATCAATTCCCTAAATCCAATAATATTAACTTGAAAAAGTCAAATCAACCTTGACCAAGGCCCAACGACAAATAAGAAACTCAATTAAGTCAAAACAAATGGTCAACACAATTAAAATGGCATTTATTCAATTAAAAATAGTAAAATAATACATTAAATTTAAATGTTTTGTCCAATCCTAAAATCTCATCAAAACACCAAATAAATGGCCATGAGATTTATCATAGGTCAAACAAGGTCAAAGGACCTTGGAGAAAAAATTTCATAATTTTTGGACACTTCAAAATATTTTTAAATAATTAAAAACAAATGAAAAATCAATTAATTCATGAAAAATATTAATAATGATCCAAAAAATAATTTTAATTCAAAATATGAAAGAGAAAAATATTTGAATTTTTTTGGTGAAAGTTCCATATTTTTTGGATCAATATTAAATTTATTAGGAATTATTGAAGAAAATGGAATTAAAATGAAATTCAGAAAATTCAAAAATACGTGGACCATCAGATTTCCCTCATTAATTGAGGTGGCATATCTGATGATCCAAAACGTGCGCTCCATGTTTTTCTTAGTCAAACGCGATGTACATATGGTATTCACAAGGGACGGTTAAGATTAAAACGTGGAAGATGGATTCCATGGCTCAGACTCAAGACACATCATCACCGGAGCCAGAGCTCCGGTTGTCTTCTCCAGTGAGCTTCACCGGACTGGTCAACATGAACCATCACCAAAATTCAAAACATGGACATGATCTTAAAGAAAAAACATCACTGAGCACGAATATCACGTCCAATTCATCGAATTCCAAATATATGAAGAGATATGTGGAATTGAAAAATGAGGTTCATGATCTGAGTTGCTTCGATTTGCCCTCAAAGCAACTCAATCTTCTTACCTACATTGGTAGGACTTCAGACAACTCAAGAATCAACGGAATTGAGCAACAATTTAAGAGAATCGAAGAGTTTAAATTTTCTGCAAATTACCTTCAATGGAGGTTTGAGCTTGCTAGATCTGGATCTGAATTGTGCTTGGCTTCAATTCACTTGCTTGTAGGAGAGGAATGGAAAGTTTTAGAAGCAATGGACTGATCGCGACTTTATGAGTCTAACGGTGGTACTGACTGCAAGTGCACTGTCTAATCGCGTAGTTTTAAAAGATATTGATCCCACAGGGACTTAATGAATCGATCTACCGTTTTTCTAAGGTTACTGCGTAAAGCTAAGGCGGATGATACTTTAATGATTAGGGGAAAAGTAAAACTAAATTTGGATCTAGATAAAATATCAAATAATATGGATATCAGTATGTAGTTCGTCGTAATTAGGGAATCAAATCTTCGTTGGTCTTTTTCTTAATTTTAAAATAAGTCTTTTCAGTAGACACTATTAATTAAAAGTCTTTTCCTCAAACTCTCGCTCTGTTGAATTAGACTATGACTTTATATTTTAACGTACGCTCTCACTATCTCGTTAAATCTAAAATCACTTTTGAAAATAATAGAATCTATAGAAACTCTTTTTGAGAAAATATTAACCGTTTAAACACCCTCATCTCAAACTCTCGCTCTGTTGACTTAGACTATATGATTAAACTTAAATGCTTAACTCTCGTCCTCACATTTAACTTTTAAAAATAATTTTTGAAAATAATTAGAATTCAATTAACCTTAAAAATTGCTTTCGCCCTGATTTAAAGTTAATGTTCAATTTACACTGTCCAGTTAAAAGCTCAAACCGTCGTTCTATTGATTTTAACTTCTGTATGCCTTTTACTCTCGTACAAAAACCTTGGTAATAACCTTGTAAATTAAGACCAGAAAAAGAGTGACTATATTTTGAAATAAATTTAAACCAACTCAATTTTGATTCCTTTATTCCGCTTACTTTACATACCGATATCTAAATTAATTAGCCGGACATGCTAAACATGCATAAACAATAATCATGTATAAATACGGTCATATCCAACAAACAATATATATAAACAGCGGAACAAAGCATATGTAAATTAAAACTATAAATCAATTAATTAATGAACCTGGAAAAATACTAGAATTCTGGATTTTATCTTCTACGCTTCGGTGCTCGAACACTCCACCACAAGTCGGTTGGATTTGTTCTTCACAATTTCGATCAGATAGGAAAGTAAAAACAAGGAAATAAAATACTATGATCTGGCGTAAGGTTAGATCCAGTAAAAATTACATAATAATTTCCGGTGTAGAAACTATCGGGAGAAAATAAATTGTATGCTTCGGAAATTAAACTAGAAAAGAAAATAAAATAAAATGCTTGAAAATTTAGAGTGCTGGAAAATATTGCTGGAAAAATTGTACGGAGAAGAGAGAGCTTCCATTGGCTTTTGTGAGGTCTATTTATATTCACCTCTCCAAATAACCGTTTTCTTGAATGGGTCTTCCGTGTGGTTCAAAGCGTGCATGAGAAAATTTCGGGGAAAACGTTCCTTCCGTTACGCACGTAAAGGCCAAAATACAGGAGTGGGATGTGTGACGTCCGTCACACTATGTGTTACGGTCGTAACACTAGGTTTTAGGACGTGACGCTCGGCACGTGCTGGTGGCGGTCGTCACAGCCATTTTCTTTGTTCCAAACGTGGGCTGGGCTTTGGTGCTTCAGCTTGCTGCTTTTCCTAGAAAATCTTCTTTTTGCACCCCTTTTCTTTCTTTTTCACATGTGCTTTAAATAATGATACCTGAAATAAATAATACGAAAATACCGAGTAATATCGAATAATATAAAATAAATTGAATCAAATAACGATATAATTTAATTAAATCAAGTCTAAAAATGTGATATAGTTTCATGTTATCAAACTCCCCCACACTTAGACTTTTGCTTGTCCTCAAGCAAGATACAATGTAGAAATTGATTTAAAATATTAGTCAGATGAAATTTCCAAACACACATCAATTCGTAATAGGTTGCAAGTAAATCTCGTTAGAAATAACCTGAGTTTAGTCTTAACATCAAAAACTACCGTCACAACACCAGATAACCCCACCTTATGCAAACCAGTTCGAGTCATGCTATTATAGCTCAGCCTAGTTCTTTTACTCTTATTTCACCCGTTTTCATTCGAGCGAAATCACATTAAGCCCTTTATCTTTTCGCGCACATAGTGGAGTAACCGGTTAGCGATTCTGATCCCCTTTTAGTTAGAAGTTCTGGTACATAAGTTGGATAACTTCTTTATTTAGTCTATTGCAAATTGCGGGGGATCGGACCGTAGTCCGCCCTACCAAGTTCAGCACCAGAAACCACTGAACCAACTCACAATGGATCGTTCGTACTATGTTTTTGTAGGGTTCGTAACCTTTGGATTAAATGATCGGGTAAGGATCACCTAACTTAATTAGTGCATTTCCTGATTTTTAATATGTTGTTTTGGGAATCATTCACTTGTATTCATCGGCTCTCCACATAGTTTGCTATTAAGATGGTGCCGACTTCTCGTATAAACTACTCGGGGTTACTATAAAACTAAAAGTTCAAGGAATTGGTATAATAGGTACTTAGCCTGATCTATCATGCTGAGGTTTTTAGAGTTTTGGGGCGGTAATAATTTTGTCTTAATTTCACTCAAGTTTTATAAAATAAGCAACCTTTATACTTATTGAGTGTGTTGAATTTTGTTATGGCTCAGGAAAATTGAGGAGAATAGACAATAAAAATTTTCACACTAGGGACTTGACTTAAGAAGACATTTTTTTTATTATTGAAAGGGAAATAACATACTTGAAAGGGAAATAAACATAACTGAAACAAAGTTTTCCCCCTACACTTAAATGAAACATTGTCCCCAATGTTTCAAGAAAAGCAAAAAAAAGGAAAAATAAATAAAAATGGTACGCAAACTCAATTCTTCCTGCGTCCTCTTGTTCTCGGACCCGGTGATCGTTCACGTACTGCCAAGTCATCAAACCTGTTAAGCAAGTCAGTGAACCTCTGGTCGGTTATTGCATTCCTCTCTTGTTATTGTTGTTGCATCTGGCGCATCAGTTGCATTACTTTGTTATTCTGCGCATGCATGGCATCAAGCCGTTGGGCTTGCTGTTCAATAGCATCTATGATGTCATCATTTGTTGCAGGCCTTCTTCTTCGACGACGTCGGGCGGATAGACCAGCTACATTATCGGAAGAATTATGTGGGACAGAATGTTGTTCATGACCTTGATTATCTTGCTCCATTTCATCAAACTCGTCTGGGGGCGGGTTTGCTTGTGTAGGCATGGTAGGTTCAGGAGCATTCAAATCGTAGATGAATCTGTTGGGGTTGGTAACATCGCTGAGTGTAATGTTGGGCAAAACAACGCTTGGGACTTCTTGGTTATTCACCATAAGATAATAATTCCCGCCTACCCTATTTTTGATTAAGCGGCAGGAGCGACAATAGCTTATATCCATAAACAGGGGTGGCAAAGATTGCAAATTCTGAAGTCGGTCCCCTAGATTTAAACCGAGTGCGATGGTGGTTATTAATCCTCCAATCACAAAAGGTTGACTGCCTCGAGCACAAAGGGTACGGATATGGTGAAGTAAGAAAGAGGCGGCGTTTACCTTTGTATCTGCTGAAAAGACGCAGTATAGGAAGAATAATTCTTTCGCGTTAACTTTGCTGTTGTTGGCTCTTCCAAAGATGGTATTTTGCAAAATACGGATAAAATACCGGTTAGTGGGGTTGTGTATGTGTGAAGCAAGTAATGCATCCCAATTGGTGGTTTCCACACCGGATATTTTTCCAAAAAGGTCGAATGCGTTCGTGTTCCATTCTGAGTTTGGAGGGATTCTTGGGTGGACGTCGTCTCCTTCAGGAAAATGTAGCATGGCACTCAACTGTTCTTGAGATAGTGCATACTCAGTGTTGAACATACGGAATTTTGCGACACCGGTTAAGTACTCGTCCTCACCGGTTGGAGTGGTGTATGAATAAGAGCTTAAAAACTCCAAGATGAGTGATGGGTATGTTGGGTGATTTTGTATGCACAGAAAAGTTAAATCGGGTAGCCTAAGCAGCCATTGCACACCTTGAAGTAATCCTAATTCTTGTAAGCAATTGAAATCTGGGTACCTGGTAGATATGACACCGCGTTGCTGGAACCGAACAAACTGCTCCCGTTGATAGTTACTATCTTCAGATCAGAAAATAATATTTCCAAATTGCGCTTGATGTTGGTTCTCCGCCATTTTGATTTGTAGGGAGAAAGAAGGAGAAAGGAAAAGAGGATGAAATATTTTTTGTGTAGAGTTGCTTTTGGAATGATGTGGTGTAGGAAGAAATGTAGTGAAGGTATTTATAGGAAGAGTTTTGAAATTGGGAAGAGAAGTGGGTGAGAAAAAAAATTAATGGGGATGAAGGTGAGTGGAATGGAGTAAAGAGGTGAGTTGAATGGGGATAAAGATGAATTGAAATGGGGAGTAACGGTCATGACGTAACGGTAAACAACATTTTACGAGGAAACAAGCTGTCATGCTCGTGACAGCATGCGTTATGGGCGTCATGGGGTGTGTGGCGACCGTGAGAGAATGTGTGACGCTCGTCACACTTCTGAGTTTGCAACGGCCGTGACAGCATGGTGGCAGCATGCATTGGCTAAAATTTGTGACAAGTTTTGTTTTATTAGTATTATTTTATTTTATTATTTCATTTTATTATTTCATTTTGAGTTGCCATGACTATAAATATCAATGCTACTTTGACTTTATAAATTTGTGTCATGGATGCTACCATAGAATATATATATTTTTCTCTAAATAGCCATGTAAGTAGTAGCATACAATATATATCAGCATTGGTAATTTTAGACAGTGCATAAATCAAAATGAAATTTAAATTAACCAATAATGCCAGTAGCTTCATTAAAAAATAAACATAATGTAATATTCGACTGAAGATAAAATAAAACATGCGAAAAAAATAAATCCTAAGATTAAAATATTGTCAAATGAAACTATAAATTTCCTAAGACTAAAACTAGTTAACTGCAATTCTTCTAGCCACTTGTAGAATCTCTCGTCGGAGGAGCAAAGGAATTGACACGGTGTAGCAACTCGTGAAATTGATTTGTCATTCTACTCATGTATTCCATAAATTCATGTCCCATCTTAGTTAACTCTTCTCTAATGGCATCTTGTTCTGACATCAAGGCTTGAATAGCGATATTTTAATCAGTTCCGGGCATATGATGTCTAAGATCAGGTACTGCCGATTCTGCGGACGGGATAGGATGAGGTGGAGAGGCAGCATCATGGTAACCAGTTGGTGTCTGCGGATCAGACTCAGCATTAGGAATCTGGTTGTCAAGAATCTCATGATCTTAGATGGTTTCAACAGATCTAACAGGAGAAGGTATTCCATCCAGGTTGTAGAGCCAATTATCTCGGTTATGGACACTAGTCATCGGGCTAGGCATGGTGAATAGGTAAAAAGCTTGGTTGTTAATTAATAGTTCAAACTCTTCAGGTCCAAGGTTTCCTATAAACATAGTGTTGAAAAGGAAAAGTATATTCATAGGCTGAATACCACAAAAAGGGTTCAAATCAAGCATGGGTTGGCGCAATCCAATAGCATTAGCAATCATAGTTATCAATCCTCCTATTTGAATCGGTGCATGGTCATCTTGAATAAGGAGGTTAAAACTCGCCAACATATAAGTGGCACCATTCACTGGACGATTCTGGGAAGCACAAAATATTATGAAAAGTTCATCACGTGATATTGTGGTAATGTTTGATCTTTTCCCAAAAAGAGTCTGTGCTAGGATCTTGTGGAAATAACGAAAAGCTGGGTTATGTATGTTTCCAGAAAGAAACTCATGTTCCTCAGGTTCGTCATTTCCCGTCAAACTTCCCCAAAAATGCTCAAGCTCTCGATATTCAAAGAGTTCCTCTTGGTTCATGGTGAATGTGTCAAAAGAAGTAGGGAACCCTAAGAGGTTGGTAAATTCTCTAATGTCATGCTGATACTCCATATTGAACATCCTGAATTGAATGAAACCTCGGTTTATTCCTTTTCCATGGTTCGGTAAATAAATCAGGGAGCTAAGGAATTCTAGAGTTAGCCTCCGGTAAGTAACAAATTGTCTCCGAATAGAAGTGGTTTCCCACCCTATTTGACTCAGCAGATATAGGACACTATGTCTTAGCCCAAGAACGGTCATTGCACAATCATCAACATAAAAATTTGGGTGCATCTCTCTCTCAGCAAGGTCTTCAAATTTTTGTCTCTGAGCTCTCCCTCGAAATTTGATACCCATGCGATCAATATGTCCCATCAGGTTAGTGTTAACTAAAGAAAAGAAAAACAAGAATTTTAGTCAGGATTTGGCCAGATGCCGAAAGAAGAAAAGAAGAAAAATAATATAAAGAAAATGAAGAATGAAAACTGAATAAAATCAAACGAATAATAAAAGAAAAATAAAAATGTGTGGGTCGTCTCCCACGAAGCGCTTTGTTTAATGTCGCAAGCTTGACATAAAACTATTAAATGTTAATCTATTAATTTTGGAGACAATACGTCTAAGTGTAGGACTTGCGAGTCTTCATTGTTCTCAGCCTAATGATAATGCTTTAGACGTTGTCCGTTTACGATAAATGATTCAATAGATTTTCCTGTATTTTCTACAGCCCCACTAGTAAAGACGTTAGTGACTTGGAAAGGGCCAGACCATCTAGAGCGTAGTTTTCCTGGGAATAACTTAAGTCTAGAGTTAAACAATAGGACTACATCGCCTTGTTTGAAAGTTTTCCTTGATATACGTTTATCATGCCATTTTTTCGTTCTTTCCTTTTAGATTTTGGCATTTTCGTATGCATCTTGTCTAAGTTCCTCTAATTCGTTTATATCTAGAATTCGCTTTTCACCGGCGGCCTTATAGTTTAAATTTAAATTTTTAATAGCCCAATAGGCCTTATGTTCTAACTCCACTGGGAGGTGACCATAAATAAGCTTAAATGGGGTTGTTCCTATGGGAGTTTTGTAAGCGGTTCGATATGCCCATAAAGCTTCGGGTAATTTTGATGACCAGTCTTTCCTCGATGTAGCGACTGTTTTTTCCAATATCTGTTTAATTTCTCTATTAGACACTTCCACTTGTCCACTAGTTTGAGGATGGTAAGGTGTTGCTACTCGATGTTTTACACCATACTTAAACAATAATTTTTCGAGTATTTTAGATATGAAATGAGATCCACCGTCACTGATGACTATTCTTGGGACACCAAATCTTGGAAAAATTATATTCTTAAAGAGTTTAATTACTACTCGTGTGTCGTTTGTTGGAGAAGCTATAGCCTCAATCCATTTTGATACGTAGTCAACCGCTACGAGTGAGTATTTGTTACCAAAAGAAGGTGGAAAAGGTCCCATGAAATCTATTCCCCACACATCGAAAATTTCTACTTCCAAAATGCCTTTTTGTGGCATTTCGTCACGTCTAGATATGTTTCATGTGCGTTGACACCTATCGCATTTCTTGACAGTGGTATGTACATCCTTCCATATGTTTGGCCAATAAAGATCGGCTTGTAGGATTTTAGAGCAGGTTTTGGATGTACTTGTATGTCCACCATAAGGGGTGGAATGACAATGTTGGATTATACTTTCTACTTCTTCAGGTATACAGCGACGGAAAATACCATCGGAGCCTCTTTTGAAAAGTAAAGGGTCGTCCCAGTAATAATGTTTTATGTCATGGAAGAATCGTTTCTTTTGTTGGTAGGATAAATCAAGTGGAACCACTCCGGCGGCTAAATAATTGACAAAATTAGCGTACCATGGTGTGACGCATATAGCGAAGGTGGTCTCTACCTGTTTGTCAGCTATATTTTCTTCCAAATTAGTTATAAGTTTATCGTACGAGAAATCATCGTTGATCGATGTTCTTTCCGGTTCCAGGTTTTTGAGTCTAGAGAGGTGATCCGCTACTATGTTTTCAGTTCCTTTTTTATCTTTGATTTCCAAATAAAATTCTTGTAGCAACAAGGTCCACCTTAGCAGTCTAGGTTTAGCGTCCTTTTTTGTTAAGATGTACTTAATGGCAGCGTGATCAGTGTAAACAATTATTTTAGCTCCGACCAAGTAGGAACGAAATTTATCTAGTGCAAATACTACTGCTAAAAGTTCTTTCTCGGTCGTGGCGTAATTCATTTGCGCTTCATCTAGAGTTCTACTCGCATAATATATGACGTGAAGTTTTTTATCCTTTCGTTGTCCTAAAACAGCGCCTACGGCGTAGTCACTTGCGTCACACATTATTTTGAAGGGTTCATTCCAATCCGGGGTCTGCATTATGGGCGCGGAGATCAGTGCTTGTTTAAGTGTTTGAAATGCTTCTAAACATTTATTGTCGAAGATGAATTCAGCGTCTTTCATTAATAATTCGATTAAAGGTTTAGTTATTTTAGAGAAATCTTTAATGAATCGTCGGTAAAAACCGACATGTCCTAAGAAGCTTCATATTTCCCTCACAGTTTTCGGAGGTTGAAGGCTTTCGATTACTTCTATTTTGGCTTTGTCTACTTCAATTCCTCTATTTGATATGATGTGTCCTAAAACAATTCCTTCTTGTACCATAAAGTGACATTTTCCCAATTAAGTACTAGAATTACTTTTACACATCGTTCTAGAACTCTTTCTAGGTTTTCAAGACATTCTTCGAAACTTTGCCCGCATACGGAAAAGTCATCCATAAAGACTTCCATGATGCTTTCGAGAAAATCGGCGAATATTGCCATCATGCACCTTTTGAAAGTTGTAGGAGCATTGCACAAGCCAAACGGCATTTGTCGATAAGCGAAGGTACCAAAAGGACATGTGAACGTTGTCTTTTCTTGGTCATCAGGATGAATTAGTATTTGAAAGAAACCTGAGTAACCGACAAGATAGTAGAAATGAGAATGTTTGGCTAGTCGTTCTAACATCTGGTCTATGAATGGTAAAGGAAAATGATCTTTTCGGGTTGCTTTGTTTAGCTTTCTGTAGTCAATGCACATCCTCCATCCCGATTCAATTCATTTGGTTATAGTTTCTCCTTTTTCATTTTCGATCACTGTTATACCTCCTTTCTTTGGTACTACGTGTACAGGACTAACCCATTTGCTATCGGATATAGGATATATGATACCTGCCTCTAATAACTTCGTTACTTCCTTCTTCACTACCTCACTCATGATCGGGTTTAGTCTCCTCTGATGTTCCCTAGAAGTCTTACAGTCTACTTCTAGCATGATGCGGTTCATACAAATAGAAGGACTTATCCCTTTAAGATCGGTGATGTTGTATCCTAATGCGGTTGGATATTTTCTTAAGATATGTAGGAGTTTTTCGATTTCAAGTTTTCCTAGGTCTGCATTGACTATTACTGGTCGTTCAAGTTCTAGGTCTAGGAATTCATATCTCAGATTTTTGGGAAGTGTTTTCAGGTCGAGGGTTGGTTTCTTAAGGCATTGCGTAGGATCTGATGTTATTGCTAAACATTGGTTCATTCTGTCTTCTACATGATAGTTGGACAAATCGTCATTTTCTAATTTTGTTTCTTTTATGCATTCATCGATGATATCCATGAAGTAACATGTGTCTTCTATTGCAGGTGCTTTCAAAAATTTGGAAAGAATAAACTCAATTTTCTCTTCTCCTACTTCGAAAGTGAGTCGTCCTCGTTTTACGTCAATGATAGCACCGACGATTGCTAAGAAGGGTCTTCCCAATATATTGGGGGTAACTTCATCTTCTCTTCTGTCCATAATTATAAAATCGGTGGGAATGTAGAATTGACCTATGCGCACGGGAACGTTTTCAAGAATTCCTACGGGATATCTAACGGAATTATCTGCTAATTGCACAGACATTTTAGTTGGTCTTAATTCTCCCATTTCAAGTTTCTTGCATATGGACAAGGGCATAACACTGATACCGGCTCCTAAATCGCATAAAGCTTTGTCTATGACAAATTTTCCTATATGACAGGGTATAGAAAAACTACCAGGATCTTTAAGTTTAGGAGGCATATTTTGGATTATTGCGCTACACTCAGCAGTGAGTGTAACGGTTTCGCTATCTTCAAGTTTCCTTTTATTAGATAAAATTTCTTTTAAGAACTTAGCATATGAGGGCATCTGTGTAATAGCTCTGTGAAAGGAATTGTGACGTTTAATTGTTTCAGTAGGTCAACAAATTTTTTAAATTGGCCCGCGTCTTTGGTTTTAATTAGCCTTTGAGGATAAGGGATAGGTGGTTTGTAAGGCGGTGGAGGTACATAAGGTTATTTTTTCTCTATGGTTTCCTTATTACACTCTTCCTTTTCCTTAGGTTTACCTTCTTCCTCAGTTGACTTTTTAGAGTTTTGGTTCTCAATCCTTGGGTCAGATGGTCCTTCTACCTCTGTACCACTTCGTAATATAATTGCATGAGCGTGGCCTTTCGGATTAGGTTGGGGCTGTCCAGGAAATGTACCAGTTGGGGCAGCAGTAGGCGCTTGTTGTTGAGCTACTTGCGAGATTTGTGTTTCCAGCATTTTGTTATGGGTAGCCAGGGCATCTACTTTACTTGCTAGTTGTTTAATCTGTTCGCTAGTGTGTACATTCTGGTTTAAGACCTCTTTATTGGTTTGCTGTTGAGAAGCTATGAAGTTCTCCATCATGATTTCCAAGTTGGATTTCCTAGGAACGTTATTGTTAGGTGTAGATGGGGTCGGCTTTTGATATCTAGGTGGTACAGCTGGAGCTTGACTGGGAGCTTGACCTGGTGCGTATAAAGCGTTGTTACTTTTATATGAAAAATTTGGATGGTTCTTCCAGTTTGAGTTATAGGTATGCGAGTAAGGATTTCCTTGAGCATAGTTCACCTGCTCTGTTTGAATTCCTGTTAGGAGTTGATAATCTGTAGGAGTGTGACCATGAATTCCACAAACTTCGCAATTTTGAGTTATGGAAACCACGGTGGCTGGAGGTGATACATTTAAACTTTCAATTTTCTGGGCAAGAGCATCCACTTTTGCATTAACATGATCAAGGCTACTTATCTCGTACATGCCCCCTTTTGTTTGAGGTTTTTCTACCATTGTCCGGTCGCTTCCCCACTGGTAATGTTTTTGGGCCATGCTCTCGATAAGTTGATAAGCGTCGGTGTAAGGTTTATCCATAAGCGCACCACCGGCGGCGGCGTCTATTGTTAACCTTGTGTTGTGCAAGAGACCATTGTAGAAGGTGTGAATTACTAACCAGTCCTCTAAACCATGGTGTGGACAAAGTCTCATCATGTCCTTGTATCTTTCCCATGCTTCGAAAAGAGATTCGTTATCTTTTTGCTTAAATCCATTTATCTGGGCTCTCAACATAGCTGTTTTGCTTGGAGGAAAATATCGGGCAAGAAAGACTTTCTTCAATTCATTCCATGTGGTGACTGAGTTGGAAGGAAGAGACTGAAGCCATCTTCTAGCTTTATCTCTTAACGAGAAAGGAAAGAGACGAAGTCGAATTGCCTCTGAAGTGACACCATTAGCTTTAACAGTGTCAGCGTATTGGACAAATACGGATAAATGAAGGTTTGGATCCTCGGTAGGATTTCCAGAGAATTGATTCTGTTGCACTGCCTGCAACAACGAATGTGTAAGTTCGAAGTTGTTTGCTTCGATTGCGGGTGGAGCAATACTCGAATGCGGCTCATCCTGCGATGGAGCAGCGTAATCTTGAAGAGCACGAGCTGGTTCGGCCATCATTGGTATCGTCGAAGGAAGGAGATTTTTGAGATCAGGAATTTCGATTGGAGGAAGATTGTTTCTAACACGATACTCCCGAATTCGTCGTAATAATCGGAGATATCGTTCAACGTCGTTGATTCGTAAGTAGTACGGCTCGCCTCGTGAGCGAGTGTGCGGCATACAAATCAGCGGAAAAGAAGGCAAAAAAATAAAAATTGCCTTAGTCTCTATAGCGTAACAGAAGAGTTACAATATCGACTAAATAAAAGTCCCCGACAACAGCGCCAAAAACTTGATCGCGACTTTATGAGTCTAACGGTGGTACTGACTGCAAGTGCACAGTCTAATCGCGTAGTTTTAAAAGATATCGATCCCACATGGACTTAATGAATCGATCTACCGTTTTTCTAGGGTTACTGCGTAAAGCTAAGGCGGATGATACTTTAATGATTAGGGGAAAAGTAAAACTAAATTTGGATCTAGATAAAATATAAAATAATATGGATATCAATATGTAGTTCGTCATAATTAGGGAATCAAATCTTCGTTGGTCTTTTTCTTAATTTTAAAATAAGTCTTTTCAGTAGACACTATTAATTAAAAGTCTTTTCCTCAAACTCTCGCTCTGTTGAATTAGACTATGACTTTATATTTTAACGTACGCTCTCACTATCTCGTTAAATCTAAAATCACTTTTGAAAATAATAGAATCTATAGAAACTCTTTTTGAGAAAATACTAACCGTTTAAACGCCCTCGTCTCAAACTCTCGCTCTGTTGACTTAGACTATATGATTAAACTTAAATGCTTAACTCTCGTCCTCACATTTAACTTTTAAAAATAATTTTTAAAAATAATTAGAATTCAATTAACCTTAAAAATTGCTTTCGCCCTGATTTAAAGTTAATATTCAATTTACACTGTCCAGTTAAAAGCTCAAACTGTCGTTCTATTGATTTTAACTTCTGTATGTCTTTTACTCTCGTACAAAAACCTTGGTAATAACCTTGTAAATTGAGACCAGAAAAAGAGTGACTATATTTTGAAATAAAGTTAAACCAACTCAATTTTGATTCCTTTATTTCGCTTACTTTACATACCGATATCTAAATTAATTAGCCGGACATGCTAAACATGCATAAACAATAATCATGTATAAATACGGCCATATCCAACAAACAATATATATAAACAGCGGAACAAAGCATATGTAAATTAAAACTATAAATCAATTAATTAATGAACCTAGAAAAGTACTAGAATTCTGGATTTTATCTTCTACGCTTCGGTGCTCGAACACTCCACCACAAGTCGGTTGGATTTGTTCTTCACAATTTCGATCAGATAGGAAAGTAAAAACAAGGAAATAAAATACTATGATCTGACGTAAGGTTAGATCCAGTAAAAATTACATAATAATTTTCGGTGTAGAAACTATCGTGAGAAAATAAATTGTATGCTTCGGAAATTAAACTAGAAAAGAAAATAAAATAAAATGCTTGAAAATTTAGAGTGCTGGAAAATATTGCTGGAAAAATTGTACGGAGAAGAGAGAGCTTCCATTGGCTTTTGTGAGGTCGATTTATATTCACCTCTCCAAATAACCGTTTTCTTGAATGGGTCTTCCGTGTGGTTCAAAGCGTGCATGAGAAAATTTAGAGGAAAGCGTTCCTTCCGTTACGCACGTAAAGGCCAAAATATAGGAGTGGGATGTGTGACGTCAGTCACACTATGTGTTGCGGTCGTAACACTAGGTTTTGGGACGTGACGCTCGGCACGTGCTGGTGGCGGTCGTCACAGCCATTTTCTTTGTTCCAAACGTGGGCTGGGCTTTGGTGCTTCAGCTTGCTGCTTTTCCTAGAAAATCTTCTTTTTGCACCCCTTTTCTTTCTTTTTCACATGTGCTTTAAATAATGATACCTGAAATAAATAATACGAAAATACCGAGTAATATCGAATAATATAAAATAAATTGAATCAAATAACGATGTAATTTAATTAAATCAAGTCTAAAAATGTGATATAGTTTCATGTTATCATGGACTCCTGGAGAATTGAATTCAAAAACAGTGGAGATTCAAGCTCAAATTCAAATGATTTTATCAGGGTTATCCTCTTAGAGTGAAGGGTTTCCAATGGGGATTCAAAGCTGGCGCAATGTGTGTGTCATTTATGAGCAAATGCAGCTGATATATAGCCAAATCAATGTGATATTTGCACACGCTTTTCAACCTTCCAAATTTGGAAAATGATGAAAGCATGGTGCAAGGGCGCGCATAGGCCCATGAAATGATTGTTTGAAGTCCAAAATGAATGATCAGATATGTTGAAGCAAGCTTGGAATGAAAGGCAATTGAACATTTATGTTTAAAGTTGGATCCATGCCAAATGATATCAGCCTGTTTAAGCCATGCGCAGCCTATGCATTTCTCATCCAAAATGAATGAATTTGAGCTCTTTGGAAAGGCGAGATCAAGAGGAACAAGTTTGATGTTGAATACTTTTTCATTTGGAGCTTGGAACTTGGAGATATTTGAGGTGGAAGTTTGGAAAAATTTGACATATAAAATTTTTTCTAAGTGTCAAGCTATATGTCTCAATATTCTACCTTGCTTAACTTTTTATGGGAGCTCCAAATGAGAAAAGTGTATTCATCAACGTTGTAGCTCTCTCAAAGTACTTCAAAATGGTCACTAATGTAATGTAATTTGGATTTGAAATGATATAGTTATGCATTTTTGAAGTTTGGAAAAATCACTTGATCAATGGTATAGGTCAAAAGTGACCTATAATGTACCCTCATATCACATGTTCAAAGAAGTTGAATTAGCTCCCACTCCATACATCAAAGTTTAATTATACACATTGAATTTGATTGTGAAACTTGGAAATCTTTCATCTCATAAAAATTGAGCCAGTTATGGCCTTGAGAAGTTGACTTTAAAATTAGGGTTTAGACAAAATGACCTATAGTGTTTCAACATAGAAAATGATTTTCCAAGAAAAACTAGCTCTAGGTCTCAACATGAACGTTGTTTATAATGTCATTTAGAGAAAGTTTTATCTTGGAATCACTTTCATATGTGTAAGACCCCAATTTTGTCCCTAAGATCCCTCATGGCATCATATTATATCATCACATTGCCTCAAGGATCATTGGACACCTTGATTCCTTCCTTGTGGGTGGGTTATCTTTTTGAGAGTGGTTCTTGATCACCAAGCATGTTTGCATTTGTATATCATTGCTTTTCTTTTTATCACTAACCAAAAGTACAAAAATATGTCATCTAACCTTTGTCTTGCAGATGAAGCATTAACAGGTCAAGGCAATCAAAGGCATTCATTGAGCAATAGATGGTGGTCATTCTTGAGATTTGGACCCCACAATCATTCACAAGAGTTCATATGAGCTATGATGTCATTTTGAAGCAAAATCCCAAGTGGTAGAGGCTTAAATTTCATCAGGACATTCCCAAGTCATCTGAAGACCTAGAAAGTCAACTGCAAAGTCAAATGTGGATTTGGAGGTGGGAAGTGATTAGAAATACTTCATTCATGTTCAAACAAGTCTCATTTGACATTTCAAACACTCACATTGAAGAATTTGAGGTCCAGTCAAAAATTTCCAAAAATAGCAAGTGACCTATAATTTGAACTTTCCAAAAATGGAAAGATTTTGGACCAACTTCAACTCAAGATTACATCATCAAGAAAGCTTCAAATGAAATTTTGTTGAACATGAAAGTTGTATATCTTTCTCTCCCATTTCCAAAATGTCCAAGATCATGAGCATATGATGTGTGGTTAAGGAGATATGACCAAATCATGGCAAAGTGTGCATGAAGATTCAAATGAGCATAACTTTTCAACCAAAGCTCCAAAATGAGTGGTTCTTTTTGCAATATTCTCCTCTTGACCTCTAATTTCCAAATCATGCATCATATTACATGAATTGTCATCACATGATCACTTGTTAATCCATGGTTTTTTTGGAGGGAAATTACAAAATTCAAAAATGAACCATTGTTTGAACTTTTTGCCATTACCATTGGTTTGAAAAATTGATTTTAAGTGAATATGGATGAAATTCGTGTACTGTTCACACATGCATTCCATGCATAAGGTGAAAATCCATTTTGCACATACACTTCATAACTTGCTAATCCCATTTGCATTTGACCTAAACATGATTTGAGCATCATTAGCATAGCATATATAAGGATAATCATAACTGCATTTGCCATTGGCTAGAATTTCAGATCTAGATTCAACAAATTCTCAAAACTTTTCTCTCAATTTTTTTTCCAATTTCTTCACACAAGAACCTTGCTTGTTGGTGGATTCATGATTATGAAGCATTGTTGAGCAAGATTGGACGTGGAATAGAGAGAAACCGTGCCATATTGAGCCATACTCGAAGCTTGAAGCATCTATGGTGATTTCAAAATTTTCTGGATTCGTGTGCAATTAAGCTTCAATCTCTCCATCAATCAACTCCATAAGCATTGTAAAGAAGATTTGGAGCATTGGCTGAGCTTGTAGCGCACGATTCCAACTTCTGCTCTTCAAGAGGTTACAATTCGAATCTCTTAATTTTAAAATCCATTGCAATGTTGTTGTAGATCGTGCTGTCCTGATGAATATGAGCTTTGAATCATGCGATTTGGTGCTGTTTTGAGCTAGATATGATTGATTAAAGTTTTGATGTTGAACTTTCTTTTCTTCGATCCGAGCATGTGTTGTTGTTTTTGCATGATTTGTTTGTGAATCCTTGATGTACGTGGAATGATGAACCGATTGATGCTATTATTTGAGATTTCTGGACTGTTTTGAGATTTGCTGGGATTGTGTTCGTCGTGTTCATCCTGGAGAGGATGAAGTTCATCATTTCCAGATTTGGCCACGGTTTTGCTAGGATTTAGCTAGGAAAAACTCATGCATTTGCTACGAATATGGAAACACGCTGCATGGCTAGGGTTAAGGCAAAACGCAGTCGTTTAGGTAGCCCGCCAAGTTTAAATGTGCGCCAGGTTCGATCCTGGCCGATTCCATTTTTTTCAAATGCCATGCTATTATTCCCTTTCCCTCCTATTTTCATGACATGCTTCCTTTATATTTTTTTCAAACTTTTCCAAACTTCCAAAAATCATATAAAATTGAAAATTGATCCAAATTCATCCCAATTTTTTGCATCATGCTCCTTTTTCTGTGTAGTTTTTTATGATCATTTATTGGAAAATTGTGCTTGGCTGGATTTTATTTGGTGCTAGGTTGATTGATCATATGTCCAATTTTGACCTTGCCTTGTTCAAACTATTGTGAAATGCTTGTTTCTTATCCAATGAATGTGAAATTTTGCATGATGAGACTAGACACATTGCTTGACATTTTGGTTTTAGTTTGACATTTTTATCAATTACCATTTCTGTTTTATGCATGTGCTAACTTGGTGTGACAATTTGTGTCACACCTTTTCTTGTCCAACTTGTACCATGTGATTTCCATACCAAATGATGTCCAATGCTTCTGATTTTTTGTATGTGGATCATGTTAGATGTCTTGAATGTGCATGATTTGTTTCAGATTTATTTGAATCATTTCTGTTTTGATTTGAATTTTTCATTCATGATGATCACATATGAGCTTTGAAATTGCCTTGAACTTCTTTTGATCATGAAATGCTTTTGGTGAATGATCTTGATATGAGATCTTTTGGAATGTGTCAATATCTGTTTGAAGTTGATTCATGTTAAATTTGAGCTCCTGTTTTAAATTTTTTCTCCATCTTTGACCCTAGGCTTTGACCTAGTGGTTTGTGGCTTACATTTGAGCTTTGATTTCAGGTTGAGCATTCAAGTTCCATAGTTGATGATGCTTCATCCTTTGAGTATTGATATTTGCTTTTGATTACTAACACTTGTGTGTTTTATAGGTTGATGCTAATTCATTTGAGTTTGCCTTTTGGCTTACACATTTTGTACATTGGGATTGTCTGTTGCTTATTGAGTATTGTCTGTTTGTCTGAGTATTGTACTGATTTGTTTAGTGTTTCCACAGGTACTTAAGTTGCTTTAAGTTCATTTGAACTTTGCTTTGCTTGGTTGCTTAACCACTTAGGTATAATCTCTAATCTTCATGTAGTCTGGAAGACCTGTCCTGTTATGTGGGCAGGCACCTGTCTGAAGCCCTCCTTAAGAGGCCATGTTTTTGTGTTTAACTTTGTGCCAAGCAGGAAAAGTCCTCTTATGAGGCAATTGGCAGATAAAAGAGATGTGTAATCCATCTCTTGCTACTCAGTGTGTCATTCACCTTGCTCACACCATGTGTTGATGCATTGTGAATAATAACCCAAGATCTTATAGAGTCAATCATTTGTGGAGAAGAGTTCCTACTTTCTGAACTCCCACACTTTCCATTGTTTAAAGCTCTCCCTGACCAGGGATAAGAGCTATGAGGCACACCCCTCATCTCCATTTCATTTGCTTCACCCTAACTCTCAATGTTAGGGTTAAGAGCACAAAATACCCCATTCCAGTTGGCTGTAAAGCCTAACCTTGCTTGAGCCTAATTGATTGTGTATAGTGTGTTCTAATTGACTTGTTTGTCTGCTTACCTGATTCATCTGTGCATATTTGCTTATGTGTGCCTTTGTGCATTTATCATCATTACTTCTACATCATTTCATGATCATAGCTCATTTGCTTTGTGACATTTTTGTTTGTCCATTGAGGAGTCAATTGTAAGTCCATTTATCGGCTGTTGTTTCCTATGATCTGGTAGGAGTTTGGACTAAGACCATTGATTGGCATCCCATTTCCTTGGAGTCAAGTGTAAGACCATTAATTGGCAACTTGTTTCCTCTTGCTTGTTGCTTTTGTTATTTGCTTTATGTGAGGAGTCAGATGTAATACCATTGATTGGGTATCTGTTTCCTATGATCATTTGTGGAGGTGGACATAAGACCATTGATTGGCACTCCATATCCTATCTTTGTTTTGTGTTGTGAGGAGTCAATTGTAAGTCCATTTATTGGCATTTGTTTCCTGTGATCATTCCCTGGAGACTAGTATAAGTCCATAGATTGGCATCTGGTATCCATGTTGCATTTGTTATCTTTGTTTTAGGAGACTAGTATAAGTCCATAGATTGGCATCTGGTATCTATGTTTCTTTTTGTTTTAGGAGATTGGTATAAGTCCATTGATTGGCATCTGGTATCCATTTTGTTCTGTGTGATTGGAATAAGTCCATTGATTGGCATCCAGTATCCATGTGCTTTGTTTATCTGTTATTTGGTTGTTGCCTATTCCAAAGGAATCACTTGGATCATCTACATATGATCTCAAGAGGTGAACATCTAAGAAGTTTTACATCCCTTAACCCTCCCACCTTTTGTTTCTTTAAACTTCCATTTGCATGTTAACCCAAAACTTGAAAAAATATTGTGCAAACATCTTCATTTCTTTTCAAATTAGAAACCTAGGCTCTAAGCCTTTGATTTTTCAAACTCTATTTTCTTAATACTTCTTTTGAATTGAATTCTAATCACACTTTGACCATCTTTTTGTGAATAATCCTAATTGGTTAATTTCACTCATTCAATTGTTTTGTGGCTTTGTCCATTCTTGATAAGTTTTCATACATTAGCCATAGGTTTGATTTATCCTAGTTGGTTGATGTTAATCTCACCTTTTGTACTTAGTGATTGAATTGTAAGACTTCCTTGCTTATTATAGGGTTAACCCCTCACTAGCAAGTTGAGGCTTTTCTCACATGGTGGACTTGTTGCTTGTATAGGTTGAGTTTTCTCCCGTGGATAACGAAAGACCTTAGGGCTTTTGTTTTAAAATCAATTCACTCATATTTTGGAAATCTTTTAGCCGAACTACGGCGTTTTGATCCTTACCTTCCATGGAAAGGTACGTAGGCAACGAGTTCATCCGTTCAAACACAAATAATAATAACTTGTATATTCTTTCTCTCATCCCTTAAATCCATGTTTGCACAATAAATATTTCATAAACAAATAACATTTCGTACAACAAGTTGTGAAAAGGGCTCCCTAGGAGTACCTAGGACGTTTTGGGTGCCTAACACCTTCCCATTGCGTAATTAACCCCTTACCCAGATCTCTGATCTTTTCATTAGTTTTCTATGTGTAAAACTTCTTAGGCTTTTGTTCGCTTTTTAGCCATTCCTTTGGATAAATAAAAGTGCGGTGGCGACTCGATTCTTTGTATACCTTGCTTTTGGTTTAATCAATAAATCATAAAGTGACGAATACACCGCTACAATATGGTAAAAATTGTAGGAGATATGATCTAGGGAGACCCAGTTTTGATCAGATGAATCCATCTGGCCAACCACCATTAACCAACTTGCTAATTTCCAATTCTCTTGACTTTCTTGGCTTATGGTAGATCACATATCCATAAGATTATGAATTTTTAAGTGTCCCTTGATAAATTTGATCAATTGGTGAGATAGCTTATTGGAGAAGTTACTCAAGATACCTAGTCAAACTAGCGATTCCAAGGCAAATCACCCTCAAACTCTTGAAGAAAACTTGATCAATACAATATGTAGAGAACATTGGGACTCATATATGATGTTCATAACCATTATTTAATCAATTCTTGGTTGTGCTCTTTGTTCATGAGGGTCTCAAACCCTAGATGTGAACTTGATGAATCAATGAGATCATGCCCTTCCTACAAAAGAGTTAGACAAATGCAAAGACATATTTTTGGTATTTTAGTTAGTTGAAATGATAAAATACAAGTATGATATAATTACAAAGTGCTTGGTGATCTCTCCCAAAACAAACCCAATGAAAAAGGGGTAAGGAGGATGCCAAGGCATGATCCCAATGCTAATGCTTATGATAGAATGCATGAGTGATCTTAGGGTCAAAATTGGGGTCTTACAGTAACTAAACCCCTTATCTGTGATCTCTGACTTTTATTTGAAAACTTCTTACTATTTGGGTTTTGTTCGTACTTTTTCCCTTTTCCCTTGGAAACAATAAAAGAGCAGTGGTGACTCTTGTTAATTGATCTCTAGCTTGTCAATAGCTTGATGATCAATGTAGCGGTGTATTCATCACTTTATGATTTATTGACTAAATCAAAAGCAAAGCATACAAAGATAGAGTCGCCACCGCACATTTATTTATCCAAAGGAATGGCTAAAAAGCGAACAAAAGCCTAAGAAGTTTTACACATAGAAAACCAATGAAAAGATCAGAGATCTGGGTAAGGGGTTAATTACGAAATGGGAAGGTGTTAGGCACCCAAAACGTCCTAGGTACTCCTAGGGAGCCCTTTTCACAACTTGTTGTACGAAATGTTATTTATTTATGAAATATTTATTGTGCAAACATGATTGAAGGGATGAGAAAAGAATGTACAAGTTATTATTTTTGTGTTTGAACGGATGAACCCGTTGCCTACGTACCTTTCCATGGAAGGTAAGGATCAAAATACCGTAGTTCGGCTAAAAGATTTCCAAAAGTATGAGTGAATTGATTTTAAAACAAAAGCCCTAAGGTCTTTCGTTATCCACGGGAGAAAACTCAACCTATACAACCACAAGTCCACCATGTGAGAAAAGCTTCAACTTGCTAGTGAGGGGTTAACGCTATAATAAGCAAGGAAGTCTTACAATTCAATCACTAAGGATAAAAGGTGAGATTAACATCAACCAACTAGGATAAATCAAACCTATGGCTAATGTATGAAAACTTATCAAGAAAGTGGACTTGAGCCACAAAACAATTGAATGAGTGGAATTAATCAATTAGAATTTATTCACAAAAGATGGTCAAAGTGTGATTAGAATTCAATTCAAAAGAAGTATTGTGAAAATGAAGTTTGAAAAATCAGAGGCTTAAGGCCTAGGTTTCTAATTTGAAAATAAATGAAAATGTTTGCACAATAGTTTTCAGGTTTTAAGTTAGCATGCAAATGGAGGTTTAAAGCAACAAAAAGGTGGGAGGGTGAGGAAGTAAAACTTCTTAGATGTTCACCTCTTGAGATCATATGTAGATGATTCAAGTGATTCCTTTGGAATAGGCAACAAGAAAATAATAGGTAAACAATGTATCAGGCAAAGCCAACAAAGATGGATACCGGATGCCAATCACTGGACTTACACCAATCTCCTAAAACAAAAAAAAACAAGGATACCAGATGCCAATCAATTGACTTATACTAGTCTCACAAAGCAAAGAAACAAAGATACCAGAGGCCAATCAATGGACTTATACCAGTCTCACAAAGCAAAGGAACAAGGATACCAGAGGCCAATCAATGGACTTATACTAGTCTCCAAGGAATGATCATAGGAAACAACTGCCAATAGCTGGACTTACAATTGACTCCTCACAAGAAACGAATAACAAATGCAATAAGCAAGAGGAAACAAGTTGCCAATAAATGGTCTTACACTCGACTCCAAGGAAAGGAATGCCAATGAATGGTCTTAGTTCCAAATCCCACCAGATCATAGGAAACAACTGCCAATGGCTGGACTTACAATTGACTCCTCAATGGACAAAACAAAATGTCACAAAGTAATGAACAATGATTATGAAATGATATACAAGTAATGATGATAAATGCACCAAGGCACACATAAGCAAATATGCACAAATGAATCAAGTAAGCAAACAAACAAATCAATTAGCACACACTATATACAATCAATTAGGCTCAAGCAAGGTTAGGCTTTACAACCAACTGGAATGGGGTATTGTGAGCTCTCAACCCTAACATTGAGAGTTAGGGTGAAGCAGATGAAATGGAGATGAGGGGTGTGCCTCATAGCTCTTATCCCAGGTCGGGGAGAGCTTTGATCAATGGAAAGTGTGGGAGTTCAGAAAGTTGGAACTCTTCTCCACAAATGATTGACTCTATAAGATCTTGGGTTCTTATTCACAATGCATCAACACATGGTGTGAGCAAGGTGAATGACACACTGAGTAGCAGGAGATGGATTACACATCTCTTTTATCTGCCAATTGCCTCTTAAGAGGACTTTACCTGCTTGGCACAAAATTAAACAAACAAAAACATGGCCTCTTAAGGAGGGCTTCAGACAGGTGCCTACCAATAACAGTAGGTCTTCCAGACTACATGAAGATTAGAGATTATACCTAAGTGGTTAAGCAACCAAGCAAAGCAAAGTTCAAAATGAACTTAAAGCAACTTAGGTACCTGTGGAAACAACTAAACAAATCAGTACAATACTCAGACAAACAAACAACAGTCAATAAGCAACTAACAATCCCAATGTACAAAATGTGTAAGCCAAAAGGCAAACTCAAATGAGTTAGCATCAACCTACAAAACACACAAGTGTTAGTAACCAAAAGCAAACATCAATATTCACATGATGAAGTATCATCAACTATGGAACTTGGATGCTCAACCTGAAATCAAAGCTCACATGTAAGCAACAAACCACTAGGTCAAAGCCTAGGGTCAAAGATGAAGAAAAAATTCAAAACAGGAGCTGAAATTTAACACAAAGCAACTTCAAACACATATTGACATATTCCAAAAGATCTCACATCAAAATCAATCACCAAAAGCATTTCATGATCAAAAGAAGTTCAAGGCAATTTCAAAGTTCATATGTGACCAACATGAATGAAAAATTCAAATCAAAATAGAAATGATTCAAATAAATTTGGAAAAAATCATGAACATTCAGGACATCTAACATGATCAACATACAAAAAATCACAAGCATTGGAGATCATTTAGCATGGAAATCACATTGTACAAGTTGAACATCCAAAAGGTGTGACACAAATTGTCACACCAAGTTAGCACAAGCATAAAACAGAAATGGTAATTGAGAAAAATGTCAAACCAAAACCAAAATGTCAAACAACATGTTAAGAACCTACACACAAAATTTCAAAGCCATTGGATTATTTTTGAGCATTGTATGATGGAAAGAACAAGGAAATATCACACATGCATATGTATTCAATCATCCTAGAACAAATTATTTTTCCAGCCAGGCACAACTTGCAAATTCATGCTCATAAAAAGCTAGACAGGATAAGGAGCATTTAGCAAAAAATTGGGTATTTTTTGGATCAATTTTCAAATTGTTATGCATTTTTCAAATTCAGAAAAAATTAAAAAAACATATGAAGCACCTAGCATGGTTCATGGAGGGAAAATGAGAAAACATGATAACATTTGAAATTAATTCCCTCGCTGGGAATCGAATCCTGTAAGGATTCAAATGAGCGCGCCAGGTCCACTATGAAACGCACCGTTTCATTTAATGATGTGGCCAGTCAGCGCTCGCGTGGCAATGTCAAAGCGTTGTGAACCAATGGAAGCGCAACGTAAGCGGATGCGTGGACCAGTAAAGGACAAACCCTAAGCTAGCGTGGCATTAACCAGGAAAGCGTGGCCGAATCATGAAACCGTGGCCCAAGGCATGATCTTCATCTTCTTCCTCGCGAAGAAGATGAACAGTGAAAACCTTCATGCACGTCCAGAAAAAATTATCCAGAAAATCAAAACTCATACATCAATACGTAGATCTTTCAAAGGAGATCATGGATCAATGAATAGCTAAGCCTAATTTCACGTATTAAGATCAAATCGAACAAGATAACATTCATGCATGAAACTTTAATCTACCCTAACTCAGTCAATAGGACACCAAATTACACGATTCAAAGCTCAGATTCATCAGGACACCAAGATCTACAACAACATAGCAATGGATTTTAAAATTAAGAGATGCGAATTATGACCTCTTGAAGAGCAGAGCCTTTGAAATGCCACGATTCACAGCCTTGAAGTGTTCAAATCTACTCCACAATACTTGAAATGAAGTTTGATGAAGCAGTTGAAGCTTGAATGGCACTAGATCTAGCTCAAAACAGAAATGCCATTTCCAACTTCATGAACTTGAATTGCACTATTCTTGCACGAATTTAACAAAACAGCAATCGATCTATACTAAATCCAAGCTTGTGAACAAGAATATGAAGTTAGAATGCAATGTTATTTTGAAGAAAATGGAATTATGAATGAGAGAAAAATTTGAAGTGAGAGAGAATTTTAGATCTAGAAATGTGAAAAATGATTAATTCTCCTCAATTCTGTTAGGGTTTAGGTATTTATATGCTCTACTAATCAACTTGTTAATCCCTAATTAACTTGGTTAAGTGAAATGAGGTGTTTTTGCAAAAATCAAAAGTTGCAAGGTGCATGTAGAAATTGCACGTGAACAGTACCAATTGCTTCATCATTTTCACTTAAAATCATTTTTTAAAACCAATGGCAATGGTAGAAAGTCCATACAATGCACCATTTTTGAAATTTGTAATTCCCCTCCAAAAAAACCATGGATTAACAAATGATCATGTGATGACAATTCATGTAATGTGATGCATGATTTGGAAATTAGAGGTCAAGAGGAGAATATTGCAAAAAGAACCACTCATTTTGGAGCTTTGGTTGAAAAGTTATGCTCATTTGAAGTCCTATGCACAGTTTGCCATGATTGGATCATATCTCCTCAACCACACATCATATGCTCATGATCTTGGATGTTTTGGAAATGGGAGAGAAAGATCTACAACTTTCATGTTCAACAAAATTTCATTTGAAGCTTTTTTGATGATGTAATATTGAGTTGAAGTTGGTCCAAAACCCTTCCATTTTTGGAAAGTTCAAATTATGGGTCACTTGCTATTTTGGGAAAGTCTTGACTGGACCTCAAATTCTTCAATGTGAGTGTTTGAGATGTCAAATGAGACTTGTTTGAACATGAATGAAGTATTTCTAATCACTCCCCACCTTCAAATCCACAGTTGACTTTGTAGTTGACTTTCTAGGCCTTCAGATGACCTGAAAATGTTCTGATGAAATTCAAGCCTTTACCACTTGGGATTTTGCTTCAAAATGTCATCATAACTCATATGAACTCTTGTGAATGCTTGTGGGGTCCAAATCTCTAGAATGACCACCATCTATTGCTTAATGAATGCCTTTGATTGCCTTGACCTGTTAATGCTTCATCTGCAAGACAAAGGTTAGATGACATATTTTTGTATTTTTGGTTAGTGATAAAAAAGAAAAACAATGATATACAAATGCAAACATGCTTGGTGATCAAGAATCACTCTAAAAAAGATCCCACCCACAGGGAAGGAAGCAAGGTGTCCAATGATCTTTGAGGCAATGCAATGTTATGATATGATGCCATGAGGGATCTTAGGGACCAAATTGGGGTCTTACAGATGCCCCTATTTAAGGTCATTCTAGCCAGAGAAGTGAAGGTTAAAATCTTCATCTCGACGCGGTAGAATGGGCTTAAATAACAACAATGAGACAAATTTTGGTCCCTAAGAGACCTCATGATGCAAATGTATGTATGCAAAAGAGACAACCTCTGCGGGGAATACTGGTCCACAAAGAAAAGACGATCCATCGGAGTAATACACTCACAAGGAATAGAGACTCTAACAGGACTCTTATGGGGATAAGAAAAAAGAATGCATGAGCAGGACACGATTCTGAATTAGGGGAAACAAGAACTAGACACAGCGTGAGCAGTACACGACTGGACTAGAGACCTTACTAGGGAGTAAAGGACTCAAACTGGGGAAAAAAAAGAATTCCAAAGGAAGACTCATCCATTGGAAAGACCCCAAGCTGACTCAAACTATCCACGAAGGATACCTCGGATAAAAAAAATCCGGACTCGGACTGGGGAAAAAGATTCACACAGAATCTCTCTGCCGGGGAAAACTGCATATATTGGGGAAAACGTCAATACAGCAAAAGGGTAAAATCACAATGGAAACTCCACCGAGGAATGTCTACCAAAGAGACTCTCCTGGAGAAAATCTGCAAGATGAGGTGTTACCGGCTACTAGGTAACAAACTCAAAGAGACATGTGATCTAGACACCGGTTACTGGGTGAAAGAACAACAAGCTCAGGAAGAAATGAATATCTAAGACCGGTATGAGGGTGAGAGATATCAATCAACCAAACATCTGAGAAAGACCTGAAAAAGGTACATCAACTCAGGAAAATCTGACTCCACAGGGGACCAGGGTCATAATAGGGAGCAGAAAGGAAGGAACACCAGGGATACCGGTTACTGGGTATATAATAGGTGACCGACCAAAGCGTGAATTGGTATATATGCCAAAACACTCATCATCCGAAAGGAGGGCTTGAAGAAGCAAATCGACTTACAGGATGGACATTCGACTCCGCAACGGGAAAGCGAATCTTACTCAGCTGGGGAAAAACCCAAAGAGCGCATGAGATATAATATCCATTACCGTCAGAACGTGGATAGTATACTCGCATGAGATATATTATCTATTACCGTCAAAACGTAGATAGTATACTCGCATGGAAGGAACACCAGGGATACCGGTTACTGGGTATATAATAGGTGACCGACCGAAAAGAGAAGACAATCGATACCAACACCAACAGGGTAAACGAAAGATAACTCATAGGGGATAAATTGCAAGCATCCGGCAATCATCCAAGAGACATATCACCAGTTAACGGGAGATACACTCAAAGAAGGAGAATGAAGAATATCCAATTCCACAAAGGAATACGAATCTTACTCGACTGGGGAAACACAACAGGCTTCGACTGAAGAGTGCATGAGATATATTATCCATTACCGTCAGAACGTGGATAACATACTCGCATGGAAGATTATCCACAACCGGGTACTGGGTTAATGAAGGATAAATCAACCGAAAAGAAAGGCATCAGGATACCAAAACTAGGTATATGAAGATGACCGATCAAAGGGAGCAACAATCATTACCAACAAAAGGGTAAATGAAAGAGAACTCACCGAGGATGCATTGATAAACATCAATGATCCGGGGAACAAATCACTGGAAAACGGTGAAAGGACCCGCTAAGGATAAAATTGCTAGCAACCGACAATTATCCACAAGGAAAGATCTGCTGGGGATACAATTGCTAGCATACGGCAATTACCCAGAAGAGAGAGGGAATATCAACATCGAATACTGGATGAAGATCATCACAAAGAGTAACCATCATCGGTTAGGATGAACAAACAAGGTTAACTCTGCAAAGGGGAGAACTTAGGATTTACAACTACCAAATACGGGGTAGAAGACCGGAAACTCTGGCTGAGGATAGGGTGAAATAATTGCTGAATACTGAGCAATTATCCAACTATTCCACAAGAAAGCACAGACTCCGCTAGGGAGACAACAACAACATAGGATTTACAACTACCGAAAACTGGGTAGAAGACCACAAAATCCACCATCAACCAGAGTGAACCACAAAGGTTACCTCTGCTAGAGGATAAAAGTAGGATTTAAAACTACCGAATACATGGTAGAAAACCAACAACTCAACTGAGGAATAAAAGGTATATAACCACAAATTCCGCCAAGAGGGAAAAGGGAACATAGGACTTACAACTACCGGTTACTGGGTAGAGGCCCAAACTCCGCTGGGGATAAAAAGAACTATTGTCGGTTACTGGGCAATTCATTCATTTATTCCACAGGGAGTACAAGAGACAGTTGAAAAATGCCGATTCAGGATCAAACCAAAAAGGCAAACTGAATCAAAACTCGTCCTAATGAGGATATAACTCAATAGGAAGATCCATCCCAATATATGTGTTGGGAGGAAACGGAAAAAACCGTCATCCACGAGGATATATCTCAGTGGGGAATTGCAGAAGGAAAGATATACACTTTCTGCTTATGGGGCTGACTCTATATTGAGAGATTAGACACCCGACATCTGCTTGGGAAGATCTACTGGAGAGATCTATATCACCATTAGCAGGAGACAACAAACAAAAGATATATGGCAGAAAATGCAACATGAATATCTGAATGTTGAAAGTATGCATGAATATGCTTGATTTATGTTTGATGAATGCTGACAAAACAGACGTTTCTAACACAAACAGGTCCAGGAATCGAACGCCCGGTACTACACTTCCAGAGGAAAAAATCCAAAGAAATCCAACTGGAAAGCCAATCTTCCGGAGATCTACATGCTAAAAAGCAAAGATCTGCTGGAAAGCAAAAGATCAGAGATATCAAAGAAATCACAAAATCTCTGAGTGATGGATCAACAATCAACCCAACCGGGGAACAGAAGTTCACAACAGGAAGCAACTGCCACAAAGACAAATCTGTTGGGGAAATGGAGAAATCCCGAGATTTCTGCAGGGGGATTCTCAGTATGAACTGGGAAACAAGGGTTCACTGCACAAGCAAGAACTACTGAAGAGAACAGAACACCCAAGTAGAATCTAACCGCACAAGCAACTCTACTGGGGATACTGTCAGCCACTCCATTGGGGATATACCCACAGAGGGAAAATAGATCACACAAGTAGACTCTGCCACAAGCCACTCTACTGGGGATCAAAAGCATCAGGAAATCAACAAAATCTATGGATGATAGATCACACCAACCAACCCAACTAGGGAACAAAAGTTCACAACAAGTAGAAACTGCCATAAAAGCAATTCTGTTGAGGATACTGCAGTGAAATCACGAAACTTCTTCAGGGAAACATCACAGACACAATCCACCATACCACAAATCTACTAGGGAATTATCTGAGGAAGAGAAGGAGAACTGGGGATCAACCACCAAATGTTGAACCTTCCAAGAAGAACCCGCCAACTGCTGAGGAGGAAATAATCATTGCTCTGCTGAAGGAAAAGAGGTGAAAACCTCAACAAGCACTCTGATTGGGAGGTATATCACAGATGAAGTCCATCATGCCAACAACTCCGCTAGCGACTTTACTGAGGAAACAGACGAAGTACCGGGATGTCAACCCACCAACTACCGAATCTTCCAAAAGGAAAGCACCCATGCCGGGGAGAGAATATTGTTGGAGAGGATTATGAAGTTCTCAATAAACACTCTGTTTAGGGAACAAAATCTCAACAGAAGCTCTGTTTAGGGAGCAACCCTGACAACAATCTGGATAAAGAGGATACAACCATGCCAGGAAAATAAACAAATGTCTTACCCTGTTGGAAATCATGCCACCCTTGGGAGAGCACTGAGAAATTCTTAAGTATCCTTTCATCATTGTGAATGTTCACTTTGTTTTAAAAACAATTTTTGAAAAATTTGTTTGTTTAAAACAATGACATTTTATCAATTAAAACATGCAAAACATTTGTTGAATTGAAACAAATAAGAATGCAAATAATTGGATAAAAGCTCAAATTTATTTGATGGAATGGTAGCCTGCAAATGGCAAGACTCCATAGATCTGTACAAATTTGAAATCGGTGATATATATTGGAAGAGGGCTACATTGAACATAATGACCCTTTCTCTACCAATTTGAATCCGATGTATTCGGAGTTTCAGTTGACGACGAATTGAGAATCTCTGACGAAAAGACAGCTTGTGGAACAGAAAGTCTTGTCAGGATGCAGTTACTTGCCAAATCCCTAATTTTTGCCTAGATTGCCCCAGGGTGAGGTACTCAATCTAGCGGGATGTAAATTCGTTTTTTCCCAATGTCTCTAACTTTTTCCTGGATCGCCCTTTCGGGTTCTCCACCGAGACGCTCATTTTTTCCTAAGCCTCCCTTTCGGGTTTTCAACTTAGCGAGCCATTTTGTTTTTCTTTACCTCTTTTTTTTTAGGCAAAGTATTTCTTGACTGCATCTGAATTCACAGGACGAGTGAAATCCTCCCCATCCATTGTTGTAAGCATCAAAGCACCGCCTGAAAAGGCTCTCTTAACAACATATGGACCTTCATAGTTTGGAGTCCACTTGCCCCTGGAATCGGGCATGAAAGACAAGACTTTCTTGAGCACGAGGTCACCTTCTCAGAACACACGAGGTTTGACCTTCTTATCGAATGCTTTCTTCATCCTCTGCTGATATAACTGACCATGGCACATGGCAGTCAATCGCTTCTCTTCGATCAAATTCAACTGGTCGTAAAGACTCTGAATCCATTCAGCATCAGTCAACTTGGTTTCCATCAAGACTCGCATTGATGGGATCTCCACCTCTACTGGGAGAACAGCCTCAATGCCGTAAACAAGAGAGAAAGGGGTTGCCCTTGTTGAAGTGCGGACAGATGTACGATATCCATGCAAAGCAAATGGCAGCATCTCATGCCAATCTTTGTACGTGACTGTCATCTTCTGGATAATCTTCTTGATATTCTTATTAGCAACTTCAACAACCGCATTCATCTTGGGTCTGTAGGGAGAGGAATTATGGTGTGCAATCTTGAATTCAGCGCACAACTCTTCCATCATCTTATTATTCAAGTTAGATCCATTATCAGTAATGATCTTATCAGGCACACCATAACGGCAAATCAGTTGATTCTTGATAAACTTCACGACCACCTGCCTGGTCATATTCGCATATGATGCGGCTTCAACCCATTTGGTGAAGTAATCAATTGCTACGAGAATAAACCTGTGTCCGTTGGACGCTTTCGGTTCAATCATGCCGATCATGTCGATTCCCCACATAGAGAAAGGCCATGGTGATGAAATCACATTCAGAAGTGTCGGAGGGATATGAATCTTGTCCGCATAAATCTGACACTTGTGGCATTTCTCCACATATTTGCAGCAGTCAGACTCCATTGTCAACCAATAGTAGCCTGCTCTCAGCATCTTTCTAGCCATGGCATGTCCATTGGAATGAGTACCAAATGAACCCTCATGGACCTCAGTCATCAACAGGTTTGCTTCGTGTCTATCCACGCATCTGAGCAAAACCATGTCAAAATTTCTCTTATACAACACTTCACCACTGAGGTAGAAATTGCCTGACAGCCTTCTCAAAGTTTTCCTATCCTTCACAGATGCCCCAAGAGGGTAGACCTGGTTCTGGAGGAAATTCTTGATATCAAAATACCAAGGCTTGTCATCATTCACTTCTTCCACTGCAAACACGAGAGCTGGTCTATCCAAGCGCATCACAGTAATGTTGGGAACTTCATTCCAATATTTGACCACAATCATGGAGGCAAGCGTAGCAAGCGCATCTGCCATCCGATTATCCTCCCGAGGAATATGATGAAAGTCAACTTCTGTAAAGAACGTTGAAATCCTCCTCGCATAATCTTTGTACGGAATGAGACCTGGCTGATTCGTCTCCTATTCACCCTTTATCTGATTGACAACTAGGGCCGAATCACCATACACATCAAGATGCTTGATTCTCAAATCAATACATTCTTCTAATCCCATAATACAGGCTTCATACTCAGCCATATTATTCGTGCATTTGAAAGTTAGCCTTGCTGTAAAAGGAATATATGTGCCATGAGGAGTAATGATTACTGCCCCAATTCCATTTCCGTACTGATTTACAGTGCCATCAAACACCATCGTCCATCTGGAACCAGGTTACGGACCTTCCTCAACTGTAGGCTCATCACAATCTTTCATTTTCAAATACAGGATCTCTTCATCTGGGAAGTCGTACTGAACAGACTGATGATCTTCAATAGGCTGGTGCGCTAAATGGTCAGCCAAGATCCTACCTTTGATAGCTTTCTGAGCTCGATACTCGATATCATACTCAGATAACAACATCTGCCAACGGGCAATCCTCCTAGTTAAAGCAGGCTTCTCGAAAATATACTTAATTGGATCCATTCGGGATATCAACCAAGTTGTATGATTTATCATGTACTGGCGTAAACGCTTAGCAGCCCATGCCAAAGCACAACATGTCTTCTCAAGCATAGAGTATTGAGACTCACAATCAGTAAACTTCTTACTGAGGTAGTAGATAGCAGATTCTTTCTTCCCTGATTCGTCTTGTTGACCGAGTACATAACCCATCGAGTCTTCAAGAACAGTCTAATAAATGATCAGAGGTCTTCCTTCTACAGGCGGAGACAAGATCGGAGGTTCAGACAGATACTCTTTGATACTGTCGAAAGCTTTCTGGAAATCCTCGGTCCAATCATGAGACTGATCTTTCCGGAGAAGCTTGAATATCGGCGCACATGTGGCAGTCATGTGGGATATAAATCTGGAAATATAATTCAAGCGGCCAAGAAAACCTCGGACTTGCTTCTCAGTTTTGGGCGCAGGCATCTCTTGTATTGCTTTGACCTTTGCAGGATCAACCTCAATACCTCTCTCGCTGACTATAAAGCCCAACAACTTGCCAGAACGGACTCCAAATGTACATTTGTTCGGATTCAGACGAAGCTTATACTTCCTTAAACACTGAAAAAGCTTCAACAAATGTTCAACATGTTCAACTTCCGTTCTAGACTTAGCAATCATATCATTAACATAGATCTCTATCTCCTTGTGCATCATATCATGAAACAAGGTAGTCATAGCACGTTGATACGTGGCTCCGGCGTTCTTCAAATCGAAGGGCATCACTCGATAACAGAATGTTCCCCAAGGTATGATGAATGTTGTCTTCTCCATATCCTCGGGTTCCATCTTGATTTGATTATATCCGGAAAATCCGTCCATAAACGAAAAGACTTTGAATTTAGCTGTATTGTCTACCAACATATCAATGTGTGGTAGAGGGAAATCATCTTTCGGACTAGCTTTATTCAAATCTCTGTAATCAACACACATACGGACTTTTCCGTCTTTCTTAGGCACATGCACAATATTGGCCACCCATTGAGGATATGTGGAAGTCACCAGAAACCCCGCATCAATTTGCTTCTGAACTTCCTCTTTGATCTTCACTGCCATATCTGGATGAGTTCTTCTGAGCTTCTGCTTCACAGGCACGCACTCAGGCTTCAAAGGCAGGAAATGTTGCACAATATCTGTATCTAAACCTGGCATGTCTTCATACGACCAAGCGAAGATATCGGAATATTCTCGTAGCAAACTGATCAACCCCTTCTTGACAGACTCTTCAAGAAGTGCCCCAATCTTCACCATACGAACACAATCTTCAGACCCCAAGTTGACTGTTTCCAGATCTTTGAGGTGCGGCTGAATGATCTTCTTCTCGTGCTCAAGGAGACGGGTAATCTCGTCAGGAATCCCTTCAACATCATCTTCCTCTGCCTCGAATACAGGGAATTCAAAATTGGGAGATGGCGTTGGATCATTATGTTCAATGGGTTTTAGAATCAACCTGCATAATGACTTTGGATAATAAAACTTTAGAATTTAAACAAGCAAACCATTATGCAGATGAAAAAAATTGCTTTTATTCTTTTTTTTAGGGTTTTTTGTGATCACCGATTTCATGCAAAAGCAAAAAAGTGAAAACAAATGGAAAAACAAATGTTTAACATGAATTAATTGAATGAAATATCATTGTATATATGACACCAACAATGTCAGCACTTCTCCTTTTGGCATGGGAAAAGGGTTTTTGAACAAAGTGAACATATTACGCTGACTTATGAATGACCGTAGGAACATCCACAACGACCCAATTGTGGCAGATCCCGCCAGGGATAACAAAGTTGTCAGTATCCTCTGTATCCTCTTCCAAGATAGCAGCAGCTTCCTCAGCTTGATCGGCGTGGATGAAACCTCCACTCTTGAACAACCCTTTCTTATTAAAGACCCCAGAAGAATAGCCAATGCCAGCCCGGGACTTGTTGTCTTCAAGCTCAATCATCTTCCCTAAACCAGCAACTGCACCACATTCAATGGTCAGTTTCGCATCCCAATTGGAAGCAAATGAAGGAGACTTCTTCTCAATCGGCTCAGCAATAGACAAAGCTTGGAAAGGCGTTCCAACTTCATCCTCAGCATCAATATATGAGAAAGAAGACAGGTGGCTAACCAGGAGAGCCTTTTCTCCCCCTACCACGACCAGTTTCTTATTCTTAACGAATTTCAGCTTCTGGTGTAGGGTGGATGTCACGGCGCCAACCTCCTGAATCCATGGTCTACCAAGGAGACAGCTATAAGATGGGTGGATATCCATAACCTGAAAGGTAACTTGGAAATCACTTGGTCCAATCTTGATTGGGAGATCAACTTCCCCAATCACAGTCTTGCGCGACCCATCGAAAGCTTTCACAACAACACCACTCTGCCTCATGGGAGGCCCCTGATATGACAATCTTGAGAGAGTAGTCTTCGGCAATACATTCAAAGATGACCCAGTGTCCACCATCACGTTGGACATGGCGTCATTCTTGCAATTCATAGAAATATGTAAAGCCATGTTGTGGTCTCTTCCCTCCTCAGGGAGATCAGCATCACAGAAACTCAAAGTGTTGCAAGCAATAATGTTTGCAACAATACTGTCAAACTGCTCAATTGTGACGTCGTGATCAACATAAGCCACGTCCAATACTTTCTGCAGAGCCTCCCTATGGGGTTCTGAATTCAGAAGCAAAGATAGCACGGAGATCTTGGACGGTGTTTGTAGAAGCTGGTCTACAACGTTGTACTCACTCTTCTTGATGAGCCTCAGCATCTCATCACAGTCTTCATTCACAGTGCCACTAGGGACAACAGAAGAAGTAGGAGTCTTTTGTACAGAGGAGGGTTTGGCAACAGGTGCCGGATTTGGAACATTCACTGCAGTCCCAACCGGACGCTCAGAAGAATCAGAAACAACGTGAGGCTTCGGGGGTGCAGAAAACACACGACCACTACGGGTCAACCCGCTCACATCAATAATATTTACCACAAAAGATGAAGGCAATGGCACTTTTTTCCCCTCTTCAACAGCAACAGCACTGTAACGAAAGGGAATCGCTTTCTCAGAGGAATAAGGCACAGGGCCTGCAGGTTTGATCACCAAAGAAGGAGACACCTTCGACTTGCTACCATCATAACGGATGACAACAGGCTCAGGAATTTTGAACACAGGAGAAATCACATTTACTTCCGGTTCATCTTCATCAACATTTCTGTTTTGAAGAATCTCAATAGTACCATCATCTAACAGCTCTTGAAGCTCTCTGCGCACTTGGCGGCAACCCAATCTATTGACGGAGCAGATACGGCATTTGTCATGGTCGTGCTCCATATGACTGTAATCACACAGCAGACGGTGCAACTCCACCAATGACTGTCGAATATGGCTTACATATTTGACCTTATATTTGCCAGGGCAACCCTGGACCAGGTTAACCGACTTCCCATGCTCGGGTAATGGGTTCTTTGTAACATTGGGGCCTGAGTCCTCAATGCTCAGAATGCCGCATCTCATAAGGTCTTGAACCTTAGTCTTCAAAGGAAATCAGTTTTCAACATTATGACCGGGAGCACCAGAATGATAAACACAATGCTGGTCAGGCTTGTACCACCATTGAGGGTTAGCAGGTACAGCCGGAGGCTCTCTGGGAGTGATCAACTTCCGCTCTATTAAAGAGGGATATAGCTCAGCGTATGACATAGGAATAGGATCGAAAGTGATCTTCTTCCTCTCATAATTCAAATTAGCCTGATTACTGTTGTTACGAGGCTGGTAAGCCTGTTGCTATGGGCGATGTTGCTGTTGATACTGAGGTTGTTGCTGATTATGTTGATGATTGTCTCTGAAGACAGGTTCTATATGAGCCACCTGATGCTGGTTGCTGGCATGACGCATAGGCTTCCTCTTGGCAGAGGGTCTTCTGGGTTTAGCATGGGATTGCACAGCATGTGCCTCCCCATCTTTCTTCTTAAACGCCCCATATCGTTTAGAAGAGCCTTCATCCTTAGTCAAACGTCCTTCCCGGACACCTTCCTCCAATCGCATTCCCATGTTCACCATCTCGGTGAAATCAGAGGGAGCACTAGCGACCATCCGCTCATAATAAAATGAACTAAGAGTTTTCAGAAAGATCTTAGTCATCTCCTTCACTTCCAGCAGAGGAGTAATCTGAGCTGCCAGCTCTCGCCACCTCTGGGCGTATTCCTTAAATGTCTCTTTGTCCTTCTGGGACATAACTCTGATTTGATCACGGTCAGGAGCCATATCCACATTGTATTTGTATTGCTTGACGAAGGCTTCGCCAAGATCGGTGAAGGAACGGATGTTTGCACTATCAAGGCTCATATACCACCGAAGAGCTGCACCAGACAAACTATCCTGAAAATAGTGAATCAGCAATTGATCATTATCAGTCTGCATAGACATTTTCCTGGCATACATAACCAGGTGGCTGAGAGGGCAGGTGTTCCCCTTATACTTCTCAAAGTCAGGGATTTTGAATTTGACAGGAATCTTAACACCGGGAACCAAACATAATTCAGCAGTAGACTTGCCGAACAAATCTTTCCCTCTAAGGGTCTTCAATTCCTTGCGGAGTTCAAGGAATTGGTCGTTCATAGCATCCATCTTTTCATTAACATCTGGGCCCTCAGACGGCTCAGAATGATAAATGGTGTCGTCTACCCTGGGAATGGTATGCACGACAGGAGGATGCATTGCAAGGACCGGGCTAGATGCCGGCATGGAAGCAAATGTAGGAGCTGGAATATCTGGCATAAAACCAGGAGGCATACCCCACGGAAACCCGGCTGGCATGAAATGGGCACTGGCAGCTGGCACAATTGACGCAACTACTTCAGATATAACAGTCCTCTGGGGAGGAGTTGCAGGAGGTGGAGATGGTTGATTCTGAGCAGCTAGAAACTGCTCCATCAGAGCACTTAGTCTAGCGACCTCTTCCTTCAGCTCTCGGTTCTCTTGTTCAAGTTGATCCATCACTCTTGCAGAATTAGCTCGGGTGTAGTACCGATGAGTCAGCTTGTCTTCAAAATAAATGAAGAGCATAGAGTTAGGCCACAGACAAGAAGACCAGAACAACACCTGCTTATGCAAGATGATGCATGCAATGCTCGTGCATATGCTTTATTTTTATTTCAAGGAACTTTTAGGGTTCTATTTGCAAATTTTTCGAAATTTAAAGAATTTAATCGCATATGGAAAAATATCTCATCAAATATATATTCGAGACAAAGAAGTACAACATTGTTGATCATATTAAGGGAAAAGGAAAATGAACATCCTATGGATCCCTAGAAGCTCGAGATGCCGGAAGACGAGATGCACAAAGACTCTTGATCTCTCTCTCATATGCTGCTTCCATATCCGCTTTCTCCTTAGCAAGTCGATCATACTTCCTCTTCCAGAATTTGGAAGACTGAGGAAGCAAAGAAGTCCAGGTATCATTCGGATCATCTATCACCTGATGCTCGAGGAATTCGATCAGAGCATCCTTCTCCTTGATTTGCTGAAGCAACTCTTCTCTTTCACGGATCCAGGCACGTGAAAGGTCTTCTTCTCTCAACTCCTCTACGCCTTGGTTAAGGAGGGTTGAAGGCCCAGCCACAACCAACGGTGTAGGTCTTGGATAATCATATAGCATAAGATACTCTGACGTTCTCTGCTTGACCCAAGTCGTATACGGCTCCAAAGCTATGCAGTTCTTCGGACCCAACTCATTTCTACCCTTCTTGTGAATCTTGCGCCAAGCGCGGACCATCCTGGCTTTCAGGCCTTGGGGATCTTTACCCTCCTGAAAGAACACACCTTCTAACAGAATGTTATGAGGTTTATCCTTTAGGGGGAACCCAAGCTGATGACGTGCTAAGATAGGGTTGTAGCTGATCCCACCACATGTACCAAGAAGAGGCACATTAGGGAAATCTCCACAATAATCAATGATCTGAACTGTATCATACACACGATCATACCAAGAGATATCATCATTAGTGAGAGACATAAGTCTCGTATACCACCGTAGACATCCCTTGTTCTCCTTGAAAGCAACCGTCTGCGGTAAGTGAGAAATAAACCACTTATACAACAGGGGCAAACAGCACACAATAGCTCCACCACCCTTTGCATTCCTCAGGTGCAAAGAGACATAGGCATCACCAGACAGAGTCGGAACGGGATTAAGAACAGAGAAGATCCTAATAGCGTTCACATCCACAAATTTGTCGATGTTGGGGAACAATACCAATCCATAGATGAGCAGCACAAAGATGGCCTCAAAGGCATCCTGACTCATGGTCTTCCCATAAACAGTAGCTTGAGCGATGAGGAACTCAGAAGGAAGACCCTGAATTCCACCTTTGGTGGTCATATGCGCTTCAACCAAGGATTCATCTATGTGCAACAAGTCAGCGATCTCTCGAGAAGTCGGAATACTCTCTAAGCCACTGAACGACACCCTATCCAGAATAGGAATACCCACAAGATGAGCATACTCCTCAAGCGTAGGCAACAACTGAAAGTCCGGAAAAGAGAAGCAGTGATACAGAGGATCATAGAATTGTGCCAAATTACTCATCAACCCTTCATCAACCTGAGTAGTCAACAGAGGCAGAAGCTTCCCATAACGAGCTTTGAAACCCAAGGGATCTAATACATAGGATGTCAGATTCCTTAACTCTTTCACATCGGGCTGTCGAAAGCTGTACTTCTTTGTATGCCTTTTTTGTCTTTCCATGTCTGAAAATTTTGCAAATAAACCCTTTAAGTTCCTTGAAAATTTTCTGATTTTTTCTGATGACATGAATGCAGATGAATGCATGAATGCATGAATGCAGCAATCACACTCAAGGATCAAGCAAAATCACACCAGACAAAGGTCATGGGAAAGCTCATAGCATCCTTAATATCAATCATCCATTTTGGTGGATTATGGTTTTCACCTTATCGACACCCAAGTTCCATTGATATTAAGGATGTCTGAACGACTCAACCATGAAGCACGGGTTTGTTGAGAGTCACGAGCATGGAGTCTTGGCTAAGAACCACCCAAAGGGAGTGTACTAGGGTTTAAACCTGCCGAACATGTTCTACAAGAGGTTCCCATAGTCATCATCCCATCTTTCGAATATTATCGGAGGAACAAATACTCGTATTCCAAAAATATTCTCAAGAGAGACTCTTATGAGTGTAGTATCGCGTAACAATCGCGTCAGATCTTACATCTGAACGACTTCCGCACTACGTCCTAAAAATAGGCCAAGATGGGCTTGGTAAACTAAGATCCTTGGCTTCTAAGGCACATGATTGAAAGAATAATGCCTAACCACAAATGACTTGTGTGACATTATTAATCCAACATGACCTCCACCAAGTGAATGGGCTCACAAGTCAACTTGCTAAGGAATACTCCACACAAGTCGACGAGACTATGCCATTCTCCTATCCTAAGGTGCACTCGAGTTCGGGTATAGAACTCATCTCACAGAGATCACCAATCAAACAAGCATTTGTATATCAAGCAATTCAAGCATTACAATCAATACAGTAATCCCAAATTGTACAAAAATATGTCATATAAAAAATAAACAATATCATACAACAAGGGTGAAAAGTAGGCAAAACCACCAAGGAGATCCTCCCCAACAGAGTCGCCACTTTTCTGTAGTGGTGTATTCATCACTTTATGATTTATTGACTAAATCAAAAGCAAAGCATACAAAGATAGAGTCGCCACCGCACTTTTATTTATCCAAACGAATGGCTAAAAAGCGAACAAAAGCCTAAGAAGTTTTACACATAGAAAACCAATGAAAAGATCAGAGATCTGGGTAAGGGGTTAATTACGAAATGGGAAGGTGTTAGGCATCCAAAACGTCCTAGGTACTCCTAGGGAGCCCTTTTCACAACTTGTTGTACGAAATGTTATTTGTTTATGAAATATTTATTGTGCAAACATGATTGAAGGGATGAGAAAAGAATGTACAAGTTATTATTTTTGTGTTTGAACGGATGAACCCGTTGCCTACGTACCTTTCCATGGAAGGTAAGGATCAAAACGCCGTAGTTCGGCTAAAAGATTTCCAAAAGTATGAGTGAATTGATTTTAAAACAAAAGCCCTAAGGTCTTTCGTTATCCACGGGAGAAAACTCAACCTATACAACCACAAGTCCACCATGTGAGAAAAGCTTCAACTTGCTAGTGAGGGGTTAACCCTATAATAAGCAAGGAAGTCTTACAATTCAATCACTAAGGACAAAAGGTGAGATTAACATCAACCAACTAGGATAAATCAAACCTATGGCTAATGTATGAAAACTTATCAAGAAAGTGGACTTGAGCCACAAAACAATTGAATGAGTGGAATTAATCAATTAGAATTTATTCACAAAAGATGGTCAAAGTGTGATTAGAATTCAATTCAAAAGAAGTATTGTGAAAATGAAGTTTGAAAAATCAGAGGCTTAAGGCCTAGGTTTCTAATTTGAAAAGAAATGAAAATGTTTGCACAGTAGTTTTCAGGTTTTAAGTTAGCATGCAAATGGAGGTTTAAAGCAACAAAAAGGTGGGAGGGTGAGGAAGTAAAACTTCTTAGATGTTCACCTCTTGAGATCATATGTAGATGATTCAAGTGATTCCTTTGGAATAGGCAACAAGCAAATAATAGGTAAACAATGTATCAGGCAAAGCCAACAAAGATGGATACCGGATGCCAATCACTGGACTTACACCAATCTCCTAAAAAAAAAACAAGCATACCAGATGCCAATCAATGGACTTATACTAGTCTCACAAAGCAAAGGAACAAGGATACCAGAGGCCAATCAATGGACTTATACTAGTCTCCAAGGAATGATCATAGGAAACAACTGCCAATAGCTGGACTTACAATTGACTCCTCACAAGAAACAAATAACAAATGCAATAAGCAAAAGGAAACAAGTTGCCAATAAATGGTCTTACACTCGACACCAAGGAAAGGAATGCCAATGAATGGTCTTAGTTCCAAATCCCACCAGATCATAGGAAACAACTGCCAATGGCTGGACTTACAATTGACTCCTCAATGGACAAGACAAAATGTCACAAAGTAATGAACAATGATTATGAAATGATATACAAGTAATGATGATAAATGCACCAAGCCACACATAAGCAAATATGCACAAATGAATCAAGTAAGCAAACAAACAAATCAATTAGCACACACTATATACAATCAATTAGGCTCAAGCAAGGTTAGGCTTTACAGCCAACTGGAATGGGGTATTGTGAGCTCTTAACCCTAACATTGAGAGTTAGGGTGAAGCAGATGAAATGGAGATGAGGGGTGTGCCTCATAGCTCTTATCCCTGGTCAGGGAGAGCTTTGATCAATGGAAAGTGTGGGAGTTTAGAAAGTTGGAACTCTTCTCCACAAATGGTTGACTCTATAAGATCTTGGGTTCTTATTCACAATGCATCAACACATGGTGTGAGCAAGGTGAATGACACACTGAGTAGCAGGAGATGGATTACACATCTCTTTTATCTTCCAATTGCCTCTTAAGAGGACTTTACCTGCTTGGCATAAAATTAAACAAACAAAAACATGGCCTCTTAAGGAGGGCTTCAGACAGGTGCCTACCAATAACAGTAGGTCTTCCAGACTACATGAAGATTAAAGATTATACCTAAGTGGTTAAGCAACCAAGCAAAGCAAAGTTCAAAATGAACTTAAAGCAACTTAGGTACCTGTGGAAACAACTAAACAAATCAGTACAATACTCAGACAAACAGACAACAGTCAATAAGCAACTAACAATCCCAATGTACAAAATGTGTAAGCCAAAAGGCAAACTCAAATGAGTTAGCATCAACCTACAAAACACACAAGTGTTAGTAACCAAAAGCAAACATCAATATTCACATGATGAAGTATCATCAACTATGGAACTTGGATGCTCAACCTGAAATCAAAGCTCACATGTAAGCAACAAACCACTAGGTCAAAGCCTAGGGTCAAAGATGAAGAAAAAATTCAAAACAGGGGCTGAAATTTAACACAAAGCAACTTCAAACACATATTGACATATTCCAAAAGGTCTCACATCAAAATCAATCACCAAAAGCATTTCATGATCAAAATAAGTTCAAGGCAATTTCAAAGTTCATATGTGACCAACATGAATGAAAAATTCAAATCAAAACAGAAATGATTCAAATAAATTTGGAAAAAATCATGAACATTCAAGACATCTAACATGATCAACATACAAAAAATCAGAAGAATTGGAGATCATTTAGCATGGAAATCACATTGTACAAGTTGAACATCCAAATGGTGTGACACAAATTGTCACACCAAGTTAGCACAAGCATAAAATAGAAATAGTAATTGAGAAAAATGTCAAACCAAAACCAAAATGTCAATCAACATGTTAAGAACCTACACACAAAATTTCAAAGCCATTGGATTATTTTTGAGCATTTTATGATGGAAAGAACAAGGCAATATCTCACATACATATGTATTCAATCATCCTAGAACAAATTATTTTTCCAGCCAGGCACAACTTGCAAATTCATGCTCATAAAAATCTAGACAGGATAAGGAGCATTTAGCAAAAAATTGGGTATTTTTTGGATCAATTTTCAAATTGTTATGCATTTTTCAAATTGAGAAAAAATTAAAAAAAACATATGAAGCACCTAGCATGGTTCATGGAGGGAAAATGAGAAAACATGATAACATTTGAAATTAATTCCCTCGCTGGGAATCGAATCCTGTAAGGATTCAAATGAACGCGCCAGGTCCACGATGAAACGCACCGTTTCATTTAATGATGTGGCCAGTCAGCGCTCGCGTGGCAATGTCAAAGCGTTGTGAACCAATGGAAGCGCACCGTAAGCGCATGCGTGGACCAGTAAAGGACAAACCCTAAGCTAGCGTGGCAATAACCAGGAAAGCATGGCCGAATCATGAAACCGTGGCCTAAGGCATGATCTTCATCTTCTTCCTCGCGAAGAAGATGAACAGTGAAAACCTTCATGCACGTCCAGAAAAAATTATCCAGGAAATCAAAACTCATACATCAATACGTAGATCTTTCAAAGGAGATCATGGATCAATGAATAGCTAAGCCGAATTTCACGTATTAAGATCAAATCGAACAAGATAACATTCATGTATGAAACTTTAATCTACCCTAACTCAGTCAATAGGACACCAAATTACACGATTCAAAGCTCAGATTCATCAGGACACCAAGATCTACAACAACATAGCAATGGATTTTAAAATTAAGAGATGCAAATTATGACCTCTTGAAATGCCACGATTCACAGCCTTGAAGTGTTCAAATCTACTCCACAATACTTGAAATGAAGTTTGGTGAAGCAGTTGAAGCTTGAATGGCTCTAGATCTAGCTCAAAACAGAAATGCCATTTCCAACTTCATGAACTCAACATGCACTATTCTTGCACGAATTTAACAAAACAACAATCGATCTATACTAAATCCAAGCTTGTGAACAAGAATATGAAGTTAGAATGCAATGTTATTTTGAAGAAAATGGAATTATGAATGAGAGAAAAATTTGAAGTGAGAGAGAATTTTAGATCTAGAAATGTGAAAAATGATTAATTCTCCTCAATTCTGTTAGGGTTTAGGTATTTATATGCTCTACTAATCAACTTGTTAATCCCTAATTAACTTGGTTAAGTGAAATGAGGTGTTTTTGCAAAAATCAAAAGTTGCATGGTGCATGTAGCAATTGCACGTGAACAGTACCAATTGCTTCATCATTTTCACTTAAAATCATTTTTTAAAACCAATGGCAATGGTAGAAAGTCCATATAATGCACCATTTTTGAATTTTGTAATTTCCCTCCAAAAAAACCATGGATTAACAAATGATCATGTGATGACAATTCATGTAATGTGATGCATGATTTGGAAATTAGAGGTCAAGAGGAGAATATTGCAAAAAGAACCACTCATTTTGGAGCTTTGGTTGAAAAGTTATGCTCATTTGAAGTCCTATGCACACTTTTCCATGATTGGATCATATCTCCTCAACCACACATCATATGCTCCTGATCTTGGACTTTTTGGAAATGGGAGAGAAAGATCTACAACTTTCATGTTCAACAAAATTTCATTTGAAGCTTTTTTGATGATGTAATATTAAGTTGAAGTTGGTCCAAAACCCTTCCATTTTTGGAAAGTTCAAATTATGGGTCACTTGCTATTTTGGGAAAGTCTTGACTGGACCTCAAATTCTTCAATGTGAGTGTTTGAGATGTCAAATGAGACTTGTTTGAACATGAATGAAGTATTTCTAATCACTTCCCACCTCCAAATCCACAATTGACTTTGCAGTTGACTTTCTAGGCCTTCAGATGACCTGAAAATGTTCTGATGAAATTCAAGCCTCTACCACTTGGGATTTTGCCTCAAAATGTCATCATAACTCATATGAACTCTTGTGAATGATTGTCAGGTCCAAATCTCAATAATGACCACCATCTATTGCTCAATGAATGCCTTTGATTGCCTTGACCTGTTAATGCTTCATCTACAAGACGAAGGTTAGATGACATATTTCTGTATTTTTGGTTAGTGATAAAAAAGAAAAACAATGATATACAAATGCAAACATGCTTGGTGATCAAGAATCACTCTAAAAAAGATCCCACCCACAGGGAAGGAAGCAAGGTGTCCAATGATCCTTGAGGCAATGCAATGTTATGATATGATGCCATGAGGGATCTTAGGGACAAAATTGGGGTCTTACAATCATGAATTTCCTGCTACAGAAATTCAGTGGCGATTCTGCTGGGGACTAGTCTCCAGTGGGTTTAGCCTACTTTTTGTGTGAATATATTTGTATATATGTGATGTTTGTATATATATATATATGTGTGATATAATCTGCTTGTTATGCTTGGTGATCTCTGAGTGGTGAGATAAGTTCTAACCTGAACTTGAGTGCAATGAAGATATGAGGACGGTATAGTCATGTTCGACTTGTGTGGAGTAGTCCTTAACAAGTTGGCTTGAGATCCATCTGATCAGTGGAGACTCCTTTGGATTTGGAAATGTCACATAAGTATTTGTGGTTAGGCATTACTATTTCTAATTGGGTCTGAGAAGCTGAGGACCTTTGAACACCTAACCCATCTTGGCCTATTTAGGACGTAGTGCGGAAACTGTTCAGGTGTAGACTTGATAACAATTGTTACGCCATACTACACTCAGACGAGTTTGTCTTGAGAATATTATGGGTCGATGAGTTAGTCATCATAACATTCATCACACAAAATTTCAAGGAACTAAGGTATCATTTGCAAATATTTCCAGAACATGGATTATGGACGAAGGAACACTAAGAAGTACAGTTTCAGATGTCCCGACTTGAAAGAGTTAAGGAAGCTAGCATCTTTTGTATTAGATCCCTTGGACTTCAAACAACGTCATGGGAAGCTTCTATCCATCTTGTCTGCTGATGTGGTTGAAGGACTTTTGAGTGTACTAGTGCAGTTCTATGATCCTCTCTACCATTGTTTCACTTTCCCAGATTTTCAGCTTGTGCCTACATTGGAAGAGTATTCTCATCTTTCGGGGATAACTGTTTCTGGTAGAGTGTCTTTTAGTGGATTGGAGGAGATTCCCCGGTCTAGTATTATTGCCGAAGCTCTTCACTTGAAGAAGTCTGAGATAGAGGCTCATTGGGTGAAGAAAGGAGGATTTTTTGGGTTGCCATCTGTTTTCCTCATCCAGGAAGCTACCACTTTTGCTCAAGCTTGTAGTGTGGACGCTTTTGAAGCTATCTTTATGTTGCTCATCTATGGATTAGCTTTGTTCCCTAACATTGACGGTTTTGTTGATGTTAACGCCATTAGATTTTTCTTGACTGGGAATCCTGTGCATACTTTGTTGGGTGATATGTATTTCTCTTTGCATCTAAGGAATTCTAAGGGTGGTGAAACTATTTTCTGTTGCATTCCTCTTTTGTATAAGTGGTTTATTTCGCATTTGCCTCAGACGCCTGCTGTTGTGGAGAATAAATGATGTCTAAGGTGGTCTCAAAGACTTATGTCTCTCACTAATGATGATATAGTTTGGTATGATCCGTCTGTAAGTAGTTTGGAGATTATTGATAGTTGTGGTGAATTCTCTAATGTGCCCCTCATTGGTACACAAGGAGGAATTAGCTACAACCCTGCTTTGGCTCGTCGTCAACTTGGGTTCCCCTTGAGAGAAAAACCTAATAACATGTTGTTAGAAGATCTTTTCTATCAAGAGGGTAAAGATCCCCAACATTTGAAGTAGAAGATTGTGCATGCTTGGCATAATATGCATAGGAAAGGAAGATCCGAGCTTAGTCCGCGCAATTGTGTAGCTTTGGAAGCTTACACTCTTTGGATGAAGAAGAGAGCTATGGAGTTGAAGATGCCTTATCCTTGTGAAAGACCTATGTCTATGGTTGTGGTTGAGCCATTAACTCTCCCTAACCAAGATGTAAAGGAGTTGGAAGACGCACTCACCAAGATGAAGCAAGAGAAGGATATGTGGGAAGAGCATTTTCATGCTTTGAGCAAGAAGCATGAAGAGTTGCAGTTGGAGTCTAAGGACAAAGATGCACTGATTGAGCTACTTGAAGACCGAGTGACGAAGAGACAGAGAGAGCCAGAGGTTTCATCTTCTAGCACGCCTCAGCCTTCCGTTGCTTGGAAGAAGATTGTTGACCAACTTGTCCTCGAGAAGACTCAGATGAAGGCTTCTTTTGAGACCGAGATCCGTCGCATTCGAAGGAAGTACGCGCCTTCAGTCAGAACTTCTGACATTGTTGTTAGGGATCCTTAGGATGACTAGTCTCCTTTTCTCTTGTATCTTTTTATTTTGGTTTATAAAGTTGTACTCAGTGTAATCCTTCAAACTTGTATAAATAAAAAGAGATTTTTGGTCATATCAAATTATTGCAATTTTCCATTTAAATATATTTTCAAATGATATAGTAAGTTCCTTGGAAATAAAAATAATCAAGCATTGCATTTCATGCATCATTTGCATAAGCAGGTTTTTGCCAGGTGTCTGATTGGTGTTCTTCTGTGCTTTAGCCAAGATGAACCACCGGTACAACACCAAGCTAATCACCAGAAGAATCATGGAGCATCTTGAACAAGAGAATCGAGAGCTGAAAGAGGAAATCGCCCGACTGACTGCCATGATGGAGTCAGTTCTTACTGCTCAGAGCCAAGCTTCTCCAACGCCTGCAACTCCTCCCGCGAGGACAATTATTTCTGAAGTGGTTACCTCTACTGTGCCTGCTTCCACCACCCACTTCGCGTCGAACTTGCCTGCCGAATTCTCGTGGGGGATGCCGCCCAACTTTGTGCCAGAAGACATTACGCCTACTTTTGCTTCCATGTCGGCATCTAGCCCGGTCATGTCCGTGCCACCTCCACATGTGCATACTTTGCCTCACGTAGAGGAAACCATCTATCATTCCGATCCATCTGAGGGCCCAGACATTCATGAGAAGATGGATGAAATAAAGGACCAATTTCTTGAGCTGCGCAAAGAATTGAAAACGTTGAGAGACAAAGATATGTTTGGAAAGAGTGCTGCTGAATTGTGCTTGGTACCCAATGTGAAAATCCTAGTGAAATTCAAAGTGCCTGACTTTGATAAGTATAAGGGGAATTCTTGTCCACTCAGTCATCTTGTGATGTATGCCCGCAAGATGTCAACCGAGACAGATAATGACCAATTGCTGATTCACTACTTCCAGGATAGCCTGACAGGTGCTACACTCCGTTGGTATATGGGGTTAGATAGTGCAAGCATCCACACTTTCAATGATCTAGGTGAGGCTTTTGTGAAGCAGTATAAGTACAATGTGGATATGGCACCGAATAGGGACCAACTGAGGTCCATGTCTCAGAAAGATAAGGAGACATTCAAAGAGTATGCGCAGCGATGGAGGGAGTTGGTTGCCCAGATCACTCCTCCTTTGGAGGAGAAGGAGATGACACAAATAATTATGAAAACCCTGAGTTCATTTTATTATGAACGAATGATCGCCAGTGCCCCCAGTGATTTTACGAAAATGGTAAATATAGGGATGAGACTTAAAGAAGGGGTCCGTGAAAGACGATTGTCAAAAGAAGAGGCGTCAACGAGTAAGAAATAAGGCAGTAGTTTCATCAAGAGGAAAGATAGTGAAACTAATGCAATTTCCAGTGGGAGGCAGAGGAGGCCTTAACTAAGAAGAAATCCACCACCCCGTCAACATCATCATCATCAAGTATGTTCCATTATTCCAGTATTCTCTAATCAGCAAACAATACCAAATCAATAACAACAAAATCAACGTCAACAACAACAACCGAAACAAAGAACGGACACCTACAACAACAACAATACCAACAACAATCACCATCAACAACAGAATTTCGAGAGGAAGAAGGTCTCTTTTGACTCGATTCCTATGTCGTACGCATAATTATATCCATCCCTGCTCCTCAAGAACTTGATTCAACCGAGGAACCCACCGAAGATCCCAGAACCACTTCCTTGGTGGTATAAACCTGAGCTTCGTTGTGCTTTTCATCAGGGTGCACTTGGGCATGATATTGAAAATTGTTTTCCGTTGAAGTACGAGGTGCAAAAGCTTATGAAGAGTGGTATGGTGTCCTTTGAGGGCCGCACGCCAAATGTGAAAGCTAATTTGTCGCACCTCGAAAAATGAGAACTCAACTTAGCGAAGCGTAATCGCACTTTATTCATTCCCAAAATTGGAAAGGGAGAATATCGATAAAACCCCTAAAAGAAAGGATAAGATATGGAAATCACAACCAATATCAGGTTTCGGGAGTCAGTTACGCAAGGGGAAGGTATTAACACCCCTCACGTCCGTTGTACTCAACGGGAACCATTAGGTTAATTATGCGCATTAGTGTTAGCTTAGAAATGTTAGGCTTCTCGAGTTATTAGGTGGGAAAGAAAGAATAGAAGAGAGAAGAATGTTTTTGGATTTTTGCAACGAAGGGGACTAAACCTAAGTTTTTTTTATTAATGGGCCTGACAAGATTTCGCAATCCTGCTCCTACGTATCTCAATAGAGAACTCAAGGCTTACGTAGTTCTAGGTAGAAAAATGTTTGTTTGTTGGTCTATTTTAACGAAAGCTATATTGTATTAATCGACGAAAAACATTATTTTACCCAAAACAGATGGGGAGCGGACGTATACCACACATCGAATGGATTTACAAACCAACATTCGGAAAAACGTCACTTATCTCAACTCAACAATTATGGACGAAGCATTTCTTTACATCATCTTAAGACAAGATGTTTTTTTCGTTTTTGAAAAGGTTTTAAGATCAATCACACGGTGGCGAGAAAAGAGTTTGATGTGTTGGATGTATTTTATAGGTGAATGACGAACATTTGATAAGAACGAGACATAAGCCCCAATATCAATAATTAAGGGTTCCACCGGAATGCTAGATTCTAGTGGTCCTTTTTCAATCAAATTAATTGAGAAAATTGTTTGATGGACAACGACCGCTTGATAAGAATCAATTGTTCAAAGGGTTGCGCCTGAATGTTTAATCCCAACGGCCCTTACTTTTTCCAAGTTAATTACAATGTTTTAGGGACAAAAGAAAAGAATGAACGGTTAACCCAAAACGCGAGGCTCGGGACCGATTATTCGAGGGTTCCCACCGAAATGCTAGATTCCAATGTGTAACACCCCAAAATTTGCCCTTCTCATTCATGCATTCATTTAGCATTTCATATTGTATTTCATCATGTCAATCAGAATTAGATCCAAGAAACTTTTTTAAAAATAAAAAATAAAATAAATAAATAAATAAATAATAATATTAATAGAAAAAACTTGGACTTGGACCTCTCTCATTTGAGCCCACAAAGCCATGAAAATCAGGTTATAAAAGAGGGAGATCAGACAGAAAAAGGAAGAGAAGCAAAATACTCTGAGGTTTCCTTGAAACAAAACCTGGAGAGAAACCTGACAGAGAACTCAGAGCAACCCCCAGGCAGCTCTGAAAAATTCAATCTGACTCACACACTTTCATCTCACGCAAACCCTAACATTGCCTTGCAAACCCAGCCGTGCCATTTGATTTCAACCGGACTCTCCCATCAGGTTTTCCTTATTCCCATGATTTCATTATGTTTTTGCCCACGGGTTTAATTATGCATGAATGGGTGAAACCTATGCCTTGAATGTTTAATCATATGATTTCTGAAATGTATGCCACAGGGTTTGAGGTTTCTGAAACCATATTGTTATCCATGAAAAAAATGCTTATCGTGTTTCACTAACCCTTTTGTTGAGTTTTTGTGAGGGCTCACAGACTCTTGCAGAGATGGTTTGCGTGGTTTTCCCACTTTATTTGTGGGATACCCCCTGGAGGTTCATTCCGATTACCTGTACTGACTCACCTTTCTTTGATAGCATTAGCTTGGGAGATCCCTGGGTTTCTTACTCCTTTAATTGCTATTACTTCGGATCTTTATCCGTGTGGTACTTTTACCTCTTTTCCGCATTTTATCGCTTTCTTAGCTGGAAGACCTCGATAGGAGGCATTTGTTTTCTTTTGTTTATTTACTTCTGAGCCCCTTGCTGGCACATTTACTTTATACATGTTTGTTTTGTATGTGTTCGTATCCCTGCAGGTGGCGCGGTTCCTTCGTCAAGGACTGCCTTTTTGCCCTTGAGGATCCCAAACCCTAAAACCCAAAGCAACACGTTAACTCTTTCTACTACAGGCGAGTAAGTCTCCAAAGGTCGAGCATCTGGTAGATTGCGTAGTGACGTCGTTCGTCCAAAACCCAATCCATAACCCCATAGTTAGCCGAACTACGTTTTGCTCTGATTCTCAGGCCAGATGAGATACGTAGGCATAATACGCGATGTCTTAGCGAGCACAATTACCCTTAACCCCTAGGTAGCCGAGCTACGAAGACTCTGATTCTCATATTCAGATGAGATACGTATGCAGTGGATGCGACATCCGCGCGAGTCATTTTCATTTAACCCCCTTTTTTTTAGTAAATAACACATTAGATAAACCAACACCCTTTAGACAAGAACTACAAAAGTGGATCCCGTAGAGTACTACTGATGCGTAGGGGTGCTAATACCTTCCCTTCGCATAATCGACTCCCGAACCCAAGATTTGGTTGCAATACCCCGTCTTGTCCTTTCCTTTTTCAGGTTTACTTCGAGCGTTTCCTTTCCCTCCTTTGGGATGAATAACGCACGGTGGCGACTCTTCTGTCATTTTCTTTCGCCGGTTGTTTTTTCGCGCACTGTATTTTTCAGGTTGTGACAGCTGGCGACTCTGCTGGGGATTGAAAGAAGTTGACCTCTTGCTGGTCCATCTTCCATAAGCGAGTCCCTCCTAGCTTGTGTGATTTCTTGTTTATTGGGTGTTCATGCTTTTGTACCTTTATTTGCTTACCTGCTTGCATGCATCTGTTGTATCTGTTGGATCTGTTTGTTTGTTTGTTGGGATGGGGTGTTCTATGAGAGATAAGACCATTACCCAGGCTTGAGTGTACACACAGGTTTTAGAGTGGATAATCATGAGGCTTGCGTGGCGTGTTGCTACGTTAAGTCGTTCGTGAAGAACCACACCCAGACGAGGTTTCTTTTGGATATATTATGTCTTACGGGTGTTCCGTAACGGCAGGTTGTTCCTCTAGAAATCGTCGACTCTGGTGACCATTTCCCGAGAACTCAGTCGAGGCCTCTCCTCCGAGACGTGATTATGTTAGCTCTGGTGGGCGCATTCTCGCTGCTCAATCCGAGGATCCCGAGATTGGGAACTTGCTATTAGGATGTCATGTTGAGGGGAGTCAGTGGAGGTCTTTTGTCCCGTAATAATACAAAACCTTCAGTGGTAAACGTATTATTCGCAACTCAAGGGCTGAAGCTGACGAACTTCTGTTCTTAGAACCTACCAGTGAGGGGCGGGCTAAATTCAGGAAACCTTAACCTCCCACCAACCCGGTTTTCTGGAGCAGAGTTTTGGTCTTGTATTATATTCCTCAGTGAATTTCTCTCCAGGCAGTGCAACCTGACAAATGTTCAAGTGGATCCATCAATTCTGATTGACATGCCTTTGCATTGCATAACATCATCTGCATATTTGCATCCAACATCTCATGCTTATTCATTTGCAGGGTATTCCCTTTCAAAATGGGGGTGCCTTAAAACTGAACAAGCAGTGCATCGCATACCATGCATATTAACCCTTGTCTGTTTTGCAGGTGTCACCGCAGTGTCTAATGTTTGTTCCCTGTATCAGGCAGTTATTGGTCCCAAGCGAGTCCACAGGTACCCGACAAAGGAAAATCGTCCACAGCTAGCGATGGACCAAGTACAGAAAGAGCTGGCTGATATGCGTGAAAGGATGGATCAGTTCATGACATTGATGACTGGTATGGCAGAAGGCCAGGAAAAGCTGAGGGAATTGGTTGAGCAACCGAGACCCGATCCGGAGGTGGAGATACCAAATGCTGAGGGAAACCCTGGTAACCCTGGGAACCCGGATAACCCTGTGAACACTGGTAACGCGGGTAACGCAAATGCTGATGGAAACCCGGGTAATGTTGGCAACACAGGGAATGTTGGAAATGGTATTGGCGGAAGGTATAATGTGAATCAAGGAATTCGGATTAACGGGCGCCCCGTTACTGAAGATTATCAGTATGATCAATTTTCTTTGCACGACGAGGCCCTCGAGACCACTCGCCGTATGGATGAGCTTGCTGAGAATCTCAAATCTTTGGAGTCTCAAAATTCCTTAGGCTTTGATGTCACAAATCTTGGTATGGTTCAGGGAGTAAGGATTCCTCACAAGTTCAAACCCCCTACTTTTGAGAAATACAACGGGGCTTCTTGCCCACGCACTCATCTCCAATCTTATCTGGGAAGGTTGGGAGCTCACACGAAAGATGAAAAGCCGTGGATGTACTATTTTGAAGACAGTCTAACTGGAGCTTCTCGTGAATGGTATTCTCATTTGTCTCGTACTACCATCAAGAGCTGGAATGACTTGGCAGACGCTTTTATCAAGCAATACCAATACAACTTGGACATGGCTCCAAATCGGACCTTGTTGCAAGGTATGTCTCAGACTGCCAAGGAAACCTTTAGAGAGTATGCTCAGCGTTGGAGACAGATTGCTGCAGTCGTCCAACCCCCTATGTCTAAAAGGGAGATGGCGGACATGTTCATGAACACTCTTCAAGGCAATTATATTGAGAGATTGGCTGCTTGCCCGTCAATCAGCTTTGCAGAGATAGTAATTGCTGGAGAAAGAATCGAGAGTCTGTTGAAGATGGGCCGAATTCAAGACAATAGTGCTTCCAACTCATCAGGTCCCAAGAGACCGTTTGCTGGTAACGGTCAGCGAAGAAAAGAAGGCGAGGAAAGCGTTGTGTATGCCAGCAGAGACAGGGGTAGAGGACGCCCTAATTATTATCAAGATCAAGTGGCCACAGTCACTATTCCAACACTTGTTCTTTAACCGCAATATCATCCGCAACAACAACCCAGGTACAATAATCAACAACAAGGAGGTAATCCGGGTCAGCAGAGACACTATCAACAACGTCCAAGGCAGACAGACCGGGTCATCGAGCCAATCCCAATGCCTTATTCAATATTACTTCCCAAGCTGATTGACATGAATCTGGTTACATTGAGAACTCTGGCCCCACCAATCGATCCCAATAATTTGCCTAGAGGTTATGATGTCAATGCCAGATGTGCTTTTCACTCCAACGCTCCTGGCCATACTACAGATAATTGCAAGGCTCTCCAGTTAAAGGTACAAGATTTGAGAGATGCCCAGGCTATCAATTTTGCTCCGGTGCCTAATGTTATCCATAACCGGATGCCGGCTCACGGCAGGCAGAGGATTAATGTTGTTGATAGTGGGGAAACTTTGAATTTGGTTTTTGATGTGACTAAGGTGAAGACTTCACTATCGGTGGTTAAAGACCGACTTCTGAAAGGACAGATTTTCCCGGGCTGTGGGGAAGAATGCAGAAATTGTCAAGCTGCCGAAAACGGATGTGACAGTTTGAGAAGGGGTATTCAGCAACTGATAAATGAAGGTTGTCTTCAGTTCGATCAGGCCCGTCCAGTGAAGAATGATGTATCGACGGTGACGTTTTATTTCACTCCTGAAGAAATATATGTTCCCGAGAGACTCGCTCCGAAAACAATATATTTCCCAGAAAGTACAGAACCAGCAGCGGTGAACATCGAAAGTTCAGCACCAGTTGCAATTTACTCTGACAACCCTCAACCGACTTTGGTTGGTCCGATCACCATCACAATACCAAGACTCGTTCCGTATGAGAAAGACAGTGCTATCCCGTGGCACTATGGGGCTGATATCTAATGCCAGGGGCAAAAAGTTAACGAAGAAGACATTGACATTGGTAGCTCCGCTGTAGACAATGTTGGAGGGGTTGTGTAACACCCCAAAATTTGCCCTCCTCATTCATGCATTCATTTAGCATTTCATATTGCATTTCATCATGTCAATCAAAAAAAAAAAAAAACCAAAAAAAACGAAAAAAAACGAAAAAAAATTAAAATAAAATAATTTTTTTACAAAAAAAATAAATAAATAAAAATAATAATAAAAAAATAAATAAAATATAATAAAAAAATTTTGGACTTGGGTCTCTCTCATTTGCGCCCACAAAACCATGAAATTCAGTCTATAAATACCAAGGCTTCACTTGAGAAAAAGGAAGAGAAGCAAAATACTCTGAGGTTTCCTTGAAACAAAACCCTTGACAAAACCTGGAGAGAAACCTGACAGAGAACTCAGAGTAACCCCCAGGCAGCTCTGAAAAATTCAATCTGACTCACACACTTTCATTGCCTTGCAAACCCAGCCGTGCCATTTGATTTCAACCAGTCTCTCCCATCAGGTTTGCCTCATTCCCATGATTTTATGCTCTTAATTTGGATCATCTGAATGTATGAGGTATGATGGATGAATTTCGTTATGTTTTTGCCCACGGGTTTAATTATGCATGAATGGGTGAAACCTATGCCTTGAATGTTTAATCACATGATTTCTGAAATGTATGCCACAGGGTTTGAGGTTTCTGAAACCATACTGTTATTCATGAAAAAAATGCTTATCGTGTTTCGCTAACCCTTTTGTTGAGTTTTTGTGAGGGCTCATAGACTCTTGCAGAGATGGTTTGCGTGGTTTTCCCACTTTATTTGTGGGATACCCCCTGGAGGTTCATTCCGATTACCTGTACTGACTCACTTTTCTTTGATGGCATCAGCTTCGGAGATCCCTGGGTTTCTTACTTCTTTAATTGCTGTTACTTCGGATCTTCATCCGTGTGGTACTTTTACCTCTTTTCCGCATTTTATCGCTTTCTTAGCTGGAAGACCTCGATAGGAGGCATTTGTTTTCTTTTGTTTATTTACTTCTGAGCCCCTTGTTGGCACATTTACTTTATACATGTTTGTTTTATATGTGTTTGTATCCCTGCAGGTAGTGCGATTCCTTCATCAAGGACTGCCTTTTTGCCCTTGAGAATCCCAAACCCTAAAACCCAAAGCAACACGTTTACTCCTTCTACTACAGGCGAGTAAGTCTCCAAAGGTCGAGCATCCGGTAGATTGCGTAGTGACGTCGTTCGTCCAAAACCCAATCCATAACCCCATAGTTAGCCGAACTACGTTTTGCTCTGATTCTCAGGCCAGATGAGATACGTAGGTATAAGACGCGATGTCTTAGCGAGCACACATCCCCCCCAACCCATAGGTCAGCCGAGCTACGAAGACTCTGATTCTCATATTCAGATGAGATACGTATGCAGTGGATGCGACATCCGCGCGAGTCATTTTCATTTAACCCTTTTTTTTGGCAAATAGCACAAGATAAACCCACACCCTTTAGACGAGAACTACAATTGTGGATCCCGTAGAGTAATACGGATGCGTAGGGGTGCTAATACCTTCCCTTCGCATAACCGACTCCCGAACCCAAGATTTGGTTGCGAGACCCCGTCTTGTCCTTTCCTTTTTCAGGTTTACTTCGAGCGTTTCCTTTCCCTCCTTTGGGATGAATAACGCACGGTGGCGACTCTTCTGTCTTTTTCTTTCGCCGGTTGTTTTTTTTGCGCACTGTATTTTTCAGGTTGCGACAGTTGGCGACTCTGCTGGGGAGCTACGAAGTTGACCTCTTGCTGGTCCATCTTCCCTAAGCGAGTCCCTCCTAGCTTGTGTGATTTCTTGTTTATCGGGTGTTCATGCTTTTGTACATTTATTTGCTTACCTGCTTGCATGCATCTGTTGTATCTATTGGATCTGTTTGTTTGTTTGTTGGGATGGGATGTTCTATGAGAGATAAGCCCATTACCCAGGCTTGAGTGTACACACAGGTTTTAGAATGGATGATCATGAGGCTTGCGTGGCATGTTGCTACGTTAAGTCGTTCGTGAAGAACCACACCCAGACGAGGTTTCTTTTGGATATATTATGTCCTACGGATGTTCCTTAACGACATGGTGTTCCTTTAGAAATCGTCGACTCTGGTGACCATTTCCCGAGAACTTAGTCGAGGCCTCTCCTCCGAGACGTGATTATGTTAGCTCTGGTGGGCACATTCTTGTTGATCAATCCGAGGACCCCGAGACTGGGAACTTGCTATTAGGATGTCCTGTTCATGGGAGTCAGTGGAGGTCTTTTATCCCGTAATAATGCCAAACCTTCAGTGGTAAACGTATTATTCGCGACTGAAGGGCTGAAGCTGACGAACTTCTGTTCTTAGAACCTACCAGTGAGGGGTGGGCTAAATTCAGGAAACCTTAACCTCCAACCAACCCGGTTTTCTAGAGCAGAGTTTTGGTCTTCTATTATATTCCTTAGTGAATTTCTCTCCAGGAAGTGCAATCTGACAGATGTTCAAGCGGATCCATCAATTCTGATTGACATGCCTTTGTATTGCATAACATCATCTGCATATTTGCATCCAACATCTCATGCTTATTCATTTGCAGGGTATTCCCTTTCAAAATGGGGGTGCCTTAAAACTGAACAAGCAGTGCATCGCATACCATGCATATTAACCCTTGTCTGTTTTGCAGGTGTCACCGCAGTGTCTAATGTTTGTTCCCTGTATCAGGCAGTTATTGGTCCCAAGCGAGTCCACAGGTACTCGACAAAGGAAAATCGTCCACAGCTAGCGATGGACCAAGTACAGAAAGAGCTGGCTGATATGCGTGAAAGGATGGATCAGTTCATGACATTGATGACTGGTATGGCAGAAGGCCAAGCGAAGCTGAGGGAATTGGTTGAGCAACCGAGACCCGATCCGGAGGTGGAGATACCAAATCCTGAGGGAAACCCGGGTAATGTTGGCAACACAGGGAATGTTGGGAATGGTATTGGCGGAAGGTACAATGTGAATCAAGGAATTAGAATTAACGGGCACTCCGTTATTGAAGATTATCAGTGTGATCAATTTTCTTTGCACAACGAGGCCCTCGAGACCACTCGCCGTATGGATGAGCTTGCTGAGAAGTTCAAATCTTTGGAGTCTCAAAATTCCTTAGGCTTTGATGTCACAAATCTTGGTCTGGTTCAGGGAGTAAGGATTCCTCACAAGTTCAAACCCCCTACTTTTGAGAAATACAACGGGGCTTCTTGCCCACGCACTCATCTCCAATCTTATTTGGGAAGGTTGGGAGCTCACACGGAAGATGAAAAGTTGTGGATGTACTATTTTGAAGACATTCTAACTGGAGCTTCTCGTGAATGGTATTCTCATTTGTCTCGTACTACCATCGAGAGCTGGAAAGACTTGGCAAAGGCTTTTGTCAAGCAATATCAATACAACTTGGACATGGCTCCAAATCGGACCTTGTTGCAAGGTATGTCCCAGACTGCCAAGGAGACCTTTAGAGAATATGCTCAGCGTTGGAGACAGATTGCTGCGTCCGTCCAACCCCCTATGTCTGAAAGGGAGATGGCGGACATGTTCATGAACACTCTTCAAGGCAATTATATTGAGAGATTGGTTGCTTGCCCGTCAATCAGCTTTGCAGAGATAGTAATTGCTGGAGAAAGAATCGAGAGTCTGTTGAAGATGGGCCGAATTCAAGACAATAGTGCTTCCAACTCATCAGGTCCCAAGAGACCGTTTGCTGGTAACGGTCAGCGAAGAAAAGAAGGCGACGCAAGCGTTGTGTATGCCGGCAGAGGCAGGGGTAGAGGACGCCCTACATATTATCAAGATCAAGTGGCCGCAGTCACTATTCCAACACCTGTTCCTCAACCGCAATATCATCCGCAACAACAACCCAGGTACAACAATCAACAACAAGGAGGTAATCTGGGTCAGCAGAGACACTATCAACAACGTCCAAGGCAGACGGACCGGGTCATCGAGCCAATCCCAATGCCTTATTCAGTATTACTTCCCAAGCTGATTGACATGAATCTGGTTACATTGAGAACTCTGGCCCCACCAATCGATCCCAATAATTTGCCTAGAGGTTATGATGTCAACGCCAAATACGCTTTTCACTCCAACGCACCTGGCCATACTACAGATAATTGCAAGGCTCTCCAGTTAAAGGTACAAGATTTGAGAGATGCCCAGGCTATCAATTTTGCTCCGGTGCCTAATGTTATCCAGAACCCGATGCCGGCTCACGGCGGGCAGAGGATTAATGTTGTTGATAGTGGAGAAACTTTGAATTTGGTTTCTGATGTGACTAAGGTGAAGACTTTGCTATCGGTGGTTAAAGACCGACTTCTGAAAGGACAGATTTTCCCGGGCTGTGGGGAAGAATGCAGAAATTGTCAAGCTGCCGAAAACGGATGTGACAGTTTGAGAAGGGGTATTCAGCAGCTGATAGATGAAGGTTGTCTTCAGTTCGATCAGGCCTGTCCGGTGAAGAATGATGTATCGACGGTGACGTTTTATTTCACTCCTGAAGAAATATATGTTCCCGAGAGACTCGCTCCGACAACAATATATTTCCCAGAAAGTACAGAACCAGCAGCGGTGAACATCGAAAGTTCAGCACCAGTCGCAATTTACTCTGACAGCCCTCAACCGACTTTGGTTGGTCCAATCACCATCATGGTACCAGGACCTGTTCCGTATGAGAAATTTCAGTGCTATCCCGTGGCACTATGGTGCTGATATCTACTTCCAGGGGCAGAAAGTTAACGAAGAAGACATTCACATTGGTAGCTCCGCTGTAGGCAATGTTGGAGGGGTTGGTGGCTTCACTCGCAGTGGACGCCTATTTGCACCATCAACATTACGCGAGAATACTGAAGCCGAGGCAGCTGCCAAGGCTAAAGGGAAACAGGTATCCACCGAAGAGGTTACTACTGAGGAAGATCCTCCTAAGACCGCATTCGAGAAGGAAGTGGATGAGTTTATGAGGATTATCAAGAAAAGTGACTACAAGGTAGTCGACCAGCTAAATCAGACACCCTCAAAGATCTCCATTCTCTCACTATTGCTGTGCTCTGAGGCGCACAAAGCAGCCTTGTTGAAAGTACTGAATATGGCCTATGTTCCACCGGAGATAACTGTTAACCAGCTGGAGTCGGTAGTTTCCAATGTAAACGCTAGCCGGGGGCTAGGTTTCACCGATAATGACCTGACACCTGAGGGCAGCAATCACAACAAAGCCGTGCATATCACAATGGAGTGCAAAGGGGTGGTGCTTTCCCATGCTTTGGTTGATACAGGCTATTCTCTGAATGTTCTTCCAAAGAAAGCCTTAATGAAGTTGGATTGCGATGACACCATCCTGAGGCCAAGTAACTTAGTTGTGAGGGCTTTTGATGGCTCTAAGAGAGCTGTTTTTGGCGAAGTTGAGTTGCCAGTTAAGATTGGACCGCAGGTGTTCAAGAGCACCTTTTATGTGATGGATATCCAGCCTGCCTACAGCTGTCTGCTAGGTCGGCCTTGGATTCATGCTGCCGGTGCTGTTACTTCTACCCTCCACCAGAAGCTCAAATATGAACTAGAAGGTCAGATCGTCACTGTATGTGGTGAAGAGGATATTTTTGTTAGCCACCTGTCTACATTTAAGTATGTAGAGATGGACGGCGAGATGTATGAGATGCTGTGTCAGGGCTTCGAAACTACAAACATCAATGAGGTCGCGCTCGAAGCTGTCTTTTCACCTGAGTTTGAGAAGGTCGGGACTTCTATCTCTTCATACAAGCAAGCTGTCGAAGTGGTTAAAGCTGGTAATGCCCATGGCTGGGGCAAATTTGTGGAGCCAGTCATCAAAGAAGACAAGTTTGGATTGGGGTATGCTCCGGGATCTCAGAAGAATGAAACCGGTACTCTCTCCAGCGGGGGTTTGGTTTCTCCCCACACCGTCAATGCTGCAGATGAAGACAAGGCTGACAGCGACTGTGACTTAGATAGCTGGATTCGCCCGTGTGTCCTGGAAGAAAAGCTCGACAATTGGTCGTCTGAAAAAACCGTCCGGGTTACTCTGCTGAAAGAGTGATTTTTATTGTTTTCCTTTATTACATGCATAATAAAGTCTTACACTTTGCCCAAGGTGTAACGGCTCATTTGTAGGGCCATCCATTTAGTTACGTTTCGCAATTATTTTTATCATCAATAAAGGACGGCTTTTGCAAACAATTTTGTGTTCTCTTTCTTTCAGTTTTTTTTCTTTTTACAAAAAAAATGGCAATGTTTCTTTTTTCATTTTTCCTTTCTCTCAAAAAAAAATCTCTCATTCTAAGGTAAAGCATGATCCTCCATCATGCAGAGCCGACCACTCGGATCTCACTGCTAACGACACTGCTATGGCCAAGTATGACTTCGACAATCCTATCTATCAAGCCGAAGAAGGGGCTGAGGAAGATTGTGAATTGCCTGAAGGGTTAGCCAGATTGTTGAAACAGGAGGACCGAGCTATTACACCTTATCAGGAGGTGGTTGAGACCATCAACGTTGGTACCGAAGACGACAAGAAAGAGATCAAGATCGGGGCCAGTCTACAGGCCGAGAGGAAAGACCGTTGATCATGTACTTGACTGTGTTAGAAAGGTCAATGGGTTGTGTGCTCGGTCAGCATGACGAGTCAGGTCGAAAAGAGCATGCAATATACTACCTTAGCAAAAGTTTACCGACTGTGAACAAAGATACTCATTGCTCAAGAAAACTTGCCGCGCTTTGGCATGGGCTGCTCGCCGACTAAGACAGTATATGTTGACTCACACGACTCTATTGATATAAAAAATGGATCCAGTCAAGTATATTTTTGAAAAGCCATCACTTACCGGAAAGGTTACTAGGTGACAAATGATACTGACAGAGTATGACATCCAATACACTTCACAAAAAGCCATCAAGGGAAGTGTCTTGTCAGACTATCTTGCAGAGCAACCGATTGATGATTACCAACCTATGAGGTTTGACTTTCCTAATGAGGACATCATGTTTCTCAAATCGAAAGATTGAGAGGAACCACTCCCGGAGGAGGGGCCTGACCCTGAATCCAAATGGGTTATGATGTTTGATGGGGCGGTCCACGTCAATGGTCGCGGAGTTGGTATAGTGTTGATCACACCGGAAGGGGTTCATATGCCATTTGGTGCCAGAATAACTTTTCCCTGCACCAACGATGAAGCCGAATACGAAGCTTGTATCCTAAGACTTGAGGAAGCCGTCAATATACAGATTAAAACCCTGGATGTATACGGGGATTCAGCTTTGGTCATCAATCAAACCAACGGGAAATGGTGCTATGCTAGAACTACGTACCCAGAATTGACGTATCTCGGTCAGAGACGAATGAAGAAAGCATTTGGTCAGAAAGTGCGCCCTCGGGGGTATCAAGTCGGTGAATTGGTACTCAAAAGATTTCTTCCTCCCAACACAGATCATAGGGGCAAATGGACACCGGACTATGAGGGTCCGTACGTGGTTAAAAGGATTTTCTATGGCGGAGTTTTGATGCTAACAACCATGGATGGCGAAGGATTCCCGTCCCCTATTAACTCAGACGCAGTTAAAAAAAAAATACTTCGCATAAAATAGACCCGCTGGACGATAAAAAGAATAGTCCAGGCAAAAAAGGGCATCCCGACGAACCAAAAAAAAAAGAATAAAGAGGGGATATAAAAAAAGAGTACACCCGGTGAGTCGAAAACCCAAAAGGGCGGCTCAGGCAAAAATGGGTATCCCGGTGGATTGAAAACCCGAAAAGGGGGCGATCCAGGCAAAAGTTAGGGAATAAGCGAATAACTGTGATCTGAGTTCATCAGTGTTATATCACCATTTCATTCAATCCGGCAATCTTCGAAGGTTAAAGATCGACTAATCATCCACTTCAGAAAGCAAGATGAGCAGAGCGTCTTGAGGACATACAAGTCATAGCAGAGTCAAAACTCAGTGGGACCCCGTATCCACGTTGCCATTAGGATAGTTCTCTTTTTATAGCGATCACCTCTTTTCAGGGATCAGCTTCCTGATACCCTCGCATATTCCTGGCACAAATTTTCTCCCAAGTAAGAGTCGAATAATTCAGTTAAAGAGCCTCTTTATTTTTCATTTATCAGGTTGTTTGCAAAAATGTCCGAATTTTTGATAAAACATATTGCATATGAACATAATGGTGGCTTTTGCAGATGATTTGCACAGGAAAACATTTAAAATTGCTTTGAATGTGCTTAATCCCGGACGGTGAATTCAAACCGAGTAATTCCCCCGAGGCATACGTGTATTTTTGGTTGCAGGTCACAGGAACCGGATGCCAAGTCATGAATCCTCATCCCCAAGCGGTTGACAAAGTCTCTCCTCAGCAGAGCATGTTCCCCAACAGAGTTGACAGTATCCACACTGTCTATCCCCAGTAGAGTTGACAGTATCCAGACTATATATCCCCAGCGGAGTTGACAGTGTCAGACTGTATCTTCCTAGCAACAACGGAGTGGTTGCATAACCAACAGATGAGAGGGTGGCGTTCCCAGTGTTCATCTCATCCCCAGCAGATTATTTCTAACAGATTTGTTCTAATCCCCAGCTTGAGGACGATTAGCAAGTTCATATCCCCAGCAAAGGCCGTTTCCTACGACATTTCCCCAAGAAGTGTTTTCCCCACAAACTCTCCTCACAGAGCCTCGCCGAACAAAGTTTCCATAGTTGATACTCCCCTCGCAAGGTCAACTTTTCAAGCAGCCAATTTATTTTTGGTGGCTCATTGGTCCCGGCAGACGGATCATTCCCCACAGAGCATTCAAGGATTGATACAGCGATCTGTTCCCTACCGGAGTTTGCTTCCCCAAGCAGATTTCTTTTTACACCATGCATAACATTTGCATTTGCATGCATATCATATCAAGCATACACATAAGCTGATAAACAGGTTCTTCCAAGCAGACTGAAGAATTACTTTACAACCAAGGTCATGAGATCCAGCCAGAGGATCAAGCGTGAGTGATCCAGCCTGAGGGTCGTTTTGAAGATTCAGCCTGAGAATCGTTTTCCAGTGATCCAGCTTGAGGTTCATTTTGAAGATTCAGCCTGAGAATCGTGTTCCAGTGATCCAGCCTGAGGGTCCATTTCGAAGATTCAGCCTGAGAATCGTGTTCCAGTGATCCAGCCTGAAGGTCATTTCAAAGATTCAGCCTGAGAATCGTGTTCCAGTGATCCAGCCTGAGGGTCATTTCGAAGATTCAGCCTGAGAATCGTGTTCCAGTGATCCAGCCTGAGGGTCATTTCGAAGATTCAGCCTGAGAATCGCGCTCCAGTAAGCCAGCCTAAGACTCAATTTGAAGATTCCCCAGTGAAGTCGCCTACAAGCTTTATTTCCCCAGCAAGCCCAAGTCTAATTGAGGAGTCGTTATAACATGTTCTAGCCCGAAGAATATGTACGAAGCCCAAAAGTGGAATATGCTCGAAGCTGCATATCTAATATGAAGGTTGGGTGTAGATTTCAAAAGAGGGTCAACCAGCGCATGCCTCAGATGCGGGATCCTAATGATGGGAATTTATCATCAAAACAACCCAGATCTAGCCAGAAGATCGAAATAGATTCAGCCAGAGAATCGAAACAAAGGAGATCTAGCCAGAAGATCGAAGAAGATCTAGCCAGAAGATCGAAGTCAGGTCTAGCCCGAAGACCGGAAATAGATTCAACCAGAGAATCGAAACAAAGGAGATCTAGCCAGAAGATCGAAGAAGATCTAGCCAGAAGATCGAAGTCAGGTCTAGCCCAAAGACCGGAAATAGATTCAGCCAGAGAATCGAAACAATTCAGATCTAGCCAGAAGATCGAAGTAGATTCAACCAGAGAATCAAAGGAAATAGATTCAGCCAGAGAATCGAAACGAAGGAGATCTAGCCAGAAGATCAAAATCGTATCCAGCCCGAGGATCAAAATTAATATCCAGCCAGAGGATCGAAACTCCAGATTAAGCCAGAGGATCGGAAGAAAAATAAACAGCGCGGTGTATTTCTGCGTTTTTGTGGTGTTCTCGGAGCGCAAAATTTCGGTCTATCTTTGGTATTCAATCACAACTCACCCCGTTTGTCTGATAAACTGTTCGCTTTCATCCTACTCGGTTTAGCTGATGATTGAATAGGGGCAGCTGTAACACCTCAAAATTTGCCCTCCTCATTCATGCATTCATTTAGCATTTCATATTGCATTTCATCATGTCAATCAAAAAAAAAAAAAACGGAAAAAAAACTAAGAAACATAAATAAATAAATAAATAAAAAATAATAATTTTTTACAAAAAAAATAAATAAATAAAAATAATAATAAAAAAATAAAAAAATATATAATAAAAAAAATTTGGACTTGGGTCTCTCTCATTTGAGCCCACAAAACCATGAAATTCAGTCTATAAATACCAAGGCTTCACTTGAGAAAAAGGAAGAGAAGCAAAATACTCTGAGGTTTCCTTGAAACAAAACCCTTGACAAAACCTGGAGAGAAACCTGACAGAGAACTCAGAGTAACCCCCAGGCAGCTCTGAAAAATTCAATCTGACTCACACACTTTCATTGCCTTGCAAATCCAGCCGTGCCATTTGATTTCAACCGGTCTCTCCCATCAGGTTTGCCTCATTCCCATGATTTTATGCTCTTAATTTGGATCATCTGAATGTATGAGGTATGATGGATGAATTTCGTTATGTTTTTGCCCACGGGTTTAATTATGCATGAATGGGTGAAACCTATGTGATCAGTCACCATTTATGCTAGACATTCCACTATTTAACCGTGAATAAGTCAGGTAAACTGTGTAAACTGAAGCATTTTTAGTTAGATATAAGCTCAATTCTATAATATAAAGTGTGTTGTTACTTATGAGTTTCTTGAGGATATTTTACACTTTTGGGTATGTTAGTAGGTAAAAAACCAGTTTGGAAGCTCAGGGAATCAAACGGCAGATGCGAAATTGAGCCCGAGCAAGAAAACAGAAGAAAATATCAATTTTTGGAGAACCTGCTGTCCATACGCGTATGGCCTTACATGATACGCGTATGGACCTTCCCAGTACGCGTAGCATACGTATATGACCAGAGGGATGGAAAATCTAGCCAAAAGACAAGCTTCTGGTGATACGCGTACCAGACTGGGCAATACGCGTACCAGACTTCCCAATACGCGTACCAGCCTGGGCAATACGCGTATCAGAGGCTGTCTTACGTGCAGTACGCGTTTGAGACTAGGCAATACGCGTATGAGACTGGGCAATACGCGTATGGAGCCTAAAATCAGGAAAAGTCCAACTGAATAGCTATTTAGAGGGCAGAACACGATTTTCCAGGGGTTAGACGATTTTGGAGAAAAAAAAGACGCGTTTTGAGAGCTGGAGACTCTACGATTATCAGAGGATTCATATGTTCAAGAGTTTTCTGACGATTGAATATTGATTCCTCACGAAATTCTGTAATGACAACAATGTTAATCTTTGTTTTTATTTCGATTATGAGTAGCTAAACCCCCCATTGCTAGGGGGATGACCCTGATTCTGAATGTGACAGATTTTATGTTTATGAGTGCATTGACTATTTCTTCTTTTCCATTGATTTGTTCTTATTACCGTTCTTTATGCTTTATTCGTCGGACCAACGAATGATGATTAATATGAATAGTTTAAGCTGGACAGCGATTATTCATTGATCTGGATAAGAACTTTGGATAGTAAAAATAACTTAGGACTAGGGATTTTCTATCTGACCGGTAATTCTTGATATTTGAATGCTTGAGTATGAACTTAATTATTTATGGACATAGTAATTAGGTTACATAATCAAAGGTCTCTTCACTAAGGAATTAGGAATAGATACTCTTGAGGACCGGAATTAATTGGACAGGAATATTGTCTAAACTTTCATAAATTATATCTGTTACAGGAAGTTTCATTCACCGAACCCTAGCAATCTTCTCTCATTTGTATCTCGTTCAACCTTTTTACTTGTTTTATTTATTTGCAATTGGTAGTATAATTACTCACAACACAAAAACCAAAGGCTTTTGTCTAATTGAAACAATCGATAAACTCTGTATCGTCAAGCAGTCCTTGAGATCGACAAACGGGGAATTTCCCTTTTATTACTACAGTGAGAAAAATAGTACACTTGCTATTTTCCCATCAAGTTTTTGGCGCCGTTGCCGGGGACTGCCAAAGATAATAGAGTTTATTAATTTATTTTCAATTAGAATTTTGTTGCTCTGCATCCAAAATTTTATTTACTGTTAATTTTATATTTTTTTATTATTATTATAACTAATTTCTGTCTAATCTGTGTATGCGAGGTAAGGCCTCAGCTAATTTTCATTTTGACGCAGAACCAGAGAGAACATTGCGCGCAAAGCTCAGAGAAGCTAGAAGAAAGAAACTGGCATACTCTGACACCGAAGAACCGGTCACACCTGGCACACCAGTCTCTGTTCACTCCGAAAAATCTGAGTCAGACACAGATTCACATCCAGACACTGTAAACATGGCTGCAGACCCACCCCCAGCGGAAAGACTGTTAGGTGACTATGGCAGACAGAATAACCCAGCAGTGCGGTTGACCATTGTTAACCAACCTGTTAATGTTGCTCACTTCCAGTTACACCCATCAACTATCCACCAGTTAGAAAGCAAACCTTTTGCAGGAAAGATCAATGAGGATGCAAACAAGCATCTGCAGAGGTTTCTGACTATGACTACATCATTAAAAATTGATGGGCATTCTGAAGAGGCAAAGAGATTGGTCATGTTCCCATTCACGTTATCTGAGGACGCTGAGGAATGGTTCTATTCCCTACCCGCAGGAAGCATTACTACTTGGCAACAAATGGAAATAACATTCTTGAACGAGTATTTTCCTGCTTCTGTGTATATCCGTAAGAGGTATGACATTGTGAATTTTAAACAGAAAGACGGAGAGACACTTGGAGATGCATACAAAAGATTCAAGAGATGTTTAGTTGCATGTCCTACACATAATCTGGATGAAACTGAACAAATGCAGAATTTTGTAAACGGGTTGAAGATGAGAACTAAGCAACTCATTGATACAGCTGCTGGTGGCTCATCTAATTTTTCAACAGCAACTGGTATTAAAAAGATCATCGAAGCTATTGCAACGAATGAGCATTTGGAATTATATGACCGTACTGTGAATCAGCCGGAGGGAAAAATTGACTTGAAATTAGCAAATCAGGTAGTGAAAATGGAAGACCAGATTGCTGCTGAGGTTGAAAGAAGATTGAAAGCGATGAATTTAGGTACCCAGACTGTTGCTCAAGTTCAACCGGTTCCGACCATGATTTGTGAGATTTGTAGTGGACCACACTTTACCATGCATTGTGTTGCAACCGCAGAACAAGTGCAAGCTATAAATTACCTGAGGCAAAATAATCCCTACTTAAATACATATAATCCGGGGTGGAAAAATCATCCTAATTTCTCTTGGAAAGATCAGCAAGGTAATATTCAGAACCAAGGACCTCCACAACAACAACCACCTTACCAACCACAATATCAATCGCAACAGCAACCTTATCAGCAACAAATACCGAAGAAAGCGGATTGGGAGATTGCTATAGAGAAGATGGCAACTCAGAATATGCAATTTCAGGAGGAGACCAGGAATAATCAGAAGAGCACCAATGCATCCATTAAAAATCTGGAGATTCAATTGGGTCAGATAGCACAACAGATAACAAATTTTCAAACATCGGGCACATTACCTAGTGCAACAGTGACAAATCCGAGGGAGCACCATAATGTGAGTGCGGTAACAACAAGAAGCGGAAGATATGTTGAAGATCGTAAGAAGAAGGATGAAGAAGAAGATCAGTTGCTTGAAGTGGACCTGGAAATCTTAGAAAACAAGACACCACCTGAGGAAGAAATTTTAATACCGCCGGTGGTACAAGAAAAGCTCCCTGAACCAAAACCCATCATTAAGCTTCCTTTCCCACAAAGAAACAAAAAGAAGAAGCAAGATGAGAAAATTTTTCAGAAATTCATGGAGTTGTTCAGGAAATTAGAAATCAATATTCCATTCTCTGAGGCACTCGAGCAGATGCCTATCTATGCGAAATTCATGAAAGACATCATCTCCAAGAAGCGCACCACTGACGCTGACCCTGTTATACTAACTGAAACTTGTAGTGCTATTTTGCAGGGTATGAAGATTCCAGTGAAGAAGCCAGATAGAGGTTCTGTGACTATCCCGTGTACCATTGGAGATAGGTCCTTTAAAAGGGCGCTGATTGATTTGGGGGCTAGTGTTAGCCTTATGCCTTTGTCTATTTACAGAAAGCTAGGAATTGGAAATGTTCAAGATACCAGAATGACACTTCAATTTGCTGACCACTCAGTGAAGAGACCTTTTGGGGTAGTTGAGGATGTTCTGGTCAAAGTTGATAAATTTGTTTTTCCTGTTGATTTTGTAATTTTGGAAATGCCAGAAGATGAAGAGATACCTCTGATTCTGGGCAGACCTTTCTTAGAAACAGGGAGATGCAATATAGATATAGAGGAAGGTACCATGACCCTAAAGGTGTATGATGAAGAGCTCAGAATTGATGTCTGAGATACTATGAAACATAAAGAGAATATATGTACAAACCACTCTGTGGAAGTGATTGATCAAATTGTAACTAGCACAATTCAAAGAAAGTTTCCTGAATTACCGTTAGAAAGAGTTCTTAGTCTGTCGGTCAGAGAGATGGAAGAGAAGGATGAGGAAAAAGAAAAAGAAGTGCTTGCTATGCTGGATACACAAACCCCTTGGAGGAAATACAACCCACGCAGGTGGGAGGATCTGAGAGCTTCACCAGAATTAAAAGATGAAAAGGTACTGAAGAAACATAAAAGTGGTATTGGTGTTTTAAATGAGAAGAATGGCGACACCTTCAAGGTTAATGGTCAGAGGTTGAAACCATATGATCCCGGTGAAGGGGGACCAATTGAAACTGTTAAACTCATCTGAGTATGAGGTGTCCCGTCGAGCCATGCGACGTTAAACGAAGCGCTGCTTGGGAGGCAACCCAAGGGAGGTTTGAAATTTCTTTGTGTATTTTTCTTTTTGGTTTATTCAGTTTTTATTTTCTTTTGCTTGGATGTAATCACCTATTATGGGTTGGCTTAATCTAATGAATTTGATTTTGTTTACCTCCATTTTCCTGTTTATTTCGTTAGATATGTGACTATGTCTGGCTATTGGTTTTCTTGATCACTTACGCCAAATACTTGGGCGTCCTCTCTTTCAGTCCCCTGACTGTAGATACTGTTGTTTATGATTGGACGCACTGGTTAAGATTAACATCAGAACCACGAGCATGAGCTTTGAACTCAGAGGTATGATAGAACAAGTCAGCTTAACCCGTCCTGGTGAGATCAGAAAAAGCCAAACACTTATCATCATATGAGAGATATCAGGTATGTCTTTATCAATCTTGGTTTGCGTATGTTCTTTTGTTATTATTAGCTGTACGACTACACACACTGAGGCATGTTTTTGTTTATCACCTAGAGCCTTTCTAGCCATCCCATTATTATTATTATCCATTGTTCTACCCTGTTGAGCCTGTTAATCATTTATTTCTGATATACCCGTTTTTTCTAAAACCATGACCTTGTACCTATCCTACCCTGTTCAGAGTATGTGAGGATTGATTTCATCTCTACGTTTCTATCTAAGTTTGGGGTTGCTGTTGGAATAGCAACCTTTAAGTTTGGGGTAGCTTTGCAGTACGTGAATAGTAAGTGAATGTCGTATAAAAAATAAAAAAATAAAAAATAAAAAAAACAACAACAACATGAAAAGAAAGAAAGAGAAAAGCGAAAAACAATAAAAGAACAGCTTTTGAAAAATGCTACATTCACTATAGATAAAAGGAAAAGAGGATTGCAAAACCCTACAGGAATAATAGGAAAGAAACGTAGTGAGAGAATGATTTCATGTACTCTGAACCAAAAGACCCAAAAACCGTTGTTCCAATTTCATACCCTACCTAAACCAAAGCCCCGTTACAACCCAAAAAGACCTCAAAAAGTGTGTGTGATTGTACATGTTGATAGGATGAGAGAATTTATTCAAACTTCTGATTTGATATTGCATATTGTGATTTGAGAGTGATAACACTTTAACCCAGAGAGACTTGGTGAGAGTGTGATATAAGCTGACAGGTAAAGTCATATCTCTGAGGGAAAGAGTTTCTATCTCGTTGGCTATGTGGAAGAATTAGAAAACCTGAAAAACATCAAGAGGTCCAGTGCGAAAGATTTCAGCAGTATTGTGGTAAGAACTGTTTTACAGTAAGTTTGGGGTGACATGATCTTTGATGGTAATAAAATGTTACTTGAGGACAAGCAACAAGCTAAGTTTGGGGTTGTGATCAGTCACCATTTATGCTAGACATTCCACTATTTAACCGTGAATAAGTCAGGTAAACTGTGTAAACTGAAGCATTTTTAGTTAGATATAAGCTCAATTCTATAATATAAAGTGTGTTGTTACTTATGAGTTTCTTGAGGATATTTTACACTTTTGGGTATGTTAGCAGGTAAAAAACCAGTTTGGAAGCTCAGGGAATCAAACGACAGATGCGAAATTGAGCCCGGGCAAGAAAACGGAAGAAAAATCAATTTTTGGAGAACCTGCTGTCCATACGCGTATGGCCTTACATGATACGCGTATGGACCTTCCCAGTACGCGTAGCATACGTATATGACCAGAGGGATGGAAAATCTAGCCAAAAGACAAGCTTTTGGTGATACGCGTACCAGACTGGGCAATACGCGTACCAGACTTCTCGATACGCGTACCATCCTGGGCAATACGCGTATCAGAGGCTGTCTTACGTGCAGTACGCGTTTGAGACTAGGCAATACGCGTATGAGACTGGGCAATACGCGTATGGAGCCCAAAATCAGGAAAAGTCCAACTGAATAGCTATTTAGAGGGTAGAACACGATTTTCCAGGGGTTGGACGATTTTGGAGAAAAAAAAGACGCGTTTTGAGAGCTGGAGACTCTACGATTATCAGAGGATTCATATGTTCAAGAGTTTTCCGACGATTGAAGATTGATTCCTCACGAAATTCTGTAATGCAACAATGTTAATCTTTGTTTTTATTTCGATTATGAGTAGCTAAACCCCCCATTGCTAGGGGGGTGACCCTGATTTTGAATGTGACAGATTTTATGTTTATGAGTGCATTGACTATTTCTTCTTTTCCATTGATTTGTTCTTATTACCGTTCTTTATGCTTTATTCGTCGGACCAACGAATGATGATTAATATGAATAGTTTAAGTTGGACAGCGATTATTCATTGATCTGGATAAGAACTTTGGATAGTAAAAATAACCTAGGACTAGGGATTTTCTATCTGACCGATAATTCTTGATATTTGAATGCTTGAGTATGAACTTAATTATTTATGGACATAGTAATTAGGTTATATAATCAAAGGTCTCTTCACTAAGGAATTAGGAATAGATACCCTTGAGGACCGGAATTAATTGGACAAGAATATTGTCTAAACTTTCATAAATTATATTTGTTACAGGAAGTTTCATTCACCGAACCCTAGCAATCTTCTCTCATTTGTATCTCGTTCAACCTTTTTACTTGTTTTATTTATTTTTAATTGGTAGTATAATTACTCACAACACAAAAACCAAAGGCTTTTGTCTAATTGAAACAATCGATAAATTCTGTATCGTCAAGCAGTCCTTGAGATCGACAAACGGGGAATTTCCCTTTTATTACTACAGTGAGAAAAATAGTACACTTGCTATTTTCCCATCAAGTTGCCTTGAATGTTTAATCACATGATTTCTGAAATGTATGCCACAGGGTTTGAGGTTTCTGAAACCATACTGTTATTCATGAAAAAAATGCTTATCGTGTTTCGCTAACCCTTTTGTTGAGTTTTTGTGAGGGCTCACAAACTCTTGCAGAGATGGTTTGCGTGGTTTTCCCACTTTATTTGTGGGATACCCCCTGGAGGTTCATTCCGATTACCTGTACTGACTCACTTTTCTTTGATGGCATCAGCTTCGGAGATCCCTGGGTTTCTTACTTCTTTAATTGCTGTTACTTCGGATCTTCATCCGTGTGGTACTTTTACCTCTTTTCCGCATTTTATCGCTTTCTTAGCTGGAAGACCTCGATAGGAGGCATTTGTTTTCTTTTGTTTATTTACTTCTGAGCCCCTTGTTGGCACATTTACTTTATACATGTTTGTTTTGTATGTGTTCGTATCCCTGCAGGTAGCGCGGTTCCTTCATCAAGGACTGCCTTTTTGCCCTTGAGCATCCCAAACCCTAAAACCCAAAGCAACACGTTTACTCCTTCTACTACAGGCGAGTAAGTCTCCAAAGGTCGAGCATCCGGTAGATTGCGTAGTGACGTCGTTCGTCCAAAACCCAATCCATAACCCCATAGTTAGCCGAACTACGTTTTTCTCTGATTCTCAGGCCAGATGTGATACGTAGGCATAAGACGCGATGTCTTAGCGAGCACACATCCCCCCAACCCATAGGTTAGCCGAGCTACGAAGACTCTGATTCTCATATTCAAATGAGATACGTATGCAGTGGGTGCGACATCCGCGCGAGTCATTTTCATTTAACCGTTTTTTTTTTGGCAAACAGCACAAGATAAACCCACACCCTTTAGACGAGAACTACAAAAGTGGATCCCGTAGAGTACTAGGGATGCGTAGGGGTGCTAATACCTTCCCTTCGCATAACCGACTCCCGAACCCAAGATTTGGTTGCGAGACCCCGTCTTGTCCTTTCCTTTTTCAGGTTTACTTCGAGCGTTTCCTTTCCCTCCTTTGGGATGAATAACACACGGTGGCGACTCTTCTGTCTTTTTCTTTCGCCGGTTGTTTTTTTTGCGCACTGTATTTTTCAGGTTGCGACAGGTTGGTGGCTTCACTCGCAGTGGACGCCTATTTGCACCATCAACATTACGCGCGAATACTGAAGCCGAGGCAGCTGCCAAGGCTAAAGGGAAACAGATGGCCGCCGAAGAGGTTACTACTGAGGAAGATCCTCCTAAGACCGCATTCGAGAAGGAAGTGGATGAGTTTATGAGGATTATCAAGAAAAGTGACTACAAGGTAGTCGACCAGCTAAATCGGACATCCTCAAAGATCTCCATTCTCTCACTATTGCTGTGCTCTGAGGCGCACAGAGCAACCTTGTTGAAAGTACTGAATATGGCCTATGTTCCACCGGAGATAACTGTTAACTAGTTGAAGTCGGTAGTTTCCAATGTAAAGGCTAGCCGGGGGCTAGGTTTCACCGATAATGACCTGACATCTGAGGGCAGGAATCACAACAAAGCCTGGCATATCACAATGGAGTGCAAAGGGGTGGTGCTTTCCCATGTTTTGGTTGATACAGGCTCTTCTCTGAATGTTCTTCCAAAGAAAGCCTTAACGAAGTTGGATTGCGATGACACCATCCTGAGGCCAAGTAACTTAGTTGTGAGGGCTTTTGATGGCTCTAAGAGAGTTGTCTTTGGCGAAGTTGAGTTGCCAGTTAAGATTGGACCGCAGGTGTTCAAGAGCACCTTTTATGTGATGGATATCCAGCCTGCCTACAGCTGTCTGCTAGGTCGGCCTTGGATTCATGTTGCCGGTGCTGTTACTTCTACCCTCCACCAGAAGGTCAGGTCGTCAGTGTCTATGGTGAAGAGGATATTTTTGTTAGCCACCTGTCTACATTTAAGTATGTAGAGATGGACGGCGAGATGCACGAGATACTGTGTCAGGGCTTCGAAGCCATAAACATCAATGAGGTCGTGCCCGAAGCTGTCTTTTCACCTGAGTTTGAGAAGGTCAGGACTTTTATCTCTTCATACAAGCAAGCTGTCAAAGTGGTTAAAGCTGGTAATGCCCAAGGCTGGGGCAAATTTGTGGAGCCAGTCATCAAAGAAGACATGTTTGGATTGGGGTATGCTCCGGGATCTCAGAAGAATGAAACCGGTACTCTCTCCAGCGGGGGTTTGGTTTCTCCCCACATCGTCAATGCTGCAGATGAAGACAAGGCTGACAGCGACTGTGACTTAGATAGCTGGATTCGCCCGTGTATCCCGGGAGAAAAGCTCGACAATTGGTCGTCTGAAAAAACCGTCCGGGTTACTCTACTGAAAGAGTGATTTTTATTGTTTTCCTTTATTACATGCATAATAAAGTCTTACACTTTGCCCAAGGTGTAACGACTCATTTGTAGGACCATCCATTTAGTTACATTTCGCAATTATTTTTATCATCAATAAAGGACGGCTTTTGCAAACAATTTTGTGTTCTCTTTCTTTCAGTTTTTTTCTACTTTTACAAAAAAAATGGCAATGTTTCTTTTTTCATTTTTTCTTTCTTTCCAAAAAAAAAATCTCTCATTCTAAGGTAAAGCATGATCCTCCATCATGCAGAGCTGACCACCCAGATCTCACTACTAACGACACTGCTATGGCCAAGTATGACTTCGACAATCCTATCTATTAAGTCGAAGAAGGGGTTGAGGAAGATTGTGAATTGCCTGAAGGGTTAGCCAGATTGTTGAAACAGGAGGACCGAGCTATTACACCTTATCAGGAAGTGATTGAGACCGTCAACATTGGTACCGAGGACGACAAGAATGAAATCAAGATCGGGGCAAGTCTACAGGCCGAGAGGAAAGACCGTTGATCATGTACTTGACTGTGTTAGAAAGGTCAATGGGTTGTGTGCTCGGTCAGCATGACGAGTCAGGTCGAAAAGAGCATGCAATATACTACCTTAGCAAAAGTTCACCGACTGTGAACAAAGATACTCATTGCTCGAGAAAACTTGTCGCGCTTTGGCATGGGCTGCTCGCCGACTAAGACAGTATATGTTGACTCACACGACTCTATTGATATCAAAAATGGATCCAGTCAAGTATATTTTTGAAAAGCCAGCACTTACCGGAAAGGTTACTAGGTGACAAATGATACTGACAGAGTATGACATCCAATACACTTCACAAAAAGCCATCAAGGGAAGTTTCTTGTCAGACTATCTTGCAGAGCAACCGATTGATGATTACCAACCTATGAGGTTTGACTTTCCTGATGAGGACATCATGTTTCTCAAATCTAAAGATTGAGAGGAACCACTCCCGGAGGAGGGGCCTGACCCTGAATCCAAATGGGTTATGATGTTTGATGGGGCGGTCCACGTCAATGGTCGCGGAGTTGGTGTAGTATTGATCACACCGGAAGGGGGTTCATATGCCATTTGGTGCCAGAATAACTTTCCCCTGCACCAACAATGAAGCCGAATACGAAGCTTGTATCCTAAGACTTGAGGAAGCCGTCAATATACAGATTAAAACCCTGGATGTATACGGGGATTCAGCTTTGGTCATCAATCAAACCAACGGGAAATGGTATACACCTCAGCCTCATCTGGCTCCTTACAGAGACTACACGAGAAGATTGTTGACTTTCTTTTGAAGAAAACCAATTTGCTGATGCTTTGTTTACCTTGTCTTCGATGATTAAGGTGCTATGCTGGAACTACGTACCCAGAATTGACGTATCTCGGTCAGAGACGAATGAAGAAAGCATTTGGTCAGAAAGTGCGCCCTCGGGGGTATCAAGTCGGTGAATTGGTACTCAAAAGATTTCTTCCTCCCAACACAGATCACAGGGGCAAATGGACACCGAACTATGAGGGTCCGTACGTGCTTAAAAGGATTTTCTATAGCGGAGCTTTGATGCTACCAACCATGGATGGCGAAGGATTCCCGTCCCCTATTAACTCAGACGTAGTTAAAAAAAAATACTTCGCATAAAATAGACCCGCTGGACGATAAAAAGAATAGTCCAGGCAAAAAAAAAGGGCATCCCGACGAACCAAAAAAAAAAGAATAAAGAGGTTCGGGCAAAAATTAGGGATATAAAAAAGAGTACACCCGGTGAGTCGAAAACCTAAAAGGGCGGCTCAGGCAAAAATGGGTATCCCGGTGGATTGAAAACCCGAAAAGGGGGCGATCCAGGCAAAAGTTAGGGAATAAGCGAATGACTGTGATTTGAGTTCGTCAGTGTTATATCACCGTTTCATTCAATCCTGCAATCTTCGAAGGTTAAAGATTGACTAATCATCCACTTCAGAAAGCAAGATGAGCAGAGCGTCTTGAGGACATACGAGCCATAGCAGAGTCGAAACTCGGTGGGACCCCGTATCCCCATTGCCATTAGGATAGTTCTCTTTTTATAGCGATCACCTCTTTTCAGGGATCAGCTTCCTGATACCCTCGCCTATTCCTGGCACAAATTTTCCCCCTAGTAAGAGTCGAATAATTCAGTTAAAGAGCCTCTTTATTTTTCACTTATCAGTTTGTTTGCAAAAATGTCCGAATTTTTGATAAAACATATTGCATATGAACATAATGGTGGCTTTTGCAGATGATTTGCACAGGAAAACATTTAAAATTGCTTTGAATGTGCTTAATCCCGGACGGTGAATTCAAACCGAGTAATTCCCCCGAGGCATACGTGTATTTTTGGTTGCAGGTCATAGGTACCGGATGCCAAGTCATGAATCCTCATCCCCAAGCGGTTGACAAAGTCTCTCCTCAGCAGAGCATGTTCCCCAGCAGAGTTGACAGTATCCAGACTATATATCCCCAGCGGAGTTGACAGTGTCAGACTGTATCTTCCTAGCAACAGCGGAGTGGTTGCATAACCAACAGATGAGAGGGTGGTGTTCCCAGTGTTCATCTCATTCCCCAGCAGATTATTTTTAACAGATTTGTTAATCCCCAGCTTGAGGGCGATTAGCAAGTTCATATCCCCAGCAAAGGTCGTTTCCTACGACATTTCCCCAAGAAGTGTTTTCCCCACATACTCTCCTCACAGAGCCTCGCCGAACAAAGTTTCCATAGTTGATACTCCCCCCGCAAGGTCAACTTTTCAAGCAGCCAATTTATTTTTGGTGGCTCATTGGTCCTGGCAGACGGATCATTCCCCACAGAGCATTCAAGGATTGATACAACGATCTGTTCCCTACCGGAGTTTGCTTCCCCAAGCAGATTTCTTTTTACACCATGCATAACATTTGCATTTGCAAGCATATCATATCAAGCATACACATAAGCTGATAAACAGGTTCTTCCAAGCAGACTGAAGAATTACTTTACAACCAAGGTCATGAGATCCAGCCAGAGGATCAAGCGTGAGTGATCCAGCCTGAGGGTCGTTTTGAAGATTCAGCCTGAGAATCGTTTTCCAGTGATCTTGCCTGAGGGTCATTTCGAAGATTCAGCCTGAGAATCGTTTTCCAGTGATCCAGCCTGAGGGTCATTTCGAAGATTCAGCCTGAGAATCGTTTTCCAGTGATCCGGCCTGAGGTTCATTTTGAAGATTCAGCCTGAGAATCGTGTTCCAGTGTTCCAGCCTGAGGGTCATTTCGAAGATTCATCCTGAGAATCGTGTACCAGTAAGCCAGCCTAAGGCTCAATTTGAAGATTCCCCAGTGAAGTCGCCTACAAGCTTTATTTCCCCAGCAAGCCCAAGTCTAATTGAGGAGTCGTTACAACATGTTCTAGCCCGAAGAATATGTACGAAGCCCAAAAGTGGAATATTCTCGAAGCTGCATATCTAATATGAAGGTTGGGTGTAGATTTCAAAAGAGGGTCAACTAGCGCATGCCTCAGATGCGGGATCCTAATGATGGGAATTTATCATCAAAACAATCCAGATCTAGCCAGAAGATCGAAGTAGATTCAGCCAGAGAATCGAAACAAAGAAGATCTAGCCAGAAGATCGAAAATCGCAACAATTCAGATCTAGCCAGAAGATCGAAGTAGATTCAGCCAGAGAATCAAAGGAAATAGATTCAGCCAGAGAATCGAAACGAAGGAGATCTAGCCAGAAGATCAAAGAAGATCTAGCCAGAAGATCGAAGTCAGGTCTAGCCCGGAGACCGGAAATAGATTCAGCCAGAGAATCGAAACAATTCAGATCTAGCCAGAAGATCGAAGTAGATTCAGCCAGAGAATCAAAGGAAATAGATTCAGCCAGAGAATCGAAACGAAGGAGATCTAGTCAGAAGATCGAAGAAGATCTAGCCAGAAGATCAAAATCGTATCCAGCCCGAGGATCAAAATTAATATCCAACCAGAGGACTAAATTGAGTATAGGTTCAGCTAGAGGATCGAAACTCCAGATTAAGCTAGAAGACTGATTCAGATCCAGCCAGAGGATCGGAAGAAAAATAAACAGCGCGGTGTATTTCCGCGTTTTTGTGGTGTTCTCGGAGCGCAACTTTTCGGTCTGTCTTTGGTATTCAATCATAGCTCACCCCGTTTGTCTGATAAGTTGTTCGCTTTCATCCTACTCGGGTTAGCTGATGATTGAATAGGGGCAGCTGTAACACCCCAAAATTTGCCCTCCTCATTCATGCATTCATTTAGCATTTCATATTGCATTTCATCATGTCAATCAGAATTAGATCCAAGAAACTTTAAAAAAAAAAAAAAAAAAAAAAAAAAAAAAAAATAAATAATATAATAGAAAAAACTTGGACTTGGACCTCTCTCATTTGAGCCCACAAAGCCATGAAAATCAGGTTATAAAAGAGGGAGATCAGACAGAAAAAGGAAGAGAAGCAAAATACTCTGAGGTTTCCTTGAAACAAAACCTAGAGAGAAACCTGACAGAGAACTCAGAGCAACCCCCAGGCAGCTCTGAAAAATTCAATCTGACTCACACACTTTCATCTCACGCAAACCTTAACATTGCCTTGCAAACCCAGCCGTGCCATTTGATTTCAACCGGTCTCTCCCATCAGGTTTGCCTCATTCCCATGATTTTATGCTCTTAATTTGGATCATCTGAATGTATGAGGTATGATGGATGAATTTCATTATGTTTTTGCCCACGGGTTTAATTATGCATGAATGGGTGAAACCTATGCCTTGAATGTTTAATCACAGGATTACTGAAATGTATGCCACAGGGTTTGAGGTTTCTGAAACCATACTGTTATCCATGAAAAAAATGCTTATCGTGTTTCACTAACCCTTTTGTTGAGTTTTTGTGAGGGCTCACAGACTCTTGCAGAGATGGTTTGCGTGGTTTTCCCACTTTATTTGTGGGATACCCCCTGGAGGTTCATTCCGATTACCTGTACTGACTCACCTTTCTTTGATGGCATTAGCTTGGGAGATCCCTGGGTTTCTTACTCCTTTAATTGCTATTACTTTGGATCTTTATCCGTGTGGTACTTTTACCTTTTTTCCGCATTTTATCGCTTTCTTAGCTGGAAGACCTCGATAGGAGGCATTTGTTTTCTTTTGTTTATTTACTTCTGAGCCCCTTGCTGGCACATTTACTTTATACATGTTTGTTTTATATGTGTTCGTATCCCTCCAGGTAGCGTGGTTCCTTCGTCAAGGACTGCCTTTTTGCCCTTGAGCATCCCAAACCCTAAAACCCAAAGCAACATGTTAACTCCTTCTACTACAGGCGAGTAAGTCTCTAAAGGTCGAGCATCCGGTAGATTGCGTAGTGACGTCGTTCGTCCAAAACCCAATCCATAACCCCATAGTTAGCGGAACTACGTTTTGCTCTGATTCTCAGGCCAAATGAGATACGTAGGCATAAGACGCGATGTCTTAGCGAGCACAATTACCCTTAACCCCTAGGTAGCCGAGCTACGAAGACTCTGATTCTCATATTCAGATGAGATACGTATGCAGTGGATGCGACATCCGCGCGAGTCATTTTCATTTAACCCCCTCTTTTTTAGTAAATAACACATTAGATAAACCCACACCCTTTAGACAAGAACTACAAAAGTGGATCCCGTAGAGTACTACGGATGCGTAGGGGTGCTAATACCTTCCCTTCGCATAACCGACTCCCGAACCCAAGATTTGGTTGCAAGACCCCGTCTTGTCCTTTCCTTTTTCAGGTTTACTTCGAGCGTTTCCTTTCCCTCCTTTGGGATGAATAACGCACGGTGGCGACTCTTCTGTCATTTTCTTTCGCCGGTTGTTTTTTCGCGCACTGTATTTTTCAGGTTGCGACACAATGGTCCTCTTCTTTTGAGTTATTTGAAAAAAGGATTTTAATATTTTAACTTAAATAATAAAGCGTTTGAATCGGGATAAAGAAATAAATTAATCAGATTAAAAGATATAACTTAGAACCAAAATTTTGTAATGGCGTGGCCATAGACTTACCATGGAAATTAAAAAATGCTCTAGAGGACATGGATGAAAATAACACTCATCCTTCGGCTCGTGACCTTGTTTTGCTTTGCGAAAGGATGATGCGAAGATTCAAAGAAGAATTGAAGGCCCAGAAAGAGCGAGTTGCTAAGAAGACTCTTTAAGTTGTTTGCTTCGTGTTATTTCCAATTTTTGTATTTGGCTTAATGTTTTGTACCCACTTTGACTGTATACTTCGTACTCTTTGGCTTCATTGAATGAATGGGTATTGAATTTTTGCATCAGCTTTTGACTATTGTCTTCTGTTTCTATTCACATTACTTTAAAGCGCGTGCTCAACAACTGCAAAGTTTATAAGAATCCCTAAAAATAAATAAACATAAAATGCATTCATACATACATTCATGCATTCTCCATATAAATAAATAAAAACTCATTCCGTTTTCTCTATTCAGTTGTTACACACTGAGTCCTCAACACCACTACAACACAAGAGCCAGCGCTCGTCAAAGAATGGCAGATCAAGAACAAGAATTGGAGAGAGTAAGCTCAGAACTTGAGGACCTACGAGGAAACATGGGTCAAGTCATGGAAATACTACAAGTCATTAAGGCCAAATTAGACACCCAAACGACAGTCGTTTCAGAAATCACCGGTCCTACGATTGAACCCCAACCTGCAAGGACAGTGCCTACTACTTGGCCAGGCATCGGTTTACCTCCCGACTTTACACCTCCAGTTGAAGGTGCCCCTAGCATTGTACAATCCACTCAGCAAACAGTCCCTCTACCAAACCATCAATGAAGCTCATCCCGTGGTCCACACATTTGCACCACCCCTTGTCCACGCACAAGTGCAACCTTATTTTGAAGATCAACAACATGCTCCAGATTTTTCTGACGAAGATGATGAAAGGCGTGAAGACATAAGAGGAATGAAGGAGAATTTCAGATTCTTGAGAAAAGGTTAAGGGCTATGGAAGGTAACAAAGTCTTTGGTGCTGCTGCTAGGGAGATGTGCCTAGTGTCTGGTCTCGTGATTCCTGCAAAATTCAAGACCCCGGATTTCAATAAGTACGAGGGCCACTCATGTCCTAAAAGTCACCTCATTATGTACTATCGAAAAATGGCGGCACACGTGGAGGACGATAAACTTATGATACACTGCTTCTAAGACAGCTTGAGGGGTGCTCCCTCTAAGTGGTACTTAAGCCTTGATCAAAGTAGAATTCGTTGTTTCCAAGACTTATCTGATGCTTTCATCCAGCATTATAAGTATAACATGGATATGGCCCCGGATAGGAGGCAATTGCTCAGCATGTCCCAGAAAGATAACGAGTCTTTTAAGGAATATGGACAACGATGGAGGGAAGTGGCCTCGCAAGTCGAACCACCCCTTGTTGAGAAGGAGTTAGCAGATTGGTTCATGGATACAATAAATCCCATGTTCTATGAAAGGATGGTGAGTAGTGTATCGACAAGTTTCTCTGACTTGGTTGTCGTGGACATAAAAGTCGAGCTTGGATTGAAGAATGGCAAAATGATAACCACCACTGAAACATTCGGTAATAATGTCAAAAAGTTTTCTGGAGGTTTTCAAAGAAAGAAAGAGGGCGAAACAAACGCAGTGTCGACCAGTCAAAGACGGAGTCACTCGTAGAAGAAGCAACAACAACAAATTGCTCAATAACAACCAACTTATCTAGTGCAGTATATTCAACAACCGTATGTGGCAGCAGTCACGCCAACTTTCAACCAATCACAAGCTCCTGTCTATCAACCTATTCAACAAGCACCAGTATACCAGCAAACACCCATGCCACCCGCTTATCAGCAGCCAAGGGCACAGGCTCCGCGTCCACAAAATCTTCCAAATCAAAATAGGGTACAAAGAGGAAGACCTCCTTTCGCTTCAATCCCTATGACGTACACTGAGTTATACCCATCGTTGCTGCAGAAAGGGTTGGTGACTCCCGGACCTTTGTGTCCCCCGCCAAATCCTTTACCTCCATGGTACAATCAAGATGCCCATTGCCCTTTCCATGAAGGTGCCCCTGGGTATGATTTAGAGGGATGTTATGCTTTGAAGCATATTATGCGAGAGCAGGTTGAGAAGAAGATCCTTTCATTCCGAGATGTTGGACCCAACGTAAAAAGTAACCCTCTACCGGCGCAGGGTGATGTTAATGCCTTTGAGGATGTTTCTGATGTTTGTATAATCAAAAATGTTGAAGATGTTAAAACTCCATTGCTAGCACTCCATGCAAGATTGGTGGGAGCTAGTTTTATTGATACTTGTCACGACGACAGTAAAGTGGTACAAACTGATATTCAAAACTTGATAGATCAAGGTGTTTTGCAAGTTTGAGGTCCTATAAAAAACGAGGAAGTTTCAGTCATTGAACCCTTTTTCAATCTACCAGAACCTGTTGAGATAACTTATCAAAGAGAAGATGTTGTTCATCCATCACCCGTGGTAGTTTGCATGCCTACCCCCTTTCCCTTTGAAAGCACCAAGGCGGTACCTTGGAAATATGACATAACTGTGGTAGATGGAGTGATAGATGAAGAACCCAAAGATGTTGAAGGTGAGAAAAGCTTGGAGAATGTTGACACCAATATCACTAACATCGCAGGGACGAGCAGGATGACCCGCAGCGGTCGGATTTATACTCCCGATGTCAATATAATCCCTTAAGAAATAACAAGGGAAGCTACAACTGCAAATCCTGCCCCAGAGTATGGAGGGGTACAACCGGCAGTGCAATAATATGAAGCGATTGAATTTCCAAAAATGATAAAGAAAAGTGACTACAAGATAGTAGATCAGTTACATCAAACACCGTCAAAAATATCTATCTTGTCCTTGCTTTTGAATTCCCAAGCTCATAGGGAGGCTCTACTGAAAGTGCTTGCTCAAGCTCATGTTACCCAAGATATAACGGTTGGCCAATTCGATGGGGTGGTCGCCAATATCACAATCTGCAACACTCTAAGTTTCAGCAATGAAGAGCTACCCAAGGAAGGGAAGAATCACAATCGTGCCTTACATGTATCCATAAAGTGCCAAGAAGATGTTATGGCCATGGTCTTAGTTGACACTAGATCGTCCCTCAATGTTCTACCAAAGAGGGCACTTGCTAAATTATCTTACCAAGGTTCAGAAATGAAACCTAGTTCACTTGTGGTAAAAGCATTTGATGGTTCTCGGAGGACAGTAGTTGGAGAGGTAGAGTTACCAATCCAAATCGGACCGCACGTATTCCCCATTAATTTCCAAGTCATGGACATAAATTCTGCTTATAGCTGTCTTTTGGGACGTCCATGGATACGTGCTGCTGGGGCAGTGACTTCTACTTTGCATCAAAAAATGAAGTTTGTCATCGATGACAAGCTCGTCATTGTCTCGGGTGAAGAAGATTTTATCATTAGTCAACTCTCCTCTTTCCGTTATATCGAGGCTGATGAAGATGCCTTAGAGACCTCTTTCCAGGCACTTGAAATCTCCAATGCCACACTTGCAGAAGTAAAGGATCCATTGAGAAAACTAGTTTGTCGTTCGCCTCTTGGAATAGTGCAAGGTCATCAGTTGAAAGTGGAGGTCCTACAGGTCGGGGGCAAGTCATCAATGTCAGCGAGAAAAATGATCGTTTTGGTTTGGGGTACAAGCCTTCTGCTAAGGAAGGAGCCCTGGGCCTTGCAAAGGACCGCATGCGGAGCATACAAGAAGTTTGTTTAAGCACAGGATTTATCCATGGGGATCAAGTTGGTGCAGTTGAAGATGACACTAAAGATGGAGAAGCATCAAATCTGATATACCGGTGTGAAACAACCTTAACAAATTGGGAAGCAGTTGAGATTCCAGAAGTTTTTCCTGTGTCAAAGTAATTGTGTTTTCCTTTGTTTTTTTGAAAATCCTTAGCTCTGCCCAAGGCTAACGGATCATTTGTAGGGCCACTTTAAATTTCAAAATCATTATGACAAATAAAGAGCATTTTTTTCAAATTCTTATCGTTCATTTATTTGTTTTTATTTCCTTAAAATGGAAATCCTTTCAAAAACTACAAAAATATTTTTAATTCTTTTGCATTTTATTTCCACTTTTCTAAAAAAACCCATCATTTAAAAAACATGCAGAATAATCAATAAACCAGTTGAATTCGATGACCCCACTACTTCCTATAACTTTGAACTCCCCATCTACCAAGCGGAAGAGGATAGTGAGGAAGATTGTGATTTCCCTGAAGAATTGGAAAGGCTGCTCGAGCACGAGTCAAAGGCCCTTCAGCCGCATCAAGAACCATTGGATACAATCAACCTTGGCACTGAGGAAGACAAGAAAGAGGTCAAAGTTGGGATTACACTTGGGGCAAGCATCAAAGAAAGATTGACCAAGTTGCTACAAGAATATGTAGATGTATTTGCTTGGTCGTATCAGGATATGCCAGGTTTAGATACTAATATTATTGTCCACAAGCTACCACTACAGCCAGATTACCCGCCAGTGAGGCAGAAGCTCTGAAGAGCAAGACCCGACATGGCTCTAAAGATTTGTGACGAGGTGAAACAACAATTTGATGCCAGTTTTCTAGCAGTTGCGAAGTATCCTCAATGGGTAGCTAATATTGTACCAGTACCCAAAAAGGATGGCAAGGTCAGGATGTGTGTTGATTATAGGGATCTAGAATCACTCCTAGATTGCAGAAGCACTCCTAGATTACCAACAAGAATATCCATGGAGCACAACCTATTAATCCTATGGAAGGATGACCCTTTGGCTAGTTATAAATGTCAATCTTAATAGATTCTCCTCTAGATACGCCTATTACTTGTACTGATTAGAGTTATTGGTGTTGAGGAATCAGAATCTCTGTAAACATTCCCTACAAACTCCCAGTCTGCCTATTGTCAGCATTACATATCATGATCATTCATATATCATTCATAAAACAAATAAAACAAATCAAATCATGCATGGTTCAAAATGTACTTTGTACTCATTTGCATTGCCCATTTGGTCTCGTCGTTGATCGTTATCCCTTGACCCTAAAGTCCAGTTGTCATTGGCACTCCATCCAAAGTTCAATCATAATGGGAATCCTGAAGAATTCAGTTATCACTGGTGTTATCTCCAATCCGATTGTTATGGGTGTGTCTAGTTCAGTTTTCATTAATATCTTGTCGGAAATCCAATTGTCATTTGGTACCCTTAAAGTCTAGTTGTTACTAGAATCACTTCAAGAGCTCAATTATCATTGGAGTCTTTGGAATTCAGTTGTTATTGGCGTTATCTTCAAAAAATCTAGTTATTACTAGTATCATTTCAAAATATAATTGTCATCGGTATCTATTTAAAGTCCATTAGTAACTGGCGCTTTATTCTTAAAATCCAATTGTTGTTGGCTTTCTCAAAAAAAGTCCAAATATAACTGGCACTCATTTTGAAAATCCAATTGTGATTGGTACTTGAAGTTTGGCTATCGCCAACATCATTTAAAGTCCAGTTGAAACTATCACTAATCCGTTATAAGTTGGTTGTAATTCATTGCCTACGGTCCAAGTCCAATTGTTGGCACATACAGAGAGTTTGATTACTCTGTTTTTCCTGACGGTTCCTAGAAAGTCATGAGTGACTCTTAATTTTAAGGAATTCCCGCTATAAATCGAAAGATTTCGAGCTGAAACCCTCACTATTATCAGCCGTCCAACAACATCAATTTGCTGGAAATCCTATGGACGATCCTAATGAACACCTGACCAAGTTTGTGCAGTACGCAGATACTGTAAAGGCGAATGGTGTATCTCAAGATGCGATAAGACTGCGCCTCTTTCCTTTCTCACTAAGAGACGGAGCTTGGGCTTGGTTGCAATCCTTTCCATCCAACTCCGTTACGACATGGGAAGAACTGAAGAACGTTTTCTTATTCCGATATTTTCCGCAGAGCAAAACTGCTATGCTGAGAGTTCAAATCAATGGATTCAGGCAAAAAGATATGGAATCTCTCTATAAAATGTGGGAGAGATACAAGGACATGATGAGGATATATCCACATCACGGTCTCGAAGACTGGGTGATCATTCACACATTTTACAATGGGCTTCTGTATAACATAAAGGCTTACAATAGATGATGCCGCGGGCGGTACACTTATGGATAAGCCATACACCAAAGCCTATCAACTCATGGAAAACATGGCCCATAACCATTGCCAATGGGGAGGTGAAAGAACTCCAGTGGAAAAGTCCCAGACTAAGGGTGGAATGTACGAAATCAGTAGCCTTGACCATGTTCATGCAAAGGTAGATGCCCTTGTTCAAAAATTAGATAACTTGACTATACCACCCGCAGCCACCGTGGCTATTGTAACTCCAAACTGTGAGTTATGTGGAAACCCTGGACACACTGCACAAGAATGTCAAATATTAGCAGGAGTCCCAATCGATCAAGTAAATTACACACAAGGAAATCCCTATTCGAATACCTACAACCTAAGTTGGAAAAACCATCCTAATTTCTCATATAAGAATAACAATGCCCTATATGCACCTGGCCAAGCACCAGCTGTTCCTCCTGGATATCAAAAGCCAGCTAATAATGCTCCTAACATGCCTAGGAAGTCAAATCTCGAATTAATGATGGAAAGCTTCATAGCTACTCAAGCTCAAACAAACAAAGACTTCTTGAACCAAAACATGCATACTAGCGAGCAACTTAAACAACTAGCGAACAAAGTAGACGCCTTAGCCACCCACAATAAAATGCTTGAAACACAGATTTCACAAGTGGCTCAACATCAAGCATCTACAGCCGCTCCAGCTGGAACATTTCCTGGACAACCGCAACCTAATCCAAAAGGACATGCAAATGCCGTTATACTGAGGAGTGGAAAAGAAGTAGACGGACCCGTAGATCCAAGACTCCAAAAACCTGCCATGTACCAAAAACCATATAAAACCTCAATTGAGCAGGTAAATGAACCAAAGGAAACAAAAGATAATACCCAAGAGGCCGAAGAGAAAGAAAAACCTTATGTGCCTCCACCTCCTTATAAACCACCCATTCCGTATACTCAAAGACTCAAAAGTTCTAAAACTGCGAATCAATTTAGGAAATTTGTTGAACTTCTGAGGCAACTAAACATTACTATACCCTTTACAGAAGCCATCACACAAATGCCCCCCTATGCCAAATTTCTTAAGGAAATCCTATCCAATAAGAAAAGGATTGAGGATGACGAAACAGTTACACTTACTGCCGAGTGTAGCGCCATAATACAAAATAACATGCCTCCTAAACTAAAGGACCCATGTAGTTTCTCCATACCCAGTGTCATTGGAAAATTCGTCATAGACAAAGCTCTATGCGATCTAGGAGCCAACATTAGTGTAATGCCCTTAACCATTTGTAGAAGGCTCAGTATGGGAGAATTAAGACCAACCAAGATGTCTGTTCAATTCGCTAACCGCTCAATCAAATATCCTATCGGTATACTAGAGAATGTCCCCGTACGTGTAGGACAATTTTACATTCCTACAGACTTCATAATCATAGACATCAAAGAAGATGCCAGTACACCTATCATACTAGGAAGGCCATTATTGGCTACCGCCGGAGCCATAATAGACGTAAAGAGAGGTAAGTTGACATTCGAAGTTGGAGAGGAAAAGGTTGAATTCATCTTGACCCAATTCTTACAAGCGCCAGCTATAGACGATACTTGTTATCTACCTGATGTCATAGACAAATGTGTGAGAGAGATGGAGATGGAAGAAACCACATACTCTGAAATAATGAAAATCCAAATCCCTCCAATCTTTGAAGACAATAATTGGCATGAACCATACCATAACGAAAGTCTAAGCGAATGCTTAGCACTTACACCCGACCACATGCCATGCCCAAAGAAACTTGACTTGGAACTAAAAACACTACCAAAGAACCTAAGATACGAATTCCTAGACACTGAACTGAAAAGACCAGTAATAGTCAACGCTGACTTAGGATAGATGCAAACTGAGAAATTATTGGATGTCCTAAGAATATATCCAACAACGTTGGGATATAACATCGCCGATCTAAAAGGAATAAGTCCTTCAATCTGTATGCATCGTATTATGCTGGAGGAAGATTGTAAAACCTCTAGAGAACACTAGAGAAGGATCAACCCAATCCTAAGTACGGTAGTCAAGGATGAAGTAAAGAAACTTCTAGATGCTGGAATCATATATCCGATCCCTGATAGTCAATGGGTTAGCCCCGTTCATGTAGTACCCAAGAAAGGAGGTGTTACAGTTGTTAAGAACGAGAAGGGCGAATCCATAACACAAAGAGTTGTGACTGGAAGTAGAATGTGTATTAAATATAGAAAACTAAATAAAGCCACTCGTAAAGATCATTTCCCTCTACCCTTCATTGACCAAATGCTTGGACGATTGGCTAAGCATTCTCACTTCTATTATCTAGACGGTTATTCAGGATTCTTTCAAATCCCAATCCATCCTGACGACCAAGAAAAGACTACCTTCACATGCCCTTATGGTACATTCGCCTACCGACGAATGCCATTTGGACTATGTAACGCTCCCACAACATTTTAAAGATGCATGATGGCAATCTTTGCGGATTTTATAGATGACATCATGGAAGTCTTTATGGATGATTTTTCTGTTTGTGGGCAGAGTTTTGAAGGATGTCTATCTAACCTTGAATTGGTACTCGAAAGATGCGTGAAAGTAAACGTTGTTTTAAACTGGGAGAAATGCCATTTCATGCTTCAACAAGGAATTGTATTAGGTCACGTGGTATCTGACAGAGGAGTTGAAGTAGACAAAGCTAAAATTGAAATCATAGAGAACCTTCAACCTCCGAAAATCGTACGAGAAATAAGAAGCTTTCTAGGACACGCCGGTTTCTACCGACGTTTCATTAAAGATTTCTCAAAAAATAACCAAGCCACTTACAGGATTATTAATGAAAGACGCTGATTTCATGTTTGATGAAAAATGCTTATCAACGTTCAACCAACTGAAGACATCTTTAATCATCGCACCCATAATGCAACCACCTGACTTGAGATTGCCATTTGAAATCATGTGTGATGCGAGTGATTATGCAGTAGGCGCAATATTGGGACAAAGAAAAGAGAAGAAGCTCCATGCAATTTACTATGCGAGCAGAACACTAGATCCAGCCGAAATGAACTACGCCACCACTGAGCAGTCGTGTTCGCGTTGGACGAATTCCGTTCCTACCTAGTAGGGGCGAAAACTATCATTTATACCGACCACACCGCTATTAGATATCTGTTAAGTAAGAAGGATGCCAAACCAAGACTTTTAAGATGGATCCTGCTCTTACAAGAATTTGATTTAGATATAAAAGATAAGAAAGGTACTGAAAACGTAGCAGCAGACCACTTATCATGAATCGAAGGGAATAAACCTGAACAAACCCCAATTAACGATGATTTCCCTTACGAACGACTCATAGCCCAAATGGAAAGCGATATGTCTAAACTAACATTAAACGATACAGAAATAGAAGAATTTGTGGAAGAAGTACATGCGAATGCAACTCTGCCATGGTACGCTGACTTTGTCAACTACCTAGCCGCCGGAGTACTTCCACCGGACCTATCTTACCAACAAAAAAAGAAGTTCTCTCACGACCTAAAACAATATTACTGGGATGGACCTCTACTTTTCAAAATAGGGACCGATAGTATCTTCCGTCGATGTGTTCTGGAGGACGAAATAGATGATATAATCTCTAATTGCCATTCCGCTCCCTATGGAGGGCATGCAAGTACCTCAAAGACCTGCACTAAGATCCTGCAATCAGGCCTCTTTTGGCCTACTCTATGGAAAGACGTCCATAACGCGATTATAAAATGCGACCGGTGCCAACGCACTTGCAACATCTCAAGACGCGATGAAATGCCACAAACGGGAATCTTAGAAGTAAAAGTCTTTGATGTATGGGGGATTGACTTCATGGGACCATTCCCAGCTTCTTTTGGTGATAAATACATACTCGTTGCTGTCGACTATGTTTCAAAATGGATCGAGGCTGTAGCTTCTCCAACAAATGACACACGAGTAGTGATCAAGTTATTCAAGAACGTTATCTTTCCCAGATTCGGTGTGCCAAAATTAGTAGTCAATGACGGTGGCTCCCACTTCATATCGAATATATTTGGAAAACTTCTTCTGAAGTATGGAGTCCGACACGGCGTAGCAACACCGTATCATCCATAAACTAGCGGGCAAGTCGAAGTCTCGAATCGAGAAATAAAACAAATTCTTGAGAAGACCGTAGGAATATCCAGAAAAGACTGGTCATCCAAACTAAACGAAGCTTTGTGGGCCTACAGGACGGCTTTCAAAACCCCGATAGGAACCACACCCTTCAAACTAGTTTATGGTAAATCATGTCACCTCCCTGTAGAATTGGAACACAAAGCATATTGGGAAATTAAAACCCTAAATATATACTATAATTCCGCAGGCGAGAAACGGATTCTGGACATCCACGAATTAGAAGAGCTGAGATTGGACGCTTACGAGAATGCCAGGATTTACAAAGAACGAACCAAAAGATGGCATGACAGACGAATCTCTAGGAAGGAATTTAAAGTCGGCGACATAGTGCTACTCTTCAATTCAAGACTTAAACTTTTTCCAGGAAAACTAAGGTCTCGGTGGTCCGGCCCTTTTGAGATCACCAAAGTCCTAAATAGTGGTGCGATAGAAATAAAAGGTAGGAATAGTGACCCTTTTATAGTAAACGGGAAGCGACTAAAGCATTATCATAATATAGAAAATAGAGACTATTCGAACAGTCTCAGACTCATAGAGTTTCCCGCTCAACCCCAAACCTAGTACAACGCGATGCTACTGTCGAACTTACGACATTAAACAAAGTGCTTAGTGGGAGACAACCCATCCTTTTTCCTTTTTGTTATCTTTCTTACACTCTATTTTCATTCTTTGATTTTCTTCTTTATTTTGTTTGCTCCCCTCTTCTTGATTCTTTGCAGTCATTCTTGTTGTTTCTAGTAACTAACTTAGACATATTGGATACTGATAAACAGGATAATTACTAACTAGTTAGTTAATTGCTTTCATCATGCAACAAATAGACACAGTTTTCAGAGGCAGAGTTCAACGAAGGCGGTATAATTATCTAGCCCGGAAGGATATGGCATTGACCATATATTATGATGGACCGACCATGGATAAATTAGGCATCCGAGATAGCATCCTATATATGTTTAACCAGCTTAGGTGGGAGGACGCAGCCATTAAGAGATGGTTTGTCACGTACCGTGAACTAACCTTAGAATTCCTGAGCTCCCTTGTATACAACCCCGAACATGGTTACAGACTTAACAAAGGGTTAATATCCTTCAGGTTATTTAGCATGGACTTCACCTATACCCGTCGAGACCCTGATGACCTCCTAGGATTCCCTAGTGGCCCTTTCGTTTTTACTACCCGCCAAGAGGACCTTATCGATGACATTGACCTAGATGACTTTTGGGGTAGTATAACTGGAGAATCCAACCCTAACCCGAATGAGATGCACTCATAAAAGATCCATAACCCTGCTATCTGATACTTTCATAAGATACTAGCCCACACCTTATTTGGTAAGAAAGAAAATAACACCATAGTATCCCGTGACGAACTCTTCATCTTGTTATGTGTCGATCAAGGTCAACATGTCAATATCGTGACATTCATGATGGAAATATTTGTTCACCTTGCTAAGAATAACCGTACCCCAATAATAATAGGTGGCCTGGTAACCATGATACCAGACGCCATAGGACTTGCACGCCCACTTTATGAGCTTGTACCTTTTGGAAACATCCGTCCCATGGATATCGAATTTTGCTTTAACCGCAGAATCATAGGAAACATTGGGGAGGATACCTTTGATTATTTAATCAGTAACGAAGTGGTTCGACTATTTACCTTGCCTAACCATGAGAAAATGAGTGTTCACAACCGCAACAACTGACTATATGACTTAGATGAACACCCTATTGATCCACCTTCACCTCCCGTGACATCGCCCAAATATGAGTGTATCAATGACCCTATCCATATGGAAGAATCTGAACCTGAAACACCCCCCAACTATTATAACATTGATGAACCGGCCCCTCCATCATATGCTGATAATCATGCCATGCTCATCACCCGTCTGAATGCTTTCCAAGCTGACATCACAATTGTGAAATACGAGATAAAGTTCATACGCTTTGATGTTTTAGGCCTGGTGGATATAGTCGTTGAGCAGTTTCATTATCTGAACGAAGTTGTAGCTGCATTGGGACAAAATCGTGGCTAATACTACTGACCACTGATTTCTCCTACTCGCACTAAGCAATGAGGACACTGCTTTGTTTTGTGTGGGGAGGGAGCACATTTATTTCATTACTTTTGCTTTATTACTTTTGTTTGCTATGTTATCACTACAACTTTTTCCTATGTTACATTCAATTTCAATTTATTCATGCAATTGCTATTCATTTATTTATGCTTATTCATTTATTTATTTATTTCTGCATTTATGCTATTAAAATTCAATTGCTTACTTATGTTGTTATCATATACTGCTGCAACCTGTGTTAGAGAATTTTTTTGAAAATCAGCGTGTGACGACCGTCACATATAGGGTGATGCCCGTCTCACAGATGTGACGACCGTCACGGATCTTCCAGGATCATCACACGGCATGCAAATGACCGTTACAAGCTGTAGCGGTGTATTCATCACTTTATGATTTATTGACTAAATTAAAAGCAAAGCATACAAAGATAGAGTCGCCACCGTACTTTTATTTATCCAAAGGAATGGCTAAAAAGCGAACAAAAGCCTAAGAAGTTTTACACGAGAAAACTAATGAAATGGTCAGAGATCTGGGTAAGGGGGTAATTATGCAAAGGGAAGGTGTTAGGCACCCAAAGCATCCTAGGTACTCCTAGGGAACCCTTTTCACAAATTGTTGCAAAAGACGTTGTTTATGAAAATATTTATTGTGCAAACATTGATTGGGAGGATGAGAAAAGAATATACAATTTTTATTATTTTTGTGTTTGGATGGATAACCATTGCCTACATACCTTTATAGGATCAAAACCTCGTAGTCCGGCTAAAAGATTTCCAAAAACAAAAGTGGATTGCTTTTAAACAGAAGCCCTAAGGTCTTTCATTATCCACGGGAGAAAACTCAACCTATACAACCACAAGTCCACCATGTGAGAAAAGCTTCAACTTGCTAGTGAGGGACCATGCCCTATAATAAGCAAGGAAGTCTTACAATTCAATCACTAAGGACAAAAGGTGAGATTTATATCAACCACTAAGATAATCGAGATCTATGGCTAATGTATGAAAACTTATCAAGAATGGACAAAGCCACAAAACAATTGAATGAGTGGAATTAACCAATTATGAGTATTCATAAAATATGGTCAAAGTATGATTAGATTTCAATTCAGAAAGAAGTATTGTGAAAATGAAGTTTGAAAATCAGAGGCTTAAGGCCTAGGTTTCTAGTTTGAAAAGCAAGTGAAAATGTTTGCACAATAGTTTTCTGGTTTGAGTTAACATGCAAATGGAGGTTTGAAGAACAAAAGGGTGGGAGGTTAAGGGATATAAAACTTCTTAATTGTTCACCTCTTGAGATCATATGTAGATGATCCAAGTGATTCCTTTGGAAAAGGTAACAAGCAAATAACAGATAAACAAAGTATCAGAAATAGCCAACATAAATGGATACTAGATGCCAATCAATGGACTTACACTAGTCTCACAAAACCAAAAATGGATACCGGATTCCAATCAATGGACTTATACCAATCTCACAAAACAAAGAAAACATGGATACCATATGCCAATCTATGGACTTATACTAGTCTCACAACAAAATGATCACAGGAAACAAACAGCCAATCAATGGTCTTATGTCTGACTCCTCACAAGAAACAAATGCAATAAGCAAAAGGAAACAAGTTGCCAATAAATGGTCTTACACTCGACTCCAAGGAAATGGGATGCCAATCAATGGTCTTAGCCCCAACTCCTACCAGATCACAGGAAACAACTGCCAATAAATGGACATACAATTGACTCCTCAATGGACAAAACAAAATGTCACAAAGTATGAACAATGATCATGAAATGATGTATAATTAATGCTCAAAGATGAAAGCAAATGCACAGAGGCACACACAAACAATTATGCACAAATGGACAAATAAGCAAATAAGCAAGTCAATTAGCACACACTATACACAATCAATAGGCTCAAGCAAGGTTAGGCTTTAGTCAAGGGGTCATATCAACCTGGACAAACAAGCCAACTGGAATGGGGTGTTTTGAGCTCTTAACCCTAACATTGAGAGTTAGGGTGAAGCAGATGAAATGGAGATGAGGGTTATGCCTCATAGCTCTTATCCCTGGCCTGGGAGAGCTTCAATCAATAGAAAGTGTGGGAGTTCAGAATGTAGGAACTCTTCTCCACAATGACTGACTCTATGGACAAGATTTTGGGTTTTTTATTCAAAGTGCATCAACACATGGTGTGAGCAAAAATGAATGACACAACTGAATAGCAGGGGGTGGATTACACATCCCTTCTATCTGCCAATTGCCTCTTAAGAGGTCTTAACCTGCTTGGCACAAAGATAAACAAACAAAAACATGGCCTCTTAAGGAGGGCTTCAGACAGGTGCCTGCCAAAGTAACATGACAGGTCTTCCAGACTACATGAAGATCAAGGGATTATACCTAAGTGGTATGCCAACCACAAGCAAAAGCAAAGCAAAGTTCAAATGAACTTAAAGCAACTTAGGTACCTGTGGAAACAACTAAACCAATCAGTACAATACTCAGACAAACAGACAACAGTCAATAACAAACAGACAATCCCAATGTACAACACATGAGCCATAAGGCAAACTCAAATGAGTTATCATCAACCTACAAAACAGAAAATGTTAGCAATCAAAAGCAAATATCAACATTCAAATGATGAAGCATCGTCAACCATGGAATTTGGATGCTTAAACCTGAAATTCAAAGCTCACATGTAAGTAACAAACCACTAGGTCAAAGCCTAGGGTCAAAAGTGAAGAAAAAATTCAAAACAGGAGCTGAAATTCAACACAATGCAACTTCAAAAACATATTAACATGTCCTAAAAAGGACCAAAGCAAAATCATAATGTGCTAGAGAAGTCAAAGGCAATTTCAAAGCTCATATTTGGACATCATGAATGAAAATTCTAAATCAAAACAGAAATGATTCAAATAATTATGGAAAAATTCATGAGCATTCAACACATCCAACATGATCAACATACAAAAAATCAGAAGCATCAAAGATAAATGGCATGGAAATGAAATTGTACAAGTTGATCAACCAAATGTGTGACACAAATTGTCGCACCATGCAAACACATGCATAAAACAGAAATGGTAAATGGGAAAAATACCAAACCAAGCCTAAAACATCCATTAACATGTTTAGAATCATCATGTAAAATTTCATGTCCATTGGATTAAAATCAAGCATTTCACAATAAGATGAATGGAGCAAGGTCACAAATGTACACATGGTCACATATTATAGCACAATCAAAAATCCAGCCATGCACAACTTCAGCAATTATCATCATAAAAAACTAGACATTCTAAGGATCAACTAACAAAAAACCAGGCATTTTTTGGATCATTTTTCAATTTGTTATGATTTTTCTAAGTTAAAAAAAATAAATGAAATCAAGATGAACATATATTGGAAATTATGGAGGGAAATGCAAAAAATATGAAGCAATTTGAATAATTGTCCTAGGCTGGAATCGAACCATGTATGGATTCAAATGAAACGCGCGCTAACAAATGAAACACGGTCGTTTCATTAATGCGCTGGCTGGTTAGCGCTTATGTGGACTCGGTTAAAGCAATGTGAACCAAACATTCTGCTAGCGAGGTGCATACGTGGACGAATGAAAGCGAAACCCTAGACCAGCATGGACAAAACCAGAGCGGACACAAAGCTGGATGCTGCGGACGCTAACGATGAAGATCTTCATCTTCTTCACGAAGAAGAAGATGAACAGTAACTACTTTCAAGAATTTTTTTCCAGAAATCAACAAAAATCATATCAAAACAAAGATCCTTCCATGGTGATTACAGATCAAGCAATAGCTAAGCATAATTCTACATGATCAATGAGAATCGAGCAAAATAACATTTGTACACAAAACATGAATCACACATAACTCAGTCAATAATGCATCAATTCACACGATTTTTAGCTCAGAATCATCAGGAACACAAGATCTACAAGAATATGGCAATGGATTTGAGAATTAAGAGATTCGAAACTTGACCTCTTGAAGAGCAGATTCTTGAATTCGCACGATTTGAAGCTTTGAATGATCCAAATCCACTCTACAATGCTTGTGATGATGTTTGATGAAGAAAAGGAAGCTTGATAGGTGCTGGATCTAGCTCAAAACAGAATTTCCATCTTCACCTTCATGAGCTTGCTATGCAAAACTCTTGCTCGAATTCAACAATCTAACACTTGATCTGCACTCAATTCACACCAAAGAACAAGAATATGAACTAAAATTGCAATGTTATTTGGAAAAAATTTGAATTATGAATGAGAGAAAATTTTGGAGGGAGAGAGAATTTGGATCTTGAAATGGTGAAAAATGATTAACCTCACCAAATTCTGTTAGATTTAGGTATTTATATGAAGTCCTAATCACCTTGCTAATCCATACTTAACTTGGTTAATTAAAATAAGGTGTTTTGCAAAAAATAAAAAATGCATGGTGCATGGACTAATCCCACGTGAACAGTGCCATTTCCTTGATCAAAGTCACTTAAAATCATACAATGCACCATTTTTGAATTTTGCAATTTCCCTCCAAAAAAGGCATGGATATGCAAATGATCATGTGATAACAATTCATGCAATGTGATGAATGTTTTATAAAGCTCATGTCATGAGAAGCAAAATGCAAAAAGAACCACCAAATTTGGAGTTATGGATCAAAAGATATGGCCATTTGAAGTTCCATGCACACTTGGCAATGATTGGATCATATCTCCTCAACCATTCATCAGATGCTCATGATCTTTGACTTTTTGGAAATGGAAGAGAGAGATCTTAAACTTTCATGTTGGACAAAATTTCATTTGAAGCTTCTTTGATGTTGTAAAGTTGAGTTGAAGTTGAATCAAAAACTTGCCATTTTTGGAAAGTTGAAATTATAGGTCACTTTCCATTTTTGGAAACTTTTGACTTGAATTCAAATTCTTCAACCTTGATCTTTGGAATGATGAATAAGCATGATTTGGACATGAATGGGATGAAGAAACTCAATTTCTCAATTCAAAATCCACAGTTGACTTTTCAGTTGACTGCATTGGTCCTTAGATGACCTGAAAATGTTCTGATGAATTTAGGGCCTCAACCACTTGGGAATTTGCTCCAAAATGAACCTCTAACTCATATAAGCTCAAAATGATGATCACATGATCCATATCTCAATGGAAACTTCATCTCTTACACAAAAGATTTTCTTGAATTGCCTTGACCTGTTGACTGCTTAAGCTGCAAGTAACAAAGGTTAATGACATATTTTTGTACATCTTGGTTAGTGATTAAAAGAAAAGCAACGATACACAAATGCAAGCAATGCTTGGTGATCAAGAACCACTCTCAAAGGGATCCCACCCACAGGGGGAGGAAGCAAGGTGTTCAATGATCCTTGAGGCAATGCAATGAAATGATATGATGCCATGAGGGATCTTAGGGACAAAATTGGGGTCTTACAGATGCCCCTATTTAAGGTCATTCTAGCCGGAGCAGTGAAGGTTAAAATCTTCATTCCGACGCGGTAGAATGGGCTTAAATAACAATAATGAGACAAATTTTGGTCCTTAAGAGACCTCATGATGCAAATGTATGCATGTAAAACAAACAAAACTCTGTGAGAAATATAGGTCCACAAAGAAGAAAAGACGATCCATCGGAGTAATACACTCACCAGGAACAGAGACTCTAACGGGACTCTTGTGGGGAAAACAAAGGAATGTGTGAGCAGGACACGACTCTAAATTAGAGGAAACAAGAACTGACACGGCGTGAGCAGGACACGACTCGACCGGAGACCTCACCGAAGAGTAAAGGACTCAATCTGGGGAAAAAGAGGACGTTTCCAAAGGGAACAAATCCATTGGAAAGACTCAAGCTGACTCAAAGGATATTTTGGATGAAAATCCGGACTCGGACTGGGGAAAGATTCACACAGAACCTCCCTGCCGGGGAAAAATTGCATATATTAGGGAAAACGCCAATATAGCAAAAGGGTAAATCACGACAGAAACTCCGCTGCGGGATGTCTAACAAAGACTCTCTTGGGGAAAATCTGCAAGATGAGGTGTTACCGGTTACTGGGTAACAAGCTCAAAGAGACATGTGATCTGAACATCGGTTACTGGGTGAAAGAACAACAAGCTCAAGAAGAATGAATATCTAAGACCGGTATAAGGGTGAGAGATATCAATCAACCAAACCATCTGAGAAAGACCTGAAAAAGGTACATCAACTCAGGAAAATCTGACTCCACAGGGGACCAAAGTCATAATAGGGAGCAGAAAGGAAGGAACACCAGGGATACCGGTTACTGGGTATATAATAGGTGACCGACCAAAGCGTGAATTGGTATATATGCCAAGACACTCATCATCCGAAAGGAGGGCTTGAAAAAGCGAATCAACTTACAGGATGGACATTCGACTCCACAACGGGAAAACGAATCTTACTCAAATGGAGAAGGACAAAAGACTTCAACTAAAGAGCGCATGAGATATATTATCCATTACTGTCAGAACGTGGATAATATACTCGCATGAGATATATTATCTATTACCGTCAGAACGTAGATAATATACTCGCATGGAAGGAACACCAGGGATACCGGTTACTGGGCATATAATAGGTGACCGACCGAAAAGAGAAAACAATCGTTACCAACAACAACAGGGTAGACGAAAAATAACTCACTGGGGATAAATTGCAAGCATCTGACAATTATCCAGGAGACATATCACCGGCTACTGGGAGATACGCTAAAAAAAAAGGGGAAAGAACAATATTCGATTCCGCAAAGGAACACGAATCTTACTCGACTGGGGAAACACAACAGGCTTCGACTGAAGAGTGCATGAGATATATTATCCATTACTGACAGAACATGGATAACACACTCGCATGGAAGATTATCCACAACCGGTTACTGGGTTAATAAAGGATAAATCGACCGAAAAGAAAGGCATCGGGATACCAAAACTAGGTATATAATGATGACCGATCAAAAGGAGCAACAATCATTACCAACAAAAGGGTAAATGAAAGAGGACTCACCAGGGATGCATTGATACAAAAATCAATGATCCGGGGAACAAATCACTAGCAAACGGTGAAAGGACCCACTGAGGATAAAATTTCTAGCATACGGCAATTATCCACAAAAACTTGCTGGGAATGCAAATGCTTACTCAGAGCAAATCACCCAAACAAGAGGGAATATCAACATTGAATACTGGATGAAGATAACCAACAAGAGTAACCATCATCGGTTAGGACGAACAACAAGGTTAACTCCGCAAAGGGGAGAACAAAGGATTTACAACTACCGAATACTGGGTAGAAGACCAAAGATTCTGGCTGAGGAAGCAAGAGGTTTACCACTACCGACTACTAGTAGAAAACCAAAGACTCAGTTGAGGATAAGGTGAAATAATTGCCGGTTACTGAGCAATTATTCAAATATTCCACAAAGAAGCACAGACTCCGCTAGGGAGACAACAACAACATAGGATTTACAACTACCGAATACTGGGTAGAAAACCACCAAATCCACCATCAACCAGAATGAACCACAAAAGTTACCTCTGCTAGGGGAAAGGAGATAGGACTTATAACTACGGAATACTGGGTAGTAGCCAAAGACTCTGATGAGGATACAAAGGTAGGGTTTACAACTACCGAATACGGGGTAAAAAACCAAAGCCTTTGTGTGGGGAGTGAAAGGATCACAACTCCGCACGGGAAAACACAAATAGGGTTTATAACTACCAGCTACTGGGTAAAAAACCACAAACTGCTGGAGAGCAAGAAAATAGGATTTACAACTACCGAATACTGGGTAGAAAACCACCGACTCTTGCTGAGGAACAAAAATTCACAACCACAGATTCCACAAAAGGTAAAAAGGTATACATGATTTACAACTACCGGTTACTGGGTAGAGGCCCAAAAAACTCCGCTGGGGATAAGATGAACTATTGCTGGTTACTGGGCGAATATTCATTTATTCCACAGGGAAGCACAAGAGACAGTTGCAAAAGGCCAATTCAGGATCAATCCAAAAAGGAAAACTGAATCAAGACTCGTCCTAATGAGGATATAACTCAATAGGGAAAACCCATCCCAATACATGTGTTGGGAGGAAACGGAAAAAAACCGTCATCCACGAGGAAATATCTTAGTGGGGAATTGCAAAAGAAATGACAGACACTTTCTGCTTCTGGGGCTGACTCTATATTGAGAGATTAGACACCCGACATCTGCTTGGGGGAGATCTATAGGAGAGATCTATATCACCACTAGCAAGAGACAACAAACAAAAGATATATGGCGAAAATGCAACATGAATATCTAAATGTTGAAAGTATGCATGAATATGCGTGATTTATGTTTGATGAATGCTGACAAAACAGACATATCTAACACAAACAGGTCCAGGAATCGAACGCCCGGTACTACACCTCCAGAGGAAAATCCAAGAAATCCAACTGGAAAGCCAATCTGCTGGAGATCTGAATGCTAAAAAGCAAAGATCTGCTGAAAAAACCAGAGATATCAAGAAATAACAAAATCTCTGAGTGATGGATCATCAATCAGCCCAACTAGGGAACAAAAGTTCACAACTGGCAGGAACTGCCACAAAGGCAACACCGTTGGGGAAGTAGAGAAATCACGAGATTTCTGCAGGGGGATCATCAGTCAACTGGAAATAGGAGTTTGCTGCACAGGCAAGAACTTCTACAAAAACAGACCACTCAAGTAGAATCTGGCCGCACAAGCAACTCTACTGGGGATACTGCCAGCAACTCCATTGGGGACGAGTCCACTGAGGGATAAAAGATCACACAAGTAGATTCTGCCACACACGCAACTCTACTGGGGATCGGAAGCATCAGGAAATCAACCTAATCTCTACAAGAGAGGAAACCATCACAGATACAATCCACCACCACAAATCTACTAGAGCTTTATCTGAGGCATGGAAGGAGAATTGGGGATCAACCACCAAATACTGAACCTTCCAAAGGAACCACAGCTGCTGAGGAGGAAAAAACACTGCTCTGTTGAAGGGAGGAGAGGTGAAAACCTCAACAAGCACTCCGAGGGGAGAGATAGCATAGATGAAGTACATCATACCAACAACTCCGCTGGCGACTTCACTGAGGAAACGACGAAGTACCGGGATGTCAACCCACCAACTTCCGAATCTTCCAAAAGGAAAGCACCCATGTTGGGGGGGAGAATATTGCTGGAGAGGAAAATAAAGTCCTCAACAAGCACCCTGAGTGAGGAGGAGTCATAATAAAGGTTGTGCTCAACGAAATCTGTTTGGGAGAAATCCCACCAAACACCCTGCTCAGGGGACAAAAACTCAACAAAAACTCTGCTTGGGGAAAAACCCCAACAACAATCTGGAGAAAGAGGATACAACCAAGCCAGGAATATGAACAAATGTCTTACCCTGTTGGAAATCATGCCACCCTTGGGAGAGCACTGAGAAATTCTTAAGTATCCTTTTATCATTGTGAATGTTCACTTTGTTTAAAACAAATTTTTGAAAAATTATTTGTTTGTTTACAACAATGACATTTTATCAATTAAAACATGCAAAACATTTGTTGAATTGAAACAAATAAGAGTGCAAATAATTGGATAAAAAGCTCGAATTTATTTGATGGAATGGTAGCCTGCAAATGGCAAGACTCCATAGATTTGTACAAATTTGAAATCGGTGATATATATTGGAATAGGGCTACATTGAACATAATGACCATTTCTCTACCAATTTGAATCCGATGTATTTGAAGCTTCAGTTGACGACGACCGAGCGAGAATCTCTGACGAAAAGACGGTTGTGGAACAGAAAGTCTTGTCAGGATGCAGTTACTTGCCAAATCCCTAATTTTTGCCTAGATTGCCCCAGGGTGAGGTACTCAATCTAGCAGGATGCAAATATACTTTTTTTTTCATGTCTCTAATTTTTGCCTGGATCACCCTTTCGGGTTTTCCACCGAGACGCTCATTTTTGCCTAAGCCTCCCTTTCGGGTTTTCAACTTAGCGAGCTATTCTGTTTTTCTTTCTAGGCAAAGTATTTCTTGACTGCATCTGAATTCACAGGACGAGTGAAATCCTCCCCATCAATAGTTGTGAGCATCAGAGCACCGCCTGAAAAGGCTCTCTTGACAACATATGGACCTTCATAGTTTGGAGTCCACTTTCCCCTGGAATCGGGCGCGAAAGACAAGACTTTCTTGAGCACGAGGTCACCTTCTCGGAACACACAAGGCTTGACCTTCTTATCGAATGCTTTCTTCATTCTCTGCTGATATAACTGACCATGACACATGGCAGTTAATCGCTTCTCTTCAATCAAATTCAGTTGGTCATAACGACTCTGAATCCATTCAGCATCAATCAACTTGGCTTTCATCAAGACTCTCATTGATGGGATCTCCACCTCTACTGGGAGCACAGCCTCCATGCCGTATACAAGAGAGAAAGGGGTTGCCCCTGTTGAAGTGCGGACAGACGTACGATACCCATGCAAAGCAAATGGTAGCATCTCATGCCAATCTTTGTACGTAACTTTCATCTTCTGGATAGTCTTCTTGATGTTCTTATTAGCAGCTTCAACAGCCCCATTCACCTTGGGTCTGTAGGGAGATGAGTTATGGTGTGCAATCTTGAACTCAGCGCACAACTCTTCCATCATCTTGTTATTCAAGTTAGATCCATTATCAGTAATGATCTTATCAGGCACACCATAACGGCATATCAGCTGATTCTTGACAAACTTCACGACCACCTGCCTGGTCACATTCGCATAGGATGCGGCTTCAACCCATTTGGTGAAGTAGTCAATTACTACGAGAATAAACCTGTGTCCATTGGACGCTTTCGGTTCAATCATGCCGATCATGTCGATTCCCCACATAGAGAAAGGCCATGGTGATGAAATCACATTCAGAAGTGTCGGAGGAATATGAATCTTATCCGCGTAAATCTGACACTTGTGGCATTTCTTCACATATTTGCAGCAGTCAGACTCCATTGTCAGTCAATAGTGGTCTGCTCTCAGCATCTTTCTAGCCATGGCATGTCCATTGGAATGAGTACCAAATGAACCCTCATGGACCTCAGTCATCAACAGGTTTGCTTCGTGTCTATCCACGCATCTGAGCAAAACCATGTCATAATTTCTCTTATACAACACTTCACCACTGAGGTAGAAACTGCCTGACAACCTTCTCAGAGTTTTCCTATCTTTCACAGATGCCCCAGGCGGGTAGACCTGGCTCTGAAGGAAATTCTTGATATCAAAATACCAAGGCTTATCATCATTCACTTCTTCAACTGCAAACACGTGAGCTGGTCTATCCAAGCGCATCACGGTAATATTGGGGACTTCATTCCAATACTTGACTATAATCATTGAAGCAAGCGTAGCAAGAGCATCTGCCATTCGATTATCTTCTCGAGGAATATGATGAAAGTCAACTTCTGTAAAGAACGTTGAAATCCTCCTCGCATAATCTCTGTATGGAATGAGACTGGGTTGATTCGTCTCCCATCCTCCCTTGATCTGATTGACAACTAGGGCCGAATCACCATACACATCGAGATGCTTGATCCTCAGATCAATGCACTCTTCTAATCCCATAATGCAGGCTTCGTACTCCGCCATATTATTCGTGCATTTGAAAGTTAGCCTTGCTGTAAAAGGAATATGTGTGCCCTGAGGAGTAATGATTACTGCCCCAATTCCATTTCCATACTGATTTACAGCGCCATCAAACACCATCATCCATCTGGAACCAGGTTCTGGACCTTCATCAAGTGTAGGCTCATCACAATCTTTCATTTTCAAATACAGAATCTCCTCGTCAGGGAAGTCGTACTGAACAGACTGATGATCTTCAATTGGCTGGTGTGCCAAGTGGTCAGCCAAGATACTACCTTTGATAGCTTTCTGAGCTCGATACTCGATATCATACTCAGATAACAACATCTGCCAACGGGCAATCCTCCCGGTTAAAGCAGGCTTCTCGAAGATATACTTGATTGGATCCATTCTGGATATCAACCAAGTTGTATGATTTATCATGTACTGGCGCAAACGCTTAGCAGCCCAAGCCAAAGCACATCACGTCTTCTCAAGCATAGAGTATCGAGACTCACAATTGGTGAACTTCTTACTCAGGTAGTAGATAGCAGATTCTTTCTTCCCTGGTTCATCTTGCTGACCGAGTACACAACCCATCGAGTCTTCAAGAACAGTCAAATACATGATCAGAGGTCTTCCTTCTACAGGCGGAGACAAGATAGGAGGTTCAGACAAATATTCTTTGATACTGTCAAAAGCTTTATGGAAATCCTCGGTCCAATCATGAGATTGATCTTTCCGGAGGAGCTTGAATATCGGCGCACATGTGGCAGTCATGTGGGATATAAATCCTGAAATATAATTCAAGCGGCCAAGAAAACCTCGGACTTGCTTTTCAGTTTTGGGCGCAGGCAGCTCTTGTATTGCTTTGACCTTTGCAAGATCAACCTCAATACCTCTCTCGCTGACAACGAAACCCAATAACTTGCCAGAATGGACTCCAAATGTACATTTGTTCGGATTCAGACGAAGCTTGTACTTCCTCAAATGCTGAAAAAGTTTCAATAAATGTTCAACATGTTCAACTTCCGTTCGGGACTTAGCAATCATGTCATCGGCATAGACCTCTATCTCCTTGTGCATCATATCATGAAACAAGGTAGTCATAGCTCGTTGATACGTGGCTCCGGCGTTCTTCAGACCGAAGGGCATCACTCGATAACAGAATGTTCCCTAAGGTGTGATGAATGTTGTCTTCTCCATATCCTCAGGTGCCATTTTGATTTGATTATATCCGGAAAATCCGTCCATAAACGAAAAGACTTTGAATCTGGCTGTATTATCTACCAACATATCAATGTGTGGTAGAGGGAAATCATCTTTCGGACTAGCCTTATTCAAATCTCTGTAATAGACACACATACGGACTTTTCCGTCCTTCTTAGGCACAGACACAATATTGGCCACCCATTGAGGATACGTGGAAGTCACCAGAAACCCCGCATCAATTTTCTTCTGAACTTCCTCTTTGATCTTCACTGCCATATCTGGATGAGTTCTTCTGAGCTTCTGCTTTACAGGCACGCACTCAGGCTTCAGAGGCAGGAAATGTTTCACAATATCTGTATCTAGACCCGGCATGTCTCCGTACGACCAAGCGAAGATATCAGAATATTCTCGTAGCAAACTGATCAACCCCTTCTTGACAGACTCTTCAAGGAGTGCCCCAATCTTCACTATACGAACACAATCTTCAGACCCCAAGTTGACTGTTTCCAGATTCTCAAGGTGCGGCTGAATGATCTTCTCTTCGTGCTTAAGAAGACGGGTAATCTCATCAAGAATCCCTTCAACATCATCTTCCTCTGCTTTGAATACAGGAAATTCAAAATTGGGAGATGGCATTGGATCATTATGTTCAATGGGTTTTAGAATCAACCTGCATAATGATTTTGGATAATGAAAAACTTTAGAATTTAAACAAACAAATCATTATGCAGATGAAAAGGTTGTTTTTATTCTTGTTTTTAGAGTTTTTTGTGATCACCAATTTCATGCAAAAGCAAAAAGTGAAAACAAATGGAAAAACAAATATTTAACATGAATTTATTGAATGAAATATCATTGTATATATGACGCCAACAATGTCATCACTTCTCCTTTTGGCATGGGAGAAGGGTTTTCAAACAAAGCGAAGCTTTACTCTGACTTATGAATGACTGTAGGAACATCTACAGCGACCCAATTGTGGCAGATCCCGCCAGGGATGACAAAATTGCCAGTATCCTCTGCATCCTCTTCCAGAATAGCAGCAGCTTCCTCAGATGGATCAACGTGGATGAAACCTCCACTCTTGAACAGCCTTTTCTCATTGAAGACCCCAGAAGAAAAGCCAATGCCAGCCCAGGATTTATTGTCTTCAAGCTCAATCATCTTCCCTAAACCAGCAACTGCACCACATTCAATGGCCAATTTTGCATCACGATAGGAAGCAAATGAAGGAGTTTTCTTCTCAATCGGCTCAGTAATAGACAAAGCTTGGAAAGGCGTTCCAACTTCATCCTCAACATCAATGTATGAGAAAGAAGACAAGTGGCTAACAAAGCACTCAGTCTGGCAAATTCCTCCTTGAGTTCACTATTTTCTTGCTCAAGATGATCCATCAATCTGGAAGAGTTGGCTCGGGTGTAGTACCGGCGAATCAGTGCGTCTTCAAAATAAATGAAGAGCACAGAGTTAGGCCACAGACAAGAAGACCGGAACAACCTTCTTATGCAAAATGATGCATGCAATGCTCGTGCACATGATTTATTTTTTATTTTCGAAGGAACTTTTAGGGTATTATTTACAATTTTTGAATATTTTAAGCATTTAAACGCATATGGAAAATATCTCATCAAATATATTTGAACAAAGAAGTACAACATTGTCAATTATTACAAGAGAAAAGGAAAATAAACATCCTATGGATCCCTAGAAGCTCGGGATGCCGGAAGATAAGCTGCACGAAGCCTCTTAATCTCTCTCTCGTATGCTGCTTCCATATCCGCCTTATCTTTGGCGAGTCTGTCATGCCTCCTTTTCAGAACTTGGAAGACTGAGGAAGTAGAGAAGTCCAAGTATCATCAGGATCATCAATGACTTGATGCTCGAGAAACTCGATCATAGCATCCTTCTCTTTGATTTGCTGAAGCAACTATTCTCTTTCACGGATCCAGGCACGTGAAAGGTCTGCGTCTCTCAACTCCTCTTCGCCTTGGTTAGGGAGGGTTGAAGGCCCAGCCACAACCAACGGTGTAGGTCTCGGATAATCATAAGGCATAAGATACTCGGATGCTCTCTTCCTCGCCCAAGTAGTATAAGGCTCCAAAGCTATGCAGTTCTTCAGACCCAATTCACTTCTACCCTTCTTGTGAATCTTGCACCAAGCGCGGACCATCCTGGCTTTCAGGCCTTGGGGATCTTTACCCTCCTGAAAGAACACACCTTCTAACACAATGTTATTAGGTTTATCCTTTAGGGGGAACCCAAGCTGACAACGTGCTAAGATAGGGTTGTAGCTAATCCCATCACATGTGCCAAGAAGAGGCACATTGAAGAATTCACCACAAGAATCAATAATCTGGACACCGTCATATGCACGATCATACCAAGAGATATCATCATTAGTGAGAGACATGAGTCTCGTAGACCACCGTAGACATCCCTTGTTTTCCTTGAAAGCGACCGTTTGAGGCAAGTGCGAAATAAACCACTTGTACAACAGAGGCAAACAGAACACAATAGTACCACTACCCTTCGCATTCCTCAGATGCAAAGAGAAATAGGTATCACCCAACAGAGTCGGAACGGGATTAAGGACATAGAAGATCCTAATAGCGTTCACATCCACAAATTTGTCGATGTTGGGGAACAATACCAATCCATAGATGAGAAGCACAAATATAGCCTCAAAAGCATCCTCACTCATGGCCTTCTCATAAACGGTAGCTTGAGTGATGAGGAACTCAGAAGGGAGACCTTGAATTCCACCTTTGGAAGTCATATGAGCTTTAACCAAGGATTCATCTATGTGCAACAAGTCTGCGATCTCTCGAGAAGTAGGAATACTCTCCAAGCCATTGAACGACACCTGATCCAGAATCGGAATACCCACAAGATGAGCATACTCCTCAAGGGTAGGCAATAGCTGAAAGTCTGGAAAAGAGAAGCAGTGATACAGAGGATCATAAAACTGAACCAGAGTTCCCATCAACCCTTCATCAACCTGAGTAGTCAGTAGGGGCAGAAGCTTCCCATAACGAGCTTTGAAACCCAAGGTATCTAATACATAAGATGTCAGATTCCTTAACTCTTTCAGATCGGGTTGTCTAAAGTTGTACTTCTTTGTATGCCTTTTTGGTCTTTCCATATCTGAAAATTTTGCAAATAAACCCATTAAGTTCCTTGAAAATTTTCTTTTTTCTGATGATATGGATGCAGATGAATGCATGAATGCATGAATGCAACAATCACACTCAAGGATCAAGCAAAGCACACCAGACAAAGGTCATGGGATGGCTCGTATTATCCCTAATATCAATCATCCATTTTGGTGGATTAGGGTTTTCACCTTATCAACACCCAAGTTCCATTGATATTAACGATATACGAACGGTTCAAACCTCCTTAATATCAATCATCCGTTTTGGTGGATTATGGTTTTCACCTTATCAACACCCAAGTTCCATTGATATTAACGATGGGTGAACGGATCAACCATGAATCACGGGTTTGTTGTGAGTCACGAGCATGGAGTCTCGGTTAAGAACCACCCAAAGGGAGTGTACTATGGTTTAAACCTGCCGAACATGTTCTACCAGAGGTTCCCATAGTCATCATCCCATCTATCGAATATTATCGGAGGAACGAATACTCGTATTCCAAAAATATTCTCAAGAGAGACTCTTATGAGTGTAGTATCGCGTAACAATCGCATCAGATCTTACATCTGAACGACCTCCGCACTACGTCCTAAAAATAGGCCAAGATTGGCTTGGTAAACTAAGGTCCTTGGCTTCTAAGGCACACATTGAAAGAATAATGCCTAACCACAAATAACTTGTGGGACATCATTAATCCAACATGACCTCCACCAAGTGAATGGACTCGCAAGTCAACTTGCTAAGGAATAACTCCACACAAGTCGACGAGACTATGCCATTCTCCAATCATAGGGTGCACTCGAGTTCGGGTATAGAACTCATCTCACAAAGATCACCAAACAAGCAGCAATTGATATATCAAGCAAATCAATCATTACAAACAATACATTCATCCCAAATTGTACAAAAATATGTCATAAACAATATGTCACAACATTTGTGAAAATTTGGCAAACCCACTCAGGAAGACTTCCCCAGCAGAGTCGCCACTTTTCTGTAGCGATGTATTCATCACTTTATGATTTATTGACTAAATCAAAAGCAAAGCATACAAAGATATAGTCGCCACCGCACTTTTATTTATCCAAAGGAATGGCTAAAAAGCGAACAAAAGCCTAAGAAGTTTTACACGAGAAAACTAATGAAAAGGTCAGAGATATGGGTAAGGGGGTAATTATGCAAAGGGAAGGTGTTAGGCACCCAAAGCATCCTAGATACTCCTAGGGAACCCTTTTCACAAATTGTTGCAAAAGACGTTGTTTATGAAAAGATTTATTGTGCAAACATTGATTGGGAGGATGAGAAAAGAATATACAATTTTTATTATTTTTGTGTTTGGATGGATAACCATTGCCTACGTACCTTTACAGGATCAAAACCTCGTAGTTCGGCTAAAAGATTTCCAAAAACAAAGTGGATTGATTTTAAACAGAAGCCCTAAGGTCTTTCATTATCCACGGGAGAAAACTCAACCTATACAACCACAAGTCCACCATGTGAGAAAAGCTTCAACTTGCTAGTGAGGGACCATGCCCTATAATAAGCAAGGAAGTCTTACAATTCAATCACTAAGGACAAAAGGTGAGATTTATATCAACCACTAAGATAATCGAGATCTATGGCTAATGTGTGAAAACTTATCAAGAATGGACAAAGTCACAAAACAATTGAATGAGTGGAATTAACCAATTATGAGTATTCATAAAATATGGTCAAAGTATGATTAGATTTCAATTCAGAAAGAAGTATTGTGAAAATGAAGTTTGAAAATCAGAGGCTTAAGGCCTAGGTTTCTAGTTTGAAAAGCAAGTGAAAATGTTTGCACAATAGTTTTCTGGTTTGAGTTAACATGCAAATGGAGGTTTGAAGAACAAAAGGGTGGGAGGTTAAGGGATATAAAACTTCTTAATTGTTCACCTCTTGAGATCATATGTAGATGATCCAAGTGATTCCTTTGGAAAAGGTAACAAGCAAATAACAGATAAACAAAGTATCAGAAATAGCCAACATAAATGGATACTAGATGCCAATCAATGGACTTACACTAGTCTCACAAAATCAAAAATGGATACCGGATGCCAATCAATGGACTTATACCAATCTCACAAAACAAAGAAAACATGGATACCAGATGCCAATCTATGGACTTATACTAGTCTCACAACAAAATGATCACAGGAAACAAACAGCCAATCAATGGTCTTATGTCTGACTCCTCACAAGAAACAAATGCAATAAGCAAAAGGAAACAAGTTGCCAATAAATGGTCTTACACTCGACTCCAAGGAAATGGGATGCCAATCAATGGTCTTAGCCCCAACTCCTACCAGATCACAGGAAACAACTGCCAATAAATGGACTTACAATTGACTCCTCAATGGACAAAACAAAATGTCACAAAGTATGAACAATGATCATGAAATGATGTATAATTAATGCTCAAAGATGAAAGCAAATGCACAGAGGCACACACAAACAATTATGCACAGATGGACAAATAAGCAAACAAGCAAGTCAATTAGCACACACTATACACAATCAATAGGCTCAAGCAAGGTTAGGCTTTAGTCAAGGGGTCATATCAACCTTGACAAACAAGCCAACTGGAATGGGGTGTTTTGAGCTCTTAACCCTACCATTGAGAGTTAGGGTGAAGCAGATGAAATGGAGATGACGGTTATGCCTCATAGCTCTTATCCCTGGCCTGGGAGAGCTTCAATCAGTAGAAAGTGTGGGAGTTCAGAATGTAGGAACTCTTCTCCAGAATGACTGAGTCTACGGACAAGATTTTGGGTTTTTTATTCAAAGTGCATCAACACATGGTGTGAGCAAAAATGAATGACACAACTGAATAGCAGGGGGTGGATTACACATCCCTTCTATCTGCCAATTGCCTCTTAAGAGGTCTTAACCTGCTTGGCACAAAGATAAACAAACAAAAACATGGCCTCTTAAGGAGGGCTTCAGACAGGTGCCTGCCAAAGTAACATGACAGGTCTTCCAGACTACATGAAGATCAAGGGATTATACCTAAGTGGTATGCCAAACACAAGCAAAAGCAAAGCAAAGTTCAAATGAACTTAAAGCAACTTAGGTACCTGTGGAAACAACTAAACCAATCAGTACAATACTCAGACAAAAAGACAACAGTCAATAACAAACAGACAATCCCAATGTACAACACATGAGCCATAAGGCAAACTCAAATGAGTTATCATCAACCTACAAAACAGCAAATGTTAGCAATCAAAAGCAAATATCAACATTCAAATGATGAAGCATCATCAACCATGGAATTTGGATGCTTAAACCTGAAATTCAAAGCTCACATGTAAGTAACAAACCACTAGGTCAAAGCCTAGGGTCAAAAGTGAAGAAAAAATTCAAAACAGGAGCTGAAATTCAACACAATGCAACTTCAAACACATATTAACATGTCCTAAAAAGGACCAAAGCAAAATCATCAAGCAAGGTCATGTAATGTGCTAGAGAAGTCAAAGGCAATTTCAAAGCTCATATTTGGACATCATGAATGAAAATTCTAAATCAAAACAGAAATGATTCAAATAATTCTGGAAAAATTCATGAGCATTCAACACATCCAACATGATCAACATACAAAAAATCAGAAGCATCAAAGATCAAATGGCATGGAAATGAAATTGTACAAGTTGATCAACCAAATGTGTGACACAAATTGTCACACCATGCAAACACATGCATAAAACAGAAATGGTAAATGGGAAAAATACCAAACCAAGCCTAAAACATCCATTAACATGTCTAGAATCATCATGTAAAATTTCATGTCCATTGGATTAAAATCAAGCATTTCACAATAAGATGAATGGAGCAAGGTCACAAATGTACACATGGTCACATATTATAGCACAATCGAAAATCCAGCCATGCACAACTTCAGCAATTATCATCATAAAAAACTAGACATTCTAAGGAACAAGTAGCAAAAAACCAGGCATATTTTGGATCATTTTTCAATTTGTTATGATTTTTCTAAGTTAAAAAAAATAAATGAAATCAAGATGAACATATATTGGAAATTATGGAGGGAAATGCAAAAAATATGAAGCAATTTGAATAATTGTCTCAGGCCGGAAATCGAACCATGTACGGATTCAAATGAAACGCGCGCTAACAAATGAAACACGGTCGTTTCATTAATGCGCTGGCTGGTCAACGCTTATGTGGACTCGGTCAAAGCAATGTGAACCAAACATTCTGCTAGCGAGGTGCATACGTGGACGAATGAAAGCGAAACCCTAGACCAACATGGACAAAACCAGAGCGGACACAAAGCTGGATGCTGCGGACGCTAACAATGAAGATCTTCATCTTCTTCACGAAGAAGAAGATGAACAGTAACTACTTTCCAGAATTTTTTTCCAGAAATCAACAAAAATCATATTAAAACAAAGATCCTTCCATGGTGATTACAGATCAAGCAATAGCTAAGCATAATTCTACATGATCAATGAGAATCGAGCAAAATAACATTTGTGCACAAAACTTGAATCACACATAACTCAGTCAATAATGCATCAATTCACACGACTTTTAGCTCAGAATCATCAGGAACACAAGATCTACAAGAATATGGTAATGAATTTGAGAATTAAGAGATTCGAAACTTGACCTCTTGAAGAGCAGATTCTTGAATTCGCACGATCTGAAGCTTTGAATGATCCAAATCCACTCTACAATGCTTGTGATGATGTTTGATGAAGAAAAGGAAGCTTGACAGGTGCTGGATCTAGCTCAAAACAGAATTTCCATCTTCACCTTCATGAGCTTGCTATGCATAACTCTTGCTCGAATTCAACAATCTAACACTTGATCTGCACTCAATTCACACCAAAGAACAAGAATATGAACTAAAATTGCAATGTTATTTGGAAAAAATTTGAATTATGAATGAGAGAAAATTTTGGAGGGAGAGAGAATTTGGATCTTGAAATGGTGAAAAATGATTAACCTCACCAAATTCTGTTAGATTTAGGTATTTATATGAAGTCCTAATCACCTTGCTAATCCATACTTAACTTGGTTAATTAAAATAAGGTGTTTTGCAAAAAATCAAAAATGCATGGTGCATGGACTAATCCCACGTGAACAGTTCCATTTCCTTGATCAAAGTCACTTAAAATCATCTTTTAAACACATTGGCAATGGTAGAAAGTCCATACAATGCACCATTTTTGAATTTTGCAATTTCCCTCCAAAAAAGGCATGGATATGCAAATGATCATGTGATAACAATTCATGCAATGTGATGAATGTTTTGGAAAGCTCATGTCATGAGAAGCAAAATGCAAAAAGAACCACCAAATTTGGAGTTATGGATCAAAAGATATGGCCATTTGAAGTTCCATGCACACTTGGCAATGATTGGATCATATCTCCTCAACCATTCATCAGATGCTCATGATCTTGGACTTTTGGAAATGGGAGAGAGAGATCTTCAACTTTCAGGTTGGACAAAATTTCATTTGAAGCTTATTTGATGTTGGAAAGTTGAGTTGAAGTTGAATCAAAAACTTGCCATTTTTGGAAAGTTGAAATTATAGGTCACTTTCCATTTTTGGAAACTTTTGACTTGACTTCAAATTCTTCAACCTTGATCTTTGGAATGATGAATAAGCATGATTTGGACATGAATGGGATGAAGGAACTCAATTTCTCAATTCAAAATCCACAGTTGACTTTTCAGTTGACTGCATTGGTCCTTAGATGACCTGAAAATGTTCTGATGAATTTGGGGCCTCAACCACTTGGGAATTTGCTCCAAAATGAACCTCTAACTCATATAAGCTCAAAATGATGATCACATGATCCATATCTCAATGGAAACTTCATCTCTTGCACAAAAGATTTTCTTGAATTGCCTTGACCTGTTGACTGCTTAAGCTGCAAGTAACAAAGGTTAATGACATATTTTTGTACATCTTGGTTAGTGATTAAAAGAAAAGCAATGATACACAAATGCAAGCAATGCTTGGTGATCAAGAACCACTCTCAAAGGGATCCCACCCACAGGGGGAGGAAGCAAGGTGTCCAATGATCCTTGAGGCAATGCAATGAAATGATATGATGCCATGAGGGATCTTAGGGACAAAATTGGGGTCTTACACGAGCATCTGACCGTTACGCACCCGTTGCGTGTGACGACCGTCACGAATTCCAGAGAGCTCGCCTATATATGCAGGCGCTCTTTCTCTCTTCTTCCTCATCAAATATCACTTTCATTACCATTCTACTCTTCGTATATTAAATTCTTTACATTTTCTTCAAGCGTGTAACTCACAAACATTCCATCTCACCCACCAATACCAAAATTTTCATACACCTTACAAATGGCCTGTCAAGAGGGAGCTACTCCCGACCTATCAACCGTCGTATTCCGAAATGGAGAAGCCGACGAACACCAAAGAAGCAACTACCTCAAGTTCTACCAATGCTCCGTTCAAGCTACGAGGTATGTTGATCATGAATGCCTGACAGAGTTAGGACTTTTGGAGGGCGTGGAGTGGATGCTAGCAAACTCCAGCTTGATGCAACTGTGTATCACACCGCAGCCAACCTACGAAGCGCTGATCCTAGAATTTCTGAGTTCCTACTCTTATGTCACACCCTCTGGCGCTACTCAATACCTCACCGGAGTCGCCATATTTAGAATGTTCGGCATCAAGTATTCCCTGAATCAAACCCAGATAGAGAGAATGTTTGGTAAACTCCAAGGAACTTTTCCTTCTTCACTATGTGTTTGCCCAAATTGCGTTCAATGTTACTCCCTTTCTACTAGCCAACATCCAGGCTGCTTGCATGAGAGATAGCCAGGCATTTTATGGTGGGGGAATTATCAACTCCATAGCATTAGGCTTGAACCTAGGAGATAGGCTAGCCAACTTACCAGCCCTAGAGACAAAATTCCTCGACATCGACTACTGTCGTGCTTCACACCTGATCAAAGCAAGAGATGACGGGAAGTATCATCCTGTTGTCAGAAACAAGGTAGGTAGAAGTATCGTCATGCCCAACAGGAACCGCACAAATCCAAGAGAAATGGCAAATTGGATTTTTGATCTGGAGGCCCCCGAGCCAAATGATGGAAATCCTGGAAATGGTGCAGATGAAGTCGAAGAGGAGCTTGACAGAGGCATGCCTCGACCACCTCAAGAACACGCTGCAGAGACTTCTTCCCGAGGACAGCGGAGAAGCGAATGAAGACCCACCTCCATGAAAACATCTACGCTGAGATGTTGCGACACAACCAAATAATGGAAGACCGCCAAACGGAGATGATGCAAGCGATCCAGCAAATACAGCGGGATCAACACGATTATGCTAACTGGTATGATCAGGGGATGGCGGAACTTTCAGACCAGATGAGTGCCCTGACTTATCGCGTAGATGCCATCTAGGAGTAAACTTAGCACGTGGGATTGGATCCTACCCAGCGAGGGAGAGGTGAGCGTGCAAGAGCAAGAGCAAGAGCACGATGAAGCCAGCCTCGTAATAACGAGCAGTGATTTTTGTTTCTTTCCTTTTTATTTCTGTACACTGTCGCATTGAGGATAATGCATTATTTAAATGTGGGAGGAAATCCTTATGACTCATCTACTTGTTTCCATTGCTAATATTTTCAGCCAATACAAAATTTTTTGCTTGTCCTTTTCAATCATTTTTACATATTTTGGCATAACAAAAATTTTCCTTAAGATTAAATACATACCCTACGAGTATATAGGTTGTCTTGTTGAGGTTCTATTAGGAAAACTGAGAAAGATCTAACAATATTGATATCGACCCGACACCCTAGATCCCTCACTTCTACGAGATCAGTTTGAATAACCATTATACCGACACCTTAAGTCTCCATTCTAGATTAACCCCTAGTAGTTTATACTAGCAGTCAGCACCGTCTGAAGCGCAAACCACGTGGAGAGCCGATGAATATAAGTGTTTGATTCCTAGAAATTAAGAAACTCCTTCATACTGTTGCTACCAAGAAATCGATAAACGAACCATGCAAAAGGTTACAAAGATGCACAAAAAGAAGGAACAAAAACCCCAGTTGGTTGGTCCAGAGGTACCTGGTACTGGACTCGGTAGGGAGAACTACGGTTCGATCCCCCACAACCTTCAAAAAGGGGATATATAAAGGGGTACCACACTAGTGTACCAGACCCCCGTGCGAAGAAAAGGATCAAAGTCACTAACCGGCTACTTCACTAAGTACGTGCGGAGGCAAAGGGCTTAACGTGACTGCGCTAGAATGAAACCGGGTGAAAAAGAAACAGAGGCATTAGGTTGAGCTATAATAGCATGACTCGAACTGGCTTGTGCAAAGGAGATATCTACGGTAAAGCTGAAAGCTCGTGTCGTCACAGTATCTTTAGTGTTCTACTCGAATATCGGCCATCTTAACCATCCTCCTGACAACCACGTATGAATTGGTAACGTATTCGCGTTCAACTCTGTTTTTAAATTGTATTTGCTTGAGGACAAGCAAACATTCAAGTTTAGGGGAGTTTGATAACACGAAAACACATCAGATAATTGCCTTAATTTACACTCAAACATCATACCATTTTAACTAATATTCTGATTATTCCGCAAGTATTTAAGTTGTTTTTGCAGGTATTTAAATCTCCAAGCATTAATAAGCAAAATGAAGAAAAGGAAGAAAAAGGAGAAGAAACAGATGAGAAAGCACAGCAAAAAGCAGAAAATAGGAAATGCAAAATTTGTTGATGTGACGACCGTCACAGATTCATGAAGCTCGTCACGAACCAGACTGTGACGACCGTCACAGGCCCATGACGAGCGTCACGCGGCCACAGTATGCACTTTGAAACAGTCAATCACACGCACCCAAAGGTGCCTAAATTTCCTCCAACAACTTATTCCCACAGATTCCTCATTCAAAACCAAGTCTTCCTTGAATATCTCTGAAGGAGAATTGCGGTCCAAAACGCAGCGGAAATTAAAATTTTCTCCTTTAGAGATCCTTACGAATGGTCATGATCAGTGATAGAATATTTACCTCTTGTGACGATTGAAAACTTTGGTGCAGATCTCTTGCGACGATCAAAACCTTTGATGCAGATCCATGGAGCGATCACGAACGTTGAACGATGACAACGTCTCTACTCAGTCCACACGAACGGGTTCCTTCAATCTCAGTGCTAGCTGGTACGAATGAAGGATTTGAGTGAGAGAGAGAGAGTGAGAAAACGAAAATAATGCAACCGCCATTAATGCTTCTGCACAAGGGTTCTATTTATAGAACCACTTGTGTGGGCTTCAAGCTAAAAGCCCACTTAAGTGTATTTTGGCCCATATCTTATAATATGCCCAAAATCACTTAAGCCCATGGTACCTTACCATATTTCGTATTCTACTCAAGTACACCGTACCTTACGATGTTCTATAATTCACTTAAGGGCACCGTACCTTACGGTATTCCTTAGTTACTCTATCTCTCATCAATCCGTCCTTTGTGTGTGGCCCTGTAGGTTTTCGTGACGTTGGCAATTATATTAAATCACGCATTTAACATAATAAACAGTGAGCGGTATCTAGCAACACATCACTGCTACCCAAGACACGAAAATGTCATGTGATCTGACAATTCCTTCTGTGATAATACTTATGTGTATAATTACCCTTTTGCCCTTATGTCTATATTGAACACAAGGCATAGACCGTGTCATCCTTGTCTAGTTCAATATTGGGCCCATAGACATTTATCCTGTTATGCAGGATGGGGAAATTCCATCTAGGTCACTCATGTCCCTCAGCATGCTTCGTGGAGTACCCATCAACTGTCTTTATGGTTATCCAGTTACGGACAACGTTGGATCAACAATAAAGCACTCGACTCTACATCTAGGGTCCATAGTGGTTTCAGGTCGAAGAGTGGAATACACTATTATCACCATGAGAATAACTTATGACACTTTGCATAACTTTCTATATAGTATTCTCATAGCGGGTCAATCCGGTATAAATATTACTCCTAATATTCATACCTATGTTTAAGACTTGATAACTATTTATCCATGATCCATGAGATGTGATCATCAGTCTACAAACATAATAGTCTTAATGCTTTAATGTTATCCCACTTCACACTAAAGCTCGACTACGGATACTTTAAGAATAGTGTCCTTATGTTCAATGTGTTCTCATGATTAAGTCACACTTAATACATTAAACGGACTATCTATTCCAGGGACTTTATTAATCAACCATAATAAAGAAAATGCCTTTTATTATTAATAAATAATTCGATACAAGTACCAAAAGTATTGGCCTCTAGGGCTTATTTAATTTTAGTAAGCAATTTGTATTGAAGAAGCAAAGCCTACCGACTTGTGGAGGATTTCTCAAGTCCTCCGAGATTCGCTATACTTTGTTGCTTCGATTGCCAGGTTTTTATTGAATTATTATTATTGTTGCCCAATTATTATTATAAATATGTTTGCTGCAATGTTGATCTGTCCATGCGCTATGTTTTCCTTGTTTAACATGTAAGACTAAATTATCGGTATCGGTATGTAGCAATTTACTTTGATGGGATTTAATAATAATCGGTGAAAACCCTTTTTCTCAAACAATCTTTTAGGATGAAGTTTTTAATTTAAATTTAATTAACTTTATCACAAAAGCGTGAAAAGCTATTTAATACGGTTTTGCCACAAGAGTGGGAAATTAACTAAGGTGAGAACCAATAATCGCGAGAGCGTGAGGCTCGAGCTGGATAGTAAAAATTAGGCATTGAGTTTAAAAACAGCGAGAGCACTTTAAAAGGAATTAGAAATTATTTATTTTCAAAAAGTAATTTTAACTTCAGATAGGACATCGAGAGTGTACATTCTGAGTTAAAGCTATAGGCCGAATCAACAACCACGACAGTGTGAGATAAAACTTTTTAAATAAATATTTTCTACTGAGACATATTTGGCATTTAAACTATTCACCGGTAAGTTATTGAATCCCTGACAATTAATGCGCTGCATACTGATTCCTTCCATCAATTATTTCTTAAAACTAAATTTCCCTTAGATTTACTATTTTACCCCCGAACTCCTACTAATCAACTCCCTTAGATAAACATAGTGAAGTTAGTAACACTAATTTGACCATAGGTCCCTGTGGGATCGATATCTTTTAAAACTAAAGTGACTGGACTGTGCACTTGCAGTCAAGCAGCCTGAGCGGTTGGTGATTCAGTATAATAGCAACAGTAACAAGAACGTCAGTCAAAGATCAGTTTCGTCGTTGGTAATACGGTTAGCAGGCCCAGTCCCGTATGCATCTGATAAGGCTGTACCGTACCAATACAATGCTATGATGATAGAGAATGGTCAAGTGGTCTCGTTGCCTACGACCAATTCAGTGTTGAGCATTGCAGATGTAACGAAGGTGACCCGCAGTGGTCGAGTATTTGGACCGTTGTTCTCGGAAAATAAAGAAGAAACAGTTGTTGGTAAGAAGGTGGAGATACCTAATGTACAACCAGTTGGTTGTTCAAAGGATAAGTCTGGTGAATCCAGCAACTTGAAATCCAATGATGATGATTAGGTACTCCGACTGATTAAAAGGAGTGAATTTAATGTGGTTGAGCAGTTGCTCCAGACTCCCTCAAAGATTTCCGTGCTGTCTTTGCTTTTGATTTCTCAAGTGCACAGAGAAGCACTCCAGAGAGTTCTTGAGCAGGCATATGTGAAGCAGGATGTTAATGTGGATCAGTTTGATCACATTAGAGCTAACATCACTTCATTCAATAATTTGAGCTTTTGCGACAAAGAACTCCCTGAGGAGGGAAGAAATCACAATCTGGCTTTGCATATTTCAATGAACTGCAAGGAAGATGCTTTGTCAAGTGTGCTTGTTGACATCGGTTCGTCACTCAATGTGGTTTCGAAGTTAACATTGTTAAAGTTATCATACCAAGAGCTCCCATGAGATACAGTGGGGTAATTGTCAAAGCCTTCGATGGCTCGCGCAAGACGGTTATTGGAGAAGTGGATCTTCCAGTCAAGATAGGTCCGAGTGATTTTCAGATTACTTTCCAGGTAATGGATATTCACCCAACCTACAATTGTTTATTGGGAAGGCCATGGATTCATGAGGCAGGGGTTGTTACTTCCACTCTACACAAGAAGCTCAAATTTGTCAAGAATGGCAAGCTAGTGATTGTGGGAGGAGAGAAAGCGATGTTGGTTAGCCATCTGTCATATTTCTCCTATGTGGAATCTGAGGATGAGGTTGGAACTTCGTTCCAAGCCTTATCTATTGCTGTTGAGTAGAGAGTTGGGGCACATATGTCCTCTCTAAAAGATGCACAGAAGATTGTTGAAGAAGGTGCTGTCGATTCATGGGGGCGCGTGGTAGAGGTCTCCGAGAAGAGAGGAAGGACTGGTTTGGGGTTCCAGAAGTGCTCGTTAGCTGTTATATCTGAAGAGATGCAACTTAGCTTCCGTAGAGGAGGGTTCATTCATGGAAATGAACAACACTTAGATGCTGTGCTAGAGGATAGTGAAGAGGAAGACTGCATCAATTTTGTGACGCATGGAAAGATATGCAACAATTAGACTGCCGTTGATATTCCTGTTATTTTGCATCGATCTAAGTAATTGCTTTTATATTTTAAAATCCTTCTCCTATGCCTAAGAGAGAAGTGAACATTACTTGGGCATTTAAAATTGATCATCAATAAAATTAATTCTATTCATCCACATCCTTGATGTTTATTTTTACTTTCTTTTTTATTCTGAAAATGGTAATCATAAAAAACATAAATTGTAAGAACAAAAATTATTCTACAACAGATTCCTTGATTTTGATGATAACAAAGGATGAAACCAAAAATGGCACCCTAACGAAATGTTTCTAAGTGTGCAGGGTTCTAAAGAAAGAAGGAAGAGATCTGATGATGTCATTAGATACAGAACCAGATCAGATACAAATTATCAGAAGATAAGAAGCATCTGAAGTGCAAACACGTTCAAGAAAGTCAAACTCTGAGCAAAACAGCAAAGTATCAGAAGCATCTGAACAAGAAGTAAGCTCTAGAAGTTCTGACTCTGATCAACGCTATCTCTAAACTCCAGAACTTATCAGCGCTATCTGAAGAAATCATCAGAACTCAAAAGAGATCAACATCAGAAGCAAGACTCCAAGATTCTCAGATACACGAAGACTCTGATCATGGAATTGCTAATTATGAAAGAGTAACGTTAAAGTCAAGTAAAGGTTTGCAAATGGATTTCCTAATACAAAAAGAGACGTTAATCTCCAATTTCAATAAAGAAGATACTATATGTGGTAAGTAGTCATTTCAAGGAGAGAAAGTTATCCTGCAGAAGCTATTTAAGTGATGGCGTAAATTCATTTTAATATCCACCAGTTTCAACCACCACTTCTCTTCTATATAAAAAGGACTGCAAATCAACATTCAGTATACAACACATACAAGGAAAAATTATACTGAAACATCAACGCTCAAGAAAACACTCGTGCTCTCTAAATCTTCACGAAGCTTTTGCTTATAACGTGAATCACTTTGTTCTTACTATTGTAATACTTGCTTATCTTAGAAGCACTCTAGATTACATAAATCTTTTATCTACTGTTTGTTTATTTCCTCAAGTGACTCTGTGTAGTCTATATACTTGAAAGGACTAAGAGATCTTTCTCTTAGACGTTGTTTGTAATCAATCTTTCAAGATTAGTGGATTAAGTCCTTGTTGAAGGCGAAATCACCTTGGCCGGGTGGACTGGAGTAGCTTTGTGTTATAAGCGAACCATTATAAAATCATTGTGTGATTTTCATTTTGAAAAAGCGCTTATTTTCCAAACAATTCAAACCCCCCCTTTCTTGTTTTTCTCACCTTCAATTGGTATCAGAGCTTCGGCTCTGTTATTGATTTTCTAATCAAACACTTAACAGTGTAGAGAGATCCAGAAAGAGAAAAACTATGGCCCACACAAATGAAAAGGATAGTTACAATGCTAAGCCTCCTGTCTTTGATGGAGAGAAATTTGATTACTGGAAAGATAGAATTAAAAGTTTCTTTCTAGGCTATGATGCTGAACTCTGGGACATTGTCACAGATGGATACAAACCTCCTGTCACAGAGGATGGAGCTGAAGTTCCCAGAAGTAAGATGTCAGATGATCAGAAACGAGTTTTCAAGAATCATCACAAGGCCAGAACCATACTCCTAAATGCTATATCTTACAACGAGTACGAAAAGATCACCAACAGAGAAACAGCCAAAGACATACTTGACTCTCTAAGGATGACTCATGAAGGAAACTCACAAGTCAAAGAGACAAAGGCTCTGGCGCTTATCCAGAAATATGAAGCCTTCAAAATGGAGGATGATGAAGCCATAGAGGCAATGTTCTCTAGATTCCAAACTCTGATTGCAGGTCTCAAAGTTCTAGACAAAGGATACACAACTACAGACCATGTCAAAAAGATAGTCAGAAGTCTTCCAAAGAAATGGAGACCTATGGTTACTGCTCTGAAGCTGTCAAAGGATCTGAACAATATTAGCCTTGAAGAACTTGTCAGTTCTCTCAGAAGCCATGAGATAGAACTAGAGGAAGATGAGCCTCAGAAAAGGAACAAGTCTGTAGCATTAAAGTCCAGACCTGAAAGACGCAAACTTGACAGAACCAAAGCTCTCCAGGCAGAAACTGAAGATGCTGACAACTCTGAACCAGAAGACTCTGATGATGAAGAAGAATTGTCCCTACTAACCAGAAGAGTTAAGCAACTCTGGAAAAAGAGGAACAACAACTTCAGAAGATCAAGACCCAGAGGGGATCGATCAGAATCAACTTCAAAAGGTAAATCTAACAAAGATATTACCTGTTATGAATGTAAAGAAACAGGTCATTACAGGAATGAATGCCCCAAGCTAAAGAAAGACAACCCTAGAAAAGAAAGCTTCAAGAAAAATACCTTCAGGACAAAGAAAGGACTGATGGCTACCTGGGATGATAGTGAATCTGGATCATCAGAATCTGACTCTGATGAACAGGCCAATGTGGCACTTATGGTTACCACATCCAGGAGTAGCTCAGATGAAGAATCTGAAGAGGTATTTTCTGAACTTTCTCGATCTGATCTAGAATCTTGTTTGTCAGAAACTCTTAGCTCATATCAGAAATTAAAACAAAAGTTTAAAAACATTAAAGGCTGTCTTAGAGCAAAATTTGAAGAATGTGGCAAGCTTGAGATGACAATTCTAGCACAAGAAGATACAATCAGATTGTTAACATTAGAAAGAGATGGAGCAAAAAGAAAAAGCTTAGAATTAGAAGAAGCGTTATCTCAAACTCCACAAACTTCAAATGCAATAATTTATAAATACGAAGAAGCCTTTCAAGAATTTCTGAAAAATGGAATAGGTAGGAGTATTATGGCATCCATGATTTATGGAGTCAGTTAGAACAATAAAAAGGGAATTGGGTATGATCCTAAGGAAGTTAAAACTTCTTCTAGTGACCAACTTAAATCTCCATTTTCATATCACTATACACACATACAAGAACAAAAATTTGAAAATGCTAGAAAACCCAAAGTTATGAGAAACTCTGGGAAGACTAATCAAAGAGGACCCAAGAGATTCTGGGTACCAAAAGATAAGATTGTGTATGTTGCAGATATCCTATGCAGCAAAGTTCAGACACCAGTCATGGTACCTGGACTCTGGATGCTCGCGACACATGACGGGAAGAAAGTCTATGTTCCAAAGCCTGGAACTTAAAGATGCTGGATTCGTAGGTTTCGAAGGAGATCAGAAAGGAAGGATCAGAGGCTCCGGAACTATTGGTAATGGTACTCTTCCCTCTATATCTGATGTTCTTTACGTAGAAGGATTAATGCATAACTTGTTATCCATAAGTCAATTAAGTGATAACGATTATGATGTAATCTTTAATCAAAAAACATGTAAAGCCATTAATCAGAACGATGGCTCTGTCCTTTTCACAGGCAAGAGGAAAAACAACATCTATAAGATTAATCTTTCTGATTTAAAAGAACAAAATGTTAAATGTCTGATGTCTGTTCATAAAGAGCAATGGGTGTGGCATAGACGCTTGGGCCACATTAGCATGAGGAAACTTTCTCAGCTAAATAAACTCGAGTTAGTCAGAGGCCTACCTAAACTGAAGTTTTCTTCAGATGCTCTGTGTGAAGCATGTCAGAAAGGAAAATTTTCAAAAACATCCTTTAAAAAGAAAAATGTTGTTTCTACCTCTAAGCCTCTGGAACTTCTTCACATTGACTTATTTGGTCCTGTGAAAACAGCATCAGTTAATGGAAAGAAGTATGGACTAGTCATTGTTGATGATTACAGTCGCTGGACATGGGTGAAATTTCTAAAGCACAAGAGTGAGTCTCACTCTGTATTCACTAGTTTCTGCTCCAAAGTGCAAAAAGAATTTGATGCTAAAATTGTTAGAGTTAGAAGTGATCATGGTGGAGAATTTGAAAACGAAGATTTTGAAGAATTATTTGACTCTAATGGAATATCCCATGATTTCTCCTGCCCTAGAACTCCACAACAAAATGGAGTTGTAGAGAGGAAGAATAGGACACTCCAAGAGATGGCTAGAACCATGATCAATGAAACTAATGTGGCAAAGCATTTTTGGGCAGAAGCTGTAAATACAGCGTGTTACATTCAGAATAGAATCTCTATAAGACCCATTCTGGAAAAGACTCCCTATGAACTGTGTAAAGGAAGAAAACCAAACATTTCATATTTTCATCCTTTTGAATTTTCTTGCTTTATTTTAAACACTAAAGAACATCTGAACAAGTTTGATTCCAAAGCACAGAAAGGTATTATGTTAGGATACTCAGAACGCTCTAAAGGCTACAGAGTATACAACACAGAAACCAAAATTATGGAAGAATCAATTCATGTCAGATTTGATGATAAGCTTGACCCTGAAAAGTCAAAGCTAGTTGAAGATTTTGCAGATTTAGAAATCACCCTTGCAGGTTCTGATAAAGCTCCAGAAGCAACTGTCACTCAGAACTCTGAAGAAATTAAAACCCCAGAAATCCCAAAGAAAGTTAAAAGTCGTATCAACGTATCTGAAGATTTGATTCTGGGAAACAAGGACGAACCTGTCAGAACCAGATCTACCTTCAGAACCTCTGAAGATACTCCTCTGGGACTAGTGTCTCTGATTGAGCCTACGTCCTGTGATGAAGCACTTCAAGATAACGACTGGGTTTCAGCCATGCAAGAAGAATTGGATCAATTCACAAAGAATGATGTCTGGGATCTTGTTCCAAAGCCCAGAGGCACTCACGTTATTGGAACCAGATGGGTATTCAGAAACAAGCTGAATGAGAAAGGAGAAGTCGTCAGAAACAAAGCTCGACTGGTAGCTCAAGGTTACAGTCAACAAGAAGGTATTGATTATAATGAAACTTTTGCTCCAGTCGCAAGGTTAGAATCTATTCGTCTTCTTGTATCTTTTGCTATTAACCATTCTATTAAATTATATCAAATGGATGTCAAGAGTGCATTCCTTAATGGTTATATATCAGAAGAAGTGTATGTCAACCAACCTCCAGGTTTTGAAAATCCAAACTTTCCAGAACATGTTTTTAAACTTAAAAAATCTTTATATGCACTTAAACAAGCTCCCAGAGCTTGGTATGAACGTTTAAGCAATTTTCTTCTGGAACACAATTTTATCAGAGGGAAAGTTCACTCCACACTTTTCTGTAAGAACCTTAACAATAATCTCATGATATGCCAGATATACGTTGATGACATTATTTTTGGTTCAGTTAACGCCTCTGTTTGTCAAGAATTCTCTAAGTTAATGCAGGGAGAATTTGAAATGAGTCTAATGCAAGAACTAAAGTTCTTTCCGGGAATTCAAATTAACCAAACTTCAGAAGTCACATATGTTCATCAAAGCAAATATATTAAAGATGTTCTGAAGAAATTTGACATGGCTAACTGCAACTCTGCAAAAACTCCAATGCATCCAACATGCATTCTTGAAAAAGAAGAAGTAAGCTCAAAGGTTTGTCAGAAGCTCTATCGAGGTATGATAGGCTCTCTTCTCTATCTGACTGCTACTCGTCCTGATATTCTCTTTAGTGTCTGTCTCTGTGCCAGATTCCAATCAGATCCTAGAGAATCTCATTTAACAGCAGTTAAGAGAATTCTTAAGTATCTGAAAGGAACTCCTAACCTGGGCTTGATGTATAAGAAAACATCAGAGTATAGACTTTCTGGTTACTGTGATGCAGATTATGCAGGAGATAGACTAGAACGAAAAAGCACATCTGGAAATTGCCAGCTTCTGGGAAATAATCTAATCTCCTGGGCTAGCAAAAGACTGTCAACTATCGCTCTATCAACTGCAGAAGCAGAATATATCTCAGCATCACTGTGCACAACTCAGATGCTCTGGATGAAGCATCAGTTAGAAGATCTGCAAATTTTTGAGAGTAACATTCCTATCTTCTGTGATAATACTGCTGCCATTTGTCTAAGTATGAATCCCATTCTACATTCCAGAGCTAAACACATTGAAATAAAACATCATTTTATCAGAGACTATGTTCAGAAAGGGATAGTAACATTGAAGTTCATTGATACAGATCATCAATGGGCAGATATCTTTACTAAGCCTCTAGCTGAAGATAGATTTCTTTTTATCTTAGACAATCTGAACATTCAAAATTGTCCAGAATGAAGTGTGGCTCTGAAAATGTAAAATGAGACTCTGACATAAACAAATGTGTTTCTGCCTCTGACTCTGATAATTCTACCAAGTTAAGAAGATATCTGAGTTAGAAATCTCCAGGAACCAATCCTTTGGTATTCCTGAAGATCAGATACATCAACACGTGGAGTACATAGCGTCCAACCTTAGAACTTCTAGACAGCTGTCCAGAAGAAGATCAAAGGTGAAACGTTTGAGATCTCCTCGAGCAGTGTGCATACTGTTGGGATTAGACATTCATTAAGTAATCTTAATCATTTCTCCCCCAAGCGTGCTTACTTGAGCCTTGTGCTAACGCAATATTGTGTGTCGTTTTGCATGTGTTTTAACTTAGGGTATTTAAACACTTTTCTCACATTTCACACACTTATCACTCTCACTCACTCTAAAACCCTAAACCCTCTCTGAAGCGTCTCTCAACTACTCATCTTCATCTTCTTCTTCAACTATGGATGCTCAACAACAAGAAGTTTTCAACTTTTCTCAACAAATGGAATCAAGCTCAACTGCTCAAACTTCAAGCATTTCAACTCCAATGGTTACAGGCGTTTCCACTACCCCAGTATACAAGGAACCCCATATCCTTGATCGTTTACCTCACATCAACCTAGCAACTCCCTTTGAGGGATTGGATGTGTTATGTGAAACACTGGTGGATTTTGACAACTTAAGGAGAAATGGCGTTGATCTTACTGAAGAACTTCGTCAACAAGGTTGGGGAAACTACTTCCAAAGGCTCTATGGCCCTGTTTACCCACTTCTCGTCAAGGAGTTCTGGAGATTTGCAGATGCTGATGACCATTTCATCGTCTCTTTTGTTTTGGGGGTAAAAATAGTAATTACTGAAGAGTCAATTGCTTCCTTGTTGAACATGGAGAAAGATGGAGGAAAAAGGATTTACAACATCAACCCAAGATCAAGGCGCGTTGCTGAAGTAATCAATCCAACCATCTTCAAACCCAACACTGAAGGAAATCCTTCGAAGAACAAAGAGCTGCATCAGAACCTCAGAGTGTGGCTCAAGATCATTCTGGGAACTATTCACCACCGCCCAACCTCTAACTCCTCTGATTACATCAATGCAAATCAGAAGTGCGTTCTGTATTGCATTCAGAAGGGTGTGAAGATCTGCCTTCCTGCACTTCTCTTCAGATATCTCAGAGATTCTGTAAGGGAAACCAGAAACAACATGAAGCCCAGATCCTACATCCCTCTGGGAAGGCTCATATCTGATGTCTTCATTAAGAATGGGTTGGTAGATCATCTGGAGAAAGCCAAGCTGATGCAAGATCTGGCAATAGATACTGGGAAGCCTCTGAACGCCAGAAACCTCAAGAGTATGGGAATAATAAAGAAGATTCAAGTCAGACCCACGCTGGACACATCCTGGGATTCCTTGAAAGATCAGAGGAAGCTGCCTCATGGTCTTGCTAGGTTCTACAAGAATGAACCCAGAGATGCGGTTGCTATCTATCTTAATCGTCTGCTGGATGAAGGTGTTGACATCTCTGACTTCAGCCTCGACGATTGTCTAGATTCAGAAGAAGACTTCGTCAGATATAAGAGAGGTCTCTCTGAGAAGAAGATAACATCACAGGCAAAGAAGGTAAGACTTGGAGAATCCTCTGGAAGCAGATCTCCAGCTCCTCTGCAAATTTCTACTGGTACGTCTGTTCCTCCTCTTTCCTCTGAACCTCTGATGGTTTCCTCTACCCCTTCCTCTAATCCTCTCCCAACACCACCCATTTATACAACCTCTGAAATCCCACCTTCAACCACCAGAACCTCACAACCTTCACCAATTTTAAATATCGCCCGTACATTCATCCCTCCTTCTGAACCTGAACAAATGAACCAAAGCACTTCCTCTTCATCATCTTCAGAACCAGAATCACCACCATACCTTTCTATCTCCTCTGACCAAGAATACTCTGACCCTGACTCCCCAACCTTAGCCTAAATTCATGCTCAAAACCTTGCTTCACAACAACAAACACAAACACAATCTGAAGCAACTTCACCTCCACCAGAACAAACAACCAACATTACTTCTGAAGACCAACCCTCTGAAACTCAACCCTCTGACCTCCACACCTCTGATATCACACATTCAAACATCTCCGCAGAATCTGAACCATTAGACTTAAACCCTCTTTACGCTTCACCCCAAAGATCTGAACCTCAACCTGAATCAGAAACTGAACCAGAACCTCTAACTCTAAATCTCAGCCCTCCAATTTCTTCACCTCAAACCTCTGAACCTGACCTTTCTATACCTACCCTTGAGGAAGCCATCATGCTGGTCGCAGGGGCTTCAGTACAAAAGGTCAAGTCTCTGACCACTAACTCTGAAGTCAGTGATGATCCTGACTCTGTAAGGACACACTGGAACAGAGTCATTGGCTGGATGACCTCTGAGGCTTTTAGACTGAAGAACATCTTTGAACAAGTCAGAAATGGCTACATCAGAGATGCTGAGGCAAGACTTCAGGAAAGACTTGCTAGAGAAGCTGAAGCCAGAAGGCTGGAAGAAGAGAGGTTAGCAAGAGAAGCTGAAGAAGAGGCTAGAAGAATGGAAGAAGAAAGAGCAAAGGAAGCTGAAATCCTAAGGATAAAGGAAGCTGAAGCTAAGGCTCTGGCGGATGCAGAAGCACAAGCTGCTGTTGAAGCTGAAGCGCAGGCTGCTGCTGAAGCACAGCAGGCTCTGACTCTGGGGAAGTCCTCTTCTGTTATCCCTATGGTTCTCCAGAAGCTGAAAGAACTTAAGCAAGATCAGAATGAACTCCGTGCCAGAATGGATAAGCAAGACACTGTCAACGACAACATTCAGAACATGCTGGCTATGTTGCTTCAGAGAATGCCTCCGCCTCCGAACCCCTAGGCACTTAGGATTTTATTTTTTTTTGCTTGCTTGTTGTTTTGTTTGCTTTCTCTGATTCTGATGTTTTTCCTGTTCTTGTTGCCTTTGTGCTTTTATCTGAATACAATGTTTTTTTTCTTCAATTATTTATTTTTTGCTATGTCTTTTTGATTCTGACAAAAAGGGGGAGAAGTCATTAATAGCTCTGATGAAAATATTGTCTAAATACCTTAAGCATTCTGCAACATATTTTTCTTAAAAATAAATTTATCTAACCTGGACTTAAGAAATTGCAGAAGGTATCAAGAAACCTCTTTACTTAGAAGCTCTGGTAAGAACTTCTGAACTCCCTAGCACTATCTCAGGGGGAGCTCTTATCTATCTGATCTGATATTTTATATGTTTCATCTGCTAATTAAGATTGTTTTGTCATCATCAAAAAGGGGGAGATTGTAAGAACAAAAATTGTTCTACAACAGATTCCTTGATTTTGATGATAACAAAGGATGAAACCAAAAATGGCACCCTAACGAAATGTTTCTATGTGTGCAGGGTTCTAAAGAAAGAAGGAAGAGATCTGATGATGTCATTAGATACAGAACCAGATCAGATACAAATTATCAGAAGATAAGAAGCATCTGAAGTGCAAACACGTTCAAGAAAGTCAAACTCTGAGCAAAACAGCAAAGTATCAGAAGCATCTGAACAAGAAGTAAGCTCTAGAAGTTCTGACTCTGATCAACGCTATCTCTAAACTCCAGAACTTATCAGCGCTATCTGAAGAAATCATCAGAACTCAAAAGAGATCAACATCAGAAGCAAGACTCCAAGATTCTCAGATACACGAAGACTCTGATCATGGAATTGCTAATTATGAAAGAGTAACGTTAAAGTCAAGTAAAGGTTTGCAAATGGATTTCCTAATACAAAAAGAGACGTTAATCTCCAATTTCAATAAAGAAGATACTATATGTGGTAAGTAGTCATTTCAAGGAGTGAAAGTTATCCTGCAGAAGCTATTTAAGTGATGGCGTAAATTCATTTTAATATCCACCAGTTTCAACCACCACTTCTATTCTATATAAAAAGGACTGCAAATCAACATTCAGTACACAACACATACAAGGAAAAATTATACTGAAACATCAACGCTCAAGAAAACACTCGTGCTCTCTAAATCTTCACGAAGCTTTTGCTTATAACGTGAATCACTTTGTTCTTACTATTGTAATACTTGCTTATCTTAGAAGCACTCTAGATTACATAAATCTTTTATCTATTGTTTGTTTATTTCCTCAAGTGACTCTGTGTAGTCTGTATACTTGAGAGGACTAAGAGATCTTTCTCTTAGACGTTGTTTGTAATCAATCTTTCAAGATTAGTGGATTAAGTCCTTGTTGAAGGCGAAATCACCTTGGCCGGGTGGACTGGAGTAGCTTTGTGTTATAAGCGAACCAGTATAAAATCATTGTGTGATTTTCATTTTGAAAAAGCGCTTATTTTCCAAACAATTCAAACCCCCCCTTTCTTGTTTTTCTCACCTTCATAAATAAACTATATAATTGTCCATCTGCCTAATATTTGGTCACAAATTCACTTCTCTAAAATCAAAATATCAAATCATTATGCAGGTTGATTCCTAACCCCATTTAATACAATGATCCTTCTCGTTCTACAAATTTTGAATCTCCTGTGTTTGAAGTTGAGGAGGAAAGTGATGTAGAGGTGAGTGATGAATTATCTCGTCTTCTTGAGCAAGATGAAAAGATTATTCAGCCATTTGAAGAGCAGATTGAGCTAGTCAACTTGGGTTCTGAGGATGATGTGAGGGAAGTCAAGATTGGGTCTCTATTGTGTCCAGATGCTAAGAAGGGGTTGATTGATCTTCTTAAAGAGTATTCAGATGTGTTTGCTTGGTCATATCAAGACTTGCCTGGGTTGGATTCTGAGATTGAGAAGAACGCATCCTTATATGGATGTAAAGATCAAAGAGGAAGTTCAAAAGCAGATTGATGCCGGTTTCCTTGTGACTGCTGAGTATCCGCAATGGATGGCCAATATTGTGCCTGTGCCGAAGAAAGATGGAAAAGTCCACATGTGTGTCGATTATAGAGATTTGAATAAAGCCAGTCCAAAAGATGATTTCCCTCTACCAAACATTGATATGTTGGTAGACAATACTGCTAAATTCAAAGTCTTCTCATTTATGGATGGATTTTCCGGATATAATCAAATCAAGATGGCACCCGAGGATATGGAGAAGACCACATTCATTACACCCTGGGGAATATTCTGTTATAGAGTGATGCCTTTCGGTCTAAAGAATGCTGGTGCAACTTACCAGAGAGCAATGACTACTCTTTTTCATGATATGATGCATAAAGAGATTGAAGTATATGTCGATGACATGATTGCTAAATCGATGGATGAAGAGGAACATGTTGAGCATTTGTTGAAGCTATTCCAGCATTTGAGGAAGTATAAACTCTGCTTGAATCCCAATAAGTGTACTTTTGGTGTTCGTTCTGGTAAGTTGTTGGGCTTTATTGTCAGCGAGAAGGGTATTGAAGTTGATCCTGCCAAGGTCAAATCAATACGGGAGATGCCTTCACCCAAAACTGAGAAGCAAGTCAGAGGTTTTCTCGGCCGCTTGAATTATATTTCCAGATTCATTTCTCACATGACTGCCACATGTGCGCCAATATTCAAGCTTCTTTGGAAAGGTCAGTCTTGTGATTGGACCGAAGACTTCCAAAAAGCATTTGATAGTATCAAGGAATATTTACTTGAACCTTCGATTTTGTCTCCACCTGCTGAAGGAAGACCGTTGATCATGTATTTGACTGTGCTAGAAGATAGTATGGGTTGTGTTCTTGGTCAGCAAGATGAAACTGGAAAGAAAGAATTTGCAATTTACTACCTCAGTAAGAAATTCACCAACTGTGAGACTCGGTATTCAATGCTTGAGAAGACTTGTTGCGCACTGACTTGGGCTGCTAAGCGTTTGCGCCAATATATGTTGAATCATACCACTTGGTTGATATCCAAAATGGATCCAATCAAGTATATATTTGAGAAGCCTGCTTTAACTGGGAGAATTGCCCATTGGCAGATGTTGTTATCAAAGTATGATATCGAATACCGATCTCAGAAAGCAATCAAAGGTAGTATCTTGGCTGACCATTTGGTTTACCAACCAATTGAAGATTACCAGTCAGTACAATATGATTTTCCTGATGGAGAGATTTTGTACTTGAAAATGAAAGATTTTGATGAACCATTGCTTGAAGAAGGGCCAGAACCTGGTTCCCATTGGGGCATGGTGTTTGATGGAGCTGTTAATCAATATGGAAATGGCATTGTGGCAACGATTATTACTCCTCAAGGAACGCATCTACCATTTATATCTAGATTGACTTTCAGGTGTACAAACAACATGGAAGAATATGAAGCTTGCATTATGGGGCTTGAAGAGGCCATGAATCTCAAAATCAAGTATTTGGATGTCTTCGGTGATTCCGCTTTGGTTGTGAATAAAATCAAAGGATAATGGGAGACAAATCAACCCGGTTTAGTACCATATAGAGATTATGCGAGGAGGATTTCAACTTTCTTTACAAAGGTTGAATTTCATCATATCCCTCGAGATGAGAACCGGATGGCAGATGCTCTTGCAACGTTGGCATCAATGATTGTAGTGAAATATTGGAATGAAGTTCCCAATTTATCTGTGATGAGTCTTGATAGGCCAGCTCATGTGTTTGCTATTGAAGAGATTAAAGATGAGAAGTCGTGGTATTACGACATCAAATGTTTCCTCCAAAGTCAGATTTACCCGCCTGAGACATCTTTAAAAGATAAAAAGACTTTGAGAAGATTAGCCGGTAATTTCGACTTGAATGGTGATGTACTGTACAAGAGAAACTTCAACATGGTTTTGCTCAGATGCGTGGATAGACACGAAGCAGACTTGTTGATGACCGAAGTGCATAAAGGTTCCTTTGGTACTCATTCCAATGGACACGCAATGGCGAAGAAGATGTTGCGAGCAGGTTACTATTGGCTGACAATGGAATCTGACTGTTGCAAATTTGTGAAGAAGTGCCACAAGTGTCAAATTTATGCTGATAACATTCATGTTCCTCCAACACTATTGCATGTTATCTCTTCCCCATGGCCTTTCTCCATGTGGGGAATTGATATGATTGGGATGATTGAGCCTAAAGCTTCGAATGGACATTGTTTCATTTTAGTGGCAATTGACTACTTCACCAAATGGGTTGAAGCAGCATCGTATGTAAATGTGACCAAACAAGTTGTTGTGAGGTTTATCAAGAATCAAATCATATGTCGTTATGGTGTGCCAAGTAAGATCATTACTGATAATGGATCCAACTTGAATAATAATATGGTGGAAGCTCTTTGCAAAGACTTCAAGATTGCACATCATAATTCTTCTCCCTACAGACCCAAGATGAATGGGGCTGTTGAAGCTGCAAACAAGAACATCAAGAAAATCATTCAGAAGATGGTTGTAACATATAAGGATTGGCATGAGATGCTCCCATTTTCTTTACATGGGTATCGTACATCTGTCCGCACTTCAACAGGGGCAACCCTTTTTTCTCTTGTTTATGGTATGAAAGCAGTACTCCCTGTAGAGGTTGAGATTCCTTCATTGCGTGTGCTTATGGAAGCCAAGTTGACTGAAGGTGAATGGTGTCAGACCAGGTTTGACCAGTTGAATTTAATTGAAGAGAAGAGATTAACTGCCATGTGTCATGGTCAATTATATCAGTAGAGAATGAAGAAAGCTTTTGATAAGAAGGTCAAACCTCGAGTATTCAGAATAGGAGACCTTGTGCTCAAGAAGATTTTATCGTTCAAGCCAGATTCCAGAGGAAAATGGATTCCCAATTATGAAGGCCCATATGTTGTTAAGAGAGCTTTTTCAGGTGATGCCCTAATTCTTACAACTATGGATGGTGAAGAGTTCACTCGTCCCATGACCACAGATGCAGTCAAGAAATACTTTGCCTAAAAATAAAAGAACAACTCGCTAAGTTGAAGTCCCGAAAGGGCGATTTAGGCAAAAATGAGCGTCTCGGTGGATTGAAAACCCGAAAGGGCGATCCAGGCAAAAATTAGAGACATAAAACAGAAAGAATTTCCCGATAAGTTAAGTACCTCACCTTGGGGCAACTTATGAAAAAATTATGGATTATGGAAAGTAACTGCATTCTGCTGATCTTCAATGATTTTGAAGACTTGTTCAAGCACAAGGGTTGACATCAGTTCATCATCCCAGTAGCGGCCAAGAGCATAGTGGATATCAAGAGTTGGTAGAAGGATTAAGGATCATTTGTATTCAATGTGACCTTTTCCATGTAAATTACCATTTTCAACTTTGTAAAATCTACGGAGTCTTGTCATTTACAGACTACCATTCCATTAAATAAAGTTGAGCTTTTATCCAAATTGTTTCTACTCTTATTTACTTTAGCCAATAGTTTTAAATTTTATTATGATCATTTTGAAATTAAATTTTTAAATCAAAATCAAGTTTTCTTTAAAATATAAAAAGCAAGAATTTGTTCCAAAGCAAGTAAAAAGAATATCAACAGCATTTCAGTAAGAAGCAAGTCCCTAAGTGTGAAGCATCTAAGGTTCCCCAAGCAGTAACTCATGTGGTATCCCTAGACATTTGTGTTGATTCAATTCCTCGATGGAGCATTTGATCCTCGGTGGAGCTCCTTTCTTTATCCCCAGCTGAGTTGGTTGATTCAATCCTTGATATGTTCACTTTAACCAATGACAGATTTTCTCTTCTTTGGTATTCTACCCAGTAAAAAGGTAGTTGTAATCCCTATTTTTGTTCCTTAGAGAGTTAACCCTTGATATGTTCATCCAAACCGATGACGGGTTTTGTTCTTCTTGGTGGTCTTCTACCCGATAACTGGTAGTTGTAAATCCTATTGTTCCCCTTGAGCGGAGTCTATCCTTGATATGTTCACTTCAGTCAATGACGAATCTTTTCTTCTTCGGTATTCTATCAAGTAACAGATAGATGTAATTCCTATTTTCTCCCCTTTTTAGAGTCTATCCTTGATATGTTCACTTTAATCGGTGACGGATTTTCTCTTTGATTTGGTCTTCTACCCAGTAACCGGTAGTTGTAAATCCTACTTTGTCCCCTCGCAGAGTTGACCCTCGATACATTCATCCTAACCGGTGACGGATTTTTCTCTTCGACGGTTTTCTATCAAGTTTTTTATAGATGTAATTCCCCCCTTTTTGTTAAGTTGGTATATCCTTGATATGTTCATCCAAACCGATGACGGTTATCCTCCTTAACATCCCCAGGAAAGTCTATCCTTGATATGTTCACTTTAACCGGTGACCGATTTTCTTCCCTGTCGAGTTTATCCTTTATATGTTCATCCTAACCGATGACGGATACTCTCACCCTTGGTTTTCTGCCCAGTAACTGGTAGTTATAAACCCTACTTTCTGCAGTTTTCCCCAGTAAGGCTATTCTTACCCAGTAACCGGTAATGAATACTCCCTCCTGGCGGTTCCCAGCGAGTCATCCTTGATATGTTCATCCTAACCGGTGACGGATGGTCTCTCTTTCATATCTTTATTATCTCTTTACCCAGTAATAGGTAGTAGATAATAGATTTCTACTCCTCCTGTGTTAGAATTTTTATTTCTCCCCAGTTGAGTTGAGTGCGCATTTCCCTTGTGAAATTGCTTTCCCCTGCACGAGCCGAGTACTTCAGTTTTATCCTGACTTATTCGTGTCCCTTGCAGATGTTGTTGTTTCCCCGACTGAGTCGTTCCATTTTGTGGAATCCCTCTAGTTCCCCCCAGTAGTTTTAAGTCGTACCCTGGCCTACGCATAACTCCTTTTATTCCCCCAGAGTCTCTGTCTCCCCAGTGAGTTTTCCTTTCGGAATGCATTATACTCTCGTGGACTTTCGGTCTCTCCGATTTTCTTTTCCTTTGTGGCAATATTTCCCCACAAAGAATTTACTTTTACATTCATAACATATGCATCATGAGGTCTCTTAGGGACCAAAATTTGTTTCTCTATGTTGTATCATCATAAGCATAAGCATTGGGATCATATCTTGGCATTCTTCTTACCCCTTTTCATTGGGTTTGTTTTAGGAGAGATCACCAAGCACTTTTTGATTATATCATACTTGTATTATATCATTTCACGAACCAAAATACCAAAAATATGTCTTTGCATTTGTCTAAGTCTTTTGTAGGAAGGGCATGATCTCAATTGATTCATCAAGATCACATCTAGGGTTTGAGACCCTCATGAACAAATAGGACAACCAAGAATTGATTCAAGAATGGTTAAGAACATCATATATGAGTCCAATGTTCTCCACATGTTATATTGATCAAGTTTTCTTCAAGAGTTTGAGGGTGATTTTCCTTGGAAACCCTAGTTTGTCTGTGTATCTTGAGTAACTTCTTCAACAAGCTATCTCACCAATTGACCAAATTTCTCAAGGGACACCTCAAATTTCATCATCTTATTCATATATGATCTACCATGAGCCAAGAAAGTCAAGAGATTTGGAAATTAGCAAGTTGGTTGATGGTGGTTGGCCAAATGAATTCATCTAATCAAAACTAGGTCTCCCTAGACCCTATCTCCTACAATTTTCACCATATGAAAATGATTCCAAGAGAAAACTTACTCTAAATTACATTATAAACAAATTTCATGTTTAGACCTAGAGCTAGTTTTTCTTGGAAAATCATTTTCTATGTTGAAACATTATAGGTCATTTTGTTTAGACCCTAGTTTTAAAGTCAACTTCCCAAGGCCATACCTTGCTCAATTCTTATGAGATGAAAGATTTCCAAGTTGCACAATCAAATTCAATGTGTCTACTTGCTCAACTTTTTTGAGCATGTGATATGAGGCTACATTATAGGTCACTTTTGACCTATACCATTGATCAAGTGATTTTTCCAAACTTCAAAAATGCATAACTCTATCATTTCAAATCCAAATGACAGGAAATTTCTGACCATTTTGAAGGTATTTGAGAGAGATACAACTTTGTGAAGAAACGTTTCTCATTTGAAGCTTCTATAAAAGGTTAAGCAAGGTGGACTATTGAGACATATGGCTTGACAATTAGAAATTTTTTGATATGTCAATTTTTTCCAAACTTCCACCTCAAATTTCTCCAAGTTCCAAGCTCCAAATGAAAATGTGTTCAACATCAAACTTGTTCCTCTTGATCTCACCTTTCCAAAGACTTAAAATTCATTCATCTTGGACTTTAAATGCATAGGATGCGCATGGCTTAAACAGGCTGATATCATTTGGCATGGATCCAACTTATTGCTTGGAGTGGCATGTATTCTGAAATTCATACTGTTCCAAATGGATGTAAAAAGAGCCTTCTTGAATGGCTACTTAAATGAGGAAGTATATGTTGAATAACCTAAAGGATTCACAGATCCAAATCTTCCAAAGCATGTGTACAAATTGAAGAAAGCCCTTTATGGTTTGAAGCAAGCTCCTAGGGCTTGGTATGAGAGACTCACAGTGTTCCTCACTGAAAATGGATATAGGAAAGGAGGTATTGACAAGACCCAATTTGTGAAGAATGAAGGAAGGAATCTCATGGTGGCACAAATATATGTAGATGATATTGTGTTCGGTGGGATGTCAGAGCAGATGGTCAAACATTTTGTTAGACAAATGCAGTATGAGTTTGAGATGAGCCTTGTTGGAGAGATGACCTACTTTCTTGGGCTACAAGTCAAGCAGATGGAAGATTGTATCTTTCTATCTCAAAGCAAATATGCCAAGAACATTGTTAAGAAGTTTGGCATGGAGAATGAAAGGCTTAAAAGGACACCTGCTCCTACACATGTGAAGGTTTCCAAAGATGAAAGTGGTGTTAGTGTAGATCAAAGTCTATACAGAAGTATGATAGGAAGTCTGCTATATCTCACAGCAAGCAAACCTGACATTGCATTTGTTGTAGGTGTTTGTGCATGATATCAAGTAGAACCAAAAGTCAGTCACATAAACCAAGTGAAGAGGATACTGAAATATGTCAATGGCACAAGTGACTATGGAATGTTATATACTCATGGTTCTGGATCCATGCTGACTGGTTATTATGATGCTGACTGGGCCGGAAGTGTTGATGATACGAAAAGCACATTAGAAGGATGTTTCTTCTTGGGGAACAATCTGATATCATGGTTTAGAAAGAAACAAAATTGTGTGTCCCTATCCACTGCTCAAGCTGAATACATAGCAGCTGGGAGTAGTTGTTCTCAACTGGTTTGAATGAAACAAATGTTGACTGAATACAATGTCACACAAGATGTCATGACATTGTACTGTGACAACCTGAGTGTTATAAATATTTCCAAAAATCCTATTCAGCATAGCAGGACAAAGCACATTGATATTTGTCATCACTTCATTAGAGAACTTGTGGAAGAGAAAATCATAGCACTAGAGCATGTTACTACTGAAATGCAATTAGCTGACATATTTACAAAAGCTTTGGATGCTAATCAGTTTGAATGTCTAAGAGGGAAATTGGGGATTTGTATTCATGAGAATTTATAGCAATTAAAGTGGAGTGGAAAAGGGAATAAAAATATTGTCTGTCCACTTAAAAGAAAGTGTCCTATTTATGGTAAATCATTACCTAGTAGTGGAACTAGCATCTATACCATTTTCACACGCTACCTCAACATAACCACTTCCATCTTCATGAAACTTCTCAGACCCTCTCTGCTAGGGTAACAAAACTCTTATCAAAAGTTCAACAAAATGTGACAATATCCCTCATCCTCTAGTTCAAAACCCACTCACAAAGCAAGGACTCCCTCCATGGAGTTTCTAGATGAAGATATTTTGGAAGTTATTCCTCTTTCTGTAATCCCAGGTGACGCCCCTGGTCCTTCTTCCACGACAGGAAACAATCAAGGTAATTTTTCTGATAACCCTCCACCTAAGGATGACATGCACTATACAGATCGTGTCATTAGGAACCTGGTAACTAGGATCCTAAATGAAGGACATTCTGTCAAGGGTGTTTCGACCCCTCTGTCTAGAAGGGACCCCTCACCTAAGGTGGAACCTCAAACTGAGAAAGATGATGATTCATCTAGATCAGAGAAAGACATTGCTGCTGAGGGACTGTGTTCTCTAGGAAAAACCATGCCTAGCAAGAATTCTATAGATGCTTCTCATTCTAAGAAGCCTGACACTACTGAGAGAGTAATTGATTTGGAGGAAGAGAGTTCAGAAGAAGAAGATGACACCTTGGTTCATCACTTGAAACCAAGTGTTGCAAGGAAAATGAAAACAAGAAAAGGCAAGTATGTGGCTAAGTTGTTGACAGCCAGAACTAGTAAGAAGGTTACTGGTGTAGGACCCTCCAAATTATGGAGTAAAGTAGAGGTCAAGAAGAGGTAGGTCAGAGAAAGTTCTGACTCTGAAGATGATGTTGAAGACGATGTCCCAGACATCTCTCCTTCTAAAAGCAAGACTGTTAAAAAGTCTCCAGCTAAGGTTGCAGCTGTACATTTGGACAACATTTTCTTTCATTTGGAAGATGGTGCGGCCAAGTGGAAGTTTATTATACAAAGGAGAGTTATTGTGGAAAGGGAGCTAGGGAAAGAGGTTGTAAAAGTGAAGGAGGTTATGGAATTGATCAAGACTGCAGGTTTGATGAAAATAGTTGTTGTTTTCCCCCAATGTTTTGAAGGGTTAGTGAAGGAGTTTGTGGTGAATATCCCAAAGGATATTTCTGACAAGAGTAGCAAAGAATTCTGCAAGGTCCTTGTGAGAGGTAGGTGTGTAAGGTTCTCCCCAACCATTATCAATAAGTTCCTAGGGAGAGGAACTGAAGGAGCTGTGGAGTTAGAGGCTATAGACAATGAAGTCTGTAGGACAATCCCTGCTGGCCAAGTCAAGGAATGGCCAAGCAAAAAGCATCTATCAACTGGAAAATTGACTGTAAAGTATGCCATCTTGCATAAGATTGGTTCAGCCAACTGGGTGCCAACAAATCATATCTCAACTATCTCTGATGGTCTTGGAAGAATAATATATGATATTGGAACCAGGCTCAACTTTGATTTTGGAAGGTTCATGTTTGAACAAATTGTTAGACATGCCTCTACTAATGCAGTAAAGCTGCCTATTACCTTCCCCTCTATCATTTGTGGAATTATTTTAAGCCAGCAACCTGGTATTCTAAACACAAGTGATATTCCCACCAGAAGGAAGCCTCCATTATCCATTCACTATAAATTGTTTGAAGGCAGTCATGTCAATGACATTGTCATGACATCTGCAAGGAAGGAGCCAGCCTCTCAAGGTGTCCTGATTGCTCAATTGAAGGAAACTTGTAAGGAGCTGGAAACTGGGATTAGGGTTGCCAAGGCTAGGAAAGAAGCTTTAGAGGTTCTCATTAGTAGCTTGGAGCAAGAAGAGATGTATAAGGTTGGTGAAGCCAAGGAGTCAGATGCTCGTACCTTAAGTGAGAGGTCTAATGCTCAAGATCAATCTAGTGGAAGTTCTAGATCTGAAGGTGAAGAAGATGCTACTTCCTCAGACTAAGTTGTAATGGTCCCCCTGTTATGAAGACTGTGTGTTCTGGATATTGTTCTAGATGATGGTTTGGCTATTTTAGATGCTGGATGATTTGTTGTTTTTCTGTTTAATGTTTATAATTTTTGGCAGTCCTTTTTGATGCCATGATGTAATATTTGGGCTCTTTATGAGTTCCACGGGTTTATGATTATCTCAGCTATTGCAGTTGTGTATAATTATGGTTTGTACCACCTAACATTTATGTTTTAACATTTTATATGTTATAACATCCCTTGTGACATTCTCTGCTAGACTAATTGACATTTATTTTGTCTAATTGGTCACTTTGGTCTATTTTGACTAAAAATGGGGAGAAATGATTATGTAGAGAGCTGTTGTTAAATTTGTGGATGTGGATCTGCAGTGCTGATGTAGCTAGCCAGGCTAAACAGATGTACAACTGATGTTGAAGGAGATGTTTGATGTTGAACAGAATGATGTTCTGTTCTGTTCTGTGATGTTGGAGGAGATGTCATGATGTTATGTGCATGTTCTGTGTTGCACAGGTGATGTTGAAGGAGATGTCAGAGGGTAACTCTGAATGTTACAGGTGCTGAATGAGATGTCTGTTTTGAACAGATTTAAGGGGAGAAGAAGTACCCATGTGCTTTTATGTGTGTTTTACTAATTGCTATTATAGCTAGTAATTCTGTTTGCTTCTGCTGCTGCTTAAACACTGTTATGCTGTTTAACTGCTGATGTGTTTTTCTTGTGAACAAAATGGACTGATATATGTTTTAGCCAAAATTTGCAGAAGGGGGAGTTTCTTGGTTCTAAGGGTTGGCAACAATTTTGGTAAAACAAAGAGTGTTCACAAGATGTTACATGTGATGTCTTAACATAATATATCTTGTACCTGCTGGAGGTTTAAAATATAATTATGTAGGATTGTTTCAGGATGTCATACCCGATGTCATGACATATGATATAAAGTATCTGTTGGATATTTAAAATGGAATTATGCAGGATTGTTCCAGGATGTCAGACCCGATGTCATAACATCTGTACACGGAATATTCAGTCTGAATGTTATGTGTTATGTGATTGCGCTTTTAATGGCAATCTATGTTTGATTGATGCGTTAATTACAAACGCAATCAATCAATGAATACAATGTGATTTAACTTATTTTCCAAAGAGATCTAACCAACTGTCATAAGACGATTTGAATGGAAAATACTTTAAGGGTTTTATGATGTCCAAGCCCAGCTTAATGCTTCTATAAAAGGGACATGGAAAACCTGATTTGATACACAAGAAATACAGATCGAAATATTGAGAGAGAATAAGGATTTAAGTCTTGTATGGTCGTGTGACTTGTAAGCAATTCAATTCATCCATAGATGATTAAATTGGTCTGATTTTTGAGTTGTAATTTGTCAGTCTAAGCTTTTAAGTATGAGTGTGTGTTTACTTGATTGAAGCTGCTAAGTAAGATCAAGTGTGTGTCTTTGAAGAGTGTCTTCTTTTCATAGTAATTCTTGTTTAATATCACTGGTGTGATTGAGGGGGAGTGAGTGGGATCTCATATCTAAGAGTTCTTAGGTGGAAGTCATACAGGTAGAGATTAGGTGAAAAAGGTTGTAACTTGTGTAGTTTACTGAGAGTCTTTGAACTGATTCTATTTAGTGGATTTCCTTCCTGGCTTGGTGTCGTACCCCAATTTTGTCCGGGCTTATTTTAATTTCTTTTCAAAATTAATTTCAGTTTCATTTTTGCATCATACACATAACATGACACACATTTGCATCATGAATAAATGCCTGAAATATCAATCAGAGAGAATTTATTTGAGAATTAAAAAAAAATCGGTTGAATTGTCAAGAGTTGAAGAAAAACTGTGATTTATTTAATTTTCCGAATAATTTGTACTCAATTTTTAATTGGTAATTTTCTTTTGTCTAGATATTTGAAAATTAGTTAGTTTTTATTTTAGTTATTTAATTAAGTTAGTTAGTTTATCTAAATATTAATTAGTTTGTTTAGTTAGATTTTGTAAAATATTAGTTAGAGTATTTTTTTTAATATTAATTAGTTTTTCTAAATATTAGTTAGTTTTTAAATATTAGTTAGATTTTTCTTTTTAACATTAATTAGTTTTTTTAGTGTTAATTAGTTTAAGTGTTAGTTAGCTTTTTTATTAGTTAATTTTAAATAGTAATTAGTTAGAGTTTTTAAAATATTAATTAGTTTTTTATTTATTTAATAATTATGAATATATGTATCTTACATTGGATTCCCTCCACATAAAAGACAAAAAAAATTTACTCAGTAACAAAATTCAAAAAAACCACTACCTCCTTCCCTGCTCCACTCACTCCACAACCAACTACCTCTCCTCTCTCTGGTACCAACCTAAACGACAAAAATAAACAAAATAAATTCACACTATTCACTCTCAGACGAAGGACGGACCATTCACTATTCACCCATCACTCACAATTCCATTCACTCTCCCTCAGAAAACCCTTCAATCACCACTAAACCCAGCTCAGCCATCAAATCGCTATCCACCACCGAAACCCCACCGTCAAACTCATTCTCAGCTCACAAAATCCTCTCACACAAATCACTCTCCCTCACCTTCATATCTCACTCCCAAATCCAAAAAAACCTAACCGCCGCCACCATCCGCTTCGCCTCCATCTTCACATGCATAACCGTCGCCATCATCTCACCATCAACCTTCAGTTCTTCAACCACTCTAACCGTCAAACCCTCACCATGAATCGCCATCACTAACCGTGAAGCTCTCCGCCGCTCAAACCTCCGCTTCTTCACCACCAACAAACCCTTGCGAATCCACCGTCCAAAATCACCACATGCGTTAACCCCTTTCGGCTTCTCACAAACCCCCTCTGATTCGCGTTTCGCCGTCACCTCCAAAGCCCTTAACCACCGTCCTCTTCCATCGCCTCTCTCAAACATCTTTCTCTCAACTCTAAATCATCAAACCGAAACCCCACAACCACCGTCAACCCTTTTGACCACTACCAAATGCGACCTCTTTCTCCTTCGTCGCTCAGAACCAATTGAGTGTGTGTCGAATTTGCTCATGAACGCTTTAAATCATTGTGTTTGACAAGTTTGCTCCTGATATTATGTTTGCTCTGGTCGCAAGTTGTGTTTGTTGTTTAACAGGTTGCAAATTAATTTTCTTTGGTTCGTATTGAGGCTGGAGGCTACGTTTGGATACTGCCGAAGGTTCAACAAGAGAATCCAACTGTGAAAGCTGAAGTGATAAACGCAAGCTTCTCTACTCTAGCGCCTCCCCTTACTCGACGTCAACGTTGGTCTGACATTACGGTAATAATGTGTGTCGCATCTTTCGTCCTATTGTACCCGTTGTTGTGATTACTTTGATTTCGATTTCGAGTTGATTCGCATTGCACATATTGAGTTGTTTGTATACTGCTTTATGCTAGCATTACGCTTAGACTTCGAGTCATTTGATGCTGTATGTTTAAAACCGTTGCAGAACAACATCCATAGCTTTCACATATCACGATTCCGGTCACAATTCAGCTTTGATTATATCTGTGAATTTTCAAATCTCTGTTTCACTTTTATCCGAAATGTTGATGATTGTAACGTCAGGAACATAAGGTTACTCTGTTGATTATATATTTCATAATCTTGATTAAAGGAATTATAGGTTTGTTTAGGTTGTGATTCCTGGAACGTGGTCTTGTTGTGGTGTGAATCCTGGATGTATGAATATGTGAATCATGAGCCAAATGCGTGTTGTACTGTGGGTAACCGTTTGTTGATACATTTTCTTTCTCGCGTGAATTTGTTTATTGCGCTTCATCATGCCATGTAGAAACTTGGTCTTACTACGGTCCTTACAGTAAATTAGTTTTAATAGCAATACAGTATAACTATGCACAAATACTTTAAGAATGTTAGATATAATTAGGAGGTGATTAATTGGAATTTTAAGCCTTGGGCTCGACTTTTCTATGTCGTGATACATTCAAGGACTACAATACATTAACAGAATATTTCACCGAGTTACGATTTTGCGAATACCATGTGCTGATTAAATCAATGTAAACTCCTATTTTTTTTCTCTTTTGGCTTAATTAATTAATTAAAACTTAATCAGTTTAATTTTTATTAATCAATTTTAATTAACTTAATTATTTGATTAATCAAATAATTTTGATAATTAACTTTAATTAATTCAATTAATCGATTTAACCAAATTTTAATAAGTTAATTTTTGCTAAAAAGAATTGGATTAATTTCTTCCACTCTCACAAACTTCACATTATTTCAAACTAATTTATTTCACAAATCATCTTTTCATAAATCATTTTCAATTGCAATTTTATTTCAATTCATCATCCAACACAAACCAATTTTAAAAAGCACATCATACAATTCTCGATTCAAGTCGAGCCCATTTTAAAACACCCTTGTAAGTCGATTGCTCTTAGCATCGCCATCAACCTCACATAGCTTACTCTTGGGCTTTCTTACAATGAGACCTACTTGATTATTGATTAATCGAGTAGATGAAATAATACACTAAATCAATTCATTTATTCAATCAACACAAATTCAAATCAATTTTTCAAACCATTTAACTTTTAAAGGATTTTATCTTAACATAAATTTGGGATGAAAAGGAGATAGTAAGCGTACGCTTCACTATTTCTCAAGCACTTGAACAATTGGCGTACGCCATATTGTGTGAGTTCTTGTCACCCGATTAAACTTCAAATCATAATATTTCAAAATATTACTACAAATTCTACAATCTTTTAATTCCTTATTTCAGATGAAAAGAGGATAGGAGGCGTACGCCTTACTATCTTTCGATTATTCGACTAATTGGCGTACGCCACATTGCTCGAATCGTCGTCATCAATTTTAAAACACAAACGAGTAAACTCAAATCATCGACCTTTCCAAACCTACCAATCCAAAATTCAAACTTTTCTCGTGAATCACATACAAACATCTAAACATATCTTTCTCAATTTAAACTTCGGATGATAAAAGATGGGAGGCGTACGCCTCACAGTCTCTCGATTATTTGGATAATTGGCGTACGCCATATTGCACAAATTATCGACTTCCGACTAAAACACGTTAAATAAACTTGGATAAGGGAATAGGTGGCGTACGCCTCATTATTCCTTGAATAAGCAAGTAGGAGGCGTACGCCTCACTACCGTGCATATTCAACATCCACAAACACAAGCTTTCAAAATAATTCGAACGAAAAAGGAATAGAAGGCGGACGCCTTGTTACTCCTCGAAAGAATTGGACGATTGGTGAACACCACATTGCTCAATCTTTCGTCGTTCTTCAAAAAACATCTCAAACACATTAAACCTAACTTCTCGCCCCCGTGCGATCGAAACCAATCAAAACCCAAACACATCAAATTAACTTGTCACCCCCGCGTGACCAAAACCTATTCAAAAGAACACTGTCAATCCTTTCTAATGCGCACAACAAACCAGTGCTAGAGCCTCCCCCGAGAGTAGACAACGCCAGCGTTTAGCCGTTAGAACGCCGACTTACACAGTCGTTCATCAAAACAAAACACACCCAAATATTCGTAGTTGCCCGAACTACGAATGCTCTGATTTCCTTATTGCACCATAAGGATACGTAGGCAGGAGATTGCTGTATCTTCGCGAGCACACTAATAAAAAACCTCCCATTTCCCCCCTCCTGAGGTCTTCATCCATATCTATCATCAATTCTAATCACTCGAAGCAAGCAGATAAACAGTCAATTAACAGTCAAATAGCAAAATCAGACTAAGAGGTTCCCGTTGAGTACAACGGACGTAAGGGGTGCTAATACCTTCCCCTTGCGTAATCGACTCCCGAACCCGAATATGGTTGCGACGACCATTATTCCTTTTTTTAAACGGTTTTCTCGATATTTTCCTATTCCTTCATTGGAATGAATAAAGTTCGGTGGCGACTCTGTTTCGAACAACATTTTTTCCGCGTCCTATCGCGAGGGATCGCATTATCATCATTTTTGAGGTGCGACAGACTGGCGACTCTGCTGGGGACCCTGCTCCAAGCAAGAGAGAGTCTAGCCTAACTTAGTCTGATTTTGCTATGACTGTTGGAAGATATTCTTCTCTTCCATACTTATTTCTCTGTATTCTTTTTTGATTATTTGTATTGTATGTATTTTATCTTGATACTTTGATATGGGACTTGGTGTATGCTGTGAGATAAGCTCCATACCCGAGCTTCGAGAAGAACTTAGAACCCGGAGTTGTGTAGTATTGAACCGAGGGGCGTACGCCTATTGGGACAATACGAAGACTCCACCTAGAGTAGATCTGTTTGGAGTTTCCATCATAATATGGCTAGCCCATCATTGCGGTGGAGGTTCTAAACACGATCCGTGACTCTAGGGACCTCGCCTTAAAACCAAGTTTTGTTTTCATAATCGGTGATTATGTAGTATTGAACCGAAGGGTGTACACCCTGTTCGTACAATACGAGAATCCCACTTAGATTAGATCATTTCAGAACTCTCATCACGATGTGGCTAGCCCACCATTGCGAGGAAGTTTTGAACTTGATCCGTGAGTCTAAGTTCCTTCCTTGAAAACACAAACTTTAGAACCTACCCTTGGGAATTTCTAGTAATCAGAAAAACCCGTATTTCTTCTTGTTATCCTGACGTACCAGACGTGTGAATAATCTTGAGTCTGTATTCCTCTGCGAAAAACATGGCAAACTTCATGCATTTGCATATCATAAACATGCATTGCATTTCATCTTCCAGAAATAAAAGCTTATACCATATTCTACCCTTTGTCCAGTAAACGCTGACTACTCGACACCGGTACGAGACACGCCGCAACTACAAGATGACACTTGAACAGTTGGAAGCAAACCAGGTTTCAATGAGGACCGACATTGACTCCATGCAGGCAAAGATGGACCGTCTGCTCGAGACCATGTTACTCTTGGCCCAGAAAGAGAAAGATGCTGAGACTAGCGCTGAAGCCAGGAAAGTTGCTATCGAGTTTGGATCGCCATCACTTAGCATCCCTGGAGTGATTGACCTTGATGGTAACTCTAATCAACCTAGAGAAGGACCGATCCATATTCCTATTCCCATGGTCAACATGAACCCCCATGAGCACTCTGCTACATCTGCTCGCCATGGATCCATGATGGGTGACGAAGATCCATATGACGCCTTCTTCATGCCACAACCCGCCAAACCTGCTGTTGAAGGTCTCCCAGACCCAACTGTTGATAGACTCCATGCTTTGGAGGAAAAGTTTAAGTCCTTGGAGGTTCACACTACTCCCGGTTTGGACGCTGTTGATATGTGCCTGGTGCCAGGTTTGGTGGTTCCGCAAAAATTCAAAGTCCCAGACTTTGACAAGTACAAGGGAATCAGTTGCCCGAGAACTCACCTTAGAGCCTACTGTCGCAAAATGGCTGCCCACATCAGTAATGATCAACTCCTGATTCATTACTTCCAAGATAGCCTCAGTGGGGCATCCTTGGAGTGGTACATGCAACTAGAGAGAGGCCAGGTCCAATCATGGAGAGACCTTGCTGAAGCCTTCCTCAGGCATTATCAGTACAACACTGATCTAGCACCCAATCGCACACAACTGCAAGACATGACTCAACGCAACAATGAGTCATTCAAGGAATACGCCCAGCGGTGGAGAGAGCTTGCATCTCGTGTCCAACCTCCTCTCCTTGACAAAGAGCTAATTGACATGTTTATGGGAACTCTGCATACCCAATACATGGAGAAAATGGTAGGATCCAGCTTCCCAACTTTTGCTGAGGTTGTCTCCGTGGGAGAACGAATCGAGAGCCAAATCAAGAAGGGAAAACTACCTTGTGCTGCCAATGCTTCAAGTGGGATGAAGAAACCTTATCCTAATCTCCCAAAGAAGCCAGAAGGTCAAACCAATGCTGTAATGAGAGGAGGAGGATATAGGGCAACTCCATATGCTCCTATGCCTTACGATCAGGTTTCTGCGGTCATCCCGACACCATATCAGCCACCCTATCAGCAACCTTATCAAAAGCCATATCAACAGCCGGCTTACCAACAGCCGCATCAGAATCAACATCAACGTGCTCCACAACAACGTCAACCTAACCAGCAGAGGGCAAGGAGGCCAGAAAGACATTTCGATCCTTTGCCAGTATCATATAGCAAGATCCTTCCCTACCTGCTAAAGGATGGATCAGTTGTTCTGAAGGAGATAGCACCTGCAACTCCACCTTACCCGCCAGGCTACGATGCCAATGCTCACTGTGAGTATCACATGGGTGCACCAGGGCACACAGTGGAGAATTGTAAGGCTTTCAAGCACAAGGTCCAGGACCTGGTTGATAGTAAGGCACTTACATTCACGCCAGTAAGGCCAAACGTTGCAACAAATCCCATGCCGGCGCATGCAGAGTCGAGTGAAGCCCGAAGATGATGTTCCTCACCAACCTGATCAGCAGAGTAACCAAGATGAAGGCTTGTCCATTTGAATGAAGGCAGTCATTATGCCAATTTTACCATTTTGCATTCTTGTAATTTGTTCTTGTTTGTTTAAGTACTGTATTGCTTTAAACATTGTTATTTGTATCTGGTTTTATTAATGTGATGATTATGCATGCTTTGAATCAATCTTTCATATTCACTCATCTATCACATTCACAAATCACAAACACATACTTTTTCCACTTCACCTCCTTTATCACACTTGTTAGTAAATGTTGGAAGGAGGATGACGAAAACACAATACTCATAATTGCTGATCGAATGCTTTCAGATAAAATCCTACTAATGATGTACAGGCTTTGTTTCAAATCCCCAAACACTGGAGAGATAAGGAGTTAATCCCTAGTCAACCACTTCGAGCCTAGAAGTAGGAGTTTCTTTCAGATCTAAAAAACCCTTACGCTTAACCTGGGGCAGGGTAGTGTTCAGTTAATCTGACTACACATTCAAATTACGAAGATGAAATATCTCATACAAAGATCAACCATATGACATTCTTCACACACATCCTGAAGTGTCGAAGAAACCATACAAATCCAAATTTTATGTTGGTTGTTCTTCAATGACCAGTGACTTGGCAGTCACAATTCAAAAAAAATCAAAGAAAAAACCCGCTAAGTCCAACACCTTAAAAGGGGACTTAGGCAAAAACAGGGGCAATCCCGATGGATTAAAGCTTCAACAAGCGGTCCATGCAAAAGTTAGGGATCAAAACAAATTGAAAGAGACAATGAAAGTCTCCAACAAAACAAAACAAGATTCAGTGACCACCATACCAAAATCAAAAGGGTCACCGACATCCGAAAACCAAAATAAGGTGGCTGCCATTCCAAGAGACCTTGAATCACCATCTTTATCCTTACACCTGCAAAAGTGAATGTGTGTGAATTAACTGAACGTAGGAGTGGAGATCATCATGAAGAAGGGGTGGGTTAAAATAAACTTTGAGCCTTATATCCTTTCATTTCAATAACCATGAACCAAGCCACGTTACAACCCTCAAAAGACCTAATTGAAGTAAGGTTTGTTCTGAAAGCATAATATAGCAATGTTGAGTAAACTGACTCCGAAAGATTTGCTAATACTCTTTTCTCACTATATCACTCACACGCTAGCTAAAATCAGCACCGCGTTTGGACTCATGATCCACTCGCCACACACTACCGCAACACTTCTAAAATGAATGGTTGTTTTTCAAAACTTGCATAACTGTTGCATTAAAATCACCATTTCTTGAATAACAACTCTTAATTGTCAGTCAGTGCTTGACATCAAGAAAATTCCAACAAGGGGAAATTCAAGAGGCACTTGATCGTTGGTGCTGACACGAATCAAGATCATCCTGTGAATCAGGGGCATGGCATTTTCTGATCATGTTGACCTGAGAAGCAGTCAGTATAAGATAAATCTCCAAGCATCGGTTGATCAGGGAGGAAAAACACTTCAATACTCAGTATGTCTGAGACAAGTCCCCAAAGGCTAATCAGGGGCAGACCATTGCAAGATTCAGGAACTGGGAAAAACAGACTCAGACCATGTCATGGGACAATCACTCCTAAGGTTTCCTTTCAAGGAAAATTCTTTTGAATACCCTACATACTGGGGCAAGACAAAGTTGCAAGGGGCAAATTCCCTTCATATCTTCAAGTCAGTCAAGCAGATTGCATCAAGACACTAGTAATTGCTTGAATTCACCACCAAAACGTCAAAAGTTCATACCAGTACAACATCACATCTTGACAAGAATCCTTGCAGCACATCAAAAGCACAACCATCATGCGTTGATCACGTCGCTATGCTCAGTTACAGGCTGACCAAACACTTCAGAAGAAGGACTGAGATCTTCTTAAAGACGAATACACAACTTATCAGCAAGAGATCAAACTTGGGGCACCAAGAGTATCCGCATCTATTGCGTGTTCATCACATCATCAACTACCGAGTGTCGGGAAGTCAGATCCTTCCACCTATCAACAGTCCAATCCACATTGACAATTACCAGAAAAACCAAAGCCCACCTTTTTGGCATCCCGCACAAAAACAAATACAACCAGCACTGGTTTCCAGAAAATACATTGCCTTTGAAAAGGGGGGCCAATCCCAAACAAACCAATCAGTCCTTTGCATTCAAACATGCATCACATGCATCACCTCATACATAACGCATACATGAAATTTATGCATATAGCACGAATCAAAATCCAAGGTTTAGTCGTAGGCATCCAGGCCAACCCTCAGTTGAGTCATTGTTTTTCTCTGAGTGAGTTCCTACCCTACTATCGAGCGTTCCCCCATTGAGTTACATCCTTCAACCTTTTGTTGCATAGACATATCCTCAGCTAAGTCAAACATTGTTTCTCCAAATACTTACCTTGTTTCACGTTGAGCGTCCCTCAACAAGTCGTTTCCTGTAACCTTTTGTTGACAGAAACTACATCTCCCCAGAGAATATTGGTTTTGCAACCTTTTGTTGTTGATACCCCAAGTAAATCTTACCCATTAATGTTCCAACATTACCCAACAAATCAGGTCTACTGAACTTTGACGGTAGCCTTATGTTTCCAATATTTTTCTCGCTATCATCCTTTTGGTGAAAGTCCATTGAGGAATAATATTGATCATCACCCTGTTTACGATAACCGTTACCCTTTTGGTATTGGTAAATCATTGACATTTGTGATCCTACCGTCATCCTTTTGGTGTCGAAGATCCCTGAAGTTTTGGTACAACCTTCATCCTTTTGGTGAATGGTGACCTCTGCAATTATTACAAGCTTACCGTCATCCTTTTGGTGTCGGCGATCCTTATGGTGATAAGCAATCCTTGTCATTCTGGTTCAATCATCATCCTTTTGGTGATGACGTCCAGTTCAATCTAAATATCATCCTTTTGGTGATAAAGATTATGGAGTTCAGTTTAAGCTATCATCCTTTTGGTGATGGTGACATTTGGAAAGTCCAATCCCACTGTCATCCTTTTGGTGTCAGCAATATTTGAAGTTAATATAACTTATTATCATCCTTTTGGTGGTAACAAGTTTTGAAGTTATGATCTCACCTTCATCCTTTTGGTGATGGTGATTATGGATTCATTATCATCCTTTTGGTGATAACGAGTTCTGTTGTTTGTAGTACCTTCATCCTTTTGGTGATGGTGACTATTGACTTATTATCATCCTTTTGGTGATAACAAGTGTTGTTGATTGGTCTTACCTTCATCCTTTTGGTGACGGTGACCATTTGAGTTATGGGCTCATTATCATCCTTTTGGTGATAACGAGTTTTGTTATGATCTTACCCTCATCCTTTTGGTGATGGCGATCATTAAGTTTGTGTCGGCTTATTATCATCCTTTTGGTGGTAACGAGTTTTGTCGTTCGACAATACCTTCATCCTTTTGGTGATGGCGATTGTCGACTTATTATCATCCTTTTGGTGATAACAAGTTTTTGTCTTGATCCTACCTTCATCCTTTTGGTGATGGTGATCAATTGCGTGTGTACTTATTATCATCCTTTTGGTGGTAACAAGTTGTGTCTTTTAACAATACCTTCATCCTTTTGGTGATGGTGATTGTTGACTTCTTATCATCCTTTTGGTGATAACAAGTTTGTGTCTTGATCCTACCCTCATCCTTTTGGTGATGGTGATCAATTGTGTTGTGTGCTTATTATCATCCTTTTGGTGGTAACAAGTTTTGTCTTTTAATTATACCTCCATCCTTTTGGTGAAGGTGATTGTTGACTTATTATCATCCTTTTGGTGATAACAAGGTTTTGTGTTGATCTTACCTTCATCCTTTTGGTGATGGGGATCCTTTGAGTTGTGTGACTTATTATCATCCTTTTGGTGATAACAAGTCTTGTTGTTGGATCTTACCTTCATCCTTTTGGTGATGGTAATCTTTGGAGTTGATGACTCAACTATCATCCTTTTGGTGATAGCCTTGATATTTACACTCCCGGTAATAGGAAACTTTATCAGAATAACCATCATCTTTTTGGTGACAGACATCATCCTTTTGGTGATAACTACTGTTAAAGCTTGGTTTCCCCATCATCCTTTTGGTGATGACAATCCTGAAAATCATGCTGAATCTCTGCCATCCTTTTGGTGTCAGAAAACCGATCCCACCTTTGTCTTCACATCAGATACAACCTGCGCAAGATTTGAATGTTGACTCGAGGGTTGGCTTTGATTTGACATTCTACCCCTGCTACCTTGGCATCCGTTGCATTTTCATCTGCATCTCTCCATTACATTTCAAAGGACAAAATTTGGATCCTTTCGTATTTAATTACCTTCTACCACGAACGTATGATGACCATTGTCATTCTTACCTTCTAGTTCAAGATAATTAAATAGGGGCAGCTGTCGTACCCCAATTTTGTCCGGGCTTATTTTAATTTCTTTTCAAAATTAATTTCAGTTTCATTTTTGCATCATACACATAACATGACACACATTTGCATCATGAATAAATGCCTGAAATATCAATCAGAGAGAATTTATTTGAGAATTAAAAAAAAATCGGTTGAATTGTCAAGAGTTGAAGAAAAACTGTGATTTATTTAATTTTCCGAATAATTTGTACTCAATTTTTAATTGGTAATTTTCTTTTGTCTAGATATTTGAAAATTAGTTAGTTTTTATTTTAGTTATTTAATTAAGTTAGTTAGTTTATCTAAATATTAATTAGTTTGTTTAGTTAGATTTTGTAAAATATTAGTTAGAGTATTTTTTTTAATATTAATTAGTTTTTCTAAATATTAGTTAGTTTTTAAATATTAGTTAGATTTTTCTTTTTAACATTAATTAGTTTTTTTAGTGTTAATTAGTTTAAGTGTTAGTTAGCTTTTTTATTAGTTAATTTTAAATAGTAATTAGTTAGAGTTTTTAAAATATTAATTAGTTTTTTATTTATTTAATAATTATGAATATATGTATCTTACATTGGATTCCCTCCACATAAAAGACAAAAAAATTTTACTCAGTAACAAAATTCAAAAAAACCACTACCTCCTTCCCTGCTCCACTCACTCCACTACCAACTACCTCTCCTCTCTCTGGTACCAACCTAAACGACAAAAATAAACAAAATAAATTCACACTATTCACTCTCAGACGAAGGACGGACCATTCACTATTCACCCATCACTCACAATTCCATTCACTCTCCCTCAGAAAACCCTTCAATCACCACTAAACCCAGCTCAGCCATCAAATCGCTATCCACCACCGAAACCCCACCGTCAAACTCATTCTCAGCTCACAAAATCCTCTCACACAAATCACTCTCCCTCACCTTCATATCTCACTCCCAAATCCAAAAAAACCTAACCGCCGCCACCATCCGCTTCGCCTCCATCTTCACATGCATAACCGTCGCCATCATCTCACCATCAACCTTCAGTTCTTCAATCACTCTAACCGTCAAACCCTCACCGTGAATCGCCATCACTAACCGTGAAGCTCGTCGCCGCTCAAACCTCCGCTTCTTCACCACCAACAAACCCTTGCGAATCCACCGTCCAAAATCACCACATGCGTTAACCCCTTTCGGCTTCTCACAAACCCCCTCTGATTCGCGTTTCGCCGTCACCTCCAAAGCCCTTAACCACCGTCCTCTTCCATCGCCTCTCTCAAACATCTTTCTCTCAACTCTAAATCATCAAACCGAAACCCCACAACCACCGTCAACCCTTTTGACCACTACCAAATGCGACCTCTTTCTCCTTCGTCGCTCAGAACCAATTGAGTGTGTGTCGAATTTGCTCATGAACGCTTTAAATCATTGTGTTTGACAAGTTTGCTCCTGATATTATGTTTGCTCTGGTCGCAAGTTGTGTTTGTTGTTTAACAGGTTGCAAATTAATTTTCTTTGGTTCGTATTGAGGCTGGAGGCTACGTTTGGATACTGCCGAAGGTTCAACAAGAGAATCCAACTGTGAAAGCTGAAGTGATAAACGCAAGCTTCTCTACTCTAGCGCCTCCCCTTACTCGACGTCAACGTTGGTCTGACATTACGGTAATAATGTGTGTCGCATCTTTCGTCCTATTGTACCCGTTGTTGTGATTACTTTGATTTCGATTTCGAGTTGATTCGCATTGCACACATTGGGTTGTTTATATACTGCTTTATGCTAGCATTACGCTTAGACTTCGAGTCATTTGATGCTGTATGTTTAAAACCGTTGCAGAACAACATCCATAGCTTTCACATATCACGATTCCGGTCACAATTCAGCTTTGATTATATCTGTGAATTTTCAAATCTCTGTTTCACTTTTATCCGAAATGTTGATGATTGTAACGTCAGGAACATAAGGTTACTCTGTTGATTATATATTTCATAATCTTGATTAAAGGAATTATAGGTTTGTTTAGGTTGTGATTCCTGGAACGTGGTCTTGTTGTGGTGTGAATCCTGGATGTATGAATATGTGAATCATGAGCCAAATGCGTGCTGTACTGTGGGTAACCGTTTGTTGATACATTTTCTTTCTCGCGTGAATTTGTTTATTGCGCTTCATCATGCCATGTAGAAACTTGGTCTTACTACGGTCCTTACAGTAAATTAGTTTTAATAGCAATACAGTATAACTATGCACAAATACTTTAAGAATGTTAGATATAATTAGGAGGTGATTAATTGGAATTTTAAGCCTTGGGCTCGACTTTTCTATGTCGTGATACATTCAAGGACTACAATACATTAACAGAATATTTCACCGAGTTACGATTTTGCGAATACCATGTGCTGATTAAATCAATGTAAACTCCTATTTTTTTTCTCTTTTGCTTAATTAATTAATTAAAACTTAATCAGTTTAATTTTTATTAATCAATTTTAATTAACTTAATTATTTGATTAATCAAATAATTTTGATAATTAACTTTAATTAATTCAATTAATCGATTTAACCAAATTTTAATAAGTTAATTTTTGCTAAAAAGAATTGGATTAATTTCTTCCACTCTCACAAACTTCACATTATTTCAAACTAATTTATTTCACAAATCATCTTTTCATAAATCATTTTCAATTGCAATTTTATTTCAATTCATCATCCAACACAAACCAATTTTAAAAAGCACATCATACAATTCTCGATTCAAGTCGAGCCCATTTTAAAACACCCTTGTAAGTCGATTGCTCTTAGCATCGCCATCAACCTCACATAGCTTACTCTTGGGCTTTCTTACAATGAGACCTACTTGATTATTGATTAATCGAGTAGATGAAATAATACACTAAATCAATTCATTTATTCAATCAACACAAATTCAAATCAATTTTTCAAACCATTTAACTTTTAAAGGATTTTATCTTAACATAAATTTGGGATGAAAAGGAGATAGTAAGCGTACGCTTCACTATTTCTCAAGCACTTGAACAATTGGCGTACGCCATATTGTGTGAGTTCTTGTCACCCGATTAAACTTCAAATCATAATATTTCAAAATATTACTACAAATTCTACAATCTTTTAATTCCTTATTTCAGATGAAAAGAGGATAGGAGGCGTACGCCTTACTATCTTTCGATTATTCGACTAATTGGCGTACGCCACATTGCTCGAATCGTCGTCATCAATTTTAAAACACAAACGAGTAAACTCAAATCATCGACCTTTCCAAACCTACCAATCCAAAATTCAAACTTTTCTCGTGAATCACATACAAACATCTAAACATATCTTTCTCAATTTAAACTTCGGATGATAAAAGATGGGAGGCGTACGCCTCACAGTCTCTCGATTATTTGGATAATTGGCGTACGCCATATTGCACAAATTATCGACTTCCGACTAAAACACGTTAAATAAACTTGGATAAGGGAATAGGTGGCGTACGCCTCATTATTCCTTGAATAAGCAAGTAGGAGGCGTACGCCTCACTACCGTGCATATTCAACATCCACAAACACAAGCTTTCAAAATAATTCGAACGAAAAAGGAATAGAAGGCGGACGCCTTGTTACTCCTCGAAAGAATTGGACGATTGGTGAACACCACATTGCTCAATCTTTCGTCGTTCTTCAAAAAACATCTCAAACACATTAAACCTAACTTCTCGCCCCCGTGCGATCGAAACCAATCAAAACCCAAACACATCAAATTAACTTGTCACCCCCGCGTGACCAAAACCTATTCAAAAGAACACTGTCAATCCTTTCTAATGCGCACAACAAACCAGTGCTAGAGCCTCCCCCGAGAGTAGACAACGCCAGCGTTTAGCCGTTAGAACGCCGACTTACACAGTCGTTCATCAAAACAAAACACACCCAAATATTCGTAGTTGCCCGAACTACGAATGCTCTGATTTCCTTATTGCACCATAAGGATACGTAGGCAGGAGATTGCTGTATCTTCGCGAGCACACTAATAAAAAACCTCCCATTTCCCCCCTCCTGAGGTCTTCATCCATATCTATCATCAATTCTAATCACTCGAAGCAAGCAGATAAACAGTCAATTAACAGTCAAATAGCAAAATCAGACTAAGAGGTTCCCGTTGAGTACAACGGACGTAAGGGGTGCTAATACCTTCCCCTTGCGTAATCGACTCCCGAACCCGAATATGGTTGCGACGACCATTATTCCTTTTTTAAACGGTTTTCTCGATATTTTCCTATTCCTTCATTGGAATGAATAAAGTTCGGTGGCGACTCTGTTTCGAACAACATTTTTTCCGCGTCCTATCGCGAGGGATCGCATTATCATCATTTTTGAGGTGCGACACTTGGTAGCCCCCAGACCTAGGTGAGTTGCATCGAACTGTGTTAACAATGGCTTGTGTCTCTTGCACTACTATTCTTTATCTTTATCCTGTTTGTATTATTCAGATATTAGTGTTGTGACATTACCTTCGACATCTCATATCTGATACCAGAATTTGAAGAAGGTTGATTTTTGAATGAGCATGGCAATGTATTTATAGCTAAACCTGATGCCAAGTGAGGAAATACTTCTGTGCATGATCATTGGGTCCTCCATGCATGGGCCTGTACAGGCGCATGTGAGGCCCAAAATTGGATGTAATCACAAGCTGAAGTCATTATGAGATGCTTTGGATGTGCAAAAGGCATGTTGTTAGCTTGTGCATGAAGATTCAAAGTGAATTGCATAATTGGACATAAATGTTAAGCCCTTCGAAATTCATACATGGCAAATCCAAACATGGTGGTGTGAGTAATGGTTGGAAAGCTTTTTGGATAAGGAACAAAAGTTATATTGGGAAAAAATACATTTGGAGTTTGGAAATTTATGAAAACAGACCATGAAGCTTCAGGTACAAAACATGTATAAGTTTCCTTTGAAACTTTTTCCCAAAAGTGACCAACTTCAAGCCCTTCTGTTCTAATGATGTATGCCTCAAATGGAAAAACCTCCAACATCAAAGTTGTAAATAGTTTCAAGATGATCAATTTGGACGTAAATTTGGCCTCATTTGGATTTTTTATGAGAAAGTTATGGACACTTGAAGTTGGACATTTTTCAAATTCAATGTTTTTGGTCCAAAGTGACCTATAATGTTTTGTATTATCACATGTGTTTCTTTTAGGATTATGAAATTTTGTCCAACATAACATTTGAATTAGACATCTTAAGATTTCCAATGCAATTGGTCTTACCTCAAAATCATAAAAATTGAAGAAGTTAGGTCTATGGGATGTTGACCCAAAATTAGGGTTTCAGTCAAAATGACCTATAATGTTTTGAAATGAATGATGACCTTCTATGTTTTAAATCGATTTTTGATGAACATGAAAGTTGTTCATATGGTTCTTAGTAACAGTTTTTCTCTTGGGTTCATCTTCATTTGACAAACATATCAAAAGTTGTGTCTCAGTGGATCTTAGATTGGTTAGATGACTTGACTAGTCAACTTCTCAAGGCCGAACTTCAAATCTTGATGAATGAATGATTGAGGATACTCACATAGGCTCATATATGTATAAAATAATTAATTAAATAACTTCCCTTGATTGAATTTGATCATAGGTTGAGGTTGCTTCATGAGCAAGGCACAGTCAATGCACAGTTGAATTAGGGTTTCCTTGGGAAACAATCCTCAAACCCTTTGGTTTATCTTGATCAAATTGGAAAATTGAGATAAATGGGAGACATATATTATTATTAGGAACCTTTTGAACCATTGTCATGCTTGTTCTCATCTTTATCTAGCCACTTCATTGAGTATAAGAGCCTCCTAGGAGCAGGGGATCACCTGATCACTTGAGCTTCAAAACAAAAGAGGTTAGTGACATATTTTTGTGCTTTTGGTTAGTAAACAAGATAAGAAAAGAAATAATATACAATACAAGCATGCTTGGTGGTATCAAACCAACTCATAAAAGTCCTAACCCTAGGGTTAATGAGCCACACATGCTATGATCCTTGAGGCAATGCAATGAGCAATGATATGATGCCATGAGGGATCTTAGGGTCAAAATTAGGGTCTTACAGATATGTGATTGCATAAGAATCCTTTTTCAAAGAGAGTTCTTTTACAATTTCCTCTTCCAATGTGGGGATCTCATGGAATAACTTAAGGTGGTGTCCATTTACTTTGAAATTTTTATCAGTGTCTTCATTTTTTATTCTTGGGTCAAAGAACATTCTTCTATAGGTGAAAGTGTCGAATGTAGAAATGAAAATGGTGTTCTTTGTGTCATTTGATACAATATAGATCTCATTTTTCACAACATCCAAGATCAATGGGTTAAGCCGCATTTGGGGCTGCCTAACTTATTTTTCTCCATCCTCAAGTAAGATTCTATGCATAACCATGGAAAGACTAATAGCAGGAATGTCAGCCAATGTCCATCAAATTGCCTTCTTATGTTTCTTTAATACCTATAACACTTTTTGTTCATGTTCAGATTCAAGTTTAGATAAAATTATTATAGGTAAATTTTATTCAAATTCTAAAATTCATATTTTAAATTTGAAGGGAGTTACTTAAGGTCTAAACTAGATGGTTTCATAATGGATGGCAAACCTTTGGCAACTGGAACTACATTTACATCTTCAACATTAACGTTGTCAGTAGAAATATCATAAGAAATCTCAACTTTAAAACACCTTCAATTTCAGCACAAACTGAACAAAAATGAGTATAAGTACAAACATCACAAGTATAAGTGTCATCAAAATCAGACAATGAACGGAAATCAACAAAAAGTGAATCAGGTACAGTAAGTTATCTTAAGATTCTATTTCGATCAGTCATGATATAATTATTAAATTCAAAATCAGAATCAATTAAATATTGAATAAAATAAAATCACTATCAAATACGACATATAAATTCAATAATAAAATCAAAATAAGAGTTAAATCAACACATAATCAAGGTAAAGATAAATAGATGGTGTAAATAGATGTTTATTCAGAAAATAAAATACAAAATTAAAATCAAGGTAAAGATAAACTAAGCTAAAGAAAAACACTAAAATAGTAGAAATAGTAAAATACACAATATAATCGTTGCAACATAATAGTGAAAGATTGTGCATGAAAATGCACTGATCACTAAGTTATCTATATATTTTCACTATCTTTGATAATGGCTCTGAGAATCCAATCTCCTTCAATAACAAATTTGGTGTTAGAATTCTAAAGATGAACTTCAACAAAATTGAAAAAAAATGTAAATATAAAATATGAAGAAGATAAAAAGCTAACTAAGAAAATAAATTTCATTTCACTTATCTCACAATCTTTCAATGTTTCAAAAACACTATATAATACTCAAAATGGACAATAATGTTATACGTCCAAAATTTAATAAAAGGCCACTCAATAACACCTAAAATAAAATACTAACTAATATAAAATTCTAACTTAATTTAATATGTATTATAAAACTAAATAAAATAATATAGAGATCAAAGACAGGAAAAGAAGAGAGAAATTAATATTATGTTATCTTCTATAAAAGTATACTTTACATTGCAATGTGGATCTTATTTATAGGACATAAGGGAGATAGTAAATCACAACTATTAATAGGGAATAAGAAGAATAAGGATGGACATACACTTTTATCTTTATTCATAACATTCCCCCTTGTGTGTCCATTGAGGATATGCCTCATTAAAAACTTACTAGAAAAACCCAGTGGGAAAAAAATCTAGTGAAGGAAAAAGAGTACAATATTATTTTATTTCTACCCCTCAACAGAACGATCATTTCTTTGATGAAGACCAATATTTTGTACTAGTTGGTTAAAAATTCTACTTGGGAGTGGCTCTTTAAAAAGGTCTGCAAGATTATCACATGAACAAATTTTTTGGATTCTTATATCACCAATCTTTTCAAGATCATGAGTAAAAAAGAACTTCGGATAAATGTCTTTTGTTCGATCTCCTTTAGTGTAACCATCTTTCAACTGAGCGATGCATGCAGTATTATCTTCATATATGGTCGTTGTATATAATTTTTCAGAAGATAAATCACAAGTATTTTGTATGTGTTGAATTAAGAATCTCAATCAAATGCATTTTCGACTTACCTCATGTAATGATAATAGTTCGACATGATTAGATGATGTTGCATCTATGGTTTGTTTCACCAATCTCCATGAAATAGATCTACCCCCACATGTAAACAAATAACATTTTATAATCCACTATTTGTTAGAACAAGATTATGTGTCTACAATTCATCTCTAAGGTTTTGATGATAACAAAGGATGAAACAAATTGGTGCCTGTAAGACCCCAATTTTTACCCTAAGATCCCTCATGCAAATTCATCTTAAGCATTAGCATTGGGATCATACCTTGGCATCCTCCTTACCCCTCCTTCATTGGGTTTGTTTTGGGAGAGATCACCAAGCACTTTTTGATTGTATCATACTTGTATTTTATCATTCTTACTAACCAAAATACCAAAAATATGTCTTTGAATTTTCCTAACTCTTTTGTAGGTAGGGCATGACCCCATTGATCTATCAAGTTCACATCTAGGGTTTGAGACCCTCATGAACAAAGAGCACAACCATGAATTGATACAATAATGGTTATGAGCATCATATATTAGTTCCATTGGTTTCTACATGTTATATTGATCAAGTTTTCTTCAAGAGTTTGAGGGTGACTTGCCTTAGAAACCCTAGTTTGACTGGGTATCTTGAGTAACTTCTCCAACAAGCTATCTCACCATTTGATCAAATTTCTCAAGAGACACTTCAACATTCATAATCTTATGCATATATGATCTACCATGATCCTAGAAAGTCAATATAATTGAAGGTTAGCAAGTTTGTTGATGGTGGTTGACCAGATGAATTCATCTGATCAAAACTGGGTCTCCCTAGACCCTATCTCCTACAATTTTCACCATATGAAAATGATTCCAAGAGAAAACTTACTATAAATGACATTCCAAACAACTTTCATGTTGATACCTAGAGCTAGTTTTTCTTGGAAAATCATTTTCTATGTTGAAACATTATAGGTCATTTTGTCTAAACTCTAATTTGAAAGTTAACTTCCCAAGGCCGTAACTTGCTCAATTTTTATGAGATTAATATTTCCAAGTTGCAAAATCAAATTCAAGATGTCTAATTCAACTTTTATGTTGGGAGTGAGAGATATTTCAACTTTTATGAGCATGTGATATGAGGCTACATTATAGGTCACTTTTGACCTATACCATTGAACAAGTGATTTTTCCAAACTTCAAAAATGCATGACTCTATCATTTCAAATCCAAATGACATGAAATTTGTGACCATTTTTAAGGTCTTTGAAATAGATAAAACTTTTGTGAAGACACTTTTATCATTTGAAACTCACATAAAAATTTAAGCAAGCTGGAATATTTAGATATATGGCTTGACACTTAGAAAACTTTTCAACATGTTGAACTTTCAAAACTTCCACCTCAAAATTCATCATGATACAAGTTTGAAATGGAAAAGTGTTGGACATTAAAGTTGTTCCTCTTGATCTATCCTTTCCAAAAAGTTCAAGTTCATCCATTTTGGACAAGAATTACTAGGGTTGCGCATGGCATGAACATGGTATCATCACTTGGCAAAGATCAAACTTCAAATCTTCACACACACTTTCCTTGCAATCCAAGTTGATTTCAGACCCTCTCAAACTCATTTTTGGACCTTAAGCAATGATCTCATGGGCCTGTACACGCCAATGCACCCATGCATCATCAATTGCCAATTTTGGAAAGTAAATTTGAAAGTGCAATTATCACTTGTTGCAGCTATAAATAGAGCCCCTTCTGCTCAGAAATGAAGACACCTTGCGCACCAGCTTTTCCCCCCATTAAAACCCTCTTATTCCAAAGGAAAACCTGATAAATTTCAACTTGAAATTTGAGTTTGAATCTCAACTACTGGAGATTCAAAAACTCCAGGATCCAAAGCCTTGCAACCTCATCAATCACCTCCTACTAGCTTCTCAAGTGTGATCAGATCGTGTTTGGAGCAAGCAACATCAAGAATTGCATTACATTGAAAGTAATTTTCAGAAAACTTCATCTCTTCGATTCTCTCTCAATCTTGCTCAATTCTTTTTATTCTTTGGTTGTATGAAGTCCTACCAATGTAGGCAAGAAGATTGAGTTTCTTAGAGGTCAAATCGAAGTAACTCAATTGGCATACCTCAAATTTCAACTCCTCATATCTTTCTATATGTGAGGAATTTGTTAAAATTGAGGTGATATACGTGATCTACGCCATTTTTCCTTTCAGATTATGTCCTCCTTTTTTATTCTGGTGATGGTTAAAGGTGGACCAGTCCGGTGAGGTCCACCGGAGAAGAAGATCGGAGCTACAACTTCGGCCGTGTGTTGGCACGTCTCCAACCATAAGATCCATTTAAATTGTTTTAATCTTGAGCGTTGTTTCTAATTACCACGTGTGCTGCTCAGTTGACTAGAGACCACATGGAACACGCGCTAGTGGTCACTTGATCTGCCACCTCAATTAATGAGGGAGATCAAGTGGTCCACGTTTTTTATGATTATTTGAATTTCCTTTTAATTGCTTTATTTTCATTAATTCATAATAATTTTAATATTGATCCAAAAAATATGAGAGTTTCACCAAAAAATTTAAAATATTTTCCTCTTTCATATTCTGAATTAAAATTATTTTTTGGATCAATATTAATATTTTTCATGATTTAGTTGATTTTTCATTTCTTTTTAAATTTTTAAAAATACTTTTAAGTCTTTGAAAATTCTAAAAAAATTTCTCCAAGGTCCTTTGACCTTGTTTGACCTATGATAAATCTCATGGCCATTTATTTGGTGTTTTGATAAGATTTTAGCAATTTGACAAACCATATTTAGTTTAAATGCTTTATTTTAGTATTTTTAATTGGCATAAATGCCAAATAGTTTGGTTGACCAATTGTGATGACTTGTTGGTGTTTGACTATTGTTGTTGGGCCTTGATCAAGGTTGATTTGACTTTGTCAAATTAATATCATTGGATTTAGGGGATTGATGGAATGTACACTCCATCTCCCAAAATGAATGATATTAAATTGGTAAAAGTCTTCCTTTGATCAATTTGAGTTTTCATCTATTACCTTCCCTATTCATCTCATTCCCCTTCTTTATGCATTCATCTCATTTGGCCTATGATATCTCAAAGTCCTAAAACTAGTTGATTGAAAAATTAACATGAGTATGGATGAGATTAGGCCACACCTTTTGCATATTCTTTTTGTGTATGGTATGTTTCATGAGCATAGTTCATAATATTATGTCTCTAACATGCATTAACACCAAAGTTCTATTGCCCGGCCTCAAATAGTTGTGACTTCTACATAAGTCCAATTACGATTGCTTAACATAGCGCTAAATTTGTAACATAAAAGGCATAGCATTCTAGTAAGTACGATTGTATGTCTCCCATCTTTCATCGTATTATGTGGAAACTTGGCCTTATTTCCTTCCTTTGGAAGATGTTTTGGCTCAAGGATTCATGCTTGTGATAAGTGGGTTGAGTGTTCTCCAAAGAATGTTTAAAAAGAATGAAAAGCAAAACCAAAACAATACTAACTTCTAACCTATTAACTAATAACTTTTAATTTCAAGCCATTTACTTTAATACCATTTAATTCTAGCTTTTATACAGTTTCCATTGTTCATATCATTCTATTTGTTTATGTTAATGCAATTTTCTCTTTGTCCATTTGGACCATATTGTGTGATATATTTTGTTTGTGTATACTTTGCTTCTTTGTGTGGTCTTTGACCATTAATGTACACAATAATAACAAAAACCCTAAAAAACTTTTGTGTGGACTGTTGGCTTGACCTTGGACAAATGAACTTAGAATTTAGGCAATATTCCTATGCTAAAGGACTTGGCCAATTCCAACTTATTGAGAAACCAAGTGCTTGCAATTTGAAACTTCATCTGATACATCATTCAAGATCTATCTGAGTTCATCTGCAACATAATCATTGTGAAGCTGTTAATTTAAACCTCTGACTTGTGAAATTCATATGTTACATGGACTACCTTGAAGAAGATCAGGAAATGAATAAGCTTGGACGTGGCCATCTTTATTTGATGCCTTGATCTTCAAGATAATATAATTGTGCATTTGTGTGTTGTTTCATTCTAAAAAGTCCAAGGGAATTCTGGGTTTTTATTGACATTCTTGTCTATTGGATTGCTACCCATTTGGTCAGATCTTTTCAACTCTAAAATTTTAATTTTGTACATAGGATAGTCTCTTCATCTTCTACCCACTTCTTTAATTTTAAAGTCTCCCCCTCTCTTTTTCAAAACCTTCTTTGATTGAACTTATTTTATTCTAAACTTTGACCACTTTTGCAAAAAAACATAGAAACTTTGGCCTTATGCCATTGCATTTTCAAACTTCTTTTCTTAAATCAAACTTGTAAATAAATTTAACTACGAGGTTTTGATCCCTCATTTTTATGTTGGTACGTACGCACAAGACCGAAGGTATTGCCAAACACAAAAATATAATTAATGAATTCTTTTCTCATCCCCCATTCTATTTATTTAAAAACATCACTTTGTACCAAATACATATGCATACAAAAAGGGCTCCCTAGGAGTACCTAGGACACTTTGGGTGCTAACACCTTCCCTCTGTATAACCAACCCCCTTACCTGTAATCTCTGACATTTTATTAGTTTTGATTTGAAAACTTACTTTTTAGGTTTTGTTCGTACTTTTTCCCTTTTCCCTTGGAAACAATAAAAGCGCGGTGACGAGTCTTGTTATTTGATCTCTAGCTTATCCATAACTTGATGATCATGAATTTACGGCTACAGAAATTAAGTGGCGACTCTGCTGGAGAGTAGTCTCCAGTGGGTTTAGCCTACTTTTTGTGTGTATATATTTGTATATATGTGATGTTTGTATATATGCATGTCTGATATAATCTGTTTATTGTGCTTGGTGATCCATGAGTGGTAAGGTAATTTCTAACCCGAACTTGAGTGCAATTAAGATAGGAGGATGGTATAGTGATGTTTGACTTGTGTGGAGTAGTCCTTAACAAGTTGGCTTGAGATCCATTCGCTCAGTGGAGACTCTTTTGGATTTGGAAATGTCATACAAGTATTTGTGGTGAGGCATTACTATCTCTAATTTGGGTCTGAAAAGCTGAGGACCATAGAACATTTACCCCCTCTTGGCTTATTTAGGACGTAGTGCGGAAACTGTTCAAGTGTAGACTCGATAACAGTTGTTACGTGATACTACACTTAGACGAGTTTCTCTTGAGAATATTATGGATCTATGAATCAGTCATCTTAATCTGTAATATTCGATAGATGGAATTAAGACTTTGGGAACTTTTTAGAATATGATCTATAGGTTTTTAGCCTTAGTTCACTCCTTTGGGATGGTTCTTACCCAGACTACATGCTCGTGACTTGCAACAAACCCTTGATTCTTGGTTGATCCAATCAAGTCTTGTCAATATCAATGGAACTTGGGTGTTGATAAGGTGTAAACCATAATCCACCAAAATGGATGATTGATCTTGACAATGACTTGATTCATCCCTTGACCTTTGTTTGCCTTGTGTGTGATCCCTTATTTGTGATTATTGCATTCATGCATTCATGCGCATCATAACATTTATCACACGAAAATTTCAAGGAACTGAGGTATTATTTGCAAATATTTTCAGACCATGGATTATGGATGAAGGAACACTAGGAAGTACAGTTTCAGATGTCCCGACTTGAAAGATTCAAGGAAACTAGCATATTTTGTATTAGATCCCTTAGACTTCAAACAACGTCATGGGAAGCTTCTGTATATCTTGTCTATCGATGTGGTTGAAGGACTCTTGAGTGTATTGGTGCAGTTCTATAATCCTCTCTACCATTTTTTCACTTTCCCAGATTTTCATCTTGTGCCTACCTTGGAGGAGTATTCTCATTTTTTGGGGATACATGTGTCTAGCAGAGTGCCTTTTAGTGGATTGGAGGAGATTCCCCGATCTAGTATTATTGTTGAAACTCTTCACTTGAAGAAGTCTGAGATAGAGGCTCATTGGGTGAAGAAAGGAGGGTTATTTGGGTTGTCATCTGATTTCCTCATCAAGGAAGCTACTGCTCTTGCTCAAGCTAGTAGTGTGGATGCTTTCGAAGCTATCGTTGTGTTGCTCATTTATAGATTAGCTTTGTTCCCTAACATTAACGGTTTTGTTGATGTTAACGCCATTAGAATTTTCTTGATTGGGAATCATGTGCCTACTTTGTTGGGTGATATGTATTTTTCTTTGCATCTAAGGAATTCTAAACGTGGTGGAACCATTTTCTGTTGCATTCCTCTTTTGTACAAGTGGTTTATTTCTCACTTGCCTCAGACACCTACTTTTATGGAGAACAATTAATGTCTAAGGTGGTATCAAAGACTTATGCCTCTCACTAATGATGTTATAGTTTGGTATGATCCGTCTTTGAGCAGTTTGGAGATTCTTGATAGTTGTGGTGGATTCTCTAATGTGCCTCTCATTGGTACGCAATGAGGAATTAACTACAACCCTTCTTTGGCTCGTCGGCAACTTGGGTTCCCCTTGAGAGACAAGCCTAATAACACTTTGTTAGAAGGTCTTTTCTATCAAGAGGGTAAAGATTCCCACCATTTGAAGCTGAAGATTGTGCATGCCTGGTGTAGCGGTGTATTCGTCACTTTATGATTTATTGATTAAATCAAAAGCAAAGCATACAAAGAATCGAGTCGCCACCGCATTTTTATTTATCTAAAGGAATGGCTAAAAAAGCGAACAAAAGCCTAAGAAGTTTTACACATAGATAACCAATGAAAAGATCAGAGATCTGGGTAAGGGGTTAATTACGCAATGGGAAGGTGTTAGGCACCCAAAACGTCCTAGGTACTCCTAGGGAGCCCTTTTCACAACTTGTTGTACGAAGTGTTATTTGTTTATGAAATATTTATTGTGCAAACATGATTGAAGGGATGAGAAAAAGAATATACAAGTTAATATTTTTGTGTTTGAACGGATGAACCCGTTGCCTACGTACCTTTCCATGGAAGGTAAGGATCAAAACGCCGTAGTTCGGCTAAAAGATTTCCAAAATATGAGTGGGTTGATTTTAAACAAAAGCCCTAAGGTCTTTCGTTATCCACGGGAGAAAACTCAGCCTTATACAAACAACAAGTCCACCATGTGAGAATAGCTTCAACTTGCTAGTGAGGGGTTAACCCTATAATAAGCAAGGAAGTCTTACAATTCAATCACTAAGGACAAAAGGTGAGATTAACATCAACCAACTAGGATAAATCAAACCTATGGCTAATGTATGAAAACTTATCAAGAATAGACAAAGCCACAAAACAATTGAATGAGTGAAATTAACCATTTAGAATTTATTCACAAAAGATGGTCAAAGTATGATTTGAATTCAATTCAAAAGAAGTATTATGAAAATGAAGTTTGAAAAATCAAAGGCTTAGGGCCTAGGTTTCTAATTTTAAAACAAATGAAGATGTTTGCACAATATTTTTCAAGTTTGGATTAACATGCAAATGGAGGTTTAAAGAAACAAAAGGTAGGAGGGTTAAGGGATGTAAAACTTCTTAGATGTTCACCTCTTGATATCATATGTAAATGATTCAAGTGATTCCTTTGGAATAGGCAATAATGCAAATAACAAATGAACAAAGCACAAGGATACTGGATGCCAATCACTGGACTTATACCAATCTCACAAAACAAAACATGGATATCAGATGCCAATCAGTGGACTTATACCAATCTCCCAAAGCAAAAACAAAACATGGATATCAGATGCCAATCAATGGACTTACACTAATCTCCTAAAAGCAAACCAAACATGGATATCAGATGCCAATCTATGGACTTATACCAATCTCCAAAGAATGATCATAGGAAACAAATTCCAATAAATGGTCTTACAATTGACTCCTCACAAACAACAAGCAAAACAAATGCAATAAGCAAGAGGAAACAAGTTGCCAATAAATGGTCTTACACTCGACTCCAAGGAAATAGGATGCCAATCAATGGTCCTAGTCCCAACTCCTTCCAGATCATAGGAAACAACTGCCAATAAATGGACTTACAATTGACTCCTCAATCGACAAACAAAAATGTCACAAAGACAATGAGCTATGATCATGAAATGATATATAAGTAATGATGATAAATGCACAAAGGCACACTCGAGCAAATATGCACTGATGAATCAAGTAAGCAGACAAACAAGTCAATTAGCACACACTATACACAATCAATTAGGCTCAATCAAGGTTAGGCTTCACAACCAACTGGAATGTGGTATTTTGTGCTCTTAACCCTAACATTGAGAGTTAGGGTGAAGCAGATGAAATGGAGATGATGGGTGTACCTCATAGCTCTTATCCCTGGCTTGGGAGAGCTTTAAACAATAGAAGGTGTGGGAGTTCAGAAAGTTGGAACTCTTCTCCACAAATGATTAACTCTATAAGATCTTGGGTTATTATTCACAATGCATCAACACATTGTGTGAGCAAGGTGAATGACACACTGAATAGCAGGAGATGGATTACACATCTCTTTTATCTGCCAATTGCCTCATAAGAGGACTTTACCTGCTTGGCACAAAGTTAAACACACACAAACATTGCCTCTTAAGGAGGACTTCAGACAGGTGCCTACCAATAACAGTAGGTCTTCCAGACTACATGAAGATTAGAGGTTATACCTAAGTGGTTAAGCACCCAAGCAAAGCAAAGTTCACAATGAACTTAAAGCAACTTATGTACCTGTGGAAACACTAAACAAATCAGTACAATACTCAGACAATCAAACAACAGCCAATAAGCAACAAACAATCCCCTTGTATAAAATGTGTAAGCCAAAAGTCAAACTCAAATGAGTTAACATCAACCTACAAAACACACAAAGATTAGTAATCAAAGGCAAACATCAATACTCAAATGATGAAGCATCACCATCTATGGAACTTGGATGTTCAACCTGAAATCAAAGCTAAAATGTAAACCACAAACCACTAGGTCAAAGCCTAGAGTCAAAGATGGAGAAAAAATTCAAAACAGGAGCTGAAATTTAACATGAATCAACTTCAAACACATCTTGACACATTCCAAAAAGTCTCATATCAAAATCATTAACCAAAAGCATTTCATGATCAATTGAAGTTCAAGGCAATTTTAAAGCTCATATGTGATCAACATGAATGAAAAATTCAAATCAAAACAGAAATGATTCAAATAATTCCAACAAAATTTATGAACAATCAAGACATTCACAACATGCATCACACAAAAAATCAGAAACATTGGACATCATTTGGCATGGCAAACACATCATACAAGTTGAACATCAAAAGGTGTGACACAAATTGTCACACCAAGTTAGCACATCCATAAAACAGAAATGGAAATTGAGAAAAATGTCAAACCAAAACCAAAATGTCAAGCAATGTGTCTAGTTTCATCATGCAAAATTTCACATTCATTGGATCAAAGATAAGTATTTCACAACATGATAACCAAGGCAAGGTCAAATAAGGACACATGTTCAAACATTCTAGCACAAAAAATTATCCAGCCAAGCACAACTTGTAAAATCATGATGATAAAAAACTAGAGAGAACAAGGATCTCAATACAAAAAACCTGGTATTTTTTGGATGAGTTTTCAAATTGATATGAATTTTCTAAGATGAGAAAAAATTTAAAAAAACATGTGAAGCATAGTATATGGAAAAGGAGGGAAAAGGAGAAAATATGAAAGCATTTGAAAATATTGCATCCGCTGGGAATCGAAATCAGACAACATTCAAAAGTGGCGCGCGCTCAAAACGACACCGTATGGCCTTAAACCCTAGCGCGCCAAAGCATTTCGTAGCTAATTTCAAAATCCGTAGAAAATTCAAAGTAAATCCGCAGCAAATCTGGAAAACGCATGAACATTCAAAGGTTGAAGATGAAGATCATGAAGATCTTCATCTGGATTTTCCAGATTTTACAAAAGTGTCCAGAAATCATCCAAAACTATACCAATCGATTCATCATGCAATGTACATTCAAGATCAGCAAGCATTTCAACATAATTCATCACAACCAACTCAAATCGAAGAAAACAAAATTGAGCATCAAACTTTCAATTGAACATATCTATCTTAATACAACACCAAATCACACGATTCAAAGCTCAAATTTATCAGCATGCAAAGATCTTCAAAAATATCATAATGAATTTCAAAAACAAGAGAATCGAATTGTGACCTCTTGAAGTGCAGAAACTGGATTTAGCTTGATTCAAGGCTTGTGATAGCTCCAATGTTCCTCTATGATGCTTGTATAGATGATTGAAGGAGAGATTGAAGCTCAAACACACTTGAATCTAGCAGAATTTGGAATCACCATGGATGCTTCCATCTTCGATTATGCTTCAATATGGCACGGTTTCCTTTGATTTCACGTCCAAATCTTCTCAATGACACCTCAAGAGTATGAATCGAGCAAGGGAAAGTGTTCTTGTTTGAAGAAATTGCAAAAAAAATTGAGAGAAAAGTTTGAAGAATTTGGATCTAGATCTGAAAAATGAATGTTCCTCCCCTGAAAACAGTTAGGATTACTCTTATATATGCCATGCTAATTATTCTGTAATCAAGCTTAAGCCAAATGCTAATGAGATTAGTCAACTTTTAAGGTGTATGCACAAATTGGTTTTTCACCTCTATGCATGGAATGCATGTGTGTACATACACGAATTTCCCTCATTTTCACTTAAAATCACATTTTGAAACCAATGGTGATGGCAAAAAAATCAAACCATGCACCAAATTTGAATTTTGTAAATTCCCTCCAAAAAGCCAATGGATTAACAAGTGATCATGTAATGATAATTCATGTAATGTGATGCATGATTTGGAAATTAGAGGTCAAGAGGAGAATATTGCAAAAAGAACCACTCATTTTGGAGCTTTGAGTGAAAAGTTATATCCATTTGAAGTTCCATGCATAGTTTGCCATGATTTGATCACATCTCCTTAACCACACATGAGAAATTGATGATCTTGGACTTTTTGGAAATGGGTGAGAAAGATCTACAAATTTCATGTTCAACAAAATTTCATTTGAAGCTTTCTTGATGATGTAATATTAAGTTGAAGTTGGTCCAAAATCTTTCCATTTTTGGAAAGTTCAAATTATAGGTCACTTTCTATTTTTGGAAATTTTTGACTGGACTTCAAATCCTTCAATGTGAGTGTTTGAAATGTCAAATGAGACTTGCTTGAACATTAATGAAGTATTTCTAATCACTTCCCACCTCCAAATCCACAGTTGACTTTCTAGGTCTTCAGATGACTTGAGAATGTTCTGATGAAATTCAAGCCTCTACCACTTGGGATTTTGCTTCAAAATGACATCATAACTCATGTGAACTCTTGTGAATAATTGCGGGGTCCAAGTCTCAAGAATGACCACCATCTATTGCTCAGCGAATGCCTTTGATTGCCTTGACCTGTTAATTGCTTCATCTGCAAGACAAAGGTTAGATGACATATTTTTGTAGTTTTGGTTAGTGATAAAAAAAGAAAAACAATGACATACAAATGCAAACATGCTTGATGATCAAGAATCACTCTCAAAAATATAACCAACCCACAGGGAAGGAAGCAAGGTGTCCAATGATCCTTGAGGTAATGTGATGATATGATATAATGCCATGAGGGATCTTAGGGACAAAATTGGGGTCTTATAGATGCCCCTATTTAAGGTCATTCTAGCCGGAGAAGTGAAGGTTAAAATCTTCATCTCGACGCGGTAGAATGGGCTTAAATAACAGTAATGAGACAAATTTTGGTCCCTAAGAGACCTCATGATGCAAATGTATGCATGTAAAAGAAACAAACTCTGTGGGGAATACTGGTCCACAAAGAAAAGACGATCCATCGGAGTAATATACTCACCAGGAACAGAGACTCTAACAGGACTCTCATAGGGATAAGAAAAAGAAAAAGAATGCGTGAGCAGGACACGACTTTGAATTAAGGGAAACTGACGTGGCGTGAACAAGACACGACTGGACTGGAGACCTCACCGGGGAGTAAAGGACTCAATCTGGGAAAAGAAGAATTCCAAAGGAAAACACGTCCATTGGAAAGACTCAAGCTGACTTAAACTATCCACAAAGGATACTTCAGATGAAAATCCGGACTCGGACTGGGGAAAAAGATTCACACAGAACCTCCCTGCCGGGGAAAAAATGCATATATTGGGGAAAACGCCAATACAGCAAGAGGGTAAAATCACAACGGAAACTCCATTGGGGAATGTCTAACAAAGAGACTCTCCTGGGGAAAAACTGCAAGATGAGGTGTTACCGGTTATTGGGTAACAAACTCAAAGAGACATGTGATCTAAACACTGGTTACTGGGTGAAAGAATCAACAAGCTCAGGAAGAATGAATATCTAAGACCGGTATAAGGGTGAGAGATATCAATCAACCAAACATCTGAGGAAGACCTGAAAAAGGTACATCAACTCAGGAAAATCTGACTCCACAGGGGACCAAGGTCATAATAGGGAGCAGAAAGGAAGGAACACCAAGGATACCGGTTACTGGGTATATAATAGGTGACTGACCGAAGCTTGAATTGGTATATATGCCAAAACACTCATCATCCGAAAGGAGGGCTTGAAAAAGCAAATCGACTTACAGGATGGACATTCGACTCCACAACGGGAAAACGAATCTTACTCAGCTGGGAAAAAACCAATGAGCGCATGAGATATAATATCCATTACCGTCAGAACGTGGATAGTATACTCGCATGAGATATATTATCTATTACCGTCAGAACGTAGACAATACACTCGCATGGAAGGAACACCATGGATACCGGTTACTGGGTATATAATAGGTGACCAACCGAAAAGAGAGACAATCGATACCAACAACAACAGGGTAAACGAAAGATAACTCATAGGGGATAAATTGCAAGCATCCGGCAATCATCCAGGAGACATATCAAATATTCGATTCCACAAAAGGCATACGAATCTTACTCGACTGAGGAAACACAACAGGCTTCGACTGAAGAGTGCATGAGATATACTATCCATTACCGTCAGAACATGGATATTATACTCGCATGGAAGATTATCCACAACCGGCTACTGGGTTAATAAAGGATAAATCAACCAAAAAGAAAGGCATCGGGATACCAAAACTAGGTATATAAAGATGACCGATCAAAGGGAGCAACAATCATTACCAAGCAAAAGGGTAAATGAAAGAGAAACTCACTAGGGATGCATTGATTAACAATCAATGATCCGGGGAACAAATCGCTGGCATACGGTGAAAGGACCCACTAAGGATAAAATTGCTAGCATCCGGCAATTATCCACAAGGAAAGATCTACTGGGAATATAATTACTAGCAAACGGCAATTACCCAGAAGAAAGAGGGAATATCAACATCGAATACTGGATGAGGATAAACACAAAGAGTAACCATCACCGGTTAGGATGAACAACAACGTTAACTCTGCAAAGGGGAGAAATTAGGGTTTACAACTACCGAATACGGGGTAGAAGACCAAAACCCCGACTGAGGATAAAATTGCTAGCATACGGCAATTATCCACAAGAAAGCACAGACTCCGCTAGGGAGACAACAACAACATAGGATTTACAACTACCGAATACTGGGTAGAAGACCACAAAATCCACCATCAACCAGAATGAACCAAAATGGTTACCACTGCTAGGGGAATGAAAGAATCATATCTCCGCACGGGAAACACAATAGGGTATATAACAAACCACCAACTGCTAAGGAGCAAGAAAATAAGGATTTACGACTACCGAATACTGGTAGAAAACCAACGACTCTTGCTGAGGAATAAAAGGTATATAACCACAAATTCCGCCAAGAGGGAAAAGGAACATAGGACTTATAACTAGCGGTTACTGGGTAGAGGCCCAAACTCCGCTGGGGATAAAGAATTATTGTCGGTTACTGGGCAATTCATTCATTTATTCCACAGGGAAGCACAAGAGACAGTTGAAAAATGCCGATTCAGGATCAAACCAAAAAAGCAAACTGAAGCAAGACTCGTCCTAATGAGGATATAACTCAATAGGAAAATCCGTCCCAATATATCTGTTGGGAGGAAACGGAAGAAATCGTCATCCACGAGGATATATCTCAGTGGGGAATTGCAGAAGGACTGGCAAACATTTTCTGCTTATGGGGCTGACTATATATGGAGAGATTAGACACCCGACATCTGCTTGGAGAGATCTACTGGAGAGATCCATATCACCATTAGAAGGAGACAACAAACAAAAGATATATGGCAAAAAATGCAGCATGAATATCTGAATGTTGAAAGTATGCATGAATATGCGTAATTTACGTTTGATGAATGCTGACAAAACAGACATATCTAACACAAACAGGTCCAGGAATCAAACGCCCGACACTACACTTCCAGAGGAAAAAAAAACCAAGGAAATCCAACTGGAAAGCCAATCTGCCGGAGATCTAAATGCTGAAAAGCAAAGATCTGCTGAAAAGCAAAAGATCAGAGATATCAAAGAAATCACAAAATCTCTGAGTGATGGATCATCAATCAACCCAACTAGGGAACAGAAGTCCACAACAGGCAAGAACTGCCGCAAGGACAAATCTGTTGGGAAAATGGAGAAATCCCGAGATTTCTGCAGGGGATCCTTAGTATCAATTGGGAAACAAGAGTTCACTGCACAAGCAAGAATTGCTGAAGAGAAACAAACACACAAGTAGAATCTGGCTGCACAAGCAACTCTACTGGGGAATTGTCAGCCACTCCCTTGGGGATAAACCCACTGAGGGAAAATAGATCACACAAGTAGATTCTGCCACAAGCCACTCTACTAGGGATCAAAAGCATTAGGAAATCACCAAATCTAAAGATGATAGATCACCAATCAACCCATCTAGGGAACAAAGGTTCACAACAGGCAGAAACTACCACAAAAGCAACTCTGTTGAGGATACCAACTCTGGCGGGGATTCCGTAGGGAAATCACACAGATACAATCCACCATACCACAAATCTACTGGCGGCTCCACTAGGGAGGAGGAGAAGAACTGGGGATCAACCACCAAATTCTGATCCTTCTGAGAGAAAACCAACAACTGCCGAGGAGGAAATAAATCACTGCTCTGCTGAAGGGATAAAAGGTGAACACCTCAACAAGCACTCTAATGGGGAGATACAGCATAAATGGCGCATATCATATCGACAACTCTGCTGGCGACAGTACTGGGGAAACAGCCGAAGTACCAGGGTATCAACCCACCAACTACCGAATTTCCCAAAAGGAAAGCACCCATGCTGGGGAGAGAATACTGCTGGAGAAGAAACTGAAATCTTCAACAAGCACTCTGCTTTGGGAATACAAAAATCTCAACAGAAGCTCTGCTTAGGGAACAACCCCAACAACACTCTGGAGAAAAAGGATACAACCATGCCAGGAATATGAACAAATGTCTTACCCTGTTGGAAATCATGCCACCCTTGGGAGAGCACTGAGAAATTCTTAAGTATCCTTTCATCATTGTGAATGTTCACTTTGTTTAAAACAACAATTTGAAAAATTTATTTGTTTAAAACAATGACATTTTATCAATTAAAACATGCAAAACATTTGTTGAATTGAAACAAATAAGAGTGCAAATAATTGGATAAAAGTTCAAATTTATTTGATGGAATGGTAGCCTGCAAATGGCAAGACTCCATAGATCTGTACAAATTTGAAATCAGTGATATATATTGGAAGAGGGCTACATTGAACATAATGATCCTTTCTCTACCAATTTGAATTTCGATGTATTCGAAGCTTTAGACGACGACGAATCGAGAATCTCAGACGAAAAGACGGTTGTGGAACAGAAAGTCTTGTCAGGATGCAGTTACTTGCCAAATCCCTAATTTTTGCCTAGATTGCCCCAGGGTGAGGTACTCAATCTAGCGGGATGCAAATATTCTCTTTTTTCATGTCTCTAATTTTTGCCTGGATCGCCCTTTCGGGTACTCCACCGAGACGCTCATTTTTGCCTAAGCCGCCCTTTCGGGTTTTCAACTTAGCGAGCTATTCTGTTTTTCTTTTATATACTTTTTTTAGGCAAAGTATTTCTTGATGCATCTGAATTCACAGGACGAGTGAAATCCTCCCCATCCATTGTTGTAAGCATCAAAGCACCGCCTGAAAAGGCTCTCTTGACAACATATGGACCTTCATAGTTTGGAGTCCACTTGCCCCTGGAATCGGGCACGAGGTCACCTTCTCGGAACACACGAGGCTTGACCTTCTTATCGAATGCTTTCTTCATTCTCTGCTGATATAACTGACCATGGCACATGGCAGTCAATCGCTTCTCTTCAGTCAAATTCAGTTGGTCATAACCACTCTGAATCCACTCAGCATCAGTCAACTTGGCTTCCATCAAGACTCTCATTGATGGGATCTCCACCTCTACTGGGAGAACAGCTTCCATGCCGTAAACAAGAGAAAAAGGGGTTGCCCCTGTTGAAGTGCGGACAGATGTACGATATCCATGCAAAGCAAATGGCAGCATCTCATGCCAATCTTTGTACGTAACTGTCATCTTCTGGATAATCTTCTTGATATTCTTATTAGCAGCTTCAACAGCCCCATTCATCTTTGGTCTGTAAGGAGAGGAGTTATGGTGTGCAATCTTGAATTCGGCGCACAACTCTTCCATCATCTTATTGTTCAGATTAGATCCATTATCAGTAATGATCTTATCTGGCACACCATAACGGCAAATAAGCTGATTCTTGATAAACTTCACGACCACCTGCCTGGTCACATTCGCATACGAAGCGGCTTCAACCCATTTGGTGAAGTAATCAATTGCTACGAGAATAAACCTGTGCCCTTTGGACGCTTCTGGTTCAATCATGCAAATCATGTCGATTCCCCACATAGAGGAAGGCCATGGTGATGAAATCACATTCAGAAGTGTCGGAGGAATATGAATCTTATCCGCGTAAATCTGACACTTGTGGCATTTCTTCACATATTTGCAGCAATCAGACTCCATTGTCAGCCAATAGTAGCCTGCTCTCAACATCTTTCTTGCCATGGCATGTCCATTGGAATGAGTACCAAATGAACCCTCATGGACCTCAGTCATCAACAGGTTTGCTTCGTGTCTATCCACGCATCTGAGCAAAACCATGTCAAAATTTCTCTTATACAGCACTTCACCACTGAGGTAGAAACTGCCTGACAACCTTCTCAAAGTTTTCCTATCTTTCACAGATGCCCCAGGCGGGTAGACCTGGTTCTGGAGGAAATTCTTGATATCAAAATACCAAGGCTTGTCATCATGTACTTCTTCAACTGCAAACACGTGAGCTGGTCTATCCAAGCGCATCACGGTGATATTGGGAACTTCATTCCAATATTTGACCACAATCATGGAAGCAAGCGTAGCAAGCGCATCTGCCATCCGATTATCCTCTCGAGGAATATGATGAAAGTCAACTTCTGTAAAGAACGTTGAAATCCTCCTCGCATAATCTCTATACGGAATGAGACCTGGCTGATTCGTCTCCCATTCACCCTTGATCTGATTGACAACCAGGGCCGAATCACCATACACATCAAGATGCTTGATTCTCAAATCAATACATTCTTCTAATCCCATAATACATGCCTCATACTCAGCCATATTATTCGTGCATTTGAAAGTTAGCCTTGCTGTAAACGGAATATGTGTGCCATGAGGAGTAATGATTACTGCCCCAATTCCATTTCCGTACTGATTCACAGCGCCATCAAACACCATCGTCCATCTGGAACCAGGTTCCGGACCTTCATCAAGTGTAGGCTCATCACAATCTTTCATTTTCAAATACAGAATATCCTCATCTGGGAAGTCGTACTGAACTGACTGATGATCTTCAATTGGCTGGTGCGCTAAATGGTCAGCCAAGATACTACCTTTGATAGCTTTCTGAGCTCGATACTCGATATCATACTCAAACAACAACATCTGCCAATGGGCAATCCTCCCAGTTAAAGCAGGCTTCTCGAAAATATACTTGATCGGATCCATTCTGGATATCAACCAAGTTGTATGATTTATCATGTACTGGCGCAAACGCTTAGCAGCCCAAGCTAAAGCACAACACGTTTTCTCAAGCATAGAGTATCGCGACTCACAATCAGTAAACTTCTTACTGAGGTAGTAGATAGCAGATTCTTTCTTCCCTGATTCATCTTGTTGACCGAGTACACAACCCATCGAGTCTTCAAGAACAGTCAAATACATGATCAGAGGTCTTCCTCCAATAGGCGGAGACAAGATCGGAGGTTCAGACAGATACTCTTTGATACTGTCAAAAGCTTTCTGGCAATCCTCGGTCCAATCATGAGACTGATCTTTCCGGAGGAGCTTGAATATTGGCGCACATGTGGCAGTCATGTGGGATATAAATCTGGAAATGTAATTCAAGCGGCCAAGAAAACCTCGGACTTGCTTCTCAGTTTTGGGTGCAGGCATCTCTTGTATTGCTTTAACCTTTGCAGGATCAACTTCAATACCTCTCTCGCTGACAACAAAACCCAACAACTTGCCAGAACGGACTCCAAACGTGCATTTGTTCGGATTTAGACGAAGCTTGTACTTCCTCAGACGCTGAAAAAGCTTCAACAAATGTTCAACATGTTCAACTTCCGTTCGGGACTTAGCAATCATATCATCAACGTAGACCTCTATCTCCTTGTGCATCATATCATGAAACAAGGTAGTCATAGCTCGTTGATACGTGGCTCCGACGTTCTTCAAACCGAAGGGCGTCACTCGATAACAGAGTGTTCCCCAAGGTGTGATGAATGTTGTTTTCTCCATATCCTCGGGTGCCATCTTGATTTGATTATATCCGGAAAATCCGTCCATAAAGGAAAAGACTTTGAATTTAGCTGTATTGTCTACCAACATATCAATGTGTGGTAGAGAGAAATCATCTTTCGGACTAGCCTTATTCAAATCTCTGTAATCAACACACATACGGACTTTTCCGTCTTTCTTAGGCACAGGCGCAATATTGGCCACCCATTGAGGATATGTAGAAGTCACCAGAAACCCCACATCAATTTGCTTCTGAACTTCCTCTTTGATTTTCACTGCCATATCTGGATGAGTTCTTCTGAGCTTCTGTTTCACAGGCACGCACTCAGGTTTCAAAGGCAGGAAATGTTGCACAATATCTGTATCTAGACCCGGCATGTCTTCATACGACCAAGCAAAGATATCGGAATATTCTCGTAGCAAACTGACAACCCCTTCTTGACAGACTCTTCAAGGAGTGCCCCAATCTTCACCATACGAACACAATCTTCAGACCCCAAGTTGACTGTTTCCAGATCTTCGAGATGCGGCTGAATGATCTTCTTCTCGTGCTCAAGGAGACGGGTAATCTCATCAGGAATCCCTTCAACATCATCTTCCTCTGCCTCGAATACAGGGAATTCAAAATTGGGAGATGGCGTTGGATCATTATGTTCAATGGGTTTTAGAATCAACCTGCATAATGATTTTGGATTATAAAAACTTTAGAATTTAAACAAGCAAACCATTATGCAGATGAAAAGATTGCTTTTATTCTTGTTTTTAGGGTTTTTTGTGATCACCGATTTCATGCAAAAGCAAAAAAGTGAAAACAAATGGAAAAACAAATGTTTAACAATGCATTAATTGAATGAAAATATCATTTTATAAATGACGCCAACAATGTCATCATTTCTCCTTTTGGCATGGGAGAAGGGTTTTGAACAAAGTGAACAAATTACGCTGACTTATGAATAACCGTAGGAACATCCACAACGACCCAATTATGGCAGACACCACCAGGTATGACGAAGTTGCTCAAATCCTTTGCATCCTCTTCCAGAATAGCAGCAGCTTCCTCAGCTTGATCAGCATGGATGAAACCTCCGCTCTTGAACATTCCTTTCTCATTGAATGCCCTAGAAGAATAGCCAATGCCAACCCGGGATTTATTGTCTTCAAGCTCGATCATCTTCCCCAAACCAGCAACTGCACCACATTCAATGGCCAGTTTCGCATCACGATAGGAAGCAAATGAATGAGACTTCTTCTCAATCGGCTCAGCAATAGACAAAGCTTGGAAAGGCGTTCCAACCTCATCCTCAGCATCAATATATGAGAAAGAAGACAAGTGGCTAACCAGGAGAGCCTTTTCTCCCCCTACCACAACCAGTTTCTTATTCTTAACGAATTTCAGCTTCTGGTGTAGGGTGGATGTCACGGCGCCAGCCTCGTGAATCCATGGTCTACCAAGGAGACAGCTATAAGATGGGTGGATATTTATAACCTGAAAGGTAACTTGGAAATCACTTGGTCCAATCTTGATTGGGAGATCAACTTCCCCAATCACGGTCTTACGCGACCCATCGAAAGCTTTCACAACAACACCACTCTGCCTCATGGGAGGCCCTTGATATGACAATCTCGAAAGAGTGGTCTTTGGCAATACATTCAAAGATGATCCAGTGTCCACTAGCACATTGGACATGGCATCGGTCTTGCAATTCATAGAAATATGTAAAGCCATGTTGTGGTCTCTTCCCTCCTCAGGGAGATCAGCGTCACAGAAACTCAAAGTGTTGCAAGCAGTAATGTTTGCAATGATACTGTCAAACTGTTCAATAGTGACATCGTGATCGACATAAGCCAGATCCAAAACTTTCTGCAGAGCCTCCCTATGGGGTTTTGAATTCAGAAGCAAGGATAGTACGGAGATCTTGGACGGCGTTTGTAGAAGCTGGTCTACAACGTTGTACTCACTCTTCTTGATGAGCCTCAGCATCTCATCACATTCTTCATTCACAGCGCCACTTGGGCCAACAAAAGAAGCAGGAGTCTTTTGTACAGAGGAGGGTTTGGCAACAACAAGTGCCGGATTCGGAACATTCACCGCAGTCCCAACCGGACGCTCAGCAGAATCAGAAACAATGTGAGGCTTCGGGGGTGCAGAAAACACACGACCACTAAGGGTCAACCCGCTCACATCAGCAATATTCACAACAGATGTTGAAGGCAACGACACTTCTTTCCCATCTTCCACAGCAACTGGATTATATCGGAAGGGAATTGCTCTATCTGAAGAATAAGGCACAGGGCCTGCAGGCTTGATTACCAAAGAAGGAGAAACCTTCGGCTTGCTACCATCATAGCGGATGACAACAGGCTCAGGAATTTTGAACACAGGAGAAATCACATTTACTTCTGGTTCGTCTTCATCAACATTTCTGTTTTGAAGAATCTCAATGGTTCCATCATCCAACAGCTCTCGCAGCTCTCTACGCACTTGGCGGCAACCCAATCTATTAACGGAGCAGATACGGCATTTGTCATGGTCATGCTCCATATGACTGTAATCACACAGCAGATGATGCAACTCAACCAATGACTGTCGAATATGGCTTACATATTTGACCTTATATTTTCCAGGGCAACCCTGGACCATGTTAACCAACTTCCCATGCTCGGGCAATGGGTTCTTCGTAACATTGGGGCCTGAGTCCTCAAAGCTCAGAATGCCGCATCTCATAAGGTCTTGAACCTTAGTCTTCAGTGGATAGCAGTTCTCAATATTGTGACCCGGAGCATCGGAATGATAAACACAGTGTTGATCAGGCTTGTACCACCACTGCGGGTTAGTAGGTACAGCCGGAGGATCCCTCGGGGTAATCAGTTTCCGCTCTATTAAAGAGGGATATAGCTCAGCGTATAACATAGGAATAGGATCGAAAGTGATCTTTTTCCTATCATAATTCAAATTAGCTTGATTACCGTTGCCACGAGGCTGGTAAGCCTGTTGCTGAGGACGATGTTGTTGTTGATACTGAGGTTGCTGCTGACTATGCTGATGATTGTTGTCTCTGAAGACAGGTGCTATATGAGCCACTTGATGCTGACTGCCGGCATGACGCACAGGCTTCCTCTTGGCAAAGGGTCTTCTGGGTTTAGCATGGGATTGCATAGCATCTGCCTCCCCATCTTTCTTCTTAAACGCCCCATATCGTTTAGAAGAGCCTTCATCCTTAGATAACCGTCCTTCACAGACTCCTTCCTCCAATCGCATCCCCATGTTCACCATCTCGGTGAAATCAGAGGGAGCACTCGCAACCATCCGCTCATAATAAAACGAACTAAGAGTCTTCAGAAAGATCTTAGTCATCTCCTTCTCTTCTAGCGGAGGAGTAATCTGAGCTGCCAGCTCTCGCCACCTCTGGGCGTACTCCTTAAATGTCTCTTTGTCCTTCTGAGACATGGCTCTGAGTTGATCACGGTCAGGAGCCATATCCACATTATATTTGTATTGCTTGACGAAGGCTTCGCCAAGATCGTTGAAGGAATGGATGTTTGCACTATCAAGGCTCATATACCAACGAAGAGCTGCACCAGACAAACTATCCTGAAAATAATGAATTAGCAGTTGATCATTATCAGTCTGAGTAGACATTTTCCTGGCGTACATAACCAGGTGACTGAGCGGGCAGGTGTTCCCCTTATACTTCTCAAAGTCAGGGACTTTGAATTTGATGGGTATCTTAACACCGGGAACCAAGCATAGTTCAGCAGCAGACTTGACGAACAAATCTTTCCCTCTAAGGGTCTTCAATTCCTTGCGGAGCTCCAGGAATTGGTCATTCATAGCTTCCATCTTCTCATTAACATCTGGACCCTCAGACGACTCAGAATGATAGATGGTGTCGTCTACCCTAGGAGTGGTATGCACGACAGGAGGAGGCATTGCAAGGACCGGGCTAGATGCCGACATGGAAGCAAATGTAGGAGCTGGAATATCTGGCATGAAACCTGGAGGCATACCCCACGGAAATCCGGCTGGCATGGCTGGCATGAAGTGGGCACTGGCAGTTGGCACAGTTGAAGAAACCACTTCATATATAACAGTCCTCTGGTAAGGAGTTGCAGGAGGTGGAGATGGTTGATTCTGGGAAGCCAAGAATTGCTCCATCAGAGTGCTCAGTCTGGCGACCTCTTCCTTCAGCTCTCGGTTCTCTTGTTCAAGTTGATCCATCACTCTTACAGAAATGGCTCGGGTGTAGTACCGATGAGTCAGCTTGTCTTCAAAATAAATGAAGAGCACAGAGTTAAGCCACAGACAAGAAGACCAGAACAACACCTGCTTATGCAAGATGATGCATGCAATGCTCGTGCATATGCTTTGTTTTTATTTCAATGAACTTTTAGGGTTCTATTTGCAAATTTTTGAAATATTAAATATTTAATAGCATATGGAAAAATATCTCATTAAATATATTCAAGACAAAGAAGTACAACATTGTTGATTATTACAAGGGAAAAGGAAAATGAACATCCTATGGATCCCTAGAAGCTCGAGATGCCGGAAGACGAGAAACACAAAGCTTCTTCATCTCTCTCTCATATGCTGCTTCCATATCCGCTTTCTCCTTAGCAAGTCGATCATACTTCCTCTTCCAGAACTTGGAAGACTGAGGAAGCAAAGAAGTCCAAGTATCATTCGGATCATCTATCACCTGATGCTCGAGAAACTCGATCAGAGCGTCCTTCTCCTTAAGCTGTTGAAGCAACTCTTCTCTTTCACGGATCCAGGCACGTGAAAGGTCTTCTTCACTCAACTCCTCTACGCCTTGGTTAGGGAGGGTTGAAGGCCCAGCCACAACCAAAGGTGTAGGTCTCGGATAATCATATGGCATAAGATACTCAGAAGCTCTCTGTCTGACCCAAGAAGTATATGGCTCCAAAGCAATGCAGTTCTTCGGACCCAACTCATTTCTACCCTTCTTGTGAACCTTGCGCCAAGCGCGGACCATCCTTGCTTTCAGGCCTTGGGGATCTTTACCCTCCTGAAAGAACACACCTTCTAACAGAATGTTATGAGGTTTATCCTTTAGGGGGAACCCAAGCTGACGACGTGCTAAGATAGGATTGTAGCTGATCCCACCACATGTACCAAGAAGAGGCACATTAGGGAATTCACCACAATAATCAATGATCTGAACAGTATCATACACGCGATCATACCAAGTGATATCATCATTAGTGAGAGACATAAGTCTCGTAGACCACCGTAGACATCCCTTGTTCTCCTTGAAAGCGACCGTCTGCGGTAAGTGAGAAATAAACCACTTATACAACAGAGGCAAACAGCACACAATAACTCCTCCACCCTTTGCATTCCTCAGATGCAAAGAGAAATAGGCATTGCCCAACAGAGTAGGAACGGGATTAAGAACAGAGAAGATCCTAATGGCGTTCACATCCACAAATTTGTCGATGTTCGGGAACAATACCAAACCATAGATGACCAACACAAATAAAGCCTCAAAGGCATCCTCACTCATGGCCTTCCCATAAACGGTAGCCTGAGCGATGAGGAACTCAGAAGGAAGACCCTGAATTCCACCTTTGGTGGTCATATGCGCTTTAATCAGGGATTCATCTATGTGCAACAAGTCTGCGATCTCTCGAGAAGTCGGAATACTCTCTAAGCCACTGAACGGCACCTGATCCAGAATAGGAATACCCACAAGATGAGCATACTCCTCGAGCGTAGGCAACAACTGAAAGTCTGGAAAAGAGAAGCAATGATACAGAGGATCATAGAACTGCGCCAAAGTACTCATCAACCCTTCATCAACCTGAGTGGTCAACAGAGGCAGAAGCTTCCCATAACGAGCTTTGAAACCCAAGGGATCTAATACATAAGATGTCAGATTCCTTAACTCTTTCACATCGGGCTGTCGGAAGCTGTACTTCTTTGTATTCCTTTTTGGTCTTTCCATGTTTGAAAATTTTGCAAATAAACCCTTTAAGTTCCTTGAAAATTTTCTGATTTTTCTGATGACATGAATGCAGATGAATGCATGAATGCATGAATGCAGCAATCACACTCAAGGATCAATCAAAACACACCAGACAAAGGTCATGGGAAAGCTCATAGTATCCTTAATATCAATCATCCATTTTGGTGGATTATGGTTTTCACCTTATCGACACCCAAGTTCCACTGATATTAACGATACATGAACCGGCTCAATCATCCTTAATATCAATCATCCATTTTGGTGGATTATGGTTTTCACCTGAATGACACCCAAGTTCCATTGATATTAAGGATGTCTGAACGACTCAACCATGAGTCACGGGTTTGTTGAGATTCACGAGCATGGAGTTCCGGTTAAGAACCACCCAAAGGGAGTGTACTAGGGTTTAAACCTACCAAACATGTTCTACCAGAGGTTCCCATAGTCATCATCCCATCTTTCGAATATTATCGGAAGAACGAATACTCGTATTCCAAAAATATTCTCAAGAGAGACTCTTATGATGCGAATAACAATCGCATCAGATCTTACATCTGAACGACCTCCGCACTACGTCCTAAAAATAGGCCAAGATGGGCTTGGTAAACTAAGGTCCTTGGCTTCTAAGGCACATGATTGAAAGAATAATGCCTAACCACAAATGACTTGTGTGACATTATTAATCCAACATGACCTCCACCAAGTGAATGGACTCGCAAGTCAACTTGCTAAGGAATACTCCACACAAGTCGACAAGACTATGCCATTCTCCTATCTTAAGGTGCACTCGAGTTCGGGTATAGAACTCATCTCATAGAGATCACCAAGCAAACAACAATTGTATATCAAGCAATTCAATCATTACAATCAATACAGTTATCCCAAATTGTACAAAAATATGTCATATAACAAATAAACAATATCACACAACAAAGGTGAAAAGTAGGCAAAAACCACCAAGGAGTAATCCCCAGCAGAGTCGCCACTTTTCTGTAGCGGTGTATTCGTCACTTTATGATTTATTGATTAAATCAAAAGCAAAGCATACAAAGAATCGAGTCGCCACCGCACTTTTATTTATCCAAAGGAATGGCTAAAAAAGCGAACAAAAGCCTAAGAAGTTTTACACATAGAAAACCAATGAAAAAATCAGAGATCTGGGTAAGGGGTTAATTACGCAATGGGAAGGTGTTAGGCACCCAAAACGTCCTAGGTACTCCTAGGGAGCCCTTTTCACAACTTGTTGTATGAAGTGTTATTTGTTTATGAAATATTTATTGTGCAAACATGATTGAAGGGATGAGAAAAAGAATATACAAGTTAATATTTTTGTGTTTGAACGGATGAACCCGTTGCCTACGTGCCTTTCCATGGAAGGTAAGGATCAAAACTCCGTAGTTCAGCTAAAATATTTCCAAAATATGAGTGGGTTGATTTTAAATAAAAGCCCTAAGGTCTTTCGTTATCCACGGGAGAAAACTCAGCCTTATACAAACAACAAGTCCACCATGTGAGAATAGCTTCAACTTGCTAGTGAGGGGTTAACCCTATAATAAGCAAGGAAGTCTTACAATTCAATCACTAAGGACAAAAGGTGAGATTAACATCAACCAACTAGGATAAATCAAACCTATGGCTAATGTATGAAAACTTATCAAGAAGGGACAAAACCACAAAACAATTGAATGAGTGAAATTAACCATTTAGAATTTACTCACAAAAGATGGTCAAAGTATGATTAGAATTCAATTCAAAAGAAGTATTATGAAAATGAAGTTTGAAAAATCAAAGGCTTAGGGCCTAGGTTTCTAATTTTAAAACAAATGAAGATGTTTGCACAATATTTTTAAAGTTTGGATTAACATGCAAATGGAGGTTTAAAGAAACAAAAGGTAGGAGGGTTAAGGGATGTAAAACTTCTTAGATGTTCACCTCTTGATATCATATGTAAATGATTCAAGTGATTCCTTTGGAATAGTCAATAATGCAAATAACAAATGAACAAAGCACAAGGATACTGGATGCCAATCAATGGACTTATACCAATCTCACAAAACAAAACATGGATATCAGATGCCAATCAATGGACTTATACCAATCTCCCAAAGCAAAAACAAAACATGGATATCAGATGCCAATCAATGGACTTACACTAATCTCCTAAAAGCAAACCAAACATGGATATCAGATGCCAATCTATGGACTTATACCAATCTCTAAAGAATGATCATTGGAAACAAATGCCAATAAATGATCTTACAATTGCCTCCTCACAAACAACAAGCAAAACAAATGCAATAAGCAAGAGGAAACAAGTTGCTAATAAATGGTCTTACACTCGACTCCAAGGAAATAGGATGACAATCAATGGTCTTAGTCCCAACTCCTTCCAGATCATAGGAAACAACTGCCAATAAATGGACTTACAATTGACTCCTCAATGGACAAACAAAAATGTCACAAAGACAATGAGCTATGATCATGAAATGATATATAAGTAATGATGATAAATGCACAAAGGCACACTCGAGCAAATATGCACTGATGAATCAAGTAAGCAGACAAACAAGTCAATTAGCACACACTATACACAATCAATTAGGCTCAATCAAGGTTAGGCTTCACAACCAACTGGAATGGGGTATTTTGTGCTCTTAACCCTAACATTGAGAGTTAGGGTGAAGCAGATCAAATGGAGATGAGGGGTGTACCTCATAGCTCTTATCCCTGGCCTAGGAGAGCTTTAAACAATAGAAGGTGTGGGAGTTCGGAAAGTTGGAACTCTTCTCCACAAATGATTGACTCTATAAGATCTTGGGTTATTATTCACAATGCATCAACACATTGTGTGAGCAAGGTGAATAACACACTGAATAGCAGGAGATGGATTACACATCTCTTTTATCTGCCAATTGCCTCATAAGAGGACTTTTCCTGCTTTGCACAAAGTTAAACACACACAAACATTGCCTCTTAAGGAGGACTTCAGACAGGTGCCTACCAATAACAGTAGGTCTTCCAGACTACATGAAGATTAGAGGTTATACCTAAGTGGTTAAGCAACCAAGCAAAGCAAAGTTCACAATGAACTTAAAGCAACTTATGTACCTGTGGAAACACTAAACAAATCAGTACAATACTCAGACAATCAAACAACAGTCAATAAGCAACAAACAATCCCCTTGTACAAAATGTGTAAGCCAAAAGTCAAACTCAAATGAGTTAACATCAACCTACAAAACACACAAATACTAGTAATCAAAGGCAAACATCAATACTCAAGTGATGAAGCATCACCAACAATGGAACTTGGATGTTCAACCTGAAATCAAAGCTCAAATGTAAACCACAAACCACTAGGTCAAAGCCTAGGGTCAAAGATGGAGAAAAAATTCAAAACAGGAGCTGAAATTTAACATGAATCAACTTCAAACACATCTTGACACATTCCAAAAAGTCTCATATCAAAATCATTAACCAAAAGCATTTCATGATCAATTGAAGTTCAAGGCAATTTTAAAGCTCATATGTGATGAACATGAATGAAAAATTCAAATCAAAACAGAAATGATTCCAAAGCGACACCGTATGGCCTTAAACCCTAGCGCGCCAAAGCATTTCGTAGCTAATTTGAAAATCCGTAGCAAATTCAAAGCAAATCCGCAGCAAATCTGGAAATCGCATGAACATTCAAAGGTTGAAGATGAAGATCATGAAGATCTTCATCTGGATTTTCCAGATTTTACAAAAGTGTCCAGAAATCATCCAAAACCATACCAATCGATTCATCATGCAATGTACATTCAAGATCAGCAAGCATTTAAACATAATTCATCACAACCAACTCAAATCAAAGAAAACAAAATTGAGCATCAAACTTTCAATTGAACATATCTATCTTAATACAACACCAAATCACACGATTCAAAGCTCAAACTCATCAGCATGCAAAGATCTTCAAAAATATCATAATGAATTTCAAAAACAAGAGAATCGAATTGTGACCTCTTGAAGTGCAGAAACTGGATTTAGCTTGATTCAAGGCTTGTGATAGCTTCAATGTTCCTCTATGATGCTTGTATAGATGATTGAATGAGAGATTGAAGCTCAAACACACTTGAATCTAGCAGAATTTGGAATCACCATGGATGCTTCCATCTTCGATTATGCTTCAATATGGCACGGTTTCCATTGATTTCACGTCCAAATCTTCTCAATGACACCTCAGGAGTATGAATCGAGCAAGGGAAAGTGTTCTTGTTTGAATAAATTGCAAAAAAATTGAGAGAAAAGTTTGAAGAATTTGGATCTAGATCTGAAAAATGAATGTTCCTCCCCTGAAAACAGTTAGGATTACTCTTATATATGCCATGCTAATTATTCTGTAATCAAGCTTAAGCCAAATGCTAATGAGATTAGTCAACTTTTAAGGTGTATGCACAAATTGGTTTTTCACCTCTATGCATGGAATGCATGTGTGAACAGTACACAAATTTCCCTCATTTTCACTTAAAATCACATTTTGAAACCAATGGTGATGGAAAAAAGTTCAAACCATGCACCAAATTTGAATTTTGTAAATTCCCTCCAAAAAGCCAATGGATTAACAAGTGATCATGTAATGATAATTCATGTAATGTGATGCATGATTTGGAAATTAGAGGTCATGAGGAGAATATTGCAAAAAGAACCACTCATTTTGGAGCTTTGAGTGAAAAGTTATGTCCATTTGAAGTTCCATGCATAGTTTGCCATGATTTGATCACATCTCCTTAACCACACATGAGAAATTGATGATCTTGGACTTTTTGGAAATGGGAGAGAAATATCTACAACTTTCATGTTCAACAAAATTTCATTTGAAGCTTTCTTGATGATGTAATATTGAGTTGAAGTTGGTCCAAAATCTTTCCATTTTTGGAAAGTTCAAATTATAGGTCACTTTCTATTTTTGGAAATTTTTGACTGGACTTCAAATCCTTCAATGTGAGTGTTTGAAATGTCAAATGAGACTTGCTTGAACATGAATGAAGTATTTCTAATCACTTCCCACCTCCAAATCCACAATTGACTTTGCAGTTGACTTTCTAGGTCTTTAGATGACTTGAGAATGTTCTGATGAAATTCAAGCTTCTACCACTTGGGATTTTGCTTCAAAATGACATCATAACTCATGTGAACTCTTGTGAATGATTGCGGGGTCCAAGTCTCAAGAATGACCACCATCTATTGCTCAGTGAATGCCTTTGATTGCCTTGACCTGTTAATTGCTTCATCTACAAGACAAAGGTTAGATGACATATTTTTGTACTTTTGGTTAGTGATAAAAAAAGAAAAACAATGACATACAAATGCAAACATGCTTGATGATCAAGAATCACTCTCAAATTGATAACCAACCCACAAGGAAGGAAGCAAGGTGTCCAATGATCCTTGAGGCAATGTGATGATATGATATAATGCCATGAGGGATCTTAGGGACAAAATTGGGGTCTTACACCTGGCATAATGTGCATAGGAAAGGAAGATCTGAGTTTGGTGTAAGACCCTAATTTTGTCCCTAAGATCCCTCATGGCACCATAACATTGCATTGCATAGCCTCAAGGATCATTAGCATCTTGGTTCCCTTTACCTTTGGGTGGAACCCCTTGTGAGTGGTTTGAGATCACCAAGCATTCTTGATTTGTATATCATTGCTTTTCTAATTTTGTTTACTAACCAAAAGCACAAAAATATATCACTAACATCTTTTGTTTGTAGCTTGAGCAATCACAAAGTCCAAAGCTTCTAGGAGATCATTGGTACAAAGACATGCCCAAGAGGAGATGAAAGCAAGCATGGTAATGGTCCCCAAGGCTCTCATCCATCAAATATGCCTCCCTAGCATCTCAATTCATCATTTTTGATCAAAGCAAGTCAAAACATTTGAGGTTTGTTCCCCAGAGAAACCCTAATCCATCTGTGCACCGCAATGCCTTGCTCATGAAGCAACCTCAGCCCATGGTCAAATACAATCAAGGGAAGTTCTTTAATTCATCATTTCATGCATATTTGAACTCGTTTGAGTGTCCTCAATCATCAATTCATCAAGATATGAGTTGTGAACATGAGAAGTTGATCAGTCGATTCATCTGACTATTTTGAAATGCACTGAGACCTAACGTTTTATGTTTTGGTCAAATGGAGATGGTTCCAAAAGCAAAAATGTTCTTAAGGACAATATGAACAGCTTTCATGTTCATCAAAATTTGATTTGAAGCTTGTAAAACCATCTGCCATTCCAATACATTATAGGTCATTTTGACTGAAACCCTAATTTTGGGTCAACTTCCCAAGGACATAACTCATTCATTTTTTATGATTTTGAGATGGGATCAAATGAATTGGAAAGCTTAAGATGTCTAATTCAAATGTTATGTTGAACAAAATTTCAAAATCGCTAAGAAAATACATGTGATAATGCAAGATATTATAGGTCTTTTTGGGTCAAAGGCAGTAAAAGTCAAAAAAGTCCAACTTCAAGTGCCCATAACTTCTTCATAAAAAATCCAAATGATGCACAATTTAAGTCCATTTTGTTCATTTGAAGCTTGCATCATCAAAATCGAAGGGCTTGAAAGTTGGCCAATTTTAGAAACCTTGCCTTGACATGTTTTGCATATCACACTTTAAACTCAAATTTCATAAATTTCCATATTTCAAATGGATTTTTGACCAACATAACAATTGTTCCTTACATCAAGACCTTTCCAACCATTACCCGTATGCCTATGCTTGGATTTTCTAATTGATACTTTCGAAGAGATGATTGATTAGGTACAATTGGAGAATTCACTTGAAATCTTGCTACATGAGCATTTGCCTTTGCATTTCACACGTCCAATTCCCTTTGGTTATTGCTCAGAGTTCATTTGGCATTATTTTTGGGCCTTGTGCATGGTCATGCAAGCCCATGCAATGAAGCTTCACATGCCATGCACACGGATTTCTTTCACACTTCCCTTGCCAATTCCTCTATAAATAGAAGCTTCTTTCCCTCCATTTCAGACCCAATTTCAACCTGAAATGCTGCAGAATTCATTCCCTAACCATCACTAAAGAAGCAAGTTTCATTTCTCTTAAAATTTTCAGATCTCGAATTCAACTACATCCAGTTGTATTCATAGATCTAATGCTTCTAGACCTTCACCATACACTTCATTGAACTTCTGTTTTGATAAAGCAAGCAAGGTTTCAAGCTCAAATCACCAGAACTCAAGCTTGAACTCCAACTGGTATTTTCTTCGATTCTCCTAATCCATTGGCTGAAGTCCTCTCAATAGAGGCATCATGTTTATGCTTTTAATTTTTGCAATTCATTGAGTTCATGATGAACACCAGAATTTTCAACTTTTGATTTCTCAAATCATAGAGATCTAGAATGAAAATGGATGGTATAGGGATGATGTACATCATCCCAGCTTTCTATTGATGTATAGATCGCACGTTTTGGTTGCCTTTTGAGTTTCTGCATTTTGGCCGGAATCTGGAAGCTCACCGGAGAAGACGGTGGCTCCGGTGGCTTCATCATGCCCAGTTTAAATCCAGGTCGTTTGATCCTATTTCCAGATTGAATCGTGTCCTTTGGATCTTATGACTTTCAATAATGTTGGATGCTTCGCTGTTGACTCATGCCTTTCATGTGCGCGCATCTCACATCCGTCTGATCAGCCACGTCAATTAATGAGGCTTGATCAGACGCTTGTGGTTTTTTCCATTTTCTGAATTTCTGATTTAATTTCTTTAATTCCAATAATTTTCAAAAATCAATATCTTCTTCATTTTTAATCCAAAAAATATGGGACCAATTGCATTATTTCGCAAATAAATTCTAGTTTCTATTTTTGATTTTGAATTTTTTTAATTTTGTCATTTGATATTTTTTGTGAATTTTCTCTTTTCTCGTTATTTTTAATTCATTTTAAATAGTTTTTGATATTCAAAAAATGCAAAAATATTTTCCTAACCTATTTGAATGATGATGGATCTATGAAAAATATTCTCATCAATTTTCGAATTGATTTGAGATTTATTTGAGATTTTAGTTCAATTAGGTTATTTTTATTCATTTTTAATTGATTAAAAATAGTTTCTGACTTTTAAAAATGCTGAAATTTTTTGTCAAACTTTGTTTGACCTTGTTGAGCTTAGGATAAATTACTTGGACCTTTCAAGGTTGATTTGAAGTAATTTTGAAGTTTGACCTTTCCATTTATTTTAATTCAAGTTTATTTTAAATATTAAAAAATGCCAAAAATAGTTTATTCATTTCTTGACATCCAATCTTCATCTCACTTATGTTTTTGATTGTTTGACCTTGACTTTCAATGTTATTTGTCAACATATAAGGATTGGTACATGCTGTTTCATTTGATGCATTTATTCTTCTTCTTCTTCTACTTCTTTTCCTTTTGATCAATGAGTTGAAGGTTGATAAGTTAGCATTGATTAGGAAGATTTAACCTTCCTTGATTCAAATCTAATTCATCTTGATCAATTGATCAAGTGAATGGCTTTGCATTAAGGATAGGTTATCTTTTAAATCATGCAAAAGGCTTAAACCAATACAAGATCATTTCTTCTTCTTTTTGGCATGGCAAGTTTTTGGGACTTGGTTCACTAATCAAGACTCCTAACTTGTGTTTGTTGCCTACATTATTATTGACCGGCCTCAGATAGTTGTGACTTCTACATAAGTCCAATTACGATTGCTTAACATAGCGCTAAATTTGCCTTATGGCACACTAATTACTAACATTAACTATTAACACCTAACTTTTACTTTATGCAATTTACTTTAATGCAATTTACTATTCTTGCACATATTATTCACTTGAGCACATGTTTATGTTAATGCCATTAGCCTTTTGCTCACTTGAGCACATAATTGTGTATATATTATTATGCTTGTGTTTTGTTTTGATTGTTGTGGACCAAATGCAAAGAAATGGACTTAGTTTCTAGGAATTCCACTATGCAAAGAAATGGAGAATTGGACTTAGTTCCTAGGGCCTTTCCTTATGCAAAATTGGAGTAAATAGACCTTAATGATGAAGATGGATTAGAAGGACCAAATTTCTAAACTCACTCTTGTCCATTCTTGTTTACTTCATGGAACTTTTGATGTGTGTGCTTTTGTGCTAGGAGTTCCCATTTGAGCTTAATTGGAGGATCATTACCATGTTCATTCCAAGTGGAAGATACAAGATACATTGAGGATCTCTTGTGAGACTTGTTTGGTTGCTTATACTTTGTGCTTGCTTATTCCAAAGTACGGGAGCTACTTGGATCATCAATATGATCTCAAGAGAGGAATTCCTAGTGTGGTTTCATTTCGTATCCCTCATCTTTTTTTTGTTTTCCTTAGGACTTAGCCCTTCTTCTTCATCTCTCCACTCTAACCCAAGCCAAAACCCTTTTTGTGCAAACATTTAATTATTGTTTTCAAACATTAGAAACCTAAGCCTTATGCTTATGATTTTCAAACTTTCTTTTCATAACACTTATTTTGAATTGAATCTTTAAGTCAACTTTGATCACTTTTGTATATACTTCTAATTGGTAAATATAACTCATTCAAATGTTTCTTTGTGGTTCCAATGACCACTTCTTAAATCAAATTTTCCATAACCTTTAGCTATTAGGTTTGAGTTATCCTTGTGGTAGATGTAATACTCACCTATATCCTTAGTGATGGACAATGAGTCTTCCATGCTTATTATAGGGTTAACCCCTAACTAGCATGTTGAAGCTATCCTCACAAGGTGGATTTGTGGTTTGGTTGAGTTTTCTCCCTTTGATAACAAAAGACCTTAAGGCTTTTGGACCAATCAATTCACCAACTCATTTTGAAATTTTTACCCCGGACTACGAGGTTTTGATCCTAATCTTTTTATAAGATGGTACGTAGGCAATGGGTTTATCCATCCAAACACCAAAACGTAAATAAACTTGTATATTCTCTTCTCATCTCTTCAATCATGTTTGCACAAATAAATTTTCACAAGACAACAACCTTCAGAAGTGTGAAAAGGGCTCCCTAGGAGTACCTAGGATGTTTTGGGTGCCTAACACCTTCCCATTGCATAACCAACCCCCTTACCCAGATCTCTGTTCTCTTTTATTAGTTTTTGTTAAAACTATTAGGTTTTTCTTCGCTTTCTAACCATTACTTTGGATAAATAGAAGTGCGGTGGCGACTCGACTTGTATGGTTTACCTTGGATTTAGTCAATATCTCTAACGGTAACGAATACCCCGCTACAGAAAAGTGGCGACTCTGCTGGGGAGCATTGGCCTAGTGGGTTTTGCCAACTTTTCATACTTGTTGTATTGTATTGTCTTGTGACATATTTTTGTGCAATTTGGGATTACTGTATTATATGTAATGATTGATTTGCTTGATATTAATTCCTTGTATGTTTGGTGATCTTTGTGAGATGAGTTCTATACCCGGACTCGAGTGCATTTAGGATAGGAGAATGGCGTAGTCTTGTTGACTTGTGTGGAGTTGTTCCTTAGCAAGTTGACTTGCAAGTCCATTCACTTGGTGGAGGTCATGTTGGGATCAATAATGTCACACAAGTAAGTTGTGGTTAGACATTACTCTTTCCAATATAAACCTTAGAAGCCAAGGACCTTAGTTTACCAAGCCCATCTTGGCCTATTATTAGGATGTAGTGCGAAAGTCGTTCAAATGTAAGATTTGATACGATTGTTACGCGACACTACACTCATAAGAGTCTCTCTTGAGAATATTTTTGGAATACGAGTAGTCGTTTCTCCGATAATATCCGAAAGATGGGATGATGACTATGGGAACCTCTTGTAGAACATGTTTGGCAGGTTTAAACCCTAGTACATTCCCTTTGGGTGGTTCTTAACCGAGACTCCATGCTCGTGACTTGCAACAAACCCTTGATTCATGGTTGATCCGTTCATATATCCTTAATATCAATGGAACTTGGGTGTTGATAAGGTGTAAACCATAATCCACCAAAATGGATGATTGATATTAAGGATAACATGACCCATCCCATGACCTTTGTTTGGTGTGCTTTGCTTGATCCTTGAGTGTGATTGTTGCATTCATGCATTCATGCACTCATTTGCATCCCTATCATTAATAATGAAGAAAATTTTCAAGGAACTTAAGGGGTTTATTTGCAAAAATTTCAGACATGGAAAGACAAAGAAGGAATACCAAGAAGTACAGCTTTAGACAACCAGATTTGAAAGAGTTAAGGAATCTGACATCCTATGTATTAGATCCTTTGGGTTTTAAAGCTCGTTTTGGGAAGCTTCTCCCTCTTCTGACTACTCAGGTGGATGAAGGGTTGATGAGTGTATTGGTGTAGTTTTATGATCCCTTATACCGTTGTTTTACTTTTCTAGATTTCCAGCTTTTGCCTACGCTTGAGGAGTATGCCTATCTTGTGGGTATACCTATCCTGGATCAGTTGCCGTTCAGTGGCTTGGAGAGTATTCCTACTTCTCAAGAGATAGCTGACATGTTGCACATAGATGAATCCCTGGTTGGTGCTCATATGACTACCAAAGGTGGAATTCAAGGTCTCCCTTCTGAATTCCTCATTGCTCAAGCTACTGTCTATGGGAAGGCCATGAGTAAGGATGCCTTTGAAGCCATATTTGTACTTCTCATCTATGGATTGGTATTGTTCCCCAACATCGACAAGTTTGTGGATGTGAACGCTATTAGGATCTTTTCTACTCTTAATCCCGTTCCGACTCTGTTGGGTGATACCTATTTCTCTTTGCATATGAGGAATGCAAAGGGTGGTGGTGCCATTGTGTGCTGTTTCCCTCTGTTGTATAAGTGGTTTATTTCTAACTTACCTCAGACGGTCGCTTTCAAGGAGAATAAGGGATGTCTACGGTGGTCCACGAGACTTATGTCTCTCACTAATGATGATATCTCTTGGTATAAGCGTGTGTATGATGGTGTGCAGATCATCGACTCTTGTGGTGAATTCTACAATGTGCCTCTTCTTGGTACATGTGGTGGGATTAACTACAACCCTATTTTGGCACGTCGTCAGCTTGGGTTCCCCCTAAAGGATAAACCTAATAACATTTTGTTAGAAGGTGTGTTCTTTCAGGAGGGTAAAGATCCCCAAGGCTTGAAAGCTAGGATGGTCCGCGCTTGGCGCAAGATTCATAAGAAAGGAAGGAAGGAGTTAGGTCCTAAGAATTGCATTGCAATGGAGCCTTATACTTCTTGGGTTAGGAAGAGAGCGTCTGAGTATCTCATGCCTTACGAGTATCCGAGACCTACGCCTTTGGTTATGGCTGGGCCTTCAACCCTCCCTAACCAAGGAGTAGAGGAGTTGAGAGACGAAGACCTATCACGTGTCTGGATCCGTGAAAGAGAAGAGTTGCTTCAGCAGATTAAGGAGAAAGATTCTTTGATTGAGTTCCTCGAGCATCAGGTTATTGATGACCCTGACGATGCATGGACTTCTCTACTTCCTCAGTCTTCCTGGTTTTGGAAGAGGAAGTATGATCGACTCGCCAAAGAGAAGGCAGAGATTGAAGCAGCCTACGAGAGAAAGGTGAAGAGACTTCGCGCATCCTATCTTCCTGTGTTCCGAGCTTTAGACGATTGTTTCTAGGGATCCATAGGATGATTATATTCCTTTTCTCTTGTATATGATTGACAAATGTTGTAATTCTTTTCCCTGATATTATTTGATGAGATATTTCCCTATGTGTTAAATAGTTAATATTTCTAAAATTTGCAAATAAAACCCTAGAGTTCCTTTGAAATAAAAGCAAATCATATGCACAAGCATCACATGCATCATGTGCATAAGCAGGTTTTGGTTCTCGGCTTCTTGTCCTGTGGTTTAACTCTGTGTTCTTCATTTATTTTGAAGACAAGCTGACTCACCGGTACTACACTAGAGCCAACACTTCAAGACTGATGGATCAACTAGAGCAAGAGAACCATGAACTCAAAGAAGAAGTGGCCAGACTGAATGCTTTGATGGAATCATTCCTGGCTGCCCAGAGCCAGTCTTCTCCGACGCCTTCAACTCCTCCCCAGAGGACAGTTATCTCAGAAATTGTCTCCTCAACTGTGCCTGTAGTCAGTGCACATTTTGCTCCAGCATCTATGCCAGCCGGATTCCCGTGGGGGATGCCTCCCAATTTCATGCCTGAGGGTCCTGCTCCAACTTTTGCTTCTATGCCGGCATCTAGCCCGGTCCTTGCTGTTCCTCCTCCTGTCGTGCATACCATACCCAGGGTAGACGACACCATCTATCATTCTGAGCCGTCTGAGGGCCCAGATATCTATGAGAAGATGGACGTTATGAACGACCAGTTTCTTGAGCTTCATAAGGAATTGAAGACTCTTAGAGGAAAGGATCTCTTTGGCAAGTCTGCTGCCGAATTGTGCTTGGTTCCCAATGTGAAGATCCCGATGAAATTCAAGGTCCCTGACTTTGAAAAATACAAGGGAAATACTTGTCCTCTCAGCCACCTTGTCATGTATGCTAAGAAGATGTCTACTCAGACTGACAACGACCAATTGCTCATCCACTACTTTCAGGACAGTCTGTCCGGTGCCGCTCTGCGCTGGTACATGGGGTTAGACAGTGTGAACATCCGATCCTTTAATGACCTTTGCGAAGCCTTCGTCAAGCAGTACAAATATAATATGGATATGGCTCCCGATAGGGATCAGCTAAGAGCCATGTCCCAAAAGGACAAGGAAACGTTCAAAGAGTATGCCCAGAGGTGGCGAGAAGTGGCAGCACAGATCGCGCCTCCGCTAGAAGAGAAGGAAATGACCAAGATCTTTCTGAAGACCTTGAGTTCATTCTATTATGAGCGGATGACTGCTAGCGCTCCTTCTGACTTCACCGAGATGGTGAATATAGGGATGCATTTAGAAGAAGGGGTTAGAGAAGGACGTCAAACCAAGAAGGAAGACTCTTCTGCCAAGCGCTATGGGGCATTTGCGAAGAAGAAAGATGGAGAGGCACATGCTGTGACCTCCCATATGAAATCAAGAAGACCCTCTATGAGGAGGAAGACCGTGCGTCCCGCCGGTAACCAGCACCAGGTGGCTCACATAGCACCTATTTTCAGAGAAAATCAACAAAATCAGCAACATAGCAACAATCAGCAACCACCTCAGCAATATCAACAACAACAACACCGTCCGCAACAACAGGCCTACCAACCTCGAAACAGTAATCCAACTAACACGAGTTACGAGAGGAAAAAGGTCACTTTTGATCCTATTCCGATGACGTAGGCAGAATTATATCCCTCTTTGGTAGAGAGGAAGTTGATTACTCCGAGAGACCCACCAGCTATACCTGCTAACCCCCCGTGGTGGTATAAACATGAATTGCATTGTGTCTACCATTCTGGTGCTCCCGACCACGACGTGGAGAATTGTTACCCGTTGAAGACCAAGGTTCAAGACCTTGTGAGGTGTGGCATTCTGTGTTTCGAGGACGTAGGTCCTAATGTGAAGAAGAACCCATTGCCCGAGCATGGGAAATCTGTCAACATGGTCCAGGGTTGCCCCGACAAATACAAAGTCAAATATGTCAGTCATATTCGACAATCTTTGGTTGAGATGCATCATTTGCTATGCGAGTACAGTCATTGTGAGCACGATCATGATAGATGCCGAATCTGCCCTGTTAACCGATTGGGTTGTCGCCAGGTGCGCAAGGATCTTCAGGAAATGCTGGATGAAGTAGTCATTGAGATTCTTCAGAATACGAATATTGACGAAGATGAACCAGAGGTCAACGTAATTTCCCCGGTGTTCCGGATGCCCGAGCCTGTTACCATTAAGTATGATGGTAGCAAGCAAAAGGTTTCTCCTGTTCTTATCATTAAGCCTGCCGGCCCAGTACCGTATTCTTCTGAAAAAGCAATTCCATTTCGTTACAACGCTGTTGCTGTAGAAGATGGGAAAGAAGTGTCTTTGCCATCCTCCATTGTTGTTAATATCGCAGATGTTAGTGGTTTGACCCGCAACGATCGTGTATTTTCAGCACCTCCCAAGCCCCAGGCTAGAGCTGATTTTGTTGAACGCCCGATTGGGAATGCTGTGAGCACTCCGAATCTGGCACCTGTTGTTAAGGCCTCCTCCACATTGATAACTCCTACTTCTGTTGGCCCAAGCGACAATGTGAAAGAAGACTGCGATGAGATGATGAGGCTCATCAAGAAGAGTGAGTACAATGTTGTAGACCAGCTTCTACAAACGCCATCCAAAATATCAGTATTATCCTTGTTGTTGAATTCAGAACCACATAGAGAGGCTCTGCAGAAAGTTTTGGATGTGGCATATGTAGATCATGATGTCACAATAGAACAATTCGATAGCATTGTTGCAAACATCACTGCTTGTAACAATTTGAGTTTCTGTGACTCTGATCTCCCTGAGGAGGAAAGAGACCACAACTCGGCTTTACACATCTCCATGAATTGTAGAGACAACGCCATGTCCAATGTGCTGGTGGACACTGGGTCATCACTAAATGTATTGCCGAAGACCACTCTTTCAAAATTGTCTTATCAAGGGCCTCCCATGAGGCAGAGTGGAGTTGTTGTAAAAGCTTTCGATGGGTCGCGTAAAACTGTGATTGGGGAAGTTGATCTCCCAATCAAGATTGGACCAAGTGATTTCCAAATTACCTTCCAGGTTATGGACATCCACCCATCGTATAGCTGTCTCTTAGGCAGACCATGGATTCACGAGGCAGGCGCCGTGACATCCACCCTACACCAGAAACTGAAGTTTGTGAAGAATAAAAAGCTGGTGGTGGTAGGGGGAGAAAAGGCTCTCCTGGTTAGCCACTTGTCTTCCTTCTCATACATAGATGCTGAGGATGAAGTTGGAACTCCTTTCCAAGCTTTATCTATAGTTGAGCCTGTTGAGAAGAGAACTCCTTCATTTACTTCCTATAGAGATGTGAAGTTGGCCATTGAGTGTGGTGCAATTGCTAGATTAGGAAAAATGATTGAGCTAGAAGACAATAAGTCCCGGGCTGGAATTGGTTTTTCTTCTGGGGTCTTCAACGAGAAAGGGCTATTCAAGAGTGGAGGTTTCATCCACGCAGGTCAAGATGAAGAAGCTGTTGCCGTCTTGGAAGAAGATACAGAGGATTCTGGCAATTTCATCATCCCTGGAGGGATCTGCAACAATTGGGTCACTGTGGATATTCCTATAGTTATCCACAAGTCAGCGTAATGATCACTTTGTTTAAAAACCCTTCTCCCATGCCAAAAGGAGAAGTGATGTCATTGTTGGCAACATTAATACAATGATATTTTCATTCAATAAATTCATGTTAAATGTTTGTTTTTCCACTTATTTTCCCTTTTTGCTTTTTGCATGAAATTGGTGATCACATAAAACCCTAAAAAATAGAATAAAATCAATCTTTTCATATGCATAATGATTTGCCTTGTTTGAATTCTAAGAGCTTTTCATATCCAAAATCATTATGCAGGTTGATCAAACCCATTGAACATAATGATCCAACACCATCTCCCAATTTTGAATTCCCTGTATTCGAGGCGGAAGAAGATGATGTTGAAGAGATTCCTGATAAGATTACCCGTTTACTTGAGCATGAAGAGAAGATCATTCAGCCGCATCTTGAGAATCTGGAAACAGTCAACTTGGGGTCTAAGGATTGTGTGCGAGAGGTGAAAATTGGGGCACTCCTTGAAGAATCTGTTACGAAGGGATTGATTGAATTGCTACGAGAATATGTCGACGTCTTCGCCTGGTCATACAAAGACATGCCGGGTCTAGATACTGATATTGTGCAACATTTCCTACCCTTGAAGCCTGAGTGCGTGCCTGTGAAGCAGAAGCTCAGAAGAACTCATCCTGACATGGCAGTGAAGATCAAAGAGGAAGTTCATAAGCAAATTGATGCGGGGTTTCTGGTGACTTCTACATATCCTCAATGGGTGGCCAATATTGTGCCCGTGCCTAAGAAAGACGGAAAGGTCCGGATGTGTGTGGATTATAGAGACTTGAATAAAGCTAGTCTGAAAGATGATTTTCCTTTACCACACATTGATATGTTGGTAGATAATACAACTAAATTCAATGTCTTCTCATTTATGGATGGATTTTCCGGATATAATCAGATTAAGATGGCACCCGAGGATATGGAGAAGACAACATTCATCACGCCTTGGGGAACATTCTGTTATCGAGTGATGCCCTTCGGTTTGAAGAACGCCGGAGCCACGTATCAACGAGCTATGACCACCCTGTTTCATGATATGATGCACAAGGAGATTGAGGTATATGTGGATGATATGGTTGCTAAGTCAAGAACGGAGGTTGAACATGTAGAGCACCTGTTGAAGCTTTTTCAGCGTTTGAGGAAGTATAAGCTTCGTTTGAATCCCAACAAGTGTACATTTGGAGTCTGTTCCGGCAAGTTATTGGGCTTTATTATCAGTGAAAGAGGTATTGAGGTTGATCCTGCAAAGGTCAAAGCAATACAAGAGATGCCTACACCCAAAACTGAGAAGCAAATCCGAGGTTTTCTTGGCCGCTTGAATTATATTTCCAGATTCATATCCCACATGACTGCCACATGTGCGCCGATATTCAAGGTCCTCCGGAAAGATCAGTCTCATGATTGGACCGAGGATTTCCAGAAAGCTTTAGACCGTATTAAAGAGTATCTGTCTGAGCCTCCGATTCTGTCTCCGCCTGTAGAAGGAAGACCTTTGATCATGTATCTGACAGTTCTGGAAGACTCAATGGGTTGTGTCCTGGGTCAGCAGGATGAATCAGGGAAGAAAGAATATGCTATTTACTACCTGAGTAAGAAGTTCACTGATTGTGAGTCTCGATACTCAATGCTTGAGAAGACATGTTGTGCTTTGGCTTGGGCTGCTAAGCGCTTACGCCAGTATCTGATAAATCATACAACTTGGTTGATATCCATAATGGATCCAATCAAGTACATCTTCGAGAAGCCTGCTTTAATAGGAAGGATTTCCCGTTGGCAGATGTTGTTATCTGAGTATGATGTTGAGTATCGAGCTCAGAAGGCTATCAAAGGTAGTATCTTGGCTGACCACTTGGCACACCAGCCTATTGAGGATTATCAGTCAGTTCAATATGACTTCCCAGATGAGGAGGTTCTGTATTTGAAAATGAAAGATTGTGATGAGCCTACACTCGATGAAGGGCCAGAACCTAGTTCCAGATGGAGTATGGTGTTTGATGGCGCTGTAAATCAATATGGAAATGGTATTAGGGCAGTGATTATTACTCCTCGGGGCACACATATCCCTTTTACAGCAAGGCTAACTTTCAAATGCACGAATAATATGGCTGAGTATGAGGCCTGCATTATGGGATTGGAAGAGTGCATGGACCTCAGGATCAAGCATCTTGATGTTTATGGTGATTCGGCCCTCATTGTTAATCAGATTAAGGGTGAATGGGAAACGAATCAGCCTGGTCTCATTCCATATAGAGATTATGCGAGGAGGATTTCAACATTCTTTATTGAGGTTGACTTCCATCATATTCCTCGAGATGAGAATCGGATGGAAGATGCTCTTGCTACACTTGCTTCAATGATTGTGGTAAAACTGTGGAATGAAGTCCCCAATATCACTGTGATGCGCTTGGATAGACCAGCTCATGTATTTGCGGTTGAAGAAGTGAAAGATAATAAGCCATGGTATTATGATATCAAGTGTTTCCTTCAGAGCCAGATTTACCCGCCTGGGGCATCTGTGAAAGATAGGAAGACTCTGAGAAGATTATCAGGTAGTTTCTACCTCAATGGTGATGTGCTTTATAAGAGGAATTTTGACATGGTTCTACTTAGATGCGTGGATAGACACGAAGTAGACCTATTGATGACCGAAGTCCATGAGGGTTCATTTGGTACTCATTCCAATGGACATGCCATGGCTAGAAAGATGTTGAAAGCAGGCTACTATTGGCTGACAATAGAGTCTGACTGCTATAGATATGTGAAGAAATGCCACAAGTGTCAGATTTATGCGGATAAGATTCACATTCCTCCAACACTTTTGAATGTGATTTCATCACCATGGCCTTTCTCCATGTGGGGAATCGACATGATTGGCATGATAGAGCCGAAAGCGTATAACGGACACAAATTTATTCTTGTAGCAATTGATTACTTCACCAAGTGGGTTGAAGCGGCATCATATGCAAATGTGACCAGGCAGGTGGTCGTGAGGTTTATCAAGAATCAACTCATATGCCGCTATGGTGTGCCTGATAAAATCATTACTGATAATGGATCTAACTTGAACAACAAAATGATGAAAGAGTTGTGTAGTGAGTTCAAGATTGCACATCATAATTCTTCTCCTTACAGACCCAAGATGAATGGGGCTGTTGAAGCTGCTAATAAGAATATCAAGAATATTATCCAGAAGATGGTTGTCACGTATAAAGATTGGCATGAGATGCTGCCATTTGCTTTACATGGATATCGTACGTCTGTCCGCACTTCAACAGGGGCAACCCCTTTTCTCTTATTTATGGCATGGAGGCCGTACTCCCAGTAGAGGTGGAGATCCCATCAATGAGAGTCTTGATGGAGGCCAAGTTGACTGATGCTGAATGGGTTCAGAGTCGTTATGACCAGCTGAATTTGATAGAAGAGAAGAGATTGACTGCCATGTGCCATGGTCAGTTATATCAACAGAGAATGAAGAAAGCTTTTGATAAGAAGGTCAAGCCTCGTGTGTTCCGGGAATGTGACCTTGTGGTCAAGAAAGTCTTCTATTTCGCGCCCGATTCCAGAGGCAAGTGGACTCCAAACTATGAAGGTCCATATGTTGTTAAGAGAGCCTTTTCAGGCGGTGCGTTGATACTTACAACTATGGATGGGGAGGATTTAACTCGTCCTGTGAACTCAGACGCAGTCAAGAAATACTTCGCCTAAAAAATAAAAACAGAATAGCTCGCTAAGTTGAAAACCTGAAAGGGCGGCTTATGCAAAAATGAGCGTCTCGGTGGATTGAAAACCCGAAAGGGCGGTCCAGGCAAAAGTTAGAGACATAAAAAAATGAATAATTGTATCCCGCTAGATTGAGCACCTCACTCTGGGGCAATCTAGGCAAAAATTAGGGATTTGGCAAGCAACTGCATCCTGACAAGACTTTGTTCTATATTTGTCATCCGTCAGAGGTTCTTGTTCATTCGTCATCAATCGAAGCTTCAAATACATCGAATTCAGAATTGATGGAGAAATGGTCATTATGTTCAATGTAGCCCTTTTCCAATATATATCACCAATTTCAAATATGTAAAGATCCATGGAGTCTTGTCATTTTCAGACTAGCATTCCATCAAATAAATTTGAGCCTTTATCCAATTTTTTGCACTCTTATTTGTTTTTGTTCAACAAATATTTTGCAAGTTTTTGGGACTTGGTTCACTAATCAAGACTCCTAACTTGTGTTTGTTGCCTACATTATTATTGACCGGCCTCAGATAGTTGTGACTTCTACATAAGTCCAATTACGATTGCTTAACATAGCGCTAAATTTGCCTTATGGCACACTAACTACTAACATTAACTATTAACACCTAACTTTTACTTTATGCAATTTACTTTTATGCAATTTACTATTCTTGCACATATTATTCACTTGAGCACATGTTTATGTTAATGCCCTTAGCCTTTTGCTCACTTGAGCACATAATTGTGTATATATTATTATGCTTGTGTTTTGTTTTGATTGTTGTGGACCAAATGCAAAGAAATGGACTTAGTTTCTAGGACTTCCACTATGCAAAGAAATGGAGAATTGGACTTAGTTCCTAGGGCCTTTCCTTATGCAAAATTGGAGTAAATAGACCTTAATGATGAAGATGGATTAGAAGGACCAAATTTCTAAACTCACTCTTGTCCATTCTTGTTTACTTCATGGAACTTGTGATGTGTGTGCTTTTGTGCTAGGAGTTCCCATTTTAGCTTAATTGGAGGATCATTACCATGTTCATTCCAAGTGGAAGATACAAGATACATTGAGGATCTCTTGTGAGACTTGTTTGGTTGCTTATACTTTGTGCTTCCTTATTCCAAAGGATGGGAGCTACTTGGATCATCAATATGATCTCAAGAGAGGAATTCCTAGTGTGGTTTCATTTCTTATCCCTCATCTTTTTTTTGTTTTCCTTAGGACTTAGCCCTTCTTCTTCATCTCTCCACTCTAACCCAAGGCAAAACCCTTTTTGTGCAAACATTTAATTATTGTTTCCAAACATTAGAAACCTAAGCCTTATGCTTCTGATTTTCAAACTTTCTTTTCATAACACTTATTTTGAATTGAATCTTTAAGTCAACTTTGATCACTTTTATATATACTTCTAATTGGTAAATATAACTCATTCAAATGTTTCTTTGTGGTTCCAATGACCACTTCTTAAATCAAAATTTCCGTAACCTTTAGCTATTAGGTTTGAGTTATCCTTGTGGTAGATGTAATACTCACCTATATCCTTAGTGATCGACAATGAGTCTTCCATGCTTATTATAGGGTTAACCCCTCACTAGCATGTTGAAGCTATCCTCACATGGTGGATTTGTGGTTTGGTTGAGTTTTCTCCCTTTGATAACAAAAGACCTTAAGGCTTTTTGACCAATCAATTCACCAACTCATTTTGAAATTTTTACCCCGAACTACGAGGTTTTGATCTTAATCTTTTTATAAGATGGTACGTAGGCAATGGGTTTATCCATCCAAACACCAAAACGTAAATAAACTTGTATATTCTCTTCTCATCTCTTCAATCATGTTTGCACAAATAAATTTTCACAAGACAACAACCTTCAGAAGTGTGAAAAGGGCTCCCTAGGAGTACCTAGGATGTTTTGGGTGCCTAACACCTTCCCATTGCATAACCAACCCCCTTACCCAGATCTCTGTTCTCTTTTATTAGTTTTTATTAAAACTATTAGATTTTTGTTCGCTTTCTAACCATTCCTTTGGAAAAATAGAAGTGCGGTGGCGACTCGACTTGTATGGTTTACCTTGGATTTAGTCAATATCTCTAACGGTAACGAATACCCCGCCACACTTGGTCCGTGCAATTGTGTAGCTTTGGAACCTTACACTCTTTGGGTGAAACAGAGAGCTTTGGAGTTGAAGATGCCTTATCCTTGTGAAATACCTATGCTTATGGTTGTGCTTGAGCCATTCACTCGCCCTAACCAAGATGTAGAGGAGTTGGAAGACGCGCTCGTCAAGATGAAGCAAGAGAAGGACATGTGGGAAGAACGTTTCCGTGCTTTGAGAAATAAGTATGAAGAGTTGCAGTTGGAGTCTAAAGACAAAGATGCACTTATTGAGCTACTTGAAAACCGAGTGACAAAGAGACAGAGAGAGCCATAGGTTTCATCTTCTAGCATGCCTCAGCCTTTTGTTGCTTGGAAGAAGATTGTTGATCAGCTTGTCCTCGAGAAGACTCAGATGAAGGCTTCTTTTGAGACCGATCTCCGTTGCATTCAAAGGAAGTACGCGTCTACAGCCAGATCTTCTGACATTGTTGTTAGGGATCCTTAGGATGACTAGTGTCCTTTTCTCTTGTGTTTTTCATTTGGTTTCTGAAATTGTACTCCATGTAATCCTTCCAATTTATATAAATAAAAAGAGATTTTTGGTCATATCAAATTGTTGCAATTGCCATTTAAATATATATATTTTCAAATGATATAGTATGTTCCTTGAAAAATAAAAATAATCAAGAATTGCATCTCATGCATCATTTGCATAAGCAAGTTTTTTCCAGATGTCTGATTGGTGTTTCTTCTATGCTTTATGTAACACCCCTTTTTCCACCCCAAAATACTTAACATATAATCAGAGTAACTAAGCACGCATATAACCAAAAGGGCGTCAGATCGACGTTTTCAAAAACTAAAAGCTTTCAAAAACCAACATCATTCATCATCCATATACAATACACCTGGTCATTTAAATTAACACATTTCAGTTCTCATGAATATTCAAGAATATACGTTCGCAGCGGAAAATAATGAATACTCATGCATTTCATAAAATGATCCATGTCCCATACCATGATCATCTCTCAATAATCTCTTCAAAATAAACTAAAACCATAATCAGAATATTTGGCACTATGACCTCTCAACAGCAATTGCAAATAAGCATTTTGACAAGTAATAACATAATACTTATCCAAATAGGATACGAGTTCAATACTACTAATCTACCTAGTGTTACATGACCAGAGCATTGACTCATTACCTAGTCTTCGAACTAAAATACGGAAACTCTCCGGCTAATCTCGAGCGAGCTACCGTCCACTTACTTCAGTGATACTACTCCTGAGTATCTACACGATACCCATGTAAAGGTAACATTCAAACAGAAAGGGTGAGAATTCAAATCATTATGAAGAAGTATAATAAGGCACAATGATTAAATCAACAATTAAAGGAATTCATCACACTTCGTATAACCATATAAATAATATTAATCAACCTTTATTTCACATGTTTCAAACATCCATCAAAACTCAAGGAGTACAATATTAAAATCCAATACTATATTCCCCAAAATACACATAACTACAATTATCACAAAATCACATATTTTGCGAAGTTATGTACTCAAACATCACCAAATTCAATTACCATATCTCATACACACGTCACAATCACACCAATGCATACACTCAATTATCACATGACTCTAATGCGACTCAATGCAAGACATGTGACTCTATGCATGCGGTACCTCAATGTGAACCCAACTTTTCACCACTTTCCGATTCAATATCTAGAATCTAAGCCACGCTTCTGATCCGGACAACATCATAGCCACTACTACGCCTATTTCCAATTAAGGATCAACGTATGCTACGTCTATTTCCAATTAAGGATCACCGTCTATCTACCACGCCTGTTTCCAATTAAGGATCAACGTGTGCTACGTCTATTTCCAATTAAGGATCACCGTCTATCTACCACGCCTATTTCCAATTAAGGATCAACATGTGCTACCATGTGAACCCACAGTTTCACCGCTTCCACTATGAAGCCGACCATGCCATGAATGAATGTACAAATACCAATACATATGCAATTAAGATCATCTCTACCATCTTATCATTCCACATATCACCATAATTCAACTCTATGAATTATCCACCAATGGTACCTATACGCATTCATAACAATTACACCATTCACATAATATGCAATTAAGATCATCTCTACTATCTTAACATTCCACATATAACCATAATTCAACTAATCATCAAATACGCACAATTAGATTTCATCTCAAAATAATTACAGCAATTAAAATCTAAATTTTTCACTTTTCAAACAGTGTTAACCGGTTAACGTATATGGTTAATCGGTTAACGCAAAACATAATGCACTTCCAAGCAATTTTCAAAAGTGTTAACCGGTTAACGCCTTTGGCTAACCGGCTAACGCAAGGCAGAATACCGTTTCTAACAAATTTTCAACAATGTTAACCGGTTAACGCCTTTGGTTAACCGGTTAACGTAAAACAAAATGCTATTCTTGCGTTAACACAAAACATAATGCATAATTTCCTGCGTTTTTCATCGTTGGAGGACTTTCAGACCTCCGATTTCGATTTCGTAAAAAGCCAAACGTTCAGAAAATTATAACTCATACAATACTCTAATTATATAAGGTTAATTTGCAGTTTTTAACATAATCAATCACCACAATCAAGCATACTCATCAAAACCTAACAACTCCGAACAACCATACAAAATTAGGGATTTTAACCTAAACATACATCTACCCATTGACCCAATCATACTAACCCATAATAATGAGGATTCCCCCCTTACCTCTTCAATTTTCTAGAAACCCTAGCTTCTCCTTACTTTTCCTCTTCTTTTTCTCTATTGCCTCCAATGATCAAATGAATCCTAATTATCACTCTCCTACCTCTTATTTATATTATTATATTTGGGCTTAAAGAGTGATATCTCTACTTTAATTAATAGGCCCAATAAGACCTATATTTAAATATCTCTATTTTAATTCAATTAAATTAAACCAACTCAATTTACACCAAGTTAATTAATTTAATTAATTATTCAATTATATCTCATATCAACTAAATAATTAATTAACACACCAAATTAATTAATATAATCAATTATTATACCACCTAACAACCAATTAATTAATTAACACTCCAATAAATAAAATAAAATATAATAATAATAATATAAGAATTAAATACTAAAATCGGGTTGTTACAACTCTCCCCCACTTAAAAGATTTTCGGCCTCAAAAATTTACCTCAAACGAACAACTCCGGATACGATTCCTTCATCTTATCCTCGAGTTCCCAAGTAATATTTCCATTGGCGACTCCGCCCCATATCACTTTCACCAAAGCAATTTCCTTACCCCGAAGCTTCTTCACTTCTCGATCTTCAATTCGCATAGGTGATGTATCAACCATCAAATTATCCCTCACTTGCACATCATCTAATGGAACAACATGCGATGGATCCGCAATGTACCTCCTCAACTGAGACACATGGAACACATCATGAAGATTAAAAAGTGACGGTGGCAATGCAATCCGATATTCCACTTCACCTACCCTCTCGGAAATCTGATAAGGACCAATGAAACACGGCGTCAACTTACGCGACTTCAAAGCTCTACCAACACCCATTATCGGCGTAACTCGAAGGAATACATGCTCATCTTTCTCAAACTCAAGAGCTTTCCTCCTCTTATCATGATAACTCTTTTGACGACTCTGAGAAGCATTCATCTTCTCTTGAATCATCTTAATTTTATCTGTAGTCTCTTGAATCAACTCAGGTCCAACCATAACACGCTCCCCCGATTCGTACCAACATAAAGGAGTTCTATACCTCCTAACATAAAGAGCCTCAAAAGGTGCCATTCCAATACTCGAATGGAAACTGTTGTTATACGTAAACTCGATCAAAGGCAGGAAACTATCCCAATTTCCTCCCTGTTCCAAAACACAAGACCTCAAAAGATCTTCAAGTGACTGAATAGTCCTCTCCGTTTGACCATCAGTTTGTGGATGATATGCCGAACTCAAACGTAACTTCGTACCCAAAGCACTTTGCAAGCCTTCCCAAAATCTCGAAGTGAACCTCAGATCTCTATCCGAAACAATGCTCGACGGAATACCATGTGTCATACCCCGATTTTGGTCCTGAATTTTTTCTATTTTTTCATTTTTCATTTGGCACTTGGCCTAAAGTTCATTTGCATACATTCATGACCAAAGGCAACCGTCCATTCCCAAATCCATATTTTTTTGATAAACATTGGTCATGGTGCTTTTGATTATAAAATGGATTCTAATTATTTGACTTTTTAATTTTCAATTTGATTTTAAATTAAGTCTAATTCCAAATTTCAATTTAATCTTAATTGTTTTTTTTACTAATGATTCAAACTCTAATTGATTTTAATTTTCAAATAAATGTTAGAATTGATATCAAAGTAATTTTAACAAATTATAGATTAATTTGATTTTAATTGGTTTTATTGTTTCTTTGATTTTAAATTGACATTTTGATTAGTCTTGGATTATTTCTAAAATCCATATCCATTTTTATTACCAAATATCCATTTCCATAAACCAAGTTACAACCATTCTTATTCTTTACAATCACTTCAATCAAGTTCAAACTACAACCATAACCATACAATTCATTCAAACTTTCAAAACTTTCATTCAATATATATAATTCCATTCAATACAATTCAATGAACATTCATTACATAATCCCAAGTCACAATTACATGTGGGATCCTATTACATAAACCATTTCATTTCAATACAGAAACCATTGTTTGAACCAATTTCCAAAGTTTCCATTTCATATATAAACCATACAAATACATACACCCAATTGCAACAAAGATTCCATATATTACATTTTTTTACAATGTTCATTTTAAACTCACAACAAAATTCCATAATAGTTCAACTTGATATGATAGCCAAACTCCTAGCTCATTAGCAAGAATCCCAAGATAGGAAGATTCCGAGCATCCATGAGCGAAGGGTGCGTCTCCAAATGTGATCACGATCCAAACTCTTTGACCAATACCTTGCCACAAAACCAACGGTTCAGAATTGTTATGAATTGTTTTCTGCAACAAATAACAAACTGCCTGCACAATATTAACCACAGCAGTATCAGCAACAAGCAAGCAAATAACAAAGAGCATGAATCTGTTGGTGTTCCCTCACGTAGATATGCTACAGAAGAAGATATTAAAGCATGGATTTACTAATGAAATTTGATTCCTACTGAAGTTTCCAATCACATGAAGAAACATACTACATACAAAGCAGCATATGGAGATTGTTACCTGGTGTACTAGACATGAATTTCTGGATAATGTGAGATCTCGCTTTTCCAATCACATGAACGTATGATCTGGAGATCATCAAGAAGAAGGGGTGGGTAACAAATAAATTTTGAGCCTTATATCCTTTTGTTTCAAAAAACCGTGAACCAGACCACGTTACAACCCTTAAAAGACCTAATTGAGACAGGGTCTATTTTGAAAGCATACTATAACAAGGTTGTGTTAACTTGACTCCAAACGATTTTTGTTAATCATTTGATGGCACCAACTTGCATACTGTGAATGACTTGATCACCATTGTGTTCTTATCAACGACTCGTTCACTGTATTTCACCCATTCATATCAATAAATTTTGATTTCAAATTTTTGCATAAGCATTGGATTAAAATTACCAATGTTGAAAGAACAATCTTATTTGCGAGTCAACAATTAGCATCAAAGAAAGTCCAAGTATAGTTGAGGAACTTGATAAAGTGAAAGAAGTCTAGTCAGGGGCAGATCACTTTGAACATCAGTTAATTCGAGCTAATCACCCTAAGGGTCGTCTAGCCAAGAGTAATTTGCTTCAAGACTCAGACCGGGGCAAGCCACCTCAGAGCTTAATGAGTCAAACTATCCAAAGGACAGTCAATCAAGAGTCTACCATTCCAACATTTGGTTAGTCAAGTTCGTACCATTGCAAGATTCAAACACTTGGGGCAAGCCATCTCGAGGTAGTCTCATGGCAAGTTGTTTCCAAACTCACTTTCAAGGTGAACATTTCCAAAGACCCAACAGACTGGGGCAAGATGAGCCACAAAGGGGCAGACCCCCTTCATGCTTTCAAATTGATCAAACAAATTCTGCCATATGTCAACAACTATTGAGTTTAAGACGAGTGCCCGGAAATTATGCTAGCATGATTCATGAATCCTCCAAAAGGATCCCATTGGCTATGTTGTGGCTGTCAAGCTTGATAAAATTCCCCTTTGATAACATCTATCATAAAATATTTGGTTGAGTTCTCGGTGTTGAGGAATCATGATCTCCATAAATAGTCTTTACAAACTCCCTGTCCACTCAAGTGTCAGCATTCTCATACCATGATCATTCATATATCATGCATGGAAAAAATCCAAATCATGCATAGCCGAAATGTACTTCGCGCTCATTTTGCAATGACCTAGGTCTTGTTGTTGATCCTATGTCCATTGACCTCTAATTCCAGTTTGTCTTTGGTGCCTTTGAACCAACATCCGGTTGTCGCAGTCATTTTCAAGTCCAATTGTTGATTGGCACCAATCTGTTAAAAGATGGTTGTAGTCCATTGCTTACGGTCAGAGTCTAATGGTTGTTGAGCTTTATTCCGTTGTCAGGTCATATATGAACCTGTTGTTCAATACTATTCAAGTCATATATGAACCTGTTGTTGAGCTTTATTCCATCATCAGGTCATATATGAACCTGTTGTTCAATACTATTCAAGGTCATATATGAACCTGTTGTTGAACTTTATTCCATTATCAGGTCATATATGAACCTGTTGTTAAGTGCTATTCAGGTCATATATGAACCTGTTGTTGAACTCTATCCCATTATCAGGTCATATATGAACCTGTTGATCAATACTATTCAGGTCATATATGAAGCTGTTGTTGAACTCTATCCCATTATCAGGTCATATATGAACCTGTTGATCAATACTATTCAGGTAATATATGAACCTGTTGTTGAACTTTATCCCATTATCAGGTCATATATGAACCTGTTGATCAATACTATTCAGTTCTTATATGAACCTGTTGTTGAACTTTATTCCATTATCAGGTCATATATGAACCTGTTGTTCAATACTATTCAGGTCATATATGAACCTATTGTTGAGCTTTATTCCAGTGTCAGGTCAGATATGAACTTGTTCTGAAGAGTCTTTCTCTATGATTGTTTTAGTGTTGTCAGATCATATATGAACCTGCTGTTGAGCTTTCATTCCAGTATTACCAGGTCATATATGAACCTGTTGATACACTCTTCTTGAATTTTTCTGAGTTTGTTAGGTCATATCTGAACCTGCTGTCAGAACTTCTTGATATTCCCCAGAATTGTCAGGTCATATATGAACCTGTTGTAGCATTTTTTTATATTCGGGTTTAGTAAGTCATATGTGAACTTACTACCGAGATCTCTTGTATTCTAAGTATGGTCTATCAACTTTCACTTCGATTACTCCCCCGTGTGTGTCTGACTCTCCAAGCAGGATTATTTTCCCCAACAAAGTTGTTTTTTACCATTTGTCTGTCTCCTTGTGGGTCATCAGCATTCCCCACAAATTGGTCCGCCTAGTAGCATCTCCTGTTAAGGGTTCACTATATCTCTAGCAGATAAAAATTACAAAAAAAAGAATCTCGCATCAGCACATATCATGTCATATCATATCATATCATATCATATCATATCATATCATATCATATCATATCATATCATATCATATCATATCATATCATATCATATCATATCATATCATATCATATCATATCATATCATATCATGTCATAAGGATTCAGGGTCAAAATCCGGGTCTTCTTAGTATTTAACCATCTCCCACTATGATCATATGAAGAGTGTCCTGCTTCATATTCTCTAGTTGAAGACACTTAAATAGGGGCAACTGTCATACCCCGATTTTGGTCCTGAATTTTTTCCATTTTTTCATTTTTCATTTGCCACTTGGCCTAAAGTTCATTTGCATACATTCATGACCAAAGGCAACCGTCCATTCCCAAATCCATATTTTTTTGATAAACATTGGTCATGGTGCTTTTGATTATAAAATGGATTCTAATTATTTGACTTTTTAATTTTCAATATGATTTTAAATTAAGTCTAATTCCAAATTTCAATTTAAACTTAATTGTTTTTTTTACTAATGATTCAAACTCTAATTGATATTAATTTTCAAATAAATGTTAGAATTGATATCAAAGTAATTTTAACAAATTATAGATTAATTTGATTTTAATTGGTTTTATTGTTTCTTGGATTTTAAATTGACATTTTGATTAGTCTTGGATTATTTCTAAAATCCATATCCATTTTTATAACCAAATATCCATTTCCATAAACCAAGTTACAGCCATTCCTATTCTTTACAATCACTTCAATCAAGTTCAAACTACAACCATAACCATACAATTCATTCAAACTTTCAAAACTTTCATTCAATATATACAATTCCATTCAATACAATTCAATGAACATTCATTACATAATCCCAAGTCACAATTACATGTGGGATCCTATTACATAAACCATTTCATTTCAATACAGAAACCATTGTTTGAACCAATTTCCAAACTTTCCATTTCATATATAAACCATACAAATACATACACCCAATTGCAACAAAGATTCCATATATTACATTTTTTTACAAAGTTCATTTTAAATCTCACAACAAAATTCCATAATAGTTCAACTTGATATGATAGCCAAACTCCTAGCTCATTAGCAACAATCCTAAGATAGGAAGATTCCGAGCATCCATGAGCGAAGGGTGCGTCTCCAAATGTGATCACGATCCAAACTCTTTGACCAATACCTTGCCACAAAACCAACGGTTCAGAATTGTTATGAATTATTTTCTGCAACAAATAACAAACTGCCTGCACAATATTAACCACAGCAGTATCAGCAACAAGCAAGCAAATAACAAAGAGCATGAATCTGTTGGTGTTCCCTCACGTAGATATGCTACAGAAGAAGATATCAAAGCATGGATTTACTAATGAAATTTGATTCCTACTGAAGTTTCCAATCACATGAAGAAACATACTACATACAAAGCAGCATATGGAGATTGTTACCTGGTGTACTAGACATGAATTTCTGGATAATGTGAGATCTCGCTTTTCCAATAGTTCATCATGGGCTTCAGTTGTTCGCAAACGGAAATCATAAGCAATTAGACGTGCAGGGCCATGTGATGCATTTTGCAGGTGTCCGGCGACTTGTTATCATTGAAGTCGGGAGCAAGTGTGTAGAATTTGTTAGTTTGGGTTGGTGACTGAACAAGTCAGTTAGTGCTGCAGCAGTCAATCTTCTGTGAATTTCATTTTACCGGTACAGCACATCAAATCGGTTCTCCTCAGGATGCTTACTTGATCACTTGAACATATCTTCTGAACATATTGCACTCAAGATTGCCGACCACGTTGAGGCTGCATTTTGTGTATGGCGTCAAAGAGCTCACCAGAATGTGCCATGGTCTAAAATTCTGCATAAGCATCAAATACGGTAATTATGCATAAATTCGGCAATGCTGCAATATACATGAAAGGTAGGGTTAGAAACCAAGAAGTTTACCATTTTTCTATGCCTTGGATGTCCCTGGACCAATTTGTCGTCAAGTCACGCAACAGACCTCAAACCGGCATGTTTTGTCTCCAAACAAGCGAAATAAAGGTGCCCATTAGTCCAATAATAATAACTATAAATTATGACAGCAATTAACTTCACTCAATAAGCTTAACAAATCAAGCAATGCATAAGCAGTTCAATAACCATTATAGTTTTCATAAGCACCATGATTTGAAGCCTGCACGCCGGCATACCTCCAATGCATTGCACATGACCAATGTAAACCACTTTGCTCACCACATAAACCTTGTATCCAATTTGACATTGCCAGACATGAGCACAACCCACAACCAAGCTACAAACCTAGCCATTGCATTAACACAACCTGCCATGACCCTACTGGTAAAACAACATGACTTAGATAGTGCACTCAAGATGTTTAGACAGAGGGTGAAACAGAAATGCAAGCCAAATATAGTTGCCTACACCTGCCTGAGCAATGGATTCTGCAAGAAGGCAGACAAGAGCAGGGCTGAAAAAGTCTTCAGAGGGATGGAATCTTTTGATTTAGAGCCTAATGTTGTCACATACGCCATACTTATTGGTGGTTTTTGTAAGACCGGTGAACCTGAAAAAAAGCTGCATCATTTTTTGAGTTAATGCTGATGAGAAATTGTGTTCCAAATGATACTACATTCCATTATCTCATAAATGGCTTAACAAATATTACAGACAGTACACTTCTTATCCGAAAAAATGAGGAAAATGAAAGGTCTTTAATTTTGGATTTCTTTGCAACAATGATATGAGATGGATAGAGTCAATGAATAAAAACTTACTGTTAGATGTGGAGAAGATCATTGTTATCATCTTATGCGTTCACTTGAAGCTTCTACCAAAGAATTACAGTATATGAAAACTGCAGGAAGCGTTAAGTATGGGTTTGACATTCTTCAAGCCATCCAAAACCGAGTTCAAAACCAAAGCCATGTGAAAAACAAAAGTTCCTCATGATTTCACCGAATTCACTGCAGTAAAACATAAAGCAATTAGCCAAGGCAGTTAAAATTCAAAAATATCCCAAATTGGAATTGAGACAAAGTAGAAGAAAAAAGCGTAGGTTCAGGTTACCTTTTCCGAATCTAACATCAAACAAGACAATCCGAATTTGAGCATCCCGAAAGGAGTTCGCAGAGACGCCCTTTCTGGATCACCATAGACCAAATTGAAACCCTAATTACAAGATATAAAAAGGGAGGTGAGACGAAAGATGGAGGGACGAAAAAATCTCAGAAACGAAACCCTAATCCCAAAAACGGCAGAAGAAAACCTGGATTGAAGAGGCGAAGGAGTGAGATTTAAGCTTCACTGTCGCCGTCGTCACCGCCGAAGGTGAGATTTTTACTCGATTCTCTCTTGAAACCAAGATTTGTGCATTTCTTGGGTAGTGTCGTGAGCGATTGTGAGAGAGAAACTGAGAGGTGATGAGCGATTGAGGGACGGAGAGAGCGAAGGTTGAGGATGAGCGATTTGAGTGAGCGGGAGTGAAAGAGAGACGCGATGAGAGTTTGAGAGAGAAAGAACTCTGTCTTCGTGAGGAAGACAAACAATGTCTGGATTTCCTGCCCCCCCCCCCCCCCCCCAATTCATTTTCTTTTTATTTATTTTTTAAGAGCATTTAAAATCCCTTTTAATTTTTTAATGACCGTGTAGATCTTCTTTCGCAACGTTTCCATTAATTACTATATGCTGGAGTTAATGGCATTAACGTGTGGTTATCTCAACCCAACAGCCCGGCGGCAAGGGTTGTGTTTTATATTCCTCCATAATTTAATTAAGTGGTCCATTAATAGTAGCCCATTTCATTTTAATTAATTTGTTTTCTAAACTATCTTCAGCTAGTTCTGTTCAAATGTTCAAGTTATTATCAAAATTATAAATAACCATGAGTGACCTAGTGGAGAGAGAGTAGATTCTTTACCTTTAGTGGAATGGGTTCGATACTTGGGGATAGAAAATCTCCATGTTTCTACTTGTTATGCTTACTATTTTATTTAATTTTGTATATAACTTCTACTATTTATTTTATTTTAAATTTTTATCCATTTAATTTAATCAATATTTAGTTGTTTGTATCTTTAAATGTTTACCTTTTAAATTTAATTAATGGTTGAATTTCTGATATTATTTTATTCGATTAGTCGATTTTTGTGTGTTAACTAGTTTAGTTAGGTTATTAGTACCCATATCCATACTTTTACACGTGTAAATAATCATACCCAAATTTCGTTCGATTTCAAAATCAATTTCAACTTTCCTCAATTTCAAAATACATTCCAAAAATAATGTGAATCATTTCAAGATCATTTCACAAATCAAACATAACATTCAAACCCTTTTCTAAAACGTGAAGAAAAAGATTATCCTGGATGGAATATCCAGTTATAATCCCGAATATTAGGCCCAAGCTGTAAGAGCTTGCAAGCCATAAATATTCGTCTTCTCTTCCACACTCCAATATTCAAATCATTTTCTAAATAAAACGTGAAGAAAAAGATTATCCTGGATGGAATATCCAGTTATAATCTTGAATATTAGGCTCAAGCTGTAAGAGCTTGTAAGCCATAAATATTCGTCTTCTCTCCAAAATATTTATGAATATCTAAACCATTTTCTTAATAAAGTTGGAAGAAAAAGATTACCTGGATGGAATATCCAGTCGTAATCCTGAATATTAGGCTCAAGCTGTAAGAGCTTGCAAGCCATAAATATTCGTCTTCCCTCCAAAACACTCGTAAATATTCGAACTATTTTTCTTAGCAATATTGGAAAGAAACAGACTGCCTGGGTGGAATGTCCAGACGTAGTCCCGAGTATTAGATCCAAGCTGTAAGAGCTTGTAAGTCACAAGTACTCGTCTTTCAAACTTCAAAATACTTAATTCTCATCTTAACCTCTTTCAATAAAGATGGAAATGGAACATGGTGTATACCGTGCACTCCTGAGATTAAGATTCGAGGCGGATGCCTCGCCTATCTTAGCTCTCGCCATCGTTTAAAATTATCAATGCGGTTTCTTCAAACCCTTTCTCAATCAAACCTAAAAAAATACTTAATCTCTATTAAACACTTTTGCCAATAAAGATGGAAATGGAACATGGTGTATACCGTGCACTCCTGAGGCTAGGATTCGAGATGTATATCTCGCTCATCCAAGCTCTCGCCATCACTCAAAATACATCCAACCAATCAAACTCTTTTTCGCCGATGTGCGACTAATCAAAGAACCTTTTTCATAAAGGAAAGATATATTGTCTTAAGTGATACAAAACAATGTTTCGGCCACGATTGTTGAGTCGAGACAAGTGACGCTTTTCCAAATGTAGATTTATAAATCCGTTCGATGTGTGGTATGCGTCCACTCCTCATCTGTTTTGGGTAAAACAATGTTTATGTCGATTAGTACAGTATAGCTTTCACTTAAATCGACCAACAAACAAACACTTTTCTACCCAGAACTACGTAAGCCTTGATTTCTCTTTTGAGATACGTAGGAGCAGGATTTTTAAATCTTGTCAGGCCCACTAATAAAAAACTTAGGTTTAGTCCTTCGTCAAAAATCCAAAAACATTCTCTTCTCATCATTTCTTTCTTTCCCACCTAATAATTCGAAAAGCCTAATATTTCAACTAACACTAACGCACACAACTAACCTAATGGTTCCCGTTGAGTACAACGGACGTGAGGGGTTCTAATACCTTCCTCTTGCGTAATCGACTCCCGAACCCTGATATTGGTTGCGATAGCCATATCTTATCCTTTCTTTTAGGGGTTTTATCAACAGTTTCCCTTTCCCATTTTGGGAATAAATAAAGTTCGGTGGCGACTCTGTTCAGTCCATCATGTGAGCGTGCGATTACGCTTCGCATTAAAGTCGTATCCCCATTTTTCGAGGTGCGACACCATGCAAACACACAATCCTCTTGATGTACAACTTAGCAAGTCTCTCAATCGAATAATCCATCCTCATCGGAATAAAATGAGCACATTTCGTGAACTTGTCCACAACGAACCAAATCGCCTCACAATTACTCAATGTTCTCGGCAAACCCGAAACAAAATCCATAGAGATACTATCCCACTTCCACTCGGGAATAGATAACGGTTGCAACAAACCAGATGGCTTTTGATGTTCAATCTTTGACTTTTGACAAGTCAAACATGAATACACAAATTCCGCTACATCCTTCTTCATACCTTACCACCAAAACATCTTTCTCAAGTCTTGATACATTTTTGTAGCACAAGGGTGAATACTCAAACCACTTCTATGCCCTTCCTCGAGAATCCTCTTTCTCAAATCTGCAACATCCGGAACACAAACTTGATCACGACACCTCAGGATACCATTCTCATCAATCCGAAAGTCATCACCTTTTCCTTGATTAATCAATGTCATAACATCGACTAATTTCACATCTGACTTCTGACCTTCTCTAATCTCGTCAAGAATACCATACGTAAGCTTCAACATACCAAGCTTAACACACGAAGGCGTCGCTTCACAAACCAAACTCAAATCTCTAAATTGCTCCAACAATTCAAACTCTCGAATCATCAACATAGACATGTGCAATGACTTCCTACTCAATGCATCGGCTACAACATTCGCCTTTCCAGGATGATAATTCAACCCAAAATCATAATCTTTCAAGAATTCCAACCATCTCCTTTGCCTCATATTCAATTCTTTCTGATCGAACAAGTACTTCAAACTCTTGTGATCACTAAACACATCAAATCTCGATCCAAACAAGTAATGTCTCCAAAGCTTCAACACAAACACAACGACGGCCAACTATAAAATCATGCATCGGATAATTCCTCTCATGAACTTTAAGTTGCCTTGAAGCATAAGCTACCACTTGCCCCTTTTGCATCAAAACACCTCCCAAACCCAACAAAGAAGCATCACAATACACAACGAAAGTTTCTAACGGATCCGGTAAAATCAAAATAGGAGCCGTAGTCAATCTTCTCTTAAGCTCTTGAAAATTCGCTTCACACTGTGAAGTCCAAATGAAAGCTTGACCTTTCCTAGTCAACTGCGTCAACGGTAACGACTGTTGGTGTAAGCCCTAGAGGCCAATACTTTTGGTACTTGTATCGAATTATTTATTAATAATAAAAGGCATTTTCTTTATTATGGTTGATTAATAAAGTCCCTGGAATAGATAGTCCATTTAATGTATTAAGTGTGACTTAATCATGAGAACACATTGAACATAAGGACACTATTCTTAAAGTATCCGTAGTCGAGCTTTAGTGTGAAGTGGGATAACATTAAAGCATTAAGACTATTATGTTTGTAGACTGATGATCACATCTCATGGATCATGGATAAAGAGTTATCAAGTCTTAAACATAGGTATGAATATTAGGAGTAATATTTATACCGGATTGACCCGCTATGAGAATACTATATAGAAAGTTATGCAAAGTGTCATAAGTTATTCTCATGGTGATAATAGTGTATACCACTCTTCGACCTGAAACCACTATGGATCCTAGATGTAGAGTCGAGTGCTTTATTGCTGATCCAACGTTGTCCGTAACTAGATAACCATAAAGACAGTTGATGGGTACTCCACAAAGCATGCTGAGGGACATGAGTGTCCTAGATGGAATTTGCCAATTCTGGGTAACAGGATAAATGTCTATGGGCCCAATATTGAACTGGACAAGGGTGACACGGTCTATACCTTGTGTTCAATATAGACATATGGGCAAAGGGGTAATTATACACATAATTATTATCACAGGAGGTTTTGTCAGATCACATGACATTTTCGTGACTTGGGTAGCAGTGATGTGTTGCTAGATACCGCTCACTGTTTATTATGTTAAATGCGTGATTTAATATAATTGCCAACGTCGCAAAAACCTATAGGGTCACACACAAAGGACGGATTGATGAGAGATAGAATAATTAAGGAACATCGTAAGGTACGGTGTATTTAAGTAGAATACGAAATATGGTAATGTACCAAATATATAAGTGATTTTGGCATATTATGAGATATGGGCCAAAATGCACTTAAGTGGGCTTTTTGGCTTGAAGCCCACACAAGTGGTTCTATAAATAGAACCCCTTGGGTAGAAGCATTGTAACTCACTGAGACAGAAAACACAACTGAAGAGTTAGAATTTCGTATCTCTCTCTCACTCAAAGCCTTCATTCATAACAGCTAGCACTGCGATTGGAGGAATCCGTTCGTGTGGACTGAGTAGAGACGTTGTCATCGTTCAACGTTCGTGATCGCCCCGTGGGTCTGTATCAAAGGTTTTGATCATTATCAGAGATCTGCACCAAAGGTTTGAATCGCCACAAGAGGTAACGATTCTATCACTGATCATGCCCATTCGTAAGGATCACTAAATGGAGACATTTTTAAATTCCGCTGCGCCTTGGATGGCAATTCTCCAACAACAACAACTTAGAAAATCCTTCAATGAACTTCCTATAATAACCAGCCAAACCAAGGAAACTTCTAATCTCAGTAACAGTCTTAGGAGCTTCTCACTGAGATACAGCTTCAACCTTCGTAGGATCCACAGAAATACCACCACTCGAAATCACATGTCCAAAAAAACTTACTTCACTCAACCAAAACTCACATTTAGAGAGTTTAGCAAACAACTTCCTCTCTTTCAACACCGATAACACAACCTTCAAATGCTTGGCATGGTCCTCTTCGCTCTTGGAATAAATCAATATATCGTCGATGAACACAACAACAAACTTATCCAGATAATCATGAAACATTCTATTCATATACTCCATAAATACACCAGGTGCGTTAGTCACACCAAAAGGCGTCACGGAGTACTCGTAGTGACCATACCTCGTCTGAAAAGCAGTCTTTTGAATATCCTCAGCCTTTACACGAATCTGATGATACCCAGACCTCAAATCAATCTTGCTAAACACACAAGCTCCAACCAGCTGATCCATCAAATCGTCAATCCTCGGAAGTGGATACTTGTTCTTAATCGTCACTTTGTTCAGTTGTCTATAATCGACACATAATCTCATAGAACCTTCTTTCTTCTTGACCAACAGAACAAGTGCACCCCACGGTGACACACTAGGACGAATAAACTTCTTCTCAAGCAACTCTTCAAGTTGACTCTTCAACTCTTTCAACTCGGAAGCAGACATCCTATAGGGAGCCATCGATACAGGACTAGTTCTAGGAACTAAATCAATCGAAAACTCAACCTCACATTCCGACGGTAAATCACTTATGTCTTCCGAAAATACCTCCGCAAACTCACAAACTATTGGAAATTCTTCAATCGTCCTCTTCTCACGAATATCCAAAGTTGCCAACAACATAAACAACTCGGCACCATCTTGCACCGATTCATCAACTTGCTTAGCAGACACAAACCAATCTTCCTTCGCACCAACCTCAGGAAAAATAACCGTCTTCTCAAAACAGTTGATATACACTCGATTAAATTCTAACCAATTCATACCCAAAATCACATCAAGTTGCTCTAAAGGAAGGCAAACTAAATCAATTCCAAAATCCCTACCAAAGATACTCAACGGACAATTCAGACACACATAAGAAGTAGAAACAGAACCCATAGCAGGTGTATCAATAACCATACTTCTACGCATATCAGATAATATAAGATTCAGCCTCTTAGAACAATCCAAAGAAATGAAAGAATGTGTTGCACCGGTATCAATAATGGCAGTCAAAGGTGTACCATTAATAAAGCACGTACCTTGGATTAGCCTATCATCGGTAGTGGCCTCCGCACCAGACAATGCAAACACCTTTCACTTCGCTTGCTCCTTCTTCGGCTTATCACATTGGGTACTAATGTGACCTTTTTCACCATAATTGAAACAAGTCACGCTCGAACCAACTCCACAATTGTTTGCTCTGTGACCACTCTTGCCACACTTGAAACACGTCACATACTCCTTACTACAATCACCAGCGCGATGACCTTCAACGCCATATTTGAAACACTTAAGTGGAGTAGAAGATCCTCCCCCACTTGGCTTCTTGCCAAAACCAGATTGTCTCCTCTTGTCATCATACAGTTTCCCACGATCTTTGTTTTTCCCTTTCAAACTCTTGTAGAAAGAGGCACTCGCCCTACTATCCTCATCATAAATCCGACTCTTTTTAACCAACTCCGCAAAACGAGTAATTTGTTGGTACCCAATGGCCTTCTTGATATCATGTCTCAAGCCATTCACGAACTTCAAGCATTTAGATCTCTCAGCATTAGCAGTATTGTAATGAAGACAATACTTGATAAGCTCCTGAAATCTAGCAGCATATTCCGCAACCGTACCATTTCCTTGCTCAATTCAAGGAACTCCACTTCTTTCTTCCCACGACAATCTTCCGGAAAATAGTTCTCCAAGAAGGCATCACGGAAGAGAGCCCAAGTAACCTCAATGCTGTCTTCTTCGAACCTCTGAAGAGTGTTATTCCACCAATCTTCAGCTTCCTTCTCAAGCATATGAGTACCAAACTGCACTTTTTGAGCATCCGCACAGTTCATGACTCTGAAGATCTTCTCAATTTCCTTCAGCCAAGCTTGAGATTTATTAGGTTCATGCCCGCCCTCAAAGACAGGAGGGTTGTTCCTCTGGAATCTCCCCAAAGCACGGAACTCATCATCATCTCCTTTTCGGTTACCAGCATTCGCTTGAGGGATCTGACCAAGGGAGTCAGCCAACATCTTCAGCGCCTCAGCAATGGCATCATCATTCCTGCCTGCAACCATCGTCCTGAACAGCCCGAACAACCAGACAAACAGTATCGATCGTGTCAGATACACAAATAAAATACAACAAGATTGGAAAACCCTAACGACTATTGACCAACTGGTCGACCATGCTCTGATACGACTAATGCAACACCCCTTTTTCTACCCCAAAATACTTAACATATAATCAGAGTAAATAAGCACGTATATAACCAAAAGGGCGTCACATCGACGTTTTCAAAAACTAAAAGCTTTCAAAAACAAACATCATTCATCATCCATAAACAATACACCTAGTCATTTAAAATAACACATTTCAGTTCTCATGAATATTCAAGAATATGCGTTCGCAGCGGAAAATAATGAATACTCATGCATTTTATAAAATGATCCATGTCCCATACCATGATCATCTCTCAATAATCTCTTCAAAATAAACTAAAACCATAATCAGAATATTTGGCACTATGGCCTCTCAACAGCAATTGCAAATAAGCATGTTCACAAGTAATAACATAATACTTATCCAAATAGGATACAAATTCAATACTACTAATCTACCGAGTGTTACATGACCAAATCATTGACTCATTACCTAGTCTTCGAACTAAAATACAGAAACTCTCCGGCTAATCTCGAGCGAGCTACCGTCCACTTACTTCAGCGATACTACTCCTGAGTATCTGCACGATACCCATGTAATGGAAACATCCAAACAGAATGGGTGAGAATTCAAATCATTATGAAGAAGTATAATAAGGCACAATGATTAAATCAACAATTAAAGGAATTCATCACACTTCATATAACCATGTAAATAATATTAATCAACCTTTATTTCACATGTTTCAAACATCCATCAAAACTCAAGGAGTACAATATTAAAATCCAATACTATACTCCCCAAAATACACATAACTACAATTAGCACAAAATCACATATTTTTCCAAGTTATGTACTAAAACATCACCAAATTCAATTACCATATCTCATACACACATCACAATCACACTAATGCATACACTCAATTATCACATGACTCTAATGTGACTCAATGCAAGACATGTGACTCTATGCATGCGGTACCTCAATGTGAACCCAACTTTTCACCACTTTCTGATTCAATATCTAGAATCCAAGCCATGCTTCCGATCCGGACAAGATCAAAGCCTCTACTACGCCTATTTCCAATTGAGGATCAACGTATGCTACGTCTATTTCCAATTAAGGATCACCGTCTATCTACCACGCCTGTTTCCAATTAAGGATCAACGTGTGCTACGTCTATTTCCAATTAAGGATCACCGTCTATCTACCACGCCTACTTCCAATTAAAGATCAACGTGTGCTACCATGTGAACCCACAGTTTCACCGCTTCCACTATGAAGCCGATCATGCCATGAATGAATGTTCAAATACCAATACATATGCAATTAAGATCATCTCTACCATCTTATCATTCCACATATCACCATAATTCAACTCTATGAATTATCCACCAATGGTACCTATACGCATTCATAACAATTACACCATTCACATAATATGCAATTAAGATCATCTCTACTATCTTAACATTCCACATATAACCATAATTACACTAATCATCAAATACGCACAATTAGATTTCATCTCAAAATAATTACAGCAATTAAAATCTCAATTTTTCACTTTTCAAACAGTGTTAACCGGTTAACGTATATGGTTAATCGGTTAACACAAAACAGAATGCACTTCCTGGCAATTTTCAACAGTGTTAACCGGTTAACGCCTTTGGTTAACCGGTTAACGCAAGGCAGAATACCGTTTCTAACAGATTTTCAACAGTGTTAACCGGTTAACGCCTTTGGTTAACCGGTTAACGCAAAACAGAATGTTATTCCTGCGTTAACACAAAACATAATGCATAATTTCCTGCATTTTTCATCGTTGGAGGACTTTCGGACCTCCTATTTCGATTCCGTAAAAAGTCAAACGTTCAGAAAATTATAACTCATACAATACTCTAATTATATAAGGTTAATTTGCAGTTTTTAACATAATCAATCACCACAATCAAGCATACTCATCAAAACCTAACAACTCCGAACAACCATACAAAATTCAAGGACTTGGGTCCAGGTTTTCAGTTTGAAAAGCATGAATATGTTTGCACAATAACTATCTCAAGTTTGAAAGTAATGTGTGAAAAGGTTTAGGACATAATGGGGATGAATGGATGAAGATGGATTGTAAAACTTCTTAGAAGGTTCACCTCTTGAAATCATATAGAGGATGATTCAAGTGTGTCCTTTGGAATGGGCAATAAGCAATAACAAAATAAGCAAACAAATGATACCGGATGCCACTCAATGGTCTTACTCCAATCTCACAAACAAAAAGCGGATACCGGATACCAATAGATGGATTTACACCAATCTCCTAAAACAGAAATGGATATCAGAGGCCACTCAATGGACTTATACTAATCTCCTTAACAAAGAAAATGAAAGAAAGTGGGTACCGGATGCCAATCCATCTGGACTTATACCAATCTTCAACAAAGGGAGCAAACACTTGGATGTCAGATGCCAATTTATCTGGGCTTATTCTAACCTCCAACATATGATCATAGGAATACAAATGCCAAATTACACGGACTTACAATTGTATCCTCACATACAATCAAACAAAGCAACTTATGATCACAGGAAAAGCAAATGCCAACTTACAGGGGCTTACAATTGCATCCTCACATACAATCAAACAATGCAACATATGATCACAGGAAAAGCAAATGCCAACTTACAGGGGCTTACAATTGCATCCTCTCATACAATCAAGCAAATGCATCAAGCAAAGATAAGATGAGTGGCCAATGAAATGGTCTTATACTCACTTCCATATCATAGGAACAATGGCCAAAGGATGGTCTTACACTTGTCCTCAATGGGTAAACAGCAATGATATGATGTCACAAAGACAAATGAGATGATCATGCAATAATGAGCAATCAATGATGAGAAATGCATAAAGCATGCAGGCAAACATGTGCATATGAAGATAAGCAATCAATCAATGAAATCATTCAGCACACACTATAACCAAACAATGAGGCTCATACAAAAGGGTTAGGCATTGAAGCCAACTGGAATAGGGTCAATGGTGCTCTTAACCTTGCCATTGAGGGGCTAAGGTGAAGCAGATGAAAGGACATGAGGGGTGTGCCTCATTGCTCTTATCCCTGGTCAGGGAGAGCATTTGAATATCAGAAGGTGTGGGAGTTCAGAAAGTAGGAACTCTCTCCACAGATTATTGACTCAATAGATCTTGGGTTAGGATCTCAATGCTACAACCATGTAATGGGAGCAAGGAGAAGACTCACAGAATAGTAGGAGATAGTCTACATATCTCTTTGATCTACCAATTGCCTCAAATGAGGACTTTTCCTGCTTGGGACAAATGTAAACACACACAAGCATTGCCTCTTAAGGAGGACTTCAGACAGTTGCCTGGCCAAGTAACAGGCCAGGTCTTCCAGACTACATGAAGAAAAGGGATTATACCTCAATGCAAATTGCTATAACGCAAAGCAAAGCAAGTTCTTAAGAACTAAGCAACTAAAGGTACCTGAAATAGTCAAACAGAATCAGTACACAGCTCAAAGTTTAAATCAAAAGGAGATAAGATCAACAGTCAACACAATTGATTAAAAAGGTGCAATGCACAAGACTCAAAGCTTGTGAACCAAGCAACCTACAAAAACAAAAAATTAGTCATGATAAACAATCAAGCTTAATCAAATTTGTATGATCTCTTTGAAGCAATGTTGCTTAACCTGAAAAAATGAACTCAAACATGAGCAACAGGACCACTAGGACAAGCCTAGGGTCAAAAGAGGATGAGAAAGTCAAAACAGCAAGTGATATCCAATCAAAATCATGTTCAAACAATTAAGAAGCAAACTCAATTGGTTCCACATTCATATCATTCACCGTTATGATTTCATAAGCAAAAGAAGTCAAAGCATGGCAAATGAAAGCTCATAGAAGTCAACAGCAAGACTTAACTCAAAACCAATCATAAACAATTCCAAAAATCATCAAATCAATCATGATCAAACATAATCCATAGCATGGTAAGCACACCAAGTTTCAGCTCAATTGGATCATGGGAAGTAGGGAAATGAAAATCAGAAAGGCAGGGCAAGTTCAAACATGCTCAAAGAAGTCAACCAAACATGCATCAACTTCAAAAAATCATAAATCAGTGATAACATATGACAAATTAATGGGATAAACACCATGGCAAAGCTTAAGATGTCTACTAATCACATGTCAAATTTCAAATTCATCCAATTAAGTATGAGAATTTCACAAAGCATATGGCATCATGTGTCACAAGAAGTCAACATATGACCAAACAGGGGAGAAAAATCTCAAACAATTAGGAAATGCCACAAATAATTCCAAGAAAAATCACATATAAACTAGACATCCACAAGTTCCATCATGCAAAAATTCAAAGCAATTTGAGGTCAAGAGGCATGGTATTGAAAATCATGAAGTTGCACATCAATGGTGTGACACAAATTGTCACACCCTACTTCAAAAAATCATAACTCAACAACCAGAGATGATAAATTCATAAACTCTATTCCAAAATCACCATGAATGTTTCTAGTTTATGCACAAAAAATTTCAAGGCCAATGGATAATGCATCATCATTTCACAAATGTTTTGGCAAAAGGTACAAAAAATGGTCACATGTCACAAACCCTAGTATAATTAAAAATCCACTTATCCAAAAAATCAGGAAAAATCATGATAAATAAGTAGAGATCCAGATGAACACAATGCAAAAAGTTTCATGAATTTTGGATTAAAAATGAAGATGCTATGATTTTTGCAAGATGATGCATCAAAATGAAATAAAAAAATAAAACAACATGGATTAATGAGACCAAGTGGCACGACCGGTGGCAATTTTGTAATATCTGGGACCTTTTAACAAAACGCAGCGTATTAGCAAGGCAAATGAAATGTCCTCATTGGTCGTATGGGAATGAAACAGTAAAACAGCATGCAACATGAAAACAAGTTCTGGGAAATGGCATGAAGAACTAGGGTTTTGGCTACAGTGAACTTCATCTTCATCCACAAATTCGTGAAAAAATTTTATGCCCAGAAATGGAAATTGAATGCATCATTCGAATCAGCCAACATCACACATCAAGAATACATCATTCATAATCACTAAATCAAGCTATTCAAGAAGAATCAAGCAAAAACAAATTTGAGCATCAACCTTTAAACCAACATAACTTTCAGCATACTCAATCATTTTCAAAACTATGACCACCAATGAACTCAGCATAAAGAGATCTCTCTAAAGCATGCAATAATTTAGAAAATAATGAGACTCGAAACCTTACTTGATTTTGAAGGAAATGATGAAACAGATGATTTGGTGATGAAAGCTCGAAACAGATGTCCAGTCAAGCTTGAAATGATGGATGAGTGAAGAAGTTTAGCTCAAGAATGCTTGGTTTTGCTCAAATCAAGATCTGCCATTAATGGAGCTTGTTGCAACAGCTGTGGAAAATGGTGTTACAGTGGTGATTTGAGGCTTGAAATGAGTTTGAAAATGATGGTATATGGTGTAGCAGCCAAGGCAAGGTCGTGTGCTTTGCAATTTTTCCAGAAAAGTTCAAAATGCCAAGATGAGAAATTTAGAGAACAAGTGTTTTGGTCTGCTTAGAATGAGGCTGCTAGGGTTCTGTCAGAGAGAAATTGTTGAATACATATGCTGTTTATGTTGCTAAGCATGATTAGTCCAAGTGGTAATTTAAATTTTGTTAAAATCACATGTTTTGCTAATTTGGTCCATTTCACTTAAGTGGTGAGGTGCATGGTGGCTGCAGCTCGAATTGGGCCTTCCAACATGTCTTAAACAACATTTCAGAACTTATTTGATTGGTAGAATTGGTTGGAAGTGGTTAATTTGAAGATTCACTTTTTCACCTCTCTTGAAATTAATTCATGCAAGTCCAAAAAGGCCATTTTGATTTGTAATGTTTTGGTGAATGATGATGACATTTTTGGAAAGAGGGGATCAAATGTGACTTGTTGCAAAAAACCCCACCCAAATTGGCCAAATGGTTTGAGAGATATGGCCTTTTGAAGTTCAAAAATTTTGGCGAATGATTTGATCATAACTTGCCAACCATACATGGGAATTGAGTGTTCTTGGATTTTTTGGAAATGGGAGAACAAGATCTTCAACTTTCATGTTGGGAAAAAATTCATTTGAAGCTTGTATGATGATGTAAGTTTAGGATCAAGAAGTTTCCATTTTTGGCAAATTCCAATTACAGGTCAACTTTCTATTTTTGGAAATTTCTTGTCTGACTTTATTTTCTTCACTGTGGATGCTTGACATGATATATGAAGCTTGTATAGACATGAATGAGACCTCTCAGACCAAATCCCACCATTAAATCACTGATTAAATGGACAGTTGACCAAGTTTGACTTCAGTTGACTTTATTAGGGTTTTGCATGACTGGGCCATGTTCTGATGAATTCCAAACCCTAATCCCTTGAGATCTTGATTCCAAATGATGTCACAACTCATGTGAACTCTTGATGATTGATCATGGTGCCCAAATTCTTCAAGAATGGCCACCATCCATTGCTTAATGGCTGATTTGACTGTTTGACTGATGATTGCTTCAGCTACAAGTAACATGGTTAGATGACAATATTTTTGTACTTTTTGGTTAGTAAACATATGAAAAGCAATGATATACAAATGCAAGACATGCTTGGTGATCAAGAACCACTCTCACAAGGCAACCTACCCACTAGGAGGGAAGCTAGGGCATGCAATGATCCTTGAGGCCATGATATGATATGCTATGGGCCATGAGTGATCTTAGGGCCAAAATTGGGGTCTTACAGATGCCCCTATTTAAGGTCATTCTAGCCGGAGCAGTGAAGTTTAGAAATCTTCATCTCGACGCGGTAGAATGGGCTTAAATAACAGTAATGAGACAAATTTTGGTCCCTAAGAGACCTCATGATGCAAATGTATGCATGCAAAAGACACAAATTCTGTGGGGAATATGATTCACACAGAAGAAAAGACGATCCATCGGAGTAATACACTCACCAGGAACAGAGACTCTAACAAAACTCTTGTTGGGGATAAACAAAACTGACACAGCGTGAACAAGACACGACTCTGATTAGGGTAATAGAAATCAGACTGGAGACCTCACTGGGGAGTGAAGGACTCACACTGGGGAAAAGAAAATTCCAAAGGAAAATAAATCCATTGGAGAGACACAAGCTGACTCCTGGAGAGAAGCAACAGGAAACTTCACTGAGGAAGCACCAAAGAATGAGATGTTACCGGTATAAGGGTAACAAGCTCAGGAAGAATGAATATCTAAGACCGGTATAAGGGTGAGAGATATCAATCAACCAAGCATCTGAGAAAGACCTGGAAAAGGTACATAAACTCAGGAGAATCCGACTCCACAAGGGACCGAGGTCATAATAGGGAGCAGAAAGGAAGGAAACCAAGGATACCGGGTTGTAGGTATGTAAAAGGTGACCGACCACAGACGTGAATTGGTGTGTGTTCCAAAACACTCATCATCCTGAAGAGAGCGAAAGCAAACTTGTTTATAGGATGGATATTTGATTCTACAAAGAATGCAAATCTTACTCAGTTGGGGAAACAAACAAAGTGTTCGACCAAAGAGTGCATGAGATATATTATCTATAGCCGTCAAAACGTAGATAATGTACTCGCATGGAAAATTATCCTGAACCGGGTTGTAGGTTGTTTGTAGGATAAGAATCCGAAGACGTGAATTGGTTTGTGTTCCAAGACACTCATCACCCTGAAGAAAGCTAGAACAGCAGACTTGTTTATAGGATGGACATTCGATTCCACAAGGAATATGAATCTTACTCTGCGGAGAAAACAATCAAAAGATTGACTCAAGAGCGAACGAGATATAATATCCATTACCGTCAGAACGTGGATAGAATACTCACAAAGGAAGATTATCCTGAACCGGGTTGTAGGTTGTTTATAGGATAAAATCCGAAGACGTGAATTGGTTTGTGTTCCAAAACACTCATCATCCTGAAGAAAGCTAGAACAGCAGACTTGTTTATAGGACGGATATTCGATTCCACAAGGAATACGAAACTTACTCGACTGGGGAAGATCAACAAAGGATTCCAACCAAAGAGCGCATGAGACATATTATTCATTACCGGCAGACCGTGAATAATATACTCGAAAGGAAAAGACACCAGAGATACCGAAGTATATAATAGGTGACTAACCAAAAAGAGAGACAATCGATACCAAGCATCCGGGTAAACGAAAGACAACTCAAAGGGATAAATTGCAAGCATCCGGCAATTATCCGACAACAAAGAAATATTCGACTCCGCAAAGGGAAAATAACGAATCTTACTCGACCAGGGAAACACGAAAGGCTTCGACTGAAGAGTGCATGAGATATATTATTCATAGCCGTCAAAACGTGAATAATAACCTCGCATGGAAGATTATCCTTAACCGGGTTGTAGGTTGTTTATAGGATAAAATCCGAAAAGAAAGGCATCGGAATACCAGAATAGGTAGATAATGATGACCATTCAAAGGGAGCAACAAACATTACCAACAAGAGGGTGAATGAAAGAAGACTCGCTGGGATGCATTGATGAAAATCAATGATCCGGGGAACACAATCACTGACAAAAGGTGAAAGGACCCGCTGGGGATAAAATTGCTAGCGTACGACAATTATCCACAAAAGACTTGCTGGGGATATAAGTGCTGATCTGAGCAACTTATCCAAGCAAAGGAAAATCAACATCAAGAACTAGATGAAGATAACCACAAGGGGGGAAATTGTCATCGGTTGGGATGAACAACAAAGTTAACTCTGCAAGTGGAGAAAACAGGGTTTACAACTACCGGTTTGTAGGTAGAAAAACCGCAAAGATAGGACTTACGACTGCTGGTTTGTAGGAAGAAGGCCAAAACTGGTGGGGATGACCACAAAATTAGGGTTTACATCTACCGAATGCGGGGTAGAAGACCAACAACTCTGCGTGGGGATAGAACAAATCACAAATCCGCACAGGAAACCAAAATAGGGTTTAACAAACCACAAACTGCTGGAGAGCAGGAAAATAGGATTTACAACTACCGGTATGAGGTAGAAAAATAACAACTCTGGCTGGAGAATAAAAGGTGTATAACCACAAATTCTGTCAAGAAAGCCAGGAAAAATAGGACTTATAACTACCGGTATGAGGGTAGAGGCCCAAAACTACTCCGCTGGGGAACAACCCACTGGGAAGCACAAGACATTTGACAAATAGCCAATTCGGGAATAATCCGAAAAGACAGACTGAATCAAGACATGTCCTAATGAGGATGCAACTCAAATAGGAAAATCCATCCCAATATATGTGTTGGGAGGAAACGGAAGAAACCGTCATCCACGAGGATATATCTCAGTGGGGAACTGCAGAAGGAAAGATAACAGACATTTTCTGCTTATGGGGCTGAGTCTATATGGAGAGATTTATAACACCCGACATCTGCTTTGGGAAGATCTGTAAAGAGATCTATATCGCCCGTTGCAGGAAACAACAAACAAAGGATATATGGCAAGAAATGCAACATGAATATCTGAATGTTTTGTGAATATGCATGAATATGCGTCATTTATGTTTGATGAATGCTGACAAAACAGACAATTCTAACACAACAGGTCCAGGAACTAAACGCCCGGTATTATACTTCCAGGGGAAAAACCAGCTGGAGAGCCAATCTGCGGAGATCTTTATGCTGTCCAGCAAAGATCTGCGGGTACTGCTGAAGAAGCAGAGGGTCGGAGATATCAGGAAACAACCCAATCAGGGTACAGAAAGTCACAACGGGCAGAAGCAGCCACCAAGACAAATCTGTCAGGGAACAAGAGAAAATCCAAGATATCTGCAGGGGATCCCAGTGTCAACTGAGAAACAAAAGGGTGCATTGCATAAGCACGAACTGCTGTAGCAGCAAATCCACACAACTCCGCTGGGGAACAACCCACTGAGGGAGAATGTACCACACAAGTAGATTCTACAACAAACCACTCTACTTGGGGAGAATACACATAGCAAACTGATCACAACAAGTAGATTCTGCAATATAAGCCACTCTACTGGGGATCACAAACAGTCAGGAAATCAATCCATTCTCTGGATGCTAGAGCCATCATCCTACCATACTGGGGATCGAAGGAGCATTCAGCAGGCGAAGCTGCCACAACAAACATTCTGCAGACTACGCTGAGGAAAAGATGGTTGAAATACTGGGATATCAACCCAATCAACCACTGAATAGGAAAATAAACCCTGCTCTGCTGAAGAGAAAAACTCTGATGGAGAGATAGCAACAATTCCGCAGACGACTTCGCCGGGGAAAAGGTAAAGTACCGGGTATCAAACCGCTGACTTACCGAGTCTTTCAAAAAGAAAGCGATCATGCTGAGGAAACAGACAATTCCGCTGGCAACTGCACTGGGAAGAGTGACAACAACTCTGCTCGCGACTCCGATGGGGATATCAATAACAGCTCTACTCGTGACTATGCTAAGGAGACAAATAAATTCTGGGGCAGGCGACCCACTGGAGAAAGTGACGGGGCACCAAGATGACAAACCAATCAACCACCGAAACTCACAAGGAAACACCCATGCTGGGGAAGATTGCTGCTGGAGAAAACGAAGTCTTCAACAACACTCTGCTTGGGGAACAACCCCAACAACAACTCTGCTTGAGGAACAACTCCAACAAAGATCTGAAGAAAGAAGATACAACCAAACCAGGAGTATGAACAAATGTCTTACCTGTTGGAAATCATGCCACCCTTAAGAGAGCACTGAGATATTCTTGAGTATCCTTTCAATATTGTGAATGTTCACTTTGTTTAAAACAACAATTTTTTTGAAAAATTTATCTGTTTAAAACAATGACATTTTATCAATTTAAAACATGCAAAACATTTGTTGAATTGAAACAAATAAGAGTGCAAATAATTGGATAAAAAGCTCAAATTGATTTGATAGAATGGTAGCCTGCAAATGGCAAGACTCCATAGATCTGTACAAATTTGAAATCAGTGATATATATTGGAAGAGGGCTACATTGAACATAATGATCCTTTCTCTACCAATTTGAATCTCGATGTATCCGAAGCTTCGGTTGACGATGATTCGAGAATCTTCTGACGAAATGACGACTGGTGAACAGAAAGTCTTGTCAGGATGCAGTCATTTGCCAAATCCCTAATTTTTGCCTAGATTGCCCCAGGGTGAGGTACTCAATCTAGCGGGATGCAAATATTCTTCTTCTTTTTTTTTTCAAGTCTCTAATTTTTGCCTGGATTACCCTTGCGGGTTTTCCACCGAGACGCTCATTTTTGCCTAAGCCGCCCTTTCGGGTTTTCAACTTAGCGAGCTATTCTGTTTTTCATTTGCATATACTTTTTTTCTAGGCAAAGTATCTCTTGACTGCATCTGAATTCACAGGACGAGTGAAATCCTCCCCATCCATTGTTGTAAGCATCAAAGCTCCGCCTGAAAAGGCTCTCTTAACAACATATGGACCCTCGTAGTTTGGAGTCCACTTGCCCCTGGAATCGGGCGTGAAAGACAAAACTTTCTTGAGCACGAGGTCACCTTCTCGAAACACACGAGGCTTGACCTTCTTATCGAATGCTTTCTTCATTCTCTGCTGATATAACTGACCATGACACATGGCAGTTAAACGCTTCTCTTCGATCAAATTCAACTGGTCATAACGACTCTGAATCCAGTCAGCATCAGTCAACTAGGGACTTGAGGGTATAATCTTTCTTTTTTCTTTTGAAAAAGATTTGAAATTTTTTTTTGCTGATTTTCGATTTTTTCATCTTTTTCACCCTCTTTTTTTTTTTTTTTTTTGATTGCATTTGCAATGCCCCAGTTTGACTGGTTTGCTGATTCTCATGATACAGTTGAATGAGCTCCTTTTGTGCTCAAGTGCTCGGGTAATCTCGTCAGGAATCCCCTTCAACATCATCTTCCTCTGCCTCAAATACAAAGAATTCAAGATTGGGAGATGGCGTTGGATCATTATGTTCAATGGGTTTAGAAATCCCTGCATAATAATTCTGGATAATGAAAAGCTTTTGAATTTAAACAAGCAAATCATTTATGCAGATGAAAAAGATTGCTTTTATTCTTGTTTTTATGGGTTTTTTGTGATCACTGATTCCATGCAAAAAGCAAAAAGTGAAAACAAATGGAAAAACAAATGTTTAACAATGCATTAATTGAATGAAAACATCATTGTATTAAATGCTGCCAACAATGTCATCACTTCTCCTTTTGGCATGGGAGAAGGGTTTTGAACAAAGTGAACAAATCACGTTGACTTATGAATGACCGTAGGAACATCCACAGCGACCCAATTGTGGCAGACACCACCAGGAATGATGAAATTGTTCAGGTCCTCTGCATCTTCTTCCAAGATGGCAGCAGCTTCTTCAGGTTGGTCAGCATGGATGAATCCTCCACTCTTGAACAAACCTTGCTCATTAAATGCCCCAGAACAGTAGCCAATGCCAGCCCGGGATTGGTTAACCAGGAATAAATCCATCAAAAGCACTTTGTCTGGCAAATTCCTCCTCTGAGTTCACAATTCTCTTGCTCAGGATGATCCATCAATCTGGCAGAGATGGCTCTGGTATAGTACCGGCAAAGTGCGTCTTCAAAATAAATGAAGATCGCAGGGTCAGACCACTGGACGGGAGACCGGAACAAAACACCCGCTTATGCAAATGATGCATGAAGTGTTTGTGCATATGCTTGTTTTTATATCAAAGGAAACTCGAGGGTTTTATTTGCAAACTTTGAAATATTTAAGCATTTTGATCATATATGAGAATATCTCATCAGATATATCAGGTGAAAATTTTTTCCCGGTTTTTTCATTTTTGAAAATTTTTGCAAATAAACTCTTTTGAGTTCCTTGAAAATTTTCTTTTTTCTGATGATATAGATGCAGATGAATGTATGAATGCATGAATACAACAATCACACTCAAGGATCAAGCAAGGCACACAAGACAAAGGTCATGGGAAAGCTCATTGTATCCCTAATATCAATCATCCATTTTGGTGGATTTAGGTTTTCACCTTATCGACACCCAAGTTCCATTGATATTAACGGTACATGAACCGGCTCGAACATCCTTAATATCAACCATCCGTTTTGGGGATTTAGGTTTTATACCTGATCAACGCCCAGGTTCCATTGATATTAAGGTTGTCTGAACGACTCAACCACGAATCACGGGTTTGTTGAGAGTCACGAGCATGGAGTCTCGGTTAAGAACCACCCAAAGGGAATGTACTTGGGTTTAAACCTGCCAGACATGTTCTATCAGAGGTTCCCATACTCATCGTTCCATCTTTCGAATATTGTCGGAGGAACGAATACTCGTATTCCAAGAATATTCTCAGGAGAAACTCTTATGAGTGTAGTATCGCGTAACAATCGTATCAGAACTTACATCTGAACGACCTCCGCACTACGTTCCTAAAAAATAGGCCAAGATGGGTTTGGTAAACTAAGGTTCTTGGCTTCTGCGGCACATGATTGAAAGAATAATGCCTAAGCACAAATAACTTGTGTGACATTATTAATCCAACATGACCTCCACCAAGTGAATGGACTCGCAAGTCAACTGGCTAAGGAATACTCCACACCAGTCAACAAGACTATGCCATTCTCCTATCCTAGAGTGCACTCGAGTTCGGGTATAGAACTCATCTCACAGATCACCAAAGCAAACAGCAATTGTATATCAAGCAATTCAAACATTACAATCAATACAGTTATCCCAAATGGTACAAAAATATGTCATATAACAAATAACAATATAGCACAACAAGGGTGAAAAGTAGGCAATACCACCAAGGATTTTGTCCCCAGCAGAGTCGCCACTTTTCTGTAGCGGTGTATTCGTCGCTATATGATTTATTGATTAAACCATAAGCAAAGCATACAATGAATTCGAGTCGCCACCGCACTTTTATTTATCCAAAGGACTGGCTAAAAAGCGAACAAAAGCCTAAGAAGTTTTACACGTAGAAAAATAATAAAAAGATCAGAGAATCTGGGTAAGGGGTAAATTATGCAATGGGAAGGTGTTAGGCACCCATCACGTCCTAGGTACTCCTAGGGAGCCCTTTTCACACTTGTTGTATAAAATTGTTATTTGTTTTTGACATAAATATTGTGCAAACATGATTGGGATGATGAGAAAAGAATATACAAGTTAATTATTTTTGTGTTCGAACGGATGAACCCGTTGCCTACGTACCTCCCATCAAAGGTAAGGATCAAAACGCCGTAGTTCGGCTAAAAACTTCCAAAAGTTAGTGGATTCAATTTTAAACACAAGCCCTAAGGTCTTACGTTATCCACGGGAGAAAACTCAACCTTTTAAAACAACGAGTCCACCATGTGAGAACAGCTTCAACTTGCTAGTGAGGGGTTAACCCTATAATAAGCAAGGAAGACTTACAATTCAATCAACTAAGGACAAATAGGTGAGATTGACATCAACCAACTAAGATAAATCAAACCTATAGCTCATGTATGAAAACTTAACAAGAATGGACAAAGCCACAAAAACATTGAATGGGTGAAGTTAACTGATTGTGAGTGTTTATGAAAGTAGGTCAAAGTATGGTTAAGATTAATTCAAAGAAGTATTATGAAAATGGAGTTTGAAAAAAGTCAAGGACTTGGGTCCAGGTTTTCAGTTTGAAAAGCATGAATATGTTTGCACAATAACTATCTCAAGTTTGAAAGTAATGTGTGAAAAGGTTTAGGACATAATGGGGATGAATGGATGAAGATGGATTGTAAAACTTCTTAGAAGGTTCACCTCTTGAAATCATATAGAGGATGATTCAAGTGTGTCCTTTGGAATGGGCAATAAGCAATAACAAAATAAGCAAACAAATGATACCGGATGCCACTCAATGGTCTTACTCCAATCTCACAAACAAAAAGCGGATACCGGATACCAATAGATGGATTTACACCAATCTCCTAAAACAGAAATGGATATCAGAGGCCACTCAATGGACTTATACTAATCTCCTTAACAAAGAAAATGAAAGAAAGTGGGTACCGGATGCCAATCCATCTGGACTTATACCAATCTCCAACAAAGGGAGCAAACACTTGGATGTCAGATGCCAATTTATCTGGGCTTATTCTAACCTCCAACATATGATCATAGGAATACAAATGCCAAATTACACGGACTTACAATTGTATCCTCACATACAATCAAACAAAGCAACTTATGATCACAGGAAAAGCAAATGCCAACTTACAGGGGCTTACAATTGCATCCTCACATACAATCAAACAATGCAACATATGATCACAGGAAAAGCAAATGCCAACTTACAGGGGCTTACAATTGCATCCTCTCATACAATCAAGCAAATGCATCAAGCAAAGATAAGATGAGTGGCCAATGAAATGGTCTTATACTCACTTCCATATCAGGAACAATGGCCAAAGGATGGTCTTACACTTGTCCTCAATGGGTAAACAACAATGATATGATGTCACAAAGACAAATGAGATGATCATGCAATAATGAGCAATCAATGATGATAAATGCATAAAGCATGCAGGCAAACATGTGCATATGAAGATAAGCAATCAATCAATGAAATCATTCAGCACACACTATAACCAAACAATGAGGCTCATACAAAAGGGTTAGGCATTGAAGCCAACTGGAATAGGGTCAATGGTGCTCTTAACCTTGCCATTGAGGGGCTAAGGTGAAGCAGATGAAAGGACATGAGGGGTGTGCCTCATTGCTCTTATCCCTGGTCAGGGAGAGCATTTGAATATCAGAAGGTGTGGGAGTTCAGAAAGTAGGAACTCTCTCCACAGATTATTGACTCAATAGATCTTGGGTTAGGATCTCAATGCTACAACCATGTAATGGGAGCAAGGAGAAGACTCACAGAATAGTAGGAGATAGGCTACATATCTCTTTGATCTACCAATTGCCTCAAATGAGGACTTTTCCTGCTTGGGACAAATCTAAACACACACAAGCATTGCCTCTTAAGGAGGACTTCAGACAGTTGCCTGGCCAAGTAACAGGCCAGGTCTTCCAGACTACATGAAGAAAAGGGATTATACCTCAATGCAAATTGCTATAACACAAAGCAAAGCAAGTTCTTAAGAACTAAGCAACTAAAGGTACCTGAAATAGTCAAACAGAATCAGTACACAGCTCAAAGTTTAAATCAAAAGGAGATAAGATCAACAATCAACACAATTGATTAAAAAGGTGCAATGCACAAGACTCAAAGCTTGTGAACCAAGCAACCTACAAAAACAAAAAATTAGTCATGATAAACAATCAAGCTTAATCAAATTTGTATGATCTCTTTGAAGCAATGTTGCTTAACCTGAAAAAATGAACTCAAACATGAGCAACAGGACCACTAGGACAAGCCTAGGGTCAAAAGGGGATGAGAAAGTCAAAACAGCAAGTTATATCCAATCAAAATCATGTTCAAACAATTAAGAAGCAAACTCAATTGGTTCCACATTCATATCATTCACCGTTATGATTTCATAAGCAAAAGAAGTCAAAGCATGGCAAATGAAAGCTCATAGAAGTCAACAGCAAGACTTAACTCAAAACCAATCATAAACAATTCCAAAAATCATCAAATAAATCATGATCAAACATAATCCATAGCATGGTAAGCACACCAAATTTCAGCTCAATTGGATCATGGGAAGTAGGGAAATGAAAATCAGAAAGGCAGGGCAAGTTCAAACATGCTCAAAGAAGTCAACCAAACATGCATCAACTTCAAAAAATCATAAATCAGTGATAACATATGACAAATGAATGGAATCAACACCATGGCAAAGCTTAAGATGTCTACTAATCACATGTCAAATTTCAAATTCATCCAATTAAGTATGAGAATTTCACAAAGCATATGGCATGATGTGTCACAAGAAGTCAACATATGACCAAACAGGGGAGAAAAATCTCAAACAATTAGGAAATGCCACAAATAATTCCAAGAAAAATCACATATAAACTAGACATCCACAAGTTCCATCATGCAAAAATACAAAGCAATTTGAGGTCAAGAGGCATGGTATTGAAAATCATGAAGTTGCACATCAATGGTGTGACACAAATTGTCACACCCTACTTCAAAAAATCATAACTCAACAACCAGAGATGATAAATTCATAAACTCTATACCAAAATCACCATGAATGTGTCTAGTTTATGCACAAAAAATTTCAAGGCCAATGGATAATGCATCATCATTTCACAAATGTTTTGGCAAAAGGTACAAAAAATGGTCACATGTCACAAACCCTAGTATAATTAAAAATCCACTTATCCAAAAAATCAGGAAAAATCATGATAAATAAGTAGAGATCCAGATGAACACAATGCAAAAAGTTTCATGAATTTTGGATTAAAAATGAAGATGCTATGATTTTTGCAAGATGATGCATCAAAATGAAATAAAAAAATAAAACAACATGGATTAATGAGACCAAGTGGCACGACCGGTGGCAATTTTGTAATATCTGGGACCTTTTAACAAAACGCAGCGTATTAGCAAGGCAAATGAAATGTCCTCATTGGTCGTATGGGAATGAAACAGTAAAACAGCATGCAACGTGAAAACAAGTTCTGGGAAATGGCATGAAGAACTAGGGTTTTGGCTACAGTGAACTTCATCTTCATCCACAAATTCGTGAAAAAATTTTATGCCCAGAAATGGAAATTGAATGCATCATTCGAATCAGCCAACATCACACATCAAGAATACATCATTCATAATCACTAAATCAAGCTATTCAAGAAGAATCAAGCAAAAACAAATTTGAGCATCAACCTTTAAACCAACATAACTTTCAGCATACTCAATCATTTTCAAAACTATGACCACCAATGAACTCAGCATAAAGAGATCTCTCTAAAGCATGCAATAATTTAGAAAATAATGAGACTCGAAACCTTACTTGATTTTGAAGGAAATGATGAAACAGATGATTTGGTGATGAAAGCTCGAAACAGATGTCCAGTCAAGCTTGAAATGATGGATGAGTGAAGAAGTTTAGCTCAAGAATGCTTGGTTTTGCTCAAATCAAGATCTGCCATTAATGGAGCTTGTTGCAACAGCTGTGGAAAATGGTGTTACAGTGGTGATTTGAGGCTTGAAATGAGTTTGAAAATGATGGTATATGGTGTAGCAGCCAAGGCAAGGTCGTGTGCTTTGCAATTTTTCCAGAAAAGTTCAAAATGCCAAGATGAGAAATTTAGAGAACAAGTGTTTTGGTCTGCTTAGAATGAGGCTGCTAGGGTTCTGTCAGAGAGAAATTGTTGAATACATATGCTGTTTATGTTGCTAAGCATGATTAGTCCAAGTGGTAATTTAAATTTTGTTAAAATCACATGTTTTGCTAATTTGGTCCATTTCACTTAAGTGGTGAGGTGCATGGTGGCTGCAGCTCGAATTGGGCCTTCCAACATGTCTTAAACAACATTTCAGAACTTATTTGATTGGTAGAATTGGTTGGAAGTGGTTAATTTGAAGATTCACTTTTTCACCTCTCTTGAAATTAATTCATGCAAGTCCAAAAAGGCCATTTTGATTTGTAATGTTTTGGTGAATGATGATGACATTTTTGGAAAGAGGGGATCAAATGTGACTTGTTGCAAAAAACCCCACCCAAATTGGCCAAATGGTTTGAGAGATATGGCCTTTTGAAGTTCAAAATTTTTGGAGAATGATTTGATCATAACTTGCCAACCGTACATGGGAATTGAGTGTTCTTGGACTTTTTGGAAATGGGAGAACAAGATATTCAAATTTCATGTTGGGCAAAAATTCATTTGAAGCTTGTATGATGATGTAAGTTTAGGATCAAGAAGTTTCCATTTTTGGCAAATTCCAATTACAGGTCAACTTTCTATTTTTGGAAATTTCTTGTCTGACTTTATTTTCTTCACTGTGGATGCTTGACATGATAGATGAAGCTTGTATAGACATGAATGAGACCTCTCAGACCAAATCCCACCATCAAATCACTGATTAAATGGACAGTTGACCAAGTTTGACTTCAGTTGACTTTATTAGGGTTTTGCATGACTGGGCCATGTTCTGATGAATTCCAAACCCTAATCCCTTGAGATCTTGATTCCAAATGATGTCACAACTCATGTGAACTCTTGATGATTGATCATGGTGCCCAAATTCTTCAAGAATGGCCACCATCCATTGCTTAATGGCTGATTTGACTATTTGACTGATGATTGCTTCAGCTACAAGTAACATGGTTAGATGACAATATTTTTGTACTTTTTGGTTAGTAAACATATGAAAAGCAATGATATACAAATTCAAGACATGATTGGTGATCAAGAACCACACTCACAAGGCAACCTACCCACTAGGAGGGAAGCTAGGGCATGCAATGATCCTTGAGGCCATGATATGATATGCTATGGGCCATGAGGGATCTTAGGGCCAAAATTGGGGTCTTACATATGCCTACCGGATTCCTGTGGGGAATGTCGTCCAACTTTGTGCCAGAAGGCTTTGCGCCTACCTTTGCTTCCATGCCGGCATCTAGCCCGGTCATGTCCGTGCCACCTCCCGTTGTGCACACTTTGCCTCACGTAGAGGACACCATTTATCACTCCGAGCTGTCTGAGGGTACGTATGTTTATGAAGAGATGGATGAAATGAAAGATCAGTTTCTTGAGTTGTGCAAGGAATTGAAGACGCTTAGAGGTAAATATTTGTTTGGGAAAAGTACTGACGAGTTGTGTTTGGTGCCCAACGTTAAGATCCCGGTGAAGTTCAAAGTGCCTGACTTTAAAAAGTATAAGGGGAACTCTTGTCCGCTCAGTCATCTCGTGATGTATGCTTGCAAGATGTCTACTCAGACCGACAATGATCAATTGCTTATCCACTACTTCCAAGATAGTCTGACCGGCGTTGCGCTTCGTTGGTATATGGGATTGGACAGTGCCAACATTCACACTATCAATGACTTGGGGGAGGCATTTGTCAAGCAATATAAATATAATGTGGACATGGCGCCAGATAGAGACCAGCTGAGGTCTATGTCTCAAAAGGATAAAGAGACATTTAAAGAGTATGCACATCAATGGAGGGAGTTGGCTTCCCAGATCACTCCTCCTTTAGAGGTAAAAGAAATGACAAAGATCTTCTTGAAAACTCTGAGTTTATTTTACTATGGACGAATGATTGCTAGTGCCCCCAGTGACTTTACCTAAATGGTAAACATGGGGATGAGGCTTGAGGAAGGAGTCCGAGAGGGACGTTTGTCAAGTGATACGGCATCAACAAGAAAGAGGTATGATAGTAATTTTTAAAAGAAGAAAGACAATGAAGCTAATGCAATAAGTAGTGGAAGGCAGAGGAGGCCTCAGATCAGAAGGAATCCAACATCCCGTCAACACCATCATCATCAAGTATCTTCTGTTATCCCGGTATTTTCTAATCAACAAACAACGCCAGTTCAACAACAACAACGTCAACAACAACATCCGCAGCAACGAACGAACACCTACAACAACAACAATACCAACAACAATCATCAGCAACAAAACTTTGAGAGGAAGAAGGTCTCTTTTATCCATCCTTGGTTCTCAAGAACCTGATCCAACCAAGTGTAGCGGGAAATTCATGATCATCAAGCTATTGACAAGCTAGAGATCAATTAACAAGAGTCGCCACCGCACTTTTATTGTTTCCAAGGGAAAAGGGAAAAACTACGAACAAAACCCAAAAAAGTAAGAAGTTTTCAAATAAAAACTAATAAAAGTCAGAGATCACAGGTAAGGGGGTTGGTTACACAGAGGGAAGGTGTTAGAACCCGAAGTGTCCTAGGTACTCCTTCAGAGGCCTTTTTGTGTTCACATGTGTTTTGTACAAAGTGATGTTTACAAACAAATAGAATGGGGGGATGAGAAAAGATTCATTAATTATATTTTTGTGTTTGACAAGACCTTCGGACTTCTGCCTACATACCAACATGAAAATGAGGGATCAAAACCTCGTAGTTCGTGATACAAATTTAAAAGTGGATGCATTGCTTTTAACAAAAATTAGGTTTGAAAGGCACAAAGGCCTAAAAATTGTTTGAATGAGTTAGTTCTTTTTTTCTCTTTGAAAGTTTAAGTCAAGTATAGTCAAGTCTAATTACAAGTTTGATTTAAGAAAATAAGTTTGAAAATGCAATGGCATAAGGCCAAAGTTTCTATCTTTTTGCAAAAGAGGTCAAAGTTTAGAACAAAAGTAGTTTACACAAAGAAGATTTTGAAAATGGAGGGAGAGATTTTGAAATTAAAGAAATGGGGAGAAGATGAACAAACTACCCTATGCACAAAATTTAAAAGTTTAGAGTTGAAAAGATCTGACCAAGTCGGTAGCAATCCCATGGACAAAAATGTCAATAGAAACCCAGAATTCCCTTGGACTTTCATAATCAAGCAACACACAAATGCACAATTATATTATCTTGAAGAGAAAGGCATCAATTAAAGATGGCATCATCCAAGCTTTTCCATTCCATGATCTTCTTCAAAATAGCCCATGCAACAGATGAATTCCACAAGTCACAGGTTTAAAATAACAACTTCACAATGATCATGTTGCAGATGAATCTTAGAGAGATCTTCAAAGATGTATCAGAAGAATTTTCAAATTACAAGCATGGATCCTTGAACCAAAACATCTTCCAAAGGAAGGAAAAAAGGCTAAGTTTCCATACAATACCATGAAAGAGGGGAGACTTACAATCTCACTAACTAGAATGCTTATGCCTTTTATGTCACAAATTTAGCGCTATGTTAAGCAATCGTAATTAGACTTATGTAGAAGTCATAACTATTTGAGGTCAGGCAATAGAATTTTGGTGTTAATGCATGTTAGAGACATAGTATAATGGACTATGCTCATGAAACATACCACACACAAAAAAGAATATGCAAAAGGTGTGGCCTAATCTCATCCATACTCATGTTATATTTTAATTGAACTAGAATTAGGATTTTGAGATGTCATAGACCAAATGGAATGAATGAATTAAGAAGAGGAATGATATGAAGTGGGAAGGGGATGAATGAAATCACAAATTGGTCAAAGGAGGACTTTTACCAAATTAATATCATTCATTCATTTTGGGAGATGGAATGTACATTCCATCAATCCCCTAAATCCAATGATATTAATTTCACAAAGTCAAATCAACCTTGACCAAGGCCCAACAACAATAAGAAAACTCAAACAACTCAATACAAATGGTCAACAAAAATAATTGACATTTATTCAATTAAAAATAATAGAATAGTGCATTTAAATCAAATATGTTTTTGTCAAATTCCTAAAATCTCATCAAAACACCAAAGAAACGACCATGAGATTTATCATAGGTCAAACAAGGTCAAAGGACCATGGAGAAAAAATTTCATATTTTTTGGACATTTAAAAATATTTTTAAACAATTAAAAACAAATTCAAAATAAATTAATTCATGAAAAATATTAATAATGATCCAAAAAGTAATTTTAATTCATAATATGAATGAGAAAAATATTTGAAATTTTTTGGTGAAAGTCTCATATTTTTTGAATCAATATTGAATTTAATTTGAATTATTGAAAATAATGCAATTAAAATAAAAATTCAGAAAATCAAAAATACGTGGACCATCAGATCTCCCTCATTAATTGACGTGGCAGATCAGATGGTCCCTAGCGTGCATTCCACATGGTCATTAGTCAACATCGCTGCAGAGGTGGTAATTAAAACTAACGATCAAGATTAAAACAAAAGGAACAGATCATGTGGTTCAGAGCTTTGCCAACTCATCGCCGGAGCCAGAGCTCCGGTCATCTTCTCCGGTGGACCTCACCGGACTGGTCCACCATGAACCATCACCAAAATGAAAAACAAGGACATGATCTTAAAGAAATAATGGCACTGAGCTCGAATCTGACCTCAATTCACTCTAACTCCAAGTATATTGAGCGATACACGGAGTTGAAATTTGAGGTACATGAACTGAGTTGCTTCAATTTGACCTCAAAGCCACTCAAACTTCTTGTCTACATTGGTAGGACTTCAGACAACCAAAGAATCAATAAAATTAAGCAAGAATTTGAGAGAATCGAAGAGTTTAAAATTTTTGGAAAATACCTTCAGTGGAAGTCTGGATTCAATTGATCTTGATCTTGTTTGTGCTTGGTCTCACTCCACTTGCTTGCAGGAGAAGGATTGAATGGTTAAGAAGCCATGGATTCCTGGAGAACTGAATTTTAAAACAGTGGAAATTCAAGCTGAAATTCAAGAGAATTTTTTAGGCTTATCCTTTGCAAAGGGAGGGTTTGAGATGGGGGATCAAATCTGGCGCAAAGTTTTCTTCATTTCTGAGCATCTGAAGCTCTATTTATAGATGAAATGGTTGATAATTGCACACTTCAAATTACTTTCCAATTTTGGAAAGTGGTGATGCAATGGCGCATGGGCGCGTACAGGCCCATGAAATGATTGCTTGAGGTCCACAAATGAATATTGGATGTTCTGAAGTATGCTTGGATTTCAAGGCAAATGCACATTGATGTTTGAAGTTTGATCCTTGCCAAGTGATGTCACCCTGTTTAAGCCATGCGCAACCTATGTATTTCTTGTCCAAAATGAATGAATTTCAGCTCTTTGGAAAGGTGAGATCAAGAGGAACAACTTTCATGTTCAACACTTTTTCATTTGGAGCTTGGAACTTGGAGAAATTTGAGGTGGAAGTTTGGAAATGTTTGACATATCAAAAAATTTCTAAGTGTCAAGCCATATGTCTCAATATTCCACCTTGCTTAACTTCTTATATGAGATTCAAATGAGAAAAGTGTATTCAACAAAGTGGTATCTCTCTCAAAGACCTTCAAAATGGACACCAATTTCATGTCATTTGGATTTGAAATGATAGAGTTATGCATTTTTGAAGTTTGGAAATATCACTTGATCAATTGTATAAGTCAAAAGTGACCTATAATGTAACCTCATATCACATGCTCAAAAAAGTTGAATTAGCTCCCACTCCAAACATCAAAGTTGAAGTAGACACATTGAATTTGATTTTCCAACTTGTAAATCTTTCATCTCATAAAAATTGAGCAAGTTATGGCCTTGGGAAGCTGACTTTCAAATTAGGGTTTAGACAAAATGACCTATAATGTTTGAACATAGAAATTGATTTTCCATGCAAAACTAGCTCTATGTATCAACATGAAAGTTGTTTGGAATGTCATTTAGAGTAAGTTTTCTCTTGTAATCATTTTCATATGGTGAAAATTGTAGGAGATAGGGTCTAGGGAGACCCAGTTTTGATCAGATGAATTCATCTGGCCAACCCCCATCAACCAACTTGCTAATTTCCAATTCTCTTTGACTTTCTTGGCTCATGGTAGATCATATATGCATAAGATGATGAAATTTGAAGTTTCCCTTGATAAATTTGATCAATTGGTGAGATAGATTGTTGGAGAAGTTACTCAAGATACCCAGTCAAACTTGGGTTTCCAAGGCAAATCACCCTCAAATTCTTGAAGAAAACTTGATCAATATAACATGTAGAGATCATTGGGACTCATATAATATTTTCATAACCATTCTTGAATCAATTCTTGATTGTGGTCTTTGTTCATGAGGGTCTCAAACCCTAGATGTGAACTTGATGAATCAATGAGATCATGCCCTACCTACAAAAGAGTTAGGCAAATTGAAAGACATATTTTTGGTATTTTAGTTAGTAAAATGGTAATATACAAGTATGATATAATCACAAAGTGCGTGGTGATCTCCCCCAAAACAAACCCAATGGAAAAGGGGTAAAGGAGAATGCCACGACATGATCCCAATGCTAATGCTTATGATTGAATTGCATGAGGGATCTGTAGCGGGGTATTCGTCACCATTGGAGAAATTGACTAAATCCAAGGTAAATCATACAAAGTCGAGTCGCCACCGCACTTCTATTTATCCAAAGGAATGGTTAGAAAGCGAACAAAAACCTAAAAGTTTTAACAAAAACTAGTAAAAGAAACAAAGATCTGGGTAAGGGGGTTGGTTATGCAATGGGAAGGTGTTAGGCACCCAAAACATCCTAGGTACTCCTAGGGAGCCCTTTTCACACTTGTGAAGGTTTTTGTTTTGTGAAAATTTTATTTGTGCAAACATGATTGAAGAAATGAGAAAAGAATGTACAAGTTATTTACATTTTGTGTTTGGATGGATAAACCCATTGCCTACGTACCCTCTTATAAAAAGATTAGGATCAAAACCTCGTAGTTCGGGGTAAAAATCTCAAAAAACAAGTTCGTGAATTGATTGGTCCAAAAGCCTTAAGGTCTTTTGTTATCAAAGGGAGAAAACTCAACCTAAAACCACAAATCCACCATGTGAGGATAACTTCAACAAGCTAGTGAGGGGTTAACCCTATAATAAGCATGGAAGGCTTACAATCCAATCACTAAGGATGAGGTGAGTATTACATCTACCACAAGGATAACTCAAACCTAATAGCTAAAGGTTATGAAAGAGTTTTTAATCAAAGGTGGTCATTGGACCCACAAAAATCACTTGAAGTGAGTTGAATTTACAAATTAGAAGTATTCACAAAATGAGGTCAAAGTATGAATTAGAGTTCATTTACAATGAGTATTAGTGAAAAGAGTTTGGAAAATCAAAGGCATATGGCCTAGGTTTCTAATTTGAAAACAATGTCAATGTTTGCATAAAATAAGTTTGGCTTAGGTTAGAGATGAAGAAGAAGGGCTAAGTCCTAAAGAGAAACAAAAAGGTGAGGGATAAGAAATGAAAACCACACTAGGAGTTCCTCTCTTGAGATCATATAGATGATCCAAGTGGCTCCCATCCTTTGGAATAAGCAAGCACAAAGCATAAGCAATCAAACAAGTCTCAAAAGAGATCCTCAATGTATCTTGTATCTTCCACTTGGATGAACATAATAATGATTCTCAAATTAAGCTCAAAAGGAAACTCCTAGTTCAAGAGCACACACAACAAAAGTAAACAAACATCATACACTAGATCCATACAAGAGGCTGAAACAATGGGTGGGCTTTAGTCAAGAGGGGTCATATCAAGCTCGACAAACAAGCCAAACTGTAAAGGGTAATCTGTAGCTCTTAACAACTAACATTGAAAGTTAAGGTGAAGTTGATCAAAGAGGGTAAATGAGGATAAGACCTCATGCTCTTAACCCTGGCCGGGGTGAGCTCATGACAAAGAAAGCGTGGGGATCCAGAAAGCGGGACCCTATTCCACTTGACAGACTCTGGACAAAGATCTTGGGCACATGTTCTAGAGCATCAGCATGTAGTGCGAGCATAAAGAACGACTCACTGAATAACGGGGGATTGGCTACTAATCCCTTTTATCCGTCAATTACCTCTACTCTTGGAGGTCTTATCAAATAACACATGCCTCATCTTGGAGGTCTTTGGCACAATTTTAACAAACCCAAACAGAGCCTCTGAAGGAGGACTTGCCAGCAAAATGCCTGCCAAAAAGGTGACAGGACTTCAGACTACATGAAGTAAGAAGCTAACTACCTGAGTGGTGTATCAACCACAATCCAAGGCTCAATCAAGAGCAAAAGCAAGCAAGCAACTAAGGTACCTGTACAGAGACTAAACAATTAGTACTTCAGCCATACAACCGGAAAACAAACAGTGAAACTCTCTAACAGTTGCACAATTCAATGCATAAGTGCCTTGGCACTCAAATGAGCTCATGAGTTCACCACCTCAATTAGAACACTACAAAACAAACATAGGTTAGAACTCAAATGTATTTTGTATTCCACAATATCATCAATGAGTATCCACACCTGAAACAAGTGACAAAGTTAGTTTATGTACATCCAATCAACACAACAAAACACCAACAAACAATGTCACAAGAGATGAATTCAAAACCTAACCAAATGACCAAAACAGAACCCATCCTTCTACACATCACACATTCAAACATTCCATCTAATGTCCTCAAATAGACTAGCATCAAATCAATAATCAAATGCCTCAATTGGCCTATGCCATGCAATGACCAAAATATGCACAAAATGAACTTCCAACTTAGAAAATTCATATCAAATCATAAATGCATGCAAAGACTTTGAGATTTTTATGCAAGTTTCTTATGCTATGAACATTCAACATGCAAAAGATCAAATCCAGAATGATGCAAATGCTAGATGAACAAATATGCACCAATTCAATGTCAAAAATGTGACACAAATTGTCACATTATTCTCTATGTGTCAAAAGTGATGATAACATGTGAGAAAAATTCCAAACCAGTGACCAAAAATTCATGTCATGTATGAATGCCAAGCATGAAAAAAATTGGATCAAATGGCTCAACATAGAGAATTTCAAAATGCATTGAATGCAACATATCAATTTGGCATCACATGGGTTCAAAAATTCACAAATAAAAAATCCAGGCATCAACAAATCATGAATTCAGCATCATAAAAAAGTAGACATCCATACAAATCTATGAAAAAAAATTGGGACTCATTTGGATCATTTGGGCATTTTTTATGAATTAAATGAAACAAGCAAAATAAATGAAATATGCACATGAAAATGGAGGGAAAAGCAAATATTCAAATCAAATCAGAAAAAACAGGAACCACACGATCTGGCGCACGCTCAGATCAAACGGCTCAGGTTTAAACATAAAAACACGCTGTTTCACTTAACACACTCAGCATGCACATTCAACGTTCAAACACACGCGTGGCTCAGTCAATGTGTTCTCATCCAATCACGCTTCCACGCAGGGCACACATGGCACACACGTAAGCAAAAAACCCTAGCAATTACAGACGCCGGAGCTACAGCTCCGGTCGTCTTCTCTGGTGACAAGCACAGCGGCGCCGCCACAAAATTTTGCAGAAACTCACGAGGCCTATACCATTCGAACCGTCCTTCAACAAGGATTCCAAATATGCAAGTGGATCATCCTAATTCTCCATGGATTTTGCAAATCGAAGACAAGAAAATTCTAGATCCAAACTTTCAGTTAACCTAACAGCCTCAGTTCTTAACCATTTTCAATTCTAATCATATGTACATACTCCACACAACAAGATCTATCATTCTATGATCTAAAATCAACAAACGGAGAGGATGAAAATTGCATCACCTGGAAATGGAAGTTTCTGTTCACGCGTTCTCAAGAGCTCCAATGCTCTAGATCAACTCCTATACACCTCCTTTGAAGCTTTAAGCAAGAAGAAATGGTTGAAAACACTTGAATCCACTTCAATTTCCAAAATCCTTCGCCATGTTCATGCTCTTGATCTGCTTAAATTCTGGCTGAATTGCTCCAAACAAATGATGAATCTTGCTCAGTGAAGCACCAGGAACAAGAATATGCAAAGAGATTTGAGAATTATGTGGAGAAAATGGAAATTCAAAGAGAGGGAAAGTTGAGAGAATTCTTGAATTTTTGATCTGAAATTGTTCTATTCTGGCAGTTATGGTTAGGGTTTTGGTATTTATATGCCTTGCTAATGACCATGCTAATCATCTAAGCCAATTGCTAATCATGGTTAGTGAGATTTCATGCAACTTGAAAAAATGCAAATTAATCTTCCAAGGTCATAATGCACGTGACCAGCTCCATGTTAGTGTTTGAATCCACTCAAAAACATCCAATGGTCATGATTTGATGATTGTTTTGCTTGCATCTCAAGCCAAAAATGAATTGTGAAAATTTGCTTCCAAATGAACATGCATGAAATAATGAACTCTTGGCCATGATTCCTTTGCATAATTGAGCCAAATAATATCATTTTGAGATTCCTTGAACATGAGGAGCATTTTCCAAAAAGAATGAACCAATTTGGAGCATTGTATCAAAAGTTATGCCATTTTGAATTTTCATGCACACCTTGTGATCAAATGACCATAACTCCTCAACCATCCATCATATGGACATGAATTATGTCTTTTTTAAAAGGGGAGACAAAGATCTACAACTTTTATTTTCACCAAAAATCCATTTGAAACTTCTTTGACACTGACAAGTCAAGTTGAAAGTGGACCAAAAACTTGCCAAATTTGGAAACTTTGAATTATAGGTCATTTTCCATTTTTAGTAACTTTTGCCATGACCTTTGAATCTTCAAGATGGATGTTTAGAATGATGAATAGGCCCCATTTGAACATGATTGAGGTGTCTCAACTCATTTCCCCACCTCATAGCCCTCAATTGTCTGCATAGTTGACTTTTGGGTCCTCAGATGACCTTGAAATGTCTTGATTAACTTGGGCCTCCACCACTTGGTGAAATTGCTTCAAAATGAAACCCTAGCTCATGTAAGCTCTTAATAAAACTCATGTGATCCTCATCCCAAGAAAATACCTCATCTCTTGCACAAAGGATCTTCTTGAAGCTCTAGACCTGGTGATTGCTTAAGCTACAAACAACAGATGTTAGTGACATATTTTTGTGCTTTTGGTTAGTAAACAAAATGAGAAAAGCAATGATATACAATTCAAGCATGCTTGGTGATCTCAAACCACTCACAAGAGATCCCTACCTAAAGGGAAAGGGAGCCAAGATGCTCAATGATCCTTGAGGTAATCCAATGCAATGTTATGATGCCATGAGGGATCTTAGGGACAAAATTGGGGTCTTACAGATGCCCCTATTTAAGGTCATTCTAGCCGGAGAAGTGAAGGTTAAAATCTTCGTCTCGACGAGGTAGAATGGGCTTAAATAATAACAAAGAGACAAATTTTGGTCCCTAAGAGACCTCATGATGCAAATGTATGTATGCAAAACAAACAAACTCTGTGGGGATATGTGTCCACAAAGAAGAAAAGACATCCGGAGAAATCGACAATCCATGGGAGTAATACACTCACTAGGGATAGAGACTCTACCGGGGACTTTACTGGGGAATAAAGGGGAATAAAATGCGTGAGCAGGTCACGACTCGAACTTTGGGGAGCAGAATTCCAAAGGGAAAAAGCCAATGGAAAGATTCGAACTGAATCGAAGGTGCATGTGTTGGGGAATATGCCAACACAGCAAAACTATCCACAACGGATACCTCACTGGGGATGTCTAAAAAGATTCTCCTGGGGAAGCAGCGGGATGAGGTGTTACCGGTTACTAGGTAACAAGCTCAATGAGACATGTGATCTGATCACCAATATAAGGGTGAGAGAACAACAAGCTCGGGAAGAATGAATATCTAAGACCGGTATAAGGGTGAGAGATATCAATCAACCAAGTCATCTGAGGAAAACCTAAAAAAGGTATATCTCAACTCAGGAAAATCTGACTCCACAGGGGACCAAGGTCATAATTTGGAGCAGAAGGAAGGAACACTAGGGATACCGGTTACTGGGCATATAATAGGTGACCAACCAAAGCGTGAATTGGGGAATATTCCCAAAACACTCATCATCCAAAAAGAGGGCAGAACGCAAACTCGATTAAGGGATGGACATTCGATTCCAAAACAGGGATACGAATCTTAGTCGACTGGGGAAGACCAAAAGGCTTCGACCAAAGAGTGCATAAGCTATATTATCTATTACCGTCAGAACGTAGATAATATACTCGCATGGAAGATTATCCACAACTGGTTACTGGGTTAATAAAGGATAAATCAACCGAAAGAGAAAGGCATCGGGATACCAAAACTAGGTATATAATGATGACCAATCAAGGGAGCAACAACATTACCAGCAAACGGTAAATGAAAGAGGACACGCTGGGGATAAAATTGCTTAATCAGAGCAATTATCCAAAAGAAGGAGGGAATATCAATACCGAATATTGGATAATGATAACCGTCAAAGAGGGGATTACATCTATCGGATACTGGGTAGAAAACCACGGAAGAGTAACCGTCATCAACTAGGATGAACAACAATGTTAACTCTTCAAAGGGGAGAAAGTAGGGTTTACAACTACCGGTATAAGGGTAGAAAACCATGGAAGAGTAACCGTCATCAACTAGGATGAACAACAATGGTTAACTCTGCAAAGGGGAGAAAGTAGGATTTACAACTACCGGTATAAGGGTAGAAAACCACAAACTCCGCTGGGGATAAGATGAATGATTGCCGGTTACTGGGCAATTATTCATTTACCACAGGGAAGTACCAGACACAGTCTCGAAAGGCCAATTTAGGATCACACCAAAGAGGCAAACTGAATCAAGACTCATCCTAATGAGGATATAGCTCAATAGGGGAACCCATCCCAATATATGTGTTGGGAGGAAACGGAAACAACCGTCATCCACGAGGATATAACTCAGTGAGGAATGCGGAAGGAAAGATAAACGCTTTCTGCTTAAGGGGCTGACTCTATATTGAGGGATCAGACACCGACATCTGCTTGGGGAATGTATTACCAACTAGCAGAGGATAACAAACAATAGATATACGGCAAAAATGCAATATGAATATCCAAATGTTTGAAAAGTATATGCACATATGCATGGTTTATGTATGATGAATGCTGACAAACAGACATTTCTAACACAAACAGTTCCAAAGGAAAAGGCACACAACCGTCCGGTACTACATCTCAAGGGATAAAGCCCAAAATTCCAATGGAGAGTATCCAATCTGCCGGGGAATCAGAGATACCAGGAAATCACAAAATCTTTGGGGGATGAATCATCAGTCAATCCGGTTGGGAAAAAGATTCATTGCACAGACAAAAATTGCCACAAAAGCAACTTTACTAGGGAATCCATCTGAGGGAGATAAGGGGGAATTGGGGATCAAACACCAAGTACCAAATTCACCAAGGAAAACACCTGGTGAGGAGAAAAGATCGTTCTTCCACTGAAGGGGAGAGTGGTGAACATCTTAACAAGCATACCACTCAAGGATGAACCATCACAGATAAAGTCCACCACACCAACAACTCTATTGGGGACTTATCCGAGGAAACGAATGAATTCTGGGGATCAACCACCAAATACCAAATCTTCCAGAGAGGACACACCTGCTGAGGAGGGAAGACCACTACTCTGCTGAAGGGAAGAAATCAATAATCATTCTGGCCGGGGATAGGAGTTATAATGAGACCACTTCCACCATATGAGCAGCTCTACTGGGGAGTTTATCCGATGGATAAAGGGATCTGGGGGCCAACCACCAAAAACGAATCTTCCAGAGAGGACACATCTGTCGAGGAGGAAAGATTGTTGCTCTGCTGGAGGTCAGGAAGGTGAACATCTCCATAAGCATACCACTCGGGGATGAATCACAAAAGGGGCTCCGGAGGAAGAAGATACAATCATGCCAGGGATATGAACAAAAGTCTTACCCTGTTGGGGAGCATACCACCCTTGGGAGAGCACTGAGGATCTACTAAGTATCTTTTATCATTGTGAATGTTCACTTTGTTTAAAAAAACAAGTTATGAAAAATTCATTTATTCAAAACAATGATATTTTCTCAATTAAAACATGCAAAACATTTGTTGAATAGAAACAAATAAGAGTGAAAATAATTGGATAAAGGCTCGAATTCATTTGACGGAATGGTAGCCTCCAAATGGCAAGACTCCATAGATTTTTACAAGTTTGAAATTGGTGATATATATTGGAAAAGGGATACATTGAACATAATGACCATTTCTCCACCAATTCTGAATTCGATGTATTCGAAGCTTCGGTTGACGACGAATGAACAGGAATCTCTGACGGATGATAGATGTAGAACACAGTCTTGTCAGGATGCAATTACTTGCCAAATCCCTAATTTTTGCCTAGATTGCCCCAGGATGAGGTACTCAATCTAGCGGGATGCAAATATTCATTTTTTATGTCTCTAACTTTTGCCTGGATCGCCCTTTTGGGTTTTCAATCCATCGAGATGCTCATTTTTGCCTAAGCCGCCCTTTCGGGTTTTCAACTTAGCGAGTTATTCTGTTTTTAGTTTTAGGCGAAGTATTTCTTTACTGCATCTGAATTCAGAGGACGAGTGAAATCCTCCCCATCCATAGTTGTAAGTATCAAAGCACCGCCTGAAAAGGCTCTCTTAATAACATATGGACCTTCATAGTTTGGAGTCCACTTGCCCCTGGAATCGGGCGCGAAAGACAAGAATTTCTTGAGCACAAGGTCACCTTCTCGGAACACACGAGGCTTGACCTTCTTATCAAAAACTTTCTTCATTCTCTGCTGATACAATTGACCATGGCACATGGCAGTCAATCTCTTCTCTTCTATCAAATTCAGCTGGTCATAACGACTCTGAACCCATTTGTAAGACCCCAATTTTGTCCCTAAGATCCCTCATGGCATCATATCATATCATCACATTGCCTCAAGGATCATTGGACACCTTGCTTCCTTCCCTATGAGTGGGTCATCTTTTTGAGAGTGATTCTTGATCACCAAGCAATCTTTGCATTTTGTATGTCATTGCTTTTCTTTTTATCACTAACCAAAAGTACAAAAATATGTCATCTAACCTTTGTCTTGCAGATGAAGCAATAACAGGTCAAGGTAATCAAAGGCATTCATTGAGCAATAGATGGTGGTCATTCTTGAGATTTGGACCCCACAATCATTATCAAGAGTTCATATAAGCTATGATGTCATTTGAAGCAAAATCCCAAGTGGTAGAGGCTTGAATTTCATCAGAACATTTCCCAGTCATCTGAAGGCCTAGAAAGTCAACTGCAAGGTCAACTATGGATTTGGAGGTGGGAAGTGATTAGAAATACTTCATTCATGTTCAAACAAGTATCATTTGACATTTCAAACACTCACATTGAAGAATTTGAGGTCCAGTCAAAAATTTCCAAAAATAGCAAGAGACCTATAATTTGAACTTTCCAAAAATGGAAAGATTTTGAACCAACTTCAACTCATAATTACATCATTAAGAAAGATTCAAATGAAATTTTCTTAAACATGAAAGTTGTAGATCTTTCTTTCCCATTTCCAAAATGTCCAAGATCAGGAATTTCTAATGTGTGGTTAAGGAGATATGATCAAATCATGGCAAAGTGTGCATGGAACTTCAAATGGGCATAACTTTTCAACCAAAGCTCCAAAATGAGTGGCTCTTTTTGCATTGTTCTCCTCTTGACATCTAATTTCCAAATCATGCATCACATTACATGAATTGTCATCACATGATCACTTGTTAATTCATTGGCTTTTTGGAGGGAAATCACAAAATTCAAATTTGGTGCATTGTTTGAACTTTTTGACATTGCCATTGGTTTTAAAAATTGATTTTAAGAGAAAATGAATGGAATTCGTGTACTGTTCACACATGCATTCCATGCATAAGGTGAAAAACCATTTTTTGCACATACACCTCATTTGGTTAATCTCACTTAGCATTTGGTTTAAACATAATTACAGAATGATTAGCATATCATATATAAGAGTAATCATAACTGTTTTCAGGGGGGAACATTCATTTTTTCAGATCTAGATCCAAATTCTCCAAACTTTTCTCTTAAACTTTTTTGTAATTTCTTCAAACAAGAGCACATTCTATTGGTTGATTCTTGATCCTGAGGCATTTTGGAGTAGAATTGGACGTGGAATTGGAACAATCCGTGCCATATTGGAGCATACACGAAGCTTGAAGCATATATGGTGATTTCAAAATTTGCTGGATTCATGTGTAGTTAAGCTTCAAATTCATCATCAATCAACTCCATAAGCACTACAAAGAAGATTTGGAGCATTGGCTGGGCTTGTTGCACGAGATTCCAACTTCTGCTCTTCAAGAGGTCATGACTCGATCTTTCTATTTCTCAAATTTATTATGATATTGTTGTAGATCTTGATGTGCTGGTTATGCTGAGCTTTGACTGAGTTAGGTTGAATTAAAGTTTCACGTATGAGATTTCATTTGCTCGATTCTCTTTGATTTGGTTGATTCGTGCTTAGTTATTGTTTGATCCACAATCTATGTTGAAAGACCTACGTGATGATGTACTTGATTTGATTTTCTGTGAAAATTTTCTGGCAATTGCATGAACACATGCTACTGTTCATCTTCTTCGCGAGGAAGAAGATGAAGATCAACATAGGCCACGCTTTTCTGGCTTTCTGCAACGCTTTTCCGTTTCCATGCATGCGTGTCCTAGGGTTTGGTCATGATTCGTCCACGTATTCGCCATGCTTGCACATCCATTGGTCTGTATCGCTTTGACCATTGCCACGCAGCGTTGACCGGCCACATCACTTTAATGAAACGACGCGTTTCATTACTTGACGCGCATCATTTCAAATTCAACTGTGGTTTGATTCCTGGCCAGTGTATTTATTCAAATGCTTCATTATTTTCTCATTTTCCCTCCTTATTCCATATACCATGCTTCACATGTTTTTTTTTGTTTTTTTCTCATTAAAAATTCATATCAATTTCAAAATTAATCAAAAAAATACCAGGTTTTTTGCATATTAATCCTTGTTTTGTCTATTATTTTTTTATCATGATTTCACAAGTTGTGCTGGGCTGGATAATTTTTTGTGCTAGAATGATTGATCACATGTCTAGTTTTGACCTTGCCTTGCTTATACCTTTATGAAATGCTTGTTTCTTATCCAATGAACTTGAAATTTTGCATGATGAAACTAGACACATTGCTTGACATTTTGGTTTTGGTTTGACATTTTTCTCAATTACCATTTCTGTTTTATGAATGTGCTAACTTGGTGTGACAATTTGTGTCACACCTTTTGATGTTCAATTTGTACCATGTGATTACTATACCAAATGATGTCCAATGCTTCTGATTTTTTGGATGTTGATCATGATATATGTCTTGAATGTGCATGATTTTTTCCAGAATTATTTGAATCATTTCTTTTTTGATTTGAATTTTTCCTTCATGTTGATCACATATGAGCTTTAATATTGCCTTGAACTTCATTTGATCATGAAATGCATTTGGTGAATGATTCTGATATGAGACCTTTTGGAATGTGTCAATATGAGATTGAAGTTACTGTGTTAAATTTCAGCTCCTGTTTTGAATTTTTTCTCCATCTTTGACCCTAGGCTTTGACCTAGTGGTTTGTTGCTTACACTTGAGCTTTGATTTCAGGTTGAACATCCAAGTTCCATAGTTGATGATGCTTCATCATGTGAATATTGACATTTGCTTTTGATTACTAATCTTTCTGTGTTTTTTAGGTTGATGTTGACTCATTTGAGTTTGACTTTTGGCTTACACATTTTGTACATTGGGATTGTTTGTTGCTTATTGACTGTTGTTTGATTGTCTGAGTATTGTACTGATTTGTTCAGTGATTCCACAGGTACATAAGTTGCTTTAAGTTCATTTGAAATTTGCTTTGCTCGGTTGCTTAAACACTTAGGTATAACCTCTAATCTTCATGTAGTCTGGAAGACCTACTGTTATTGGTAGGCACCTGTCTGAAGTCCTCCTTAAGAGGCAATGTTTGTGTTTGTTTAATTTTGTGCCAAGCAGGAAAAGTCCTCTTATGAGGCAATTGGTAGATAACAGAGATGTGTAATCCATCTCCTGCTACTCAGTGTGTCATTCACCTTGCTCACACAATGTGTTGATGCATTGTGAATACTAACCCAAGATCTTATAGAGTCAATCATTTGTGGAGAAGAGTTCCAACTTTCTGAACTCCCACACTTTCTATTGTTTAAAGCTCTCCCTGACCAGGGATAAGAGCTATGAGGCACACCCCTCATCTCCATTTCATCTGCTTCACCCTAACACTCAATGTTAAGGTTAAGAGCATAAAATACCCCATTCTAGTTGGCTGTAAAGCCTAACCTTGCTTGAGCCTAATTGATTGTGTATAGTGTGTGCTAATTGACTTGTTTGTCTGCTTACCTGATTCATCTGTGCATATTTGCTTATGTGTGCCCTTGTGCATTTATCATCATTACTTGTATATCATTTCATGATCATAGCTCATTGCTTTGTGACACTTTGTTTGTCCATTGAGGAGTCAATTGTAAGTCCATTTATTGGCTATTGTTTCCTATGATTTGGTAGGAGTTGGGACTAAGACCATTGATTGGCATCCCATTTCCTTGGAGTCAAGTGTAAGACCATTAATTGGCAACTTGTTTCCTCTTGCTTGTTGCTTTTGTTATTTGCTTTATGTGAGGAGTCAGATGTAATACCATTGATTGGGTATCTGTTTTCTATGATCAAATGTGGAGGTGGACATAAGACCATTGATTGGCACTCCATATCCTATCTTTGTTTGATTTTGTGAGGAGTCAATTGTAAGTCCATTTATTGGCATTTGTTTCCTATGATCATTCCTTGGAGACTAGTATAAGTCCATAGATTGGCATCTGGTATCCATGTTTCTCTTTGTTTTAGGAGATTGGTATAAGTCCATTGATTGGCATCTGGTATCCATTTTGTTCTGTGAGATTGGAATAAGTCCATTGATTGGCATCCCGTATCCTGATACTTTGTTTATCTGTTATTTGCTTGTTGCCTATTCCAAAGGAATCACTTGAATCATCTACATATGATCTCAAGAGGTGAACATCTAAGAAGTTTTACTTCCTCACCCTCCCACCTTTTGTTTCTTTAAACTTCCATTTGCATGCTAACCCAAACTTGAAAAATATTGTGCAAACATTTTCATTTCTTTTCAAACTAGAAACCTAGGCTTTAGGCCTTTGATTTTCAAACTTCTTTTTCATAATACTTCTTTTGAATTGAATTCTAATCATACTTTGACCATCTTTTGTGAATAAATCTTAATTGGTTAGTTTCACCCATTCAATTGTTTTATGGCTTTGTCCATTCCTGATAAGTTTTCATACATTAGCCATAGGTTTGATTTATCCTAGTTGGTTGATGTTAATCTCACCTTTTGTCCTTAGTGATTGAATTGTAAGACTTCCTTGCTTATTATAGGGTTAACCCCTCACTAGCAAGTTGAAGCAATTCTCACATGGTGGACTTGTGGTTGTATAGGTTGAGTTTTCTCCCATGGATAACGAAAGACCTTAGTGCTTTTGTTTTAAAATCAATTCACTCCCTTTTTGGAAATCTTTTAGCCGAACTACGGCGTTTTGATCCTTACCTTCCATGGAAAGGTACGTAGGCAACGGGTTCATCCGTTCAAACACAAAAATAATAACTTGTACATTCTTTTCTCATCCCTTCAATCATGTTTGCACAATAAATATTTCATAAACAAATAACATTTCGTACAACAAGTTGTGAAAAGGGCTCCCTAGGAGTACCTAGGACGTTTTGGGTGCCTAGCACCTTCCCATTGCGTAATTAACCCCTTACCCAGATCTCTGATCTTTTCATTAGTTTTCTATGTGTAAAACTTCTTAGGCTTTTGTTCGCTTTTTAGCCATTCCTTTGGATAAATAAAAGTGCGGTGGCGACTCGATTCTTTGTATACTTTACTTTTGGTTTAATCAATAAATCATAAAGTGACGAATACACTACTACAGAAAAGTTGTGGTATGGTGGATTGTATCTATGTGTTTTCCCTACGGAATCCCCGCCAGAGTTGGTATCCCCAGCAGAGTCGCCACTTTTCTGTAGCGGTGTATTCGTCACTTTATGATTTATTGATTAAACCAAAAGCAAAGTATACAACGAATCGAGTCGCCACCGCACTTTTATTTATCCAAAGGAATGGCTAAAAAGCGAACAAAAGCCTAAGAAGTTTTACACATAGAAAACTAATGAAAAGATCAGAGATCTAGGTAAGGGGTTAATTACGCAATGGGAAGGTGTTAGGCACCCAAAACGTCCTAGGTACTCCTAGGGAGCCCTTTTCACAACTTGTTGTACGAAATGTTATTTGTTTATGAAATATTTATTGTGCAAACATGATTGAAGGGACGAGAAAAGAATGTACAAGTTATTATTTTTGTGTTTGAACGGATGAACCCGTTGCCTACGTACCTTTCCATGGAAGGTAAGGATCAAAACGCCGTAGTTCGGCTAAAAGATTTCCAAAAAGTGAGTGAATTGATTTTAAAACAAAAGCACTAAGGTCTTTCGTTATCCATGGGAGAAAACTCAACCTATACAACCACAAGTCCACCATGTGAGAATAGCTTCAACTTGCTAGTGAGGGGTTAACCCTATAATAAGCAAGGAAGTCTTACAATTCAATCACTAAGGACAAAAGGTGAGATTAACATCAACCAACTAGGATAAATCAAACCTATGGCTAATGTATGAAAACTTATCAGGAATGGACAAAGCCACAAAACAATTGAATGGGTGAAATTAACCAATTAAGATTTATTCACAAAAGATGGTCAAAGTATGATTAGAATTCAATTCAAAAGAAGTATTATGAAAAAGAAGTTTGAAAATCAAAGGCCTAAAGCCTAGGTTTCTAGTTTGAAAAGAAATGAAAATGTTTGCACAATATTTTTCAAGTTTGGGTTAGCATGCAAATGGAAGTTTAAAGAAACAAAAGGTGGGAGGGTGAGGAAGTAAAACTTCTTAGATGTTCACCTCTTGAGATCATATGTAGATGATTCAAGTGATTCCTTTGGAATAGGCAACAAGCAAATAACAGATAAACAAAGTATTAGGATACTGGATGCCAATCAATGGACTTATTCCAATCTCACAGAACAAAATGGATACCAGATGCCAATCAATGGACTTATACCAATCTCCTAAAACAAAGAGAAACATGGATACCAGATGCCAATCTATGGACTTATACTAGTCTCCAAGGAATGATCATAGGAAACAAATGCCAATAAATGGACTTACAATTGACTCCTCATAAAACAAAACAAAGATAGGATATGGAGTGCCAATCAATGGTCTTATGTCCACCTCCACATATGATCATAGGAAACAGATACCCAATCAATGGTATTACATCTGACTCCTCACATAAAGCAAATAACAAAAGCAACAAGCAAGAGGAAATAAGTTGCCAATTAATGGTCTTACACTTGACTCCAAGGAAATGGGATGCCAATCAATGGTCTTAGTCCCAACTCCTACCAAATCATAGGAAACAATAGCCAATAAATGGACTTACAATTGACTCCTCAATGGACAAACAAAGTGTCACAAAGCAATGAGCTATGATCATGAAATGATATACAAGTAATGATGATAAATGCACAAGGGCACACATAAGCAAATATGCACAGATGAATCAAGTAAGCAGACAAACAAGTCAATTAGCACACACTATACACAATCAATTAGGCTCAAGCAAGGTTAGGCTTTACAGCCAACTGGAATGGGGTATTTTGTGCTCTTAACCCTAACATTGAGAGTTAGGGTGAAGCAGATGAAATGGAGTGAGGGGTGTGCCTCATAGCTCTTATCCCTGGTCAGGGAGAGCTTTAAACAATAGAAAGTGTGGGAGTTCAGAAAGTTGGAACTCTTCTCCACAAGTGATTGACTCTATAAGATCTTGGGTTAGTATTCACAATGCATCAACACATTGTGTGAGCAAGGTGAATGACACACTGAGTAGCAGGAGATGGATTACACATCTCTTTTATCTGCCAATTGCCTCATAAGAGGACTTTTCCTGCTTGGCACAAAATTAAACAAACACAAACATTGCCTCTTAAGGAGGACTTCAGACAGGTGCCTACCAATAACAGTAGGTCTTCCAGACTACATGAAGATTAGAGGTTATACGTAAGTGTTTAAGCAACTGAGCAAAGCAAATTTCAAATGAACTTAAAGCAACTTATGTACCTGTGGAAACACTAAACAAATCAGTACAATACTCAGACAATCAAACAACAGTCAATAAGCAACAAACAATCCCAATGTACAAAATGTGTAAGCCAAAAGTCAAACTCAAATGAGTCAACATCAACCTACAAAACACACAAAGGTTAGTAATCAAAAGCAAATGTCAATATTCACATGATGAAGCATCACCAACTATGGAACTTGGATGTTCAACCTGAAATCAAAGCTCAAGTGTAAGCAACAAACCACTAGGTCAAAGCCTAGGCTCAAAGATGGAGAAACAATTCAAACCAGGAGCTGAAATTTAACACAAAGTAACTTCAATCTCATATTGACACATTCCAAAAGGTCTCATATCAAAATCATTCACCAAATGCATTTCATGATCAAATGAAGTTCAAGGCAATTTTAAAGCTCATATGTGATCAACATGAATGAAAAATTCAAATCAAAACAGAAATGATTCAAATAATTCTGGAAAAAATCATGCATATTCAAGACATATATCATGATCAACATCCAAAAAATCAGAAGCATTAGACATCATTTGGTATAGTAATCACATGGTACAAGTTGAACATCAAAAGGTGTGACACAAATTGTCACACCAAGTTAGGACATTCATAAAACAGAAATGGTAATTGAGAAAAATGTCAAACCAAAACCAAAATGTCAAGCAATGTGTCTAGTTTCATCATGCAAAATTTCAAGTTCATTGGATAAGAAACAAGCATTTCATAAAGGTATAAGCAAGGCAAGGTCAAAACTAGACATGTGATCAATCATTCTAGCACAAAAAATTATCCAGCCAAGCACAACTTGTGAAATCATGATCAAAAAATAATAGACAAAACAAGGATTAATATGCAAAAAACCTGGTATTTTTTTGATTAATTTTCAAATTGATATGAATTTTTAAAGATGAGAAAAAAACAAAAAAAAAACATGTGAAGCATGGTATATGGAATAAGGAGGGAAAAGGAGAAAATAATGCAGCATTTGAATAAATACACTGGCCAGGAATCGAACCACAGCCGAATTTGAAATGATGCGCGCCAAGTAATGAAACACGTCGTTTCATTAAAGTGATGTGGCCGGTCAACGCTGCGTGGCAATGGTCAAAGCGATACAGACCAATGGATGTGCAAGCATGGCGAATACGTGGACGAATCATGACCAAACCCTAGGACACGCATGTATGGAAACGGAAAAGCGTTGCAGAAAGCCAGAAAAGCGTGGCCTATATTGATCTTCATCTTCTTCCTCGCGAAGAAGATGAACAGTAGCATGTGTTCATGCAATTGCCAGAAAATTTTCACAGAAAATCAAATCAAGTACATCATCACGTAGGTCTTTCAACATAGATTATGGATCAAACAATAACTAAGCACGAATCAACCAAATCAAAGAGAATCGAGCAAATGAAATCTCATACGTGAAACTTTAATTCAACCTAACTCAGTCAAAGCTCAGCATAACCAGCACATCAAGATCTACAACAATATCATAATAAATTTGAGAAATAGAAAGATCGAGTCATGACCTCTTGAAGAGCAGAAGTTGGAATCTCGTGCAACAAGCCCAGCCAATGCTCCAAATCTTCTTTGCAGTGCTTATGGAGTTGATTGATGATGAATTTGAAGCTTAACTGCACATGAATCCAGCAAATTTTGAAATCACCATATATGCTTCAAGCTTCGTGTATGCTCCAATATGGCACGGATTGTTCCAATTCCACGTCCAATTCTACTCCAAAATGCCTCAGGATCAAGAATCAACCAATAGAATGTGCTGTTGTTTGAGGAAATTGCAAAAAAGTTTGAGAGAAAAGTTTGGAGAATTTGGATCTAGATCTGAAAAAATGAATGTTCCCCCCTGAAAACAGTTATCATTACTCTTATATATGCTATGCTAATCATTCTGTAATCATGTTTAAACCAAATGCTAAGTGAGATTAACCAAATGAGGTGTATGTGCAAAATATGGTTTTTCACCTTATGCATGGAATGCATGTGTGAACAGTACACAAATTCCATTCATTTTCTCTTAAAATCAATTTTAAAAACCAATGGCAATGTCAAAAAGTTCAAACAATGCACCAAATTTGAATTTTATGATTTCCCTCCAAAAATCCAATGAATTAACAAGTAATCATGTGATGACAATTCATGTAATGTGATGCATGATTTGGAAATTAGAGGTCAAGAGGGGAACAATGCAAAAAGAGCCACTCATTTTGGAGCTTTGGTTGAAAAGTTATGCCCATTTGAAGTTCCATGCACACTTTGCCATGATTTGATCATATCTACTTAACCATACATTAGAAATTCCTGATCTTGGACATTTTGGAAATGGGAAAGAAAGATCTACAACTTTCATGTTCAACGAAATTTCATTTGAAGCTTTGTTGATGATGTAATATTGAGTTGAAGTTGGTGCAAATCTTTCCATTTTTGGAAAGTTCAAATTATAGGTCTCTTGCTATTTTTGGAAATTTTTGACTGGACCTCAGATTCTTCAATGTGAGTGTTTGAAATGTCAAATGAGACTTGTTTGAACATGAATAAAGTACTTCTAATCACTTCTCACCTCCAAATCCACAGTTGACTTTGCAGTTGACTTTCTAGGCCTTCAGATGACTGGGAAATGTTCTGATGAAATTCAAGCCTCTACCACTTGGGATTTTGCTTCGAAATGACATCATAGCTCATATGAACTCTTGATAATGATTGTGGGGTCCAAATCTCAAGAATGACCACCATCTATTGCTCAATGAATGCCTTTGATTGCCTTGACCTGTTATTGCTTCATCTGCAAGACAAAGGTTAGATGACATATTTTTGTACTTTTGGTTAGTGATAAAAATAAAAGCAATGACATACAAATGCAAAGATTGCTTGGTGATCAAGAATCACTCTCAAAAAGATGACCCACTCATAGGGAAGCAAGCAAGGTGTCTAATGATCCTTGAGGCAATGTGATGATATGATATGATGCCATGAGGGATCTTAGGGACAAAATTAGGGTCTTACACCATTCAGCATCAGTCAACTTGGCTTCCATCAAGACTCTCATTGATGGGATCTCCACCTCTACTGGGAGTACGGCCTCCATGCCATAAACATGAGAGAAAGGGGTTGCCCCTGTTGAAGTGCGGACAGATGTACGATACCCATGTAAAGCAAATGGCAGCATCTCATACCAATCTTTGTATGTAACAACCATCTTCTGGATAATCTTCTTGATATTCTTATTAGCAGCTTCAACAGCCCCATTCATCTTGGGTCTATAAGGAGAAGAATTATGGTGTGCAATCTTGAACTCACTGCACAGCTCTTTCATCATCTTGTTGTTCAAATTAGATCCATTATCAGTAATGATCTTATCTGGCACACCATAGCGGCATATGAGTTGATTCTTGATAAACTTCACGACCACCTGCCTGGTCACATTTGCATATGATGCCGCTTCAACCCACTTAGTGAAGTAATCAATTGCTACGAGAATAAACCTGTGTCCATTGGACGCTTTTGGCTCTATCATGCCAATCATGTCAATTCCCCACATGGAGAAAGTCCATGGTGATGAGATCACATTCAGAAGTGTCGGAGGAATATAAATTTTATCCGCATAGATCTGACACTTATGGCATTTCTTCACATATTTGCAGCAGTCAGACTCCATTGTCAGCCAATATTAGCCTGCTCTTAACATCTTTCTGGCCATGGCATGTCCATTGGAATGGGTACCAAATGAACCTTCATGGACCTCAGCCATCAACAGGTCTGCTTCGTGTCTATCCACGCATCTGAGCAGAACCATGTCAAAATTTCTCTTATAAAGCACTTCGCCATTGAGGTAGAAGCTTCCTGATAATCTTCTCAAAGTTTTCCTATCTTTCACAGATGCCCCAGGCGGGTAAACCTGGTTCTGGAGGAAACACTTGATGTCATAATACCATGGCTTATCATCTTTCACTTCTTCAACTACAAATACATGAGCTGGTCTATCCAAGCGCATCACAGTGATATTGGGAACTTCATTCCAAAGTTTAACCACAATCATCGAAGCAAGTGTGGCAAGAGCGTCTGCCATCCGATTCTCATCTCGATGAATATGATGGAAGTCAACCTCAGTAAAGAACATTGAAATCCTCCTCGCATAATCCCTATATGGAATGAGACCAGGCTGATTCGTTTCCCACTCACCCTTAATCTGATTAACAACAAGGGCCGAATCACCATAAACATCAAGATGCTTGATCCTTAGATCAATGCACTCTTCCAATCCCATAATACAGGCTTCATACTCAGCCATATTATTCGTGCATTTGAAAGTTAGCCTTGCTGTAAAAGGAATATGTGTGCCCTGAGGAGTAATGATTACTACCCCAATACCATTTCCATGCTGATTTACAGCGCCATCAAACACCATACTCCATCGGGAACCAGGCTCTGGCCCTTCATCGAGTGTAGGCTCATCACAATCTTTCATCTTCAAATACAGAATCTCCTCATCTGGGAAGTCATACTGAACTGACTGATAATCCTCAATCGGCTGATGTGCCAAGTGGTCAGCAAAGATACTAACTTTGATAGCTTTCTGAGCTCGATACTCAATATCATACTTAGATAACAGCATCTGCCAACGGGCAATCCTCCCTGTTAAAGCAGGCTTCTCAAAGATATACTTGATTGGGTCCATTCTGGATATCAACCAAGTCGTATGATTTATCATATACTGGCGTAAGCACTTAGCAGCCCAAGCCAAAGCACATCATGTCTTTTCAAGTATTGAGTAGCGAGACTCACAACCAGTGAACTTCTTACTCAGGTAGTAAATATCATACTCTTTCTTCCCTGATTCGTCTTGCTGACCAAGGACACAACCCATCGAGTCTTCAAGAACGGTCAGATACATGATCAAAGGTCTTCCTTCTACAGGCGGAGACAGAATTGGAGATTCAGATAGATATTCTTTGATACTATCAAAATCTCCATAATCCACACACATCCGGACTTTTCCGTCTTTCTTAGGCACGGGCACAATATTGGCCACCCACTGAGGATACGTAGAAGTCACCAGAAACCCTGCATCAATTTGCTTCTAAACTTCCTCTTTGATCTTCACTGCCATATCAGGATGAGTTCTTCTGAGCTTCTGCTTCACAGGCACGCACTCAGGCTTCAAAGGCAGGAAATGTTGCACAATATCAGTATCTAGACCCGGCATGTCTTCATACGACCAAGCAAAGATATCAACATATTCTCGTAGCAATTCAATCAACCCCTTCTTAACAGATTCCTCAAGGAGTGCCCCAATCTTCACTTCTCGCACACAATCCTCACACCCCAAGTTGATTGTTTCCAGATTCTCAAGATGCGGCTGAATGATCTTCTTTTCATGCTCAAGTAGACGGGTAATCTCGTCAGGAATCTCTTCAACATCATCTTCTTCCACCTCGAATACAGGGAACTCAAAATTGGGAGATGGCGTTGGGTCATTATGTTCAATGGATTTGATCAACCTGCATAATGATTTTGGATATGAAAAAGCTTTTAGAAATCAAACAAGGCAAATCATTATGCAGATGAAAAGATTGATTTTATTCTATTTTTTAGGGTTTTATGTGATCACCAATTTCATGCAAAAAAGCGAAAAGGGAAAATAATTGGAAAAACAAACATTTAACATGAATTTATTGAATGAAAATATCATTGTATTTATGTTGCCAACAATGTCATCACTCCTCCTTTTGGCATGGGAGAATGGTTTTTAAACAAAGTGATCATTACGTTGACTTGTGGATAACTGTAGGAACATCCACAGTGACCCAATTGTTGCAGACCCCTTCAGGGATGATGAAATTGTCAGAATCCTCTGCATCCTCTTCCAAAATAGCAGCAGCTTCTTCTTCCTGACCGGTGTGGATAAAACTTCCACTCTTGAACAACCCTTTCTCATTGAAAACCCCAGAAGAAAAGCCTATGCCAGCTCGAGACTTATTGTCTTCCAGCTCAATCATTTTTCCTAGACCAGCAACTGCACCACACTCAATGGCCAATTTCGCATCTCTATAGGAAGTAAATGAAGGAGTTCTCTTCTCCACAGGCTCAGCTATAGATAAAGCTTGGAAAGGAGTTCCAACTTCATCCTCAGCATCTATGTACGAGAAGGAAGACAAGTGGCTAACCAGGAGAGCCTTTTCTCCCCCTACCACCACCAGTTTCTTGTTCTTCACAAATTTCAGCTTCTGGTGTAGGGTGGATGTCACGGCGCCAGCCTCGTGAATCCATGGTCTGCCTAAGAGCCAGCTATAGGATGGGTGGATATCCATAACCTGGAAGGTAATTTGGAAATCACTTGGTCCAATCTTGATCGGGAGATCAACTTCCCCAATCACAGTCTTTCGAGACCCATCGAAAGCTTTCACAACAACCCCATTCTGCCTCATAGGAAGCGCTTGATAAGACAGTTTTGAGAGAGTGGTTTTGGGAAATACATTCAGTGATGACCCAGTATCCACCAGCACATTGGACATCGCGTCATTTTTGCAATTCATGGATATGTGTAAAGCCAAGTTGTGGTCTCTTCCCTCCTCATGGAGATCAGAGTCACAGAAACTCAAATTGTTACAAGCAGTCATGTTCACAATAATGCTATAGAACTGTTCTATAGTGACATCATAATCGACATATGCCACATCCAAAACTTTCTGCAGAGCCTCTCTATGTGGTTCTGAATTCAGGAGTAATGATAACACAGATATCTTGGATGGCGTTTGTAGAAGCTGGTCTACAGCATTGTACTCACTCTTCTTGATGAGCTTCAGCATCTCATCACAATCTTCTTTCACATTGCCGCTTGGGCCAACAGAAGTAGGAGTTTTTAGTACAGAGGAGGGTTTAACAACAGGTGCCGGATTCAGAGAATTCACCGCATTCCCAATCGGGCGCTCATCAAAATCAACCTTAGCTTGGGGCTTCGGTGGTGCTGAAAACACACGACCGCTGCGGGTCAAACCACTTACGCCAGCAATATTCACAACAGAGGAGGATGGCAAAGTCACCTCTTTCCCATCTTCTACAGCAACAACATTGTAACGGAATGGGATTGCCTTTTCAGAAGAATAAGGCACAGGACCGGCAGGCTTAATGATCAAGGAAGGAGAAACCTTTTGCTTGCTACCATCATACTTAACGATAACAGGCTCGGGCATCCTGAATACTGGGGAAATTACGTTGACCTCTGGCTCATCTTCGTCAACATCCTATTCTGAAGGAAATCGATAACTCCCTCATCCAGCATTTCCTGAAGATCTTTGCGCACCTGGTGACAACCCAATCGGTTAACAGGGCAGATTCGGGATTTATCATGATCGTGCTCATAGTGACTGTAATCGCATAGCAAACGATGCAACTCAACCAACGATTGTCGAATATGACTGACATATTTGACCTTGTACTTGCTAGGGCAGCCCTGGACCATGTTGACAGATTTCCCATGCTCGGGCAATGGGTTCTTCTTCACATTAGGACGTACGTCCTCAAAGCACAAAATGTCGCACCTCACAAGGTCTTGAACCTTGGTTTTCAAAGGATAGGAATTCTCCACGTCGTGGCCGGGAGCACCAGAGTGATAAACACAATGCAACTCAGGCTTATACCACCACTGAGGGTTAGCAGGTATAGCTGGTGGGTCTCTCGGAGTAATCAACTTCCTCTCTATCAATGAGGGATATAACTCTACATACGTCATCAGAATCGGATCAAAAGTGATCTTCTTCCTCTCGTAACTCGTGCTGGTTGGATTACTGTTTTGAGGCTGATAGGCCTGCTGTTGAGGACGATGCTGTTGTTGTTGATATTGCTGAGGTGATTGCTGATTATTGTTGTGTTGCTGATACTGTTGATTATCTCTGAAAACAGGTGTTATATGAGCCACCTGGTGCTGGTTACCGGCGGGACGCACAGTCTTCCTCCTCACAGAGGGTCTTCTAGGTTTCACATGGGAGGTCACAACATGTGCCTCTCCATCTTTCTTCTTTGCAAACGCCCCATAATGTTTGGCAGAAGAGCCTTCTTCCTTGGTCAGACGTCCTTCTCTAACCCCTTCTTCTAGACGCATCCCCATATTCACCATCTCGGTGAAGTCAGAAGGAGCGCTAGCAATCATCCGCTTATAATAGAATGAATTCAAGGACTTTAGAAAGATCTTGGTCATTTCCTTCTCTTCTAGCGGAGGCACGATCTGTGCTGCAAACTATCGCCACCTCTAGGCGTACTCTTTGAATGTTTCTTTGTCCTTCTGGGACATGGCCCTTAGCTGATCCCTATCGGGAGCCATATCCACGTTATACTTATATTGCTTGACGAAGGCCTCGCCAAGGTCATTGAAGGATTGAATGTTCGCACTGTCCAGACCCATATACCAGCGTAGAGCGGCACCAGACAGACTGTCCTAAAAGTAGTGGATGAGCAATTGGTCGTTATCAGTCTGAGTTGACATTTTCCTGGCATACATGACCAGGTGGCTGAGAGGACAAGTGTTCCCCTTATATTTTTCAAAGTCAGGGACCTTGAATTTCACGGGAATCTTCACATTATGAACCAAGCACAGTTCGGCAGCAGACTTGCCAAAGAGATCCTTTCCTCTGAGAGTCTTCAATTCCTTGCGAAGCTCAAGAAATTGGTCGTTCATAGCGTCCATCTACTCATGGACATCTGGGCCCTCAGATGGCTCAGAATGATAGATGGTCTCGTCTACCCTAGGCATGGTATGCATGACAGAAGGAGGAACAGCAAGGACCGGGCTAGATGCCGGCATAGAAGCAAAAGTTGGAGCAGGGCCCTCAGGCATGAAATTAGGAGGCATCCCCCACGGAAACCCGGTTGGCATAGCTATTGGAACAAAGTGTGCCCTGGCTGTAGGCACAGTTGAGGAAACAATCTCAGAAACGACTGTCCTCTGGGGAGGAGTTGAAGGCGTTGGAGAAGACTGGCTCTGGGCAGCTAGGAATGATTCCATCAAAGCACTCAGTCTGGCGACTTCTTCTTTGAGTTCACGATTCTCTTGCTCTAGATGATCCATCAGTCTTGAAGAGTTGGCTCTAGTGTAGTACCGGTGAGTCAGCTTGTCTTCAAAATAAATGAAGAACACAGAGTTAGACCACAAGACCAGAAGCCGGGAACAAAACCTGCTTATGCATATGATGCATGCAATGCTTGTGCATATGATTTGTTTTTTTATTTCAAAGGAACTCTAGGGTTTTATTTGCAAATTTTGGAAATATTAGCTCTTTATCACATATGGAAATATCTCATCAAATAATATCAGGGAAAAGAAGTACAGCATTGTCAATCATATACAAGAGAGAAGGAAAGTAATCATCCTATGGATCCCTAGAAACAATCATCTAATGCTCGGGATATAGGAAGATAAGTTGCACAAAGCTTCTTCACTTCCCTCTCATAGGCTGCCTCCATATCTGCCTTTTCCTTGGCGAGTCGGTCATACTTCCTCTTCCAAAACTTGGAAGACTGGGGAAGTAGAGAAGTCCATGCATCATTAGGGTCATCAATAACTTGATGCTCGAGGAACTCTATCAAAGCATCCTTCTCCTTAATTTGCTGAAGCAACTCTTCCCTTTCACGGATCCAGGCACGTGATAGGTCTTCGTCTCTCAACTCCTCTAGTCCTTGGTTAGGGAGGGTTGAAGGCCCAACCACAACCAAAGGTGTAGGTCTCGGATACTCGTAAGGCATGAGATACTCATATGCTCTCTTCCTTACCGAAGCAGTGTACGGCTCCAAAGCGATGCAATTCTTAGGACCCAACTCCTTCCTTCCTTTCTTATGAACCTTGCACCAAGCGCGAACCATTCTGCCCTTCAAGCCTTGGGGATCTTTACCCTCCCGAAAGAACACACCCTCTAACGAAATGTTATTAGGTTTATCCTTTAGGGGGAACCCAAGCTGACGACGTGCTAAAACAGGGTTGTAGTTAATCCCACCACATGTACCAAGAAGAGGCACATTGGAGAATTCACCACAAGAGTCGATAATCTGCACACCATCATACACACGGTTATACCAAGAGATATCATCATTAGTGAGAGACATAAGTCTCGTGGACCACCGTAGACATCCCTTGTTCTCTTTGAAGGCGACCGTCTGAGGTAAGTGAGAAATAAACCACTTATACAACAGAGGCAAACAACACACAATAGCACCACCACCCTTTGCATTCCTCATATGCAAAGAGAAATAGGTATCACCCAACAGAGTCGGAACGGGACTAAGAGCAGAGAAGATCCTAATAGCGTTCACATCCACAAACTTGTCGATGTTGGGGAACAATACCAATCCATAGATGAAAAGTACAAATATGGCTTCAAAGGCATCCTCACTCATGGCCTTCCCATAAACAGTAGCTTGAGCAAGGAGGAACTCAGAAGGGAGACCTTGAATTCCACCTTTGGTAGTCATATGAGCACCAACCAGAGATTCATCTATGTGCAACATGTCTGCTATCTCTTGAGAAGTAGGAGTACTCTCCAAGCCACTGAACGGCAACTGATCCAGGATAGGTATACCCACGAGATAGGCATACTCCTCCAAGGTAGGCAAAAGCTGAAAGTCCGGAAACGTGAAGCATCGGTACAAGGGATCATAAAACTGCACCAATACGCTCATCAACCCTTCATCCACCTGAGTAGTCAGAAGAGGAAGAAGCTTTCCAAAACGAGCTTTGAAACCCAAGGGATCTAATACATAGGATGTCAGATTCCTTAACTCTTTCAAATCTGGTTGCCTGAAGCTGTACTAGGGTTTAAACCTGCCAAACATGTTCTACAAGAGGTTCCCATAGTCATCATCCCATCTTTCGGATATTATCGGAGAAACGAATACTCGTATTCCAAAAATATTCTCAAGAGAGACTCTTATGAGTGTAGTATCGCGTAACAATCGTATCAAATCTTACATTTGAACAACCTTCGCACTACATCCTAAAAATATGCCAAGATGGGTTTGGTAAACTAAGGTCCCTGGCTTCTAAGGTCTATATTGGAAAGAGTAATGTCTAACCACAACTTACTTGTGTGACATTATTGATCCCAACATGACCTCCACCAAGTCAATGGACTTGCAAGTCGACTTGCTAAGGAATAACTACACACAAGTCAACAAGACTACGCCATTCTCCTATCCTAAGTGCACTCGAGTCCGGGTATAGAAATCATCTCACAAAGATCACCAAGCATGCAAGGAATTAAATTCAAGCAAATCAATCATTACATACAATACAGTAATCCCGAATTGCACAAAAATATGTCACAAAACAATATAATACAACAAGCATGAAAAGTTGGCAAAACCCACTAGGAACTTATTTCCCCAGCAGAGTCACCACTTTTCTGTAGCGGGGTATTCGTCACCATTGGAGATATTGACTAAATCAAAGGAAAATCATACAAAGTCGAGTCGCCACCGCACTTCTATTTATCCAAAGGAACGGTTAGAAAGCGAACAAAAACCTAAAAGTTTTAACAAAAACTAGTAAAAGAAACAGAGATCTAGGTAAGGGGGTTGGTTATGCAATGGGAAGGTGTTAGGCACCCAAAACATCCTAGGTACTCCTAGGGAGCCCTTTTCTCACTTGTGAAGGTTGTTTTTTTGTGAAAATTTTATTTGTGCAAACATGATTGAAGAGATGAGAAAAGAATGTACAAGTTATTTACATTTTGTGTTTGGATGGATAAACCAATTGCCTACGTACCCTCTTATAAAAAGATTAGGATCAAAACCTCGTAGTTTGGGGTAAAAATCTCAAAAAACAAGTTGGTGAATTGATTGGTCCAAAAGCCTTAAGGTCTTTTGTTATCAAAGGGAGAAAACTCAACCTAAAACCACAAATCTACCATGTGAGGATAGCTTCAACATTCTAGTGAGGGGTTAACCCTATAATAAGCATGGAAGGCTTACAATCCAATCACTAAGGATGAGGTGAGTATTACATCTACCACAAGGATAACTCAAACCTAATAGTTAAAGGTTATGAAAGAGTTTTTAATCAAAGGTGGTCATTGGACCCACAAAAATCACTTGAAGTGAGTTGAATTTACAAATTAGAAGTATTCACAAAATGAGGTCAAAGTATGAATTAGAGTTCATTTACAATGAGTATTAGTGAAAAGTGTTTAGAAAATCAAAGGCATATGGCCTAGGTTTCTAATTTGAAAACAATGTCAATGTTTGCAATAAATGAGTTTGGCTTAGGTTAGAGATGAAGAAGAAGGGCTAAGTCCTAAAGAGAAACAAAAAGGTGAGGGATAAGAAATGAAAACCACACTCGGAGTTCCTCTCTTGAGATCATATAGATGATCCAAGTGGCTCCCATCCTTTGGAATAAGCAAGCACAAAGCATAAGCAATCAAACAAGTCTCAAAAGAGATCCTCAATGTATCTTGTATCTTCCACTTGGATGAACATAGTAATGATTCTCAAATTAAGCTCAAAAGGAAACTCCTTGTTCAAGAGCACACAGATAAAAAGTAAACAAACATCATACACTAGATCCATACAAGAGGCTCAAACAATGGGTGGGCTTTAGTCAAGAGGGGTCATATCAACCTCGACAAACAAGCCAAACTGTAAAGGGTAATCTGTAGCTCTTAACCACTAACATTGAAAGTTAGGGTGAAGCTGATCAAAGACGGTAAATGAGGATGATACCTCATGCTCTTAACCCTGGCCGGGGTGAGCTCATGACAAAGAAAGCGTGGGGATCAAGAAAGCGGGACCCTATTCCACTTGACAGACTCTGGACAAAGATCTTGGGCACATGTTCTAGAGCATCAGCACATAGTGCGAGCATAAAGAACGACTCATTGAATAACGGGGGATTGGCTACTAATCCCTTTTATCCGTCAATTGCCTCTACTCTTGGAGTTCTTATCAAATAACACATGCCTCATCTTGGAGGTCTTTGGCACAATTTTAAACAAACCTAAACAGAGCCTCTGAAGGAGGACTTGCCAGCAAAATGCCTGCCAAAAAGGTGACAGGACTTCAGACTACAAGAAGTAAGAAGCTAACTACCTGAGTGGTGTATCAACCACAATCCAAGGCTCAAGCAAGAGCAAGAGCAAGCAAGCAACTAAGGTACCTGTACAGAGACTAAACAATTAGTACTTCAGCCATACAACCGGAAAACAAACAGTGAAACTCTCTAATAGTTGCACAATTCAATGCATAAGTGCCTTGGCACTCAAATGAGCTCATGAGTTCACCACCTCAATTAGAACCCTACAAAACAAACATAGGTTAGAACTCAAATGCATTTTGTATTCCACAATATCATCAATGAGTATCCACACCTGAAACAAGTGACAAAGTTAGTTTATGTACATCCAATCAACACAACAAAACACCAACAAACAATGTCACAAGAGATGAATTCAAAACCTAACCAAATGACCAAAATAGAACCCATATTTCTATACATCACACATTCAAACATTCCATCTAATGTCCTCAAAAGGACCAGCATCAAATCAATAATCAAATGCCTCAATTGGCCTATGCCATGCAATGACCAAAAATATGCACAAAATAAACTTCCAACTTAGAAAATTCATATCAAATCAGAAATGCATGCAAACACTTTGAGATTTTTTATACAAGTTTCTAATGCTATGAATATTCAACATGAAAAAGATCAAATCCATAATGATGCAAATGCTAGATGAACAAAAATGCACCAATTCAATGTCAAAAATGTGACAGAAATTGTCACATTATTCTCTATGTGTCAAAAGTGATGATAACATGTGAGAAAAATTCCAAACCAGTGACCAAAAATTCATGTCATGTATGAATGTCAAGCATGCAAAAAATTGGATCAAATGGCTCAACATAGAGAATTTCACAATGCATTGAATGCAACATATCAATTTGGCATCACATGGGTTCAAAAATTCACAAGTAAAAAATCCAGGCATTCACAAATCATGAATTCAGCATCATAAATAAGTAGACATCCATACAAATCTATGAAAAAAATTGGGACACATTTGGATCATTTTGGCATTTTTTATGAATTAAATGAAACAAGCAAAATAAATGAAATATGCACATGAAAATGGAGGGAAAAGTAAATATTCAAATCAAATCAGAAAAAACAGGAACCACACGATCTGGCGCGCTCTCGGATCAAACGGCTCAGGTTTAAACATAAAAACGCGTTGTTTCACTTAACACACTCAACATGCACATTCAGCGTTGAAACACACGCGTGGCTCAGTCAATGCGTTCTCATCCAATCACGCTTCCACGCAGGGCACACATGGCACACACGTAAGCAAAAAAACCTAGCAATTACAGACGCCGGAGCTACAACTCCGGTCGTCTTCTCCGACGACAAGCACGGCGGCGCCGCCACAAAATTTTGCAGAAACTCACGAGGCCTATACCATTCGAACCGTCCTTCAACAAGGATTCCAAATATGCAAGTGGATCATCCTAATTCTCCATGGATTTTGCAAATCGAAGACAAGAAAATTCTAGATCCAAGTTTTCAGTTAACCTAACAGCCTCAATTCTCAACCATTTTCAATTCTAATCATATGTACATACTCCACACAATAAGATCTATCATTCTATGATCTAAAATCAACAAACAGAGAGGATGAAAATTGCATCACCTGGGAATGGAAGTTTCTGTTCACGCGTTCTCAAGAGCTCCAATGCTCTGGATCAACTCCTATGCACCTCCTTTGAAGCTTTAAGCAAGAAGCAATGGTTGAAAACACTTGAATCCACTTCAATTTCCAAAATCCATCACCATGTTCATGCTCTTGATCTGCCTAAATTCTGGCTGAATTGCTCCAAACAAATGATTAATCTTGCTCAGTGAAGCACCAGGAAGAAGAATATGTAAAGAGATTTGAGAATTATGTGGAGAAAATGGAAATTCGAAGAGAGAGAAAGTTGAGAGAATTCTTGAATTTTTGATCTGAAATTGTTCTGTTCTGGCAGTTATGATTAGGGTTTTGGTATTTATATGCCTTGCTAATGACCATGCTAATCATCTAAGCCAATTGCTAATCATGATTAGTGAGATTTCATGCAACTTGAAAAAATGCACATTAAGCTTCCAAGGCCATAATGCACGTGACCAGCTCCATGTTAGTGTTTGAATCCACTCAAAAACATCCAATGGTCATGATTTGATGATTGTTTTGCTTGCATCTCAAGCCAAAAATGAATTGTGAAAATTTGCTTCCAAATGAACATGCATGAAATAATGAACTCTTGGCCATGATTCCTTTGCATAATTGAGCCAAATAATATCATTTTGAGACGCCTTGAACATGAGGAGCATTTTGCAAAAAGAATGAACCAATTTGGAGCATTGTATCAAAAGTTATGCCATTTTGAATTTTCATGCACACCTTGTGATAAAATGACCATAACTCCTAAACCATCAATCATATGGACATGAATTAGGTATTTTTGAAAAAGGGAGACAAAGATCTACAACTTTCATGTTCACCAAAAATCCATTTGAAACTTCTTTGACATTAAAAAGTCAAGTTGAAAGTGGACCAAAAACTTGCCAAATTTGGAAACTTTGAATTATAGGTCATTTTCCATTTTAGTAGCTTTTGCCATGACCTTTGAATCTTGAAGATGGATGTTTAGAATGATGAATAGGCCCCATTTGAACATGATTGAGGTGTCTCAACTCATTTCCCCACCTCATAGCCCTCAGTTGACTGCATATTTGACTTTTTGGTCCTTAGATGACCTTGAAATGTCTTGATTAACTTGGGCCTCTACCACTTGGTGAAATTGCTTCAAAATGAAACCCTAGCTCATGTAACTCTTTATAAAACTCATGTGATCCTCATCCCAAGAAAATACCTCATCTCTTGCACAAAGGATCTTCTTGAAGCTCTAGACCTGGTGATTGCTTAAGCTACAAACAACAGATGTTAGTGACATATTTTTGTGCTTTTGGTTAGTAAACAAAATGAGAAAAGCAATGATATACAATTCAAGCATGCTTGGTGATCTCAAACCACTCAGAAGAGATCCCTACCCAAAGGGAAAGGGAGCCAAGATGCTCAATGATCCTTGAGGCTATGCAATGCAATGTTATGAGGCCATGAGGGATCTTAGGGACAAAATTGGGGTCTTACAGGATCTTAGGGTCAAAATTGGGCTCTTACAACTGCCCCTATTTGAGGACATTCTAACTGAGGAGGAAAAGGTTAAAATCTTCATGTCGACTCAGTAGAATGGGCTTAAATAATAACATATAGAAACAGATTTTGGTCCCTAAGAAACCTCATGATGCATGTGAATGCAAAAGTTAATGCTCTGTGGGGAAATATTGCCACAAAGGAAAAAGAAAATCAGAGAGACCAAAAATCCACAGGAGCACAATGCATTCCGTGAGGAAAACTCACTGGGGAGAGACTCTGAGGGGCTAAAAGTAGAGTTATGCGTAGTCCAAGATACGACTTAAAGTTGTTGGGGGACTAGAGGAATTCCATACAAAATGAAAAGACTCAGCCAGGGAAACAAAAGCATCTGCAGGGGATACGAGTAAGTCAGGATAAAACAGAAGTACTCGAATCATGCAAGGGAAAGCGATTTCACTAAGGAAATGCGCACTCAACTCAACTGGGGAGAAATGAACTTCAACAAAGGAGGAGCAGAAATCTATTATCTACTACCTATTACTAGGTAAGGAGATAATAAAGATCTGTCAGAGAGACCATCTATCATTGGTTAGGATGAACATATCAAGGATGACTCACTGAGGATCGCCAGGAGGGAGTATTCATTACCGGTTACTGGGTAAGAATAGCCTTGCTGGGGACAAATGCGAAAAAAATAGGATTTACAACTACTAATTACTGGGCAGAAGACCAAGGGTGAGAGTATCCGTCATCGATTAGGATGAACATATCAAGGATAAACTCAACAGGGAAGAAACTACGTCACCGGTTAAGATGAACATATCAAGGATAGACTTGCTTGGAAAATGTCAAGGAGGATACCCATTATCGGTTAGGATGAACATATCAAGGATAAACCAACTGAACAAAAGGGTAGGAATTACATCTATCGAAATCGGGATAGAAAACCGTCAGAGAGAAAATCTGTCATCGGTTAGGATGAACATATCAAGGATTATCTCTGCGAGGGTACAAAGTAGGATTTACAACTACCGATTACTGGGTAGAAGATCACCAAGAAAAGGAAACCCGTCATCGGTTAAGATGAACATATCAAGGATTAACTCTCTGAGGAACAAATTAGGGATTACAACTACCTTTTTACTAGATAGAATACCAAAAATGAGAATATTTGTCACTGGTTAAAGTGAACATATCAAGGATAGACTCTTGTGGGTGAAAAGAAAGATATCCGTCACCGGTTAAGATGAACATATCAAGGATATATTTCCCGGGGACTTCACTGAGGAGAGAAAAAGGTACTTTTGCCAGGTATTGGACAAGAAGTAACAAACTGCAAACTAAGAAGAATATTACCAGTTACTGGGTAATAGACTCTTAGGGGACCAAAATATCTATCTAGGTAAGGGCTAGAAAGAAACAATCAATCAAAACTGAATCCATTGAGGACATAAGTCAAGGGGAGTAATTCCATCCAACAAATTTACTAGAGAGGAAACTGAAATAACAACCATCCACGAGGAAACAAACTCAGTGGGGAAACAGAGAAAGGTTAAAGTCTTTCTACTTAAGCGGGTGACACTCTACAATTGAAGGAGGATAGACACCAGATTTTGTATAGGGATAAAGTACCCCCATAACAGAGAATGAGAATATCAAACAAATCAAATATGAAGATGCGAGATATGAAAATTATGAAATTTTATGAATGTATATGTATATGTGTATATGATGATTATGCTGACAAAACGATCACAAAGGATACAGAGGTGTCGCAAAGAAATTGAACCACCGGTACAATCCTTGGTCAATCCACAAAATATGGAGACAACTGCCAGAGAACAGAGAGATCACCATCCCAAAGGGCTCAACCTTAACTGAGGATGGAGGATATTTGCTGAGGATAGAACATCCAATCTGTGAGGAGTTTTTGGTCAACACCATAAAATAATGGGAGACAACCCTACAGAGAAAAGAATCAACAAAAGCTGCTCAGAAACCAGGAGGAAACTCTGACTGGGAGAAAATTGAGTGGCGACTGGTGGGGACATAAAAGCGATCTACTGGGGAAGATCAAACATCTCTGAAGATCAACCTTACAGAGGAGATACAAGCTTCGCTGGAGATGTACAAACTCCGCTGGAGAAGGCAGAAACTCTGTCAGGGAAAACAACACGCCGCATGGTATCTGAATCTATCAACTCAGCTGGGGACGAGGAAAGGAATTTCACTTAGGATCAACCACTCCGCCGAGGAACTGAATCAACATAAACGTCTAGGGTTACCCTAAGAGTTAACTTCTTGGGGAACTACGAATGTTTCACACTTAAGGACTTGTTATTTATTGAAATGTTGTTGATATTCCTTTTACTTGCTTTGGAAAAGTTCTTGATTTTCTATTTTATAGAAAACTTGATTTTGATTTAAAAATTAAATTTTAAAATGATCATAATAAAATTTAAAACTAATGCCTAAAATAAATAAGAGTAGAAGCAATTTGGATAAAATCTCAACTTTATTTAATGGAATGGTAGTCTGGAAATGACAAGACTCCATAGCTTTTACAAAGTTGAAAATGGTAATTTACATGGAAAAGAGTTACATTGAATACAAATGATCCTTAATCCCTCTACCAACTCTTGATATCCACTGTACTCTTGGCCGCTGTTGGAGATTAACTAATGTCAACCCTTGTGCTCAAACAAGTCTTCAAGATCACTGAAGATTAGCAGAATGCATTTACTTGCCATAATACCTAATTTTTGCATAAGTTTCCCAAAGGTGGATTACTCAACTTATCGGGAAATTTCTTTCTGTTTTATGTCTCTAGTTTTTGCCTGGATCGCCCTTTCGGGTTTTCAATCCACCGAGACGCTCATTTTTGCCCAAGCCGCCCTTTTGGGTTTTCAACTTAGTGAGCTGTTCTTTTATTTTTAGGTGAAGTATTTCTTGACTGCATCTGCGTTCACACGACGAGTGAACTCTTCACCATCCATAGTTGTAAGAATCAATGCACCACCTGAAATGGCTCTCTTGACAACGTATGGGCCTTCATAAATGGGAGTCCATTTTCCTCTAGAATCTGGCTTGAATGTCAAAATCTTCTTGAGCACAAGGTCACCTTCTCTGAACACTTGAGGTTTGACTTTCTTATCAAAAGCTTTCTTCATTCTCTGCTGATATAGCTGACCATGACACATGGAAGTCAATCACTTCTCTTCAATCAAATTCAACTGGTCACACCTGGTTTGACACCATTCAGCTTCAGTCAACTTGGCTTCCATGAGCACACGCAATGAAGGAATCTCAACCTCTACTGGGAGCACTACTTCCATACCATATTCAAGAGAGAAAAGGGTTGCCCCTTTTGAAGTGCGGACGGATGTACGATACCCATGTAAAGCAAATGGGAGCATCTCATGCCAATCCTTATACGTAACAACCATCTTCTGGATAATTTTCTTGATGTTCTTATTTGCAGCTTTAACAGCCCCATTCATCTTGGGTCTGTAGGGAGAAGAATTATGATGTGCAATCTTGAAGTCTTTGCAAAGAGCTTCCACCATATTGTTATTCAAGTTTGATCCATTGTCAGTAATGATCTTACTTGGCACACCATAACGGCATATGATCTGATTCTTGATAAACCTTACAACGACTTGCTTGGTTACATTTGCATATGATGTCGCTTCAACCCATTTTGTGAAGTAGTCAATTGCCACTAAAATGAAACGATGTCCATTCGAAGCTTTGGGATCAATCATCCCAATCATATCAATTCCCCACATGGAGAAGGGTCATGGGGAAGAGATAACATTCAAAAGTGTCGGAGGAACATGAATCTTATTGTCATACCCCAATTTTGTCCGGGCATTTTAAATCTTCAGAAATTTGATTTAAATTTAATTGGCATTACATACACAACATGACATGCATTTCATCATGAATAACACCTAAAATATCAGTCGGAATAAATTTATTGAAAATACAGACAAATTGGTTAAACCATTTCTCAAGAATGTGCAAAATCGGCGGGTAAAAAGTTTCAAAATTAAAATTGCAGAAACCAATATTATTTATCTATGGTTCATGTAGTTCAAACTGGTGTGCTCATTATATTTTTCAGCGACTAATTTGATTGCATTTTGACCAGTCTGAGCCTTTTAACTGGTGAAAATTTATTTCAAAATTTAAAGAAACGCTGTATTTTTTTAATAAGTATATTTTGTGATGATCATTTTAGTGTGTCCGATTTAATTTTTCGAGTAAATTTATATCTGACTTCTATTTATAATCGGTCACTAATTTTCTTGGTTCAATTATTCAACTAAAGTAACTAGAATTTATTTAAATCAAAATATTTATTAGAATTTTTTAATATTTTTTTTAAATAATAGTTATTGTTTTCACATAAAATAAAATAAGATTAACATTGGATTCCTTGTAATATTTGACATCTGGTACCCATAATCCCCCCAACGGTAATAATAGAAAAATCCAGCTTGCACTCTCTCACACACACACGTCTCTCACACTCCCTAAACCACCACTCATCAATAACTACCTCCACTCTCTCTCAGAGGCAACACATACGTCTCACTCATAACCCACTCACTATTCACAACTTTCTCATCTAACTCTCTCAAGATGAAAATGAAAAAAGAAATTAAAAAAAGAAGAAGGTTCACCTCTCACGTCTCACTGACGTAGCCCTCACTCACAATACTCTCACTCTGAACGAAAATAAAAGAAAAAAGTAATACTCACTTCCTCTCTCAAAATAGATTCTCTCTCCTCGTTCAAAAATAAACGAAAAAAGGAAAAAGAAAAACAGAAACAGAAAGAGAAAAAGGGAGGCGAAGAGCTCCTCTCTTCATCTTCTTCGCTCACAAACTCCAGGAACCATTCCTCTTTCTTCTTACTCTATCACCATCACCTTCACCCACTCCTAACCGCGTTTCCACCACCGCGCATCACGAACCTGCAGCGCCTTCATCCTCAAAACAACCCAAATCATCTCCTTCACCACCATCGCTCTCGACGAACCTTCCAACCCTTCTCCGTTTAGACGCCGTCACAACACCGCAACAAACCAACAACACTGTGAGACCGCTTCCGCGAAACCACGCTCTTCTCCTTCGGATTTTTGTCCAGATCCATTCGGATCAACACCGACAAACACCGACAAACCCTGGCGATCTCCTCTCTTCCAAAACCCTCTGATTTAGATTATTGCCTCAAAGGTGAAGCATCTGGTGGACCTGTGGATTTATTCCGAAACCAGGTGAGGCGAAGTAACTACTGACACAATGGGGGTAATTTTTGTTGTCTTTTTATTTTATACTTCATTATTCAAGTTTTATTTGATTCTAAATAAATCATATAATATGTTGGATTGAGCTCCCTTTTGCTGTAGTTCTTCATTCTGGAAACTATAAGTTAAAGATGGCATTGATGTCTATGCTCATAAGCTTGTATAATGTGTTGGATTTTTCTAATGAGGCTTTCATCATTTAATAAGCAAGTGAGAGGAACTCTTAGGATCACATAGCATTCTTTGAGTTTTGTCTACAGTTTAAGACTTGATGCTATTGTTATAAGTCGTAACAGTCGTGGCTCTTCGCATGTTATTCCATCTAAGTGTTGATTCCTGTGATTTTGAAAATTCTGCCAAAATTATGAATGTTTTTCTTGATACAATGGCTTTTTGCATAATTATGGGATTGGTAAGATTATGGCCCTTTTAACTGGTTCCTTCATAATAGTTAAGCAAGCAAAAGTTTATATTCACATGTACAACAATGCGTTAGTAGTACCTTGACTATCCCAAAGGCTTTCGGCCAACGTTTTTTCCCAAATATATTAATGATAATCCAAGTGTTCAATTAACATAACAAAGTCTATGTTAAGTTGGGTTGTTTATAATTTTTGAGCTTCAATAACTCATTTAAGTTTGTGACAAAATTGGTATTATCCTATTGTGATTTGGTTGGAGTCAAATATGGAATAACGATTAGTCCATTTATAAGAGTGAACAGAAAAATATAATTTGTCTGTTTGTTTTTGTAAGTTTCATATGCATGAATCACTTTGAAAAGCCAAGATTTTTGGAAAGACATTGTAAAAAAAATAAGGTTGAATTGCTGTTTAAATTCCATTACATCTAAATTGGATTTTTATGCGAAACCGACAAATTCATGTCGCTATACCATCAAAATATCAGTAAATTAATTGTATATTTTCACCGTGTTTCGATCTCACATACGACATTCCAATTTCATTGTCACTATGTACAAACCGGTTTCGGAGCACATTGTGACTGATTCGATTGAATCCATTAAGTTAACAATTGACATTTATTTTATCACTTTTAATTAGTTAATTAATTAAATTTTGATTAATTAGTTAATTTTGATTAATTAATTTTGATTAACTCAATTATTTTGATTCAATTAAATAATTTTGATAATTAATCTTAATCGATTTCATTAATTGATTTAACCCAATTTTAATAAATTAACTTTGTTAATTAAAAACAGGTTGATCGATTTCTTTTTCCACCATATTTTCATAATAAAAATTCGATTCCACTCCATGTCATCATCAATCCAAAACCACAAATAAATCGCACAATTCTCGATTTAACATCGAGCCCATTTTTAAACACCCTTGTAAGTCGATCGCTTTTAGCATTGCCATCAACCTCACATAGCTTACTCTTGGGCTTTCTTACAACGAGACCTAGTCGATCGTTAATTGATCGATTAGATGATCAATTCACTAAATAAAATCCATTTTGTTCGTAAACTCCAAATTAAAACCTCGATCCAATGTCGAGTATTCTCATTCAAATTAAATAAAAATACCCAATCACAATCAAATACCATTTCATTTGGGAAATGAAAAGGGGGATGGTTTTGAGTTTTCAACTCTTCTCCTCGATTATATGAATATGAGTTTTCTTACTCGGTTAGTCAAATAATTGTCATTTCTATCCATCTAACACAATTAAATCAATTACTTTTCATAACAATGAAATGAAAAAGGGAGATGGTTTTGAGTTTTCAACTCTTCGCCTCGATTGTTTGAATACGAGTCTTCTTACTCGGTCAGTTAGACACTCGTCATATCTTTACAAACTTCTAAACCAAATTAAATCGAAACACTTTCGTAATAAGTGAAATGAAAAGGGAGATGGCTTTGAGTTTTCAACTTCTCTTCTCAATTGTTTGAATACGAGTTCTCTTACTCGGTGAGTCGAACAAATTTTCATTTTTCCACCAACTTATAACTTAATCAAATCATTTTCATAATAAGCTATACAAAAAGGGAGATGGTCTTGAGTTTTCAATTCCTCTTCTCAAATGCTTGGATATGAGTTGTCTTACTCATCCGTTCGTGTACTTGTCGTTTATCTAAAATACATCAACCATCCATAAAACTATTTTCGTAATCACTTAGATGAAAATGAAAGTGGTCTAGAGTTTTCTATTCTCTTTCTCAATTATTAGGATGCGAGTTGTCTTACTCGACTATCCGAGTATTCGTCATCCATTTAAAATATCCTTAACAATCATTAAACCCTTTTTATAATTAAGTATGAAAAAGAAAGCGGTCTAGAGTCTTCTATTCCCTTTCCAGATTATTAGGATACGAGTTGTCTTACACGGACATCCGAATAATTGTCATCCAACCAAAAGTATCTTAACTCATCAAACATATCCTTTTCTCGCCCTCGTGCGATCGAAACAAATCAATTAAAAACATCAAACACATCAATTCAACTTGTCACCCCGTGTGACCAAAACTCTATTAAAAAAGAACACTGTTAAACCTTTCTAATACGCACAACAAACTAGTGCTAGAGCCTCCACCGAGAGTAGACGAGCCAACATTAGCCTTTAGAACGCCGACCTACACAGTCGTTCATCAAACAGAACACACCAATTATTCGTAGTTGCCCGAACTACGAATGCTCTGATTTCCTTATTGCACCATAAGGATACCTAGGAAGGAGATTGATGTATCTCCGTGAGCACACTAATAAAAAACCTCCCTTTTCTCCCTTCTGAGGTCTTCATCCATATCTATTATCAACTCTAATTACTCGAAGAAAACAAACAACATAAGTTAACACTCAAATCGCAAAATTGAACTAAAAGGTTCCGGTTGAGTACAACGGACGTGAGGGGTGCTAATACCTTCCCCTTGCGTAATTAACTCTCGAACCAGAATATGTTTGTGACGACCATTATTCACTTTTCAAAGGTTTTGTCGATATTTTCCTATTCCTTCATTGGATTAAATAAAGTTCGGTGGTGACTCTGTTCGAACTAACATTTTTCCGCGTCCATCGTGAGGTATCGCATTTTTCGAGGTGTGACTGATCGCGACTCTGCTGGGGACAATGCTCCAAGCAAGAGAGAGTGAAGCCTAGCTTAGTTCAATATTTGTATTGAATGTTACTCTTGTTTGTTTGCTTGTTACCTTTATTCTATTATTATTCTGTTGTAATTATTGTCTTATGGTTTATTTCCTATGATACTATTGGGGTTCTCTGATTGTGGGTACTTTGTGAGATACATTATCTACCTAAGCCTGAGAAAAACCATAAGTTTAAGTTGGTGGTTGCGTAGTGGACGCCCACAAGGAGTCTTCCATGTTGGGAACATACGAAGACCCCGCCTAGAGGAAATTCTCTTGAGATATTATTGTCCGGCGAGTCTTCATCATGGCGATGGTGTCTCAAGTTGGATCAATGACTCTAGGGACCTTTTAACCTACTATACCCGGTGGTTATGTCGTATTAAGCTACGAAGTTTCATACTTGTTGGGTTAATACGAAAACCCCAATCAGATGAGATCCCTCAGACGTAATATTACCTTACAGTAATATTTCCAACCTCGACCTATGACTCTGAGAACCTTGGACTCGAGAGTTGCATAGTAGAATCCCCCATGGAGCCTTCCTTGTTGGGATAGTACGAAGACCTCGCCTAAGATGAGATTATCTTAGGGGTATTACTGTCTGACGAGTCTTCGTCACGGCAATGACGCTCTCTAGGAGAATCGATGACTCTAGGAACCTATTAACCTTAGGACCTACCCTTGGGAATTTCAGTAATCAGAGAAACCCCTACTTCTTCCTTTTACCCTGATGTACACGACGTGTGAATGATCTTGAGTATTTGTACTCCTTTGCAAAAAAAATGGCAAAATTCATACATTTGCATATCATCAGCATGCATTGCATATCATTTCTCAGGAACAAAAACTTACACCATATTCTACCCTTTGTCCAGTAACACTGACTACTCGACATCGGTACGAGACACGCTGCAACTACAGGATGACACTCGAACAACTTGAAGCAAACCAGATTTCGATGAGGACAGACATGGACTCCATGCAAGCGAAAATGGACCATTTTCTTGAAACCATGTTGCTCCTAGCTCAGAAGGAAAAGGATGCGGAGACTAGCATCGAAGCCAAAAAGGTTGCTACTCAGTTTGGATCACCATCGCTTAGTATCCCTGGAGTGATTGACCTTGATGGTAACCCTAATCATCCTAGAGGAGGACCGACCCCTATTCCTGTTCCCATGGACAATGTGAACCCCCATGAGCATTTTGCTACATCTTCTCGACATGGATCCATGATGGGTGATGAAGATCCGTATGACGCTTTCTTCATGCCACAACCCGTCAAACCTGTTGTTGGAGGTCTCCTAGACCCAGCTGTTGAGAGACTCCATGCTTTGGAGGTTCACATTACTCCCGGTTTGGACGCTATTGACATGTGCTTGGTACCAGGCCTCGTGATTCCACAAAAATTCAAAGTCCCAGACTTTGACAAGTACAAAGGGATCAGCTGCCCTAGAACCCATCTCAGGGCTTACTGTCCCAGGATGGTTGCCCACATCAGTAATGATCAACTCCTCATTCATTACTTCTATGATAGCCCAGTGGGGTATCCTTGGAGTGGTATATGCAGCTAGAGAGAGGACATGTCCAGTCATGGAGAGATCTCGCTGAAGCCTTTCTTAGGCATTATCAATACAACCCTGATCTAGCACCCAATTGCACACAGCTGCAAGACATGACTCAACACAGTAATGAGTCATTCAAGGAATACGCCCAGCGTTGGAGAGACCTAGCAGCTCGTGTCCAACCTCCTCTCCTTGATAAGGAGCTAATTAATATGTTTATGGGAACTTTTCATACTCAATACATGGAGAAAATGGTAGGATCCAGTTTCCCAATTTTTGCTGAGGTTGTCTCCGTGGGAGAACAAATCGAGAGCCAGATCAAGAAGGGACAGCTACCTAGCGCTGCCAATGCTTCAAGTTGGATGAAGAAACCTTATCCTAATTTCCCAAAGAAGCCAGAAGGTCAGACCAACGCCATAATGAGAGGAGGAGGATATAGGACACCTCTGTATGTTTCTATGCCTTACCATCAGGTTGCCGCTTGCATCCCAAGACCATATCAGCCACCTGTCGCAACCTGACAAATACAGTGTGCAAAAAAACATCCGGCGAAAGAAAATGATAGAAGAGTCGCCACCGTGCGTTATTTATCCCAAAGGAGGGAAAGGAAACGCTCGAAGTAAACCTGAAAAGAGGAAAGGAAAAGAAAAGGTCTCGCAACCAAATCTTGGGTTCGGGAGTCGGTTATGCGAAGGGAAGGTATTAGCACCCCTACGCATCCGTAGTACTCTACGGGATCCACTTTTGTAGTTCTTGTCTAAAGGGTGTGAGTTTATCTTATGCTGTTTAATAAAAAAGGGGTTAAATGAAAATGACTCGCGCGGATGTCGCATCCACTGCATACGTATCTCATCTGAATATGAGAATCAGAGTCTTCGTAGCTCGGCTGACCTATGGGTTGGGGGGGTGTGCTCGCTAAGACATCGCGTCTTATGCCTACGTATCTCATCTGGAATGAGAATCAGAGCAAGCCGTAGTTCGGCTAACTACGGGGTTATGGATTGGGTTTTGGACGAACGACGTTACTACGCAATCTACCAGATGCTCGACCTTTGGAGACTTACTCGCCTGTAGTAGAAGGAGTAAACGTGTGTTTAGGAGAAGAAAGATCAATGAAGGGTTAGGGTTTGAGATGCTCATGCAAAAAGGCAGTCCTTGACGAAGGAACCTGCATAAAGTAAACACACAAAACATTGCCTCCTATCGAGGTCTTCCAGCTAAGAAAGCGGTAAAAATACGGGAAAATGTAAAAGTACCACATGGATAAAGATCCGAAGTAACAGTAATTAACGGAACAAGGAAACCCTAAGATCCTTCCAAGCTAACATTATCAAAGAAAGTGGGTCAGTACAGGTAATCGGAATGAACCTCCAGGGGTTATCCCACAAATAAAGTGGGAAACCACACAAGTTATCCCTGCAAAAGTCATGTGAGCCCTCACAAAAACTCAACAAACAGGTTAGAGAAACAAAATAGGGTAATCAAGAGTTGCCCTCAAATCAAAATGTAACCACATGAATCATGCCCTTTCAATTCACAAAAAGCTCACCAAAAGCAACCAAGGGTAGGAGGCCTAAACCTCTTGTCAAACACATACATCAAAAGGGTATCAAATTCACCCATAATACCTCATACATTCAGAGCATTCAAATTGAAGGCATAAAGATGGTGGATATAGGGCAAATCTGATTGGAGAGCTTGATTGAAATTGAGTTGCACCCGCGAGGTTTACAAAACAATCTTTAGGGTTTATGTGAGGCAGAGGTGATTCTGTGCAGTTGAGTTCCCTTCAGGGTTTGGAGGTTGCTCTGAAATCTGTTAGCTCTTCTCTCACTATCTTTTTCCTGTCAGGGTAATAGGAATAGAATATGAATTGAATAGGAATGAATGTTTGTTTCACTAAAACTCTGAATTTATAACCTGATTTTTGTGGACCTGTGGGCTCAAATGAGAGAGGTCCAAGTCCAAGATTTTCTTTTATTTATTTATTTATTTATATATATATATATATATATATATATATATATATATATATATATATATATATATATATATATATATATATATATATATATATATATATATACATATACATATATATATACATATATATATATATATATATATATATATATATATATATAAATATGTATATATATATATATATATATATATATATATATATATATATATATGTATATATATATATATATATATATATATATATATATATATTTTTTTTTTTTTTCTTGTTCTTTTTTTTCGTTTTTCGTTTTTTTTTTTTCGTTTTTTTTTTTTTTTTTTCAAAACACGTGGGCTTCGCCTAGCGAGCATGACAGCTCATGAACAAACCTTTGCTCCTTCAAGATTAACGTTTTGACTGACGAATAGACCCCTGTTGGAAGTAACTCAAGTCTTTCCCTTGTGTTGACTGGTCATCTAAATAGAGCCCACAAAGTGTCCTGGGTGATGTTCAAGCTTCTTGGATCCGATTCCGATTGCCATGATGAAATGCAAATGCTAAATGACTTAAAAATGAATGCATGCATGAGGTGTAAAGCGTATGCTTCCAGGAAAGATGAAGGGTAAATTTTGGGGTATTACAGCTGCCCCTATTCAATCAACTGGAGACCTGGAAAGAAGATAGCAGCGGCTTTCATGCTTTCGAGGTATCAAGGGATTGAATACAATAAAAGCCCGAAAATTTGCTCTGAAGTGAAGTGAAGTAACAATGCCTGTCAGAATCGGCAAGGAGGTGGTCTTGAAAGAAGAATTCGTCTGGTACGGTGAGAGTCAGTCTGAATACCGAAAAAGAATGTTAACCTGGATACCAAAATAAATGGTAACACAGAAATAACCATGGCCTGAATGCCGCTCATCAGTCTGAATACCGAAAAAGAATGTTAACCTGGATACCAAAATAAATGGTAACACAGAAATAACCATGGCCTGAATGCCGCTCATCAGTCTGAATACTGGAAATGACTTCGATCTGAACATCGGGAGATATGAGATTATTAATATCGGTTTGAACACCGAGAGGCTGGCCTGAATGCCACAAGTTGCGTCGACCTGAACGTCGGAAACTTCTTCGATCTGAACATCGGAAAATTGGCCTGAATGCCACAAGTTGCATCAACCTGAATGTCGGAAACTTCTGCGATATGAACATCGGAAAACTGGCCTGAACGCCAAAAGTTGCATCGACCTGAACGTCGGAAACTTCTTCAATCTGAACATCGGAAAACTGGCCTGAACGCCACAAGTTGCATCGACCTAAACGTCGGAAACTTCTTCGATTTTAACATCGGAAAACTGGCCTGAACGCCACAAGTTGCATCGACCTGAATGTTGGAAACTTCTTCGATCTGAACATCGGAAAACTGGCCTGAACGCCACAAGTTACATCGACCTGAACGTCGGAAACTTCTTCGATCTGAACATCGGAAAACTGGCCTGAACGCCACAAGTTGCATCGACCTGAACGTCGGAAACTTCTTCAATCTGAACATCGGAAAACTGGCCTGAACGCCACAAGTTGCATCGACCTGAACGTCGGAAACTTCTTCGATTTGAACATCGGAAAACTGGCCTGAACGCCACAAGTTGCATCGACCTGAACGTTGGAAACTTCTTCGATCTGAACATCGGAAAACTGGCCTGAACGCCACAAGTTGCATCGACCTGAACGTCGGAAACTTCTTCGATCTGAACATCGGAAAACTGGCCTGAACGCCACTTCGGTCTGAATACCGGAAACTTCATGCCTGTCAACATTGGCAGAAATATGGAACGATAATAGAGGCGGCGCATGGGCCAATGACACTTGCTAGGGATAACAAAGGTAATTCATGAACAATCTTCAGTCAGAGTACTGGAAACAACTTCTGGCTTATCACTTGGGATACCAAGAATGTTTTATGTTTACATGCGTATGTTTGAATTTTTCAATGGCGTAATGCTCCATGAAAATGGAAATGCTACGCGATTTGGGAGGATGCAATGCAATATGATTCTACATGCAGGGATGCGAAATGCTGGGTAGAATGCCAAGCTAAGGCAAGGGGATCTGCTGGGGAAATGATCACCATCTTCTGGACCTTGGCAAGGCTGTTGGAGATGCACAATGCAAAGAACTCTGTGGGGAAATGACCCTCCACACGGTGTTCTAGAAATGACGAAATATTGAGACTCTGACTGGGGAGAGAACGGCACTGAAAACCTGCTGTTGGGGAAAGCGATAGTGGTTTTGGCAACCATAATCTGTGAGAGATGACTCAGCAGGGGAAGCGAACACCGATACGGTACCGAGATTCTGCTTCAAGGAAAGAGACCATGGGTCTAGTGTCGAGATCATCGATCTGGCATCGAACTCTGAGAAGCAATCGCTTCTGCTGGGAAGATACAGTCTGGCACTGTGAACTCCACTGGGGGTACATAGTCTGACATTGTCAACTCTACTGGGGAGTGTATAATCTGAAACCACCGCTTGGGGGGAGGTACAATGGTGAGAACCTGCTGGGGATTGAAGAATCCAACGCTCTGATCAGCTCTGCAGGGATAAGATACCCGAATTCGTCTGTTGGGAAAACATTCACGATCATCTGCAGGGGATTTTAAGGAAATGCCCCGAGGGTACCTGTTCTGAATAGACAATCCAAAGCACTTCAAATTTATAGCAATTTTAAATGTTTATTAAGCATGTACCTGTAAAGCTCTTATGTGTCATGATGCAATGTTTATCAAAAATTCGGGCGTCATTTTTGCAAACAAAACAGTAAAATGAAAATGAAAACAGAGATATACTAAATAACATGATTTTATTGATTGAATGGCCTCTGAATAGGCATTTACATCAGGAAGCAATCCCTGTGTAGCACCTCAAATTTGCACCTATCATTGTACATACATTCTCATATTAGGTCATAGCATAACATGGTCCACTGCATAGCATTGCATTGTCCCATCTGCCTCAAGTACAAGATCATCAGGAGAATTAGGTCAAACTGATCAGGAGATCAGTCAACCAAGCAAGCAAATGTGTTTCTCATTGAGCCAAGGCCCTAGGGTTGGTCCAACATGTTCACATGACTTAGGTCAAAGATTGGATGTTCAGAAGTCATCAGTCAATGCACAGTTTGCCAGAAACCCTAAAAAGTCAAACTTGGTCAACTGTGTCTGATTTTATGGTTTTGATGGTTGGATTTGGTTTGATAGGTCTCATTCATGTCCATATAGTCTTCATATATCATGTCAAACACCATCATGGAAGAATTTGAAGCCAGATCAGAAATTTCCAAAAAGGGAAACTTGACCTGTAACTGAAATTTACCAAAAATGGAAGGTCTTGATCCTCAAACTTACATCATGATACAAGCTTCAAATGAATTTTTGCCCAACATGAAAGTTGAAGATCTTGTTCTCCCATTTCCAAAAAGTCCAAGAACACTCAATTCCCATGTGTGGTTGGCAAGTTATGATCAAATCATTTTCAGAAATTTTTGAACTTCAAAAGGCCATATCTCTCAAACCATTTGGCCAAATTTGGTGGGGTTTTTTCCAACAAGTCATATTTGACCTCCTCTTTCCAAAAATGTAACCATCACTCACCAAAACATCATGGATCAAAATGGCATTTTTTGACTTACTTGAATTAATTTCAAGTGAAGTGAAATTTTGACCTTTTAAAATAACCATTTGTAATCACTTTGGCCATTGGAATATGTTCAGAAATGACATTTGAGACTTGTTGGAAGCCCATTTTCGTGCAGTACACACACCCATCACCAAGTTGCTTGAAAATTGGCCAAAAGTACATTTTTCACCAACTCCATCCCACCTTTTCATGGACTGTGATTTGTACCCTTAAACAGAGTATTTAAACATCATTTTTCTGCTAAATGAAACCCTAGCAGCCACACAAACACAGAAATTCATTCACTCTCTCAAACAACATCTTGAGCTCATTCCAACATTGTTTCTCCACCTGTAGAAGCCTCTTGCCCGACTGTTTTTCCAAGGTATCATCAATGGCAAAGTGTGGTTGAAGTCATTTCACGCTGTTTCAAGCCCAAGCATCTTCACCATTCATCATTTGGAGCATGAATCCTCATCTGTTTTGAACCAGAACCACCAAATAACATCTAAATCTCCACTGTGCATCACTCTTGGTAAATTTTCGAATCTCTCATTTTCCAAAACCATGTTATGCATCATGTAGATCTTTCCATTCTGGTTGTATGGTGCTTTGAATCGTGAAAAACCATTGAGAAATGAGAGAGAACGAGGGTTTTGAAGTTTCATGTTCATGATTAGATTCATTCGATTCGTGTTTAATATGTTGTTGTTTGATGAAATAATGGTTGTTTATTGATGCCTGTCGATGGATGTACACGATGCAATGCCTGTTTTCCATTTCTGAAACTTTTCATTTTTTCTGGAAATCTCGATTGGAGGTGGCAAAGCGCAGCTTGCTGTTCTTTGTTGCTGGAGAATTTCCTGCGGATTCTCCTGCAACCTTCATAGCCCTATCTGCGCTATTTCCTGCGGATTTCACATATTAGGGTTTGCATGAGCTTTCCACTATTCCCTCGTGCTGGCCAATGAAAACATTTCATTCCGTGGCCCAAAACGCAGCCGTTCTGCTTAAGTGACCACATAATTTCAAAAATGCCATTCGTGGCACATGGTTTATTGAAAATAAGTTATTTCTTTTCCATTTTAATTTCATTTGATCATCAAACTTTGAAAAATCATATCTCATCCATTTTAATTCCAAATCTCATGGGAATTTTTGCATTGTGTTCATCTGGATCTCTACTTTTTTATCATGATTTTTGCTGATTTTTTGGATGAGTGAATTTTAATTGGTATTAGGGTTTGTGACATGTGCTCATATTTTGTACCTTTTGCCAATTCATTTGTGAAATGGTCATGACTCATCCAATGGACTTGAAATTTTTTGAGCATAAACTAGACTCATTCATGTTTATTTTGATATAAAGTTTGTGAATTTCTCATTTCTGGATTGGGAGTTGTGAATTTTTGAAGTAAGGTGTGACAACTTGTGTCACACCATGGATGTGCAATTTCCTGATTTTTGGATCCATGCTTCTTGACCTCCAAATGAATCGATTTTTTGCATGAACCTACTCTTATGTGTCTAGTTTGTATGTGATTTTTTGTGGAATTGTTTGTGCCATTTTCCATTTGTTTGAGATTTTCTCCCCTGTTTGACCAAAATGTTGGCCTTATGTAATGCATGTTGCCATTTCATTTGTGAAATTCTCATACTTTATTAGATGGACATGAAATTTTACATGAAATAACTAGACATCCTCATCTTTTCCATGGTTTTAGTCCCATTCATTTCTCATATGCTATCACTGATTTATGAATTTTTCAAGTTGATGCATGTTTGGTTGACTTCTTTGAGCATGTTCAAAATTGCTTTACCTTTCTGATTTTCATTGACTGCCTTCCACTTGTCCAAATGAGATGAAATTTGACATGCTTACCATGATATGTGTTAGGATTGATCATGATTTATTTGGTGATTTTTGGAAATGTTTGAGTTGACTTTTGATGCAAGTCTTTCTGTTGACTCCTATGAGCTCTCATTTGCCATGCTTTGACTTCTTTTGCTTATGAAATGATGATGATGCATGATATGAACATGAACCCAATTGGGATTGTTTCTTGATTGATTAAACATGATTTGGAATGCTTGCCCTTTGCTGTTTTGACTTTTTCATTCTCTTTTGACCCTAGGCTTGCCCTAGTGGTCCTGTTACTCACTTTTGAGCTTGTGTTTTCAGGTTGACCAACAAATGACCAATGAGGCCAATTATTTTTGATTGAGTTTGCTTAAATATCATTGTCTAACTTGTTTGTTTTGTAGGTGGCTTGGCTCACATGCCTTAAGCCTTATGCCTTGCACATCCATTTGCTTCTGATTAACTGTTGATGTCTGTTTCTTTTTGCTTTGTTTGAAGTTGTATACTAATGTCTGCTTGACTATTTCAGGTGCATTTAGTTGCTCAGTTCCTTGTGAACTTTTGCTTTGCTTTGCTTGCATAAGCAATTTGCATTGAGGTATAACTTCCTAACTTCATGTAGTCTGGAAGACCTGGCCTGTTACTTGGCCAGGCAACTGTCTGAAGTCCTCCTTAAGAGGCAATGTTTGTGACTGGTTACTTTTGTCCTTGCATAGAGTCAAAGACCTCCTAAGTGAAGAGGCAATTGGCAGAACCCAAGGGATATGCAATCTATCCCCTGCTATTCTGTGTGTCATCTGCTTTGCTCACACCACTGTGTTGATGCATTGCAGATACAAACCCAAGATCTTGTACAATTGTACAGTTGAGTCAGTTCTAAATGTGTAGAAGGGTTCCCACTTTCTGAACCCACACATTCTTGTCTTAAGCTCTCCCAGGCCAGGGATAAGAGCTGTGAAGTCTTATCTTCACTCACCTTTCATCTGCTTCACCTTAGCCCCTCAATGGCAAGGTTAAGAGCACATTCACCCAGTTCCAGAGGTTTGTTTGTTGAGGTTGATATGACCCCTCGACTAAAACCTAGCCTTGTTTGAGCCCCTTGCTTGTGTATAGTGTGTGCTACCTGTGCTTGTATGTTTGTTTGGCTTGCTTCCTGTGCAAGTCACGATTAGGATAGGCTGGCTCCCTGTGCCAGTTAGCTAGAAACCTTAACTTAGGGACGACTTTGCATGACAACATTTAGGCTCGAGTCGTAGTCTCCCTAGTGTTGTGTCTCCCTCTGTTATCTGGTTAGGCTAGTCCTTTTTCCCTGCGTAGGGGAACTACGTCGCCCTGATCCTCATACCAGATGAGGTACGTAGGCAGGAGATGAGCTGATCTCTCCGGGCGCCCTTTTTCTTTTTCCACCTTTTTGTCTTCAACCCCTCTGTGTGTGTTGTTGTGTGCTTGGAAGCTGATGTAAGTCCATCGAGTGGCATTTGGGTTCCAGTGTGGTTTTGTTGGTTCGGATGCTGATGTAAGTCCAGTGATTGGCGTTCAGGCTCCACGTTTGCCTCTTTGTGTGCGTTTTGGTTCGGATGTTGATGTAAGTCCAGTGATTGGCAGTCAGGCTCCACGTTTGCCTTTGCCAGTGTTGGTTTGTGTGCGTGTCAGCCGAGCTACGAATGCTCTGATTCTCCTTCGTCCAAGGAGATACGTATGCATAGTGTCGCATTACGCGAAAAACCGGCGGGAAAAGAAAGAACAACAGAGCCGCCACCGTGCGTTATTTATCCCAAAAGAGGGAAAGGAAACGCTCAGAGTAAACCTGGGAAAGAACATGGTCTCGCGACCAAAGAGGATGGGTTCGGGAGTCGGTTATGCGAAGGGAAGGTATTAGCACCCCTACGCATCCGTAGTACTCTACGGGATCCACGCACAAAAGGAAGGAATATTGGTTGCTAAACACTGCTCAAACTCACACACACTGGCTGAAAGAGACAAAAGAAACTGACTGAAACTGACTCGGCAGGACATCGTATCCTGGGCCTACTTAGTCTATCAGGCATAGACATCAGAGTCGAAGTAGTTCGGACTGGGGAAACGACACATGCTCGCTAGGATATCGTATCCTATGCATACGTATCTCCTTGGACGAAGGAGAATCAGAGCATTCGTAGCTCGGCTGACACGCACGCAAACAAACACAGGCAAAGGCAAACATGGAGCCCGAATGCCAATCACTGGACTTACATCAGCATCCGAACCAAAACACACAAGAAGGCAAACATGGAGCCTGAATGCCAATCACTGGGCTTACATCAGCATCCGAACCAACAAACACACACAAGGGTGGTTAAGACACAAAGGGTTGAAAAAGAAAAAGGGCGCCCGGAGAGATCAGCTCAATCTCCTGCCTACATACTTCATCTGGTATGAAGATCAGGGCGATGTAGTTCCCCTACGCAGGGACAAAGGATCTAGCCTAACCAGATAACAGAGGGAGACACAACTCTAGGGAGACTACGACTCGAGCCTAGATGTTGTCATGCAAAGTCAACCCTAAGTTAAGGTTTCTAGCTAAATGGCACAAGGGCCAACCTATCCTAAGCATGACTTGCACAGGAAGCAAGCCACACACACACCTAACTTGCACAGGAAGCAAGGAGGGTCTCGATTGCAACTAGGGCAAGAGAAAGGGGAGGTCTCAATCGCAACGAGGGCGAGAGAAAAGAATTAGTGTTAGTTGTTAGTCAAACTCGACAAGACATCGCATCTCGTGCCTACGTATCTCATCTGAACATGAGAATCAGAGTTGCCGTAGTTCGGCTACGGAGGGACAAAGGTCTCGATTGCAACTAGGGCAAGAGAAAGGGAAAGTCTCGATCGCAACGAGGGAGAGAGAAAGGAAAAGGCTCGATCGCAACGAGGGCGAGAGAAAGGAAAAGGCTCGATCGCAACGAGGGCGAGAGAAAGGATCGCAACGAGGGCGAAAGCAAACAAGGATTAGCCTAAACTAAACCTAACTTGCACAGGAAGCAAGTCAAACAAACATACAAGCACAGGTAGCACACACTATATACACACAAGGGGCTCACACAAGGGTTAGGTTTTAGTCGAGGGGTCATATCAACCTCAACAAACAAACCTCTGGAATGGGGTGAGTGTTGCTCTTAACCTTGCCATTGAGGGGCTAAGGTGAAGCAGATGAAAGGAGATGAGGGGCGTGCCTCATTGCTTCTATCCCTGGCCAGGGAGAGCATTTGACAAGAATGTGTGGGTTCAGAAAGTGGGAACCCTTCTACACATTTGATACTGACTCAACTGTGCAATTGCACAAGATCTTGGGTTTTTGTCTGTAATGCATCAACACAGTGGTGTGAGCAAAACAGAAGACACACTGAATAGCAGGGGATAGGTTGCTTATCCCTTGGGTTCTGCCAATTGCCTCTTCACTTAGGAGGTCTTTGACTCTATACAAGGACAATTTAAACATACACAAGCATTGCCTCTTAAGGAGGACTTCAGACAGTTTACCCGGCCAAATAACAGGCCGGGTCTCCAGACTACATGAAGAAAAAGGAATTATACCTCAAGCAAATTGCTAAATAGCAAAGCAAAGCAAATAAAGCAACTAAGGGTACCTGAAAAAAGTCAAACTAATCAGCAAATAGTTCAACAGTTTAAAGCAAAAGGGATTGGTAAACAACAGTCAACACAGAGGAACCAATGTGCAAAGCACAAACTCAAGTCAAATGAGTCATACCACCTACAAAACAAAGGTTAGCACATGATATGTAATCAAACTCAATCAAATTTGTATGATCTTTGAAGCATTGTTGTTTAACCTGAAACATAAACTCAATCATAAGCCCAAAAGACCACTAGGACAAGCCTAGGGTCAAAAACAAATGAAAAAGTCAAAGCAGCAAATGAAAGTCAACCAAAGTCAAGTTCAAACATTTAAGAAGCAAGCACAATTGGGTTCATGTTCATATCATGCATCATCATCAATTCATGAGCAAAAGAATTCAAAGCATTGTAAACAGAAGCTCAAAGAAATCAACAGAATGACTTGCATCAAAAGTCAATTCAAACAATTTCAAAAATCATCAAATAAATCATACTCAATCCTAACATCTAGCATGGTAAGCATGTCAAATTTCATTGCATTTGGACAAGTGGAAGGCAGTCAATGAAAATCATAAAGTCAAAGCAAATTCAAACACGCACAAAGAAGTCAAACAAACATGGGTCAACTTCAAAAAATCATAACCAAATGAAAACAGATGAGAAATGAATGGGATCAACACCAATGCAAAGCTCAAGATGTCTAGTATGCACATGTAAAATTTCATGATCATACAATAAGGTATGAGAATTTCCCAAATGGAATGGCAAGAAGTATCACACAAAGTCAACATTTGACTAGGCAGGAAAGGAAAATCTCAAACAAATGGAAAATAGCTCAATTAAATCCCAGAAAATTCACACATAAACTAGACATATGAGAGAAGGCTCATGCAAAAATTTGGATCATTTGGAGGTCATGGAGCATGTAAACAAAAATCAGCAAATGGCACATTCATGGTGTGACACAAGTTGTCACACCTTACTTCAAAAATTCAAAGCTCTCAATCCACATATGATAAAATCATGATATTTACATCAAAATAAGCATGGATGAGTGTAGAATAACCACAAAAATTTTCAAATCAAATGAATGCAACATGATTATTTCACAAGAGAAATGGCAAGAGGTACAATTTTTGGTCACATGATACAAACCCTAAGGCCATTTAACAACCAATGATCAGAAAATTCATTAAAAATCATGACAAAAAACTAGACATCAAACAGGACATGATGCAAAAAACCCCATGAAAATTGGAATTGAAATGAACAAGATATGATTTTTGCAAAAATTGATGATCAAATGAAATGTTTATTAAAATAAAATGAATTAATTATGGAATAAAATGGTCCGAATGGCATTGTTGTAAATAAGGCCCTCACTAACTCAAACGGCTGCGTTTTGCTTGTTGAAATGAAATGTTTTAATTGGTGCATGAAGCCACAGTGGCATGCAGACGATTAAGACGAAAACAGCTGGCAAGGCTTATGAACATTAGGGTTTATCACACAGCATCATGAACATCATCCCTTCCAAATCGAATTTTCACAAAAATCCCAGAAACCAAAATTGAATGTACAGAAATGTTCAGTATGTCATGGCAAGCAACAATCCAGTAGCAAATTTTATCAAAACAACATATATACTCTGAATCGAGCAAAAGAAATCTGAGCATCAAAACTTGCTTATGAACAAAACTTTCCAGAAATGGATAAATAGCATACATATAGGTTCATTCAAGCATGATAAAGACATATCCATCATCATTTTTCATGGAAACACACTATTGAAAGAGAATCGAGCAGAAGTGCATATGAACATCAATTTTAATTTTCAGATTTCTTACAAACCACTTGACCATTTCACACGAGACAAAGTGCATGATGATCAGCATGCTAGGATCTATACTAAACATGGCATGGCTTGGCAAAATAAGTGAATCGAAAATTTACCAAAAATGAAGTTCAGTGAGGATTTTGATGCTATTTGCTTGCCAATGCTCGAAATAGGTGAGGATTATGCTTCCATAAGTTGAATGGTGAAGGATCCTAGCTCAGCAAAGCATGAGGTGATTCAAACACAGTTCTGCCATGGATGGATACCTGAGGAAAACAGAACTTGCTCTTTGGTTCCAGGTAGTGTTTGCTGCTTCAAAATGCCTTCAAATGTTTGCCAAGTGATGAAGGAAGCAAAAGTGGTTCGAGCTCTTTGAAGGTTTTGAGCAAAAAGAGCAAAGATATCAAAATGGTGATTTGAGAGAAGAGAGAATTTCTATCTGTTTGCAGCTGCTTCTAGGGTTTGTTTTTGACAGAAAATGCACATTATATTTGCTGTTTAAGCAATGCTAATTGAATGCTAAACTTGTTTTGCTCATTTTAATCCATTTGCTAATTTTGCACTCTTGGCCAAAATGGTGGTATGTGATAGCATGTGCACGAATTTTGGGCCTTGGCAAGTCTCAAATGACATTATAAATCAATTCCAAATGGCCAAATGTGCTGAAAACAATTAATTCAAAAAGTCAACCTTTGGTCCACTTGAATTTTAAATGAGACAAGTCAAAAAATGCCATTTTGATTGGCAAGGTTTTGGTGTATGAAATTTATATTTTTGGAAAGAGGAGATGAAATGTGGTTTGTAGGAAAAAACCCCACTAAATTTGGCCTTTTGGTTCGTGAGATATGGCTTGTTGAAGTTCAAAAAAATGTGAAAATGAATTGATCATATCTTGCAAACCATTCATGGGATTTGGGTGTTCTTGGACTTTTTGAAAATGGGAGAACAAGATCTTCAACTTTCGTGTTGGGAAAAAATTCATTTGAAGCTTGTATCATGATGTAAGTTTGGAATCAAGAAGTTTCCATTTTTGGCAGTTAAAATTACAGGTCCAGTTTCTATTTTTGGAAATTTTCTGATTGGCTTCAAATTCTTCAATGATATTGATTACCATGATATATGAGGCCTATTGGGACATGAATAAGCTCTCTCAAACCAAATCCATCCATCAAAACCATACAATCAACCACAGTTGACCAACTTTGACTTTCTAGGGTTTCTGACTGTCTGTGCATGAATTGATGGCTTCTGAACATCCAACCCTTGACTTAAACACTTCAAATGGACCTCCAAGTCATGTGAACTTGTTGGACAAACCCTAGGGCCTTGGCTCCTTGAGAAACACCCTTGCTTGCTTGGTTGACTGATCTCCTGATCAGTTTGACCTAATTCTTGACTTGCTTGCTCTTGAGGCAACTGGGGACAATGCAATGCTATGCAATGGATCATGGTATGCTATGACCTAATATGAGATGGTATGTACAATGATAGGTGCAAATTTGAGGTGCTACAGCTGCCCCTATTCAATCAGCTGGGAACCCGAATGGATGATAGCAGCGGCTGTCAGACTTTCAGGGTAACCAGGGATTGAATACCAAGAACCGTAGAATTTGCACAATAGGGATCCACCAATGGAAACGTCCACTGGGATCTGATGCTACTGGGTATTTTTTTGTTTTTTTGTTTTGTTTTCAAAGGACACGGCCACATCCAGACATCGCAACGACGATGAATGGGAAAAGAAATCACAACTAGATGCCAACGGACAACTAGGAAAAACTCAGCGTTTACCGGAACCGGCAGATAGGTAAATCCACAAGGGGACAGGTACAACTAGACGTCATAGGACGAATAGGAAGACTCACGTTTATCGACACCAACGGAGAGGAGGAAAACTCAGCCAGACGTCATAGGACGAAAGGGAGACTCACGTTTATCGACACCAACGGAGAGGAGGAAAACTCAGCCAGACGTCATAGGACGAAAGGGAGACTCACGTTTATCGACACCAACGGAGAGGAGGAAAACTCAGCCAGACGTCATAGGACGAAAGGGAGACTCACGTTTATCGACACCAACGGAGAGGAGGAAAACTCAACCAGACGTCATAGGACGAAAGGGAGACCGACGTTATGAACATCGAAAGAGGATGTTTACCGACATCAAAAGAAGACCAGACACTTACGCATGACTGGAAATCACCGAAGGATGGTGTTTACCGACACCAAAGAAGACCAGACACTTACGCATGACTGGAAATCACCGACGGATGGTGTTTACCGACACCAAAGAAATAACACACGCGGGTGCTGACGGGATACTGACATCCACAAGATGACAGGGCAAGGTTGAACACTTGCAGGGGGTCTCACTGGGGAACAAGGTCACGACAGCGAGCAAACAGGAAGGAACACCAAGAATACCGAGTTGTAGGTATGAAACGGGTGACCGACCAAACGTGAATTGGTTTGTGTTCCAAAACACTCAACATCCTGAAGAGGGCTAGAAAAGCAGTCTTGTTAGAGGATGAACATTCGATTCCACGAGGAATACGAATCTTACTCTGCTGGAGATAACAATCGAAAGATTGACCAAAGAGTGCATGAGATATATTATCTATAGCCGTCAAAACGTAGATAATACACTCGCATGGAAGATTATCCATAACCGGGTTGTAGGTTGTTAAATGAATAATCGACCGACAAGAAAGGCATCAGGGTACCAGGCTAGGTATGCAAAAGATGACCAATCAAAAGAGGATAAAGTTGCTAACTCGGAGCAAATATCCAAAAGGAAGGGGAAGACCCAATGGGGACAATACTGCTTGATCAAGGCAAGTATCCAAAGGAAAAAATATCAATATCACAGACCGGATACTGATAACTGCAAAGAGGGGATTACATCTACCGGTTTGTAGGCAGAAAACCACGGAAAAGTAACCAGTCATCATCGGGATGAGCACAAAGGGTTAACTCCAACAAGGGGAGGAATGTGGGATTTTACAACTACCAGCTAGTGGGTAGAAAACCACAAAGATAGGACTTACAACTACCGGTTTGTAGGCAGAGGCCAATGGAAAAGTAACCAGTCATCATCGGAATGAGCACAAACGGTCAACTCCAACAAGGGGATGAAAGTGGGATTTTACAACTACCAGCTAGTGGGTAGAAAACCACAAAGATAGGACTTACAACTACCGGTTTGTAGGTAGAAGCCAATGGAAAAGTAACCAGTCATCATCGGGATGAGCACAAACGGTCAACTCCAACAAGGGGATGAAAGTGGGATTTTACAACTACCAGCTAGTGGGTAGAAAACCACAAAGATAGGACTTACAACTACCGGTTTGTAGGTAGAAGCCAATGGAAAAGTAACCAGTCATCATCGGGATGAGCACAAACGGTCAACTCCAACAAGGGGATGAAAGTGGGATTTTACAACTACCAGCTAGTGGGTAGAAAACCACAAAGATAGGACTTACAACTACCGGTTTGTAGGTAGAAGCCAATGGAAAAGTAACCAGTCATCATCGGGATGAGCACAAACGGTCAACTCTAACAAGGGGATGAAAGTGGGATTTTACAACTACCAGCTAGTGGGTAGAAAACCACAAAGATAGGACTTACAACTACCGGTTTGTAGGTAGAAGCCAATGGAAAAGTAACCAGTCATCATCGGGATGAGCACAAACGGTCAACTCCAACAAGGGGATGAAAGTGGGATTTTACAACTACCAGCTAGTGGGTAGAAAACCACAAAGATAGGACTTACAACTACCGGTTTGTAGGTAGAGGCCAACAAACGGTCTGCTGAGAGACAGAGTGAGAAAAAGGATTTACAACTACCGAGTAGTGGGTAGAAGACCGTAAAGAAAGGACTTACAGCTACCGGTTTGTAGGTAGAGGCCACAAATTCCGCTGAGGATGAAATGAACAAGTGCCGGTTAGTGAGCGACTATTCATTTATGCCCCAGGGAAGCACAAGAAACAGTCAACGGGTAGCCAATTTAGGATCGATCCAAAAGGCAGACTGAAACAAGACTCATCCTAATGAGGAAAGAACTCAAAAGGGAAAACCCATCCCGTGTAGGGAGGGAACGGAAGCAACCGTCATCCACGAGGATGTATCTCGGTGGGGAAATGGCAGGAAAGGATAGACACTTTCTGCTTAAGGGGTTGGCTCTACATGGAGAGATCAGACACACCCAACTCTGCTAGGAGGAAAATCTGCTGGAGAGATCTGTATCACCGAATAGCAAGAGACAACCATCAACAGATACACGGCAACAGCTGCAACATGAGTATCCGAATGCTATGATTATGCATGTATGCTTTATACCTAAAATGTATGATGAATGTTGACAAACAGACATGTTCAACACGCGGGTCCAGGAATCAACCATCCGGCACCACTCTTCCGGAGGGAAAACCAAAGTTACCAGAGAGCAAAGAAAATCCACTGGGGACTGGGAACACTCATCCTGCAGGGGAGGAAAGCCATCGGAGGTTTCCGAAGGGATCGTCGGTCACAACCGGAGAACAGAGTTCAACATACAGGCGTACGTGCCACAAAACTTATGCTGAAAAAATCAGAGATACCAAGAAGCGACCAGATCTCTGATGAGAGTAGATAGGCATTGATAAAGCTCCTTATGCAAACAACTCCACTGAGGGATCTATCTGAGGACATGCTGGAGTATTGGGATGTCAATCCACGAAATACTGAATCTTCAAAGAAAAGCAACTATGCTGGGGGAGAGAGGAAGACTGCTCTGCTGGAGAGGCGAAAGTTGAAGTCTTCAGTAAACACTCTGCTAGGGGAGCTGCCCCACAATAATGTCCGAAACAGCAAACTTGCTAGGGATGCCCCACGATAGGGCTCAAACAGCACTCTACTGGGGATGCCCCATAATAGAGCTAACAGGGATTTGGAGGAAGAATCTGTACTGCCGGGAACATGAAGATGAATAACTTCAAACGACACTTCATCGGGCAACTTCACTGAGGAGAGACCATACGAGGTTCTGCAGGACAAAGATACAGTCATGCTCGAGATACGAACAATTGTCTTACCTGTTGGTAATCATACCACCCCCGGGAGAGCACTGTGGGTCTCCTAAGTATTCTTCCATCATTGTGAATGTTCACTTTGTTTAAGAACAATTTTGTGAAAAATTTGTTTATTTTGAAAACAATGATACTTTATCAATTAAACATGCAAAACATTTGTTGAGTCGAAAACAAATAAGAGTGCAAATAATTGGATAAAAGCTCAAATTGATGTGATGGAATGGTAGTCTGCAAAGGGCGAGACTCCATAGATTTGTACAAATTTGAAATCGGTGATATATATTGGAGAGGACTGCATTGAACATAATGACCTTTCCTCTACCATTCTGAATTTTTGATGTATTCAAAGCTTCAGTCGACGACGAATTGAGAATCCCTGACGGATGACAGATGTACAGCACAGTCTTGTCAAGATGCAGTTACTTGCCAAATCCCTAATTTTTGCCTAGATTGCCCCAGTGTGAGGTGCTCAATCTAGCGGGATGCGAATTCTCTCTTTTTTATCAATGTCTCTAACTTTTGCCTGGATCGCCCTTTCGGGTTTTCAATCCACCGAGACGCTCCTTTTTGCCTAAGTCGCCCTTTGGGGTGTTCGACTTAGCGAGCTTTTCTGTTTTTTTTTTTTTTTCTTCTAGGCGAAGTATTTCTTGACTGCATCGGAATTCACAGGACGAGTGAACTTCTTCATCCATTGTGGTAAGTGTCAGAACACTGCCTGAAAAGGCTCTCTTGACAACATATGGACCTTCATAGCTTGAAGTCCACTTGCCCCTGGAATCGGGCACGAAAGACAAGACTTTCTTGAGCACAGGGTCCCTCGGAACACACGAGGCTTGACCTTCTTGTTGAATGCTTTTTTCACTCTCTACTGATATGACTGACCATGACACATGGCAGTTAATCTCTTTTTTCTTTCAGCTGGATTCAGCATCAGTCACTTGGGACTTTGAGGGTGCTATCTTTCTTTTGTTTTTTTTTTCTTTTGATTTTGCTTTTGATTTTGCTTTTGATTTTGCTTTCTTTTGATTTCTTTTGATTTTGCACCCTCCTCTTTTTCTTTTTCTCTTTTTTGATAAATGCCCCAGTTGGCTGTTCTGCTGATTCTCGAGATGCAGCTGAGTGTGATCTTCTTTTCTCGCTCAAGAAGTCGGGAAATCTCGTCAGGAATCCCTTCAACATCATCTTCTTCCGCTTCGAATACAGGGAATTCAAAATTGGGAGATGACGTCCGATCATTATGTTCAATGGGTTTGAGAAACAACCTGCATAAAGATTTTGAGTATAAAAAGCACTTTGAAAATCAAACAAGACAATCGTTATGCAGATGAAAAGATTGCTTTTATTCTTGTTTTTTAGAGGTTTTTTGTGATCACCAATTTCATGCAAAAAGCGAAAAGGGAAAACAAATGGAAAAACAAATGTTTTAACATGAATTTATTTGAATGAAAATATCATTGCACAAAATGCTGCCAACAATGTCATCACTTCTCCTTTTGGCATGGGAGAAGGGTTTTTAAACAAAGTGATTGTTACTCTGACTTATGAACAACTGTAGGAACGCCCACAGTGACCCAATTGTGATAGATCCCACCAGGGATGACAACTGTCAGTATCCTTTGCATCAGCAGCTTCTGCTTTCTGAACAACCCTTCTGAAGAAAAGTCGGCGCCAGCCCAGGACTTGTTATCTTCAAGCTTGATTAGCATTGGGACCTAAGTCTTCCAAAATCAGAATACCTGACCTCACAAGGTCTTGAACCTTCATCTTCAGCTGGAAACAACTGTCCACGTCATGACCAAGAGCACCCGAATGATACACACAATGTTGTTCAGGCCTATACCACCACCGAGGGTTGACGGGTATGGGTGGCGGGTCTCTGGGAGTAATCAAGTTCCGCTCTAACAGAGAGGGATACAGTTCGGCGTAGGACATGGGGATTGGATCAAAAATGATCTTCTTCCTCTCATTACTCGCACTGGCTTGCTGGGAAGCCTGCTGCTGAGGACGATGTTGTTGATGCTGATACTGCTGAGTTGGTCTTCTCTGCTGTTGTTGAGGTTGAGTTGCTGGAATAGTCACAGCAGCAGCCTGACGATACTGTCCTCTGTTTGCACTCCTCCGACGGTGCACAGCATTTGTTTCACTTTCTCCCCTTTTGGGTGCCCAAGAGGATGGCTTCTTAGAACCGGAAGAACTTGAAGAGCCAGGATGACGAATCGGAGCGAGGGTTGTTCTGACATTAACAGTCTTTGCAGCAAGAGGCTGTTCACTGATTCTGATCCCCTTCAATTCATCACCCACGGCATAATCATCGACGAGAATAGTGACAGCAGCATTCTCATGAACGGGTACATCCACTGGTGGAGCACGGTGGACTGGTGGAATCACGGCTTCCAGTCTCTGGGCTAAGGCACGCAGCTCCTCTTGCCCCTGAACAACTCCTTGCATCATCGTCATAAACTGGGCCATGTTTGCCCTCATCTCAGCCAACTCTGCTTGAACCTGATCCATAATCTTCTGATGATTGAGTCTGGTTGAGTAACGATGCGGTCGGCGGTCAGCAATCCTGTCTCAGTCAAGAACCGAAGTGAGAAGTCTCTCCCAACACGTCTGTAATGCAAGGATGTGCATGATATGCATATGATGCGAATGCTATTTTATCATGAATGATCCTGAAAAGGATATGCGTATGCGAGTTAACTTTTTTTCTTTTTTCATGCATTATTATTTTTTTGAAAATAAACATGCTATGATGCAAATGATGCAACATGACTGGCCAGGCTGTGCGTCTCAAGGCAAAGGGTCAAAGCTTCGGCTTGAATTCTGAACCACAACTCATCTGAAACCCAAAGTCATCTAAACCAGGTCAACTGAACCAGATCGACATATGAGCAGGTACCCTCAAATTCAGCCCAGGGATCCGAAATAAACGGAACCCTCTGATCAATACCAGGGTCAAACCTCCGGCGTCCAGAAATATAACTCGTAGTCACCATCAGTACCAGGAGTCACCAACTGTACCTGTTAAAATGATCAAACCCTTCCCCACTCACGGGTGTCGTCTAGGCCAGGGTAAGGTCGAGAGAAACGCAGCATAAATAACCTTTCGCAGAATATCATCCTGTGCACACCCGATGTATGCACCGATAATATCCCACCAGGGTCTGAACTGCTCGTGATATCAATGTTCCGCTAAGTGGCGCAATACCACCCGCTTCCCACGAATCACTCTATTCCTAGGTTTCCTAGATTTCACTCATAGCCTGGGTATTGGGCCTTTTACCTCAAGTAACTCCCACCCTAAACAGAGAAACACAGCACAGCCAGCAAATGAATATGAATGAATGCAAACATTAATGCAAACAATAAATGCAAACAGTAAATGCAAATATATACAAAGAATGCAATAAAGCAGTGCAAAGCAACCAAAGCCCTAACCTAGAGAGCGCTAGGAGAGACTCGCTCAGGGAAGATGGACCAGCATAGGTCAACTTCTCTATATCCCCAGCAGAGTCGCCAGCTGTCGCATTACGCGAAAAACCGACGGGAAAAGAAAGAACAACAGAGCCGCCACCGTGCGTTATTTATCCCAAAAGAGGGAAAGGAAACGCTCAGAGTCAACCTGGGAAAGAACATGGTCTCGCGACCAAAGAGGATGGGTTCGGGAGTCGGTTATGCGAAGGGAAGGTATTAGCACCCCTACGCATCCGTAGTACTCTACGGGATCCACGCACAAAAGGAAGGAATATTGGTTGCTAAACACTGCTCAAACTCACACACACTGGCTGAAAGAGACAAAAGAAACTGACTGAAACTGACTCGGCAGGACATCGTATCCTGGGCCTACTTAGTCTATCAGGCATAGACATCAGAGTCGAAGTAGTTCGGACTGGGGAAACGACACATGCTCGCTAGGATATCGTATCCTATGCATACGTATCTCCTTGGACGAAGGAGAATCAGAGCATGCGTAGCTCGGCTGACACGCACGCAAACAAACACAGGCAAAGGCAAACATGGAGCCCGAATGCCAATCACTGGACTTACATCAGCATCCGAACCAAAACACACAAGAAGGCAAACATGGAGCCTGAATGCCAATCACTGGGCTTACATCAGCATCCGAACCAACAAACACACACAAGGGTGGTTAAGACACAAAGGGTTGAAAAAGAAAAAGGGCGCCCGGAGAGATCAGCTCAATCTCCTGCCTACATACTTCATCTGGTATGAAGATCAGGGCGATGTAGTTCCCCTACGCAGGGACAAAGGATCTAGCCTAACCAGATAACAGAGGGAGACACAACTCTAGGGAGACTACGACTCGAGCCTAGATGTTGTCATGCAAAGTCAACCCTAAGTTAAGGTTTCTAGCTAAATGGCACAAGGGCCAACCTATCCTAAGCATGACTTGCACAGGAAGCAAGCCACACACACACCTAACTTGCACAGGAAGCAAGGAGGGTCTCGATTGCAACTAGGGCAAGAGAAAGGGAGGTCTCAATCGCAACGAGGGCGAGAGAAAAGAATTAGTGTTAGTTGTTAGTCAAACTCGACAAGACATCGCATCTCGTGCCTACGTATCTCATCTGAACATGAGAATCAGAGTTGCCGTAGTTCGGCTACGGAGGGACAAAGGTCTCGATTGCAACTAGGGCAAGAGAAAGGGAAAGTCTCGATCGCAACGAGGGAGAGAGAAAGGAAAAGGCTCGATCGCAACGAGGGCGAGAGAAAGGAAAAGGCTCGATCGCAACGAGGGCGAGAGAAAGGATCGCAACGAGGGCGAAAGCAAACAAGGATTAGCCTAAACTAAACCTAACTTGCACAGGAAGCAAGTCAAACAAACATACAAGCACAGGTAGCACACACTATATACACACAAGGGGCTCACACAAGGGTTAGGTTTTAGTCGAGGGGTCATATCAACCTCAACAAACAAACCTCTGGAATGGGGTGAGTGTTGCTCTTAACCTTGCCATTGAGGGGCTAAGGTGAAGCAGATGAAAGGAGATGAGGGGCGTGCCTCATTGCTTCTATCCCTGGCCAGGGAGAGCATTTGACAAGAATGTGTGGGTTCAGAAAGTGGGAACCCTTCTACACATTTGATACTGACTCAACTGTGCAATTGCACAAGATCTTGGGTTTTTGTCTGTAATGCATCAACACAGTGGTGTGAGCAAAACAGAAGACACACTGAATAGCAGGGGATAGGTTGCTTATCCCTTGGGTTCTGCCAATTGCCTCTTCACTTAGGAGGTCTTTGACTCTATACAAGGACAATTTAAACATACACAAGCATTGCCTCTTAAGGAGGACTTCAGACAGTTTGCCCGGCCAAATAACAGGCCGGGTCTCCAGACTACATGAAGAAAAAGGAATTATACCTCAAGCAAATTGCTAAATAGCAAAGCAAAGCAAATAAAGCAACTAAGGGTACCTGAAAAAAGTCAAACTAATCAGCAAATAGTTCAACAGTTTAAAGCAAAAGGGATTGGTAAACAACAGTCAACACAGAGGAACCAATGTGCAAAGCACAAACTCAAGTCAAATGAGTCATACCACCTACAAAACAAAGGTTAGCACATGATATGTAATCAAACTCAATCAAATTTGTATGATCTTTGAAGCATTGTTGTTTAACCTGAAACATAAACTCAATCATAAGCCCAAAAGACCACTAGGACAAGCCTAGGGTCAAAAACAAATGAAAAAGTCAAAGCAGCAAATGAAAGTCAACCAAAGTCAAGTTCAAACATTTAAGAAGCAAGCACAATTGGGTTCATGTTCATATCATGCATCATCATCAATTCATGAGCAAAAGAAGTCAAAGCATTGTAAACAGAAGCTCAAAGAAATCAACAGAATGACTTGCATCAAAAGTCAACTCAAACAATTTCAAAAATCATCAAATAAATCATACTCAATCCTAACATCTAGCATGGTAAGCATGTCAAATTTCATTGCATTTGGACAAGTGGAAGGCAGTCAATGAAAATCATAAAGTCAAAGCAAATTCAAACATGCACAAAGAAGTCAAACAAACATGGGTCAACTTCAAAAAATCATAACCAAATGAAAACAGATGAGAAATGAATGGGATCAACACCAATGCAAAGCTCAAGATGTCTAGTATGCACATGTAAAATTTCATGATCATACAATAAGGGATGAGAATTTCCCAAATGGAATGGCAAGAAGTATCACACAAAGTCAACATTTGACTAGGTAGGAAAGGAAAATCTCAAACAAATGGAAAATAGCTCAATTAAATCCCAGAAAATTCACACATAAACTAGACATATGAGAGAAGGCTCATGCAAAAATTTGGATCATTTGGAGGTCATGGAGCATGTAAACAAAAATCAGCAAATGGCACATTCATGGTGTGACACAAGTTGTCACACCTTACTTCAAAAATTCAAAGCTCTCAATCCACATATGATAAAATCATGATATTTACATCAAAATAAGCATGGATGAGTGTAGAATAACCACAAAAATTTTCAAATCAAATGAATGCAACATGATTATTTCACAAGAGAAATGGCAAGAGGTACAATTTTTGGTCACATGATACAAACCCTAAGGCCATTTAACAACCAATGATCAGAAAATTCATTAAAAATCATGACAAAAAACTAGACATCAAACAGGACATGATGCAAAAAACCCCATGAAAATTGGAATTGAAATGAACAAGATATGATTTTTGCAAAAACTGATGATCAAATGAAATGTTTATTAAAATAAAATGAATTAATTATGGAATAAAATGGTCCGAATGACATTGTTGTAAATAAGGCCCTCACTAACTCAAACGGCTGCGTTTTGCTTGCTGAAATGAAATGTTTTAATTGGTGCATGAAGCCACAGTGGCATGCAGACGAATAAGACGAAAACAGCTGGCAAGGCTTATGAACATTAGGGTTTATCACACAGCATCATGAACATCATCCCTTCCAAATCGAATTTTCACAAAAATCCCAGAAACCAAAATTGAATGTACAGAAATGTTCAGTATGTCATGGCAAGCAACAATCCAGTAGCAAATTTTATCAAAACAACATATATACTCTGAATCGAGCAAAAGAAATCTGAGCATCAAAACTTGCTTATGAACAAAACTTTCCAGAAATGGATAAATAGCATACATATAGGTTCATTCAAGCATGATAAAGACATATCCATCATCATTTTTCATGGAAACACACTATTGAAAGAGAATCGAGCAGAAGTGCATATGAACATCAATTTTAATTTTCAGATTTCTTACAAACCACTTGACCATTTCACACGAGACAAAGTGCATGATGATCAGCATGCTAGGATCTATACTAAACATGGCATGGCTTGGCAAAATAAGTGAATCGAAAATTTACCAAAAATGAAGTTCAGTGAAGATTCTGATGCTATTTGCTTGCCAATGCTCGAAATAGGTGAGGATTATGCTTCCATAAGTTGAATGGTGAAGGATCCTAGCTCAGCAAAGCATGAGGTGATTCAAACACAGTTCTGCCATGGATGGATACCTGAGGAAAACAGAACTTGCTCTTTGGTTCCAGGTAGTGTTTGCTGCTTCAAAATGCCTTCAAATGTTTGCCAAGTGATGAAGGAAGCAAAAGTGGTTCGAGCTCTTTGAAGGTTTTGAGCAAAAAGAGCAAAGATATCAAAATGGTGATTTGAGAGAAGAGAGAATTTCTATCTGTTTGCAGCTGCTTCTAGGGTTTGTTTTTGACAGAAAATGCACATTATATTTGCTGTTTAAGCAATGCTAATTGAATGCTAAACTTGTTTTGCTCATTTTAATCCATTTGCTAATTTTGCACTCTTGGCCAAAATGGTGGTATGTGATAGCATGTGCACGAATTTTGGGCCTTGGCGAGTCTCAAATGACATTATAAATCAATTCCAAATGGCCAAATGTGCTGAAAACAATTAATTCAAAAAGTCAACCTTTGGTCCACTTGAATTTTAAATGAGACAAGTCAAAAAATGCCATTTTTATTGGCAAGGTTTTGGTGTATGAAATTTATATTTTTGGAAAGAGGAGATGAAATGTGGTTTGTAGGAAAAAACCCCACTAAATTTGGCCTTTTGGTTCGTGAGATATGGCTTATTGAAGTTCAAAAAAATGTGAAAATGAATTGATCATATCTTGCAAACCATTCATGGGATTTGGGTGTTCTTGGACTTTTTGAAAATGGGAGAACAAGATCTTCAACTTTCATGTTGGGAAAAAATTCATTTGAAGCTTGTATCATGATGTAAGTTTGGGATCAAGAAGTTTCCATTTTTGGCAGTTAAAATTACAGGTCCAGTTTCTATTTTTGGAAATTTTCTGATTGGCTTCAAATTCTTCAATGATATTGATTACCATGATATATGAGGCCTATTGGGACATGAATAAGCTCTCTCAAACCAAATCCATCCATCAAAACCATACAATCAACCACAGTTGACCAACTTTGACTTTCTAGGGTTTCTGACTGTCTGTGCATGAATTGATGGCTTCTGAACATCCAACCCTTGACTTAAACACTTCAAATGGACCTCCAAGTCATGTGAACTTGTTGGACAAACCCTAGTGTGTGTGAGCAGTGTTATAGCAACCATTTTCCTTTCTATTGTGCGTGGATCCCGTCGAGTACGACGGATGCGTAGGGGTGCTAATACCTTCCCTTCGCATAACCGACTCCCGATCCCATTCTCTTTGGTCGCGAGACCATGTCTTTTCCAGGTTTACTCTGAGCGTTTCCTTTCCCTCTTTTGGGATAAATAACGCACGGTGGCGACTCTGTTGTTCTTCTTTTCCCGCCGGTTTTTCGCGTGATGCGACACCCTGGAAAGAGGTAATCGCACAAAAGATAAAAACAGACGTTAATCTAATGGCAATGTGAAATGGATTTCTATTGGGTTCCAATTCTGCTATGACTTGCTCGTCTTCAAGATCCTCCAGATGATCAACTTTCTGAAGAGAGTGATTGGACTGTTTCCTATCCTTCAAAAGTTTCCAGTCATTGACACGAGATGAGATTCAGAACTACTCAGAACACAGTCATTCGCTTAATCCCTAACTTTTGCCTGGATCGCCCTTTTCGGGTTTTCAATCCACCGGGATACCCATTTTTGCCTAAGTTGCCTTTTCAGGTTTTCAACTTACCGGGTGTACAATATTTTCACTTTTAATCCCTAATTTTTGCCCGAACCTTTTTCATTTTCTTGGTTCGCCGGGATGCCCATTTTTGCCTGGACTTCTCTTTTTATTGTTCAGCGGGTTTATTTCATGCAAAGTATTTTTTAACTGCTTCTGAGTTCACAGGGGAAGTGAAGTTTTCACCATCAATCGTTGCAAGCATTAAGGCTCCACCATCAAAAACCTTGGTGACAATATACGGTCCATCATAGTTAGGAGTCCACTTGCCCCTGTGATCTGTCTGAGGAGGAAGGATCCTTTTCAACACCAAATCTCCGACCTGGAAGCAATGAGGACGCACTTTCTGATCAAAGGCTCTCTTCATCCGACTTTGATACAACTGCCCATGACAAATGGCTGCCATTCGCTTCTCTTCGATAAGACTCAACTCATTGAACCTTGTCCGAACCCATTCAGCTTTGTCTAACTTGACATCCAACAGGACTCTTAGAGAAGGAATCTCCACTTCAACAGGACTCTTACCAGAGTTGAATCTCCGAAGATGTCCAAAGTCTTGATTCTCAAATCAATGGCTTGCTCAATACCCAAGATACAGGCTTCATACTCAGCTTCATTATTGGTGCACTCGAAAGTCAGACGAGCGGTGAAAGGCATGTGGGCACCTTTCGGAGTTGTAATGACAACACCAATTCCACTTCCTCTGGCGTTGACGGCCCCATCAAACATTAACGTCCATTTTTCGTCTGGATCAGATCCCTCTTCAACAACTGGCTCTTCACAGTCTTTCATCTTGAGGAACATGATGTCTTCATTTGGAAAATCAAACTTCATCGGCTCATAATCTTCAACCGGCTGTTGAGCAAGATAGTCTGACAGAATACTCCCCTTGATGGCTTTCTGGGAAGTATACTGGATGTTGTACTCTGTCAGTACTATTTACCAACGAGCAACTCTTCCGGTGAGAGCTGGCTTCCCAAATATGTACTTGACTGGATCCATTTTGGAGATCAGTAAGGTTGTGTGAGACAGCATGTATTGTCTCAATCGCTTAGCAGCCCATGCAAGGGCACAACATGTTTTTTCAAGCATTGAGTATCTCGACTCGCAATCTGTGAATTTCTTACTCAGGTAGTAGATGGCATGCTCTTTCCTACCTGTCTCGTCGTGTTGACCGAGAACACAACCCATGGAATTGTCTAGTACTGTCAAATACATAATCAACGGTCTCTCTGGGACCGGAGGCACAAGGATAGGAGGATTCTGCAAATACTCTTTTATCTTCTCGAACGCCCTTTGACAATCATCATTCCACCTGATAGCCTGATCTTTTCTCAACAATTTGAATATCGGCTCACACGTGGCTGTTAGGTGGGAGATGAACCTTGCAATGTAGTTCAACCTCCCTAAGAAACCACGGACTTGTTTCTCTGTTCTTGGCTCAGGCATTCCCTGTATCGCTTTCACTTTGGCCGGATCCACCTCAATCCCTTTTTCACTAACAATAAAACCCAACAGTTTCCCAGATCTCACCCCGAAAGTACACTTGTTCGGATTAAGCCTCAGCTTGAATTTCCTCAAACGCTCAAACAGTTTCTGCAAATTCAACAAATGTTCTTCTTCTGTCTGAGATTTGGCAATCATATCGTCAACATAAACCTCGATTTCATGATGAATCATATCATGGAAAAGAGTCACCATAGCTCGTTGATATGTTGCTCCGGCATTTTTCAGACCAAACGGCATCACCTTGTAGCAGAAGGTGCCCCATGGGGTTATGAATGTTGTCTTCTCCATGTCTTCTGGTGCCATCTTAATTTGATTATAGCCAGAAAAGCCATCCATGAAGGAGAATACCGAGAACTGAGCCGTGTTATCCACCAAAACGTCAGTGTGAGGTAGGGGAAATCATCTTTAGGACTAGCCCTGTTCCGATCCCGGTAGTCAACACACATCCGTACCTTTCCATCCTTTTTAGGTACCGAAACGATATTTGCAACCCATGGCGGATAATTTGTGACTGCTAGAAACCCTGCATCCAACTGTTTTTGCACTTCTTCCTTTATCTTGACAGCCATCTCTGGTCTTGTTTTTCTGAGCTTCTGCTTGACTGGAGGACAACCTTCTTTGAGCGGCAAGCGATGTACCACGATGTCTGTGTCAAGCCCTAGCATGCCCTGATAAGACCAAGCGAAGATGTCAACATACTCTTGCAGCAATTCAATCAACCCCTTCTTCACATTATCTTCCAAAGCAGCCCCTATCTTGATTTCTCTCTTGGCGTCCTCGGTGCCGAGATTAATCACTTCAACAGACTCTTGATGCGATTGAATGACCCTTTCCTCTTGTTTTAATAACCTGGTAAGTTCTTCAGGGAGTTCACAGTCTTCATCACCCTCTTCTTCAGCTTGAAAGATTGGATTTTCAAAGTCGAAGCGAGCCATAGCAGAACCGTTATCAATAGGATCCGGTGATGTGCATCTGCATGAGTGATGGTATGTGCTTATGAGTGTGAAAAAAAAGTGGAAACTAAACAAAACATTGCCATTTTTTTTTGAAAAACTGCAAAAATAGAAAGACAAGGAACGAAATATTTGAATGCAAAAAGACGTCCTTTATTTATGATAAAAAATGCAAGTGTCACGTAGATGAGCCCTACAATGAGTCATTACGCCCTGGCGGAACGTAAGACTTGGATATGCATGAATAAACAAAGAAAATTACTCCTCCAGAAAAGTGGCTTGGACAATCTCCTCAGAAGACCAATTGTTGAGAACTTCACCTGGGATCCTCGGACGCACCCAATTATCGATGTCGCAATCACTATCCCCATCTTCATTGTTGACTGCAGAGACTAATCTGACTTCTCCTTCAACCATGTTAACGTTGGCTCCACCATGCTGGGGCATGGGATTGTTGACCACATTAGGAGCTGGTGCAAAGTTAACGGCCTTTGAATCAATGAGGTCCTGAACTACGTGCTTAAAAGCTTTGCAGTTCTCAATATTGTGGCCAGGTGCCCCAGAGTGGAAGCTACACCTAGCGTTGGCGTCATAACCCACTGGAAGACTACCAACGGGAGGAGCCAGAGTGCGCAACTGCACAAGTTGTAGTTGTTGAAGACTAGAAAGCAACTGAGCGTACGACATTGTAAGAGTGTCGAAACGCCGGTCCATCGTCCTTGGCCTCGGTTGATAGGCGGGTCTGTTACCTGGTTGTTGTGGTTGGTACTGAGCTGGTTGACACTGTGGTTGTTGTTGTTGTAGTGGTGTTGCAGCTGGAATGGTCACGGCCGCAACATACGGTTGCTGATGATAGTTCTGAAAGTTATTCCTCCGGTTATCCCTGTTCTGATAAGAAGATATGGCACTTGCATCCCCTTCTCTCCTCTTCTGTCCCTGAATGAACGGCTTCTTCACCCCTGATGAGGATCCATCTCCACTCTGGGTCTTGTATGTCCTCAGGTAATTCTCCACCCTCTCTCCGGTAGAGACTACATCAGCAAAATTAGAGGCATTGCAACCCACCAGGCGCTCCAAATAAGGTCCTGGCAGAGTGTTCATGAACATGTTATCCATTTCCTTCTCCAACATAGGAAGTTGAACACGGGAAGCTGTTTCTCTCCAGCATTGAGCGTATTCTCTGAAGCACTCATTGCTTTTAAGAGACAAATTTTGAAGTTGAGTTTTGTCCGGAGCCATGTCTGCATTATACTGATACTGCTTCACGAAAGCCTCAGCCAAATCCCTCCAGCAACGGATGTGGGCTATGTCCAGCCTCATATACCATTCCAGGGATTCCCCAGCTAAGCTGTCCTGGAAAAAGTACATGAGCAGCTTCTCATCGTCAGAGTACGCAACCATTTTACGGAAATAGGCTTGCACATGGGTCTTCGGCCAAGAGTGGCCATTGTATTTGTCAAATATCGGGACCTTGAATTTCGGTGGCACTCTCACACCTGGGACCAGCCCCAAGTCAGCAACATCTACTCCCAGAGGATTCTGTCCTTCCACTGCCTTCAACCTCTCTTCCAATCTTCTAAACATGGGGTCCATACCATGATCCATACCAAAGTCTTCCTGAAGCAGGGGAAATTGATCATCCTGATCATCATGGACGGGTGGTTGACCGGAGGTGACATGTAGGATCGGGGTAGGCCCCGGTCCATTGGGTCCGTTAGCCTCTCCACCTGGAGGATCAGTCAACGTCTCTGGTTGAGTAGTGGCGGGATTCCTTTGCATCATATGCTTGAGCTCTTGTTGTCCCTGAGCCACCCCTTGAACCACATCCATGAATTGGTTCATGCGGATCTTCATCTCGGCGAACTCTGCCTGTAGGCTTTCCATTACTCTCTGTTGGTTTCTGCGGGTACCGTACCGGTGAATGCCTGGGTCAGCTATCCTGATAGTGGAACACCAAATAAACTGAGAATACTGTGGAGGTACCTGTTATGCACGACATGCTAATGGGTATGCAAATGCAATGACATGTTTATCAGTTCCACGAGTATTCTACCCCCTTGATTCCAGTCTCACATTTGATAAACAATGTAAGAAAAAAAAACCGACTAGAATCAAGAAGAAGATATGAGCCCCTGGGAATAGATAAACATGTGTTAAATGATATGAATGAAAAATGATGTGAGTGCAATGCAGTGGCATGGGAATCCGGATCGCTGTATCTGCTTGAACATCTGTCCGGTTGCACTGTCTGGAGAGAAATTAAGAGCACACCAATCAAAGGTCATGGGATGGATCATGTTATCCTTAATATCAACCACCCATTTTGGTGGATTATGGCTTACACCTTATCAACACCCAAGTTTCATTGATATTAAGGATACCTGATCGGATCAACCATGACTCTAGGGTTTGTTGCAAGTCACGAACATGAAGTTTAGGTTAAGAACCACCCAAAAGGAGTGTACTAAGGTTTAAACCTGCCAAACATGTTCTACAAAAGGTTCCCATAGTCATAATCCCATTTTTCGGATATTATCGGAGGAACGACTACTCGTATTCCAAAAATATTCTCTAGAGAGACTCTTATGAGTGTAGTATCGCGTAACAATCGTATCAAATCTTACACTTGAACGACTTTCGCACTACGTCCTACGAATAGGCCAAGATGGGTTTGGTAAACTAAGGTCCTCGGCTTCTAAGGTCTATATTGGAAAAAGTAATGTCTAACCACAACTTACTTGTGTGACATTATTGATCTCAACATGACCTCCACCAAGTGAATGGGCTTGCAAGTCAACTTGCTAAGGAATAACTCCACACAAGTCGACAAGACTATGCCATTCTCCTATCCTAAATGCACTCGAGTTCGGGTATAGAACTCATCTCACAAAGATCACCAAGTAGCCATAGCCAGCCAACAGATACATCAATGATATGTACACAATGCAATAAGGTAAAGCAGGTAAATAAATAACTGTACAAAAGCATGAGCACCCAATAAACAAACAAACTACAAAAGCTAGGAGGGACTCGCTTAGGGAAACCGGGTCCCCAGCTGTCGCAACCTGAAAAATACAGTGTGCGAAAAAACAACCGGGGAAAGAAAATGACAGAAGAGTCGCCACCGTGCGTTATTTATCCCAAAGGAGGGAAAGGAAACGCTCGAAGTAAACCTGAAAAGAGGAAAGGAAAAGACAAGGTCTCGCAACCAAATCTTGGGTTCGGGAGTCGGTTATGCGAAGGGAATGTATTAGCACCCATACGCATCTGTAGTACTCTACGGGATCCACTTTTGTAGTTCTTGTCTAAAGGGTGTGAGTTTATCTTGTGCTGTTTACTAAAAAGGGGGTTAATGGAAAATGACTCGCGCGGATGTCGCATCCACTGCATACGTATCTCATCTAAATATGAGAATCAGAGTCTTCGTAGCTCGGCTGACCTATGGGTTGGGGGGTGTGTGCTCGCTAAGACATCGCGTCTTATGCCTACGTATCTCATCTGAAATGAGAATTAGAGCAAGCCGTAGTTCGGCTAACTACGGGGTTATGGATTGGGTTTTGGACGAACGACGTTACTACGTAATCTACCGGATGCTCGACCTTTGGAGACTTACTCGCCTGTAGTAGAAGGAGTAAACGTGTGTTTAGGAGAAGAAAAATCAATGAAGGGTTAGGGTTTGAGATGCTCATGCAAAAAGGCAGTCCTTGACGAAGGAACCTGCATAAAGTAAACACACAAAACATTGCCTCCTATCGAGGTCTTCCAGCTAAGAAAGCGGTAAAAATACGAGAAAATGTAAAAGTACCACACGGATAAAGATCCGAAGTAACAGTAATTAACGGAACAAGGAAACCCTGAGATCCTTCCAAGCTTACATCATCAAAGAAAGTGGGTCAGTATAGGTAATCAAAATGAACCTCCAGGGGTTATCCCACAAATAAAGTGGGAAACCACGCAAGTTATCCCTGCAAAAGTCATGTGAGCCCTCACAAAAACTCAACAAACAGGTTAGAGAAACAAAATAGGGTAATCAAGAGTTGCCCTCAAATCAAAATGTAACCACATGAATCATGCCCTTTCAATTCACAAAAAGCAACCAAGGGTAGGAGACCTAAACCTCTTGTCAAACACATGCATCCAAAGGGTATCAAATTCACCCATAATACCTCGTACATTCAGAGCATTCAAATTGAAGGCATAAAGATGATGGATATAGGGCAAACCTGATTGGAGAGCTTGATTGAATTTGAGTTGCACCCTTGAGGTTTACAAAACAATCTTTAGGGTTTATGTGAGGCAGAGGTGATTCTGTGCAGTTGAGTTCCCTTCAGTGTTTGGAGGTTGCTCTGAACTCTGTTAGCTCTTCTCTCACTATCTTTTTCCTGTCAGGGTAATAGGAATAGTATATGAATTGAATAGGAATGAATATTTGTTTCACTGAAACTCTGAATTTATAACCTGATTTTTGTGGACCTTTGGGCTCAAATGATAGAGTTCCAAGTCCAAGATTTTTCTTCTATTTATTTATTTATTTATATATATATATATATATATATATATATATATATATATATATATTTATATATATATATATATATATATATATATATATTTATTTTTTTTCATTTTTCGTTTTTTTTTTGTTTTTTTTTTTTTGTTTTTTTTTTCAAAACACGTGGGCTTCGCCTAGCGAGCATGACAACTCATGAACAAACCTTTGCTCCTTCAAGATTAACGTTTTGACTGACGAATAGACCCCTGTTGGAAGTAACTCAAGTCTTTCCCTTGTGTTGACTGGTCATCTAAATAGAGCCCACAAAGTGTCCTGGGTGATGTTCAAGCTTCTTGGATCCGATTCTGATTGCCATGATGAAATGCAAATGCTAAATGACCTAAAAATGAATGCATGCATGAGGTGTAAAGCGTATGCTTCCAAGAAAGATGAAGGGTAAATTTTGGGGTATTACACCACCATATCAGCAACCATATCAACAACAACCTCAGCAGCCATACCAACAGTCATACCAGCAGCCACATCAGAATCAACAGCAACGTGCTCGACAACAACATCAACCTAATCAGTAGAGGGCAAGGAGGCCAGAAAGACATTTTGATCCTTTGCCAGTACCATACAGCAAGATCCTTCCCTACCTGCTAAAGGATGGATCAATTGTTTTGAAGGAGCTAACACCTACAACTCTACCTTATCCACCAGGCTATGACGCTAATGCTCACTACGAGTATCACATGGGTGCCACAGGGTACACAGTGGAGATTTGTAAGGCATTCAAACACAAGGTTCAGGATTTGATTGACAGTAAGGCGGTCACTTTCACGCCAGTTAGGCCAAATGTCGCGACAACTCCCACGCCGGTGCACGCGGAGCCAAGTGAAGCTCGAAGATAAAGCTTCCCACCGACCTGAACAAGCAGAGCAATTCCCAAAGAATCAAGAGATGAATGCCCGTTTCTTTGAATGAAGGCAATCATTATGCCATTTTTACCATTTCACATTCTTGTAATTTGTTCTTGTTTGTTTAAGACTGTATGCTTTAAAAAATTGTTATTTGTATTTGGTTTTATTAATGGGATGATTATGCATGTTTTGAATCAACCTTTCATATTCACTCATACCATTTATTTGCAAAGCACAAACACATACTTTTCCACTTCACCTTCTTTATCACACTATTGTTAGTAAATGTTGGAAGGAGGATGACGAAAACGAAATACTCATAATTGGTGATTGTATGCTTTCAGATAAAACCCTGCTAATGATGTACATGCATTGTTTCAAATCCCCAAACACCGGAGATGTAAGGAGTTAATCCCTAGTAAACCACTTCGAGCCTAGAAGTAGGAGTTTCTTTCGGATCTAAAAAACCTTACGCTTAACCTGGGGCAGGGTATTGTTCAGTTAATCTGACTACGCATTCAAATTACAAGGTGAAATATTCCATACGAGGATCAATCACATGATATTTTTTCGCACACATCCTGAAGTGTCGATGGAAACATACAAAATCCAAATTTTATGTCGGTTTCTCTTCAATGACCAATGACTCGACAGTCATATTTTCAAAAAAAAATCAAAGAAAGAGCCCGCTAAGTCCAACGCTCTAAAAAGGAGACTTATGCAAAAACCGGGGCAATCCCGATGGATTAAAGCTTCAACAAGCGGTCCATGAAAAAAATAGGGATTAGAGCAAAAACCGAAAGAGACAATGAAAGTCTCCAACAAAAAAAAAACAAGAGTCAATGAATATCCATGAAGAGAAAAATAAAATGACTGTCGTTTCAAGGGATATTGCACTGCTGAACTCTCGCAAAAGTAAGTGTGTGTCGAATTAACTGAACATAGGATTGGAGGTCATCATGAAGAAGGGGTGGGTTAAAATAATCTTTGAGCCTTATATCCTTTCGTTTCAATAACCGTGAACCATGCCACGTTACAACCTTCAAAAGACCTAATTGAAGTTAGGATTATTCTGAAAGCATACTATAACAAGGTCGAGTAATCTGACTCCTAGAGATTTGCTAATTTTTTATTCTCACTATATCACTCACACGATAGCTAAAATCAACACTGCGTTTGGACTCATGATCCACTCGTCATACACTACCACGACACTCCAAATGAATGATTGTTTTTTTTTAAAACCTACATAATTATTACATTAAAATCACCATTTCTTGGATGACAATTCTTAATTGTCAGTTAGTACTTGACATTGAGAAAATTCCAACAAGGGGCAATTCAAGAGGCACTTGATCGTTGGTGCTGACACGAATCAAGAACTTTTCATAACTCTATGGATCAAGGGCATGGCATCTTTTGATTATGTTGACTTAAGAAGTAATCGGTGTAAGCCAAATCTCCAAGCATCAGTTGATCATGGAGGAAAAACACTTCAATACTTAGTTCGTCTGAGGCAAGTCCCTCAAAGGCTAATCAGGGGCAGACCATTGCAAGATTCAGGAGCTGGGAAAAACAGACTCAGACCATGTCATGGGAAGGCCACTATTGAAAGTTTACTTTTAAGGATAATTTCTGTAAATACCCTACAGATTGGGGCAAGGCAACTTGCAAGGGGCAAGTTCTCTTCATATCTTCATTTCGGTCAAGCAGATTGTGTCAGACACTGGAAGCTGTCTGAAATCATAACCAAAATGTCGAAAGTTCACACCAGCACAACCGTCATATGTTGACAAGAATCCTTGCGGCACGTCATAATCATCATGCGTTGATCACGTCGCTATGCTCAGTCACAGGTTGGCCAGACACTTCAGAAGAAGAATCAGGATCTTTTTGAAGACAAATACACAACATATCAGCAAAAGAGAAAACTTGGGGCACCAAGAGTCTCCACACCTATTGTGTATTCATCACATCATCAACTACCGAGTGTCGGGAAGTCAGATCCTTTCACCCACCAATAGTCCAACCCGCATTAACAGTTACCAGAAAAACCAAAGTCCACCTCGCTGGCACCTTCATAAAAACAAATACAACCAACATTGGTTTCCAGAAAATACACCGCCTTTGAAAAAAGGGGGCCTTTCCCAAACAAACCAATCATCCTTTGCATTCAAACATGCATCACATGCCTCACATGCATCACCTTATACATAACGCATACATGACATTTATGCATATAGCACGAATCAAGATCCAAGGTTTAGTCATAGGCATCAGGCCAACCCTCAGTTGAGTCATTATTTTTCTCTAAGTGAGTTCCTACCCTACTATCGGGCATTCCCTATTTCAACCTTTTGTTGATGAGACGTTATCCTCAGCTAAGTCAAACATTGTTTCTTTAAACACTTACCTTGTTTTGCATTGAGCGTACCTTAATAAGTCGTTTCCTGTAACCTTTTGTTGATAGAAACTACATCTCCCCAGACAATATCTGTTCTGCAACCTTTTGTTGCTGATACCCCAAGCAAGTCTTACCCAGTAATGTTCCAATACTACCCAATAAGTCGAGTTTACTGAACTTTGACAGTAGCCCTATTTCTCCAAATATTTTTCTCACTATCATCCTTTTGGTGAAATTCCATTGAGGAATAATATTAATCATCATCGTGTTTACGATAATCGTTATCCTTTTGGGAATGGTAAATCCTTGACATTTGCGATCTTACCTTCATCCTTTTGGTGTCGAAGATCCTTGAAGTTTTGGTTCAACCTTCATCCTTTTGGTAAATGGAGACCTCTTATTATTATTAAAGCTTATTGTCATCCTTTTGGTGGTAACAAGTTTTGTCGTTTGATCTTACCGCCATCCTTTTGGTGTCGGCGATCCTTGGAGTTTTGGTCCAACCTTCATCCTTTTGGTGAATGGTGGCCTCTGCAATTATTACAACTTACCTTCATCCTTTTGGTGATGGTGATCCTTTGATTATTGACTTATTATCATCCTTTTGGGTGGTAATAAGTTTTGTTGTTTAAACCTACCTTCATCCTTTTGGTGATGGTGACCATTTGAGTTATATTAACTTATTATCATCCTTTTGGTGATAACGAGCTTTGTTTTGATCTTAACCTCATCCTTTTGGTGATGGCGATCATTTAAATTGTTGTAACTTATTATTATCCTTTTGGTGATAACAAGTTTTGTTGTTGATCTTACCCTCATCCTTTTGGTGACGGTGATTTTTAATGTTATGACTTATTATCATCCTTTTGGTGGTAACAAGTCTTGTCTTGATTTTACCTTCATCCTTTTGGTGATGTTGATCATTGAAATTGTTGTAACTTATTATCATCCTTTTGGTGATAACAAGTTCCATTGTTTGTAGTACCTTCATCCTTTTGGTGATGGTGACTGTCGACTTATTATCATCCTTTTGGTGATAACAAGTTTTGAAGTTTTGTTCTTATCTTCATCCTTTTGGTGATGGTTATCATTTAAGTTATCGTGACTTATTATCATCCTTTTGGTGGTAACAAGTATTGTTGTTTAAACCTTACCTTCATCCTTTTGGTGATGGTGATTGTTGAATCATTATCATCCTTTTGGTGGTAACAAGTTTGGTTGTTTAATCGTGCTTTCACCCTTTTGGTGTCAGTGATCGGTGCTTATTATCATCCTTTTGGTGATAACAAGCTTTGTTATTTGATAGTACCTTCATCCTTTCGGTGATGGTGATTGTAATGACTTATTATCATCATTTTGGTGGTAACAAGTTTCGATTTTGGTCTTACCTTCATCCTTTTGGTGATGGTGATCATTGAAGTTAATTGAGTTATTATCATCCTTTTGGTGATAACAAGTTTTGTTATTGTTATTACCTTCATCCTTTTGGTGAATGATGACCTCTGCAATTATTACAGCTTATCGTCATCCTTTTGGTGTCGGCGATCCTTGCGGTGATAGGGATCCTTGTCATTTTGGTTCAACCATCATCCTTTTGTTGATGGTGATCTTTGTTATGATGTCTAATCACCACCCTTTTGGTGATTACGTCTAGTTCGACTTGATTATCATCCTTTTGGTGATAACGGGTTTTGTTGTTTAATCTTATTGTCTTCCTTTTGGTGTCAGTGATATTTGAAGTTATCGACTTATTATCATCCTTTTGGTGATAACAGGTTTTGTTCGGATCTTACCTTCATCCTTTTGGTGATGGGGAATCCTTTGAGATTGTTGACTTATTATCATCCTTTTGGTGGTAACAAGTTTTTGTCTTGGTTTTACCTTCATCCTTTTGGTGATGGTGATCATATAAATTGTTGTAACCTTTTTATCATCCTTTTGGTGATAACGAGTTCTGGTGTTTGTAGTACCTTCATCATTTTGATGATGGTGACTGTCAACTTATTATCATCCTTTTGATGATAAAAAGTTTCGAAGTTTTGTTCTTACCTTCATCCTTTTGGTGATGGTTATCATTTAAGATTGTCGTGACTTATTATCATCCTTTTGGTGGTAACAAGTTTTGTTATTAATCTTATTGTCATCCTTTTGGTGTCAGTGCTATTCGAAGTTATATTGACTTATTATCATCCTTTTGGTGATAACAAGTTTGGTTGTCTAATTATACCTTCATCCTTTTGGTGTCGGTGATCGGTGCTTATTATCATCCTTTTAGTGCTAACAAGCTTTGTTGTTCAATCTTACATTCATCCTTTTGGTGATGGTAATTATTTTGACTTAGTATCATCCTTTTGGTGGTAACGAGTTTTGTTGTTTGATAATACCTTCATCCTTTTGGTGATGGTAGTTATATAATATTGTGAGCTTATTGTCATCCTTATGGTGATAACAAGTTCAGTTTGTCTGATCTTACTGTCATCCTTTTGGTGGTAACAAGTTTTGTTCTGATGTTACCTTCACCCTTTTGGTGATGGCGATCATTGAGTTTCTTCTGACTTATTATCATCCTTTTTGTGGTACCGAGTTTTGTTGTTTGGTCAAACTTTCATCCTTTTGGTGATGGTAATAGTTGACTTATTATCCTCCTTTTGGGTGGTAACCTTGCCATTATCCTTTCGGTAATAAGGAAATGCTTTATTAGAACAAACCATCATCCTTTTGGTGACGGACATCATCCTTTTGGTGATGAACATCAATGAATTTTATTATGTCCAACTATCTCCTTTCGGTGACAGCAATTTGGTTATTAATCTTACCATCATCCTTTTGGTGATGACTACCTTGGAAGCTTGGTCTATCCATCATCCTTTTGGTGATGACGATCCTGAAAATCATGATGATGTCCTATCATCCTTTTGATATTTGAAATTAATTCTACTGTCATCCTTTTGGTGCCAGAAAACCTGTTCAGTTTTTGTCCTTATATCAGCAAACGACCTTTGCAAGATTTAAGTGTTTGACTCGAGGGTTGGCATTGAGCTGACATTCTACCATTATTACCTTGGTACTATTAGAATTTGTTGCATTTTCTTTCTGAATTTCTCCATTGCATTTCAAAGGACAAAATTTGGGTCTTTTCGTATTTAATTACCTTCCACCACGAATGTACGAAGACCACTGTTATTCTTACCTTCTGGTTCAAGTTAATTAAATAGGGGCAGCTGTCATACCCTAATTTTATCCGGGTATTTTAAATCTTCGTAATTTTGATTTCATTTTAATTAGCATCATATACACAACATGACCTGCATTTCATCATGAATAACACCTAAAATATCAATCGGAATAAATTTATTGAAAATACAGACAAATTGGTTAAACCATTTCTCAAGAATGTGCAAAATCGGCGGGTAAAAAGTTTCAAAATTAAAATTGTAGACGCCAGTATTATTTATCTACGGTTCATGTAGTTCAACCTGGTGTGCTCATTATATTTTTCAGCGACTGTTTTGATTGCATTTTGACCCGTCTGAGCCTTTTAACCGGTGAAAATTTATTTCAAAATTTAAGGAAACACTGTATTTTTTCAATAAGTATATTTTGTGCTGATCATTTTAGTGTGCCTGATTTAATTTTTCGAGTAAATTTATATCCGACTTTTATTTATAATCGATCACTAATTTTCTTGATTGAAATTATTCAACTAAAGTAATTAGAATTTATTTAAATCAAAATATTTATTAGACATTTTTAATAAGAACTTTTTTAAATAATAGTAATTATTTTCATATAAAATAAAATAAGATTAACATTGGATTCCTTGTAAAATTTGACAGCTGGTACCCCTAATCCCTCCAACGGTAATAATAGAAAAATTCAGCTTGCACTCTCTCTGACACACGCGTCTCTCACACTCCCTAAACCACCACTCATCAATAACTACCTCCACTCTCTCTTAGAGGCAACACACATGTCTCACTCATAACCCACTCACTATTCCAAGTGTTCAATTAACATAACAAAGTCTATGTTAAGTTGGGTTGTTTATGATTTTTGAGCTTCAAACTCTTTTAAGTTTGTGATAAATTGGTATTATCCTATTGTGATTTGGTTGGAGTCAAATATGGAATAACAATTAGTCCATTTATAAGAGTGAACAGAAAAATATAATTTGTCTCTTTGTTTTTGTAAGTTTCATATGCATGAATCACTTTGAAAAGCGAAGATTTTTGGAAAGACATTGTAAATAAAATAAGGTTGAATTGCTGTTTAAATTCCATTACATCTAAATTGGATTTTTATGCGGATTCGACAAATTCATGTCGCTATGCCATCAAAATTTCAGTAAATTAATTGTATATTTTCACCGTATTATGATCTCACATACCACATTCCAATTTCATTGTCGCTATGTACAAACCGGTTTAGGAGCACATTGTGACTGATTCGATTCAATCCATTAAGTTAACAATTGACATTTATTTTTATCACTTTTAATTAGTTAATTAATTAAATTTTGATTAATTAGTTAATTTTGATTAATTAATTTTAATTAACTCAATTATTTTGATTTAGTTAAATAATTTTGATAATTAATCTAAATCAATTTAATTAATCGATTTAACCCAATTTTAATAAATTAACTTTGTTAATTAAAAACAGGTTGATCGATTTCTTTTTCCACCATATTTTCATAATAAAAATTCGATTCCACTCCATGTCATCATCAATCCAAAACCACAAATAAATCGCACAATTCTCGATTTAACATCGAGCCCATTTTTAAACACCTTTGTAAGTCGATCACTGTTAGCATCGCCATCAACCTCACATAGCTTACTCTTGGGCTTTCTTACAACGAGACCTAGTCGTTCGTTAATTGATCGATTAGATGGTCGATTCACTAAATAAAATTCATTTCATTCGTAAACACCAAATTAAAACCTCGACCCAATGTCAAGTATTCTCATTCAAATTAATAAAAATACCCAATCACAATCAAATACCATTTCATTTGGGAAATGAAAAGGGGGATGGTTTTGAGTTTTCAACTCTTCTCCTCGATTATTTGAATACGAGTTTTCTTACTCGGTTAGTCAAATAATTGTCATTTCTATCCATCTAAACACAATTAAATCAATTACTTTTCATAACAATGAAATGAAAAAGGGAGATGGTTTTGAGTTTTCAACTCTTCGCCTCGATTGTTTGAATACGAGTCTTCTTACTCGGTCAGTTAGACACTCGTCATTTCTTTACAAACTTCTAAATCAAATTAAATCAAAACACTTTCAGAATAAGTGAAATGAAAAGGGAGATGGCTTTGAGTTTTCAACTTCTCTCTTCAATTGTTTGAATACGAGTTCTCTTTCTCGGTCAGTCGAACAAATTGTCATTTTTCCACCAACTTATAACTTAATCAAATCATTTTCATAATAAGCTATACAAAAAGGGAGATAGTCTTGAGTTTTCAATTCCTCTTCTCAAATGCTTGGATATGAGTTGTCTTACTCATCCGTTCGAGTAGTTGTCCTTTATCTAAAATACCTCAACCATACATAAAACTATTTTCATAATCACTTAGATGAAAAAGAAATTGGTCTAGAGTTTTCTATTCTCTTTCTTGGTTATTAGGATGCGAGTTGTCTTACTCGACTATCCGAGTATTCTTCATCCATTTAAAATATCCTTAACTATCATTAAACCCTTTTTATAATTAAGGATAATAAAGAAAGCGGTCTAAAGTCTTCTTTTACCTTTCCCGATTATTAGGATACGAGTTGTCTTACTCCGTATTTTTGACTCCGATTTCGCATGCATTTTCGTAGTTTTATTGTTATTTTGTTGTGTTATTACTATGTTTCTCTTTGTTTTCAGGTTTTTACTTTAATCGGAGCCCCGATCGAGAAAAGGAGTGAAAAAGAGCTAAAAACCCTAAAATTCATCATTTTGTACTTGTGGCTCCCACTGTGGCTGGCGCCATAGACCCTACCATGACGTGTCCCAGCTCAACTTCCCTCAACTGCCACGTTCCCCACTACTTCCACTAAGTCGCCACAGATTGGCCTTGTGGCGGGCGCCACAAGAGGAAAAGTTTTCCCTCCCATTTTCAAATTGAAGGGCATCCTTGTCATTTCCAATATTTTACTTGTCTATAAATACAAACTCGTTTTCATTTGTTTAATCATCCAAACTTAGAGCAAAGGCAAACTTAGAGCAAACTTTGTTTCACATAGGCATATATTCAGTATTTTAAAGTGGTAATCGCTTCGCATTGGGGTGTTACCACAATTTTGTATTCGAGTTTTGTGATCGAGTCTGTAATCGAGTTTGGAGCACTTTGGAAGGAAGTTAATCCTGCCGCCATTTTCATTTCCGCTTTGCATTTTATTCAACCCTCCGATTGGAGCAGGTTTTTATTGCCTTACCTTTATCTATTTATTTCCCGCACTGTCTTTACTTTATTTATTTCCCGCACCGTCTTTACTTTATTTATTTCTCGCACTCGCTTTACTTTTATTTATTTCTCGCACTCGCACTACTTTTATTTATTTTGCGCGCTCGCACTACATTTATTTAATTTGCGCACTCGCACTACTTTTATTTATTTTCCGCACTCGCACTACTTTTATTTATTTTCCGCACTCGCACTACTTTTATTTATTTTCCGCACTCGCACTACTTTTATTTACTTTCCGCACTCGCACTACTTTTATTTAAATTAATGCACTTTTAGTTTACCATGTCTAACTAAATCTATAAGGTTAGAATGTAAGGATCGTAATTGACCGATAATCCGTACAATTGTTCGTAGAAACACTTAAGGGCTATTTTAACTTTCAACTTATGTTTTCCCGCACTTAATTTCCGTTGGGTAAGATCTAAAGCCGTCCAACGTCTTTTTAAACTTAATTTTTTTTAACTATTTCAAAAATAGCGAAAGCGCTTTGTTTCGTTCATTAGAAGTTTTTAACTTAAAAAGAAAAGAGATTTTAAAACTATTTTCGGACGCGTTTATAAGTTTAGAGTCTGGTTCGTGAGAACCTCTTTTGGTTAAGAAATCCAGGTTAAAATACTTTTCAACTTAGTCAAGATACTATATTTCTTAAAAATAGGTTCACTACTCTAACGCAATGCGCGCCTTTTTATAAGTGACAATAAGAGGGTTTGGTTAGGGAGTACAACTCGGTTCTGAATACGTGAAAGCGACAGTTCCTGTTAAATTGGTTCTTTTCAAAGTAGGAAACACTGCCCATAAGTAGTTCTATTTGCAAGTACTTGGATTATTAATTGATTATGTGAATTACATTCGAGCCTGTCTTTATTAATTGAACTTTATTCAATACTTTACTTTTCATTGCACACTCTAAAAACACCTATTTTGATTGCCTTTGATAAACACCATTACAATAGATAACGATAGATATTCACTTGGTCTCTGTGGATTCGACAATCTTTTATATTACTCTGACGCGTTTGTATACTTGCGAAAAGCATGCATCAAGTTTTTGGCGCCGTTGTTGAGGATCGTTTTCGTCAAATTTCATTACCCTGTTGTTATATCGTTTAGACTTAGGCTCTTACCCGCCGGTCAATGCGAAAAGCTCGCAGCACCGGAAGCTTAGTATATCCTCTGGCGGAACCTGAATGTTACGCTCGCACACGTTTATTCTTTCATAGAATTAGGAGAGCTATGGCCGAAGATCAAAACCAAAGACCTCTTAAGGACTTCGCTCAACCATCCAACGAAGAACCTAGTTCTAGTATAGTAAACCCAACCATTCCAGCTAATAATTTCGAACTTAAACCTTCCCTGTTGCAACTAGTGCAACAGAGACAATTTGCAGGTCTCTCTACTGAGAACCCAAACCAACATTTAAAAATCTTTCTCCAATTAGCAGACACTTTTAAAACCAATGAAATTTCTCCTGAGGCAATACGTTTAAGATTATTCCCTTTTTCCCTCAGAGATAAAGCCCTATCATGGTTAGATTCCCTTCAACCCAATTCCATTACGACTTGGGATAACTTTAGAAGAGTATTCCTTGCTAGATACTTTCCCCCGAGTAAAACCGTCGTTCTTCGAAACCATATAACTAGATTTACCTAGAACCAAGAAGAATCGATGTTCGAAGCTTGGGAGAGATATAAAGAGTTGTTAAGAGCATGCCCACATCATGGTTTAGAAAATTGGTTAATCATTCAGACCTTCTATAATGGACTTCACTATAACACTAAGATGACCATCGATGCTGCCGCAGGCGGTGTGCTGATGAACAAACCTTATCCTGAAGCTAGTGCCCTCATCGAAGATATGGCTCAAAACCATCAATCATGGGGAGTCAAACGAGCGACAGTTGAGAAGAAGGAAGCCTAAGGAGGAGTGCATGAACTAAGCTCTATAGACATGATGCAAGCTAAAATGGATGCATTAGCCCTCAAGGTCGAGCATATAGCATAAACCTGAATACTGCAGCCGCAGTTTCGTCAGATTGTGAGATATGTGGAACCAAAGGACACCAATCTGCAGAATGCAGTCTATTAAACGAAACCCACTATGAGCAAGTGAACTACACCCAAGGGAACCCATATTTGAATACCTATAACCCTGGATGGAGGAATCACCCGAACTTCTCTTATAAAAACAATAACCTTATCCAAAATGATGCACCTCCAATACAACCTAGTTATCAAGCCCCAAGACCAAATCAACCTATGCAACCTGTACCACCAAAGCCGAGCCTTGATAAAATTATGGAAAATTTTATCACTGCTCAAACCCAACAAAACAAGGAGTTCATGAACCAAAACATTCATGTTAACGAATTGATTACTCAGTTAGGAACCAAGGTTGACCAAATAGTTACTCATACTAAGATGCTTGAGACTCAGATCTCTCAAGTAGCTTTAAACCAAGCCCCTCAGACTACACCTGGAGGACAATTCCCTGGGCAACCTTAACAAAATCCGAGAGGACAAGCCAAACCCAAGATTGATCGAACCCGAAACTTCTAAGGAATATACCAAACCCACAGACAAAGTAAAGGAACCAGAGGAATCTGAAAACCAGGAAGGTCAAGAAAAAGGAGAAGAACCTAAAGATAAAACTTACGTACCACCCCCGCCATATAAACCACCTATACCATATCCGCAAAGACTCAAACAAACCCAGATCAATAACAAGTATCAAAAATTTATTAAAGTTAAAGAAAAACTTCATGTAGAAATCCCTTTCACATAAGCCATCACCCAAATACCTTCTTATGTAAAGTTTCTCAAAGACATCCTTACCAACAAACGTAGACTTGACGATCCGAAGCCCTTGGAATGTAATGCCATTTCCGAGAATAAATTAGCCAAAAAAGACAAAGATCCTGGAAATTTCTCCATTCCTTATCTTTTGGGTAGTCATGTCATCGAAAAAGCTTTTCTAGACTTAGGAGCTAGTGTGAGCTTAATGCCTTTAGCAGTTTGTGAGAGGTTAAACTTAGGAGAATTACAACCCACTAAGATGTCACTTTAGTTAGTCGATAGATCTGTTAAGTATCCGATAGGCATTTTAGAAGATGTCCCTGTTAGGATAGGTCAGTTATTTATCCCTACTGATTTTGTTCTCATGGACATCAAAGAGGACAATGATATACCAATCCTTCTAGGTAGACCATTCTTATCAACTGCAGGAGCCATAATAGATGTCAAGAGAGGAAAGTTGACCTTTGAGGTAGGTGACGAGAAAATAGAATTTATACTTTCGAAATTTCTTATGGCACCTGTGATGGGAGACGCGTGTTATGCCTTAGATATCATTGATGAGTGCGTTAGGGAATTAGAACAAGAAGAAATCATAAAAACAATTAAGTTACCATCAACTCTCATAACAAAAGATGATGACTTTAAGAAACCCTACATCGATGACAACCTTTACGAATGTTTATCCCTTACCCCAGATCCTATGCCATGCTCTAAGAAACCAACCTTAGAACTTAAAGAACTGCCTAAAAACCTGAGATATGAGTTCCTCGATGAAGAGATGAACCGTCCAGTTATAGTCAGTGCTACCTTGAGCCAAGAGGAAACGAACCAAATTTTAGATGTTTTACGAAGATATCCCTCAGCCTTAGGATATAATATCTCTGACCCAAAAGGTATAAGCCCATCCGTATGCATGCATCGGATTTTGCTCGAATAAGATTCAAAACCCTCCAGAGAACATCAGAGAAGAATAAACTCTATAATGAGTGATGTTGTTAAAAAGTAAGTTCTTAAGTTACTTGAGGCAGGTATAATCTACCAGATCTCGGATAGTAAGTGGGTGAGCCCTGTGCATGTAGTACCTAAAAAGGGAGGCATGACAGTCGTGCAAAACGATAAAGGCGAACATGTAGCAAAATGGTTAGAAGGAGGATGGCGGATGTGTATAGATTATAGAAAATTAAATAAACCAACCAGGAAGGATCATTTCCCTTTACCATTTATAGACAATATGTTGGAGCGTCTAGCCAGACACTCTTACTTCTACTATCTGGATGGATACTCTGGATTCTTCCAAATACCTATCCACCCCGAAGATCAAGAAAAAACTACCTTTACATGCCCTTGTAGCGGGGTATTCGTTACCATTAGAGATATTCACTAAATCCAAGGTAAATCATACAAGTCGAGTCGCCACCGCACTTCTATTTATCCAAAGGAATGGTTAGAAAGCGAACAAAAACCTTAAAGTTTTAACAAAAACTAGTAAAAGAGAAATTAGAGATCTGGGTAAGGGGGTTGGTTATGTAATGGGAAGGTGTTAGGCATCCAAAACATCCTAGGTACTCCTAGGGAGCCCTTTTCATACTTGTTGTAAAGGTTGTTGTTTTTGTGAAAAAAATTTGTTTGTGCAAACATGATTGAAGAGATGAGAAGAGAATATACAAGTTATTTACATTTTTGTATTTGGATGGATAAACACATTGCCTACGTACCATCTTAAAAAAGATTAAGATCAAAACCTTGTAGTTCGTGGTAAAAATCTCAAAATGAGTTGGTGAATTGATTGGTCCAAAAGCCTTAAGGTCTTTTGTTATCCAAAGGAGAAAACTCAACTTAAAACCACAAATCCACCATGTGAGGATAGCTTCAACATGCTAGTGAGGGGTTAACCCTATAATAAGCACGGAAGACTCATTGTCCATCACTAAGGATATAGGTGAGTATTACATCTACCACAAGGATAACTCAAACCTAATAGCTAAAGGTTATAAAAAATTTGATTAAGGAAGTGGCCATTGGAACCACAAAAAGACATTTGAATGGGTTATATTTACCAATTAGAAGTATATACAAAACGGTCAAAGTTGACTTAAATATTCAATTCAAAATAAGTGTTATGAAAAGAAAGTTTGAAAATCAAAAGCATAAGGCTTGGGTTTCTAATGTTTGAAAACAATGGTTAAATGTTTGCACAAAAAGTTTTGGCTTGGGTTAGAGTGGAGGGAAGAAGAAGAAGGGCTAAAGTCCTAAGTAAAGCAAAAAGGTGAGGGATAAAGAAACAAAACCACAATGGAGTTCCTCTCTTGAGATCATATGGATGATCTAAGTAGCTCCCATCCTTTGGAATAAGCAATCACATAAACATAAACTCAAGCAATCATCAATCAAAGTGAATTCTTGGAAAGACTCCTCAATGCATCTTGGATCTCTCTCTCTTAGAAGCTCATGGCAATGGTTCCCCAAATTTGAATCAAAGTGGAATCCGTAGCACAAGAACACACACATCAAAGAGTTTTATGAAGCAAATCAAGAATGTACAAGAGTGAGTTTAGAGGCTTGGTCCTTCTAATCCATCTTCATCATTAAAGTTCTTTTACTCCAATTTTGCATAGGGAATGTCCTAGAAACTAAGTCCATTCGTCCATTTTTTGCGTTTGGTCCACAACAATCAAAACAAAACATAAGCACAATAGTATATATACAATTATGTGCTCAAGTGAGGAAAAGGCAAATGGCATTAACATAAACATGTGCTCAAGTGAGCAAAGGGAAAAGCAAATGAATAATATGTACAAGAATAGTAAATTGCATAAAACAGGAAAAGAGTCTCAAGAGACCGATCTAGGATCAAACTAGATAGGCACACCAAATCAAGACTTGTCCCGGTGAGGATATAACTCAATGGGGAAAACCATCCCAATATATGTGTTGGGAAGGAACAAAAACAATCAACATCCACGAGGATATAACCTGGTGGGGAATATGGAAGAAAGGATAGACGTTTTCTGCTTATGGAGCTGACTCTATATGGAGAGATCAGACACACACATCTGCTCGGGGAAGTATATCACCAAATAGCAGGAGACAGCAAACAACGATATATGGCCAAGAATGCAACATGAATATCTGAATTTTATAATTATGCATGTATGCGCGTGGTTTATGTATGATGTATGTTGACAAACAGACATATCTAACACATCCAGGTCCAGGAATCAACCACCCGGTACTACATCTCAAGAGAGAAAGCCAAGTTCACCGGAGAGTATCCGATCTGTTGGGGATCAGAGATACCAGGAAGCAAAGAACTCTGCAGGGGATGAATCATCAATCATTCCAGTTGGGGACGAGAGTTATCACAGACAAGGTCCACCATACCAACAACTCTACTGGGGAATTTATCCGAGGAGATAAAGGATTTATCGGGATCAACCACCAAATACCGCTCTTGCCCAAAGAGATCCAAGCTGCTGAGGAAGAAAGATTGCTACTCTACTGAAGGGAAGAGAGGTGACTCTCAACAAGCAATCCAATTGGTAGGATAAACCACAAGGGGTTCCGGAGGGAGGAGATACAGTCATGCCAAGAATATGGACAAAAATCTTACCCTGTTGGGGATCGTACCACCCTTGGGAGAGCACTGAGGATCTCCTAAATATCCTTTCGTCATTGTGAATGTTCTCTTTGTTTAAAAACAAATTATAAAAAATTTGATCGTTTAAAACAATGATATTTTCTTAATCAAAACATGCAAAACATTTGTTGAATAGAAACAGATAAGAGTGCCAATAATTGGATAAAAGGCTCAAATTTATTTGATAGAATGGTAGTCTGCGAATGGCAAGACTCCATAGATCTTTACAAATTTGAAATTGGTGATATATATTAGAAAAGGGATACATTGAACATAATGACCATCTCTCCACCAATTCTAAATCCGATGTATTTGAAGCTTTGGTTGATAATGAGCAAGGATTTCTGACGGACGACAGTTGTAGAACAAAGTCTTATCAGAATGCAGTTACTTGCCAAATCCCTAATTTTTGCCTAGATTGCCCCAGGATGAGGTACTCAATCTAGCGGGATACATATATCATTATTATATATTTTTTGTGTCTCTAACTTTTGCCTGGATCGCCCTTTTGGGTTTTCAATCCACCGAGACACTCATTTTTGCCTAAGCCGCCCTTTCGGGTTTTCAACTTAGCGAGCTATTCAGTTTTTTTTAGGCGAAGTATTTCTTGACTGCATCTGAATTCACAGGACGAGAGAAATGCTCCCCATCATAAGTTTTAAGTATCAAAGCACCGCCTGAAAAGGCTCTCTTAACAACATATGGACCTTCATAGTTTGGAGTCCACTTGCCCCTGGAATCGGGCGCGAAAGACAAGACTTTCTTGAGCATAAGGTCACCTTCTCGTAACACACGAGGCTTGACCTTCTTATTAAAAGCTTTCTTCATTCTCTGCTGATATAACTGACCATGGCACATGGCAGTCAATCTCTTCTCTTCAATCAAGTTTAGCTGGTCATAACGACTCTGAACCCATTCAGCATCAGTCAACTTGGCCTCCATCAAGACTCTCATTGATGGGATCTCCACCTCTACTGGGAGTACAGCCTCCATGCCATAAACAAGAGAGAAAGGGGTTGCCCTTGTTGAAGTGCAGACAGATGTACGATAGCCATGCAAAGAGAATGGTAGCATCTCATGTCAATCTTTGTACGTAACAACCATCTTCTGGATAATCTTCTTGATGTTCTTGTTAGCAGCTTCAACAGCCCCATTCATATTGGGTCTGTACGGAGAAGAATTATGATGTGCAATATTGAATTCACTACACAGCTCTTTCATCATCTTGTTATTCAAGTTAGATCCATTATCAGTCATGATCTTATCTGGCACACCATATCGGCATATGAGTTGATTCTTGATAAACTTCACGACCACCTTCCTGGTCACATTTGCATACGACGCCGCTTCAACCCACTTGGTGAAGTAATCAATTGCTACGAGAATAAATCTGTGTCCATTGGACGCTTTCGGCTCTATCATGCCAATCATGTCAATTCCCACATGGAGAAAGGCCATGATGATGAGATCATATTCAAAAGTGTCAGGGGAATATGAATCTTATCAGCATAAATCTGACACTTGTGGCATTTCTTCACAAATTTGCAGCAGTCAGACTCCATTGTCAGCCAATAGTAGCCTGCTCTCAACATCTTTCTAGCCATGGCATGTCCATTGGAATGAGTACCAAATGAACCCTCATGGACCTCAGTCATCAACAGGTCTGCTTCGTGTCTATCCACGCATCTGAGCAGAACCATGTCAAAATTTCTTTTGTAAAGCACTTTGCCATTGAGGTAGAAACTGCCTGACAATCTTCTCAAAGTCTTCCTATCTTTTACAGATGCCCCAGGCGGGTAAATCTGGCTCTGAAGGAAACACTTGATATCATAATGCCACAGCTTATCATCTTTTACTTATTCTACTGCAAATACATGAGCTGGTCTGTCCAAGCGCATCACAGTGATATTGGGGACTTCATTCCATAATTTAACCACAATCATTGAAGCGAGCGTAGCAAGAGCGTCTGCCATCCGATTCTCATCTCGAGAAATATGATGGAAGTCAACCTCAGTAAAGAACGTTGAAATCCTCCTCGCATAATCTCTGTATGGAATGAGGCCAGGCTGATTCGTTTCCCATTCACCCTTAATCTGATTAACAACAAGGGCTGAATCACCATATACATCAAGATGCTTGATCCTAAGATCAATGCACTCTTCTAATCCCATAATACAGGCCTCATACTCAGCCATATTATTCGTGCATTTGAAAGTTAGCCTTGCTGTAAAAGGAATATGCGCGCCCTGAGGAGTAATAATCACGACCCCAATACCATTTCCATACTGATTTACAGCGCCATCTAACACCATACTCCATCTGGAACCAGGCTCTGGCCCTTCATCAAGTGTGGGTTCATCACAATCTTTCATTTTTAAATACAGAATCTCCTCATCCGGGAAGTCATACTGAACTGACTGATAATCTTCAATAAGCTGATGTGCCAAATGGTCAGCCAAGATACTACCTTTAATAGCCTTCTGAGCTCGATACTCAATATCATACTCAGATAACAACATCTGCCAACGGGCAATTCTCCCTATTAAAGCAGGCTTCTCGAAGATGTACTTGATTGGATCCATCCTGGATATCAACCAAGTCGTATGATTTATCATATACTGGCGTAAGCGCTTAGCAGCCCAAGCCAAAGCACAGCATGTCTTTTCAAGCATTGAGTATCGAGACTCACAATCAGTGAACTTCTTACTCAGGTAGTAAATAGCATACTCCTTCTTCCCTGATTCGTCTTGCTGACCAAGGACACAACCCATCGAGTCTTCAAGAACAGTCAGATACATGATCAAAGGTCTTCCCTCTACAGGAGGAGACAGAATCGGAGGCTCAGACAGATATTCTTTAATACTGTCGAAAGCTTTCTAGAAATCCTCGGTCCAATCATGGGACTGATCTTTCCGGAGGAGCTTGAATATAGGCACACATGTGGCAGTCATGTGGGATATGAATCTGGAGATATAATTCAAGCGGGCAAGAAAACCTCGGACTTGTTTCTCAGTTTTGGGCGCAGGCATCTCATGTATTGCTTTGACCTTTGCAAGGTCAACCACAATACCTCTTTCACTAACAATGAAGCCCAATAACTTGCCAGAACGGATTCCAAATGTACACTTGTTGGGATTCAGACGAAGCTTATATTTCCTCAAACGCTGGAAAAGCTTCAACAAATGCTCTACATGTTCAACTTCCGTTCTTGACTTAGCAATCATATCATCAACATATACCTCAATCTCCTTGTGCATCATATCATGAAACAAGGTGGTCATAGCTCGTTGATACGTGGCTCCGGCGTTCTTCAAACCGAAGGGCATCACTCGATAACAGAATGTTCCCTAAGGTGTGATGAATGTTGTCTTCTCCATATCCTCGGGTGGCATTTTAATCTGATTATATCCGGAAAATCCATCCATAAACGAGAAGACTTTGAATTTAGCTGTATTGTCTACCAACATATCAATATGTGGTAGAGGGAAATCATCTTTCGGACTAGCTTTATTCAAGTTTCTATAGTCCACACACATCCGGACTTTTCCATCATTCTTAGGCACGGGCACAATATTGGCCACCCATTGAGGATATATAGAAGTCACCAGAAACCCCGCATCAATTTGCTTCTGAACTTCCTCTTTGATCTTCACTGCCATATCAGGATGAGTTCTTCTGAGCTTCTGCTTTACAGACATGCACTCAGGCTTTAGAGGTAGGAAATGTTGCACAATATCAGTATCTAGACCAGGCATGTCTTCATATGACCAGGCAAAGACGTCAACATTGTCTCGTAGCAACTTAATCAACCCCTTCTTAACAGATTCTTCCAAAAGTTCCCCAATCTTTACCTCTCGCACACAATCTTCAGACCTCAAGTTGACTGTTTCCAGATACTCAAGATGCGGCTGAATGATATTCTCTTCATGCTCAAGTAGCCGGGTGATCTCATCAGGAATCTCTTCAACCTCATCTTCCTCTGCCTCAAATACAGGGAATTCAAAATTAGGAGATGGTGTTGGGTCATTATGTTCAATGGGTTTAGAAATCAACCTGCATAGTGATTTTTGGATATGAAAAACTTTAGAATTCAGACAAGGCAAATCATTATACAGATGAGAAGATTGATTTTATTTTTTAGGGTTTTATGTGATCACCAATTTCATGCAAAAAGCGAAAAGGGAAAATAAATGGAAAAACAAACATTTAACATGAATTTATTGAATGAAAATATCATTGTACTTATGCGTCAACAATGTCATCACTCCTCCTTTTGGCACGGGAGAAGGGTTTTCAAACAAAGTGATTATTACGTTGACTTATGGACAACTGTTGGAATATCCACAGCGACCCAATTGTTGTAGACCCCACTAGGGATGATGAAGTTGCCAGAATCCTTTATATCTTCTTCTAAAACGGCAGCAGCCTCCTCATCTAGACCAGTGTGGATGAAACCTTCACTCTTGAATAACCCTTGCTTGTTGAAAGTACCAGAAGAAAAACCTATGCCAGCCCGAGACTCGTTGTCTTCTAACTTAATCATTTTTCCTAAGCCAGCAGTTGCACCACGCTCAATGGCCAACTTTGCATCTTTGTAGGAAGAAAATGAAGGAGCTCTTTTCTCAATAGGCTCACCAATAGATAAAGCTTGGAAAGGAGTTCCAATTTCAACCTCAGCATCTATATAAGAGAAGGAAGATAAATGGCTAACCAGGAGAGCCCTTTCTCCCCCTACCACCACCAGCTTCTTGTTTTTCACGAATTTCAATTTCTGGTGTAGGGTGGACGTCACGGCGCCTGCCTCGTGAATCCATGGTCTTCCTAAGAGACAACTATACGATGGGTGAATGTCCATAGCCTGGAAGGTAATCTGGAAATCACTTGGTCCGATCTTGATTGGGAGATCAACTTCCCGAATCACAGTTTTGCGAGACCCATCGAAAGCCTTCACAACTACTCCACTCTGCCTCATGGGAGGCCCTTGATATGATAGCTTTGAGAGAGTGGACTTTGGCAATACGTTCAATGATGACCCAGTGTCCACCAGTACATTGGACATGGCGTCGTCTCACAAAAACTCAGGTTGTTACAAGCAGTAATGTTTCCGACAATGCTATCGAATTGCTCCAAAGTGACATCGTGATCCACATATGCCACATCCAACACCTTCTGCAGAGCCTCTCGGTGTGGTTCTGAATTTAAGAGTAAGGATAACACAGATATTTTGGATGGCGTTTGTAGAAGTTGGTCTACAACATTGTACTCGCTCCTTTTGATGAGTCTCAGCATCCCATCACAGTCTTCTTTCTTATTTCCACTCGGGCCAACAGAAGTAGGAGTTTTCAGTACGGAGGAGGGCTGAACAGCAAGTGCCGGATTCAGAGAATTCATAGCGTTCCCGATCGGGCGTTCAACAAAATCAGCATTAACTTAAGGCTTCGGCGGTGCTGAAAATACATGGCCACTACGGGTCAAACTGCTAACATCGACAATATTCACAACAGAAGAAGAGGGCAAGGACACCTCTTTCCCATTCTCTACTGCTACGGTGTTGTAGCCATAGGGAACTGCCTTTTCAGAAGAGTAAGGCACAGAACCAGCAGGCTTGATGGTCAAAACGGGAGAAGCCTTCTGCTTGCTACCATTGTACTTGATGATAACAGGCTCGGGTATCCGGAACACTGGGGAGATCACATTGACCTCAGGCTCATTTTCATCAACATTTCTATTTTGAAGGATCTCAATGACTCCTTCATCCAGCATTTCCTGAACATCCTTGCGCACCTGGCAACAACCCAATCGGTTAACAGAGCAGACTCGGCATCTATCATGGTCATGCTCATAATAACTGTAGTCACACAACAAGCGATGCATCTGGACCAGAGACTGTTGAATATGACTGACATATTTGACCTTGTATTTTCCAGGGCAACCCTGGACCATGTTGACAAATTTCCCATGTTCGGGCAATGGGTTCTTCTTCACATTAGGGCCTACGTCCTCAAAACGTAAAATACCACACCTCACAAGGTCTTGAACCTTGGTCTTCAAAGGGTAACAATTCTCCACGTCATGGTCGGGAGCACCAGAATGGTAAACAGAATGTAACTCAGGCTTATACCACCACTGGGGGTTAGCAGGTATAGCCGGTGGGTCTCTCGGAGTAATCGGCTTCCTTTCTATCAAAGAGGGATATAACTCTGCGTACGTCATAGGAATAGGATCGAAGGTGACCCTTTTCCTCTCGTAACTCGTGCTGGTTTGATTACTGTTTCGAGGCTGGTAGGTCTGTTGCTACGGTCGGTGCTCTTGTTGCTGATATTGCTGAGGTGGTTGTTGATTGTTGCTATGTTGCTGATACTGTTGATTGTCTCTGAAAACAGGTGCTATATGAGCCACCTGGTGCTGGTTACTGGCGGGACGCACAGTCTTCCTCCTCACAAAGGGTCTTCTTGGTTTCTCATGGGAGATCACAACATGTGCCTCTCCATCTTTCTTCTTTGCAAACGCCCCATAACGTTTGGCAGAAGAGCCTTCTTCTCTGGTTAACCGTCCTTCACGGACCCCTTCTTCTAGACGCATCCCCATATTCACCATCTCGGTGAAGTCAGAAGGAGCGCTAGCAATCATCCGCTCATAATAAAAAGAACTTAAAGTCTTCAAAAAGATCTTAGTCATCTCTTTCTCTTCAAGCGGAGGCACGATCTGTGCTGCCACCTCTCGCCACCTCTGAGCGTACTCCTTAAATGTTTCTTTATCCTTCTGGGACATGGCTCTCAACTGATCACTATCGGGAGCCATATCCACGTTGTACTTGTACTGCTTGACTAAGGCTTCACCGAGATCATTGAAGGATCGGATGTTCGCGCTGTGTAAACCCTTGTACCAACGCAAAGCGGCACCGGACAGACTGTCCTGAAAGTAGTGGATGAGTAGTTGGTCCTTATCGGTTTGAGTCGACATCTTCCTGGCATACATGACCAGGTGGCTGAGAGGACAAGTATTTCCTTTGTACTTTTCAAAATTAGGGACCTTGAATTTCACAGGGATCTTCACATTTGGAACCAAGCAGAGTTCGGCAGCATACTTGCCGAAAAGATCCTTCCCTCTGAGAGTTTTCAATTCCTTGCGAAGCTCAAGAAATTGATCGTTCATAGCATCCATCTTCTCATAAACATCTGGACCCTCAGACGGCTCAGAATGATAGATGGTGTCGTCTACCCTGGGCAAAGTATGCATGATAGGAGGAGGAAGGGCAAGGACCGGGCTAGATGCCGGCAGAGAAGCAAAGGTGGGAACAGGACCCTGAGGCATGAAGTTGGGAGGCATCCCCCACGGGAACCCGATTGGCATGGCTGTTGGAACAAAGTGTGCACTGGCAGCGGGCACAGTAGAGGAGACAATCTCGGAGATAACTGTCCTCTGGGGAGGAGTTGAAGGTGTCGGAGAAGACTGGCTCTGGGCAGCCATGAGTGACTCCATTAGGGCAGTCAATCTGGCCACTTCCTCTTTCAGCTCGCGGTTCTCTTGCTCTAAGTGATCCATTAGTCTTGAAATGTTGGCTGTAGTGTAGTACCGGTGAGTCAGCTTGTCTTCAAAATAAATGAAGGACACAGAGTTAGACCACAGGGCAAGGGACCGAAAACAAAACCTGCTTATGCATATGATGCATGCAATGTTTGTGCATATGATTTGTTTTTTATTTCAAAGGAACTTTAGAGTTTTATTTGCAAATTCTGGAAATATTAAGCATTTTATCACATATGGAAATATCTCATCAAATAATATCAGGGAAAAGAAGTGCAGCATCGTCAATCATATACAAGAGAAAAGGAAAATAATCATCATATGGATCCCTAGAAACAATCATCTAAAGCTCGGGACACAGGGGGATAAGATGCGCGAAGCCTCTTCACCTCCCTCTCGTAGGCTGCCTCCATATCGGCCTTCTCTTTGGCGAGTCAATCATACCTCCTCTTCCAGAACTTAGAAGACTGAGGAAGTAGAGAAGTCCATATATCATCAGGGTCATCAATAACCTGATGCTCAAGAAACTCAATCAACGCATCCTTCTCCTTAATCTGCTGAAGCAACTCTTCACGTTCACGGATCCAGGCACGTGAATGGTCTTCGTCTCTCAACTCCTCTACTCCTTGATTAGGGAGGGTTGAAGGCCCAGCCATAATCATAGGTGTAGGTCTCGGATACTCGTAAGGCATGAGATACTCAGACGCCCTCTTCCTAACCCAAACAGTGTAAGGCTCCAAAGCGATGTAATTCTTAGGACCTAACTCTTTCCTTCCTTTCCTATGAATCTTGCGCGAAGCGCGGACCATCCTAGCTTTCAAGCCTTGGGGATCTTTACCCTCCTGAAAGAACACACCCTCTAACAGAATGTTATTAGGTTTATCCTTTAGGGGGAACCCAAGTTGCCGACGTGCCAAAACAGGATTGTAGTTAATCCCACCACATGTACCAAGAAGAGGTAGATTGGAGAATTCGCCACAAGAGTCAATAATCTGCACACCATCATACACACGGTTATACCAAGAGATATCATCATTAGTGAGAGACATAAGTCTCGTGGACCACCGTAGACATTCCTTGTTCTCCTTGAAAGCGGCCGTCTGAGGTAAGTGAGAAATAAACCACTTATATAACAGAGGCAAACAACACACAATGGCGCCACCCCCCTTTTCATTCCTCATATGCAAAGAGAAGTAGGTATCGCCCAACAGAGTCAGAACGGGATTAAGAGTAGAGAAAATCCTAATAGCGTTCACATTCACAAACTTGTCGATGTTGGGGAATAATACTAACCCATAGATGAGAAGTACAAATATGGCCTCAAAGGCGTCCTCTTTCATGGCCTTCCCATACACAATAGCCTTCCAAGGTAAATCATACAAGTCGAGTCGCCACCGCACTTCTATTTATCCAAAGGAATGGTTAGAAAGCAAACAAAAACCTAAAAGTTTTATCGAATAAAAAACTAGTAAAAATGTCAGAGATCTGGGTAAGGGGGTTGGTTATGCAATGGGAAGGTGTTAGGCACCCAAAGCATCCTAGGTACTCCTAGGGAGCCCTTTTCACATTTGTTGCAAAGGTTGTTGTTTTTTTTTTTTTGAAAATTTATTTGTGCAAACATGATTGAAGGGATGAGAAATGCGTGTATGTTTATCTAATGTACTACTTACTAAAAGAAGGGTCAAAAGAAAATGACTCGCACGGACGTCGCATCCACTGCATACGTATCTCATCTGAATCTGAGAATCAGAGTCTTCGTAGCTCAGCTACCTATGGGTTAAAGAGGAGTGTGCTCGCTAAGACGTCGAGTCTTATGCCTACGTATCTCATCTGGGATAAAAATCAGAGCAAAACGTAGTTCGACCACCTATGGGGTAAGGGTTGAACGACGTTACTACACAATCTACCAGATGCTCGACCTTTGGAGACTTACTCGCCTGTAGTAGAAGGAGTAAACGTGTTCTTAGGAGAAGAAAAATCAATGAGTTTGGGGTGTTTAGGGATGCTTATGGAAAAAGGCAGTCCTAGATGAAGGAACCGCGCAACCTTAATTGACATGCCACGAGAGGCTATGCGAAACCTAAGAAAGTGATAAAATGCGGGAAAAATAAAGTATCACGCGGATAAAGATCCGAAGCAACAGCAATTTACGAGGTAAGAAAACCAGAGATTCCCAAGCTAAACACCATCAAAGAAAGTGAGTCAGTACAGGTAATCAGAATAAACCTCCAGATGGTATCCCACAAATAAAGTGGAACACCAGGCAAGCCATCTCTGCAAGAGTCATATGAGCCCTCACAAAACAAAACTCAACAAACAGGTTAGAGAAACAAGATAGGGTAATCAAGAGTTGCCCCCAAATCATAATGTAACCACATGAATCATGCCATTAAAATTCACAAAAAGCTCACAAAAAGCAGCCAAGGGTAGGAGGCCTAAACCTCTTGTCAAACACATGCATCAAAAGGGCATCAAATTCACTCATAATACCTCATACATTCAGAGCATTCAAATTAAAAGCATAGAGTAATGGGAATAAGGCAAACCTGACTGGAGAGACCGATGAAATTGAATGGCACGGTTGGGTTTGCAAAGCACTCTTAGGGTTTATATGAGAGGGAATTGGTTCTTTGCCGGTGAGTCCCCTTCAGTCTCTGGAGGTTGCTCTGAACTCTGTTAGCTCTTCTCTCACTATCTTTTTCCCTGCCAGAGTAATAGGAATAGAATGGAATTTTGTTTCACTGAAACTCTGAATTTATAAGCTGGTTTTTGTGGACCTGTGGGCTCAAATGAGAGAGGCCCAAGTCCAAATTTTTTTTGTTATATTTTATTTATTATTTAATTTTTTTATTTTGTTTTAAACACGTGGGCTTCGCCTAGCGAGCATGACAGTTCAAGAAATTCCTCTGAGCGTAGGTGATTCTGGTGGCTTTTCTTGGGACTCGCTAGGCGACCCATTCTGCTCGCCTAGCGAGCATGACAGCTCATGAACAAACTTTTACTCCTTCAAGATTAACGTTTTGACTGCCGAATAGACCCCATTTGAACCTGTTGGAAGTATCTCAAGTCATTCCCTTGTGTTGACTGATCATCTAAATAGAACCCACAAAGTGTCTTGGATGATACTCAAGCTTCAAACAAAAGATGTTAGTGACACATTTTTGTGCTTTTGGTTAGTAAACAAAAGTAAGAGAAACAATGATGTATAATTCAAGCATGCTTGGTGATCTCAAACCAATCACAAGGAGTCCCACCCAAAGGCAAAGGGAACCAAGATGCTAAAGATCCTTGAGGCAATTCAAATGCAATGTTATGATGCCATGAGGGATCTCAGGGTCAAAATTGGGGTCTTACACCACCCAAAGGTAAAGGGACCCAAGATGCTTATGATCCTTGAGGCAATGCAGATGCAATGTTATGATGCCATGAGGGATCTTAGGGGCAAAATTAGGGTCTTACAGATGCCCCTATTTAAGGTCATTCTAGCGGAGAAGTGAAGGTTAAAATCTTCGCCTCGACGAGGTAGAATGAGCTTAAATAATAACAAAGAGACAAATTTTGGTCCCTAAGAGACCTCATGATGCAGATGCATGCATGTAAAATGGTAAAACTCTATGGGGATATGCATCCACAAATGCAAAGACCAGGAGGAAAACGACAATCCCTATGAATAATTCATTTTAACAGACAGAGACTCTGCCGGGGAGTAAAGGGATGAAAACGCGTGAGCAGGTCACGACTTGAAACTTGCTGAGAGACACAGAGAGAATCCATGAAATAAACCAATGGAAGGACTCGAGCTGACTCGAAGATGCATGTATTGGGGAAATATGCCAATACAGCAAAATTATCCGCAACGGATACTTCGGATAAAAATCCGGACTCAGGAGGGGATGTCCACTAAGGACTCAGCTGAGGAAAAGAACAAAATGAGGTATTACCGGTTACTGGGTAATAAGCTCAAAAACAGATCATGTAATCCCACCGGCATAAGGGTGAGGGAAAAACATAATCCGGGAGAATGAATATCTAAGACCGGTATAAGGGTGAGAGATATCAATCATCCAAAACGTCTGAGGAAGACCTAAAAGGTACATTTCAACTAAGGAAAACCTGACTCCACAGGGGACAAAAAGTCATAATAGGGAGCAGAAGGAGGGAACACCAGGGATGTCGGTTACTGGGCATATAATAGGTGACCAAGCAAAGCATGAATTGGGGAATATTCCCAAGACACTCATCATCCAAAAGAGGGCTAAAAGCAAACTCGATTATAGGACGGACATTCGATTCTAATACGGGATACAAATCTTACTCAACTGTGGAAGAGCAGAGGACTTCAACCAGAGAGTGCATGAGACATATTATCTATTACCGTCAGAACATAGATAATATACTCGCATGGAAGATTATCCATAACCGGCTACTGGGTTAATAAAGGATAGATCGACCGAGAGAGAAAGGCATCGGGATACCGAAACTAGGTATATAATGATGACCAATCAAGGGGAGCAACAAACATTACCGGTAACCGGTACATGAAAGATGACTTGTCGGGGATAAACTGATTAATCAGAGCAATTATACAGGAGAAAGAGTGGATATCAACACCGAATATTGGATGAAGATAACCGTCAAGGAGGGGATTACATCTACCGGATACTGGGTAGAAAACCACGAAAGAGTAACCATCATCGATTAGGATGAACAAAAGGTTAACTCTGCAAGGGGAAAAATAGGGTTTACAACTACCGGTATAAGGGTAGAAAACCACAGACTCCGTCGGGGATAAGATGAATGATTACTAATTGCTGAGCAATTATTCATTTATGCCATATTGGAGTGCAGGGAACAGTCACAACAGGCCAATATAAGATCAAACTAAAGAGGAAAACTGAATCAAGACTCGTCCTAGTGAGGATATAACTCAATAGGGAAACCCATCCCAATATATATGTTGGGAAGAAACAGAAACAACCATCATCCATGAGGTTATAACTCGGTGGGGAATATGGAAGGAAAGATAAACACTTTCTGCTTAAGGGGCTGACTCTACATGGGGAGATCAGACACCGACATCTGCTTGGGAAGCGTATTACCAACTAGCAGGGAATAACAAACAAAGATATATGGCAAAGAATGCAATCATGAATATCTGCATGTTTGAAAATATGTGCACACATGCATGTTTTATGTGTGATGAATGCTAACAAACAAACATTTCTAACACAAACAGTTCCAAAGGATCAGTACACAAACATCCGGTACTACGTCTCAAGAGAGAAAGCCAGATTCACCGGAGGGTATCCAATTTGATGAGGGAAAGAGATGTCAAGAAGCAAAGATCTCTGCAGGGGGATGAACGTCAGTCCTTCCAGCTGGGGACAGGAGTTATTGCACTGATAAAATCCGCCACATAAGCAACTCCATTGGGGAATCCATCCGAGGAGGTAAAGGGATTCTGGGGATCAACCACCAAACAGGATGCTTCCAAGGTCGCCTCCCAATATCGTACTACCAAAGAGATCACATTTGCTGAGGAGGAAAGGTCGTTACTCTGCTGAAGGGGAGAGTGGTGAATATCTTACCAAACACTCCGCTTGGTAGAGAAAAAAACCTCAAAAGGCCCCGGGGGAAGAAGATACAGGCATGTCGGGAATATGAACAAATGTCTTACCCTGTTGGAGATCATACCATCCTTGGGATAGCACTGAAGATCTCCTAAGTATCCTTTTGTCATTGTGAATGTTCACTTTGTTTAAAAACAAGTTATGAAAGATTCGATTATTCAAAACAATGATATTTTCTCAATTAAAACATGCAAAACATTTGTTGAATAGAAACAAATAAGAGTGCGAATAATTGGATAAAAGGCTCAAATTTATTTGATGGGATGGTAGTCTGCAAATGGCAAGACTCCATAGATCTTTACAAATTTGAAATTGGTGATATATATTGGAAAAGGGCTACATTGAACATAATGACCATTTCTACACCAATTCTGAATCCGATGTATTTGAAGCTTCGATTGATGACGAATGAGCAAGAATCTCTGACGGATGACAATTGAAGAACAAAGTCTTGTCAGGATGCAGTTACTTGCCAAATCCCTAATTTTTGCCTAGATTGCCCCAGGATGAGGTACTCAATCTAGCAGGATACATATATTCATTTTTTATGTCTCTAACTTTTGCCTGGACCGCCCTTTCGGGTTTTCAATCTACCGAGACGCTCATTTTTGCCTAAGTCGCCCTTTCGGGTTTTCAACTTAGCGAGCTATTCTGTTTTTATTTTAGGCGAAGTATCTCTTGACTGCATCTAAATTCACAGGACGAGTGAATTCCTCTCCATCCATAGTTGTAAGTATCAAAGCACCACCTGAAAAGGCTCTCTTAACAACATATGAACCTTCATAGTTTGGAGTCTACTTGCCCCTGGAATCGGGCGCGAAAGACAAGACTTTCTTGAGCACAAGGTCACCTTCTCGGAAAACACGGGGCTTGACCTTTTTATCAAAAGCTTTCTTCATCCTTTGCTGATACAATTGACCATGGCACATGGCAGTCAATCTCTTTTCTTCTATCAAATTCAGTTGGTCATAACGACTTTGAACCCATTCAGCATAAGTCAACTTGGCTTCAATCAAGACTCTCATTGATGGGATCTCCACCTCTACTGGGAGTACAGCCTCCATGCCATAAACGAGGGAGAAAGGGGTTGCCCCTGTTGAAGTGCGGACAAATGTACGATATCCATGTAAAGCAAATGGTAGCATCTCATGCCAATCCTTGTATGTGACAACCATCTTTTGAATAATTTTCTTGATATTCTTATTAGCAGCTTCAACAGCCCCATTCATCTTGGGTCTGTAAGGAGAAGAATTATGATGTGCAATCTTGAACTCACTACACAGCTCTTTCATCATCTTGTTGTTCAAGTTAGATCCATTATCAGTAATGATCTTATCTGGCACACCATAACGGCATATGAGTTGATTCTTGATAAACTTCACGACCACCTGCCTGGTCACATTTGTAAGGGCAAATTGTCATACAACATACGATCATAGGTTTCGATGATGACAAATGACCACCATGGATGAATCGGCATTGTCGATTCCACTTCTACAAAACAAATGCAACATATCACCTATCATATCCTTTTCTATGCTCATCTAAAACTGCTATATTTCATACAACATATGTGGATAAAATGTGATCATGACAAAATGCATGAAAACCACAAAAATATGAATTTTTGCAGATTTGCAGGGTTTGAGTCGACCGCAAGGGTCAGCGCATGAACCACGGGTCAGCACATAGCATAGTGCAGTTGGTCACTGGTCAGCGCATGGAGGCTTGAGTCAACCACAGGTCGGCGCACAACATAGTGCAGTTGGCCACAGGTCAGCGCATGGAGACTTGAGTCGACCACAGGGTCGACGCATGAAGCCTTCATTTTCCCACGGGTCAGTGCACGCCGACCTATGGTCGACGCATACTGATATTGCAGGCCATGCATCGACACATAGACCTGCTATGGTCGACCGCTCGTGCGCAAATTTAGTTTTTGTGTATTTCCCACTCTGTTTGAAAAGCTGTTAAGTTTGGTTGGTAAGTTGGTTACTATATATAAAAGTTTAGTTACTTGTATCAACCAACATTTGTCAATTTGATTCAAGTGTTCAAAGAAACAAGAAAAACTGAAATAGGTGTCCAAGATTCATCATCTTCATCTTCAACATCTCACAACACATCAACTACACACAACCATTTTTGAAGTGCTTTGTGATTGGTTAAAGGTGATAAGGTTCGAAGCCGAGATTGGGGAATCCGGTTCGGGTTGAAGCTTGTGACAGGTTTTTTCTTGAATAAAACCGTTAGGGTTTTGTCCTCCAAGATAGTTTTGATTTTGGGGGTTTTTGGACGAATTTCTTCATCAATTTTCAGTTGAGCGAAGGTGATTGAGAAGAGGAAGTCTTCATCAATCTAGTAGCGGATTCAGTGATATTGAAGGGAAGAATTCGGGTTTGATTTGTTGTAGTTGAGATCAGCCGGGCCCAGGGTTTGAAGAACTGAGGGTTATTCAATAAAGGGGCTGGAATCGGAGGTCTATCAACAACAATCGAAGGACTTGATTCACCTTGAATCAAGGAACAAGGAGTGCAAGAAACATTCAACGTCTTGAAAGTTCTGTTGTATATTTGCTTTGCAATCTTTGTATAAACGGTTAAATTCAACAGGTGATATCTATTAAATCATCTCAATTCTAGTTTTATAATTGCGGGCAGACGTACCCCGAAGCGAGGACGGCGGGGGAACTGCCTCATCAAATCCTTGCCTTCTCTAATTTTCTGCATATTTGCTTTCAGCTTAAAAATTAAGTGATTTTTGTATAAACACTTTTATCAAACTTTGATATTAATTGAGTAAGAGGGTAAAACTCTGTTTTTGAATTCAAAGTACAATAGGATATTGTACTAGATTAATTGGAATTACTTACTCAACATAAATATCACTTGGAGTGTTTTTACACACCAAGTGTTTGATAATTTGCCTAAACCAAAATTATCTTAAGTGTGTATCTAGTTTGATTTGCTATTTGAATCATTGGAACTAGGAATCCTAGTAAGTGAAACAATTCATTGATTGTGTGACTAGTGTAGTGATTCTTATTCCACATTATCACTAATCCATAGGCTTGACGCATATCCGATTTTCCAATAACGGTTCATTTTAGACTATATTTTCCTCGGCTGCTTCCGCACTTAAAACAATTTTTCAAAACCAATTTTTAATTGGTTGCGCCGACTCATTTTTAATTAGGATCTATTCAACCCCCTCTTCTAGATCCGTGCCATAGTCTAACAACATTTGCATACGATGCCGCTCCAACCCACTTGGTGAAGTAATCAATTGCTACGAGAATAAATCTGTGTCCGTTGGACGCTTTGGCTCTATCATGCCAATCATGTCAACTCCCCACATGGAGGAAGGCCATGGTGATGAAATCACATTCAGAAGTGTCGGGGGAATATGAATCTTATCCGCATAAATCTGACACTTATGGCATTTCTTTACATATTTGCAGTAGTCAGACTCCATTGTCAGCCAATAGTAGCCTGCTCTCAACATCTTTCTAGCCATGGCATGTCCGTTGGAATGAGTACCAAACGAACCCTCATGGACCTCAGTCATTAACAGGTCTGCTTCGTGTCTATCCACGCATCTGAGCAACACCATGTCAAAATATCTCTTATAAAGCACATCACCATTAAGGTAGAAACTTCCTGATAGTCTCCTCAGAGTCTTCCTGTCTTTCACAGATGCCCCAGGCGGGTAAACCTGGTTCTGAAGGAAACACTTGATGTCATAATACCATGGGTTATCATCTTTTACCTCTTCTACTGCAAATACATGAGCTGGTCTATCCAAGCGCATCACAGTGATATTGGGAACTTCATTCCAAAGTTTAACCACAATCATCGAAGCGAGTGTAGCAAGAGCATCTGCCATCCGATTCTCATCTCGAGGAATATGATGGAAGTCAACCTCAGTAAAGAATGTTGAAATCCTCCTCGCATAATCCCTATATGGAATGAGACCAGGCTGATTCGTTTCCCATTCACCCTTAATCTGATTAAAAACGAGGGCCGAATCACCATATACATCGAGATGCTTGATCCTTAGATCAACGCATTCCTCCAATCCCATAATACAGGCCTCGTACTCAGCCATATTATTCGTGCATTTGAAAGTTAGCCATGTTGTAAAAGGAATATGTGTGCCCTGAGGAGTAATAATCACTGCCCCAATACCATTTCCATATTGATTTACAGCGCCATTTGTAGCGGTGTATTCGTCACTTTAGGATTTATTGATTAAACCAAAAGAAAAGCATACAAAGAATCGAGTCACCACCGCACTTTTATTTATCCAAAGGAATGGCTAAAAAGCGAACAAAAGCCTAAGAAGTTTTACACATAGAAAACTAATGAAAAGGTCAGAGAAAAGAATGTACAAGTTATTATTTTTGTGTTTGAACGGATGAACTTGTTGCCTACGTACCTTTCCATGGAAGGTAAGGATCAAAATGCCGTAGTTCGGCTAAAAGATTTCCAAAAGTATGAGTGAATTGATTTTAAAACAAAAGCCCTAAGGTCTTTCGTTATCCACGGGAGAAAACTCAACCTATACAACCACAAGTCCACCATGTGAGAAAAGCTTCAACTTGCTAGTGAGGGGTTAACCCTATAATAAGCAAGGAAGTCTTACAATTCAATCACTAAGGACAAAAGGTGAGATTAACATCAACCAACTAGGATAAATCAAACCTATGGCTAATGTATGAAAACTTATCAAGAAAGTGGACTTAAGCCACAAAAACAATTGAATGAGTGGAATTAATCAATTAGAATTTATTCACAAAAGATGGTTAAAGTATGATTAGAATTCAATTCAAAAGAAGTATTATGAAAATGAAGTTTGAAAATCAAAGGCTTAAGGCCTAGGTTTCTAGTTTGAAAAGAAATGAAGATGTTTGCACAATATTTTTCTGGTTTTTGGGTTAACATGCAAATGGAGGTTTAAAGAAACAAAAGGTGGGAGGGTGAGGAAGTAAAACTTCTTAGATGTTCACCTCTTGAGATCATATGTAGATGATTCAAGTGATTCCTTTGGAATAGGCAACAAGCAAATAACAGAATGAACAAAGCACATGGATACTGGATGCCAATCAATGGACTTATTCCAATCTCACAAAATGAAATGGAGCATGGATACCAGATGTCAATCAATGGACTTATACCAATCTCCTAAAACAAAGAGAAACATGGATACCAGATGCCAATCTACGGACTTATATTAGTCTCCAAGGAATGATCATAGGAAACAAATGCCAATAAATGGACTTACAATTGACTCCTCATAAAACAAAACAAAGATAGGATATGGAGTGCCAATCAATGGTCTTATGTCCACCTCCACAAATGATCATAGGAAACAGATACCCAATCAATGGTATTACATCTGACTCCTCACATAAAGCAAATAACAAAAACAACAAGCAAGAGGAAACAAGTTGCCAATAAATGGTCTTACACTTGACTCCAAGGAAATGGGATTCGAATCAATGGTCTTAGTCCCAACTCCCTCCAGATCATAGGAAACAAAATGCCAATAGCTGGACTTACAATTGACTCCTCAATGGACAAAACAAAATGTCACAAAGCAATGAGCTATGATTATGAAATGATATACAAGGAATGATGATAAATGCACAAAGGCACACATAAGCAAATATGCACAGATGAATCAAGTAAGCAATCAAACAAGTCAATTAGCACACACTATATACAATCAATTAGGCTCAAGCAAGGTTAGGCTTTACAGCCAACTGGAATGGGATATTTTGTGCTCTTAACCCTAACATCGAGAGTTAGGGTGAAGCAGATGAAATGGAGATGAGGGGTGTGCCTCATAGCTCTTATCCATGGCCTGGGAGAGCTTTGAACAATAGAAAGTGTGGGAGTTCAGAAAGTAGGAACTCTTCTCCACAAATGATTGACTCTATAAGATCTTGGGTTATTATTCACAATGCATCAACACATTGTGTGAGCAAAGTGAATGACACACTGAGTAGCAGGAGATGGATTACACATCTCTTTTATCTGCCAATTGCCTCATAAGAGGACTTTACCTGCTTGGCACAAAATTAAACAATCACAAGCATTGCCTCTTAAGGAGGACTTCAGACAGGTGCCTACCAATAACAGTAGGTCTTCCAGACTACATGAAGATTAGAGATTATACCTAAGTGGTTAAGCAACCGAGCAAAGCAAAGTTCACAATGAACTTAAAGCAACTTAAGTACCTGTGGAAACACTAAACAAATCAGTACAATGCTCAGACAAACAGACAATAGTCAATAAGCAACAGACAATCCCAATATACAAAATATGTTAGCCAAAAGGCAAACTCAAATGAGTTAGCATCAACCTCCAAAACACACAAATGTTAGTAATCAAAGGCAAACATCAATACTCAAATGATGAAGCATCATCAACTAAGGAACTTGGATGTTCAACCTGAAATCAAAGCTCAAATGTAAGCCAGAAACCACTAGGTCAAAGCCTAGGGTCAAAGATGGAGAAAAAATTTAAAACAAGAGCTGAATTTTAACACAAAGCAACTTCAAACCCATATTGACATATTCCAAAAAGGCTCACATCAAAATCAATCACCAACTGCATTTCATGATCAAGTGAAGTTCAAGGCAATTTTAAAGCTCATATGTGATCATCATGAATGAAAAAATCAAATCAAAACAGAAATGATTCAAATAAATCTGGAAAAAATCATGCACATTCAAGACGTCTAACATGATCAACATACAAAAAATCAGAAGCATTGGAGCTCAATTGGCATGGCAATCACATTGTACAAGTTGAACAAGAAAAGGTGTGACACAAATTGTCACACCAAGTTAGCACAAGCATAAAACAGCAATGGAGCATAGGAAAAATAGCAAACTAAAACCAAAATGTCAAGCAATGTGTCTAGTTTCATCATGAAAAATTTCAAAGCCATTGGATAAGAAACAAGCATTTCACAAAGAGATAAGCAAGGCAAGGTCAAAATAAGACATATGATCAATCATTCTAGCACCAAATAAAATCCAGCCAAGCACAACTTTGGAAATTATGATGATAAAATAATAGACAAACTAAGGAGCATTGTGCAAAAAATTGGGATCAATTTGGATGAGTTTTCAATTTTAGATAATTTTTCTAAGTTGAAGAAGAAATAAAAAAAGAAATGGACATGTAATATGAAATGTGGAGGGAAAATGGATAAATGATGAAGCATTTGAAAAAACGCCTCAGCCAAGGATCGAAGCCAGTGCACTTTCAAATTTGAGCGCTCAATCAAAACGACACCGTTTAGACCTAAACCCTAGCGCGCCAAAAAAATTCGTAGCTAATTCAAAGTTTCGTAGCAAATTTGAAGCAAAGTCCTAGCAGATTCTGGAAACGAATGAATGTTCATAGGTTGAAGATGAAGATCATGATGATCTTCATCTGGATTTTCTAGATTTTAAAAAATATGTCCAGAAATCACAGTTAAGCATAGCATTCGAATCATCATGCCACGTACATGCAAGATCCATAAACAATTCATGCAAAAAACATCAAAACACGCACGGATCGAAGAAAATAAAATTCAACATCAAACTTTCAATCATCCATAACTAACTCAAAACAGCACCAAATCACATGATTCAAAGCTCAAATTCATCAGGACAACACGATCTACAACAACATCGGAATGAATTCCAAAAATAAGAGATTCGAATTGTGACCTCTTGAAGTGCAGATTCGGATTTGGCTTGTTTCAAGGCTTGTGATAGCTCCAATGTTCCTCTATGATGCTTAGTGAGATGATTAATGGAGAGAATGAAGTTCAAACACACTTGAATTCAGCAGATTTTGAAATCACCATGGATGCTTCAAGCTTCGAGTATGCTTCAATATGGCACCAATTGCTTCAATTCCACGTTCAAACTTGTTCAACAAAGCTTCATGATCATGAATCTAGCACTAGAAAAGGCTTGGATGTGAAGAATTCGGAAGAAATTTTGAGAGAAATTTTTTGGTGATTTTGGATCTAGATCTGAAAAATGGTAGTTAATTGATGAAAACAGTTGGGATTAACCTTATATAGGTCTTGCTAATGATGCTCAAATCATGTTTAGGCCAAATGCAAATGAGATTAGCAAGTTATAGAGTGTATGTACAAAATGGATTTTTACCCCCATGCATGGAATGCATGTGTGAACAGTACACGAATCTGATCCATTTTCCCTTAAAATCAATTTTTGAAACCAATGGTAATGGCAAAAAGTTCAAACAATGGTTCATTTTTGAATTTTGTAATTTCCCTCCAAAAAAACCATGGATTAACAAATGATCATGTGATGACAATTCATGTAATGTGATGCATGATTTGGAAATTAGAGGTCAAGAGGAGAATATTGCAAAAAGAACCACTCATTTTGGAGCTTTGGTTGAAAAGTTATGCTCATTTGAAGTTCCATGCACACTTTGCCATGATTTGATCATATCTCCTTAACCATACATCATATGCTCATGATCTTGGACATTTTGGAAATGGGAGAGAAAGATCTACAACTTTCATGTTCAACAAAATTTCATTTGAAGCCTTCTTGATGATGTAATATTAAGTTGAAGTTGGTTCAAAATCTTTCCATTTTTGGAAAGTTCAAATTATAGGTCACTTGCTATTTTTGGAAATTTTTGACCTGACTTCAAATTCTTCAAAGTGAGTGTTTGAAATGTCAAATGAGACTTGTTTGAACATGAATGAAGTATTTCTAATCACTTCCCACCTCCAAATCCACAGTTGACTTTGCAGTTGACTTTCTAGGCCTTCAGATGACTTGAGAATGTTCTGATGAGATTCAAGCCTCTACCACTTGGGATTTTGCTTCAAAATGACATCATAGCTCATATGAACTCTTGTGAATGATTGTGGGGTCCAATTCTCAAGAATAACCACCATCTATTGCCCAATAAATGCCTTGAATTTCCTTGACCTGTTATTGCTTCATCTGCAAGCCAAAGGTTAGATGACATATTTTTGTACTTTTTGGTTAGTGATAAAAGGAAAACAATGATATACAAATGCAAACATGCTTGGTGATCAAGAATCACTCTCAAAAAGATAACCCACCCACAAGGAAGGAAGCAAGGTGTCCAATTATCCTTGAGGCAATGCAATGTTATGATATGATGCCATGAGGGATCTTAGGGACAAAATTGGGGTCTTACAGATGCCCCTATTTAAGGTCATTCTAGCCGGAGAAGTGAAGGTTAAAATCTTCATCTCGACGCGGTAGAATGGGCTTAAATAATAGTAATGAGATAAATTTTGGTCCCTAAGAGACCTCATGATGCAGATGTATGCATGTAAAAGAAACAAACTCTGTGGGGAATACTGGTCCACAAAGAAAAGACGATCCATCGGAGTAATGCACTCACTAGGAACAGAGACTCTAACAGGACTCTCATGGGGATAAGAAAAAGAATGCGTGAGCAGGACACGACTCTGAATTAGGGGAAACCGACGCGGCGCGAACAGAACACGACTGGACTAGAGACCTCACTGGGGAGTAAAGGACTCAAACTGGAAAAAAAGAATTCCAAAGGAAGACACATCCATTGAAAAGACTCAAGCTGACTCAAACTATCCACGAAGGATACCTCAGATAAAAATCCGGACTCGGACTGGGGAAAAAGATTCACACAGAATCTCTCTGCCGGGGAAAACTGCATATATTGGGGAAAACGTCAATACAGCAAAAGGGTAAAATCACAATGGAAACTCCACCGAGGAATGTCTAACAAAGAGACTCTCCTGGAGAAAAAACTGCAAGATGAGGTGTTACCGGCTACTAGGTAACAAACTCAAAGAGACATGTGATCTAGACACCGGTTACTGGGTGAAAGAACAACAAGCTCAGGAAGAATGAATATCTAAGACCGGTATAAGGGTGAGAGATATCAATCAACCAAACATCTGAGAAAGACCTGAAAAAGGTACATCAACTCAAGAAAATCTGACACCACAGGGGACCAAGGTCATAATAGGGAGTAGAAAGGAAGGAACACCAGGGATACCTGCTACTAGGTATATAATAGGTGACCGACCGAAACGTGAATTGGTATATATGCCAAAACACTCATCATCCGAAAGGAGGGCTTGAAAAAGCAAATCGACTTACATGATGGACATTCGACTCCGCAACGGGAATACGAATCTTACTCAACTGGGGAAAAAACCAAAGAGCGCATGAGATATAATATCCATTACCGTCAGAACGTGGATAGTATACTCGCATGAGATATATTACCTATTACCGTCAGAACGTAGATAGTATACTCGCATGGAAGGAACACAAGGGATACCGGTTACTGGGTATATGATAGGTGACCAATCGAAAAGAGAGACAATCGATACCAACACAGACAGGGTAAACGAAAGATAACTCACAGGGGATAAATTGTAAGCATCCGGCAATCACCCATGAGACATATCACCAGTTACTGGGAGATACGCTCAAAAAAGGAGAACAAAGAATATCCGATTCCACAAAGGGACACGAATCTTACTCGACTGAGGAAACACAACAGGCTTCGACTGAAGAGTGCATGAGATATATTATCCATTACCGTCAGAACATGGATAACATACTCGCATGGAAGATTATCCACAACCGGTTACTGGGTTAATAAAGGATAAATCAACCGAAAAGAAAGGCATCGGGATACCAAAACTAGGTATATAAGGATGACCGATCAAAGGGAGCAACAAACATTACCAACAAAAGGGTGAATGAAAGATAACTCACCAGGGATGCATTGATAAACATCAATGATCCGGGGAACAAATCACTGGCAAATGGTGAAAGGACCCGCTGAGGATAAAATTGCTAGCATCCGGCAATTATCCACAAGGAAAGATCTGCTAGGGATACAATTGCTAGCAAACGGCAATTACCCAGAAGAAAGAGGGAATATCAACATCGAAAACTGGATGAGGATAACCACAAAGAGTAACCATCATCGGTTAGGATGAACAACAAGGTTAACTCTGCAAAGGAGAGAAATTAGGATTTACAACTACCGAATACGGGGTAGAAGACCAAAAACTTTGGCTGAGGATAAAATTGCTAGCATACGACAATTATCCACAAGAAAGCACAGACTCCACTAGGGATACAACAACAACATAGGATTTACAACTACCGAATATAGGGTAGAAGACCACAAAATCCACCATTAACCAGGATGAACCACAAAGGTTACCTCTGCTAGGGGATAAAAGGAGGGTTTGTAATTACCAAATACGTGGTAGAAAACCAACAACTCTCTGCGTGGGGAATGAAAGAATCACAACTCCGCACGGGGAAACAAAATAGGGTCTATAACAAACCACCAACTGTTGAGGAGCAAGAAACATAGGATTTACGACTACCGAATACTGGGTAGAAAACCAATCGACTCTTGCTGAGGAATAAAAGGTATATAACCACAAATTCCGCCAAGAGGGAAAAAGGGATACAGGACTTACAACTACCGGATACTAGGTAGAGGCCCAAACTCCGCTGGGGGTAAAAAGAATTATTGTCGGTTACTGGGCAATTCATTCACTTATTCCACAGGGAGTACAAGAGACAGTTGAAAAATGCCAATTCAGGATCAAACCAAAAAGGCAGACTGAATCAAGACTCGACCTAATGAGGATATAACTCAATAGGAAGCTCCATCCCAATGTATGTGTTGGGAGGAAACGGAAAAAACCGTCATCCACAAGGATATATCTCAGTGGGGAATTGCAGAAGGAATGACAGACACTCTCTGCTTATGGGGCTGACTCTATATTGAGATTAGACACCCGACATCTGCTTGGGAAGATCTACTGGAAAGATCTACATCACAATTAGCAGGAGACAACAAACAAAAGATATATGGCAAAAATGCAATCATGAATATCTGAATGTTGAAAGTATGCATGAATATGCGTAATCTATGTTTGATGAATGCTGACAAAACAGACATATCTAACACAAACAGGCCCAGGAATCAAACGCCCGGTACTACACTTCCAGAGGAAAAAACTCCGAAGAAATCCAACTGGAAAGCCAATCTGCTAGAGATCTACATGCTAAAAGCAAAGATCTGCTGACAAGCAAAAGATCAGAGATATCAAAGAAATCATACAATCTCTGAGGGATGGATCATCAATCAGCCCAACTGGGGAATAGAAGTCCACAACAGGCAGTAACTGCCACAAAGACAAATTTGTCGGGGAAATGGAGAAATCCCGAGATTTCTGTAGAGGGATCCTCAGTATCAACTGGGAAACAAGAGTTCACTGCACAAGCAAGAACTGCTGAAGAGAACCGAACACACAAATAGAATCTAACCGCACAAGCAACTCTACTGAGGACACTGTCAGCCACTTCATTGGGGATAAACCCACTGAGGGAAAATAGATCACACAAGTAGATTCTGCTACAAGCCACTCTACTGGGGATCAAAAGCATCAGGAAATCAACCAAAACTACGAATGATAGATCACCAACCAACCCATCTAGGGAATGTTAAGGATATCAACTCTGTTGGGGACACTGCAGGGAAATCACAAAACTTCTGCAGGAAACATCTCAGACCCAATCCACTATACCACAAATCTACTGGGGATTTATCTGAGGATGAGAAGGAGAACTGGTGATCAACCACCAAATGCTGAACCTTCTGAGAGGAAACCAACAACCGCTGAGGAGGAAATAATCACTGCTCTGCTGAAGGGATAAGAGGTGAAAACCTCAACAAATGCTCTGATGGGGAGAGATAGCACAAATGAAGTATATCATACCAACCACTTTGCTGGCGACTAAACTGAGGAAACAGACGAAGTATCGGGATATCAAACCACCGACTACCGAATCTTCTAAAAGGAAAGCGCCCATACTAGGGGGAGAATATTGTTGGAGAGGACTGTGAAGTTCTCAACAAAAACTCTGCTTAGGGAACAACCCCAACAACGATCTGGATAAAGAGGGTACAACCATGCTAGGAATATGAACAAATGTCTTACCCTGTTGGAAATCATGCCACCCTTGGGAGAGCACTGAGAAATTCTTAAGTATCCTTTCATCATTGTGAATATTCACTTTGTTTAAACAATTTTGAAAAATTTGTTTGTTTAAAACAATGACAATTTATCAATTAAAACAAATGCAAAACATTTGTTGAATTGAAACAAATAAGAGTGCAAATAATTGGATAAAAGCTCAAATTTATTTGATGGAATGGTAGCCTGCAAATGGCAAGACTCCATAGATCTGTACAAATTTGAAATCAGTGATATATATTGGAAGAGGGCTACATTGAACATAATGACAATTTCTCTACCAATTTGAATCCGATGTATTCGAAGCTTCAGTTGACGACGAATCCAAAATCTCTGACGAAAAGACAGCTGTGGAACAGAAAGTCTTGTCGGGATGCAGTTACTTGCCAAATCCCTAATTTTTGCCTAGATTGCCCCAGGGTGAGGTACTCAATCTAGCGGGATGCAAATATTCTCTTTTTTTCATGTCTTTAACTTTTGCCTGGATCGCCCTTTCGGGTTCTCCACCGAGACGCTCATTTTTGCCTAAGCCGCCCTTTCGGGTTTTCAACCTAGCGAGCTATTCTGTTTTTCTTTTACTTCTTTTTTTTTTTAGGCAAAGTATTTCTTGACTGCATCTGAATTCACAGGGCGAGTGAAATCCTCCCCATCCATTATTGTAAGCATCAAAGCACCGCCTGAAAAGGCTCTCTTAACAACATATGGACCCTCGTAGTTTGGAGTCCACTTGCCCCTGGAATCGGGCGCGAAAGACAAAACTTTCTTGAGCACGAGGTCACCTTCTCGGAACACACGAGGCTTGACCTTATTATCGAATGCTTTCTTCATTCTCTGCTGATATAACTGACCATGGCACATGGCAGTTAATCGCTTCTCTTCAATCAAATTCAGTTGGTCATAACGACTCTGAATCCATTCAGCATCAGTCAACTTGGCTTCCATCAAGACTCTCATTGATCGGATCTCCACCTCTATTGGGAGAACAACCTCCATGCTGTAAACAAGAGAAAAAGGGGTTTCCCCTGTCGAAGTGCGGACAGATGTACGATATCCATGCAAAGCAAATGGCAGCATCTCATGCCAATCTTTGTACGTAACAACCATCTTCTGGATAATCTTCTTGATATTCTTATTAGCAGCTTCAACAGCCCCATTCATCTTTGGTCTGTAAGGAGAGGAGTTATGGTGTGCAATCTTCATTTCAGCGTACAACTCATCCATCATCTTATTATTCAGATTAGATCCATTATCAGTAATGATCTTGTCTGGCACACCATAACGGCAAATAAGCTGATTCTTGATAAACCTCACGACCACCTGCCTGGTCACGTTCGCATACGATGCAGCTTCAACCCATTTGGTGAAGTAATCAATTGCTACGAGAATAAACCTGTGTCCGTTGGACGCTTTCGGTTCAATCATGCCGATCATGTCGATTCCCCACATAGAGAAAGGCCATGGTGATGAAATCACATTCAGAAGTGTCGGAGGAATATGAATCTTATCTGCATAAATCTGACACTTGTGGCATTTCTTCACATATTTACAGCAGTCAGACTCCATTGTCAACCAATAGTAGCCTGCTCTCAGCATCTTTCTAGCCATGGCATGTCCATTGGAATGAGTACCAAATGAACCCTCATGGACCTCAGTCATCAACAGGTTTGCTTCGTGTCTATCCACGCATCTGAGCAGAACCATGTCAAAATTTCTCTTATACAACACTTCACCACTGAGGTAGAAACTGCCTGACAACCTTCTCAAAGTTTTCCTATCTTTCACAGATGCCCCAGGCGGGTAGACCTGGTTCTGGAGGAAATTCTTGATATCAAAATACCAAGGCTTGTCATCATGTACTTCTTCAACTGCAAACACGTGAGCTGGTCTATCCAAGCGCATCACGGTAATGTTGGGAACTTCATTCCAATACTTGACCACAATCATCGAAGCAAGCGTAGCAAGCGCATCTGCCATCCGATTATCTTCTCGAGGAATATGATGAAAGTCAACTTCAGTAAAGAACGTTGAAATCCTCCTCGCATAATCTCTATACGGAATGAGACCAGGTTGATTCGTCTCCCATTCACCCTTGATCTGATTGACGACCAGGGCCGAATCACCATACACATCAAGGTGTTTGATCCTCAGATCAATACATTCTTCTAATCCCATAATACAGGCCTCGTACTCAGCCATATTATTCGTGCATTTGAAAGTTAGCCTTGCTGTAAATGGAATATGCGTGCCATGAGGAGTAATGATTACTGCCCCAATTCCATTTCCATACTGATTTACAGCGCCATCAAACACCATCGTCCATCTGGAACCAGGTTCCGGACCTTCATCAAGTGTAGGCTCATCACAATCTTTCATTTTCAAAATCAGAATCTCCTCGTCTGGGAAGTCGTACTGAACAGACTGATGATCTTCAATCGGCTGGTGCGCTAAATGGTCAGCCAAGATACTACCTTTGATAGCTTTCTGAGCTCGATACTCGATATCATACTCAGATAACAACATCTGCCAACGGGCAATCCTCCCGGTTAAAACAGGCTTCTCGAAGATATACTTGATTGGATCCATTCAGGATATCAACCAAGTTGTATGATTTATCATGTACTGGCGTAGACGTTTAGCAGCCCAAGCCAAAGCACAACACGTCTTCTCAAGCGTAGAGTACCGAGACTCACAATCAGTGAACTTCTTACTGAGGTAGTAGATAGCAGATTCTTTCTTCCCTGATTCGTCTTGCTGACCGAGTACACAACCCATCGAGTCTTCAAGAACAGTCAAATACATGATCAGAGGTCTTCCTTCTACAAGCGGAGACAAGATCGGAGGTTCAGACAAATACTCTTTGATACTCTCGAAAGCTTTCTGGCAATCCTCGGTCCAATCATGAGATTGATCTTTCCAAAGGAGCTTGAATATCGGCGCACATGTGGCAGTCATGTGGGATATAAATCTGGAAATATAATTCAAGCGGCCAAGAAAGCCTCGGACTTGCTTCTCAGTTTTGGGTGCAGGCATCTCTTGTATTGCTTTGACATTTGCAGGATCAACCTCAATACCTCTCTCGCTGACTACAAAACCCAACAACTTGCCAGAACGGACTCCAAATGTACATTTGTTCGGATTCAGACGAAGCTTATACCTCCTCAGACGCTGAAAAAGCTTCAACAATTTCTCAAAATGTTCAACTTCCGTTCGGGACTTAGCAATCATATCATCAACATAGACCTCTATCTCCTTGTGCATCATATCATGAAACAAGGTAGTCATAGCACGTTGATACGTGGCTCCGGCGTTCTTCAAACCGAAGGGCATCACACGATAACAGAATGTTCCCCAAGGTGTGATGAATGTTGTCTTCTCCATATCCTCGGGTGCCATCTTGATTTGATTATATCCGGAAAATCCGTCCATAAAGGAAAAGACTTTGAATTTAGCTGTATTGTCTATCAACATATCAATGTGTGGTAGAGGAAAATCATCTTTCGGACTAGCTTTATTCAAATCTCTGTAATCAACACACATACAGAATTTTCCGTCTTTTTTAGGCACAGGCACAATATTGGCCACCCATTGAGGATATGTAGAAGTCACCAGAAACCCCGCATCAATTTGCTTCTGAACTTCCTCTTTGATCTTCACTGCCATATCTGGATGAGTTCTTTTGAGCTTCTACTTCACAGGCACGCACTCAGGCTTCAAAGGCAGGAAATGTTGCACAATATCTATATCTAGACCTGGCATGTCTTCATACGACCAAGCAAAGATATCGGAATATTCTCGTAGCAAACTGATCAACCCCTTCTTGACAGACTCTTCAAGAAGTGCCCCAATCTTCACCATACGAACACAATCTTCAGACCCCAAGTTGACTGTTTCCAGATCTTCGAGATGCGGCTGAATGATCTTCTTCTCGTGCTCAAGGAGACGGGTAATCTCATCAGGAATCCCTTCAACATCATCTTCCTCAGCCTCGAATACAGGGAATTCAAAATTGGGAGATGGCGTTGGATCATTATGTTCAATGGGTTTTATAATCAACCTGCATAATGATTTTGGATAATAAAAACTTTAGAATTTAAACAAGCAAACCATTATGCAGATGAGAAGATTGCTTTTATTCTTGTTTTTAAGGTTTTTTGTGATCACCGATTTCATGCAAAAGCGAAAAAGTGAAAACAAATGGAAAAACAAATGTTTAACGATGCATTAATTGAATGAAAATATCATTGTATATATGACGCCAACAATGTCATCACTTCTCCTTTTGGCATGGGAGAAGGGTTTTTGAACAAAGTGAACAAATTACGCTGACTTATGAATGACCGTAGGAACATCCACAGCGACCCAATTGTGGCAGATACCGCCAGGGATAACAAAGTTGCTCAAATCCTCTGTATCCTCTTCCAAGATAGCAGCAGCTTCTTCAGCTTGATCAGCATGGATGAAACCTCCACTCTTGAACAGCCCTTTCTCATTGAATACTCCAGAAGAATAGCCAATGCCAGCCCGAGATTTGTTGTCTTCAAGCGCAATCATCTTCCCTAAACCAGCAACCGCACCACATTCAATGGCCAGTTTCGCATCACGATAGGAAGCAAATGAAGGAGACTTCTTCTCAATCGGCTCAGCAATAGACAAAGCTTGGAAAGGCGTTCCAACTTCATCCTCAGCATCAATATATGAGAAAGAAGACAGGTGGCTAACCAGGAGAGCCTTTTCTCCCCCTACCACAACCAGTTTCTTATTCTTAACGAATTTCAGCTTCTGGTGTAGGGTGGATGTCACGGCGCCAGGCTCGTGAATACATGGTCTACCAAGGAGACAGCTATAAGATGGGTGGATATCCATAACCTGAAAGGTAACTTGGAAATCACTTGGTCCAATCTTGATTGGGAGATCAACTTCCCCAATCACGGTCTTACGCGACCCATCGAAAGCTTTCACAACAACACCACTCTGCCTCATAGGAGGCCCCTGATATGACAATCTCGAAAGAGTGGTCTTTGGCAATACATTCAAAAATGACCCAGTGTCCACCAGCACGTTGGACATGGCATCAGTCTTGCAGTTCATGGAAATATGTAAAGCCATGTTGTGGTCTCTTCCCTCCTCAGGGAGATCAGTGTCACAGAAACTCAAAGTGTTGCAAGCAGTGATGTTTGCAACAATACTATCAAACTGTTCAATTGTGACATCATGATCAACATAGGCCAGGTCCAATACTTTCTGCAGAGCCTCCCTATGGGGTTCTGAATTCAGAAGCAAAGATAGTACAGAGATCTTGGATGGCGTTTGTAGAAGCTGGTCTACAACGTTGTACTCACTCTTCTTGATGAGCCTCAACATCTCATCACAGTATTCATTCACAATGCCATTCGGGCCAACAGAAGAAGCAGGAGTATTTTGTACAGAGGAGGGTTTGGCAACAGGTGCCGGATTCGGAACATTCACTGCAGTCCCAATCGGACGCTCAGCAAAATCGGAAGCAACGTGAGTCTTCGGGGGTGCAGAAAACACACGACCACTACGGGTCAACCCGCTCACATCAACAATATTTACCACAGAGGTTGAAGGCAATGACACTTCTTGCCCATCATCCACAGCAACTGGATTATATCGGAAGGGAATTGCTCTGTCCGAAGAATAAGGCACAGGGCCTGCAGGTTTGATCACCAAAGAAGGAGAGACCTTCGGCTTGCTACCATCATAACGGATGACAACAGGCTCAGGAATTTTGAACACAGGAGAAATCATGTTTACTTCTGGTTCGTCTTCATCAACATTTCTGTTTTGAAGAATCTCAATAGTCCCCTCATCCAACAGCTCTTGCAACTCTCGTCGTACCTGGCGACAACCCAATCTGTTGACGGAGCAGATACGACATTTGTCATGGTCGTGCTCCATGTGACTGTAATCACACAGCAGCCGATGCAACTCGACCAATGACTGTCGAATATGGCTCACATATTTGACCTTATACTTTCCAGGGCAACCTTGGACCATGTTAACCGACTTCCCATGCTCGGGTAATGGGTTCTTCGTAACATTGGGGCCTGAGTCCTCAAAGCTCAGAATGCCGCATCTCAGAAGGTCTTGAACCTTAGTCTTCAACGGATAGCAGTTTTCTATATTGTGACCGGGAGCACCGGAATGATAAACACAATGCTGGTCGGGCTTGTACCACCACTGCGGGTTAACAGGTACAGCCGGAGGATCCCTCGGGGTAATCAGTTTCCGCTCTATTAAAGAGGGATATAGCTCAGCGTAAGACATAGGAATAGGATCGAAAGTGATCTTCTTCCTATCATAATTCAAACTAGCCTGATTACTGTTGCCATGAGGCTGGTAAGCCTGTTGCTGTGGGCGATGTTGCTGTTGATACTGAGGTTGTTGCTGGTTATGCTGATTGTTGTCTCTGAAGACAGGTGCTATGTGAGCCACCTGATGCTGATTGCTGGCATGACGCACCGGCTTCCTCTTGGCAGAGGGTCTTCTAGGTTTAACATGGGATTGCACAGCATGTGCCTCCCCATCTTTCTTCTTAAATGCCCCGTATCGTTTAGAAGAGCCTTCATCCTTAGTCAAACGTCCTTCCCGAACTCCTTCCTCCAATCGCATCCCCATGTTCACCATCTCGGTGAAATCAGAGGGAGCACTCGCAACCATCCGCTCATAATAAAACGAACTAAGAGTTTTCAAAAAGATCTTAGTCATCTCCTTCTCTTCTAGCGGAGGAGTAATCTGAGCTGCCAGCTCTTGCCACCTCTGGGCGTACTCCTTAAATGTTTCTTTGTCCTTCTGAGACATAGCTCTGAGTTGATCACGATCAGGAGCCATATCCACACTGTACTTGTATTGCTTGACGAAGGTTTCACCAAGATCGTTGAAGGAACGGATGTTTGCACTATCAAGGCTCACATACCAACGAAGAGCTGCACCAGACAAACTATCCTGAAAATAATGAATCAGCAGTTGATCATTATCAGTCTGAGTAGACATTTTCCTGGCGTACATAACCAGGTGGCTGAGAGGGCATGTGTTCCCCTTATACTTCTCAAAGTCAGGGACTTTGAATTTGACGGGTATCTTCACACCGGGAACCAAGCACAGTTCAGCAGCAGACTTGCTGAACAAATCTTTCCCTCTGAGGGTCTTCAATTCCTTGCGGAGCTCAAGGAATTGGTCGTTCATAGCTTCCATCTTTTCATTAACATTTGGGCCCTCAGACGGCTCAGAATGATAGATGGTGTCGTCTACCCTGGGAGTGGTATGCACGACAGGAGGATGCATTGCAAGGACCGGGCTAGATGCCGGCATGGAAGCAAAAGTAGGAGCTGGAATATCTGGAATAAAACCTGGAGGCATACCCCACGGAAACCCGACTGGCATGGTTGGCATGAAGTGGGCACTAGCAGCTGGCACAGTTGAAGAAACCACTTCAGATATAACAGTCCTCTAGGGAGGAGTTGCAGGAGGTGGAGATGGTTGATTCTGGGCAGCTAGAAACTGCTCCTTCAGAGCGCTCAGTCTGGCGACCTCTTCCTTCAACTCTCGGTTCTCTTGTTCAAGTTTATCCATCACTCTTGCAGGATTGGCTCGGGTGTAGTACCGATGAGTCAGCTTGTCTTTAAAATAAATGAAGAGCACAGAGTTAGGCCACAGACAAGAAGACCAGAACAACACCTGCTTATGCAAAATGATGCATGCAATGCTCGTGCATATGCTTTGTTTTTATTTCAAGGAACTTTTAGGGTTCTATTTGCAAATTTTGAAATTTTAAAACATTTAATCGTATATGGAAAATATCTCATCAAATATATTCGAGACAAAGAAGTACAACATTGTCGATTATTACAAGGGAAAAGGAAAGTGAACATCCTATGGATCCCTAGAAGATCGAGATGCCGGAAGACGAGATGCACAAAGCTTCTTGATCTCTCTTTCATATGCTGCTTCCATATCCGCTTTCTCCTTAGCAAGTTGATCATACTTCCTCTTCCAGAATTTGGAAGACTGAGGAAGCAGAGAAGTCCAGGTACCATTCGGATCATCTATCACCTGATGCTCGAGAAACTCGATCAGAGCGTCCTTCTCTTTAAGCTGTTGAAGCAACTCATCTCTTTCACGGATCCAGGCACGTGAAAGGTCTTCTTCTCTCAACTCCTCTACGCCTTGGTTAGGGAGGGTTGAAGGCCCAGCCACATCCAACGGTGTAGGTCTCGGATAATCATATGGCATAAGATACTCAGAAGCTCTCTGTCTGACCCAAGAAGTATAAGGCTCCAAAGCGATGCAGTTCTTCGGACCCAACTCATTTCTACCCTTCTTGTGAATCTTGCGCCAAGCGCGGACCATCCTGGCTTTCAGGCCTTGGGGATCTTTACCCTCCTGAAAGAACACACCTTCTAACAGAATGTTATGAGGTTTATCCTTTAGGGGGAACCCAAGCTGACGACGTGCTAAGATAGGGTTGTAGCTGATCCCACCATATGTACCAAGAAGAGGCACATTAGGGAATTCACCATAATAATCAATGATCTGAACTGTATCATACACGCGATCATACCAAGAGATATCATCATTAGTGAGAGACATAAGTCTCGTAGACCACCGTAGACATCCCTTGTTCTCCTTGAAAGCGACCGTCTGTGGTAAGTGAGAAATAAACCACTTATACAACAGAGGCAAACAGCACACAATAACTCCTCCACCCTTTGCATTCCTCAGATGCAAATAGAAATAGGTATCACCCAACAAAGTCGGAACGGGATTAAGAACAGAAAAGATCCTAATGGCGTTCACATCCACAAATTTGTCGATGTTGGGGAACAATACCAAACCATAGATGAGCAGCACAAATAAAGCCTCAAAGGCATCCTCACTCGTGGCCTTCCCATAAACGGTAGCTTGAGCAATGAGGAAATCAGAAGGAAGACCCTGAATTCCACCTTTGGTGGTCATATGCGCTTCAATCAGGGATTCATCTATGTGCAACAAGTCTGCAATCTCTCGAGAAGTCGGAATACTCTCTAAGCCACTGAACGGCACCTGATCCAGAATAGGAATACCCACAAGATGAGCATACTCCTCAAGCGTAGGCAACAGCTGAAAGTCCGGAAAAGAGAAGCAGTGATACAGAGGATCAAAGAACTGTGCCAAAGTACTCATCAACCCTTCATCAACCTGAGTAGTCAACAAAGGCAGAAGTTTCCCATAACGAGCTTTGAAACCCAAGGGATCTAATACATAAGATGTCAGATTCCTTAACTCTTTCACATCGGGCTGTCGAAAGCTGTACTTCTTTGTATGCCTTTTTGGTCTTTCCATGTCTGAAAATTTTGCAAATAAACCCTTTACGTTCATTGAAAATTTTCTGATTTTTCTGATGACATGAATGCAGATGAATGCATGAATGTATGAATGCAACAATCACACTCAAGGATCAAGCAAATCACACCAGACAAAGGTCATGGGAAAGCTCATAGTATCCTTAATATCAATCATCCATTTTGGTGGATTATGGTTTTCACCTTATCAATACCCAAGTTCCATTGATATTAACAATACATGAACCGGCTCAATCATCCTTAATATCAATCATCCATTTTGGTGGATTACGGTTTTCACCTTATCAACTCCCAAGTTCCATTGATATTAAGGTTGTCTGAACGACTCAACCATGAATCACGGGTTTGTTGAGAGTCACGAGCATGGAGTCTCGGTTAAGAACCACCCAAAGGGAGTGTATTAGGGTTTAAACCTGCCGAACATGTTCTACCAGAGGTTCCCATAGTCATCATCCCATCTTTCGAATATTATCGGAGGAACGAATACTCGTATTCCAAAAATATTCTCAAGAGAGACTCTTATGAGTGTAGTATCACGTAACAATCGCATCAGATCTTACATCTGAACGACCTCCGCACTACGTCCTAAAAGTAGGCCGAGATGGGCTTGGTAAACTAAGGTCCTTGGCTTCTAAGGCACATGATTGAAAGAATAATGCCTAACCACAAATGACTTGTGTGACATTATTAATCCAACATGACCTCCACCAAGTGAATGGACTCGCAAGTCAACTTGCTAAAGAATACTCCACACAAGTCGACGAGACTATGCCATTCTCCTATCCTAAGGTGCACTCGAGTTCAGGTATAGAACTCATCTCACAGAGATCACCAAGCAAACAACAATTGTATATCAAGCAATTCAATCATTACAATCAATACAGTAATCCCAAATTGTACAAAAATATGTCATATAACAAATAAACAATATCACACAACAAGGGTGAAAAGTAGGCAAAACCACCAAGGAGAGCAGAATCCCCAGCAGAGTCGCCACTTTTCTGTAGCGGTGTATTCGTCACTTTATGATTTATTGATTAAACCAAAAGCAAAGCATACAAAGAATCAAGTCGCCACCGCATTTTTATTTATCCAAAGGAATGGCTAAAAAGCGAACAAAAGCCTAAGAAGTTTTACACATAGAAAACTAATGAAAAGGTCAGAGATCTGGGTAAGAGGTTAATTACGCAATGGGAAGGTGTTAGGCACCCAAAACGTCCTAGGTACTCCTAGGGAACCTCTTTTCACAACTTCTTGTACGAAATGTTATTTGTTTATGAAATATTTATTGTGCAAACATGGATTGAAGGGATGGGAAAAGAATATACAAGTTATTATTTTTGTGTTTGAACGGATGAACCCGTTGCCTACATACCTTTCCATGGAAGGTAAGGATCAAAACGCCGTAGTTCGGCTAAAAGATTTCCAAAACATGGGTGAATTCATTTTAAACAAAAGCACTAAGGTCTTTCGTTATCCACGGGAGAAAACTCAACCTATACAACCACAAGTCCACCATGTGAGAAAAGCTTCAACTTGCTAGTGAGGGGTTAACCCTATAATAAGCAAGGAAGTCTTACAATTCAATCACTAAGGACAAAAGGTGAGATTAACATCAACCAACTAGGATAAATCAAACCTATGGCTAATGTATGAAAACTTATCAAGAAAGTGGACTTGAGCCACAAAAACAATTGAATGAGTGGAATTAATCAATTAGAATTTATTCACAAAAGATGGTTAAAGTATGATTAGAATTCAATTCAAAAGAAGTATTATGAAAATGAAGTTTGAAAATCAAAGGCTTAAGGCCTAGGTTTCTAGTTTGAAAAGAAATGAAGATGTTTGCACAATATTTTTCTGGTTTTTAGGTTAACATGCAAATGGAGGTTTAAAGAAACAAAAGGTGGGAGGGTGAGGAAGTAAAAATTCTTAGATGTTCACCTCTTGAGATCATATGTAGATGATTCAAGTGATTCCTTTGGAATAGGCAACAAGCAAATAACATAATGAACAAAGCACATGGATACTAGATGCCAATCAATGGACTTATTCCAATCTCACAAAATGAAATGCAGCATGGATACCAGATGCCAATCAATGGACTTATACCAATCTCCTAAAACAAAGAGAAACATGGATACCAGATGCCAATCTATGGACTTATATTAGTCTCCAAGGAATGATCATAGGAAACAAATGCCAATAAATGGACTTACAATTGACTCCTCACAAAACAAAACAAAGATAGGATATGGAGTGCCAATCAATGGTCTTATGTCCACCTCCACAAATGATCATAGGAAACAGATACCCAATCAATGGTATTACATCTGACTCCTCACATAAAGCAAATAACAAAAACAACAAGCAAGAGGAAACAAGTTGCCAATAAATGGTCTTACACTTGACTCCAAGGAAATGGGATGCCAATCAATGGTCTTAGTCCCAACTCCCTTCAGATCATAGGAAACAAAATGCCAATAGCTGGACTTACAGTTGACTCCTCAATGGACAAAACAAAATGTCACAAAACAATGAGCTATGATTATGAAATGATATACAAGGAATGATGATAAATGCACAAAGGCACACATAAGCAAATATGCACAGATGAATCAAGTAAGCAATCAAACAAGTCAATTAGCACACACTATATACAGTCAATTAGGTTCAAGCAAGGTTAGGCTTTACAGCCAACTAGAATGGGATATTTTGTGCTCTTAACCCTAACATTGAGAGTTAGGGTGAAGCAGATGAAATGGAGATGAGGGGTGTGCCTCATAGCTCTTATCCCTGGCCTGGGAGAGCTTTGAACAATAGAAAGTGTGAGAGTTCAGAAAGTAGGAACTCTTCTCCACAAATGATTGACTCTATAAGATCTTGGGTTATTATTCACAATGCATCAACACATTGTGTGAGCAAAGTGAATGACACACTGAGTAGCAGGAGATGGATTACACATCTCTTTTATCTGCCAATTGCCTCATAAGAGGACTTTACCTGCTTGGCACAAAATTAAACAATCACAAGCATTGCCTCTTAAGGAGGACTTCAGACAGGTGCCTACCAATAACAGTAGGTCTTCCAGACTACATGAAGATTAGAGATTATACCTAAGTGGTTAAGCAACCAAGCAAAGCAAAGTTCACAATGAACTTAAAACAACTTAAGTACCTGTGGAAACACTAAACAAATCAGTACAATGCTCAGACAAACAGACAATAGTCAATAAGCAACAAACAATCCCAATATACAAAATGTGTTAACCAAAAGGCAAACTCAAATGAGTTAGCATCAACCTACAAAACACACAAATGTTAGTAATCAAAAGCAAACATCAATACTCAAATGATGAAGCATCATCAACTAAGGAACTTGGATGTTCAACCTGAAATCAAAGCTCAAATGTAAGCCACAAACCACTAGGTCAAAGCCTAGGGTCAAAGATGGAGAAAAAATTTAAAACAGGAGCTAAATTTTAACACAAAGCAACTTCAAACACATATTGACATATTCCAAAAAGGCTCACATCAAAATCAATCACCAACTGCATTTCATGATCAAGTGAAGTTCAAGGCAATTTTAAAGCTCATATGTGATCATCATGAATGAAAAAATCAAATCAAAACAGAAATGATTCAAATAAATCTGGAAAAAATCATGCAGATTCAAGACATCTAACATGATCAACATACAAAAAATCAGAAGCATTGGAGCTCAATTGGCATGGCAATCACATTGTACAAGTTGAACAAGCAAAGGTGTGACACAAATTGTCATACCAAGTTAGCACAAGCATAAAACAGCAATGGAGCATAGGAAAAATACCAAACCAAAACCAAAATGTCAAACAATGTGTCTAGTTTCATCATGAAAAATTTCAAAGCCATTGGATAAGAAACAAGCATTTCACAAAGAGATAAGCAAGGCAAGGTCAAAATATGACATATGATCAATCATTCTAGCACCAAATAAAATCCAGCCAAGCACAACTTTGGAAATTATGATGATAAAATAATACACAAACCAAGGAGCATTGTGCAAAAAATTGGGATCAATTTGGATGAGTTTTCAATTTTAGATGATTTTTCTAAGTTGAAGAAGAAATAAAAAAAGAAATGGACATGTAATATGAAATGTGGAGGGAAAATGGATAAATGATGAAGCATTTAAAAAAACGCCTCAGCCAAGGATCGAAGCCAGTGCACTTTCAAATTTAAGTGCTCAATCAAAACGACACCGTTTAGACCTAAACCCTAGCGCGCCAAAAAAATTCGTAGCTATATCAAAGTATCGTAGCAAATTTGAAGCAAAGTCCTAGCAGATTCTGGAAACGAATGAATGTTCATAGGTTGAAGATGAAGATCATGATGATCTTCATCTGGATTTTCCAGATTTTAAAAAATATGTCCAAAAATCACAATTAAGCATAGCATTCGAATCATCATGCCACGTACATGCAAGATCCATAAACAATTCATGCAAAAAACATCAAAACACGCACGGATCGAAGAAAATAAAATTCAACATCAAACTTTCAATCATCCATAACTAACTCAAAACAACACCAAATCACATGATTCAAAGCTCAAATTCATCAGGACAACACGATCTACAACAACATAGCAATGAATTCCAAAAATAAGAGATTCGAATTGTGACCTCTTGAAGTGCAGATTCGGATTTGGCTTGTTTCAAGGCTTGTGATAGCTCCAATGTTCCTCTATGATGCTTAGTGAGATGATTAATGGAGAGAATGAAGTTCAAACACACTTGAATTCAGCAGATTTTGAAATCACCATGGATGCTTTAAGCTTTGAGTATGCTTCAATATGGCACCAATTGCTTCAATTCCACGTTCAAACTTGTTCAACAAAGCTTCATGATCATGAATCTAGCACTAGAAAAGGCTTGGATGTGAAGAATTTGGAAGAAATTTTGAGAGAAATTTTTTGGTGATTTTGGATCTAGATCTGAAAAATGGTAGTTAATTGATGAAAACAGTTGGGATTAACCTTATATAGGTTTTGCTAATGATGCTCAAATCATGTTTAGGCCAAATGAAAATTAGATTAGCAAGTTATGGAGTGTATGTACAAAATGGATTTTCACCCCCATGCATGGAATGCATGTGTGAACAGTACACGAATCTGATCCATTTTCCCTTAAAATCAATTTTTGAAACCAATGGTAATGGCAAAAAGTTCAAACAATGGTTCATTTTTGAATTTTGTAATTTCCCTCCAAAAAAACCATGGATTAACAAATGATCACGTGATGACAATTCATGTAATGTGATGCATGATTTGGAAATTAGAGGTCAAGAGGAGAATATTGCAAAAAGAACCACTCATTTTGGAGCTTTGGTTGAAAAGTTATGCCCATTTGAAGTTCCATGCACACTTTGCCATGATTTAATCATATCTCCTTAACCATACATCATATGCTCATGATCTTTGACATTTTGGAAATGGGAGAGAAAGATCTACAACTTTCATGTTCAACAAAATTTCATTTGAAGCCTTCTTGATGATGTAATAATGAGTTGAAGTTGGTTCACAATCTTTCCATTTTTGGAAAGTTCAAATTATAGGTCACTTGCTATTTTTGGAAATTTTTGACCTGACTTCAAATTCTTCAAAGTGAGTGCTTGAAATGTCAAATGAGACTTGTTTGAACATGAATGAAGTATCTCTAATCACTTCCCACCTCCAAATCCACAGTTGACTTTACAGTTGACTTTCTAGGCCTTCAGATGACTTGAGAATGTTCTGATGAGATTCAAGCCTCTACCACTTGGGATTTTGCTTCAAAATGACATCATAGCTCATATGAACTCTTGTGAATGATTGTGGGGTCCAATTCTCAAGAATAACCACCATCTATTGCCCAATAAATGCCTTGAATTGCCTTGACCTGTTATTGCTTCATCTGCAAGCCAAAGGTTAGATGACATATTTTTGTACTTTTTGGTTAGTGATAAAAGGAAAACAATGATATACAAATGCAAACATGCTTGGTGATCAAGAATCACTCTCAAAAAGATAACCCACCCACAAGGAAGGAAGCAAGGTGTCCAATGATCCTTGAGGCAATGCAATGTTATGATATGATGCCATGAGGGATCTTAGGGACAAAATTGGGGTCTTACACCATCAAACACCATACTCCATCTGGAACCAGGCTCTGGCCCTTCATCGAGTGTAGGCTCATCGCAATCTTTCACTTTCAAATACAGAATCTCCTCATCCGGGAAGTCAGACTGAACTGACTGATAATCCTCAATCGGCTGATGTGCCAAGTGGTTAGCCAAAATAATACCTTTAATAGCCTTCTGAGCTCGATACTCAATATCATACTCAGATAACAACATCTGCCAACGGGAAATCCTCCATATTAAAGCAGGCTTCTCGAAGATATACTTGATTGGATCCATTCTGGATATCAACCAAGTTGTATGATTCAGCATATACTGGCGTAAGCGCTTAGCAGCCCAAGCCAAAGCACATCATGTCTTCTCAAGCATAGAGTATCAAGACTCACAATCGGTGAACTTCTTGCTCAAATAGTAAATAACATATTCTTTCATTCCTGATTCGTCTTGCTGACCAAGGACACAACCCATTGAGTCTTCAAGAACAGTCAGATACATAATCAATGGTCTTCCTTCCACGGGCGGAGACAGGATCGGAGGCTCATACAAATACTCTTTAATACTGTCAAAAGCTTTCTGGAAATCCTCGATCCAATCATGGGACTAATCTTTCCGGAGGAGCTTGAATATCGGCGCACATGTGGCAGTCATGTGGGATATGAATCTGGAAATATAATTCAAGCGGCCAAGAAAACCTCGGACTTGCTTCTCAGTTTTGGGCGCAGGCATCTCTTGTCTTGCTTTGACCTTTGCAGGATCAACCTCAATACCTCTCTCACTAACAATAACGCCCAATAACTTGCCGGAACAGACTCCAAATGTACACTAGTTGGGATTCAGACGGAGTTTATACTTTCTCAAACGCTGAAAAAGCTTCAACAAGTGCTCTATATGTTCAACTTCCGTTCTTGATTTAGCAATCATATCATCAACATATACCTCGATTTCCTTGTGCATCATATCATGAAACAAGGTGGTCATAGCTCGTTGATACGTGGCTCCGGCGTTCTTCAAACCAAAGGACATCACTCGATAACAGAATGTTCCCCAAGGTGTGATGAATGTTGTCTTCTCCATATCCTCGGGTGCCATCTTAATCTGATTATATCCGGAAAATCCATCCATAAATGAGAAGACATTGAATTTAGCCGTATTGTCTACCAAAATATCAATATGTGGTAGAGGAAAATCATCTTTCGGACTAGCTTTATTCAAGTCTCTATAGTCCAAACACATCCGGACTTTTCCATCTTTCTTAGGCACGGGCACAATATTGGCCACCCATTGACGATATGTAGAAGTCACCAGAAACCCCGCATCAATTTGCTTATGAACTTCCTCTTTGATCTTCACTGCCATATTAGGATGAGTTCTTCTGAGCTTCTGCTTTACAGGCACACACTCAGGTTTCAAAGGTAGGAAATGTTGCACAATATCTGTATCTAGACCAGGCATGTCTTCATATGACCAGGCAAAGACATCAACATATTCTTGTAGCAATTCAATCAACCCCTTCTTAACAGATCCTTCCAAGAGTGCCCCAATCTTCACTTCTCACACACAATCTTTAGACCCCAAGTTGACTATTTCCAGATTCTCATGATACGGCTGAATGATCTTCTCTTCGTGCTCGAGTAGCCGGGTAATCTCGTTAGGAATCTCTTCAACATCATCTTCTTCTGCCCCAAATACAGGGAATTCAAAGTTGGGAGATGGTGTTGGGCCATTATGTTCAATGGGTTTGATTAACCTGCATAATGATTTTGGATATGAAAAGCTTTAGAATTCAAACAAGGCAAATCATTATGCAGATGAAAAGATTGATTTTATTCTTATTTTTAGGGTTTTATGTGATCACCAATTTCATGCAAAAAGCGAAAAGGGAAAATAATTGGAAAAACAAACATTTAACATGAATTTATTGAATGAAAATATCATTGTATTTATGCGCCCACAATGTCATCACTCCTCTTTTTGGCATGGGAGGAGGGTTTTTAAACACAATGAACATTACTTTGACTTATGGATAACTGTTGGAATATCCACAGCGACCCAATTATTGCAGATTCCCCCAGGGATGACGAAGTTGCCAGAATCCTTTTCGTCTTCTTCCAAGATGGCAGCAGCCTCCTCGCCTTGACTGGTGTGGATGAACCCTCCACTCTTGAACAGCCCTTGCGCATTGAAAACCCCAGAAGAAAAGCCTATGTCAGCCCGAGACTTGTTGTCTTCTAGCTCAATCATTTTTCCTAATCCAGCAATTGCACCACGCTCAATGGCCAACTTTGCATCTTCGTAGGAAGCAAATGAATGGGTTCTCTTCTCAATAGGTTCAGCAATAGATAAGCTTGTAAAGGAGTTCCAACTTCATCCTCAGCATCTATATATGAGAAAGAAGACAAATGGCTAACCAGGAGAGCCTTTTCTCCCCTTACCACCACCAACTTCTTATTCTTCACAAATTTCAATTTCTGGTGTAGGGTGGATGTCACGGCGCCTGCCTCATGAAACCATGGTCTGCCTTGGAGACAGCTATATGATGGGTGAATAACCATAACCTGGAAGGTAATCTGGAAATCACTTGGTCCGTTTTTGACTAGGAGATCAACTTCTCCAATCACAGTTTTGCGAGACCCATCAAAAGCCTTCACAACTACTCCACTCTGCCTCATGGGAGGCGCTTGATATGACAGTCTCGAGAGAGTGGATTTCGGAAATACATTCAATGATGACCCAGTGTCCACCAGCACATTGGACATGGCGTCGTCTTTGCAACCCATAGATATGTGTAATGCCAAGTTGTGGTCTCTTCCCTCCTCGGGGAGATCAGAGTCACAAAAACTCAAGTTGTTACAAGCAGTAATGTTTGCAACAATGCTATCGAATTGTTCTATCGTGACATCGTGATCCACATATGCCACATCCAAAACCTTCTGCAGAGCCTCTCGGTGTGGTTCTGAATTCAACAGCAATGATAACACAGATATCTTGGATGGCGTTTGTAGAAGCTGGTCTACAACATTGTACTCACTTCTGTTGATGAGCCTTAGCATCTCATCACAGTCTTCTTTCATATTGCCGCTTGGGCCAACAGAAGCAGGAGTTCTCAATGTAGAGGATGGCTTAACAACAAGTGCCGGATTCGGAGTGCTCACAGCATTCCCAATCGGGCGTTCAACAGAATCAGCATTAGCTTGAGGCTTTGGAGGCGCTGAAAATACACGACCACTACGGGTCAAACCGCTAACATCCGTAATGTTAACAACAAATGAAGATGGCAAGGACACCTCTTTCCCATTTTCTATCGCGATAGCAATGCAGCGATAGGGGACCGCCTTTTCAGAAGAGTATGGTATCGGTCCGGCTGGCTTGATGGTTAATGCGGGAGAAACCATCTGCTTGCTACCATCATACTTGATGATAACAGGCTCGGGGATCCGAAATACTGAAGAAATTATGTTGACCTCATCAGCATCTTCGTCAACATTTCTGTTTTGAAGGATCTCAATAACTCCTTCATCCAGCATTTCTTGAACATCTTTGCGCACCTGGTGACAACCTCTTTGGTTGACAGAATAGACTCGGTATCTATCGTGGTCATGCTCATAATGACTATAATCACATAGCAAACGATGCATCTCGACCAGAGATTGTCGAATATGACTGACATATTTGACTTTGTACTTGCCAGGGCAACCCTGGACCAATGGGTTCTTCTTCATGTTAGGACCTACGTCCTCGAAACATAGAATGCCACACCTCACAAGGTCTTGAACCTTGGTCTTCAAAGGATAGCAATTCTCCACGTCGTGGCCAGGAGCACCACAATGGTAAACACAGTGTAATTCGGGCTTATACCACCACTGCGGGTTAGTGGGTATAGCCGGTGGGTCTCGTGGAGTAATCAACTTCCTCTCTATCAAAGAGGGATATAACTCTGCATACATCATCAGAATAGGATCGAAGGTGACCTTTTTCCTCTCGTAACTTGTGCTGGTTTGATTACTGTTTCGAGGCTGCTAGGCCTGCTGTTGCGGACGGTGCTGTTGTTGTTGATATTGCGGATGTTGCTGCTGATTGTTGTTATGTTGCTGGTATTGCTGATTATCTCTGAAGAAAGGTGCTATATGAGCCACCTGGTGCTGGTTACCGGCGGGACGCACGGTCTTCCTCCTCACAGAGGGTCTTCTTGGTTTCACATGGGAGGTCACAGCATGTGCCACTCCATCTTTCTTTTTCGCAAATGCCCCATAACATTTGGCAGAAGAGCCTTCCTCTCTTGTCATACGTCCTTCTCTAACCCCTTCTTCTAGACGCATCCCCATATTCACCATCTCGGTGAAGTCAGAAGGAGCGCTAGCAATCATCCGCTCATAATAAAAAGCACTGAAGGTCTTCAAAAAGATCTTAGTCATCTCTTTCTCTTCTAGCGGGGGCACAATCTATGCTGCTACCTCTCGCCACCTCTGGGCGTATTCTTTGAATGTTTCCTTGTCCTTCTGGGACATGGCCCTCAATTGATCCCTATCGGCAGCCATATCCACATTGTACTTGTATTGCTTGACGAAGGCCTCGCCAAGATCGTTGAAGGATCGGATGTTCGCACTGTCCAAACCCATGTACCAACGCAGAGCAGCACCTGACAAACTGTCCTGAAAGTAGTGGATGAGCAATTGGTCATTGTCGGTCTGAGTCGACATTTTTCTGGCATACATGACCAGGTGGCTGAGAGGACAAGTATTTGCCTTGTATTTTTCAAAGTCAGGGACCTTGAATTTCACAGGGTTCTTCACATTAGGAACCAAGCAGAATTCGTCAGCAGACTTGCCGAAAAGATCCTTTCCTCTGAGAGTTTTCAACTCCTTGCGAAGCTCAAGAAATTGATCGTTCATAGAATCCATCTTCTCATAGACATCTGGGCCCTCAGACGGCTCAGAATGATAGATGGTGTCGTCTACTCTGGGCAGAGTATGCACGACAGGAGGAGGAACAGCAAGGACGGGGCTAGATGCCGACATAGAAGCAAAGGTGGGAGCAGGACCCTCGGGCATGAAATTGGGAGGCATCCCCCACGGGAATCCGGCTGGCATGGCCGTTGGAGCAAAGTGTACACTGGATGCAGGCACAGTCGAGGAGACAATCTCAAAGATGATTGTCCTCTGGGGAGGAGTTGAAGGTGTCGGAGAAGACTGGCTCTGGGCAGCCATGAATGATTCCATCAAGGCACTCAGTCTGGTCACTTCCTCTTTCAGCTCGCGGTTCTGTTGTTCCAAATCATCCATCAGTCTTGAAATGTTGGCTCTGGTGTAGTACCGGTGAGTCAGCTTGTCTTCAAAATAAATGAAGAACACAGAGTTAGACCACGGGACAAGAAGCCGGGAACAAAACCTGCTTATGCACATGATGCATGCAATGCTCGTGCATATGATTTTTCTTTTATTTCAAAGGAACTCTAGGGTTCTATTCGCAAAGTTTGGAAGTATTAAGCATTTATCACATATGGAAATATCTTATCCAACAATATCTGGAAACATTTTTACACTAAAGAAGTACAGTTTTGGTAACCATATATAATACAAGAGAGAAGGGAAATAAACATCTTATGGATCCCTAGAAACAATCATCCAAAGCTCTGGACACAGGATGATAAGATGCACAAAGCCTCTTCACCTCCCTCTCATAGGCTGCCTCCATATTTGCCTTCTCCTTGGCGAGTCAGTCGTATTTCCTTTTCCAAAACTTGGAAGACTGAGGAAGTAGAGAAGTCCATGCATCATCAGGATCATCAATAACCTGATGTTTGAGGAGAAGGACGCTTTACTTCAGCGTCCTTCTCCTTGATCTGCTGAAGCAACTCCTCTCTTTCACGGATCCAAGCACGTGATCAGTCTTCGTCTCTCAACTCCTCTACTCTTTGGTCAGGGAGGGTTGAAGGCTCAGCCATAACCAAAGGTGTAGGTCTTGGATACTCGTAAGGCATGAGATACTCAGACGCTCTCTTCCTAACCCAACCAGTGTAAGGCTCCAAAGCAACACAATTCTTAGGACCCAACTCTTTCCTTCCTTTCCTATGAATCTTACGCCAAGCGCGAACCATTCTGCCCTTCAAGCCTTGGGGATCTTTACCCTCCTGAAAGAACACACCCTCTAACAGAATGTTATTCGATTTATCCTTTAGGGGGAACCCAAGCTGACGACGTGCCAACACAGGGTTGTAGTTAATCCCACCACATGTACCAAGAAGAGGTACATTGGAGAATTCACCACAAGAGTCGATAATCTGCACACCATCATACACACGATTGTACCAAGAGATATCATCATTAGTGAGATACATAAGTCTCGTGGACCACCGTAGACATCCCTTGTTCTCCTTGAAGGCGACCGTCTGCGGAAGTGAGAAATAAACCACTTATACAACAGAGGCAAACAGCATGCAATGGCATCACCACCCTCTGCACTCCTCATATGCAAAAAGAAATAAGTGTCACCCAACAGAGTCGGCACGGGATTAAGAGTAGAGAAGATCCTAATAGCATTCACATCCACAAATTTGTCGATGTTGGGGAACAACACTAACCCATAGATGAGAAGTACAAATATGGCCTCAAAGGCGTCCTCACTCATGGCCTTCCCATACACAGCAGCTTGAGTGATGAGGGACTCAGAAGGGAGACCTTGAATTCCGCCTTTGGTAGTCATATGAGCACCAACCAGAGATTCGTCTATGTGCAACATGTCAGCTATCTCTTGAGAAGTAGGAATACTTTCCAAGCCACTGAGCGGCAACTGATCTAGAATAGGTATACCCACGAGATAAGCATACTCCTCAAGCGTAGGCAAAAACTGAAAATTCGGAAACGTGAAGCAACGATATAAGGGATCATAAAACTGCACCAACACACTCATCAATCCTTCATCCACCTGAGTAGTCAGAAGAGGAAGAAGCTTCCCAAAACGAGCCTTGAAACCCAAGGGATCTAGTATATAGGATGTCAGATTCCTTAACTCTTTCAAATCTGGTTGTCTGAAACTGTACTTCTTTGTATTCCTTCTTTGTCTTTCCATGTCTGAAAATTTGCAAATAGACCTCTTAAGTTCCTTGAAAATTTTCTTCATTACTGATGATATGGATGCAAATGAGTGCATGAATGCATGAATGCAACAATCACACTCAAGGATCAAGCAAAGCACACCAATCGGAGAAACGACTACTCATATTCCAAAAATATTCTCAAGAGAGACTCTTATGAGTATAGTATCACGTAACAATCGTATCAAATCTTACACTTGAATGATTTTCGTACTACATCCTAAGAAATAGACCAAGATGGACTTGGTAAACTGAGGTCCTTGGCTTCTAAGGTCTATATTGGAAAGTGTAATGTCTAACCACAACTACTTGTGTGACATTATTGATCCCAACATGGCCTCCACTAAGTGAATGGACTTGCAAGCCAACTTGCTAAGGAATAACTCCACACAAGTCAGCAAGATTATGCCATTCTCCTATCCTAAGTGCACTCGAGTCCGGGTATAGAACTCATCTCACAAAGATCACCAAGCATACAAGGAATTAATATCAAGCAAATCAATCATTACATACAATACAGTAATCCCAAATTGCACAAAAATATGTCACAAAACAATACAATACAACAAGTATGAAAAGTTGGCAAAACCCACTGGAGACAATCTTCCTCCCCAGCAGAGTCGCCACTTTTCTGTAGCGGGGTATTCGTTACCATTAGAGATATTGAGTAAATCCAAGGTAAATCATACAAGTCGAGTCGCCACCGCACTTCTATTTATCTAGAGGAATGGTTAGAAAGCGAACAAAAACCTAAAAGTTTTAACAAAAACTAGTAAAAGAGAAATCAGAGATCTAGGTAAGGGGGTTGGTTATGTAATGGGAAGGTGTTAGGCACCCAAAACATCCTAGGTACTCCTATGGAGCCCTTTTCATACTTGTTGTAAGGGCTGTTGTTTTTGTGAAAAAAATTTGTTTGTGCAAATATGATTGAAGAGATGAGAAGAGAATATACAAGTTATTTACATTTTTGTGTTTGGATGGATAAACCCATTGCCTACGTACCATCTTAAAAACGATTAGGATCAAAACCTCGTAGTTCAGGGTAAAAATCTGAAAATGAGTTGGTGAATTGATTGGTCCAAAAGCCTTAAGGTCTTTTGTTATCCATAGAAGAAAACTCAACTTAAAACCACAAATCCACCATGTGAGGATAGCTTCAACATGCTAGTGAGGGGTTAACCCTATAATAAGCACGGAAGACTCATTGTCCATTACTAAGGATATAGGTGAGTATTACATCTACCACAAGGATAACTCAAACCTAATAGCTAAAGGTTATAAAAAAATTGATTAAGGAAGTGGCCATTGGAACCACAAAAAGACATTTGAATGGGTTATATTTACCAATTAGAAGTATATTCAAAATGGTCAAAGTTGACTTAAAGATTCAATTCAAAATAAGTGTTATGAAAAGAAAGTTTGAAAATCAAAAGCATAAGGCTTAGGTTTCTAATGTTTAAAAACAATGGTTAAATGTTTGCACAAATTTTTTTGGCTTGGGTTAGAGTGGAGGGAAGAAGAATAAGGGCTAAAGTCCTAAGTAAAGCAAAAAGGTGAGGGATAAAGAAACAAAACCACAATGGAGTTCCTCTCTTGAGATCATATGGATGATCCAAGTAGCTCCCGTCCTTTGGAATAAGCAATCACATAAACATAAACTCAAGCAATCATCAATCAAAGTGAATTCTTGGAAAGACTCCTCAATGCATCTTGGATCTCTCTCTCTTAAAAGCTCATGGCAATGGTTCCCCAAATTTGATTCAAAGTGGAATCCCGAGCACAAGAACACACACATCAAAGAGTTTTATGAAGCAAATCAAGAATGGACAAGAGTGAGTTTAGAGGCTTGGTCCTTCTAATCCATCTTCATCATTAAAGTTCTTTTACTCCAATTTTGCATAGGGAATATCCTAGAAACTAAGTCCATTTATCCATTTTTTGCGTTTGGTCCACAACAATCAAAACAAAACACAAGCACAATAGTATATATATAATTATATGCTCAAGTGAGAAAAAGGCAAATGGCATTAACATAAACATGTGCTCAAGTGAGTAAAGGGAAAAGCAAATGAATAATATGTACAAGAATAGTAAATTTCATAAAAGTAAAGAGCAAAAAGTAAATGTTAATGGTTAATGGTTAGTGTTAGTAGTTAGTGTGCCATAAGGCAAATTTAGCGCTATGTTAAGCAATCGTAATTGGACTTATGTAGAAGTCACAACTATCTGAGGCCGGTCAATAATAATGTAGGCAACAACACAAGTTAGAAGTCTTGATTAGTGAACCTAGTTCCAACAACTTGCCATGCCAAAAGAAAAAAAAAGAGGATTGATCTTGTATTGGTTTAAGCTTTTTGCATGATTTAGAAAACAACCTATCCTTAATGCAAAGCCATTCATTTGATCAATTGATCAAGATGAATTAGATTTGAATCAATGAAGGTTAAGTCTCCCTAATCAATGCTAACTCATCAACCTTTAACTCATTGATCAAGAAGAAAAGAAGAAGAAGAAGAAAGAGATGAACAATGGAAGAAGAAAATGGAAAGAATAAAGTGCATAAGGTGAAATAAAATATACCAATCCATGTGTATTGACCAAATGACATTGAAAGTCAAAGTCAAACAATGAGAAATCAGAAATGAGATGAAGATTGGAGGTCAAACAATAAGCAAAATATTTTTGGTATTTGCAATATTAAAATAAACTTGAAATAAAAATAAAAGAAAGATCAAACTTCAAAATCACTTCAAATCAACCTTGAAAGGTCCAAGTGATTTATCCCAAGTTCAACAAGGTCAAACAAAGTTTGACAAAAAATTTCAGCATTTTTAAAAGTCAGAAACTATTTTTAATCATTTAAAAATGGATAAAAATAACCTAATTGAACTAAAATCTCAAATAAATCTCAAATCAATTAAAAAATTGATGAGAATATTTTTCATAGATCCATCATCATTCAAATAAGTTAGGAAAATATTTTGGTATTTTTTGAATATCAAAAACTATTTAAAATGAATTAAAACAACCAGAAAAGGGTAAATTCATAAAAAATATCAAATGACAAAATAAAAAATATTAAAAATCAAAACTAGAAACTAGAAATTATTTGGAGAAGAATGCAATTGGTCCCATATTTTTTGGATTTAAAATGAAGAAGATATGAATTTTTGAAAATAATGGAAATAAAAGAAATAAAATCAGAAAATGAAAAATAACAAAAATCAGGGAGCGTTGGATTGTTTCTCATTAAATGACGTGGAAGATCCAATGGCTTTGGCAAGCGCGCGCACCATGAACCTCAGTCAATGAGAAGTATAATGAATTAAATAAAGTCATGAAATCTAATGGACCTGATTAGATCTGGACACATGATCCAACGGATGTGACTTGTTCTTACAAATGGACGGCCACCGAAACCACCTTCTTCTCCGGTGAGAAGCCAGAATCCGGTGACATTTGCAGGTTTTCAAACCTCTTCATTTTGCACGATCCTTATATCAAAATGAAGCTGGGGTAATGTACATCACCCCTATAACCTTGAATCACACTCAAGATTCCTATAGAGTAATAAATCTGAGATGGAAGATTCAGGTATGAAAAATGCAGTTCAATAAAACACAAAATTGAAGCTACCACTAGCTTGCCTCTCAAGTGAGGACTTCAGAAAACACATTGGCCAGGAAAATAGATCAAAGAGCTGAGAGTTTCGAAGAGAAAACCAGTTGATGATCACCTTTGAATTCTGGAAATTTGAGCTTGCTTCCTTGCTTCCTTTGGCCAAACAGAAATTCAATGAGAGAGAGGTCTAGGAACTTTAGATCTAGAAATTCAACCTGATTTAGTTGAATTTCAGATCTGAGAAATTGAAGAAAATTGAGAGAGTTCCTTTAGGTGTGGCTCGGTTTTGATTTTTGCAGCAATTCAGGTTGATTTAAGGATCAATTTTGAATGGAATAGAGCTCCTATTTATAGATAGAATGGCAAGGTAAGTGTGATCAAAGTCGTGTGCATGGAATTGGATATTCATTGCATGGGCTTGCATGATCACTCAAAAGGCCCAAATTTAATGCCAAATGCAATCTCAAATCATACCAAAGTGAAATGGACGTGTAATCTGAATGGCAATTGCTTGTGCATGGAATTTTGAGGTGTTATGCGTAATTGAACCAAAAGTTTCCCCTCTTCGAAAAAGCCATTTGCCAAATCCAAACATGAGTATGTGAGTAATGGTTGGAAAGGTTTTGATGTAAGGAACAATTGTTATGTTGGGCAAAAATCCATTTGAAGTGTGGAAATTGGTGAAATTTGAGTTTAAAGTGCAAGGTGCAAAACATGAAAAGGCAAAGTTTCTAAATTTGGCCAATGTTCAAGCCCTTCTGTTTTAATGATGCAAGCTTCAAATGAAAAAAACCCCAACATCAAAGTTGTAGATCTCTTCAAGACAATCAAAATGGACTTACATTTCGCATCATTTGGATTTTTGATGAAAGAGTTATGGGCACTTGAAGTTGGACTTTTTTGCCTTTTAATGCATTTGGTCTAAAAGGACCTATAATGTCTTGCATTATCACATGGATTTCCTTTAAGATTTTGAAATTTTGTCCAACATAACATTTGAATTAGAGATCTTAAGATTTCCAATGCATTTGATACCACCTCAAAATCATAAAAAATGAATGAGTTATGTCCTTGGGAAATTGACCAAAAATTAGGGTTTCAGTCAAAATGACCTATAATGTCTTGGAATGGGAGATGACCTTCCAAGCTTCAAATCAATTTTTTATGAACATTAAAGTTGTTCATATTGTCCTTAAGAACATTTTTTCTTTTGGTATCATCTCCATTTGACCAACACATAACACGTTAGGTCTCAGTGCATTTCAAAATAGTCAGATGAATTGACTGATCAACTTTTCAAGTCCATGACTCATATCTTGATGAATTGAGGATTGAGGATACTCAAATAAATTCAAATATGCATGAAATTATGAATTAAATAACTTCCCTTGATTGTATTTGATCATGGGATGAGGTTGCTTCAAGAGCAAGGCATTGTGGTGCACAGTTGAATTAGGGCTTCTTTGGGGAACAAACCTCAAACCCTTTGACTTGCTTTATCAAAATGATGAATTGAGATGATAGGGAGGCATATTTGATGGATGAGAGCTTTGGGAACCATTATCATGCTTGCTTTCATCTCCTCTTGACCATATCTTTGTAACAATGATCTTCTTGAAGCTTTTGACCTTGTGATTGCTCAAGCTACAAACAAAAGATGTTAGTGACATATTTTTGTGCTTTTGGTTAGTAAGCAAAATAAGAAAAGCAATAATATACAATTTAAGCATGTTTGGTGATCTCAAACCACTCACAAGAAGTCCCACCCAAAGGTAAAGGGACCCAAGATGCCTATGATCCTTGAGGCAATGCAGATGAAATGTTATGATGCCATGAGGGATCTTAGGGGCAAAATTAGGGTCTTACAGCCCTTATGGAACTTTTGCCTACAGACGAATGCCATTCGGCCTCTGTAATGCCCCAGCTACTTTCCAACGCTGCATGATGTCAATCTTTGCAGATTACCTATATGGTATCATGGAAGTGTTTATGGATGATTTCTCGGTTTGCGGATTTGATTTCCACAATTGTCTTGCCAACCTTGAGAAAATCCTGGAGAGATGCGTGGAGGTGAACCTCGTGCTAAACTGGGAAAAGTGTCATTTCATGGTAACCGAAGGAATTGTTCTAGGACATATAGTTTCCGAAAAAGGTATAGAGGTAGATAGAGCTAAGATAGAAGTTATAGAAAACCTAAAACCACCCAAAACTATCAGAGAAATCCGAAGCTTTCTTGGGCACGCTGGATACTACCTGCGTTTTATTAAGGACTTCTCCAAAATAACTAAACCTTTAACTGGACTTTTAATGAAAGATGCTGAATTCATTTTCGATGGAAAATGTAATGACGCATTTAATCATTTAAAGCAAGCATTAGTATCTGCACCCATTATGGAACCACCTGATTGGTCAGAACCTTTTGAGATAATGTGTGATGCTAGTGATTATGCAGTTGGAGTAGTTCTAGGACAAAGGAAAGATAAAAAATTACATGCAATTTATTATGCCAGTAGAACCCTAGACGTTGCCCAACATAACTACGCAACAACTGAAAAGGAATTACTCGCTGTAGTTTTCGCTATAGACAAATTTAGATCTTATATAGTAGGAGCAAAAATTATAGTTTACACTGATCATGCTGCCATTCGTTACCTATTAAGTAAAAAAGATGCCAAGCCCAGGTTACTCCGATGGATTCTATTACTACAAGAGTTCGATTTAGATATAAGAGATAAAAAAGGCACTGAAAATGTAGTAGCCGATCACCTTTCTAGGCTAGAACATCTAAAACCAGACTTAGTACCCATAAATGATGATTTCGCCTATGATAGACTGATAGCTAGACTAGAAATCATTGAAGATAATAACCTAGGCCCTGATGAGCACTCCCAAAATTCCTTAGCAATAAGTAACGTACCCTGGTATGCAGACTTTGTTAATTACCTGGCTGCTAATATTGTACCCCCTGATCTTGACTACCACCGCAAGAAGAAATTCTTCCACGATGTGAGAAACTTCTATTGGGACGAACCGCTCCTTTTCAAAAGGGGTAAAGATGGCATTTTTCACCGTTGCGTTCCGGAAAAAGAGGTAAATAGTATTATCGAGCATTGTCATTATGCACCCTATGGTGGACATGCGAGCACTTCTAAGACATACGCCAAGATTTTTCAAGTTGGCCTATTCTGGCCTACCATGTGGCGTGATGTCTATGCTTGCATTGTCAAATGTGATAGATGCCAACGCACTGGAAACATTTCAAGGCGTGATGAAATGCCTCTAAGAAACATTCAGGAAGTAGAACTCTTCGATGTATGGGGTATAGATTTCATTGGACCTTTCCCATCATCCTTAGGAAACAGGTATATCTTGGTAGTTGTAAACTACGTGTCTAAGTGGATTGAAGCTATAGCTGCACCCACAAACGACACTAGGGTAGTGATCAAGCTATTTAAAAACTATATTTTCCCTAGATTTGGAACACCACGTTTAGTCATAAGCGATGGAGGATCACTCTTCATATCAAGGATATTTGATAAACTTTTAAGAAAATATGGAGTTAGGCATAGAGTAGCAACACCATACCATCCACAAACTAGTGGCCAAGTAGAAGTATCCAATAGGGAGATAAAACAAATCCTAAAAAAAACTGTTTCTATCTCTAGGAGAGACTGGTCTCAGAAGCTTCAAGAAGCACTATGGGCCTACCGAACCGCTTTCAAAACCCCTATAGGAACAACTCCTTACCAACTAGTTTATGGAAAATCCTGTCACTTACCTTTCGAATTAGAGCATAAGGCCTATTTGGCCATTAAAACTTTGAATTTAGACTACCTGGCCGCTGGAGAAAAGTGTACCCTTGACATTCACAAACTAGAAGAACTTAGGCAATCTGCCTACGAGAATGCAAAAATATACAAAGAGAGAACAAAAGCCTACCACGACAAAAGAATAGTAAAGAAAAACTTCAATATAGGCGATCCTGTTCTCCTTTTCAACTCTAGGTTACGACTCTTCCCTAGGAAGCTACGCTCAAGATGGATTGACCCTTTCCAAGTATCCAAGATTCTGAGATCCGGAGCGGTATAAATCAAGACCAGAACCTGTACTCCATTCATCGTAAATGGACAAAGACTGAAGCTCTACGAAGGAGGAGACATTCCAACATACTACTCAAGCCACACTCTGATTGATCCACCGATTCCTACTAATACATGTGTATAAATTCTGATCGTCAAGCTAATGACGTTAAACAAGCGCTGCGTGGGAGGCAACCCATGGTTTTTCATTTTAATTTTTCGCATTTATTTAATTTATTTTATTTTATTTTTATTTTCACCGAGACTAAATTTTTGAATGGTTTGTATTTTCAGGACCCCTTTCCTAACTTTTACAGGATGCAGGATTTCGACGATATGCACGCAGCCTATAGAGATGATGCTTTGAGAGAGCACTACATCGCTCTGTATCAGCGCCCTATGGCGCCCATACGTTATCCTGATCAGCACTGCATGGAGGCACTCGGCATTGAGCCGAGTATCCAATTTCTGAGCCACCAGTTTCATTGGGACGAGTTCGCTGACGACCTAAGTAACACCTACAGGAACTTGACCTTGGAGTTCCTCAGTTCATTTGATTATGACCCGTACTCTGGACCGGATGGGTATGCTGCTTTCAGGCTCTTTGGAGTTGAGTACTCTTTCAGCCAGAAAGAGTTCAGTGACCTATTGGGTTTCCAAACCACTCCTGATGCTATCCCCGAGACACCTATGGGATACTTTCTGGGTAAGGAGGTGGAAAAGTTCTGGAGTGATATATCAGGTGGAGGGAGCCAGGATCCATCTACGCAGCTGTCCCAGGCTATACATAACCCTACTTTTAGATACTTCCAAATGATATTGGCACATTCCTTCCTAGGAAAACCGGATACTAAGATATTACTGAGTGAAAAGGAGATCTTCCTACTATTTTGTGCATCCCAATCTCGCCCAGTAGCATGTGGGAACTTTCATTTATGTGGCCTCAGCGGTGTTTCTAGATCGACCGAAGGAGTCATCCATGTAGGAGGGATCATTACACAGATTGTTATCGCTTTAGGTCTATCTCGCAAGCTGTTACATCTCCGGACCTATTGTGGGTACACTACCATGGATATCGACTTCTGTTTGACCAGAGGGTTGATGAGGAGAGCCTCTTTCCACCCATGTCAGTTCAGATTTCTTGTCGACAGTGAAGCGATTCATTATTTTACACTACTTGATCCTATGATGACTAGTGTGCATGATCCAGCAAACTGGAGTTATGCTCTGGAGGGCCAGGAAGAGACTATCGAGGAGCCGAGATCATCGCCTATTGCTGAATATACGCCTACACCACCTTCTCCCAGGATCACTGTATTCTCTAATAATTTATCATTGCAGACCCCAGACATCCGCACTCAGATTGCGGAATGTCCTAGAGAGATCACAAAGGTTAGACAGGAGGTGGTTGACCTCACCTTGCAGATGAGAGTATCTGATCTCACTCACGCTACCGAGGCCGACTGTTTATACGAGGAGATCGCAGAGCTCAGGAAAGAGGTAGCCATGCTCCGTGGATCTACTCGGGAAGACGAACCCCCTACTATATGATCTTACCATTTCATTTTATTTTATCTCTTTTTATGCTTATATTTCTTGCATTTACATACCTTATTTTATATCACTGCATTTGGGATATTTTATTATGTCAGCACATTGATATTTCTAGGTTTATATATATATATATATATATATATATATATATATATATATATATATATATATATATATATATATATATATATATATATATATATATATGTGTGTGTGTGTTTTTTATGTTTGTTTATTCTATTTACATTTTTATTTTCGTTATTTATTTATTTTCTAGTCTAATGTTTTAAATTCTATTTTTATCTTTTATAAAAAATTATGCAAGCCTTATGTCAATAGGAATCACAAGACAAACGCTATCTGAACCCCTCAAGCCAAAAGACAAAGAGAAGCCCAAGCCAAAGGACCAAAATCCGGCCCAGCCGAATTTTGCCTTTTGGCGCCCGTCATAGACCCTGTGGCGCCCGCCACAGCGTCTGTATAAGCTCGGGGAAGACTCCCTTTCTTTACCATTTTCACACCTTACAACCTTCAAAACCCATTTTTCCACCTTGCAAAAACGTCCTTGAACCCACAAAAAGCTCACTCCTTTCTCACCCTCACACCATACAAATCATTTTCCCGATTTCCATTTTCATTTTCATCCGTCGGATTTCATAAAAAACCAACCTTTTCACATTCCACTTCATCTTCTTCGTCACATTACAAGAGCTACACAATTGAGTTTAATGGATTCATTCTTCGAGGAGGGGAACCGGGAGATAGGCAAAGGAAGAACATCAAACGGTTGCAAAATCGGGAGATCCTTCCGACAAGGTATGTTGATGAAAATTGTCTCTACACTTTAGGTATCTACCATAGCATATTTTATTTACTAGATAATTTAGGTTTGCATAGTATCTTTTCAAACAAAGAACTTACCTATGAGCGATTGACAATCGAATTTTTAAGTTCCCTAATCTATATTGTCAATCCTAACACTGCTAGCACAGTTGGTACTGTCCGATTTAGAATGTTTTCTGTTGAATATGAATTCAGTACCGACGAACTGGCAGGCTTGTTAGGAATCCCTCATGGGGACGGTGCTATTTGTGATGCCCCTTTGGATTCGGATTGGTCAGTCGAGGTGTTTTCCTTCTGGAAGAGATTGTCAGACACTTCCATAAATTCTTTTGAAGGAATTCTTGCCTCGACTATCCATAACCCGACCATCAGAGTTTTTAGATATCTGTTGGCATGTACTATTTTTGGCCGGGAGAATCCAAATAAGGTTAATGCTAGAGAGCTTCTATTTCTGCAAGGAAGCCTCACAAATAGAAGAATTAATTCGGTCCCGTTCATGCTCGTGCATATGGCTTTAACTTTAAATAAAGCGGGACCGATTGTTTTCGGAGGATTGATTACATCTATTGCTCGGGTGCTTAACCTGAACACTAAGATAGCTACCCTAGACCCCTTACCTCCTTGCAAAATTAACCTAAAATTTCTGAGAGACATGAAATTGTGCCGATTGAGCTACCCAGTGGTCAGCAGTAGGTTGTCAGGTAACTCTTCCCTTACCTTATTTCGAAACATTGGGGATAATGTTCGATTTAAATGTCGGAGGAGACTTTATCGTTTTTCTTTGCTATTCTCAGTTAGTTTATTTATTTTCTTTGTTGTTTTTAGATAGTTTGTTTATTTTTATTGCCTTTTAGCTACTTATTTTGCTTTTAGTTTAAGTGTCTTAGATAATGCATGAGTCTGACGAGTCACTAAATATAGTGTATCTTTAGTACAGTCTAATCTCCCCATACCTTTAGCCCCACCGAAATTTTTTGGCAAAAGAAAACAATGTTATTCTGAAAGTTTTTGGGTTTTTAAAGACGGGTTTGAATAAGGATGCGATGACTTGGGAGAACTTTGTGAAACATCAGTATTGTTTTAGCACCATAAACTTCGTAAATATAGGAATCATTCCCGAAACCCCATATACCATGGCCTTAATCATCATTTCAGTATAAGTCCTCAGTAGTTTATCCTAGCAGTCAGCTCTGGCCTACGCATCCTCTACGTAGGGGACCGATGAAAATAAGTGAATGATCCAGTGAAATAAAGAAAAAGAAAATCAAAAAGGCAAATCCGGTATAGGTGACCCTCACAAAGTCATTTAAACCAAAGAGTTGTAAAAATTTGCTACAAAAAGAAAAAGAAAAAGAAAAAAGAAAAAGGAAAACTTACCCGCTGTTAGTTGGTTTAGAGGTATCTGGCACTAAACTCGGTAGGGAGGATTATGATCCGATCCCCCACAACTACAGTTGGGTCAAATAAAAGGGTTTACACATATTTATGTGCCAGAAACCCCATGTTTGGATCATAATCACTAACAGGTCACTCTGCTATGAATCATGTACAGATAACGAGCTTAATATGATTGCGCTTGAATGAAAAGGACACACAAAGAAATGAAGAGGCAGGCCTAGGTATTGTGGGATAATATGGGTTGGTTAATATAGGAATGGAGTTTATGTTCGTATATTTGCGGATTAGTGTCATCTTGATACCCAGTTCACTCAGTTAGCACCTATCACTGCATCCCGACTTGAACTTAGAACCTTTTTAACCTAAAGCACTCGTTTACACTAGTTTTTCTTCTATGAGCTTTGAAATGTTTTTCTTGAGGACAAGCAAAGGTTTAAGTGTGGGAGAGTTTGATGACACTGAAATTCACCGTATTTTCGACTCCGATTTCACATGCATTTTAGTAGTTTTATTGTTATTTTGTTGTGTTATTACTATGTTTCTATTTGTTTTCAGGTCTTTACTTTAATCGGAGCCCCGATCGAGAAAAGGAGTGAAAAAGAGATAAAAACCCTAAAATTCAGCATTTTGTACTTGTGGCTCCCACTGTGGCTGGCGCCATAGACCCTGCCATGACGTGTCCCAACTCAACTTCCCTCAACTGCCACGTTCCCCACTACTTCCACTAAGGCGCCATAGATTGGCCTTGTGGCGGGCGCCATGGCCTTGTGGCGGGCGCCACAAGAGGAAAAGTTTTCCCTCCAATTTTCAAACTGAATGGCATCCTTGTCATTTCCAATATTTTACTTGCCTATAAATACAGACTCGTTTTCATTTGTTTAATCATCCAAACTTAGAGCAGAGGCAAACTTAGAGCAAACTTTGTTTCACTTAGGCATATATTGTGTATTTTAAAGTGGTAATCGCTTCGCATTGGGGTGTTACCACAATTGTGTAATCGACTTTTGTGATCGAGTTTGTAATCGAGTTTGGAGCACTTTGGAAGGAAGTTAATCCTTCCGCCATTTTCATTTCCGCTTTGCATTTTATTCAACCCTCCGATTGGAGCAGTTTTTTATTGCCTTACCTTTATCTATTTATTTCCCGCACTGTCTTTACTTTATTTATTTCCCGCACTGTCTTTACTTTATTCATTTCTCGCACTCGCTTTACTTTTATTTATTTCTCGCACTCGCACTACTTTTATTTATTTTCCGCACTCGCACTACTTTTATTTATTTTCCGCACTCGCACTACTTTTATTTATTTTCCGCACTCGCACTACTTTTATTTACTTCCGCACTCGCACTACTTTTATTTATTTTCCGCACTCTCACTACTTTTATTAACTTTCCGCACTCGCACTACTTTTATTTAAATTAATGCACTTTTACTTTACCATGTCTAACTAAATCTATAAGGTTAGAATGTAAGGATCGTAATTGAACCGATAATCCGTACAATTGTTCGTAGAAACACTTAAGGGCTATTTTAACTTTCAACTTAAGTTTTCCCGCACTTAATTCCCGTTGGGTAAGATCGAAAGTCGTGCAACGTCTTTTTAAACTTAATTGTTTTTAACTATTTCAAAAACAGCGAAAGTGCTTTGTTTCGTTCATTAGGAGTTTTTAACTTAAGAAGAAAAGAGATTTTAAAACTATTTTCAGACGCGTTTATAAGTTTAGAGTCTGGTTCGTGAGAACCTCTTTTGGTTAAGAAATCCAGGTTAAAATACTTTTCAACTTAGTCAAGATACTATATTTCTTAAAAATAGGTTCACTACTCTAACGCAATGCGCGCCTTTTTATAAGTGACAATTAGAGGGTTTGATTAGGGAGTACAACTCGGTTCTGAATACGCGAAAGCGATAGTTCCTGTTAAATTGGTTCTTTTCAAAGTAGGAAACACTGCCCATAAGTAGTTCTATTAGCAAGTACTTGGATTATTAATTGATTATGTGAATTACATTCGAGCCTGTCTTTATTAATTGAACTTTATTCAGTACTTTACTTTTCATTGCACACTCTAAAAACACCTATTTTGATTGCCTTTGTTAATCTTTTCATCTTGCTCAAGAAGGCGAGACAATTCATCACTCACTTCTACACCGCTTTCCTCCTCGGCCTCAAACACAGGGAATTCAAAATTCGGAGAAGGAGGAGGATCATTGTATTCAATGGGGTTAGAAACCAACCTGCATAATGATTTGATATTTTGATTTTAGAGAAGTGAATTTGTGGCAAAATATTATGTAGATGGACAATTATATTGTTTATTTATGCTTGTTGTGATTACCATTTTCAGAATAATGCAAAAAGTAAAAACAAACATCAAAGATGTGGATGAATAGAATTAATTTTATTGATGATCAATTTAAAATGCCCAAACAATGCTCACTTCTCCCTTAGGCATAGGAGAGGGATTTTAAAATATAAAAGCAATTACTTAGATCGATGCAAAATAACAGGAATATCAACAACAGTCCAATTGTTGCAAGCCTTTCCATGCGTCACAAAATGGGTGCAGTCTTCCTCTTTGCTATCCTCTACAACATCAGTTAAGTGTTGTTCATTGCCATGAATGAACCCTCCGCTACGGAAGCTGAGTTGCATATCTTCTGATCTTGCAGTTGATGAGCCTTTTTGGAACCCCAAACCGACACTACCTTTGTTGTCGGAGACCACTACCATGCGCCCCCACTGATCAAAAGTTCCTTCTTCAACAATCTTCTGAGGATATTTTAATGAGGACATGGGTGCCCCAACTCTCTTTTCAGCAGAAATAGACAAGGCTTGGAAGGGAGTTCCAACCTCATCTTCAGCCTCAACATAAGAGAAAGATGGCAGGTGACTAACCAACATCGCTTTCTCTCCTCCCACAATCACTAGCTTGCAATTCTTGACAAATTTGAGCTTCTGGTGCAGAGTGGAGGTAACAGCCCCTTCCTCGTGAATCCGGGGCCTTCCCAATAAATAGCTGTAGGCCGGGTGGATATCCATTACTTGAAAAGTAATCTGAAAATCAGTCAGACCTATCTTGACTGGAAGGTCCACTTCACCAATTACCGTTTTGCGCGAGCCATCAAAGGCTTTGACAATTACCCCATTATACCTCATGGGCGCTCCTTGGTAAGATAACATCGACAAAGTTGACTTCAGAAGCACATTGAGTGACGAACCGGTGTCAATTAGCACATTTGACAAAGCATTTTCCTTACAGTTCATTGAAATATGCAAAGCCAGATTATGATTTCTTCACTCCTCAGGGAGTTCTTCGTCACAGAAGCTCAAATTATTGCATGAAGTGATGTTAGCCACAATGTGATCAAATTGATCCACAGTAACATGTTGCTCTACATAGGCTTGTTCAAGAACTCTCTGTAGTGCTTCTCTATGCGCTTCAGAATTCAAAAGCAGAGACAACACTGAGATTTTTGAGGGAGTCTGGAGCAGCTGCTCAACCACATTAAATTCACTCATTTTTATCAATCGGAGTACCTCATCATCATCATTGGCTTTCAAGTTGCTGGATTCACCAGACTTATCCTTGGAACAGCCAATCGGATCTACATTAGATACTGTAGCACCTCAAATTTGCACCTATCATCATGCATACATTTTCACATTAGGTCATGGCATATCATGGTCCATTGCATAGCATTTGCATTGTCCCTCAGTTGCCTCAAGAGCAAGCAATCAAGAATTAGGTCAAACTAATCTCCTGATCAGTCAACCAGGCAAGCAAAGGAATTTCTCATTGAACCAAGGCCTTGGGGTTTGTCCAACAAGTTCACATGGCTTGGAGGTCTATTTGAGGTATTTTGGTCAAGGGTTGAACACTTGGAAATCATCAGTTCATACACAGACAGTCAAAAACCCTAAAAAAGTCAACTGTCAGTCAAAGCAGTGGATGGTGGTCATTCTTGTGGAATTTGGGCACCATGGTCAATAATCAAGAGTTCATACAACTTGGGACATCATTTGAAGTCAAGTTCTCAAGGAATTAGGGTTTGGAAGTCATCAGTCAATGCACAATCAGTCAGAAACCCTAAAAGTCAACTGTTGGTCAACTGTCCATTTAATCAGTGATTGGATGATTGGAATTGGTTTGTGAGAGTTCATTCATGTCCAAATAGTCATCATACATCATGCCAAACACCATCATGGAGGAATTTGAAGCCAGATCAAAAATTTCCCAAAATGGAAACTGGGCCTGTAACTGAAACCTGCCATAAATGGAAAGTCTTGATCCTCAAACTTACATTTTGATACAAGCCTCAAATGAATTTTTTCCCAACATGAAAGTTGAAGATCTTGTTCTCCCATTTCCAAAAAGTCCTAGAACTCTCAATTCCCATGTGTGGTTGGCAAGTTATGATCGAATCGATTTCAGAAAATCTTGAACTTCAGAGGGCCATATCTCCCAAACCGTTTGGCCAATTTTGGTGGGGTTTTTTCCTACAAGTCACATTTGATCCCCTCTTTCCAAAAATATAAATTTCATGAGCCAAAACTTCACCAATCAAAATGGCATATTTTGACCTATTTCATTTAAATGTAAGTTTGACCAAGAGTTGACTTTTTGATTTAAACATTTTTTCAGCATTTGGCCAATTGGAACAGCTCATAAATGTCATTTAGAAGGTGTTTGCAAAGTCAAATTATGCAGCACATGTGAATCTATACTTGGTTACTTGAATTGTAAGAAAGGTACAAATGCACCATGCTTGTCCTTGCTTTCCACAACCATGCCTTGGTACCTTCAAACAGCAATTATGCAGCAAGTTTTCTGCCATAGTAAGCCTCATTATGCAGCCATACTCCAACAGTACATAAAGCCATCCTTTGTTTGTTTGGATTGAGGGAAGAGTACATGTTGTCCCCATACCTTCATGAACCATAACTTGTACTGTCCATGACAGATTTTTTTTAGCCACAATTTTGCTGTCAAGGACAATAGCATTGACAGTAGCAACATACCAATTCACTCATGCTGAACCTCACTTGCCTTTTCCAACAAAGAAAAAAAAAAGCTTGCCATTTTGCATTTGGTCTAAAAAAGCACCTAAGCCCAAAACCCTTGGCATTTTTGCAGCAGAAGGAAACTTTGGCAATTGCTCAAAACAAAAAAAACCTGCTGCAGCAGCCCAAAACCACACCTTGCTGTGCAATTCAAAGATGACCAATACCATGCCATGTACTATGCAGCAGAATTGAGGCCATTTTTTCTGTCATGACAGTAGTAGCAAGGACAGTAGGACAAAACCTTTTCTTTGGCCAAGGCAATTGGAGGAGGCATGCTGATTTCAAGGAACCTACCTTGCCATTTGATTTCCTTTTTTTCTGTCCAAACACAATGACCATAGGCCATGCTTTCACTCAAACCTTGCTTTGGCATTTAGAAATTTTCTTTCAAACTCCACAGCGGAAGAACAGTACCCTGCCACTGAAGCAAGACTCAACAGCATATCTTAGGGTGTAGTTTTCTGTCCTTTTCAGGACAGTAACAGCAGGGCATATTGGTGGGGACTGGTAGTAGCAGTAACAGAAGGGGGCATCCAACAAGAAAATCACTTTGGCCAAGATGGGAAGAAAACTGTCAAAGCAGGAGACCACAAAGGATTTTTTCACTCATTTTTCTTTTCCAACCACAAAACCTTCGGCCATTTTCTCTTCTAAGGTCTGTTACAACACCCTGCTGCAGAAGAAAAAACAAAAACCTTGGCAGTTGTTAAAAATCAAAAAAACTGCTATTAGCTTTGGATTTTGCTGTCAAAAGAGAATGGCATAAACAAAACCTGAAGCTTTGCACCCTACTAACCAACAAAAACATGACTAACATCATACACTCCCTAAAACCATCTTGCTGCTTTTGGCTATCTCTCTCATTTGTCTAAACTTCCAACCAACAAGACCAACAACTCTCCCTCAAGCATCATCTCACTAGCCTTGCAAAAAATCTGTTACAACTCAAACCAATCTTTCATTCATCTTGTTGGACCTCACTTGCATTTTGGAAAAGCTTTCAAAAACTCATTGATCCCAAAAGTCAACACCCTGCAGCAGAAAATCATGCATAGCTCTTGCCTTGCCTTCACAATCCTGTCACCATTTTGAAAGCAACCATCATACCACAACACCTTCACTCACTCCCTCATTTTCAACCTTGCCTTGCCTTGCATTCCCATTTTCCTGGCCAACAATCCAACATAACACAAACCTAACTCATCTGGTCATTGGTATTTCCTGTCATCAAAACAATTGCACAACAAACCTTCATTTTTTTTCCAACCTTGCCCTGCTAAACATCTACAACCAACAAGCATACAACACTGCAGCAGAAAAAAAGAAAGCTTTGGCAATTGCTTCTCAAAACCCTGCAGCAGCATAATCCAACCCTGCTTGGCAATCAAAAAAAAACTGAATCACTTGCATTTACCAAGAACTGTCAAAGCTCACCATGGAAAAACTGAACCTTGCATTATGCACCATAACCCTGTTGCAGCAGCCACAAACCACCACACCAACAAATCATTGAGCATACACTCTCTCAAACTTGCCTTGCCATTTGCAACTTTCTGTCCAAGCACAAAGTGACCAAACATCATCAAGCCAACATTGCGTTGATTCACTCATTCCAAAAACACCCTTGCTTAGCATTTCATCTTTGATCTCCAACAGTCCAACCAACTGCATTGCATCTTCAAAAAACCTGCCACTTTGCATCTTATCTTCTTCTGTTCAAAACAAGAGATCAACCTTCATCATATATCAAGGCAAGGCTATAGGACAATTATTTCACTTCAAATCCATCAAAAGGCACCAGCAACACAACTGCTCCTCCAAATTGGTAAGTTTTCAACTTCCACCATTTTTAAAATTGACACATGCTTTGAATAGGTCTTTCAATGCTGAGTACTATGATGTTTTCCTTTTTGAAAATGATTGCTTATCCATGAAAATATGTTGAGATAAAGTTTGGTGCTTGGAAATGTTTCTTTTGATTTCTTGATGTGCAGTCCAAATTAATGAAAATAGGGTTTGGATTATTGTTGTATGTTGTTTGATGATTACAATGATATATGCAATTTTGATTTTTGGGAAGAATTGAGAAATCATGATTCTTGAGCATAAACCCTAAATCCCAATTTGCCCAGATTTTGGTCCATTTTCGTGTGCATGGCTTTTCTCCCTCCAGCCAATCAAAACATTTTAAATCCTGGACCAAAACACGGTCGTTTTGATAAGTGGCAAGGTTATTTACCAAAATGCCATTTTCTCCATATAAATTCAATTAATTTCTTCAATTATTTCATCAATCTTCCAAAATTCATAACTTGCTCATTTTTGATCCAAATTCAATGGGATTTTTTGTGTTGTGTTCATCTTGATCTCTACTTTTTTATCATTATTTTTCCAGAATTTTTGGATGAGTAGTTTTTAAATGGCCTTAGGGTTTGTGACATGTGACCAAATTTTGTACACTTTGCCAAATCAGTTGTGAAATGATGATACTTTATCCAATGGCTCCCAAATGTTTTGTGCTTAAACTAGACACATTCATGGTGATTTTGGTATAAAGTTTGTGGATTTATCATTTGTGGTTTGTGAGATATGATTTTTTGAATTAGGGTGTGACAACTTGTGTCACACCATTGATGTCCAACTTCATGATTTTCATTACCATGCTTCCTTACATCCAAATGACCCCAGATTTTGCATGAACCTACTCTTGTATGTCTAGTTGACTTGTGAATTTTCTTGGATTTAATTGAACTATTTTCCATTTGTTTGAGATTTTTCTTCCCTGCCTAGTCAAATGTTGACTTTGTGTGACACATGTTCCCATTTCATTTGTGAAATTCTCATACTTTATTAGATGGACATGAAAGTTTGCATGAGATAACTAGACATCCTCATCTTTGCCATGGCTTTGGTCCCATTCATTTATCATACACCATTCTTGACTTATGATTTTTCTAAGTTGATGCATGTTTGGTTGACTTCTTTGAGCATGTTCAAATGTGCTTTGACTTTCTGATTTTCATTGACTGCCTTCCACTTGCCCAAATGGGATGAAATTTGACATGCTTACCATGCTATGTGTTAGGTTTGATCATGATTTATTTGATGATTTTTGGAAAATGTTTAGATTGCTTTTGGTGCAAGTCTTGCTATTGACTTCTATGAGCTTCTGTTTGCCATGTTTTGACCTAAATGGTTCATGAAATGATGATGATGATTGATATGAGTGTGAATCCAATTGGTTGTGTTTCCTAGTGGTTTGAACATGATTTTGGATACTTGACCCTTGCTGTCTTGACTTTCTCATTCACTTTTGACCCTAGGCTTGCCCTAGTAGTCCTGCTACTCACCTTTGAGTTTGTGATTTCAGGTTGACCATCAAATGGCCATTGAGACCAATTCTTTTGACTGAGCTTGCTTGAATATTGTGTCTAACCTCTTTGTTTTGTAGGTGGCTTGGCTCACATGCCTTAAGCCTTGTGCCTTGCACATCCATGTGCCTCTAATGGACTGTTGGTGTCTGTTTCTGTCTGTCTTGTTTGAAGTTGCATACTAACATCTGCTTGACTGTTTCAGGTGCTTTAGTTGCTTAGTTCCTTGTGAACTTTTTGCTTTGCTTTGCTTGTATAAGCAATTTGCATTAAGGTATGTCTCTTTTACTTCATGTAGTCTGGAAGACCTGGCCTGTTACTTGGCCAGGCAACTGTCTGAAGTCCTCCTTAAGAGGCAATGTTTGTGGATGTTTAACTTTGTCCTTGCATAGAGTCAAAGTCCTCCTGAGTGAAGAGGCAATTGGTGGAAGGTAGGGATATGCAATCTATCCCCCACTATTCAGTGTGTCATCTGCCTTGCTCACACCACTGTGTTGATGCATTGCAGATACAAACCCAAAATCTTGTACAACTGTACAGTTGAGTCAGTTCTAAATGTGTAGAAGGGTTCCCACTTTCTGAACCCACACATTCTTGTCTTGAGCTCTCCCAGACCAGGGATAAGAGCTGTGAGGTCTCATCCTCCCTTCATCCTTTCATCTGCTTCACCTTAGCCCCTCAATGGCAAGGTTAAGAGCAACATCCACCCAGTTCCAGAGGTTTGTTTGTTGAGGTTGATACGACCCCTTGACTAAAACCTAACCCTTGTTTGAGCCACTTGTTTGTGTATAGCGTGTGCTATCTGTGCTTGTAGGATTGTTTGACTTGCTTCCTGTGCAAGTTAGGATAGTTTGACTTGCTTCCTGTGCAAGTTAGGATAGTTTGACTTGCTTCCTGCGCAAGTTAGGATAGTTTGACTTGCTTCCTGTGCAAGTTAGGATAGTTTGACTTGCTTCCTGTGCAAGTTAGGATTAGTTTAGACTTGCTTCCTGTGCAAGTTAGGTGTGTGTGGCTTGCTTCCTGTGTGAGCCATACTTAGGATAGGTTGGCCCTTGTGCCATTTAGCTAGAAACCATAACTTAGGGTTGATTTTGCATGACAATATCTAGGCTCGAGTCGTAGTCTCCCTAGAGTTGTGTCTCCCTCTGTTATCTGGTTAGGCTAGTCCTTTATCCCTGCGTAGGGGAACTACATCGCCCTGATCTTCACACCAGATGAAGTATGTAGGCAGGAGATTGAGCTGATCTCTCCGGGCGCCTTTTTCTTTTTTTGTGTGTGTTTGGCAACTATTAGGCTCGAGCTCTGGTCTCCCTATTAGTTTGTCCTTTCAACCTTTGTGTTCCTTCTGACGTCTCAGCGTCTCTTTTTGTTTGCGTGGCAACTATTAGGCTCGAGCTCTAGTCTCCCTTTTAGTTTGTTTGTTCGCCCTTTTTCTTTTTTTGAGTGTGTGCTTGACAGTTATAGGCTCGAGTCCCCGACTCCCTATCAACCTGTTGTGTTGTTGTGTGCTTGGAAGCCGATGTAAGTCCATCGAGTGGCATTTGGGTTCCAGTGTGCGTGTGTTTAGGTTCGGATGCTGATGTAAGCCCATCTATTGGCATTCAGGCTCCACGTTTGCCTCTTTGTGTGTGCTTAGGTTCGGATGCTGACATAAGTCCAGTGATTGGCAGTCGGGCTCCACGTTTGCCTGTGTTTGTGTTTGTTTGTGTGCGTGTCAGCCGAGCTACGAATGCTCTGATTCTTCTCTCGTCCGAGAAGATACGTATGCATAGGATGCGATATCCTAGCGAGCATGTGTTTTCCCCAGTCCGAACTACTTCGACTCTGATGTCTATGCCTGATAGACTAAGTAGGCCCAGGATGCGACATCCTGCCGAGTTCAGTTTCAGTCAGTCTCTTTCCTTTCTTTCAGCCAGTGTGTGTGAATGTTTGAGCAGTGTTTAGCAACCAATTTCCTTTCTAGTGTGCGTGGATCCCGTAGAGTACTACGGATGCGTAGGGGTGCTAATACCTTCCCTTCGCATAACCGACTCCCGAACCCATCCTCTTTGGTCGCGAGACCATGTTCTTTCCCAGGTTTACTCTGAGCGTTTCCTTCCCCTTTTTTGGGATAAATAACGCACGGTGGCGGCTCTGTTGTTCTTTCTTTTCCCGCCGGTTTTTCGCGCGATGCGACAGCTGGCGACTCTGCTGGGGAAATAGAGAAGTTGACCTGTGCTGGTCCATCTTCCCTGAGCGAGTCTCTCCTAGCGCTCTCTAGGATTAGGGTTTTGGTTGCTTTCTGCTTGTTGTATTTTATTGCATTCATTGTATATATGTACATTTACTGTTTGCATTTATTGTGTACACTTATGTTTGCATTCATTTATTCATACTCATCTGCTTTGAGGCTGTGTTTCTCTGTTTGGGGGGGTTTACTCGAGGTAAAAGGCCCAATACCCAGGCTATGAGTGAGATCTAGGATACCTAGGAATAGAGTGATTCATGGGAAGCGGGTGGTATGGCGCCACTTAGCGGAACATTGATATCACGAGCAGTTCAGACCCTGGTGGGATATTATCGGTGCATACATCGGGTGTGCACAGGATGATATTCTGCGAAAGGTTATTTATGCTGCGTTTCTCTCGACCTTACCCTGGCCTAGATGACACCCGTGAGTGGGGGGGTTGATCATTTTAACAGGTACAGTTGGTGACTCTCGGTACAGATGGTGACTGTGAATTATGGACATTTATTTCTGGGACGCCGGAGTTCTGTCCGTGGTTTATCAGCGGGTTCCGTTTATTTCGGATCCCCGGGTTGAATTTGAAAGTACCTGTTCAGAGGAGCTGGCTGTCATCCGTTCAATGGATGTTCCTGTGATGATAGTGATGTAATCTCCAGTTTCGTTTATTTCGGAACTCCCCAAGTCGGATTTATGGTGACTTGGTTCCTCAGATTGGTTTCAGATGCCAGTTGATCAGATTGACTTTGGGTTTCAGATGTTTGTGATCAGAGTTCAAGCCGAAGCTTTGACCCGGTGCCTTGAGACGCACAGCCTGACCAGTCGTGTTGCATCATTTGCATCATAGCATGTTTATTTTCCAAAAAATAGTAATGCATGAAAAAGAAAAGTTAACTTGCATATGCATATCCTTTATCAGGATCATTCATGACAAAATAGTACCCATATCATGCATATCATGCACATAGCATCCTTGCATTACAGACATGTTTGGAGGGACTTCTCACTTCGGTTCTTGACTGAGAGAGGATTGCTGACCGCCGACCGCACCGCTACTCAACCAGACTCAATCATCAGAGGATTATGGACCAGGTTCAGACAGAGTTGGCTGAGATGAGGGCAAACATGGCCCAGTTTATGACGATGACGCAAGGAGTTGTTCAGGGGCAAGAGGAGCTGCGTGCCTTAGCCCAGAGACTAGAAGCCGTGATTCCACCAGTCTACCGTGCTCCACCAGTGGATGTACCCGTTCATGAGAATGCTACTGTCACTATTCTCGTCAATGATTATGCCGTGGGTGATGAATTGAGGAGGATCAGAATCAGTGAACAGCCTCTTGCTGCAGAGACTGTTAATGTCAGAGCAACCCGCGCTCCGGTTCGCCATCCTGGCTCTTCAAAGTTCTTCCAGTTCTAAGAAGCTATACTCTGGGGCACCCAAAAGGGGAGAAAGTGAAACAAATGCTGTGCACCGTCGGAGGAGTGCAAACAGAGGACAGTATCGTCAGGCTGCTGCTGTAACTATTCCAGCGACTCAAACTCAACAGCAACAGAGAAGACCAGCTCAGCAGCATCAGCGTCAACAACGTCATCCTCAGTAGCAGGTTTACCAGCCCATTGATAATCAAGCTGGTACAAGTAATGAGAGGAAGAAGATCATTTTTGATCCAATCCCCATGTCCTACGCCGAACTGTATCCCACTCTGATAGAGCGGAACTTGATCACTCCCAGAGGCCCGCCTCCCATACCCGTCAATCCTCGGTGGTGGTATAGGCCTGAACAGCATTGTGTGTATCATTCAGGAGCTCCTAGTCATGATGTGGACAGTTGTTTCCAGCTGAAGATGAAGGTTCAAGACCTTGTGAGGTTAGGTACTCTGATCTTGGAGGATTTAGGTCCCCGTGTTGATCGAGCTTGAAGATAGCGAGTCCTGGGCTGGCACCGATTTTTCTTCAGAAGGGTTGTTCAGAAAACAGAAGCTGCTGATGCAAAGGATACTGACGGTTGTCATCCCTGGAGGGATCTATCACAATTGGGTCACTGTGGGCGTTCCTACAGTTGTTCATAAGTCTTTGTAACAATCACTTTGTTTAAAAACCCTTCTCCCATGCCAAAAGGAGAAGTGATGGCATTGTTGGCAACATTTTGGGCAATGATATTTTCATTCAAATAATTCATGTTAAACATTTGTTTTTCCAATTGTTTTCCCTTTTCGCTTTTTGCATGAAATTGGTGATCACAAAAAAACCTTTAAAAACAAGAATAAAAGCAATCTTTTCATCTGCATAACGATTGTGTTGTTTGTTTTTCAAAAAGCTTTTTCATCTCTAAATCTTTATGCAGGTTGTTTCTCAAACCCATTGAACATAATGATCGGACGTCATCTCCCAATTTTGAATTCCCTGTATTCGAAGCGGACGAAGATGATGTTGAAGGGATTCCTGACGAGATTTCCCGACTTCTTGAGCAAGAAAAGAAGATCACTCAGCTGCATCTCGAGAATCAGCAGAACAGCCAACTGGGGCATTATCAAAAAAAAAAAGAGAAAAGAGAGGGTGCAAAATCAAAAAAAATCAAAAGAAATCAAAAGAAATCAAAAGAAGGAAAAAGAAAGAAAGAAACAAAAGAACAAAAGCACCCTCAAAGTCCCAAGTTGGCTGATGCTGAGTTCAATCAAAATCAAAGAGATCAACTGCCATGTGTCATGGCCAGTCATATCAGCAGAGAGTGAAGAAAGCATTCGACAAGAAAATCAAGCCTCGTGTGTTCCGAGGGACCCTGTGCTCAAGAAAGTCTTATCTTTCACACCCGATTCCAGGGGCAAGTGAACCCCAAATTATGGATGTCCATATGTTGTCAAGAGAGCCTTTTCAGGCAATGTTTTGACACTTACAACAATGAAGAAGTTCACTCGTCCTGTGAATTCCAGATGCAGTCAAGAAATACTTCGCCTAAAACAAAAAAAAAAAAAAAAAAAAAGTAAAAGCTCGCTAAGTCGAACACCCCAAAGGGCGACTTAGGCAAAAAGGAGCGTCTCGGTGGATTGAAAACCCGAAAGGGCGATCCAGGCAAAAGTTAGAGACATTGAAAAAGGAATTTGCATCCCGCTAGATTGAACACCTCACACTGGGGCAATCTAGGCAAAAATTAGGGATTTGGCAAGTAACTGCACCTTGACAAGACTGTGCTCTATATATGTCATCCGTCAGGAATTCTCGATTCGTCGTCGACTAAAGCTCTGAATACATCGAAAATTCAGAATGGTAGAGGAAAGGTCATTATGCTCAATGTAGCCCTCTCCAATATATATCACCAATTTCAAACTTGTACAGATCCATGGAGTCTCGCCCTTTGCAGACTACCATTCCATCACATCAATTTGAGCTTTTATCCAATTATTTGCATTCTTATTTGTTTCAACTCAACAAACGTTTTGCATGTTTTAATTGATAAAGTATCATTGTTTTCAAAATAAACAAATTTTTCAAAAAAAATTGTTCTTAAACAAAGTGAACCTTCACAATGATGGAAAGATACTTAGGAGACCCACAGTGCTCTCCCGGGGGTGGTATGATTACCAACAGGTAAGACAATTGTTCGTATCTCAAGCGTGACTGTATCTTTGTCCTACAGAACCTCGTATGGTCTCTCCTCAGTGAAGTTGCCCGACGCAGTGTTGTTTGAAGATGTTCATCTTCATGTCCCCAGTAGTGCAACATTTCTCCCTCCAAGTCCCTATTAGCTCTATCGTGGGGCATCCCCAGTAGAGTGATGTTTGAGCCTTATCATGGGGCATACCTGGGGCACGTTCTTTGATCTAACGATCCCTGCAGAGCCGAATCAGGGGCAAGGGATAGTTGAACGGTGGAAAAGACGGTGAAGGATTACGACAACGATCCTGGAAGGTTAATCAAGAAGACTCTTCAAAGTATGATGATTGGAAAGTATGTATAAATCCCAAGAGTTCAACCTCCGTGAAGTACGAACGGGTTGGCAATACAAGATGATGGAGCAGAAAAGTCCAGAAGAGCCTGGGAGTTCTTAAAAGTGGAAAGTCAACACTATGGGTGGATGATGAGTCGACCGACATCCCCGTCCAACAAGCTGTATCTCCCCAGAGGATTGAGAGTGTGATCTCCCTGGCAGATTCGAGATCGTTCTCTCCTCAGCAAGCCTGAAGGTTATCACGTCCCCAGCCCAAGTCAGTATTGAAGCTATCAAAGTTATTTCCCCTGCAGAGATGCCTGTAGACAGTACCTTCTTTCCCCAACAGGTCTAAGGATTGCTTTTCCCCAGCAGGCCTGTGCTTGCAGATTTCCCCAGTTGAGAATCCCCGCTGAGCGCCTGGCAACTATTTTCCCCGGGAGTCCCCTAGTGGAGTTTATCAGTAGACTGTAGGAGTGTTCCCCAACAATTGGTTTTGTGATGCTGTTACCTCCAGTATGGCTGTGAGTGCTTATCCCAAGCAGGTTTGTGGGAATTCATCTCCAGTACGATATGACGTGTCATCATCCTCAACAGAGTTGTTACTCTCACCACTATGGTTGTTCTCTCCACTAGGATCGTTCTCCTCCGCAGAATGGTGTGGTTTTTCCTCAGCAGGTTCCCCGAGTGGAGCGGGTCTCATGAAATACATCTCCAGCAGTGATTCTCCTACATATGGATTGGTTGGGTCGTCCCTAATGGAGTAGCATTTATTTCTCCAGCAGAGTTCATCCTACCAGTGGATTGGACGGGTTTCTGTAATAGACTGATATCTGTATCCCCAGCGGAGTTGTGACTATTTTCCAAGTCTGAAGCTGCCTTCCCAGCAGAGGTTGTGTTGATGGTTTTTCCCCAGCAAGGTTTGTCTTTCCCCGGCAGGATGGAAGTTGACATGGTTATAGGATCCCCAGCACAGTTCCTGGAGTTCCCCGGTGTTGTCTCTGAAGGAGACGTGTGTTTATGCATTCATCATTTAGATAAGCATAGCATATCGCATCATTAGTGCATAGCATTTCCATAATCATGGGGCATTGTGTAAAACAAGAAAAAACTCATGCATCTGCATAGCAAGCATATCCATTAGCCCTAGGCCGTGGTGACCAGCCGAGCTCGGGTTGTTGGAAAGAGTTTAGCATCGCGCCATTGGATCGGCTTTAGAATTGAGTTCATCAGCACGGTTGAGAGGTTGGTGTTTTCCCAACAGGTGATTCCTCAGTCGAGTGGGTATCCCCAGCAGTGTTACTCCCCAATTGTTAGTGTCCTGCCAGCTTGGGTCTTTTTCCTTAAGCAGGTATGGGTGTGTCTGATCTCTCCATGTAGAGTCTACCCCTTAAGCAGAAAGTGTCAATCTTTTCCTGCCATTTCCCCACTGAGATACATCCTCGTGGATGACGGTTGCTTCCGTTCTCTCCCTAATGGGATGGGTTTTCTCTATTGAGTTCTTTCCTCATTAGGATGAGTCTTGATTCAGTCTGCCTTTTTGGATCGATCCTAAATTGGCTTCTTGTTGACTATCTCTTGTGCTGCCCTGGGGCATAAATGAATAGTCGCTCACTAACCGGCACTCATTCATTTCATCCTCAGCGGAGTTTGTTGTTGGCCTCTACCACCAAACCGGTAGCTGTAAGTCCTATCTTTGTGGTTTTCTACCCACTAGCTGGTAGTTGTAAAATCCCACTTTCATCCCCTTGTTGGAATTAACCCTTTGTGCTCATCCCGATGATGACTGGTTACTTTTCCGTGGTTTTCTGCCTACAAACCGGTAGATGTAATCCCCTCTTTGTGGTATTAATGGTCTTGTCCCCTTTGGATACTTGCTTTGATCAAGCAGTATTGTCCCCATTGGGTCTTCACTTTCTTTTTGGATACTTGCTCCAAGTTAGCAGCTTTATCCTCTTTTGATTGGTCATCTTTTGCATACCTAGTCTGGTACCCAGATGCCTTTCTTTTCGGTCGATTATTCATTTAACAACCTACAACCCGGTTATGGATAATCTTCCATGCGAGTGTATTATCTACGTTTTGACGGCTATAGATAATATGTACTTATGATTTCCCGGTATTCAGACCGAAGGAGTTTCCGACGATCAGGTCGATGTACTCATGGCACAAGGCCAATTTTCCGGTATTCAGACCGAAGAAGTTTTCTCCTCTCCGTTGGTGTCGATAAACGTCGAGTTTTTCCTATTCGTCCTATGACGTCTAGTTGTACCTGTCCCCATGTGGATTTACCTCTCCGTTGGTGTCGATAAACGTCGAGTTTTTCCTATTCGTCCTATGACGTCTAGTTGTACCTGTCCCCATGTGGATTTACCTCTCCGTTGGTTTCGATAAACGTCGAGTTTTTCTCATTCGTCCGTTGACGTCTGATTGTATACCCCTTCCCAGTCATTCATTAATGTCTGGTCGAGTCTCCCTTTCGTCCGTTGACGTCTGGTCGAGTTTTCCTGGTCGTCCCCAGTTGATTCTCCTTCTCCGTTGGTGTCGATAAACGTCGAGCTTCTCCCTTTCGTCCGTTGACGTCTGGTCGAGTCTTCCCATTCATCAGTAAATGTCTGGTCGATCTTTTTGGTGTCTGTAAACATCATCTTTCGATGTCTGTAAACGTCGAGTTTTCCCATTCATCTGTAAATGTCTGGTCGATCTTTTTGGTGTCTGTAAACATCATCTTCCGATGTCTGTAAACGTCGAGTTTTTCCTAGTCATCCGATGATGTCTAGTTGTACCTGTCCCCATGTGGATTTACCTCTCCGTTGGTCTTGATAAACGTCGAGTTTTTCCCAATCATCCGTTGATGATTTGGTTGTGTTCACTCTCCCCAGTAGAGTTACCTCTCCGTTGGTTTCGATAAACGTCGAGTTTTTCCTAGTTATCCGATGATGTCTAGTTGTACCCCTCTCCATGCAGAGTTACCTCTCCGTTGGTTTCGATAAACGTCGAGTTTTTCCTAGTCATCCGATGATGTCTAGTTGTACCTGTCCCCACGTGGATTTACCCCTCCGTTGGTCTTGGTAAACGTTGGGTTTTTCCCATTTCGTCCGTCGACAAATGGTTGTATCCTTTCCAGTCATTCATTAATGTCTGGTTACCTCTCCGTTGGTCTTGGTAAACGTCGAGTTTTTCCTAGATTGTCCGTTGGCATCTAGTTGTGATTTATATTCCCATTCGTCATCGTTGTGATGTCTGGATGTGGCCATACCCTTTGAAAACCAAAAAATATATATACCCAGCAATAAATATCAAATCCCAGTGGACGTTTCCATTGGTGGATCCCTGTATTGTGCAAATTCTACGGTTCTTTGGTATTCAATCCCTGTTTACCCTGAAAGTCTGACAGCCGTTGCTCTCATCCATTCGGGTTCCCAGCTGATTGAATAGGGGCAGCTGTAGCACCTCAAATTTGCACCTATCATCATGCATACATTTTCACATTAGGTCATGGCATATCATGGTCCATTGCATAGCATTTGCATTGTCCCTCAGTTGCCTCAAGAGCAAGCAATCAAGAATTAGGTCAAACTAATCTCCTGATCAGTCAACCAGGCAAGCAAAGGAATTTCTCATTGAACCAAGGCCTTGGGGTTTGTCCAACAAGTTCACATGGCTTGGAGGTCTATTTGAGGTATTTTGGTCAAGGGTTGAACACTTGGAAATCATCAGTTCATACACAGACAGTCAAAAACCCTAAAAAAGTCAACTGTCAGTCAAAGCAGTGGATGGTGGTCATTCTTGTGGAATTTGGGCACCATGGTCAATAATCAAGAGTTCATACAACTTGGGACATCATTTGAAGTCAAGTTCTCAAGGAATTAGGGTTTGGAAGTCATCAGTCAATGCACAATCAGTCAGAAACCCTAAAAGTCAACTGTTGGTCAACTGTCCATTTAATCAGTGATTGGATGATTGGAATTGGTTTGTGAGAGTTCATTCATGTCCAAATAGTCATCATACATCATGCCAAACACCATCATGGAGGAATTTGAAGCCAGATCAAAAATTTCCCAAAATGGAAACTGGGCCTGTAACTGAAACCTGCCATAAATGGAAAGTCTTGATCCTCAAACTTACATTTTGATACAAGCCTCAAATGAATTTTTTCCCAACATGAAAGTTGAAGATCTTGTTCTCCCATTTCCAAAAAGTCCTAGAACTCTCAATTCCCATGTGTGGTTGGCAAGTTATGATCGAATCGATTTCAGAAAATCTTGAACTTCAGAGGGCCATATCTCCCAAACCGTTTGGCCAATTTTGGTGGGGTTTTTTCCTACAAGTCACATTTGATCCCCTCTTTCCAAAAATATAAATTTCATGAGCCAAAACTTCACCAATCAAAATGGCATATTTTGACCTATTTCATTTAAATGTAAGTTTGACCAAGAGTTGACTTTTTGATTTAAACATTTTTTCAGCATTTGGCCAATTGGAACAGCTCATAAATGTCATTTAGAAGGTGTTTGCAAAGTCAAATTATGCAGCACATGTGAATCTATACTTGGTTACTTGAATTGTAAGAAAGGTACAAATGCACCATGCTTGTCCTTGCTTTCCACAACCATGCCTTGGTACCTTCAAACAGCAATTATGCAGCAAGTTTTCTGCCATAGTAAGCCTCATTATGCAGCCATACTCCAACAGTACATAAAGCCATCCTTTGTTTGTTTGGATTGAGGGAAGAGTACATGTTGTCCCCATACCTTCATGAACCATAACTTGTACTGTCCATGACAGATTTTTTTTAGCCACAATTTTGCTGTCAAGGACAATAGCATTGACAGTAGCAACATACCAATTCACTCATGCTGAACCTCACTTGCCTTTTCCAACAAAGAAAAAAAAAAGCTTGCCATTTTGCATTTGGTCTAAAAAAGCACCTAAGCCCAAAACCCTTGGCATTTTTGCAGCAGAAGGAAACTTTGGCAATTGCTCAAAACAAAAAAAACCTGCTGCAGCAGCCCAAAACCACACCTTGCTGTGCAATTCAAAGATGACCAATACCATGCCATGTACTATGCAGCAGAATTGAGGCCATTTTTTCTGTCATGACAGTAGTAGCAAGGACAGTAGGACAAAACCTTTTCTTTGGCCAAGGCAATTGGAGGAGGCATGCTGATTTCAAGGAACCTACCTTGCCATTTGATTTCCTTTTTTTCTGTCCAAACACAATGACCATAGGCCATGCTTTCACTCAAACCTTGCTTTGGCATTTAGAAATTTTCTTTCAAACTCCACAGCGGAAGAACAGTACCCTGCCACTGAAGCAAGACTCAACAGCATATCTTAGGGTGTAGTTTTCTGTCCTTTTCAGGACAGTAACAGCAGGGCATATTGGTGGGGACTGGTAGTAGCAGTAACAGAAGGGGGCATCCAACAAGAAAATCACTTTGGCCAAGATGGGAAGAAAACTGTCAAAGCAGGAGACCACAAAGGATTTTTTCACTCATTTTTCTTTTCCAACCACAAAACCTTCGGCCATTTTCTCTTCTAAGGTCTGTTACAACACCCTGCTGCAGAAGAAAAAACAAAAACCTTGGCAGTTGTTAAAAATCAAAAAAACTGCTATTAGCTTTGGATTTTGCTGTCAAAAGAGAATGGCATAAACAAAACCTGAAGCTTTGCACCCTACTAACCAACAAAAACATGACTAACATCATACACTCCCTAAAACCATCTTGCTGCTTTTGGCTATCTCTCTCATTTGTCTAAACTTCCAACCAACAAGACCAACAACTCTCCCTCAAGCATCATCTCACTAGCCTTGCAAAAAATCTGTTACAACTCAAACCAATCTTTCATTCATCTTGTTGGACCTCACTTGCATTTTGGAAAAGCTTTCAAAAACTCATTGATCCCAAAAGTCAACACCCTGCAGCAGAAAATCATGCATAGCTCTTGCCTTGCCTTCACAATCCTGTCACCATTTTGAAAGCAACCATCATACCACAACACCTTCACTCACTCCCTCATTTTCAACCTTGCCTTGCCTTGCATTCCCATTTTCCTGGCCAACAATCCAACATAACACAAACCTAACTCATCTGGTCATTGGTATTTCCTGTCATCAAAACAATTGCACAACAAACCTTCATTTTTTTTCCAACCTTGCCCTGCTAAACATCTACAACCAACAAGCATACAACACTGCAGCAGAAAAAAAGAAAGCTTTGGCAATTGCTTCTCAAAACCCTGCAGCAGCATAATCCAACCCTGCTTGGCAATCAAAAAAAAACTGAATCACTTGCATTTACCAAGAACTGTCAAAGCTCACCATGGAAAAACTGAACCTTGCATTATGCACCATAACCCTGTTGCAGCAGCCACAAACCACCACACCAACAAATCATTGAGCATACACTCTCTCAAACTTGCCTTGCCATTTGCAACTTTCTGTCCAAGCACAAAGTGACCAAACATCATCAAGCCAACATTGCGTTGATTCACTCATTCCAAAAACACCCTTGCTTAGCATTTCATCTTTGATCTCCAACAGTCCAACCAACTGCATTGCATCTTCAAAAAACCTGCCACTTTGCATCTTATCTTCTTCTGTTCAAAACAAGAGATCAACCTTCATCATATATCAAGGCAAGGCTATAGGACAATTATTTCACTTCAAATCCATCAAAAGGCACCAGCAACACAACTGCTCCTCCAAATTGGTAAGTTTTCAACTTCCACCATTTTTAAAATTGACACATGCTTTGAATAGGTCTTTCAATGCTGAGTACTATGATGTTTTCCTTTTTGAAAATGATTGCTTATCCATGAAAATATGTTGAGATAAAGTTTGGTGCTTGGAAATGTTTCTTTTGATTTCTTGATGTGCAGTCCAAATTAATGAAAATAGGGTTTGGATTATTGTTGTATGTTGTTTGATGATTACAATGATATATGCAATTTTGATTTTTGGGAAGAATTGAGAAATCATGATTCTTGAGCATAAACCCTAAATCCCAATTTGCCCAGATTTTGGTCCATTTTCGTGTGCATGGCTTTTCTCCCTCCAGCCAATCAAAACATTTTAAATCCTGGACCAAAACACGGTCGTTTTGATAAGTGGCAAGGTTATTTACCAAAATGCCATTTTCTCCATATAAATTCAATTAATTTCTTCAATTATTTCATCAATCTTCCAAAATTCATAACTTGCTCATTTTTGATCCAAATTCAATGGGATTTTTTGTGTTGTGTTCATCTTGATCTCTACTTTTTTATCATTATTTTTCCAGAATTTTTGGATGAGTAGTTTTTAAATGGCCTTAGGGTTTGTGACATGTGACCAAATTTTGTACACTTTGCCAAATCAGTTGTGAAATGATGATACTTTATCCAATGGCTCCCAAATGTTTTGTGCTTAAACTAGACACATTCATGGTGATTTTGGTATAAAGTTTGTGGATTTATCATTTGTGGTTTGTGAGATATGATTTTTTGAATTAGGGTGTGACAACTTGTGTCACACCATTGATGTCCAACTTCATGATTTTCATTACCATGCTTCCTTACATCCAAATGACCCCAGATTTTGCATGAACCTACTCTTGTATGTCTAGTTGACTTGTGAATTTTCTTGGATTTAATTGAACTATTTTCCATTTGTTTGAGATTTTTCTTCCCTGCCTAGTCAAATGTTGACTTTGTGTGACACATGTTCCCATTTCATTTGTGAAATTCTCATACTTTATTAGATGGACATGAAATTTTGCATGAGATAACTAGACATCCTCATCTTTGCCATGGCTTTGGTCCCATTCATTTATCATACACCATTCTTGACTTATGATTTTTCTAAGTTGATGCATGTTTGGTTGACTTCTTTGAGCATGTTCAAATGTGCTTTGACTTTCTGATTTTCATTGACTGCCTTCCACTTGCCCAAATGGGATGAAATTTGACATGCTTACCATGCTATGTGTTAGGTTTGATCATGATTTATTTGATGATTTTTGGAAAATGTTTAGATTGCTTTTGGTGCAAGTCTTGCTATTGACTTCTATGAGCTTCTGTTTGCCATGTTTTGACCTAAATGGTTCATGAAATGATGATGATGATTGATATGAGTGTGAATCCAATTGGTTGTGTTTCCTAGTGGTTTGAACATGATTTTGGATACTTGACCCTTGCTGTCTTGACTTTCTCATTCACTTTTGACCCTAGGCTTGCCCTAGTAGTCCTGCTACTCACCTTTGAGTTTGTGATTTCAGGTTGACCATCAAATGGCCATTGAGACCAATTCTTTTGACTGAGCTTGCTTGAATATTGTGTCTAACCTCTTTGTTTTGTAGGTGGCTTGGCTCACATGCCTTAAGCCTTGTGCCTTGCACATCCATGTGCCTCTAATGGACTGTTGGTGTCTGTTTCTGTCTGTCTTGTTTGAAGTTGCATACTAACATCTGCTTGACTGTTTCAGGTGCTTTAGTTGCTTAGTTCCTTGTGAACTTTTTGCTTTGCTTTGCTTGTATAAGCAATTTGCATTAAGGTATGTCTCTTTTACTTCATGTAGTCTGGAAGACCTGGCCTGTTACTTGGCCAGGCAACTGTCTGAAGTCCTCCTTAAGAGGCAATGTTTGTGGATGTTTAACTTTGTCCTTGCATAGAGTCAAAGTCCTCCTGAGTGAAGAGGCAATTGGTGGAAGGTAGGGATATGCAATCTATCCCCCACTATTCAGTGTGTCATCTGCCTTGCTCACACCACTGTGTTGATGCATTGCAGATACAAACCCAAGATCTTGTACAACTGTACAGTTGAGTCAGTTCTAAATGTGTAGAAGGGTTCCCACTTTCTGAACCCACACATTCTTGTCTTGAGCTCTCCCAGACCAGGGATAAGAGCTGTGAGGTCTCATCCTCCCTTCATCCTTTCATCTGCTTCACCTTAGCCCCTCAATGGCAAGGTTAAGAGCAACATCCACCCAGTTCCAGAGGTTTGTTTGTTGAGGTTGATACGACCCCTTGACTAAAACCTAACCCTTGTTTGAGCCACTTGTTTGTGTATAGCGTGTGCTATCTGTGCTTGTAGGATTGTTTGACTTGCTTCCTGTGCAAGTTAGGATAGTTTGACTTGCTTCCTGTGCAAGTTAGGATAGTTTGACTTGCTTCCTGCGCAAGTTAGGATAGTTTGACTTGCTTCCTGTGCAAGTTAGGATAGTTTGACTTGCTTCCTGTGCAAGTTAGGATTAGTTTAGACTTGCTTCCTGTGCAAGTTAGGTGTGTGTGGCTTGCTTCCTGTGTGAGCCATACTTAGGATAGGTTGGCCCTTGTGCCATTTAGCTAGAAACCATAACTTAGGGTTGATTTTGCATGACAATATCTAGGCTCGAGTCGTAGTCTCCCTAGAGTTGTGTCTCCCTCTGTTATCTGGTTAGGCTAGTCCTTTATCCCTGCGTAGGGGAACTACATCGCCCTGATCTTCACACCAGATGAAGTATGTAGGCAGGAGATTGAGCTGATCTCTCCGGGCGCCTTTTTCTTTTTTTTGTGTGTGTTTGGCAACTATTAGGCTCGAGCTCTGGTCTCCCTATTAGTTTGTCCTTTCAACCTTTGTGTTCCTTCTGACGTCTCAGCGTCTCTTTTTGTTTGCGTGGCAACTATTAGGCTCGAGCTCTAGTCTCCCTTTTAGTTTGTTTGTTCGCCCTTTTTCTTTTTTTGAGTGTGTGCTTGACAGTTATAGGCTCGAGTCCCCGACTCCCTATCAACCTGTTGTGTTGTTGTGTGCTTGGAAGCCGATGTAAGTCCATCGAGTGGCATTTGGGTTCCAGTGTGCGTGTGTTTAGGTTCGGATGCTGATGTAAGCCCAGCTATTGGCATTCAGGCTCCACGTTTGCCTCTTTGTGTGTGCTTAGGTTCGGATGCTGACATAAGTCCAGTGATTGGCAGTCGGGCTCCACGTTTGCCTGTGTTTGTGTTTGTTTGTGTGCGTGTCAGCCGAGCTACGAATGCTCTGATTCTTCTCTCGTCCGAGAAGATACGTATGCATAGGATGCGATATCCTAGCGAGCATGTGTTTTCCCCAGTCCGAACTACTTCGACTCTGATGTCTATGCCTGATAGACTAAGTAGGCCCAGGATGCGACATCCTGCCGAGTTCAGTTTCAGTCAGTCTCTTTCCTTTCTTTCAGCCAGTGTGTGTGAATGTTTGAGCAGTGTTTAGCAACCAATTTCCTTTCTAGTGTGCGTGGATCCCGTAGAGTACTACGGATGCGTAGGGGTGCTAATACCTTCCCTTCGCATAACCGACTCCCGAACCCATCCTCTTTGGTCGCGAGACCATGTTCTTTCCCAGGTTTACTCTGAGCGTTTCCTTCCCCTTTTTTGGGATAAATAACGCACGGTGGCGGCTCTGTTGTTCTTTCTTTTCCCGCCGGTTTTTCGCGCGATGCGACAGATACCTCCGCCTTCTTATCGACAATTACTTCCTCTGGGACCACCAGCGCAAACACTCGACCACTGCGGGTCACCTTCGTAACATCAGCAGAGCTCACCACCGAACTAGTCGTAGGTAACAGTACCTCTTGACCATTCTCTACCATTGTAGCATTATACTGGTATGGAACAACCCTATCAGATGAATACGGGACTGGGCCTGGTAACCGTATTACCAACGGTGATCCTGATCTTTGACTGACATTCTTATTATTGTTGTTATCATACCGAATTATCAACCGCTTTTGTTGCTTGAAAACGGGCATTATGACATTGATGTCGTCATCTACACGACGGGATTGAAAAATCTCGATCATGCCTTCATCCATCAAACGCTGGATGTCCCTTTTCACTATATCACACCGTCTTGGGTTCACACTACAAACAACACAACCATCATGGTCATGTTCACAGTCACTTACCACACAGATATCCTTGTGCATCTGCACCAAGGATCTTCGGATAAATCGGACATCAAAAACCTTGACTTCTCCAGGACAACTGTCCACCATATTCACTGAAGAGTTCCCATGAGCGGGAAAAGGGTTTGCTTTTACATTTGGTGCGCGGTCCTCAAAGGACACCATACCACTCTTCATAAGCTTTTGAACCTTATACTTCAATGGATAACAATTTTCAATATCGGGACCGGGTGCTCCTTGATAAAAAGTGCAACGAAGCTCAGGTTTATACCACCAAGGAAGTGGTTCTGGGATCTACGGTGGGTTCCTCGGTTGAATTAAATTCTTGAGAACTAACGAGGGATACAGTTCTGCATATGACATAGGAATCGGGTCAAAAGAGACCTTCTTCCTCTCAAAGTTCTGCTGATGCTGATTGTTGTTGATATTGTTGTTGTTGGTGTTCATTCTTTGTTGTGGTTGTTGTTGTTGACGTTGATGTTGTAGTTGTTGTTAAATTGGTGTTGCTTGTTGATTAGAAAATACCAGAATTACCGATGACACTTGATGATGATGATGTTGACGGGGTGGTGGATTTCTTCTGATCTGAGGCCTCCTCTGCCTCCCACTAGTAATTGCATCTGTCTCACTGTCCTTATTCTTGCTGAAACTACTGCCATACCTCTTACTCGTTGACATTTCATCTCTTGACAAATGTCCTTCACGGACTCCTTCTTCAAGTCTCATCCCCATATTTACCATTTCGGTAAAATCACTAGGGGAACTAGCGATCATGCGTTCATAGTAAAATGAACTCAGGGTTTTTAAGAAGATCTTTGTCATCTCTTTTTCCTCCAAAGGAGGAGTGATCTGGTCAGCCAACTCCCTCCATCTTTGCACATACTCTTTGAATGTCTCTTTGTCTTTCTGAGACATAGACCTCAAATGGTCTCTATCCGACGCCATGTCCATATTATATTTGTATTGCTTCACAAAAGCCTCTCCCAAGTCGTTGAAAGTGCGAATGCTTGCACTATTAAACCCCATATACCAACGGAGTGCAGCACCAGTCAAGTTAAACTGGAAGTAGTGAATAAGAAATTGGTCATTATCAGTCTGAGTTTATATCTTGCGGGCATACATCACAAGATGACTGAGTGGACAAGAGTTCCCCTTATATTTTTCAAAGTCAGGCACTTTGAACTTCACCGGGATTTTGACATTGGGTACCGAACACAACTCGGCAACACTCTTCCCAGACAAATCTTTTCCTCTCAACGTCTTCAATTCCTTGCGCAGCTCAAGAAATTGGTCTTTCATTTCGTCCATCTTCTCATACACATCCGGACCCTAAGACGGGTTGGATTGATAGATGGTATCCTCTATGCGAGGCAAAGTGTGCACAACGGGAGGTGGCACGGACATGACCAGGCTAGATGCCGACATGGAAGCAAAGGTAGGCGCAAAGCCTTTTGGCACAAAGTTGGGCGGCATTCCCCACGAGAATCTGGCAGGCAAGTTCGGCGTGAAGTGGGCGGTAGCAGCAGGCACGGTAGAGGTAACCTCTTCTGAAGTAATAGTCCTTGTGGGAGGAGTTGCAGGTGTTGGAGAAGCTTGACTCTGACCAGCGAGAACTGACTCCATCATGGCAGTCAGTCGGGTGATCTCGTCCTTCAGCTCTCTGTTCTCTTGCTCTAGATGCTCCATAATTCTCAAATGATTGGCCCTGGTATTGTACCGGTGAGTCAGCATAGCTAAAGCATAGAAGAAACACCAATCAGACACCTGGCAAAAACCTGTTTATGCAAATGATGCATGAAATGCAATGCTTGGTTTTTATTTCCAAGGAACTTATTGTATCATTTGCAAATATATAATATTTAAATGGAAATTGCAACAATTTGATATGACGAAAAATCTCTTTTTATTTATATAAATTGGAAGGATTACACTGAGGATTACACTGGAAGGATCCCTAGCAACAATGTCGGAAGATCTGGATGAAGGCGCGTACTTCCTTCGAATGCGACGGATCTCGGTTTCAAAAGAATCCTTCATCTGAGTCTTCTCGAGCACAAGCTGGTCAACAATCTTCTTCCAAGCAACGAAAGGCTGAGGCATGCTAGAATATGAAACCTCTAGCTCTCTCTGTCTCTTTGTCACTCGGTCTTCAAGTAGCTCAATCAGTGCATCTTTGTCCTTAGACTCCAACTGCAACTCTTCATGCTTTTTGCTCAAAGCATGGAAGTACTCTTCCCACATATCCTTCTCTTTCTTCATCCTGACGAGCGCGTCTTCCAACTCCTCTACATCTTGGTTAGGGAAAGTTAATGGCTCAACCACAACCATAGACATAGGTCTTTCATAAGGATAAGGCATCTTCAACTCCATAGCTCTCTTCTTCACCCAAAGAGTGTAAGCTTCCAAAGCTACACAATTGCATGGACCAAGCTCAGATCTTCCTTTCCTATGCACATTATACCAAGCATGCATAATCTTCTGTTTCAAATGTTGGGGATCTTTACCCTCTTAATAGAAAAGACCTTCTGACAACATGTTATTAGGTTTGTCTCTCAAGGGGAACCCAAGTTGACGACGAGCCAAAGCAGGGTTGTAGTCAATTCCTCCTGGTGTACCAATGAGAGGCACATTAGAGAATTCACCACAACTATCAATAATCTCCAAACCGCTTAAAGACGGATCATACCAAACTATATCATCATTAGTGAGAGACATAGGTCTTTGAGACCACCTTAGACATTGTTTGTTCTCCCTAAAAGCAAGTGTCTGAGGCAAGTGCAAACTAAACCACTTGTATAGAAGAGGAATGCAACAAACAATCATTCCACCACCCTTAGAATTCCTTAGATGAATAGAGAAATACATGTCTCCCAACAAAGTAGGCACAAGATTCCCAATCAAGAAAAGTCTAATGGCGTTAACATCAACAAAACCATCAACGTTAGGGAACAAAGCTAATCCATAGATGAGCAACACAAAGATAGCTTCAAAAGCGTCCACAGTACCAGCTTCAGCAAACTTAGTAGCTTCCTTGATGAGGAAAACAAATGGAAACCCAAATAACCCTCCTTTATTCACCCAATGAGCCTTTATCTCAGACTTCTTCAAGTGAAGAGCTTCAGTAATAATACTAGATCAGGGAATCTCCTCCAATACACTAAAAGGCACTATATTAAAACAGGTATCCCCAAAAGATGAGAATACTCCTCCAATGTAGGCACAAGCTAAAAATTTGGGAAAGTGAAACAATGGTAGAGAGGATCATAGAACTGCACTAGCACACTCAAAAGTCCTTCAACCACATCAGCAGACAAGATGGACAGAAGCTTCCATTGATGTTGTTTGAAGTCCAAGGGATCTAATACAAAAGATGCTAGCTTCCTTAACTCTTTCAAGTCGGGACATCTGAAACTATACTTCTTAGTGTTCCTTCATCCACAACCCATGGTCTGAAAATATTTGCAAATGATACCTTAGTCCCTTGAAATTTTCGTGTGATGAATGTTACGATGCGCATGAATGCATGAATGCAACAATCACAAATAAGGGATCACACACAAGGAAAACAAAGGTCAAGGGATGATTCAAGTCATTGTCAAGATCAATCATATTGACAAGACTTGATTGGACCAACCAAGAATCAAGGGTTTGTTGCAAGTCACGAGCATGGAGTCTGGGTAAGAATCATCCCAAAGGAGTGAACTAAGGATAAAACCTGTATATCATGTTCTAAAAAGTTCCTAGAGTCTTAATTCCATCTATCGGATATTACAGGTTAAGATGACAGACTCATTGACCCATAATATTCTCAAGAGAAACTCGTTTAAGTGTATTATCGCGTAACAACTGTTATCAAGTCTACACTTGAACAGTTTCCGCACTACATCCTAAATAGGCTAAGAGGGGTTAAATGTTCTAAGGTCCTCAGCTTCTCTGACCCAATTAGAGATAGCAATAGCTAGCCACAAATACTTGTGTGACATTTCCAAATCCAAAAGAATCTCCACTGAGTGGATGGATCTCAAGCCAACTTGTTAAGGACTACTCCGCACAAGTCGAACATGACTATACCATCCTCCTATCTCAATTGCACTCAAGTTCGGGTTAGAACTTATCTCACCATTCAGAGATCACCAAGCACAACAAGCAGATTATATCACACAGACATATATACAAACATCACATATATACAAATATATTCACACAAAAAGTAGGCTAAACCCACTTGAGACTACTCCCCAGCGAGTCGCCACTTAATTTTCTGTAGCGGGAAATTCATGATCATCAAGCTATTGACAAGCTAGAGATTAATTAACAAAATTCGCCACTGTGCTTTTATTGTTTCCAAGGGAAAAGGGAAAAAGTACGAACAAAACCCAAAAAGGTAAGAAGTTTTCAAATAAAAACTAATAAAAGTCAGAGATCACAGGTAAGGGGGTTGGTTACACAGAGGGAAGGTGTTAGCACCCAAAGTGTCCTAGGTACTCTTAGGGAGCCCTTTTTGTGTGTCCATGTATTTTGTACAAAGTGATGTTTACAAACAAATAGAATGAGGGGATGAGAAAAGAATTCATTAATTATATTTTTGTGTTTGACAAGACCTTCGGACTTGGGCCTACGTACCAACATGAAAATGAGGGATCAAAACCTCGTAATTCGTGATACGAATTTCAAAGTGGATGCATTGCTTTTAACAAAAATTAGTTTTGAAAGGCACAAAGGCCTAAAAATGGTTTAAATAAGTTAGTTCTTTGTTGCTTTTTGAAAGTTTAAGTCAAGCATAGTTAAGTCTATTTACAAGTTTGATTTAAGAAAATAAGTTTGAAAATGCAATGGCATAAGACTAAAGTTTCTATCTTTTTGCAAAAGTGGTCAATGTTTAGAACAAAAATAGTTCACACAAAGAAGATTTTGAAAATGGAGGGAGAGATTTTGAAATTAAAGAAATGGGGAGAAGATGAAGAGACTACCCTATGCACAAAACTTAAAAGTTTAGAGTTGAAAAGATCTGACCAAGTGGGTAGCAATCCAATAGACAAAAATGTCAACAGAAACCCATAATTCCCTTGGACTTTCAGAATCAAGCAACTCACAAATGCACAATTATATTATCTTGAAGAGCAAGGCATCAAATAAAGATGGCCTCATCCAAGCTTATCCATTCCATGATTTTCTTCAAAATAGCCCATGCAACAGATGAATTCCACAAGTCACAGGTTTAAAATAACAACTTCACAATGATCATGTTGCAGATGAATCTTAGAGAGATCTTCAAAGATGTATCAGATGAATTTTCAAATTACAAGCACTTGGTTCTTCAACAAGTTGGCATTGGCCAAGTCCTTTAGCTTAGGAAGGTTGTCTAGATTCTAAGTCCATTTGTCTAAGATCATGTCAACAGTCCACTCAAACGTGTTTTTACGGTTTTTGTTATTATTATGTACATTAATGGTCAAAGACCACACAAACAAGCAAAGTATATACAAACAAATATATCACACAATATGGTCCAAATGGACAAAGTGAAAATTACATTAACATAAACAATTAGAATGATATGAACAATGGCCAATGAAATAAAGTTCTAGAAGTAAATTGCATTAATGTAAAAGCTTGAAATTAAAAGTTAGTGTTGTTTTGATTTTACTTTTCATTTCAAGACATTCTTTGGAGAACACTCAACCCACTTATCACAAGCATGGATCCTTGAACCAAAACATCTTCCAAAGGAAGGAAGTAAGGCCAAGTTTCCATACAATACCATGAAAGAGGGGAGACTTACAATCTCACTAACTAGAATGCTTATGCCTTTTATGTCACAAATTTAGCGCTATGTTAAGCAATCGTAATTGGACTTATGTAGAAGTCACAACTATTTGAGGCTGGACAATATAATTTTGGTGTTAATGCATGTTAGAGACATAGTATAATGGACTATGCTCATGAAACATACCACACACAAAAAAGAATATGCAAAAGGTGTGGCCTAATCTCATCCATACTCATGTTAATTTTTCAATCAACTAGCATTAGGACTTTGAGATGTCATAGGCCAAATGGAATGAATCAATTAAGAAGAGGAATGAGGTGAAGTGGGAAGGGGATGAATGAAATCACAAATTGGTCAAAGGAGGACTTTTACCAAATTAATATCCTTCATTCATTTTGGGAGATGGAATGTACATTCCATCAATCCCCTAAATCCAATGATATTAATTTGACAAAGTCAAATCAACCTTGACCAAGGTCCAACAACAATAAGCAAACTCAAACAAGTCAATACAAATGGTCAACAAAAACAATTGGCATGTATTCAACTAAAAATAATAGAATAGTGCATTTAAATCAAATATGTTTTGTCCAATTCCTAAAATCTCATCAAAACACCAAATAAATGGCCATGAGATTTATCATAGGTCAAACAAGGTCAAAGGACCTTGGATAAAAAAATTCATAATTTTTGGACAATTAAAAATATTTTTAAACATTTAAAAACAAATGCAAAATCAATTAATTCAAGAAAAATATTAATAATGATCCAAAAAATAATTTTATGTCAGAATATGAAAGAGAAAAATATTTGAATATTTTGGGTGAAAGTCCCATATTTTTTTGATCAATATTGAATTTAATATGAATTATTGAAAATAATACAATTAAAATAAAAATTCTGAAAATCAAAAATACGTGGACCATCTGATCTCCCTCATTAATTGAGGTGGTAGATCAGATGGTCCCTAGCGCGCATTCCACATGGTCATTAGTCAACAACACTGCACAGGTGGTAATTAAAATTAACGATCAAGAATAAAACAAAAGGAACAAATCATGTGGTTCAAAGCTTTGCCAACTCATCGCCGGAGCCAGAGCTCCGGTCATCTTCTCTGGTAGACCTCACCAGACTGGTCCACAATGACCCATCACCAAAATGAAAAACAAGGACATGATCTTAAAGAAAAAATGGCACTGAGCTCGAATCGGACCTCAATTCACTCTAACTCCAAGTATATTGAGAGATACATGGAATTGAAATTTGAGGTACATGAACTGAGTTGCTTCAATTTGACCTCAAAGCAACTCAAACTTCTTGCCTACATTGGCAGGACTTCATACAATCAAAGAATAAATAGAATTGAGCAAGAATTTGAGAGAATCGAAGAGTTTAAAAGTTCTGGAAAATACCTTCAATGGAGGTCTGGATTCAATTGATCTTGATATTGCTTGTGCTTGGTCTCACTCCGCTTGCTTGTAGGAGAAGGATTGAATGGTTAAGAAGTTATGGATTCCTAGAGGATTGAATTTCAAAACAGTGGAAATTTAAGCTCAATTTCAAGAGAATTTTTCAGGTTTATCCTTTGCAAAGTGAGGGTTTGAGATGGGGGATCAAATTTGGCGCGAAGGTCTCTTCATTTATGACAAATTGAAGCTCTATTTATAGGTGAAATGGTTGATAATTGCACACTTCAAATTACTTTCCAATTTTGGCAAATGGTGATGCAATGGTGCATGGGCGTGCACATGCCCATGAAATGATTGCTTGAGGTCCACAAATGAATACTGGATGTTCTGAACTAAGCTTGGATTGCAAGGCAAATGCACATTGATGTTTGAAGTTTGATCCTTGCCAAGTGATGTCACCCTGTTTAAGCCATGCGCAACCTATGCATTTCTTGTCCAAAATGAATGAATTTAAGCTCTTTGGAAAGTTGAGATCAAGAGGAACAACTTCCATGTTAAACACTTTTTAATTTGGAGCTTCAAACTTGGAGAATTTAAGGTGGAAGTTGGGAAATTTTTAACATATCAAAATTTTTCTAAGTGTCAAGCCATATGTCTCAATATTCCACCTTGCTTGACTTTTTATATGAGCTTCAAATGAGAAAAGTGTCTTCATCAAAGTTGTACCTCTCTCAAAGACCTTCCAAATGGTCCCCAATTTCATGTAATTTGGATTTGAAATGATAGATTTATGCCTTTTTGAAGTTTGAAAAAATCACTTGATCAATGGTATAGGTCAAAAGTGACCTCTAATGCAACCTCATATCACATGCTCAAAAAAGTTGAATTAGCTCCCACTCCAAACGTCAAAGTTGAAGTAGACACATTGACTCCCACTCCAAAAAAGTTGAATTAGCTCCCACTCCAAACATCAACTTGGAAATCTTTCATATCATAAAAATTAAGCAAGTTATGGCCTTGGGAAATTGACTTTCAAATTAGGGTTTAGACAAAATGACCTATAATGTTTCAACATAGAAAATGATTTTCCAAGAAAAACTAGCTCTAGGTGTCAACATGAAAGTTGTTTGGAATGTCATTTAGAGTATGTTTTCGCTTAGAATCATTTTCATATGGTGAAAATTGTAGGAGATAGGGTCTAGGGAGACCAAGTTTTGATCAGATGAATTCATCTGGCCAACCACCATCAACCAACTTGCTAATTTCCAATTCTATTGACTTTCTTGGCTCATGGTAGATCATATATGCATAAGATGATGAAATTTGAAGTGTCCCTTGAGAAATTTGATCAATTGGTGAGATAGCTTATTGGAGAAGTTACTCAAGATACCCAATCAAACTAGGGTTTCCAAGGCAAATCACCCTCAAGTTCTTGAAGAAAACTTGATCAATATAACATGTAAAGATCATTAGGACTCATATATGATGTTCATAACCATTCTTGAATTAATTCTTGGTTGTGCTCTTTGTTCATGAGGGTCTCAAACCCTAGATGTGAACTTGATGAATCAATGAGATCATGCCCTACCTACAATAGAGTTAGGCAAATGCAAAGACATATTTTTAGTATTTTAGTTAATAAAACGATAATATACAAGTATGATATAATCACAAAGTGCTTGGTGATCTCCCCTAAAACAAACCCAATGGAAAAGGGGTAAAGGAGAATGCCAAGACATGATCCCAATGCTAATGCTTATGATGGAATTCCATGAGGGATCATAGGGTAAAAATTGGGGTCTTACACCAAGAAACCCGCCACAGACCCCATAACCACTTCCTTGGTGGTATAAACCTGAGCTCCGTTTTGCTTTTCACCAAGGAGCACCCGAACATGATATCGAGAATTGTTATCCGCTCAAGTACGAGGTTCAGAAATTGATGAAGAATGGTATGGTGTCCTTTGAGGACCGTGCGCCGAATGTGAAAGCAAACCCATTTCTCGCTCATGGGAACTCTTCTGTGAATATGGTGGATGGTTGTCCTGGGGAATTTAAAGTTTTTGATGTGCGTTTTATCAGGAGGTCCTTAGTGCAGATGCCTAAGGATGTTTGTATGGTAAGTAAATGTGAGCACGACCATGATGGTTGTGTTGTTTGTAGTGTTAACCCGAGGGGTTGCGAAGTTGTGAAAAAGGGACATCCAACGTCTGATGGATGAAGGCATGATCCAAATTGTTTAATCCCGTCATGTAGATGACGATGTTTATGTCATAGTGCCTGTTTTCAAGCAACCTGAGAGGTTGGTAATCCAGTATGACTCCAGTAACAGCAACAGTCAAAGATCAGTATCGTCGTTGGTAATACGGTTAGCGGGCCCAGTCCCGTATTCATCTGATAAAGTTGTTCCATATCAGTATAAAGCTACAATGATGAAGGATGGTCAAGAGGTCTCGTTACCTACGACTAGTTTAGTAGTGAGTGTTGCTGATGTTACTAAGGTGACCCGCAGTGGTCGAGTGTTTGGGCTGGTGTTCCCAAAGGATAAAGAAGAATCGGGTGTGAGTAAGAAAGTGGAAGTGCCTGTTGAAGACCCAGTTGGTTGTTCAAAAGATAAGTCTGGTGAATCCAGCAACTTGAAACCCAATGATGATGATGATGAGGTACTTCGTTTGATTAAGAGGAGCGAGTTTAATGTGGTAGAGCAGCTACTCCAAACCCCCTCAAAGATCTCAGTGTTGTCTCTGCTCATGAATTCCAAAGCACACAGAGAAGCATTGCAGAGAGTTCTAGAGCAAGCTTTTGTAGAACATGATGTTATAGTGGATCATTTCGATCATATTGTGGCTAACATCACTTCTTGCAATAATCTCAATTTCTATGATGAAGAACTCCCCGAGGAGGGAAGGAATCATAATTGGGCTTTGCACATCTCGATGAATTGCAAAGAGGATGCTTTGTCAAATTTGCTTGTTCATACCGGTTCGTCACTAAATATGCTTCCGAAGTCAACTTTGTCAAAGCTATCTTACCAAGGAGTGCCCATGAGGTATAGCGGTGTAATTGTCAAAGCCTTTGATGGTTCGCGCAAATTATTAGTGAAGTGGACCTTCCAGTTAAGATAGGTCCGAGTGATTTTCAAATTACTTTTCAAGTAAAGAATATCCACCCGGCCTACAGTTGCTTATTGGGAAGGCCATGGATCCATGAGGCAGGAGCCGTTACCTCCACTTTGTACCAGAAGCTCAAATTTGTGAAAAGTGGCAAGCTAGTGATTGTTGGAGGAGAGAAGGCGTTGTTCTATAGCCATTTTTCATCTTTCTCTTATGTGGAAGCTGAGGATGAGGTTGGAACTCCGTTCCAAGCCTTATCTATTGCTGCTGAGAAGAGAGTTAGGGCACATATGTCCTCATTGAAAGATGCTCAGAAGATTGTGGAAGAAAGCAATGTTAATTAGTGGGGGCGCATGGTAGAGGTCTCCGACAACAAAGGCAAAACCGGCTTGGGGTTCCAGAAACGTTCATTAATTGCAAGGTCAGAAGATATGCAATTTAGCTTCCGTAGCGGATGGTTTATTCATGGCAATGAACAACACTTAGTTGTTGTGCTAGAGGATGACGAAGAGGAAGACTGCACCAATTTTGTGACGCATGGAAAGGCTTGCAACAATTGGACTGCTATTGATATTCCTGTTATTTTGCATCAATCTAAGTAATTGCTTTTATATGTTTTTAAATCCTTCTCCTATGCCTAATGGAAAAGTGAACATTGTTTGGGCATTTTCAAATTGATCATCAATAAAATTAATTCTATTCATCCACATCTATGATGTTTTGTTTTTACTTTTTGCTTTATTCATAAAATGGTAATCACAAAAAATATAAATAAACAATATAATTATCCATCTGCATAATATTTGGTCACAAATTCACTTCTCTAAAAACAAAAATATCAAATCATTATGCAAGTTGGTTCCTAACCCCATTGAATACAATGATCTTTTTCCTTCTCCAAATTTTGAATTCCCAGTGTTTGAGGCCGAGGAGGGAGGTGATGTAGAAGTGAGTGATGAATTATCTCGTCTTCCTGACCAAGATGAAAACACCATTCAGCCGTTCAAAGAGCAAGTCGAGTTAGTCAATTTGGGTTCCGAGGATGATTTGAAGGAAGTCAACATTGGGTCTCGACTGTGTCCAGAAGTAAAGAAGAGGTTGACTGATCTTCTTTCATAGTATTCAGATGTGTTTGCTTGGTCCTATCAAGACATGTCTGGTTTGGATTCTGAGATTGTGGAGCATAGATTGTCGTTGAAGCCAGAATGCCCTCCATTCAAGCAAAAGTTAAGAAGAATGCATCGAGATATGGCTGCGAAGATTAAAGAGGAAGCGAAGAAACATATTGATGTCGGTTTCCTTGTAACTGCTGAATATCCGTAATGGGTGGCCAATATTATGCCAGTGCTGAAGAAAGATGGAAAAGTCTGCATGTAAGTTGACTATAGAGATTTGAATAAAGCAATTCTGAAAGATGATTTTCCTCTACCACACATTGATATGTTGGTAGACAATACTGCTAAATTCAAAGTATTTTCGTGTATGGATGGATTTTCCTGATATAATCAAATCAAGATGGCACCCGAAGATATGGAGAAGACCACATTCATTACACCTTGGGGAACATTCTGTTATAGAGTGATGTCTTTTGGTTTAAAGAATGCTGGTATAACTTACCAGAGAGCAATGAATACTCTTTTTCATGATATGATGCATAAAGAGATTGAGGGTTATGTCAATGATATGATTGCTAAATCGATTGATGAAGAGGAACATGTTGAGCATTTGTTGAAGCTATTCCAGCATTTGAGGAAATATAAACTCCGCTTGAATCCCAATAATTGTACTTTTGGTGTTCATTCTGGTAATTTGTTGGGCTTTATTGTCAGCGAGAAGGGTATTGAGGTTGATCCTGCCAAGGTCAAAGCAATACAAGAGATGCCTGCGCCCTAAATTGAGAAGCAAGTCAGAGGTTTTCTCGGCCGCTTGAATTATATTTCCAGATTCATTTCCCACATGACTTGCACATGTGCGCCTATATTCAAGCTTCTTCGGAAAGATCAGTCTTGTGATTACACCAAAGACTGCCAAAAAGCTTTTGATAGTATCAAGGAATACTTACTTGAACCTCCGATTTTGTCTCCACCTATTGAAGGAAGACCATTGATCATGTATTTGAATGGGCTCGAAGATAGTATGGGTTGTGTTTTTGGCCAACAAGATGAGACTGGAAAGAAATAATTTGCAATCTACGCCCTCAGTAAGAAGTTCACCGACTGTGAGACTCGGTATTCTATGTTTGAAAAAACTTGTTGCGCATTGGCTTGGGCTGCTAAGCGTCTACGTCAGTATATGTTGAATCATACCACTTGGTTGATATCCAAAATGGATCCAATCAAGTATATATTTGAGAAGCCTGCTTTAACTGGGAGGATTTCCCGTTGGCAAATGTTGTGGTCAGAGTATGATATTGAATAGCGATCTCAGGAAGCAATCAAAGGTAGTATCTTGGCTGACCATTTGGCTCACCAACCGATTTAAGATTACCAGTCAGTGCAATATGATTTTCCTGTCGAAGAAATTTTATACTTGAAAATGAAAGATTGTGATGAACCATTGCTTGAAGAAGGGACAGAACCTGGTTCCCGTTGGGGCATGGTATTTGATGGAGCTGTTAATCAATATGGAAATGGCATTGGGGTAGTGATTATTACTCCTCAAGGCACGCATCTACCATTTATAGATATATTGACTTTCAAGTGTACAAATAACATGGCAAAATATGAAGCTTGCATTATGGGGCTTTAAGAGGCCATGAATCTCAGAATCAAGTATTTAGATGTCTTTGGAGCTTCCGCTTTGGTTGTGAATCAAATCAAAGGTGAGTGGGAGACGAATCAATGCGGTTTAATACCATATAGAGATTATGCGAGGAGGATTTCAACTTTCTTTACAAAGGTTGAGTTTCATTATATCCCTCGAGATGAAAACCGGATGGCAGATGCTCTTGCAATGTTGGCTTCAATGATGGTCGTGAAGTATTGGAATGAAGTTCCCAATTTATCTGTGATGCTTCTTGATAGGCCAGCTCATGTGTTTATTGTTGAAGAGATCAAAGACGAGAATCTGTGGTATTACGACATCAAATGTCTTCTCCAAAGTCAGATTTACCCGCTTGGGGTATCTTTGAAAGATAAGAAGACTTTGAGAAGATTAGCCAGTAATTTCTACTTTAATGGTGATATATTGTACAAAAGAAACTTCGACATGGTTCTGCTCAGATGCGTGGATAGACACGAAACAAACTTGTTGATGACAGAAGTGCATGAAGGTTCCTTTGGTACTCATTCCAATGGACATGCAATGGCGAAGAAGATGTTGCGAGCAGGTTACTATTGGCTGATAATGGAATCTGACTCTTGCAAATTTGTGAAGAAGTGCCACAAGTGTCAAATTTATATTGATAAGATTCATGTTCCTCCGACACTATTGAATCTTATCTCTACCCCATAGCCTTTCTCCATGTGGGGAATTGATATGATTGGGATGATTTAACCCATAGCTTCGAATGGACATCGTTTCATTTTGGTGGCAATTGACTACTTCACGAAATGGGTTAAAGCGAAATCATATGCAAATGTAACTAAGCAAGTGGTTGTAAGGTTTATCAAGAATCATATTACATGCCGTTATGGTGTGCCAAGCAAGAACATTACTGACAATGGATCTAACTTGAATAACAATATGGTGGAAGCTCTTTTCAAAGACTTCAAGATTGCACATCATAATTCTTCTCCCTACTGACCCAAGATGAATGGGGTTGTGGAAGCTGCGAACAAGAACATTAAGAAGATTATTCAGAAGGTGGTTGTCACATATAAGGATTGACATGAGATGCTCCCATTTGCTTTGCATGGGTATCGTATATTTGTCCATACTTCAACAGGGGCAACCCTTTTTTCTCTTATGTATGGTATGGAAGCAATGCTCCCCGAAGAGGTTGAGATTCCTTCATTGCGTGTGCTTATGGAAGCCAAGTTGACTGAGGCCGAATGGTGTTAGACCAGGTTTGATCAGTTGAATTTGATATAAGAGAAGAGATTAACTGCCATGTGTCATGGTCAGTTGTATCAGCAAAGGATGAAGAAAGCTTTTGATAAGAAGGTCAGGCGTCGTGTGTTCAAAGAAGGTGACCTTGTGCTCAAGAAGATTTTATCGTTCAAGCCAGATTCTAGAGGAAAAAGGATTCCTAATTATGAAGGCCCATATGTTGTTAAGAGAGCCTTTTCAGGCGGTTCCTTGATTCTTACAACTATGGATGGTGAAGAGTTCACTCGTCCTGTGAATGCAGATGCAGTCAAGAAATACTTCTCCTAAAAAAGAAAAGAACAACTCGCTAAGTTGAAAACCTGAAAGGGAGGCTTAGTCAAAAATGAGCGTCTCGGTCGATTGAAAACCCGAAAGGGCGATCCAGGAAAAAATTAGAGACATAAAACAGAAAGAATTTCCCGATAAGTTGAGTACCCCATGTCGCATCACGCGAAAAACCGGCGGGAAAAGAAGAAACAACAGAGCCGCCACCGTGCGTTATTTATCCCAAAAGAGGGAAAGGAAACGCTCAGAGTAAACCTGGAAAGAACATGGTCTCGCGACCAAAGAGAATGGGTTCGGGAGTCGGTTATGCGAAGGGAAGGTATTAGCACCCCTACGCATCCGTAGTACTCTACGGGATCCACGCACAAAAGGAAGGAAAAAATTGTTGCTAAACACTGCTCAAACTCACACACACTGGCTGAAAGAGACACAAGAAACAGACAAGACTGACTCGGCAGGACATCGTATCCTGGGCCTACTTAGTCTATCAGGCATAGACATCAGAGTCGAAGTAGTTCGGACTGGGGAGACGACACATGCTCGCTAGGATATCGCATCCTATGCATACGTATCTTCTCGGACGAGAGAAGAATCAGAGCATTCGTAGCTCGGCTGACACGCACACAGACAAACACAGACAAAGGCAAACGTGGAGCCTGAATGCCAATCACTGGACTTACGTCAGCATCCGAACCTAAACACACCCACACTGGAACCCGAATGCCACTCGATGGACTTACATCGGCTTCCAAGCAGAACACACACAAGCTAATAGGGAGTCGGGGACTCGAGCCTATAACTGTCAAACAACACACACAAAGAAAAAAGGGCGCCCGGAGAGATCAGCTCAATCTCCTGCCTACATACTTCATCTGGTATGAAGATCAGGGCGATGTAGTTCCCCTACGCAGGGACAAAGGATCTAGCCTAACCAGATAACAGAGGGAGACACAACTCTAGGGAGACTACGACTCGAGCCTAGATGTTGTCATGCAAAGTCGACCCTAAGTTAAGGTTTCTAGCTAAATGGCACAAGGGCCAACCTATCCTAGACATGACTTGCACAGGAAGCAAGCCACACACACACCAAACTTGCATAGGAAGCAAGGGTCTCGATTGCAACTAGGGCAAGAGAAAGGGGAGGTCTCAATTGCAACGCGGGCGAGAGAAAAGAATATCTCAATCGCAACGAGGGCGAGAGAAAAGAATTAGATGTTAGTGGTTAGTCAAACTCGACAAGACATCGCATCTCGTGCCTACGTATCTCATCTGAACATGAGAATCAGAGTTGCCGTAGTTCGGCTACGGAGGGACAAAGGTCTCGATTGCAACTAGGGCAAGAGAAAGGGAAAGTCTCGATCGCAACGAGGGCGAGAGAAAGGAATAGGCTCGATCGCAACGAGGGCGAGAGAAAGGATCGCAACGAGGGCGAAAGCAAACAAGGATTAGTGTAAACTAAACCTAACTTGCACAGGAAGCAAGTCAAACAAACATGCAAGCACAGGTAGCACACACTATACACAAGCAAGGGGCTCAAACAAGGCTAGGTTTTAGTCGAGGGGTCATATCAACCTCAACAAACAAACCTCTGGAACTGGGTGAATGTGCTCTTAACCTTGACATTGAGAGCCAAGGTGAAGCAGATGAAAGGAGATGAGGGGTGTGCCTCATTGCTCTTATCCCTGGCCAGGGAGAGCATTTGACAAGAATGTGTGGGTTCAGAAAGTGGGAACCCTTCTACACATTTGATACTGACTCAACTGTGCAATTGCACAAGATCTTGGGTTTTTATCTGAAATGCATCAACACAGTGGTGTGAGCAAAACAAAAGACACACTGAATAGCAGGGGATAGGTTGCTTATCCCTTGGTTCTGCCAATTGCCTCTTCACTTAGGAGGTCTTTGACTTTGTACAAGGACAAATTAAACATACACAATCATTGCCTCTTAAGGAGGACTTCAGACAGTTTCCTGGCCAAGTAACGGGCCAGGTCTTCCAGACTACATGAAGAAAAAGGAATTATACCTCAAGCAAGTTGCTAAATAGCAAAGCAAAGCAAGTTCAAAGAACTTAAGCAACTAAGGGTACCTGAAATAGTCAAACCAATCAGTATACAGTTCAATAGTCAAATCAAAGGGAATGGAATCCACAGACAAATCAGGTAACCAGATGTGCAAAGCACAAAACTCAAACACATGAGCCAAGCCACCTACAAAACAAAGGTTAGCTCAATGACATTCAAGCAAGCTCAAACAAAAGAAATTAATCTCATTGGTCACTGGGTGTTCAACCTGAAAACACAAGCTCAAAAGTGAGTAACTGGACCACTAGGGCAAGCCTAGGGTCAAAAGAGAATGAAAAAGGCAAAACAGAAAAGGGCAAGCAACCCAAATCATGTTCAAACATTTAAGAAGCAAGCACAATTGGGTTCATGTTCATATCATGCATCATCATCAATTCACAAGCAAAAGAAGTCAAAGCATGGCAAGGGAGGGCTCAAAGAAGTCAACAGAATGACTTGCATCAAAAGTCAACTCAAACATTTTCAAAAATCACCAGATAAATCATGATCAATCCTAACACCTAGCATGGTAAGCATGTCAAATTTCATTGCATTTGGACAAGTGGAAGGAAGTCTATGAAAATCATAAAGTCAAAGCAAATTTGAACATGCTCAATGAAGTCAACAGCAAGACTTAGCTCAAAACCAAACATAAGCATTTCCAAAAATCATCAAATAATTCATGCTCAATCACAATCCACATAATGACATGCATATACAATTTCAGCTCAATTGGATCATGGGAAGATGGTCAATTAAAATCAGAAAGTCAAAACCAATTCAAGCAAGCACAAAGAAGTCAAACAAACATGTATCAACTTCAAAAAATCATAACTAAATGAAAACAGATGAGAAATGAATGGGATTAACACCAATGCAAAGCTTAAGATGTCTAGTATGCATGATCATCCAATAAGATATGAGAATTTCCCAAATGGAATGGCAAGATGTGTCACACAAAGTCAACATTTGACTAGGCAGGGAAGAAAAATCTCAAACAAATAGGAAATGGCATGATTAAATCCAAGAAAATTCACACATAAACTAGACATATTAGAGAAGATTCATGTAAAATTTCACATCAATTGGAGGTCAGGAAACATGTCATCAAAAATCATGAAATTGCATATCATTGGTGTGACACAAATTGTCACACCCTACTTCAAAAATTCATATCTTAACAACCACACATGATAAATTCAAAAACTCTACATCAAAACAAACATGAATGAGTGTAGATTAAGCACAAAAAAATTCAGGGTCATTGGATACATCATCACAATTTCACAAAAGAATTGGCAAAAGGTATGAAATATGCATACATGTCAAGAACCCTAATGCCATTTAAAATTCGACCAACCAAAAATTCAGCAAAAATCATGATAAAAAAGTAGAGATCAAACAGGACATGATGCAAAAAAATTCATGAAATTTGGAATTAAAATGAGTGAATTATGATTTTTGGAAGATGTTGAATCAAATTGAAATAAAAAATGAAAATGACATGGGTTTAATGGGTCAAAGGGTTGACCGGTGGCAAACTTGTAAATATTACACCAATTAACCAAAACGCGGCGTACAGGGAGAACAGAACGAAATGTTCTGATTGGCCGGTGGATAGCACAGTAACAAAGCATGCAGCAAGAAGGCCAGGCACGTGAACAGGAATTCTGGAAAATAATTAGGGTTTATAAAGCAACAGTGCAGCTTCATCATCAACCATCAATCGAAATTTTCAAAATGCCCAGAAACAACAATTAAGCATATCAATCGAAACATTAAATAAACCCTATCAACATTCTAACATCAAAAATCATGAAATCGAGCTGGCAATGGAAGAACTAAGCAAAACATTATTCACGTGTGAATCTTTAAAACAACATAACTTGCTAAATACTTGGCCATTTTCGACCATTCAAAGCTCATAATGATCAGAGTAAAAGGATCTATACATTGCATAGCATGGTTTTACAAATAGGGAGAATCGAAAGTTTACCAAAAATGAAAAGCAGTGGAGATTCCGGAGTCGTTTGGCTATGCTTCTTCGAAACAGGTGCTCAACAAACTTCAACAAGGTGAATGGTGAAAGAAACTTGGCCTAGGAAAGCTTGGGATGGTCCAGAACTTGAGCTGCCATTAATGAGAGCTTGGATGAAACAGTAATGGAAGGGCTTTACAGTTGAGAAAGAGTGTTCAAAAGGGCTTCCAAATAGTTGCCAGATGATGAATCAACAAGGCTGCTCGTGGTTCTTTGAGAATTTTGGTCAGAAATTTGCAAGGTGTCAAAATGGAAAAATGGGAGAGAATGAGAGTTTTCTGTGTTTAGATGGCTGCTAGGGTTTACCATTTGACAGAAAATGAGTCTTATATGGTCTGTTTAACATTGGATAAGGATGTGCTAATCAAGTTTTGCTTAATTGAAACAAATTGCTAATTTGCCAATTTTGAACAAAAATGCATATGGGAGTATGTTCTGCCCGAGTTTGGGCTTTGCACAAGTCAGAAATGAGGTCCTAAAACAATTCCAAATGGCCAATGTGATAGAAAATGCTTAATTCAAAAAGTCAAAAATGCACCTCACTTGAAATTCAAACATGCTAGGTTCAAAAATGCCATTTTGATTGGCAATGTTTTAGCACATGAAATTTATATTTTTGGAAAGAGGAAGTAAAATGTGGCTTGTAGGAACAAACCTCACCAAAATTTGCCAAATGGTTTGAGAGATATGGCCTTTTGAAGTTCAAGATTTTGTGAAAATGATTTGATCATATCTTGACAACCATGCATGGGAATTGAGAGTTCTTGGACTTTTTGAAAATGGGAGAACAAGATCTTCAACTTTCATGTTGGGCAAAAATTCATTTGAAGCTTGTATCATGATGTAACCTTGGGATCAAGAAGTTTCCATTTTTGGCAGTTTGAATTACAGGTCAACTTTCTATTTCTGGAAATTTCTTGTCTGACTTTATTTTCTTCACTGTGGATGCTTGACATGATATATGAAGCTTATATAGGCATGAATGAGACCTCTCAGACCAAATCCCATCACCAAATCCCTGATTAAATCCACAGTTGACCAAGTTTGACTTTTCTAGGGTTTCTGACTGACTGTGCATGAACTGATGACTTCTGAACATCCAACCCTTGACTTAAACATTTCAAATGGACCTCCAAGTCATGTGAACAAATTGGACCAACCCTAGGGCCTTGGCTCCTTGAGAAACACCCCTGCTTGCTTGGTTGACTGATCTCCTGATCAGTTTGACCTAATTTCTTGACTTGCTTGCACTTGAGGCAACTGGGACAATGCAATGCTATGCAATGGACCATGATATGCTATGACCTAATATGAAAATGTATGTACAATGATAGGTGCAAATTTGAGGTGCTACAGCTGCCCCTATTCAATCAGCTGGGAACCCGAACGGATGATAGCGATTGCTGTCAGACTTTCAGGGTAAACAGGGATTGAATACAAAAGAACCGTAGAAATTTGCACCGACTGGATATGATACAAGAAGAACCACGTCATTTACCGATGACAAACGCACGACAACTTCAGAAAAGCAAAACCATTTACCGATGGTTAAAACTGGGACCTTGATATTTACCGATATCAACTTCAGCAAGATCATTTACCGATGGCTGCTGGGAAAGCAAATTCTGAAAAACAAAACCATTTACCGATGGTTAAAACTTGATATTTACCGATATCAATTTCATGCAAGACCATTTACCGATGGTTGCTGGGAAACACAAACTTCTGAAAAACAAAACCATTTACCGATGGTTAAAACTTGATATTTACCGATATCAACTTCAGCAAGACCATTTACCGATGGTTGCTGGGAAACAATTTGATGTAAAAGGAAGCAAGACCATTTACCGATGGTGGCTTCAGAGCAAACTTGACATTTACCGATGTCAACTTCAACAAAGCCATTTACCGATGGCTGCTGCAATTGGGAATTCGATATTTACCGATATCGAAGAAAATTGGGCCATTTACCGATGGCATTTCTGCTTGGAGAGGAAAAAAAAACTTTGTGATTGAACCAGACGAGACGTTTACCGACGACTTCTGGGGATTTTGATTTTATTAACAAGAGAACAAAGAATGACCAGACATTTACCGATGACTGGGATGAGACTCGATGTTTACCGACATCGAAAGATGATGTTTACCGACATCAAAAAGAATGAAAAGACCAGACATTTACCGATGACTGGGTGGGACTCGGTGTTTACCGACACCGAAGCAATGGCGTTTACCGACACCAAAAATGACCAGACATTTACCGATGACTGGGTGAGACTCGATGTTTACCGACACCGAAACAATGGCGTTTACCGACACCAACGGAGAGGAGGAAAACTCAGCCAGACGTCATAGGACGAAAGGGAGACTCACGTTTATCGACACCAACGGAGAGGGGGAAAACTTCACCCAGACATCATAGGACGAAAGGGAGACTCACGTTTATTGACACCAACGGAGAGGAGGAAAAATCAGCCAGACGTCATAGGACGAAAGGGAGACTCACGTTTATCGACACCAACGGAGAGGAGGAAAACTCAGCCAGACGTCATAGGACGAAAGGGAGACTCACGTTTATCGACACCAACGGAGAGGGGGAAAACTTCACCCAGACATCATAGGACGAAAGGGAGACTCACGTTTATCGACACCAACGGAGAGGAGGAAAAATCAGCCAGACATCATAGGACGAAAGGGAGACTCACGTTTATCGACACCAACGGAGAGGAGGAAAAATCAGCCAGACGTCAAAGGACGAAAGGGAGACTCACGTTTATCGACACCAACGGAGAGGAGGAAAACTCAGCCAGACGTCATAGGACGAAAGGGAGATTCACGTTTATCGACACCAACGGAGAGGAGGAAAACTTCACCCAGACATCATAGGACGAAAGGGAGACTCACGTTTATCGACACCAACGGAGAGGAGGAAAAATCAGCCAGACGTCAAAGGACGAAAGGGAGACTCACGTTTATCGACACCAACGGAGAGGAGGAAAATTCAGCCAGACGTCATAGGACGAAAGGGAGACTCACGTTTATCGACACCAACGGAGAGGAGGAAAATTCAGCCAGACGTCAAAGGACGAAAGGGAGACTCACGTTTATCGACACCAACGGAGAGGGGGAAAACTTCACCCAGACATCATAGGACGAAAGGGAGACTCACGTTTATTGACACCAACGGAGAGGAGGAAAAATCAGCCAGACGTCATAGGACGAAAGGGAGACTCACGTTTATCGACACCAACGGAGAGGAGGAAAACTCAGCCAGACGTCATAGGACGAAAGGGAGACTCACGTTTATCGACACCAACGGAGAGGGGGAAAACTTCACCCAGACATCATAGGACGAAAGGGAGACTCACGTTTATCGACACCAACGGAGAGGAGGAAAAATCAGCCAGACGTCAAAGGACGAAAGGGAGACTCACGTTTATCGACACCAACGGAGAGGAGGAAAATTCAGCCAGACGTCATAGGACGAAAGGGAGACTCACGTTTATCGACACCAACGGAGAGGAGGAAAATTCAGCCAGACGTCAAAGGACGAAAGGGAGACTCACGTTTATCGACACCAACGGAGAGGTGGAAAATTCAGCCAGACGTCATAGGACGAAAGGGAGACTCACGTTTATCGACACCAACGGAGAGGAGGAAAACTCCTTCGATTTGAAAATCGGAAATTGGCCTGAACGCCACTTCGGTCTGAATACCGGAAAATTGGCCTGAGTGCCATGAGTACATCGACCTGATCGTCGGAAACTCCTTCGGTCTGAATACCGGAAAATCGGCCTGAGTGCCATGAGTACATCGACCTGATCGTCGGAAACTCCTTCGGTCTGAATACCGAAAAAATGGCTTGAGTGCCATGAGTACATCGACCTGATCGTCGGAAACTCCTTCGGTCTGAATACCGGAAAATACATAAATACATCGACCTGATCGTCGGAAACTTCTTCGGTCTGAATACCGGAAAAAACATAAGTACATCGACCTGATCGTCGGAATCTTCTTCGGTCTGAATACTGGAAAAATTGGCCTGAGTGCCATGAGTACATCGACCTGATCGTCGGAAACTCCTTCGGTCTGAATACCGGAAAAAACATAAGTACATCGACCTGATCGTCGGAAACTTCTTCGGTCTGAAAACCGGAAAAATGGCTTGAGTGCCAAAAGCGTGAATTGGTTTGTGTTCCAAAACACTCATCATCCTGAAGAGGGCTAGAAAAGCAGTCTTGTTAAAGGATGGACATTCGATTCCACAAGAAATACGAATCTTACTCGACTGGGGAGGACGACTTCGACCCAAGAGCGCATGAGACATATTATCTATAGCCGTCAAAACGTAGATAATAACCTCGCATGGAAGATTTATCCATAACCGGGTTGTAGGTTGTTAAATGAATAATCGACCGACATCATCCTGAAGAGAGCGAAAGCAAACTTGTTAAAGGATGGGCATTCGATTCCACAAGGAATACGAATCTTACTCTGCTGGTGATAACAATCGAAAGATTGACCAAAGAGTGCATGAGATATATTATCTATAGCCGTCAGAACGTAGCTAATAACCTCGCATGGAAGATTTATCCATAACCGGGTTGTAGGTTGTTAAATGGATAAACGACCGAAAAGAAAGGCATCGGTACCAGGACTAGGTATGCAAAGATGACCAATCAAAAGAGGATGAAGTTGCTAACTCGGAGCAAGTATCCAAAAAGAAGGTGAAGACCCAATGGGGACAATACTGCTTGATCAAGGCAAGTATCCAAAGGGGAAAGAATATCAATACCGCAAAGCGGATACTGATAACTGCAAAGAGGGGATTACATCTACCGGTTTGTAGGCAGAAAACCACGGAAAAGTAACCAGTCATCATCGGGATGAGCACAAAGGGTTAATTCCAACAAGGGGATGAAAATGGGATTTTACAACTACCAGCTAGTGGGTAGAAAACCACAAAGATAGGACTTACAGCCACCGGTTTGTAGGTAGAGGCCAACGAACCATATCCGCCAGGGGATGAAAGTGGGATTTTACAACTACCGGCTTGTAGGTAGAAAACCACGACGATAGGACTTACAACTACCGGTTTGTAGGTAGAGGCCCACAAATTCCACTGAGGGTAAGATGAATGAGTGCCGGTTAGTGAGCGACTATTCATTTATGCCCCAGGGAAGCACGGGAGACAGCCAACAGGAAGCCAATTTAGGATCGATCCAAAAAGGCAGACTGAAACAGGACTCATCCTAATGAGGAAAGAACTCAATAGGGACAACCCATCCCATGTAGGGAGGGAACGGAAGCAACCGTCATCCACGAGGATGTATCTCAGTGGGGAAATGGCAGGAAAGGATAGACACTTTCTGCTTAAGGGGTTGACTCTACATGGAGAGATCAGACACACCCACATCTGCTAGGGGAAAATCTACTGGAGAGATCTGTATCAACAAATAGCAGGAGGTAACAATCAACAGATACCCGGCGACAGCTGCAACATGAGTATCCAAATGCTATGATTATGCATGTATGCATTATGCATGATGAACGTATGATGAATGCTGACAAACAGACAAGCTCAACACGCAGGTCCGGGAATCAACCGTCCGGAGAGCAAAACCAAAGTCACCAGAGAGCCAAGAAAATCCACTGGAGACTGGGACAATAGGGAACAATCATCATCCTGCAGGGGAGGAAGGCCACCGGAGGCTTCCGGAGGGATCGTCAGTCACAACCGGAGAACAGAGTTCCACATACTGGCGGACGCGCCACAACAACTCGTGCTGGAAATCAGAGATGCTAAGGAGCAATCAGATCTCTGATGAGGATAGATAGGCATTGAGAAAGCTCATCATGCCAACAACTCCGCTGGGGATCCATCTGAGGACATGATGGAGTACTGGGATGTCAATTCACCGAATACTGAATCTTCCAAGAAAAGCACTCATGCTGGGGGAGAGAGGAAGACTACTCTGCTGGAGAGAGGAAAGTTAAAGTCTTTAGTAAACACTCTGCTTGGGGAACTGCCCCACAAAAGTATTTCAACAGCAACCTTGTTGGGAATGCCCCACGATAGGGCTCAAACAACCCTATACTGGAGATGCCCCATAATAGAGCTAACAGGGATTTGGAGGAAGAATATGTACTGCCGGGAACATGAAGATGAATAACTTCAAACGACACTGCATCGGGCAACTTCACTGAGGAGAGACCATACGAAGTTCTGCAGGACAAAGATACAGTCATGCTCGAGATACGAACAATTGTCTTACCTGTTGGTAATCATACCACCCTCGGGAGAGCACTGTGGGTCTCCTAAGTATTCTTCCATCATTGTGAATGTTCACTTTGTTTAAGAACAATTTTGTGAAAAATTTGTTTATTTTGAAAACAATGATACTTTATCAATTAAAACATGCAAAACGTTTGTTGAGTTGAAACAAATAAGAGTGCAAATAATTGGGTAAAAGCTCAAATAGATGTAATGGAATGGTAGTCTGCAAAGGGCGAGACTCCATAGATCTGCACAAGTTTGAAATCGGTGATATATATTGGAGAGGGCTACATTGAACATAATGACCTTTCCTCTACCATTCTGAATTTTCGATGTATTCAAAGCTTCAGTCGACGATGAATCGAGAATCCCTGACGGATGACAGATATAGAGCATAGTCTTGTCAAGATGCAGTTACTTGCCAAATCCCTAATTTTTGCCTAGATTGCCCCAGTGTGAGGTGATCAATCTAGCGGGGTGCAAATTCTCTCTTTTTTTCAATGTCTCTAACTTTTGCCTGGATCGCCCTTTCGGGTTTTCAATCCACCGAGACGCTCCTTTTTGCCTAAGTCGCCCTTTGGGGTGTTCGACTTAGCGAGCTTTTCTGTTTTTTTCTTCTAGGCGAAGTATTTCTTGACTGCATCGGAATTCACAGGACGAGTGAACTTCTTCATCCATTGTGGTAAGTGTCAGAACACTGCCTGAAAAGGCTCTCTTGACAACATATGGACCTTCATAGCTTGGGGGTTCACTTGCCCCTGGAATCGGGCACGAAAGACAAGACTTTCTTGAGCACAAGGTCATTTTCTCAGAACTCAAGACTTGACCTTCTTGTCGAATGCTTTTTCACTCTCTGCTGATATGACTGACCATGACACATGGCAGTTGATCTCTTCCTTTCGATCGAATTCAGCATCAGCCAACTTGGGACTTTGAGGGTGCTATTTTTTATTTTGTTTCTTTCCTTCTTTTTCTTTCTTTTGATTTTGATTGACTTCTTTTTTTTTTTGATTTTGCACCCTCCTCTTTCTTTTTTCTTTTTTTTCTTTTTTTTTTCTTTTTTTTTTTTGATAATGCCCCAGTTGGCTGTTCTGCTGATTCTCGAGATGCAGCTGAGTGTGATCTTCTTTTCTCGCTCAAGAAGTCGGGAAATCTCGTCAGGAATCCCTTCAACATCATCTTCTTCCGCTTCGAATACAGGGAATTCAAAATTGGGAGATGACGTCCGATCATTATGTTCAATGGGTTTGAGAAACAACCTGCATAAAGATTTTGAGTATAAAAAGCACTTTGAAAATCAAGCAAGACAATCGTTATGCCGATGAAAAGATTGCTTTTATTCTTGTTTTTAAGGTTTTTTTGTGATCACCAATTTCATGCAAAAAGCGAAAAGGGAAAACAAATGGAAAAACAAATGTTTAACATGAATTTATTTGAATGAAAATATCATTGCACAAAATGTTGCCAACAATGCCATCACTTCTCCTTTTGGCATGGGAGAAGGGTTTTTAAACAAAGTGATTGTTACTCTGACTTATGAACAATTGTAGGAACGCCCACAGTGACCCAATTGTGACAGACACCACCAGGAATGATGAAATTGTTCAAGTCCTCTGCGTCCTCTTCCAAGATAGCAGCATCCTCTTCTTCAGGTTGATCGTCATGGATGAATCCTCCACTTGCAAACAAACCTTGCTCCTTAAGTGCCCCAGAACAGTAGCCAATGCCAGCCCGGGATTGGTTAACCAGGAATAAATCCATCAACAGCACTAAGTCTGGCAAAATCTCCCTCGAGTTCACAATTCTCTTGCTCAGGATGATCCATCAATCTGGCAGAGTCGGCTCTGGTATAATACCGGCAAAGTGCGTCTTCAAAATAAATGAAGATCGCAGGGTCAGACCACAGGACGGGAGACCGGAACAAAACACCCGCTGATGCAAATGATGCATGAAGTGTTTATGCATATGCTTGTTTTTATTTCAAAGGAACTCGAGGGTTTTATTTGCAAACTTTGAAATATTTAGCATTTTGATCATATATGAGAATATCTCATCAGATATATCAGGTGAAAAAATTTTCCCGGTTTTTTCATGTTTTGAAATTTTTTGCAGATAAACTCCTTTGAGTTCCTTGAAAATTTTCTTTTTTTCTGATGATATGGATGCAGATGAATGCATGAATGCATGAATGCAACAAACACACTCAAGGATCAAGCAAAGCACGCCAAACAAAGGTCGTGGGAAAGCTCATTGTATCCCTAATATCAATCATCCATTTTGGTGGATTTAGGTTTTCACCTTATCGACACCCAAGTTCCATTGATATTAACGGTACATGAACCAGCTCAAACATCCTTAATATCAACCAGCCGCTTTGGTGGATTTTAGGTTTTACCCCTGATCCGGGATCCATTGATATTAACAATGTTTGAAGGACTCAACCACGAATCATGGGTTTGTTGAGAGTCACGAGCATGGAGTCTCGGTTAAGAACCACCCAAAGGGAGTGTACTAGGGTTTAAACCTGCCAGACATATTCTATCAGAGGTTCCCATAATCATCGTTCCATCTCTCGAATATTATCGGAGGAACGAATACTCGTATTCCAAGAATATTCTCAAGAGAAACTCTTATGAGTGTAGTATCGCGTAACAATCGTATCAGAACTGACATCTGAACGACCTCCGCACTACGGTCCTAAAAAAATAGGCCAAGATGGGTTTGGTAAACTAAGGTCCTTGGCTTCTGCGGCACATGATTGAAAGAATAATGCCTAACCACAAATAACTTGTGTGACATTATTAGTTCAACATGACCTCCACCAAGTGAATGGTCTCGCAAGTCAACTGGCTAAGGAATACTCCACACCAGTCAACAAGACTATGCCATTCTCCTATCCTAGAGTGCACTCGAGCTCGGGTATAGAACCTTTTACCTCAACTGACTCCCACCCCACAAAGAAAAACAGACAACCAGCCAGGCAGAATGAATAATGAATATGAATGCAAACATTAATGCACACAATCAATGCAATCAATAAATGAAATGAACAAATAATGAATGCAATAAATAAACACAGCACAAAGCAACCAAAACCCTAACCTAGAGAGCGCTAGGAGAGACTCGCTCAGGGAAGATGGACCAGCATAGGTCAACTTCTCTTAGTCCCCAGCAGAGTCGCCAGCTGTCGCATCACGCGAAAAACCGGCGGGAAAAGAAGAAACAACAGAGCCGCCACCGTGCGTTATTTATCCCAAAAGAGGGAAAGGAAACGCTCAGAGTAAACCTGGAAAGAACATGGTCTCGCGACCAAAGAGAATGGGTTCGGGAGTCGGTTATGCGAAGGGAAGGTATTAGCACCCCTACGCATCCGTAGTACTCTACGGGATCCACGCACAAAAGGAAGGAAAAAATGGTTGCTAAACACTGCTCAAACTCACACACACTGGCTGAAAGAGACACAAGAAACAGACAAGACTGACTCGGCAGGACATCGTATCCTGGGCCTACTTAGTCTATCAGGCATAGACATCAGAGTCGAAGTAGTTCGGACTGGGGAGACGACACATGCTCGCTAGGATATCGCATCCTATGCATACGTATCTTCTCGGACGAGAGAAGAATCAGAGCATTCGTAGCTCGGCTGACACGCACACAGACAAACACAGACAAAGGCAAACGTGGAGCCTGAATGCCAATCACTGGACTTACGTCAGCATCCGAACCTAAACACACCCAGACTGGAACCCGAATGCCACTCGATGGACTTACATCGGCTTCCAAGCAGAACACACACAAGCTAATAGGGAGTCGGGGACTCGAGCCTATAACTGTCAAACAACACACACAAAGAAAAAAGGGCGCCCGGAGAGATCAGCTCAATCTCCTGCCTACATACTTCATCTGGTATGAAGATCAGGGCGATGTAGTTCCCCTACGCAGGGACAAAGGATCTAGCCTAACCAGATAACAGAGGGAGACACAACTCTAGGGAGACTACGACTCGAGCCTAGATGTTGTCATGCAAAGTCGACCCTAAGTTAAGGTTTCTAGCTAAATGGCACAAGGGCCAACCTATCCTAGACATGACTTGCACAGGAAGCAAGCCACACACACACCAAACTTGCACAGGAAGCAAGGGTCTCGATTGCAACTAGGGCAAGAGAAAGGGGAGGTCTCAATTGCAACGCGGGCGAGAGAAAAGAATATCTCAATCGCAACGAGGGCGAGAGAAAAGAATTAGATGTTAGTGGTTAGTCAAACTCGACAAGACATCGCATCTCGTGCCTACGTATCTCATCTGAACATGAGAATCAGAGTTGCCGTAGTTCGGCTACGGAGGGACAAAGGTCTCGATTGCAACTAGGGCAAGAGAAAGGGAAAGTCTCGATCGCAACGAGGGCGAGAGAAAGGAATAGGCTCGATCGCAACGAGGGCGAGAGAAAGGATCGCAACGAGGGCGAAAGCAAACAAGGATTAGTGTAAACTAAACCTAACTTGCACAGGAAGCAAGTCAAACAAACATGCAAGCACAGGTAGCACACACTATACACAAGCAAGGGGCTCAAACAAGGCTAGGTTTTAGTCGAGGGGTCATATCAACCTCAACAAACAAACCTCTGGAACTGGGTGAATGTGCTCTTAACCTTGACATTGAGAGCCAAGGTGAAGCAGATGAAAGGAGATGAGGGGTGTGCCTCATTGCTCTTATCCCTGGCCAGGGAGAGCATTTGACAAGAATGTGTGGGTTCAGAAAGTGGGAACCCTTCTACACATTTGATACTGACTCAACTGTGCAATTGCACAAGATCTTGGGTTTTTATCTGAAATGCATCAACACAGTGGTGTGAGCAAAACAGAAGACACACTGAATAGCAGGGGATAGGTTGCTTATCCCTTGGTTCTGCCAATTGCCTCTTCACTTAGGAGGTCTTTGACTCTGTACAAGGACAAATTAAACATACACAATCATTGCCTCTTAAGGAGGACTTCAGACAGTTGCCTGGCCAAGTAACGGGCCAGGTCTTCCAGACTACATGAAGAAAAAGGAATTATACCTCAAGCAAGTTGCTAAATAGCAAAGCAAAGCAAGTTCAAAGAACTTAAGCAACTAAGGGTACCTGAAATAGTCAAACCAATCAGTATACAGTTCAATAGTCAAATCAAAGGGAATGGAATCCACAGACAAATCAGGTAATCAGATGTGCAAAGCACAAAACTCAAACACATGAGCCAAGCCACCTACAAAACAAAGGTTAGCTCAATGACATTCAAGCAAGCTCAAACAAAAGAAATTAATCTCATTGGTCACTGGGTGTTCAACCTGAAAACACAAGCTCAAAAGTGAGTAACTGGACCACTAGGGCAAGCCTAGGGTCAAAAGAGAATGAAAAAGGCAAAACAGCAAAGGGCAAGCAACCCAAATCATGTTCAAACATTTAAGAAGCAAGCACAATTGGGTTCATGTTCATATCATGCATCATCTTCAATTCACAAGCAAAAGAAGTCAAAGCATGGCAAGGGAGGGCTCAAAGAAGTCAACAGAATGACTTGCATCAAAAGTCAACTCAAACATTTTCAAAAATCACCAGATAAATCATGATCAATCCTAACACCTAGCATGGTAAGCATGTCAAATTTCATTGCATTTGGACAAGTGGAAGGCAGTCTATGAAAATCATAAAGTCAAAGCAAATTTGAACATGCTCAATGAAGTCAACAGCAAGACTTAGCTCAAAACCAAACATAAGCATTTCCAAAAATCATCAAATAATTCATGCTCAATCAGAATCCACATAATGACATGCATATAAAATTTCAGCTCAATCGGATCATGGGAAGATGGTCAATTAAAATCAGAAAGTCAAAACCAATTCAAGCAAGCACAAAGAAGTCAAACAAACATGTATCAACTTCAAAAAATCATAACTAAATGAAAACAGATGAGAAATGAATCAGATTAACACCAATGCAAAGATTAAGATGTCTAGTATGCACATGTGAAATTTCATGATCATCCAATAAGATATGAGAATTTCCCAAATGGAATGGCAAGATGTGTCACACAAAGTCAACATTTGACTAGGCAGGGAAGAAAAATCTCAAACAAATAGGAAATGGCATGATTAAATCCAAGAAAATTCACACATAAACTAGACATATTAGAGAAGATTCATGTAAAATTTCACATCAATTGGAGGTCAGGAAACTTGTCATCAAAAATCATGAAATTGCATATCATTGGTGTGACACAAATTGTCACACCCTACTTCAAAAATTCATATCTTAACAACCACACATGATAAATTCAAAAACTCTACATCAAAACAAACATGAATGAGTGTAGATTAAGCACAAAAAAATTCAGGGTCATTGGATACATCATCACAATTTCACAAAAGAATTGGCAAAAGGTATGAAATATGCATACATGTCAAGAACCCTAATGCCATTTAAAATTCGACCAACCAAAAATTCAGCAAAAATCATGATAAAAAAGTAGAGATCAAACAGGACATGATGCAAAAAAATTCATGAAATTTGGAATTAAAATGAGTGAATTGTGATTTTTGGAAGATGTTGAATCAAATTGAAATAAAAAATGAAAATGACATGGGTTTAATGGGTCAAAGGGTTGACCGGTGGCAAACTTGTAAATATTACACCAATTAACCAAAACGCGGCGTACAGGGAGAACAGAACGAAATGTTCTGATTGGCCGGTGGATAGCACAGTAACAAAGCATGCAGCAAGAAGGCCAGGCACGTGAACAGGAATTCTGGAAAATAATTAGGGTTTATAAAGCAACAGTGCAGCTTCATCATCAACCATCAATCGAAATTTTCAAAATGCCCAGAAACAACAATTAAGCATATCAATCGAAACATTAAATAAACCCTATCAACATTCTAACATCAAAAATCATGAAATCGAGCTGGCAATGGAAGAACTAAGCAAAACATTATTCACATGTGAATCTTTAAAACAACATAACTTGCTAAATACTTGGCCATTTTCGACCATTCAAAGCTCATAATGATCAGAGTAAAAGGATCTATACATTGCATAGCATGGTTTTACAAATAGGGAGAATCGAAAGTTTACCAAAAATGAAAAGCAGTGGAGATTCCGGAGTCGTTTGGCTATGCTTCTTCGAAACAGGTGCTCAACAAACTTCAACAAGGTGAATGGTGAAAGAAACTTGGCCTAGGAAAGCTTGGGATGGTCCAGAACTTGAGCTGCCATTAATGAGAGCTTGGATGAAACAGTAATGGAAGGGCTTTACAGTTGAGAAAGAGTGTTCAAAAGGGCTTCCAAATAGTTGCCAGATGATGAATCAACAAGGCTGCTCGTGGTTCTTTGAGAATTTTGGTCAGAAATTTGCAAGGTGTCAAAATGGAAAAATGGGAGAGAATGAGAGTTTTCTGTGTTTAGATGGCTGCTAGGGTTTACCATTTGACAGAAAATGAGTCTTATATGGTCTGTTTAACATTGGATAAGGATGTGCTAATCAAGTTTTGCTTAATTGAAACAAATTGCTAATTTGCCAATTTTGAACAAAAATGCATATGGGAGTATGTTCTGCCCGAGTTTGGGCTTTGCACAAGTCAGAAATGAGGTCCTAAAACAATTCCAAATGGCCAATGTGATAGAAAATGCTTAATTCAAAAAGTCAAAAATGCACCTCACTTGAAATTCAAACATGCTAGGTTCAAAAATGCCATTTTGATTGGCAATGTTTTAGCACATGAAATTTATATTTTTGGAAAGAGGAAGTAAAATGTGGCTTGTAGGAAAAAACCTCACCAAAATTTGCCAAATGGTTTGAGAGATATGGCCTTTTGAAGTTCAAGATTTTGTGAAAATGATTTGATCATATCTTGACAACCATGCATGGGAATTGAGAGTTCTTGGACTTTTTGAAAATGGGAGAACAAGATCTTCAACTTTCATGTTGGGCAAAAATTCATTTGAAGCTTGTATCATGATGTAAGCTTGGGATCAAGAAGTTTCCATTTTTGGCAGTTTGAATTACAGGTCAACTTTCTATTTCTGGAAATTTCTTGTCTGACTTTATTTTCTTCACTGTGGATGCTTGACATGATATATGAAGCTTATATAGGCATGAATGAGACCTCTCAGACCAAATCCCATCACCAAATCCCTGATTAAATCCACAGTTGACCAAGTTTGACTTTTCTAGGGTTTCTGACTGACTGTGCATGAACTGATGACTTCTGAACATCCAACCCTTGACTTAAACATTTCAAATGGACCTCCAAGTCATGTGAACAAATTGGACCAACCCTAGGGCCTTGGCTCCTTGAGAAACACCCCTGCTTGCTTGGTTGACTGATCTCTTGATCAGTTTGACCTAATTTCTTGACTTGCTTGCACTTGAGGCAACTGGGACAATGCAATGCTATGCAATGGACCATGATATGCTATGACCTAATATGAAAATGTATGTACAATGATAGGTGCAAATTTGAGGTGCTACACCCCACCCTAGGGCAACTTATGCAAAAATTATGGATTATGGCAAGTAATTGCATTCTTCTTATCTTTAGTGTTTTGAAAACTTGTTTGAGCACAAGGGTTGACGTCAACTCATCACCCCAGCAGTGGTCAAGAGCACAGTGGATATCAAGAGTTGGTAGAAGGATTAAGGATCATTTGTATTCAATGTAACCCTTTTCCATGTAAATTACCATTTTCAACTTTGTAAAATCTATGGAGTCTTGTCATTTACAGACTATTATTCTATCAAATAAAGTTGAGCTTTTATCCAATTGTTTCTACTCTTAATTATTTCAACCAATAGTTTAAATTTAATTATGATCATTTTTTGGAAATTTAAAATTTTTACTCAAAATCTCCTTTTCTAAAAAACATATAAAGCAAGATTTTCCAAAGTAATTGAAAGAAATATTAACAGCATTCTGATGGATAATAAGTCCTTGAGTGCGAAACATCAGATGTTCCCTAAGCAGTCAATCCTTCGGGTATCCCTGGACGTTTGTGTTGATTCAGTTCCTCGGTGGAGTTTTTGATTCCCCAGTTGAGCTTTGTTCCCTTCCCGTAGCTGAGTTGGTACTCGGTGATTTGTCTCCCTCGACAGAGTTTCTGCCTTTCTTAGTGGAGTTTGTTTTCCTTCAGCAGAAGTGGTTGATCTCCTCAGTAGATCGCATTGGTTTCCCCACCAATCGCCAATCGACTTGCTCCCTAGTCAGAGTTTCCTCCTGGTTCATGAGTAGTTTGTTTTCCCTGTAGGGTTAACTCCCATTTTTATGGGGTTAACCTAAAATTCCCCATAGGTTTGGTGATATTTTCTCTTTCCTCAGTAGATCTCCTCCTTCCCCAGTTAAGGGTTGAGCCTTTTTGGATTGTTGATCTCTCTATTCTCCAACAGTTGTCTCCGTATTTTGTGGATTGACCGAGGATTGTACCGATGATTAAATTGACTGAGGATTGTACCGATGATTAAATTGACCGAGGATTAACCGAGGATCTCTCTATCTCTCTATGCATAATCATCATACATACATATATTAATATAATTTCATATTTGCATATTCGCATATCTGATTAAATTGTTGGTTTGAGATTCTCTTTCCTTGTATGGCGGTACTTTATCCCCATACAAATTTCGGTGTCTGTCTTCCCTCAATTGTAGAGCATCATCCCCTTAAGAAGAATGACTTTAACCTTTCTCTTCTTCCCCACTAAGTTGTTTCCTCGTAGATGATTATTACTTCAGTTTTCTCCCAAGTTGTTTATCTGAATGGAACCACTCCCCTTGAGTTATGTCCTCATTGGGTTGAGTCTTGATTGACTATTTTCTTTATAGCTCCTACCTAGATAGATAATTTGAGTTCCCTAAGAGTCTATTACCCAGTAATTGGTAATATTCTTCTTAGTTTGCAGTTTGTTACTTCTTGCCCAATACCCAGCAAAAGTACCCCAGCCTTCCCAGCAGTAGAGTCCCTAGTGGATCTGATTCCCCAGGAAGTATATCCTTGATATGTTCACCCTAACCGGTGACTGAAATTCTAGTTATCAGACTTTGGATGTCACACTGGTTGTTATGACATCCAATTCTGCACAGACAGGGATTATGCAGAACTTAACAGTAAGTGCAGTAAATAACACAAGTAATTGTTCACCCAGTTCAGTCCAACATGACCTACATCTGGGGGCTACCAAGCCAGGGAGGAAATCCACTATTAGTAGTATCAATTCAAAGCTAAACTCACCCGTTTACAACTTATCACTTAATCCCTACCCAATGCAATTTCAATCTTAATCTAAGATCAGAGTTCCTACTCACTCCCCCTCAATCACCTCAGTGATATTAAAAACACTTTGAAGTCACACTTCAAAAACAACTCTTGGTTATGCTTCACAGCTTAAACCAAGATACACAGCACTCACGCTTAAAAGCTTTGAGTGACACAACACTTACAACTCAATGAACACCCTATGCCAAAGCAATCATCTATTTGATAATGACTTGGCTTACAAGATACGTCTAATTCTAGACTCACAAAAATACAGCCGTGAAGTAAGATGGACACACTAAATCTTCACGCCTCAAAATCCCTGAAACTGAATGGAGGAATGCCTTCCTTTTTATATTGCAGCACCTGGGCTTTTGCACCTGTATTTTCCTGAATTTTAGGTCACATACGTTCCCTCAAATTCAATATTTAGGTTGCTAACAAATAGGCTATTTGTTAGGTTCATTGAATGTAGCTTGGTTGTTGATTTCCTGGATTTTCTCTAAGCTGTTGACTTCCTAAAGAATAGCCTGAGAAAGCTGTAACAGAAAACTGAACAACCTACAATTTAGCATATGCTGTCAGGCATGAATGCCACGACATTCAGCTTGACATCAAGGTCCATATGCTGAGTCTGTTTTCCCAGAAAACAGACTGTACAAATCTGCTGACCTGTACATGATCAATATGACCATACTACAGTACCAGCTTACATTAGTAAATGTCAAAGTGTCCAACTTAACATTTACACAATTGGCCTTAAGTTAGTTCTGCTATTCTCTTGAATAACAAACTAAGTAAAGTGCTGAAGTATAGCAGAACACCACTCTGCCCAATCTTCAGTAGCTGCTGTCAATGATGAATGTCACAACATCCAGTTTGACATTCAATCAGTAGGCCTTATGCCAGGTCTGGTTCTTCCTTGATAACCAGACTGCAAGTGAATACTAAGTTCTAACAGAGCTTCTGTTCCTTAGTATCTGTTGACAGGTATGAATGTCACAGCATTCAATAATCCTGTGTTAGCTAGTCCTGCAGTAACTACAATGTAGTTACATATACATGTCATGACATCAGTCAAGACATTTGTGTTTTACCATACAATGCAGCCAATTAAACACCTACAAACTCCCCCTTTGGCAAATTTTTGGCTAAAACACTTTGATCCCCATAACAGAGTTCATGGCAGCGGAATAAAACTAGCTAATACACTCAGAGTGGCAGCACACTCACACACATGGAAGTTAAATAAAAACTTCACATAGCAGCACACATATATTCGAAGTTGCACCTAAACTTCAACATCAGCTGCAAGGGGGGGAGGGAAGTTAAATAAAAACTTCACACACATATCAGCAAACACACAGAGGCATACAACAGTGTGCACACAGAAGTTAACTACACACTTCAACACACAGCAGCTGTAGTAGGGAAAACTTCAATCTGTTATGAAAGGGAAAACTTCAATCTGTTATGAAAGGGTACCTGTTTTAATACTAAAGTTTAACAATGTAAACTTCTGTTGTCCTGGGGTATCACTTGTCACTCCCCCTTTTTGTCAAAAATGTTGCCAAAGCAACACTTTAATATACAGACCCACAAAAGAAATATGAATTACACACATAACAGAAAAAAACAGCAACAAAGGGATTAATCCTCTGCCTCATCATCAGCCTCCTCATCAGCCTCCTTTTCAGAGCTGGCCTCTTCCTCCCCCTCAGCCATTTGCCCTTCAGCTCCATCCGTGTCCTCAGCAGTAGACTCCAGCTGCAAGATGAGCTGTTCCAGTGCATTCTTTCTAGCTCCCAGCTCTTTGCAGGTCTCCTTGAGAACTGCAATGACATCAGCTTTGTCTGGTTGGTGGCTAGTTTTGGAAGTCTCTCCCGATGTCACGACTATGTCCGGGACATGCTTGCCCAGGAACAGCTTGTAGCTAAAAGCCAATGGACTTTCCCTTCTCCTCACAAAGTCATTATCTGTCAGGATGTGTGGAAATTGATTCAGCACAATTCCACATATTAGAGAGGGGAAGGCAATGGGACCCTTTACACTGAAGCTCCCAGCATGCTTCATTGTCTGATCAAATATGTAGGCACCATAGTCCATCTTCGCTTTGGTTCCCACTGCATAGATGAACTTCCCTAATGCCACAGACACAGTTGACTTGTGGTTAGTGGGTACCCAGTTGGCTGATCCAACTTTGTGCAGCATTGCATACTTGACACTTAGTTGACTGGCTACTAGCTTCCCTTTGAGAGGCCATTTTCGGACTTGCTTTGCTGTGATGACTTGACAGATTGTATTGTCAGTCACTTCAAGCTCAGGTTGCTCTTCATCCGCTCTTCCCAGATACTGATTTATTACAGAGGGGGAAAAAGTCACACATTTGCCGCGCACATAGACCTTTCGAAATTCCTTGGATCTCCCATCGGCACACTCCTCTGACAGATTTACAATAAACTCCTTCACCAAGGTCTCATAGCACTTAGGAAGTTGTGACACTGTTCTCATCAGCCCTGCCTCCTTGATGAGATCCACAATCTCTTTACAGTCCATGGCATTCTGTGCCAGTTCTCTTTCCAATGCCAGCCTCTTGTGGTACACATACTTCCACCTGTTAACACTGGAGGCAAAGTGGAAGGACACATTGTCAATGGGAACTTCTGGGACACTGGTTGCCAACCTACTGGAAGAGGGCTTCTTCCTGGACATGGATGTTGTGACATCACATGGGGCATCAGATTCAGATTCCGCCACCACAGCTTTGGTTTTCACCTTCTTAGGCACCTCTTTGCTCCAAGCTTTTGTAGGTCCATAGCTTTTCCTCTTGTGTGTGCTTTCTGACTCTGGTTGCTTGTGAGGGTTTGGTGCACCAACTTCCTTAGAGGGGGACTTCAACTCCACGGCCTTTTTCTCCCTTCTGGTCCTGACTCTCTTGGCTATCCTAGGAACAACTGTAGCCAGAAGATCATTGTCTGAGAGTTCTTCCACGTTAATCGTCTCAGCCCTAGACTTGTCCTCAACATTTTGAGTAACCTTGGCCTTCTCACTTCTCACCTTGCCTGAGGGTTTTTCAACCTTTGATCCCTCATGAGCATTTGGTTGCTCAACATTGTCAGTGACATTTTTGCTCAACACAACAGCTTTCTCTTGACATGCAGCAATGTCAGGAATGATTGTGTTCAAGGGAACAGAAACCCCAGGAACATCTCGATTGCCAGATAGTATCTGAGTGACGATAGTTGCAATGGAGTTATGTACATACCTTGACCCTTCCCTTGTGTGTTCATCAAGAGCGATTTTTGATGAAAACCCAGTGACCGTTTCCTTAGGTCTTCTTGCATGGGACGAAGTTGCTGCGTCCACAACTGGTTCCTCCCGGGTAGGGTGGTGAGACTCGGTGCTGTGAGAATCAGACATGGTGGTGTACGAGGAGGTGTCGGATTGACGAGCCATGCTGAAAATTGGAGAGGGAAGATGAATCGTTTCTTTGGACGAGGGTTTGCACGAGTGGAGAATGAAACGACTGAATGTGAAACGCTTTGTGCAGGAGTAAGGTCTATTAGATTTTGACCACTCAGCGCTCACCAGATGTTTAATAATTTGACTTATTAAACAGTAGCTAACTAACTTCATTAGTTGCTATAACTTTTCAGATGCACACCTTCCCTTTTTGTCCTCACTGTACAATGTCATGACATTCTGTGTGACATTGTACTCTGTCTGCATCAGGTTCCTCCAAACTGGAGGTGACCACCTGCCTCCATAGGCAAGGTACTGAGTTTCTGCAGACGTCAATAACATGCACCTCTGTCTATCCCTCACTGTCATATCAGTTATATGATGGCCAAAGGTAACCAAGGGCTCATTACTTTTGAGCAGACACTTTCCATAGTATGTCCTTTTATCTAAGGACAGATATGAGGCTCTTCTCATAGTTCCCTTGGAAATGCTCTTCTTCACTCCTTTTACCTGAGGTGCATCAAGTTTTCCATGTCCCACCTTCCCTTCCTGATCTCCCTTGGTCAAAGGACACTTGGGGGGGTTGATAGAGTCTTTAGATTTCCATAGATAGCAATTATCTTTGGATCTATCTCCTCTCATCACTTCTTGATTGCCCCCATTCAACACCACACATCCTCCCTTGGTAAATTCCACCTTATATCCTTGGTCACACAGCTGGCTTATGCTTATGAGGTTCACAGTTAGTCCTTTTACTAACAATACATCACTCAATTTTGGAGCTTCTGGACAGTCCAGCTTCCCAACACCCATGACTTCTCTTTTAGTTCCATCACCTAATGTCACAGACTTGGTGTGAGAGGGATGTAGATTCACCACTAGGTAGTTCATCCCAGTCATATGCCTTGAGCAGCCACTATCAAGGTACCAATCTTGTTTGGTATGTCCTCTTGAAGAAGTGTGAGCAAGGTTAGCAACACACTGTTGATTCTCAGGAGAGAAATGCATCTTAGATGCCAGCTGCTTAGGATTGACCTGAGGTGTCTGCTTAGCCGCCCATGTTGGTTTCTTAATGGGAGCATTATGAGTAGACACCTTTTTCTTGGGCCTACCTTGAGGGGTCTGGTTTGGGTAACCATGCAGCCTGTAGCAGAATGGTTTTATGTGACCGAATCTACCACAGTAATGACATTTCCATCTCTTGAATTTCTTCTTCTGATGGTTGTTCATTCTGGTTCCTCGATGTTGTGACTTTGAATGAGACATCCCTTTGGACTTCTGAACTTTAGCCTTTGGGCGTTTGCGTTCAGTTGAGGATCTTTTCCCAAAGCCTAGACCAGATGTGTTTCCAGACTTCTGTCCTGTCTTCAGGATTTCTTCCAAGATGTCAGATCCCTTATTCAACATTTTGATGGATTTGGTCATTTGGTCTAGCTTAGAGATTAACAACGAAATCTCACTCTTCAGACCCTCTATGACTTTCAGCTGCTCTAGTTTCTCAGCTTCTAGTTCTTTGATGAGTTTCTTATGCTTTTCTCCTTGGATGCAAACTTCTGCACTTTTAACACATAATTCTTTATATGAAACAGCAAGCTCATCCAATGTGAGTTCATCTCCACTTGAGTTATCCTCTGAGGCACAAACACTAGTCAGAGCATCGACTTGTTTGGCCGATTCTCCTTCAGATTCACTCTCAGAGCCTTCTTCTGACCAGGTGACAGATAACCCTCTCCTTTGCCTCATGAGAAGGGTAGGGCAGTCAGCCTTACTATGACCACATCCTTCACATCCATGGCACTGGATTCCCTTGCCTTGGTTGGCCTTTTCTTTATGAGTTGATCGTTTCTTTATGTCAGATGGGATGTTCGTAACATTAGATTTACCCTGTTGATCAACTTTCTTTATGAGCTTGTTGAACTGTCTCCCAAGCATGGCTAAGGCTTCTGATATACTTTCATCACCTCCAGTATATCCTTCTCCTATAAGGACTATGCTTTTCTTCTTCTCAGCATACTCACCTAAGCCCATTTCAAAGGTTTGGAGAGAACCAATGAGCTCATCTACCTTCATATTGCTGATGTCCTGAGCCTCCTCTATGGCAGTGACCTTCATAGCAAACCTCTTAGGCAAGGACCTGAGAATCTTTCTTACGAGTTTCTCTTCAGTCATTTTCTCACCTAGTCCACCAGAGGTGTTTGCAATTTCAAGAATATTCATGTGAAAGTCATGAATAGTCTCATCCTCTTTCATCCTCAGATTTTCAAACTTGGTTGTCAACATCTGAAGTTTTGACATCTTCACCTTGGAAGTACCTTCATGAGTTACCTTGAGGGTATCCCAAACTTCCTTAGCTAGTTCACAATGGTGCACCAGCCTGAAGATGTTCTTAGTGATTCCATTGAACAGTGCATTCAAGGCTTTGGAATTTCCAAGAGCTAATGCCTCTTGTTCCTTGTCCCAATCTTCTTCAGGAATCTGCACACTGACTCCATCTTCACCTGTCCTCATTGGATGTTCCCATCCTTTGTTGACAGCTCTCCAGACTTTGCTGTCTAGAGACCTTAAGAAGGCTATCATACGAGGCTTCCAGTCATCATAATTAGAGCCATCCAACATGGGTGGTCTATTTGAGTGTCCTAAATCCTTGTCCATGGTACTAGAAAGTAACTTCCCTAGATCTCACCCAGAACTTCACAGGCAGGGTGCCTGCTCTGATGCCAATTGAAATTCTAGTTATCAGACTTTGGATGTCACACTGGTTGTTATGACATCCAATTCTGCACAGACAGGGATTATGCAGAACTTAACAGTAAGTGCAGTAAATAACACAAGTAATTGTTCACCCAGTTCAGTCCAACATGACCTACATCTGGGGGCTACCAAGCCAGGGAGGAAATCCACTATTAGTAGTATCAATTCAAAGCTAAACTCACCCGTTTACAACTTATCACTTAATCCCTACCCAATGCAATTTCAATCTTAATCTAAGATCAGAGTTCCTACTCACTCCCCCTCAATCACCTCAGTGATATTAAAAACACTTTGAAGTCACACTTCAAAAACAACTCTTGGTTATGCTTCACAGCTTAAACCAAGATACACAGCACTCACGCTTAAAAGCTTTGAGTGACACAACACTTACAACTCAATGAACACCCTATGCCAAAGCAATCATCTATTTGATAATGACTTGGCTTACAAGATACGTCTAATTCTAGACTCACAAAAATACAGCCGTGAAGTAAGATGGACACACTAAATCTTCACGCCTCAAAATCCCTGAAACTGAATGGAGGAATGCCTTCCTTTTTATATTGCAGCACCTGGGCTTTTGCACCTGTATTTTCCTGAATTTTAGGTCACATACGTTCCCTCAAATTCAATATTTAGGTTGCTAACAAATAGGCTATTTGTTAGGTTCATTGAATGTAGCTTGGTTGTTGATTTCCTGGATTTTCTCTAAGCTGTTGACTTCCTAAAGAATAGCCTGAGAAAGCTGTAACAGAAAACTGAACAACCTACAATTTAGCATATGCTGTCAGGCATGAATGTCACGACATTCAGCTTGACATCAAGGTCCATATGCTGAGTCTGTTTTCCCAGAAAACAGACTGTACAAATCTGCTGACCTGTACATGATCAATATGACCATACTACAGTACCAGCTTACATTAGTAAATGTCAAAGTGTCCAACTTAACATTTACACAATTGGCCTTAAGTTAGTTCTGCTATTCTCTTGAATAACAAACTAAGTAAAGTGCTGAAGTATAGCAGAACACCACTCTGCCCAATCTTCAGTAGCTGCTGTCAATGATGAATGTCACAACATCCAGTTTGACATTCAATCAGTAGGCCTTATGCCAGGTCTGGTTCTTCCTTGATAACCAGACTGCAAGTGAATACTAAGTTCTAACAGAGCTTCTGTTCCTTAGTATCTGTTGACAGGTATGAATGTCACAGCATTCAATAATCCTGTGTTAGCTAGTCCTGCAGTAACTACAATGTAGTTACATATACATGTCATGACATCAGTCAAGACATTTGTGTTTTACCATACAATGCAGCCAATTAAACACCTACAGTGACAGATATCTTTCTCTCTCCTGCTTGAGTCTATCCTTGATATGTTCGTCCTAACCGATGACGGACAATCTCTTTTTTGTATTTTACCTAGTAAAAAGGTAGTCGTAATACCTATTCTTATTTCCCATAGAGTTAATCCTTGATATGTTCATCCTAACCGATGACAGGTTTCCTTCTCTTTACGTTCTTCTACCCAGTAATCGGTAGTTGTAAACCCTGTTTTTGTTCCCTCTGCAGAGTTGATCCTTGATATGTTCACTTTAACTAGTGGTGGATTCTCTCGCTTGGTAATCTATCCAGTAAATGGTAGATGTAATTCCTATTTTATCTCCTTACAGAGTCTATCCTTGATATGTTTATCTTAACTGGTGACAGATTTTCTCTTTGACGGTATTCTATCCAGCATTCGTTAGATGTAATTCCTACTTTTTGTTCAGTTGGTTTATCCTTGATATGTTCATCTTAACCGATGACGGGTATCCTCCTTGACAATCCCAGGAAAGTCTATCCTTGATATGTTCATCCTAACCGGTGACGAATTTTCTTCCCTGTTGAGTTTATCCTTGATATGTTCATCCTAACCGATGACGAATACTCTCACCCTTGGTCTTCTGCCCAGTAACTGGTACTTGTAAATCCTATTTTCTGCAGTTCTCCCCAGCAAGGCTATTTTCTGCAGTTCTCCCCCAGAGTCTATGTTTCCCCAGTGAGTTTTGCTTACGGAATGCATTTTACTCCTGCGGATTTTCGGTCACTCCGATTTCTTTTCCTTTGTGGCAATATTTCCCCACAAAGAATTTACTTTTGCATTCATATCATATGCATCATGAGGCATTTCTACCAGTTTAGCCCGAGGTTGACTTTGACACACCTCTATAATACTCTATCTAAGTTTGCAAGACAGTTTTCAAGACTCGACCCGCATACAGAAAAATCAGCGACATAACTTCTATGATGTTGTCTAGGAAGTCGGCGAAGATCGCCATCATGAATATTTGGAAAGTGGATGGCGCGTTACATAACCTAAATAACATTAACCGGTAGGAAAATGTACCATATGAGAATATGAAAGTAGTCTTTTCATGGTCATCTAAGTGGATTGGGATTTGAAAGAATCCTGAATAACCGTCCAGATAGCAAAAGTACGGGTGTTTGGCTAAGTGCTCAAGCATCTTATCTATGAATGAAAAAGGAAATTCGCCCTTCCTAGTGGATTTATTTATCTTTCTATAGTTTATATACATCATCCATCCAATTACGGTACGCATAACTACTTAGTCTCATTTGTCATTTTGTACAACAATCATGACTCCCTTCTTCGGTATCACATGTACTGGACTAACCCACTTGTTATTAGATATTGGATATATAATCCTAACATCAAGAAGTTTCATCCCTTATTTCTTTACTACCTCACTCATTTTGAGTTCAATCTCTCTTATAATGCTCTCTAGAGGTTTTAGAATCCTCTTCAAGCATAATCTTGTCCATGCACACAGAGGGGTTGATTCCCTTGAGGTAATTAATAATGTAACCTAACGCTTCGGGATTTCTTTTCAGTACAACAAGGAGTTTCTCAGTTTCATCTTTACTAAGATGAAATTAACTATGATTGGGTGATTTAATTCACTATCTAGAAATCCATATTTAAGGTTTTGAGACAACTCTTTAAGCTCTATCTTTGGTTTCTCTTGTCCAAGCATTAGATTAGGAGTAAGGGAGAGGAGTTGTTCTAGACCTTCGTCTAAATAGTCTTGATAAATCTCAGCCTTACCTTCCTTTACTTCCTTTATCAGAGGGGTAACTAACTCTTCAATCGGCGGTCTTTCACAATAAACTTAAGGAAAATAAAATATATTTTTTCTATTCTGATTAGTGGTTAGATAAGCAATTAATAATGTAAACACAAAGGTAAAACAAACCAACAAAGAGGTGTTTGGTTATCCTTGCAAAAAGAAAACCCAAAGGTGGAAGGGAGAGGGACCAGGAGGTGACCTTCTTTGTATGAAATGATGAAAATGATATGTGGAATCTTAGGGTTAAAAATTGGGGTATGACACATACTAGCTGACTGGGGGACCTAGCTATAAATACCAGTAGACTACAGAATCTAGTTTTTCACCTTTCTCACACATACCCTTATCCTTCATACATTCTGGGGTATATAACTTTCCACCTTCCCCACATATACCCTCATCCTTCATGCAGTATGGCAGATCCTGCATCACACATCGCACACATGTACCATTACCATTCATCATGCTTTTGGGGGTGTCCGGTACCACACATCCCACACAAATACCCTTACCTTCCACACATATACCTGTGTGTGAGGATGATCATGAGAAGTCGGATGAGGACGATCATGAGGTACATGATGAGGATGACGATCATGAGGTGCATGATGCGGACGAAGATTATGAAGAAGAGGATGGAAATCATGAAGTGGTTCATATCATTGATGGAAGATATTACATTTGGTTTGACGGAAATTCGTAAGTTATAAAATTTTATTTAAGTATACATGTTGCTATTTTTTTTATATAAACTTGTATTTAATACTAATTCAAATTATTGATGTTTAGTTTAGAGCAGAGTCGGACTACTGCCCAATGTATAAGGTATGTAATTAAGCAAACGTATTCAAACCTTTGAAGAGATTTAAAGAAGTTGACGGGGAAGAAAAAGAAGCTTGGTTTAATTTATTTAAGGTATAATTAGTTTATTTTTGTTAAGTTATTTAATTTATTTGTTAAGCTATTTTTGTAATTAAGTTTTTTATTATAATTATCTAACTATTTATTTTAACGTCATATGACTTTGCAGGAAAAGTGTTTGTGGGAAAAAATGAACGAGAAAGTGGTTAAATAACATTTATTATGGTAGAACATCACTTTGACTTTTTGACATGTTACGGCGTGCTAGAAAGCATTGGGGAAGAGAAAATATTCATCCCAACTTGATAGATAAAGAAGTATTTGATGAACGTCTTATCTATTATGATACAACCGGTTTTAAGGAAATATATGAAAAAGCAAAGAAAATGAGAGCATCTGAAAAAGGGGGTTATCTTAATGAAGTTGGAAGTATAAGTGTTGTCGAACATGCTCATCGCATGGTAATTATTACTACTTTTTAAAGTTATATTTTGATTTATTATATGTTTTTAATTAAAGTTAATGTTATTATTTAGGGTAAGAGTTTAGGGAGACCCCACTAATGAATAAGCTGGTTATAAAGACTCGGGAAAAAAATCGACGGAATTTGTTGACGAATGTACCAAAAAAGCTTTGGTAACTTATTTTAATTGTTTATATAATGTGATGCTACATTGTATACCTAAAAGCTATTTTTTAAGAGATATTAAAAAATTAAAATAGAAAGATCAAAAATTTATTTAATAATGTAAGTAACACAATTCTAAATTTATATAGATATCATAACTCACCATTTGTAAGATATGTAAGTCCTAATTGCTTTATTTCATTTTGATTTGATAAACATAATTAGGTTGAATTCTCATCAATAGGCCATCTTCTAAAAGGATTTTCATGTCTCTGTCCATCTCAATCGCCTTTCTTCATGGGCTGAATAGTAACATCATTTTTTAAATCTCCACCCAAATTTTTGTTTTTACCTTCGACAGGTATATCATGAGTTTCATGTTTCTCTCCATCTCCACCGCCTTTCTTCATGGGTTGAATAGTAACATCATTTTTTAAATCTCCACCCGGAATTATTTTGTTACCTTCGACAGGTATATCATGAGTTTCATGTTTCTCTCCACCTCCACTGCCTTTCTTCATGGGTTGAATAGTAACATCATTTTCTAAATCTCCACCCGGAATTATTCTGTTACCTTCGACAGGTATATCTTGAGTTTCAGGATTCTCTCCACCTCGACCGCCTTTCTTCATGGGCTGAATAGTAACATCATTTTTGGAATCTCCACCCGGAATTATTCGGTTACCTTCGACAGGTATATCTTGAGTTTCATGTTTCTCTCCACCTTCACCGCCTTTCTTCATGGGATGAACAGTAATATCATCTGTGCAATCTCCACCTGGAATTTTGTTGTTACATCCAACATGTGCATCTTGATTTTCCCAATGTAGATATCCTTCTCCTTTTCCAGGTCCACGTTCTAGTCCTTTTCCATAGGCACTCACTTTCATGCACCATAAGCTTACAAGAAGCATTCCAATGCAAAAAACAAGCACATTCTTAGAATACTTACCCATGTTTGTTGATAACTTTTTTTCACTACGTTTTGTATTTGACGAGAGAATGTTGTGAATTTCAAGAGAGTATTGGTTGCTTATATAGTATAGGAGAAAAATCAAAGTTGTGGTTAATAATGTTTCTATTTGTGTTGCATAAAGAACTAGTCTTAAGGTAATTAAATATAATATTAATTCTTTAATTTTCTATTTTCAGTTGAAATTTGTAATAATATTAGCTAAGTAATTTGTAATTATAGTAAAAATTTACTAGAGTGGTGAAAAATCAGATCCAATTAAAACTAATTCAATTCATAAATGATGTTGTTGTTACATTCGTTATTACTATCAATAATCTTTTGTTAATATATTTTAGTTACAAAATGAATTTTAAGTTTTTTTTCATTTATTTTATTATTATTATTATATAATATATATATATATATATATATATATATATGTATATATATATATATATATATAATATATATATATATATATATATATATATATATATATATATATATATATATATAATCACCAAATTCTTTAAATTAATTTAATATTCCGTTTTAGTTCTTTAATTAAAAAAACATTACAAGTTAATCTTGTAACTTTACTTTATTATCCTATTTGGCCCCTTCCGTCAATTTCTGACAATAAAAAAAAGATTATATTCAGGTAATGTGGTGTCACAGCAAGATCATTGGTACAAATCAAAGTAGGTATATGTAGCTAAAATAAACCTCCCACGGTTTAAATAATGTATCAAGTTTTAACTAAATATGTTGACTCAGATTTGAACCATTTACCTTGGTGTTACTTCACCAAAACTTAACGTTTTTTTCATCTGAAATTTACTTAAGGGGTCAAATAGATTAACATAAGTGAAATTAAGGGACCAACTTGTAACATTTTTTAGTTAAGGGAGTAAAGGGGAACGTTAAAATAAATTAAGAGACTAAAACATGTATTAAGTCATATCACCATTACAAAATATAGATTTGGTAATACTAAATTACAACGGTCTGATAGTAAGCTGAGGTAATACCTCATTTTTGGACGCACTTTGTTTATTTATATTTATAAGAAAACATTGCATTTCGGTCAAACTAATTAATCGTGATTATACATTCAGGGAATGATAAAGGAAATTCGCCCTTCCTAGTGGATTTATTTATCTTTCTATAGTTTATATACATCATTTATCCAATTACTGTACGCATAACTACTTAGTCTCATTTGTCATTTTGTACAACAATCATGACTCCCTTCTTCGGTACCACATGTACCGGACTAACCCACTTGTTATTAGATATTATATATATAATCGTAACACCAAGAAGTTTCATCCCTTATTTCTCTACTACCTCACTCATTTTGAGTTCAATATCTCTTATAATGCTCTCTAGAGGTTTTAGAATCCTCTTCAAGCATAATCTTGTCCATGCACACAGAGGGCTTGATTCCCTTGAGGTAATTAATAATGTAACCTAACGCTTCTGGATATCTTTTCAGTACAACAAGGAGTTTCTCAGTTTCGTCTTTACTAAGATGAAATTAACTATGATTGGGTGATTTAACTCACTATCTAGTCGTATCTAAGGTTTTGAGACAACTCTTTAAGCTCTATCTTTGGTTTCTCTTGTCCAAGCATTAGATTAGGAGTAAGGGAGAGGAGTTCTTCTAGACCTTCGTCTAAATAGTCTTGATAAATATCAGCCTTACCTTCCTTTACTTCCTTTATCAGAGGGGTAACTAACTCTTCAATCGGCGGTCTTGCATAATAAACTTAAGGAAAATAAAACATATTTTTTCAATTCTGGTTAGTGATTAGATAAGCAATTAATAATGTAAACACGAAGGTAAAACAAACCAACAAAGAGGTGTTTGGTGATCCTTGCACAAAGCAAACCCAAAGGTGGAAGGGAGAGGGACCAGGAGGTGACCTTCTTTGTATGAAATGATGAAAATGATATGTGGAATCTTAGGGTTAAAAATTAGGGTATGACACATACTAGCTGACTGGGGGACCTAGCAATATATACCAGTAGACTACAAAATCTAGTTTTCCACCTTTCTCACACATGCCCTTATCCTTCATACATTCTGGGGTATATAACTTTCCACCTTCCCCACATATACCCTCATCCTTCATGCAGTATGGCAGATCCTGCATCACACATCCCACACATGTACCATTACCATTCATCATGCTTTTTGGGGTGTCCGGTACCACACATCCCACACAAATACCCTTACCTTCCACACATATACCTGTGTGTGAGGATGATCATGAGAAGTCAGATGAGGACGATCATGAGGTACATTATGAGAATGACGATCATGAGGTGCATGATGAGGACGAAGATTATGAAGAAGAGGATGGAAATCATGAAGTGGTTCATATCATTGATGGAAGATATTACATTTGGTTTGACGGAAATTCGTAAGTTATAAATTTTTATTTAAGTATACATGTTTCTATTTTTTTATATAAACTTATATTTAATACTAATTCAAATTATTGATGTTTAGTTTAGAGCAGAGTCGGACTGCTGCCCAATGTATAAGGTATGTAATTAAGCAAAAGTATAAAAACCTTGGAAGAGATTTAAAGAAGTTTATGGGGAAGAAAAAGAAGCTTGGTTTAATTTATTTAAGGTATAATTAGTTTATTTTTGGTAAGTTATTTAATTTATTTGTTAAGTTATTTTTGTAATTAATTTTTTATTATAATTATCTAACTATTTATTTGAACGTCATACGATATTGCAGGAAAAGTGTTCGTGGGAAAAAATAAACGAGAAAGTGGTTAAAAAACAATTATTATGGTAGAACATCACTTCGACTTTTTGACATGCTATGGCGTGCTAGAAAGCATTGGGAAAGAGAAAATATTCATCCCAACTAGATAGACAAAGAAGTATTTGATGAACGTCTTATCTATTATGATACAACCGGTTTTAAGGAAAGATATGAAAAAGCAAAGAAAATGAGAGCATCTGAAAAAGGGGGTTATCTTAATGAAGTTGGAAGTATAAGTGTTGTCGAACATGCTCATCGCATGGTAATTATTACTACTTTTTAAAGTTACATTTTGATTTGTTATATGTTTTTAATTAAAGTTAATGTTATTATTTAGGGTAAGAGTTTAGGGAGACTCCACTAATAAATAAGCTGGTTATAAAGACTCTGGAAAAAAATCGAGGGAATTTGTTGACGAATATACCAAAAAAGCTTTGGTAACTTATTTTAATTGTTTATATAATGTGATGCTACATTGTATACCAAAAAGCTATTTTTTAAGAGATATTAAAAAATTAAAATAGAAAGATCAAAATTTTATTTAATAATGTAAGTAACACAATTCTAAATTTATATAGATATGATAACTCACCATTTGTAAGATATTTAAGTCCTAATTGCTTTATTTCATTTTGATTTGATAAACATAATTAGGTTGAATTCTCATCAATAGGCCATCTTCTAAAAGGATTTTCATGTCTCTGTCCATCTCAATCGCCTTTCTTCATGGGCTGAATAGTAACATCATTTTTTAAATCTCCACCCAAATTTTTGTTGTTACCTTCGACAGGTATATCATGAGTTTCATGTTTCTCTCCACCTCCACCGCCTTTCTTCATGGGTTGAATAGTAACATCATTTTTTAAATCTCCACCCGGAATTATTCTGTTACCTTCGACAGGTATATCATGAGTTTCATGTTTCTCTCCACCTCCACTGCCTTTCTTCATGGGTTGAATAGTAACATCATTTTTTAAATCTCCACCCGGAATTATTCTGTTACCTTCGACAGGTATATCTTGAGTTTCAGGATTCTCTCCACCTCGACCGCCTTTCTTCATGGGCTGAATAGTAACATCATTTTTGGAATCTCCACCCGGAATTATTCTGTTACCTTCGACAGGTATATCTTGAGTTTCATGTTTCTCTCCACCTTCACCGCCTTTCTTCATGGGATGAACAGTAATATCATCTGTGCAATCTCCACCTGGAATTTTGTTGTTACATCCAACATGTGCATCTTGATTTTCCCAATGTAGATACCCTTCTCCTTTTCCAGGTCCACGTTCTAGTCCTTTTCCATAGGCACTCACTTTCATGCACCATAAGCTTACAAGAAGCATTCCAATGCAAAAAACAAGCACATTCTTAGAATACTTACCCATGTTTGTTGATAACTTTTTTTCACTACGTTTTGTATTTGACGAGAGAATGTTGTGAATTTCAAGAGAGTATTGGTTGCTTATATAGTATAGGAGAGAAATCAAAGTTGTGGTTAATAATGTTTCTATTTGTGTTGCATAAAGAACTAGTCTTAAGGTAATTAAATATAATATTAATTCTTTAATTTTCTATTTTCAGTTGAAATTTGTAATAATATTAGCTAAGTAATTTGTAATTATAGTAAAAATTTACTAGAGTGGTGAAAAATCAGATCCAATTAAAACTAATTCAATTCATAAATGATGTTGTTGTTACATTCGTTATTACTATCAATAATCTTTTGTTAATATATTTTAGTTACAAAATGAATTTTAAGTTTTTTTTCATTTTATTTATTATATATATATATATATATATATATATATATATATATATATAAAATCTCCAAATTCTTTAAATTAGTTTAATATTTCGTTTTAGTTCTTTAATTAAAAAAACATTACAAGTTAATCCTGTAACTTTACTTTATTATCCTATTTGGCCCCTTCCGTCAATTTCTGACAATAAAAAAAAGATTATATTCAGGTAATGTGGTGTCACAGCAAGATCATTGGTACAAATCTAAGTAGGTATATGTAGCTAAAATAAACCTCCCACGGTTTAAATAAAGTATCAAGTTTTAACTAAATATGTTGACTCGGATTTGAACCATTTACGTTGATGTTACTTCACCAAAACTTAACGTTTTTTTCTTCTAAAATTTACTTAAGGGGTCAAATAGAATAACATAAGTGAAATTAAGGGACCAACTTGTAACATTTTTTAGTTAAGGGAGTAAAGCGAAACGTTAAAATAAATTAAGAGACTAAAACATGTATTAAGTCATATCACCAATACAAAATATAGATTTGGTAATACTAAATTACAACGGTCTGATAGTAAGCCGGGGTAATACCTTATTTTTGGACGCACTTTGTTTATTTATATTTACAAGAAAACATTGCATTTCGGTCAAACTAATTAATCGTGATTATACATTCAGGGAGTGATCGTGTTTGAATCCAAACTCCAACAACTTTCTCCTTTTTCGGTACAACGACTATTGTCCTTTTAATATATATATATATATATATATATATATATATATATATATATATATATATATATATATATATATATATATATATATATTAAAATTGAAATACCTATCATCACGGTTTTTAATGTTAATCATTATGAAAGAAATTAATTTCATCACGATTTTTGAATACGACCATTGTGAAATTACTTACTCATCTATTAGTGAATTAACTCATACTTCTTCACAATATCTTTTACAGCAAAACTCTAGCACACATTTTCTCTCTTCTTCTTCGTCATTAGCTTTCCTATTCTATAGTATAACCTCAATCTTGTTCTTCATACATAAAGGTGTTATTTTTCTTCCTTATTCTCTAGTTTTCGTCTATCTTATTGTTATGTTTCACATGATTTTAACATGATTTTCATCTTGTTCGAGAGTTTATGGGTTTTGTTATTGTTGTTATTGTATGTTATTATTGTTGTATGTTATTTTGAGACAGAGTTTATCTTCCTGGTCAGATTTCATATCCTTCCATCAACATGAATAGTGGGATCAAAATTGTCCACGAGATTGACGCTTCAAAGGAGGTTATTAATATTGTGGAGTTATGATTGAACAGTGCAAAGAAAATAGAAGTTGTTAGAGATCACATTAGTGTTGTTGAACCGTCTGGTGGAACAGGCTATAAGAAGATTCTTTTCAAGAATCTTAACCCCAAAAAGATAAACTAGGTAAAGGCTATTATGAAGGACTTAATGAACATGGACGCAACTGATTATGAATTAGATGAAAACCTTGAGAATGAAGTTCTTTGAACTACACGAATTCAAATAAGCATGAAGATTGAAGATCTTGTTATGTTTCACATTTGTTGATTTAATTTTTTTTGGATTACAATGTACTGCTAGTTAACATTTTCTGGATCACATGTTAACCTTGTATGTTGAAAATTGTTTGTTCAATTACAATATACTCTTACATTAACATGGAAGTTTATGTTAACGTTTATGTTATCATGCTGTTTTTTTCATGTTCTTTTTCCATGAATTTTTTCAATTAAAGATATGTATATAGTTGATAAATATTATTTCAAGTTGTTGATGTTGTAGCTAGCAAGTGGTTATGGTTCTTTAATTATCACATATGTAGAGGGTTGTGTGAACATGGATCTAAGAGCAAACTTGTGTTTGTTGTGGAAATATCATATGAGTCTTTTATATAATATTCCCATAGTGAACACATGTTTTCAACTCTTCCTTCAACTTTATCCTCTTTATAGCTTCCAAGAACGATTAGTTATCAAGTTCTCCTAATCTATGTTAATTAATTGATATTTTTGTTGATAAATATTGTTAGTGCGTTTGTTATATCATATGTGATTGCTTGTTTCACTAACCCCTTATTGAACTTTCATTCATTTACAAAACTTTTATAGGTTAATGAGGAAATAGTGAATTATAAGATGCATGCAATTCGACAAACATTAGACCGTTTAAGTGTTTTTTCAAGAATAGTTTATGTTTTCTATTTATCATCTCAAAAATCTATTTAAGTTTATTCATTCTTGTGATTCTTATTCCATGTTATGGCGGTATTTTATCCCCATGCAGAATTGGTGTCTTTCCTTCCTCAATTGTAGAGTTTCATCCCTTTAAGTAGAAAGACTTTAACCTTCCTCCTTTTCCCACTGACTTTTTTCCTCTTGGATGATTATTACTTCAGTTTCCTTCCCAGTTGATTATTTGGATGGAACCATTCCCCTTGAGTTATATCCTCATTGGGCCAAGTCTTGATTGACCATTTCTTTCTAGATCTTACCTAGATAGATGTTTGGGTCCCCTAAGAGTTTATTACCCAGTAACTCGTAATATTATTCTTAGTTGGCAGTTTGTTACTTCTTGCCCAATACCTGACAAAAGTACCCCTATTTTTTTCCTCAGTGGAGTCCCTAGTGGATTCATTTTTATGTGTCCCCGGGAAGTATATCCTTGATATGTTCATCCTAGCCGATGACGGATATTGTTTTCCCTCGTTTCGAGTTTATCCTTGAGATGTTCATCCTAACCGATGACGGATACTCTCATCATTGGTATTCTACTCAGTAAAAAGGTAGTTGTAATCCCTATTTTGTTTCCTGAAGAGTTAATCCATGATATGTTCATCCTAACCGATGACAGATTTCCTTCTCTTCGCGGTCTTCTCCCTAGTAATCGGTAGTTGTAAATCCTTATTTTCTTTTCCTCTTGCAGAGTTTATCTTTGATATGTTCATCCTAACCGATGACGGATACTCTCATCTTTGGTATTCTATCCAGTAACTGATAGATGTAATTCCTATTTTCTTCCTTGCGAAGTCTATACTTGATATGTTCATCCTAACCGATGACAGATTTTCTCTTCATTGGTATTCTATTCGGAATTCGATAAATGGAATTCCTACTTTTTGTTCAGTTGGTATATCCTTGATATGTTTTTCTTAACCGATGACGGATATCCTCCTTGACATCCCCAGGCAAGTTTATCCTTAATATGTTCATCTTAACCGATGATGGATTTTCTTTCCTTCGAGTATATCCTTGATATGTTCACCTTAATCGGTGACAGATATTCTCATCCTTGGTCTTCTGCCTAGTAACAGGTAGTTGTAAATCCTATTTCTGCAGTTTTCCCCAGCAAGGCTATTCTTACCCAATAACCGGTAATGAATACTTCCTCTTGGAGGTTCCCAGCGAGTCATCCTTGATATGTTCATCCTAACCGATGACGGGTGTCCTCTCTATCAGATTTTTATTATCTCCTTACCCAATAATCGGTAGTAAATGATAGATTTCTACTCTTCCTGTGTTGAACTTTATTTCTTCCCCAGTTGAGTTGAGTGCGTATTTCCTTAGATGTTTTATCCTGATCTACTCTTTTCCCCTACAGATGTTGTTAGTTCCCCGGCTGAGTCTTTTCCATGTTTTTATGGAATCCCTCGAGTCCCCCAGTAGTTTTAAGTCGTAGCCTGGCCTACGCATAACTCATTTTCCCCCCCTAAGTCTATGTTTCCCCAATGAGTTTTTCTTACGGAATGCATTTTACTCTTAAGGATTTTCGGTCACTCCGATTTCTTTTGCTTTGTGGCAATATTTCCCCACAAAGAATTTACTTTTGCATTCATATCATATGCATCATGAGGCATTTCTACCAGTTTAGCCCGACGTTGACTTTCACACACCTCTATAATACTCTATCTATGTTTGCAAGACAATTTCAAGACTCGACCCGCATACAGAAAAATCAGCGATGAAAACTTCTATGATGTTGTCTAGGAAGTCGGCGAAGATCGCCATCATGAATATTTGGAAAGTGGATGGCGCATTACATAACCCAAATAGCATTAACCGGTAGGAAAATGTACCATATGGGAATATGAAAGTAGTCTTTTCATGGTCATCTAGGTGGATTGGGGTGTTGAAAGAATCCTGAATAACCATCCAAATAGAAAAAGTACGGGTGTTTGGCTAAGCGCTCAAGCATCTTATCTATGAATGATAAAGGAAATTCGCCCTTCCTAGTGGATTTATTTATCTTTCTATAGTTTATATACATCATCTATCCAATTACTGTACGCATAACTACTTAGTCTCATTTGTCATTTTGTACAACAATCATGACTCCCTTCTTCGGTACCACATGTACCGGACTAACCCACTTGTTATTAGATATTAGATATATAATCCTAACACCAAGAAGTTTCATCCCTTATTTCTTTACTACCTCACTCATTTTGAGTTCAATATCTCTTATAATGCTCTCTAGAGGTTTTAGAATCCTCTTCAAGCATAATCTTGTCCATGCACACAGAGGGCTTGATTCCCTTGAGGTAATTAATAATGTAACCTAACGCTTCTGGATTTCTTTTTAGTACAACAAGGAGTTTCTCAGTTTCGTCTTTACTAAGATGAAATTAACTATGATTGGGTGATTTAACTCACTATCTAGTCGTATCTAAGGTTTTGAGACAACTCTTTAAGCTCTATCTTTGGTTTCTCTTGTCCAAGCATTAAATTAGGAGTAAGGGAGAGGAGTTCTTCTAGACCTTCGTCTAAATAGTCTTGATAAATCTCAGCCTTACCTTCCTTTACTTCCTTTATCAGAGGGGTAACTAACTCTTCAATTGGCGGTTTTGCATAAAAAACTTAAGGAAAATAAAACATATTTTTTCAATTCTTGTTAGTGATTAGATAAGAAATTAATAATGTAAACACGAAGGTAAAACAAACCAACAAAGAGGTGTTTGGTGATCCTTGCAAAAAGCAAACCCAAAGGTGGAAGGGAGAGGGACCAGGAGGTGACCTTCTTTGTATGAAATGATGAAAATGATATGTGGAATCTTAGGGTTAAAAATTAGGGTATGACACATACTAGCTGACTGGGGGACCTAGCTATATATACCAGTAGACTACAAAATCTTGTTTCCACCTTTCCCACACATACCCTTATCCTTCATACATTCTGGGGTATATAACTTTCCACCTTCCCCACATATACCCTCATCCTTCATGCAGTATGGCAGATCCTGCATCACACATCCCACACATGTACCATTACCATTCATCATGCTTTTTTGGGTGTCCGGTACCACACATCCCACACAAATACCCTTACCTTCCACACATATACCTGTGTGTGAGGATGATCATGAGAAGTCAGATGAGGACGATCATGAGGTACATGATGAGGATGACGATCATGAGGTGCATGATGAGGACGAAGATTATGAAGAAGAGGATGGAAATCATGAAGTGGTTCATATCATTGATGGAAGATATTACATTTGGTTTGACGGAAATTCGTAAGTTATAAATTTTTATTTAAGTATACATGTTTCTATTTTTTTATATAAACTTATATTTAATACTAATTCAAATTATTGATGTTTAGTTTAGAGCAGAGTCGGACTGCTGCCCAATGTATAAGGTATGTAATTAAGTAAAAGTATAAAAACCTTGGAAGAGATTTAAAGAAGTTTATGGGGAAGAAAAAGAAGCTTGGTTTAATTTATTTAAGGTATAATTAGTTTATTTTTGGTAAGTTATTTAATTTATTTGTTAAGTTATTTTTGTAATTAATTTTTTATTATAATTATCTAACTATTTATTTGAACGTCATACGACATTGCAGGAAAAGTGTTCGTGGGAAAAAATAAACGAGAAAGTGGTTAAAAACAATTATTATGGTAGAACATCACTTCGACTTTTTGACATGCTACGGCGTGCTAGAAAGCATTGGGAAAGAGAAAATATTCATCCCAACTAGATAGACAAAGAAGTATTTGATGAACGTCTTATCTATTATGATACAACCGATTTTAAGGAAAGATATGAAAAAGCAAAGAAAATGAGAGCATCTGAAAAAGGGGGTTATCTTAATGAAGTTGGAAGTGTAAGTGTTGTCGAACATGCTCATCGCATGGTAATAATTACTACTTTTTAAAGTTACATTTTGATTTGTTATATGTTTTAATTAAAGTTAATGTTATTATTTATGGTAAGAGTTTAGGGAGACTCCACTAATAAATAAGCTGGTTATAAAGACTCTGGAAAAAAATCGAGGGAATTTGTTGACGAATGTACCAAAAATGCTTTGGTAACTTACTTTAATTGTTTATATAATGAGATGCTACATTGTATACCAAAAAGCTATTTTTTAAGAGATATTAAAAAATTAAAATAGAAAGATCAAAATTTTATTTAATAATGTAAGTAACACAATTCTAAATTTATATAGATATGATAACTCACCATTTGTAAGATATTTAAGTCCTAATTGCTTTATTTCATTTTGATTTGATAAACATAATTAGGTTGAATTCTCATCAATAGGCCATCTTCTAAAAGGATTTTCATGTCTCTGTCCATCTCAATCGCCTTTCTTCATGGGCTGAATAGTAACATCATTTTTTAAATCTCCACCCAAATTTTTGTTGTTACCTTCGACAGGTATATCATGAGTTTCATGTTTCTCTCCACCTCCACCGCCTTTCTTCATGGGTTGAATAGTAACATCATTTTTTAAATCTCCACCCGGAATTATTCTGTTACCTTCGACAGGTATATCATGAGTTTCATGTTTCTCTCCACCTCCACTGCCTTTCTTCATGGGTTGAATAGTAACATCATTTTTTAAATCTCCACCCGGAATTATTCTGTTACCTTCGACAGGTATATCTTGAGTTTCATGATTCTCTCCACCTCGACCGCCTTTCTTCATGGGCTGGATAGTAACATCATTTTTGGAATCTCCACCCGGAATTATTCTGTTACCTTCGACAGGTATATCTTGAGTTTCATGTTTCTCTCCACCTTCACCGCCTTTCTTCATGGGATGAACAGTAATATCATCTGTACAATCTCCACCTGGAATTTTGTTGTTACATCCAACATGTGCATCTTGATTTTCCCAATGTAGATACCCTTCTCCTTTTCCAGGTCCACGTTCTAGTCCTTTTCCATAGGCACTCAATTTCATGCACCATAAGCTTACAAGAAGCATTCCAATGCAAAAAACAAGCACATTCTTAGAATACTTACCCATGTTTGTTGATAACTTTTTTTCACTACGTTTTGTATTTGACGAGAGAATGTTGTGAATTTCAAGAGAGTACTGGTTGCTTATATAGTATAGGAGAGAAATCAAAGTTGTGGTTAATATTGTTTCTATTTGTGTTGCATAAAGAACTACTCTTAAGGTACTTAAATATAATGTTAATGCCTTAATTTTCTATTTTCAGGTGAAATGTGTAATAATATTAGATAAGTAATTTGTAATTATAGTAAAAATTTACTAGAGTGCTGAAAAATCAGATCCAATTAAAATTAATTCAATTCATAAATGATGTTGTTGTTACATTCATTATTACTATCAATAATCTTTTGTTAATATATTTTAGTTACAAAATGAATTTTAATTTGTTTTCATTTTATTTATTATTATTATTATTATTATTATTATATATATATATCTATATATATATATATATATATAAATATATATATATATATATATATATATATATATATATATATAATCACCAAATTCTTTAAATTAGTTTAATATTCCGTTTTAGTTCTTTAATTAAAAAAACATTACAAGTTAATCTTGTAACTTTACTTTATTATCCTATTTGGCCCCTTCCGTCGATTTCTGACAATAAAAGAAAGATTATATTCAGGTAATGTGGTGTCACAGCAAGATCATTGGTACAAATCTAAGTAGGTATATGTAGCTAAAATAAACCTCCCACCGTTTAAATAATGTATCAAGTTTTAACTAAATATGTTGACTCAGATTTGAACCATTTACCTTGGTGTTACTTCACCAAAACTTAACGTTTTTTTCTTCTAAAATTTACTTAAGGGGTCAAATAGATTAACATAAGTGAAATTAAGGGACCAACTTGTAACATTTTTTAGTTAAGGGAGTAAATGGGAACGTTAAAATAAATTAAGAGACTAAAACATGTATTAAGTCATATCACCATTACAAAACAAGATTTGGTAATACTAAATTACAACGGTCTGATAGTAAGCTGGGGTAATACCTCATTTTTGGACGCACTTTGTTTATTTATATTTACAAGAAAACATTGCATTTCGGTCAAACTAATTAATCGTGATTATACATTCAGGGAGTGATCGTGTTTGAATCCCAACTCGAACAACTTTCTACTTTTTCGTTACAACGACTATTGTTCTTTTAATATATATATATATATATATATATATATATATATATATATATATATATATATATATATATATATATATATATATATATATATATATTAAAATTGAAATACCTATCATCACGGTTTTTAATGTCAATCATTGTGAAAGAAATTAATTTCATCACGATTTTTGAATACGACCATTGTGACATTACTTACTCATCTATAAGTGAATTAACTCATACTTCTTCACAATATCTTTTACAGCAAAACTCTAGCACACATTTTCTCTCTTCTTCTTCGTCATTAGCTTTCCTATTCTACAGTATAACCTCAATCTTGTTCTTCATACATAAAGGTGTTATTTTTCTTCCTTATTCTCTAGTTTTCGTCTATGTTATTGTTATGTTTCACATGATTTTAACACGATTTTCATCTTGTTCGAGAGTTTATGGGTTTTGTTATTGTTGTTATTGTATGTTATTATTGTTGTATGTTATTTTGAGACAGAGTTTATCTTCCTGGTCAGATTTCATATCCTTCCATCAACATGAATAGTGGGATCAAAATTGTCCACGAGTTGACGCTTCAAAGGAGGTTATTAATATTGTGGAGTTATGATTGAACAGTGCAAAGAAAATAGAAGTTGTTAGGGATCACATTAGTGTTGTTGAACCGTCTGGTGGAACAGGCTATAAGAAGATTCTTTTCAAGAATCTTAACCCCAAAAAGATAAACTAGGTAAAGGCTATTATGAAGGACTTAATGAACATGGACGCAACTGATTATGAATTAGATGAAAACCTTGAGAATGAAGTTCTTTGAACTACACGAATTCAAATAAGCATGAAGATTGAAGATCTTGTTATGTTTCACATTTGTTGATTTAATTTTTGTTGGATTACAATGTACTGCTAGTTAACATTTTCTGGACCACATGTTAACCTTGTATGTTGAAAATTGTTTGTTCAATTACAATATACTCTTACATTAACATGGAAGTTTATGTTAACGTTTATGTTAACATGCTGTTTTTTTCATGTTCTTTTTCCATGAATTTTTTCAATTAAAGATATGTATATAGTTGATAAATATTGTTTCAATTTGTTGATGTTGTAGCTAGCAAGTGGTTATGGTTCTTTAATTACCACATATACAGAGGGTTGTGTGAACATGGATCTAAGAGCAAACTTGTGGTTGTTGTGGAAATATTATATGAGTCTTTTATATAATATTTCCATAGTGAACACATGTTTTCAACTCTTCCTTCAACTTTATCCTCTTTATAGCTTCCAAGAACGATTAGTTATCAAGTTCTCCTAACCTATGTTAATTAATTGATATTTTTGTTGATAAATATTGTTAGTGCGTTTGTTATATCATATGTGATTGCTTGTTTCACTAACCCCTTATTGAACTTTCATTCATTTACAAAACTTTTATAGGTTAATGAGGAAATAGTGAATTATAAGATGCATGCAATTCGACAAACATTAGACCGTTTAAGTTGTTTTTCAAGAATAATTTATGTTTTCTATTTATTATCTCAAAAATCTATTTAAGTTTATTCATTCTTGTGATTCTTATTCCATGTTATGGCGGTACTTTATCCCCATGCAGATTTGGTGTCTGTCCTTCCTCAATTGTAGAGTGTCAGCCCCTTAAGTAGAAAGACTTTAACCTTCCTCCTTTCCCCACTGAGTTATTTCCTCTTGGATGATTATTACTTCAGTTTCCTTCCCAGTTGGTTATCTGGATGGAACCATTCCCCTTGAGTTATATCCTCATCGGGTCAAGTCTTGATTGACCGTTTCTTTCTAGATCTTACCTAGATAGATGTTTTGGGTCCCCTAAGAGTTTATTACCCAGTAACTGATAATATTATTCTTAGTTGGCAGTTTGTTACTTCTTGCCCAATACCCGACAAAAGTACCCCTATTTTTCTCCTCAGTGGAGTCCCTAATGGATTTATTTTTATATTTCCCGGGGAAGTATATCCTTGATATATTCATCTTAGCTGATGACGGATATTATCTTCCCTCGTTTCGAGTTTATCCTTGAGATGTTCATCCTAACCGATGACGGATACTCTCATCTTTGGTATTCTACTCAGTAAAAAGGTAGTTGTAATCCCTGTTTTGTTTCCCAAAGAGTTAATCCATGATATGTTCATCCTAACCGATGACGGATTTCCTTCTCTTCGCGGTCTTCTCCCCAGTAATCGGTAGTTGTAAATCCTTATTTTCTTTTCCTCTTGCAAAGTTTATCTTTAATATGTTCATCCTAACCGATGACGAATACTCTCATCTTTGGTATTCTATCCAGTAAGTGATAGATGTAATTCCTATTTTCTTCCTTGCGGAGTCTATCCTTGATATGTTCATCCTAACCGGTGACAGATTTTCTCTTCATTGGTATTCTATTCGGCATTCGATAGATGGAATTCCTACTTTTTGTTTAGTTGGTATATCCTTGATATGTTTTTCTTAACCGATGACGGATATCCTCCTTGACATCCCCAAGCAAGTTTATCCTTGATATGTTCATCTTAATCGAGGACGGATTTTCTTTCCTTCGAGTCTATCCTAGATAAGTCCACCTTAACAGGTGAAAGATATTATCATCCTTGGTCTTCTTCCTAGTAACAAGTAGTTGTAAATCCTATTTCTGCAGTTTTACCCAGCAAGGCTATTCTTACCCAGTAACTGGTAATGAATACTCCCTCCTGGAGGTTCCCAGCGAGTCAGCCTTGATATGTTCATCCTAACCGATGACGGGTGTCCTCTCTATCAGATTTTTATTATATCCTCACCCAATAACCGGTAGTAAATGATAGATTTCTACTCCTCCTGTGTTGAACTTTATTTCTTCCCCAGTTGAGTTGAGTGCGTATTTCCTTAGATGTTTTATCCTGATCTACTCTTTTCCCCTGCAGATGTTTTTGTTTCCCCGGCTGAGTCTTTCCATTTTTATGGAATTCCTCTAGTCTCCCAGCAATTTTTGAGTCGTAGCCTGGCCTACACATAACCATTCCCCCCCCCCCGGATTCTCTGTCGCGCCAGCGAGTTTTCCTTATGGAATGCATTATGCTCTCGCGGACATTTGGTCTCTATAATTTCTTTTCCTTTGTGGCAATATTTCCACACAGAGAATTTTCTTTTACATTCATAACATATGCATCATGAGGTCTCTTAGGGACCAAAATTTGTTTCTATATGATGTTATTTAAGCCCATTTTACTGAGTCGATACGAAGATTTTAACCTTCACTTCCATAGTTAGAATGTCCTTAAATAGGGGCAGTTGTAAGACCCCAATTTTGACCCTAAGATCCCTCATGCAACTTCATCATATGCATTAGCATTAGGATCATACCTTGGCATTAAACTTACCCCTTTTTCATTGGGTTTGTTTTGGGAGAGATCACCAAGCATCATGTGGTTGTATCATACTTGTATATTATCTTTTTACTAATCAAAATACCAAAAATATGTCTTTGTATTTGCCTAACTCTTTTTGTAGGAAGGGCATGATCCCCATTGATTTCTCAAGTTCATATCTATGGTTTAAGACCGTCATGGCTAAGAACATAACCAAGGATTAATCCACTATGTTCCAAAGCATCATATATGAGTCCCAATGATCTTTGCATGTTATATTGATCAAGTATTCTTCAAGAGTTTGGAGTTGGTTTGCCTTGGAAACCCTAGTTTGTCTAGGTATCTTGAGTAACTTCTTCAACAAGCTACCTCACCAATTTATCAAATTTCTCCAGGGACACTTCAAAATTCATCATCGTATGCATATATGATCTACCATGAGCCTAAAAAGTCAAGAGAATTGAAAGTTAGCAACTTGGTTGATGGTGGTTGGCCAGATGAATTCATCTAATCAAAACTAGGTCTCTCTAGACCCTATCTCCTACAATTTTCACCATATTAAAATGATTCCAAAATAAAAGTTACTCTAAATGACATTCTAAACAACTTTAATTTTGAGACCTGGGGCTAGTTTTTCTTGGAAAATCATTTTCTATGTTGAAACATTATAGGTCATTTTGTCTAAACCCTAATTTGAAAGTCAACTTCCCATGACCATAACTTACTCAATTTTTATGAGATTAAAGATTTCCAAGTTTCACAATCAAATTCAAGAGGTCTACATAAACTTTGATGTTTAGAGTGAAATATAAATCAACTTTTATGAGCATGGGATATGAGGATAGATTATAGGTCATTTTTTACCTATACCATTGAACAACTGATTTTCGTCAACTTCAAAAATGCATAACTCTATCATTCTAAATCAAAATGATATGAAATTGTTGACCATTTTGAATTTATTTTAAATAGATACAACTTTGATGAAGACACTTTTCTCATTTTGAGGTATATGACTTAACACTTAGAAAATGTTTCAACATGTTGAAATTTCCAAACTTCCACCTCAAAATTCACTTTGATCCAAGTTACAAATAGAAAGGTGTTCAACATAAGAGTTGTTCCCCTTGATCTAAGCTTTAAAAAGAGTCCTATTTCATCATTTTTGGACAAAGTTTGATAGGGATGCGCATGGTTTTAACAGGCCTGCATCAAGTGGAAAAATCAAATGTTCAAAACATCACATAGCATTGCCTTGCCATTCAAGCTTCATTTCAATGTCATTTCAGATGCATTTGGACCTAAATAGATTGCTTCATCTAGAAGAAAATTAAAGTGTGCAAATAACATTCCCAATTGCTATAAATACAAGCCCTCTTAGCTCATTTGGACAAACCTTTGTGCGCCAGCTTTGCCCCCATCTCTTCAAACCCTCACAATTCAAAGGAAAACCTGAGAATTTTCAATTGAAAATTGAGTTTGAATCTCACTGTTTGGAGATTCAAAAACTCCATGATCCAAAGCTTTGTACCAATCTAACACCACTTCTATAAGCTTCCTAAGTGTGATCAAGCAAGGATTGAAGCAAGCAAGATCGAGTTCTGCAAAAAATTGAAGGTATTTTCTAGAAATCTTGTTCTCTTCGATTCTCACTCAATTCACATCAATTCTCTTAGATCTTTGGTTGTCTGAAGTCCTACCAATGTAGGCAAGAAGATTGAGTTGCTTTGAGGTCAAATCGAAGCAACTCAGTTGACGCACCTCAAATTCTAACTCCTCATATCTTTCTATATATTTGGAGTTAGTTAAAATTAAGGTCAGATTCTTGCTCTACGCCATTTTTTCTTTCAGATCATGTCCTCCTTTTTTCATTTATGTGATGGTGATGACTGAACCAGTCTGGTGAAGCTCGCCTGAGAAGGTGACCGGAGTTTTAGTGCCGGTGATGTGCTGGACAGGTTCAGAGCCGTTGATCCCATTCAAATTTTTTTAATCTCATGCATTGCTTGTAATTACAACTTGTGTTACGCGTTGACTAGTGCCAATGGTGGAAAGCGCGCTGATGGCCACTTGATCTGCCACCTCAATTAATGAGGGAGATCAAGTGGTTCACGTTTTTTTGTATTTTCTAAATTTCTTTTTATTCCTTTGATTTTCATTAATTCATATTAATTTTAATATTGATCTAAAAAATATGAGAGTTTCACCAAATTTTTTTAAATAAAATCCTCTTTCATATTTTGAATTAAATTATTTTTTGGATCATTATTAATATTTTTCATGATTTAATTGATTTTGTGATTATTTTTAATTGTTTAAAAATACTTTTAAGTTTCCAAAAATTCTAAAAAAAATTCTCCTAGGTCCTTTGACCTTGTTTGACCTATGATAAATATCATAGCCATTTCTTTGGTGTTTTGATGAGGTTTTAGGAATTTGATAAACCATATTTAATTTAATGCATTATTTTTAGTATTTTAAATTGAATAAATGCCAAGTAATTATGTTCAGCCATTTTGACGGTCTTTGTAAGTTTAACTTGTGTTGTTGGGCCTTGGTCAAGGTAGATTTGACTTTGCTAGGTTAAGATCATTGCATTTAGGGGATTGATGGAATGTATATTCCATCTCCCAAAATTAATGAATGATCTTAATTTGGTAAAAATCCTCCCTTGTCCAATTTAAGTTTTGATCCGTTCCCCTCCCTCTTCATCTAATTTCCCTTCTTCATGCATCCATCTTATATGACCCATGATATCTCTATATCCTAAGGCTAGTTTATTTGCAAAATCAACATAAGTAGGGATGAGATTAGGCCACAACTTTTGCATATTCTTTTTGTGTGTGGTACGTTTCATGAGCATAGTCAATTATACTATGTCTCTAACATTAATTAACACCAAAATTCTATTGCCCAGCCTCAAATAGTTGTGACTTCTATATAAGTCCAATTACGATTGCTTAACATAACGCTAAATTTTGACATAAAAGGCATAGCATTCTAGTTAGTGAGATTGTAAGTCTCCCCTCTTTCATGGTATTATGTGGAAACTTGGACTTTTTTCCCTCCTTTGGAAGATGTCTTGGTTCAAGGATCCATGCTTGTGATAAGTGAGTTAAGTGTTCTAACTCATTAACAACTAACAATTAATTTCAAGTAATTTAGTTTAATGCACTTTATTTTTTAAGCCTTATTCATTTGACATTATTCATACCATTCTAATTGTTTATGTTAATGTCATCTTCACTTTGTCCACTTGGACCATATTGTGTGATGTATCTTGTTTGCGTATATTGTGTTTGTTTGTGTGGTCTTTGACCATTAATGTACTTAATAAGAACAAAAACCCTAAAAAATATCTTGTGTGGACTATTGGTTTGATTTGAGACAATACCAACTTTCATGTAACCAAGCGCTTGCAATTTGAAACTTTATCTGATACATCATTAAAGATCCCTTTGAGTTCATCTGCAACATGATCATTGTGAAGTTGTTACTTTGAACCTGTGACTTGTGGAATTTATCTGCTACATGGGAAAATTTGAAGAAGATCATGAAGTTGCTAAGCTTGGATGTGGCTATCTTTATTTGATGCCTTGCTCTTCAAGTTGATATATTATGCATTGTTTGTTGCTTGATTCTAATGTCCAAGGGAATTTGGGTTTCTATATGACATTCTTGTCTATTGGATTGCATCCCATTAGTCAGATCTTTTCAACTCTCAACTTTTAAATTTGTTCTTAGGATTAGTATCTTCATCTCCTCCCCATTTCTTTAATTTCAAAATCTCTCCATTCTTTCAAAACTTCTTGGTTTGTGTTTGTTTAGTTTCTAAACTTACACCATCTTACAAACTAGAAACTTTGGCCTTATGCCATTGCATTTTCAAACTTCTTTTCTTAATCAAACTTGTAAATATATTTAATTATACTTGACTTAAAACATTCAAAAAATCCAAAAAGAACTAACTCATTCAAACCGTTTTAGGCCTTTGTGCCTTCCAAACTTAAATTTTTGTTAAAAGCAATGCACTCACTTTGAAATTGATACCACGAACTACGAAGTTTTGATCCCTCATTTTTATGTTGGTACGTAGGCACAAGTCCGAAGTTCTTGTCAAACATAAAAATATAATAAATCAATTCTTTTCTCATCCCCCATTCTATTTATTTGTAAACATCATTTTGTACAAAATACATATGCACACAAGAAAGGGTTCCCTAGGAGTACGTAGGACACTTTGGTTGCTAACACCTTCCCTATGTGTAACCAACCCCCTTACCTGTAATCTCTGGCATTTTATTAGTTTTGATTTGAAAACTTCTTATTTTTGGGTTTTGTTCGTACTTTTTCCTTTTCCCTTGGAAACAATAAAAGCGTGGTGGCGACTCTGGTTTTATTGATGTCTTGTTTATCCATAGCTTGATGATCATGAATATACCGCTACAGAAATCAAGTGGCAACTCTGCTGGAGAGTAGTCTCCAGTGGGTTTAGCCTACTTTTTTGTGTGTATATAATTGTATATATTTGATGTATGTATATTTGTTTGTATGATATAATCTGCTTGTTATGCTTGGTGATCTCTGAGTGGTGAGATAAGTTCTAACCCGAACTTGAGTGCAATTAAGATACGAGGATGGTATAGTCATGTTCGACTTGTGTGGAGTAGTCCTTAACAAGTTGGCTTGAGATCCATCTGCTCAGTAGAGACCCTTTTGAATTTGGAAATGTCACACAAGTATTTCTGGTTAGGAATTACTATCTCTAATTTGGGGTCCGAGAAGCTGAGGAGCGTAGAACATTTACCCCTCTTGGCCTATTTAGAACGTAGTGCGGAGACTGTTCAGACGATACTACACTCAGACGATTTCTCTTGAGATTATTATGGGTCGATGAGTCAATTATCTTAACTTGTAATATCCGATAGATGGAATTATAACCCTGGGAACTTTTTTAGAACATGATCTACAGGTTTTTATCCTTAGTTCACTCCTTTGGGATGGTTCTACCTATACTCCATGCTCTTGACTTATAACAAACCCTTGATTCTTGGTTGATACAGTCAAGTCCTGTCAATTTCAATGGAGCTTGGGTGTTGATAAGGTGTAAACCATAATCCACCAAAATCGATGATTGATCTTGACAATGACTTGATTCATTCCTTGACCTTTGTTTGTTTTCCTTGTGTGTGATCCCTTATTTGTGATTGTTGCATTCATGCATACATGCACATCATAACATTCTGAAGGAGAATTTCCATCCAAGGCGCAGCGGAATTTAAAATTTTCTCCATTTAGTGATCCTTACGAATGGGCATGATCAGTGGTAGAATCGTTACCTCTTGTGGCGATTCAAACCTTTGGTGCAGATCTCTGATAATGATCAAAACCTTTGATACAGATCCACGGGGCGATCACGAACGTTGAACGATGACAACGTCTCTACTCAGTCCACACGAACGGATTCCTTCAATCGCAGTGCTAGCTGTTATGAATGAAGGCTTTGAGTGAGAGAGAGATACGAAATTCCAACTCTTCAGTTGTGTTTTCTGTCTCAGTGAGTTACAATGCTTCTACCCAAGGGGTTCTATTTATAGAACCACTTGTGTAGGCTTCAAGGCAAAAAGCCCACTTAAGTGCATTTTGGCCCATATCTCATAATATGCCAAAATCACTTAAGTATTTGGTACATTACCATATTTCGTATTCTACTTAAGTACACCGTACCTTACGATGTTCCTTAATTATTCTATCTCTCATCAATCCGTCCTTTGTGTGTGACCCTATAGGTTTTCGCGACGTTGGCAATTATATTAAATCACGCATTTAACATAATAAACAGTGAGCGGTATCTAGCAACACATCACTGCTACCCAAGTCACGAAAATGTCATGTGATCTGACAAAACCTCCTGTGATAATAATTATGTGTATAATTACCCCTTTGCCCTTATGTCTATATTGAACACAAGGTATAGACCGTGTCACCCTTGTTCAGTTCAATATTGGGCCCATAGACATTTATCCTGTTACGCAGGATTGGCAAATTCCATCTAGGACACTCATGTCCCTCAGCATGCTTCGTGGAGTACTCATCAACTGTCTTTATGGTTATCCAGTTACGGACAACGTTGGATCAGCAATAAAGCACTCGACTCTACATCTAGGATCCATAGTGGTTTCAGGTCGAAGAGTGGTATACACTATTATCACCATGAGAATAACGTATGACACTTTTGCATAACGTTGGATCGAGCTTTTGATCTTATTTTGAAATGGTTATCGGATGTTCGTTTTAATTCTTGTATTAATAGGTTGACTAAAGAAATAAAGAAATAAATATTATACACTTTATGGGAGAGGGGTACATTTGTTATGAATGGGGATTGTTCATGGCAAACAAACAATAAAAATATCTGCCTCATACATCATACAAGTAGGCAACAGTTATCAATCAGATCGGATAAATAAACAATATATAATCAAACCAAAGAATCAAATAATGGAGCATTTAAACAATGCATGGGAGTATGAACATGTTAAATAATCAAGCAATAGAAAGTATGAATGAGAGAAACAAGTATAAAAGATAACAGATGAATCAAACAGATGAAAATATGCACACGAAGGGTCCACTGAATAATTTAATCAGGAAATGAGGTAAGGACCAAATAAAATCAAGGTAAAAGGCCTCTAATACATGGCATATGAGATGAACAAGGGAGTATCAAAATATCTCTTCAATTGCCATAAGTAATCCCTAAGTCAAACATCGATCATAAAGAAGTCAACTGCAAATTCAAGTCAACTTAAAAAATAACAAATAAATAGCAAATTAATCAAGAAAATTATGAAAAATTAAAATAAATGAGGTGGGGTCAGGGAATCGTCATCCCCCAAAAATATTTTAAAAATAACGAAAATTGGTACATAAATTAATTAAAATAAAACAGAGGTCAAACCAAAAGTCAATTAATGAGACTAGGTTAGAAATGAATCAAGAATAAATAGTAAATTAATCAAGAAAATTATGAAAAATTAAACCAAATAAGATGGGGTCAGGACATCATCATCCCCCAAAAATATTTTAAAAATAATGAAAATTGGCACGTGAATTAATTAAAACAAAACATAGGTCAAACCAAAAGTCAATTAATAAGAATAGGTTAGAAATAAATCAAGAATAAATAGTAAACTAATCAAGAAAATTATAAAAAATTAAATAAATAAGGTGGGGTCAGGACATCATCATCCCCCAAAAAGATTTTTAAAATAATGAAAATTGGCACGTGAATTAATTAAAACAAAACATAGGTCAAACCAAAAGTCAATTAATAAGACTAGGTTAGAAATAAATCAAGAATAAATAGTAAATTAATCAACAAAATTATGAAAAATAAAACTAAATAAGGTGGGTTCAGAACATCATCATCCCCCAAAAATATTTTAAAAATAATGAAAATTGGTACGTGAATTAATTAAAATAAAATAGAAGTCAAATTAAAAGTCAACCAACCAAACTAGGTCAAAAATAAATCCAAAAATAAATCCAAAATAAAATTCCAAGAAAAGGTCAGGTTGACCATGAGACAGTGGTCAACCTTCATCCCAAAAATCAAATGCTAACAATAATTTTAAATCATAAAAATAAAACTAATAAAAAAAGTGTGTTAAAATGGACCATTTAGAATAAATAATTAAAATAAAATAGTAATATTAAAAAAATACGAAAATAAAAATTATATAAAATTAAATAAAACTTTAAGAAAAGTGAAAAATATTTTTGGGTAATTTTATGGACGAAAAAAATATTTTAAATAAGAAAAAGAAATATGAAAATGGAAGGATTAATGGTGATGAACATGGTAAGCAAGCGTAGATATATCAAAACATGGCCATGGAAGAGATGATTACCTAATGGAAAATAGAAGTGGAATGGAATCTGATATGCGATGAAACTTTGCCTCCTTGCCACGAAATTCCAATGCTCCTTTAGGGATAGGGTTTCAGCTTCTTAAATAGGGTGGATTAGGTGTTCTCATGGGCTTTTTAATAAGTGATTTATCCATAAGAATAAAAGTGTGAAGTGAGGTGTAAAATGTTGTTATTTTGGGCCAAACTTAAGTGAATGGATGTCCAATGCATGTCCAAAAGAGGTAAAAAAAACGTGACTGGTTTGTGTAGCATGCTTAGAAAATCTGATTGGGTCAGCCAGACCCAAAATCTGCCTAGAAAATCAAGTCATGGTGCCCACTTTAAATGAATGTATCTCTCAAACCATGGATCCAAATGAGATGACTCCAAAAGGATGTGAAAGATGACATGGCAAGGTACAATTATTGTGAAGAAAGTATTTTCAAATAATGCCTTGAAGTGCAAGAAAACTGGCCAAGAAGTCTTGACAAATTTTGATGATTTTGGACTTAGAAATTTTTCTAGGTGTCCTAAAAAAATGTCTCACTTTGACTAAGCATAACTTTCTCAAATCTAATCAAAATAGAGCAAACTTTATATCTCTAGAAATCTTGGAACAAGAGGAACAACTTTCATGTTGGAGAAATTTTCAAATGGAGCTTTTATCTTGATGCAAAATGGGCTTAAAGTGAGTGCAACGATCATGAAAACTTGCCCTAAATGGAAAGTCAACCATTTCCAAATTAAGTAACTTTTCCAATTCCTGATTAAATGATGAATCCATGATCCAACCTTGATCAAATTTCACATGTAGGATCCCCTAGGCATGGATTTTGAGATTCCACGCTCAAAATGCCAGGAGTTGACTTTTCTGCCCCACAGTTGACTCTTCCTAAACTGTCTGATTCCCGATTCCATTGATCAATTGAAGCACTTCTAGCTCAAATAAAGAGCTGATTTTTGTATATAGACCCTTGTGGACATATGGAGGGCCATGGAAAAGAGTTTCACCCAAAGAATCAGAAATAAACTGATTTTATACCAAACCCTAGTTTTAGGGCAAAATGATCAGGAACTGATTGCACTCTCTAATCATGACATGGATGAGCTCCTCTACTTCCAACCAAACATTTCCTGTTGCAGGTAGCCATGAAACCCTAATTTCTGATTAAATCCAGATGAACACTCTGATAGCTTTGAATCCTTCACTAATGAACTGAGGACCATAATAAGATACTTGGACCCCCCGAGACCCTTGAGACTTGTATACTTAGAAAATGAAGTCCAATTCTCAATCTTACTTTGTGTGGGCTCCTTCTGTTAAGGAGTGATCAATCAAAACCTGATCTCCATGTCACTAATGCAGTATGCAATGAGTATGACCTAATATGATGCTAATGAAGTGTAAAACATATTCCCATGCTTCCAGGAAAAATGAAGGGTAAATTTTGGGGTATTACAGTTGCCCCTATTCAATCAACTAGAAACCCGAAAGGAAGATATCAACGGCTTTCGCACTTAAGAGGTATCAAGTGATTGAATACGATAAAAGCCCGAAAGTTTACACTAAAGTGAAAAAATGAAGTAACAATGCCTGTCAGAATCGGCCAAGAGGTGGTCTTGAAAAAGAACTCGTCTGTTACGGTGAGAGTCGCTCTGAACACCGAAACAAGGAATGTTAGCCTGAATTCCAAAATAAATGGTAACACAAAAATAACCATGGCGTGAATACCGCTCATCAACCTGAATACTGCAAATGACTTCGATCTGAGCATCAGACGATACTTGATTATCAAACATCGATCTGAACACCGGGAAACTGGCCTGAATGCCACTACGGTCTGAATACTGGAAAACTGGCCTGAATGCCACAAGTTGCATCGACCTGAATGTCGGAAACTTCTTCGATCTGAACATCGGAAAACTGGCATGAATGCCACTTCGGTCTGAATACCGGAAAACTGGCCTGAATGCCACAAGTTCCGTCGACCTGAACGTCGGAAACTTCTTCGATCTGAACATCGGAAAACTGGCCTGAATGCCACTTCGGTCTGAATACCGGGAAACTTGCCTGAGTGCCACTTCGGTCTGAATACTGGAAAACTGGCCTGAATGCCACAAGTTGCGTCGACCTGAACGTTGGAAACTTCTTCGATCTGAACATCGGAAAACTGGCCTGAATGCCACTTCGGTCTGAATACCGGAAACTTGGCCTGAATGCCACAAGTTGCGTCGACCTGAACGTCGGAAACTTCTTCGATCTGAACATCGGAAAACTGGCCTGAAGGCCACTTCGGTCTGAATACCGGAAACTTTCATGCCTGTCAGCATCGGTAGAAATAGGGAAAATGATAATTGAGGCGGCGCGTGGGCCAACGGCCCCTGCTGGGAATGATAAAGATAAGTCATGAACAATCTTCAGTCTGAGTACTGGAAACAACTTCTAGCTTATCACTTGGGATACCGAGAATGCCTTATGCCTTACATGCGTATGTTTGAATTTTTCAATGGCGTAAAGCTCCATGAAAATGGAAATGCTACGCAATTTGGGAGGATGCAATGCAATATGATTCTACATGCAGGGATGTGAAATGCTTGATTAGAGAGAATGCCAAGCTAAGGCAAGGAATTCTGCTGGGGAAATGATTACCATCTTCTGGACCCTGGCAAGGCTGTTGGAGATGCACAGCACAAAGAACTCTGTGGGGAAATGACCCGCCACACGGTGTTCTGGCAAATAACAAAATACCGAGGCTCTGACTGGGGAGAGAATGACACTGAAAACTTGTTGCTAAGGAAAGCGATAGTGGTTCTGGCAACCATAATCTGCGAGAGAGACGACTCAGCAGGGGAAGCAAACACCGATACAGTACCGAGATTCTGCTTCAAGGAAAGAGACCATGGGTCTAGCGTCGAGATCATCGATCTGGCATCGAACTCTGAGGAGCAGCCACTTCTGCTGGGAAGATACAGTCTGGCACTGTCAACTCCGCTGGGGATATACAGTCAGACACTGTCAACTCCGCTGGGGATATAGAGTCAGACACTGTCGACTCTACTGGTGAATGTATAATCTGAAACAAATGCTTGGGGAAGTACATCAGTGAGAGCCTGCTGGGGATTGAAGAATCCAACACTCGGACCCGCTCTGCAGGGATAAGATACCAAATTTCAACTGTTGAGGAAAAACATCTGCGATCATCTGCTGGGAATCTTAAGGAAATGCCCCGAGTGTACCTGTTCTGAATAGACGATCCAAAGCACTTAAAATTTTCAGCAATTTTAAATGTTTATTAAGCATGTACCTCTAAAACTCTTATGTTTCATGATGCAATGTTTATCAAAAATTCGGACGTCATTTTTGCAAACAAAACAGTAAAATGAAAATGAAAACAGAGATATACTGAATAACATGATTTTATTGATTGAGTGGCCTCTGAATAGGTATTTACATCAGGAAGCAATCCCTGGAAAGAGGTAATTGCACAACTGATAAAAACAGAAATTAATCTAATGGCAATGTGAAATGGATTTCTATCGGGTTCCAATTCTGCTATAATTCGCTCATCTTCAAGATCCTCCAGATGATCAGCTTTCTGAAAAAGGTGATTGGACTGTTTCTTATCCTTCGGAAGTTTCCGGTTATCGACACGAGATGATATTCAGAACTACTCAGAATGCAGCCATTCGCTTAATCCCTAACTTTTGCCTAGATCGCCCTTTCGGGTTTTCAATCCACCGGGATACCCATTTTTGCCTAGCCCTTTCAGGTTTTCAACTTACCGGGTGTACAATCTTTTCATTTTTTAATCCCTAACTTTTTCCCGAACCTTTTTCATTTTCTTGGTTCGCCGGGATGCCCATTTTTTGCCTGGACTATTCTTTTTATTGTCCAGCAGGTCTATTTTATGCGAAGTATTTTTTTAACTGCGTCTGAGTTCACAGGGGAAGTGAAGTTTTCACCATCCATAGTTGCAAGCATTAAGGATCCACCATCAAAAACCTTGGTGACAATATACGGTCCATCATAGTTAGGAGTCCACTTACCCCTATGATCTGTGTGAGGAGGAAGGATCCTTTTCAACACCAAATCTCTGACTTGGAAGGATCGAGGATGCACTTTTTGATTAAAGGCTCTCTTCATCCGACTTTGATACAACTGCCCATGACAAATGGCTGCCATTCGCTTCTCTTTGATAAGACTCAACTCAGTGAACCTTGTCCGAATCGATTCAGCTTCGTCTAACTTGACATCCAACAGACTCTTAGAGAAGGAATATTCACTTCAACAGGTAGGACTGCTTCCATACCATACACAAGGGAATAAGGGGTTGCCCCGGTCGATGTACGCACTTAAGTACGGTACCCATGTAAGGTGAAGGGTAACATCTCATGCCAATCTCTGTACGTAACGACCATCTTCTGCACAATCTTCTTTATGTTCTTATTTGTTGCCTCAACAACACCATTCATCTTAGGACGATAAGGGGAAGAGTTGTGATGTTGAATGTTGAAGTTCTTGCATAACTCCTTCATCATTTTGTTATTGAGATTAGAACCATTATCAGTAATGATTCTTTCGGGAATCCCATAACGACAAATGATTTCTTTCTTGATGAATCGGGAAACCACATGTTTGATGACCTTCGCAAATGACGTTGCTTCGACCCACTTGGTGAAATAGTCGATGGCAACAAGGATGAAGCGATGCCCATTGGAATCAGTCGGCTCAATCTTTCCAATCATATCAATGCCCCACATAGCAAACGGCCACGGCGAAGACATCACATTTAGAGGATTTGGCGGCACATGCACCTTATCAGCATAAATCTGGAATTTATGACACTTCCGAGCATATTCGAAACAATCAGATTCCATGGTCATCTAGTAATAACCCGTTCTCAACAATTTCTTAGCCATTGCATGTCCGCCAGCATGAGTACCGAAGGAGCCTTCATGAAATTCCTGCATTAACATGTCTGCTTCGTGTCTATCCACGCATCTGAGCAAAACCATGTCGAAGTTCCTCTTATACAGCACATCATCTTTGTTTAAGAAGAAACTTCCTGCCAATCTTCTTAAAGTCTTTCTATCATTGTTGGATGCCCCTGCAGGGTACTCTTGATTCTTCAGAAAGCACTTGATGTCGTGATACCAGGGCTTGTCATCAACTAACGGTTCAGCAACAAACACATACGCGGCCCTATCAAGGCGCATAACATCGATCTTAGGAACATAGTTCCACCGAATCACCTTGATCATGGATGATAGAGTAGCAAGAGCATCTGCCATCTGGTTCTCATCACGAGGTATATGATACAGCCTTACTGTTGTGAAGAAAGTCAACAGTCTTCTCGTGTAGTCTCTATAGGGGACCAAATTAGGCTGGAGAGTATTCCAATCACCATTCACTTGATTGATCACTAGAGTTGAATCTCCAAAGATGTCCAGAGTCTTGATTCTCAAATCAATGGCTTGCTCAATACCCAAGATACATGCCTCATACTAGGCTTCATTATTAGTGCACTCAAAAGTCAGACGAGTGATGAAAGGCATGTGGGCACCTTTCGGAGTGGTAATGACAGCACCAATTCCACTTCCTTTGGCATTGACGGCCCCATCAAACATCAAAGTCCATTTTTCATCTGGATCAGGTCCCTCCTCAACAACTGGCTCTTCACAGTCTTTCATCTTGAGGAACATGATGTCTTCATCTGGAAAATCAAACTTCATCGACTCATAATCATCAATCGACTGCTGAGCAAGATATTCTGGCAGAATACTCCCATTGATGGCTTTCTGGGATGTATACTAGATGTCGTTCACTGTCAGTACCATTTGCCAATGAGCTACCCTTCTGGTGAGAGCTGGCTTCTCAAATATATACTTGACTAGATCCATTTTGGAGATCAGTAAGGTCGTGTGAGTCAGCATGTATTATCTCAATCGCTTAGCAGCCCATGCAAGTGCACAACATGTCTTTTCAAGCATTGAGTATCTCGACTCGCAATCTGTGAATTTTTTACTCAGGTAGTAGATGGCATGCTCTTTCCTACCTGCCTCGTCGTGTTGACCGAGAACACAACCCATGGAATTATCAAGTACTGTCAAATACATAATCAGCGATCTCCCTGGGACTGGAGGCATAAGGATTGGAGGATTCTGCAAATACTCTTTTATCTTCTCGAAAGCCCTTTGGCAATCATCATTCCACCTGATGGCCTGATCTTTTCTCAACAATTTGAATATTGGCTCATACGTGGCTGTTAGATGAGAGATGAACCTTGCAATGTAGTTCAACCTTCCTAAGAAACCACGGGCTTGTTTTTCTGTTCTTGGCTCAGGCATTTCTTGTATCGCTTTCACTTTGCCCGGGTCCACCTCAATCCCTTTTTCACTAACAATAAAACCCAGCAGTTTTCCAGATCTCACCCCGAAAGTACACTTGTTCGGATTAAGCCTCAGCTTGAATTTCCTCAAACGCTCAAACAGTTTCTGCACATTCACCAGATGTTCTTCTTCCGTCTGAGATTTGGCAATCATATCATCAACATAAACCTCGATTTCATGGTGAATCATATCATGGAAAAGAGTTACCATAGCTCGTTGATATGTTGCCCCAGCATTTTTCAGACCAAACGGCATCACCTTGTAGCAGAAGGTGCCCCATGGGGTTATGAAAGTTGTCTTCTCCATGTCTTCTGGTGCCATCTTAATTTGATTATAGCCAGAAAATCCATCCATGAAGGAGAATACCGAGAACTGAGTCGTGTTATCCACCAAAACGTCGATGTGAGGTAATGGGAAATCATCTTTAGGACTAGCTCTGTTCAGATCCCGGTAGTCATCACACATCCGTACCTTTCCATCCTTTTTAGGTACTGGAACGATATTTGCAACCCATGGCGGATAATTTGTAACCGCTAGAAACCCTGCATCCAACTGTTTTTGCACTTCTTCCTTTATCTTGACAGCCATCTCTGGTCTTGTTCTTCTGAGCTTCTGCTTGACCGGAGGACAATCCTCTTTGAGAGGAAAACGGTGTACCACAATATCTGTGTCAAGCCCTGGCATGTCCTGATAAGACCAAGCGAAGATGTCAACATACTCTTGCAGCAATTCAATCAGCCGCTTCTTCACATTGTCTTCCAAAGTATCCCCTATCTTGATTTCTCTCTTGGCGTCCTCGATGCCGAGATTAATCACTTCGACGGACTCTTGGTACGGTTGAATGACCCTTTCCTCCTGTTTTAATAACCTGGCAAGTTCTTCAGGGAGTTCACAGTCTTTATCACCCTCTTCTTCAGCTTGAAAGATTGGATTTTCAAAGTCGAAGTGAGCCATAGCAGAACTGTTATCAATAGGATCCGGTGGCGTGCATCCGCATGAGTGATGGTATGTGCTTATGAGTGTGAACAAGAAGTGGAAACTAAACAAAACATTGCCAAATGTATATATATATATATATATATATATATATATATATATATATTTTTTTTTTTTACTTTTGAAAACTGCAAAAATAGAAAGACGGAGAACAAAATATTTGAATGCAAAAAGACGTCCTTTATTTATGATAAAAAAATGCAGGTATCCACATAGATGAGCCCTACAATGAGTCATCACGCCCTGGGCGGAACGTAAGACTTGGATATGCATGAATAAACAAAGAAAATTACTCTTTAAGAAGAGTGACTTGGATAATCTCTTCAGAAGACCAGTTGCGGAGAACTTTACCCGGGACCCTTGGACGCACCCAGTTGTCAATGTCGCAATCACTATCCTCATCTTCTTTGTTGATTTCATAGATATTTGTAAATTCTTCAGCATCTTCAGGAAAGAGAAGATCAACATATGAATTCTCAACAACCCCTTCAACAACCCCTTCAACAGACCTTTGGGCAGATACCATCGTCAAGCAAGGCCTGGATACCCTGCTGCAGCTTCACACAACCCCCACTCTGTGTAACACAACCCAAATAACCGCTCCCACAACCGGGGAAAACATCTGCCTTTAGCAAGTATTCTTTGATTTCTAACAGCGGAGTCTTCAGCTTCAACACCTCCTTGACTAATTTGACTTCTCCTTCGACAATGTTAACATTCGCTCCACCATGCTGCGGGATAGGATTGTTAACAACATTAGGAGCCGGCGCAAAGTTAATGGCCTTTGAATCAATAAGGTCCTGAACTACGTGCTTAAAAGTTTTGCAGTTCTCAATAGTGTGGCCAGGTGCCCCAGATTGGAAATTACACCTAGCATTGGCGTCATAACCCACTAGAAGCCTGCCAACGGGAGAAGCCAAAGTGCGTAATTGCACAAGTTGCAAATGTTGAAGGTTGGGAAGCAACTGGGCATACGACATCGGAAGAGTGTTGAAATGCCTATCCATTATCATCTGCCTCTGTTGGTAAGTAGGCCTGTTACCCTGTTGTTGTTGGTATTGATTTTGTTGACGTTGAGGTTGTTGTTGTTGCACTGGTGCTGCACCCGGAATGGTCACTGCTGCAACATAAGGTTGTTGATGGTAATTCTGAAAGTTATTCCTCTGGTTACCCCTGTTCTGATAAGAAGATATGGCATTTGCAGCCCATTCTCTCTTCTTCTGTCCTTCTAAGAACGGCTTCTTTGACCCCGAAGATGATCCAACCCCATTTTGGATCTTACATGTCTTCAAGTAGTTCTTCACCCTCTCACCGGTAGAGACCACTTCAGTAAAATTCGAGGCGTTGCAACCCACCAGACGCTCCAAATAAGATCCAGGCAGTGTGTTTATAAACATGTTGGCCATCTCTTTTTCCAACATCGGAGGCTGAACATGGGAAGCCAACTCTCTCCAGCATTGAGCATACTCTTTGAAGCACCCGTTGCTCTTGAGAGACAGATTCTGGAGCTGAGTCATGTCAGGTGCCATATCTGCATTGTACTGATATTGCTTCACAAAGGCCTCAGCCAAGTCTCTCCAGCAGCGAATATGGGCTCTGTCCAGCCTCATATACCACTCCAAGGATGCCCTAGCTAGGTTGTCCTAGAAGTAGTACACGAGCAGCTTCTCATCATCAGAATACGCGATCATCTTGCGGAAGTAAGCTTGTACATGAGTCTTCGGGCAAGAGTTGCCATTGTACTTATCAAACACGGAGACTTTGAATTTTGGCGGAACTCGCACACGTGGGACCAGCCCCAAGTCAGCAACATCCACACCAAGAGCATTCTGCCCTTCCATAGCTTTCAACCTATCTTCCAGTCTCTGAAACATAGGGTCCATACCATGGCCCATGCCAAAGTCCTCCTGAAGCAGGGGGAATTAATTCTCCTGATCATCATGGATGGGTTGTTGACCAATGTTGCCATGTGGGATTGGGATAGGCCCCGGTCCATGGGTCCATTAGCCTCTCCAGCGGGAGGATCAGCCACAACCTCCGGTTGAGTAGTAGGGGGATTCCCCTGTACCAACAATCTAGTCTCCTACTGTCCCTGAGCCACTCCTTGGACCACTTTCATGAACTGATAAATATGAATCCTCATCTCAGCGAGCTCTGCTTGTAAACCTTCCATTTCTCTCTGTTGATTCCTTCGGGTACCGTATCGGTGAATGCCTGAGTCAGCTATCCTAATAATGGAATACCAAACAAGATGAGAACACTGTGGCGGTACCTGTTATGCAAGACATGCTAATGAATATGCAAATGCAATGACATGTTTATCAATTTCAAAGGGTATTCTACCCCTTGATTCCAGTCTCACATTAGATAAACAGTGTAAGAAAACCCCGACTAGAATCAAGAAGAAGATATAAACCCCTAGGAATAGATAAACATGATGCATGCAATGCTTATGATTTAATTTTTATATCAGAGGAACTTTAGAGTCTTATTTGCAAATTTTGGAAATATTAAACGTTTATCACATACGGAAATATCACGTCAATTAATATTTGGAAATGTTTTTACGCCAAAGAAGTACAGTCTTGGTAACCAAATACAATACAAGAGAGAAGGAAAATTAACATCCTATGTGTCCCTAGAAGAAATCGTCCAAAGCCCTCGAGGCCGGAAGATAAGTTGCACGAAGCCTCTTCACCTCCCTCTCATAGGCTGCCTCCATATCTGCCTTCTCTTTGGCGAGTCGATTATACTTCCTCTTCCAAAACTTGGAAGACTGAGGAAGTAGAGAAGTCAATGCATCATCAGGATCATCAATAACCCGGTGCTCAAGGAACTCTATCAAAGCATCCTTCTCTCTGATCTGCTGAAGCAACTCCTCTCGTTCACGGATCCAAGCACGCGAACGGTCTTCGTCTCTCAACTCCTCTACTCCTTGGCTAGGGAGGGTTAAAGGCCCAGCCACAACCAAAGGTGTGGGTCTTGGATACTCATAAGGCATGAGGTACTCGGAAGCTCTCCTCCTAACCCAAGAGGTATAGGGTTCCAAAGGGATACAGTTCTTCGGTCCTAGCTCCTTCCTTCCTTTATTATGGATCTTGCGCTAAGTGCGGACCATCCTGCCCTTCAAGCCTTGGGGATCTTTACCCTCTTGAAATAGCACACCCTCTAACAGAATGTTATTAGGTTTATCCTTTAGGGGGAACCCAAGCTGACGACGTGCCAAAATAGGGTTGTAGTTAATTCCACCGCATGTACCAAGAAGAGGTACATTGGAGAATTCACCACAAGAGTCGATAATCTGCACACCATCATATACACGGTTGTTCCAAAAGATATCATCATTAGTGAGAGACATAAGTCTCGTGGACCACCGTAGACATCCTTTGTTCTCCTTGAAGACGAGCGCCTGAGGCAAGTGCGAAATAAACCACTTGTACAACAGAGGCAAACAACACACAATGGTACCACCGCCCTTTGCATTCCTCATATGCAAAGAGAAATAAGTGTCACCCAACAGAGTAGGAACGGGATTAAGAATAGAGAAAATCCTAATGGCGTTCACATCTACAAACTTGTCGATGTTGGGGAATAACACTAGCCCATAGATGAGAAGTACAAATATGGCCTCAAAGGCGTCCTCACTCATGGCCTTCTCAAACATAGTAGCTTGATCAATGAGGAAATCAGACGGGTTACCTTGAATTCAACCTTTGGTAGTCATATGAGCACCAATAATAGATTCATCTATACGCAACAGATCAGCAATCTCTTGAGAAGAAGGAACTCTCTCCAAGCCACTGAACGGCAACTGGTCTAGGATAGGTATGCCCCCAAGATAGGCATACTCCTCAAGCGTGGGCCAAAGCTGGAAATCCGGAAAAGTGAAGCAACGGTACAAGGGATCATAGAACTGCACCAACACACTCATTAGACCTTCATCCACTTGAGTAGCCAGAATAGACAGAAGTTTCCCCTGACGAGCCTTGAATTCCAAGGGATCTAATACATAGGATGTCAAACTCCTTAACTCTTTCAAGTAGGGTTGTCTGAAACTGTACTTCTTCGTATTCCTTCTTTGCTTATCCATGTCTGAAAATTTGCAAATAGACCTCTTAAGTTCCTTGAAAATTTTCTCATTGTTGATGATATGGATGTGTATGAATGCATGAATGCATGGATGCAACAATCACACTCAAGGATCAAGCAAATCACACCATACAAAGGTCATGGGATGGATCAAGTTATCCTTAATATCAATCATCCATTTTGGTGGATTATGGTTTACACCTTATCAACACCCAAGTTCCATTGATATTAAGGATACACAAGAATGGATCAACCACGAATCAAGGGTTTGTTGCGAGTCGCGAGCATGGAGTCTTGGTTAAGAACCACCCAAAGGGAGTGTACTATGGTTAAACCTGACAATCATGTTCTACAAGAGGTTCCCATAGTCATCATCCCATCTTTCATATATTATCGGATAAACGACTACTCGTATTCCAAAAATATTCTCAAGAGAGACTCTTATGAGTGTAGTATCGCGTAACAATCGTATCAAATCTTACACTTGAACGATCTTCGCACTACGTCCTAAAAATAGGCCAAGATGGGCGTGGTAAACTAAGGTCCTTGGCTTCTAAGGCGTATATTGGAAAGAGTAATGCCTAACCACGACTACTCGTGTGACATTATTGATCCCAACATAACGTCCACCAAGTCAATGGGCTTGCAAGTCAACTTGCTAAGGAATAACTCCACACAAGTCAACAAGACTATGCCATTCTCCTATTCTATGTGCACTCGAGTTCGGGTATAGAACTCATTTCACGAAGATCACCAAGCATACAAGGAATTAATATTCAAACAATTCAATCATTACATACAATATAGTAATCCCAAATTGCACAAAAATATGTCACAAAGCAATATACCATACAAAACAACAAATATGAAAAGTAGGCAAAACCCACTAGGCAAATGATAGTCCCTAGCAGAGTCGTCACTTTTCTGTAGCGGGGTATTTGTTACCATTAGAGATATTGACTAAATCCAAGGTAAACCATACAAGTCGGGTCGCCACCGCACTTCTATTTATCCAAAGGAATGGTTAGAAAGCGAACAAAAACCTAAAAGTTTTATCGAATCAAAAACTAGTAAAAATGTCAGATATCTGGATAAGGGGGTTGGTTATGCAATGGGAAGGTTTTAAGCACCCCAAAACATCCTAGGTACTCCTAGGGAGCCTTTTTCATAAGTGTTGTTCTAGTCTAAAGGGTGTAGGTATATCTAAAGTACTATTTACTAAAAGGAAGCTTAAAATAAAATGACTCGCAAGGATGTCGCATCCACTGCCTACGTATCTCATCTGAGTATGAGAATCAGAGTCTTCGTAGCTCGGCTACCTATGGGTTAAAGAGAAGTGTGCTCGGTAAGACGTCGCGTCTTATGCCTACGTATCTCATCTGGAATGAGAATCAGAGAAAAACGTTGTTCGGCTAACTAGGGGTTAAGGATTGCCATCTGAACATGAACTTACAAATAAGGACACCAGTTGTGTCAAAGGAGGGTGAGCAGTGTGTTCAACGTCCTAGCAGTAGGTGTCGCAGCTCGCTGAATCGAGTCTTAGGCAGTTACCTCTTTGTAATAGAACGGACTGACATGCCACAAGATTGGAGACGCACGGAAGGTCTAAAAGTGGGGAAGCTCTGCTCTAGAGTTGTCATGCAATATGGACCTATGTGTTAGGATTTACAAAGGGGAAAATCTACCTAATGTTAGCATGCAAAGAATAAGGGAATTCTACCTATGTTATCATATAAAGGGTTCTACCTAATGGGTGCTACCTAAACGGAACAAGAGTCGACAAATGGAGCGCGAAGAGGAGTTACGGATAAGGGTAGATGGCGATGCCGGAGGAAATCGACTTACAGGTAGATGGCGATGCCGTAGGAAATCGACTTACAAAAGGATGGATGAATGCGTGCTGGTTCTGTTAAGTTTTGAAAATGATTACTCGACGTTGGATCGAGCTTTTGATCTTATTTTGAAATGGTTATCGGATGTTCGTTTTAATTCTTGTATTAACAGGTGACTAAAGAAATAAAGAAATAAATATTATACACTTTATGGGAAAGGGGTACATTTGTTCTGAAGGGGATTGTTCATGGCAAACAAACAATAAAAATATATGCCTCATACATCATACAAGTAGGCAACAATTATCAATCAGATCGGATAAATAAACAATATATAATCAAACCAAAGAATCAAATAATTGAGCATTTAAACAATGCATGGGATTATGAACATGTTAAATAATCAAGCAATAGAAAGCATGAATGAGAGAAACAAGTATAAAAGATAACAGATGAATCAAACAGATGAAAATATGCACACGAAGGGTCCACTGAATAATTTAATCAGGAAATGAGGTAAGGACCAAATAAAATCAAGGTAAAAGGCCTCTAATACATGGCATATGATATGAACAAGGGAGGATCAAAAGATCTCTTCAATTGCCATAAGCAATCCCTAAGTCAAACATCAATCATAAAGAAGTCAACTGCAAATTCAAGTCAACTTAAAAAATAACAAATAAATAGCAAATTAATCAAGAAAATCATGAAAAATTAAACTAAAATAGGTGGGTCAGGACATCATCATCCCCTAAAAAGTTTTTAAAAATAACGAAACTTGTTACATAAATTAATTAAAATAAAACAGAGGTCAAACCAAAAGTCAATTGATGAGACTAGGTTAGAAATAAATCAAGAATAAATAGTAAATTAATCAAGAAAATTATGAAAAATTAAACTAAATAAGGTGGGGTTAGGACATCATCATCCCCCAAAAAGATTTTAAAAATAATGAAAATTGGCACGTGAATTAATTAAAACAAAACATAGGTCAAACCAAAAGTCAATTAATAAGACTAGGTTAGAAATAAATCAAGAATAAATAGTAATATAATCAATAAAATTATGAAAAATAAAACTAAATAAGGTGGGTTCAGGACATCATCATCCCCCAAAAATATTTTAAAAATAATGAAAATTGGCACGTGAATTAATTAAAACAAAACATAGGTCAAACCAAAAGTCAATTAATAAGACTAGGTTAGAAATAAATCAAGAATAAATAGTAAATTAATCAACAAAATTATGAAAAATTAAACTAAATAAAATCGGGTTAGGAAATCATCATCCCCCAAAGAGATTATAAAAATAATGAAAATTGGTACGTGAATTAATTAAAATAAAATAGGAGTCAAATTAAAAGTCAACCAACCAAACTAGGTAAAAAATAAATCCAAAATAAATTGAAAATGTGAAATAAAATTCCAAGAAAAGGTCGGATTGACCATGAGACAGTGGTCAACCTTCATCCCAAAAATCAAATGCTAACAATAGTTTTAAGTCATAAAAATAAAATCAATAAAAAAAGTGTGTTAAAATGGACCATTTAGAATAAATAATTAAAATAAAATATTAATATTAAAAAAACACGAAAATAAAAATTATATAAAATTAAATAAAACGTTAAGAAAAGTGAAAAATATTTTTGGGTAATTTTATGGACGAAGAAAATATTTTAAATAGGAAAAAGAAATATGAAAATGGAAGGATTAATGGTGATGAACATGGTAAGCAAGCGTAGATATATCAAAACATGGCCATGGAAGAGATGATTACCTAATGGAAAATAGAAGTAGAATGGAATCTGATATTTGATGAAGCTTTGCCTCCTTGCCACGAAATTCCAATGCTCCTTTAGGGTTAGGGTTTCAGCTTCTTAAATAGGGTGGATTAGGTGTTCTCATGGGCTTTTTAATAAGTGATTTATCCATAAGAATAAAAGTGTGAAGTGAGGTGTAAAATGTTGTTATTTTGGGCCAAACTTAAGTGAATGGATGTCCAATGCATGGCCAATAGAGGTAAAAAATGTGACTGGTTTGTGCAGCATGCTTAGAAAATCTAATTGGGCCAGCCAGGCCCAAAATCTGCCTAGAAAATCAAGTCATGGTGCCCACTTTAAATGAATGTATCTCTAAAACCATGGATCCAAATGAGATGATTCCAAAAGGATGTGAAATAGGACATGGCAAGGTACAATTTTTGTGAAGAAAGTATTTTCAAATAATGCCTTGAAGTGCAAAAAAACTGGCCAAGAAGTCTTGACAAATTTTGAAGATTTTGGACTTAGAAATTTTTCTAAGTGTCCTAAACAAATGTCTCACTTTGACTAAGCATAACTTTCTCAATTCTAATCCAAATGGAGCCAACTTTATATCTCTAGAAATCTTGGAACAAGAGGAACAACTTTCATGTTGGAGAAATTTTCAAATGGAGCTTTTATCTTGATGTAAAATGGGCTTAAAGTGAGTGCAACGATCATGAAAACTTGCCCTAAATGGAAAGTCAACCATTTCCAAATTAAGTAACTTTTCCAATTCCTGATTAAATGATGAATCCATGATCCAACCTTGATCAAATTTCACATGTAGGATCCCCTAGGCATGGATTTCTAAATTAAGTAACTTTTCAAATTCTTGATTAAATTATGAATCCATGATCCAACCTTGATCAAATTTCACATGTAGGATCCCCTATCTGATTCCCGATTCCATTGATCAATTGAAGCACTTCTAGCTCAAATAAAGAGCTGATTTTTGTATGTAGACCAGTATGGACAAATGGAGGGCCATGGAAAAGAGTTTCACCCAAAGAATCAGAAATAAACTGATTATATACCAAACCCTAGTTTTAGGGCAAAATGATCAGGAATTGATTGCACGGATTGCCAATGGATCTTTCTGAGATAATTGTGAATCTTCCTAGGCCAAGATGCCTCTCTAATCATGACATGGATGAGCTCCTCTACTTCCAACCAAATATTGCCTGTTGCAGGTAGCCATGAAACCCTAATTTCTGATTAAATCCATATGAACACTCTGATAGCTTTGAATCCTTCACTGATGAACTGAGGACCATAATAAGATACTTGGACCCCCCTGAGACCCTTGATACTTGTATACTTAGAAAATGAAGTCCAATTCTCAATCTTTCTTTGTGTGGGCTCCTTATGTTAAGGAGTGATCGATCAAAACCTGATCTTCATGTCACTAATGTAGTATGCAATGAGTATGACCTAATATGATGCTAATGAAGTGTAAAACATAATCCCATGCTTCCAGGAAAAATGAAGGGTAAATTTTGAGGTATTACACTCACATAAGCTCATATATGCATAAAATAATTAATGAAAGGACTTACCTTGATTGAATTTGATTATAGGTTGAGGTTGCTTCATGAGCAAGGCACAATCAATGCATAGTTGAATTAGGGTTTCCTTGGGAAACAATCCTCAAGCCCTTTGGTTTATCTTGATCAAATTGGAAAATTGAGATACTTGGGAGACATATGTGATGATTAAGAACTTTGTGAACCATTGTCATGCTTGCTTTCATCTTCATCTAGCCATTTCATTGAGCATAGGAGCCTCCTAGGAGCAATGGATCTCATGATTGCTTGAGCTTCAAAACACAAGAGGTTAGTGATATATTTTTGTGCTTTTTGTTAGTAAACAAAATAATAAAAGCAATAATATACAATACAAGCATGCTTGGTGGTCTCAAACCAACTCACACAAGTCCCAACCCTAGGGTTAAGGAGCCACACATGTTATGACCTTGAGGCAATGCAATGAGCAATGATATGATGCCATGATGGATCTTAGGGTCAAAATTAGGGTCTTACAGATGCTCCTATTTAAGGTCATTCTAGCCGGAGATATGAAGGTTAAAATCTTCGGCTCGACGAGGTAGAATGGGCTTAAATAATAACAAAGAGACGAATTTTGGTCCCTAAGAGACCTCATGATGCAGATGTATGCATGCAAAAGTTAATATTTTGTGGGGGGAAATATGGCCACAAAGGAAAAAGAAATCAGAGAAAGACTGAAAGTCCATAGGAGTAATACACTCACTAGGGAGACAGAGACTCTGGGGAGAAATAAGGGTAAAATGCGTTAGCAGGTCACGACTTGAGAACTTGCTGGGATACACGAAGGGATTCCATGAAAATAAATCAATGGAAAGACTCGAGTTGACGCAAAGATGCATGTATTAGGGAATATGCCAATATAGCGAAACTATCCGCGAAGGATACTTCGAATAAACATTTGGACTCAGATGGGGAAATCCAATAAAGGAACTAGCTGAGGAAGAAAAACGAGATATTACCGGTTACTGGGTAATAAACTCAAAGAGAGACATGTTATCAAAAAGGTATTGTTGAAAGTTAAAAAGGGAAAGCAAGAAGAAAAGATACAATAACGACAAAAAGGAAGGTAACAACAATGAAGATGTTACTATGGTTGATGATTTCTTTGTTGTTTGTGATAGTTGTGTAGAGAGTTTCAATCTATCATGTGATGAGATGAATGGTTGATAGTGGTGTTTATACTCATGCAACCTCGAGTCATGGTCTTTTTTCAATTTACGAGACCTGTGACTTTGGGGTTGTACATATGGAAGATAATGGGAAAGCTAATGTCATTGGAATAAGAGATATTTGTGTCGAAACTAGCAATGTGGATACTCTAGTTCTGAAAGGTGTGAAACACATTCCAGAACTTCGATTTAATCTTTTATCCGGTGGAAAGTTGGATAATGAAGGATATGATAAGTATTTTTTGGCCAATGAATGGAAGTTAAATAAAATCTCAATGGTGGTTGCTAAAGAAAAAAGGAATTCAAACTTTTATATCGTCTAACTCGGGGTTTCAAAGTGCTACATCAACACTTGTGACAATGATAGCTCATCCAAATTATGGAACAAGCATTTGGGTCATATGAGTGAAAAAGGTTTGAGAATTTAGGAAAATAAGAATGTGTTGTATGGTGTTTCCGATGCAAAGTTGAGAAAGTGTTTGAATTGTTTGACAGGTAAGCAAAGGCGAGTTTGCTTTATTAATATCAACCAAAGAGAAAATTAAAAGTGTTGGATTTAGTACATTATAATGTGTGTGGTACGATGAAGACATCGTCACTTGGTGGTGCATATTACTTTGTGGCTTACTTTGATGATTATTCTCGGGAAACATGGGCTTATACCTTGAAGACAAAAGATCAAGTGTTAGATACCTTCAAGTCATTTCAAGCACCAGTTGAAATAGAAACAGGGAAAAAGCTTAAGTGTATCTAAACCGATAATGAGGGAGAGTGTGTTTTTCTTACGGATGGTGAAGAACCTGAAAGCTTTGAAGAAGTTTTGGAGGATGAGAATAAAAAAGAGTGGATGAATGCCATGGAGGATGAAATGCAATCACTTCGTGAGAATAATACCTTTGAGTTAGTGAAGTTATCAAAGGGTAAGAGAGCATTGAAGAATAGGCGTGTTTATCAAATTAAGCAAGATGAGTGTACTTCTCAAAGAAGATACAAGGTTCGCTTGATGGTAAAAGGTTTTAAGCAACGGGAAGGTGTTGACTTTGGCAAGATTTTTGCTCCGGTTGTGAAGATACAATCTATTCCAACAATTCTTAGGCTAGCCGCTAGTATTGATTTGGAAGTAGAGCAAATGGACGTGAAGACAAATTTCCTTCATGGTGATGTACATGAAGAAATTTACATGAAGCAACCAGATGGGTTCCAAAAGAAGGGCAAAGAAGACTATGTTTGCAAATTGGTAAAGAGTCTTTATGGTTTGAAACAAACACCTCACCAATGGTATCAAAAGTTCAACTCGATGATGATTGAACATGGGTACAAGATGACCAAGGCCGATCATTGTGTGTTTTTCTGAAATTTCTCTGAAGGTGATTTCATTACTCTCTTACTTTATGTGGATGATATGCTAATTGTTGGAAATGATATTTCAAGAACTAAAAGTTTAAGAACACTTTGAGTGAATCTTTTTCTATGAAGGATTTAGGAGAGGCTCCAAAAATTCTTGGTATTGAAATTGTTCGAGATCGAAATGAGAAGAAGTTATACTTGTCACAAGAAATGTATATGGAGAAATTCCTTCAGAGTTTTAGTATGGATAAGGCTAAAGCGGTGAGCATTCCATTTTCTTATCATTTCAAGCTTAGTCATAAACTATGTCCATCTATGAATGAAGAAAACTTGAGTATGAAGAACATTCCTTACATGTCGTCCATTGGTAGTTTTATGCATGGTATGGTTTGAACAAGATTCGATATTGCTTAATTCGTGGGAATGGTGAGCCATTATCTCTCAAATACATGAAAAGATCATTGGGAGCCCGTGAAGTGGGTGATGAGATATTTGTGTGGCTTGTCAAATTTGAAGCAAACTTTGGGATGCAAAAAGCCTATTTAGTTGGGTATATGGTGAGTTTTGTCGGGGGAGCCATGGCTTGGCAATCAAAGTTGCAAAAGTGTGTTGCCCTTTCTAATACATGTCACAACGGGAAAGTTTGAGATTAAGCTATTGATTAACTGAACTCAGAAAAGCAAGAGTCGTCACTGAACTTTATTATTTCCAAAGGGAATGGGAAAAAGGTCGAACAAAACCCACACAAAAAAGTAAAACAAAAGAGAAATCTGGATACGGGGTGGGTTATGAAAGGGTAAGGTATTAGCACCCTCACATCTATGGTACTCCATAGAAACCACTTGCAAATTTGTGTTTATGGAAAAGTTGGGTTGTTTGTTTGATTTATTTTAATTTGAAAAGACATTTTGTCGTATTCGAGTGGAAAAACATAGCTTACTACCCACAAGTAAGGGTAACTGAGCATTTGCATCATCTTGATATGGAGAACTTTTACTTGGACTTTCTCATAAACGCATCTCAACATTCAAGTGGAAAATGTACATCATTTCTCAATATTATGTAGAAGTATACTGGTTTGCATCACTACGAGAATAGACTAACATCTAGTCTTTCAAAAAAAATCTTAAAGAAAAGTTCAAAAAGGAACAAAAAGAAGTTTGATGAAGTTTGTCTTTTTTAGAAGTTTGAGAAAAGAGTTTGAGTATGCTTAAGTGTATTAGCATTTATTGAGAAAAAGCTTTTTTGGATCACTTGACAAAGTCAAGGTTTACTAAGAAAATGTGTGAAGTTTGAAAATAAGAAGTTTTTGAAATAAGGAGAAGTTTTAAAAATTGAAGAAATGGGAAGGAGAGGAAGATACTATCATAAAGCATAAAGTAAATGACGTGAAATAAAAGGTCTCTGAAATTCTAGTATAGTCAGAGTTCAGATGTTCTACACGAAGTCATGACATCTGATCCAACATTGTTACTAATACAACAAGACAATTATAACAATTAACACCCAGTACTCAAATGCACCCAATCACAGATGTCACGACATCTGCTGCTATACCACCATGGAAAGAAGAACATCCAGTTTTTTCCATCTAGTGCAAAAACACAGTAGAGATCAAACATAGCACTTATGTTTATTGATCCTGCCCAGTTATCAGCATGATGTATCAACATTGATTTGAACATCACCTGTTCCAACATTACAGAAGGATGAACTGTAACAGACCAACCAATCTATCTGTAACAGCAGTCAATAATGAATGTCATAACATTCTGTTTTGCAACCAGACTACAGGCTATGTGTCAAGTCTGGTATTCTCTTCATAAACAGACTAGAAACAGACTGAGTTATAACAGACAAAATATAGTGTGCAGAAGGTAAAAACACCAGTAATTGTTAACCCAGTTCGGTACAACATTACCTACTCTAGGGGCATACCAAGCCAGGAAGAAGATCCACTATTAGCAGTATTAATTCAGAGTTAAACTCCCCCGTTTACAACTCCTCACTTAATCCTTATCCAGTGCAATCTATACCTAGGCACTCCTAGATAGAAACCTCCAGTTTCCATTCCTATCACTACAATTACCATGTAATGCTTAGACAACTTGAACATGCTTCACAGCTTCGTTCAAGAACATAACCACTCTTGCCTACGGGCTTTGAGTTACAAATAATCTCATGCTTTCAAGCACTGAGAAACACCTGGTAACCTTCCCACAGGTTGGGAGGTTTACCTCACACATACCCCTAATTTTTACATTGTTTGAGGCTTACAAATCCTAGGTTACAATCTACTATTTATAACCTAACCACCCAACTGGATTTGGGCCTTCAGAAATCACAACAAATCTTTCCTTTGCTGTTACAGATCTGGCAGAAATCTTCTGCTACAATCAAGGTCTTCAATCTTTTATTTCCTAAAAGATCTCATATTTGGAAGTTGTATATTCACCAAATATATTCACCAAATCTTCTGATTCTGATTGTATCTTCAAGATCTTCACATAGGAGATAGGATATTCACCAGATCTCCTAATTAATCACAAACCGAACCAGAATTAACTGATTCAGTTTGATACACATGTGAGATGTCACAGTCCCGATGTCGTGACATCTTACATGAAATGTTGGTCCAGATGTTGAACTTCTTCAACCCAACATATTAAAACAATATAGGTGATTACATTATTTGTTTTACAAAATTAATGCCAATCCTAAGGTAGTAACAATCTCCCCCTTTGGCAAATTTTAGCTAAAACAAATAATCCCAATATGGGTCTGCACCTCCTCTTTGTTTTTGACAGCCCCAATGCCTCCACCACTGTTGGTGTCCATGAGGAAGAAGATGTACAAGGATCAGCTCCACCACAACCCTTCCCCTCAACAGTAGGGCTTCCTGAAGAATATGTAATGCTGAGTACATAGATAATGTAACTCAGATCACAAGACACAACTGTCTTCTTAACTCAGATCACAAGACACAACTGATATACCCAATTAGTGACTTTTGTGTCTGAATCCATCTTCTCCTTGCTACCAGATATTGCTTGCTTCTGGTGCATCTTCAGGACAATGTTTCTCTCCCCCTTTTTAGCTAAACATTTATATATGACACCTTCACAAAACCAGATCCAGGAGCAGTATGCCCAGATCTTAACAAACCCCATGGTTTAGAGGGAATGAAATGTCGCTCTTGTGAGAAGAGGAGTGCTGATACATCCTTTAAATAGGCCAGGCCATGCTTAGGAATTAACGGTATGAGTAAATGCTTGGTCAAGATTCATAAATATTTGCTGAGAATCAGTCAGAGAATCACCACCAGTATCCCAGACTATCTTTGAATACCTTTTACAGCTCTTAACTGTTTCCAGAAACAGCAGTTCCAAGACTATTCCATAAATGCTGTCAGACACGTTACAAGCTATGTCTTAACATTTGACACTGCTTTTGTCTGCATTCTCCATATATGCTCCCTATCGCCGTTTTCTAAAACCACTTTCTCACCTCCAATGGTAGCTTGACAACTAGCACCACACATCCACATTTCCTTATATAACTTCCAGCAGGAACATAGGATATCTTATGTTAAGAAATCACATATGACATCTTGTGAATACTTTGTCCTTTTTATTCACAAGGAAAACTATTAGCAGTTAAACCACATAACAGTAGTTTAATTAGCAGCAGAAGCAAAACAATTACTAGCTATGGCTACTAGTAATACACATATGCACAAGGGTACTTCTCCTCCCCTTAAATCTGTGCAACAATCAACAGAATTACTAGTTATGGATGCAACTAGTAAGACACACAAATGCATAATGCACCAGGGTACTTCTTCTCCCCCTAAATATGTGCATTAAAAAAAGCCAGCTACTGAACTCCAGCACCTGTACCAGCCAGAATGTCATACCGGCATCTGCTTCAACATCAGCACCTGTGCACCACATCCATATTTCCTTATGACTGAAGTTTCAGAAGGAAATAACAATATTGTCCAAGGCCATGTCATGACATCCGGTCAGACATTCTTCTGCTCACTCAGCCTTGACATATACCACATCATCCCACTAACTAACAAGGTTCCATACCTTGTTATCTGAGAACACATAGACCACAAGCTTGATGATTACTTGTAAGGCAAAGACAAAACTCCCCCTGTCATGAGCAACCAACTCTCCTCTTGAAACATGGAGATCACACATGAACATATCCAACACCCCAAGGTTGGACCTTCACTAACTCTTTGATTCAAAGAGAACCCAGACCACTTGATGAATGGAAAACATAAGACGTATCTTCATGTCTTCAAGAGCACACCCTCTGTTCAACCCTCTTGGCTGAACACATCCATACTCTGTGTCAATCTCTCTTCTAACCAGAACAGAAAGCTACTTCACACCATGCTCTAACTTGAGTTAGGACATCCTTCACAACATAACACCATCTGATAATCTTCAGATATCACTGAGTCTTTAGCTTGATCCACAAGAAACCAGACACAAACCCTAGCTCTCTCTCTAAATTTTGCTCAGTCTTGGTTGTGTATTCAATCAGGTTTTCTGAGTCCCTTTTTATAGAAACATTGGACATCTTGAAAACCCTAAATATATTTTCCAATCAACTCTTTTCATATCAGCTGTAACGATCTCCTTGGAAAATAACCAAATCTGGTTGATATCCCTGAAAGAATGCGCCAGCTAGCCATATCTTCAATCAACCAATGATTGCCACCAATTGTGCAATCCCAAAACACCAGACATTCATACTGAATGTTCTGTGTACAAGATGTCATGACATCGGGTCTGACATCTGGAAAAATCCTGCATACTCCAGTTTCCTTTTATAGCAGGTACAACCATATCAGTTACCATGACAATGAGTATGTCAACTGAAACAATCCTGCAGCATATGTTCTTCAACTCCAGCAGGTACATCTAATATCAGAAGCCTTGTCAATGTATGTGGCATTCTGAAACAATCCTGCTTGCATATGTTCTTCAACTCCAGCAGGTACATACTCCAAGAGATGACTAGAAAACACCTCCTTTTGTCTTCAACTTACTACTTTTCTGCTCAAAAGTAACTTGTCTCAGACTATTCTCAAGAATAATCAGTTGCCATATGTAGATTATCTTGATTCTTCGAACTCACTCCTGAGATAGACCAAGTGCCACTGGTAGATTACCTCCTTCATGAATCCTCATATGAAAAAGTCAAATGCCATTCTTTTGACCTCTCCACATTTATCAGACTTCTCCCAAAGATATTCTGACCTTCCAAGTGAGACTTGAACTTCAAGCTTTTTGAAGTATCCAATCTACAACCCTGGAGACCCTTCTATCTCAAGTTGATGTGCCACTTCACCAACTAGGATTCTGATGTTGAACCAAATGTCATAACATCGAGTTTTGACATCTAGCTGTTGAATTCAGCTCCTTCTTCTGCCACTTAAAAGAACTTCCTCCCTTCACAGAACAAGAGTTCAATGTTCTCATAGACTTGATTGTGGAACCAAGTTTGAGTAAACATCCTCCATCCTGCTGGTTTGCAGTTAAGTCATCCAAGCTCCCACCTTGATGAATCCCTGCTTCTTCTCCAAAGACATCAGACACTCTGATGCATGAGTCTTCAGAAGGACCAGTTAGAAACTATCCCTTCAGCTATACCAAGGATTCTACTTCCTAAAGCAAAGCTGTTTCCATGATGTCAAGACTGCTGCCACTTGTTCTTGATTCCATAGGGTGCATTAGCTAATGCACTTCCCTACCTAGATCAGAAGTAAACTGATCCAAGTAACCACCATCAGGACTATGATGTTTTCTTCTTCTTGTACACACCAAGGCTGAACATGTTTCTTGCCAGGAAACCTTTTCAGAGATCATATACTTTTGCTGCCACCAAAGTCATAGATCATAAACCAATGTACTATCCTTCCTGTGATACTGCACAGGAACTTGAAGATGAGATGTTCCAACATCTTTTAAAAACATCATTTTTCTTGAGCTCCAAGGATAATCAATTAAATACTTGTACTTGGCACAAGTAGACATTGATCTTAAATCCTTTCCCAATATTCCTTTCAGATACTTCCACCATAAGAATACTTTGAAAATACTCTCCTAGTGTCAACATCTTCTGCTTGCAAGCACTTCAACAGTTTTGAAAATCTTCCCAGATTAAATTCACCCTTAGGAATGAGAGATATGAATTCTTCCTTGCAAATGTGTCACACAACCACCAGGACCCATGTGACATAGGTCAACAGCCAACCAGACCCTAGGGTGACCGGATGTGAGGAGGTTAACCAAAACTCCCCCTCAAATTAACCATCATGGAAACTCCACACCAATATCCATGCATTGTGCACACATGTCTCAGCATACACCATCCCTACCAATCAGACTCCAGCTGACCATCAGTACTAGTGAAAGAAACCAACACCAGCCAATAGTAGATATGCATTGCCAGAGCATACTACCTCAACCATCCTCTGAATCTTCATATTCTTACTCCTTGAAAGAACTGCCACTTCTGATCGTGGTGTTTGAATAACAAGATTCATGGTCCCAATGGCAATCAGGTTACCTTATTATTGACTTCTAACATCCAGGGGACATGTCTTCATAGTAGTTCAGGGAACAACTATCCAATCCTGACCAATCTATATGAATAAGACAGACAACAGGAAACTGCACCATGTCGCATCTCAACCACCTTCACTTTTAGATACCAGACGTCTAAAAGTGAACTTCTTGAGCTCACACACAGTTGACCCTAGCCTTGTCAACTTATCACTCACAGATGTCTCCTCTTCCAGGTCAGGAGTAGGTTCCAAACAAAAGTATCTTTGTTCGACACCTAAAAACATATGCTCCTCAACCAGTAGTTGCATACTTGTTGAACAACATGTTCTAACATCACATAGAACATTAGTTCCACCTCCTTGGAACAAACCCTCCTTGAAGTTCTTCAAGATCTTCATATACACTACCCAAGAGAGTAAAAGAATCAGTGATCAGCTGATTCTTACCATCCTGAAGTGAGAACGTCATGATGAGTGGACTTGAGGAGACTCAAGTATCTTTGACATCTTCAGTAGATTATGATGAAATCTTGAATACAACAGCCTTTCATCCACATGAGGGGAAACTACATCAGAGTTTGAGTTTTGCTAGGTATTATGCAGCGGAAATTGTAATGCAACTCAACCTCCAGAGACAGGTACACACCATTCCTGTCATGAATAGTCCATCCACCTACTTCAAGGGACCATTCAGGGAAATCACAGGACCTTCCACAGGTTCTAGCATCAGTACTAACATAACTCCTTGCAAGATACTAGAAAGTATCACCCATGGATCTCATCCAGAAACAGAACAGGATGCCTGCTCTGATACCAACTGAAATTTTAGTATAGTCAGAGTTCAGATGTTCTACACGAAGTCATGACATCTGATCCAACATTGTTACTAATACAGCAAGACAGTTATAACAATTAACACCCAGTACTCAAATGCACCCAGTCACAGATGTCACGACATCTACTGCTATACCACCATGGAAAGAAGAACATCCAGTTTTTTCCATCTAGTGCAAAGACACAGTAGAGATCAAACATAGCACTTATGTTTATTGATCCTGCCCAGTTATCAGCATGATGTCTCAACATTGATTTGAACATCACCTGTTCCAACATTACAGAAGGATGAACTGTAACATACCAACCAATCTATCTGTAACAGCAGCCAATAATGAATGTCATAACATTCTGTTTTGCAACCAGACTGCAGGCTATGTGTCAAGTCTGGTATTCTCTCCATAAACAGACTAGAAATAGACTGAGTTATAACAGAAAAAATATAGTGTGCAGAAGGTAAAAACACCAGTAATTGTTAACCCAGTTCGGTACAATATTACCTACTCTGGGGGCATACCAAGCCAAGAAGAAGATCCACTATTAGTAGTATTAATTCAGAGTTAAACTCCCCCGTTTACAACTCCTCACTTAATCCCTACCCAATGCAATCTATACCTAGGTACTCCTAGATAGAAACCTCCAGTTTCTATTCCTCTCACTACAATTACCATGTAATGCTTAGACAACTTGAACATGCTTCACAGCTTCGTTCAAGAACATAACCACTCTTGCCTACGGGCTTTGAGTTATAAATAATCTCATGCTTTCAAGCACTGAGAAACACCTGGTAACCTTCCCACAGGTTGGGAGGTTTACCTCACACATACCCCTAATTTTTACATTGTTTGAGGCTTACAAATCCTAGGTTACAATCTACTATTTATAACCTAACCACCCAACTGGATTTGGGCCTTCAGAAATCGCAACAAATCTTTCCTTTGCTGTTACAGATCTGGCAGAAATCTTCTGCTACAATCAAGGTCTTCAATCTTTTATTTCCTAAAAGATCTCCATATTTGGAAGCTGTATATTCACCAAATATATTCACCAATCTTCTGATTCTGATTGTATCTTCAAGATCTTCACATAGGAGATAGGATATTCACCAGATCTCCTAATTAATCACAAACCAAACCAGAATTAACTGATTCAGTTTGATACACATGTGAGATGTCATAGTCCCGATGTCGTGACATCTTACATGACATGTTGGTCCAGATGTTGAACTTCTTCAACCCAACATATTAAAACAACAGAGGTGATTACATTATTTGTTTTACAAAATTAATGCCAATCCTAAGGTACTAATAGTCTCATTGTAAGGTAACCCATGAGACAACATTTATGTGTGCAAGTGTACTAACCACGAGATGGAGCAAGCATTTGACATTGGTCAAAAACAACATTCCTTTCCCTTTGGATTGAGCTACAAGATACAAGACACACAAGCAGATAAATGACAAAAGACCCAGATAAACACAAAGCCAGAAAGACATTTAAGTCTTGAATTGAAGATCAAAGGGTCTAGAGGGATCACAAAGTCTCAGAGGGATCACAAAGTATCAGATACTCCAAGCAAGGGGAAAGCACTAAGTCTTTAAGGTCCAAAGTCCAAAATACTCCTCAAGCAAGGGATAGTAACACAAAGTCCATAAGACCAGATTAAATTTTTCTAGGGTTTCAGCCATTTTATCATGTTTTTGTTCTTTGGAAATAACAAAAGCAAAACCGAAAAAAAGGAAAAGGCAAGGACGTAAATGACATGGATGTAAAGTGAATAAAGTAAATGCATAAATTAAATGTTAATAGCTTAGAATTAATAAGTTATTGATCATGAGGTAGGAAATGTATGTAGTAATCATGTTAGAGTATTGATACAACATCAAACTCTAAAGTCATGAAGCACAATAGTTCAAAACTCAAAGAAGAAAGAAGAGAAAAAATGCAAAATGAAGGAAAGCTCAAGTGTTTGACTTAGGATCCACTATCAACAAGTCAAGGGACCCAAACATATGGCACAATCTATGAATCATATCACTAACTCAAAGTGTCAAAAAAATGATCAGATAACCATCTATCAACATATTGAATTAGAGAAGATTGAATCAACCTAAGAGACCATCTATGGATGAGTTGAAATGTATAAGCATTGATCAAACAAGTCAACAACTCAAGTCAAACAAGAGTCAACCAAAAATCAAACAAAAATGAATTGAAAGGAAAATTAAAATGATTTTTAAGTGGAAAATAAAGAGAAAATTCAAATCAAGCACCAAAACATAAAAGAAATGGTTGAGAAAATTATGAGAAGTCAAAAATATTACAAATAAAAAGTCCTTAAAAGTTGGATGCAAAAATATTTGAAAATGATCAAAAATAAAATAGAAAAATAAAATAAAATGAAAAAATAAAGGAAAATATCAATTTAATGCAAAAATTATTTTAAAAATTATGCAAAAATATATGTGATGCAAAATATTTTTATGGATTTTCTGTAAACAATTTGATGAAAATTGAATTAAAAATAATTAAAAATTAAGTCAGAAATTAAAAGGAAAAAGAAAATAAAATAAAAAGAAAATGTTGAATTAGAGCGTGTCAACGGCTAACATGTGTGCTAGTCAATGATCAGAGGGATTCAAATTTTGGCACCAAAGCGCACATGTATGAACTTCATCTTCAACCTTCAGCTCGATTAGGCAAATATCTGAACTCATTTTTTTAGCAACACCCGAGTATGGAGTTAGCTTCACAACACATCATCGTTCATTTCTCTTTGCATCAGAGCCATTGATTGCTCAAGAACACGAAGAATCCTAGTTCTTCAAAGTAAAATTAAATGGTGAATACGAAGAATTAATTCAAGGTAGTTAAGGGCTTTGGATCAGTGAATCATAAAGAACACACTGGTAACTCGTTTGCTCATAAATGTAACTCGTATCTACCTTTTATGTTAAAGCTTCAGAGGTCAACAATGGTGGATTTGGGATTCTGGTTCCAAGGAGTTTCAAGCCATGGCATTTCTTCAGTCAGCTTCAGAAGGTGTCAATGAGTGATTCTGGGTGAAGATTCAAAGCTAAAAGGGCTTGAATCGAAGAAATGGTTAACTGGTTTTTTGAGGTATCGGGTTCAAATGGTTTCAGAGTTTCTTTGGCTATCAAAGCTTACAAATGGAGGAAAATTCTTCCTCTATTTAAAGGGAAAGTGTTGATAAAATTGCATACTCTGAATGGGAGGAATAGAACACTCAAAGTGAATGTTAAAACTGCATACTCTGAATTCCTTAGTGCAACAAGCATTGTGAAGGAAAGTGAGTTGTGGCACAAAAGATTTGGTCATCTGAATTTCAGAAGCTTATGGTATCTGAATTCATGGAAGTTGGTATATGAAATTCCTGCAATTAAGAAGCCAGAGAAGTCATGTAGTGTATGCATGAGAGGGAAGCCATAAAGATTGTCATTTGCATCTGAAATGCTTCCAAGAGAAAAGCATGCTCTAGGTGTGGTGCATTATGATGTGTGTGGACCATTTCCAGTACCTTCACTTTGAGGTAATAAATATTTTGTGCCATTTGTTGATGAGTTCATAAGGATGAGTGAGTATCCTTTATAAAGTTCAAACACAGGGTGTTTGTTGAATTTAAGAAACTCAGAATCAAGGATGAGAATTTGAGTGGTCAGAAGCTAAAAGTTCTTAAAACTGATGATGGAGGTGAGTATAACTCTACAAAGTTAAGAAACTTCTGTGAGAAGAATGAAATTGACCATGAGGTGACTGCTTCATACACTTCTTAACACAATGGTCTTGCTGAAAGAAGAAACCAAACTTTGCTTGATATGACAAGGAGCATGCTGAAGGAGAAGAACTTATCTCACACCTTGCGAGGAGAAGCTGTTGCCACTACAACATATGTGCTCAACATGTGTCCAACCAAGAAGCTGAAGGAAATTGTTCCTTTAGAGAAATAGACTGGAGATAAGAAAATGTAAGACATCTAAAGGTGTTTGGTTTTGTTTGTTACAAACATGTTCCAAATACTAAGATAAGGAAGTTGGATAACAAAAGTAGAGTTATGTTTCTTGTAGGGTACCACAGCACAAGTGCTTATAAGCTCTATTGTGTTGTCACTAATAAGGTTGAAATAAGCAAAGATGTCATTGTGAAGGAATTAAAAGTGTGGGATTAGAGTAAGTCTCAATCCAACTATAGTGAGTTAACTTATGAAGATACTTTGGAATCCGAAGGTTCTGAAGACGAGTAAGAATCAGAAGGTGACTCTGAAGGAGAATCTGCTTCTGAAGAGGATTCTATCTATGAAGATGAGTCAAAGTCTAATGGTGATTATGAGTCAGAAGATGATTCTAAAGGTGACTCTGAAGGAGAGTCTGACTCTAAAGGTGAATCTAATTATGATCCATATTCTTATGGTGATTCGAACTCTAGTGGAGATCCAAACTCGGGGAATATTCCAGACTCTGAAGGTGGTACTCATGGGTTATAGTATATGATATTTTTCCAGCATCTGAAGAAGATTATGAACAAGTTCAGAGGCCACAAAGAATCAGACAAATACCAGGGAGATTTCTAGATTTTGACATGCTTCAAGATGATGAAATAAACTCTAAAGGGGAAGTTATTCAGTGTGCCATGTTAGTAGACTCTGAATCAGTGAGTACTGAAGAAGGTCTCAAGAATAAAGTGTAGCTGAAGGCCATGGAAGATAAACTTAAACTTCTGAAGAGATTTGAGTTGTTGAAATGTAAGGTTGTTGTCACACCTTCGAAAACAAATCACAATTTGGATTCTGATCTTGAGGGTGATGATTTAGATGCTACAACTTTAAAGTAGTTGGTTGGATATCTAAGGTATTTGTGTAATACTATACCTGATATTTGCTATGCAGTTTGAATGGTTAGTAGGTTCATGAGTAAACCGAAGTGGTCTCATTACCAAGTTGCTGTCAGGATTCTGAGGTATACTTTGGGGGCTCTTAAGTATGGAGTTTTATTCCCTTATAGAGAAAAAGTTAATTTATAGCTAATGTGTTACTCAGACTCTGATTGGTGTGGAGACAGAGTTGACAGAAGAAGTAATTTTGGATATTTGGTTAAGTATATGGGACATCCTATTTCTTGGTGTCCCAAGAAACAACTAGTTGTTGCTTTGCCAACATGTGAAGTTGAATATATTGCAGGTGTTGTGGCTGCATGTTAAGTTGTTTGACTTCTGAATTTACTGCAAGATCTGAAGATAAAGGTAAACAAGCCTCTGAAGCTGATGATTGATAACAAGTCTGCAATCAATCTTGCCAAGAACTCAATGTTGCATGGAACAAGCAAGCATATTGGGACTAATTTTCACTTTCTGAGAAGTCAGGTTCAGAATGAAGTGCTAGAAGTTATGCACTGTAGGACTCAGAAGCAGCTGACAAATGTTCTATCAAAAGCGATCAAGAGTGATCAATTTTCCACTTGAGGGAGGGAATTGGTATTATTAGTTTTAATAAGCTGAAGATGAATTAAGGGATGGTGTTAGAAATAATTCATATTTAGTAGTAGTAGTAGTACTAGTTAACCTTAGACTAGCTAGTGTAGGTTAGCACTTTTGTCTACATGGCATTATTTTTTTGTATATAAAAGCAATGTAGTTGTCATCAGTTGTATGTGCAGTGTATTGAGTTTGTACATTGTGTATAGTGGGTATGTGTAACCATTTGATGTGATCATTTTGTAAGAGTAGTCGAAATTTATTATTTTCTCGTTTCTCTCTCTTCTTCCATCTTCATATTCTTCAGCTTGTGCACAAACATGCTATAGTAGGTGTTTATGGTGACACAGCTGGGATGCGATGCCAGAGAGGTGTTTGGCCATAACCGAGGCGTGACGAGCACAAATCTAATGAAAAGAATAAGTTTGTATTTTATGATGAAGAAGAAAAGAGGTGCAGTGAAGAGAGAAAAACAAATTTCAAAAATGAGGAAGACGGGGAAAGAGAGAAGGGAGAGCAAGAAGAAAAGAGGTGTAATAAGTAGAGAAAAAAAAATTAAAAATTGAGAAGCAATTGTATAAGTAGCAAGTAGTATCGATTATTTTAGCAATAAAATTCCACTGTTGAGGGTAAAAAGACAATGAAAAAAAATGAATACGTGATAAAAAATCAGATCGAAATATATTAGTTTTAACCAATGTATCTTTTATATATATATATATATATATATATATATATATATATATATATATATATATATATATATATATATATAAGATTAATTAAAATCTTGTTGAATTTACAATCTCTATTAAGATTTTAATTTTATTTTATGACTGTATTAATACACTTATTAACAAAATCATCAACTAACCAAAGTAACATATATTTATAAGATAATTTCATCACTTTTGATTTAAAAAACACTTAACAATTCAGTTTTTTAAATAAAATTTTAGGAAATGACCAACTAAATAACACTAACTTTTTTAATTTCTTTTTGAAATACACTTTTAATTATTTACTTTTTTAAATTTATGATGAATATGTAATTAAATACATAAAAGAAATACAATAAGGATTACTTTAATTTATTCTTAATTTTTTTGAAAGGAAAAAGTAAAAATACTTTTTATTTTAAAATTGAATTATTTAATATTTTTATGACCATGATTATAGATCTATTTAAAATTACACACACTTTCAATTTAAATATGGTATAATGATGCTTTTGCACTTGTTTGTTATTTAAATGATTTTATCAACATACTCTACGATAATTATAATTAATGATTTGATTATACTAAATTATTTCAAATAATTTAAAAAAAAACTTTAACATACACTTTGTAAAAAATCAAACTAAAATTAAAAATGACACACCTCACCATACACTTGGAACCCACCACCATTCACTAAAATTAAATTATGTCTAAAAATTGCTGGTTCTCTTATTTATTAACATTAATACATATTTTAATTTGTTCTAAATTGAAATCCTCAAACTTTTAAAATCATATGTTAGAAAGGTCTGGTTGTCCCCCGACACTGATTGTGATCCTCACCAGCCATCAAACAACGCCAACCCAATCTTCACTCTCATTACAACTCCACAACTGTCTTCTCACCAACTAACATCTCCTTTCTTTATTTCCACTTTTAGGCAATCAATGACGATGAACATTCTTTAGGCAATCAGTGACATTTACCAATCTTGAAACTCAATTTACACACTCACCTCTGTTAATAAAACAAAGTTTAATTATGAAATTTAACACCAATAGAAATAATTCTTTAACATCATTGCTAACATAAAAAAAATACTAAAATTAAATTTGAATGAATTAATCTAACACCGACTAAAAGAAGCTTCAAAGATTGTAAAAAAAAACATTCAGACCAGCATAGTTATATAGTTACATATAGACTATTCAAGGATTTTTTTAATTAAATAAATTTAAATTGTTTGTAGTTAAAAACTATTTTTGAATTAATTTTATATAAAAATAAGTAACTTAATAAAGTTAAACAACTTTGTAAATTAATTTTTTTATTAGAATTTTAAAATTAAAACAGTCCAAGCTAATGTATTACTACTACTATAATATAATAGAATAAAAAAAATAATGAGATGTGTCTTAAAACAATTATAGCATGTTCAATTAGTTTGTAACTTTTGAGGGGTGCAACGACACCCACCCGCCTCCATGTTCCTCTGCCATTGATCCTTCCGACTTGGGATCGCGTCCGTCTGATTCGTCAATCACTATTTCAAATAATATATTTTATGATAACGATTTTATTTTACGTATTAAAATATTGAAGTATAATTCATGGATGTACCGTTTTCTTTATACAAAAAATATATATTATATTCCGTCGATTATTTTAAAAATCGAGGGGTAAATTTATTAAGTATATATATTTTATATCCCATCAGTCTCAATTTAAGTTTGTATCTCATTAAAAATGACGCATTCTTGAATATTTTATTTTTAATCTAAAAATACGTCACATTCCACCTCGGTTTTTTTTCAACCGAGGTGAATATGTTTCTCATATATATATATATATATATATATATATATATATATATATATATATATATATATATATAGCTTTAGCTTGTAGTATTCAGTTTCACTTGTCTAAACAACACAAACATAACCCTTACGAAGAGTCTTTAACAAAAGAGCCCTAAACAACGAGAGTCATAAACACATATCATTTTTAATACAAATATGTTATGTGTTTAGTGCTCTCGTTTCTTCTTCAGAGATCCAAATCATTTTATTTTACTTCTTCTTCAAATATTTGATACGTCGAACATCACTACTAATATTATTGTCATATTATTGTTGTTGTTTTTGTTGTTGTTATGGTGTTGAGATCTAAAACTCTCTAGGTTTTCTTGTTATTTTTGTTGTTGTTATTGATATTGTTTTTGTCGATGTTGTTTTTCTTGTTGTTGAGACCCTAAACCCAAGAGGTTGTTTATTGATGTTATTGTTCTTGATATTGTTGTTGATTGTTTATTGATATTGTTGTTCTTGATATTGTTGTTGATCTTGTTGTTGTTTTTGTTGTTTATATTGATATTAAGATTATATTTTTTGTGATTCTTCGTGCAGCTCTTATCTTGATTCGTTGAGTTGAGTTTATTATATCTAATCTCGATTGTTTATTTCACTAACCCCTCTTTGAACATATAACCTAGTAAATTGATTTTGGAAATAATCATATGCAAAATTATATTGTATCTAAAATTTATCTTACACTGATTAATGATTTTCTAGTAACTCATCATTTATCTCATGTTGTTTTATTATTAAAATCTCTCAAATATTTCTAGTTTTCGTTCAATTTTCTTCCATATTTGTTCATTTTTCAAAGCATTAAATTTTAAGCTTTCAAGAATGAATTAGTAGAAAAGGAGGTGTTGAATAAAGAAATTGAAACATTGGAGAGATTTTAACCATAAAACAGCTGAGATGAATTATGACTTCTAGGATGCTTCAAAATCACTAATCAATGTAAATTATTCTTCGAATATAACACAATTTTGTTCATATAATTATTTTCCTAACCAATTTTGAGCAGTTATATGTTTAGTGTAAGATTTAGTGAAATAAGCAATCCACATTAAATTTAATAAAGTAAAAATTGTTTTACCCCTCGTTTTTATGAGATAACTGAGGTGAAAATATGGTGTTCCGTCGGTGAAATGACAAAACCGATGGGGAAAGTGTTTTGGCCATTTCAAAATTAAAAAAAGATCTCCCTATGAATTAAGCACATCACCTTTAAACATATTCGTTATTTTTTTTAAAAATCGAGAGGTAAAGTGAGCAGTTTTCATGACGCCCTTCATGACTTCGCCTGTGAATCCGAGGCAAGACCTCTTTCTCAACCAAGGTAAAAGGCGTTATTTGTTGTAGTGAATGTTCCTTTCATCACTCATTTCGACGCATTTTTTATGATATTATTGCCTTATATTATTTATAGTAGTTAGTCATAGTCATGAGGCGTGTTCATCATTGTGATTTAGACCAGATCGTCGGCCAAGGCGGGGTTTGTTTGGCACTAAATGAGCGCCCTATGACTAGGTCGAGTACAATAGCCTGATAAGGCGGAAATGACTCCCTCTCATTATCTAGTAAAATTGTCTAATGAAGCGTAAATGAATTCTTAGTTATGGTCCAACAACTTGTAGCCTGATAATGAGACAATGATCGCTTTGTAAGAGTTCAGAAAGACCTGCAACATACAACAAACATATGGCACCCATAAATTAAGAAAATAAGGCGCTTGAATAAAAACATTCCTTTCCAGAGGAAACAAGTGCCACCCTACATCTATTGTTCATTAAAATTGGGTCTTGATAATTCATACATTGACAAGATAAACGTCCTCTCCTTATTCATTCAGAAGAAAGCATAAAATGATTAACTTTAATAACATCTCAGGTTTGTTGAATTCTTAGTTTTGGGGATGAGTTGCCTATCCAGCTCCTCAAGCTTGTATGTGCCATGTAGTAACTTCTGGCATGTTCAATACTAGCCCTCACAATTAGGAAGCATTCTCCCAATCCGAGTAGGTGGAATAACTTGCCAAAGCACAAAATCGTCTTTCTTCACATCCCTTAGGATCGCCTTGGAATTATATCACATGTCAGCTCTTTACTTTGCTGCAAATTCGTGATTGTGGGCGATCTCTCTAGCTTCATTAATCATGTGAAAATTATATCTCAACCCTGCTTCATTTTCTTCATACATACAAATTCAATTAATTTGGCATAATATTTGTTAGATACAACATTAGTATGAGAAATACAGGTTACCTTTGAGCGTGTCTTACCTTCTTCATTGGAATGTTCACAACGACATATGGGTGTGTCAATCTCAACTAGTGACATGTCGCCTTTGCCATAAACCATCTTAAGTGGTGTTTCCTTAGTGGTGGAGTGGGGTGTCATGTGATATTACCATATTAGCTTTGTAGAAACTATATTAAATTCTAGTGTACACCTTGGGCGAGAAATATTAAATTAAATAGAATAAAATAGAAAGAATATACCTCGTGTAATTGTTCGGCCCACATACCATTTGTGTCATCTAACTTCTTTTTCATTCTACAAAAGACCATTTTTCATGATTTAACTTGCCAATTCGTCTGTGGTTGGACAACTAAAACAAACTTCATTTGAATTTCCAGTTGGAAGTCGAACTCTATCATAGTTGAGTTGGTGAACTGAGTTTTGTTGTCTCGGACGATACTCCTTGGAAAACTAAACTTGTAAATAATCCTCTTCTAGTAGAAGTTTAATACTCTGTTTGTTGTGATTTAGAAACGGCCTTAACTTCAATCCAAATTGTAAAGTAATCCACTCCCACGAGAAAAAACTTTTGCTAACCAAGCGCTAAGAGGAAGGGACCCAAAATGTCCATGCCCCATTGATAAAAGAGCCAAGAAGATGTGGCACAGTGGAAACTTTTGGTTGGCGTATGATAAAGATCACATTACCTTTGACATTTTTTGCATTTTATAACGAACAATGTGTTATCCCTCAATAGGTTTCTCCAATAGTAGCTTGCTCTTAGTATCTTTTGAGCAAGGGCTCACCCGCCTACATGGCTTTCGCAGACCCCTTCATAGACCTCTTTGAGAACAACAACAACGTAATCCTTACCTAAGCACATCAGCATGAAGGAAGCATTTCCCATCCTGTAGAGTTTTCCTTCCATCATTGTATAATTTGCTACTAACCTCATGATCTTTTTTTTTACTTCAGGCTCGTCTGAAGGAAGTTCATATGTAGTCAAATAGCGTGCCTTAGAGGATATCTAGTTTGGGGGTGTGTTCAAATATATATGGTGCTAACTTCCTTGTTCTATGTGTTAGGAGTGTCCAAGGTCTCTTGTACCATTATCATGTTGTAGCTTGGCTTCTTGATGATGTCTAGCTTTAATAAGAGGTCTTCCTGAGCATTATGTTCTCTAGGTACATATTGTATTTGAAAGAATTTGAAATGTTTAGCTAAGTTATGTACCATATTGAGGTATTTGATGAGAATGACCTTCTTAGTTTGATACTCACTAGCGACTTGATTGGCGATCAACTGGGAGTCACTTAGTGCTATGAGATTTGAAGCATCCATTTCTCTTACAAGGTTCATACCAACGACGAAGGCTTCATATTCAAATTAGTTATTAATGGATATTGACTCAAACCTCAAGTATTTATCTATAAGAATGCTTCTTGAGCCTTCCAGTACTACCGCAACACCATTTGCCTTTAGGTTTAAGGAATTGTCTACCGATAATGTCCAGACATGAGAAGCTTATTCGCCCGTTGGGGAGGTAAACTCTATTAATAAATTTTTCAGTACATGCAACTTTATACTTCCTGTAGGTACATAATATATGTTGTACTCATTTATTTTGACCAATCACGACATCATGGATTTATGTTCTTGTAGGTACAACTATCTGCAACTGATAGATGATAATGTAAGTTATGATGATTATAACACCTAAGGTAAAACAATGTTCAGTGAAGTCTATGACGACAACTGTCCAAGAATATTTGATGATGGCTTATGATAAAAATGTTATCTAAAGCCTCATTAGTTGGAAGATCCAAGTTCCATATGAAGTTTTAAATCAATGTTTAATCAAGCAAGGGAACTTGAAGCTTCAAAGCTGTGAAAGAATGGGAGTGTGAAATCTCTCATAGTCTTAAGCTTAACGCGTGTTTGAGTGATCATTTTAATATAAAGGTATAAGAGTAACTCTCGAGATACTAACACAATACACACACATACGCGCACACACACACAAATATGTTTTAAAGTCTCTCTTATTTGGTAAAACATCTAAAAGTATTTTTATATGTGTAATTAATTTGTTATAGACTTGTTCAATCAATTAGGAGTGTCATTTACACTGGTTATTCCATTATCACATTAAGGTTAATCCATTAACTCATTTGTAGCACCTCTAAATTGATTAAGTAAGCCTTTAATCAATTAGTGACCATGTAATTCAAAAGCTTTCCATATTTTACTTATCTAATTGATTAACAACTAGGATTAATCAATTATAAATTTTAAAAAGCCCATGGATCTTTTTCTTTTTGATCAAATTCTTCTCCTATAAATAGAGGGTTTCTCCTCATTATATTTTACACTATTTTTTAAAATTATAGCTATAATCTTATTTTATACTTTCTTATTCTCTATTTTCTACTCCTTCATTAAATTTTCCTTAGTGTCAAGAGAGTAAAAATACTTATTAGAGTTTGGTTGTATTGGAGGGGTGTTGCCTTTGTTTTTGTTCAAGGGTGTGATTCTCTTAAGAAATATCCTTGTTTGGTTTTTGAGATTAGCCTATGAAAATCTATATTTGTTTCTTGAGATTAGAAGGTTAAAATCTCATATTGTGAAATTCTCGTATGCAGATCCCAGATGTCGTATACGATGTCACGACACCAGGATCAACATATTGTCAAAACACAAACAATAACGGTTTTTAAGTAAGTAGCAAGAAGTAAATAACACAAATAGTTATTAACCCAGTTCGGTGCAACATCACCTACATCTGGGGGCATCCAAGCCAGGAAGGAAATCCACTATAACATAATTAGTTTGAAGTTCTAAACAACATTTTGTTTTACAAACTTCTCACCTAATCTCTACCCGTGGATTTTTTACCTAAGATTGTCCTAGATATGAGACACTTCTCATTTCCCTTCAATCATACAATAGTGACAACAACTTCTAACAGTAAACAGAAGACATACTTCCAATGAAACAGAATCCATTCTTGCTTAAAATCTCATGAGTGGTTCACAATTACAACTCAATAATACAAGTCCAATCAAGGCATCGAAGAGATACTAGAATGGCTCACAAATAACAATGACAACTAAACCCTAACAAAGACAATTTCTAGCGCAGCTTCATTCCTTTCTTGGGTTTATAATCGTCCTTTAAATAACCCTAGAAAGGCATGGGCTTCAGGCTTGATCAACAGCAGATCCAAGGACTCTTGCACAATCTTCTGCAGAATTTTTCCAATCATATCAGATGTTTCCTAAAATGTTTTAACATTCTTACTTCGGAAACAAGGCAAAGCACAAACTGTCCTTTGCTTTTAAAACACGTGTTTCTTGGACCACATAACTCGTGAAACAAATCTTCAGGAAATCTTTAGATATCTCACAATAGAAACAAATCTTTCAAGAAACTGAAATATGGCATACTCCGATGTTGAACCAACATGTCAGGACATCTTACCCAACATCTTTCTAGAATACATGTTTTTCCAAAATGCAGCCAATCACTGCACACCGGACTTTACAATCTCCCTTTGGCGAATTTTGGCTAAAAAATCCTTTGCATAGACCAACTAGAAAGAGGGTAAAGATCACTAATAAGAAGTGATATAAACAACACACAAGCATAAAAAATTAATCTTCTCCAAATAAAAAACAACAGAGGAAAATGCAGTAGAAAAAAAACATAGCCTCGCAACAAAGAGAATTAAATTCTCACACAAAGAACCTACTTATAAGAAAAATAAATTCTCTTAGTCAGGATGTCAAGACATTTGATTCAACTTCATTAAAACAAATAACCCACAAGAACTAGCATATCACCATAAGCTAGAAAAACATATGCTTCTCATGAGTAGCAGAACAGGGGCAAAAGCTACTCCCCTCCATAAGTACTCCCCCTTAAGGGGCAGAACTTATAGTAGGGCTATCAAAAATACCACAATAATTACTCCCCCTTTTTATGCAAAAGATTGACAAACACAACCAAACTTAGATGTAGCAGAGCTAACAGTCAATTAAGTTACAGACCAAGAGCACTCAAAGTGCATAAATATTCAAGGCATAACCCACAAAAAGAAACACCCAGAAGCACAAAATAAAAAACCACAGAAGAAACATAACATATCAATCTTCATCATTGCTGGTTGTCTCATCATCATCACTAGCATCAACACCTTCTTCATAAGCATCTTCTTCACCCGCATTATTACCTTCCAAATATCCCTCAACCTCTTCTTCGGAAAAATCCTTTATCAGGATCTCAAGTTTGCTCTTCCTTTTAGTACAAACTTTGATAGTTTCATCTAAGGTTTTATAGGTGTTTTTTAGTTCACCAAGGATTCTTGTCATAGTAATAGAACTGGTAGGTTTCTGACCATATATCATGATAATGTTTGGAACATGTTTCCCCGTGAACAACCTATAATGCAATGACAGAGGAGGATCTCTATTGTAGGCACCACCAATACTAATAAAAATACTTGGTGTTGACTTGTAAGACCCTAATTTTGACCCTAACATCCCTCATGGCATCATGTTATTGCACAAGTGCATTGCCTCAAGGATCATAGCATGTTTGGTTCCTTAACCCTAGGGGTGGGACTTGTTTGAGTGTTTTGAGACCACCAAGCATGCTTGTATTGTATATTATTGCTTTTCTTATTTTTTTACTAACCAAAAGCACAAAATATGTCACTAACTCTTTTTGTTTTGAAGCTCAAGTGATCATGTGCTCCAATGCTCCTAGGAGGCTCCTAAGCCCAATGAAATGGCCAGATGAAGATGAGGAAAATCATGGAAATGGTACACAAAGTTCCTAATCATCATATATGTCTCCCAAGTATCTAAATTTTCCAATTTGATCAAGATAACCCAAAGGGCTTGAGGATTGTTTCCCAAGGAAACCCTAATTTCACTGTTCTTTGACTGTGTCTTGCCCATGAAGTAACCTCAACCTATGATCAAATTTAATAAAGGGAAGTTATTTAATTCATCATTTTATGCATATGTGAGCCTATTTGAGGATCCTCAAGCATTTATTCATCAAGATTGGAAGTTTGGTTTTGAAAAGTTGACCAATCAAAGTCATCTGACTAAATTGAGGATCACTAAGATATAAAGTTTGATGTGTTTGTCAAATGAATATGAACCCAAGATAAAAAATGTTCTTAAGAACCATATGAACAACTTTAATTTTCATCAAAAATCCATTTGAAACATGGAAGGTCATCATTCATTTCAAAACATTATAGGTCATTTTGACTGAAACCCTAATTTTAGGCCAACTTACCAAGAACATAACTTCCTTAATTTTTATGATTTTGAGGTGAGAACAAATGCATTGGAAATATTGAGATGTCTAATTAAAATGTTATGTTTGACAAAATTTCATAATCCTAAAAGAAACACATTTTATAATACAAAACATTATAGGTCATATTAGACCTAAGTCATTGAATTTGAAAAAGTACTCAACTTTAAATGCCCATAACTTTGTCACAAAAAATCCAAATGATGCAAACTTTGAGTCTAAATTTATCATATTGAAAAAATATACAACTTTGATATTGGAGGTGTTTCCATTTGAATCTTGTATCATGAAAACAGAGGGGTTTGATTAGGCATGCTTTTGGTGAAATTTTTCAAATGTGACTTAAACATGTTTTGAACCTGAATTTTCACAGCCAATTTTCATCAATCTCCAAATTCAAAATGAATTTTTTCCCAACATGACTTTTGTTCCTTGTTTCAAGGGCTTTCCAACCATTACTCACAATGCTCTTTTGGACTTACCATTTGGGAGTTTCGAAGAACTCTTCATTTATGTGCATTTTGGCATTTCATGATGTAACTTGGTATGCAAGCTGATTCCCTTTCATGTACACGTCCAAGTCCATTCCATATGAACTCAACATGATTTTACAGCCATCATTGGGCCTCACACGCGTCTGTACAGGCCCATACATCCAATTTCAATTTGCCATGCACACATGAGAAGTGTGATCATTTGAGACTTTCAGCTATAAATAGAGCTTCCCTCTCATTCATTCAGGAACCTTTTAGAGATCTGAATTGCTGCAGCATTGAAACTATAGCCATACCAAAGGAATTTGATCAAAAAATTTCTCACTTTCGAGCTTGAAATTCAGCATCATTAGCTGATCTTCAAAGCTTAATTCCTTAGCCTTTAACTTCCACTGCATCCCTAGAGCAAAGAGGAATCAAGAAGGTTTCGTGGCCTGAAGAGCTTCAAATCAGAGGTATACCTTCAAACTTTTTGGATCTAGAACTCTCATTTCAATGTAGCATTCTTGTGTTTGTGTGGTTTTCTGAAGTCCTCACACTTGAGGCAAGCCAATGGTCGTTTCAATTTTCCATTTCGTGCACTTTCAGTTTGAACACCATGATCTTCCACTTCACATTTCTCTCAATATAGGAAGAGTGAGGAAGATCCATGGATACAGTGGTGATCTCCATCACATGAGCTTCATTTTCATGTCCTTACTTTCCATTTTTGTTAATTCTTTTTTCTCTGCAACTGGTGGCCGTATTCTGTTGGCTCGCCGGAGAAGACGATGGTTTCCACCACCACCACAACGTGTCTTGCTTCCTGGCCCTTGGATCTAGCTTCCACGTTTTAATCTCATTCATCCACTGTGTTTACTTATTTTAATTCAAGAAGATGCGCGCTTGACTAATGTACACGTTGCGCCCTCATATCTGAGCCATTAATCCATGCCACGTCAATTAATGAGGTGCATCACGTGGCTGTGGTTTTTTCCATTTAATTCATTTTCTTTTATTTTCAATTAATTCATTTGATTTTCAAAAATTCATAAAAAATTTATTTGAAGTCATAAAAATATGAGATCAATTCCAAAAAATTTCTTGAAAAATCTAGTTTCATATTTTAATTTTTAATTATTTTTGTGACTTCATTTAATATTTTTTGTGAATTATTTGGTTTTTAATAGTTTTAATTAATTTTAAAATACTTTATGACTTTTAAAAAATCCAAAAATATTTTCCTAGCATTTATGGGTCATGATAAATCAATGAAAAATGGTCTCATCAATTTCTTATTTGATTTGAGATTTATTTGAGATTTTAGTCCATTTTGTGCTATTTTAAATTGTTTTTAATTGTTTTTAAATACTTTCTAATTTCCAAAATTGTTGAGAAAATTAGTGAAAGCTTGTTTGACCATGTTATACCTATAAAAATTTAATTGGACTTGTTGAAGTTGATTTGAATTGAATTTGAGGTTTGACCTTATTTGTTTATTTTTTATTTGCATTTTATTTTAATTCAAAAAATAAGTTAATGTCTTATGGTTGGTCTTGACAAATGAGAGGTTTAACCTTCTTTGATCCAAACCAAACTCAACTTGATCCATGATCAAGTGAGTTGTTTTGTGTCCAAGATAGGTTGCTTCTTGGTCAAGCAAATAACCTAAAGACAATACAAGGCCCTTCCCCTTTTGTTTTGGAATGACAAGTTTATGGAGCTTGGCTTACTAGTCATGATCTCTAACTTGTGTTTATTTGCCTATATTTTTATTGACCGGCCTCAGGTAGGTGTGACTACTACATTAGTCAACTTACGATTGCTTAACATAACGCTACATTGTCTTATGACAAGCTAACATAATCTCACTAACTACTAACTTTAATTTATGTATTTAATTTCTTGCCATTTACTTTTAATGCCATTTATTTCTTGCTCATTTATTCATATTGATTTTCACTTTGCTCACTTGAGCAGATACTTTATGTTTATGTCATTTTTCTTTTGCTCATTTGAGCCCATTCTTGTATATAAACATATTGCTATCTTGTGTTTGTTTTGTGTTTGTCTTGTGTGAACCAAATTGCAAAAGGAGAAAGGACTTAGAATTAGGACTTACCTATGCTTCAAGGAGTTCAAGAGCAACTAGGCCTCATGCCTTTAGAATGCTAAATTTGTTGAAGAGCAACTAGGCCTCATGCCTTTAGAATGCTAAAATTCCAAGTTGATCTTAAAGGACTTCTCATCCCAAACTTATTCTTTGTCCATTCCCCTTATTGTTTTGTGAACTTTTTGATGTTTGATTTTGTGTGATATGGATCCCACTTTGAGGTTATGAAAAGAGGACCATTGTCATGAGTAGCCAAGTTAAAAGACAAGCCAAATGGAGATCCTAGGAGCTTGAACTCAAATTGTTTGATTGCTTGTTTGTGTGCTAAGTCCAAAGGAAAGGAGCATCTTGAATCATCTCTATGATTTTAAGAAAAGGAACTACAAGGGTTTATCTTTTCCCTCTTATCTTTGTATGCTTTAGGACTAGACCTTCTCTTCTTCTCCCCACTCTAACCAAGCAAAAAAATCATTTTCTAAACTTTGACTTTGTTTCAAATTAGAAACCTAGGCTTTAAGCCCCAGACTTTTCAAAACCATTTTCATAAACACTCATTATGAATAAATCTTAATCCAACTTTGACTTCATTTTGTAAATAAATCTAACTTGTAAATACAACTCACTTCAAATTTGTTTTGTGGTTCCAATGGCCACTTGTTAAAACTTTTCAAAAACATTAGTCATAGGTTTGAGTTATCATAGTGGTTGATGTAAATCTCACCTCATCCTTGGTGTTGGATTATAAGTCTTCCATGCTTATTATAAGGTTAACTCCTCACTAGCATGTTGAAGCCTTCCTCACATGGTGGATTGTTGGTTTAGGTTGAGTTTTCTCCTTTTGATAACAAAAGACCTTAAGGCTTTTGATCAAATCAATTCACCAATCTTTGAGATTTTTACCCCGAACTACGAGGTTTTGATCCTCCTTTGTGATGGTACGTACGCAACGGGTTCATCCATTCAAACAACAAAATTTGTAAATATAATCTATTCTTTTCTCATCCCCCCAATATTTTGTACAAATCTTTTCACAAATACCAACCTACAACACATATTTGCAAAAAGGGTTCCCTTAGAGTACTAAGGATGTTTTGGGTGCGTAAAACCTTCCCATTTCATAATCAACCCCTTACCCAGATCTCTGACATTTTTATTAGTTTTTGATTTGAAAAACTTCTTACCTTGGCTTTTGTTCGCTTTTTAGCCTTTCCTTTGGACAAATAAAAGTGCGGTGGCGACTCGAATTGTATGTTGACTTTTGGTTTAGTCAATAAACCTAAAGGTAACGAAAACCCTGCTACAGAAAAGTGGCGACTCTGCTGGGGATCGAACCTCTCTAGTGGGTTTAGCCTACTTTTTTGCTTATGTGTTGTATGTTTATATTTATTTGTGTCATATTTTTGTGCAAATTTGGGACGACTGTATTGTTTGTAATGTATGAATTGCTTGATATATTATTGCTTGCATGCTTGGTGGTTTCTTGTGAGATAAGTTCTATACCCAAACTCGAGTGCACTTATGATAGGAGAGTGGCACAGTCTTGTTGACTTGTGTGGAGTTATTCCTTAACAAGTTAACTTGCAAGCCTATTCACTTGGTGGAGGTCTTATTGGGATCAATAATGTCACATGAGTAGTCGTGGTTAGGCATTACTTTTTCCAGTATAAACCTTAGAAGCCAAGAACCTTAGATACCTAGCCCATCTTGGCCTATTTTAGGACGTAGTGCGAAGGTCGTTCAAGTGTAAGACTTGAGGTGATTGTTACGCGATACTACACTCATAAGAGTCTCTCTTGAGAGTATTTTTGGAGGACGAGTAGTCGTTTTATCCGATAATATCCAAAAGATGGGATGATGACTATGGGAACCTTTTAGAACATGATTGTCAGGTTTAACCATAGTACACTCCCGTTGGGTGGTTCTTAACCGAGACTCCATGCTCGTGACTCTCAACAAACCCTTGATTCACGGTCGATCCGTTCTCGTATATCCTCAATATCAATGGAACTTGGGTGTTGATAAGGTATAAACCATAATCCACCAAAATGGATGATTGATATTGACGATGACGTGAGCCATCCTGTGACCTTTGTGTGGTGTGACTTGCTTGATCCTTGAGTGTGTTTGTTGCATCCATGCATTCATTCATTCATTCGAATTCATGTCATCAACAATAAAGATTTCTCAAGGAACTTAAGAGGTCTATTTGCAAATTTTCAGACATGGATAAGCAAAGAAGGAATACGAAGAAGTACAGTTTCAGACAACCCGACTTGAAAGAGTTAAGGAGTTTGACATCTTATGTATTAGAGCCCTTGGAGTTCAAAGCTCGCCATGGGAAGCTTCTATCTATTCTTTCTACCAAGGTGGATGAGGGTCTGATGAGTGTGTTGGTTCAGTTCTACGATCCTCTGTATCGATGCTTGACTTTTCCGGATTTCCAGCTTTTGCCTACACTTGAGGAGTATGCTAATCCTGTGGGTATACCTATTCTTGATCAGTTTCTGTTCAGTGGTTTGGAGAAGATTCCGTCTTCTCAAGAGATTGCTGATATGCTTCATATGGATGTATCTGACATTGTTGCCAATATGACTACCAAAGGTGGAATTCAAGGCCTCCCGTCTGATTTTCTAGTTGCCAAAGCTACCTTTTTTGGGAAGACCATGAGTAAGGAAGGTTTTGAAGTCATATTTGTACTCCTCATCTATGGGCTAGTGTTATTTCCCAACATCGACAACTTTGTGGATGTGAACGCTATTAGGATTTTCTCTTCTCTTAATCCCGTTCTCACTCTGTTGGGTGACACATATTTCTCTTTGCATATGAGGAATGAAAAGGGTGGTGGTTCCATTGTATGTTGTCTGCCTCTGTTGTACAAGTGGTTTATTTCACACTTGCTTCAGACTCTTTCCTTCAAGGAGAACAAGGGATGTTTATGGTGGTTCGCGAGACTTATGTCTCTCACTAATGATGATATCTCTTGGTATAATCGTGTTTATGATGGCGTCCATATTATTGAATCTTGTGGTGAGTTCTCCAATGTACCTCTTCTTGGTACATGTGGTGGAATTAACTACAACCCAGCTTTGGCTCGCCGTCATCTTGGGTTCCCTTAAAGGATAAACCTAACAATGTTTCGTTGGATGGCTTATTCTTTCAAGAGGGTAAATATCCCCAAAACTTGAAGGATATGATGGTCCGCGCCTGGTGCAAGGTTCATAGGAAAGGGAGGAATGAGCTTGGTCCAAAGAATTGTGTCGCTTTGGAACCTTACACCTCTTTGGTAAGGAAGAGAGCTCTCGAGTACCGTATTCCGTACGAGTATCCGAGACCTACCCCTGTGGTTATGGTTGGGCCTTCAACCCTCCCTAATCAAGGAGTAGAGGAGTTGAGAGACGAAGATCAGTCGTGTGCTTGGGTTCGTGAGCGTGAGGAACTTCTTCAGCAACTCAAGGATAAGGATGCAATGATAGAATTTCTAGAGCATCAGGTTATTGATGAGCCTGAAGATGTGGTTACTTCTCTCTTTCCTCACTCATCTAGGTTTTGGAAGAGGAAGTATGATCAGCTCGCCAAGGAGAAAGCTGATATTGAAGCAGCTTATGAGAGAGAGGTGAAGAGGCTTCATGCTACTTATATTCCGATCTCGAAGGCTTTGGACGATTGCTTCTAGGGCTCCATAGGATATTTATTCTCCTTTTCTCTTGTATTGTATTTGGTTGCCAAAACTGTACTACTTCTTTGGTGTAAAAAGTTTCCCAAATATTATTGCTATGAGTATTCCATATACGTCTTAAAAGTTCAATATTTTTCAAACATTTGCAAATAGATCCCTATAAAGTTCCTCTGATAAAAAAAATCATATGCACAAGCATTGCATGCATCATATGCATAAGCAGGTTTTGTTCCGAGCTCTTGATCAGTGGTCTAACTCTTTGCTCTTCATTTATTTTGAAGACAAGCTGACGCACCGGTATAACACCCGAGCAAATCATCAGAAGATCATGGAACACCTCGAACAAGAGAACAAGGACCTGAAGGAAGAGATTGCTAGGTTGGCTGCCATGATGGAGTCAGTCCTTGCTGCACAAAGTCAAGCTTCACCAGCTCCTACAACTCCTCCCGCGAGGACGGTTATTTCTGAAGTGGCTACATTAATAGTTCCTGCTGCAACATCCCACTTCGCTCCTACTATGCAAGGTGGATTCCCTTGGGGAATGCCATCTAATTTCATGCCAGAGGGTTTTGCCCCTACTCTTGCGTCTATGCTGGCATCTAGCCCGGACGTATATGAGAAAATGGAAGAGAGGAAAGATCAATTTCTTGAGTTGCGCAAGGAGTTGAAGACTTTGAGAGGTAAGGACCTCTTTGGGAAGAGTGTTTATGAGTTGTGCTTGGTACCCAACATTAAAATCCCTGTTAAATTCAAAGTGCCTGACTTTGAGAAGTACAAGGGAAACACATGTCCACTCATCCATCTTGTGATGTATGCTCGCAAGATGTCAACCTAGACTGACAATGATCAACTACTGATTCACTACTTTCAGGACAGTCTGACAGGTGCTGTGCTCCGGTGGTATATGGGGCTGGAGAGTGCGAGCATCCGCACTTTCAACGATCTAGGCGAGGCCTTTTTGAAGCAGTATAAATATAATGTGAATATGGCTCCGGACGGGAACCGGTCGAGGGCGATGTCCCAGAAGGACAAGGAGACCTTCAAGGAATACGCCCAGAGATGGAGAGAACTGGCAGCTCAAATAGTGCCACCCTTGGAGGAGAAGGAGATGACAAAGATCTTCTTGAAGACTTTGTGAGCTCTTTCTACTACGAGCGTATGATCGCTAGTGCTTCTTCAGACTTCACCGAAATGGTGAATTTGGGAATTAGGCTAGAGGAGGGGTTCCGTGAAGGATGCTTATCTCGTGATGAAGGTTCCTCAGCAAAGAAATATGGAGGATTTTCTAGGGAGAAGGAAGGGGAGACTCATGTTGTTTCTTCCCATGTCAAAAGAAGGCCCTCTATGAGGAGAAAGAGGTATGTTCAACTGTCAACCAACACCAGGTGGCTCACATAGCACCTGCTTTCAGAGAAGTTCAACAACAACCACAACAACAACATCGTCAACAACAACAGGCTTACCATCCTCGCAACAATAACAACACCAACACCAGCAATTATGAGAGGAAGATGGTGACTTTTGACCCAATTCTAATGACATATGCTGAACTCTATCCTTACTTAATCGATAGGAAGCTGATAAATCCGCGTGATCCTCCTGCTGTGCCAGCCAATCCCCAATGGTGGTACAAGCCCGGACTTCATTGTGTGTATCATTCCGTTGCTCCCGGGCATGATGTGGAAAATTGCTTTCCATTGAAGACCAAGGTGCAAGACCTTGTGAGGAGTGGGATATTGTTCTTTGAGGACGTAGGCCCAAATGTGAAGAAGAACCCATTGTCCAAGCATGGGAAAACAGCTATTAATATGGTTCAGGGGTGCCCTGGAAAATACAAAGTCCTTTATGTGAATGACATGAGGCAATCCTTGGTAGAGATGCATAAGCTGTTGTGTGAACACAACCATTATGAGCATGATCACGATAGGTGCCAGGTGTGCACTATCAACGAAAGAGGATGCCGTCAGGTGAGGAAGGACATCCAAGAGATGCTAGATCAAGGGATGATTGAGATACTTCAGAATCGTAACGAAGATGAAGTTGATGTTATTACTCCCGTGTTCAAAATGCATGATCCTGTTGTTATCAAGTATGATGGCAGCAAGAAGAAAATATCGCCAACTCTTGTGATTAAGCCAGCGGGTCCTGTCCCGTATGTATCAGACAAAGCGGTTCCCTACCGTTATAAAGTTGTTATGCTAGAAGATGGGAAGAAGGTGTCGTTTCCCTCAACCTCTGTTGTGAGAATTTCTAACGTTAGTGGAGTGACCCGTAGTGGTCGTGTTTTCTCGGCTCAGCCGAAATCCCACATAGACGTTGTGAAGAAAGATGTTGTCAGTCCTGCCGGTCCCGTGGGGACTTCTTCTTCGAACCAGTTTGTTCCTGTTGTGAAGGGTGTTGACCCTGTTGTTGTTAAAAACCAATAAAGCTCCTATCCTGGTTGGCCAGTCTGGCATTTTGAGAGAGGATGGTGATGAGATGTTAAGGCTCATCAAGAGGAGTGAGTATAATGTTGTGGATCAGTTGCTACAAACTCCATCAAAGATATCTGTTTTATCTTTGTTAATGAATTCAGAGCCACACCGTGAATCCTTGCAAAGGGTGTTGGACGTGGCATACATGGATTACGATGTCACAATTGAGCAGTTTGATAGCATTGTTGCAAATATAATTGCCTGCAACAATTTGAGCTTCTGTGATGACGATCTTCCCGAGGAGGGAAAAGACCACAATTTGGCTTTACATATATCCATGAATTGTAAATACGATGCCCTATCCAATGTGTTAGTGGATACAAGGTCATCACTCAATGTATTGCCAAAATCCACTCTCGCCAAACTTTCATATCAAGGGCCTCCCATGAGGCAAAGTGGAGTGGTAGTGAAAGCTTTTGATGGATCGCGTAAAACTGTGATTGGTGAATTAGAACTCCAGATCAAGATTGGACCTAGTGATTTCTATATCACTTTCCAGGTCATGGACATTCATCCGTCATATAGTTGTTTGCTTGGTAGACCATGGATTCACGAGGCAGGCGCCGTGACATCCACCCTGCACCAAAAGTTGAAGTTCGTTAAGAACAAGAAGTTGGTGGTGATAGGGGGAGAGGAGGCTCTCTTGGTCAGCCATTTATCTTCCTTCTCCTATATTGATGTTGAGGATGAGGTTGGAACTCCGTTCCAAGCCTTATCTATTGCTGAGCCTTCTAGGAAAGGAATTTCTTCATTTGTCTCCTATAATGATGCGAAGTTGGCCATTGAGCATGGTGCAACTACTGGTTTGGGGAAAATGATCAAGTTGGAAGATAACAAGTCTCAGGATAGTATAGGATACTCTTCTGGTGTTTCCAATGATCTTGGGTTGTTCCAGAGTGGAGGTTTCATCCACACCGTTGAAGATCAGGAAGCTGCTGCTATTGTTGAAGATGATGAAGAGGAAGACCTTGGAAACTTTGTCATACCTGGAGGAATATGCAATAATTGGGTCGCTGTTGATGTTCCAACAGTTATCCATAAGTCAACGTAATGTGTTCATTTTGTTTAAAAACTCTTCTCCCATGCCAAAAGGAGAAGTGAATACATTGTTGGCATAATTTGATTAATACAATGATATTCATTCAATAATCGCATGTTAAATGTTTGTTTTTCAAATTATTTTTCCTTTTTTCTTTTTGAAAGAAATCAGTGATCACCATAAAACCCTAAAAAAGAGAATAAAATCAATCTTTTCATCTGCGTAATGATTTTCCTTGTTTGAAATATAAAATCTCTTTTATACTCAAAATCATTGTGCAGGTTAATCAAACCCATTGAACATAATGATCCAACACCATCTCCCAACTCTGAGTTCCCTGTATATGAGGAAGAAGAAGATGATGTTGAAAAGATTCCTGATGAGATAACCCGTCTACTTGAGCACGAGGAGAAGATCATTCAGCCACATCTTGAGAATCTAGAAACAGTCGACTTGGGGTCTGAAGACTGCATTCGGAAAGTGAAGATTGGGGCACTCCTTGAAGAGTCTGTTAAGAAGGGGTTGATTGAGTTGCTACGAGAATATGTCGACGTCTTTTCCTGGTCGTATGAAGACATGCCTGGTCTGGATACTGATATCGTGCAGCATTTCCTACCATTAAAGCCTGAGTGTGTGCCTGTGAAGCAAAAGCTCAGAAGAACTCATCCTGATATGGCAGTGAAGATTAAGGAAGAAGTTTAAAAGCAAATTGATGCAGGGTTTCTAGTGACTTCTACATATCCTCAATGGGTGGCCAATATTGTGCATGTGCCTAAGAAAGATGGAAAAGTCCGAATGTGTGTGGATTACCATGACTTGAATAAAGCTAGTCCAAGAGATGATTTTCCTCTACCACACATTGATATGTTGGTAGATAATACAGCTAAGTTCAAGGTCTTTTCATTTATGGACGGATTTTCCGGTTATAATCAGATTAAAATGGCACCCGAGGATATGGAGAAGATAACATTCATCACACCTTGGGGAACATTATGTTATCGAGTGATGCCCTTCGGTTTGAAGAACGCCGGAGCCACGTATCAACGTGCCATGACCACCTTGATTCATGATATGATGCACAAGGAGATCGAGGTGTATGTTGATGATATGATTGCAAAGTCGAAAACGGAAGTTGAACATGTAGAACACTTGTTGAAGCTTTTCCAGCGTTTGAGGAAGTACAAACTTCGCTTGAATCCAAACAAGTGTACATTTGGAGTCCGTTCCGGCAAGTTATTGGGCTTTATTGTCAGCGAGAGAGGTATTAAGGTTGATCTTGCCAAGGTCAAAGCAATAAAAGAGATGCCTGCGCCCAAAACGGAGTAGCAAGTTCGAGGTTTTCTTGGCCGCTTGAATTACATTTCTAGATTTATATCCCACATGACTGTCACATGTGCGCCTATATTCAAGCTCCTCCGGAAAGATCAACGTCATGATTGGACCGAGGATTGCCAAAAGGCCTTTGATAGTATCAAAGAGTATTTGTTCGAGCCTCTGATTCTGTCTCCGCCTGTTGAAGGGAGACCGTTGATTATGTACTTGACTGTGCTTGATGATTCTATGGGGTGTGTCCTGGGTCAGCAAGATGAATCAGGAAATAAAGAATATGCAATATACTACTTGAGTAAGAAGTTCACTGACTGTGAGTCTCGGTACTCAATGCTTGAGAAGACATGTTGCGCTTTGGCTTGGGCTGCTAAGCGCTTACGCCAATATATGTTGAATCATACGACTTGGTTGATATCCAAAATGGATCCGATCAAGTATATCTTTGAGAATCCTGCTTTAACTGGGAGGATTTCCCGTTGGAAGATGTTGCTGTCTGAGTATGATATTGAGTATCGAGCTCAAAAAGCTATTAAAGGTAGTATCTTGGCTGACCATTTGGCGCATCAACCAATTGAAGATTATTAGTCTATGCAATACGACTTCCCTGATGAGGAGATTCTGTATTTGAAGATGAAAGATTGTGATGAGCCTACACTCGGTGAAGGGCCAGAGCCTGGTTCCCGATGGGGTATGATGTTCGATGGTGCTGTCAATCAGTATGGAAATGGTATTGGGGTAGTGATTATTACTCCTCAAGGCACACATTTTCCTTTTACAGCAAGGCTAACTTTCAAATGCACGAATAATATGGCAGAGTATGAGGCTTGTATTATGGGTTTGGAAGAATGTATTGATCTTAGGATCAAACATCTCGATGTTTATGGTGATTTGGCCCTTGTTGTTAATTAGATTAAGGGTGAATGGGAGACGAATCAGCCTGGCCTCATCCCATATAGAGATTATGCGAGGAGGATTTCAACTTTCTTTACCAAGGTTGACTTCCATCATATTCTTCGATACGAGAATCGGATGGTGGATGCTCTCGCTACGCTTGCTTCAATGATTGCTGTCAATTATTGGAATGAAGTCCCCAATATTATTGTGATGCGCTTGGATAGACCAGCTCATGTGTTTGCAATCGAAGAGGTGAAAGATGCTAAGCCATGGTACTATGATATCATGTGTTTTCTCCAAAGTCAGACTTACCCGCCTGGGGCATCTGTTAAAGATAAGAAGACTTTGAGGAGATTATCAGGATGTTTCTACCTTAATGGTGATGTGCTTTACAAGAGGAATTTTGACATGGTTCTACTCAAATGCGTGGATAGACACGAAGCAGACCTGTTGATGACTGAAGTCCATGAAGGTTCATTTGGTACTCATTCCAATGGACATGCCATGGCTAAGAAGATGTTGAGAGCAGGCTACTATTGGCTGACAATGGAGTCTGTCTGTTGCAAATATATGAAGAAATGCCACAAGTGTCAGATTTATGCGGATAAGATTCATGTTCCCCCGACACTTCTGAATGTTATTTCCTCACCATGGCCTTTCTCCATGTGGGGAATTAACATGATTGACATGATTGAACCTAAGGCGTTGAATGGTCACCATTTTATTCTCATATCCATTGATTACTTCACCAAGTGGGGTGAAGCGGCATCATATGCGAATGTGACCAGGCAGGTGGTTGTGAAGTTTATCAAGAATCAACTCATATGCCGATATGGTGTGCCAGACAAGATCATTACTGATAATGGATTCAACTTGAACAATAAGATGATGAAAGAGCTGTGTAACGAGTTCAAGATTGCACATCATAATTCTTCTCCCTATAGACCCAAGATGAATGGGGCTGTTGAAGCTGCTAACAAGAACATCAAGAAGATTATTCAGAAGATGGTTGTTACGTACAAAGATTAGCATGGGATGCTGCCGTTTGCTTTGCATGGTTATCGTACATTTGTCTGCACTTCAACAGGGGCAACCCATTTCTCTCTTGTATATGGCATGAAGGTTGTGCTCCCGGTAGAGGTTGAGATCCCATCAATGAGAGTCTTGATGGAAACCAAGTTGACTGAGGCTGAATGGGTTCAGAGTCGTTATGACCAGCTGAATTTGATTGAAGAGAAGAGATTGACTGCCATGTGTCATGGTCAGTTATATCAACAGAGGATGAAGAAAGCTTTTTATAAGAAGGTCAAGCCTCGTGTGTTCCGAGAAGGTGACCTCGTGCTCAAGAAAGTCTTGTCTTCCGCGCCCGATTCTAGGGGCAAGTGGACTCCAAATTATGAAGGTCCATGCGTTGTTAAGAGAGCCTTTTCAGGCGGTGCTTTGTTGCTTACAACTATGGATAGGGAGGATTTCACTCGTCATGTGAATTCAAATACAGTCAAGAAATACTTCGCTTAAAAATAAAAACAGAATAGCTCGCTAAGTTGAAAACCTGAAAGGGCGGCTTAGGCAAAAAATGAGCGTCTCGGTGGATTGAAAACCCGAAAGGGCGATCCAGGAAAAAGTTAGAGACATGAAAAATAATTAATAAATATATCACGCTAGATTGAGTACCTCACCCTGGGGCAATCTAGGAAAAAATTAGGGGTTTGGCAAGTAACTGCATCTTAACAAGACTTTGTTCTACATTTGTCATATGTCAAAGACTCTCGCTCAGTCATCGTCAACTGAAGCTTCAAATGCAGTGAATTCAGAGTTGGTGGAGAAACGGTCATTATGTTCAATGTAGCCATTTTCCATGTATATCACCAATTTCAAATTTGTAAAGATCAATGGAGTCTCGCCATTTTCGGACTACCATTCTATCAAATAAATTTGAGCCTTTATCCAATTCTTTGCACTCTTATTTGTTTATGTTCAATAAATGTTTGCATGTTTTAATTAATGAATATCATTATTTTAGACAAATAAAGTTTTTATAAACTGTTTTAAACAAAATGAACATTCACAATGACTGAAAGGATAAGTGGGATGTCCTCAGTGCTTTCCCAAGGAGAGTATGATCACCAAAAGGTAAGACATTTATTCATATTCTGGCATTTTTATATCCTCTTCATCAACTTTCAGTTGTCTCCCCAACGAGCGCTGAAAGAGTAGTACATCATCAGCTTCCCAGAGAGTCTGGCTTGAGAAGTTTTCTTTGATGGTAGTGGATTGATCGGTCTTATTGGATTGTTTTCTCCTAGCAGAATTCGTGGATGTTCATCCAACGCATTCCCGGATAGTTTGTTTGTGCCTATATACTTGTGTTCCCCTGCGGAATCTTAGCAATCCATGATTGGTTATATGGTTGATCTGTGGATGATCCCTTCTGTTCCGGTTCTTGCCTCGATCTTTTAGAGATGTGTATCCCTCTATATCTGGCACTAGCATTTGTGTTTTATCAATTCTATGGTTGTCATCCCTTGTGTGGACTGACCTAAAATACCTTATAGATTGATAAAAGTTGATATGTTGTTCTACTCACGAGGAGATTTGTCTTTCCCCAGCATGAGTAGAAGTCCCTAGCGGAGTAAGCATGTGCTCCCTGCAAGAGTTATCTTTCCAGATAATTATCTCCTCAGCAGGAAGTTGCCTAGAGCAATTGGTGAAGAGCTTGTGTGCCTTTTCATCCCTAGCATGTCGCTTGTTGATGCCAGATTTATTTCCATTTTTTCCTCAGCCAGGATTAGTTTCGTCAAAAATATTTGCAGCTTGTACCCAGTAGGGTTTCCTGATCCAAGTTTGATGTTGGTATCTTCTCTGGGTTTGAAGATTTTCTTCTAGTATTGAGAGCTGGTGTTGAAGATGTTTATTTCCTTCCCCAGTGGAGCAAAATGCTATTTCTCCCCGTTGCAGAGTTTCCTCTCAAGTAGTTAGAAAAGAGTGTTTTGTTGATGTATATCTGATTGGTGGTTGTTCCCCACGGAGTTTCACATCATTCTTTGATAAGTTCCCCATTAGAGTTTCCTCCGACGGATCTTATTGCCTGTCCCCATCTGTGGTCGACGTCTTCCCGTGATTCTTCTTCTTCCAGAGATCATCCCCACCAGAGTTGAGTTCTCTATTTGGTTATCTTCTTTCGCTACTCCTGAATACATCTCTTTTATATCCTCAACGAGTGTATCTTTGGGATAGGGTTTGATATCCCTGATGATTTATTTTCATCCTGCTCGGGTTGTTCCAAACTGAGTTCTCCAGTAGGCTTTTCCCTTCTTGTTGAGACATTGTGCCGGGTGTCTGTTCTTGATTCTTGGACCTATTTGTGTTAGATATGTCTGTTTGTCAGCATTAATCATACACAAATCATGCATATACATGCATAATCATAGCATTCAGATATTCATGTTGCATTCGTTGCCATATATCCTTGCTTGTTATCTCCTGTTATTGGTGAAATATTCTTCCCCAAGCAGATGTTTTTTGTCTTATCCCTCCATATAGAGTCAACCCCATAGACAGAAAGTGTCTATCTTTTCTTCTTTCTTCCCCACTGAGTTATGTCCTCGTGGATGATTTTTGTTTCAGTTTCCTCCCCAGTTGTGTGTTGGGATGGAATTACTCCCCTGAGTTATATCCTCATCGGGTTGAGTCTTGTTTGATTGTGTCTTTCTAGTTCGTTCCTAGATTGATTCCTTTCTTGTTATTCCCCTACAGTTCCTTGTGGTTTAGTTGTTCGATTTCTCAGTAACCAGTAGTTGTTCACCCTTTCCCCAACGGACCTTGTGGCCTTCTACCCAGTAACTGGTAGTTGTAAGTCCTTTTTCTCTGGTTTTCTACCCAGAACCAATAGATGTAATCCCCTCTTTGTTGGTTATCTTTACCCAGTATCCTGTATTGATATTCCTTCGTTTTGAGTATATCACCCAATAACCGGTGATATATCTCTTGGATAATTGCTTTGTTAGGCAATTTATCCCTTGCGAGTCATCTTTCATTTACCCTTGTTTGGTAATGATGGTTTCTCCTCCTGATTGGTCATCATTTTATACCTAGTAACCAGTATCCCGATGTCCTTTCTTCTCGGTCGATTTATCCTTTATTAACCCAGTAACCGGTTGTGGATAATCTTCCATGCGAGTATGTTATCTATGTTATGACGGTAATAGATAATATGTCTCATGCGCTCTTCGGTTGAAGTCTTTTTCTTCCTCAGTCGAGTAAGATTCGTATTTCCTTGTGGAATCGAATGTCCATCCTGTAAGTCGAGTTTGCTTTTTCAGCCCTTCTTTCGGATGATAAGTGTCTTGGATATGTTCCCAATTCACGTCTGGTTGGTCACCTATTATATGCCCAGTAACCGGTATCCCTGGTGTTCCTTCCTTCTGCTCCCTATTATGACTTTTTGTCCCCTATGGAGTCAGATTTTCCTTAGTTGAGATGTGCCTTTTGGGTCCTCCTCAGATGTTTGGATGATTGATATCTCTCACCCTTATACCGGTCTTAGATACTCTTTCTCCTTGAGCGTGTTATTCTCTCACCCAGTAACCAGTGTTTTAATAACATGTCTCTCTTTGAGTATTATTACCCCGTAACCGGTAATATCTCGTGGTTGCTTCCTCAGCTGGGTCCTTTGTGGACAACCCTGTCTGAGTCCGGATTTTTATTTTATGTATCCTCTATGGATAGTTTTGCTGTATTGGCGTATTCCTCAATACATGCATCTTTGCGTCAGCTCGAGTCTTTCCATCGATTTATTTTCGTGGAATCCCTTCGTGTCTCCCAACAAGTTTTCAAGTCGTGACCTGCTCACGCATTTTACCTTTTTCCCCAGAGTCTCTATCTCCCTAGTGAGTGTATTACTCCTACGGATCTTCAGTTTCTTCCGATTTCTTTTTCCTTTGGGGTAATTATTCACCGTGAAGATTTTATTTTGCATGCATACATTTGCATCATGAGGTCTCTTAGGGACCAAAATTCGTCTCTTTGTTATTATTTAAGCTCATTCTATCTCGTCGAGACAAAGATTTTAACCTTCATATCTCCGGCTAGAACGACCTTAAATAGGGGCATCCGTAAGACCCTAATTTTGACCCTAAGATCCCTCATGGCATCATGTTATTGCACAAGTGCATTGCCTCAAGGATCATAGCATGTTTGGCTCCTTAACCCTAGGGGTGAGACTTGTTTGAGTGTTTTGAGACCACCAAGAATGCTTGTATTGTATATTATTATTTTTCTTATTTGTTTACTAACCAAAAGCATAAAATATGTCACTAACTCTTTTTGTTTTGAAGCTCAAGTGATCATGTGCTCCAATGCTCCTAGGAGGCTCCTAAGCCCTATGAAATGCCAGATGAAGATGAGGAAAAGCATGACAATGGTCCACAAAGTTCTTAATTATCATATATGTCTCCCAAGTATCTCAATTTGCCAATTTTATCAAGATAACCCAAAGGGCTTGAGAATTGTTTCCCAAGGAAACCATAATTTCACTATAGGGGTGTGCAAAAATATGGTTAACCAAACTATATTACTAAATTGAATTGCATTGCACCATAAAATAACTGAATAACTTGAATGGTTAATGAACTGAACCCTTTAAATTAAACAATTATAATTCAGTTTAAAACCGGTTCATAAGCAGTTTCTTTTATAAACTGCTTTAATTATAAAATATATTTTTTTATAAAAGAAGAAGAAGAATTATTGAGAGTGAAAACAAAAAAATGGAAATTAAAAATATTTATAATTATGAAAAATAAAAAATATTTTATTGAAAATTAAAAATAAAATTATAAAAAATATATATAGTTTTTTAGAAAAAAAACTCTGAAAATAAAATATTGTATTCCACAAAATGAAAAATAATTTTTTTCTGAAAATAAATATTTTTATTCATTAAAAAATATAATTTAATTTGAAATAAAAAAAATATTATTTTAGAAAAATAAAAAATTATTGATTTTTTAAATAAAAAAATTCTGAAAAAGCATTTTTTTTTGAAAAATAAAAATTTCAGAATAAAACAAATTTTGTAGTGAAATATTTAAAACTTATTATTCTGAAACTTTTTATATAGAAACAAATATAAATTTTCATTTTTCCGAAAAAAATTTATTATGGATTTTTTTTCCCAAAAAGTTAAACTTAAAATTATTTATTTTTTAAAATTATTTTTTAAAATTATTTTTTGCATAACATAGCGTTACATTGCCTTATGACAAACTAACATAATCTCACTAACTACTAACTTTAATTTGAGTATTTAATTTCTTGCCATTTACTTTTAATGCCATTTATTTCTTGCTCATTTATTCATATTGATTTTCACTTTGCTCACTTGAGCACATATTTTATGTTTATGCCATTTTTCTTTTGCTTATTTGAGCCCATTCTTGTATATAAACATATTGCTATCTTGTGTTCGTTTTGTGTTTGTCTTGTGTGAACCAAATTGCAAAAGGAGAAATGACTTAGAATTAGGACTTACCTATGTTTAAAGGAGTTCAAGAGCAACTATGCCTCATGCCTTTAGAATGCTAAATTTGTTGAAGAGCAACTAGGCCTCATGCCTTTAGAATGCTAAAATTCCAAGTTGATCTTAAAGGACTTCTCATACCAAACTTATTCTTTGTCCATTCCCCTTATTGTTTTTTGAACTTTTGGATGTTTGCTTTTGTGTGATAGGGATCCCACTTTGAGATTGTGAAAAGAGGACCATTGTCATGAGTATCCAAGTTAAGAGACAAGCCAAATGGAGATCCTAGGAGCTTGAACTCAAATTATTTGATTGCTTGTTTGTGTGCTAAGTCCAAAGGAAAGGAGCATCTTGAATCATCTCTATGATTTCAAGAAAAGGAACTCCAAGGATTTATCTTTCCCCTCTTATCTTTGTATGCTTTAGGACTAGTCCTTCTCTTCTTCTCCCCACTCTAACCAAGCAAAAAAATCATTTTCTAAACTTTGACTTTGTTTCAAATTAGAAACCTAGGCTTTAAGCCTTTGACTTTTCAAAACCACTTTCATAAACACTCAATGTGAATAAATCTTAATCCAACTTTGACTTCATTTTATAAATAAATCTAACTTGTAAATACAACTCACTTCAAGTTTTTTGTGTGGTTCCAATGGCCACTTGTTAAAACTTTTCAAAAACATTAGTCATAGGTTTGGGTTATCATAGTGGTTGATGTAAGTCTCACCTCATCCTTAGTGTTGGATTATAAGTCTTCTATGCTTATTATAAGGTTAACTCCTCACTAGCATGTTGAAGCCTTCCTCACATGGTGGATTGTTGGTTTAGGTTGAGTTTTCTCCTTTTGATAACAAAAGACCTTAAGGCTTTTGATCAAATCAATTCACCAATCTTTGAGATTTTTACCTCGAACTACGAGGTTTTGATCCTCCTTTGTGATGGTACGTAGGCAATGGGTTCATCCATTCAAACAACAAAATTTGTAAATATAATATATTCTTTTCTCATCCCCCCAATCTTTTGTACAAATATTTCACAAATACCATCCTACAAATCATATTTGCAAAAAGGGTTCCCTTAGAGTACTAAGGATGTTTTGGGTGCGTAATACCTTCCCATTTCATAATCAACACCCTTACCCAGATCTCTGACATTTTTATTAGTTTTTGATTTGAAAAACTTTTTACCTTGGCTTTTGTTCGCTTTTTAGCCTTTCCTTTGGACAAACAGAAGTGCGGTGGCGACTCGAATTGTATGTTGACTTTTGGTTTAGTCAATAAACCTAAAGGCAACGAAAACCCCGCTACATGACTCAGCATGCTTCAATGTTTGTTCAAAGACATATGATCCAAAGTCAAAATTTATTTTGGTTCCTGTAGCGGTAAATTCATGACCATTAAGTTATGGATAAACTTAACATCAATTAAACATCAAATAAATTTATGTAGAAGCCACAACTCTCTGAGGCCGAGCAATAGAAATTTTGGTGTTAATGCATGTTAGAGATATGGTATGATGAACCATACTCCTAAAACATACCACACACAAAAAGAAAATGATCAAAAGGATGGACCTAATCTCATCCATACTTGTATTGGTTTATGGACCAATTAGCCTTAGGATATAGAGATGTCATTGGTCAATGGAATGGATGGGATAAAATAGGATTGAAGATGAAGAGGGAGGGGAAATGAGATAAACACAAATTGTTCATGGGAGGAATTTTATCAAATTAAAATCATTCATTCATTTTGGGAGATGAAATGTACATTTCATCAATCCCCTAAATTCAATGATTTTAATCCAACAAAAGTTAAATCAACCTTGACCAAAGCCCAAACACAATAGTCAAACTTCACAAGTCAATAAAAATGACTCAACACAATTTATTTCAATTAAACAAATTAAACATCAATTAAAAATGAATTAAATTAAATTATGTTTGATCAAAAACCTAAAATCTCTTCAAAACACTAAATAAATGGCCAAGAGATTTATTTTGGTCAATTAGGGTCAAAGGACCTTGGATAAAAAATTTCATTATTTTTGGAAGTCAAAAGTATTTTTAAACAATTAAAAATATGCACAAAAACAAATAAATCATGAAAAATATTAATGTTGATCCAAAAAATAATTTTAATTCAGAAAATGAAAGAGGAAAACATTTGAATTTTTTTGGTGAAAGTCCCATATTTTTTGGATCAATATTAAAATTAATATGAATTAATGGAAATAAAGCAATTAAAATGAAAATTCAGAAATTCAAAAAAACGTGGACCATCTGATCTCCCTCATTAATTGAGGTGGCAGATCAAATCGTCCAAAGCGCGCGTTCCATGTGATCTTTAGTTGTCGCTACCGGGATTTCACGATAACGAAACCGGGACTAAAGAGATGCCAAAGAGAGGCAAAGTCAGAAGAGTCGCCACCGAATTTTATTTGTGTGCCTCTATCAGAGAGGTGAGGGGAAATAGTCGATAAAACCCTTGGGGAAAAAAGGACGTGCACGGGAAGCGCTAAACGAGAATAAGGAATCAGTTTCGCAACCGAGATTTAGATTCGGAAGTCGGTTACGCAAGGGGAAGGTATTAACACCCCTTACGTTCATGGTACTCCATGGGAACCATTTATGTTGTTTTACATACATGGGGATTTATCTATCATTGTTTTATTTTCAAAAGAATGTGTGTGAAAGATGGGGTGTTTTTGTTATTATAGTACTCTCCAAGGATTGAGGCCCTTGTGCCTACGTATCACTCATTCGGGGATGAGGAATCAGAGCTCCGTAGTTCGGAGTAGAAAGTATTTGTGTGTTGGTTGATTTTACCTTTGAGAAAAGGGTTTTCAGGATGATGCCCTAAGGCACAAAAAAAGAGTTTGATGAGTTGTATTATTTTTACCTTGAATAAGAATGTTAGAAAATGAATGTTTGTGATTATATTGCACTAAAGTCTATGGGTGGAGATGATCATTCTAGACAACAAGCCAAGCGTCTTGCATCCAAAATAATCAGAATAAGGGTAGGAATGCTCCATTCTTACTCATTCTCCACCACTTAAGGCTCGTGGCGTACAATAATAATCGTAATTATTAACTATTTTGAATTTGGTTATGAAAATGCCACTTGCCGTTGAATTAAGGGTTTGTTTATTTGATTATGAAATTTGACTTATGCAACATGAATGAAAAGTAACCAACAAGAAATTAAAGGGTATCATTGTAAGGTAGCCCAAGAGAAAGCCTTGTGTGTGCAAAAGTGACCTAAGCTAAACAAAGGATAATGGTCTTACAAACATGTCCCCCTAAGGTGGTGCCATGATGTCATTCTTTCAACATGCAAGTAAGTTACGGATGAAAATACAACGTTTACAAAGTATCACAAAGTGTAAATGAAGGCCTCCAAGCAAAGGTCCTAAGATGAAATCATCTAAGTCCAAGTTGATTAAGAATGGAATGAATATTTTTGGTCTTATCATTTTATCATGTTTTTGTTGTTTTTAATGTAGGATGACAATAAAATAAATAACAAGTAAATAAAACATGCATGATGAGTTTGTACAATGATGATGATAATGAGTACTTAAATGTAAATTATAAAGTAATAACACAAAATAAACCATAAGTTAACGGTAACTGAATCACAATAACAAAGGTTAATGATGAACAACGTTAGTGAAGTAAAATTAGCGGTTAGTAATATGTACAAAATGAACATTTTTAAGACTATTTTCCTAGGACAAAAAGACTCAAAATATGACACATTAAGGGATAACTTATCATTGATGCAAAGTGTAGCGGGGTATTCATTACCATTAGAGATATGGACTAAATCCAAGGTAAACCATACAAGTCGAGTCGCCACCGCACTTCTATTTATCCAAAGGAATGGTTAGAAAGCGAACAAAAACCTAATAGTTTTAACAAAAACTAGTAAAAAAAACAGAGATCTGGGTAAGGGGGTTGGTTATGCAATGGGAAGGTGTTAGGCACCCAAAACATCTTAGGTACTCCTAGGGAGCCCTTTTCACACTTGTTACAAAGGTTGTTGTTTTGTGAAATTTTGTTTGTGCAAACATGATTGAAGAGATGAGAAGAGAATATACAAGTTTATTTACATTTTGTTTGGATGGATAAACCCATTGCCTACGTACCATCTTATATAAAGATTAGGATCAAAACCTCGTAGTTCGGGGTAAAAATCTCAAAATGAGTTGGTAAATTGAGGGATCCAAAAGCCTTAAGGTCTTTTGTTATCCAAGGGAGAAAACTCAACCAAACCACAAATACACCATGTGAAGATAGCTTCAACATGCTAGTGAGGGGTTAACCCTATAATAAGCATGGAAGACTCATTGTCCATCACTAAGGATATAAGTGAGTATTACATCTACCACAAAGATAACTCAAACCTAATAGCTAAAAGTTATGAAACATTTGATTAAGAAAGTGGCCATTGGAACCACAAAAGACATTTGAATGGGTTATCTTTACCAATTAGAAGTATATACAAAAAAAATGGTCAAAGTTGACTTAAAGGTTCAATTCAAAATAAGTGTTATGAAAAGAAAGTTTGAAAATCAAAAGCATAAGGCTTAGGTTTCTAATGTTTGAAAACAATAGTTAAATGTTTGCACAAAAAGGGTTTTGGCTTGGGTTAGAGTGGAGAGATGAAGAAGAAAGGGCTAAGTCCTAAGGAAAACAAAAAGAGAAGGGATGAAGAATCAAAACCACAAAGGAGTCCTTCTCTTGAGATCATATTGATGATCCAAGTAGCTCCCATCCTTTGGAATAAGCAACCACAAAGTATAAGCAATCCAACAAGTCTCATAAGAGATCCTCAATGTGTCTTGTATCTTCCACTTGGATGAACATGGTAATGGTTCTCCAATTAAGCTCATAGAATCCCTAGTCACAAAAGCACACACATCAAAACTTTCATGAAATAAAACAAAAATGGACAAGAGTGAGTTTAGAGATTTGGTCCTTCTAATCCATCCTCATCATTAAGATCCTTTCACTCCAATTTTGCATAAGGAAGGGTCCTAGAATCTATGTCCAATTCTCCATTTCTTTGCATAGGGGAAGTCCTAGAAACTAAGTCCATTTCTTTGCATTTGGTCCACAACAATCAAAACAAGGACACAAGCATAATAATATATACACAATTATGTGCTCAAGTGAGCAAAAGGCAAATGACATTAACATAAACATGTGCTCAAATGAGCAAAAAGAAAATCAAATGGATAATATGTGCAAGAAAAGTAAATTGCATAAAAGTAAATTGCATAAAATAAATGTTAATTGTTAATGGTTAGTGTTAGTAGTTAGTGTGCCATAAGGCAAATTTAGCGCTATGTTAAGCAATCGTAATTGGACTTATGTAGAAGTCACAACTATCTGAGGCCGGTCAATAATAATGTAGGCAACAAACACAAGTTAGGAGTCTTGATTAGTGAACCAAGTCCCAACAACTTGCCATGCCAAAAAGAAGAAGAGAAATGATCTTGTATTGGTTTAAGCCTTTTGCATGATTTAGAAGACAACCTATCCCTAATGCAAAGCCATTCACTTGATCAATTGATCAAGATGAATTAGATTTGAATCAAGAAAGGTTAAATCTCCCCAATCAATGCTAACTTATCAACCTTCAACTCATTGATCAAAAAGAAAAGAAGTAGAAGAAGAAGAAGGAGAAGATGGATGAGAAAAATGAAAATGGCAAAAATTAAAATGCATTAAATGAAATACAATGTACCAATCCTCATATGTTAACCAATAACATTGAAAGTCAAGGTCAAACAATCAAAAACAGAAGTGAGATGAAGATTGGAAGTCAAGAAATGAATAAACTATTTTTGGCATTTTTTTTAATATTTAAAATAAACTTGAATTAAAATAAAAGAAAAGGTCAAACTTCAAAATTACTTCAAATCAACCTTGAAAGGTCCAAGTAATTTATCCTAAGTTCAACAAGGTCAAACAAAGTTTGACAAAAAATTTCAGCATTTTTAAAAGTCAGAAACTATTTTTAATCAATTAAAAATGAATAAAAATAACCTAATTGAACTAAAATCTCAAATAAATCTCAAATCAATTCAAAAATTGATGAGAATATTTTTCATAGATCCATCATTATTCAAATATGTTAGAAAATATTTTTGTATTTTTTGAATATCAAAAACTATTTAAAATGAATTAAAAATAACCAGAAAAGAGAAAATTCACAAAAAAATATCAAATGACAAAATCAAAAATATTTAAAAATCATAAATAGAAACTAGAATTTATTTGGGAAATAATGCAATTGGTCCCATAGTTTTTGGATTAAAAATGAAAGGGATATGATTTTTTGAAATAAAAGGAATTAAAGAAAATAAAAATCAGAAAATAAAAAAAAGCAAAAAAACAAGGAGCGTTGGATCTGAGCTCATTAATTGAGCTGGCAGATCACACGCTCCTAAGGTGCGCGCCTATGGTGATCCACGGTCAATGCACACACAGGGAAAAGAAATAGAAGTCATAACAAGCAAAGGTCCTGATTGAATCTGGAAAACAAATCACACGGCCAGGATTCAAACTGGAGAAGATGAAGCCACCGGAGCCACCGTCTTCTCCGGTGAGCTTGCAGATTCCGGCCAAATTGCAGAAACTCAAAAGGCAACCAAAACGTGCGATCTAAACATCATTAGAAAGCTGGGATGATGTACATCATCCCTGTACCATCCATTTTCCCTCTAGATCTCCATAGTGTGAGAAATCAGAGATGGAAAATCTGGTGTTCATCATGAACTCAATGAATTTCAAAAATTAAAAGCATAAACATGATGCCTCTATTGAGAGGACTTCAGCCAACACAAAATCTAAGCCAAAAGGTTCATGGATTAGGAGAATCGAAGAAAATACCAGTTGGAGTGTGTGCTTGAATTCTGGTAGCTTGAGCTTTATGCCTTGCTTGCTTTACCAAAACAGAAGTTCAATGAGATGTATGGTGAAGGTCTAGAAGCATTAGATCTAAGAATACAACCAGATGAAGCTGAATTCTAGATCTGAAAATTTTGAGAGAAATGCAATTGCTTCTTTAGTGATGGTTAGGGAGAGAATTCTGCAGCATTTCAGGTTGAATTGGGCGTGCTTCTGGAAGCTCACATGCCATGTATTTATAGCCAATGCCATGCTGAAAGTGTGATTTCAAACTTGCATGAATGAAGGGGGCCTCCATGCATGGGCCTGTACAGGCGCATGGAGGGCCCAATTCCACATGGATTGGCAAGCTGAGATCATGAATGAATGAAATGGACGTGCAATTTTGATGCAATCAGCTCATGCATGGTAATTGAATCAAGTTTCCCAAAAAAATGCACTTAAAGTTCTCGTCTTCGAAAATGATACTTGCCAAATTCAAAAGTAGCCATGTGAGTAATGGTTGGAAAGGTCTTGATGTAAGGAACAATTATTATGTTGGACAAGAATCCATTTGGAACGTGGAAATTTAGGAAATTTGAGTTTAAAGTGTGATGTCCAAAACATGTTAAGGCAAGGTTTCTAAAATTGGCTAACTTTCAAGCCCTTTTGTTTTGATGATACAAGCTTCAAATGGAAAAACCTCCAACATAAAAGTTGTATGTCGTTTCAATAAAATCAAAATGGACTTAAATTTTGCATCATTTGGATTTTTGATGAAGGATTTATGGGCACTTGAAGTTGGACTTTTTTGACTTTTAATGCCTTTGGCCAAAAAGGACCTATAATGTCTTGCATTATCACATGTGTTTCCTTTGAGATTTTGAGATTTGTTTCAACATAACATTTTAAGTAGACATCTTAAGCTTTCCAATGCATTTGATGCCACCTCAAAATCATAAACAATGAATGAGTTATGTCCTTGGGAAGTTGACCCATAATTAGGGTTTCAGTCAAAATGACCTATAATGTATTGGAATGGCAGATGATCTTACAAGCTTCAAATCACATTTTGATGAACATGAAAGTTGTTCATATTGTCCTTAAGAACATTTTTACTTTTGGGACCATATCCATTTGACAAACACATAAAAAGTTAAGTCTCAATGTATTTCGAAATAGTCATATGAATTGACCGATCAACTTTCCAAGTCTACAACCCATATCTTGATGAATTGATGATTGAGGACACTCAAATAAGCTCAAATATGCATGAAATGAAGAGTTAAATAACTTCCCTTGATTATCTTTGACCATGGGTTGAGGTTGCTTCATGAGCAAGGCATTGTGGTGCACAGATGAATTAGGGTTTCTCTGGGGAACAAACCTCAAATCCTTTGACTTGCCTTGATAAAAAATGATGCATTGAGGTACTAAGGAGGCACATTTGATGGATGAGAGCTTTGGGAACCATTACCATGCTTGCTATCATCTCTTCTTGACCATGTCTTTGTACATAGGATCTCATAGAAGCTTTGGACCTTGTAATTGCTCAAGCTACAAACAAAAGATGTTAGTGACATATTTTTGTGCTTTTGGTTAGTAAAAAAAATAAGAAAAGCAATGATATACAATTCAAGCATGCTTGGTGATCTCAAGCCACTCTCAAGAAGTCCCACCCAAAGGGAAAAGGAACCAGAATGCTCAATGATCCTTGAGGCTATGCAATGCAATGTTATGATGCCACGAGAGATCTTAGGGACAAAATTGGGGTCCTACACAAAATACTGAAGATGATTAAAAAATCAACTAATAATAGATTTGTAACAAAGAAAGTTATGCAACCCTAAGTCCATCTATCAATATTTTAAAAAAAGAATATGATTTGTCCTCTTCCTTTTATTTTTACTCTTTTATTTAGCAAGATAATAAGGTAGTAAATAAATTAACATAATTTAAATGGTATGGTTAGATAAAAATAAACATAAACATAAAATACTTGAAATAAAGTGAGCAATAAAATAAATCGCAAGAAAATAAAGTGCAATAATATAAATGTTAGAAGTTAGTAGTTAGTGAACATAAACATAAAGTAAATAAAAATGAACAATAAAATAAATTGCAAGGAATTAAAATGTAATAATATAAATGTTAGGAGTTAGTAGTTAGTAGTTAGTAACAATAACCAAATGGATTAGCAAGTTCATGTAAAGACATGGTTTCATCTATGTATCAAATGAATCAAATATGGTTGAAATATAGACAATCTATCAATGCCTCAAAGTATCATGAATGATCTATTGATCAACCATTAATAGGTTTGAAATATTGAAGATTTAATAAACTCTAAACAACCATGGCCATGATCTAATAGAACTCATAAACCAAATAAATATAACAACAAGTCAACAATAAATATTAAATGATAACAAAACAAAGCAACACTAAAGAAGGTGAACAAAAAGGTTGTAAGAGTAAGAAATGTCAAAAAAAGTGTCTAAACGAAAGTTGATCATTTTTTACAAGCTTGAATCTAAACCCTCTCAAAAGATCAACCAAGAACAAACAACCATTTTTAACAAAAAAACAGAACCAAAAAGTTAACAAAGTTTAAGCTAAAATCATTACCCAAAAATGTTGAAAAAGGGTGGGTTGAAATGGTGTTGAGCTTGGATATGAAGCAAGGAGTTTGGGATGAAAGTGTTTATGGTGGAAGTTTAGTGAATGGGCTTAGTTATGAGTGTTAGAGAGTGAGAAGTTTTGGAAAAAAATGTGAAAGAGGACAAAAAAAGTTGGTGGGTGACTTTTTGAGTGAGAAAGATTTTTTTGTTTTGACCTAGGTTTGGAGAGGAAAGTGAATGGTACTTGGACAGAACTTTTTAGGGATAGGAAGCATGAAAAATGAGGGGAAATAGTACCTCTATTTATAGGGAAAGTAAGTGGAAAAGGGGGTGAACCAAAAAGTACATTGTGTAAAAAACAGAGTTACTACTGCTATCCTCGCAGATGTAATCGATTACCCTGATTGGTGTAATCGATTATAGGCACCAAAAATGGCCTGGAAACCTGATTTTTGCCCAGTAATCGATTACCAAGGTTGGTGTAATCGATTACAGGCACCAAAAATGGTCTGGGAGCCTGATTTTTGCCCAGTAATCGATTACCAAGGTTGGTGTAATCGATTATAGGCACCAAAAATGGCCTGGGAGCCTAATTTTTGCCCAGTAATCGATTACCAAGGTTGGTGTAATCAATTACACTGTCCAAAAAATGAATTTTTGTTGTTTTGGTGGTGTTTTCTCGGGTATGAACACCATGCCTTGAGCCCGTGCAACATGCCTTTGGTTTTGGATGTTAATGCAAGTATGGTACTGAAATGATGAATGTATGTAGGGGTAATAGGGACATGGATCAAATGAAGGTTGTATGGGAGTAGGGTGATTGATCTAAAGAAAGTTGTATGAGGGTATGGTGAATTTTGGGGTATGACACTAGTCAACTACGCAACACGCGTGGTAATCACAACCAACACTCAATATTAAAACATTTTGTATAGATCATGTGGTTCAGAAGCTTGCCAACACATCGCCGGAGCCAGAGCTCCGACCTTCTTCTTCGGTGGACCTCATCGGACTGGTCCACCTTCAACCATACCAAAATGAAAAAGCAAGACATGGATTTAAAGATAAAATGATCAGGAGCTCTAACTTGGCCTCAACTTTGTCTAACTCCAAGTATATAGGAAGATACAGGGAGTTGGATTTTGAGGATCATGATCTGAGTTGCTTCGATTTGACCTATAAGCAACTCAATGTTGTTTACTACATTGGTAGTACTTCAAACAACCAAAAATCAACAAGAATAATGAAGAAATAAGAGAGAATTAAAGAGTGGAAAATCTGGAAAATCACCTTCAATAGAGCTTCAGATTGGCACAATCCTGCTCTCAATTATGCTTGTCCTTGCTTCAGATGCTTGATGGAATGAAAATGGATCAAGGAAAGGGATGGACTCTTGGAGTTTCAATCTCAAAACAGTTGGAGATTTGAAACTCGATTTTCAAAGAAAATCTTCAAGTTTATCCTTTAATGGTGAGGGTTAGGGATTTCTGAATCAAAGCTTGGACATGAGGTCCTTATTTCTGAGCAAGAGAGGTCTTACTTATAGGCCATGAGATTGATAATTGCACACTTCCATTTTTGGCAAAAGTTTGAAAATCTCTCTTGCATGCTTGCATGGGCGTATGATAGGCCCATCAAGTGATTCACTTAGGTCAAAAATTTAGTGTGAGCCATGCTGAAATCATGTTGTCAAGCCATGCATTCATGTATGAAAAGTGGAACTTGAAATCATCCAAATGGTCCTTCAACTTTAACCCATGCACAAGTGCCTCATACTTTATCCAAATGAGATGTTCTTGGACTCTTTCTAAAGGTTAGATCAAGAGGAACAACTTTCATGTTGAAAACTTTTTCATTTTAAGCTTGGATCATGATTAATTTTAAGGTGGAAGTTTGGAAAATCAAACATATCAAAAAACTTTCTAAGTACCAAGCCATATGTTCACTTCTTCCACCTTGAATAACTTTTTCTATGGACTTCAAATGAGAAATGTTCCTTAATAAAAGTTGTATCTCTTCCAAACACCTTAAATTTGGTCACAAATTTGACCTTATTTGGATTTATCATGAAGGATTTATGCATTTTAGAAGTTGAAGAAAATCACTTGTTCAATGGTATTGGCCCAAAATGACCTATAATGTTTCCTCTTGGCACATGAATTTACAAGTTGAATTTGAACTTACTCCCAAAATAAAAGTTGAATTAGACATATTGAATTTGATCATGCAACTTGAATGACTTTCATATCATAAAAATTGAGCAAGTTATGGTCTTGGAAAGTTGACCTCCAAACTAGGGTTTAGACAAAATGACCTGTAATCTTTCACCATAAAAAATGACTTTCCAAGAAACACTAGCTCTTGACTTAAACATGAACATTGTTTATAATGTCATTTAAAGTAACTTTGCTTTTGGAATAATTTTGATATGACAAAAATTGTAGGAGATAGGGTCTAGGGAACCCCAGTTTTGACCAATTGACTTTCTCTGGTCAACCAACATGAACCAACTTGCTAGCTTGATATTCTCTTGAATTTTGGGATCATGGGGGATCATATATGCATAAGATGATGAAATTTTAAATATACCTTGAAGTATTTGATCAATTGGTGAAGAAACTTATTGAAGAAGTCACATAAGATACCCAGATGAATTAGGGTTTCCAAGGCAAACCAACTCCTAAGTCTTGGTGATTTCTTGATCAAAATAACATGTGAAGATCATGAGGATCCATATATGATAATTAGAGTCAATGTGAACCATTTCTTGATTGATCTTCTTGCATTTTGGGTCTTAAACCCTAAATATGAGCTTGATAGGACATAGGTGAGCATACCCACTACCTACGAAAGAGTTAAACTATAAATTGACATATTTTTTTGGCATTTTGGTTAGTAAATAATAAAAATAAAAGTATGATACAATCAAATGTGCTTGGTGATCTCTCCCAATGCAAACCCAATGAATAAGGGGTAACGAGGATGTCAAGGTATGATCCCAATGTCAATGCATATGATGAGATGACATGAGGAATCTTAGGGTCAAAATTGGGGTCTTACAGCTGCCCCTATTTAAGGACGTTCTGGCTGAGGAAATGAAGGTTAAAATATTTGCATCGACTCAGTAAAATGGACTTAAACAACAACATATAGAAATAAGTTTTGGTCCCTAAGAGACCTCATGATGCATATGATATGAATGTTAAAATAATCTTTGTGGGGAAAATGTTGCCACAAAGGAAAAGAATCTGGAGGGACCAAAAGTACGCAGGAGTATAATGCATTCCGTAAAGAAAACTCACTGGGGAGACAGAGACTCTGGGGGGAATAAAAAGGTTGTGTGTAGGCCAGGCTACGACTTTAAAACTGTTGGGGGACTCGAGGGATTCCACAAAAATAAATCTATGGAAAGACCTAGTTGGGGATAGAAGGGGAAATTTGTAGGGGAAACGAGAGGATCAGAACAAAGCTGAAATACTCGAACCAAGCAGGAAACGACGATCTCACTGGGGAAATACGCACTCAAACTCAACTGGGGAAGAAATGATCTTCAACACAGGAGTGACAGAAGTATATTATCTACTACCCGTTACTGGGTAAGGAGATAACATAATCTGTCAGAGAGGACATCCATTACCGGTTAGGGTAAATATATCAAGGATGACTCACTGAGGAAAGAACCAAATCAAGTAGGATTTACAACTACCGGTTACTGGGCAGAAAACCACAAAGAAAGAGAATACCCATCACTAAAAGTGAACATATCAAGGATAGACTCAAAGGGAAGAATATCCGTCATCGGTTAAGATGAACATATCAAGGATAGACTCACCTGAGGAAATTAGGAAGAATATCCGTTATCGGTTAGGGTAAACATATCAAGAATAAACTGCCTGAAAAAGTAGGAATTATATCTATCGGTTACTAGATAGAATACCGACAAGAGAATATTTGTCATCGGTTAAGATGAACATATAAAGGATAGACTCCGAGGGGAGAAATAGGAATTACATCTATCAGTTACTGGATAGAATATCGAAAAGATAATATCTGTCATCGGTTAAGATGAACATATCAAGGATAGACTTCACAAAAGGGGAAGCATGATTTACAACTACCGGTTACCGGGAAGAAGACCACAAAGAAGAGGAAATCTTTCACCGGTTAGGATGGGAATATCAAGGATTAACCTTTCGGGGAACAAAATAGGGATTACAACTACCTTTTTACTGGGTAGAATACCAAAATGAGAATATCCGTCATTGATTAAGATGAACATATCAAGGATAAACTCAGAAGGGAAAGAGTATCCGTCATCGGTTAAGATGAACATATCAAGGATAAACTTCCTAGGAGACGTGAAAACGAATCCGCTGGGGAGAAAAAGGTTACTTTTGTCGGGTATTGGGGAAAAAGTGAAACACTTGCAAATCGAGAAGAATATTACCAGTTACTGGGTAATAGACTTTCAGGGGACCAAAAGCATCTATCTAGGTAAGATCAAGAAAGAAAATGGTCAATCAAAGACTCAACCCAATGAGGACATAACTCAGGGGGAGTGATTCCGTCCAAATAATTAACTAGGGAGGAAGCTAAAATAATAATCATCCACAAGGAAATAACTCAGTGGGGAAATGAGAAAGGTTAAATTCTTTCTGCTTAATGGGCTGACACTCTACAATTGAAAGAGGACAGACATACCAAATCTGTGTGGGAAAAAAAGGATACCACCGTAGCAGAGGATCGGGGAAACAATGAATCACAAAGTGCATTACCAATGCAATAATGAAATCTATGAATGTATATGTATACGTATATGTATATATGATGGTTATGCTGACAAAACAATCACAAATGATACAAATGTCACTGGTCTGTGTCACCAATACCATACTCAGCCAATCCTCACAGGAGGGAAGCATCCGCTGGAGAGAAAAAGTTGCAAAGGAATGAACAGGAATCATCCACCTCAATGGATCAACCCTGGATGGGGAAAAGGAAAAAGTTTGCCAAAAATCTGCACCATCAACTCTGCGGGGGATTTTAGGTCAATACCATATCAAATGGGAGACAACCTTGCATAGGATCGAAAATACTTCTCAAGAATCAGGGCTAACAAGGGTCAGGGATAACTCTGTTGGTGACTTTAGGGGAAATAAAATTTGCTGAATCTATGCAACCTGCTGCGATAACGCGCCTACAACTTGAGGGAGGCAATTACAAACTCAACTGGGGAAACCAACAAAATTCGGCTGGAGATTGAAAAGTTGTTGGGGAAGAAACAGAGATCACGCCAACTGCTTGGGGAAAAACCAATAATGCTTCGCATTTTAGGGGTTACCTATTCTCGGACTATTGTTGATGTTCCTGAAATCGATTTCTCTTTAAAAAGTAATTTCTTTTATTATTTAAGCAAACATGATTTTTATTTTAAAACTTTGATTTCAAAATGATCAAAATAAAATTTAATTCTATTTAGCTGAATAAACAAAAGTAGAAACAATTGGATAAAAAGCCCAACTTTATTTAATAGGATGGTAGTCTGTAAATGACAAGACTCCATAGATCTTTATGAAAGTTGAAAAATTGTAATTTACATGGAAAATGGCTACATTGAATACAATGATCACTAATCCTTCTACCGCCTTCAATATCCATTATGCTCTTGGCTTTGGCTGAGGATGAATCAGAACCAAACATTGTGCTCAAGAAAGTCTTCAAGACTGGAGATCAACAACTTGCAGTTACTTGCCATAATCCCTAATTTTTGCATAAATTTCCCCAAGGCGGGGTACTCAATTTATCGGGATAATTTTTTTGTTTTATGTTTCTAACTTTTTCCTAGATCGCCCTTTCAGGTTTTCAATCCACCGAGACGCTCATTTTTGCCTAAGCCGCCCTTTCGGGTTTTCAACTTAGCGAGTTGTTCTTTTCTTTTTAGGCAAAGTATTTCTTAACTACATCAGCATTCACAGGACGCGTGAACTCTTCACCATCCATAGTTGTAAGAATCAAAGCACCGCATGAAAAGGCTCTCTTAATAACATATGGGCCTTCATAATTAGGAGTCCATTTTCCCCTAGAATATGGATTGAAAGATAGAATCTACTTGAGCACAAAGTCACCTTCTTTAAATACACGAGGTCTGACCTTCTTATCAAAGGCTTTCTTCATTCTCTGCTGATATAACTGACCATGACACATGGAAATTAACCTCTTCTCTTCAATTAAATTCAGCTGGTCATACCTGGTCTGACACCATTCAGTTTCAGTCAACTTGGCTTCCATTAGCACACACAATGATGGGTTCTCAACCTCTACCAGGAGCACAACTTCCATGCCATAAACCAGTGAGAAAGGGGTTGCCCCTGTTGAAGTGCGGATAGATGTATGATACGCGTGCAAAGAAAATGAGAGCATCTCATGCCAATCCTTGTATGTCACAACCATTTTCTGAATGATCTTCTTGATGTTCTTGTTTGCAGCTTCAATAACCCCATTCATCTTGGGTCTGTAGGGAGAAGAATTATGGTGCGTAATCTTGAAGTCTTTGCAAATAACTTCCACCATATTATTATTGAAGTTATATCCATTATCGATTATCAGTAACTTCCACCATATTATTATTCAAGTTAGATCCATTATAGTGTTTAAACGGCATATAATATGATTCTTGATAAACCTCACAACAACTTGCTTGGTCACATTCACATATGATGCCGCTTCAACCCACTTTGTGAAGTAGTCAATAGCCACCAGAATGGAACGATGTCCATTTGAATCTTTGGGCTCAATCATGCCAATCATGTCAATTCCGCACATGGAGAAGGGCCATGGAGAGGAAATAACATTCAACAGTGTCCGGGGAACATGAATCTTATCTGCAAATATTTGACACTTGTCAGCCAGTAGTAACCTGCTCCCAACAACTTCTTAGCCATTGCATGTCCATTGGAGTGAGTACCAAAGGAACCTTCATGTACTTCAGTCATCAACAGGTCTGCTTCGTGTCTATCCACGCATCTGAGCAGAACCATATCGAAGTTTCTCTTATAAAGCACATCACCATTCAGGTAAAAGTTGCCAACTAATCTCCTAAGTTTTCTTATCTTTCAAAGATGCCCCATACGGGTAAATCTGACTTTGGAGAAAACATTTGATATCAAAATACCACAACTTCTCATCCTTGATCTCTTCAACAACAAACACATGAGTTGGCCTATCAAGATGCATCATAGTCAAATTAGGAACTTCGTGTTGGTGTAAGCCCTAGAGGCCAATACTTTTGGTAGTTGTATCGAATTGTTTATTAATAATAAAAGGCTTTTTCTTTATTATGTTTGTTTAATAAAGTCCCTGGAATAGATAGTCCGTTTAATGTATCAAGTGTGACTTAATCATGAGAGCACATTAAACATAAGGACATTATTCTTAAAGTATCTGTAGTCGAGCTTTATTGTGAAGTGGGATAACATTAAAGCATGAAGACTATTATGTTTATAGACTGATGATCACATCTCATGGATCATGGATAAGGAGTTATCAAGTCTCAAACATAGGTATGAATATTAAGAGTAATATTTATACTGGATTGACCCTCTATGAGAATACTATATAGAATGTTATGCAAAGTGTCATAAGTTATTCTCTTGGTGATAATGGTGTATACCACCCTTCGACCTGAAACCACTATGGACCCTAGATGTAGAGTCGAGTGCCTTATTGTTGATCAAACGTTGTCCGTAACTGGATGACCATAAAGACAGTTGATGGGTACTCCACGACGCATGCTAAGGGACATGAGTGATCTAGATGGAATTTGTCCATCCTGGGTAACAGGATAAATGTCTATGGGCCCAATATTGAACTGGACAAGGATGACACGGTCTATGCCTTGTATTCAATATTGGCATAAGGGCAAAAGGACAATTATACACATAATTATTATCACAGAAGGATTTGTCAGATCACATGACATTTTCGTGTCTTGGGTAGCAGTGATGTGTTGCTAGATACCGCTCACTGTTTATTATGTTAAATACGTGATTTAATATAATTATCAATGCCGCAAAAACCTATAGGGTCAGACACAAAGGACGGATTGATGAGAGATAGAGTAATTAAGGAATACCGTAATGTACGATGCCCTTAAGTGAATTATAGAACATCGTAAGGTACGGTGTACTTAAGTAGAATACGAAATATGGTAAGGTACCACGAGCTTAAGTGATTTTGGCATATTACAAGATATGGGCCATATACACTTGAGTGGGCTTTTTAGCTTGCAGCCCACACAAGTGGTTCTATAAATAGAACCCTTGTGTAGAAGCATTGAAACACTTGCAATTTCATTTCTCTCTCTCTCTCTCTGTCACTCAAAGCCTTCATTCGTAGCAGCTAGCACTGAGATTGAAGGAATCCGTTCGTGTGGACTGAGTAGAGGCGTTGTCATCGTTCAACATTCGTGATCGCCACAAGAGGTAATGATTCTATCACTGATCATGCCCATTCGTAAGGATCATTAAAGGAGAAATTTTAAATTCCGCTGCGTTTTGGATCGCCATTCTCCTTCACTTCGTTCCAAAAATTCACTATAATCATTGAAGCCAATGATGCCAGAGCATCTGCCATTCGGTTTTGATCTCGAGGGATATGATGAAACTCAACCTTTGTAAAGAAAGTTGAAATCCTCCTCGCATAGTCCCTATATGGTATCAAACTGGGTTGATTCATCTCTAATTCACCTTTGATCTGATTCACGACTAAAGCTGCATCTCCATATTGTTGGTGTAAGCCCTAGAGGCCAATACATTTTGGTACTTGTATCGAATTATTTATTAATAATAAAAGGCATTCTCTTTATTATGGTTGATTAATAAAGTCCCTGGAATAGATAGTCCGTTTAATGTATTAAGTGTGACTTAATCATGAGAACACATTAAACATAAGGACACTATTCCTAAAGTATCCGTAGTCGAGCTTTAGTGTGAAGTGGGATAACATTAAAGCATTAAGACTATTATGTTTGTAGACTGATGATCACATCTCATGGATCATGGATAAAGAGTTATCAAGTCTTAAACATAGGTATGAATATTAGGAGTAATATTTATACCGGATTGACCCGCTATGAGAATACTATATAGAAAGTTATGCAAAGTGTCATAAGTTATTCTCATGGTGATAATAGTGTATTCCACTCTTCGACCTGAAACCACTATGGATCCTAGATGTAGAGTCGAGTGCTTTATTGCTGATCCAACGTTGTTCGTAACTGGATAACCATAAAGACAGTTGATGGGTGTCGCATCGCGCGAAAAACCGGCGGGAAAAGAAAGAACAACAGAGCCGCCACCGTGCGTTATTTATCCCAAAAGAGGGAAAGGAAACGCTCGAAGTAAACCTGGGAAAGAACATGGTCTCGCGACCAAAGAGTATGGGTTCGGGAGTCGGTTATGCGAAGGGAAGGTATTAGCACCCCTACGCATCCGTAGTACTCTACGGGATCCACGCACAAAAGGAAGGAAATTGGTTGCTAAACACTGCTCAAACACACACACACTGGCTGAAAGAGACAAAAGAAACTGACTGAAACTGACTCGGCAGGATGTCGCATCCTGGGCCTACTTAGTCTATCAGACATAGACATCAGAGTCCAAGTAGTTCGGACTAGGGAAACGACACATGCTCGCTAGGATGTCGCATCCTATGCATACGTATCTTCTCGGACGGGAGAAGAATCAGAGCATTCGTAGCTCGGCTGACACGCACACAAACAAAACAAGACAAAGGGAAACGTGGAGCCCGACTGCCAATCGCTGGACTTATGTCAGCATCCGAACCTAAACACACGCAAAGAGGCAAACGTGGAGCCCAAATGCCAATCACTGGACTTACATTGACATCCGAACCTAAACAACACAACAGATAGATAGGGAGTCGGGGACTCAGCCTATAACTGTCAAACGCACACAAACAGACAGCAAATGCTAAGGAGTACGGGGACTCGAGCCTAGCAAAGGTCAAACAACACACACAAAAGAAAAGGGCGCCCGGAGAGATCAGCTCAATCTCCTGCCTACATACTTCATCTGGTATGAAGATCAGGGCGATGTAGTTCCCCTACAGAGGGATAAAGGACTAGCCTAACCAGATAGCAGAGGGAGACACAACTAGGGAGACTACGACTCGAGCCTAGATGTTATCATGCAGATTCATCCCTAAGTTAAGGTTTCTAGCTAACTGGCACAAGGGCCAACCTATCCTAAGTATGGCTCACACAGGAAGCAAGCCACACACACTTAACTTGCACAGGAAGCAAGCCAAGCAAAACCTAACTTGCACAGGAAGCAAGTCTAAACTAATCCTAACTTGCACAGGAAGCAAGTCAAACTATCCTAACTTGCACAGGAAGCAAGTCAAACTATCCTATCTTGCACAGGAAGCAAGTCAAACAATCCTACAAGCACAGATAGCACACGCTATACACAAACAAGTGGCTCAAACAAAGGTTAGGTTTTAGTCAAGGGGTCATATCAACCTCAACAAACAAACCTCTGGAACTGGGTGAATGTTGCTCTTAACCTTGCCATTGAGAGACTAAGGTGAAGCAGATGAAAGGTGGTGAGGGGTGTGCCTCATTGCTTCTATCCCTGGCCAGGGAGAGCATTTGACAAGAATGTGTGGGTTCAGAAAGTGGGAACCCTTCTACACATTAAAACTGACTCAACTGTACAGTTGTACAAGATCTTGGGTTTGTATCTGCAATGCATCAACACAGTGGTGTGAGCAAGGCAGATGACACACTGAATAGTGGGGGATAGATTGCACATCCCTACCTTCCACCAATTGCCTCTTCACTTAGGAGGACTTTGACTCTATGCAGGGACAAAAGTAAACATCCACAAACATTGCCTCTTAAGGAGGACTTCAGACAGTTGCCTGGCCAAGTAACAGGCCAGGTCTTCCAGACTACATGGAGTAAAAGAGATTATACCTCAAGCAAGTTGCTAAAAAGCAAAGCAAAGCAAGTTCAGAGAACTTAAGCAACTAAGGTACCTGAAAAAGTCAAACCAATCAGTAAACGGTTTCAAAGTTAAAACCAAAAGGAATGGATAAACAATCAACCACAGAAGGTCAACTGTGCAAAGTAAGACCCAAACACATGAGTCACCTACAAAACAAAAGGTTAGCACAATATAGACAAACAAACATCAATCAAATTGGTATGATCTTGGAAGCACTATGCTCAACCTGAAACAGATGAACTCAACATAAGTCCAAAGGACCACTAGGGCTAGCCTAGGGTCAAAGATGAAAGAAAAAGTCAAGGCAGCAAGGAAAAGTCAACTCAAAGTCACAGTCAACCAATTAGAAAGCAATCACAATTGGGCCCACAATCATATCATGCATCATTATCATTTCATGAACATTTGAAATCAAAGTAAGGCAAAGGAAAGCATACAAAAGTCAACAGAATGCCTTGCATCAAAAGTCAACCTAAACAATCTCAAAAATCATCAAATAAATCACACTCAATCCTAACATCTAACATGGTAGACATGTAAAATTTCATGGCATTTGGATGAGAGGAAGGCAGTCAACTAAAATCATGAAGTCAAACCAAGTTCAAGCATGTACAAAGAAAGTCAACAAGCATGTGTCAACTTCAAAAAATCATATCAAATTGAAAACAGATGAGAAATGAATGAGATTAACACCAATGCAAAGCTTGAGATGTCTAGTTATCACATATGAAATTGCATGATCATGTGATATGTTATGAGAATTTCCCAAAAGATTTGGCAATGTATAGCACAAAAAGTCAACAAATGACCAAGCATGGAAGAAAATTCACAATCAAATGGAAAACAGCAAGATTAATTCCAAGAAAATTCATACATGAAATAGACATACAAAGGATCATTCATGAAAAAAATGGGGTCAATTGGATGCAAGGAAGCATGTGAACAAAATTAGGGAAAATGCATGTTCATGTTGTGACACCAAATGTAATCTCCAACTTCAAAAATTTATAACCAGCAAATCACAAATGGGAAATCCACAAACTCTATATGGAAACAAAGGTCAACATGTCTAGTTTCTCCACAAAAATTTCAAGCTCATTGGGTGCGACATCATTATTTCACAATTGAAATGGCAAGAGATATCATTTATGCATACATGTTGGGACAACAATTGTCAATTAAAATCCAGTCAATGAGAAAACGATTAAAAATCATAATTAAAAACTAGACTCAATCATGAATATAATGGAAAAAGAATCAGAATTTTTGGATGAAAATTGAGTGAGAAATTAATTTTTGAAGATGAGGAAATAATTGGAATAAGCATGAACAAGTTAACATGGCAACAAGTCAAACAAAGTCAACAGCGTGGCATTTGTGTAAATAGTGCAGTCACTTAACAAAACTGCAGCGTTCTGATGGGGGAAACGAAATGTTCCCATTGGCTCTCAGCCAATGGAACAGTGCACGGCCAAATGAACTCAAATTCTGATTTTAACAAAACCCTAGGGCTTCTAACAGCATGGCCAAGGCATTCTTCTCATATTCATTAACAACAATCAACAAACAGCATCCAAACTCGATCATGACACGAAACAGCATCATACGACAAAACACAACAAATATGCAAGTTCTGGTTTTTTAAACAGCAGGGCATTATGCTCAGCTTCAAGATCATCAACCAAGTTCATCATCATCATGTGCTCATCATAACCAATAGCAAGCAAACAGCACACAACAGCAATGGTATCGACTCTCATACAATTAAAGCAATGGTAAACCAACACATTCATGTAAACTTCTGGAAAACTATCTTGGGTTTAAACAGCAGCAAAGTTTATGTTCCAACTTCATGGTTCATCAACCAACCGAAATCAAACAAACATGGCAATGAGACAATAATGATCATGCAACAACAGTCAAACAAATACCCTAAACACAATCCATGTAAATGTGCTGGAAAAACAAATAGGGTTCATAACAGCAGCAGGGCATTCATGTGTTCATCAATCATTATCAATTGAAATTCCAACAAATAATCAACCAATCAAACAGCATTCAAACATGATTCACATGGATTTTCTGGGCAATGTTCATGGTTTAATAGCAGGGCATGTTCATTGTGTAGTTACCAACATCAAAACAAACTTCTAACACCAACAGACAAACATCAACCAACATACATGATCTAGTTTTCTGGAAAAATCACAGGGTTTATCATGGCAAGGTTTAGCAGCATGGTATAGCATGTAATCAACATTGAGGTCATGGCAATCGAAATTTCAACAACACACAACTAACATGGCATTGGTTCAGGTAGTATCACCCAGCAACTAATAAACACAAGCATGGCAAATTTCTGGACAGTTCAAGGTTGCAGCTACAGGGTATCATCAATTTCATCATCATAAAACCAGTCATGAACAACCAAACATAACAGAAGCAACAATGATCAAGCATGACCATGAAGTAACATCCTTATGCAACATCACTGACAACAAACCAAACATAACAAACAGCCATTCAAAAGGATTTTCATGGGCAGGGATAAGGTTTAACAGCAGCAAGCATTCATCATCACTATGCAACTTGGATTTTCAAAACACCCAGCATGACCAAACCAGCACATCAATAGAATCAATATGCAACATACAACATGAATGTGCTATCCATTTTCATTAAATCACCCTAGACAAGCCAAATCGAAGGAAAACAATCTTGTTCATGAAAATGAAATTCCAGATTTCTTCCAACATTGTTAACTAAATCAAATAATATAAAGCTTACAACAATCAGCAAGGCAAGGATTACAAAAAATATAGCATGGTTAAGAGAAAAAGGGATTCGAGTTTTTTTACTTGGTTGTGAAGAAAACCAAGATGCAGTGCTTGTTTTGATGTTGCAGCCTGAAATAGCCCTTCCTTATGCTTTGGAATGATGAGAACTTGAAGTAGGTAAGCTCAGCTATGTTTGGAAATTCTCAAAACTCGATTCACCATTGTTATGGCTTGAGGAAAACAGAAACAGAAAATACAATACAACTGAGTTTTAATGAGGAGAAATACTTCCAAAGATGGTCCAGGTGATGGAGTGAACAAGAAAAGGCTCGGGTCTTTTGAATCTTTTGGCAGAAATGCAAAATCGTGAAAACTGCAAGTGAGAGAGTTTCTGGTTTTTTTTTTGTGTTGGCTGCTGTTGTCTAGGTTGGCTCATGACAGAAAATGAGGGGAGATATGGTTTTTTAGCAAAAGCCAAGTTCTGTTGGAAGTTTTGACAGCAAGTTTTTTTTTGAATCAACATGCCTTCCTCTCATTTGCCTTGGCCAAGTGGTTTTGTGTTTGTGCTACTGCTGTCATGACAGAAAAAATGGCCTCCATTCTGCTGCATAGTACATGGCATGGTACTGGTCCTCTTTGAATTGTACAGCCAGGTGTGGTTTTTTGAGCAATGGCCAAGGTGTTTCCTCCTTTTCTGCAGTATGGTGCTCCTATTTTTAACAGGATCTTCCCATTTTTGTGGAGGGAAATGCCAAGTGCCAAATGAATGAGTTTTCTCTGGTTCTCTTTGCTGCCATCTGTTACTCATGACAGGAAAAAGAGATGGCAAGCCATGCTGTTACTGTGTGGTTTTGACAGAAAAACATGGACAGAAAAACTGCAATGTGTGAGTGGTGCAAGGCAAAGTTGCAAGAGGTGTGGTTGTTCTTCTTGTTTGGACAGCAAATAGCAAGGTGAGGGCATTGTGCATCCATGATTTTCTGCTGCCATAGTACAAAGTAAAGTGTGGAAGTATGGATGGATGTGGTTGCTTTTGTCCTTTTGTCCCAAAATTCAAGTGAGCAAGCATGGCTTCTTTTCTGAGATTTTAGGTTGCTAAGATGTGTTCAAATGGACAGAAAAATTGCTGCATAATTGCTGTCCTTTTGAGGTACAAGGCAAGGCATGGACAAGTATGGTGCAAGTATGGTTAAATGGTACTTTTCTTACAATTCAAGCAACCAAGCAACATTCACATGTGCTGCATATTTTGACTTTGCAAACACCTTCTAAATGACATTTATGAGCTGTCCCAATTGGCCAAATGTTGAAAAAATGTTTGAGTCAAAAAGTCAACTCTTGGTCAAACTTACATTTAAATGAAAAAGGTCAAAATATGCCATTTTGATTGGTGAAGTTTTGGCTCATGAAATTTATATTTTTGGAAAGAGGGGATCAAATGTGACTTGTAGGAAAAAACCCCACCAAAATTGGTCAAACGGTTTGAGAGATATGGCCTTCTGAAGTTCAAGATTTTCTGAAATCGATTCGATCATAACTTGCCAACCACACATGGGAATTGAGAGTTCTAGGACTTTTTGGAAATGGGAGAACAAGATCTTCAACTTTCATGTTGGGCAAAAATTCATTTGAGGCTTGTATCAAAATGTAAGTTTGAGGATCAAGACTTTCCATTTATGGCAGTTTTCAGTTACAGGCCCAGTTTCCATTTTTGGAAATTCATGATCTGGCTTCAAATTCTTCCATGATGGTGTTTGGCATGATATATGATGACTATTTGGACATGAATGAACTCTCACAGACCAATTCCAATCATCCAATCACTGATTAAATGGACAGTTGACCAACAGTTGACTTTTAGGGTTTCTGACTGATCATGCATTGACTGATGACTTCCAAACCCTAATTCCTTGAGAATTTGACTTCAAATGATGTCCCAAGTTGTATGAACTCTTGATTATTGACCATGGTGCCCAAATTCCACAAGAATGACCACCATCCACTGCTTTGACTGACAGTTGACTTTCTTTGACTTTTGACTGTCTGTGTATGAACTGCTGACCTCTGAGCCTTCATCCCTTGACTTGAACACTTCAAATAGACCTCCAAGCCATGTGAACTTGTTGGACAAACCCTAAGGCCTTGATTCAATGAGAAATTCCTTTGCTTGCTTGGTTGACTGATCAGGAGATTAGTTTGACCTAATTCTTGATTGCTTGCTCTTGAGGCAACTGTGAACAATGCAAATGCTATGCAATGGACCATGATATGCTATGACCTAATATGAAAATGTATGTACAATGATAGGTGCAAATTTGAGGTGCTACAGCTGCCCCTATTCAATCAGCTGGGAACCCGAATGGATGAGAGCAACGGCTGTCAGACTTTCAGGGTAAACAGGGATTGAATACCAAAGAACCGTAGAATTTGCACAACAGGGATCCACCAATGGAAACGTCCACTGGGATTGGATATTTATTACTGGGTATATTGTTTTGTTTTTTTGGTTTTCAAAGGGTATGGCCACATCCAGACATCACAACGATGACGAATAGGAATAGAAATCACAACTAGATGCCAACGGACAACTAGGAAAAACTCGGCGTTTACCAGGACCAACGGAGAGGTAACCAGACATTAATGAATGAACGGAAGGGATACAACCATACGTCAACGGACGAAATGGGAAAAACTCAACGTTTACCAAGACCAACGGAAAGGTAACCAAACATTAATGAATGAACGGAAGGGATACAACCATACGTCAACGGACGAAATGGGAAAAACTCAACGTTTACCAAGACCAACGGAGAGGTAAATCCACGTGGGGACAGGTACAACTATACGCCAACGGACGCATAGGAAAAACTCGACGTTTATCGACACCAACGGAGAGGAGGAAACTCTACTGGAGAGAGTGAACACAACCAAATCATCAACGGATGATTGGGAAAAACTCGACGTTTATCGACACCAACGGAGAGGAGGATACTTCACTTGGGAAGGAGGACACAACCAAATCATCAACGGATGATCGGGAAAAACTCGACGTTTATCGACACCAACGGAGAGGAGTAATCTTCACTTGGGAAGGAGGACACAACCAAATCATCAACGGATGATCGGGAAAAACTCGACGTTTATCGACACCAACGGAGAGGAGAATACTTCTTCGGTCTGAATACCGGAAAATTGGCCTTGTGCCATGAGTACATCGACCTGATCGTCGGAAACTCCTTCGGTCTGAATACCGGAAAATTGGCCTTGTGCCATGAGTACATCGACCTGATCGTCGGAAACTCCTTCGGTCTGAATACCGGAAAATTGGCCTTGTGCCATGAGTACATCGACCTGATCGTCGGAAACTCCTTCGGTCTGAATACCGGAAAATTGGCCTTGTGCCACGAGTACATCGACCTGATCGTCGGAAACTCCTTCGGTCTGAATACCGGAAAATTGGCCTTGTGCCATGAGTACATCGACCTGATCGTCGGAAACTCCTTCGGTCTGAATACCGGAAAATTGGCCTTGTGCCATGAGTACATCGACCTGATCGTCGGAAACTCCTTCGGTCTGAATACCGGAAAAACATGAGACATATTATCTAAAGCCGTCAAAACGTAGATAATACACTCGCATGGAAGATTATCCATAACCGGGTTGTAGGTTGCTAAATGAATAATCGACCGAAAAGAAAGGCATCTGGGTACCAGACTAGGTACGCAAAAGATGACCAATCAAAAGAGGATAAAGTTGCTAACTTGGAGCAAGTATCCAAAAAGAAAGTGAAGACCCAATGGGGACAATACTGCTTGATCAAAGCAAGTATCCAAAGGGGAAAGAATATCAATATCACAAAACGGATACTGATAACTGCAAAGAGGGGATTACATCTACCGGTTAGTAAGTAGAAAACCACGGAAAAGTAACCAGTCATCGATAGGATGAGCACAAACGGTTAACTCCAACAAGGGGAGGAAAGTGGGATTTTACAACTACCAACTAGTAGGTAGAAAACCACAAAGATAGGACTTACAGCTACCGGTTCGTAGGTAGAGGCCACCAAACCATATCCGCTAGGGGATGAAATGAATGAGTGCCGGTTAGTGAGCGACTATTCATTTATGCCCCAGGGCAGCACAAGAGATAGTCAACAAGAAGCCAATTTAGGATCGATCGAAAAAGGCAGACTGAATCAAGACTCATCCTAATGAGGAAAGAACTCAATAGGGAAAACCCATCCCATTAGGGAGGGAACGGAAGCAACCGTCATCCACGAGGATGTATCTCAGTGGGGAAATGGCAGGAAAAGATTGACACTTTCTGCTTAAGGGGTAGACTCTACATGGAGAGATCAGACACACCCATATCTGCTTAAGGAAAAAAAAAAAAAGACCCAAGCTGGCAAGATGCTAACAATTGGGGAGTAACACTGCTGGGGATACCCACTCGACTGAGGAATCACTTGTTGGGAAAACAACAACCTCTCAACCATGCTGATGAACCCAATCCTGAAGCCGATCTAATGGCGCAATGCTAAACTCTTTCCAACAACCCAACCTCGGCTGGTCGCCACGGCCTAGGGCTAATGAATATGCTTGCTATGTTGATGCATGAGTTTTTCTTGTTTTACACAATGCCCCATGATTATGGAAATGCTATGCACTAATGATGCGATATGCTATGCTTATCTAAATGCTGAATGCACAAACACACGTCTCCTTCAGAGACAACACCGGGGAACTCTGGGAACTGTGCTGGGGATCCTATAACCAAGTCAACTTCCATTCTGCATGGGGAAAGACAAACCTTGCTGGGGAAAAACCATCAACACAACCTCCGCTGTGAAGACAACTTCAGACTTGGAAAACAGTCACAACTCCGCCGGGGATACAGATATCAGTCTATTACAGAAACCCGTCCAATCCACTGGTAGGATGAACTCTGCTGGAGAAATAAATGCTACTTCACTAGGGACGACCCAACCAATCCATATGTAGGAGAATCACTGCTGGAGATGTATTTCATGAGACCCGCTCCACTCGGGGAACTTGCTGAGGAAAACCACACCATTCTGCTGAGGAGAACAATCCTAGTGGAGAGAACAACCATAGTGGTGAGAGTAACAACTCTGTCGAGGATGATAGCACGTCATATCATACTGGAGATGAATTCCCACAAGTGTGCTTGGGATAAGCACTCACGGCCACACTGGAGACGATAGCATCACAAAACCATTTGTTGGGGAACACACCAACGGTCTACAGATAAACCCCACTGGGGGACTCCCGGGGAAAATAACTGCCAGGCGCTCAGCGGGGATTCTCAACTGGGGAAATCTGCAAGCACAGGCCTGCTGGGGAGAAGCAATCCTTAACTCTGTTGGGGAAAGAAGGTACTGTCCACAGGTATCTCTGCAGGGGAAATAACTCTGATAGCTTCAATACCGGTTTGGGCTGGGGACGTGATGACCTTCAGGCTTGCTGAGGAGACAACGATCTCGAATCTACCAGGGAGATCACACTTTCAATCCTCTGGGGAGATACAGCCTGTTTGACAAGGATGTCGATCGACTCGTCGAACACTGGTATCCATCATCCACCCATAGTGTTGACTTTCCATTTTTAAGAACTCTCAGACTCTTCTGGACTTTTCTGCTCCATCATCTTGTATTCCAAATCACGTCCGTACTCCACGGGGATCGAACTCCTGGTATTCATACAAACTTTTCAATCATCGGACTTTGAAGAGTCTTCTTGATTAACCTTCCAGGATCGTGGTCGTAATCCTTCACCGTCTTTTCACGATTCATCTATCCCTTGCCCCTGGTTGGACTCTGAGGGGATCTCTTTGTCAAAAAGGTTCATATTACCACCGGCAAGTGAATGAAGATGTCTAACAGCACCCGCACAAGAGATCGTCAGATAAAAACGTGCCCCAGGTATGCCCCAGGTGTTCTGATATTTCAACACTTAGGTCACTCAGACTTCCAAGTAAGATTTCCAGATTTCAATCTCACAAGCATGCATCAGAAGGGACCTCTATGTTTCAAAATGCAAATATTCTTATCAAAATGAATAGATGTTTTCGTGATCAAAACAGTAATGACACAAAAACAAAATTTACTTGATCGAACACACGCTTTATTTGACTGGAATAAAAGATGGCTCACAATTGAGCAACACACAGGAAGCAAACCCTGGAAAGAGGTGATTGCACATAAACGAAAAATCTATCCTAATGGCAACGTGAAACTGCGATCTCATCGGGTTCCAACTCAGTTACACCCCATATGTCCTTAAGACTTTCCGGACCTTCTGTCTTCTGAACAAGACGCTTCCAATCGGTCTCTGTCGGAGATTATCCAAGTCAACATGAGCACAAATGATCATGCTGGACGCAGTTGTTCGTTTCATTCCCTCTTTTGCCTGGACCGCCCTTTCGGGTTTCAGTCCATCGGGATACCCTTTTTTGCCCAAGTCGCCCTTGCGGGTTTTCAACTTGCCGGGTGTACAGTTCTTTTCTTTTATTTTTTATCCCTAACTTTTGCCCGAACCTTTCTCTTTTTCTTGGTTCGCCGGGATGTCCATTTTTTGCCTGGACTCTTTATTCTCTTTTTTTTTTTTTTTTTTTTTGTCCAGCGGGTTTCTTTCGCGAAGTATTTTCTAACTGCGTCCGCATTCACAGGGAATGGAAAATCGTCGTCGTCCGTGGTCGTCATTAACAAGGTTCTGTCAGAGGAAAATCGTCTTGACCACGAATGAGACACTCATAACTGCTTTATCCATCTGCCCCACAATCGTCTTGAGGAGGAAGGATCCTTTTCAACCAATTCTTCCACGTGGTACGCGCGAGGTCACACTTTTTGGTTAACAACATGCTTCGTTCACTGGGTACAACTGTCCCAGGACAAGTAATTGTCAGCCCTCTTCCTCAGTTGGACTCAACGTGTCATTCTGAGTCCTTATCCATTCAGGCTTCTCTGATTTCTCATATTTCTCGAGGAAAATACTGCCCCAGGTAGATACACATCCCTAGGTTCAATATCCAGGATACAGACTTTATGTTCAGCCACCATTGTTGGTGCAACCAACTGTGACCCGGGAAGCACTAACTTACTCACCTCGTCTCTTTCCCCCTCAGACATCGGAATCCGTTCGTATTCGGGGTCAGACCCCTCCTCCGGGATCGGTCACTCTCAATCTTTCGATTTGAGTACCTCGAGATGTCCTCATCAGGGATCTCAAACTTCCTTGGCGGATACCCTTTCTATGGGTTGTTACTAGCTTCTTAAACACATATTTGATCAGATCCGTTTTGGACATCCACAAAGTGGCATGAATCAGCATACACTGTCTCAGTCGGCGAGCAGCCTATGCCAAAGTACATCAAGTTTTTTCGAACAGTGAGTGTATTGTTTCACAGTCGATAAACTTTTTGCTTAGGTAAATTGCATACTCTTTTCGACAAGACTAGTCATGCTGACTCAATACGCACCTCGTAGACCCCTCGAGGGTTATCAAGTACCGGATTAACAGCTATTTCTTTCACTGAGGTATCGGAATCAGAGGTTCCTACAACTTACCCTCTTTTTTTTTTGTTTTTTTTTTGTTTTTTTTTTTTTTTTTTTTTTTTTTTTTTTTTTTTTTTTTTTTTAGCAGGATTGACCTCGATTCCTCTGATTTGCTCACAACAAGCCTCGGTAGCTTGATGGACAACACTCCATAAGTGCACTGCTTCAGACTCAACAGTATGAGTTATCTAAAACGGTCAAACAAACTTGCCTCAAGTCTACCGGATGCCCCTGTTCTGCTTGGGACTTTGCCATCATGTCATCAACATGGCATTTGCTTTCACGATGAATCATCTCATGAAACAAAGTCACCGTAGATCTCTGATACGTGGCACCGGCTAAATGTGACAGAACGACATTAACTTAGAACAAGCAGGTGCCCCTTGTGTGGTGGACCTGGTTTACTTTATATCATCTGGCAACAATTCAATCTGGTCTTGGCCAAGAAGCCATCCATGAAGATAAACACTGAGACCTGAGCCACATAATCAACCAATACCTCATTGTGATGTACCGGGAATCCATCTTTCTGATTAGCTCTGCTCGCATCTTGATAGTCTATTCACACCTTCTCTTCTTCTCATCCTTTATCGGCCTCAGCTTTTGCTTTCTAACCTCGGTGGAGCTTGGAGCAACAATCTTGAATCGCTCCTCGTGCGGTTGAATCACCTTCTCCTCTTGTTTCAATGACCTGGCTAATTCCAACAAATCACAATTTTCTTCGCCCTTTTTTTTTTTTTTTTTTTCTGGCATGATAGGTCGAATTGTCGAAGTCATACAGAGGTGTAACCAAATCGTTATCGGTGAGATCAGGAGGGTGATCACTTTGGAACGAGACAAAATCAAAAGGAAAGAGAATGAAAAAACGTTGCCATTTTTATTTGTTTTTTTACTTTTTTAAATTGCAAAAATCAAATGAAAAACAGGGAACACCGCTTTTAACTACAAAAACATCCATTCATTACTGATGCAAAATGTTGCATAATGAAACACATGAGATGGCCCTTACAATGGACCATTACGTTTCGGGCAAAACGTATGGCTTTCATGCAAACAAAAATTGAAAAACAGAAATACTACTCTTCAGAATGAGTGACAGTGATGCTTTTGGAGGCCTTCCAGTTGCCTGGTACGCACGACTGTATCCACGCCTCAAGCTCGCGGTTGCTGTCGACATCTTCACCCATTGAACGGGCATGACCAGGATCCAACATTCCTGCACTGACGAAGGCGTACAGTGGACGACATCCTCTGTCTGGTCTAGACGACTCTAAATCCGGATGATAACCGACTCCAAACATGTCTGCTTTTGCCACGATGTCAATGATCCTTCCCCAGCCTTGGGTCTCTTTGTTCTTCACCACTTCCAGAGCCTGTTTATAAGAAGAAATGGACAACTTCTTTTCCTTCTCAGCAGCAAGGGTATTCTCTACCTGGATGGTTTCAACTGCCAGACTGGGTGCTTTGCATCTTACATTATCCACTTCTACCTTCTTCATCTTCTGGGTCGGGTCCTTCATCAATACACACCCTTCTGTGATGACAGTCGCACAAGCATTATCAACAGCAGGGAAGGCTCCATCCCGTAGCAGAAGTTTTGGAACCACAGCCATTGGAACCTTTAGCTGATCCTCCTCAGTCATCTCCAATCCTTTCTTGGTCTTCTTCACCATCTTGACTTTTACAGGACCCCTTCTGGGCGCAGGGTTGACATCCCCCTTCATAATCTGGGCCAAGTTAATGGTCTCGGAGTCCACCATGTCCTGGACGACATGCTTAAAAGCTCTACAGCCCTCAATGTTGTGTCCGGGTGCCCCAGAGTGAAACTCGCACTTGGTCTTCTCATCATAGTTTGGTGGCCTCTTCTGCTGTTCTATGGGAATCAGTATCCTTGGCCGAACTAATCCTAGATCCCTCAACCTTTGGAAAAGAAAGGCATAAGTCACCGGTGGTTCCTCAAACTGACGATCCTCATTCTTCTTCTTCACCTGGCTCTTAGCTCCCGGTGTTTTCTGTTGAGGTGGCAGTTGTTGCTGTTGAGCAGGTGGATTACTGACAGGAGTGGTTATAGTGGCAGCATAAGGATGATAACGATCCTTGCTACGTTCTTTCTTTGCAGGCACACCAACTGGCTCAACTTTCTTCTTGAATGGACCACTGTCGGAGGGTTTCTCTGCTACAGTACCAGAAGGTTTGTTCACCTCGGAGGACAGAGCCTTCTCCTGAACTTTCTCCATTATCAACCGTTTCTCAATCCTTTCCAATCTTTCAGACATGGCCTTCTGTCCCAAGGCAAGCCCTTGCACAACACTGAACAAGTCCCTCATCATCCCTTTCAGTTCAAAGATATCGGCGTTGAGAAGATCCATCAGCTTGGATTTGTTGACCCCAGCAGGTTATCTGAACAGACAAGCTATGCACACCGGTTGAATTACTGGAACCTACAAAACAGCAAATGGGTTAGTATGACTCACACATGCAATGTCTGTCCGTACTAGGAATATTCAGTTCTCTCTCTTTTTGTTTTTCTGGTTTCATTGAGACAGATAAAATTTAATCAACAACATTTTTCCATCTGGATGTCTCTCAACCTGAGTCTTAGTTAAAAAAAATAATGGACCCTGAGTACGGACAGACATGAGTTGAATGCAGATGAATGCGAGATGATATGATGCAAATGCATGAATGCAGGCCCTTGTGCCACCAACTCAACTGTAGACCCTCTGCTTCTCTGAACCAGTTATATCTGTGGGATCAAGTCACCATAAATCCAACTTGGGGGGTTCCGAAATGAACGGAACCGGAGATTATATCACTATCTTCACAGGAACAACCACTGAACGGGTGACAAACGGATCCTCTGAACAAGTACTCTCAACTCAGCCCGGGGATCCGAAATAAACGGAACCCGCTGATAAACCACGGACAGAACTCTGGCGTCCCAGAAATAAATGCCCCATAATCCATAGTCACCATCAGTACCAAGAGTCACCAACAAGTCACCAACAATCAGCAACTATACCTGTAATGATCAAACCCTCCCCACTCACGGGTGTTATCTAGGCCAGGGTAAAGTCGAAGAGAAACGCAGCATAAATAACCTTTCGCAGAATATCATCCTGTGCACACCCGATGTATGCACCGATAATATCCCACCAGGGTCTGAACTGCTCGTGATATCAATGTTCCGCTAAGTGGCGCCATACCATCCGCTTCCCATGAATCACTCTATTCCTAGGTTTCCTAGATTTCACTCATAGCCTGGGTATTGGGCCTTTTACCTCGAGTAACTCCCACCCCAAACAGAGAAACACAGCCAGATGAACAGATGAATATGAATGAATGCAAACATTGATGCAAATAATAAATGCAAACAGTAAATGCAAATATATACAAAGAATGCAATAAATAAAGCAGCACAAAGCAACCAAAATCCTAACCTAGAGAGCGCTAGGAGAGACTCGCTCAGGGGAGATGGACCAGCATAGGTCAACTTCTCTAGAAGTCCCCAGCAGAGTCGCCAGCTGTCGCATCGCGCGAAAAACCGGCGGGAAAAGAAAGAACAACAGAGCCGCCACCGTGCGTTATTTATCCCAAAAGAGGGAAAGGAAACGCTCGAAGTAAACCTGGGAAAGAACATGGTCTCGCGACCAAAGAGTATGGGTTCGGGAGTCGGTTATGCGAAGGGAAGGTATTAGCACCCCTACGCATCCGTAGTACTCTACGGGATCCACGCACAAAAGGAAGGAAATTGGTTGCTAAACACTGCTCAAACACACACACACTGGCTGAAAGAGACAAAAGAAACTGACTGAAACTGACTCGGCAGGATGTCGCATCCTGGGCCTACTTAGTCTATCAGACATAGACATCAGAGTCCAAGTAGTTCGGACTAGGGAAACGACACATGCTCGCTAGGATGTCGCATCCTATGCATACGTATCTTCTCGGACGGGAGAAGAATCAGAGCATTCGTAGCTCGGCTGACACGCACACAAACAAAACAAGACAAAGGGAAACGTGGAGCCCGACTGCCAATCGCTGGACTTATGTCAGCATCCGAACCTAAACACACGCAAAGAGGCAAACGTGGAGCCCAAATGCCAATCACTGGACTTACATTGACATCCGAACCTAAACAACACAACAGATAGATAGGGAGTCGGGGACTCAGCCTATAACTGTCAAACGCACACAAACAGACAGCAAATGCTAAGGAGTACGGGGACTCGAGCCTAGCAAAGGTCAAACAACACACACAAAAGAAAAGGGCGCCCGGAGAGATCAGCTCAATCTCCTGCCTACATACTTCATCTGGTATGAAGATCAGGGCGATGTAGTTCCCCTACAGAGGGATAAAGGACTAGCCTAACCAGATAGCAGAGGGAGACACAACTAGGGAGACTACGACTCGAGCCTAGATGTTATCATGCAGATTCATCCCTAAGTTAAGGTTTCTAGCTAACTGGCACAAGGGCCAACCTATCCTAAGTATGGCTCACACAGGAAGCAAGCCACACACACTTAACTTGCACAGGAAGCAAGCCAAGCAAAACCTAACTTGCACAGGAAGCAAGTCTAAACTAATCCTAACTTGCACAGGAAGCAAGTCAAACTATCCTAACTTGCACAGGAAGCAAGTCAAACTATCCTATCTTGCACAGGAAGCAAGTCAAACAATCCTACAAGCACAGATAGCACACGCTATACACAAATAAGTGGCTCAAACAAAGGTTAGGTTTTAGTCAAGGGGTCATATCAACCTCAACAAACAAACCTCTGGAACTGGGTGAATGTTGCTCTTAACCTTGCCATTGAGAGACTAAGGTGAAGCAGATGAAAGGTGGTGAGGGGTGTGCCTCATTGCTTCTATCCCTGGCCAGGGAGAGCATTTGACAAGAATGTGTGGGTTCAGAAAGTGGGAACCCTTCTACACATTAAAACTGACTCAACTGTACAGTTGTACAAGATCTTGGGTTTGTATCTGCAATGCATCAACACAGTGGTGTGAGCAAGGCAGATGACACACTGAATAGTGGGGGATAGATTGCACATCCCTACCTTCCACCAATTGCCTCTTCACTTAGGAGGACTTTGACTCTATGCAGGGACAAAAGTAAACATCCACAAACATTGCCTCTTAAGGAGGACTTCAGACAGTTGCCTGGCCAAGTAACAGGCCAGGTCTTCCAGACTACATGGAGTAAAAGAGATTATACCTCAAGCAAGTTGCTAAAAAGCAAAGCAAAGCAAGTTCAGAGAACTTAAGCAACTAAGGTACCTGAAAAAGTCAAACCAATCAGTAAACGGTTTCAAAGTTAAAACCAAAAGGAATGGATAAACAGTCAACCACAGAAGGTCAACTGTGCAAAGTAAGACCCAAACACATGAGTCACCTACAAAACAAAAGGTTAGCACAATATAGACAAACAAACATCAATCAAATTGGTATGATCTTGGAAGCACTATGCTCAACCTGAAACAGATGAACTCAACATAAGTCCAAAGGACCACTAGGGCTAGCCTAGGGTCAAAGATGAAAGAAAAAGTCAAGGCAGCAAGGAAAAGTCAACTCAAAGTCACAGTCAACCAATTAGAAAGCAATCACAATTGGGCCCACAATCATATCATGCATCATTATCATTTCATGAACATTTGAAATCAAAGTAAGGCAAAGGAAAGCATACAAAAGTCAACAGAATGCCTTGCATCAAAAGTCAACCTAAACAATCTCAAAAATCATCAAATAAATCACACTCAATCCTAACATCTAACATGGTAGACATGTAAAATTTCATGGCATTTGGATGAGAGGAAGGCAGTCAACTAAAATCATGAAGTCAAACCAAGTTCAAGCATGTACAAAGAAAGTCAACAAGCATGTGTCAACTTCAAAAAATCATATCAAATTGAAAACAGATGAGAAATGAATGAGATTAACACCAATGCAAAGCTTGAGATGTCTAGTTATCACATATGAAATTGCATGATCATGTGATATGTTATGAGAATTTCCCAAAAGATTTGGCAATGTATAGCACAAAAAGTCAACAAATGACCAAGCATGGAAGAAAATTCACAATCAAATGGAAAACAGCAAGATTAATTCCAAGAAAATTCATACATGAAATAGACATACAAAGGATCATTCATGAAAAAAATGGGGTCAATTGGATGCAAGGAAGCATGTGAACAAAATTAGGGAAAATGCATGTTCATGTTGTGACACCAAATGTAATCTCCAACTTCAAAAATTTATAACCAGCAAATCACAAATGGGAAATCCACAAACTCTATATGGAAACAAAGGTCAACATGTCTAGTTTCTCCACAAAAAATTTCAAGCTCATTGGGTGCGACATCATTATTTCACAATTGAAATGGCAAGAGATATCATTTATGCATACATGTTGGGACAACAATTGTCAATTAAAATCCAGTCAATGAGAAAACGATTAAAAATCATAATTAAAAACTAGACTCAATCATGAATATAATGGAAAAAGAATCAGAATTTTTGGATGAAAATTGAGTGAGAAATTAATTTTTGAAGATGAGGAAATAATTGGAATAAGCATGAACAAGTTAACATGGCAACAAGTCAAACAAAGTCAACAGCGTGGCATTTGTGTAAATAGTGCAGTCACTTAACAAAACTGCAGCGTTCTGATGGGGGAAACGAAATGTTCCCATTGGCTCTCAGCCAATGGAACAGTGCACGGCCAAATGAACTCAAATTCTGATTTTAACAAAACCCTAGGGCTTCTAACAGCATGGCCAAGGCATTCTTCTCATATTCATTAACAACAATCAACAAACAGCATCCAAACTCGATCATGACACGAAACAGCATCATACGACAAAACACAACAAATATGCAAGTTCTGGTTTTTTAAACAGCAGGGCATTATGCTCAGCTTCAAGATCATCAACCAAGTTCATCATCATCATGTGCTCATCATAACCAACAGCAAGCAAACAGCACACAACAGCAATGGTATCGACTCTCATACAATTAAAGCAATGGTAAACCAACACATTCATGTAAACTTCTGGAAAACTATCTTGGGTTTAAACAGCAGCAAAGTTTATGTTCCAACTTCATGGTTCATCAACCAACCGAAATCAAACAAACATGGCAATGAGACAATAATGATCATGCAACAACAGTCAAACAAATACCCTAAACACAATCCATGTAAATGTGCTGGAAAAACAAATAGGGTTCATAACAGCAGCAGGGCATTCATGTGTTCATCAATCATTATCAATTGAAATTCCAACAAATAATCAACCAATCAAACAGCATTCAAACATGATTCACATGGATTTTCTGGGCAATGTTCATGGTTTAATAGCAGGGCATGTTCATTGTGTAGTTACCAACATCAAAACAAACTTCTAACACCAACAGACAAACATCAACCAACATACATGATCTAGTTTTCTGGAAAAATCACAGGGTTTATCATGGCAAGGTTTAGCAGCATGGTATAGCATGTAATCAACATTGAGGTCATGGCAATCGAAATTTCAACAACACACAACTAACATGGCATTGGTTCAGGTAGTATCACCCAGCAACTAATAAACACAAGCATGGCAAATTTCTGGACAGTTCAAGGTTGCAGCTACAGGGTATCATCAATTTCATCATCATAAAACCAGTCATGAACAACCAAACATAACAGAAGCAACAATGATCAAGCATGACCATGAAGTAACATCCTTATGCAACATCACTGACAACAAACCAAACATAACAAACAGCCATTCAAAAGGATTTTCATGGGCAGGGATAAGGTTTAACAGCAGCAAGCATTCATCATCACTATGCAACTTGGATTTTCAAAACACCCAGCATGACCAAACCAGCACATCAATAGAATCAATATGCAACATACAACATGAATGTGCTATCCATTTTCATTAAATCACCCTAGACAAGCCAAATCGAAGGAAAACAATCTTGTTCATGAAAATGAAATTCCAGATTTCTTCCAACATTGTTAACTAAATCAAATAATATAAAGCTTACAACAATCAGCAAGGCAAGGATTACAAAAAATATAGCATGGTTAAGAGAAAAAGGGATTCGAGTTTTTTTACTTGGTTGTGAAGAAAACCAAGATGCAGTGCTTGTTTTGATGTTGCAGCCTGAAATAGCCCTTCCTTATGCTTTGGAATGATGAGAACTTGAAGTAGGTAAGCTCAGCTATGTTTGGAAATTCTCAAAACTCGATTCACCATTGTTATGGCTTGAGGAAAACAGAAACAGAAAATACAATACAGCTGAGTTTTAATGAGGAGAAATACTTCCAAAGATGGTCCAGGTGATGGAGTGAACAAGAAAAGGCTCGGGTCTTTTGAATCTTTTGGCAGAAATGCAAAATCGTGAAAACTGCAAGTGAGAGAGTTTCTGGTTTTTTTTTTGTGTTGGCTGCTGTTGTCTAGGTTGGCTCATGACAGAAAATGAGGGGAGATATGGTTTTTTAGCAAAAGCCAAGTTCTGTTGGAAGTTTTGACAGCAAGTTTTTTTTTGAATCAACATGCCTTCCTCTCATTTGCCTTGGCCAAGTGGTTTTGTGTTTGTGCTACTGCTGTCATGACAGAAAAAATGGCCTCCATTCTGCTGCATAGTACATGGCATGGTACTGGTCCTCTTTGAATTGTACAGCCAGGTGTGGTTTTTTGAGCAATGGCCAAGGTGTTTCCTCCTTTTCTGCAGTATGGTGCTCCTATTTTTAACAGGATCTTCCCATTTTTGTGGAGGGAAATGCCAAGTGCCAAATGAATGAGTTTTCTCTGGTTCTCTTTGCTGCCATCTGTTACTCATGACAGGAAAAAGAGATGGCAAGCCATGCTGTTACTGTGTGGTTTTGACAGAAAAACATGGACAGAAAAACTGCAATGTGTGAGTGGTGCAAGGCAAAGTTGCAAGAGGTGTGGTTGTTCTTCTTGTTTGGACAGCAAATAGCAAGGTGAGGGCATTGTGCATCCATGATTTTCTGCTGCCATAGTACAAAGTAAAGTGTGGAAGTATGGATGGATGTGGTTGCTTTTGTCCTTTTGTCCCAAAATTCAAGTGAGCAAGCATGGCTTCTTTTCTGAGATTTTAGGTTGCTAAGATGTGTTCAAATGGACAGAAAAATTGCTGCATAATTGCTGTCCTTTTGAGGTACAAGGCAAGGCATGGACAAGTATGGTGCAAGTATGGTTAAATGGTACTTTTCTTACAATTCAAGCAACCAAGCAACATTCACATGTGCTGCATATTTTGACTTTGCAAACACCTTCTAAATGACATTTATGAGCTGTCCCAATTGGCCAAATGTTGAAAAAATGTTTGAGTCAAAAAGTCAACTCTTGGTCAAACTTACATTTAAATGAAAAAGGTCAAAATATGCCATTTTGATTGGTGAAGTTTTGGCTCATGAAATTTATATTTTTGGAAAGAGGGGATCAAATGTGACTTGTAGGAAAAAACCCCACCAAAATTGGTCAAACGGTTTGAGAGATATGGCCTTCTGAAGTTCAAGATTTTCTGAAATCGATTCGATCATAACTTGCCAACCACACATGGGAATTGAGAGTTCTAGGACTTTTTGGAAATGGGAGAACAAGATCTTCAACTTTCATGTTGGGCAAAAATTCATTTGAGGCTTGTATCAAAATGTAAGTTTGAGGATCAAGACTTTCCATTTATGGCAGTTTTCAGTTACAGGCCCAGTTTCCATTTTTGGAAATTCATGATCTGGCTTCAAATTCTTCCATGATGGTGTTTGGCATGATATATGATGACTATTTGGACATGAATGAACTCTCACAGACCAATTCCAATCATCCAATCACTGATTAAATGGACAGTTGACCAACAGTTGACTTTTAGGGTTTCTGACTGATCATGCATTGACTGATGACTTCCAAACCCTAATTCCTTGAGAATTTGACTTCAAATGATGTCCCAAGTTGTATGAACTCTTGATTATTGACCATGGTGCCCAAATTCCACAAGAATGACCACCATCCACTGCTTTGACTGACAGTTGACTTTCTTTGACTTTTGACTGTCTGTGTATGAACTGCTGACCTCTGAGCCTTCATCCCTTGACTTGAACACTTCAAATAGACCTCCAAGCCATGTGAACTTGTTGGACAAACCCTAAGGCCTTGATTCAATGAGAAATTCCTTTGCTTGCTTGGTTGACTGATCAGGAGATTAGTTTGACCTAATTCTTGATTGCTTGCTCTTGAGGCAACTGTGAACAATGCAAATGCTATGCAATGGACCATGATATGCTATGACCTAATATGAAAATGTATGTACAATGATAGGTGCAAATTTGAGGTGCTACAATGGGTACTCCACGAAGCATGCTGAGGGACATGAGTGACGTAGATGGAATTTGCCCATCCTGCATAACAGGATAAATGTCTATGGGCCCAATATTGAACTGGATAAGGATGACACGGTCTATGCCTTGTGTTCAATATAGACATAAGGGCAAAAGGGTAATTATACACATAATTATTATCACAAAAGGAATTGTCAGATCACATGACATTTTCGTGTCTTGGGTAACAGTGATGTGTTGCTAGATACCGCTCACTGTTTATTATGTTAAATGTGTGATTTAATATAATTGCCAACGTCACGAAAACCTACAGGGTCACACACAAAGGACGGATTGATGAGAGATAGAGTAACTGAGGAATACCGTAGGGTACGGTGCCCTTAAGTGAGTTATGGAACATCGTAAGGTACGGTGTACTTGAGTAGAATATGAAATATGGTAAGGTTCCATGGGCTTAAGTGATTTTGGGCATATTATAAGATATGGGCCAAAATACACTTAAGTGGGCTTTTTAGCTTGAAGCCCACACAAGTGGTTCTATAAATAGAACCCTTGTGCAGAAGCATAAAGTGGCGGTTGCATTATTTTCGTTTTCTCACTCTCTCTCTCTCACTCAAAGCCTTCATTCGTACCAACTAGCATTGAGATTGAAGGAACCCGTTTGTGTGGACTGAGTAGAGACGTTGTCATCGTTCAACGTTCGTGATCGCTTCGTGGAACTGCATCAAAGGTTTTGATCGTCACAAGAGATCTGCACCAAAGGTTTCAATCGTCACAAGAGGTAAATATTCCATCACTGATCATGACCATTCGTAAGGATCTCTAAAGGAGAAAATTTTAATTTCCGCTGCGTTTTGGACCGCAATTCTCCTTCACATAGACGTCTAAATACTTGATTCTGAGATCAATGGCATCTTCAAGACCCATAATGCAAGCTTCATACTCCGTCATGTTGTTCGTACACTTGAAAGTTAATCTAGCTGTAAACGGAAAATGAGTTCCTTGAGGAGTACTAATCACTGCCCCAATGCCATTACCGTACTGATTAACAGCTCCATCGAATACCATGCCCCAACTGAAACCAGGTTCTGGCCCTTTTTTAGGCAATGGTTCATCATAATCTTTCATTTTCAAGTACAAGATCTCTTCATCAGGAAAATCATACTGCACTGACTGGTAATCTTCAATTGGTTTGTGAGCCAAATGGTCAGCCAAGACACTACCTTTGATTGCTTTCTGGGATCGAAATCCAATATCATACTCAAATAACAAAATCTGCCAATGGTAAACCCTCATATTTAAAGCAGGCTTCTCAAAAATATACTTGATTGGATCCATTTTGGATATCAACCAAGTGCTATGATTCAACATATATTGATCCATACGCTCAATAGCCTAGCCAATGCGCAACAAGTCTTTTCACTCATAGAATACCGAGCCTCACAGTCGGTGAAATTCTTACTAAGGTAGCAAATTGCATATTCTTTCTTTCTAGTTTCATCTTACTGACCAAGAACACAACCCATACTTTCATCAAGCACAGTCAGATACATGATCAACGGTCTAACTTCAGCAGGCGGAGACAGAATCGGAGGCATAAGCATATACTCTTTGATACTGTCAAAAGCTTTCTGGAAATCTTCGGTCCAATCACAAGATTGATCTTTCCGAAGAATCTTGAATATAGGCGCACATGTGGCAGTCATATGCAAAATGAATATGGAGATATAATTCAAGCGGCCGAGAAAACCTCTGACTTGCTTCTCATTTTTGGCGTATGCATCTCTTATATTACTTTGACCTTGGCAGGATCAACTTCAATACCCTTCTCGCTGACAATAAAGCCCAACAACTTATAAGAACAAACACCCAAAGTACACTTATTGGGATTCAAGCGGAGTTTGTACTTCCTCAAACGCTGGAATAACTTCAACAAATGCTCAACATGTTCTTCTTCATTATTGGATTTAGCAATCATATCATCAACATAGACTTCAATCTCTTTCTGCATCATATCATGAAAAAGAATGGTCATTGCTCTCTGGTAAATTGAACCAGCATTCTTTAAGCCGAAAGGCATCACTGTATAACAGAATGTTCCCCAGGGTGTAATGAATATGGTCTTCTCCATATCCTCGGGTGCCATTTTAATATGATTATAACTGGAAAATCCGTCCATAAATAAAAATACTTTGAATTTAGATGTATTGGCTACCAACATATCAATGTGTGGCAGAGGAAAATCATCTTTTGGACTAGCTTTGTTCAAATATCTATAATCAACACACATACGGACTTTTCCATCTTTCTTCGGAGAACATGCACAATGTTGGCCACCCATTGCGGATACTCAGCAGTAACAAGGAAACCAACATTAATCTGCTTCTGCACTTCTTATTTGATCTTTACTGCCATATCGGGATGAGTCCTCCTCAATTTCTACTTGACTGGCGGGCATTCTGGCTTCAACGGCAATCTATGCTCCACAATCTCAGAATCCAAACCAGGCATGTCTTGATAGGACCAAGCAAACACATCTAAATACTTCTGAAGAAGATTAACCAACCCCTTCTTAACCTCTGTACATAGTCGAGACCCAATCTTGACTTCCTTAACATCATCCTCGGAACCCAAGTTGACTAACTCAATCTGCTCTTCGAACGATTGAATGGCCTTTTCCTCGTGCTTAAGTAGACGAGATAATTCATCAGATAATTCTTCATCACTTTCTTCCTCATTCTTAAACACAGGGAATTCAAAGTTTGGAGAAGGAGTAGGATCATTGTATTCAATGGGTTTAGAAACCAACCTACATAGTGATTTGATATTTTATTTTAGAGAAGTGAATTGTGACCAAATATTATGCAGATAGACAATTATTACTTACTTATTTATGTTTTTTGTGATTACCATTTTCAGAAAAGCAAAAAGTAAAAATAAAAACATCATAGATGTGGATGAATAGAATTGCATTCTATTAATGATCAAATTGAAAGATGCCTAATAATGTCCACTTATCCCTTAGGCATAGGAGAAGGATTTTCAAAAATAATAAGACAATTACTAAGAGTGATGAACAATAACAGGAACATCAACAGCGATCCAATTGTTGCAAGCTTTTCCATGCGTCACAAAATTGGTGCAGTCTTCACTTTCATCATCCTTGATTATAGCAGCTGAGTGTTGTTCATTACCATGGATGAACCCTCTGCTATGGAAACTTGGTTGCACACCTTTAACTTTCACAGCAGACGACCCTTGCTGAAAACCCAAACCAGATCGGTTCTTGTTCTCGGCGACCTCTACCATCCGACCTCACTGATTAGAACTACCACCCTCAACAATTCTCTGCGCGTTTTTAAAAGAGGACATATATGCCCAAACTCTCTTTTCTTTAGCAATAGATAGATCTTGGAACTGAGTTCCAATCTCATCCTCAACTTCCACATACGAGAAAGACGACAGATGACTCATTAACAACGCTTTCTCTCCACCCACGATGACGAGCTTTTTATTCTTCACAAATTTCAATTTCTGATGCAGAGTGGACGTCACACTCCTGCCTCATGTATCCATGGCCTTCCTAGCAAGCAGCTATAGGCTGGATGGATATCAATTACCTGGAAAGTAATTTGGAAATCACTCAGACCTATCTTCACTAGAAGGTCCACCTCACAAATAACAGTCTTACGAGAGCCATCAAAAGCTTTGACGAGCACGCCACTCAATCTCATCGGAGCTCTTTGGTAGGATAATCTTGACATAGTTGATTTGGGGAGTACATTCAACGAAGAGCCGATATCAACCAATACATTGGACAATGCATCCTCCTTACAGTTCATCGATATATGTAATGCTAGGTTGTGATTTTTTCCTTCCTCGGGAAGTTCTTTATCACATAAGCTCAGATTATTGCAGGAAGTAATGTTATCCATAATGTGGTCAAATTGATATATCGTCACATCATGTTCCACATAAGCTTGCTCAAATACCTTTTGCAACGCTTCTCTGTGCGCTTCAGAATTCATAAGTAGAGACAACCCTGAAATCTTGGAAGGAGTCTGGAGCAGTTGCTCCACCATATTGAATTCACTCTTCTTTATCAAACGAAGTACCTCATCATCATTAGGCTTCAAACTGCTGGATTCACCAGACTGACGCTTTGGAGCACTAACTGGATTTGCTGCAGGCACTTCAACCTTCTTACCAACATCTTCTACATCTTTTGGGAAAACAGGACCAAAAACACGACCACTACAGGTCACCTTTGCTATGTCAGCAATATTTACAACAAAATTGGTCGTAGGCAACGGGACCACTTCTCTATTATCCACGATTGTTGCATTATACTAATAGGGAACAACTCTATCGGATGCATACGGGACGGCGCCCTCTAACCGTATCACTAACGGCGATACCGATCTGTTGACGTTGTAACTGCTGCTACTGTTGAACTGGATTAGCACCCACTCAAGGGTCTTAAACCCTGGCACTATCACATTCACATCATCTATGTCCCTCGATTGTTGAATTTGGATTACATTCTCATCCATCAACTTCTGGATATCTCTCTTGACGATTGATCACCCACGGGGGTTTACACTGCAGTTTGCACAACTGTTGTGGTCGTGTTCACAATCACTAATTGTACACATGGTCTTGTACATTTCCACCAAGGAACGACGAGTGCGTCGAACATCAAACACTCGGAAACTCCAGGGACATCCATCTACCATATTAACAGAGGGATTACCATGAGCTGGCAATGGGTCAACTTTAACATTCGGTGCATGGTCCTCAAAGGACACCACCCCACTTTTTACTAGCTTCTGGACCGCGTATTTCAACGGGTAGCAATTCTCGATATCATGGCCAGGAGCCCCTTGATGAAAAGCACAACGGAGTTCTGGCTTATACCACCATGGAAGTGGTTCTGGAATTTGTGGCGGATTTCTTGGTTGGAGTAGGTTCTTGAGAACCAAAGACGGATATAGCTCAGCATATGACATAGGAATAGGGTCGAAAGATACCTTTTTCCTCTCAAAGTTCTGTTGTTGTTGTTGATTATTGGTGTTGTTGTTGTAGTTGTTTGTTCTTTGTTGCGGTTGTTGTTGACGTTGTTGTTGTTGAATTGGAATAGATTGATTGTTGGAAAATACTGGAATAATGGATGATACTTGATGATGAAGTTGACGTGGTTGCGAATTTCTTCTGACATGAGGCCTCCTCTGTCTCCCTATTGATACTGCATTGGTTTCACCTTCCTTCTTCCTAGCAAAACTGCTACCATACTTCTTGTTTGATGATACCTCTTCCTTAGACAAACGTCCCTCACAGACACCCTCTTCTAATCTCATCCCCATACTTACCATTTCGGTAAAGCCACTGGGGGCACTAGCAATCATTCACTCATAGTAAAACGAACTTAGGGTCTTAAGGAGAATCTTGGTCATCTCTTTTTCTTCCAACGGAGGGTTGATCTGAGCAGCAAGCTCTCCCCACCTCTAGGCATACTCTTTGAATGTCTCTTTGTCCTTCTGAGACATCGACCTCAGCTGGTCTCTATCCGCCACCATATCCACATTGTACTTATACTGCCTCACAAAGGCTTCCCCCAAATCATTGAATGTGCAAACACTTGCACTATCCAATCCCATGTACCACCTCAGAGCGGCCCCAGTCATACTGTCCTGAAAGTAGTGAATCAATAACTGATCATTATCAGTTTGCGTTGACATCTTCCTGGCATACATGACGAGATAACTGAGCGTGCAAGTATTTCCTTTATACTTTTCAAAGTCATGGACTTTGAACTTCAATAAGATCTTGACATTTGGCACTAAGAAAAGTTTCGCAGCACTCTTACCGAACAAATATTTTCCCCTCAAGGTCTTCAATCCCTTTTGCAGCTCAAGGAATTGGTCTTTCATCTCATCCATCTTCTCATAAACATCTGGACCCTCAGACGGCTCGAAATGGTAGATGGTATCCTCCACACGAGGCATCGTGTGAACAACCAGAGGTGGCACAGACATGACTTGGCTAGATGTCGGCATGGAAGCAAATGTAGGCACAAAACCTTCATGCACAAGTTTTGGTGGCATTCGCCACGGGAATCCGGTAGGCATAGCAGGAGCAAAGGAGCAAACTGAGTTCCAGGCACGGTTGAAGTAGCAACCTTTGAAATGACAGTCCTCGGAGGAGGAAGAGTTGCAGGCGTTGGAGAAGACTGACTCAGAGAAGCTAGAATAGACTCCATCATGGCAGTCAAGCGGGCAATCTCGTCCTTCAACTTTCGGTTCTCTTGTTCCAAATGTTCCATGATTCTCGGATGATTGGCGCGAGTATTGTATTGATGAGTCAGCTTGGCTGAAGCATAGAAGAATAACCAATAAGACATCTGGCGGAAGAAAAACCTGTTATGCAAATGATGCATGAAATGAAATGTTTTGATTGTTTTTATTTTCAAGGAACATACTATTTTATTTGTAAATATATAATAATAACAATTGTAACAATTTGATTGACCATAAAAATCTCTTTTATTCATATAATTTGGAAGGATTACATTGAGTATAATTTCAGAAACCAAAATACAAATACAAGAGAAAAGGAAACTAATCATCCTAAGGATCCCCTAACAATGGTGTCAGATGATCTGGATGCAGGCGCGTACTTCCTTCGGATGCGTCGAATCTCGGACTCAAAAGAAGTCTTCATCTGAGCCTTCTCAAGGACGAGCTTGTAGCGGGAAATTCATGATCATTAAGCTATTGATAAGCTAAAGATTAATTAACAAGAGTCACCACCGTGCTTTTATTGTTTCCAAGGGAAAAGGGAAAAAGTACGAACAAAACCCAAATAGTAAGAAGTTTTCAAATAAAAACTAATAAAAATCAGAGATCACAGGTAAGGGGGTTGGTTACACGGAGGGAAGGTGTTAGCACCCAAAGTGTCCTACGTACTCCTAGGGAGCCCTTTTTGTGTACATATGTATTTTGTATAAAGTGATGTTTACAAACAAATAGAATGGGGGGATGAGAAAAGAATTCATTAATTATATTTTTGTGTTTGACAAGACCTTCGGTCTTGTGCCTACGTGCCAACATAAAAATGAGGGATCAAAACCTCGTAGTTCGTGCTAGAAATTTCAAAGTGAGTATGTTGGTTTTAACAAAATTTAAGTTTGAAAGGCACAAAGGCCTAAAAATGGTTTGAATGAGTTAGTTCTTTTTGACTTTTTTGAAAGTTTAAGTCAAGTATAGTTAAGTTTATTTACAAGTTTAATTTAAGAAAATCAGTTTGAAAATGCAATGGCATAAGACCAAAGTTTCTCTCTTTTGTAAAAGTGGTCAAAGTTTTAGAACAAAAGAGTTCACATAAAGAAAATTTTGAAAGTGGAGGGAGAGATTTTGAAATTAAAGAAATGGGGAGAAGATGAAGAGACTATCCTATGCACAAAATTTAAAAGTTTAAAGTTGAAAAGATCTGACCAAATGGGAGCAACCCAAAAGACAAGTATGTCAATAGAAACCCAAAATTCCCTTGGACTTTTCTGAATTAAGCAACACACAAATGCACAATTATATCAATCTTGAAGAGCGAAGGCATCAAATAAAGATGGCCTCATCCAATTTTATCCTCTTCAAAGATCTTCCTCGAAATAGCCCATGTAGCAGATGAATTCCATAAGTCACAGGTTCAACATAACAACTTATCAATGATCAATGTTGCAGATGAATCTGGAGAGATCTAGAATGATGTATCAGATGATTTCAAACTTGCAAGTTCTTGATTCTTCAACAAATTGGCATTGGCCAAGTCCATTAGCAAAGGAATGTTTCCTAATATCTAAGTCTAATTGGGGCAAGATCAAACCAACAGTCCACTCAAAGTCTTTTAGGGTTTTTGTTATTATTATGTGCATTAATGGTCAAAGACCAATCAAACAAACAAAGCAACAAAGTATATCACACAATATGGTCCAAGTGGACAAAGTGAAAATTACATAAACATAAACAATTAGAATGATATGTACAATGACAAATGATAATAAAGTGCTAAAAGTAAATTGCATTAAAGTAAAGACTTGAAATTAAAAGTTAATGGTTAGTAAGTTAATAGTTATTTTTGTTTTGCTTTTTGATTTCAAGACATTCTTTGGAGAACACTCAACCCACTTATCACAAGCATGGATCCTTAAACCAAAACATCTTCCAAAGGAAGGAAAGAAGGCCAAGTTTCCACACAATACCATGGAAGAATGGAGACTTACAATCTCACTAACTAGAATGTTTATGCCTTTTGTGTCACAAATTTAGCGCTATGTTAAGCAATCATAATTGGACTTATGTAGAAGTCACAACTATTTGAGGTTGGGCAATAGACTTTTGGTGTTAATGCATGTTTGAGACATAGTTTTAAGAACTATGCTCATTAAACATACCACACACAAAAATATGCAAAAGGTGTGGCCTAATCTCATCCATACTCATGTTAATCTTTCAATCAACTAGCATTAGGACTTTGACATGTCATTGGCCAATTGAAATGAATGAATGAAGAAGGGGAATTAGATGAAGAGGGAAAGGGATGAATGAGATCACAAATTGGTCAAAGGAGGACTTTTACCAAATTAATATTATTCATTCATTTTGGGAGATGGAATGTACATTCTATCCATCCCCTAAATCCAATAATATTAATTTGACAAAGTCAAATCAACCTTGACCAAGGCCCAACAACAAATGAGAAACTCAAATAAGTCAACACAAATGGTCAACATAATTAAAATGACATTTATTCAATTAAAAATAGTAAAATAATGCATTAAATTCAAATATGTTTTGTCCAAATCCTAAAATTTCATCAAAACACCAAATGAATGGCCATGTGATTTATCATAGGTCAAACAAGGTCAAAGGACCTTGGATAAAATATTTCATAATTTTTGGACACTTAAAAATATTTTTAAACAATTAAAAACAAATGAAAAATCAATTAATTCATGAAAAATATTAATAATGATCCAAAAAATAATTTTAATTCAGAATATGAAAGAGAAAAATCTTTGAAAAGCTTTGGTGAAAGTCCCATATTTTTTGAATCAATATTAAATTTATTATGAATTATTGAAAAAAATGGAATTAAATGCAAATTCAGAAAAAGCTAAAATACGTAGACCATCAGATCTCCCTTATTAATTGAGGTGGCAGATCTGATGATCCACAAAATGCGTTCCACCAACACCTTAGTCAAACGCACTGTAACATGAGTAATCAAAAGGAATGGCTGAGATTAGGACATGAGAATTAGATCACACGGTCCAAACCAAAGACACATCATCACCGGAGCCAGAGCTCCGGTTGTCTTCTCCGGCGAGCTTCGTTGGACTGGTCAACATGAACCATCACCAAAATTTCAAACAGGGACATGATTTTAAAGAGAAAACATCACTGAGCACGAATATCACCTCAATTTCTTCCAATTCCAACTATATTGAGAGATATGTGGAATTGAAAAATGAGATTCATGATCTGAGTTGCTTCGATTTGGCTTCAAAGCAACTCAAACACTTTGCCTACATTGGTAGGACTTCAGCCAACGCAGTAATCAATAGAATTGAGCATGAAACAAGGAGAATCGAAGAGATCATTTTTTTTTGAAAATTACCTTCAATGGAGGTCTGAGCTTGTAAGATCTTGATCTGAATCGTGCTTTGCTTCACTTCAATTGCTTGCAGGAGAGGAATGGAAAGGCTTAGAATCAATGGACTCGTGGAGAATTGAATTCCAAAACAGTGGAGATTCAAGCTCAAATTCAATTGAATTTTTTAGGTTTATCCTCTTAGTATGAAGGGTTTTCTATGGGGATTCAAAGCTGGCGCAATGTGTGTGTTAGTTCTGAGCATAAGGGCTTCAATTTATAGAGAAATTGGATGATATTTGCACACTCACTTTCACTTTCCAAAATTGGCAAATGATGAAAGCATGATGCATGGGCGCGCATAGGCCCATGGAATAATTGTTTGAAAGTCCAAAATGAAGTTCAGATGCTTTGGAGATGGATTGGATTGCAAGGCAATTGAGCATTGTCATTTGAAGATTGATCCATGCTAAATGATTTCAGCCTGTTTAAGCCATGTGCAGCCTATGCATTTCTCATCCAAAACGCATGAATTTTAGCTCTTTGGAAAGGTGAGATCAATATGAACAAGTTTGATGTTGGACACTTTCTCGTTTGGAGCTTGGAACTTGGAGATATTTGAGGTGGAAGTTTGGAAAAATTTGACATATTGAAAATTTTCTAAGTGTCAAGCCATATGTCTCAATATTCCACCTTATTTAACTTTTTATGGGAGCTTCAAATGAGAAACGTGTCTTCACAAAAGTTGTAGCTATCTCAAAGACCTTCAAAATTGTCACCAATTTCATGTCATTTGGATTTAAAATGATAGAGGTAAGCTTTTTTGAAGTTTGACAAAATCACTTGATCAATGGTATAGGTCAAAAGTGACCTATAATGTAGCCTCATATCACATGCTCAAAAAAGTTAAATTAGCTCTCACTCAAAACATAAAAGTTGAAGTAGACACATTTAATTTGATTGTGCAACTTGGAAATCTTTCATATCATAAAAATTGAGCAAGTTATGGCCTTGGGAAGTTGACTTTCAAATTAGGGTTTAGACAAAATGACCTATAATGTTTCAACATAGAAAATGATTTTCCAAGAAAACCTAGATCTAGGTATAAAAATTAAAGTTGTTTATAATATCATTTAGAGTAAGTTTTCTCTTGGAATCATTTTCATATGATTAAAATTGTAGGAGATAGGGTCTAGGGAGACCAAGTTTTGATCAGATGAATTCATCTGGCCAACCACCATCAACCAACTCGCTAACTTCCAATTCTCTTGACTTTCTTGGATCATGGTAGATCATATATGCATAAGATGATGATCTTTGAAGTTTACATTTAGAAATTTTATCAATTGGTGAGATAGCTTGTTGGAGAAGTTACTCAAGATACCTAGTCAAACTAGGGTTTCCAAGGCAAATCACCCTCAAACTCTTGAAGAAACCTTGATCAACATAACATGTAGAAGAAATTGGGACTCATATATGATGCTTATAACCATTCTTGAGTTGATTCTTGATTGTGCTCTTTGTTCATGAGGGTCTCAAACCCTAGATATGATCAATGAATCAATGAGATCATGTCCTTTACCTACAAAACAGTTAGATAGATACAAAGGCATATTTTTGGTATTTTGGTTAGTGAAATGATAAAATACAAGTATGATATAATCACAAAGTGCTTGGTGATCTCTCCTAAAACAAACCCAAGGAAGGAGGGGTAAGGAGGATGCCAAGGTATGATCCCAATGCTAATGCTTATGATGAAATTTCATGAGGGATCTTAGGGTCAAAATTGGGGTCTTACAGAGCTGATCAACAATCTTCTTCCAAGCACCGAAAGGCTGAGGCATACTAGAGGAAGATGGACCCTCTGGCTCTCTCTGGCTCTTTACTACTCGGTCTTCAAAAAGTTCGATAAGTGCGTCTTTGTCCTTAGACTCAAACTGCAACTCGTCATGCTTTCTGCTTAAAGCGTGGAACCGCTCTTCCCACATATCCTTCTCTTGCTTCATCTTGGCGAATGCGTCTTCCAAATCCTCTATATCTTGGTTAGGGAGAGTTGATGGATCAACCACAACCATAGACATAGGTCTCTCACAAGCATAAGGCATCTTCAATTTTAAAGCTCTCTTCTTCACCCAAAGAGTGTAAGCTTCCAAAGCCACACAGTTCCATGGACCAAGCTCAGATCTTCCTTTCCTGAGCACATTATGCCAAGCTTGAATCATCTTCTGCTTCAAAAGTTGGGTATCTTGACCTTCTTGATAGAAAAGACCTTCTAACTAAATGTTATTAGGTTTATCTCTGAAGTGGAATCCAAGTTTATGACGGGCCAAAGCAAGGTTGTAGTTGATTCCTCCTTGTGTACCAATGAGAGGGACATTATAGAATTCACCACAACTATCAATAATATCCAAGCTACTCAATATGGAGTCATACCAAACTATATCATCATTAGTGAGAGACATACGTCTCTGAGGCCGTAGACATTGTTTGTTCTCCACAAAAGCAGGAACATAGCACACAATAGTTCCACCACCTTTAGAATTCCTTAAGTGCAAAGATAAGTACACATCACCCAATAAAGTAGGCACAGGATTCCCAATCAAGAAAATTCTAATGGCATTAAAATCCACAAAACCGTCAATGTTAGGGAACAAAGCTAAACCATAGATGAGCAACACAAAGATAACTTCAAAAGCATCCATACTACCAGCTTGAGCAAAGGCAGTAGCTTTACCTATAAGGAACTCATAAGTCAAACCAAACATTCCTCCTTTCTTCACCCAATGAGCCTCAATCTCAAACTTCTCCAAGTGAAGAGCTTCAGCTATGATATGAGATCTGGGAATCTCTTCCAATCCACTAAAAGACACCTTGTTAGAAACGGATATTCCCAAGAGAAGGGCATACTCCTCTAGCGTAGGCATAAGCTGATAATCAGGAAAAGTGAAGCAACGGTAGAGAGGGTCATAAATCTGAACCAACACACTCAAGAGTCCTTCAACTACATCAGCAGATAACACATATAACAACTTCCCATGACGTTGCTTGAAGTCCAAGGGATCTAATACAAAATATGATAGTTTCCTTAGCTCTTTCAAATCGGGACATTTGAAACTGTACTTCTTAGTGTTCCTTCATCCACAATCCATGGTCTGAAAATGTTTGCAAATTAAACCTCAGTTCCTTGAAGTTATTTTTCGTGTGATGAATGTAATTATGCACATGAATGCATGAATGCAACAATCACAAATAAGGGATCACACACAAGGAATCCAGAGGTCAAAGGATGAATCAAGTCATTGTCAAGATCAATCATCCATTTTGGTGGATTATGGTTTTCACCTTATCAACACCCAAGTTCCATTGATATTGACAAGACTTGATTGGATCAACCAAGAATCAAGGGTTTGTTGTGAGTCACGAGCATAGAGTCAGGTTAAGAACCTCCCGAAGGAGTGTACTAAGGATAAAAAACATGTAGTTCATGTTCTAAAAAGTTCTCATAGTCTTAATTCCATCTATCGGATATTATAGGTTAGGATGACTGACTCATCAACCCATAATATTCTCAAGAGAAACTCGTCTGAGTGTAATATCGTGTAACAACTGTTATCAAGTCTACACCTGAACAGTCTTCGTACTATGTCCTAAATAGGCCAAGTTGGGTTAAATGTTCTACAGTCCTCAGCTTCTCGGACCCCAAATCAGAGAAAATAATTCCTAACCACAAATAACTTGTGTGACATTAATAGCTCCTAAAGGGTCTCCACTGAGTAGATGGGTATCAAGCCAACTTGTTAAGGACTACTCCACACAAGTCGAACATGACTATACCATCCTCCTACCTTAATTGCACTCAAGTTCGGGTTAAAACGTATCTCACCACACAGAGATCACCAAGCATAACAAGCAGATTACATTATACAAACAAATATACAAATATCAAATATACAATTATATACACATAAAAAAGTAGGTTAAACCCAGTGGAGACTACTCCCCAGCAGAGTCGCCACATTATTTTTGTAGCGGTGAATTCATGACCATTAAGCTATGGATAAACTTAACGTCAATTAAACTAGAGTCGCCACCGCGCTTTTATTGTTTCCAAAGGAAAAGGGAAAAGTACGAACAAAACCCAAATATAAGAAGTTTTCAAATCAAAACTAATAAAATGCTAGAAATTACAGGTAAAGGAGTTGGTTACACAGAGGGAAGGTGTTAGTACCCAAAGTGTCCTAGGTACTCCTAGGGATCCCTTTTTTATGTGTGCATCTATTTTAGTATGAAATGATGTTTGCAAAAAATAGAGTGATGGGATGAGAAAAGAATTCATTAATTATATTTTTGTGTTTGACAATACCTTCGGACTCGTGCCTGCGTGTTGCAACTGGTGCGAAAAAACAACTGGCGAAAGAAAAGAAAACAGAAGAGTCGCCACCATTCTTTATTTATCCCAAAGGAGGGAAAGGAAACGGTCGAAGAAAACCAGAAGAGAAGGAAAAGACAAAGTCTCGCAACCAAATCTTGGGTTCGGGAGTCGATTATGCGAAGGAAAGGTATTAGCACCCCTACGCATTCGTAGTACTCTACGGGATCCACTCTTGTTGTTCTTATCTAAAAGGTGTAGGTTTATCTAAAGTACTATTTACTAAAAGGAAGGTTAAAAGAAAATGACTCGCAAGGATGTCGCATCCACTGCCTACGTATCTCACCTGAGTATGAGAATCAGAGTCTTCGCAGCTCGGCTACCTATGGGTTAACGAGAAGTGTGATCGCTAAGACATCGTGTCTTATGCCTACGCATCTCGACTGAAATGAGAATTAGAGCAAAACGTAGTTCAGCTAACTACGGGAACAAAGGTCTCGATTGCAACTAGGGCAAGAAAAAGGGAAGGTCTCGATCGCAACGAGGGCGAGAGAAAAGAATCGCAACAAGGGCGAAAGCAAACAAGGATTAGTTGTTAGTCGTCAGTCAAAACTCGGCAAGACATCGCATCTCGTGCCTACGTATCTCATCTGAACATGAGAATCAGAGTTATCGTGGTTCGACTAACTAGGGGTTAAGGATTGCCATCTGAACATGGACTTACAAAAGAGGACACCAGTTATGTCAAACGAAAGTGGGCAATATGTTCAACATTCTAGCAGTAGGTGTCGCATCTTGCTGAATCGAGTCTTAGGTAGTTACCTCTTTGCAATAGAACGGATTGACATGCCACAAGATCGCAGACGCACGGAAGGTCTAAAAATGGGAAAGCTCTGTCTGAGAGTTGTCATGCAATGTGGACATATGTGTTAGGATTTACAAATGGGAACATCTACCTAATGTTAGCATGCAAAGAATAAGGGAATTCTATCTATGTTATCATACAAAGGGTTTTACCTAATGGGTGCTACCTAAACTGAATAAGAGTCGACGGATGGAGCAAGGAGAAGAGTCACGGATAAGGGTAGATGACGATGCATGAAGCAATCGACTTACAGGTAGATGGTGATGCCTGAGGCAATCGACTTACAGGTAGATGGTGATGCCTGAGGCAATCGACTTACAGGTAGATGGCGATGCCTGAAGCAATCGACTTACAAAAGGATGGATGAATACGTGCAAGTTCTGTTAAGTTTTGAAAATGATTACTCGACGTTGGATCGAGCTTTTGATCTTGTTTTGAAATGGTTATCGGATGTTCGTTTTAATTCTTGTATTAACAGATGAATAAAGAATGAAAGAATAAACATTATACACTTCATGGGAGAGGGGTACATTTGTTATGAATGGGGATTGTTCATGGCAATCAAACAATAAGAATATATGCATCATACATCATATAAGTAGGCAACAGTTAATCAAATAAATCAGATAAGTAAACAGGTATAATCAAATAAAAGAATCAAAGAATGAAATAAGGGAGCATTAAACAATGCATGGGAAGTATGAACATGTTAAACAATCAAACAATAGAAAGCATGGATGAAAGAAACAAGTATAACAGGTGACAGATGGATCAGATAGATGAAAAGATGCACACAAGGTTCACTGAATAATTTAATCAGGAAATGAGGTAAGATCAAATAAAATCAAGATGAAAGGCCTCTAATACATGGCATATGAGATGAACAAGGGAGGATCAAAAGATCTCTTCAATTGCCATAAGCAATCCCTAAGTCAAACATCGATCATAAAGAAGTCAACTGAAAATTCAAGTCAACTTAAAAAATATCAAATAAATAACAACTTAATCAAGAAAATTATGAAAAATTAAACTAAATAAGGTGGGCTCAGGACATCATCATCCCCCAAAAAAGATTTTAAAAATAATGAAAATTGGCTATTGAATTAATTGAAATAAAACAGAGGTCAAAACGAAAGTCAACCAACGAAACTAGGTCAAAAATAAATCCAAAATAAATTGAAAAATGGGAAATAAAATTCCAAGAAAAGGTCAGATTGACCATGGGACAGTGGTCAACCTTCACCCCAAAAATCACAAGTTAAAAATAATTTTAAGACATAAAAATAAAATCAATAAAAAAAAGTGTGTTAAAATGGACCATTTAGAATAAATAATTAAAATAAAACATTAACATTAAATAAATACGAAAATAAAAATAAAATAAAATTAAATAAGACATTAAGAAAAGTGAAAAATATTTTTGGGTAATTTTATGGACAAAGAAAATATTTTAAATAATTAAAATCAAAACAGAAAATTAGATGTGAATTAAAAAAGAAAATAAGAGTAAGAGTGACTAGTGTTGATGGGCCCTGAAGGGGAGGTGTGGAAAGCAACGGGCGCAAGGCCCATGGTCCAAATCCAATATTCAGGCGTGACACACTAAAATGTATATTTTATATTAAAAATTCATGTCAACATGGTATCAATTGGGCAAGGCAATGTTAAGTGACTAGAAGACAAAATAGAGATGGATGGCCACGATTAAAACAAAAGCAAACGATCCAAGGGCTATCATTGTGACACGTCCTCATCTTCTTCACTAACACCAAACCCTAGCTCCATGCATGCAAAAAAGCGTGAAAAAGCTGTGGATTTTTCCAAACTTCCATTCAATAATACGCATGCCATAGTGCACCAAATGGGATGAAATAAAAACCAAAATTCAAGTACAAAATGTGTAGATCATCATGGTGACTTATTTTAGTAAAAATAATGGCTTAATCATGGAGAAAAGTTGACCACAAGAGGTCAACATGGACACGGGCTAGGGCAAAAATTCAGCAACACAAATCAATAGCATTAACACAAACATATGATTGGCATGGTAATAATGATGAGCATGGTAAGCAAGCATAGATATATCAAAACATGGTCATGGAAGAGATGATTACCTAGTGGAAAAAATATAAGTGGAATGGTGCTTCCTTCTTGGTATTTCAAGGCTTCAACTTGCTGACTTGTGATGCTCTTGCCACGAAATTCCAATGCCTTCTTCTTAGGTTTAGGGTTTGCCTCTTTTAAATATGTAGGTCAAGTGTTTAAATGGGCTTTGAAACAAGTGATGTCCATGAGAATAAAAGTGCAAAGTGAGGTGTATTTGGTGAGGGCATGTGAGATTGTGTTATTTGGCAAAGTTTAAATGAATGGACATATTGCTGCAAGGCCCAAAAATGAGGTGACAAAATGTGACTTGGTTTGTAGCATGGCTTGGAAAGCAAGAAATCCATTCCAAGTTGGTGACTTTATGGCCATGTAACTTGATGATCAAGCTACCAATTGGAGAAATGATGAAAACAGTAGCAAGATGTCATGGAGTATGTCATCTTTCATATTGATCACAAGTTGAAATGATGAATGGAAGAAGGTGAAAATGGGCCTCAAGTTCAGGTTTCATCATGCAAAACTGATTGGGCCAGTTTTGCCTAAATCTACCTAGAGAATCAAGTCATGGTGCCCATTTTAGGTGAATGTATCTCTCAAACTATGGATCCAAATGAGATGATTCCCAAAGGATGTGAAAGAGGACACGGTAAGGTACAATTGTTATGAATAAAACATTTTCAATTGGTGCCTTGAAGTACAAGAAAATTGGCCAAGAAGTCTTGACAAACTTTGAAGATTTTGGACTTAGAAATTTTTCTAAGTGTCCTAAAAATATGTCTCACTTTGACTAAGCATAACTTTCTCAATTTTAATCCAAATGGAGCAAACTTTATATCTCTAGAAAGCTTGGAACAAGAGGAACAACTTTCATGTTGGAGAAATTTTCAAATGGAGCTTTTATCTTGAAGGAAAATGGGCTTAAAGTGAGTGCAATAATCATGAAAACTTGCCCTAAATGGAAAGTCAACCATTTCCAAATTAAGTAACTTTTCCAATTCCTGATTAAATGATGAATCCATGATCCAACCTTGATCAAATTTCACATGTAGGATCCCCTAGGCATGAATTTTGAGATTCCACTCTTAAAAAGTCAGGAGTTGACTTTTCTGGCCCCACTGTTGACTTTTCCCAAACTGTCTGATTCCCGATTCCATTGATCAATTGAAGCACTTCTGGCTCAAATAAAGAGCTGATTTTTTGTATGTAGACCCTTGTGGACATATGGAGGGCCATGGAAAAGAGTTTCACCCAAAGAATCAGAAATAAACTGATTTTATACCAAACCCTAATTTTAGGGCAAAATGATCGGGAACTGATTGCCAATGGATCTTTCTGAGATAATTGTGAATCTTCCTAGGCCAAGATACCTGTCCAATCATGACATGGATGAGCTTCCCTACTTCCAACCAAACATTGCCTGTTGCAAGTAGCCATGAAACCCTAATTTCCTGATTAAATCTAGATGAACACTCTGATAGCTCTGAATCCTTCACTAATGAACTGAGGACCATAACAAGATACCTGGACCCCCTGAGACCCTTGAGACTTGTATGTTTAGAGAATGAAGTCCAATTCTCAATCTTGCTTTGTGTGGGCTCCTTCTATTAAGGAGTGATCAATCAAAACCTGATTTCCATGTCACTGATGCAGTATGCAATGAATGTGACCTAGTATGATGCTAATGAAATGTGAAATATAATCCCATGCTTCCAGGAAAAATGAAGGGTAAATTTTGGGGTATTACACTGCGTACCAACATAAAATGAGGGATCAAAACCTCATAGTTCGTGATATCAATTTCAAAATGAGTGGAGTGTTTTGAACAAAAATTTAAGTTTAAAAGAGGCACAAAAGGCCTAAAAGAGTTTGGGTAAGTGTTAGTTCTTTTTGTCTTTTGAAATTTTAAGTCAAGTATGGTTAAGTTCATTTACAAGTTTGATTAAGAAAAGAGTGTAAAAATTCAATGGCATAAGGCCAAAGTTTTTAATTTGCAATAAAGTCTAAGTTTAGAAATCATAAGCAAAGAAAGTTTTTGAAAAGGGGGAGAGATTTGAAATTTAAGAAGTTGGAGGAGATGAAGAGACTAATCCTAAGAAAAAATTTAAAAGTTAAGGGTTGGAAATATCTGACCAATGGGATGCAATCCAATAGACAAGAATGTCATATAGAAACCCACTTTTTCTTTGGACTTCGAAACCAAGCAATATCAATACACAAATATCAAGATGAAGAGCAAGGCATCAAATAAAGATATCCACATCCAAGCTAGAAACTTTATAGTCTGCTTCATAATCTTCCCCGTGTATCATATGACATACTCCTTGAATGACTCAGAATAAGGCATTAGACACAGGTTCAAAGTAACATTTGCATCAAGACCATGTAGCAGATGAACTCAAAAGGGATCTCAATACTTGCATCAGATGAAAGTTCAATTCACAATGACTTGGCTTCAAAAAATTTAGCATTGGCCAAGTCCTTTTGCATAGGGAGTGTTGCCTAATTCTAAGTCCAAGTCTCAAATCAAATCTAACAGTCCACACAAACAATTTTTAGGAGTTTTTGTTGTTTATTATGTACTTTAAGGCCATAAGATCACAATTACAAATAAGATACACAAACAAGTATATACAAACATAATATATATGGCTCAAGTGAGCAAAGCAAAAATGACATAAACATAAACAAGTTAAGTGATACGAATAATGGCAAATGATAAAAGGGCTTGAATTTAAAGTGTATAAAGTAAATGAGTTGAAATTAAAAGTTAGTCAAATGTTAGTGGATTAGAAGTTAGTGGAGTTTTTCTTTTTATTGTTTAAGTCATTCTTTGGAGAACACTCAACCCTCTATTCACAAGTATGGATCCTTGAACCAAGACATCTTCTAGAAGGAAGGAAAAAGGGTCAAGTTTCCACATAATACCATGCAAGGGGGGAGACTTAAAATCTCACTTACTAGAATGCTATGCTTTTGGGTCAAAATTTTGACCTTCGTTAAGCAATCATAATTGGACTTGTAAGACCCTAATTTTGACTCTAAGATCCCTCATGGCATCATATCATTGCTCATAGCATTTGCCTCAAGGATCATATCATCTTGGCTCCTTTACCCTTGGGTTGGGAATTGTTGTGAACTAGTTTGAGACCACCAAGCATGCTTGAATTGTATATTATTGCTTTTATTATTTTGTTTACTAACCAAAAGCACAAAAATATTTCACTAACATCTTTTGTTTTGAAGCTTAAGCAGTCATGTGATCCAAGGCTCCTAGGAGGCCCCTATGCTCATTGATATGGCCAGATGAAGTTGAAAGCAAGCATGACAATGGGCCACAAAGCTCTCAATCATCATATATGCCTCCCAAGTGTCTCACTCAAAGGAATTCTGAATTTTTTCTTCACTTTTCAAGCTTGAATTTCAACTTCCCCGGTTGATCTTCAGCTTCTAATTCCTTAGCCTTGCTTCATTGTTACTCCAAGATCAAGCTGCACTCGAGAATTGGATTGGAACAAGCTCACACAAGCTGCACTTCAAAGGTTTTGACCATAACTGTTTTCCTTCGAATCTCTCTTATTATTGTGCATTGCTTGGTTTGGTTGGTATTTCTGAAGTCCTCATGTGAGAGGCAATTGATTTGTGGTTTTAATTTTGAGAATTGGACAAGTTCAGATTGAACACTTCATATATCAAACTCAGGTTTCTTCCTCCATAAGAATCTTGAGAAGAAACTAAGGTCACATGGGTGATGTACATCACCCCAGCTTTCGAATGGTATATGGATCGCGTGCTATGGTTGAGGTTTGAAAACCTGCAAGTAGTGGCCGGATTAAGGCTTCTCACCGGAGAAGACGGGGGTTTCCACCACCGCCCCACGCGTCCAAACCTTGGCCCTTGGATCCATTGCTTCAGATCTAATCTTGGATCTTGATTTGTTTGACCTTATTTAATACATGATGCCACACTATTGACTAGTGTTCACCATGCGCGCGTTTCCCAATCACATGATCAACCACGTCAATTAATGAAGTGAGATCTGACGCCTGTGGATTTTTCCAATTTATGAATTTCCATTTTATTTTCTTTTATTCTAATTATTTTTAAAAATTCATAACTTCTTTATTTGGAATCACAAAAATATGGGACCAATTGCAAAAAATTTCTCTTAAATTCTAGTTTCTAAAAATGATTCTTAATTATTTTTGTGATTCCATTTAATATTTTTTGTGAATTATTTCAATTCTGGTTGTTTTTAATTCATTTAAAATACTTTTTGATATTCAAAAATGCCAAAAATATTTTCTTAACATCTTTGGATGATGACGGATCTATGAAAAATATCCTCATTAATTTCTTAATTGATTTGAGATTTATTTGAGATTTTAGTCCAATTATGTTATTTTTCTTTATTTTTAATTATTTAAAAATAGTTTCTATTTTTAAAAAATGTTGAGAAATTTTTTCAAACCATGTTTGACCATGTTAGACTTATGATGATCCAATTGGACTTATCCAAGTTGATTTGAATTGGATTTGAAGTTTGACCTTTATTTGTTCATTTTATTTTATGTATTATTTTAACTCCAAAAAATACCAAAAATATTTTTGTTATTTCTTGACTGCTAATCTTCATTTCACTTCTGTTTACCATTGATTGATGTTGATTTCATTCATGTTTGATCAATGTGTTTTGGTTATGTGTTTTGAATTTCAATTTTGTACATTCCATTTCCATCTTCATCTTCTTCTTTTTCTTTTGACCAATGAGTTAATGATTGGTGGTTAGCCTTGACATATGAGAGGCTTAACCTTCTTTGGTCCAAATCAAATTCATCTTGATCAAAGATCAAGTGAATTGTTTTGTGTCCAAGATAGGTTGCTTCTTGGTCAAGCAAAAAACCTAAATCCATACAAGGTCATTCTTCTTTTCTTTTGGCATGGCAAGTTATAGGAGCTTGGCTTACTAGTCATGGTCTCTAACTTGTGTTCATTTTCCTATAGTTTTATTGACCGACCTCAGATAGGTGTGACTACTACATTAGTCCACTTACGATTGCTTAACATAGCGCTAAATTGTCGTATGGCGCACTAACACTAACTACTAATGACTAACTTTAATTCAAGCATTTAATTCTTGCAATTTACTTTAATGAAATTTAATTTCTTGTTCATTAATTCATATTGTATTTTTCCTTTGCTCATTTGAGCTCATGTTTATGTTTATGCCATTTTCCTTTTGCTCACTTGAGCACATTATTGTGTATATACTATTGCCTTGTGTTTGTTTTGTTTTTGTTTGTGTGAACCCAATGCAAATGGAGAAAGGACTTAGAATTAGGACCTTACCTATGCTAATTGGAGTTTCAAGAGCAACTAGGTCTCATGCCTTTAGAATGCTAAATATTTTGAAGAGCAACTAGGTCTCATGCCTTTAGAATGCTTAATCTTGAAAGATGAATTGAAAGGACCTCTATTCTAAACTCACTCTTGTCCATTCTTTCTATTGCATTGTGGAACTTTTTGATTTGTTTGTTCTTGTGTGGTAGGGACCCCAAACTTGAGCCAATTAGAAGGACCATTGTCATGGACATTCAAGATAAGAAAGACAAAGCCAATTGGAAGATTCCTAGGACCTTGATTGATTATTTGCTTGATTGTTTGAGTTAATTGTTATTGCTTGCTAAGTCCAAAGGAAGGGAGAAACTTGGATCATCTTTATGATCTCAAGAAAGGAACTCCAAGGGGTTATTTCTCTTCTCTCATCTTTGCATGTTTAGGACCTAGCCCTTCTCTTCTTCTCTCCACTCTAACCCAAGCCAAACTTATTTTGTGCAAACATTAACTTTGTTTTGAAAAATTAGAAACCTAGGCACTATGTCTTTGATTTTTTTCAAACTCTTTTCATAACACTTATTTTGAATTGAACTTTAAGTCAACTTTGACTTTATTTTGTGAATACTTTTCATTTGTAAATACAACTCATTCAAATTATTTGTGTGGTTCCAATGACCATTTTTTGTTAAAGCTTTTCATAAACATTAGCTATTAGGTTTGAGTTATCATAGTGGTTGATATAAACCTCACCTATATCCTTAGTGATTGGACTATAAGTCTTCCATACTTATTATAAGGTGGATCCCTCACTAGTATCTTGAAGCTCTCCTCACATGGTGGATTTGTGGTTTAGGTTGAGTTTTCTCCCTTTGATAACAAAAGACCTTAAAGCTTTTGACCAATCAATTCACCAACTTATTTTGAGATTTTTACCCCGAACTACGAGGTTTTGATCCTACCTTTGTGATGGTACGTAGGCAATGGGTTTATCCATTCAAACACAAAAATTGTAACTAATTTGTATATTCTTTTCTCATCTCCCCAATCATGTTTGCACAAATATTTTCACAAATACCAACCTACCATACAACATTTGCAAAAAGGGCTCCCTTAGAGTACTAAGGATGTTTTGGGTGCTTAAAACCTTCCCATTGCATAACCAACCCCCTTACCCAGATCTCTGACATTTTTATTAGTTTTTGATTTGATAAAACTTCTCGGTTTTTGTTCGCTTTCTAACCTTTCCTTTGGATAAATAGAAGTGCGGTGGCGACTCGAATTGTATGATTTACTTTTGATTTAGTTAATAAATGTAAAGGTAACAAATACCCCGCTACAGGACTTATGTAGAAGTCATAACTATCTGAGGTCGGGCAATAGAAATTTTGGTGTTAATGCATGTTAGAGATATGGTATGATGAACCATACTCCTAAAACATACCACACACAAAAAGAAAATGATCAAAAGGGTGGATAGAATCTCATCCATACTTGTATTGGTTTATGGACCAATTAGCCTTAGGATATAGAGATGTCATTGGTCAACAAAATGGATGGGATAGAATAGGATTGAAGATGAAGAGGGAGGGGAAATGAGATAAACATAAATTGGTCATAGGAGGAATTTTATCAAATTAAAATTATTCATTCATTTTGGGAGATGAAATGTACATTTCATGAATCCCCTAAATCCAATGATTTTAATCTAACAAAAGTCAAATCAACCTTGATCAAAGCCCAACCACAGTAGTCAAACTTCACAAGTCAATAAAAATGGCTCAACACAATTTATTTCAATTAAACAAATTAAAAATCAATTAAAAATGCATTAAATTAAATTATGTTTGATCAAAAACCTAAAATCTCTTCAAAACACCAAATAAATGGCCAAGAGATTTATCCTAGATCAATGAAGGTCAAAAGACCTTGGACAAAAAAAATCATTAGTTTTGGAAAGTCAAAAGTATTTTTAAACAATTAAAAATATGCACACAAAAAAATAAATCAGGAAAAATATTAATGTTGATCCAAAAAATAATTTTAATTCAGCAAATGAAAGAGGAAATTATTTGAAATTATTTGGTGAAAGTCCCATATTTTTTGGATCAATATTAAAATTAATATGAATTAATGAAAATAAAGCAATTAAAATGAAAATTCAGAAATTCAAAAAAATGTAGACAATCTGATCTTCCTCATTAATTGAGGTGGAAGATCAAATGGTCCAAAGCGCGCTTCCATGTGATCTCTAGTCAATTGCGCATCACGCGTAGTAATCACAACCAACGCTCAAGATTAAAACATTTTGAATGGATCATGTGGTTTAGAAGCTTGCCAACACATCGCCGGAGCCAGAGCTCCGGTCTTCTTCTCTGGTGGACCTCACCGGACATGTCCACCTTCAACCATCACCGAAATGAAAGAGCAAGACATGGATTTAAAGAAAAAATGCTCAGGAGCTCCAATCTGGCCTCAATTTTGTCTAACTCCAAGTATATAGGAAGATACAGGGAGTTGAATTTTGAGGATCATGATCTGAGTTTCTTCATTTGACCTCTAAGCAACTCAATCTTGTTGCCTACATTAGTAGGACTTCAAACAACCAAAAACCAACAAGAATAGTGGAGAAATAAGAGAGAATCGAGGAGTGGAAAATCTGGAAAATCACCTTCAATGGAGCTTCATATTGGCACGATCATCCTCTCAATTATGGTTGACCTTGCTTCAGATGCTTGATGGAATGGAAATGGATCAAGGAAAGGGATGGACTCTTGGAGTTTCAATCTCAAAACAGTTGGAGATTTAAAACTCGATTTTCAAAGAAAATCTTCACGCTTATCCTTTAATGGTGAGGGTTAGGGGTTGATGAGTAAAAGCTTGGGCATGAGGTCCTTATTTCTGAGCAAAATAGGTCTTATTTATAGGCCATGAGATTGATAATTGTACACTTCCATTTTTGGCAAAAGTTTGAAAATCTCTCTTGCATGCTTGCATGGGCGTGTGATAGGCCCATCAAGTGATGCACTTAGTTCCAAAGTTTAGGGTAAGCCATGATGAAATCATGTTGTCAAACCATGCATTAATGTATGAAAAACGGAACTTGAAATCATCCAAATGGTCCTTCAACTTTAACCCATACGCAAGTGCCTCATACTTTGTCCAAATTAGATGATTTTGGTCTTTTTGGAAAGGTTAGATCAAGAGGAGCAATTTTAATGTTGAGTACTTTTTCATTTGAAGCTTGGATAATGATTAATTTTAAGGTGGAAATTTGACAAATCAAACATATTAAAAAAAAATTAAGTACCAAGCCATATGTTCACTTCTTCCACCTTGAATAACTTTTTCTATGGACTTCAAATGAGAAACGTTCCTTCATAAAAGTTGTATCTCTTACAAATCCCTTCAATTTCGTAACAAATTTGACCTCATTTGGATTTATCATGAAGGAGTTATGCAGTTTAGAAGTTGAGGAAAATCACTTGTTCAATAGTATTGGCCCAAAATGACTTATAATGTTTCCTCTTGGCACATGCATTTGCAAGTTGAATTTGAACTTCCTCAAAACACCCAAGTTGAAGTAGACATATTGAATTTAATTATGAAAATTGAATGGATCTTATCTCATAAAAATTGAGCAAGTTATGGTCTTGGGAAGCTGACCTCCAAACTAGGGTTTAGACAAAATGACCTATAATCTTTCACCATAAAAAATGATTTTCCTAGCAAAACTAGATCTTGACTTAAACATGAAAGTTGTTTGGAATGTCATTTAGAGTAACTTGTATCTTGGAATAATTTTGATATGACAAAAAGTGTAGGAGATAGGGTCTAGGGAACCCCAGTTTTGACCAATTGACTTTCTCTGGTCAACCACCATGAACCAACTTGCTAGCTTGATATTCGCTTGACTTTTGGGACTCATGGGGGATAATATATGCATAAGATGATGAAATTTGAAATATCCCTTGAAATATTTGATCAGTTGGTGAAGAAACTTGTTGAAGAAGTCACATAAGATACCCAGATGAATTAGGGTTTCCAAGGCAAACCAACTCCTAACTCTTGGTGATTTCTTGATCAAAATAACATGTGAAGATCACCAGGATCCATATATGATACTTAGAGTCAATTTGAACCATTTCTTGATTGAGCTGCTTGCATTGAGGGTCTTAAACCCTAGATATGAGTTTGATAGGACATAGGTGAGCATACCCACTACCTACAAAAGAGTTAAAATATACATTGACATATTTTTTGGCATTTTGGTTAGTAAATAATAAAAATCAAAGTATGATACAATCAAATGTGCTTGGTGATCTCTCCCAATGCAAACCTAATGAATGAGGGGTAAGTAGGATGCCATGAAGGAGAATTGCGGTCCAAAACGCAGCGGAAATTAAAATTTTCTCCTTTAGAGATCCTTACGAATGGTCAGGATCAGTGATAGAATATTTACCTCTTGTGACGACTGAAACCTTTGGTGCAGATCTCTTGTGACGATCAAAACCTTTTATGCAGATCCACGAAGCGATCACGAACGTTGAACGATGACAACGTCTCTACTCAGTCCACACGAACGGGTTCCTTCAATCTCAGTGCTAGCTGGTACGAATGAAGGCTTTGAGTGAGAGAGAGAGAGTGAGAGAAAACGAAAATAATGCAACCGCAAATTTTTGCTTCTGCACAAGGGTTCTATTTATAGAACCACTTGTGTGGGCTTCAAGCTAAAAGCCCACTTAAGTGTATTTTGGCCCATATCTTATAATATGCCCAAAATCACTTAAGCTCATGGTACCTTACCATATTTCGTATTCTACTCAAGTACAACGTACCTTACGATGTTCTATAATTCACTTAAGGGCACCGTACCTTACGGTATTCCTTAGTTACTCTATCTCTCATCAATCCGTCCTTTGTGTGTGACCCTGTAGGTTTTCGTGACGTTGGCAATTATATTAAATCACGCATTTAACATAATAAACAGTGAGCGGTATCTAGCAACACATCACTGCTACCCAAGACACGAAAATGTCATGTGATCTGACAATTCCTTCTGTGATAATACTTATGTGTATAATTACCCTTTTGCCCTTATGTCTATATTGAACACAAGGCATAGACCGTGTCATCCTTGTCCAGTTCAATATTGGGCCCATAGACATTTATCCTGTTATGCAGGATGGGCAAATTCCATCTAGGTCACTCATGTCCCTCAGCATGCTTTGTGGAGTACCCATCAACTGTCTTTATGGTTATCCAGTTACGGACAACGTTGGATCAGCAATAAAGCACTCGACTCTACATCTAGGATCCATAGTGGTTTCAGGTCGAAGAGTGGAATACACTATTATCACCATGAGAATAACTTATGACACCTTGCATAACTTTCTATATAGTATTCTCATAGCGGGTCAATCCGGTATAAATATTACTCCTAATATCCATACCTATGTTTAAGACTTGATAACTCTTTATCCATGATCCATGAGATGTGATCATCGGTCTACAAACATAATAGTCTTAATGCTTTAATGTTATCCCACTTCGCACTAAAGCTCGACTACGGATACTTTAGGAATAGTGTCCTTATGTTTAATGTGTTCTCATGATTAAGTCACACTTAATACATTAAACGGACTATCTATTCCAGGGACTTTATTAATCAACCATAATAAAGAGAATGCCTTTTATTATTCGATACAAGTACCAAAATGTATTGGCCTCTAGGGCTTACACCAACAATCTCCCACTAGCACTAGAGCCAATCAGGCATACCCCGTATGCCCATTGATCTAGTATGGCCATCATGCTTCTGCTGCGCAAGAGGCTTTGTCAGTGGGTCAACTATATTGTCAAGTGTAGGTACTTTACATATTTTCACATCTCCTCTATCTATTATCTCTCGAATGAGATGATAACGCCTAAGTATGTGTTTGGATCGTTGGTGAGATCTAGGCTCCTTGGCTTGTGCGATAGCACCATTGTTATCATAATAGAGACCAATGGGATCCACAATGCTAGGGACTATGCCAAGTTCACTAATGAACTTTTTGATCCAAACAACTCCCTTTTCTGCATTTGAGGCAGCAATATACTCGGCCTCGGTTGTAGAATCAGCAACTGTATCTTGCTTTGAACTTTTCAAGCTCACAGCGCCACCATTTCAGCAAAACACATAACCATTGGAATCATTCATATTAAAGCGTCTCAGCACCTTGTCTATGTACTCTGACTTAGGCCAAGCATTTTATGATCTATCTCTATAGATTCTGATTCCTAATATATAGGCTGCTTCACCTAGGTCCTTCATAGATAAGAATTTCCCTACCCAAGACTTTACTTGTTGCAGGATAGGGATATCGTTTCCAATGAGTAATATGTCATCTACATATAATCACAGGAATACGATCATGCTCCCACTAACCTTCTTGTAGACACAAGGCTCATCTTCGTTCTTGATGAATCCATATTGTTTTACTATTTCATCAAAACGAAGATTCCATGAGTAATACATCACCTTGATCAGATATCCATATATCTCAGGTAGGTGACGTATCCTGCCTGACCTACGCTGGTCTTGTTCTACTTGAGCAGGTTGCTCTTACACAACTACTTGTGTTTCCTGCTCCAATTCCTCCATAGGTGTGTCGATGCTTTGTGATTCTTGAATTTCTTCAAGCTCTACTTTCCTCCCACAGGTTCCTTTGGAAATAAAATTATTTTCTAGGAAAACTCCAGTTCGAGCGACAAATGTAACACCCCGATAAAAATAAGATAATTATTTAATTTAAGTTAATATTATATTTATTAATTTAATTAAATAATTGGAATTATTGGATTATTATTATTATTATTATTGGAATAATAATTATTGGAAAATATATAAGTTGGAAATAAGGAAAAAGAGTTCCATTTTTTGGTAAAAAGAGTTTTCACGTGAAAACAGAGAAGCAGCTCAAAAAGAGGAAAAGGGCAAAGAGGCAGAGCAAGAGGAAGAAGGTTGGAGAAGAGAAGAGCTTGAGGCTAAAGGATTGCCGGATTAACTCAGGTAAGGGGGGTTTATCGTCGTTTAATGGGTATTATGGGTTAACATGTAATGGGTAGTGATAAGCCGTTGATTTGACCCTAATTGGATTATGAATGTTGAAAAATTGTGATGAATAGATGATGTGAAAACTGTAATTGAATCTGTATTTGTGTGAGTGGTGATTTCCCGAACGTATAGCTTTTTACGGAATCGGATTCGGAGGTCCGGAAGTCCTCCAACGGCGGAAAATGCGGATAATTCTGCATTCTGCTTCGTGTTAGCGCAGGAACAGCTCTCTGTCTTGCGTTAACCGGTTAACCCAGGGTGTTAACCGGTTAACACTGTTAGGAATTGTGAGGTATTGCTGTTTTGCTTGCGTTAACCGGTTAACCCAGGGCGTTAACCGGTTAACACTGTTGTGAGTTGTGAAAATATTGCTGTTCTGTCTGCGTTAACCGGTTAACCCAGGGTGTTAACCGGTTAACACTGTTGAATTTGGCCAGGAAGCGTGTTCTGTCCTGCGTTAACCGGTTAACCCAGGGCGTTAACCGGTTAACACTGTTGGAAAAGTGAGAAATTAATATTTGAATAATGTGTGCATAATTGGTGTTTGGCCTATACTGGCGTATGATGTAATAGGGATTAATTCCCGCTGTTTTGAGCAGTATAGGTATTAGTGGAGTGTGCTAATACTGTGATTAATTATTTGACATGATATGATGTTTTGATACATGTGCTGATGATGTGCGAAAATATGCATAATGTTGTGAATGTATATATTATGCATGTGTTGGTGAATGGACTGTTTTATGGCTTAGAGTGTGAGCATATGTCCATTATGGATTGTTGTTAATGATGTTGCATTGCTAGGTGAATTAGCATGCATATTGTGGCCTTTATGGTGGTAGCTAATTCCCATGGTGAGGAATTAGTGAGTAAATCATTGTGGATTATTGTTGATGATTTTGCATTGCTAGGTGATTTAGCATGCATATTGTAGTCTGTATGGTGGTAGCTAATTCCCATAGTGAGGAATTAGTGAGTTGGTGGTAGCTAATTTCCGTGGTGAGGAATTAGTGAGTGAGTCACTAGGTCTCAAATGAGTGGGACTAGTGGGCTTGGTAGCCGTATCTGGATTTGATCGGTGAGGTGAACTATATGTTCACGAATAGTCGGTACCGCATGCATGGAGTCTCATTGCATAATGTATGTCTTGTGTATAATATGAATGGATGTGTTCCAATATTATACGTGTGTGTTGATGTTTATGTTGAGCATGATTATGATGTTTGAGTGGAGGTTGCCGTTACCGAATGTGTGATATGATTAGGGTGATTAATGTGTTATTCACTTAGCATTACATGACATTTTATAATGCTTATTATATCGATTGAGGAACTCACCCTTACAACTATTTTTCAGGTAACGAGCAGTGATTGAGTAGAAGCTAGTGCTTGGAGTCTACTGTAGTCTCCTTAGTGGGTCATGCTCTGATAGATGTAACATCGGGACGAGATGTTTTACCTTGTTGGATAATTTTACATGTAATGTGTTACATGTTTTGCATGATTGATTTGATTTCTATCCGCTGCGTATTGTGCAAATGCTTTATGTTTTGAATTAATAATAGAGCATGACAGTTATTATGGTGAATGGTGTGAAATGATTGTGTGACACCCTTAATTGCATAATTACTCTGATTGATATATTGTTATTTTAATTAAATATTTGGGGTATTTTAGAAGGGTGTTACAACAAACACTTTGCCCTCAGAAGGATTGTAGAAGTAATACCCTCTTGTTTCTTTAGGATACCCCACAAATAAGCATTTGTCAGATTTGGGCTCAAGCTTAGTTGAAATTTGTCGTTTCACATAAACCTCGCAACCCCAAATCTTTATGTAAGACATATGTGGTTTCTTACCACTCCATATCTCATATGGTGTCTTCTCAACCTTTTTGGATGGAACATGGTTAAGTGTGTAAGCTGCTGTCAATGTCCCCAAAAGGAGTTTGGAAGATCGGCGTGACTCATCATGGATCGGACCATGTCTAACAGGGTTCGATTTCTTCTCTCAGATGCACCATTCCATTGGGGTGTTCCAGGAGGAGTAAGTTGGGATAGGATCCCACACTCTTTCAGATGGATCAAACTCTAGGCTTAAATACTCACCACCTCGATCTGATCGAGGAGTTTTAATATTCTTACCTAGTTGGTTTTAACTCGTTAGGTTTCACCCTTTTAGTATTAATGTTATTAATAGGCATTTTGAGATCAAGGACATATAGTCCATTACTCATTTGTGCAGTAGCATAGAATATATCATTCAAATAAATTGAGCAACAATTGTTCTTTATTATAAATGAAAAACCAAACTTGTCCAGACAAGAAATGGAAATAATATTCCTGCTAATTGCAGGTGCATAATAACAGTTCTCTAACTGAATTATAAAACCACTAGGTAAAGTCAATACATAAGATCCTACGGCTAAAGTAGCAACCTTTGCTCCACTGCCAACTCATAGGTCAACTTCACCTTTTGCCAAATCTCTACTCCTTTTCAGCCCCTGCACATTTGTACAAATGTGAGAACCGCATCCAGTATCTAATACCCATGATGCAGAAGTAGATAAATTAATAACAAAATTACCTGAAGTTGAAGTCTCTACTCCATTCTTCTTATCTTCCAGGTACTTTGGGCAGTTTCTCTTCCAGTGTCCGGTCTTACCGCAATGGAAGCAGGTGCCTTCTTTTGCTATGCCTCCACTAGGCTTCAAAGCAGCAGTGGGTCTGGGATTGGCAACTTCCTTGCCCTTCCCCTTATCACTCTGCTTAGTGGGCCTTTTGTTCTGTCTCTTTCCATTTCCGATCATCAGAATGGACTTCCCTTTTGACTTCAGATTCTGCTCGGTAGTTCTTAACATGGCGAGCAGTTCAGGAAGAGATTTGTCCATATCAATCATATTGAAATTTAGGACAAATTGACTGAAACTATCTGGCAACGATTGCAAGATCAAATCAGTTGCAAGTTCCTTTTCGAGGGGAAAACCCAATCTCTCAAGGTTTTCCACATACCCAATCATCTTGAGTACATGGGGACCTACAGGGGCTCCCTCAGCTAACTTGCTTTGGAAAAGGGCTTTTGAAACTTCAAACCTCTCATGCCTTGCTTGCTCTTGATAGAGCAGCTTCAGGTGTTCGATCATATCGAACGCTGACATGTTCTCATGTTGCTTTTGCAATTCTGAGTTCATGGTAGCCAGCATGAGACAAGCAGTTTCATTGGCATCATCGACATGCTTCTTATAAGCATCTCTTTCTGCCTTAGGTGCAGAACTAGGAGGTTCCTCTTCAGGAACAGGTGTCTCCAAGACATACAGCTTTTTATCATGTTTGAGGACAATCCTCAGGTTTCGGTGCCAATCCAGAAAATTTGTCCCAGACAATTTTTCCTTGTCAAGGATTGATCGCAAGATGTTGTTAGAGGTGTTTGCTGTCATGGTTATCTACATAAGGATTAAGAAAATATAAGTATCATTGACATATTTAATTAGGCCTTTAATCAAATATGCTCCCACTATTTTACTCAAAACAAATGACCCTCATCATTTGATTCGGAAAATCCCGTTGGAAGATTTTCTAGTGGGTCGAGATCCATATTTCACTTCGTTCTAAGTCCGCGTAGGCGGATTACACAAAACTAGGTTATTTAGGTAGGAACTCCTTCCAGTTGTATCTCATACAACTCTCGAAAATTTCAGTTGGGTGAATAACTCCTTATTCCAATCCATCATATGGATTATTCCCAACTCTTGCTTCTAAAACATATATGATATTATTATAATTAAGTTTGACCCATTGTCTTAGCAGTTGGATATTACAATTATCCCATCGCACCTTACTAATATAGAACATGCACCTCGCTTTGGCGAAACCTACATTATCCGATACTAGTCTTGATGAGTGCTATAACTTGGAAAGAAAACATATATAATATCATCATAATTTGTTTAGTTAAGTTTGACCCATTGTTTTAGCAGTTGGATATTACAATTATCCCATCGCACCTTACTAATATAGAACATGCACCTTGCTTTGGCGAAACCTACATTATCCGATACTAGTCTTGATGAGTGCTAAAACTTGGAAAGCATAAACTTAATATTTTAGTTTGAGGGAATTGCAATTGTTATGATCTCACCGGCTTATTTATCATATAAACCGTCTCTCACATGCATCAACATACATTCACATGCATCAACATACATACAAACAAAATGAAACAGTTATGGCCCCTAGCGCAATTGTTCTCCCAAGCCAATGAGAGAACCTAAGTTAACCTACAACGATCTAAGCTTCTCCAAGCAAGATCTTCAAGGTTGTCCTCCTTTAATATTGAATTCTTCTCTAAGCTTCTCCAAGCAAGATCTTCAAGATTGTCCTCCTTTGATATTGAAATCTTCTCTTTCTTCATAACATTGTCTTCTTCTCTTTCTTCATAACATTACATTCCAAAAGAAACTCGTTTTACATACGAGGGTTTGAGATGAGAAAAGAAGTTACATTAAGAGATTAAAAGGAGAGGCACGACACGCAGGTCGTATTTAAAACCCAAAACAAAATAAAGGACAACTAAGGCCATAACTGATCACCACAAGGCAATAATAACAAACACATTATTATTATTAATTTTAATTCCTTTAATTAATTAAAACCAAATTAAATTTCGGCGACCGATCACACTACGCATGAACACAACCCTTGCGTAGTCACAAAACAGGAACCCCAAAATTTTGACTCTGGGAGTGTGACGACCGTCACAGGCGTGTGACGACCGTCACAGGCAATGTGAGTGTGACGACCGTCATGGTCGTGTTACGACCGTCACGCATCCAGTTTGTTACGCCTGTTACGCTCGTCACATGAGCTTCACGCGGCCAAACTAATAGGACTTTGAAACAGTCTACGGACCTATTCAAAAAAGCCCTAAATTCACAACTCCTTGACGGCACAACCCTTGCGCCGTCACCAACCCTAATGCGCCAATTTCAGACCGTCAAACACACCTCGATTGTTGATTCAGTATGATTGATCAACAGGTCATTGCTTCACCATACTAATGTCGGGTTCCGAAGCAAATGACCATTGATCGCTCAAAGGAAAACAATCATTTAGTGTTCGAATGAACGAAACAGAAACAGTATATCACATATACCGTATTTTGCATTAGGATTACTTATATCATATATAAGTTGATCGGTCTCAATTGCGTAACCTATGGACGATCGATGTATCGCTGCTTCACCATACTAATGTCGGATTCCGAAGCATAGTCAACATCAATCATCCAACTCGTACACTCATGATGCCAAATTTAATTACTCGTTTAATTAATTGATTCATTCTGTCTTTTAATCATATTAATACAGAAATTAAACAGCTATCAAGTGGCTCTGATACCACTGAAGGAGAATTGCGGTCCAAAACGCAGCGGAAATTAAAATTTTCTCCTTTAGAGATCCTTACGAATGGTCATGATCAGTGATAGAATATTTACCTCTTGTGACGACTGAAACCTTTGGTGCAGATCTCTTGTGACGATCAAAACCTTTGATGCAGATCCACGAAGCGATCACGAACGTTGAACGATGACAACGTCTCTACTCAGTCCACACGAACGGGTTCCTTCAATCTCAGTGCTAGCTGGTACGAATGAAGGCTTTGAGTGAGAGAGAGAGAGAGTGAGAGAAAACGAAAATAATGCAACCGCAAATTTTTTCTTCTGCACAAGGGTTCTATTTATAGACCCACTTGTGTGGGCTTCAAGCTAAAAGCCCACTTAAGTGTATTTTGGCCCATATCTTATAATATGCCCAAAATCACTTAAGCTCATGGTACCTTACCATATTTCGTATTCTACTCAAGTACAACGTACCTTACGATGTTCTATAATTCACTTAAGGGCACCGTACCTTACGGTATTCCTTAGTTACTCTATCTCTCATCAATCCGTCCTTTGTGTGTGACCCTGTAGGTTTTCGTGACGTTGGCAATTATATTAAATCACGCATTTAACATAATAAACAGTGAGCGGTATCTAGCAACACATCACTGCTACCCAAGACACGAAAATGTCATGTGATCTGACAATTCCTTCTGTGATAATACTTATGTGTATAATTACCCTTTTGCCCTTATGTCTATATTGAACACAAGGCATAGACCGTGTCATCCTTGTCCAGTTCAATATTGGGCCCATAGACATTTATCCTGTTATGCAGGATGGGCAAATTCCATCTAGGTCACTCATGTCCCTCAGCATGCTTTGTGGAGTACCCATCAACTGTCTTTATGGTTATCCAGTTACGGACAACGTTGGATCAGCAATAAAGCACTCGACTCTACATCTAGGATCCATAGTGGTTTCAGGTCGAAGAGTGTAATACACTATTATCACCATGAGAATAACTTATGACACCTTGCATAACTTTCTATATAGTATTCTCATAGCAGGTCAATCCGGTATAAATATTACTCCTAATATCCATACCTATGTTTAAGACTTGATAACTCTTTATCCATGATCCATGAGATATGATCATCGGTCTACAAACATAATAGTCTTAATGCTTTAATGTTATCCCACTTCACACTAAAGCTCGACTACGGATACTTTAGGAATAGTGTCCTTATGTTTAATGTGTTCTCATGATTAAGTCACACTTAATACATTAAACGGACTATCTATTCCAGGGACTTTATTAATCAACCATAATAAAGAGAATGCCTTTTATTATTCGATACAAGTACCAAAATGTATTGGCCTCTAGGGCTTACACCAACATGCCAAGGTATGATCCCAATGTCAATGCATATGATGAGATGACATGAGAGATCTTAGGGTCAAAATTGGTGTCTTACAGTTCCTACACTATAAATGAACTTATCGAATCCTGTATGATTAGTTGGCACCCAATTAGCAGCTCCAATTCTATGAAGTACTGCATACTTCACACTCAAGCAACTTGCTGACAGCTACCCTTTTCTAGGTCATTCCTTTACTTGCTTTATAATAATTTCTCTGCAAATGAGATTGTCAGGAACTTCCACTTCAGCTTGTTCTTCTTCATTTCTGCCTAAAACCTTGTTTATGATTTCTGGAGAGAAATCAACACACCTTCCTCTAACATAAACCTCTCTAAACTCCTTACTCCTCTTCTTATCACACTCCTTAGAGATATTCACAATGAATTCTTTAACAAGCGTTTCATAACACTTGCCAAAGCCAGTCACACTTTTTATCAACCCAACTTCTTGAATCAGACCCATGACTTCTTTGCACTCAATGGAATATTTTCCAAGTTCCCTTTCCAAGTCCAGTCTTCTTTGGTAAATAAATTTCCACTTCTCTACATTCTTCACAGAGTGAAAGGAAATATTGTCAATTGGAACTTCAAGAATATTGGTTGGAATCTTCTTCCTAGAAGCTTTCTTTCTTGTAGCAGAAACAATGTCTTAAACATCATATTCGACATCAAAGTCAGAATCACTAGAACCATATGGGACTTCCTTTCTCTTTAAGAATCTCTTCTTAGTGGCATGAGTAACAACCTTGCTCCACCCTTTTGTAGGACCAATATTAGTACTTCTCCTGAGAGCTTTTAAGGGCTTGTTAGAGAACTCGACAACTTTCCCCTTTCTTCTCTTTAACCTCTTAGCTATTCCTGGAGCCAATATCTTACCAATGGACTCATAATCAGAGTCTAGATCATCTATATTCACAGTGTCTATAGATTGATCCTTCTTCTCTCTAAAGTTTTCTTCTTTGTCTGACAAATCACCAGACATGCCATCAAAATCGTCTTTTTCTTCATATTTTTCAGGGGACTTAGTAGGAACATTTTCAATAAGGTTTCAATATCTTACCAATGGGCTCATAAAAATAGGTTTTTCAGAGGAGGCTTAAGAAAAAGAGGTGTGGGAAGTGAGAGTGGGATTTTGTGTACGTCTGATAAATAGAGCGTGATTTTAAGTGTAAAATAATTTTAATCCAAAAATAGAATATGCATACAAACATGTAAGAGGCATATTAACTAAGACAAACACAAAAGGTCGAAGGAGTTTTTACCCAATAACAATAATCCATGTGTCAAAAGACATTCCAGATTATGACACATAAGAGGACAGGTGCCAGAGGTATAGAAAAAGTTTTGTCCACTTGTGTGCTTATCAGAGGTTCAGTTATCCTTATTTTGAGTTTCAGAGGCTATTATACACCAGAAGCTGGTTTAGGGCTTCTGGTCATAGTAGCTTATGAATATCATCACATTCTGCTACTCTAATCAGATGGAAGCACAAACTTGAAAAATAAGATGCTTGATTCTGATATAGGATAAGATTCTCTGTCATGCTGATATAAGTAAAATTAACACAATGAAGTGTAATTATTCTTTCATAAATAAGAAGCCCTTCTAAAATATAATTTTAAAGAAGGGATTAGAAACTGTTGCATAAAAGCTCATAGATACTCATTCCTTTCTTTGTGCGGCTTTAGATATGTTGTTAAGATTGTTCTTGTGAAAGAGACTTTAGATAGTCATTCCTTTCTTTCTGCTCAATCACAGTAGAAAGAGACTTTATTACTCATGCACAGAAGAAAGAGACTTCACTGCTTAAGCAACCTTGCAAGAGACTTCCTCTACTTTAAACAAACAGTTTAGTAGAAATAATCACAATTATACTTTGATACACAATCAGAAGTATATAAGTGTTACAACAATCACAATGATTCTTAGCACTTAAGATTTCTAAGATATACAAAGATAAGAGGCAGATAAAAGAGTCAACTTCCTTCAATGTGTTCCGTTAAGATGTTTGATGATTGTTAACCTTCCTTCAAATCTTCAACTTCCTTTTATAGAGGCAGATAAAAGAGTCGTTGGAAAGTTGTATGTGCAAGAGAACATTGAAATGCAACAACTCTAAGAGAGAGACGTTGGAATAGGGATTCTGTTAAGATCTGCAACCAATGTGTAATAGCATAGTCTGCTGCATCTCTTTTTCATCTTAAGAATAAACCAGACGTGGGGCGAACTAGACAAGTCACATCAACCGTAGATAAATTTCAAATCTTTTTCATCTTAGGAATAAACCAGACGTGGAAGCGTCCCATTTTTCTGGTACATAATTCAAATTCAAATTTTATTCACTCATTTACTTGAATGTTGGAGTGCTAACCTTTCAAGTCAGCCCCTCTTTCACTACATCAGAAGCTTGAGTCCACCGTTGCATCTCGCAGTCTCCGATCTTCGATGAATTCTTGTTACTGTACGATATATATATATATATATATATATATATATATATATATATATATATATATATATATATATATATATATATATATATATTATATATATATATATATATATATATATCGGAAATGTTAGAAGCCACATACAAACTAATCATTAAAAACTCCCAACCAAACTTTCTGTGAGCATTAATCACATTTATCTAACCTTGACAAACTATTATATATACATGTATAAAGTTTATGTGGAAGCCAGAATAGCATCTCCAAATAGAAATAAAACCAAAGATTTACACAGTCATTATTATATATCATGAGGCTTATATACATTTGCGTACTATGGGCAATATTAATAACCCATGTTATCTTGGTGGCTTGTAAAACTAGAAATAATGTACCAGCAGTAATTGTGTTTGGTGATTCTTCTGTTGATTCTGGAAACAATAATAAGATAGCAACACTTCTCAAGAGCAACTTTAAACCTTATGGCCGCGACTTCGAAGGCGGCCGCCCCACCGGACGGTTTTGTAACGGCCGCGTTCCACCGGACTTCATCGCCGAGGCTTTTGGTGTTAAGAAGAATATACCAGCATATTTGGATCCTGCTTATAACATTGATGATTTTGTTACTGGTGTTTGCTTTGCTTCTGCTGGAACTGGATATGATAATGCAACTTCTGATGTACTTGTAAGTTTCTTTTTTATATAGTTTATAAAAATATAGTAAAAACATTTTAGTCACTAACATAATAGTGATTGTTTTGTTAAGATAATCTTTTTGATCACTAAAGCTATTCTTATTTTATGTAATAAATTATATAAAATTTTCAATTGTTATCTCCTTTTAATGAGTTAATATTAGAGCCAAAAAAGTTTTATTTTATTTATTTTATTTAAAGGAAGATTAAAAATACAACTTATCCGAACAATACTTAAATGATACGGTAATGAATCTCTTCCATTTTAATTAATTGTTCGACAATAATATTAAATTATTTTAAAAAAGATTTATGTTGTCTACCATGGTTATCTCTCATTTGAAAGAAAATATTTGTATTTGCGCGCTTTGAGAATACCTATATTTTAGAAAAAAAATTAAAAAACTTAAGTCATGTTGAATTTTTTTTACTCAATTGAAGACAAAAATTAAGAGTGATATATAGATTCAATAAGTATACAAAATAGACTAGAAAAAGAAGAAAAAAAACAAATAATATACATAACTTTAACCATTGATAGTAATAGAAACATACAAGTTAGGGTTGTCAAGCAAATTAAAGAGATTGTTTATGATAATTAATGGAGATATGTTGTGGTTGCTATGCCATTGATACCTTAGACGTGACAATGTGTGATACCATGTGTAGTGTAGGAGTTGATATTTATATATATATTTATAATTATAATTAATTTAATTAATTAACATGGGTTGTGAATATTTTACAGAATGTGATACCACTATGGAAGGAAATAGAGTTCTACAAAGAGTATCAAGCAAAACTAAGAGCCCATGTTGGTGAAGAGAAAGCAAATGAAATCATAAGTGAATCATTATACCTAATAAGCTTAGGAACCAATGATTTTCTAGAAAACTACTATATTTTCCCAACAAGACAACTTCATTTTACAGTGTCACAATACCAAGATTTTCTAGTGGATATTGCGGAAAAATTTGTGAGAAAACTGCACTCACTTGGTGCTAGGAAACTATCCATAACTGGTCTTGTTCCTATAGGGTGTCTGCCATTAGAGAGGGCTACAAATATTTTTGGTGATCATGGTTGCAATAAGAAATATAATAAAGTGGCTTTACAATTTAATGCAAAGTTGGAGAAAATGATTTATAAGGTGAATAAGGAGCTTCCTCAATTGAAGGCTTTGTCGGCAAATGCTTATGATATTGTTTTTGATATCATTGCAAGACCTTCCTTCTATGGTATGTTTTCTTTATTTGTTAGTATGATTTATGTCTTTTAAAAAATTGATATATTCGATTTACATATCATTTTGAAAACCAAATTCTCTACCGTATATGATGATATATTCGATTTTATAAACTTTTTGATCTTGATTGCAAGATTAAAAACATAAATTTGCTTTTATTTATATTTTTAAAATGATCTATTTTAAAACATAATTGTCCAATCTTAATCGAATAGTTATCAATGGTTACATGTGTGACTGGAGATAACCGCACTCTACCATTATTGTACTAACAGTAGTAACAAGTAGCCTGCATTAATTATGGATCCATTAATATGGTAGCTCCTTTTTGAACCTAAAGTTATTTTCATAATCAATGCAGCAAAACTAATTAAAGGGGTACAGTTTTTTTATTTCAATAAAAAAACAGTTATTTTTTAAAAATAAAAAATATAGTCTGTAAGTAAATGCTTATCGCTTACTACCTTAATTTTTGAAATTTATTAATTATCAGAACTAGATCAAATACATCAGATATGTAATGATTCTGAAAAATAATTAAATTTCTTATAATAAGGAAGTATAATAAGCTGTGATATTGTGTCTGAAATTGGGGCTGCACAATGATTTTCCAATAAATAAGTAGAATGACCTCCATTCAAAATAAGTATAACATGTTTAGAAAATTTATTTCTCTTAAAACAAATGTTTCTAGTTTCAAATCATCTTAAATAAGTAATACAATATATGTTTAAAAAAAAATGTTTTAATATTCAATGAAATTTATTTGGTATTTTTTAATTGAATCCTTTATTTAATAAAAATAATTTTAAAATTTAACTTAGTGAATATTTGTTTCAAATTTCATAATATTTTTAGAATGTGTTTGAAAGGATAATACTTTAATTCAAACAATATATATATATATATATATATATATATATATATATATATATATATATATATATATATATATATATATATATATATATATTAGTCTGATAACTTTTTACCACATATTTGTATAACAAAATTTACTGTTGAATTAAAAGATATTATTATATAGATCATTCCTATAAAATTTAACATCAATTGAAAATCATTTAATTGTTAAAGACATAGTCATAAATTTTTATGCATCTTATTGATATACCAAATGATTTTTGATTAATATTAAATTTTATATAGATGATCTATATGAATTTTGTTATATGGATATATGGTGAAGAGTTATTAGATATAATACAAAAATAATAAGTAAAATTGGAAGAGAAAAGTAAATTAAAATCTCATATTTCCTTTTTGTATAAATAAAATAATCCCCATTTGATACAAAAAATTCCACATTTATTAAAATTTTAAGAATTTACTTTTAAATTCTATTAAAAATGTTTGAGAGGGATAAAAGAAATGATATTTAGTAGTCCAGTTAAATGAATTTAAGTTATTAGTATAAAATTTAATTCTTGATAACATCATTTCTTTATATTTTTGTATTAATTTAAGTTTTTATATTAATGAATCAATAATTTAAAAATGTTTGTACAAAAGGTTGGTGTGGCATTTGATAGCCTCTCTATTTGTTCACGACGTAAGCCTATCCTACATTTAAGCTGGGGTCCTTGTAAACTAAGACAAAACATAAACGATCCGATTTAAATTTAAAAAAAAAAAATTATTAAAATATAATTAAGACAAAATATAGTGAAGAAAAAAATGTATTTGGTTAATAGAATGTACTTTAGAGCAGCTACTTGAAATTATTAAAACTTTTGTACCCTACTAAAGTTTTATTAGGTATGCTTTTATATTTGCTCATTAATACAAATTTATGGAGGCAAGGACACTTCTCTACCATTCAAGCAACAAAATGACTGTGTTTTAATATTGTTGATAGCCTCATATTTCATTTTTAGGGATCACTTGAGTCACAATCTAAATATCCTTTAGTGCTTTTCAGACAATTTTCAAGCATTGGTCCATATAGATTATTTGAAATTAGTCCCCACAATATAATGTAATGGTCCATACAATTTTTAAGAACTGGTCCATACAATTTTCTCGCTGCTCTAAATTGTACTGAATTTTATAAAATTATTTGATTAGTTGGGATTAAAATCAGTTCAAGAAAAACACATAAAAATGATTACAATGATAATATGGACTTTATATGTTTTTGCAGGATTTGAGGTGACAGAGAAGGCATGTTGTTCAACTGGAACATTTGAGATGAGCTACTTATGCAGTGACAAGAATCCACTAACATGCAAAGATGCAAACAAGTATGTGTTTTGGGATGCTTTTCATCCTACTGAGAAGACAAACCGTATTGCCGCAAATTATTTGATCCCTAAACTTCTAGCAGCTTTTAGATGATCCATTCATTCCCTTCTAGACTATCTTATGTTCAAATATTATTGCACAATGCTCAAAAGAACAATCCAACTATATGCCAAATTGAAGGACTATGAGATGTGCAAATGATCACTGTTTTAGAAGCGGCAGCAAATCAAGTGCTGAGGTTTTGTGGTATGGTGCATGGAATAATCCTTTATTTTGTGGAAGTTGTTAGAAGTTGTTATTTTCTTGTAGTCTCTTTTTAAGCATTGTATTTCTTCCATTTTGGATTATGAATGAATTTACAATCAGTTCCTCTTCTCTTTATTCTTAAGGAGGTTTTCTTAGTCTTCGAACTGTATGAATCGTTTTAACATAACATTGGTGCTATCAGTGAGAGTCTCCCTCACCAAAATCTAATGGCGGTAACCGGATCCTCTTCCACGAAAAGAATTGATGAGCTCTCAAAATAGATGTCAGTTGTTCTTGTTAGATTGGAAACAATCTAAGAACCCTAAACCCTAAATCATAAACCATTTACCTCGATTGAACCTGAATGTTCCTCGTTTCAAGGGAGTTGATGCACATGGTTGGATCTTCAAAATTTCACAACTCTTCACATATCACCAGACACCTGAAGATCGCATCACCATCGCATTGTTTTGTCTCGATGGTCCAGCTCTAACATGCCTGAGAGGCGTGAGGAGGGACTTTGTTTCAATTGTGACCAAAAGTGGTTAACGCAGCACCGTTGTGGTGGTCGTGCATTTTTTATGATCGCGGATGAAGACGGCGACGATGTGGATCTGAGTCAACTTGAGACAATCCTTGCTAATGAATCACCACCAGCCCAATTGAGCCTTCATGCCTTGGCTGGCTCTCAAGCAACAGACACTTTCCATGTGGCTCTCAACCAAACCCTTCATCCTAAAAGCATTTAATTCTTAATCTATTTTTTCACTCTAAATCTCCATCCTTTTGATTCATCACATCATAGGGAGCAAAAGAAGATAGAATTTCAAGTAAAGATTCTTCTTCATCTTTTGCATTGCTCACATTAACCTTCTATTTTTACTGAAAAAAGTTATATCATGTCCGGAAATGTATCTCCGTAACGTATATGAACTTGTCCGGAGATACATTTCCGAAATTTGTCTGTGTTCATTTTTGAAGTCATTTTATAGCATTAGTAGCGCTTATGTACTATACTATAGTTTTAATTATTTTCATTAGATATGGTACTTATTTTCTCAAAATAAATTTACTACACCAATTTTGATTTTCCGCAACGGATCAATAGACAACGTCTTTAAAACCGTAGCTAAACATGTATTATACCACGATTATTTCACTTTAAAAGCGTAGCTAAAAAGCGTTGCCTATTCATTTAATGCTACGGTTATGGAACTGCAGGTAAAATATAACCGTTGCCTATTCATTTAAAGCTACGATTATGGAACTGCAGATGAAATATAAACGATGTCTATTCATTTAAAACTACGATTATGGAACTGCAGCCAAAACATAACTGTTTACTATTATGCATAGCCCGCGGTTTCTTAGTCCTAGATATTTAAGCGTGGCCTTTTCTTATTCAATAAAAACTACAATTTCTGTGAAATAGAGCACAACTAAATAATATTGCCTATAAATTTCAACCACTAATACAAAATTGCAGCCTAAAGAAAATACATTTTAGTGGCCGGTAAATTTATATTTTTTCATATCTTTTCTATTTTATTAATTAATATGTTATTTTTCCTATCTGTTTTATTTGATTAACTAATATATATATATATATATATATATATATATATATATATATATATATATATATATATATATATATATATATATATATATATATATATATATATATATATATATATAATTTTTTCTTTTATTGAAAAAAATGAAATTATAAACTTTAATTCACTATATTATTTTAAAAATAGTTTTTTTAGTTTAATTAATGTGAATATTATTTATTATTTTATTACAATGTAAAAAATATTTTAGGGATGAAAAACAAACGAATTTGATAGACATAAATTATAAACTTTCCAACTATCACGTTTTCCAGTAAAATATTTACCCAACTCCTTTGTTTTCCCTACTTTATACCAAATTGACCTATTATTATATTTTTCTATTAATATTTATGAGATATTTATTATATTTCAAGATGGTAATCTGTATAGATTTTTTTTAAAGAAACTATTGATATTATAATAGTTGTATTTGTAAAACTAATTTTGTTTTTGTGAATTTCGTGACAACTAAATGAAAATTAAATTACTGTAAATATCAAACGATAATTTAATCATTTCAAATTTATTATTTTGATTTAAAATTTGAATAAAACTTAATGTTGAGATGTTATATTAATTAAATTCATTAATTAATTAGAGATACTACATTAATTATATTTTATGACAAAATAATATATGAAGAACAAATAAACATGTATATTTAGAATGAAATTGTGAATATTTTGCCATACTTTTTATATAAATAAATCAATAATATAAAATAGAAAAACTAACCTAATAAGTATTTTAATATTTTATTAAAAAAATTATAAGGATTTCAAGACCAAAACAAATAGTTTTTCCCTAACTTCGTTTTCTCATAGAGCCCTAACCGCCGTGTTCTTTTTCCTTTTCCTTGAGCGCCTCCACACTTTGGCCTCTGTCATTCCAGTCACTTTCTGAGATGTCCTTCATATTCTATCTTTTATCATGACTTCATCTTCGTTCTGTATTATATTTTTGTCTCTCTATAAAGGTGAGGATGCCCTTTATCTTGCATTTTTATTTGATTTGGATTTACAAATTTGGGTTCAAAAAATTTAGTATTTTCAATTTGTTACTATTATACTCGTAATCTCTCAATCCTTAATTCTCATCTTTGACAATTTCTATGTTTTTCTGTCAATCCCTAAATATCCTCTTTTCTCGTATTATGTTTTTTAAGTAAATAATATTGGATTGTTTGATTCAGCAAGGACATTTGAGTTTTCTATGTGATTGTTGTCACTAGAATCATCAGGTTTGCAATTCTAAGCTTTAACTATTTTGAATCTCGGTTCTTCTTCTCGGTATGATATTGTTACCTTTGGGATTTTAGTTTGTGATCATTAAGTTTATTTCAAAAATTAGTTGAAGCAGATTTGTAATAAATGATTGTTGTATAATTTTCTAAGAGTTATCCTGCAATCTCTCTTTATATAAGAAAAGAAGAAGTGGTTTTTTTGTAACTACTTAAAAGTTACAAATTGTTTTCCTCATGCAATGATGAACAATTTTCTCTTGTTTATTTTTGCTAATTTGTTTTCAATGCAATAAATATTAATTAAAAAAGGGATATGTGACGATTAATGTTTAATGAATATGGAAAGTTTTATGAATGGTACATTATATTTAGTGAGCATGCAAATCGAATCTTGATTCAATACAAAACTGAACCTACTCAAGATGGATCTCTTGTGTGTATATATTTATCTATTTTATACATGAATCTTGTATTGAATCTTGACTCATATTAATGAATCATTATCTAAATAGTCTCACTGATGTCGATTACTAGTAATCATTGGGTGTTGTCCACTTGTTAGGTGTGATTCGGAAAACATTTCAAATGTTATAGTATTGTTGTTGACTAATGGTAATGTTCCTTTCATTACTACTAATTTTGTTCTGGATTTTTTTATTGCAGGGACAAGGGACAATTTCAGCTATTTCTATTATTGGGACACGAATTTTTTAAGTCTGGTATTTTGTATCCAATTTAGATTGGGAGCTAAAGCACCAATAACTCATGTAGATGTAATTTTTTATGTAAATAATAAAAATGAATTTGATCATTAGCTTAACATAATTAATTGTTTTTAATATGTTTTTAATTATAATAATATACACAAATATGCCTAAAAAAAGAACTATATAAATTTAATATGTTGTGTTGTGAAGAATATGTAACACTTTAAACTTGTGGTCTAAACAAAATTGTGGAAGTGTGGCCTAATGAATAGACTGTGGTTTTAGAGTTGTAGCTTAATATAAACCGTGGTCTAAAACTAGTTCAAAAAGCGTGGCCTGTTCACATACTAAAGACAACGGATATTGGTATTTTTGGGTGAAAGTGCAAAAAGCGTAGTTTATTGGAAAAGGCAACGACGGCTTATTCCACGCCTGTATAACCGTAGCTTAAACTTTTAGACTACGGTTTCTATATGTCTAGCCACGGTTTTCGTGTGTTGCTTAAAATCATTTTTGTTGTAGTGATTGTTTCTTGGAATGTCCAATATGTGGTTGTTTCTATGAATGTTCAAGGTATTATGAAGGCGGTAAATGTTGGCAACGACTTTAATAACAAGCAAGAGTTGAATCTCGTGATCAAATGCTTTAATGGATTCGTATGAAGGCCTCTAAACTTAGATTTGCTGTGGTTATCAGAATGTCCGATAATGGTTTTGATAGAAGATGTGCCTTTGTGACAACGATTTGCGAAAGAATCGGGAAATATAGAACCCCTCTCCGGAATTTTAAAAGAGGCGACACCGGTACACGAAAATGTGATTGTCCGTTTACGGTAACATTTCTCGACGGGTTTGAACTATATTTTCATGAGGCTAAACAAGCTGATAATGTAGGCTCTGATTGCGCTAAGTGTGGATGCAAGATTGTGAAAACATATGGTCTCCCATGTGCTTGTGTTATTGCTAAAAGGTGAAACTTGGTGACCCAATAAGAATGGACTAGGTTTACTCATTGGAAGAGACTTAGGTTTGATGATGATGGATGCATGGGTGACGGTAAATCGAATATCTCTATTTTGACTGAATTAGAAGTAATACAATAGAGATTTTTATAAGCTGGTGACAACATGAAACTCCACATCAAAGAACAATTGAGGAAGATTGGCTATCCAGAAACCACCCTCTCAACCCGTAAAAACAAAAGGTGTCCCCAAAAAAATAAAACCTACACCGAATGACAATTCGAATACACGGTCTCCTTCATATGTTGAACATGTTGACAAAGTTTTTCCTGACTCATTGACTCCAAAATCTCAAAAAAGTGTTGTCAAATGCGCTCACATTAGCAAACCACACCCGACGCCAGTTTCGCAGAAGATTCCATTCATCGACGAGATGCATGCTTTTATGCATAAATATATCGAGCAGATCGTCAAGAATCATACATACGATTGTATGAAAAGAAAGAAAAGTTCGATGCGATTTATGAGTCTCTTGTTTTATGCTTGAGCGGTCCGACACCGAAGGAAAAATGGACGTGCTTCCCTAAAATGGGTCACCTAATAGCATGTGCGTATGATATTGTGTGTGTTGACCTGACACGCTACGGTTTTTCAGCAACTTTTTTCCCACTGCGAACCTCCCCACCCCAAAATCCAAATGATCGTATCATGTGTATTGGGTGACTTTCAAAATCAAGTCATTTTGTTCAAGTTTACGTGAAAGCAGGATGCCCTATACCAGTTACATCGACGGAGTAGACGACTCATTCAACCACAAAAGCCGAGACTTGGCCGAATCATTTTATGGAAATGATGCAAGAATTCGAGAGATTGAACAACGTTGAAAAAGAATCGAATACACAAAATTCCAAGGGGGTACCACCTATAGATTTAGTCAGCGATAAATATTTTGATTCATTTTAATTTCTTGTTTAACCTGACCAATAATTGTATGAAATTGTGTCTCAATATAAATGAATGTTATATATTCACCTTTTGTTCATATTTTGTCTTTATGCATTTTTTATCTTCCCCATGACAACATTTGTGTTTTTGTCAATGAAAAAATAGGTTTTGTTTTAGTGTTTTATTTTCAAACTTGTTCAGGACAAGTTCTAGAGATATATCTCTGGAACAAGATAATAAGGTGCGGTTCCAGAGATATATCTCTAGAATCAATATGCCAGTTAATGAGTGGTCCAATTTGCTATTTTTCAAAAGAACAACATGTATTCCAACACATACAATCCGGGTTGGAAAGACCATCCAAATTTCCATTAGAGCAATAATCAAAATCCAAATGCTAACCAAGGAATGCACCAAAGCCAACAAGCTCGGTTTCAAAGGAAGCCATCACAGTTGGAAGAGATCTTGCAGGATATCATTAAAGTCACTAAAAGTAGCTTTAATCAGGTAAATAAGAACCATGATGAAATGAGTAGAAACCAGGATGCATCTATCAAAAATATGGATATGAAGAATGGTTAGTTATCCAAACAAATAATTGTTTTGCAAAGCTTGGGTGGAGGATTCACAAGTAACACCATAGACAATCCTAAGAATGAAACACGCAAGGTTGTTGATACAAATTTATGGGTGATTAGTGATAAGGGTAAAAATGATATAGAAAAGGAAGAGAATAACAATCAAGGTGACCAAGAGGGAAGATGAATCACCCTTGATCAACTCATTGATAAAAACTCTCCTCGGAGAAGAACGAAGAAACAGATCTTGACTGAGCCAAACCCTTATTTACCGGATTACGTAAAACCACTGTACCTGATAATTAAAAAGAAACTGCTACAAGGTGATGAAGCATGAATGTTTGCAAAGTTCAAAAAAAATGCTAGCTACTCTCCAAGTAATTATTTTGTTCAATGAAATTTTAGAACTAATGCCTAAGTTTGTTAAATTTATGAAGGCATTACTAAAAGGGACGAAAGAGAAAGTGATCAAGGAACATGTAAACATGACCGAAAAGGATGATGTGGTAAAACCTCAATCCTTACCACCAAAATTAAAAGACCTAGGTAAGTTTACTATTTCTCATAATATTGGTGGAGTGAATATTCTACATTCTCTATGTGATATGGGATCCAACGTAAATGTCATGCCACTGAAAACTGTTAAAGAATTGAAAGTGGGTGAGATCACACCGAGTAATATGACTCTCACTCTAACTAACTCGTATGTTACTTAACTGGTTGGTATTTTAATTGATGTGTTAGTACGTGTCAACAGATTAGTGTTTCCTACAAATGTTGTAGTACTTGATGCAAAAGGAGATTTAGGAGTATTTGTTATTCTCGGACGATCATTCTTGGCAACCGAGAAAGAAAAGATTAATGTAGAAACGAGACAACTTATCTTGAATTCGAATAAAAGGAAGGTGGTTTTCATGTGTATGACCGGACCCCTTATGTGGGTAATTTGGATACTTATTAACATCTGGATGAAAAAGGTAGGAAAGTAGACAAAGGAACAATGAGAAGGGAAGAGACCGGCGTGAGGGTATCCCTTGTGCCTGACGTGTTTTAAGCATTGAGCATCAAGCTATTGACAGAAAATAAGCGCTGGATGGGAGACAACCCATCAATTTTTAATCAGTTTTTATTTTGCATAATTTGTTTTATTTCTATTCAAGACCATCCTAAAGAGAAACTAGTTACTCAAGAATAGCCCAATCACAAAGATCTATATTGTTCTTAATAAAAAAAATTTGTAGTTGTTTATATTTTTTTCAGATTGCAAGTTCTAACTTTAGCATTGAGCAAATGATCTAAAAGAGACTTGGTCGTCAAAATAGTAACTAGCAACTTGAAGGCGAAAGATGAGAAAAGAATCAACGAACTTGTACTCAACCTACAGATACCTCATCTGGTAATGTTTGAGCCAAATATTTCCATTGTTCACTTTTCTTTCTTTATGAGTGTATCCATGCATTTTTCTTTTATCTGGTTTGATTTATTTCTGATTAAGTTATCAGGTTTGATCAATACACACTGAGGCAAAAAAAATGTTTATAACTTTGAGCCTTTGTAAACCACCCTTTAGTAGTAGGTATATCCTTTGCTAAACACTTTGAGCCTAAGTCTTTCTTTCGGTGACGTAGCCTTAAATTCTTAGCCTTATTACTTGAAAGATCTTTTCATTCTACCCTCTCTTTGGAGTTAATAGAAATATTGTTAGAGTTTATGAAAAAGATAAAGTTTAGGGTTGCTCTTGGAACTAAGCAACGTTTTAAGTTTAGGGTTGGGGTACTAGAGAATATGATTCAAACTTTTCAAAAAAAATTGTGAAAAAGAAGTGGAAAAGACACTTCTTCAAAAACAATGAATGAACGAAAAAAGAAAAAGAATGACATTATAAGAAAGATCACGAATCTCTAGTACTAACAAAAAGGTATGTTGAATGAAGGAGAACTAGGAACCTAAATCCAAAGGTTTAACCCGAATTTTCCTAAATACATCTTACTCCAACATAAGCCAAGTTACAACCTGGAAATCCCTCTAATATGTGTGTTGTGATCTCTTTGATGAACTTTTTTAGAATGTAATCAAGCTAAATTTAATTGATTTTGCATGTTGATTGAGTGATTACCCTATCCATTGAGTGAGTTATAGTGATCCGAGGGACAAGTTGAGTACTCGTAAAATGTTGAGGATGTTTTCTGAATTTGCCGGATAGAAGGTTGAAGCTAGAACATGGTCAGGTAGAAGAAAATTTAAATTTGGTGATGTTGATTGTTATTGTGCGACTTGTTGTTTGTTGAAATATGCAGTTACATATGAGTTACTTGAGACAAGCAACGATTCAAGTTTGGGGTTGTGATGACAGTCTATCATTACATATATTTAGTCGAAGAATCATAGAAAAACAAGTTAAGGTCGAGCAAATATGAGAAGGAATGACCAAAGAATGTGGGGAAAATACCTAAGTGTGTAAATTTTGGACTTTGTGAAAAATTGAGTAAAAAGAGCAAAAAAGAGTGAAGCTTCGGAAATAATCAAAACCACCATCGCATAGCATTGGACACACGATATGGAGTTAAAAGTTGCATCATATGATGTAAGATATCGTGTGTGCGATGGTCACTTTTTAAGGCCTTTTTTTTGACGCGTTCTGGTCCATTCTGACACTTTTAAAAGGAGAAATTATGCACTTTCACAAGTTTTATGAAATTTGGCACCGGGAGCACGATTTTACAGTATCAAAGGGTGATTTTAAAAGCATTGGAAGCCAATGGAGGCCAATCCTTCAAGGGAATTCATATGCTATTCTTATCTATTCAATTGGTATTGTAATTTTAACTATGAGTAGTTAAGCTCATCTAGGTTAGGTTGTGTGATAATGAACCTTATTCAATCTTGTTGGCAGTATATGTTGGTTTGACTTTGTATGAATCCTTTGAATTATAATCGTATTCATTTGTTTATTAATCTTTATTATTTTTATTTGAGATACTCAGTTAATATGATATTGGACACATAAGGATTACTGACCCTTAGCCTATGTGTTGGACCTAGGGCAATTGTTCTACTTACGCTGGTTGAATATGGATAGGAGACCCCGAGTAGTGGCATGGGGAATTAACATTCTGTACATCACCTAACCCTTCTTACAATATAGGACTAGGGATAGAAAGCTTTGAGTAGTGGTTAGTGAGTTATTTCATGAGGGATCGACTATAAAGTTTTTGTTAGTTCGCCGTGAGATTATAAGGATTAAACCATTCATACAAGGCATCATACATCAACAAGAGAGGATAACGGGATTCTAATACACAACCTAACCATATTAATAATTTTGTTTTAAACTCTTATTTTGTTTTTCTTTCTGAAACCTGACCCCCCCCTTCCATTTACTATTTTCCTTTACATTGCATAGTTGATGGCTTGTTCGAACATAGTCCATGTGGATTCGATCTTTTATTACAGCGACATTATCGGTACACTTGCCAAGAAGTCATCAATGACTACTATCGTGTTTCCCATTGTGAAGCCACCAAATCTATTTGGTACGCATTAGAAGTTATCCATGAGGGAACTAATGAGGTCAAACAAGCTAGGATCAATACCTTAAATCAAGAGTTTGAACATGGTGAAACCATTTCCGACATACAAAAGAGGTTCACCCATCTTATAAACCTCTTAAATGTTATAGGTAAGCCTATTTCCAATGATATTTCTAATAATAAAGTTTTTAGGTGTCTTAACAGGGAATGGAAACCCAAGGTCACCGCAATCAAAAAGGTGAATGATCTTAAAACAATTGATCTCACAACTTTGTTTGGCAAATTGGAAGAATATGAGAAAGATCTCACTTGCTTGGAAAAACATGAAAAAGAGCAAGAGAAGAAGGTAAAGAAGGAGAAAGGTAAAGATAATGAGATAAAGAAGAAGTATATTTCTCTAAAGACTTCAAGCTCAAAGTCCTCAAACAATGAGAAAAGTGATTGTGAAACAAGAGATGACAAGAATTCTGATGAAGAAGATATGAGGTTGTTCATCAAAAAGTTTAATAGATACATACGGAAATATGGAGATAAGTATTCTGACAAGAACCAAAGCAAATCTAGACAGTTATCTAATTCCTCAAAGGAATATGAGAATAAGAACAGCAAACCTAGAAGTTCATGCTATAATTATGGAAAAGTAGGTCATTATAGGTCGGACTGTCCTATTATCAAGAAAGACAAAGATAAAGGACATCACAAGAAATCTAGCAAGTCTAGAAGAGCCTATGTTGCTTGGGAGAGAGAAAGTGATTCTTCAAGTGATGAAAGGTCAAGTTCAAGTGTTGAATCGGCCAAGATTTGCTATATGGCAAACAAAAAGAAAAAGAAGGTTGTAATTAATTCTAATCTTGAATCTACTCATGAATTATCTTATTCTCAATTACAAAAAGATTTTGAGAATCTACAAAGATAAGCCACAATTGCTTTCAAAAAGTTAGCTTTAAATAAAAGAATATTTTCACACTTGGAAGCTAAAGTATTATAAAACAAAAATAATATGGAAGCTCTTAAGATATCTATGGTATATATTCTAAAAGATAAGAATGAGAATGAAAAATCATCACAGTTTGGTTGTGAAACTTGTAATATTTGGAAAAAATAGGTAAAAACTCTTCAAGATAAGTTGGATAAGGAATTAGAACCAAAGGTTACTTTTACTATTTATACTTCAAAGTATAAGATGCCTTCTCATAATCCTTATAGAAGGTATAAATTTGTTGAAAATGGTTCAAATAGAAAACGCATATCTTCTCACAACTTATATTGTCATTATTGTTGCAAGAAGGGTCACACTATTACAAAGTGCAAGTTTAGGAGACTCTTTGTTCCTAAATGTGCTTTTCAATGGTTGCCAAAATGCAACCAAAGTTTCATTAATCCTCAAGGACCTAATGAAGATTGGGTACCTAGCATTTTTCGTTGATCATGCAGGACAAATGTCTTGACTCTGTAAAGAGAGTATGGGATCTCGTTTATGGAGGCTCAAGACATGATACAGGTGACATCTCCTTATTTCATTTACTTTGTGGAAAGAAAGAAGGGTTATTTTACCAAGGAGGTCAACATCTAGTGTTCTGTTAATTGGTAAAAGTGTGTTGATTATTATTAATGTTTTCTATCCGAGAAGTGTCGGAAAAGGTATTATGTTTCAATATGTAGTTTTTTATTCAATAAGACATATTAAAGTACATCAAATTAGGGATTGATCAATCTAAGATGATGAAATCCGAGGAGGAGCAAGATAATTATCATGATTAAACAATATTGAAGTCCAATCTTAAAGGGTGATCATCAAGTTAATAACCTTCTTAGATACATTATTAATCACACTTTCAAGTACTATTACAAGGAGAAAAATGGTAAGAGTGTTTGATTTCAAAAGAGTTTGTGGCGCATTTTGGATTTATTCCAAATTTCATTCAAGAGTTCCTTGTGGAATGCAAGTGCATCCTCCGTTATTCGTGTGGTGAGGTAATATCGTTTCAATATTTTTCTCGATTTGTAAGTAAGTTCTTTCTTTTACCTGTTTATTTTTCAAAAGTATATGATATACTTTGTGTTTGATACGTGTTATGAGTGTTTATTTCCATAAATTTCAATTGATAACCATGGTGTGTTTCAATATACATGTTTTTAGTGACCTCATCTTAATATCTTCACGTGTATTCTATACGGTTAATATTTTATCCTTTCTCCATAGAGTTCAAGTTTATGTCGATGATATCATCTTTGGTTCCTGTAGCGGTAAATTCATGACCACTGAGCTGTTGGTTAGCTCAACATCAATAAAATCAGAGTCGCCATCGCGCTTTTATTGTTTCCAAAGGAAAAGGGAAAAAGTATGAACAAAACCCAAAGATAAGAAGTTTTCAAATCAAAAATAATAAAATATCAGAGATTACAGGTAAGGGGGTTGGTTACACAAAGGGAAGGTATTAGCACCCAAAGTATCCTAGGTACTCCTAGGAAGCCCTTTTTGTGTGCAAGTGTTTTAGTTGAAAAAGATGTTTGCTAAAAAAGTAGAATGAGGGGATGAGAAACGAATTCATTATTTATATTTTGTATTTGACCAGACCTTCAGTCTTATGCCTACTTACCAATATAAAAATGAGGGATTAAAACCTCGTAGTTCGTGGTAAAAATTTCAAAAATGGGTGGATTAATTTTAACAAAAGCTTAAAGATCTTTTGTTATCAATAGGAGAATACTCAACCAAACATACTCCGATAATGAGGGTTTTACAATATTTAAGAGGGAGGGTTCCAACTTGGATTCAATCAACAAGTATGCCACTAACCCCTAATAAATGGAAAGACTTACAATCAATATACCATGGAATGGGAGAATTATATCTCAACCAAAGATAACTTAAGTCTAAATGCTCTCTTTTGAAAAGTTTAAAAGAAAAAAGGCACAAAATGGCCAAAATGATTAGATGATGTTGTTAGTTCTTTTTTGTCTTTTTGAAAATAAAGTCAATATGATTAAGTTTATTTATAACTTTGATTTAAGAAAATATTTTGAAAACCAATGGCATAAGACCAATGTTTCGACTCATTAAAACAAGTCTAAGTTGAAAAACACAAACAAATAAGTTTTTGAAATTAAAGAAAGAGGAGGAGATGAAGGGACCATCCTAGAAAAGATTTAAAAGTTTAGAGTTGAAAAGATCTAACCAATGGGAAGCATCCACAAGATAAAAGTGTCAGATAGAAACCCATTTCCTTTGAATTAACAAGCAAGCAACAAAGCATAATCATTCAAGCAATTAATATGAAGACCAATGGCATCAAATAAAGATAACCAAACATCCAAGAAAGAAGTCTTCAATGTCCTTTAAATGTATCAGATGAAATATCTCTTGAAACATACTCAAAGAGAAACCATCAGATAGGAATAATAAGATCAAAATAATAACTCAGACACAAAGAAAGAGTGTAACAGATACACTAAAGAAGGAGTTTCTAAATCTTGTATCATATGAATGGTATTGACCAAGAAAGGTCTAAAATAATGGCATTGGCCAAGTTCTCATAGCTCAGGGATCTTGTGTACTCTAGATCCATAAGTCCAAATCAATTCACAGACAGAGTTTCAACAGTCCACCAATGTATATTTTAGGGTTTTTGTTTTTATTATGGGTTTAAAGTTCTAAGACCACAAACAAAACAAAATTACAAGCAAAAATATATCACAAGCACAAAATGTGGCTCAAGTGAGCAAAGTGAAAATGACTGAAACATAAATAAATTGCATGAATGTAAATGACAATTAATGATAAAGTGCAAGAATTTAAATTGCATTAAAGTAAATGGCACTAAACTAAAGTCAATACAAAGAAATGTTAGTGGGAGAATAAAATTGTTTAAGTCATTTTTTGGAGAACACTCAATCATCCACTCATAAGCATGAAGATATGGACCTATACATCATTCATGAGAAGGGATCCAACTTGGATAAATCAACAAGTATTCCACTAGCTCTCACAAATAGAAAAGAGGTAAAATCTTCACACAATATCATGAGGAATGGGAGACTTACAATCTCACTTATAAAAATGCTAATGCTTTTGGGACAAATTTAGCGCTATGTTAAGCAATCATAATTGGACTTATATAGAAGTCACAACTATTTGAGACCGGGAAATAGTAATATTGGTGTTAATGCATGCTAGATACAAGGTATAAAGACCAAGCTCCTAAAGCATACCACACACAAAAATAAAAGGGGGTGGACCTATCTCAATCAAGCTCATGTTGATTCATCTGACACAGGGTCCTTGATGAACCAACTAGCATTTTGATCTATTGAGAAATCATTGGCCAAAAGGGGATTAGGGAAGAAGTGAGATGAAGATGATAATATGAAGTGAAAGAGATCCCAAATTGATCAAGGGATGAACCTCAATTGATCAATATCATCCATTCATTTTGAGGGATAAAGTTCAAACTTCATCAACCCCCTAAATCCAATGGTATTAATCAAATTAATCTCCAATTCAACCAAGACCAAGGCCAAACAGAAATTGAGTCAACACAAAGTCAATAAAATAGCTCAACAAAATATTAAAGAAATTAAACCCTTTAAATCCAATTTTAAAATGGAGAAAATCATATCTTAAAAGGGGAAAAACCTAAAATCCCCTCAAATCACTAAACAAATGGGCAACAGATTTATCATAGGTCAAACAAGTTCAAAGTACCATATGCTAATTTTTTTGACATTTTTTGAAAGCCAGAAGTATTTAAAATCAATTAAAAATAAGTCAAAATCACAAAATTCACTAAAAATATCAAACTCAATCCAAAAATTAATTTTATTTCAGAAATGGGAAGAGGAAATTATTTGTGAAATTTGGTGAAAGTCTCATAATTTTTGGAATAAAATTAAAATTATAGTGAATTAAATGAGAAAATGCTATTTAAAAAAATTAATTGGAAAATAGAATTTATCAGAAAAAATAAGGGCCATCAGATATCCTTCATTAATTAAGGTGACAGATCTGATGGCCAAACGTATATCATCCACCATGGTCATTTGTCAACGTGAGCGTACAAGTGGTATTTCAAATGGATGGACCAGATTAGAACATGGTCACGTGATCAGATGGTCTGGACTGCACAACACACCACCAGAGCCCTAGCTCCGGTCATCTTCTCAGTGGTTCGTGATACAAATTTCAAAGTGGATGCATTGCTTTTAACAAAAATTAAGTTTGAAAGGCACAAAGGCCTGAAAATGGTTTGAATGAGTTAGTTCTTTTTGGCTTTTTTGAAATTTTAGGTCAATTATAGTTAAGTTTATTTACAAGTTTGATTTAAGAAAAGGAGCTTGAAAATGCAATGGCATAAGGCCAAAGTTTCTATCTTTTTGCAAAGTGGTCAAAGTTTAGAACTAAACAAGTTCAATCAAAGAAGATTTTAAAAAGGGAGGGAGAGATTTTGAAATTAAGGAAATGGGGAGGAGATGAAGAGACTAATCCTATTCATAAAATTATAAGTTAAGGGTTGAAAAGATCTGACCAATGGGTAACAATCCAATAGACAAGAATGTCAATATAAATCCAGATTCCCTTGGACATTTAGAATCAAGCAACACACAAATGCACAATTATGTTATCTTGAAGAGCAAGGCATCAAATAAAGATAGCCACATCCAAGCTTAGCCACTCCATGATCTTCCTCAAGATAGCCCATGTAACAGATGGATTCACAAGTCACAGGTTCAAGAAAATAGCTTCACAATGATCATGTTGCAGAGGAACTTAAAGGGATCTTGAATGATGTATCAGATGAAGTTTCAAATTGCAATCACTTGGTTTCACAAAAGTTGGCATTGGCCAAGTCCTTTAGCATATGAATGTCGCCTAAGTTCTAAGTCCATTTGTCCAAGATCAAGTCAACAGTCCACACAATTTTTTATTGGATTTTTGTTGTTATTATGTACATTAATGGTCAAAGACCACACAAATAAACAAAGTATACACAAAATGGAATATATCACACAATATGGTCAAAATGGACAAAGTGAAAATTGCATTAACATAAACAATTAGAATGGTATGAATAATGGCAAATGAATATAGACTAAAATTAAATGACATTAAAGTAAATGGCTTGAAATTAAAAGTTAGTTGTTAATGAGTTAGAAGTTCGTATTGTTTTGCTTTTCCTTTTCATTTTTTAAATCATTCTTTGGATAACACTCAACTCACTTATCACAAGCATGGATCCTTGAGCAAAGACATCTTCCAAAGGAAGGAAAAAATGTCAAGTTTCCACACAATACCATGAAAGAGGGGAGACTTACAATCTCACTAACTAGAATGCTATGCCTTTTGTGTCACAAATTTAGCGCTATGTTAAGCAATCGTAATTGGACTTATGTAGAAGGTCACAACTATTTGAGGTCGGGCAATATAATTTTGGTGTTAACGCATGTTAGAGACATAGTATAATGGACTATGCTCATGAAACATACCACACACAAAAAGAATATGCAAAAGAGGTGGCCTAGTCTCATCCATACTTAAGTTGATTTTTCAATCAACTAGCCTTAGGATTTTGAGATATCATAGGCCAAATGAGATGGATGCATAAAGAATGGGAATGAGATGAAGAGGGAGGGGAATGAATCAAAACTCAAATTGGTCAAAGAAGGACTTTTACCAAATTAATATCATTCATTCATTTTGGGAGATGGAATATACATTACATCAATCCCCTAAATCCAATGATATTAACTTGACAAAGTCAAATCAACCTTGACCAAGGCCCAACAACAAGAGTCAAACTAAAAAAAAAATCATCACAATTGGTCAACACAATTAATTGACATTTATTCAAATTAAAAAGACTAAAATAATACAATTAAATTAAGTATGGTTTGTCAAATTCCTAAGACCTCATCAAAACATCAAAGAAATGGACATAAGATTTATCATAGGTCAAACAAGATCAAAGGACCTTGGAGAAAAAAATTCAGAATTTTTAAAGACTTAAAAGTATTTTTAAACAATTAAAAACAAATATGAAATCAAATAAATCATGAAAAATATTAATAATGAACCAAAAAATAATTTTAATTAAAAATATGAAAGAAGAAATTATTTGAAATTTTTTGGTGAAACTCTCATATTTTTTGGATCAATATTAAAATTAATATGAATTAATGAAAATAAAAGGATTAAAATGAAAATCAGAAAATAGCAAAAAACGTGGACCACTTGATCTCCCTCATTAATTGAGGTGGCAGATCAAGTGGTCCTTAGGACGCGTTCCACAATGGACACTAGTCAATACGCTGCAGGGATGATATTTAAAACCAACGCACGAGATTAAAACATTTTGCAAGGATCCTATTGTTTGAGACGTGCCAACACACGGCCGGAGCTGTAGCTCCGATCTTCTTCTCCGGTGGACCTCACCGGACTAGTCCACCCTCAACCATTACCAAAATAAAAAAGAAGGACATGATCTGGAAAAAAAATGGCGTAGAGCACGAATTTGACCTCAATTTTAACTAACTCCACATATATAGAAAGATATGAAGAGTTGAATTTTGAGGTATGTCAACTGAGTTGCTTCGATTTGACCTCTAAGCAACTCAATCTTCTTGCCTACATTGGTAGGACTTCAGACAACCAAAGATCCAAAAGAATTGAGTATAATTGAGTGAGAATCAAAGAGATAAAGTTTTCTGAAAATTTCCTTCAATGCTACGCAGTTCTTGATGAAGAGAATCTGATCACACTTGAGAAGCTAATAGGAAGTGATTGGAGAGGTTGCAAGGCTGTGGATGCTGGAGTTCTTGAATCTCCAACAATTGAGATTCAAACTTAAATTTCAAATTAAAATTTCTCAGGTTCTTAGAATGAGAGGGTTTCAATGGGGGGAAAAGATGGCGTGCAAAGTGTGATTCAAATGAGCTCATAAGCCCTCTATTTATAGCCAAAGGGAATGATATTTGCATACTTCAAAATCTGTCCAAAATTGGCAATGTGGATGACATGAGTGCATGGGCATGTACAGGCCCATGATGCAATGCACTAAGGTGCAAAATGATTCAAATTGAAGTTTGAATGAAGCTTGAATGGCAAGGCAAGTTGAAATGAAGTTTGAACATTTGATTTTTCCAATGATGCATCCCTGTTATGCCATGCGCAGACCTAATCTTTGTCCAAAATACATGAACTTGGGTTCTTTGGAAAGCTTGGATCAAGGGGAACAAGTTTGATGTTCAAAACTTTTTCATTTGGAGCTTAGAATATGGAGAATTTTGAGGTGGAAGTTTGGAAATTTTAACATGTTGAAAATGTTTCTAAGTGTCAAGCCATATATCTCAATATTCCACCTTGCTTAACTTTTTATATGAGCTTCAAATGAGAAAAGTGTATTCATCAAAGTTGTATCTCTTTAAAATACCTTCAAAATGGTAACCAATTTCATTTCATTTGGATTTATAATGATAGAGTTATGAATTTTTGAAGTTGAGAAAAATCACTTGTTCAATGGTATAGGTCAAAAATGACCTATAATGTATCCTCATATCACATGCTCATAAAAGTTGAATTTGCTTTGACTCTAAACATCAAAGTTGAAGTAGACATCTTGAACTTGACTGTGCAACTTGGAAATCTTTCATATAATAAAAATTTAGCAAGTTATGGCCTTGGGAAGTTGACTTTCAAATTAGGGTTCAGACAAAATGACCTATAATGTTTCAACATAGAAAATGATTTTCCAAGAAAAACTAGATCTAGGTATCAACATGAAAGTTGTTTGGAATATCATTTAGAGTAAAGTTTCCCTTGGAATCATTTTCATATGGTGAAAATTGTAGGAGATAGGGTCTAGGGAGACCCACTTTTGATCAGATGAATTCATCTGGCCAACCACCATCAACCAACTTGCTAACCTTCAATTCTTTGGACTTTCTTGGTCCATGGTAGATTATATATGCATAAGATGATGAATTTTGAAGTGTCCCTTGAGAAATTTGATCAATTGGTGATATAACTTGTTGGAGAAGTTACTCAAGATACCTAGTCAAACTAGGGTTTCCAAGGCAAATCACCTATAAACTCTTGAAGAACACTTGATCAATATATCATGTAGGAATCAATGGAAATGATATATGATACTCATAACCATTCTTGAATCAATTCATGGTTGTGCTCTTTGTCATGAGGGTCTCAATCCCTAGATATGATCTTGATAAATCAATGGGATCATGCCTTACCTACAAAAGAGTTAGGAAAATGCAAAGACATATTTTTGGTATTTTAGTTAGTAATATGATAATATACAAGTATGATACAATCGCATAGTGCTTGGTGATCTATCCCAAAACAAACCCAATGAAAGAGGGGTAAGGAGGATGCCAAGGTATGATCCCAATGCTAGTGCATATGATGAAATTGTATGAGGGATATTAGGGTCAAAATTGGGGTCTTACACCTTTCATTGGTACACAAGGAGGAATTAACTATAACCTGCTTTGGCTCGTCGTCAACTTGGGTTCCCCTTGAGAGACAAACCTAATAACACCTTGTTAGAAGGTCTTTTCTATCAAGAGGTTAAAGATCCCCAACATTTGAAGTAGAAGATTATGCATGCTTGGCATAATATGCATAGGAAAGGAAAATCCGAGCTTGGTCCGTGCAATTGTGTAGCTTTGAAAGCTTACATTCTTTGGGTGAAGAAAAGAGCTTTGGAGTTGAAGATGCCTTATCCTTGTGAAAGACCTATGTCTATGGTTGTCGTTGAGTCTTTAACTCTCCCTAACCAAGATGTAGAGGAGTTAGAAGACGCGCTCACCAAGACGAAACAAGATTAGGATATGTAGGAAGAGCATTTCCATGCTTTGAGCAAAAAGCAAGAAGAGTTGCAACTTGAGTCTAAGGACAAAGATGCACTCATTGAGCTACTTGAAGACCGAGTGACAAAGAGACAGAGAGAGCCGGAGGTTTCATCTTCCTCTAGTATGCCTCAGCCTTCGGTTGCTTGGAAGAGGATTATTGATCAGCTTGTCCTCGAGAAGACTCACATGAAGGCTTCTTTTGAGACCGAGATCCAACGCATTCGAAGGAAGTATGCGCCTACAGCCAGATCTTCTGACATTGTTGTTAGGGATCCTTAGGATGACTAGTCTCCTTTTCTCTTGTATTTTTCATTTGGTTTCTGAAATTGTACTCAGTGTAATCCTTCCAATTATATAAATAAAAGAGATTTTTATGGTCATATCAAATTGTTACAATTGTTGTTATATATATATATATACTTGCAAATAATATAGTAAGTTCCTTGAAAATAAAAACAATCAAGCTTGCATTTCATGCATCATTTGCATAAGCAGGTTTCTCTTTCGCCAGATGTCTCATTGGTGTTTCTTCTGTACTTCAGCCAAGTTGACTCATCGATACAATACCCGTGCCAATCACTCAAGGATTATGGAGCATCTTGAACAAGAGAACAGAAACCTGAAGGATGAGATTTCCCGTTTGACTGCCATGATGGAGTCAGTCCTAGCTGCTCAGAGTCAGTCTTCTCCAACGCCTGCAACTCCTCCTCCTCAGAGGACTGTCATTTCAGAGTTGGCTACCTCTACTGTTCCTACAACTGCTGCTCATTTTGCACTGCACATGCCTGCAGGATTCCCGCGGGGAATGCCGCCAAACTTCGTGCCTGAAGGCTTTGCGCCTATTTTGCTTCTATACTGGCATCTAGGTCGGTCATGTCTGTGTCGCCGCCTGTTGTGCATACCCTACCTCGTGTAGAAGATACCATTTATCATTACGAGCGGTCTGAGGGCCCGGATGTGTATGAGAAGATGGATGATATGAAGGATCAATTCCTTGAGTTGTGCCAGGAGTTGAAAACTTTAAGGGGTAAAGACTTGTTTGGGAAGAGTGTTGCAGAACTGTGTTTGGTCCCAAATGTGAAGATTCTGGTGAAATTCAAAGTGCCTGACTTTGAAAAATACAAAGGGAATACCTGTCCACTCAGTCATTTAGGGATGTATGCCCAAAAGATGTCTACTCAAACGGATAATGATCAGTTGTTGATCCATTATTTTCAAGACAGTCTGACCGGTGTCGCTCTGAGGTGGTACATGGGGTTGGATAGTGCGAGCATCCGCACATTCAACGATTTGGGCGAAGCATTTATAAAGCAGTATAAATACAATGTTGATATGGCTCACGATAGAGATCAGTTGAGATCATTGTCTCAGAAGGACAAGGAGACATTCAAGGAGTATGCATAGAGATGGAGAGAGCTTGCTGCTCAGATCACCCCTCCTTTAGAGGAAAAGGAGATGACTAATATTTTTCTGAAGACCCTGAGCTCATTTTATTATGAGCGGATGATTGCCAGTGCCCCCAGTGACTTTACCGAAATGGTAAACATGGGGATGAGGCTAGAGAGGAGGTGTCATCCAGCAAGAGGTATGACAACAATTTCAGTAAGAAGAAGGACAATGAAGCTAATGTAGTTTCCAGTGAGAGGCAAAGGAGGCCTCAGATTAGAAGAAATCAACCACCCCGTCAACATCATCATCAAGTATCTTTAGTCATTCTTGTATTTTTAGCGAATCAATCAACATCAGTTCAGCAACAACAACGTCAACAACAACAACCACAGCAACAAACAAACACCTACAACAACAACAATACCAACAATCATCAATAACAAACTTTTGAGAGGAAGAAGGTCTCTTTCTACCCAATTTCGATGACATATGCAGAACTATATCCCTATCTGGTTCTTAAGAACCTATTACAACTAAGAAATCCTCCGCAAATCCCCGACCCACTTCCCTGGTGGTACAAACCAGAACTCCGTTGTGCTTTCCATCAAGGAGCTACCGGGAATGATATAGAGAACTGTTACCCCCTCAAGTATGAAGTTCAGAAGCTGGTTAAGAGTGGAATGGTGTCCTTTGAGGACCGCGCGCCGAATGTTAAAGCTAACCCACTGCCTGCCCATAGAAATTCATCTGTTAATATGGTAGATGGTTGTCAAGGGGAGTTCAAGGTATTCGATGTACGCTTCATTAGGAGGTCCTTGGTGAGGATGCACAAGGACATTTGCTTGGTTAGTGATTCTGAGCATGACCATGATGGTTGTGTAATCTGCAGTGTCAACCCTAGGGGTTGCGTGATTGTAAAGCGGGACATCCATCGGTTGATGGATGAAGGCGTGATTCAAATTTTCCAATCCTGTCACTTAGGTGACGATGTGAATGTCATTGTTCCCGTGTTTAAGAATCCTGAGAGAGTGGTTATTCAGTATGACAGCAGCAGCAGTAATAGTGTCAGCAAGAGATCAGTATCGACGTTGGTTATACGGTTGGCGAGTTCAGTCTCGTAAGCATCCGATAAAGTTGTTCCTTATCAGTATAATGAAACTATGGTGAAATATGGTCAAGAAGTTCCTTTGCCGATGACCAGTTATGTCGTAAGCATTGCTGATGTTACTAAGGTGACCCGCAATGGTCGTGTGTTTGGACCGGTGTTCCCAAAGAATGTAGAAGATTTGACTGTCAATAAGAAGGTGGATGTGCCTGATGTAGAACCAGTCAGTGCTCCAAGGTGTCAGTCTGGTGAATCCAGTGGCTTGAAGCCTAATGATGATGATAAGCTACTTAGGATGATTAAGAAGAGTGAGTTCAATATGGTGGAGCAACTGCTCCAAACCCCCTCGAAGATCTCAGTACTATCTTTGTTGATGAATTTCGAAGCGCACAGAGAAGCACTGCAGAAAGTTCTTGAGCAAGCTTATGTGGAACACGATGTTACGGTGGATCAGTTCGATCTTATTGTGGCTAACACCACTTTCTGCAATAATCTCAGTTTCTACGATGAAGAACTCCCCGAGGAGGGTAGGAATCATAACTTAGCTTTGCTTATCTCCATGAACTGCAAAGATGACGCTTTGTCAAATGTGCTAGTTTACACCAGATCTTTGTTGAATGTGCTTCCAAAGTCAACATTGTCCAAGTTGTCACATCAAGGAGCGCCTATGAGATATAGTGGCGTGATCGTCAAAGCTTTTGACGGTTCTCGCAAAATTGTGATTGATGAAGTGGACCTCCCGGTGAAGATAGGTCCGAGTGAATTTCAGATTACTTTTCAAGTAATGGATATCCACCTGGTCTATACTTGTTTGTTGGAAAGGCCATGGATTCATGAGGCGGGAGCTGTTACCTCCACATTACATCAGAAGCTCAAGTTTGTTAAGAATGGAAAGCTAATTATTGTTGGCGGGGAGAAGGCACTGTTAATCAGCCACTTGTCATCTTTCTCTTATGTTGAAGTTGAGGATGACGTTGGAAATCCGTTCCAAGCCTTATCTATTGTTGTTGAAAAGAGAATTGGGGCACCTATGTCCTCATTCAAAGATGCAAGGAAGATTGTTGAAGATGGAAATGTTGATCAGTGGGGGAAGATGGTAGAGGTCTCCGATAACAAGAACAAAACCAGTTTGGGTTTCCAACAAGGTTCGTCAGCTGTCAGATATGAAGATACGCAACTCAACTTCCGTAGCGGAGGGTTCATTCATGGCAATGAATAACACTTAGTTGTTGTGCTAGAGGATGACGAAGATGAAGGCTGCACCAATTTTGTGACGCATGGAAAAGCTTGCAACAATTGGACTGCTGTTGATATTCCTGTTATTATGCATCAATCTAAGTAATTGCTTTTATTTATTTTTGAAAATTCTTCTCCTATGTCTAAGGGAGAAGCGGACAGTGTTTGGGCATTTTTAATTTGATCATTAATAAAATATAATTCTATTCATCCACTTCTATGATGTTTTGTTTTTACTTTTTGCTTTATTCTGAAAATGGTAATCACAAAAAACATGAATAAATAATATAATTGTCCATCTGCATGATGTTTGGTCACAAATTCATTTCTCTGAAATCAAAATATTAAATCATTATGCAGGTTGGTTTTTAACCCCATTGAATACAATGATCCTTCTCCTTCTCCAAATTTTGAATTCCCCGTGTTTAAGGCTGAGGAGGAAAGTGGTGAAGAAGTGAGTGATGAATTGTCTCACCTTCTTGAGCATGAAGGAAAAGCCATTCAGCCATTTGAAGAGTAGATTGAGCTAGTCAACTTGGGTTCTGAGGATGATGTGAAGGAAGTCAAGATTGGGTCTCGACTGTCTCCAGATGTCAAGAAGGGGTTGATTGATCTTCTTCGAGAGTATTCAGATGTGTTTGCTTGGTCATATCAAGACATGCCTGGGTTGGATTCTGAGATTGTGGAGCATAGATTGTCGTTTAAGCCAGAATGCCCGCCAGTCAATCAGAAGTTGAGGAGAACTCATCCTGATATGGCAGTGAAGATCAAAGAAGAAGTGCATAAGCAGATTGATGCCGGTTTCCTTGTAACTGCTGAGTATCTGCAATGAGTGGCCAATATTGTGCATGTTCCGAAGAAGGATGGAAAAGTTCGTATGTGTGTTGATTACCAATATTTGAATAAAGCCAGTCTGAAAGATGATTTCCCTCTGCCACACATTGATATGTTGGTAGACAATACAACTAAATTCAAAGTCTTTTCGTTTATGGACGGATTTTCCGGATATAATCAGATCAAGATGGCACCCGAAGATATGGAGAAGACCACATTCACTACACCCTGGGGAACATTTTGTTATAGAGTGATGTCTTTCGGTTTAAAGAATGCTGGTGCAACCTACCAGAGAGAAGTGACTACTCTTTTTCATGATATGATGCATAAAGAGATTGAAGTCTATGTTGATGATATGATTGTTAAATCTATTGATCAAGAGGAACATGTTGAGCATTTGTTGAAGCTATTCCAGCGTTTGAGGAAGTATAAACTCCGCTTGAATCCCAATAAGTGTACTTTGGCTGTGTTCTTGGTTAGCAAGATGAAACTGGAAAGAAAGAATTTGTAATTTACAACCTTAGTAAGAAGTTCATCGACTGTAAGACTCGGTATTCTATGCTAGAGAAGGCTTGTTGCGCATTGGCTTAGGCTGCTAAGCGTCTGCGTCAATACATGTTGAATCATACCACTTGGTTAATATCCAAAATGGATCCAATCAAGTATATATTTGAGAAGCCTGCTTTAACTGGGAGGATTGCCCGTTGGCAGATGTTGTTATCAGAATATGATATTGAATACCGATCTCAGAAAGAGATTAAAGGTGGTATCTTGGCTGACCGTTTGGCTCACCAACCGATTGAAGATTACCAGTCAATGCAGTATGATTTTTCCGATGAAGAGATCTTGTACTTGAAAGTAAAGGATTATGATGAACCATTGCTTGAAGAAGGGCCAAAACCTGGTTCCCATTGGGGCATGGTATTTGATAAAACTGTTAATCAGTATGGTAATGGCATTAGGACGGTGATTATTACTCCTCAAGGCACGCATTTTCCATTTACAGCTAGATTGACCTTCAAGTGTACAAACAATATGGCAGAATATGAAGCTTGCATTATGGGGCTTGAAGAGGCCATTGATCTCAGAATCAAGTATTTGGATGTATATGGAGATTCAGCTTTGGTTATAAATCAAATCAAAGGTGAATGGGAGATGAATCAACCCGGTTTGATACCATATAGAGATTATGCGAGGAGGATTTCAACTTTCTTTACAAAGGTTGAATTTCATCATATCCCTTGAGATGAAAACCGGAAGGAAGATGCTCTTACAACATTGGCTTCCATGATTGTGGTGAAATATTGGAATGAGGTTCCGAATTTGACTATGATGAGTCTTGATAGGCTAACTCATGTGTTTGCTGTTGAAGAGATCAAAGACGAAAAGTTGTGGTATTATGATATCAAGTGTTTCCTCCAAAGTCAGATTTACCCGTCTGGGGCATCATTGAAAGATAAGAAGACTTTGAGAAGATTAGCCGGAAATTTCTACCTAAATGGTGATGTGTTATATAATAGAAATTTCGATATGGTTCTGCTCAGATGCGTGGATAGACACGAAGTAGACTTATTGATGAATGAAGTTCATGAAGGTTCCTTTGGTACTCATTATAATGGACATGCAATGGCGAAGAAGATATTGCGAGCAGGTTACTATTGGCTGACAATGGAATCTGACTGTTGCAAGTTTGTGAAGAAATTCCACAAGGGTCAAATTTATGCAGATAAGATTCATGTTCCTCCGACACTGTTGAACGTTATTTCCTCCCTATGGCCCTTCTCCAGGTGGGGAATCGATATGATTGGCATGATTGAGCCCAAAGCATAAAATGGACATCTTTTTATTTTGGTGGTTATTGACTACTTCACAAAATGGGTTGAAGCAGCATCGTATGCGAATGTAACCAAGCAAGTTGTTGTAAGGTTTATCAAGAATCAAATCATATGCCGTTATGGTGTGCCAAGTAAGATCATTACTGATAATGGATCAAACTTGAATAACAATATGGTGGAAACTCTTTGCAAAGACTTCAATATTGCACATCATAATTCTTCTCCCTACAGACCCAAGATGAATGGGGTTGTTGAAGCTGCAAACAAGAACATCAAGAAGATTATTTAGAAGATGGTTGTAACGTATAAGGATTGGCATGAGATGGTATGGAAGTTGTGCTCCCAGTAGAGGTTGAGATGCCATCATTGTGTGTCTTGATGGAAGCCAAGTTGATTGAGGCTGAATGGTGTCAGACCAGGTACGATCACTTGAATTTAATTAAAGAGAAGAGATTGACTTCCATGTGTCATGGTCAGTTGTACCATCAGAGAACGAAGAAAGCATTTGATAGGAAGGTCAGACCTCGTATGTTCAGAGAAGGTGACCTTGTGCTCAAGAAGATTCTATCTTTCAAACCAGATTCTAGGGGAAAATGGACTCCTAATTATGAAAGCTCATATGTTGTTAAGAGAGCCTTTTCAGGTGGCGCTTTAATTCTTTCAACCATGGATGGTGAAGAGTTCACTCGTCCTGTGAACGTAGATGCAATCAAGAAATACTTCGCCTAAAAAGAAAGGAACAACTCGCTAAGTTGAAAACCTGAAAGGGCGGCTTAGGAAAAAATGAGTGTCTCGGTGGATTGAAAACCTGAAAGGGCGATCCAGGCAAAAATTAGAGACATAAAACAGAAAGAATTATCCCGATAAATTGAGTACCCCGTTTTGGGGAAATTTATGCAAAAATTAGGGATTTTGGCAAGTAACTGCATCCTGCTGATCTTCAGTTTTGAAGACGTTCTTGAGCATAACAGTTGGATTCTGATCCCCAGTAGCAGCCAAGAGCACAGTGGATATCAACAGTTGGTAGAAGGATTAGTGATCATTGTATTCGATATAACCCTTTTCCATGTAAATTACCATTTTCAACTTTGTAAAGATCTATGGAGTCTTGTCATTTACAGACTACCATTCTATTAAATAAAGTTGAACTTTTATACTATTATTTCTACTCTTGTTTAATTCAGCTAAATAGATTTAAATTTTATTATGATCATTTTCGAAATTAAAATTTTTAATATCAAAATCATTTTTCTTAAACATATAAAAACATGAATTTTAAGCAATCGATTTCATTTAAGAGGAATATCAACAATGGTTCGAAAGCAGTAAGCCCTAAGTCTGAAGCATTTTTGGTTCTCCCCAAGCAGTAGGCACAATTTCTCTTTCATCCCCGATAACATTGTTCAGCACTCGGTGTTTGTTGTTTTCTCCAAACGATTATTTTTCTCCGTCGCCCCAACTGAGTTGATTGATTAATCCCATGCGGAGTTTAGTATGTATTCCCCAACCGAGTTTATATTTGGTCTCCAGCGGAGTAAGAACGATTCTTTGCAGCAGTTTGGATGGTTCTTATAGGACTTTGGTTTCCCCACCAGTCGCCATCAGATTCGCTCTCAGTAAGAGTTTCCTCCTGGGTTCTAAGCAGTTATTTGTGTTTATCCCTTGCATGGTTGTCTCCCATTTGATATGGTGTTGACCTAAAATTCCCCGCAGACTTGATAATGGTTTTCCTCAACAGATCTCCTTTATTTCCCCAGCTAGGGTTGAGCCTTCGGGATATTGATTTCACTTTTCTCCAGCAGTTGTTTCCCTCTTTTGTGGATTGTCCGAGAATTGTATCAATGATTCAAATCTGCGACATCTTTGTATCTTTCGTGATCGTGTTGTAAGCATAATCATCATTTATACATACACATATACATATACACTCATATAATTTCATTGTTGCATCATCACACTTGTCGATTCATTCTTGTTATTTTAATTCTCTGTTATGGTGGTACTTTATCCCCATACAAGTTTGGTGTCTGTCCTCCTTCAATTGTAGAGTGTCAGCCCCTTAAGCAGAAAGACTTTAACCTTTCTCCTTTCCCCACTGAGTTATTTCCTCATGGATGATGATTTATTTCAACTTCCTCCCCCGTTGATTATCTGGATGGAACTACTCCCTTTGCATTATATCCTCACTGGGTGGAGTCTTGATTAACTGTTTTCTTTCTATATCTTACCTAGATCGATGCTTCAGGTCCCCTAAAAGTTTATTACCCAATAACTGGTAATGATCTTCTTAGGTTGCAGTTTGCTACTTCTTGCCCAATACCCGGCAAAAGTAACCTTTTTCTTCACAGCGAATTTATTTTCATGTTTCCCCAGGAAGTATATCTTTGATATGTTCATCCTAACCGGTGACGGTTATTTTCTTCCCCTGTTTTGAGTCTATCCTTGATATATTCATCCTAACCGATGACGGATATTCTCATCTTTGGTATTCTACCCAGTAAAAAGGTAGTTGTAATCCCTACTTGTTCCCTAGAGAGTTAATCTGTGATATGTTCATCCTAACTGATGACGAGTTTCCTTCTCTTTGCGGTCTTCTGCCCAGTAATCGAAAATTGTAAATCCTGCTTTTCTCCCTTTGCAGAGTTTATCCTTGATATGTTCACTTTAATCAGTGACGGATATCCTCTCTATGGTCCTCTATCCAATAACTGATAGATGTAATCCCTATTTTTTTCCCTCGGAGTTTATCCTTGATATGTTCATCCTAATCGGTGACAAATATTCTCTTTGAGTGTATTCTATCCAGCATTCAATAGATGTAATTCCAACTTTTTGTTCAGGTGGTTTATCCTTGATATGTTCATCCTAACCGATGACGAGTATCCTCCTTAACAATTCCCAGGCAAGATTATCCTTGATATGTTCATCTTAATCGATGACAAATTCTCTTTCCTTTGAGTTTATCCTTGATATGATCCCTTTAACCGGTGACAGATATTCTCATATTTGGTCTTCTTCCCAGTAACCGGTAGTTGTAAATCCTATTTCTGCAGTTTTTCCCCAGTAAGTCTATTCTTACCCAGTAACTGGTAATGAATGCACTTCCTGGCGACCCTCAGTGAGTCATCCTTGATATGTTTACCCTAACCAGTAATGCGTGTCCTCTCTGATAAGATTTAATTATCTCCTTACCCAGTAACAGGTAGTGGATAATAGATTTATGATCCTCTTGTGTTGAAGTTTATTTCTTCCCCAGATGAGTTGAGTGCGTATTTCCTTGGTGAAATCTCTTTTCCTTCATGATTCGAGTATTTTAGTTTTATTCTGATCTACCCGTTTCCCCTACAGACGTCTTTTGTTTCTTCGGCTGAGTCTTTCTATTTTCATGGAATTCCTCTAGTCTCCCAGCAGTTTTTAAGTCGTAGCCTGGCCTACACACAACCTCTTTTATCCCCTCAGAGTCTCTGTCTCCCCAGTGCGTTTTTCCTTATGTAATGCATCTTGCTCATGCGGTCAGTCTCTCTGACTTCTTTTCCTCAGTGGCAATATTTCCCCACAAAGATTTGCTTTTACATCCATATCATATGCATCATGAGGTCTCTTGGGGACCAAAATTAGTTTCTATATGTTTTTATTTAAGCCCATTCTACTGAGTCGATACGAAGATTTTAACCTTCACCTCCTCAGTTAGAATGTCCTTAAATAGGAGCAGCTGTAAGACCCCAATTTTGACCATAAGATCCCTCATGCAATCTCATCATATGCATTAGCATTGGGATCATACCTTGGCATCCTCCTTACCCCTCTTTCATTGGGTTTGTTTTGGGAGAGATCACCAAGCACCATGTGATTGTATCATACTTGTATTTTATCATTTCACTAACCAAAATACCAAAAATATGTCTTTGTGTTTGCCTAACTCTTTTGTAGGTAGGGCATGATCATCGTTGATCTATCAAGTTCACATTTAGGGTTTAAGACCATAATTGCTAAGATCACAACCAAGGAATGATACATAATGGCTATATGCATTATATATGAGTCCCCATGATCTCTACATGTTATTTTGATCAAGATTTCTTCAAGAGTTTGGAGTTGGTTTACCTTGGAAACCCTAGTTCATCTGGATATCTTGAGTAACTTCTTCAACAAGCTTCTTCACCAATTGATCAAATTTCTCAAGGGACACTTCATATTTCATCATCTTATGTATATATGATCTACCATGAGCCTAAAAAAGTCAAGAGAATTGCAAGTTAGCAAGTTGGTTGATGGTGATTGGCCAGATGAATTCATCTGATCAAAATTGGCTCCCCCTAGGCCTTATCTCCTACAATTTTTATCATATGAAAATGATTCCAAGATCAAAGTTATTCTAAATGACATTCCAAACAACTTTCATGTTTAAGTATAGACCTAATTTTTCTTGGAAAGTCATTTTCTATGTTGAAACATTATGGGTCATTTTGTCTAAACCCTAATTTGAAAGTCAACTTCCCAAGGCCATAACTTGCTCAATTTTTATGAGATGAAAGATTTCCAAGTTTCTAAATCAAATTAAATGTGTCTATTACAACTTTGATGTTTGGAGTAAGAACTAATTCAACTTTTATGAGCATGTGATATGAGGATACATTATAGGTCATTTTGGACCAATACCATTGAACAAGTGATTTTCCTCAACTTCAAAAATGCATAACTCACTTATCCCAAATCCAAATGATGTCAAATTTGTGACTATTTTGAAAGTCTTTCAAACCGATACAACTTTGATAAAGACACTTTTCTCATTTGGAGCTCACATAAAAAGTTAGGCAAGGTGGAATAATTGAACACGTGGCTTGACACTTAGAAAATATTTTGACATGTTGAAATTTCCAAACTTTCACCTTAAAATTCACCATGATACAAGTTCCAAATGGAAAAGTGTTCAACATAAGATTTATTCCTCTTGATATAAGCTTTCCAAACAGTCATAATTCATTCATTTTGGACAAAGTTTGAGGGGTTTGCGCATGGCTTAAACAGGGCTGTATCAGTTGGCAAGAATCATGCTTCAAACATTCAAATATATTTTCCTTATTTCAGTTGATTGTGGACCTAGTAGAGTTGCTTCATGGGCCTGCACACGCTCATGCAAGCATGTACATTGCATTGCCAATTTTGGAAGTATTTTCAAGTGTGCAAATAACACTCATCTTTTGCTATAAGTAGAGGTCCAATGCTTCAATTTGAAGGACCTTGCGCGTCAGCTTTGCCTCCAACCATTGAAACCCTCTAAATTCAAAGTAAAACCTGATAAATTTCAATTGAAATTTGAGTTTGAATCTCACTGTTTGGAGATTCAAAAAATCCAGGATCCAAAGATTTGCATCACTCTTAATCCACTTCCACAAGCTTCATAAGCAAGATCAAGCAAGAATTGAAGCAAGAGACATCCATTTCTGCACATCATTGAAGGTATTTTTCCAGATTTTTCTTCTCTTCAATTCTATCTCAATTCTCATCAATTCTCTTGGATCCTTGGTTGTCTAAAGTCCTACCAATGTAGGCAAGAAGATTGAGTTGCTTTAAGGTCAAATCAAACCAACTCAGTTGACACACCTCAAAGTTCAACTCCACATATCTCTCTATATATTTGGAGTTAGGTTAAATTGAGGTGATATTCGTGATCTATGCCATTTTTTCTTTAAGATCATGCCCTCGTTTTTCATTTATGATATGGTGAGGAATGAACCAGTCCGGCCAGGGTCATCGGAGAAGATGACCGGCATTTGGCTCCGGCGATGAGCTGGAAGTGTTCAGAGCCATTGATATGATTTAAAGCGTTTTAATCTGAAGCGTTTATTGTGATTACCAAATGTGTGGAATGTTGACTAGCACGCACCATGGAACGCACACTCTTCACCACTTGATATGCCACCTCAATTAATGAGGGAGCTCAAGTGGTCCATGTTTTTTTTATTATCTGATTTTTATTTTTATTTCTTTGTTTTTCATTAATTCATATTAATTTTAATACTGATGCAAAAAATATGAGAGTTTCACTAAAAAAAATTAAATAAAATCCTCTTTCATTTTCTGAATTAAAATTATTTTTTGGATCATTATTAATATTTTTCATGATTTTATTGATTTTATGAATATTTTTAATTGTTCAAAAATACTTTTAAGTTTCCAAAAATTCTGAAAATTTTTCTCCAAGGTCTTTTGACCTTGTTTGACCTATGATAAATATCATGTCCATTTCTTTGGTGTTTTGATGAAGTTTTAGGAAATTGGCCAATCATATTTAATTTAATGCATTATTTTTAATATTTTTAATTGATTAATTGCCAAATTATTGTGTAGAGCCATTTTAATTGACTTTGTGAGTTTGAATTATGTTTTTGGGCCTTGGTCAAGGTTGATTTGACTTGTATAGGTTAAGATCATTGGATTTAAGGGATTAATGGAATGTACATTTCATCTCCCAAAATGAATGAATGATCTTAACTTGGTAAAAATCCTCCTTTGTCCATTTTGTGTTTGGTTCATTCCCCCTTCCTTTTCATCTCATTCCCCTTATTTATGCATTCATGTAATGGACCTATGATATCTTAATATCCTAAGGCTAGTTGATTGCAAAATCAACATAAGTATGGATGAGATTAGGCCCCCCACTCTGCATATTATTTTTGTGTGTGGTACGTTTCATGAGCATAGTTCATCATACTATGTCTCTAACATGCAATAACACCAAAATTCTATTTTCCGGTCTCAAATAGTTGTGACTTCTACATAAGTTCAATTATTATTGCTTAACATAGCGCTAAATTTTGACACAAAAGGCATAACATTCTAGTTAGTAAGATTGTAAGTATCCCCTCTTTCATGGTATTGTATGGAAACTTGTCATTTTTTCCTTCCTTTGGAAGATGTCTTGGTTCAAGGATCCATGCTTGTGATAAGTGCGTTGAGTGTTCTCCAAAGAATAACTTAAACAAAAACAAAAAGCAAATAAAAAGCAAGACTAACTTCTAACTCATTAACAACTAACATTTAATTCCAACTCATTTACTTTTAATGCAATTTAATTTTCGAGCTTTATTCATTTGCCATTATTCATACCATTCAAATTGTTTATGTTAATGTCATTTTCACTTTGTCCACTTGGACCATATTTTGTGATATATTTAATTGTGTATATTGTTGTCATACCCTAATTTTCAACCCTAAGATGCCACCATCATTTGTACTATTTGCATGACATCTAGCATTTTTGCACTACTAACCTATTGAAAATACAAAAAGAGTTTTTACTTTGTTTGTCTTAAGCTAGGGTTTTGCACCAAGAGCTTTCAAAGATTGATCAATCAAGACTTGGCATGAGTTTTAACATTTCAAACTCCTTATTCTTCCCAAGTAATCAAGTGACTTCCATCAATAAGAATCGATTTCAAGATCATTCCATCTCAAGTTCATCAAGCCACAATTCATATGACACTTAAAATTAGGGTTTTGGTCAAAGTCAGCTTGATGTTGGCTCTTTGACCAAAGCATGATTCTATGGCTTAAGGCATGATCCAAGGTATTAAAATATGTACTCATAACCCACTCATACAATTCATATGGCTCAAGAGGTTAGGTTCATAAGAAGATGAAAGTTTGAACACAACTGATGAAAAAGTCAACAAATGCTTAAAGTCAAAGTTTGACTTTTAAGATTTTTGGTCAACTATCGAGTTTTCAAGTCAAGGATTATGAAAATATGATCATTGAAGTCATTTGATCAAGTTTAGTCAAGAAAATCAAGGTTACTTGCAAAAAGGACAAAGATGGAGAATTTGAAATTTTTACCAAGTCCCTAAAAAACATGTCCAAGTACCCAACTTTCCAAGGCCATAACTTATGATCAAAGCCACCATTTTCTTTGCTCCAACGGTCAGATTAAAGACCTTGCTTCATACTTCAACTTTGTACTAGGTGATAAAACCTCAAAAAATTCACGAATAAGGAGATATGGGGTCATGAAGTGGATGATTCATTTGTTGGTCGAGTGGTAAAACACTTAGTGAAATTTTCAGCATGCTGACCTAGTCAAGTGACCAACTTTGTGCCAGTTTTTCACTCAGATCCCAACTGATTCAAGAAAAGTGATCAACAATGAAATTTGTAGATCATGATTCCATCTTTCCAAAATGTCCAAGATCAATAAATTCCCATTCTCGAGCTAAGAGAATCGAATTTGGGAAGACAACCTCATGGAATGGTTCATAAGTCAAATTCTAAGCCAAAGTACACTACAAATCCAAACAAATCCACAAGTACATGTATTTCTTGCTTCTAAATATCACTCTAATCAGAAGATCACACACACTTTTGAGCCATTATTCAAGCAACCAAGCCATTACACAGTGAATCATTCCATTTTTGGCATAAAGGTTACACTTCCATTTGTGTAAAGTGGCTTTAACCCAACATTAAGTACCATTGAGCTCCCAAATGGCTTTGGCTCTGATACATACCAACTATAAACATCAAGTTCACTCCTACACTTCATACAAAGCTCAATAAAACACTCCAAGCCCCCCATGTTTTTGCCATGCTTCCTACTTGGTGTTTTGTGCAAGAACCAAGCAAGCAAGCAAACCAGTACAAGTCTTAATTATTTTATGATATTTGAGGCTTCTTGAACCCTCAAGACTCCCTATAAATAGAGTACAAAGCATCATCTATCCATACACCAAGCTTTCTAATAAAAACTCCATTCTTGAGAGCTTTTCAACCTTAACCTCCATTCTCTCATTTGACGTGTGCATTCTGCAAACCAAAGGCTTCAATCATCTTCTGGGAACTCATAAGCATTAGAAAAGGCATCAAACAGTAGCTGGAAGTAGTGTTGAAGAGGCATTGGACCTTGCTCCAATAGGTATATTCTTTCACTTTGAAACTCATCATACAGACGTCATTTTATTTTGATTTCTGAAGCAAATATGTAGAATTTATTATGTTAAGAAGGATCATTAGCTTACATGCTATTTATATTGTTGTTTATGTGAAATTATGTTGCATGAAACCTAAAGTTTCAGTCCTGGTTTTTGCCTTCGTGCATCTCCATCTTTGAGTATTAGCCAAAACCTATGATACCATTGTGTTCCTTGCATTTTTCTATTCGATTTTGATCTTTATTTCATGAAAAATGGTTGAGAAATGAGAGAGATATGATCGATGAAAGATTGGAAAAATAGTGGAAAAAAGAAAACGAAAATGAGAGAGAGAGAGAGGTTGAAGATGATGCTGAGTTGGCATTGGAAAAAGTCCATGGAACCCCAAGGACGTGGGTTTGAACCTGGCCAACGTAGTGTTTATTTTTTTCTCATTTGTTAAATGTTCATTTTTCTTCATAACTTCAAAAACCCATAACTTCATGATCCCTTAACCTTTTTGGCCCATTCTTTTTGCCATGTGTCCATAAGAATGTCTATTTTATGATGACACCAAAAAAATATCAAACATATTATTTATTTCACCACTTTTGATTGGATGGAAAACATGTGTTTTAAGTGTTTTTTAAGGCTCCTAATCAATTCTTTCGGCTTATGTCTTATTTGTTCTCGATGTTGAAAGTTTGTATGATTAAAGCACACTCTTTTAAATGTTGATTGTTATCTTTAACATGATTGAACTTGATTATTTTCATACAATGTATCAATTGATTCACCTTGAAAACATGTTTGAATGAATGGTTAGGAGGTGATTAGGTTTCCACTTAAGTTTGGTCTTATCATGAACTTTGATTCAAGTCTAATGTTTATTTTGTGAAAACTTATAATGTGATGCATGTTTGACCTAAATTGATTCATGTTGTGTTTACCATGTACCAATGAATGCTTTTACCATGTCAAGTATGATTTTGTCTTCACCATCAATATGTTGTGTCTAGTGATGTCATGTGAAACTTCGTCATGTCTTGTTTATGCTTATCTCAATGCCTAAAAAACCATGTTTAACATTGTCATCCATACCTTGTGATTGCCATTGTACTTATTCCATATTTTGTGCCATAATGTTAATGCATGTTCAATCTTGTTATTGTTTATATCCAAGGGAAAAGAATCATGACATTATTGTCATTTTGCGTGTGTGTGTTCATTTGTATTCTATACAACTTTGCTTCCCCTTAATCCAAAAACTTCTAGATACAATCTTAGGTTTCCCTCAATTTAAACCTTAGGATTTATCTTTCTCTCCTTCTTATAACCACTTTCATAATAAACTTTGACTTAGGTTATTGTTTCTCCTTTTATTTCTTAATCAAATGTTTCAAAACACTTAGGCATATTCAAAGATCTTTTCATAAGACCTAAAAAACACAAACTTAATTCAAAACCTTTTGCCACTTTGGCTTTTCCATGTTTAAAACCTTTTCATAAAAGGATTAGACATGAGTCATCCCTAGTTAAGATTTAAATCTCCTACCCCATAACATTGTTGAGATTGATATTGATTCTTTTCCATTTGGAAGAGGTATGTTGCATACTTGTTGATTCTATATCTAAGTGAGAGCCCTTCTTTCAATTTAATGCAAAGATCTATCTTCCACATGTTTATGGTGGTTTAAATGGGAGTTTTCTCCTTAAGATGACAATTTGTCTCTTTCTCATAAAATCAACCCCAACAAATCCTTTCTAACTTTTGAATCCTAACTACCAGGTTTTGATCCTTCACGGGTACGTAGGCATAAGACTCAATGTCTTTCCAAATCATCAAACAATAAAAAATGTTCTTTTTATCATCTCCCCAATCAAATAGAAAACAATTTTAAACCAAACACATATATTTAAAAGGTTCCTGTAGAGTACTACAAATGATTAGGATGCTAATACCTTCCCTTTTCATAACACACCCCCGTACCTTTAGAATCCCCCCCCCCCCTTTTGCTTAGCTTAAGTTTAATCTTCTAGCTCTGCATATACATATTGGGTTTATTTTTGAATCTTTTCCCCTTCCCTTGGATAAATTAAAGTTCGGTGGTGATATTTTGATTCATGAGTCAAGTCTAATCAATAGGTTGGTCTCCGATTCTTCACCGTGACAGAAATGGCGACTTCACTGGGGATTCAATATTAAGTGGGTGATACCTAACTTGTTTATATGTGTTTATTATTATTTGTTGTTATGTTTTCTTGGGTTTCATTATGGAGATATATAAGTGGTGACGAAATTCTAACCCGGATTAGAGAATACAAATAAGATAGAATGGTGGTATAATCAAAGTTACATGTCTGGAGTATTCCTAAGCATGATTAACATATGATATAACCCCGCTCAGTGGAGACCCCTTTGATGGTAATATTTGTTGTTACGAGTAAATCGTAGTGGCATTATTATCTTCGATCTGGGAGTCTAAGAAACTGAGGACCTTTAGAACCCTTTCAACCCCTCTAAGCCTTTTTAGGATATAGTGCGAAGATTATTCAGGTGTAAGATCTGAGGTAATTGTTACGCGATGCTACACTCAGACAAGTTTCTCTTGAGAATATTATTGGTCTACGAGCAAGTCGTTAAACTGATAATATCCGAAAGATGGATCTATGACTATGGGAACCACTTTAGAACCTTTTTCTATACGTACAACATAAACCTATTAGTAGAGATGCATTTGAAGCCATTTTTGCTCTACTCATTTATGGAATTGTACTCTTCCCAAACATTGATGACTTCGTGGATGTTAATGCTATACAAATCTTCTTAATTGGTAACCCAGTACCCACGTTACTTGGAGATACCTACCATTCTATCCATCACAGGACTAAGAAATGTGGTGGAACCATTCTTTGTTGTGCACCTCTCCTATATAAGTGGTTTATTTCTCACTTGCCCAAATCCAGGCTCTTCAGGGAGAATCCGCATAAGCTCAGATGGTCTCAGAGGTTCATGTCCATTGATCAAGGGAGTATACATTGGTATGATCCCTCCTATGATGTTGGAGTAATTATTGAGAGTTATAGTGAATTTCCTAATGTACCTCTCATTGGTGTACATGGGGGAATTAACTACAACCCCATCCTTGCCAGACGCCAGTTAGGATATCCTATGGCAGATAAACCCGACAACCTTCTGTTGTCAGGTTTCTTTTATCTCAACGACGAAGAGAGTTCCGGTTTGAAGGATAGAATCATACATGCTTGGTGCATCATTCACAGGAAAGGAAAAGACCGATTAGGAAGAAAGAATTGTGTTTCTTTTGAGCCCTACACCCAATGGGTTTGTGCTAGAGCTAGTGAACTTAAGATGCCATATGCTCTTGAGAAAACCTCATTCCCTTTTTCTATAACATCATCATCCACCATTCCTATTGAGAATAGGAAAGAGTTTCAAGAAGTTTTGGATAGGTTGAAATTGGAAAGAAACACTTGGGAAGGCAAGTACCATGTCTTGAATGATAAGAAGATGAAGATGGAGCAGCATCTAAAGGAGAAGGATGATTTGATTGAGATTTTGGAACAAGCTGTGAAGAAACATGAGGAACAAGAAGGTTTACTTCTCTCTAAAGTCCAGCCATTTCATGAGTACTCCAGCATACCTCCCACCTCAGGTGCTTGGAAGGGAATCGCCGACAAGCTTATGATCGAGAATGCTCAGCTAAAGAGGCAGAAAAGGAAGCATCAGCCAGCAGCAGGACCTTCTACATATGAGATTCCTTAGGACTCAACGACTTAGCTGTTTTCCTCTTGTATTATTTAGGATCGTTGAAATTGTATTTCACCCTTTGTAATCCCTAAATTGTTTAATAAAAAGAGGTTTTTGTTCAGCTTATACCAAATTTTGTCTCTATAATATTTGCAATAAATTATTGAGTCTCTTAAAAATTAAAACTCATCTTTTGCATCTGCATATCATACATCATTCAAGCACAAGTTCCTGCATTTCAAGAAACTTACACGTGTCTTCTCCCTCCAATAGTCAAACTGAATCACCAGTACAATACTCGAGCCAGTCGCCGGAGAAGGATGAGTCAACTTGAAAAAGAAAACCAAGAGCTCAGGGAGGAAGTAATCACCTTGAAAGACAGTTTGGAAAGGCTTACTGCTATGATGGACACTTTGGTGGCTGCTCAGAATCAGTCATCGAACAATTCTCAAGATCCATTGCAACGAACAACAATCTCTGAGAACGTTTCAACACCCATTCCAGTGGCGGCTGTCAATGATCAACAATATCACTTGCCACCTGGTTTCCCTTGGGGAATGCCTCACTGTTATATGCCAACAGGATACCGCCCTCAAAACGTTGAAGCTCCAGTAGTGACTGCTGTGATGTTTGTACCTCCTCCTATGGTGCATACAACTCCTTATAATGAAGAAAACATTTTTCACACTGCTCTAAGTGAAGTTGTGGGAGTAGATGAAAGGTTAGAGGGATTTCAAGATCAGTTCTTAGAAATGCAAAGGGAAATCAACACTCTTCGAGGTAAGGATCTTTTTGGCAAGACCCCTTCCGAACTTTGCTTGGTTCCTAATGTTCAAATTCCGCCTAAATTCAAAGTACCATACTTAGAGAAATACAAAGGAAATCATGTCCTCAAAGTCGTTTGTTTATGTATGCTAGGAATATGTCCACTCAGACTGACAACCATCAGCTTCTGATCCACTACTTTCAAGACAGTTTAACTGGTGCCGCTCTTAAGTGGTACATGGGCTTGGACGGTGCAAAGATTCGTACTTTCAACGACCTTGGTGAAGCTTTTGTTCGTCAATACAAATAAAATATAGATATGGCTCCAGACAGAGATCAACTCTGGGCCATGTCTCAGAAAGACAAAGAGAGTTTCAAGGAATATGCTCAAAGGTGGCGTGAAATTGCTACACAAATTTTCCCTCCACTTGAAGAGAAAGAGATGACTAAAATCTTTTTGAAAACTCTGAGTTCATTCTACTATTGTCGCTACCGGGATTTCACGATAACGAAACCGAGACTAAAGAGAATGCCAAAGAGAGGCAAAGTCAGAAGAGTCTCCACCGAATTTTATTTAGTTGACCTCTATCGGAGAGGAGAGGGGAAATAGTCGATAAAACCCTCGGGAAAGAGACGTGCACGGGAAGCGCTAAAAGAGAATAAGGAATCGGTCTCGCAACCGAGATTTGGGTTCGGAAGTCGGTTACGTAAGGGGAAGGTATTAGCACCCCTTACGTCCATGGTACTCCACGGGAACCATTTGGGTTGTTTTACATACATGGGATTTATCTATTATTGTTTTATTTTCAAAAGAATGTGGTAAAAGAAGGGGGTGTTTTTGTTATTATAGTGCTCTCCAAGGATTGTGGCCCTTGTGCCTACGTATCACTCATTCGGGGATGAGGAATCAGAGCTCCGTAGTTAGGAGTAGAAAATATTTGTGTGTTGGTTGATTTTACCTTTGAGAAAAGGGTTTTCAGGATGATGCCCTAAGGCGCAAAAATGAGTTTGATGAGTTGTATTGTTTTTACCTTGAATAAGGGTTTTATGAATGAATGTTTGTGATTATATTATACTAAAGTCTATGGGTGGAGGTGATTATTCTAGACAACAAGTCAAGCGTCTTGCGTCCAAAATAATCAGAGTAAGGGTAGGAATGTTCCATTCTCACTCATTGTCCACCACTTAAGGCTCGTGGTGCACAATAATAATCGTAATTATTAAGTGTTTTGAATTTGATTATAAAAATGCCACTTGACGTTGAATCAAGGGTTTGTTTTATTTAATTATGAAATTTGGCTTATGCAACATGAATGCAAAGTAACCAACAAGAAATTAAAGAGTCTCATTGTAAGGTAGCCCAAGAGAAAGCCTTTTGTGTGCAAAAGGGACCTGAGCTAAACAAAGGATAATGGTCTTACAAACATGTCCCCCTAAGGTGGTGCCATGATGCCATTCTTATAGTATGCATGTAAGTTACGGATAAAAATACAAGTTTTTACAAAGTATCACAAAGAGTAATGAAAAGGCCTCTAAGCAAAGGTTCTAAGATGAAATCCTCTAAGTCCAAGTTGATTAAGAGTGGAGTGAATATTTTTGGTCTTTATCATTTTATCGTGTTTTTGTTATTTTTTAATGTATGATGACAATAAAATAAATAACAAGTAAATAAACATGCATGATGAGTTTGTACAATGATGATGATAATGAGTACTTGAATGTAAATGAACAATAAAATAAATTGCAAGGAAGTAAAGTGCAATAATATAACTGTTAGAAGTTAGTAGTTAATGGTTAGTGGTTAATAGAATAACAATAAGAAAATAGGATAACAAGTTAATGTGAAGAGAATGATTTCATCTATGTATCAAATGACCCAAATATGGTTGAAATAGAGGCAATCTATCAATGCATCAAAGTATCATGAATGATCTATTGATCAACCATTAATAGGTTTGAAGTATTGAAGATTTAATCAACTCTAAACAACCATGGTCATGATCTAATAGAACTAATCAACCAAATAAATGTAACAACAAGTCAACAATAGATATTAAATAATAACAGGAAACAATGTAAAGGAAATGGTTTCATCTATGTATCAAATGATCCAAACATGGTTGAAATAGACGCGACCTATCAATGCCTCAAAGTATCATGAAGGATCTGTTGATCAATCATTAATAGGTTTGAGACATTGAAGGTTTTATCAACTCTAAACAACCATAGTCATGATCTAATAGATCTCATCAACCAATAAATATAAATGATAACAAGAAACAAAGTTTGTTTGAAAATGATGGATAAAATGTAGTAAGAGTAAAAAATCCTCAAAAGGGTGTAAACCCAACAAAAACCATTTGTCTCAAAGTTGACTCAAAACTCTATCAAAATACAACCCAAGAGTAAAAATCCATTTTTCAAACACAAAATAAAACCAAAAATATCAAGGAGTTTGGATCCAAAATATTACCAAGATTGTTGTGTCAAAACTAGGTTGTTGTTGTGTTTGGGTTTGAGAATGAAGCAAAAAGCATGGAAGAGGGTGGCTATGGTTGTTGTGGTAGGAAAATGGAAGGGAAGAAAGTTGTATGTTTATGTGATGGTGGTGAATGATTATGTAAGTGAAGGTTATAAGTTTGCTACTGTTTTTTGTTGTAAGGAGATGGTGGATTTTTCACATGGTGGTTGGGTGGTTCAAAGGAGAAAAAGAGGGTTTGGGTGAGTTAGGGTTTAGGTTGAAAAGAGGGAGATTGAATGTGATTTTGACAGAGGTTTGTGGCTTTCAAGCTTGAAAAATGAGTGAGGATAGTGCTCTATTTATAGGGGAAGCAAAGGGGTTGAAGTGGGTGAACCAAAGGGTCTTCTGGGTAAAAAACAGGGCCATTTCTGCTTTCTGCGCAGGTGTAACTAGTTACCCTAATTAGGGTAATCGATTACACAGTGCCAAAATGGCCAAAAATTCAGTTTTTGGTCTGGGTAACCGGTTACCCTGATTTGGGTAACCGGTTACCCATTTTTTTTAGAAATAATGAACGTATGCATGTGCAGTAGGGTCATGGATCAGATGAAAATTATATCAGGGTAGGATGAATTTTGGGGTATGACAACTATGACCGCATGATCGCCAGTGCACCCAGTGATTTCACCGAGATGGTAAACAGGGGCATGCGACTTGAGGAAGCAGTCTGAGAGGGACATTTGACTAAGGAAGCTGACGCTTCTAGTCATGTTAAGAAATTCGCCAATAATTTCTCCAAAAAGAAAGAATCAGATGTTAGTGTCGTTTCATATGGCATACAAAGAAGAAAGTATCAACATGTTGCAGCCATTTCACCAATCATTAGTCCATCAATGGTAGCGCCAATTTATCAACCACAGTTCTCGCATCAACATCAACAACATTATCCTCAACAACATCAGCAACAACAACATGTTCAGCAACAACCACCAAATCAACATCATCAACATCCTCCACAACAGGCTCGCTCTCAATTCAACAATCAAAATCGTATTCAAAAAAGGCCACAGTTTGATCCTATCACAATGTCCTATACAGAATTGTTTCCTGCACTTCTAGCTAAAAATCATGTCCAGACAAGGTTTCCACCACCTGTGCCCAAGGACTTTCCCTATTGGTACAAGGCATATCAATTTTGTGCTTACCATCAAGGGGAACCAGGGCATAGAATTGAAAACTGTTTTGGTCTAAAGTCAGATGTTCAGAGGCTCATCAAGAGTTGTATTCTTTCATTTAAGGACGTAAACCCCAATGTTCAAGTTAATCATCTACCGCAACATGGTTCAACCTCAGTTAGCATGGTATATGGTTTCTCGGGTAGTTTCCGGATCCATGATGTACGATTATTGGGAGAGAGCTTAGTAAAGAAACACGCCAGATATAGCAAGAATGGTTTTGTGCCTCCACATAACTATGCCTCTTATAGGGTTTGTTCTAGGAACTCTCAAGGATGCCTAACTGTTGTAACGGATCTTCAGGATCAAATGGACCAAGGTTACATTGAAGCCTACCGAGACAGAGATTATAATCAAGTCAATATGGTCAATAGTGACAACGAAGTGAATGTCATAGTTCCTCAGTTCAACGACTCTGAGCCTATACAGATTACTTATGACAGTCGGAAGACTTCTGTGACTCCTCTGGTCATTAACTTATCGGGCCTAGTTCCCTACAAATCTGATAAAGTCGTGCCTTACAAGTACAATTCTACAATGATTGAGAATGGAAAAGATGTTCCTCCACCCTCTATTGTTAACGTCGCTGATGTAAGCAGAGTCACAAGGAGTGGGCGTATATTTGCAAAAAGGACTGAGGATGTCGCAGCAGGAAAGCAGGCTCATGTTGAGATCCCTTTTGAACCGGTTAGCCAATCTGATAACATGAATCTGAAAAGTGATGATGATGAGGTGTTGAAGCTCATTAGGAAAAGTGAATACAATGTGGTGGAATAATTACTGCATACACCTTCCAAGATATATGTGTTATCTTTATTTATGAACTCTGAGGCTCACCGTGAAGCTTTGCAAAAAGTCTTAGAACAAGCTTATGTAGACCATGATGTGACAGTTGGACAATTTGATGGTATTGTCGCTAACATCACGGCCTGCAACAACTTGAGTTTCAGCAATGAAGAGCTCCTCGAAGAAGGAAGAAATCATAACATGGCACTAAATATCTTAATCAACTGTATGAATGACTTTTTGTCAAGTGTGTTAGTTGATACATGATCGTCTCTCAATGTCATGCCGAAGTCGACACTTTCCAGACTTTCTTTTCAAGGTGCTCCTATGAGGAGTTGTGGGATTATTGTCAAAGCTTTTGATGGTTCCAGAAAAACAGTCATTGGAGAAGTTAACCTTCCTATGACCATCGGAACTCATACTTTCCAGATAACATTCCAGGTGATGGACATAGAAGCTGCGTATATTTGTTTATTGGGTCAGCCTTGGATCCATGAAGTTGGGGCAGTCACTTCCACTATGCATCAGAAGCTTAAATTTGTGAAGAACGGGAAGCTAGTGACAGTCTGTAGGGAGAAAACACTAGTTGTGAGCCACTTATCATCTTTCTCTTATCTTGAACCTGAAGAAGATGTTGGAACTCAATTCCAAGCCCTTTCTTTGATTGACAAAGATATCAAGAGAGGAGTATCCATCTCTTTATTCAAGGATGCACATCAGCTAGTCAATGATGGTATAACGAATGGTTGGGGAACAATTTTGGATCTCCCAGAAAATAAACACCGAGAGGGTTTAGGCTTTTCTCCTACTTCCAAGAAGATTGCAGAAGGAAGTAGATTTGTTTGTTCAATCAAAGAAACTTTCCATAATGGAGGGTTCATTAATCCCACTTTGCCAGAACTTAGTGTCATCACTGAGGAAAATGATTCAACGTGGGAACCCTACTGCGATGATCCTGAATATGATATTGAGGCGGAAGATGCATATGTGCCTTTCTACTTTCCTCATCATAGAGAACTTGAATACATCCTGGGGTCAAAAGACGAAGCAGTTGAAGCCAATGCCATTGTGGAAGACAATCCTAAAGATGTTCCGACCGACTTCATAGCTCACAGAGTAATTCACCAAAACTGGACCTCTGTTGATGTTCCTGTTGTTGTTCACATTTCAAAGTAATACTTTGTTGTCTGTTTTATTTTCAAAAAAATCCTTTCTTATGCCTAAGGTGAAAGTGACAATGTTTAGGCTTGCGTTTGAAGAATTAAATCAATGAAAATGTTTTTTTGTTTCCATATTGTTGTTTTTATTATTTTGTTGTTTTTTTTCTGGAAAATGGTAATCTAAAAAAAAGCAAATAAACACTTCCAGATAGCTGCACATAACTTCACACTTTTATCTGTTTCTAAAACAAGCATAAAATCACATGTGTAGATTAATTCATGACATATCCATTAAAACCAATGACCCTATGCCCTCTTGCAACTTTGAATTCCCTGTGTACGAAGCGGAAGAAGAAGAAGAGGAAAACATTCCAGATGAAATCTCTAGACTGCTCGAAAATGAAGAAAAGGCCATTCAGTCATTCAAAGAGCCTATGGAAGTAATCAACTTAGGGTATGAAGAGGATAGAAAAGAAGTCAAAGTTGGAGCACAACTCGCGCCAGAGGTCAAAGAGAGGATGATAGAGTTCTCCGAGAATATACTGATGTGTTTGCTTCGTCATACCAAGACATGCCGGGGTTGGATACCGATATTGTGGAGCATCTATAGCGGGGTATTCGTTACCTTTAGATTTATTGACTAAATCAAAAGTAAATCATACCATTCGAGTCGCCACCACACTTCTATTTATCCAAAGGAAAGGTTAGAAAGCGAACAAAAACCGAGAAGTTTTATCAAATCAAAAACTAATAAAAATGTCAGAGATCTGGGTAAGGGGGTTGGTTATGCAATGGGAAGGTTTTAAGCACCCAAAACATCCTTAGTACTCTAAGGGAGCCCTTTTTACAAATGTTGTAAGGTAAGTTGGTATTTGTGAAAATATTTGTGCAAACATGATTGGGGAGATGAGAAAAGAATATACAATTTATTTACAATTTTGTGTTTGAATCGATAAACCCATTGCCTACGTACCATCTTAAAAAGGTAGGATCAAAACCTCGTAGTTCGGGGTAAAAAATCTCAAAAGAAGTTGGTGAATTGATTAGTCAAAAGCCTTAAGGTCTTTTGTTATCAAAGGGAGAAAACTCAACCTAAAACCACAAATCCACCATGTGAGGAGAGCTTCAACATGCTAGTGAGAGGGTTAACCCTATAATAAGCATGGAAGACTTATAGTCCATCACTAAGGATACAGGTGAGTATTATATCAACCTCTAGGATAACTCAAACCTAATAGCTAATGTTTATGAAAAGCTTTGGCAAAAGTGGCCATTGGAACCGTAAAAAAACAATTGAGTGAGTTGTATTTACAAATGAAAAGTATTCACAAAATAAGGTCAAAGTTGACTTAAGATTCAATTCAAAATAAGTGTTATGAAAAGAGTTTGAAAAATCAAAGGCATAGTGCCTAGGTTTCTAATTTTGAAAGCAGTGTTAATGTTTGCACAAAAGTTTGGCTTGGGTTAGAGTGGAGAGAAGAAAAGAAGGGCTAGGTCCTAAACATGCAAAGATGAGGGAAGAGAAATAAAACCATTTGGATTTCCCTTCTTGAGATCATAAAGATGATCCAAGTTTCTCCTTTCCTTTGGACTTAGCAAGCAATAAGCAATTAACTCAAGCAATCAAGCAAATATTCAATCAAGCTCCTAGGAATCTTCCAATTGGCTTTTGTATCTCTTATCTTGGATGTCCATGACAATGGTTCTTCTAAGTAGCTCAAGTTTGGGATCCCTAACACAAGAACACACAAATCAAAAAGTTCCACAATGCAATAGAAAGAATGGACAAGAGTGAGTTTAGAATTAGGATCCTTTCAATGTCATCTTCAAGATTAAGCATTCTAAAGGCATGAGGCCTAGTTTCTCTTCAACGTATTTAACATTCTAAAGGCAAGAGGCCTAGTTGCTCTTGAAACTCCATTAACATAGGTAAGGTCCTAAAACTAAGTCCTCTCTCCATTTGCATTGGGTTCACACAAACAAAAAGACAACACAAACACAAGGCAATAGTATATACACAATAATATGCTCAAGTGAGAAAAAGGCAAATGGCATAAGCATAAACATGAGCTCAAGTGAGGAAAGGGCAAAGGCAATTGAATTAATGTGCAAGAAATTAAATTGCATTAAAGTAAATTGCAAGAATTAAAAGTTAGTAATTAGTAGTTAGTGTTAGTGTGCCATAAGGCAATTTAGCGCTATGTTAAGCAATCGTAAGTGGACTAATGTAGTAGTCACACCTATCTGAGGCTGGTCAATAAAACTATAGGAAATAAACACAAGTTAGAGACCATGACTAGTAAGCCAAGCTCCTACAACTTGCCATGCCAAAAGAAAAAGAAGAATGATCTTGTATGGATTTAGATTTTTTGCTTGACCAAGAAGCAACCTATCTCTAATGCAAAGCAATTCACTTGATCTTTGATCAAGATGAATTTGATTTGAATCAAAGAAGGTTAATCCCCTCATGTGTCAAGGCTAACCACCAATCATTAACTCATTGATCAAAAAGAAAAGAAGAAGAAGAAGAAGAAGAAGAAGAAGAAGAAGAAGAAGAAATGGAATGTACATAATTGAAATTCAAATGACATAAGCAAAACACATTGACCAAATATGAATGGAATCAACATCAATCAATGGTAAATAGAAGTGAGATGAAGCTTAGAAGTCAAGAAACAATAAAAATATTTTTGGTATTTTTTAGAATTAAAATAATACTTGAATTAAAATAAACAAATAAAGGTCAAACTTCAAATCCAATTCAAATCAACTTGGAAAATTCCAATTGGATCATCATAAGTTCAACATGGTCAAACAAGGTTTGACAAAATTTTCCATCATTTTTTGAAAACAGAAACTAATTTTAAACAATTAAAAATGAAGAAAAATAACATAATTGAACTAAAATCTCAAATAAATCTCAAATCAATTAAAACATTGATGAGAATATTTTTCATAGATCCATCATCATTCAAAGATGTTAAGAAAATATTTTTGGCATTTTTGAATATTGGAAAGTATTTTAAATGAATTAAAAATAACCAGAAAAGAAATAATTCTCAAAAAATATTAAATGGAATCATAAAAAATATTAAAAATCATTTTCAGAAACTAGAATTTAAAAGGAAAATTTTACAATTGGTCCTATATTTTTATGATTAAAAATGAAGAAGTTATGAATTTTTAAAATAAAATGGAATAAAAGAAATTAAAATGGAAATTCAGAAATTAAAAAAAAACAAGGAGCATCTGATCAAGGCTCATTAAATGACGTGGCTGATCAGAAATCTGTATAGCACGTGCTTATGGTAGGCTCCAGTCAACAGCATCACATAAAACATTAAAATAAGTCAAAAATAAAGCACGGCTAAGATTATATCCCAAGGGCCAGATCCAAGGGCCAGGAACTCAGCCACATGGGGACGGTGGTGGAAACCATCGTCTTCTTCGGTGAGCTTCACTGTTCCGGCCATAATTGCAGGTTTTCAAACCTTCATCATTTTGCACGACCCATACATCATTAGAAAGCTAGGGTGATGTACATCACCCCTGTACCCTTGGTTTCCACTCAAGATCTCTATAGAGAGAGAGAGAGAGAAATCTGAGATGGAAAATTGTGGTGTTCAAACTGAACTTACTCAATTCACAAAATTAAAGGCACAAATCAATTGCCTCTCACATGAGGACTTCAGAGGTATCAAGCAATGCAGAAATGATCAATATACAAGGAGATTCGAATGAAAACAGTTTGGATAACAACCTTTGAAGAGCAGCTTTCAATGGCACGATCTGCTCCAATTCTTTGATGCAGCTTGTTCTTGAGGTAACAAGGAAGCAAGGTTCAGGAATTGAAGTTCAAAGATCAACCAATGAAGTTGAAAATTGAACTTGAAAATTGAAAGAGAAAACTCAGAATTCCTTTTAATGGAGGTTGGGATTTCACTTGTGCAGAACTTCAAGCGCCTTTAGGTTGCCAAACGAAGTGGAATGAAGCTTCTATTTATAGCCAAGGCATGATGCGATGGTGGGAAACTCGTGTGCATGTGAAGTTAGGTCCTCCATGCATGGGCCTGTACAGGCGCATGGGAGGCCCAAAAACAATTTCAAATGACTTCTAATCATCAACCAAATAGGAATGGACGTGCATATTTCATGATATCAGCTTGTGCATGGAAATTTGATATGTTATGCATAATTGAAACCAAAACTTCTCCTCTTCGAAAATGCCATTTGTCAAATTGAAACATAGGCATGTGGGTAATGGTTGGAAAGGTCTTGACATAAGGAACAAATGTTATGTTGAACAAAAATCCATTTGGTATTCGGAAATTATTGAAAATAGACCATGAAGTTCAAGGTACAAAACATGTATATGGAAATTTTGCCAAAATGGGCCAACTTCAAGCCCTTCTGTCTAAATTATGCAAGCCTCAAATGACAAAACCTTCAACATAAAAGTTATAGATATTTTCAAGAAAATCAATTTGTACTTAAATTTTGTATCATTTGGATTTTTTATGAGAAAGTTATGGGCACTTGAAGTTGGACTTTTTCACTTTTCAATGACTTTGGTCCAAAGTGACCTATAATGTTTTGTATTATAACATGTGTTTCTTTTAGGATTATGAAATTTTGTCCAACATAAAAATTTAATTAGACATATTAAAATTTCCAATTCACTTGGTCCCACCTCAAAATCATAAACAATGAGTGAGTTAGGTCCTTGGAAGTTGACCCAAAATTAGGGTTTAAGTCAAAATGACCTATAATGTTTTGAAATGAATGATGATCTTCCAAGTTTCAAATGAATTTTTGATGAACATGAAAGTTATTCATATGGTTCTTAAGAACATGTTTTCTCTTAGGGCCATCATCATTTGACAAACACATCAAAAGTTAGGTCTCAGTGGATTTCAAATAGTTAGATGAATTGACTGATCGACTTCTCAAGTCCAAACTTCAAATCTTGATGAATGGATGATTGAGGACACTCACATGGGCTTATATATTCATAAAATGATGAATTAAAGAACTTCCCTTGATTTTATTTGATCATAGGTTGAGGTTGCTTCATGAGCAAGGCACAATCAATGCACATTTGAATTAGGGTTTCCTTGGGAAACAATCCCTAAGCCCTTTGGTTTATCTTGATCAAATTGACAAATTGAGATATTTAGGAGGCATATATGATGATTAAGAGCTTTGGGGAACCATTGTTATGCTTTCTTTCACTTTCATTTGGCCATTCTTTGAGCATAGGGGCCTCCTAGGAGCCTTGAATCACACGATTGCTTGAGCTTCAAAGCAAAACAAGTTAGTGACATATTTTTGTGCTTTTGGTTAGTAAACAAAATGATAAAAGCAATAATATACAATTCAAGCATGCTTGGTGGTCTCAAACCAACTCACATAAGTCCCAACCCAAGGGTTAAGGAGCCAAGATGTTATGATCCTTAAGGAAAATGCAATAAGCAATGATAGGATGCCATGAGGGATCTTAGGGTCAAAATTAGGGTCTTACAACATCGTTTACCATTGAGGCCAGAGTGTCCACCGATCAAGCAAAAGTTAAGAAGAACTCGGTCGGACATGGCGATCAAAATCAAAGAGGAAGTGCAAAAGCAGATTGATGCAGGTTTCCTTGTCACATCAGAGTATCCATAGTGGTTGGCCAACACTGTGCCAGTTCCTAAGAAGTACGAAAAGGTTCGCATGTGTGTTGACTATAGATATCTAAATAAATCTAGTCCTAAGGATGACTTTCCTCTGTCACACATTGACATGTTGGTCGATAGCACCGCCAAGTTCAAGGTCTTCTCTTTCATGGATGGATTTTCCGGTTACAATCAAATCAAAATGGTGTCCGAAGATATGGAAAAAACAGCTTTTATTAAACCTTTGGGCACATTTTGCTACAAAGTAATGCCTTTCGGCTTGAAGAATGCTGGTGCCACCTATCAACGAGCTATGACTACTCTTTTTCATGACATGATGCATAAAGAGATTGAAGTCTATGTAGATGATATGATAGCAAAATCAAAGACCGAGGAAGATCATGTTGAGTATCTTTTGAAACTGTTTCAGCATTTGAGAAAATACAAACTCCTCTTGAACCCAAACAAATGCACCTTTGGGATTCGATCAGGAAAGCTTTTAGGCTTCATCGTCAGTCAAAAGGGTATTGAAGTTGGTCCCGACAAGGTTAAAGCCATTCAGGAAATGCCAGCACCTCAAACAGAAAAGCAGGTGAGGAGATTCCTTGGATGTTTGAACTACATTTCGAGGTTCATATCTCATATGACAGCTACTTGTGCTCCCATTTTTAAGCTCCTCCGAAAGGATAAGGGTTGTGTTTAGACGGATGATTGTCAAAAATCCTTCGACAGTATCAAAGAGGATTTGCTAGAACCTCCTATCTTGTCCCCTCCAGTTGAGGGAAGACCATTGATTATGTATCTGACTGTACCAGAAGAATCTATGGGCTGTGTCTTGGGTCAATAGGATGAAACAGGAAGAAAAGAGTATGCCATCTATTATTTAAGCAAGAAATTCACTAACTGCGAGTCCCAATATTCCATGCTAGAGAAAACTTCTTGTGCTTTGGCTTGGGATGCCAAGTGTCCCCGTCTATATATGATGAATCACACAACTTGGTTGATATCCAAGATGGATCCGATTAAATATATCTTTGAAAAACCTACATTGACCGGAAGCATTGCTCGTTGGCAGATGCTCTTGTCCGAATATGACATTGAGTATCACACCCTGAAAGCTATCAAAGGAAGTGTCTCGGCCGATCATTTAGCTCATCAGCCAATCGACGATTATGAGTCTATAAATTTTGAATTTCCAGATGAAGATGTGATGTACTTAAAATCCAAAGATTGCAATGAACCACTGCCAAATGAAGGGCCAGAGCCAGGTTCTCAATGGGGTTTAATATTTGATGGAGAAGTTAATGCTTATGGTAATGGTATTGGGGCAGTAATCATCATTCCTCATGGCTCACATATCCCTTTTACTGCAAGATTAACATTCAAGTGCACGAACAACATGGCGGAATACGAAGCCTGCATCATGGGTCTAGAAGAAGCCATTGATCTTAGAATAAAAAATCTCGATGTTCATGGAGACTCAACTCTAGTTGTCAATCAAATTAAAGGAGAATGGGAAACTCGTTAACCCGGCCTAATCCCATACAAAGATTATGCAAGGAGGTTATCTACTTTCTTCAACAATATTGAATTTATCACATCCCTCGGGAGGAAAATCAGATGGCAGATGCCTTGGCAACTTTGGCTTCCATGATCAATGTGAATCGTTGGAATGATGTGCCTAAGATTGATGTCATACGTCTTAATATACCTGCTCATGTATTTGCAATGGAAGAAGTCTCTGATGACAAGCCATGGTACCACGACATCAAGTGTTATCTCCAGAGTCAAGAATACCCACCTGGGGCATCAAACAAAGATAAGAAGACCTTGAGAAGACTGGCTAATAACTTCTTTCTGAATGAAGACGTGTTATACAAGAGAAACTTTAACATGGTTCTGCTCAGATGCGTGGATAGACACGAAGCAAGCCTATTGATGCAAGAAGTTCATGAAGGTTCCTTTGGTACTCATTCCAACAGACATGCATTGGCTAAAAAAATGTTAAAAGCGGGTTACTATTGGATGACAATGGAAGATGACTGTCGCAAGTATGTGAAGAAGTGTCACAAATGCCAAATTTATGCTGACAAGATACATGTACCTCTGACTCTACTCAACGTTCTCTCTTCTCCATGGCCTTTCTCTATGTGGGGTATCGACATGATTGGTATGATTGAGCCCAAATCTTCCAATGGACATCATTTCATTCTGGTGGCTATTGATTATTTCACAAAGTGGGTTGAAGCAGCCTCATATGCCAATGTGACCAAGCAGGTGATGGTTAGATTTATCAAGAATCAACTTATTTGATGTTATGGTGTGCCAAGCAGAATCATCACTGATAATGGTTCAAACCTGAACAATAAAATGATGAAGGAAATGTGTGAAGAGTTCAAGATTGAACATCATAATTCCTCTCCCTATAGACCTAAGATGAACGGTGTTGTTGAAGCTGCCAACAAGAACATCAAAAAGATCATTCAGAAGATGGTAGTGACTTATAAGGACTGGCATGAGATGCTCCATTTTGCTCTGCATGAATATCGTACATCCGTCCACACTTCAACAGGGGCAACCCCCTTTTCTCTTGTCTATGGCATGGAAGCAGTGCTCCCAATAGAAGTAGAGATCCCGTCAATGCGTGTCTTGTTGGAAGCTAAGTTATCAGAAGCTGAATGGTGTCAAAGCAGGTATACCAACTGAATTTGATTGAAGAAAAGAGAATGACGGTTTTATGCCATGGTCAGTTATATCAGCAGAGAATGAAGAAAGCATTCGACAAGAAGGTTCGACCTCGCGTATTCAAAGAAGGTGGCCTTGTGCTTAAAAAGATTCAATCTTTCATATCTAATTCTAGGGGCAAGTGGACTCCTAATTATGATGGCCCATATGTTATCAAGAAAGCCTTCTCCGGGGGGGCCTTGGTTCTTAGAAATATGGATCGTGAGGAGCTCCCACGTCTTGTGAATACTGACACAGTCAAGAAATACTTCGCCTAGAAAAAATAAAAGAGTAGCTCGCTAAGTCGAAAACCCAAAAGGGCGCCTTAGGAAAAAATGAGCGTCTCGGTGGACTGAAAACCCGAAAGGGAGGTCCAGGCAAAAATTAGAGACATAAATAGAAAATGATTATCCTGGTAGATTGAAAACCTGAAAAGGCAATCTAGGCAAAACAAAGGATTATGGCAAGTAACTGCATCAGATCAGATTGGATCACTTGAAGAAACGTCTGCCAGTCAAAGCTCTCAACTGGCTCTTATCAGAAGCCCAAATACACATGAAATTCAAATTTGTTATGGAGAATAGTTTCATTGTATTTTAATGTAGCCTATTCCCATATTACCATTTTTCTAACTTTGTAAATATCCATGGGATCACGCCATTTGCGGATCACCATTCTATCAATAAAATTCGAGACTTATCCATTTATTGGCAATCCTTATTTTATTTCTGCTCCGCAAAAATATCATTTTTATTTTGATGAAAATTCTTGAAACGAATATTTGAAAAAAAAAATTTTTTTTCAAAAAAAAATTTTGTTTTGATTTGTGAATGCAAAAAAAGAACGTTCATAGTTAAATCCCCAAGCGACGAGTAAGTTGTGAAATGTTGGATGTTGGAACTCAATGTTCCCCAGCAAAGTGTTAAGCCTGGATTTTCTATTAAGCTTTAAAATAAACAGCCAAGCTTTTTCAGCGATCTTCATTATCCCCGGTGAAAGATGCAAATTTTGATGATGTCTCCGGAAAAATCATTTTGAAGGTTTTCTTGACCAATCTACACCTGTCCTTGGTAGAGTCTACATGTTTTTTTCCCTAAGTGAAGTCTTCTTCTCTAGGGAAATTGGAACCCTACAGCAAGATCTTTGCTCCACCAAAGGTTCGCATTTCATCCCCAGACGAAGCATCTTCCTCTCCCTATAGAGAATTGGACCTCGTGACGAGACTTTTTCCTTTGATGACCTTTAACTCATCTCTAATGATGTTTTCCACCTTATTGAGATTAGCCAAGCTCATGTTGAGCGATGAAACATATTATGTCCCCAACGCGTCTGTTTTGTCTGTTTTTGTCAGCATAAACATAACATGCATACATGCATATATACATACATGCATATATATCATGAATAACCAAATTCACATCCATTTTGAATTCCTTGATGACATTTACCTTAACTTCTTTGAATATGTTCATCCTAGGGTGTTATGTTTCCTTCCCTATAGGAGTCGTCAACCTTAAGCAGAGAGTTTATATCCTTTCTAACTCCCCACTAAGTTCATTCCTTGTGGAAGATGGTTGTTTTAGTTGTCCTTTTCCATCTTTGGATAGGATAAAATCCCAATTGAGCTTCATTCCCCATTGGTAGAGTCTTACTTTTTTCTCTCTCAAGTTGTTCCTGGAGTGAGCCAAATATTTGGAAATTAATGGTGAATCTCTCTAGGTTGTTAAACCTAGACCGAGAGTGCATTTATTTTGTACTGTCTCCCTAGGAGAAACATCTTCATTATCGCCAGTGAAGACATATCCTTTTCCCCGGTATGAACACAAGTGGTTATCTCTTTTGAGAAGCTTGTCTATCTCGAAGGAATTATCAATGTAGAAGTTTTCTTCCATTAGATGGTTTTCTCTCCCGAGAAGTTTGATGAAGACTTCCACAGGTAGTTGTCTCTTTATTTGAGAAACATGTTTCATGATCTCTGATCCCCAATAAGTAGTTATCTTTTCCCGAGAAGCTTATTGACTCCCATTTTGGATAACAAATGGCAGCCTCTTTTTGAGAAGTTTGTTTATCCCTAATGAAGTTATCAATATTTCAATCGTTCTTTCCAACAAATGGCCATCTCCCTAGGAAATTTCGTCAGAGAAGTTTGTTGAAGACTATTACAAGAACCTTTCTTTTATCACATGACTTTATATCCCCGGTGAGGTATTCCGTTACAAGGACTTATATCACTAGTGAGGTGTTAGTCACAGCCAATGTTACTTTCCCCAGTAAATCACGGTGGAAGTCTGTTGAAGATCCTTACTACGATTTTCTATTTATTTGAGAATTCCAATTTTTTTATAAGATTAACTGACCCGCATCCTTCGAAGATACCCGGTGAAGTTACTTCTCTTTCCCAAACAAGTGGTCACCTTTTTAGGAGCTTGTTCATTAATCCTTTCTGAGAGAAAGACTTGGTTAAAGAAGAAACCAAGGCCCGTTCACTGGTTTATGACCCGAATCGCGGATAAGCTTATTTTGCCTTTTCTAAGTGGAATACTTAAGTAAAGAAGAAGTTGACTCATGTTTTGATCATGTAAGCATATTTTGACTCGTTATTTGAATAGGCGGTCATCTCTACCTTTGAGAAACCTGTTGCGAAGATATTTCCTCAATGAAGCGTACTTTTATTTTGACTCGTTATTTGAACAGGCGGTCATCTCTACCCTTGAGAAACCTGTTATGAAAGCTAGAACTCGTTATTTGAATAGATTGTCATCTCTACATTTGAGAAACCTATTGCGAAGATGCTTCTTCAGTTGAAGTCATGATCATTTGGAATGATCTATTCCCCAGGGAGCCCGGATCCATTGGAATTTGCAAACTGAAGTTGTAATCTTTTCCTTGGTGGAATTTCCTTTTGTCTGTCCCCATAGTGGTGTTCCTTTATCCCTATGTGTTTTATCAACTAATATTACTCCCATGTGACATTGTTCCTCACAGAATTCCTGAGTCCTGCATGCATATCATATCATAAACATTTGGTGGCCTCTTAGGGCCAAAAACCGTGCATGTTTGTATTTAAATCCCTTCAATCACGTCGAGATGAAAATTCCAATATTCATATCTCCAAATTAAAGAAACTTAAATAGGGGCATCTGTCATACCCTGATTTTCAACCCTAAGATTCCACCATCATTTGTACCATTTGCATGACATCTAGCATTTTTGCACTACTAACCTATTGAAAATACAAAAAGATTTTTTACTTTGTTTGTCTTAAGCTAGGGTTTTGCACCAAGAGCTTTCAAAGATTGATCAATCAAGACTTGGCATGAGTTTTAACATTTCAAACTCCTCATTCTTACCAAGTAATCAAGTGACTTCCATCAATAAGAATCGATTTCAAGATCATTCCTTCTCATGTTCATCAAGCCACAATTCATATGACACTTAAAATTAGGGTTTTGGTCAAAGTCAGCTTGATGTTGGCTCTTTGACCAAAGCATGATTCTATGCCTTAAGGCATGATCCAAGTTATTAAAATGTGTACTCATTGTAGCAGGGTATTCGTTACCTTATGGTTTATTGACTAAACCAAAAGTAAACATACAATTCGAGTCGCCACCGCACTTTTATTTGTCCAAAGGAAAGACTAAAAAGCGAACAAAAGCCAAGTAAGAAGTTTTATCAAATCAAAAACTAATAAAAATGACAGAGATCTAGGTAAGGGGGTTGGTTATGAAATGGGAATGTTTTAAGCACCCAAAACATCCTTAGTACTCTAAGGGAACCTCTTTTTGCAAATGTGTATTGTAGGTTGGTATTTGTGAAAATATGTGCAAGAGATTGGGGGGATGAGAAGAGAATATTATATTTACAATTTTGTTGTTTGAAATGATGAACCCATTGCCTACGTACCATCACAAAAGGTAGGATCAAAACCTCGTAGTTCGGGGTAAAAATCTCAAAGATTGGTGAATTGATTTGATCAAAAGCCTTAAGGTCTTTTGTTATCAAAGGGATAAAACTCAACCTAAACCAACAATCCACCATGTGAGGAGAGCTTCAACATGCTAGTGAGGGGTTAACCCTATAATAAGTATGGAAGACTTATAGTCCAATCACTAAGGATAAGGTGAGGTTTACATCAACCACTATGATAACTCAAACCTATGACTAATGTTTATGAAAAGGTTTAACAAAGGTGACCATTGGAACCACAAAATCAACTTGAAGTGAGTTGTATTTACAAGTTAGATTTACTTACAAAATGAAGTCAAAGTATGGTTAAGATTCATTTATAATGATTATTAATGAAAAGATTTTGAAAAGTCAAAGGCATAAGGCCTAGGTTTCTATATTGAAACAAAGTCAAAGTTTGCACATAAAGAGTTTGGCTTGGGTTAGAGTGAGGAGAAGAAGAGAAGGGCTAGTCCTAAAGCATACAAAGATAAGAGAATAGATAAAACCCTTGGAGTTCCTCTTCTTGAAATCATAAAGATGATTCAAGATGCTCATTTCCTTTGGACTTAGCAATCACTCAAGAAATCAAACAAATATTTAGATTCAAGCTCCTAGGATCTCCATTTGGCTTGTCTCTCTTAACTTGGCTACTCATGACAATGGTCCTTCTTACTATCTCAAGATGGAATCCCTATCATACAAGAGCAAACATTAAAAAGTTCACAACACAATAAGAGGAATGGACAAAGAATGAGTTTAGATTAGGGGTCCTTTGAAGTCAACTTTAAGATTTAGCATTCTAAAGGCATGAGGCCTAGTTGCTCTTCAACAAGCTTAACATTCTAAAGGCATGAGGCCTAGTTGCTCTTGAACTCCTTTAAGCATAGGTAAGGTCCTAATTCTAAGTCTTTTCTCCTTTTTGCACTGGATTCATACAAACAAACACAAAAAAAACACAATGCAACAATATATTTATATACAATATGAGCTCATATGAGCAAAAGGAAAATGGCATAAACATAAAATATGTGCTCAAGTGAGCAAAGTGAAAAGCAATATGAATAAATGAGCAAGAAAGTAAATTGCATTAAAGTAAATTGCAAAAAATTAAATGCTTGAATTAAAGTTAGTAGTTAGTATAGTTATGTTAGTGTGTCATAAGACAATTTAGCGCTATGTTAAGCAATCGTAAGTGGACTAATGTAGTAGTCACACCTATCTGAGGTCGGTCAATAAAACTATACGCAAATTAACACAAGTTAGAGATCATGACTAGTAAGCCAAGCTCCTAAAACTTGCCATGCCAAAAGAAAAGAGGAAGGCCTTGTATGGACTTTAGGCTTTTTGCTTGACCAAGAAGCAACCTATCTTGGACACAAAGCAACTCACTTGATCATGGATCAAGTTGAGTTTGACTTGGATCAAAGAAGGTTAAACCTCTCATATGTCAAGACCACCCATAAGACATTAGCACATTGGCCAAAATGGAAAGAAGTGAGATGAAGATGAAATGAAATGGAAAGATAATTCAAATGTCAAACATAATTGGTCAAAAGTGAATCAAATCAACATCAACCAATATAAAACAGAAGAGAAATGAAGATTAGAAGTCAACAAGTCAAACATATTTTTTGGTATTTTTGGGATTAAAATAAATGCAAAGTTAAAATGGACAAAATATGGTCAAACCTCAAATTCAATTCAAATCAACTTGGACAAGTCCAATTAAATTCTCATAGGTCTAACATGGTCAAACAAGGTTTGACACAAAATTTCAACAATTTTTGAAACCAGAAACTATTTTAAAACAATTAAAAATAATAAAAATAACACAATATGACCTAAAATTTCAAATAAATCTCAAATCAATTAAGAAATTGATGAGACTTTTTTCATTGACTCATCATGATCCATATGTGTTAAGAAAATATTTTTGGAATTTTCAGATATCAAAAAGTATTTAAAATGAATTAAAAACTATTAAAAACAAAATAATTCACAAAAAATATTAAATGAGGTCACAAAAATAATTAAAAATCAGAATATAAAACTAGATTTTTCAAAAAAAATTTTGGTATTGGTCTCATATTTTTGTGACTTCAAATAAAATAGTTATGAATTTTTCAAATTAAAAGGAATTAAAAGAAATAAAACAGAAATAAGAAAATAACAAAAATCCAGCGCCCTTGGATCCGTCTCATTAATTGACGTGGCATCATCACACGGTCCAGAGGCGCTGATGCACGGTGGTCCTTGGTCAAGCGCGCAACATAGGTATTTAAAACAAGTCAAACAAAGCAATGGCCACGATTATAACATTTGAGCCAGATCCAAAGGACCAGAAGCATCCACGTGGGGATGGTGGTGGAAACCACCGTCTTCTCCGGCCAGAGAACAAACTCCGGCCACCACGCGCAGGGTTTTCAACCTTAACCAAAATAAACAAGCCAAGTATCAAAATGAAGTTGGGGTGATGTACATCACCCCTGTAACCTTGGATCTTCCTCAATGTTTCTATTTAATGATAAATTTGAGCTTGTAAATCAAGGTGCACAAACTGAAATGGCACGACTCATGAAATTAAGATCATCACTAGCCTGCCTCTTGCTCGAGGACTTCAAAAAACAGTTCAAACTCAAGCAATTCACATTGTATTTCAAGATCCAGATCAAACAAGTTTAGTGATATACCTCTGAAATGCAGCTTTGAACAACACAATTTGCTCAAGTTCTTTATCCAATTTTGGCCCTGAGATGTGATGATGATGCAAGGCTAAGGAATTAAGACTTGAATATCAACTAAGGATGTTGAAATTCAAGCTTGAAATTGAGAAATGAAAAACTGAAATTCCTTTGAGTGAGGTTAGGTTTTGAATTTTGCAGAGTTTCAGATCACATTGAGGTTCCAATTTGAATGGGGAAGCACATGTATTTATAGCTGAGCTTGATGCAAGGTAGTGAAATGCTCGTGTGCATGAACTTTGGGTCCTCCATGCATGGGCCTGTACAGGCACATGTGAGGCCCAAAAGTGAATGGAATTGCAAGATGAGATTATTTTGGAGTGAATTGGACGTGCACAAGGCCTGGCATTTGCTTGCATATGAAGTTTCAATGTGAATTGCATAATTGATCATAAACATTAAGCCCTTCGAAAATCACACATGGAAAATCCAAACATGGTCATGTGAGTAATGGTTGGAAAGCTCTTGACATAAGGAACAAAATCTATGTTGGGCGAAAATCCATTTGGAGTTTGGAAATTTATGAAAACTGGCTTTGAAGTTTGAGGTACAAAACTTGTCTAGGTTCCCTTTGAATTTTTTTGCCAAAATCAAGCAACTTCAAGCCCTTATGTTTCAATGATGCAAGCCTCAAATGGAAAAACCTCCAACATCAAAGTTGTAGATATTTTCAATATTATCAATTTGTACTTAAAGTTTGCATTATTTGGATTTTTGATGATAAAGTTATGGGAATTTGAAGTTGGATATTTTTCAAATTCAATGGTTTTGGTCCAAAGTGACCTATAATGTTTTGTATTATCACATGTGTTTCTTTTAGGATTATGAAATTTTATCCAACATAACAATTTAATTAGACATATTAAGCTTTCCAATTAAATTCGTCTAACCTCAAAATAATAAACAATAAGGAAGTTAGGTCCTTGGGAAGTTGTCCCAAAATTAGGGTTTAAGTCAAAATGACCTATAATGTTTTGAAATTAATGATGACCTTCCAAGTTTCAAATAGATTTTTTATGAACATGAAAGTTGTTAATATGGTTCTTAAGAAAATTGTTTCTCTTGGGGTCATCTTCATTTGACAAACACATCAAAAGTTGTGTCTCAGTGATCCTCAGTTTAGTTAGATGACTTGACTGGTCAACTTCTCAAGGCCAAACTTCAAATCTCGATGAATGAAAAATTGAGGATACTCAAATAGTATAATATATGCATAAAAAAATGAGTGAAATAAATTCCCTTTATTAAATTTGATCAAAGGTTGAGGTTGCTTCATGAGCAAGGCACAGTTACTGCATAGTTGAATTAGGGTTTCCTTGGGAAACAATCCTCAAGCCCTTTGGTTTATCTTGATCAAATTTGAAAAGTGAGATACTTGGGAGGCATAGGATGATTAATATCTTTGTGGACCATTGCCATGCCTGTCCTCATCTTCATCTAGCCATTTCATTGAGCTTAGGAGCCTCCTAGGAGCATAGGAGCACATGATCACTTGAGCTTCAAAACAAAAAAAGGTTAGTGACATATTTTTGTGCTTTTGGTTAGTAAACAAATTAAGAAGAGCAATAATATACAATACAAGCATGCTTGGTGGTCTCAAACCAACTCACACAAGTCCCAACCCAAGGGTTAAGGAGCCACACATGCTATGATCCTTGAGGCAATGCAATGAGCAAATGGCATGATGCCATGAGGGATCTTAGGATCAAAATTAGGGTCTTACACTCATAACCCACTCATACAATTCATATGGATCAATAGGTTAGGTTCATAAGCAAATGAAAGTTTGAACACAACTGATGGAAAAGTCAACAAATGCTTAAAGTCAAAGTTTGACTTTTAAGATTTTTGGTCAACTATCGACTTTTCAAGTCAAGGATTATGAAAATATGATCATTGAAGTCATTTTATCAAGTTTAGTCAATAAAATCAAGGTTACTTGCAAAAAGGGCAAAGATGGAGAATTTGAAATTTTTAGTAAGTCCCTAAAAAATATGTCCAAGTACCCAACTTTCCAAGGCCATAACTTATGATCCAGACCCCCATTTTCTTTGCTCCAACGATCAGACCAACTTTCATGTAACCAAGTGCTTGAAATTTGAAATTCCATCTGATACATAATGGAAGATCCATCTGAGTTCATCTATAACATGATCATGGTGAAGTTGTTATAGAGGTTCAATGCTTCAGTTTGAAGGACCTTGCGCGCCAGCTTTGCCTCCAACCATTGAAACCCTCTAAATACAAAGTAAAATCTGATAAATTTCAATAGAAATTTGAGTTTGAATCTCAATGTTTGGAGATTCAAAAACTCCAGGATCCAAAGTTTTGCATCATTCTTAATCCACTTCCACAAGCTTCATAAGCAAGATCAAGCAAGAATTGAAGCAAGAGAGATCCATTTTTGCACAACATTGAAGATATTTTTCCAGATTTTTCTTCTCTTCAATTCTCTCTCAATTCTCATCAATTCTCTTAGATCCTTGGTTGTCTAAAGTCCTACCAATATAGGCAAGAAAATTGAGTTGCTTTGAGGCCAAATCGAAGCGACTCACTTGACACACCTCAAAGTTCAACTCCACGTATCTCTCTATATATTTGGAGTTAGGTTAAATTAAGGTGATATTCGTGATCTATGTCATTTTTAATTTAAGATCATGTCCTCCTTTTTAATTTATGATATGGTGATGAATGAACCTGTCCGGCCAGGGTCATCGGAGAAGATGACCGACGTTTGGCTTTGGCGATGAACTGGAAGTGTTCATAGCCATTCATTTGATTTAAAGCGTTTTAATCTGAAGCGCTTATTATGATTACCAAATGTGTGGAATGTTGACTAGCGCGCACCATGGAACACGCGCTCTTCACCACTTGATATGCCACCTCAATTAATGAGCGAGATCAAGTGGGCCACGTTTTTTTGATTATCTGATTTTTATTTTTATTCCTTTGTTTTTCATTAATTCATATTAATTTTAATATTGATGCAAAAAATATGAGAGTTTCACTAAAAATATTTAAATAAAATCCTCTTTCATTTTCTGAATTAAAATTCTATTTTGGATCATTATTAATATTTTTCATGATTTAATTGATTTTCTGAATATTTTTAATTGTTTAAAAATACTTTTAAGTTTCCAAAAATAATGAAAAATTTTCTCCAAGGTCCTTTGACCTTGTTTGACCTATGATAAATCTCATGTCCATTTCTTTGGTGTTTTGATGAGGTTTTAGGAAATCGATCAACCATATTTAATTTAATGCATTATTTTTAATATTTTTAATTGATTAATTGCCAAATTAATTGTGTAGAGCTATTTTAATTGACTTTGTGAGTTTGACTTGTGTTGTTGGGCCTTGGTCAAAGTCGATTTGACTTTGTTAGGTTAAGATCATTAGATTTAAGGGATTGATGGAATGTACATTCCATCTCCCAAAATGAATGAATGTTCTTAACTTGGTAAAAGTCCTCCTTTGTCCAATTTGTGTTTGGTTCATTCCCTCTTCCTTTTCATCTCATTCCCCTTCTTTATGCATTCATGTAATGGACCTATGATATCTTAATATCCTAAGGCTAGTTGATTGCAAAATCAACATAACTATGGATGAGTTTAGGCCCCCCATTTTGCATATTATTTTTGTGTGTGGTATGTTTCATGAGCATAGTTCATCATACTATGTCTCTAACATGCATTAACACCAAAATTCTATTTCCGGGCCTCAAATAGTTATGACTTCTACATAAGTCCAATTACGATTGCTTAACATAGCGCTAAATTTTGACACAAAAGGCATAGCATTCTAGTTAGTGAGATTGTAAGTCTCCCCTCTTTCATGGTATTGTATGGAAACATGGCTTTTTTTCCTTCCTTTGGAAGATGTCTTGGTTCAAGGATCCATGCTTGTGATAAGTGGGTTGAGTGTTCTCCAAAGAATGACTTAAAAGCAAAAGCATTACTAGTTTCTAACTCATTAACAACTAACATTTAATTCCAAGTCATTTATTTTTAATGCAATTTAATTTTCGAGCATTATTCATTTGCCATTATTCATACCATTTAAATTGTTTATGTTAATGTCATTTTCACTTTGCCCACTTGGACCATATTTTGTGATATATTTTGTTTGTGTATATTGGGTTTGTTTGTATGGTCTTTGACCATTAATGTACATATTAAGAACAAAAACCCTAAAAAATCTCTTATGTGGACTGTTGGTTTGATCTGAGACAATTGTACTTAGAATTTAGGCAACACTCCCTATGCAAAGGACTTCGCCAATGCCAATTTCCATGTAACCAAGTTCTTGAAATTTGAAACTCCATTTGATACATCATTGAAGATCCATCTGAGTTCATCTGCAACATGATCATGGTGAAGTTGTTATATAAATAGAGGTTCAATGCTTCAGTTTGAAGGACCTTGTGGGCCAGCTTTGCCTCCAACAATTGAAACCCTCTAAATTCAAAGTAAAACCTGATAAATTTCAATTGAAATTTGAGTTTGAATCTCAATGTTTGGAGATTCAAAAAATCCAGGATCCAAAGCTTTGCATCACACTTAATCCACTTCCACAAGCTTCATAAGCAAGATCAAGCAAGAATTGAAGCAAGAGAGATCCATTTCTGCATAGCATTGAATGTATTTTTCCAGATTTTTCTTCTCTTCGATTCTCTGTCAATTCTCATCAATTCTCTTGGATCCTTGTTGTCTAAAGTCCTACCAATGTAGGCAAGAAGATTGAGTTGCTTTGAGGTCAAATCGAAGCAACTCAGTTGAAACACCTCAAAATTCAACTCCACGTATCTCTCTATATATTTGAAGTTAGGTTAAATTGAGGTGATATTCGTGATCTACGCCATTTTTTATTTAAGATCATGTCCTCCTTTTTCATTTATGATATGGTGATGAATGAACTAGTCTGGCCAGGGTCATCGGAGAAGATGACCGACCTTTGGCTCCGGCGATGAGCTAGAAGTGTTCAGAGCCATTGATTTGATTTAAAGCGTTTTAATCTGAAGCGCTCATTGTGATTACAAAATGTGTGGAATATTGACTAGCGCGCACCATGGAACACGCGCTCTTCACCAATGATATGTCACCTCAATTAATGAGGGAGATCAAGTGGTCCACGTTTTTTTTATTATCTGATTTCTATTTTTATTTCTTTGTTTTACATTAATTCATATTAATTTTAATATTGATCAAAAAATTATGAGAGTTTCACTAAAAAAATTTAAATAAAATCCTCTTTCATTTTCTGAATTAAAATTATTTTTTGGATCATTATTAATATTTTTCATGATTTAAATGATTTGGTAAATATTTTTAATTGTTTAAAAATACTTTTAAGTTTCCAAAAATTCTGAAATTTTTTCTCCAAGTTCCTTTGACCTTGTTTGACCTATGATAAATCTCATGTCCATTTCTTTGGTGTTTTGATGAGGTTTTAGGGAATTGATCAACCATATTTAATTTAATGCATTATTTTTAATATTTTTAATTGATTAATTGCCAAATTAATTGTATAGAGTCATTTTAATTGACCTTATGAGTTTGACTTGTGTTATTGGACCTTGGTCAAGGTTGATTTGACTTTGTTAGGTTAAGATCATTAGATTTAAGGGATTGATGAAATGTACATTTCATCTCCCAAAATGAATGAATGATTTTAACTTGGTAAAAGTCCTCATTTGTCCAATTTATGTTTGGTTCATTCCCCCTTCCTTTTCATATCATTCCCCTTCTTTATGTATTCATGTAATGAACCTATGATATCTGAATATCCTAAGGCTACTTGATTGCAAAATCAACATAAGTATGGATGAGTTTAGGCCCCCCACTTTGCATATTATTTTTGTGTGTGGTATGTTTCATGAGCATATTTCATCATACTATGTCTCTAACATGCATTAACACCAAAATTTTATTTCCCGACCTCAAATAGTTGTGACTTCTACATGAGTCCAATTACGATTGTTTAACATAGCGCTAAATTTTGACACAAAAGGCATATCATTCTAGTGAGTGAGATTGTAAGTCTCCCCTCTTTCATGGTATTGTGTGGAAACTTGACCTTTTTTCCTTCCTTTGGAAGATGTCTTGGTTCAAGGATCCATGCTTGTGATAAGTGGGTTGAGTGTTCTCCAAAGAATGACTTAAACAAAAAAAAAAGCAAAGCAAAAGCAATACTAACTTCTAACTCATTAACAAGTAACATTTAATTACAAGTCATTTATTTTTAATGCAATTTAATTTTCGAGCTTTATTCATTTGCCATTATTCATACCATTCAAATTGTTTATGTTAATGTCATTTTCACTTTGTCCACTTGGACCATATTTTGTGATATATTTTGTTTGTGTATATTGTGTTTGTTTGTATGGTCTTTGATCATTAATGTACATAATAAGAACAAAAACCCTGAAAAATATCTTGTGTGGACTGTTGATTTGATCTGAGACAATTGGACTTAGAAATTAGCCAACACTCCCTATGCAAAGGACTTGGCCAATGCCAACTTTCATGTAACCAAGTGCTTGAAATTTGAAACTCTATCTGATACATCATTGAAGATCCATCTGAGTTCATCTACAACATGATCATGGTAAAGCTGTTATATAAATAGAGGTCCAATGCTTTAGTCTGAAGGATCTTGCGCGCCAACTTTGCAACCAACCATTGAAACCCTCTCAATCCAAAGGAAAACCTGCTAAATTTCAATTGAATTTTGAGTTTGAATGTCAATGTTTGGAGATTCAAAAACTCCAGGATCCAAAGCTTTGCATCACTCTTAATCCACTTCCACGAGCTTCATAAGCAAGATCAAGCAAGAATTGAAACAAGAGAGATCCATTTCTGCACAGCATTGAAGGTATTTTTCCAGATTTTTCTTCTCTTCGATTCTCTCTCAATTATCATCAATTGTCTTAGATCCTTGGTTGTCTAAAGTCCAACCAAGGTAGGCAAGAAGATTGAGTTGCTTTGAGGTCAAATCGAAGCAACTCAGTTGAAACACCTCAAAATTCAACTCCACGTATCTCTATATATATTTGGAGTTAGGTTAAATTTAGGTGATATTCAGGATCTATGCCATTTTTTCTTTAAGATCATGTCCTCCTTTTTCATTTATGATATGGTGATGAATGAACCAGTCCGACCAGGGTCATCGGAGAAGATGACCGACCTTTGGCTCCGGCGATGAGTTAGAAGTGTTCAGAGCCATTGATTTGATTTAAAGTGTTTTAATCTGAAGCGCTCATTGTGATTACCAAACGTGTGGAATGTTGACTAGCGCGCAGCATGGAACACGCACTCTTCACCACCTGATCTGCCACCTCAATTAATGAGGGAGATCAAAAGGTCCATGTTTTTTTAATTATCTGATTTCTATTTTTATTCCTTTGTTTTTCATTAATTCATATTAATTTTAATATTGATCCAAAAAATACTAGAGTTTCACTAAAAAATTTTAAATAAAATCCTCTTTCATTTTCTGAATTAAAATTATTTTTTGGATCATTATTAATATTTTTCATTATTTAATTGATTTTGTGAATACTTTTAATTGTTTAAAAATACTTTTAAGTTTCCAAAAATTCTGAAAAAATTTCTCCAAGTTCCTTTGACCTTGTTTGACCTATGATAAATCTCATGTCCATTTCTTTGGTATTTTGATGAGGTTTTAGGAAATTGACCAACCATATTTAATTTAATGCATTATTTTCAATATTTTTAATTGATTAATTGCTAAATTAGTTGTGTAGAGCCATTTTAATTGACTTTGTGAGTTTGACTTGTGTTGTTAGGCCTTGGTCAAGGTTGATTTGACTTTGTTAGGTTAAGCTCATCGGATTTAAGGGATTGATGGAATGTACATTCCATCTCCCAAAATGAATGAATGATCTTAACTTGGTAAAAGTCCTCCTTTGTCCAATTTATGTTTGGTTCATTTCCCCCTTCCTTTTCATCTCATTCTCCTTCTTTATGCATTCATGTAATGGACCTATGATATCTTAATATCCTAAGGCTAGTGGATTGCAAAATCAACATAAGTATGTTTCATGAGCATAGTTCATCATACTATGTCTCTAACATGCATTAACACCAAAATTCTATTTCCCGGTCTCAAATAGTTGTGACTTCTACATGAGTCCAATTACGATTGCTTAACATAGCGCTAAATTTTGACACAAAAGGCATATCATTCTAGTTAGTGAGATTGTAAGTCTCCCCTCTTTCATGGTATTGTGTGGAAACTTGACCTTTTTTCCTTTCTTTGGAAGATGTCTTGGTTCAAGGATCCATGCTTGTGATAAGTGGGTTGAGTGTTCTCCAAAGAATGACTTAAACAAAACAAAAGAGCAAAGCAAAAGCAATACTAACTTCTAACTCATTAACAACTAACATTTAATTCCAAGTCATTTATTTTTAATGCAATTTAATTTTCGAGCTTTATTCATTTTCCATTATTCATACCATTCAAATTGTTTATGTTAATGTCATTTTCACTTTGTCCACTTGGACCATATTTTGTGATACATTTTGTTTGTGTATATTGTGTTTGTTTGTATGGTTTTTGACCATTAATGTACATAATAAGAACAAAAACCCTAAAAAATATCTTGTGTGGACTGTTGGTTTGATCTGAGATAATTCGACTTAGAATTTAGGCAAGACTCCCTATGCAAAGGACTTGGCTAATGCCAACTTTCATGTAACTAAGTGCTTGAAATTTGAAACTCCATATGATACATCATTGAAGATCCATATGAGTTCGTCTGCAACATGATCATGGTGAAGCTGTTATATGGAACCTGTGATTTGTGTCATCCTTTGAAGTCGTCTACTACATGGGCAAAAATTGTAGATGATCATGGAGTTGCTAAGCTTGGATGTGGTTATCTTTATTTGATGCCTTGCTCTTCAACTTGTTGTTTGTATATTGATTGTTGTCTGATTCTAAAGTCCAAGTGAAATTTGGGTTTCTATATGACACTCTTGTCTATTGGATTACAACCCATTGGTTAGATCTTGTCAACTCTCAACTTTTAAATTTGTGCTTAGGATTAGTCTCTTCATCTCCTCCCTACTTCTTTAATTTCAAAATCTCTCCCTCCTTTTAAAATCTTCTTTGCTTGTGTTTGTTGATTTCTAAACTTTAACCATTTTTGCAAACTAGAAACTTTGGCCTTATGCCATTGCATTTTCAAACTCATTTTCTTAATCAAAGTTATAAATGAACTTAATTATACTTGACTTAAAATTTCAAAGGCCAAAAAGAACTAACACCCATTCAAACCATTTTAGGCCTTTGGTGCCTTTGTTCAACTTAAATTTTTGTTAAAATCAATGCACTCACTTTGAAATTGATACCACGAACTACGAGGTTTTGATCCCTCATTTTTATGTTGGTACGTTAGCACAATTCCGAAGGTCTTGTCAAACACAAAAATATAATTAATGAATTCTTTTCTCATCCCTCCATTCTATTTGTTTGTAAACATCATTTGTACAAAAACACATATGCACAAAAAAAAGGGCTCCCTAGGAGTACCTATGACACTTTGGGTCCTAACATCTTCCCTCTGTGTAACCAACCCCCTTACTTGTAATCTCTGGCATTTTATTAGTTTTGATTTGAAAACTTCTTATTCTTGGGTTTTGTTCATACTTTTCCCTTTTCCCTTGGAAACAATAAAAGCGCGATGGCGACTTTTGTTTTATTGACGTCTATCTTATCCATAGCTTGATGATCATCAATTTACCGCTACATCCCCCTCCTTCTTCTTAGAGAAACTACCTCCATACTTCTTATTCGTAGATGCTTCTTCTTTAGACAAACGGCCCTCTCGGATACCTTCTTCTAAACGCATCCCCATGTTCACCATTTCAGTGAAGTCATTGGGAGTACTGGCAATCATACGCTCGTAATAGAATGAACTCAGAGTTTTCAGAAAGATCTTCGTCATTTCCTTCTCTTCCAATGGGGGACTGATTTGAGCAGCAAGCTCTCTCCACCTTTGCGCGTACTCTTTAAATGTATCCTTATCCTTCTGAAACATTGATTACAATTGATCATGATCGAGAGCCATATATATTTTGTACTTGTATTTCTTGACGAATGCCTCGCCTAAGTCGTTGAAAGTACAAACACTAGCACTATCTAAAACCATATACCAACGGAGCGCGACACTGATCAAACTATCTTGAAAATAATGGATGAGAAATTGATCATTATCTGTCTAGATCAACATCTTGCGGGCGTACATCACAAGATGGCTCAAAGGACAAGTATTATCTTTATACTTCTCAATATCTGGTACCTTGAATTTAACAGAATATTTTACGTTGGGCAATAAGCAAAGTTCAACAACACTTTTCCCAAACAGATCTTTACCCCCAAGGTCTTCAATTCTTTTTTCAGCTCTTGAAATTGGTCATTCATTTCATCCATTTTCTCGTACATATCAGGGCCCTCAAATGGCTCAGAATGATAAATTATTTCCTCAACACGAGGCAAAGCATGCACAACATGAGGGGGCGTGGACATGACCGGGCGAGATGCCGACATAGGAGCAACAGTAGGAGCATAACCTTTAGGCATAAAATTCGGAGGCATTCCCCACGGGAATTCGGCAGGAATAGCTTGTGCAGGCTGGTTAGCAGGAAACACAGACATTGGTGTTGAAACGATCTCTGAGATGACATTCCTTTCAGGAGTTGCTGGAGTTGGAGTCGGTTGACTCTGAGCAGCAATGAGTGACTCCATAAGAGCGGTGAGTCTAGAAAATTCTTCCTTGAGCTCTCGGTTACCTTGTTCCATCTGATCCATTCTTCATTGACAATAGCACAAGTATTATATTGATGAGTCAACTTGTTTGATACAAAGATGAAGAACAATGAGACATCTAACCGAAGGGCTAGAAGGCAAGAAACCTGCTATGCAAATGATGCATGAAATTCAATGTTTTTATTTTATTATTTAAAGGAACAAATAAGGTTTTACTTGCAAATATTTCAATAATAATATTCAATAATAACAGTTGGAATTCGATCATAAAATCTCTTTTTTCATAAAATTTTGGCAGGATTACACTGAGTATAATTTCAGAAACCAAAAATAAAAATACAAGAGAAAAGGAAAGTATCATCCTAAGGATCCCTAGCAACTGCATTAGCTGAACTAGCCAAGAAAGTGTACTTCCTTCGGATGTGTCTGATCTCTGACTCATAAGTGGTCTTCATCTGAGCTTTCTCGATGACGAGCTAATCGATAATCTTCTTCCAAGCACCGGAAGGCTGAGGAATACTAGAGGAAAATAAATCCTCTGGCTCTCTCGCTCTCTTCACTGCACACTCTTCAAGAATCTCGATGAGTGCATCCCTGTCTTTCAACTCAAGCTGCAACTCCACTTGCTTTCGATGCAAAGCATGAGATCGTTCTTCCCAAAGGTCCCTCTCTTACTTCATCTTAGTTAGTGCGATTTCCAACTCTTCTACATCTTAGTTAGTGAGAGTTGATGGCTCAGCCACAATTATAAACATAGGTCTTTCGCAGGCGTACGCCATCTTAAGCTCCAAAGCTCTCTTCTTCACCCAACTAGTGTAAGCTTCCAAAGCTACACCATTGCGCGGTTCAAGCTCGGGTATTCCATTCCTATGAACACTATGCCAATCATGCATCATCATACTCTTCAAATTTTGGGGATCTTTACCCTCTTGATAGAACAGACCTTCTAACTAAACGTTATTAGGTTTATCCTTCAAGGGGAACCCAAGCAGACGACGAGCCAAAGCAGGGTTGTAGTTGATTCCTCTTTGTGTACCAATGAGAGGCACATTATAGAATTCACCACAACTATCAATAATCTCCAAGCCATCAAATGTTGAATCATACCAAGTAATATCATCATTAGTGAGAGGCATAAGTCTTCGAGACCACCGTAGACATTGCTTGTTCTCCAAGAAGACTGGTGTCTGAGGCAAGTGCGAAATAAACTACTTATACAAAAGAGGAACACAGCACACAATGGTTCCACCACCCTTAGAATTCCTTAGATATAGAGAGAAATATGTGTCACCCAACAAAGTCGGAATAGGATTCCCAGTCAAGAATATTTTAATGGCGTTAACATCAACAAAGTTGTCAATGTTAGGGAACAATGCTAAACCATAGATGAACAAGATAAAGATGGCTTCAAAAGCGTCCTTACTACCAACTTGAGCAAAAGCAGTAGCTCTCCCAATCAGAAACTCATAAGTAAGACCTCTAATCCCTCATTTCTTCGTCATATTAGCATCAATCTCAAACTTCTTCAGATGAAGAGCATCAACTATGACTTGAGATTTCGAAATCTCCTCTAATCCATTGAAAGGTACCTTGTCAGATACAGGTATACCCAAGATGTAGGCATACTCTTCCAACGTAGGCACAAGCTGATAATGAGGAAAAGTGAAGCATTGATAGAGAGGGTCATAAAACTGAACCAAGACACTCAAGACTCCTTCAACCACATCAGCAGACAACACAGAAAAAAGCTTTCCATGACATCCTTTGAAATCCAAGGGATCAACTACAAAGGATGCTAGCTTCCTTAACTCTTTCAAATATGGACATCTAAAATTGTACTTCTTAGTGTTCCTTCGTCCATAATCCATGGTCTGAAAATATTTGCAAATACGACCTTAGTTCCTTTTTATTTTCTGTGATGAATGCTATGATGCACATGTATGTATGAATGCAACAATCACATACAAGGTATCACACACAAGGAAAACACAAACAAAGTTTAAGGTATGGATCAAGTCATCATCAAGATCAATCATCAATTTTGATGGATTATAGTTTTCACCTTATCAACACCCAAGTTCCATTGATATTGATGATACTGATCGGATCAACCAAGAATCAAAGGGTTTGTGGCAGATGAGCATGGAGTCGGGTTAAGAACTATCCCAAAGGAGTGTACTAAGGATAAAAAACCTAAAGATTATGTTCTAAAAATTTCCCAGAGTCGTGATCTCATCTATCGGATACTATAGGTTTGGATGACTGACTCATCAATCATAGTATTCTCAAGAGAAACTCGTCTGACTGTAGTATCGCGTAACAATTGTTATCAAGTCTACACTTGAATAGTATCTGCCCTACGTCCTAAATAGGCCAAGTTGGGTTAAATGTTCTATGATCCTTAGCTTCTCGGACTCCAAATCAGAGAAAGTAATGCATATCCACGACTTACTCGTGTGACATCAGTAACTCCAAAGGGGTCTCCACAGAGTGGGGGATCTCATGTCAACTCTTTCAAGCATAACTCCTTAAAAGCCAACATGACTATACAACCCCGATATCTTAGATTATAGTCAAGTTCGGGTTAGAACTTATCTCACCACACAGAGATCACCAAGCATAACAAACAGAAAGTATCACACATACAATATATACAAACATCAAACATCAATAATCAACAAATATAATACACATAAAAAGTAGGCTAAACCCACTGAGGACTCATTCCCAGCAGAGTCTCCATTTTCTTTATGTAGCGGTAAATTCATGACCACTGAGCTATTGGTTAGCTCAACGTCAATAAAACCAGAGTCGCCACCGCGCTTTTATTATTTCCAAAGGAAAAGGGAAAAAGAACGAACACAACCCAAATATAAGAAATTTTCAAATCAAAACTAATAAAATGTCAGAGATTACATGTAAGGGGGTTGGTTACACATAGGGAAGATATTAGCTCCCAAAGTGTCCTAGGTACTCCTGGGGAGCCCATTTTGTGTGCAAGTGTTTTAGTTGAAAAAGATGTTTGCTAAAAAAGTAGAATGAGGGGATGAGAAAAGAACTCATTATTTATATTTTGTGTTTGACAAGACCTTCGGTCTTATACCTACATACCAATATAAAAATTAGGGATTAAGACCCCGTAGTTCGTGGTAAAAATTTCAAAGATGGATGGATTAATTTTAACAAAATCTTAAAGATCTTTTGTTATCAATGGGAGAATACTCAACCAAACATCCACCGATAATGAGGGCTTTACAACATTTAAGAGGGAGGGCTCCAACTTGGATTCAATCAACAAGTATGCCACTAACCCCTAATAAATGGAAAGACTTTCAATCAATATATCATGAAATAGGAGAATTATATCTCAATCAAAGATAACTCAAATCTAAATGCTCTCTTTTGAAAAGTTTAAAAGAAAAAGGCATAAAATGGCCAAAATGATTAGATGAGGTTGTTAGTTCTTTTTTGTCTTTTTGAAAATAAAGTCAATATGATTAAGTTTATTTACAAGTTTGATTTAAGAAAATATTTTGAAAATCAATGGCATAAGACCAAGGTTTCTACTCATTAAAACAAGTCTAAGTTGAAAAACACAAACAAAGAACTTTTTGAAAATGAGGGAGAGATTTTGAAATTAAAGAAGGAGAAGGAGATGAACGGACTGTCCTAGACAAGATTTAATAGTTTAGAGTTGAAAAGATCTAACCAATGGGAAGCATCCACAAGACAAAAGTGTCAGATAGAAACCCATTTCCTTTGGATTGACAAGCAAGAAACAAAGCATAATCGTCCAAGCAATTAATATAAAGACCAATGGCATCAAATAAAGATAACCAAACATCAAAGCAATCACTCCAAAGCAAGCAATCTTCAATGTCCTTTAAATGTATCAAATGAAATATCCCTTGAAACATACTCAAAGAGAAACCATCAGATAGTAATAATAAGATCAAAATAACAACTCAAACATAGAGAAAGAATGTAATAGCTAAACCAAATGGGAAGTTGCTCTAGCTTGTATCAGATGAATGGCATTGGCCAATAAAGGTCTCAAATAAAGGCATTGTCCAAGTTCTCATAGCTCAGAGATGTTGCCTACTCTAGCTTCATAGTCCAAATCAAGTCATAGACAAAGGTACAATAGTCCACCAATGTATTTTTTAGGGTTTTTGTTTTTATTATGTGTTTTAAAGTCCTAAGACCTCAAACAAAACAAAATTACAAGCACAAATATATCACAAGCACAAAATATGGCTCAAGTGAGCAAAGTGAAAATTACTGAAACATAAACAAATTGCATGAATGTAAATGATAATGAATGATAAAGTGCAGGAATTTAAATTACATTAAAGTAAATGGTACTAAAATAAAGTCAATACAAAGAAATGTTAGTGAATGTTAGTGGGAGAATAAAATTGTTTAAGTCATTTTTTGGAGAACACTCAACCATCCACTCATAAGCATGAAGATATGAACCTAGACTTCATTCATGAGAAGGGCTCCAACTTGGATAAATCAACAAGTATGCCACTAGCTGTCACAAATGGAAAAGAGGTAAAATCTTCACACAATACCATGAGGAATGGAAGACTTACAATCTCACTTACAAAAATGCTAATGCTTTTGGGACAAATTTAGCGCTATGTTAAGCAATCGTAATTGGACTTATGTAGAAGTCACAACCATCTGAGGTCGGACAATAATAATATTGGTGTTAATGCATGCTAGAGACAAGGTATAAAGACCAAGCTCCTAAAGCATACCGCACACAAAAATAAAGGGGGTTTGACCTATCTCAATCAAGCTCATGTTGATTCATTTGACACAGGGTCCTCGATGAATCAACTAGCATTTTAATCTATTGAGAAATCATTGGCCAATTGAATTAATATCAAACTCAATTCAAAATTATTGTTAATTCAGAACTGGGAAGACGAAATTATTTGTGAAATTTTGGTGAAAGTCCCATAATTTTTGGATTAAAATTGAAATTATAGTGAATTAAATGAGAAAATGCTATTTACAAAATTAATTGGAAAATAGAATTAATCATAAAAAACAAGGGCCATCAGATCTCCCTCATTAATTGAGGCGGCAGATCTGATGGCTAAGCGCGTATCATCCACCATGGTCATCAGTCAAGGCGCGCGTACAAGTGGTATTTCAAATGGATGGACCGGATTAGAACGTCGCCACATGATCACATGGTTTGGACTGCGCCAAAACACCACCGGAGCCCTAGCTCCGGTCATCTTCTCTGGCCACTTCACCGGACAGGTCCAGATAAAAATGTCACTAAAATAAATGGATCATACATCAAATTGAAGAGAAAATCACGAGGATTGCAAATATGACCTCCAAAGTTTCCAACTCTCACTCTATAATGAGGAATGTGGAGTTGAAAATTGAGGTATGCAACTGAGTTGCTTCGATTCAACCTCAAAGAAACTCAATATTAATACCTACATTGGTAGAACTTCAGCCAACCACAAATCAAGCAAAAATCTTAAGAAATAAGAGAGAATCGAAGAGTTGAAATTCTGGAAAATTCACCTTCGAGTTGCAGTTTTGAAGCTCGATCTTGATTCAATTCCACTTGGTCTTGCTTCCGTTTGCTTGTAAAAGATGATTAGGATCAAAATGGATGTGAATCCTTGGAGTTCTAGTTTAGAAATAGAAGTTGAACTAGAAACTCGATTTCAATGAAATCTTCAATGTATTATTTCAAGTATGTCTATGGGATTGCTGGGCAGAGCTTGGGCAAGGGTCCTCCTTCATTCTGAGGCAATACATCTTATTATATAGGCCATGGAAAATGATTTCTACCCCTTTTGAATTTTGGCCAAAAATAGTAATTCAATGTGCATGGGTGCATGGGCAATTGTTTAGGCCCAAATGATCATTGCAAATAGTTCAAATTCGTGCACAAATGTTGTTGAGATCATAACATGAGGCAATGCAAAGTAGTGTAACATTTGAGTTCAAAAGTTGTCAAATTGGGCCATGCAAAGAAGCTATGCGCAAGTCCCTCAAATCTTGTCCAAATGGAATGATCTTCGACTCTTTGGAAAGATAGCATTATGGGGAACAACTTTGATGTTAGGACCTTTTAAATTTGAAACTTGGATCATGATGAATTCTGGCCTTGAATGGGAGCAATCAAACATACTTGAAAATTTTCTAACTTAAAAGTCAAATGACCCCTTTTTCCACCTTGAATAACTTTTGCTATGAGCTTCAAATGAATTTGGTTCCTTCTTAAAAGTTGTAGCTCTTTAAATCATATTAAATTTTCTCACAAATATGACACCATTTGAAGATAGCATGACAGAGGTATGGATTTTAGAATTGAGGAAAAATGCTTGTTCAATGATGAGGACCAAAATGGACCTGTAATGTTTCCTCATGGAACATGCACTTGCAAGTGGAATTTGACCTTTATCAAAGAATAAAAGTTGGAGAATAGATATTTAAATTAATCATGAAACTTAGATAATCTTCATATCATAAAAATTGAGCAAGTTATGATCCTTGGAAGTTGACCTCTATCTAGGGCACAAACAAAATGACTTATAATTTTTCACCATAAAAAATGACTTTCCAAGCAAAATTAGATCTTCATGCAAACCTGAAAATTGTTGGAATGTCATAAAGAGTAAAGCTTATCTTGGAATAATTTTCATATGATAAAAATTGTAGGAGAGAGGGTCTAGGGAACCCTAGATTTGACCAGTTGACTTTTCTGGTCAACCTCCTTGAACCAACTTGCAAACTTGAAGTTATCTTGCTCTTTGGGGCTCATGGAGGATCATATATGCTTATTATGAAGTACAATGAAGTATCCAATGATATCTTTGACCAATTTGTTGAAGAAACTTGTTTAGGAAGGCACACAAGATACCAAGATGAATTAAGGCTTACTTGATAAACAAGCTTCAAACTCTTGATGAATTCCTGATCAAAATGACAAATAAAGAACATGGGGATCCATATATGATGCTTATAACCAACGTGGATATTTTCTTGCTTGATCCTTTTCACTGAGGGTCTCAAATCCTAGTTTTGAGCTTGATGAGGCACATGTGGACATACACACTACCTACAAAAGAAACAAAGCTACACTAGACATATTTTTGGTATTTTTGGTTAGTAAGCAAGGAAAATTAAAATATGATACAATCAAATAAGCTTGGTGATCTCTCCCAGTGCAAACCCAATGAATGAAAGGTGAGGAGGATACAAAGGTGTGATCTCAATGTCAATGCCAAGTTAATGAGATGGTATGAGGGATCTTAGGGATCAAAATTGGGGTCTTACAGTTCCACTAGATGAAACTAGTAAATGAGGTTTTTAAGCTAATGCAGGGTGAGTTTGATATGAGTCTCATGGGGGAGTTGAATTACTTTCTTGGTCTTAAAATCAAGCAACTCAACGAAGGGAGATTCGCGAGTCAAAGAAAATATTACAATGAATTACTAAAGAAATTTGGTATGGAAGATGAAAAATAAATTGACACTTCAATGCCCACTAATGGAAATTTGGAAAAGAATGAAAATGGTAAGGATGTTGATGTCAAGAAGTATAGATGTATGATTGGTTCTCTTCTATATCTTAGTGCATTTAGACCGAACATTATATTTAGCGTGTGTATGTGCTCTCGTTATCAATCGACTCCTAAGGAATTACATTTAAAACCCGTAAAAATTCATTATTAGATATCTTCATGGTAATTCTTAGTATGGGTTTTGGTATTCCAAGGGAAGAGATTGTAATTTGGTTGGTTATACCGATTACGATTTTTCCAGTTGCAAATTAAATAGGAAGAGTACTAGTGGAACTTGCCACATATTTTCAAACTCCTTAGTAAGTTAGCATAGCCAGAAATGGATTTTCGTTGCGTTGTCCACTGCCAAGTCAGAACACATAGTAGCCAGTAGGTGTTGTGCTCAAATTTTGTGGCACAAACAACAACTACTTGATTTTGATACTAAACTACAATATATTTCTATTATGTGCGACAACACTAATGCTATTAATCTAACCAAAAATATGGTGTTAAACTCTCGCACTAAGCATATTGAGATCCGTCACCACATCCTACGTGACCATGTTGAGAAAGGAGACGTCGTTTTTGAGCCTGTTGATAGCAAAAATCAACTTGCGAATATCTTTACAAAACCTTTTGCAACCAAACTATTTTTCAACATTCAAAGGGAATTAGGGATACTTGATATCTCAAATTTTACCGAAATATGATTCGTTTCATGCACTTTATATACTTTAGCTCTAACTTTCCTTATAAGTTCAATCATAAATGAGTGCATTCTTCATCAATTCATAAGTGAGGTAATATTGTTTCATTTTTGCTCTTTGTAAGTAAGCATTTACTTTTGCATGTTGTTTATGTTCCAAATGATTGATATTCTTGATGTATGAAAAGCATATAAATGTTCACTTCCAAAAACTTATATTGATGTATGTCGATTTATATGCTTATAGTGACTTTATGCTATTTTTCCTTCATTATTGAAATGTGTTCTTAGTGCATAGGCTTGTTATCTATTCCCGCATGAAATATGTTTAACATGTTATAATGTTAGAAAAATTATTGTTGTATGTCATTGTCATGATAACAACACTGTTTTTGGTTTGAGTGGTGGTAAATCTATATATCGCCTTGCTAGAGCACATGCGTGTGCAGTATTTCGGGAGCACCAAAGGCACGTGTCACGTAATCGTGTCGCTTTTGTAGAAACTAAAGAGTTTTTTATTATATTATATCCTTCATCTTTCATGTTTATTATATATTTTATTTTGCATAAGTTGTGGCAACCATGTTATATTGTATCTTTCAATGCTTGTATTTATGTTTAAGCATTCTTTTTCAAACGCCTTTGTGTGGTATATTGGTTTATGTGTGATATAAGATAGTTCTCATGGATTGCTTTGTCTCTTTTTAATGTTTTCAAAGGGGGAAAAGAATCTGCAAGATGGAGTTGGGATGCATACATTGAGAGGGAGCCTTCATGAAGACACGAAACACGTCGTCTCAAGTTTTGTCATCGTCAAAAAGGGGGAGTATGTGAGTGAAACTTTATGTTAGATGTATTTTGAATGACGTCAAAACAAGGATACTTTAGCGTTTATGTAAATTGAATGGTATCCTCTGATTCTTAATGCGCATCTTAGCATTAGGAAGAATAAAAACATTTCAAAATAAGTTGGAAAAGGCTTCAGGCATCAAAAACAAGTTTTATGGGCAAATAACTTATGTGTCGACACATACATGTTTCAGGTCGACACATAGAAGAAATTTTTTTCTCTGTGTCGACACATCCATTTTTTAGGTCGGCACATGTATTGAATTCTTAAAGCATGTAGCTTATGTTTGATGTGTTGTCTCTACAGGTCGGCGCATGCTTTGAATATGTCGACTCATGACTTGCATAGGTCAGCTCATGCAACTAAATTTTCCGAAAATTCATAATTTGTTTTCAAATGTTTTGCATTCCTTTTGCCTCCAAACATGCATGTATATGAAATACTTCATACATTCATCATTTCTAGTAAGGTTCTAGATTAAACCTACACGAAATCGGGATTTCAAAGCATTATCATCATCTTCAACCTCATTTTATACATACACAAAAAAAACTACACATATTTATTCTTTGTTTGGGTGCCATCTAGAATTAAGGTTGATAACGTCCAATTTAGGTTGATTAAATTGTAAATTGGGTTGAGATTTTTGAGGGTTTAAAAAAAGAAAACCAAGGTGTAGTTTTTCTTCAAGATCGTTTAGGGATTTGAAGGTTTTGAACAAGATTACACAATTTGGACCCGACCGAGTGAAGGCTTAGAAGAACGGGTGGTTCTTGCATAGGAGTACCGTGGAACAATGGATCATATTAATCTTGGGTTACAACAATTCGTGGTTTAAATTCGATCGAGTGAAATCTTTAAAGAGCAAGGGGTTTCTTGCAAAGAAGTAGTGTGAGGCGGTGAATCAAATTGGCATTGTTGGGTTACTTGATCAAGGGAAGAGAATGTGTCAGAATCAACATCAAACTTAGGGTTTATATGGTTGAATTTCTATATCTCTCTTGTATACATACTTTTGCAAAGTAAGGTTAATTTCATTATCTCAATTCGAGTTCGAATTGAGGAAAGGTGTACCCATAACGAGGCCGATTGGGGAAATGTCTGAATAAATACTTGTGTACTCTCTTTCCCTCTCTATCTCTTTTATTTTCCGTTTACAAATTTTTGAATTCATCGATCGTGCAATCAATTTATTTTTTGGATAATATTTTTTATTATATTTTGAAAGAGGTCTTGTTGAGTTGATCACAATCCTTTACATTGTGATTGGATTTCAATATCAACAAAACCATATAAATTTCCAAACAATATCGATTGCACACAAGGTGTTCAATAATTTGTCTCAATGGATTTTTTTTTATCATTGGAAATAGACTATCCTTGTAGCTTTGCATTCAATTGGTTGTGATTAGTTGCGTTTGATTAATTTGTGATTCATTATCATACCGTGATTACAATTATGCATATCTGAGGTTTTTGATAGCGGGTTAGGTTAGACGAATCAATGCAGGTCACTTTTGCTTGCTACAAACTTTTCAAAACAATCTTTGTGTTACATTTTTTGCAAAATATCCTTTTTGGTCCTTTAACTTTACCTCGGGGTCCATTTTAGTCCCTCAATTTTAAAATTAAGCAACCAAAGTGGACCCTGAGATAAAGTTAAAGGACCAAAAAGAGTATTTTTCCTTAAAAAAATTAGCTAGTGATCTCTTCACCCCCCCCCCCCCCCCTTCTAGATCGAAGTCTATTATCTAACAATTTTGATGATGACTCGGGTGTTCAGTGGAATCATGTTGGTTGATCATTTTCTTGATCGTGTTGATCTCTTGTGGTTTATTTCCAATTGTCTAAGATGATATTGATCATCCTTAAGATATCTCAAGTCTCATCGGAGAGAAGATTCAAGATTCCAATGAAGCTCTAAAGTTAAAGATAATGTAACAAGGATATTGAAGATTCAAAGTTGTGAAATAAATGAAGTATAAAAGCTCTCCTGATCAGTCACACGCTTAGCATAGTGTATGAGTGGCTAGAATATTATAAAAATGTTAGATTAACTCATAAGTTACTACTGAAACTCTCACAAAACTCGCAAAAAAAAAATTGAGGACCCTCTCTCTTTGAAAAAGTCACAAGAAAATGTTTTTTTTTCATATAGCTAATTGATTACAAGTCTAAATAATCAATTATGAGTGGAAGTTACTCTAAATAATTGATTATCCAATTGGTCTAGTTGATTATCTCAATTGTAATGTTTCATAATCAATTATTAGGGTTGATACCCGATTGGTAACGACATATCTTGAAAATTTTCCTTTTTAACAGTGTATAATTGATTATACTTATGGCATAATCGATTATAAGCATTACAAAAAGTAATGGATTATTTTCCTTATTGAGTTGCATTTTCTCTTATATAATGAGGGTGCCTTCTCACGATTTTACACACAATAATTTGATTTTGAATCATATTTCTCCCAGTTTAACCTTTGTTTCTTTTACTATTTCTTTCAATAAAAGTTGTCATATAGTTCCTTTGTGAGTGAAATATTTTTGGGAGATTTTAGTTATACTCGTATTCAACTATTTTATCAAGAATGTGAATCTCTTGAAGTCTTTCTTGATTGGTTGTTGAGGTTCTCCTTACGAAATCTTAGTTTGTATTCTGAGATTAGTCGGTCAAAATCTCATTCATGGTTCATGAGCTTAGCCTATGAAAAGCTCCACTTGATTTGAGGGATCAACCTATGGAAATCTCTCAGTCAATTGTAATAAGGTTTATGGGCATAACGTAGGAAAAGCTCAAAAGATTTTATTAGTCGAACTCTCAAGAGGTTTATTTCTTGAGGAGAGGATTAGTCCAAGAGATCGATCGAACCTCTATAAATCCTTGTGCAATCTCTCTCAATTATTTCTCTATTTACTTTCAATCTTTTACTTTTCTTTATGTTTCCTTCCTTCTATTTTCCACTGCTATCTCTATTTTTAACTATACTAAGACAAATTTTAATTTTTAGTAATTAATCTTTAACTAATAGTGAATTTTGAATACTATAATTCTCCCATTTATATTTGGAGTCACTTGTTCAATATACTGGATTTGGTTTCTTGGACCAATGGGTGATTATTCCTCCACTCTTACAATCGTGGAGCTATTAACTTCCTATATTCTTTAGGAGAATATGACTTTCCCTTTTATATGAGCTTCCCTACCATTAGTTCTAAATGACATGTCAATCCTCATATTTCATGATTGGGCAATATGTGATTTTACCGAAACTCAATAGAGAGTGAGTGATACGACTAACGAGCAACTATGACACTAAAAGGCCCACTTTGGGTGATGTGTGGTATTATCTGTCCATAGTAATCTTTGTAATACCTCTTCTAGATCCTTTACAATTATACCAGTACAAAGGTACATCAGAATTTTGAGACAAATAGAAAAACTATGAAAGTCACTTTCTGCAAATGGGAGAAAACAAGATTACTTATCAAAATGCCATTGAAATTTCGTTGGTATTGTCATGAAAGTTGGAAATCAAAATTTGGTACTGTAGTATAATGAGTCTATGATAACTTTAAAACTAGAATCACTCATGATTTAAAAAACATATATGGAGTGAACATAGTTAAGTATGCTAATAGAGTTTTTAGGCTTGAGGAATTGGAGGAACTTTTTCAATTTTTGCAAATAAAATAAGTACTTTCATGATAGCGTATGTTCCTAAGGGAATACATAAACTCACATGGAATCTTTTGATCGTTTCAACGACTAGATAATAAGTTATTTAAAACCTTTGTTGTATAAATAGAAGCTGATGACATGAAGGTAAACAAAGTGATGATCGATGGAGGTGCAAAAATAAAGACTCCAAAATATCGAGAAAGACTTAGCTTTTCACAACATGATCATTACTGACTCTATTGAAAAGACGTCAAATTCCAAGGGCGTTATCGCTTTAAAATGAATGTTAGATCAATAATCTGTTAAAATGTTCGTCGTAGTACCTTCAAAGGCCAACTATAACTTACTTTTATGACATGGATGGGTTCACCGTGTAGGTGTAATTCCTTCCACCATTCACCAAATGTTGATAATTAAGGATGCAATGAATTTAAAATAGAGATTGCCTTCAATATAGAAAATATATGAATCTTAAATTATGAGAAATGTTATGAGATATTGGTTCCTATATGATATAGACTTTTGAGTAGAGGAAGAATGTTGTAATATATATGGGAAGAGTTTCAAGATCACCTTAAAACCCACACCATTGAAGAAAATTTTGACCATATCCAAAAGTTGGCCATCGACTAATTTATAAATGATTATTGTAAGCTATACTTTTTGAATTTTTTGAATTTTTTTGCTAACATATCTAAAACAAAAGTGCATATAACCTTTGAGGCCAAAAGTAAACTAAGCATGGAAGAATTCTTCTTGCCACCCTTTAATTAAGTCCGACACCCTTCAATTTTTCAATATTTCTAAAATATTCTTGCTAATATTTACATTAAAATTTTATTTTTCTTTCATAATTTTTGCTTTTTCAAACCTATTAAAATAATTTTTTTGATAATTAATTTGAAATTTTCGGCACTCAGTTTTTCGCATTCATATCGGAAATTTGGAAAAATCCGATAAAAAATTCTGATTTACAATATCGAAAATTCTCAAAATTTCCGTGGACAAACAACAAGTATAGGAAATTTTCAAATTTATGGAATACCGGAAAATTTGAGTATATTTGAAATTTACGGTAATAGAGTAGAAATTTCAAAAAATACTTTATTTATGCGGTCCGGAGTCGGCAGGATCATCTATAGATTCGTGTAGTGATTGTACGCAATTCTTCATCACAAACAAAGTATGTCTTGCTATGTAATAAGTTTAAATTAAATATTTTCTCGCCCTTATATAATATTGATAGTATTCTTTTTCTATGATGTAAATGACATATATTTGAGTCTCGATCTGAAGTATTAGTTTGGACACAAAATATTGGCAAACAACGGGGTATTATAGTTATGATTGTTTGTTCTGATACTGCAAATGGCCAACGAGGTAGGAAAGATAAATTGATTTTGAATTGTGAGAGAGGAGATAATTATAAAAGGAAGAATACACCTAAAAGCAATAAATCCTCAGAGGGCACTTAAGTATCATGATCTTTCACACCGGGAGCATGGTGAGGGCTCGCAACGGAGTCAAACTATAAAGAGATCATGCATGAAACCAAAAGGAAGTCAACCTTCAAGTCTGTCATGTCAAAGTCAACCTTCAAGTCTGCCAGGTCAAAGTCAACATTCAAGTCTGTCAGGTCAAAGTCAACTGGCAACTGCATCTTCGAGGCATCTTTACTTGTCTCAATTTACTATTTTCTTGCATCCATACATTGATGACATTGTTTATGTGGGTGACGATGAGAATTGTGGTTTTTTGGGCTATTGCAGCTTTATTTGGATGGGGCAAAGAGTCATAGTCGTTGGCTCAGGCGCAGTTAGATACTTAAGTTCATCAACACCCTAAATTGTTTTCCAATTTGTTATATGACACGGTCTCTGAAGTTAGAAATGCCTTAAAAGTAGAACACTTGGATGTGCAAGGTCGAGAAAAATGGTGACGATTCCTAATATGGGTTACCTTATTGTTAGTAGATACAATGTCGTATTTGTCTCCTTGTCAAAGAGACTTAACATTACATTTTTCCCTCTTACACTGGCTCCATCTATGTATACAAGCAGACATAAAATCATTGTTGTTTGTTTTTTCAATGACAAATATTAGGTTCAGGTAAAATTGAAATTTAATAGTCCATTGCCACCCATCACTGGCCGCTGGAGACAGAACTGTACTGAAGATGCAAAAGTATGGGAATCAGTATATGTAGGAGGGATTAGGCACTAGGAAGATGAAGTTAGGAAAGCATCCTAATTAGTGTTGAAATCTTGTACGTAGAACAATTTTATGGTAAATATGCATGTATTATATATGATGACTTTTCAATCGAACCATTTATGTAGGCCGTTGCACCAAAAAAATTGAAATTTCATGTTTTTGAGAATTTTGGGAGTATACCGAAAATTTGGCATAATTTAAAATTTCCAGTATACGGGAAATTCAAAAAATTTGGGACTTTTAACCATTTTATGCAAAAGTCATGATCTTCGGTAGATCTCTTTTGAAAATTTTAAAATTTTCAGTACATGCCTTCTGAAAATTTGAAATTTTCGGTACCTGTCTTACAACAGCGGTAAAAACATGTAAATTTACAAAATTTTCGATATAAAACTGGAAATTTCAAAAAATGTAACTAACTCAACAACTGGGTAAAAGGAGTCATTATCCAGCTCATTGGACAATTACCAAAAAATATTAAAATAACGCACACAGGGCAGAAAACGCCATCAAGAAAGAACCAAAAAACTTCACCAAACCACAAAATAATTCCTCAGAGTCCCTTAAGGAGACTAACTCCTAGTTTTCTTAACTAGCATTTGTTTCCGCATCTTCTTCACTGACATCCTTCTCCATATTTTTACTTGCATCATTCACTACATAGTGTCCTACCGCATGGGGAGTAGACGCATCAACCACTTTTGGGTTCATCATTTTGATGAGATCATCCACTTTGTTCTTCCTTGCAGTAGTGGTGAGAATCACATCCTAAAGTGTCTTGGAGACCTACATTAGTTATTGTAAAATACTGCATCTAGCAGTACCAGACATGGGGGAACCTCAGGCATGTTTCCTTCTGTAGTTAGATATACGATATCAAAATGTTTAATTTCGGGGAGCATAATCCCTAGGACATGACTCCCATCAAATAATATGTAACTAAAGTTTAAATAACTAGAACTAACACTGGAAACATCCTTAGCACTCAATATGCCAGACTTTTGCTTAATCAGGACACCAAAAATAAGAGGAGGAAAAGTTATAGGTAACTTCATAGAAAATGATTTTGTTTGTTTTAGAACCTACTCAAAAACATACTCTCCAAAATCAAAACCTTCCCTAGTGCCTATTTAATATACCAATATAGAAAGGGGAGGGGTGATACCTAATATGGGTTATCTTATTGCTAGTAGGTGCACTGTCGTATTTGTCTCTTTGTCAAAGAGACTTAACATTACCTTTTTCCCTCTTACATTTGCTTCATCTATGTATACAAGCAGACATAAAATCATTGTTGTTTGTTTTGTCAATGACAATCATTGGGTTCAGGTAAAATTGAAATCTAATAGTCCATTGCCACCTGTCACTGGCCGTTGGAGACAAAACTGTACTGAAGATGCAAAAGCATGGGAATCAGTATATGCAGAAGGGATTAGGCACTAGGAAGATGAAATTAGGAAATCATCCTAAATAGTGTTGTAATCTTGTACGTAGAACAATTTTTATGGTAAATATATATGTATTATATGTGATGACTTTTTAATCGAACCATTTATGCAGGCCGTTGCAAAAAAAAATTGAAATTTCATGTATTTGAGAATTCTGGGAGTATACCGAAAATTTGGCATATTTTGAAATTTCAAGTATACTGGTATTTCAAAATTTTCGGAACTTTTAACCATTTTATACAAAAGTCATGATTTCCGATATAACTCTTCCGAAAAATTTTGGTACATGCCTTCTGAAAATTTGAAATTTTCGATACCTATCTTACAATAGCGGTAAAAGCATGTAAATTCACAAAATTTTCTATACAAAGCTGGAAATTTCAAAATTTCCAAAATTTTTACAAGGATATAATCATTTTGTTCTTAATGAGGATTGTCAGATTTAATTGGAGAATCTCAAGTTAAATGCTCTCAGCATGGCCTTAAAAAAAAAATGAAAGCGTCACGATAGAGATTTAAAACCCATACGAAATTGTTGCAATTAATCATCACAATAAAAATTACCGAATATCAAACTCAAAAACTGCAAATGATAATGACTCTATTTTTTTCACTAATTTGAACAAAATATTTTGATTAGGATTGAATTGGAAATCGTAAAATCATAATAACATGATCTGTTTTCTGAAATTATATGAAGAAAAATGTCAAGAATGTGCCTAACTAGGTGTTTCCTTTGAACTTTTTAACTAACATACTATTGAACTAATTATCATCTATTGCTACTGATTTTCAAGGATGTTTAATCCTAATCTCTTAACAATTAAACTTTTACCCTTAAACTAATCCCTAATATCTTAACTAATTAAATTATAATACTAAGCTAAGTGTAAACAAAAATATACTAGTTTCAAGATTTCACCCTAATCTCCATGAAGAAAATACACTACTATATAACTCAAAACAGTTTCTAAGTAAACTCTCGAATCAAAATGAAAATCATGAAATATTTACTTGGTTATCAAATGAAAAAAGACAGTGCGAACAAATATTAAATAAAAAAATAGAATAATAATAATAATAATGCAAATGTTACTTTAAGTGAAATTATCAATTCATGATAAATGATAAATGAAAGAGTTAAATTTTTTTTAAAATTTACACATAAAGGTAGGTGATGAGATGATTCAATGTAAATGTTCCTCGTTGAACAATGCCTCCTCAAATTCTAGTAAGGTGTATATTTTTTTGTTAGTAAAGATTTTTTTTTATGTAAAGGAGGTTTCTCCTCATTTCATTTTAACAATATTTTTGAATAGAAACCTCTACATTGTTGTTCTAGTCTTTTTTCACGAGAATTGTTATAGTATTGAAATACTGAAAAGTCCTTCTAAGAGTAAAGTTGTAACTGGTGTTATGCTTAATCTAATTTATTCAAGAGTGTGATTCTCTTGTGAATTATCTTTATAAATGATTTAAAGGTTGTAAGCTAACCCTGAAAAAAGCTTTAATGAGATTCTTGAGTTAAGTCTGTGTAAAAGCTCAATTTATTTGTTGTTGAAGGTTCATGGGCTGGTCTTGTAAAAGCTCAAGTCTAATTTTAATGAAACTTTAAAGAGAAAAATCTTAGGGACAAAAGTATACTAAATAGTTTGACCGAACCTATATAAATATATGGTGCATTCTCTAACTCTTTACTTTACATTACTTATTTACTTTCCATTATGTATCTCTTTTCATCTCCATATTCTTTATATCTTACTTATTTCATCTAACATAAACATTTTCAAAGAATAAGAGTTTTTATAAATTAAATCTCAAATTTTGATTATTAGAATTCACCCCGTCTTGTGTTTGGAGTCACTTGATCAACACCTATATTACAAGAGGTATGACCATTTAAATTTTTATAGTTTAAACCATCTTAGTTTAAAGGAGATGGTGTTAGGCATGCCTATAATCACATTGTTTAATAGAACTTGCACAACATGCATGGTAGAAAAGAATCATATATCAAATATCACTAACTGAAATTAGGTTATACGAATGGCAAGATGTCAGAAACAATGTTGTAACAATGTGTATAATAAGATTAATGTCCAACAGAAAATAAAGAATAAGAAAAATGACACATGAAATTATTAACTTAGCTCATTGTAAAGTCACCTACGTCTGGAGGGCATTAACCTAAGAAAGAAAAATTACTCTTAATAGTCAAAAGTAAAAAATTGGTCTTAGTTGAACTCTCAATGTTCAATATCTTTTTTCCTAGTACTACCCGAGGCTCCCCCTAAATACGAGACCCCTTTCATTTTCTCTTAAACACTCTTTTAAGTGTTTGGACACTTACAATAGCTTATGAATGATGGAATGAATTACAACTCAAAATTACTTTATTCCTTAACATATGAATATGGCTAGCGAATAAAGTTTCAATAACATAAAACAAAAAACAATACAGAAGATTCAATATAACTAAACACACCTTGCTTATTTCTCCATGTATGATTCTTTACATGGAAAGATCATCCTTATATAACAACTGAATATAGCTGGAAGGCCTATTAGGGTTTGTATTTTTTTCGTGCAGCAGAAGCAAATCCATAAGCACAAGAAGTAATTCTTTATTAAGTTGATTTATAATCTTTGGTTTGATAAATCTAAAATATATTAGATTTGTTATTTTTAATTCTTGGAGAATATCCTTTGGGAAAACTTTCCATATTCCAAAAATCACATAAACTAATAAAACAAGATTGAATAAAAATGGAAATAAATCTTTAAGATGCACGAGCTTTACTCAGTCAACCTGACTTTTGGACGAGGCAAAATGTCTCAGAATATGTGGAAAATCTTGCTCCAGGTGTTACCTCCTAGTTTGAGTTCATAGAGACATAATGTCATGACATCTTGTTGCACATGTTGTTTATTAAAATAACCCTAATCAGATATAACAAAATTTAGCCCATTTGACCAATCTTTTGGCAAATACAAACATGCAATAGGTTACCATAATGTTATGGACATTAGTCATGACATGAATAAAAAAACTTATCATAAATCAGCAAAAAAACAATCATAACATGTAGACAAAACTTAAAAATTGCATATTTTTTAGGATATGGAGTTTGCATTGTTTAGCAATGTCTTGCATAATGTCACCATCACTAATTAAACTATTAAACCAGTATCCCCCTTATTGTCTCAAAATGGGCAAGGGTTAACAAGATAAGAGTCATCCAAACATTAAAGAGCCCAGGATGGGCCCACATCATAGTAGAAAAACCAAAAAAAATGTAACTAACCCAACAATTGGGTAAAATGAGTCATTATCCAGCCCATAGGGCAATTACCAAAAAAATATAAAAATACCTCACACAGGGTAGACAACACCATTAGGAAAGAACCAAAAAACTTCACCAAAACCATAAAATCATTCTGCAGAGTCCCTTGAGGAGACTAACTCATACTATTTTTAACTAGCATTGGTTTCCACATCTTCTTCACTGACAACCTTCTCCATATTTTTACTTGCATCATTCACTACATATTATCCTACCGCATGGGGAGTAGACGCCTCAACCACCTTTGGATTCATCATTTTGATGAGATCGTCCACTTTGTTCTTCCTTGCAGTAGTGGTGAGAATCACATCCTGAAGTGTCTTGGAGACCTACATTAGTTATTGCAAAACATGACATCTACCAGTACCAGACATGGGGGGAACCTCATGCAGGTTTCCTTATGTAGTTAGATATATGATATCAAAATGTTGACTTTTGGGGAGTATAATGCATGGGACATGCGTCCCATCAAACAATATGTAACTAAAGTTTAAATAGCTAGAACTAACACTAGAAACATCCTTAGCACTCAATATGTCAGGCTTTTGCTTAATCAGGACACCAAAAATTAGAGGAGGAAAAGTTATAGGTAACTTCATAGCAAATGATTTTGTTTGTTTTAGAACCTACTCAAAAACATACTCTTCAAAATCAAAACCTGCCCTAGCACCTATTTAATATATCAATATAGAAAGGGGAGGGGTATTACCTGAACTATGATTAGTATGAGCCCAGATAGAGACTCCAATATTATTCAGTGTCACATACTTCATACTTAGACAAGCATTAAGGAGAAAACATTTTCTTGGCCAATATTTATACACACTTTTAGTGATTTCTCTAGTGGGGTATTCGTTACCAATAGAGATATTGACTAAATCCAAGATAAATCATACAAGTCGAGTCGCCACCGCACTTCTATTTATCCAAAGGAATGGTTAGAAAGCGGACAAAAACCTAAAAGTTTTATCGAATCAAAAACTAGTAAAAATGTCAGAGATCTGGGTAAGGGGGTTGGTTATGCAATGGGAAGGTGTTAGTCACCCAAAGCATCCTAGGTACTCCTAGGGAGCCCTTTTCACATTTGTTGCAAATGTTGTTATTTTTTGTGAAAATTTATTTGTGCAAACATGACTGAAGGGATGAGAAAAACGTGTATATTTATCTAATGTACTACTTACTAAAAGAAGGGTCAAAAGAAAATGACTCGCACGGATGTCGCATCCACTGCATACGTATCTCATCTGAATCTGAGAATAGAGTCTTCGTAGCTCGGCTACCTATGGGTTAAAGAGGAGTGTGCTCACTAAGACATCGCGTCTTATGCCTACGTATCTCATCTGGGATGAAAATCAGAGCAAAACGTAGTTCGACCAACTACGGGGTAAGGGTTGTGTTTTAGGGTGAACGATGTTACTACGCAATCTACCAGATGCTCGACCTTTGGAGACTTACTCGCCTGTAGTAGAAGGAGATAACGTGTTCTTAGGAGAAGAAAAATCAATGAGTTTGGGGTGTTTAGGGATGCTCATGCAAAAAGGCATTCCTAGATGAAGGAACCGCGCAACCTTAATTGTCATGCCACGAGAGGCTATACGAAATCTAAGAAATCGGTAACATGCTGGAAAAGTAAAGGGATCGAGAGATCTACCGTACGGATAAATATCCGAAGTAACAACAATTAGATAAATAAGAAACCCAAAGACTCTTCCAAGCTAAACACCATAAAAGAAAGCGAGTCAGTACAGGTAATCGGAATAGACCTCCAGGTGGTACCCCACAAATAAAGTGGAACACCAGGCAAGTCATCTCTACCAGAGTCATATGAGCCCTCACAAAACAAAACTCAACAAACAGGTTAGAGAAACAAGATAGGGTAATCAAGAGTTGCCCCTAAATTAAAATGTAACCACAATAATCATGCCATTAAAATTCACAAAAAGCTCACAAAAAGCAACCAAGGGTAGGAGGCCTAAACCTCTTGTCAAACACATGCATCAAAAGGGTATCAAATTCACCCATAATACCTCATACATTCAGAGCATTCAAATTAAAAGCATAAAGTAATGGGAATAAGGAAAACCTGATTGGAGAGATGGAATGAAATTTAATGGCACAGTTGGGTTTGCAAAGCACTCTTAGGGTTTATATGAGAGGGAATTGGTTCTTTGCCGGTGAGTTCCCTTCAGTCTCTGGAGGTTACTCTGAACTCTGTTAGCTCTTCTCTCACTATCTTTTTCCCTGCCAGGGTAATAGGAATAGAAATGACCTTTTGTTTCACTGAAACTCTGAATTTATAACCTGATTTTTGTGGACATGTGGGCTCAAATGAGAGAGGTCCAAGTCCAAAAAATTTCTGTTATATTTTATTTTTATTTTTATTTTTCGTTTTTCGTTTTTTTTTTAAACATGTGGGCTTCGCGTAGCGAGCATGTCAGTTCAAGAAATTCCTCTGAGCGTAGGTGATTCTGGTGGCTTTTCTTGGGACTCGCTAGGTGACCCATTCTGCTCGCCTAGCGAGCATGACAGCTCATGAACAAGCTTTTGCTCCTTCAAGATTAACGTTTTGACTGACGAATAGACCCCATTTGAACCTGTTGGAAGTATCTCAAGCCATTCCCTTGTGTTGACTGATCATCTAAATAGAACCCACAAAGTGTTTTGGATGATACTCAAGCTTCAAACAAAAGATGTTCGTGACACATTTTTGTGCTTTTGGTTAGTAAACAAAAGTAAGAGAAACAATGATGTGTAATTCAAGCATGCTTGGTGATCTCAAACCAATCACAAGGAGTCTCATCCAAAGGCAAAGGGAACCAAGATGCTAAAGATCCTTGAGGCAATGCAAATGCAATGTTATGATGCCATGAGGGATCTTAGGGTCAAAATTGGGGTCTTATAGATGCCCCTATTTAAGGTCATTCTAGCCGGAGAAGTGAAGGTTAAAATCTTCGTCTCGACGGGGTAGAATGGGCTTAAATAATAACAAAGAGACGAAATTTGGTCCCTAAGTGACCTCATGATGCAAATGTAGGTATGAAAAATGGTAACACTCTGTGGAGATATGTGTCCACAAAAGCAAAGAAATCAGAAGCCACTGATAATCCATATAAGCAATTCACTCCATGGGATCAAGACCCTGGGGACTCTCCTGGGGATAGAAAATGGATAAAAATGCGCGAGCAGGTCACGACTCAAAGCGTGGGGAACAGAATTCCTAAGGGAAAAGATCCAATGGAAAGACTCGAGCTGACTCGAAGATGCATGTATTGGGGAATATGCCAATACAGTAAAAAACTATCCACAGCGGATACTTCGGATAAAATCCGGATGAAAACAATCCACTAAGGGTCTTCGCTGGGGATGTCCACAAGGACACTCCTGGGGAAGCAGCGGGATGAGGTATTACCGTTTACTGGGTAATAAGCTCAAGGAGACATATGATCTGAACGCCAGGTATGAGGGTGAGAGATACAACATGCTCAGGAAGAGATGAATATCCAAGACCGGCATAAGGGTGAGAGATATCAAAACTTCAAAACGTCTGACTCCACAGGGGACAAAAAGTCATAATAGGGAGCAGAGAGGAAGGAACACCAGGGATACCGGTTACTGGGCATATAATAGGTGACCAACCAAGGCGTGAATTGGGGAATATTCCCAAAACATTCATCATCCAAAAGAGGGCTAAAAGCAAACTCGATTACAGAATGGATATTCGACTCCACAAAGGGGATATAAATCTTACTCAACTGGGGAAGAACAAAAGGCTTCAGACCCGAGAGTGCATGACATATACTATCTATTACCGTCAGAACGTAGATAATATACTCGCATGGACGATTATCCACAACCGGTTACTGGGTTAATAAAGGATAAATCGACCGAAAAGAAAAGGCATCGGGATACCGAAACTAGGTATATAATGATGACCAATTCAGGGAAGAAACAATCGTTACCAACAACAACAAGGTAGACGAGAGATGACCCACTGGGGATAAATTGCGTAATCAGGGCAATTATCCAAGCAGATAAGGGGATATCATCACCGAATATTGGATGAAGATAACTGTCACCAATTAAAGATGAGCAAAAATAGTTACTCTGCAAAAAGGGAAGAAATAGGGTTTACAACTACCGGTATGAGGGTAGAGAACCACATACTCCGCCGGGGATAATAATTACTAAGTATTGAGCAATTATTCATTTACCACGGGGAAACAGGAAAAGAGTCCCAAGAGACCGATCTATGATTAAACTAGATAGGCACACCAAATCAAGACTTGTCCCGGTGAGGATATAACTCAATGGGGAAAACCATCCCAGTATATGTGTTGGGAAGGAACAAAAACAATCAACATCCACGAGGATATAACCCGGTGGGGAATATGGAAGAAAGGATAGACGCTTTCTGCCTATGGAGCTGACTCTATATGGAGAGATCAGACACACACGTCTGCTTGGGGAAGTATATCACCAAATAGTAGGAGATAGCAAACAACGATATATGGCAAAGAATGCAACATGAATATCTGAATGTTATAATTATGCATGTATATGCATGGTTTATGTATGATGTATGCTGACAAACAGACATATCTAATACAACTAGGTCCAGGAATCAACCACCCGGTACTACATCTCAAGAGAGAAAGCCAAGTTCACCAGAGAGTATCCAATCTGCTAGGAATCAGAGATACCAGGAAGCAGAGAACTCTGCAGGGGATGAATCATCAATCATTCCAGCTGGGGACGAGAGTTATCACAGACAAGGTCCACCACACCAACAACTCTACTGGGGAATCTATCCGAGGAGATAAAGGATTTATCGGGATCAACCACCAAATACCGCTCTTGCCCAAAGAGATCCAAGCTGCTGAGGAAGAAAGATTGCTACTCTGCTGAAGGGAAGAGAGGTGACTCTCAACAAGCAATCCACTTGGTAGGATAAACCATAAGGGGTTCCAGAGGGAGGAGATACAGTCATGCCAGGAATATGGACAAAAATCTTACCCTGTTGGGGATCGTACAACCCTTGGGAGAGCACTGAGGATCTCCTAAGTATCCTTTCGTCATTGTGAATGTTCACTTTAATTAAAAACAAATTATAAAAAAATTGATCGTTTAAAACAATGATATTTTCTTAATCAAAACATGCAAAACATTTGTTGAATAGAAACAGATAAGAGTGCCAATAATTGGATAAAAGGCTCAAATTTATTTGATATAATGGTAGTCTGCGAATGGCAAGACTCCATAGATCTTTACAAATTTGAAATTGGTGATATATATTGGAAAAGGGCTACATTGAACATAATGACCATTTCTCCACCAATTCTGAATCCGATGTATTTGAAGCTTTGGCTGATAATGAGCAAGGATCTCTGACGGACGACAGTTGTAGAACAAAGTCTTGTCAGGATGTAGTTACTTGCCAAATCCCTAATTTTTGCCTAGATTGCCCCAGGATGAGGTACTCAATCTAGCGAGATACATATATCATTATTATATATTTTTTGTGTCTCTAACTTTTGCCTGGATCGCCCTTTCGGGTTTTCAATCCACCGAGACGCTCATTCTTGCCTAAGCCGCCCTTTCGGGTTTTCAACTTAGCGAGCTATTCAGTTTTTATTTTTTAGGCAAAGTATTTCTTGACTGCATCTGAATTCACAGGACGAGTGAAATCCTCCCTATCCATAGTTGTAAGTATCAAAGCACCGCCTGAAAAGGCTCTCTTAACAACATACGGACCCTCATAGTTCGGAGTCCACTTGCCCCTGGAATCGGGCGCGAAAGACAAAACTTTCTTGAGCACAAGGTCACCTTCACGGAACACACGAGGCTTGACCTTCTTATCAAAAGCTTTCTTCATCCTCTGCTGATATAACTGACCGTGGCACATGGCAGTCAATCTCTTTTCTTCTATCAAGTTCAGCTGGTCATAACGACTCTGAACCCATTCAGCATCAATCAACTTGGCCTCCATCAGGACTCTCATTGATGGGATCTCCACCTCTACAGGGAGTACAGCCTTCGATCTTAGCGATCATATCATCGACATATACCTCAATCTCCTTGTGCATCATATCATGAAATAAGGTAGTCATAGCTCGTTGATACGTGGCTCCGGAGTTCTTCAAACCGAAGGGCATCACTCGATAACAGAATGTTCCCCAAGGTGTGATGAATGTTGTCTTCTCCATATCCTCGGGTGCCATTTTAATCTGATTATATCCGGAAAATCCATCCATAAACGAGAATACTTTGAATTTAGTTGTATTATCTACCAACATATCAATATGTGGTAGAGGGAAATCATCTTTCGGACTAGCTTTATTCAAGTCTCTATAGTCCACACACATCCGGACTTTTCCATCTTTCTTAGGCACGGGCACAATATTGGCCACCCATTGAGGATATATAGAAGTCACCAGAAACCCCACATCAATTTGCTTCTGAACTTCCTCTTTGATCTTCACTGCCATATCAGGATGAGTTCTTTTGAGCTTCTGCTTTACAGGCATGCACTCAGGCTTTAGAGGTAGGAAATGTTGCACAATATCAGTATCTAGACCAGGCATGTCTTCATATGATCAGGCAAAGACGTCAACATATTCTCGTAGCAACTTAATCAACCCCTTCTTAACAGATTCTTCCAGAAGTGCCCTAATCTTTACCTCTCGCACACAATCTTCAGACCCCAAGTTGACTGTTTCCAGATTCTCAAGATGCGACTGAATGATCTTCTCTTCATGCTCAAGTAGCCGGGTGATCTCATCAGGAATCTCTTCAACATCATCTTCCTCTGCCTCAAATACAGGGAATTCAAAATTAGGAGATGGTGTTGGGTCATTATGTTCAATGGGTTTGATCAGCCTGCATAATGATTTTGGATATAAAAGAGATTTTAGAATTCAAACAAAGCAAATCATTATGCAGATGAAAAGATTGATTTTATTCTTATTTTTAGGGTTTTATGTGATCACCAATTTCATGCAAAAACAAAAAGGGAAAATAAATGGGAAAAACAAACATTTAGCATGAATTTATTGAATGAAAATATCATTGTATTTATGTTGCCAACAATGTTATCACTCCTCCTTTTGGCATGGGAGAAGGGTTTTTAAACAAAGTGATTATTACGTTGACTTATGGACAACTGTTGGAATATCCACAGCGACCCAATTGTTGCAGACCCCTCCAGGGATGATGAAATTGCCAGAATCCTTTGTATCTTCTTCTAAAACGGCAGCAGCCTCCTCATCTAGACCAGTGTGGATGAAACCTCCACTCTTGAATAACCCTTCCTTGTTGAAAGTACCAGAAGAAAAACATATGCCAGCCCGGGACTCGTTGTCTTCTAACTCAATCATTTTTCCTAAACCAGTGGTTGCACCACGCTCAATGGCCAACTTTGCATCTTTGTAGGAAGCAAATGAAGGAGTTCTCTTCTTAATAGGCTTAGCTATAGATAAAGCTTGGAAAGGAGTTCCAATTTCAACCTTAGCATCTATATAAGAGAAGGAAGACAAATGGCTAACCAGGAGAGCCCTTTCTCCCCCTACCACCACCAGCTTCTTGTTTTTCACAAATTTCAATTTCTGGTGTAGGGTGGATGTCACGGCGCCTGCCTTGTGAATCCATGGTCTGCCTAAGAGACAACTATACGATGGGTGAATGTCCATAACCTGGAAGGTAATCTGGAAATCACTTGGTCCGATCTTGATTGGGAGATCAACTTCCCCGATCACAGTTTTGCGAGACCCATCGAAAGCCTTCACAACTACTCCACTCTGCCTCATGGGAGGTCCTTGATATGATAGCTTTGAGAGAGTGGACTTTGGCAATACGTTCAATGATGACCCGGTGTCCACCAGCACATTGGACATGGTGTCGTCTTTGCAATTCATAGATATGTGTAAAGCCAAGTTGTGGTCTCTTCCCTCCTCAGGGAGATTAGAGTCACAAAAGCTCAGGTTGTTGCAAGCAGTAATGTTTGCAACAATGCTATCGAATTTCTCCAAAGTGACATCGTGATCTACATATGCCACATCCAACACCTTCTGCAGAGCCTCTCGGTGTGATTCTGAATTTAAGAGTAAGGTTAACACAGATATTTTGGATGGCATTTGTAGAAGTTGGTCTACAACATTGTACTCGCTCCTTTTGATGAGTCTCAGCATCTCATCACAGTCTTCTTTCACATTGCCACTCGAGCCACCAGAAGTAGGAGTTTTCAGTACGGAGGAGGGCTTAACAGCAAGTGCCGGATTCGGAGAATTCACAGCGTTCCCGATCGGGCGTCCAACAAAATCAGCATTAATTTGAGGCTTCGGCGGTGCTGAAAATACACGGCCACTACGGGTCAAACCGCTAACATCGACAATATTCACAACAGAAGAAGAGGGCAAGGACACCTCTTTCCCATTCTCTATTGCTACGGTGTTGTAGCGATAGAGAACTGTCTTTTCAGATGAGTAAGGCACAGGACCAGCAGGCTTAATGATCAGAGCGGGAGAAGCCTTCTGCTTGCTACCATTGTACTTGATGATAACAGGCTCGGGTATCCGGAACACTGGGGAGATCACATTGACCTCAGGCTCATTTTCATCAACATTCCTGTTTTGAAGGATCTCAATGACTCCTTCGTCCAGCATTTCCTGAACATCCTTGCGCACCTGGCAACAACCCAATCGGTTAACAGAGCAGACTCGGCATCTATCATGGTCATGCTCATAATGACTGTAGTCACACAACAAACGATGCATCTGGACCAGAGACTGTTGAATATGACTGACATATTTGACCTTGTATTTTCCAGGGCAACCCTGGACCATGTTGACAGATTTCCCATGCTCGGGCAATGGGTTATTCTTCACATTAGGGCCTACGTCCTCAAAACATAAAATACCACACCTCACAAGGTCTTGAACCTTGGTCTTCAAAGGGTAACAATTCTCCACGTCGTGGTCGGGAGCACCAGAATGGTAAACACAGTGTAACTCAGGCTTATACCACCACTAGGGGTTAGCAGGTATAGCCGATGGGTCTCTCGGAGTAATCAGCTTCCTTTCTATCAAAGAGGGATATAACTCTGCGTACGTCATAGGAATAGGATCGAAGGTGACCCTTTTCCTCTCGTAACTCGTGCTGGTTTGATTACTGTTTCGAGGCTGGTAGGCCTGCTGCTGCGGTCGGTGTTGTTGTTGTTGATATTGCGGATGTGGTTGCTGATTGTTACTATGTTGCTGATACTATTGATTGTCTATGAAAACAGGTGCTATATGAGCCACCTGGTGCTGGTTATTGGCGGGACGCACAGCCTTTCTTCTCACAGAGGGTCTTCTTGGTTTCTCATGGGAGATCACAGCATGTGCCTCTCCATCTTTCTTCTTTGCAAACGCCCCATAACATTTGGCAGAAGAGCCTTCTTCTCTGGTTAACCGTCCTTCACGGACCCCTTCTTCTAGACGCATCCCCATATTCACCATCTCGGTGAAGTCAGAAGGAGCGCTAGCAATCATCCGCTCATAATAAAAAGAACTTAAAGTCTTCAAAAAGATCTTAGTCATATCTTTCTCTTCTAGCGGAGGCACGATCTGTGCTGCCACCTCTCGCCACCTCTAGGCGTACTCCTTAAATGTTTCTTTATCCTTCTGGGGCATGGCTCTCAATTGATCTCTATCGGGAGCCATATCCACGTTGTACTTGTACTGCTTGACGAAGGCTTCGCCGAGATCATTGAAGGATTGGATGTTCGCGCTGTCTAAACCCATGTACCAACGCAAAGCGGCACCGGACAGACTGTCCTGAAAGTAGTGGATGAGTAGTTGGTCATTATCGGTTTGAGTCGACATCTTCCTGGCATACATGACTAGGTGGCTGAGAGGACAAGTATTTCCTTTGTACTTTTCAAAATCAGGGACCTTGAATTTCACGGGGATCTTCACATTTGGAACCAAGCAGAGTTCGGCAGCAGACTTGCTGAAAAGATCCTTCCCTCTGAGAGTTTTCAATTCTTTGCGAAGCTCAAGAAATTGATTGTTCATAGTATCCATCTTCTCATAAACATCTGGACCCTCAGACGGCTCAGAATGATAGATGGTGTCGTCTACCCTGGGCAAAGTATGCACGACAGGAGGAGGAACGGCAAGGACCGGGCTAGATGCCGGCAGAGAAGCAAAGGTAGGAACATGACCCTCAGGCATGAAATTGGGAGGCATCCCCCACGGGAACCCGGTTGGCATGGCTGTTGGAACAAAGTATGCACTGGCAGCGGGCACAGTAGAGGAGACAATCTCGGAGATAACTGTCCTCTGGGGAGGAGTTGAAGGTGTCGGAGAAGACTGGCTCTGGGCAGCCATGAGTGACTCCATTAGGGCAGTCAATCTGGCCACTTCCTCTTTCAGCTCGCGGTTCTCTTGCTCTAAGTGATCCATCAGTCTTGAAATGTTGGCTCTAGTGTAGTACCGGTGAGTCAGCTTGTCTTCAAAATAAATGAAGGACACAGAGTTAGACCACAGGGCAAGGGACCGAAAACAAAACCTGCTTATGCATATGATGAATGCAATGCTTGTGCATATGATTTATTTTTTATTTCAAAGGAACTTTAGAGTTTTATTTGCAAATTCTGGAAATATTAAGCATTTTATCACATATGGAAATATCTCATCAAATAATATCAGGGAAAAGAAGTGCAACATCGTCAATCATATACAAGAGAAAAGGAAAATAATCGTCCTATGGATCCCTAGAAACAATCATCTAAAGCTCGGGACACAGGAAGATAAGATGCGCGAAGCCTCTTCACCTCCCTCTCGTAGGCTGCCTCCATATCGGACTTCTCTTTGGTGAGTCGACCATACCTCCTCTTCCAGAACTTAGAAGACTGAGGAAGTAGATAAGTTCATACATCATCAGGGTCATCAATAACCTGATGCTCAAGAAACTCAATCAACGCATCCTTCTCCTTAATCTGCTGAAGCAACTCTTCACGTTCACGGATCCAGGCACGTGAACGTTCTTCGTCTCTCAACTCCTCTACTCCTTGATTAGGGAGGGTTGAAGGCCCAGCCATAATCATAGGTGTAGGTCTCGGATACTCGTAAGGCATGAGATACTCAGACGCCCTCTTCCTAACCCAAACAGTGTAAGGCTCCAAAGCGATGCAATTCTTAGGACCCAACTCTTTCCTTCCTTTCCTATGAATCTTGCACCAAGCGCAAACCATCATAGCTTTCAAGCCTTGGGGATCTTTACCATCCTGAAAGAATACACCCTCTAACAGAATGTTATTGGGTTTATCCTTTAAGGGGAACCCAAGCTGCCGACGTGGCGAAAACAGGGTTGTAGTTAATCCCACCACATGTACCAAGAAGGGGTACATTGAAGAATTCGCCACAAGAGTCAATAATCTGCACACCATCATACACATGGTTATACCAAGAGATATCATCATTAGTGAGAGACATAAGTCTCGTGGACCACCGTAGACATTCCTTGTTCTCCTTGATAGCGACCGTCTGAGGTAAGTGAGAAATAAACCACTTATACAACAGAGGCAAACAACACACAATGGCGCCCCCACCCTTCGCATTCCTCATATGCAAAGAGTAATAGGTATCGCCCAACAGAGTCGGAACGAGATTAAGAGTAGAGAAAATCCTAATAGCGTTCACATGCACAAACTTGTCGATGTTGGGGAATAACACTAACCCATAGATGAGAAGTAAAAATATGGCCTCAAAGGCGTCCTCACTCATGGCCTTCCCATACATAGTAGCTTGAGCAATGAGGAACTCAGAAGGGAGACCTTGAATTCCCCCTTTGGTAGTCATATGAGCACCAACCAGAGATTCATCTATGTGTAACATGTCTGCTATCTCTTGAGAAGTAGGAACCCTTTCCAAGCCACTGAATGGCAACTGATCCAGAACAGGTATACCCACAAGATAAGCATACTCCTCAAGTGTAGGCAAAAGCTGAAAATCCGGAAACGTGAAGCAGCGGTACAAAGGATCGTAAAACTGCACCAATACACTCATCAATCCTTCATCCACCTGAGTAGTCAGAAGAGGAAGAAGCTTCCCAAAACGAGCCTTGAAACCCAAAGGATCTAATACATAGGATGTCAGATTCCTTAACTCTTTCAAGTCTGGTTGTCTGAAACTGTACTTCTTTGTATTCCTTCTTTGTCTTTCCATGTCTGAATTTTTTTCAAATAAACCCCTTAAGTTCCTTGAAAATTTTCTTATTTATTGATGATATGGATGCAAATGGGTGCATGAATGCAACAATCACACTTAAGGATCAAGCAAAGCACACCAAACAAAGGTCATGGGATGGATCATGTTATCCTTAATATCAACCATCCATTTTGGTGGATTATGGTTTACACCTTATCAACATCCAAGTTCCATTGATATTAAGGATACCTGAACGGATCAACCATGAATCAAGGGTTTTTTGTAAGTCACGAGCATGGAGTTAGGTTAAGAACCACCCAAAAGGGAGTGTACTAGGGTTTAAACCTGTCAAACATGTTCTACAAGAGGTTCCCATAGTCATCATCCCATCTTTTGGATATTATCAGAGAAACGACTACTCGTATTCCAAAAATATTCTCAAGAGAGACTCTTATGAGTGTAGTATCGCATAAAAATCGTATCAAATCTTACACTTGAACGACTTTCGCACTACATCCTACGAATAGGCCAAGATGGGCTTGGTAAACTAAGGTCCTTGGCTTCTAAGGTCTATATTGGAAAAAGTAATGTCTAACCACAACTTACTTGTGTGACATTATTGATCCCAACATAACCTCCACCAAGTGAATGGACTTACAAGTCAACTTGCTAAGGAATAACTCCACACAAGTAGACAAGACTATGCCATTCTCCTATCCTAAGTGCACTCGAGTCCGGGTATAGAAATCATCTCACAAAGATCACCAAGCATACAAGGAATTAATATTCAAGCAATTCAATCATTACATACAATACAGTAATCGCAAATTGCACAAAAATATGTCACACAAAAAAAAATATACAATACAATACAACAAATATGAAAAGTAGGCAAAACCCACTAGGATCAGTCCCCAGCAGAGTCGCCACTTTTCTGTAGCGGGATATTCGTTACCATTAGAGATATTGACTAAATCCAAGGTAAATCATACAAGTCGAGTCACCACCTCACTTCTATTTATCCAAAGGAATGGTTAGAAAACGAACAAAAACCTAAAAGTTTTATCGAATCAAAAACTAGTAAAAATGTCAGAGATCTGGGTAAAGGGGGTTGGTTATGCAATGGGAAGGTGTTAGGCACCCAAAGCATCCTAGGTACTCCTAGGGAGCCCTTTTCACATTTGTTGCAAAGGTTGTTGTTTTTTGTGAAAATTTATTTGTGCAAACATGACTGAAGGGATGAGAAAAGCGTGTATGTTTATCTAATGTACTACTTACTAAAAGAAGGGTCAAAAGAAAATGACTCGCACGGATGTCGCATCCACTGCATACGTATCTCATCTGAATCTGAGAATCAGAGTCTTCGTAGCTCGGCTACCTATGGGTTAAAGAGGAGTGTGCTCGCTAAGACATCGCGTCTTATGCCTACGTATCTCATCTGGGATGAAAATCAGAGCAAAACGTAGTTCGAACAACTACGGGGTAAGGGTTGTGTTTTGGGGTGAACAACGTTACTACGCAATCTACCGGATGCTCGACCTTTGTAGATTTACTCGCCTGTAGTAGAAGGAGATAATGTGTTCTTAGGAGAAGAAAAATCAATGAGTTTGGGGTGTTTAGGGATGCTCATGCAAAAAGGCAGTCCTAGATGAAGGAACCGCGCAACCTTAATTGTCATGCCACGAGAGGCTATACGAAATCTAAGAAATCGGTAACATGCGGGAAAAGTAAAGGGATCGAGAGATCTACCGTACGGATAAAGATCCTAAGTAACAACAATTAGATAAATAAGAAACCCAAAGACTCTTCCAAGCTAAACACCATCAAAGAAAGCGAGTCAGTACAGGTAATCGGAATGGACCTCCAAGTGGTACCCCACAAATAAAGTGGAACACCAGGCAAGCCATCTCTGCCAGAGTCATATGAGTCCTCACAAAACAAAACTCAACAAACAGGTTAGAGAAACAAGATAGGGTAATCAAGAGTTGCCCCCAAATCAAAATGTAACCACATGAATCATGCCATTAAAATTCACAAAAAGCTCACAAAAAGCAACCAAGGGTAGCAGGCCTAAACCTCTTGTCAAACACATGCATCAAAAGGGTATCAAATTCACCCATAATACCTCATACATTCAGAGCATTCAAATTAAAAGTATAAAGTAATGGGAATAAGGCAAACCTGATTGGAGAGATCGAATGAAATTGAATGGCATGGTTGGGTTTGCAAAGCACTCTTAGGGTTTATATGAGAGGGAATTGGTTCTTTGCCGATGAGTTCCCTTCAGTCTCTGGAGGTTACTCTGAACTCTGTTAGCTCTTCTCTCACTATCTTTTTCCCTGCCAGGGTAATAGGAATAGAAATGACCTTTTGTTTCACTAAAACTCTGAATTTAGAACCTGATTTTTGTGGACCTGTGGGCTCAAATGAGAGAGGCCCAAGTCCAATTTTTTTTTGTTATATTTTATTTATTTATTTATTTATTATTATTATTATTATTTTTTATTTTATTTTTCGTTTTTCGTTTTTTTTAAACACGTGGGCTTCGCCTAGCGAGCATGACAGTTCAAGAAATTCCTCTGAGCGTAGGTGATTCTGGTGGCTTTTCTTGGGACTCGCTAGGTGACCCATTCTGCTCGCCTAGCGAGCATGACAGCTCATGAACAAACTTTTGCTCCTTCAAGATTAACGTTTTGACTGACGAATAGACCCCATTTGAACCTGTTGGAAGTATCTCAAGCCATTCCCTTGTGTTGACTGATCATCTAAATAGAACCCACAAAGTGTCTTGGATGATACTCAAGCTTCAAACAAAATATGTTAGTGACACATTTTTGTGCTTTTGGTTAGTAAACAAAAGTAAGAGAAACAATGATGTATAATTCAAGCATGCTTGGTGATCTCAAACCAATCACAAGGAGTCCCACCCAAAGGCAAAGGGAACCAAAATGCTAAAGATCCTTGAGGCAATGCAAATGCAATGTTATGATGTCATGAGGGATCTTAGGGTCAAAATTGGGGTCTTACAATTTCCTAGGAAATAAATTACACTGAGGGAATCCTATATGTGGTGATAAGCTTGACTCTTTCAAGGTACTCATTAATTAGAGCAAGAGAGAATCCAAAATAGTTGTCTCGATCATGGATCTTTCTGAAGTCTTTGCTTCAAGCATTATTAAATTCTTTGGGAATGTTGAAAATAAACTCTTTAAGTTTCGGATGAAAGAGTCATGGTTTTGACATTGTCTTCATAATATGAGCATCCTCTAGAATCTCAATAATTTCTCGGCATTATAAAGATTTTGTGGAAAGTTCCCTCTCAAGGGATATCCTCTTGTAATACACAATCTTTCGTTTGAGAATACTTTCTTCATAATGGAACAATATATTATCAAGGGGAGAAGCAGAAACATTTATAGGAATCTTCTTTCCAACAATTATTTTATGAGTTTTATTATGAGGGGGCACAAGAATGTCACCAATAATGTTCTCAATATCATCTTCATCATCTTCTATGATATGAGCAATTTTCCTTTTAGGGTCTGCCTTTTTCTCTCCAACTGACTTTTTAGATAGTATTCTCCTTCTTCTTGAATGTCTTCTTTGTATTGTCAGGAGTAAATGCCTTATTCGTAGGACTCTTCTTAGTCGTCAGCATAGCCTTCTTCTTTTCAGCCTTTTCTTGGATTTCTTGGGAGAATTTTTATTAGGAATATCATCCTTGCTACATCTTCAATGATAGAGGAACATTCAACATGAACTTCATTGTTCTCAGAGACAGACACTTCATCAATATCAACATTATCATCCATATTGTTACTCATAGTATTCACCACATCAATAATTTTAGGATTAATAGAGGGGGCTTTCTCATCCTTCTTTTAGGTTGGAGACTCAGTCTCCAACATGTTATACAAGTTGTTTGGCACATCCTGGGCAACATCATTGTTACTCTTGTCAAGTTCAGAGGTAACATTATCAGCTTCCTCTTGGAATTCTTCTTCCATGAGGACTACTTTATCTATATCAGGATCTTCATACTGAGACTCTTCTTCAGCTTCTTCAACCACACTCTTCTTTACTTTTGATTTGTTTTCTTCATTATCATTTTCACCATCTAGTGTTTTAGCGCTTGTTTCCAAGGATTTGTATCCTTCTTCCTGAGGAATGTCGTTACTTATGTTGATGAAATCCTCCATAATATTTTCTTATCTTACTATGGGGTCTTCATCACTTGAATCTGCATTATCAGCATCTTTGTAATTCATAATGTTATCAATAAATGTGTCCAACATTTGAACATCAACAACCGGTTTTTCTATAAGTTTTTATCCTAGTATCTTCTCAATAATGCCTTCACTGGGCCGTTTGTCATAGGCATGCGTTAATTCTAGGGTTTGATTCAGGTTTTCTGTATCAACATCTTAAGTCTTCGTTCTAGGTTTAGAATGAGAATCGTTTAAGGAATACTAATGGCCAAAGCATATTGCAACGCACATGTCTTGGAATTGATGGGCTTGATAGACAAAAATATGACCCAATAACATTCATGCCATATCACCATTATGTGCTAGAGATTCTCTATGATGCAAAGACCTGGTGCACTTCTCAATTTTTTGAATTGTGCAATATCTTGAGCCTTTATAAAGATGTCATCTAGTTGGTATTCAATTGTCACATGATCAAGAGTGATTACCTTTCCTTCCACAAGCTCTCTAATAAAGTGATGAAGAATCTCAATATGTTTTGTTTGACTGTGCTAGACCGAATTCTTTGAAATATTGATGGAACTCATGTTGTCACAGTATAATGTCATAACATCTTGCTTGTATTGTACTCCTTCAACATTTGCTTCATCCATCAGAGTTGAGTCCAACTGCTTACAACAACAATGTATTCAACTTCTGAAGTGGATAATGAGACAATTTTTATTTTTGCTAAACCATGAAATAAAATTATTTCCTAAGAAGAAGCATCCACCAGAGGAACTCTTTCTATCATCAACATTTTCTGCCCAACCAGTATCATAATATCCAACTAAGATAGAGTTGGTATCACGTGATTACAAAATTCCATAGTCACAAGTTCCATTAATATACTTGATGATCCTTTTGACTTGTGTGAGATGACTTCCTTTTATATCTGCTTGGTAAAAAGCACTTACTCCTATAGAAAAATTAATGTCAGGACAACATGTTGTGAGGTACAGAAGACTTCCAATCACACTTCTATAAATACTTTGATCCACATCTACTCCTTAATCATCTTTAGTGAGCTTTACATGAGTGACAGTTGGGGTACATGAGTGGCAGTTGGTTCGATTCCAAGCTCCTACAATTTTATATTTTATTTACAACTAAAAAGATGTCTTTATTTTTTATAGATTTTACATTGGATATTATCTCTCAGATGTTGAAGAAAATCGAGATAAAAACTCTAAAATCAATTTTTATTCCTTCATAATTATAATATTTTGTCTCATTCACTTTTTTCATCCTAGCGAACGAAAGGAACTCATTCTTCTCCAATGAACAAAGGAGTTTCCGAATACTCAAAACTACCACCCTTCTTCTCCGAGGAGAAAGTAAGCTCGAATTCTTTTCCGTTGAGTCTCTCATCGCATTTTCGGTATTCTCCTTATTATTATTGTTGTTTATGTCGTTGATGTTGTAGCCATAGGTCTTTGTCGTCGTCGTCGTTGTTGTTTTTGTTGTTGTTGCATCGCTGATGTTGTTGTCACCAATAAAAGATAAATGGCTATATAGGTTTCAAGAAAGTCGTATTGATTAAAGCATAAAACAATTATGCTTTGACATATAATGATTAATCGACAAATATAAATATGTTTATTGGTAAGGCTAAATGAATCTAGGCTGCAATATAATTGTGAAACTGCTATAACATGGTCAATTTTAATCTCTTTGTAGCAGACCACAACGCATATCAACTACCAGATTACAATGCATATTAACTAACATATAACTACCCATACTTTAATGATAAAATTACACTAAACTTCAAGTAGATGATCTTGTGTAGTTAACCAAATCTGAAACATAAAAAAGTCCATGTAACCGAACATTTGAATCCAAAAGTAAATCACGGAGGCATTACATCAATGTACACAAACACATGTTATTACAATTTCTGAGACAAACAAAGATAAAAACTTTGGAGTTTGATCACAGTGTAACTAACGTTGGTAAAAACATGATCAACTTTAAAAAAACATTATTATATATAATAAGCCACTCAAAAAGGTGGAGAAAGAAACAATAGTTATTATAAAGTTAATTACTATGCCTAGTGATTTTTTCCCTATCACCGATTGCTCAATATGTAAAAACCTATTATTCTCATGTAGTTATTCTTTTTCAACGTGCATGGGCAGAACAATGCCAAAACTGTTGTTTACCTCACTGCTATTATCTCCAATACATGTCATTTTAAACAATTCAGATGGCAGGGGTTGTAAAGAAATAAGAATATTCAATGAGAGGAAAATAACCATATTAAATACCAAGAATTGAGACATAAAATACAACAGTGTGAAATAAAACAAAGTTACTCGTTGTAACTGGCAGAGATTCAAACAAACAAATGAAAAATTATAGGATGAAGGAAAAATATTTACAGTATGTGTAGTTACAACAGTATGAACAGAAGGTAAATTGGACTTAATTGGGATTGGAAGAAACTACATATGTTAGTCGATAAATTCTACAACCTTATAAACCTAAGTATTGGACAGATCAAAGTATAAACCTAAGTATTGTTGTTGAAGGCATAACTCATGTTCCGGTATATACATAATAATTGGTTGATTACATAACTTTAATAATACCTGCAATATTTGTCAGTATTTGAATTTTCATTCGCAGGGTTTTCACATCGGTTAATACTGCAATCAGAAAGAAAAATGAACTATTTGCTTGAGTACAAATGACCAAAGCATATATTACTATACAAAATTACTGCAACTTATAGAAATAGAAATTAAAGAAATCATAATTTCCAAAGATAAATTTAATCTCAATATGTAATGAACTATATAATACTATGAGTTCTTATTCTGCTTGCAAAATGGAACATTGATGAAATTCTATTTCCAACACTCTCATTGAACCCTCGAACTCTCCTTACTTTCATCAATCTTAAAATGCAATTGCCACAATATCATGCAAGTATAAGCTACAATTTCATTATTGAAATGAAATTAAACAATGGCTCACCTGCTTACGGTTTTTTTCATCATTAAATAAGATTAGAACATTGCATGCAGGCTTGAAAGCTCCAAGAAGATAATTATATGATTTCACAAACACAACCAAATCAAGTGAATCAAGGTCATAATTGTAAGTAATTTAATCCATGTGGTTTCATTGATAAGAATACTCATTATATACAAATATGAGAGTGTCTATATTTGAAAGCTAATAATATACAATTATGATATATACCAATTATATAGATATCCTAATAATTATACTAATTATATAGATATTCTAATTTGGAAACTAATAATATACAATTATGATATATACCAATTATAGAGATATCCTAATAATTATACTGATTATAAAGATATTCTAATACTCCTCCGCAGTTGAAGCGGGAGGTGGACGGACGCTGAGGCTGTCTCTAAAGTCTTGAAAAAGTATAAGAGGAAGTCATTTGATAAAAATATCTGCGATTTGATGTTTCGAGGGGATATGGAGAACCCTAACTTGACCCCGAACGACCTTTTCATAAACGAAATGAATGTCCATCTCAATGTGTTTCGTTCGTTGATGCTGAACTGGGTTACCTGAGAGGTAGATGGCACTAACATTGTCACAGTACACCATGGTGGCTTTATGAATAGGGAATTGTAACTCAAGAAGAAGGTTTCGTAACCAGTAGGATTCAGATACCACATTGGCAACTCCAGGGTACTCTGCTTCAGCACTAGAGCGTGAGAGTGTGGGTTGTCGTTTAGACGACCAAGAAAGTAGATTGTCTCCAAGATACACGCAGTAGCCGGAAGTGGAACGTCTAGTGTCAGGACATCCTCCCTAATATGAATCTGTATAAGATAGTAATGAAGTAGTAGATGAGGGATAGAGATGTAAACTGTAGTGTTTTGTGCCCTGAATGTAGCGTAGTATCCTGCGGAGAGCATGCATGTGGGTGTCCATCAGATTATGCATAAAGAGACAGATTTATTGAACCACGTATGAGATATCAGTTCGTGTGAAGGTAAGATATTAGAGGGCACCTGGAAGACTACGTAGAGAGACGGGTCCTCATACAGGACACTATGTGTGTCACTCATCTTGGGTTTTGTATCAACTGGAGTTGGACAAGTTTTGCATGAAGACATGCCGGCTCGTGAGAGGATGTCTTCGACATATTTCTTCTGTGTGAGGAATAGACCATGTTTATGGCGAGTGAAGGAAATACCCATGAGGTAGTTGAATGTCCTAAGTCTTTCATAGCAAACTCGGAGTTGAGGAGAGAGATCATGGATTGCCGCAAAGCATCAGAGGAGGTGGTGAGGATGATATCACCTACATACAGTAAAAGGTAGGCTAGATGAGAGTTTTTCTTATAAATGAATAGAGAGTGATCACACTTGCTTTGGTAAAACCCAATCGATGAAGTATAGTCTGAAAACCTCTTATACCAAGCTCTAGGGGCTTGTTTGAGCCCATATAGTGATTTGCGGAGACAACACACATGATCCGGATGTTTGGAATCTCTGAATCCTAATGGTTGATACATGTAAACTGTTTCATTGAGTTCACCATGGAGGAATGCATTCTTGACATCTAATTGATGAATGTGCCAAGATTTAGAAAGAGCAAGACTGAGAATAGTGTGAATGATAGCCGGTTTGACAACTGGGCTAAACGTTTATCCACAATCAATGCCAACCTATTGACTTGCACCATCACTTACAAGTCAGGCTTTATGTCTATCAATGGAACCGTCAGATTTTTCTTTATGTCTAAAAATCCACATAGATATAATAACATTAACATCAGGCGGTCGTGGTGCTAAATCCCGCGTCTCATTTTTAATTAAAGCATTATATTCATCATGCATGGCCATTTTCCAATTAGGCTCCTTAAGTGCAGACATTAGATTCCTAGGGAGTGTGGATTTTGTGACATGAGTGAGTAAACTCTAGTATTTTTGGTTAGGTTTAAAAATGCCATGTTGACTCCTAGTGATGGGTTTTGTGTTGGCTTTGGCGGTAGGTTGATAGATAGGGGGAGATTATTTTGCAAGGTATGATTTGATTGCGGGGAGGGGAATGATGAGTTTAGAGTAGGGGTTGAATTTGATTGGGGTCGGTTTGAGGGAGTAGTGGGCCGTAGTGTTTGAGGGAGTGTATTTGGAAAAGGTGTGGTGTGGGCCATGTTTGGGGAGGTGTTTGGTTTTGAAGGAGGGACCGATGAATTGTTTTGGTCTTGGGTCATGATATGGTTGATGAGATAAGGGGATAAGTCATTGTTGAGAAACGTGTAGGTAGTAGATTGAGGGGTGTGCAGCTTTGTATGGGGAAAGGTGGACTCATCAAAAAAAATATGACGACAAATGATTATTTTATTTGTTGTCATACCGAGACACTTACAACCACGATGATTGGACGGATACCCAAGAAAGAAACATGGTATGGAGCGAGGTTGAAGTTTGTGGGTGGTATTTGAGGGGAATAGAGGAAAGCATAGACAACCAAAAACACGTAGATGAGAGTATGAAGGGTTTTTGTTATATAACATGTAGAGAGGTGACTGAAAATTAATTGATTTACTTGGCAAAATGTTAGAAATATAGGTGGCCATTTCTAGAGCATAATGTCAAAATGAAGGAGCTAGAGATGCATGAATTAATAAAGTTCGAATAATGTTATTAATGGACCTTATTTTTCGCTCAGCTTTACCATTTTGAGAGGAGGTGTAAGGACAAGAGTAACAAAAAGATATTCCATTAAGTTCACACATTTTTCGAAAATTGTTAGACATGTATTCACCACCATTATCACATTGAATTGTTTTGATTTCCCGTTGAAATTGTATTTTAATGTAAGCTCTTAGCTTTTGGAAAATAGGATACACTTGAGATTTTTGTGAAATAGGGAATGTCCACAAAAAATTTGAATAGTTATCCAGGAATAAAACATAATATTTGTGACTTGTTGAGCTTAAAACGGGAGATGTCCATACATCACTATGTAGAATATCAAATGGCAACAAGCTATTATTAAGGGAATTAGTGAAAGGAAATTTGATGTGTTTACCAAGAGGACATGAATTACAAAAATGTGAATGTAATTTACTGGAGTTATTACATTCGACCAATTTATTTTTGCGAAGAAAAGACAAAACATGTTCTCCCGGATGTCCTAGACGATTATGCCAAATAGATGGTGACAAAGCTGCAAAGGTGGATGAATGCTTGGCTTTATTTTTGGTCATGTGGTTGGTAATGGGGTAAAGGTCACCTTGGCTTTCACATCTCATGATAGGCATCCCCGTCTGAAAGTCCTTCACAGAAAAACCAAACGGGTCAAATTCAATTGAAACATTGTTATCTGTAGTAAATTTACAAACTGACACTAAATTTTTAATTAGATTTGGAGCGTGAAGCACATTGTTTAGGACAAGAGGTGGGTGGGGGTTATCTAGATGTGTACTACCGAGACCATAAATTGGAACATAATGACCATTTTCGACAATGATTTTATTATTTTTGCTCAATTTAAAATAAGACGAGAGATTAGCTTGCGAGGATGTCATGTGAGAGGTGGCTCCGGTGTCCATGTACCAAGAGGGGTCTGGCAGAGCAAGATTGAGGGTGTTGAAAGAACTTTCAATGTCAGTAGGGCTGGTAGTATTAACATTGAGAGCAACCTACTGAGGTTTGGGCCCAAGAATTCCACTTTGTTGGGGCTTAGGACCATTATTTGGTTTATTCCAATTTGAGGTTGGGTAAGGGCAAGGTGGGTAATTCCAAGGACCCCATTATTGCCAAGGTGGGTAATTTTGTGGTTGCCACTGTTGTCGTTGTTGCCCGCGATTTCCTCTTTCGGAGTTTCGACCGCCACGATTCTGTTTCTTTCCTCTATGACCATGATATGTCGATGGAGATAGTTGGGAGTTTGAAGCATTGGATGACGTTTTGGGTGCACGTTCGGTGGTTGGAGCTTTGGCCATGAGAGTGGCCGAAATAAAGGAGGCGTGTGATTCGCGAGCGACACGCTGGAACATGGTTGATTGCCTGAGTTCTAGACGTGATCGTGATGAGGTGAAGGTGGGGATAGGGGCGTATTGGTGTATATAGGTGACAAACCCAGCGTATACACCAGTGAGACCGGATATCATTTTAAGCACCAGTCGTGTGTTAGTGACCGGAGAGTCGACGTTGGTGAGTTGATCAGATAGAGTTTTGAGGCGGTTGCAGTCTGCTTTTGTCGATGAAAAATCTTCCAAGTTTGTGTTGCTGAATTAATTTTCTAATTGTACAACACGTGAATACTTGTTATCATGAAACATAGCAGCGATGCGCTTCCAGCATTCTTCGGCAGTGTCATCGACGACGAGGATTGATTGGAGAGTATCCTATGAGACGGTTGCGTACATCCATTTTAGTACCACCGCATCAAGCCGATTCCAGAGTTCTGAATCGTCAGCCTTAAGATATGCTGATGCTTGTATGACATGTGCATCCGTTGACGGGATGATGTGATCAAGTACGTTGTAAACACGTGCTTGCACCTTGAAGAGGGAAGGCCATGAGAGGTAGAGATTATAATCATTTTCCAATGTCACCGGGATTATGGTTTTGATGTTGTTGATAGCGAAGGCAGAGTGGAAGTTGGGTTTCGCCGCCTGATAAGGGTTGGTTTGAGAGGCTGATGAAGTTTCATCAGAAGTTTGGGAATGGGAGTTTGTTTCTGTCATGGTAAACCAGAGGATTAGCGGTGGTAAGAAGGGTTTAGGTTAGGATCGTGACAAAACTGATACCATGTAAGTAATTTAATCCCTGTCGTTTCATTGATAAGAATACTCATTATATACGAGTATGACAGTGTCTATATTTGGAAGCTAATAATATACAATTATGATGTATACCAATTATAGAGATATCCTAATAATTATACTAATTATAGAGATATTCTAATAATAATTGATAAAAACCAAATACATGCTCCTGAAAAAAGAATATCATTGTATCAATGATTGTTGAATGTTACAGAAGAGTAAATAAAATGAGGCTAGGTTGTTATACCAGTGAGTGAAAGCAGGCCAGATTATCCAACTCCCATTTGTGTCTTGCTCGAGGCATTTTCAATTTTCCCAGGAACAATTTTCCCAGGAACAAACCGCTTGAGAAATGAATTTCAATCACTGATAAACACAGAAATCTCAGTCAGTTGCTGTCATAATAACATCAATCAAAAGATGTTAAAATACAAATTAGTTTTAAGCAAGATGAACATTCAAAATAACATACGTGCATGATTCAAATCTTCTAACAAATCCGATCTCAGCCATGATTTGCAATGCATAAAGCTTTGATGCATTTTCCCTTCAAATAGGATAATTACCCAAAATATAATCATGATGCAATTGTAACCATGTACAGGGAACAATTACAAAGTGAACAAAAAAATGTGACATTTCTGTAATTACTGGTGGGAAAAAAATGAAACTTCTTTCAAGCTAAAGAGCTCCTTAGATTGTTCATGGTTCAGTTCAGTTCAAGAAATCCAAACAGTTTTGTGAAACAAAACAAAAAGGCACACTTGTACATAGAAATAATACAAGAATCAGAATAAATATTTTAATGTCATAAAATCCTTAGTATAAAAAAATCAACAACATTAAAACCAAAACCTAAATCCCAAACCCTATTCAAGAAAACTAATAACACATAACTCATTAGAAATCTTATTCTCTTTCTAAATATATATAGAATTTTGTCATATAACAAAAAGAAAAACATAAGAAGAAATCGTTCACCTTCATAACTTCAATAAATCAAATTGTTCTTCCATCTTAGTTTTCCTCATTTGATTCATCTCCCAATTGATGTTGGTGACGATTTTGATAGATACAAAAAATTGAAAGTGTGTAGGATAGATATGAAAAGTTGAAAGTATTTAGGGTTGATGGTTTTTATCTCTTTGTTTTGGAATGTAAAAGGTTCCAATGCAAATATGCAGATTTTATGACTTCCTCTACGTAATAGAGAAGAGTCGTAATAAAGATAGGAGTCCAAAAGTTTTACTGAGTATTCCCAAATGTAACTTTAAGGAAGATGTACGTTGGAATAACAATTGGGATAGTCACTATTTAATAGTAAGATTGCAATAATTAAGAATGTAAAATGACAATTAGGAATAATGAATTAACTCTCTAAACTGGTATTATCAAGGTTTAAATGTAATTTTGGCAGTAGTTTATTTTTATATATTAAAAGTACATTCCAAATATATATTTTATGGTAGTAGTTTATTTTTCTATATTAAAAGTAGATTCCATATATATATATATATATATATATATATATATATATATATATATATATATATATATATATATATATATGGAAAAAAAATATTTTGACTATACCCTGATGCAAGTAACATACATTTATGTATTCTTTAAATAAATTAACTAAATGAAAACTTTAGATAATTCTATACAATATGATCAATCGTTAAAATTTCATTTAATTCATTTAATTAACAATATTTAATAATAATAATAATAATAATAATAATAATAATAATAATAAAATATCTTTATTATTATTTTCTTGTGGTGAGCTGTTATGCCATTTGTCCTCTTTTATTTTATTTTGGGACTTAAAAAAACGACTTGCATGTCGTGTCTTTCTCTATACTCTCTTGATGTAATTTTTTTTCTTCTCACTCTCTCGTATGCAAATGAGTATTCTTTGATGTAATGTAATATAATAAATAAAATAAGAAGATGGAATCAAAGGAGGACAACCATGGAGATGGAGCTTGGAGAAGCATATATTGTTTTTAGGTTTAGCTTAGGTTCTCTCATTGGTTTGAGAGAATAATTGCGCTAGAGGTCATAAATGTTTCACTTTCTATGCATGTTGATGCATGTAAATGTATGTTAATGCATGTGAGACACAATTTATATGATAAATAAGTTGGTGAGATCAAACTAATTTTAAATTCCCTCAAATTAAATACTGAGTTTAAGCTTTCCAAATTTTAGCACTCATCAAGACTAGTATCGAATAATGTAGGTCTCGTCTAACACGAGGTGCATGTTGTATATTAGTAAGGTGTTATAGGATTAATGTATTATCTGATTGCTAAAACATTGGGTCGAACTTAACTAAACAAATTATAATAAGATTATATACGTTTAGGAGTAAGAGTTGGGGATGATCCATATGATGGATTAGAACAAGGTGTTAATCACCCAACTGATAATAGTCGAGAGATATATTAGATACAATTGGAAGGAATTCCTACCCAAATAATCATGTTTTGTTTATTCATCCTAATGTTGACTTAAAACAAAGTGAAATATTGATCTCGATACACAAGAAAATCGTCTAACCAAATTTTCTGAATCAAATGGTGATGCTCATTTGGTTTGAGTAATATAGGGGGACATATTTAATTAAAGGCCTAATTTAATATGTTTTTAATAATACTAATATCTTCATAATATTTTTATGTGGATTATCATGTCAACAAACACTTATAATAATATTTTGCGATCCATCTTTGACAAAGAAAAATTGTCTGGGATGAATTTTCTGAATTGACACCGAAACTTGATGATTATCCTCAAACATGATAAAAAATATGTATGTTTCAGAGATATTTGTTCCTGAAGAGGAACCTCTTAATTCTGCATCTAAGGTACGATGCACTTAAGTGGAATACAGAATAAGGTAAGATATTGTGGGCTTAAGTGAAACATAGCACACCATAAGATACAACTCACTTAAGTGGCCTTTTTCAGCTTGAAGCCCACACAAGTAGTTCTATAAATAGAACCCTTGGGCAAAAGCTTTTTCACTTGATGCAAATTTATTTTGAACTTTCTTTCTCTCAAAGTCTTCATCCGTAGAAGCTAGCAATGAGATTGAAGGAACTATGTTCGTGTGGTCTAAGTGTAGAAGTTGTTCTTTATTCATCACTTGTGATCATTCATGTGATTCTGCATCAAAGGTTTTAATCACCACAAGAGATAATTGTTTCTATCACTGGTCATGTTCATTCGTAATGATCAACTAAAGGGAAATTTTTGTTTTCTGGTACATTTTGTATCGCAATTTTCCTTCAAGCCCACTGTCATACCCTCAAATTTTCCCTACCCCATATCACTCTATTGATCCCTAAACCTTAAGCATACATCCCATACATATCATCTCATATGCATATGTACTTAATGATCATAATAATCCATAAGCCCAAGGTATGAGATTCATCTGCAAAGCCTCAGGATCCTCTGGTTATGTTGAGGTGTGCCAAAGCCACCTTAACCCTAATCTAATTCTCAAGCACCCCACAAATCTTTGAGGATCACTCAAGACATCTCGCTCATTTCCCAAGTCCAATTTTGGTGGTGAGTCCTCTTTGAAGAAGCTTCAAGATTCATCTAGTCACTCAAGGACCAAACTCTAGATCTTGACCCTTCTTTTGGCTTGTACAAGTCATGATTCACCATGGATCTTGAACATTCCATTATGGACCCCTCAAATCCAAATTTTGTTCATTCCTCATACCCTTTAAACATATCAAACCCTAATTCATATGACCATGGTCTTGATGAATCTTTTCTCTAAAGAAACCATAATTTGAGGATCCCTTGATCATTGACCTAGATCATGTTTGGTCATCCAATCACCCTACCATTCATTCAACATCATTTCATTTTAACGTGCCTGGGCAGAACAATGATAAAACTGTTATTCTCATGTAGTTATTCTTTTTCGACGTGCCTGGGAAGAACAATGCCAAAACTGTTGTTTAGCTCACTTCAATTATCACCAATACATGTCATTTTAAACAATTCAGATGGCAGGGGATGCAAAGAAATAAGCATATTCAATGAGAGGAAAATAACCATAAATTCAGATGGCAGGGGATACCAAGAATTGAGACATAAAATATAAAAATGTGAAATAAAAAAAAGTTATTCATTGTAACTGGAAGAGATTCAAACAAACAAATGAAAAATTATAGGATAAAGGGAAAATATTTACAGTGTGTGTAGTTACAATAGTATGAACAGAAGGTAAATTGGACTTAATTGGGATTAGAAGAAACTGCATATGTTAACCGATAATATCTATAACCTTATAAGCTATTGGAAAGGTCAAAGTATAAACCTAAGTATTGTTGTAAAAGGCATAACTCATGTTCTGGTATGTATACAATAATTGGTTAACTACATAACTTTGATCATAACTGTAATATTAGTCAGTATTTGAATTTTCATTTGTAGGGTTTTCACCTCAATTAATAGTACAATCAGAAAGAGATATGGACTACTTGCTTGAGTAAAAATGACTAAAGCATATATTACTATGCAAAATTAGTGCAACTTACAGAAAGACAAAATTAAAGAAATCATAATTTCCAAAGATAAATTTAATCTCAATATGTAATGAACTATATAATACTATGAGTTCTTATTCTGCTTGCAAAATGGGACACTAATGTAATTCTATTTCCAACACTCTCATTCAACCCTCAAACTCTCCTTATTGTCATCAATCTCAAAATGAAATTGCCACAATACCATACAAGTATAAACTACAACTTCATTATTGAAATAAAATTAAACAATGGCTCAACTGCTTATGGTTTTTTTCACCATTAAATGAGGTTAGAACATTGCATGCTAGCTTGAAAGCTCCAAGAAGATAATTATATGATTTCACAAACAAAACCAAATCAAGTGAATCAAGGTCATAATTGATAAAAACCAAATACATGCTCCTGAAAAAAGAATACCATCGTATCAATGATTGTTGAATGTTACAGAAGAATAAGTAAAATGAGGCTAGGTTGTTATACCAGTGAGTGAAAGCAAGCAAGAATGTCCAACTCCGATTCGTGTCTTGCTCGAGTCATTTTCAATTTTCCTGGGAACAAATGGCTTTAGAAATGAATTCCAATCACTGATAAACACATAAATCTCAGTCAGTTGCAGTCATAAGAACATCAATCAAAAGATGTTAAAATACAAATTAGTTTCAAGCAAGATGAAAATTCAAAATCACCTACGTGCATGATTCAGGTCTTCTAACAAATCCTATTTCAGCCAAGATTTGTAATGCATAAAGCTTTGATGCATCTTCCCTTCCAATAGGATAATTACCCAAAATATAATCATGATGCAATTGTAACCATGTACAGGAAACAATTACAAAGTGAACAAAAAAATGTGACATTCCTGTAATTACTGGTGGGAAAAAAATGAAACTTCTTTCAAGCTAAAGAGCTCCCTAGATTGTTCATGGTTCAGTTCAGTTCAAGAAATCCAAACAGTTTTGTGAAACAAAACAAAAAGGCACACTTGCACATAGAAATAATACATGAATCGAAATAAATATGTTAATGTCATAAAACCCTTAGTATAAAAAAATCAACAACATTAAAACCAAAACCTAAATCCCAAACCCTATTCAAGCAAACTAATAACACATAACTCATTAGAAATCTTATTCTCTTTCTAAATATATATAGAATTTTGTCATATAACAAAAAGAAAAACATAAGAAGAAATCGTTCACCTTCATAACTTCAATAAATCAAATTGTTCTTCCATCTTAGTTTTCCTCATTTGATTCATCTCCCAATTGATGTTGGTGACGATTCTGATAGATACAAAAAGTTGAAAGTATTTAGGATAGATATGAAAACTTGAAAGTATTTAGGGTTGATGGTTTTTATCTCTTTGTTTTGGAATGTAAACGGTTTCAATGCAAATATGCAGATTTTATGACTTTCTCTACGTAATAGAGAAGAGTCGTAATAAAGATAGGAGTCCAAAGGTTTTACTGAGTATTCCCAAATGTAACTTTAAGGAAGATGTACGTTGGAATAACAATTGGGGTAGTCAGTATTTAATAGTAAGATTGCAATAATTAAGATTGTAAAATCACAATTAGGGATAATGGATTAACTCTCTAAACTGATTTTATCAAGGTTTAAATGTAATTTTGTCGGTAGTTTATTTTTATATATTAAAAGTAGACTCCAAATATATAATCAAGTTTTGTATATTCATCCTAATGTTGACTTAAAACAAAGTGAAATATTGATCTCGATACACTAGAAAATCGTCTAACCAAAATTTCTGAATCAAATGGTGATGATCATTTGTTTTGAGTAATATAGGGGGACATATTTAATTAAATGCCTATTTGAATATGTTTGTAATAATACTAATATCTTCATAATATTTTTATATGGATTATCATGTCAACAAACACTTATAATAATAATTTGCGATCTATCCTTGACAAAGAAAAATTGTGTGGGATGAATTTTCTGAATTGACATTGAAACTTGATGATTATCCTCAAACATGATAAAAATATGTATGTTTTGGAGATATTTGTTCCTAAAGAGGAACCTCTTAATTCTGCATCTAAGGTACGATGCACTTAAGTGGAATACGTAATAAGGTAAGATATTGTGGGCTTAAGTGAAACATAGTACACCATAAGATACAATTCACTTAAGTGGGCTTTTTCAGCTCGAAACCCACACAAGTGGTTCTATATATAGAACCCTTGTGCAAAAGCTTTTTCACTTGATGCAAATTTATTTTGAACTCTCTTTCTCTCAAAGTCTTCATTTGTAGAAGTTAGCAATGAGATTGAAGGAACTATGTTCGTGTGGACTAAGTGTAGGAGTTGTTCTTTATTCATCGCTTGTGATCATTCATCTGATTCTGCATTAAAGGTTTTAATCACCACAAGAGATAAGTATTTCTATCACTAGTCATGTTCATTCGTAATGATCAACTAAAGGGAAATTTTTGTTTTCTGGTACGTCTTGTATCGCAGTTTTCCTTCAGGCCCACTATCATATCCTCAAATTTTCCCTACCCCATATCACTCTTTTGATCCCTAAACCTTAAGCATACATCCCATTCATATCATCTCATATACATGTGTACTTAATGATCATAATAATCCATAAGCCCAAGGTATGAGATTCATCTACAAAGCCTTAAGATCCTCTGATTATGTTGAGGTGTGCCAAAGCCACCTTAACCCTAATCTAATTCTCAAGCACCCCACAAATCTTTGAGCATCACTCAAGATATCTCACTCATTCCCCAAGTCCAATTTTGGTGGTGAGTCCTCTTTGAAGAAGCTTCAAGATTCATTTGGTCACTCAAGGACCAAACCCTAGCTTTTGACCCTCCTTTTAGCTTGTACAAGTCATGATTCACCATGGATCTTAAAAATTCCATTATGGACCCCTTAAGTCCAAAGTGTTTTCATGCCTCATACCCTTTAAACATCTCAATTTGATCCTTACATCTCAAACCCTAATTCATCTGACCATGGTTCTTGATGAAACTTTTCGCTAAAGAAACCATAGTTTGAGGATCCCTTGATCATTGAACTAGCTCATTTTTTGCCATCCAATCGCCCTACCACTCATTCAACATCATTTCATGTCCATTACATTCAAAATCAATCATTTAAACATACATTCAATCCATGTTACAAGTAGTTGGTTTGTACATGATTTTTCAACTTTCCATGACTTAATCCATCCACCAATTTGACCTAAAATCATTCCAAAGAGGTACAAACCTCATTTAATATCATGTTATTATCATTTGAACTCAAAAAATCCATCATTGTGCCTTGGGAATGAAGAAATCACAAAATCACCAAATTAGGTCATGTTGGATGGTCACATTTTTACAAGAATGGCTATGGGAAGTTTTAAAGACCATAACTTTCTCATTTTTCAAGCTATTTAAATTCCACTTAGAGACAAATGTCATAAATAACTTCCTCTTCAGCTTTGTTTCAATATCCAAAACCTAATTCATTGAGGAAGGGGTTAAATTTTGTTATTCACCAAGCTGGTCCAACATGCCCACCATGCCCTAAAATCATGTCATGACCACTACTTTGACTCATTGCCATTTCCAAATCACAAACCCTTTTAACCTGTTTATTTTTTAATTTAATCAAGTTCATGAAAAGTAACAAATGTCCCAAAATTGAGACAAAATGCACGAGTCAATTTTATTTGGCCTTGGTTCAAAGTTGCTGACTTGCCATGATGCACAAACTAGATGCACATCAGCCAGATTTTGCAATTCAATGCACCAAGTCCTCAAACTCTTATCTTCTGATCCCAATGGTCTACAAACACATTACATATCATATTATGGTATGATTGAAGGTCAACTTGTAATCCAAAGCCTCACAAATCAAAAAATTTGACCCCATATGCAAATTTAGATTTTTCCCAAAATGGCAAAAAGAAAATCATGCAACAGACTATTTCATTGCCTTTGGTTGGTAGAAATCCATGTTAGGGATCAAAACCAACTTGTCATTAGTGCAAACAAACTCAGAATGTATTTGTTTCATTGTTCTCCAAGTCAACACCAAGCATGCTTCAAGTCACATGTCAATCTGAAGCAAACCTCTACAATCTCCCTCCAAAACCATCCACACACCTTCCGTATAAATAGGTGACGGTGTTCCACTTCACGACCATGGTGAAAAAGGCCCCAAACAGCCATTCCATATCTGTGTTGAACCTCCATTAATAGAGTATCGGGTTTTCATTTCCAGAGCTCTTCAACCCCAAACAACCATCTAGAAACCTTCACCACACATCACTCAAGCTTTCCAAATACCTTAATACCCTCTCTCAGGCCACACCTGAGCTGAGTTATGATCGTTGTGATTCGCAAGTGCACGAATAACGTCAAAGTAATATAAAAGAATATTGATCCCACAGAGACCAATCGTCAATCTATCGAATACTATCGTTACGGTGTTTATCTAAGGCGGTATAAAAGAGATATTGGGTTTGCAAAATAACGGTAACTAATAAATGCAGGTAAAGACAGGTTGAATGTAATTCACGTCAGTTAAGTGATGTTTCGATTGTCTAAATAGAACTACTTATGAGGCAATATTTTCTACTCTTGAAAAGAATCCATTTAACAGAAATTGTCGCTTTCGTGTATTCAGAACCGAGTTTACCCTTAAATTAAGGCCTTTTATTGTCACTTATAAAAGGTGCGCAAAACGCTAAAGTAGTAAACCTATTTTTAAGAAATGAGACTCGTAAACTTAGTTGAAAAGTGATTTTGATTTGGAAAGTTTACACAAGGAGTTTACTGATTTTAAACCTATCAACGCGTCTGAAAACAGTTTCAAAAAAAATAGTTTTTCCTTAAAGTGATAAAGATTCCTAGTTACTACGCCAGGGTGCTTTCGCACTCCTCGAATAATTAAAACTAACCAAGTTTGTTTTAGAAAACTCAAGTTAAAAATCAAAACAGCCTTTAAAGTATTTCTACAGATTTCAATATGTGAAACATTAATTTAATCGTGATCCTTACATTCTAACCTTTAAAAGATTTAGCCAGACATGGTAACACAAACGAACACAACGGTGTTAATCATGATGAAAAGTTTGTTTTAGAATGTGAGGCGTAGAGAGCGAGTAAAGTGCGTAAAATAAATAAAGTAAAGCGAGTGCGGAAAGTAAATAAAATAAAAGCGAGTGCGGAAAATAAATAAAGTAAAGCGAGTGCGGAAAGTAAATAAAATAAAAGCAAGTGCGGGAAATAAATAAAGTAAAAGCGAGTGCAGGAAATAAATAAAGTAAAAGCGATGCGGGAAATAAATAAATAAAGCGATGCAGGAAATAAATAAAATAAAGCGATGCGGGAAATAAATAAAGTAAAAGCGATAAATAAGAACCTGCTCCAAACGGAGGCTTCGATTCTGGTACAAAAATAAACCTCCGACTCCTGAAGTTAAAGACGACAGCAACTCGAAGTGACCCAACTCAATCTCACAAAGGTGCGATAACCCCCCGATGTGACGGATTATCGCTATTACAAATGATAACTATATGCTTAGTGTTGTAAAACTAAGTTGGATGATAGAAAACGAAATGAAATGAGCTATTTATAGAGATTCTCAATAGTTTGTAAAAACCATGGTGCCCTCCAACTTCTCCTTAGTGGGCTTTAATGGGAACGTGATTTCCAAAGGTGGCGCCCGCCATCCCTTCATGGCGCCCGCCATGTGTGTAAATGGGGTAAATCATGGGAATGTGGAGGTTACCTCCTAGTTGAGGGTTGATGACTCATGGCTTCCCCTATAGCGGCCGTCATGTGCAACGCCATGTGTGTAATTTCGCCGAAAAACCCTAATTTTAGGTCTTTTTACTTCGTTTCTTCCAAAAGTGTCCGAAAGTGCTAAATATCTGAAAATAAGAGAAAAGAGAGCATAATACAAATAAAATGATAATAAAGTCCTAATAAACATGTGAAATTTGAGTCAAAAACACGGTGTAATTCGGTGTGATCAAATTCTTCCACACTTAAACTTTTGCTTGTCCTCAAGCAAAACTCTTTATAGTTTATGCAAGAAAATCAGTATCAATCTAGAGTTAATTCGGGCAAAAAGACTTATAAGTTCATTAAAGGAATGTATCGATAGGTACTAACGAATCGAACTAAGGGTATTGTAGTGACACTTCCCGCAATTTGCGGTCGTAGGCTTCGTTCCTATACAAATCAATCCACATCACCCCACCATACCTAAGCCTTCTTTTTGTTTTCCTAAAGTCCTTTTCATTCAAGTGCAATCACATTAAGCCCATTATCTATACATATTCATAGTAAAGTGACCGGTTAGTGATTATGATCTTAAGCATGGGGATCTGGTACATAAGTTGGTGTAGCCCTTTTATTTAACCTAATTTGCAGTCGTTGGGGATTGGATCGTAATCCACCCTACCAAGTTCAACACCAGATACCTCTAAATCAACCAGCAAATAGGCTTATGATTTTATTTTTCTAAGCATGGGGCTCCGGTACTTAAGTTGGTGTAACCCCTTTAATCAACCCATTTTGCAGTTGTGGGGGATTGGATCGTGATCCACCCTACCATGTTCAGCACCAGATACCTCTGAACCAACAAACAAATAGGCTTATTATTATTATTTATTTATTTATTTTTCTCCTGCATGTTCCGCATATGTTTTTATTTTACTGGGTTAAATGATCGTGTGAGACTCACCTAGCCCGAATTTTCATGCGGTTTGGGAACAAAGCAGGGATTTTTGTGATCATTCACTTATTTTCATCGGTCCTCTATGTAGAGCATGCTTAAGCCGGAGCTGACTGCTAGGATAAACTACTTAAGGACTTATTTGGAACAAAAACTGGGGCTACAGCATATGGGGTGTCGGGATCGACTCTCATAATCATGAAGCCTAAGGTGTTAAGACAATACCGATTTTTAGAAAAAGTTTTCCCAAGTCTTTTTACATCCTATTATAAACCTGTCTTATAGCCTGAATGTTCAAGATGTATTGTTTTCTTGGCTAAATTTTTTTTTGTAAGGTTAAAGAAATGGGGGAAATAAGGATACACTCACACAGATGACTCGTCAGACACATGTTATTTTATTGAAAGGGAAAAACATACTAAAAATAAAGGAAAACGGTAAAAAGCGATAAAAGTAAAGGAAAGCGATAAAAAGCAATAAAAATAAAGGAAAGATGAAAAGCGATAAAATCTCCCACACTTAAACCGAACATTATCCTCAATATTTCGATATGAGATAGGGTAGGAGTAACCTGGAAGAGAGAGAGAGAGAGAGAGAGAGAGAGAGAGAGAGAGAGAGAGAGAGAGCTAGGGGTGAGCACTGGTACCATCATCGTCACCGCCTTGGTTAGGGTGCCTGGGTCGACGACATCTGGATCGAGTGCTAAGTGTTTCCTGCAGCTGCTGAGAGCGACCTAGGAGAGATCCTTGGGTGGCCTTGATGAGAGAGAAGTGACGCTCATTAGAATGTTGCATGTGTTGCTGCT